>NW_026991709.1:208161394-210752668 GCF_029215605.1 Mirounga angustirostris | reverse complement strand
CTTAGTACCAGGGCCAAACAATCACATTGGACAATGCTAACAAATCCACTGGTTCTTCCCCATGTGACAACACATGGGGGATTCCCCCAAGACCTCACTCTGTTCTGCCCTCTTCTCCCTTCACAAGGCCACAGGAACATCTCCAAAACTCAACCTCTGTGAGTGCCCACCTTCAATGTCCATGGTGTTTGCACACTTGCGTCCAAGGAGTCTCCAGGGTTGGCTCTTAACAAGGGTTTGAACAGAACTTGGACATGCAGCCTGGGACATCCACCTGCATGTGCTCATGGACTCTCATGATGCAGGATGGAGACAGGGGTAAGAAAAGAAGGGGCTAGTGCAGGTCACGTTTCCCTGTGTCAATACATTCTGGGGTAGTTGCTATAGAATCTAGAATCCTAAATCCAAACCTGGTCTTCAAGGCCATAATGAAAATACATTTGTAAAGTAGGACAAGGGGATACTTTATTTGGGAGTTTGTTCACTGTGAATATTTAGGTATGTGAGAGTTGCACTGGTGCCATTTATACCCCTGCTTAAAAACCTGACAATCTCTTAGGAAGGAGCCCAGGAAGGATAAAAAGAGGTAGAACAAGGAATTCTACTTCCTGTAGAAGCCTTGTAGAATAATAGTATTTTAAAATATTGTGTACATGTATACTTTCCAAAAATAAAGTTTGAATTTCTAAAGCCCAGGATTTTCCAAACAGGAGAACTAGTTAGTGAAATGAACACCCAAGAGTCTCCTCCCCTCCTCTGACTGTTGCATCTGAGCCTCTTGGCAGTATCTCCTTGTCTTATCTTCCAAGACTTGAGCTCATGCAGGGTTCTGTCTTCAGCCCACAGCTCCTCTCCGTGCTCTGGAAAAGACTTAGCTGACCCTGACAACTATCTCCACTCCCACACCAAGAATCCCATCCCTCCCCCAGAAGATCCTAGAAATTCTAAGCTTTGGCCTCAAACCACTAAAAAGGCTCCTGACAACCTAAATAAGTTGGTTTAACCCATTTCCTCATCTCCAAGATACATGGTTAGTGCAGATTAAAATATTTGTGATGCATACAACAATGTAGTCCATCCATTTACTCATCATTGTTATGGAGTCTTTCTACATGTATGCTCCATGCAGAGTGCCTAGTCACAAGTCTCAAGAGCTTACAATGTAGGAAGAATATATTCAAATTAATTTGTGATATATGGATATAGACCTTGTGATATGCCATGTGTTCCAAGCATTTTCAAATATCAACGCCTTTAATACCCTAAATAATCTTATACTCCATTGACTCTTACTATCACCAATTGACAGAGGGAGAATTGAGGCAAAAACAAAATACAAAGCTGACCCTCATTCCCATATCTAGTAAGTGGTGGAGCTAGAATTTGAATATAAGCCATTTAACTCTTTATTCCATGCTTCTAGGTATGACATTTTCTCTCTAAGTCTTCACACTATGAAATATTTTCATTTTAAGTAGTTATATATTTCTTCAAGTTAGTCATTTTCATGGTATATGGAAAATGTCATTATTTTACATGTAACTGAAAAACAAAACACCCAGATAATAAAAGCTATCACATGTACAACCCAAGTTTAATTCTACTAAAATCTCTTGTTCCTGATATTTAATACAGAGAATATTCTCAAATATTTCGTTCCAGCCTGAGAGGGCCAGGAAATCCCACTGGCACATTCTAATAAGCCAAGGACAGGCTGAGAATGGGCCTCAGGGAAAAGGGTGACCTTGGGAGTTACCATTGAATCACAGTATTCATGTGAGGGTCCTGGCAGAAAGTGGGATTTAGGATCTATAGTGTTTCAATCTGGGTGCTAATTTTCTAGGTGTGTTTTGGGGGCTGGTGCTGAAGTACAGGAAATAAGGATGGGTCACTGTATCTTTGGGGAAATGGGATGAGAGAGACAGAGACAAAGAGGAAATGGCAATTTCCCTCCACAGGGTTTTGAGGTGGGGGGAATCCAGCCTAAAAGACACAGTCTTGTGCCTGGAGTAACTGAAAGGGGTTGCATCTTCTTTGATCAAAACATAGAGCCCATCTTCATGGACCTGCTTCATCTTAAAAGGATAAAGGAAGAAGGAAATGCTTTACTGCTCTTGCTCAACTGTGGTATCGGTGAGGGTAATGACTGTGTCTGGCTCATCTTTTCAGCCCCAACACTGAAGAGACTTTGGAACAAAATAAGCATCCTCTGGGACTAGCTGATTTAACTGAAAGGGAAAATGAAGTGGTTGGGTTTTTAAAGTCTAGAATAGAGTGCAGAAAGAGAAGACCTGTAGGGACCACTGGCCATTCAGGAGGATAGCCAAGCTCCTCATGTCCGTACATACTTGTTTGGGCACATACAGAATCCAAGGTGAAGTCTGTCCTTTGGATAAGCAGAATTTCAAGGAGGTAGGTGTATGGTCCCTGGTGCTTAATAAAGTCAAACTTTGTCCAGTGTTTGGACATGTTGTCAATAAGAAATTAAATTCTAGCTGCCCCAAAATCATTTACTAGGCCTTAACAGAATTGAAATCAATATCTTGAAAAGTTATTCTGTTCATCGCAGCATTATTCACAATAACCAAGATGTGGAAACAACTTAAATGTCCTCCTATGGATGAGTGCATAAAGAAGATGTGGTATATATATACAATGGAATATTATTTAGCCATAAAAAATAATGTAAACCTGCCATTTGTGACAACATGGATGAAACTGGAGGGCATTTTGCTAAGTGAAATAAGCCAGACAGAGAAAGATAAATACTGAATGATATCACTTAAATGTGAAATCTTTTTTTTTTAAGTCGGTTTTATAGAAACAGAGAATGGAATAGTGGTTCCCAGGGGCTGGGGGTGGGGAAATGAGATTTTGGCCAAAGGGTACAAACTTTGGGAATGATTAATAATTTCTAGGAATCTGATATACAGCATGGAGACTACAGTTAACAATACTGTATTAAATACTGTGAAGTTACTAAGAGAGTAAATCTTTAATGTTTTCACCACACATTAAAAAAGGTAATGGGGGGGAGGAGAAAGATGGCAGAGGAGTAGGAGACCTAAATTTCGTCTGGTCCCAGGAATTCAGCTAGATAGGGGTCAAACCATTCTGAACACCTACAAACTCAACAGGAGATTGAAGAAAAGAATAACAGCAACTCTCTGAACAGAAAAGCGATCACTTTCTGGAAGGTAGGACGTGCGGAGAAGTGAATCTGACGCAATATTCAGGAAGATAGACGGCGGGGGAGGGGGCTTCCATCTGCCGCTACTGGCAAGTGATGGAGCAGCGGAGCACAAAATCGGAACTTTTAGAAGTCAGCTCTGCTGAGTGATGTCGCTCCAGTGGCTAAGCGGAGGATGGACTCTCTCTGGGACAGTGTGGTCTCAGGACCCTCGGGATCACAGAAAGACCGGGGGTGCCTGAGTGTGGCAGAGAAGGGAAGGGAAGCCGGCTGCAGAGACAGAGCTGACGAGTGGGCTCTCAGCCTGGGGTTGCCATAAACTGTGATCCACAGGACAGTTGGGACACTCCTCTTCCAGCAGGGACCCAACAAGCGGCAGATCCGTGGAGACTCCCCTTCCTCCCCCGGGAGGAGTGGTGCGGGAGTGCACCACAGGGATCTGCTGGGTTTGGAGAATGCAACCAGGGTTGGGTGCCAGAGATAGAAATGCTTAGCCACAGGACCGGTGAGCATGGAGTGCAGCCGGAGACCGGGAGATGGGAGTGATTGACTGCTTTTCTCTAGGGGCTCACTGAGGAGTGGGGCCCTGAGTTCCTAGCTCCTCCGGGTCAGACATTGGGATGCTGTCATTTTCACTCTCGTCCTCCAAAGTTGTGTGGAAAGCTTCCAGGGAACAAAAGCTCCCGAGAGCAAACCCAAACAGATTACTTAGCCCAGACCCCAGCAAGGATGGGGCAATTCCGCCTCCAGCAAAGACATTTGGGAACCATGGTAACAGGCCCCTCCCCCAGAAGATTGGCAAGAACATCCAGCCAAGACCAAGTTTACCGATCAATGAGAACGACAGAACTCCAGCGCTAGGGGAATACTGCAAATAGAATCCATGGCTTTTTTCCCATGATTCTTTAGTCTTTCAAAGTTAATTTTTTTAACTTTCTTTTTCTTTTCTTTTTTTTTAATTTTTCTTTTTCCCTTTTTCAACCAACACATTATTAATCCCTTTTTTAAAAATATTTTTTATTTTTCATTTTTAGAGTCATATTCTATCCGTTCATAGTAGTTAACCTTATTTTTGGTATATATATGTATATATATATACATATATATATGTTGTTCTCTCCTTAAAATTTTGAGATACAGTTTCTTCTAACAGACCAAAATATACCCTAAATCTCTAGCGTATGGCTTTGTTCTAGTCTCCTGCCTGATCACATTCTCTTTTTTTTTAAATCCTTTTCTTTCTTTTTTCAACCAACTTCTTATCAATTCCTTTAATAAAATCTTTTATAATTTTCATCTTTACAGTCATATTCCATCCCTTCCTTGTATTAACCCTTATTTTTGTACATATATAAGTTTTTCTTTCTTTAAAATTTAGGGAGGCACTTTCTTCTAACAGACCAAAATACACCCAAAATCTAGTGTGTGGCACTGATCTATGCACCAGCCTGATCATATTTGATCATATTCTGGTTTTTTTTATTGTTGTTCTTGTTTGTCTGTTTGTTTTTACCTTTTTCTTTTTCCTTTTTTTCCCTTTCTTTTTCCCTGGTTTCAGGTCTCTTCTGATTTGTTTAGTGTATATTTTTCTGGGGACGTTGTTACCCTGTTAGCATTTTGTTCTCTCATTCATCTATTCTCTTCTGGACAAAATGACAAGATGGGAAAAATCACCTCAAGAAAAAGAACAAGAGGCAGTACCAACTGCCAGGGACATAATCAATACGGACATTAGTAAGATGTCAGAACTAGAGTTCAGAATGATGATTTTAAAGATACCAGCTGGGCTTGAAAAAAGCATGGAAGTTATTAGAGAAATCCTTTCTGGAGAAATAAAAGAACTAAAATCTAACCAAGTCAAAATCAAAAAGGCTATTAATGAGGTGCAATAAAAAATGGAGGCTCTAACTGCTAGGATAAATGAGGCAGAAGAGAGAATTAGTGATATAGAAGACCAAATGATGGAAAATAAAGAAGCTGAGAAAAAGAGAGATAAACAACTCCTGGATCACAAGGGCAGAATTCGAGAGATAAGTGAGACCATAAGATGAAACAACATTAGAATAATTGGGCTCCCAGAAGAAGAAGAAAGAGAGAGAAGGGCAGAAGGTATATTGGAGCAAATTATAGCAGAGAACTTCCCTAATTTGGGGAAGGAAACAGGCATCAAAATCCAGGAGGCACAAAGAACCCCCCTCAAAATCAATAAAAATAGGTCAACACCCTGACATCTAATAGTAAAACTTACAAGTCTCAGAGGAAAAGAGAAAATCCTGAAAGCAACTCAGGAGAAGAGATCTGTAACCTACAATGGTAGAAACATTAGATTGGCAACAGACCTATCCACAGAGACCTGGCAGGCCAGAAAGGACTGGCAGGATATATTCAGAGCACTAAATGAGAAAAATATGCAGCCAAGAATACTATATCCAGCTAGGCTGGCACTGAAAATAGAAGGAGAGATAAAAAGCTTCCAGGACAAACAAAAACTAAAGGAATTTGCAAACACAAAACCAGCCCTACAAGAAATATTGAAAGGGGTCCTCCAAGCAAAGAGAGAGCCTAAAAGAAACATGGACCAGAAAGGAACACAGACAACATACAGTAACAGTCACCTTACAGGCAATACAGTGGCACTAAATTCATATCTTTCAATAGTAACCCTGAATGTAAATGGACTAAATGCTCCAACCAAAAGACACAGGGTATCAGATTGGATAAAAAAGCAAGACCCACTGACATGCTGTCTCCAAGAGACTCATTTTAGACCCAAAGACACCCCCAGATTGAAAGTGAGGGGGTGGAAAACCATTTACCATGCAAATGGACACCAAAAGAAAGCTGGGGTAGCAATTCTTATATCAGACAAATTAGATTTTAAACCAAAGACTGTAATAAGAGATGAGGAAGAACACTATATCTACTTAAAGGGTCTATGCAACAGGAAGATCTAACAATTGTAAATATCTGCGCCCCTAACATGGGAGCAGCCAATTATATAAGCCAATTAATAACAAAAGCAAAGAAACACATTGACACAAAACAATAATAGTGGGGGACTTCAACATCCCCCTCACTGAAATGGACAGATCATCTAAGCAAAAGATCAACAAGGAAATAAAGACTTTAAATGACACACTGGACCAAATGGACTTCACAGATATATTCAGAACATTCCATCCCAAAACAACAGAATACACATTCTTCTCTAGTGCCCATGAAACAGTCTCCAGAATAGATCACATCCTAGGTCACAAATCAGGTCTCAACTGGTACCAAAAGATTGGGATCATTCCCTGCATCTTTTCAGACCACAATGCTTTGAAACTAGAACTCAATCACAAGAGGAAAGTCAAAAAGAACTCAAATACATGGAGGCTAAAGAGCATCCTACTAAAGAGTGAATGGGTCACCCAGGAAATTAAAAAAGAATTAATAAAATTCATGGAAACCAATGAAAATGAAAACACAACTGTTCAAAATCTTTGGGATGCAGCAAAGGCAGTCCTAAGAGGAAAGTATATAGCAATACAAGCCTTTCTCAAGAAACAAGAAAGGTCTCAAATACACAACCTAACCCTACACCTAAAGGAGCTGGAGACAGAACAGCAAATAAAGTCTATACCCAGGAGGAGAAGAGAAATAATAAAGATCAGAGCAGAAATCAATGAAATAGAAACCAAAAGAACAGTAGAACAGATCAACGAAACTAGGAGCTGGTTCTTTGAAAGAATTAACAAGATTGATAAACCCCTGGCCAGACTTATCAAAAAGAAAAGAGAAATGACCCAAATAAATAAAATCATGAATGAAAGAGGAGAGATCACAACTAACACCAAAGAAATACAAACAATTATAAGAACATATTATGAGCAACTATATGCCAGCAAATTAGATAATCTGGAAGAAATGGATGCATTCCTAGAGATGTATCAACTACCAAAACTGAACCAGGAAGAAATAGAAAACCTGAACAGACCTATAACCACCAAGGAAATTGAAGCAGTCGTCAACAATCTCCCAAAAAAAAAAAAAAAAAAAAAGCCCAGAGCCAGATGGTTTCCCAGGGGAATTCTACCAACATTTAAAGAAGAATTAATACCTATTCTTCTGAAACTGTTCCAAAAAATAGAAATGGAAGGAAAACTTCCAAACTCATTGTATGAGGCCACCATTACCTTGATCCCAAAACCAGACAAAGACCCCATCAAAAAGGAGAATTACAGACCAATATCTTTGATGAACATGTATGCAAAAATTCTCACCAAGATACTAGCCAATAGGATCCAACAGTACATTAATAGGATCATTCACCACGACCAAGTGGGATTTATTCCTGGGCTGCAAGGTTGGTTCAACACCCACAAATCAATCAATGTGATAAATACATTAATAAAAGAAAGAACAAGAACCATATGATCCTCTCAATAGATGCAGAAAAAGCACTGGACAAAGTACAGCATCCTTTCTTGATCAAAACTCTTCAGAGTATAGGCATAGAGGGTACATACCTCAATATCACAAAAGCCATCTATGAAAAACCCACAGTGAATATCATTCTCAATGGGAAAAAACTGAGAGCTTTCCCCCTAAGGTCAGGAATGCGGCAGGGATGTCCACTATCACCACTGCTATTTAACATAGAATTAGAAGTCCTAGCCATAGCAATCAGACAACAAAAAGAAATAAAAGGCATCCAAATCAGCAAAGAAGTCAAACTCTCGCTCTTTGCAGATGATATGATACTTTATGTGGAAAACCCAAAAGACTCCACCCCAAAACTGCTAGAACTCATACAGGAATTCAGTAAGGTGGCAGGATATAAAATCAATGCACAGAAATCAGTGGCATTCCTATACACCAACAACAAGATAGAAGAAAGAGAAATGAAGAAGTCGATCCCATTTACAGTTGCATTCAAAACCATAAGATACCTAGGAATAAATCTAACCAAAGAGGCAAAGAATCTGTACTCAGAAAACTATAAAATACTCATGAAAGAAATTGAGGAAGACACAAAGAAATGGAAAAACGTTCCATGCTCATGGATTGGAAGAACAAATATTGCGAAGATGTCAATGCTACCTAGAGCAACCTACACATTCAGTGCAATCCCTATCAAAATACCATCCACTTTTTTCAAGGAAATGGAACAAATAATCCTAAAATCTGTAAGGAACCAGAAAAGACCCCGAGTAGCCAGAGGAATGTTGAAAAAGAAAAGTAAAGCTGGCAGCATCACAATTCCAGACTTCAAGCTCTATTACAAAGCTGTAATCATCAAGACAGTATGGTACTGGCAAAAAACAGACACATAGATCAATGGAACAGAATAGAGAGCCCACATATGGACCCTCAACTCTATGGTCAGCTAATCTTCAACAAAGCAGAAAAGAATGTCCAATGGAAAAAAAGACAGTCTCTTCAACAAATGGTGTTGGGAAAATTGGACAGCCACATGCAGAAGAATGAAACTGGACCATTTCCTTAGACCACACACAAAAATAGACTCCAAATGGTTGAAAGACCTAAATGTGAGACAGGAGTCCATCAAAATCCTACAGGAGAACACAGGCAGCAACCTCTTCAACTCTGGCCACAGCAACTTCTTCCTAGAAACATCGCCAAAGGCAAGGAAACCAAGAGCAAAAATGAACTATTGGGACTTCATCAAGATAAAAAGCTTTTGCACAGCAAAAGAAACAGTCAACAAAACCAAAAGACAACTGACAGAATGGGAAAAGATATTTGCAAATGACATATCAGATAAAGGGCTAGTATCCAAAATCTATAAAGAACTTCTTAAACTCAACACCCAAAGAACAAATGATCCAATCAAGAAATGGGCAGAAGACACGAACAGACATTTTTCCAAAGAAGACATCCAAATGGCCAACAGACACATGAAAACGTGCTCAACATCACTAGGCATCAGGGAAATCCAAATCAAAACCTCTGACATACCACCTCACACCAGTCAGAATGGCTAAAATTATCAAGTCAGGAAATGACAGATGTTGGCAGGGATGCGGAGAAAGGGGAACCCTCCTACACTGCTGGTGGGAATGCAAGCTGGTGCAGCCACTCTGGAAAACAGTATGGAGGTTCCTCAAAAAGTTGAAAATAGAGCTAACATATGATCCAGCAATTGCACTACCTGGTATTTACCCCAAAGATACCAATGTAGGGATCCAAAGGGGTACACGCACTCCGATGTTTATAGCAGCAATGTCCACAATAGCCAAACTATGGAAAGAGCCAAGATGTCCATTGACAGATGAATGGATAAAGAAGATGTGGTATATATATACAATGGAATATTATGCAGCCATCAAAAAAACCCAAAAACCCAAAATCTTGCCATTTGCAATGACGTGGATGGAAATGGAGGGTATTATGCTGAGCAAAATAAGTCAATCAGAGAAAGACATGTATCATATGACCTCACTGATATGAGGAATTCTTAATCTCAGGAAACAAACTGAGGCTTGCTGGAGTGGGGGGTGGGGTGGGAGGGATGGGATGCCTGGGTGATAGACACTGGGGAGGGTATGTGCTATGGTGATCACCATGAATTGTGTAAGACTGTTGAATCACAGACCTGTACCTCTGAAACAAATAATACATTATATGTTAAAAGAAGAAGAAGAAGAAGAAGAAGGAGAAGAAGAAGAAGAAGAAGAAGAAGAAGAAGAAGAAGAAGAAGAAGAAGATAATAGCAGGAGTCGAAGAATGAAGGGGGGGAAATCAGAGGGGGAGATGAACCATGAAAGACTATGGACTCTGAGAAACAAACTGAGGGTTATAGAGGGGAGGGGCTTGGGGGAATGGGTTAGCCTGGTGATGGGTATTAAAGAGGGCATGTACTACATGGAGCACTGGGTGTTATATGCAAACAATTAATCATGGAACACTACATCAAAAACTAATGATGTAATGTATGGTGATTAATATAACATAATTTAAAAAAGGTAATTAGGGCACCTGGGTGGCTCAGATGGTTGAGTGTCTGCCTTCAGCTCAGGTCATGATCCTGGGGTCCTGTTTTCAAGTCCTGTATCGGGATCCCTCCCCCTTGGGGAGCCTGCTTCTCCCTCTGCCTCTCTCTCTCTCTGTGTGTCTCTCATGAATAAATGGATAAAATCTTTAAAAAAGAGAGAGATTTCATTTTTTAAAAAAGGTAATCATGTGGGGTGATGTAGTTGTTCACTAACCCTATTTTGGTAATCATTTTGCAGTGTATATTTATATCAAATCAACACACTGTATACCTTAAACTTACTGCTGTATGTCAATTATATCTCAATAAAGCTGAAAAAAAAAAACAGAGGTACTAATATAACTGGATATCTACATTTAAAAGGATGAAGTTAGATCCCCTACTTCACACCTTATACAAATATTTACTTACATCTTAGATATGACAACAAAAGCACAAGCACCAAAAAAAAAAAAGATAAATAGAACTTCATCAAAAATGATAACTTTGGGGCACCTGCGTGTCTCAGTTGGTTAGGTGGCTGCCTTCAGCTCAAGTCATGATCTCAGAGTCCTGGGATCAAGCCCCAGGGAGTCTGCTTCTCCCTCTGCCTCCCCCCTCCCAGCTCCTGTTCACTCTCTCTCTCTCAAATAAGTAAAATCTTTTTTAAAAAATTGAAAACTTTTGTGCAAAGGATACTATCAAGAATGTGAAAAGAGGAGGAGGGGGGAAAGATGGCGGAGGAGTAGGGCACCCTATTCCAACTAGTCCCCGGAATTGAGCTGAATATCTACTAGACCACTCTGAACACCCACGAAATCAGCCTGAGATGTAAGAAGATAGATCTAGATCTCTACAAACAGAATATCACAGGTTGTTGGACGGGCCACAGACTCACAGACCAGTAGCAACAGGGAAAGGACTTTAGGGCAGCCCCACTGAAACTGGAGCAGCGGGGCCACACGTGCGAACTGGGGGCGGCTGGTGGTTTTAGAAGCACAAAGGGCCTGACCTGGAGGCGAGGACTGGGAGAGTTGCTGAGGGGTACACAACCCAGGACACTGCAGTTTACAGCAGCACAGACAGAAACAGGGATAGTGTGGCCTGGAGAGCTCACTGAAGAACAGACTGTGATATCTCTGCTCTGAGGCAGAGGGTTGGAAACAGTATCTTCTGCTCTGACTCTCAGAAGAGATGCGGAAAGCCACCAGGAAAAGCTGCCAGAGAACAAAAGCCCCAAAAAACTGGTTTTCACTGAGTCCATCCCCCGCCACAGGGGGCAGGGCAACTCTGCCCAAACAAGGTTGCCTGAGTAACAGCACGGCAGGCCCCTCCCCAGAAGACAGGCTGGGAAAACAAGGGGCCAGCAACCCTAAGGTCCTTACAAAACAGGTGCATCTTGCTTGGATTGTGGTCAATCATTTGGATTCTATACATTCTCTCAACCACCTCTCAACAGAATGACTAGGAGGAGGAACCCCCAAAATAAGAAAGACTCAGAGACTATGACATATGCCACAGATTTACAAATGGATTCAGATGTAACCAAGATGTCAGAGATGGAATTCAGGCTAGCAATTGTGAAGACAATACCTAGAATGGAGAAATCAATTAATGGCAACATAGAGTCTCTAAGGGCAGAAATGAAAGCTGAGTTGGCAGAACTTAAAAATGCTATCAGTGAGACCCTATCTAATCTAGATAATCTAACAGCTAGGGTAAGCGAGGCAGAAGAATGAATTAGTGACCTAGAAGACCAATTAATAGAAAAAAAGGGAAAAGAGGAGACCAGGGAAAAACAACTCAGAATCCATGAAAATAGAATCAGAGAAATAAGTGACACCATGAAATGTTCCAATATCAGAATGGTTGGAATCCCTGAGGAGGTGGAGATAGAGAAAGGACTAGAAGATATATTTGAGCAAATCATAGCTGAGAACCTCCTTAATCTGGGGAATGAAACAAACATTCATGTCCTAGAGGCAGAGAGGACCCCTCCCAAGGTCAAGGAAAACAGGCCAACACCCGGCATGTAATAATAAAACTCGCAAATCTTAGAACCAAGGAAACCATCCTAAGGGCAGTTAGGGAGAAGAGATTCCTTATGTACAGAGGGAGAAACATCAGAATAACATCAGGCCTATCCACAAAGACCTGGCAAGCAAGAAAGGCCTGGCAAGACATATTCAGGGTACTAAACAAGAAGAACATGTAGCCAAGAATACTTTATCCGTCAAGGCTGTCATTTAGAATGGATGAAGAGATGCAGAACTTCCAAGACCAGCAGAAACTGAAAAAATATGTGACCACTAAGCTGCTCTGCAAGAATTATTAAGGGGGGTTCTATAAAAGGAGAAAGACCCCAAGAGCGATATAGAAAAGAAATTTACAGGGACAATCTATAAAAACAAGGTCTTCACAGGCAACATGATGACAATAAATTCATATCTTTCAATAATCACTCTCAACGTGAATGGCCTAAATGCTCCCATAAAATGGCACAGGGTTGCAGGTTGGATAAAAAGACAGGACCCATCCATATGCTGTCTACAAGAGACTCATTTTGAACCTAAAGATACATCCAGACTGAAAGTGAAGGGAGGGGGATCCATCTTCCATGCCAGCAGACCTCAAAAGAAAGCTGGGGTAGCAATTCTTATATCAGACAAATTAGATTTTATTTTTTGTTTTTGTTTTTTTTTTTAATTTTTGAATTTTATTATGTTATGTTTGTCACCATACAATACATCATTAGTTTTTGATGTAATGATTTTAAACTAAAGACTGTAGTTAGAGATACAGAAGGACACTATATCATTCTTAAAGGGTCTATCCAACAAGAAGATCTAACAATTGTAAATATCTATGCCCCCAACATGGGAGCAGCCATCTACATAAGCCAACTGTTAACCAAAATAAAGAGTCATATTGATAACAATACGTTAATTGTAGGAGACTCAATACTCCACTCTCAGCAACAGACAGATCATCTAAGCAGAAAATCAACAAAGAAACAAGAGCTTTGAATGACACACTGGACCAGACTGACACACCTCATAGATATTTACAGAACATTCCACCCTAAAACAACAGAATACTCATTCTTCTCAAATGCACAAAGAACTTTCTCCAGAATAGACCACATACTGGATCACAAATCAGGTCTCAACCGATACCAAAAGATTGAGATTAGTCCCTGCATATTCTCAGACCACAATGCTTTAAAACTGGAACTCAATCACAAGAAAAAATTTGGCAAGAAATTCAAACACTTGGAAGCTAATGACCACTCTGCTCAAGAATGTTTGGGTCAACCAGGAAATCAAAGAAGAACTCAAACAATTTATGGAAACAATGAGAATGAATACACATCAGTCCAAAACCTAAGGGATACTGCAAAGGGTCCTAGCCATCCAAGCCTCACTCAAAAAAAATAGAAAAATCCCTAATTCACCAATTAACTCTACATCTTAAAGAACTAGAGAAAAAGCAACAAACAATGCCTAAGCCACCATTAGAAGAGAAATAATTAAGATTACAGCAGAGATCAAACAATTAGAAACCAGAAAAACAGTAGATCAGATCAACGAAACTAGAAGCTGGTTCTTTGAAGAATTAATAAGATCGATAAGTGGGCCAGACTTGTCCAAAAGAAAAGAGAAAGACCCAAATTAATAAAATTATGAATGAAAGGGGAGCGATCACAACTAACACCAAGGAAATAGAAATAATTATTAGAAATTATTATCAACAACTATATGCCAATAAGCTGAGCAATCTGGATGAAATGGATGCCTTCCTGGAAACCTATAAACTGCCAAGACTGAAACAGAAAGAAATTGACAACCTGAATAGGCCAATAACCAGTAACGAGATTAAAGCAGTGATCAAAAACCTCCCAAAAAACAAGAGTCCAGGGCCTGATGGATTCCCTGGGGAATTCTACCAAACATTCAAAGAAAAAATAATACCATTCTCCTGAAGCTGTTTCCAAAAATAGAAACAGAAGGAAAGCTTCCAGACTCATTTTATGAGGCCAGTATTACCTTAATCCCCAAACCAGGCAAAGACCCCATCAAAAAGGAGAATTTCAGACTGATATCCTTGATGAATATGAATTCCAAAATCCTCAACAAAATCCTAGCTAATAGGATCCAACAATACATTAAAAGGATCATCCACCATGACCAAGTGGGATTTATCCCGGGGTGCAAGGGTGGTTCAACATTCACAAATCAATCAATGTGATAGAACACATGAATAAGAGGAGGGAGAAGAACCATATGGTCCTCTCAACTGATGCAGAAAAAGCATTTGACAAAATACAGCATCCTTTCCTGATTAAAACTCTTCAGAGTATAGGGATAGAGGGAATATTCCTCAAGTTCATAAAATCCATCTACGAAAAACCCACAGCAAATACCATACTCAGTGGGGAAAAGCTGAGAGCTTTTCCCTCAAGATCAGGAAATGTCAAGCATGCCAACTCTCGCCACTATTGTTTAACATAGTACTAGAAGTCCTAGCAACAGCAATCAGACAACAACAACAACAAAAAAGTGTTCAAATTGGCAAAAAAGAAGTCAAACTCTCTCTTTTCACAGATGACATGATACTTTATGTGGAAAACCCAAAAGACTTCACCCCCCAAATTACCAGAACTCATACAGCAATTCAGTAATGTGGCAGGATACAAAATCAATGCACAGAAATCAGTTGCGTTCTTATACACTAACAACGTAACTATAGAAAGAGAAATTAGAGAAACGAATCCATTTACAATAGCACCAAAAACCATAAGATACCTCGGAATAAACCTAACCAAAGAGGTAAAGGATCTCTACTCTAGGAACTACAGAACACTCATGAAAGAAATTGAAGAAGACACAAAAAGATGGAGAAACATTCCAGGCTCATGGATCAGAAGAATAAAGATTGTTAAAATATCTATGCTGCCCAGAGCTATCTATACCTTCAACGCCATCCTGATCAAATTCCAATGACATTTTTCAAAGTGCTGGAACAAACAATCCTAAAATTTGTATGGAATCAGAAAAGACCCCGAATCGCCAAGGAAATGTTGAAAAAGAAAAACAAAGCTGGGGGCATCACGTTGCCTGATTTCAAGCTGTATTACAAAGCAGTGATCACCAAGACAGCATGGTATTGGCACAAAAACAGACATATAGAGCAATGAAACAGAATAGAGAGCCCACATATGGACCCTCAACTCTATGGTCAAATAATCTTCAACAAAGCAGGAAAAAATATGAAATGGAAAAAAGACAGTCTCTTCAATAAATGGTGCTGGGAAAATTGGACAACCACATGCAGAAGAATGAAACTCGACCATTCTCTAACACCATACACAAAAATAAACTCAAAATGGATGAAAGACTTCAATGTGAGACAGGATCCATCAAAATCCTAGAGGAGAACATAGGCAATAATCTCTTTGACATCACCCACAGCAACTTCTTTCAAGATACATCTCCAAAGGCTAGTGAAACAAAAGCAAAAAATGACTTTTGGGATTTCATCAAGATAAAAAGCTTCTGCACAGCAAAGGAAACAGTCAACAAAACAAAGAGGCAACCCACAGAATGGGAGAAGATATTTGCAAATGACACTACAGATAAAGGGCTGGTATCCAAGATCTATAAAGAACTTCTCAAACTCGGGCGCCTGGGTGGCTCAGATGGTTGAGCATCTGCCTTTGGCTCAGGTCATGATCTCAGAGTCCTGGGATCGAGTCCCGCATCGGGTTCCCTGCTCAGTGCAGAGCCTGCTTCTCCCTCTCCCTCTGCCACTCCCTCTGCTTGTGCTCTTCTGTCTGTCTCTCTGTCAAATAAATAAATAAAATCTTTAAAATAAATAAATAAATAAATAAATAAATAAATAAATAAATAAATAAGAACTTCTCAAATTCAACAGTCAAAAAACAAAGAATCAAGTCAAAAAATGGGCAGAAGACATGAACAGACACTTCTCTGAAGAAGACATACAAATGACTAACAGACACATGAAAAAATGTTCATCATCATTAGCCATCAGGGAAATTCAAATCAAAATCACATTGAGATACCACCTTACACCAGTTAGAATGGCAAAAATGGACAAGGCAAGAAACAACAAATGTTGGAGAGGTTGTGGAGAAAGGGGGACCCTCTTACACTGTTGGTGGGAATGCAATTGGTACAGCCACTTTGGAAAACAGTCTGGAGATGCCTCAGAAAATTAAAAATAGAGCCACCTTATGACCCAGCAATTCACTCCTGGGTATTTACCCTAAAGACACAGATGTAGTGAAAAGAAGGGCCATATGCATCCCAATGTTCCTAGCAGCAATGTCCACAATAGCCAAGCTGTGGAAAGAGCCGAGATGCCCTTCAACAGATGAATGGATAAAGAAGATGTGCTCCATACATACAATGGAATATTACTCACCATCAGAAAGGATGAATACCCAACTTTTACATCAACGTGGATCAGACCGGAGGAGATTGTGCTAAGTAAAATCAGTCAAGCAGAGGAAGTCAATTATCATATGGTTTCACTTATTTGTGGAACATAAGGAATAGCATGGAGGACATTAGGAGAAGGAAGGGAAAAATGAAGGGGTGGAAATCAGAGGGAGAGATGAACCATGAGAGACTATGGACTCTGAGAAACAAACTGAAGGTTTTAGAGGGGAGGGTGGTGGGGGGGTTGGTTAGCCCAGTGATGGGTATTAAGGAGGGCACGTACTGCATGGAACACCAGTGTTATACAAAAACAATGAATCATGGATCACTACATCAAAAACTAATGATGTATTATATGGTGACTAACATAACATAATAAAATAAAATTTAAAAAAAGAGTGTGAAAAGACAACCTGTAAAATGGAAGAAGCTATTTGTAAAGTATATATTTGATAAGGGTCTAATATCAGAATATATAAAGAACTCTTACAACTCAACCACAAAAATCAAACAACCCAATTTAAAAATGGGCAAAAGATTTGAACAAACATTTCTCCAAAAAAGGTGTGTGTGCGCGTGTGTGTGTGTGTGTGTCTGTTTGTGTGAGAGAGAGACAGAGCACATGAAAAATATTCAGCATCATTAGTCATTAAGGAAATGCAAATTTAAACCACAATGAGATACATTTCATATCCACTAGGATGGCTATAATTTTAAAAATGGAAAATAAGTGTTGGCTAGGATGTAAATAAATTGGAATCCTTGTGGGAATCTTACAATGGTGCAACCACTGTGAAAAGTAGTTTGGTGGTTCATCAAAAAGTTAAACACAAAAGTACCATATAACCCAGCAATTCAGCTCCTAAGTATCTCCCAAAAAGCATTAAAAACAGATATTTAAACAAAAGTACGTACATGAATGTTCATAGCAGCACTATTCACACTGCCAAAGGTGGAAGCAGCCCAAGTATCTATCAATGGGTGGATGGATAAACCAAATCTAGTACATCCATACAGTGAAATATTATTCAGCCATAAAAATAAAGTGCTAATAGGGCGCCTGGGTGGCTCAGTTGGTTAAGCGACTGCCTTTGGCTCAGGGCATGATCCCAGGGTCCTGGGATTGAGCCCGGCATCGGGCTCCCTGCTCCGCGGGAAGCCTGCTTCTCCCTCTCCCACTCCCCCTGCTTGTGTTCCCTCTCTCGCTGTGTCTCTCTCTGTCAAATAAATAAATAAAATCTTTAAAAAAAAAAATAAAGTGCTAATACATTCTACAACATGGATGAATCTTGAAAACATTGTACCAAGTAAAAGAAATTAGACACAAAAGGTTATATAATGCATGATTTCATTTATATGAAATATTTCAAATAGGTAAATGCATAGAGACAGAAAGGAGATTAGTGCTTGCCAGAGTGTAGGGGAAATGGAAAATGGGGAGTAACTACTTAATGGGTATGGTATATACCCATCAAAGTAATGGGTATATACCATATAGTATGGTATATACTCAAAGGTATATACCTTTTGAGATGATGAAAATGTTTTGGAAATAGATAGAGGCAATGGTTTTGCAATATTGTGAATGTATTAAACACCACTTTAAAGTGGCTACTTTGGGCGCCTGGGTGGCTCAGTTGGTTAAGCAACTGCCTTTGGCTCAGGTCATGATCCTGGAGTCCCTGGATTAAGTCCCACATCGGGCTTCCTGCTCGGCAGGGAGTCTGCTTCGTCCTCTGACCCTATCCCCTCTCAGGTGTTCTCTCTCTCTCATTCTCTCTCTCTCAAATAAATAAATAAAATCTTTAAAAAAATAAATAAATAAAATAAAGTGGCTACTTTTATATTACGTGAGTTTTACTTGAATAAAAAAGTCAGATTGTCAGATTGGATAAAAAGCAAGACCCAGTTATGTGCTACTGCCTACAATAAATGTACTTTAAATATAAATATATAAACAGGTAAAATTATGGAATAAAATATGCCATACTAATACTAGTCAAAAGAAAGCTTTAAAAGCTGCATCAACAAAAGAGAAAATATATTTAAGAGATAGTATGATGTATCCATGCAGTAGAATACTACTTGATTAAAGAGAATAAGCCCTAAGTACCTGCAACAAGAATGAATCTCAAAATAATATTGCTGAGTGAAAGAAGTTGTACAAAAACAGTATATACTCTGCACTTCCATTTGTATAAAACTCTAGAAAATGCAACTAATCTATGGTAATAGAAAATGGATTGGTGACTCCTTGAAGAGGATGGGATGAAGGAGTGACAAACAAGCAGAAGGAAACTTTTGGGAGTGATGTGTACTTTCACTGTCTTAAGATTGGTTATTGTTGTAGAGACATAGACATAAGCTAAAACTCATCAAATTTTATATTTCAAATATGTACTGTTTGTTGAATGTCAATTTTACCTTTAAAAAGCTGTTAAAAGATGTGTTAAGTTGAATCTTGCCTCATGGCTGGATAGGAAATTAAAATAAGCACCACTCCCCCCAAAATATTAAGTGCTTATTAACAAAATTGCCAGACCCTGGTCAACAGTGAGCATCTTAATAAAACTCAAAGATAACAAATATTTTATAAATACTGTTCAATTTTACCCCCATCGTCATTCAAAGCAGTAACCCATATTTTCAAGAATCTGGTAGTTTTCCAGACATTGTCTGGGCCAACTACTATCCCAGCACACATCCACACACACACTAAACCCACAACAGTGAGGAGGTCACTGCTTAGTAGTCAAACAGCACAGTGGTTTGGGGGCTGTCTTTGGCCTCAGAGTACCATGGGTTCAAGCCCCAACTCTACCACTTTCTGGAAGTGTGACCATTCATAAGTTATTTTCCTTTCTGAGTCTTGTTTATTTCTTATACATAAACATCATAATAGTCCCTACATCTCCAAAGCTGAGGTGAGGACAAAATAACATTCACTTAGCAGGTAAAATGGTCAACAAGTGCTCATTATTACTAGTATAATTATCAATTCAACAAGATTTCAACTTTACAAAGCAGGGCCTTCCATTCATGTAAATAGTACTAAAGAATAGGGAAAAATATACTAAAAGTGACAGGGACTGCTACCCTTGCTTTCCCCAAGTCCATGGGAGAAAACACTAACCCAACTAGTCAAGGGATCTGAAGAAGCTGGACAGACACTTAGCCTTGAATATAAGGCCTTAATAGCTGCACCACAAATTGGTGCTTTGGGGAAATGGAGGGAATGAAGGACCACTAGGATCACGCCAGCAACCCCCTCTGTGGTCATCACTTTGGCCTGAGCCCAGCTCTGCTGAGCACTTTGGCCAAAGCCATCTGTACCTCCCGGTTCCTCAGACTGTAGATAAGGGGGTTGAGAGTAGGGGTGACAAGGCTGTAGAATAGGGAGATCACGTTGTCCTGGAGTGGGCTATGGTAAGCACCCGGCACCATGTATATGAACACAGCTACACCATAAAAGAGTCCCACCACTGTGATGTGTGAGGAACAGGTGGTGAAGGCCTTGTTTCGGGCCTCCTCTGAGTGCATGTGTATAACAGCCCCCAAAACGTGGCCATAGGAGATGGCAATGAGGGAAAGGGGAAGCACAAGGATCAGCACCCCCAAGGTGGACAGCACCAACTCCATAGGCTGAGGTGTCTGCACAGGACAGCTTCAGCAGGGCTGGCACCTCGCAGAAGTGGTCCACGATGCGGGAGGCACAGTAGGGAAAGTGCAGAGTGATGGAGGTCTGGATGGAGGCGTTGAGCACACCTGCCAGCCAGGAGGACCCCACCATGAGCAGGCACACCTGGCGCCTCATGAGCACAGGATACTGCAAAGGGTGACACACAGCAACATAGCAGTCATAGGACATGAGGGTCAACAGGATGCCCTCAGCCATGCCCATCAGGGTCAGGAAGAATATTTGAGCTGCACAACCCCCGAAGGAGATGGAACCTTCTCCCTGCAGGAAGTGGGATGCCATCTTGGGGATGGTGACCAGGGGGAAACCAACATCAAACAGAGAGAGCTGGCTGAGCAGAAAGTACATGGGTGTGTGGAGCCTGGAGTCCAGGCAGATCAGGACAAGCAGAATGGTGTTGCCCAGGAGGCCCATGGCAAACATGGCAGCCACCAAGGAGAAGAGTAGCTGACGTGACCCTGAGTGACTGAAGAGGCCCACCAGAATGAAGTCAGAGGTCACTGATTGATTCACATCCCCCATGTTTTACACAACGTACTTTTGCTGCAGGAAAGAGACCAAATGCAAGGAAAGAGACAAACTGCAACTGAGTTTCGACCCACGTGCCAATTGCCATCACTTGGTAGTGGCTGCCTGGAGAAGTATTATGAGGTCACAGCTAGAATCAGCAGTTGGAAATGCCATGATCAATTAGTGATGTCTGTCATAGGCATGGGAAGGGAGAGCAGCAGCTTGCATCTCTGAACGAGATACTTGGCCACACCCCAGTGAAAAGCTACCCACTGACTCTTGAGGTCCAAACACTGAAGTCCCAGTCAAAGACAGTAACTTAGCTCCAGTAGAATATTTGAATACCACTCCTCCTAATGGTCCTGGGTCCAAAAGCAGAGGTGAGAGTCCAAAAAGGCAGGGAGGTAAAATAGAGGATGATGAAGATGAAGCAATAAATCAAGGAAGAAAACAGAGAAAGGCCTAGGTCCAAGTGCCTGGATGAGAATCTGAAGGAAAGAGAAATTAATTATGAGCCTACACAGGGTCACATTGAGGATATGAATCTAGGGAGTGTGAGCCATAGAGGGTGGCTATGGGTGACAGCAGGTTGGGGATGAAATGGCCTGGGGTTGGGTGGGGGAGGACAGTTGTCAGTGAACTCAGCAATTATTGGTGACTTTGTTGCGTTGGATGAAGAGTGAACTTGTGAGTGGTCAGACTCAATTTCAAGTAAGGTACCAGGCCTAGAAGATTGTCTGTAATAAATATTGCCTGGATGAATGAGTTGGCCAAGAAAGATGACCATGGGCCAGAGGGAGCTACACATTTAAATTTGGGAATACTTAATTCTCTTGGCAACCTCTAAGCCCCCAGGAAAATCCAGCTTGCCCTGGAATACCATGCACCATCCACAACTCCCAACAGTGGACAATGCAAGACCAAAAGAATGTCTATTCTCAACTGCAGATAATTAGAAAAGCAACAAGACTGGCCATTTAAGGGCAAGTGGATTTTACTGAAGGCCTCACTGGAGCTCTTTGTCCTAAAGCTGCCGAAGGCCTTTAGGGTTGTTAATTATCCACCATCCTGATTTTCCTATCACATCCTAGCTCCCAACCTACCATTCACCCATGCATTCAATAACATTAGTCACAAGCTGGTCTGGGCATAAGACATTCAGAGGTGAATCACCCTAGGCAAGTTCCCCATTCTCCATCAGGATATTGATGACAAGTGAGGAGATAAATGGACAAGATCTTTGTGACAGAGGGAAGTGAATAAGATGTTCTGTAGGAAATGGCTGGAAACACCACTGGGCATAGTCAGAGAAGCCTCTTGGGACAGATGACCCATGCCCTCAGTATCTGAAGAGCTACTGTGAGAGGGATGCACCAGAACCAACTGCTTCATGCTCCTGGAAAGTGAATGTTAGTGAGGCCATCTGGGTGGTTCACCTTAACGAAGAACTCTCTAACAGTGAAATCCAACCAAGAATGAAATAGGCTGCCTCATTGGCAGCATTTTCTAAAAAGTCAGTCAATGGTATTAGGAAGTAAGATAATAGTCCTGTGGCTATAGAAGTTAGAGTTTGAGAGGGAAAGCAGCATTGATCAGATCATTTCAGAATAATCTAATCAGCAATATAATAGAGACACATGCACAATGCTGTAAGTACCCAGGGAATGGGGTCAGAGAGGGCTTCAGAGAGGAGGAAGCATTGGAGCTGGGTTTTGAAGATCAGGTAGGAGTTTTGCAGGCAGCCAGAAGAAGGAAAGTTGTTCCAGGCCAAAGAAATGGAGCACATGCAATTTGTGATTAGGAGAGTGTACCCAGAGGTCAGATTAAAATGAGCTTGGATCCCAGCTCAACTACTTTGTAGCAGCATGACATTGTGTAGCTACTTAACCTCAGTTTCTTCATCCATAAAGTGGGTGGCAGAAATATGTGTCAAGGCATAATTGTGAAAATTAAATAAAAGGATGAATGTTGGGGCACCTGGGTGGCTCAGTCAGATGAGCGTCCAGCTCTTAGTTTCAGCTCAGGTCATGATCTCAGGGTCCTGGGATGGAGCCTGGCATCGGGCTCCACACTCAGCACAGGGTCTGGTTGAGATTCTCTCCCTCCTCCCGCTCACGCTCACCCTCTCTCTCAAATAAACAAATAAAAATTTTTTTTAAAAAGGATGATTGTTAAGAGCTGACATGTAGCAAGTGCTCAATAAATTGTAAATTATCATATATAATAAATACAATTCATATAATTATGCACAATATCTATAAATTATATAATTGTTATAGAATTATTACTAATTCTCTAGATAGGGAAAGCATTAGAGATCACTGGCTGATCTCTGGTACTTAGCACAGTGCCAGGCACATAAAACACTCTCATCAGTATTTATTAGAAGTAGTAGTAGTATTGTTATTATTATTCAACATTGTGGCCTCTTCCATGGTCAAGCCTGACCCTGTCCAGCTCTGTCATCTTCTTTAGTGTTGCTCTGTGATGCCCTCGTCCATACTGTGTTAAAACCCACCTGCCCTTTTTCTGGCCTCTAAGATCCCTTAGCAGAGTCTTCAAAACCCCATTCATCCCCAGATCCATTGCCTTACAACAGGGTTTTTCCACTGTGGCATTATTTGAGGACAGATAAATTTTGTCATGGGAAAATGTCCTTTGCATTGTATGAAGTTTAGCAACATCCCCGGCTTCAGTCCACCAGATGCCAGCAGCAGCCCCCAACAACCGCCCCTCGTCATGGAAACCAAAACTGGTTCCACATGTGGGCAGATGTGCCTAGTGAGGAGGAATCACCCACAGTTGAGAACTTCTGGTTTACAGGGCAATTGTGACCTGCACAGGCTTTACACAATTCCTCTTCCAGATGTTTATTCTTAAATTGGTTTGAGCTCAGACCCAGCATAAATCCTGGGAGTACCTTACCATTTCCATGTCTCCATACAGGAAAAAAAAAAATTCTTGCAATTTCCTGCCATCTTATAGACAATCAATTCCCCCAAACACCAAGTATCTCCACCAGTGAAATAGCTTTTACCACAGGCTCCTGTCAAGAGCTATATAAGTGTCCAAAAGAACCTGGTCTTTCTCTGTCCACTCACACATCACCACCCTGAAGAAGCTGACACCAATTGAGTACTGACTGTGTAGAAGGCATCTGGCTAACTGTTTTACATGCTTAACACTATAATCTTCAAGTCCTGGAGACAGTTGGTAGAGATGGATGCACAGCAATGTGAATATACTTAATACCATGAACAGTACACTTAAAAGTGGTCAAAATTGTAAATTTTGTTCTGTATATTTTATCACAATAAAAAAATCTATGGGTAGGCATTATTTATCTGTATTTTTTGGATGAGAAGACATAGACAGGTTCAGAGAAGTGTAGTGACTTGCCCAGCACCACCCAGCAAAGAAGTAACAGCCAAAATTTGAACAGAATAGGAATCTGATTCCAAAGTGTCTGTTTTTCCCTTGACATTCCACACACTCCCCCAAACACTGTAATAGACATTTCAGGATTTGTTGCAGATGTTCACATACTCAGTCCTATATGCCCCCAAATTTGCCTTTCCTTCTGGGGTGCCCAAGTGTTCCCCCTGTTATACAAATGCCCAGGTTTTGGGGATCTCTAGCCAGCAGTTACTCAGTGGCTGGAGAGTCTGGTTGTGATCCCCTTGTGTCCTGAGCTTTTGACAAACTCTTAACCATCAAGACCTCTTTTGGAAAAGGATTGCCATCCATCCAACCTCCCCAACCTGCAAGTTAGACAGGCAGAGCCAGGCAGAGGTAGCCACAACTCACTCAAACCTGGGCTAAATCATCTGTGACTCCTAAATCAGTACTTTTCTTCTGGGTTGAAGAGAAGCACCTTTGGCAAGTTTCCAACATGCAATTTTACCACTTTCTTTCCCATTATCCTCAGTAATGCCAAACTTGGGGCTGGGCATCCCTTTGTTGATGCAAAGTGACCAGGGAAAAGACACCAGCATTGTTCACTTCCTGTTGCCCATACAACTTTCATATTTCTCCACCATGACCAGGTGTGATCTGGGCCCTTGGTTACCTGCCTAATCAAATGACAGTTTGCAGGACATTATCATTTATATTGTTTAATACTCACCTCCAATCACACCAGCTCAAGGATCCACAGCAGAGCTTGCTCAATAAATAGTTGCTGAGGGCGCCTGGGTGGCTCAGTTGGTTAAGCGACTGCCTTCGGCTCAGGTCATGATCCTGGAGTCCCTGGATCGAGTCCCACATCGGGCTCCCTGCTCGGCAGGGAGCCTGCTTCTCCCTCTGACCCTCCCCCCTCTCATGTGCTCTCTGTCTCTCTCATTCTCTCTGTCTCAAATAAATAAATAAAATCTTTCAAAAAATAAAAATAAATAAATAAATAAATAGTTGCTGAGTGAATACATTCTGTAAGGGAAGCAATATTTTGGTTGGAACTAATGTTACTGACAAATGGGCTAAGGAAGGGTATGTGACTTACCTAAACTTGCACAGCTACTGAGAGGACAGGCTAGGATTTGGAAACAGTACATCCCTGGATGCTGCCTCTTTCTTGTAGTCAGTGCTTAGCTCCTGTGTCCAGGAGGTCAGAACTGAGAACTCCTCTGGGGGATCACTGTTGTGGATGGCTGGTCCTCAGGAGGTAAGCTGAAGGTGCCCCCAACCCCTGCCAGATGGGTTGTTCTGGTACCAGCCCCTTGATCAAGGTCAGGTGCCCATGTGTGGCTGCTTCCAAATGTTTTTATGGAAGGTCAACATGAGATGACCTCCAACATGGATTGAACATCAACATGGATGACCTTCTGCTGTCTAGAGACCTGGCCATCTTGGGTTCACAACAGTGAAGACAGACAAGGAAAGAATAAGCATTCAGTAAAAAAAAGACAACTGCCTGGAGGTGGGCAAATGTCAAAAGAAGTGGACAAGAATTCATCCTTCCACTCAATACCTGTCAACCTAGCTTGTCTATGGGAAACAATATCACCAGTTGCTCAGATCCATCCCGCCACTAATGTCTAATCTCTAAATCATGCCTGGACCCCCAATATCCCCACAAGCCTGGGTTTCAAGTTCTTGCCTGCACTCACCAGGGTCTGTGGGTAGAGTGAAGGAGCTTTCTCAACACCCCTCATTCAAGAAGAGTCCCTGATAAAAACCTCCCTGGAGGGCGCCTGGGTGGCTCAGTTGGTTAAGCAACTGCCTTCGGCTCAGGTCATGATCCTGGAGTCCCGGGGTCGAGTCCCCCATTGGGCTCCCTGCTCAGCGAGGAGCCTGCTTCTCCCTCTGACCCTCCCCCCTCTCATGTACTCTCTCTCATTCTCGCTCTCTCAAATAAATAAATAAATCTTAAAAAAAAAAAAAAAAAAAAAAACCTCCCTGGATTCCAGCATCAAGGGTTTAACCAGTGCTGCCTCTATTTTTGCAGGGATAGATGTCATCATCTGGGGATGGGGGCTCCAGGGAGACCTGTTGCACAAGAAACCCCTCTGCGTCTCCCTTTCAGCAAGGGAGAAAATTAGTTGCAGTGGGAGCCTAGGGCCCCTGATATTTTGTCCCTGGAGGTTGTGGAAAAACATTTACTCATCTCTCAACTACAGGAAGGATGAGCAGCTCTAATGTGGATAAATGAATGTGAGAGATGTCCAAGTCTTTTTGTTTGGATCTAATTAGGAGGAGGAGATGAGGGAATCCATTGCTGCAAATGGATCCCTTGCTCCAAAAAAAAAAAAATGTCCAGGAGATCTCTTCTGAGTTAAATAATGAGGCAGGAATGGTGGTAAAACAGCTATGAGGCAGCTTCCCTGGGTTGTAATATTTCTTCCTCTAGACTCCATTCTTTAGGGGCCTCCAAAACTTGGGAGATGCAATGGTCCAAAGGTAGATGGTCTAGTGCCTGTGAGCATATTATATGTTCACAGCTGGAGTCAGGGGGAAGGGCAGAGACCAGAGAGCCAGTCTACCCTAAGCAGGTGCCCATGGCAGGAAGTCACAGGCAAGCCTCCCAAGGCTGAGTGAATTACCAAGAGCGTTGCTGAAACCAAAGCTGAGTCAGACAGGTAACAACCAGGTGGAAGCGGAATGGAAGCAGGAATAATGACATATGTTAAGGACTTGATATATAGTAGGCAACCACCAGCAAATTCCTTGTGCCATGCC
The DNA here is from genome assembly GCF_029215605.1 of Mirounga angustirostris. Lineage (NCBI taxonomy): Eukaryota > Metazoa > Chordata > Mammalia > Carnivora > Phocidae > Mirounga > Mirounga angustirostris. The sequence goes on along the minus strand of NW_026991709.1, from coordinate 210,725,654 downwards.
ACCACACTCTACTCCCAAGCCCATGGCAGACATTAGTAACTGGTCTCATGGCTTTCTACTTCTGAGCTTGGGTGGGGCTTCTCAGCTCAGCACACCATACAGCTAGACCTTACAAACTGGATTTGACATTCACCATGACATCTTTCCAAGCAGATTCTAGACCAGTACTCAAAGCAGTTGTGACAGTGTGCTTGGAGATAAGAAGCTTGTGTCAGAAAGTTATTCAACACACTGCTTCCTTAGTTGAGAAAAGTCTTGCTCTGGACAACATGTCAGTTGAACTAAAGCTTAGCAATATTGTTATAGTCTGTTTCAAGGTCCTTTTCTCCTCAAAGGCCAATACCAGTTCATGGACTACACTTTGAGTAACACTGACGTAGGCCATGAGTTCCTTGACAGCAAGGCTCCTTGACAGCAAGGCTATTATTCATGTCTGTGTCACTGGTACCTAAAGCACATGGACACATGGATGTTTATTGAACAGGAAGGGCTGGAGCAGACCGGAGTTGGGAAAAAGAAATCAAGATATGGAATAGTAGGGAGTGGGTCTTGAATCCTCAACATCTAGCATGTTGAACTGCATCAAGGATGGAGGGATGGAGGGATGGATGGATGGATGGATGGATGGATGGATGGATGGATGGATGGATGGATGGAACAAGCCATGCTTAAAGTTATTTATGGCTGGGCCATGTTGTTCTAAAGAACAGGGGAAGAGGGGCGCCTGGATGGCTCAGATGGTTAAGCGTCTGCCTTCGGCTCAGGTCATGATCCCGGGGTCCTGGGATTGAGCCCTGCGTCGGGCTTCCTGCTCAGCGGGGAGCCTGCTTCTCCCTCTCCCTCTGCCTCTCTCCCTGCTCATGTTCTCTCCCTCTCTCTCTCTCTCTCTCTATCTCTGTGTCTCAAATGAATAAATAAAAAAAATTTAAAAATTAAAAAATAAAGAACAGGGGAAGAGAAAAAGATGGCAAAGAAATTGTTATTACTCTAGACGTGTGAAATATTAATCCTTTGCATACCACCTTCTTATTTTTTGCCATCTCGTGTGCCATCTTATTTTAACAGGTATCTCCTATTTAACATTAGTTATCCATTCCTGAAAATGAGATGAATATAAAACTGTCGACTGGGACTCTATTTACCATTATTTTAAATGGGAAAAGTTGTATTTTACATCAACCCCAAACTTTCCACCAATTTCCTAAACTGTAGCTAAAACCAGAAAAAGCTTATGCAAAATGAACGTATTTGTTTACAGTTGTTTAGTGTGAAGTCATATTTCTCTATCGCTCCCTTTTCCAAGATTTCTTTCACTCCCTCAACTCTTTGAAGACTCACAGTAGAACATTGACCTTTGCTTTTGCCAAAATGTAGAAAGTGCTGGGGAAGCAAGTTCAGCACAAGCACACAACAGCAGAGAATGACTCACATTGAGTAAGCTGTTATGATAACCTCTCTTGGCACTGGCTATACATGAGATGCACACTCTCCTTGGTTATCACTCCTTTCTCTATACGTTGTTTTCTTTAAAACCCTGTATTTCACTTGATGGAAATATAAACTTCCCCTGTGTAAACATGAGCCAGAAAACATTATACTGAGAGATACATACATTTTATGAAGTTTGGGCATTAACACCAAGAGACTTTGCATTCTGCTGGGAAAAGATTAACCAGGTGGTCTGATAGATAGTCTGCAGAATATACCTGTATTTCTCTTGAATCAACTCACTTTTAGTTGTTTTTTGAATTGACCTAATTTGCCCTTTTTTGCTGACAAGGCATCATCACTTCTTGTCTTTGGAGGACAAAAGGCTAAAATTATGGAAATCCCTAGAAACTAATAATAAAACAGCAAGTCTTTTCTCAGTTTTTCTAACTTTTTACTCAAAAAATTTTAAACCTACAGAAAAGTGGAACATCCATATACCCTTCACCAATTGTTATTCTTTAGCCACCCTGCTTTATCTCTTTTTATGCACATAAACACACACACATTTTTTTATTGAGATGAAATTCACATAAGCCTAAAGTTAACCATTTTGAAGTGTACAATTCTGTGGAATTTAGTACATTCATAGTGCCATGTACCCATCACCTCAATCTAGTTCCCAAACATTTTCGTCCTCGCAAGGATACTCCATGCTCATGAGCAGTCACTCCCATTACCCCAGACTCTGGCAACCACCAATCTGCTATCTGTATCCACAAATTTTACCTATTTCATATCAACAGAATCATATAATATGTGACATTTTGTGTCTGAATTATTTTACTTAGCATAATGTTTTAGAGGTCCATCCATGTTGTAGCATGGTTATAGGCTGAATCATATCCCCTTAAAATTCATATGTTGAAATTTTAATGCCCCAGGACCTCAGAACATGATTGTCATTAGAGATAGGGTCTTTAAAGGAGTAATTAAGTTGAAATGAGGTCATTAGAGTGGGCTCTAATCCAATATGACAGGGGCCCTTATACTCAGAGAAGATTAGCCGCAACATCAACAAAATGGTGGAATGGGAAGCCCCAGACTTCCTTTCCCACATGGACACACTGATTCAACAGCACATGGATCAATTCCTTTTGTGAAAAATCCAGAGACTAGTTGAGGGGCTCCTGCACCCTAATAGAGCATGAGGTCAGCTGCATCAAAGCCAATAGGAAAGTACATGGCACCTTCTCCCCATCATATCTCCCCCATGACAGCACCACACAACAGGAGGAAGCCCCCAGCTCCTGGCTTGTCCCTGAGAAGGGAAGGAAAGGACTGGACTGTAATCCAAAGTTCTAACGTCTTGAGGGGCTGCCTGAGGGACTGGTTTCTGTCTTGCCTGAGTCTGAGCACTGATGGGAAGGTGCTCCAGATTGGGAGCCACTGAAAACAAAGGTGATGATTTGGAAAGCATGATCTCACTGGTCACAGACCTTTACCCACCTCAGCACAGAGCAAGTGGGGCAAAAAACCCAAATCCTGGTTTCCTCCGGAGGGAAAGAATTAGAGCATTCATCCAACATTTGGGGTAGCTATCCAAAGGACTGGCTTCTGTGAGAGAGTCCTTTTTTGGGAATCAACCAGTCCAAAAAAAGAAAACAAAACAAAAGATAAGCACAAACAACAACAACAAAATAAAACAAAACAAAAACTACCATTAAGAAAATCCCAAGGAGGGTGCCTGGGTGGCTCAGTTGGTTAAGCAACTGCCTTCGGCTCAGGTCATGGTCCTGGAGTCCCGGGATCGAGTCCCGCATCGGGCTCCCTGCTCAGCGGGGAGTCTGCTTCTCCCTCTGACCTTCCCCCCCCCTCATGCTCTCTCTTTCTCATTCTCTCTCTCAAATAAATAAATAAATAAAATCTTTAAAAAAAAAAAGAAAGAAAAAGAAAATCCCAAGGAAACAGCCCAGCCAGATTACCCTAAATAGAAAACCAAAGTATAAACGAAACTAACTCATGTCCACAGAGCTTCCAATCACCTTTTACCCAATTAACCAAACAGTATCTCATACAAGAGACAGAGACCACAACAGTCGTACTGAAAATGAAAGCACTTTGGAGAAAACAGACTGAGGGAAGAAGAAACCAAAAAAGAAACTCTTGGTAACATTAGAGCTATAACTGACTAGAACTCAGAGGTATAACTAAAAAGACAATATCTGTGAAGCAAGAAAAAGATTTTCTTCTTTAAAGAACAAAACGATGTTAGGGGCACCTGGGTGGCTCAGTCGTTAAGCATCTGCCTTTGGCTTGGGTCATGATCCCAGGGTCCTGGGATCGAGCCCTGCATCAGGCTCCCTGCTCCGCGGGAAGCCTGCTTCTCCCTCTCCCGCTCCCCCTGCTTGTGTTCCTGCTCTCATTGTCTCTCTCTCGCTGTCAAATAAATAAATAAAAAATCTTAAAAAAAAAAAAAAGAACAAAAAGATGTTAGAATTTTTTAATGATAGGAGAAATGAAAAACAATAGGATTAAGATATAAAATGTAGGAAAATATCACAAAACAACAAAAAGGCACAGAGAAAAATAGTAGAGAAATGGTAAATAAATCAGAGAATCAATACAGATGGCCCAACATCAAAACAATAGGCATTTCAGGGATGCCTGGGTGGCTCTGTCGGTTAAGCGTCTGCCTTTGGCTCAGGTCATGATCCCAGGATCCTGGGATTGAGTCCCACATTGGGCTCCTTGCTCAGTGGGGAGCCTGCTTCTCCCTCTGCCTGCCGCTCCCCCTGCTTGTGCATGCTCTCTCTCTCTGACAAATAAATAAAATCTTTTTTAAAAAATAGGCATTTCATAAGTATGGAAAAATGGGGCAAGAAAATTTCCCTGAATGAAAGTTGTGAATTTCAAGATTGAAAATTGCTCATCAGAATAAACAAAAGAATGTACCCTATAAACTCTCAGAGAGAGAAAACAACTTTCCTGGAACAGTCAAGAATGAGAATGACCTTGAACTTCTCTCATTTTTTTATTTTTTTAATTTTATTTTATTATGTTATGTTAGTCACCCACCATACAATACATCATTAGTTTTTGATGTAGTGATCCACAATTCACTGTTTTCATATAACACTCAGTTTACTTATTTATTTGAGAGAGAGAGAGAGAGCAAGCACAAGCAGGGGGAGCGGCAGAGGGAGAAGCAGACTCCCTGCTGAACAGAGAGCCCGATGTGGGGCTCAGTCCCAGGACTCCGGGATCATAACCTGAGCCGAAGACAGATGCTTAACCAACTGAGCCACCAAGGTGTCCCTCTAGGGTGGCCTTGAACTCTTCAACAGGAACACCAAATGTTAGAATGCAATGGAGCGATGTTTTAAAATGCTCTGGGAAAATTAATTGAGACCTAGAATTCCATAGCTAGTCAAATAACCATGTAAGTATAAGATAAAATAACATTTTTTTTTAGACCTGATGGGTTTTTCTTCCAATCTGTCTCCACTGCACTCACTCAGGGAGCATGTGTCCCACCTAAATGAGGCATCAACCTAAGGAGAAGAAACAGAGGATTCAACCTGAAAGAGAATCCCTAGAATGATGGTGAAGGGGGATCCTAGGATGACAGCTGTCAGCCAGCTCAGCCAGAAGCAGGTCAACCTCCAAAAGGGGTTTCTTCAAGATTAAACTGATAGAAGATTTTATGTGTTTGAAAGTTTTGAGAGGATATTTACATAAATGTGAAGGTTTAGGATTCAAAAAAAAACCCCAAAACAGAAAAAGATTGTTTCTTACCAACATACCTGGACAAAACTCACCTGCTGATACAGCAACACCTGCATAAAGGTCTGTGTGAGGACACACATAGTGGAACTGGTTCCATCATACCTGGAGAGCCTGTCTCACCAAAAACCACACACTGTCATGGACTTAACCCACAAAGATGGTGTCAAGTATCCAGATATTTGGTTCGCAGGCTGGGAAAATGGGCCCTGGCCCTTCATAGTGCTATGCATCCAGTTTGCATGAGACAAAGGTAAAAGACACAACTCCTGCTGGTTCCTTCCCTACCTTGCTCTGAAGTCCACTGAGCTAGGGCCGTGAGCAGACCCAGAGAGACACACCCATAGCTCTCCCCATCTCACAGTGACTCCTGATAAACCTCCCTGGAATGTGTCACTCCCCACTTAGCCCACCAGCTCCTTCTTCAGCCAAGCAGTGATGAACCAACTGTCAAGGGCTGGCGGTTCCAGGGGAAGGTACTATATCAAAAGCCTCTTCCGGCTTCTCCTTTCTACTGCAGAGAAAGTTAATTGCAGGGGAGTCAGGTGCCCTGCATCTCAAATTTGTCCCAGGAGAGCATGAGAAAACAATGATGTTCACCTCTTAATGAACCACAGGAATGGTGGAGGGAGCTCCGCATGGATAACCAAGAGGTGCTGGGCAGGGCCATCCAAACGCCACTGAGCATTCCAAGCAGAAGGATGAGCAAAGGAGTCTGTTTTAAGATATAGGTTTATTATGATCTGAGCAGGTGAGGCCAAAAGGGTAGGAGGGCAGGACCATTGAAAAGCTAGCTTGTTACAATTCCCAAGAGGAAGGGTCGTGGCACACTATTGGGGGCCCCTCAGAGAGGCACTAGGGTCAGGCAGGAGACACAGGGAGTGAGGGGGAAATGTGGACAATGCAGGGCATACAGGCTTAGGACTGGCTAGTTTGAATAACTTCAGTGGGCTCTGGGACACAGGGGCTATCCATTGTTGTCTGGAACCTGGCCCTGGGGATCAGCAGAGGGGAACAGTGGCCCTGAATGTGAAAGCCCCACAGAGGAGGGGGTAGGGAGTGTGGGCTCTGGATTCGTTGGTTTGCCCATGAAAGGTGCACTGGCAGGTGAGGTATGTGCTATCTCTAGGAATCAGCTAGCCCTGGGAGGGGAGCCCCCAAGATGTCAAAGCATCAAAAATATAGAATAAAAAGGCATGATCTATACAGCATTCCTATTTGTTCTCCAGGGTTTATGGCAAGACTGCTCAGGTAATCAGTGGTGCTCAGCACTGAATACACAGCAGACTCACCTGCAAGCTTTTTTTTTTTTTTTAAGATTTATTTTATTTATTTGACAGAGAGAGAGGGAACACAAGCCGGGGGAGTGGAGGAGGGAGAAGCAGGCTTCCTGCCGAGCAGGGAGCCCTATGCGGAGCTCGATCCCAGGGTCCTGGGATCATGACCTCCTGGGATCATGACCTGAGCCGAAGGCAGCCGCTTAACCAACTGAGTCACCCAGGCGCCCCCACCTGCAAGCTTTTTAAAATGCGATGCTCAGGTCACATTGCAGGTCAAGTGAGTGAGCATTGCCGACTGAAGAATGAATGGAGTTGCTGATGTCAACACAGCCAGAAAGAGGTGCCGTGTCCCGGCAAAAGTGACATTTCCCCATGTGAAAAACACCCTCAATTCAGCAACATGATACTCTCTGGGGGGAGATCCACAGAAGGCTTCCAGTGTGTTTGTTGTGTTTTTGTTGCTTATGTTGTGTGGTAAATACACACAGACACTTGAGATTCTGTGTGTGTGTGTGTGTGTGTGTGTGTACAACCAATCCCCATTATTCACAGAGTCCGTATTTAAGAATTCACCTACTTAAATTTATTTGTAATCACAAACTCAATACTGCTGGGACTCTCATGGTCATTTTCAGACATGCACAGAGCAGCAAAAAATCTAAATTGCCTACATGCTCCTTCCCAGCTGAGTCCCCACAATGCTCTGCCTTCTTGTTGTGCAGAGCATTGGGCATAAGTAAGTGCCCTTTTCATGGTCTGTTTAGTGCACTGGGTTTCACATTTTTGTCCTTTATGCCCCTGGTTTCACTGTTTAAATCAGCCAGAAGCATCGTGCCGCACTGCTACCTAGAGTTCTCATGCAGAAGAAGACTTTGGGGTGCCTTGCAGAGAAAATGCGTGAGCTGGACAAGCTTCATTCAGGCGTGAGGTATAATGATGTTGGCTGTGAGTTCAGTGTTAGTAAGATCAATAATATATATTAATTAGCCATGTTTTTAAACAGAATCACACATAACACAGGGTTATGTTTTGAATGGTTGATGAAAATGTTGTAACTAGAGTTCAGTAGTCACTGTTCGTGGCAACTTTGTAGAACATAACACGGCAATAAACAAAGAAATTCGACCACTGATTACCTGAGCAGTCTTGCCATAAACCCTGGAGAACAAATAGGAGCACTGTATGAGTCATGTCTTTTATTCTGTATTTTTTCCAGTTTTATGGAGATATAACTGATATGCAACATTGTGTAAGTTCAAGGCGTACAATGATGGATATGCTTACATACTGCAAAATAGTTACCACCAGATGTCTCACATCTCATAATCACTATTTTTGTGGTGAAAAAGTTGAAGATCTAGTCTCCTAGCAGCTTTCAAGTCAGACTATAGTCACCACTGTACATTAGATCCCCAGAACTTATTCATAACTAGAAGTTTGTACCCTTTGACCAACATCTCATTTCCCCCACCCCACAGCCCCTGGGAACCACCATTCTACTCTCTGTTTCTACAAATTGGGCTTTGCTAGAGTCCACATATAAGTGAGATCACACAGTGTTTATCTTTCTCTGACTTATTCACGTAGCATAATGCTCTCAAGTGTCATGTACGTTGCACAAATGATGGGAGTTCCTTTTTTCTCATGGCTGGATAACATTATATATATATAAGTTTTATTGTGAGAAGTTTTCCTTTCATCTCCCAGATGTCCACAAGGCTCCAGACAATGCTCCTCAAAGTGAAGTCAGCCAACCAGAAGCATCAGCATCACCTGGAAGCTCATTAGGAATGCAGATTCTCTGCAGGGCCCTGAACCTGCTGAATCAGAATCTCTGGGCAAGACGAGAACTCTGTGTTTTAACAAGCCCTTCTAGAGACTCTCATACACATTTAAGCATGAGAACCTGCTGATCCCAGAGAACTGTGTCACAACCCCAGACTCCCAGTCCATCATTTCTGATGATCAGGGGGAATTAAGAAATCGAGAATGAGAGAAAGAAAGGAAAGAAGGGGAAGGAAGGAAAGGAGGGAGGGAGGAAAGGAGGGAGGGAGGAAGGAAAGAAAGAGAGAGAGAAGGAAGGCAGGAAGGAAGGCAGGAAGGAAGGAAGGAGAATTTGAGAATGTTGAAGACCCAGACCAATGGACCTCCACTTGCTTCACATTAAGGTCTCCTGGGAGCTTTAAACAATCACCCCTGCTTGGTCTCCATCTGCAGAGTTTCTGATTCAAGTCTGGGGTGCAGCCAGAACACGGGGATTCTTTTTTAAGTTCCTCTGGTGATCCTAAGCTGCAACCAAGGATGCGAACCCCTGAGCAACTGAGCCAAGGACTTAGCAGAAAGAAAAAGAAGCTGGTGGTCTTGGACGCCCTCTCTTGGCAGGAAGCTGTACAACTCAACTCCTGGGGACCACAGACGCAGGTGGAAGGCGGGGCTGCCCACGCAGGTTTCAGATAAGCCCAGTGCAAAGATCTGCAGACTGGAAAAAAATGCCCTTTCAAGAGAAATGCCCACCTAAATCCCTAATTCCACTGCAGAGCTGTTGTTCAGATACTTCCACGTACTGGTTGCTCATACACACGACTAAAGCACACAATACCTGCAATTTGTGTAAACCTTCACAAAGCAAGATGTACCAGCCACTGACTTAACCTCTTCACAGATAACTCGTCCATCCACATACCTGTCCTTTGAAGTCAGTACCATTATTACCTCTAACTAGCTAATGGGGAAGCTGAGGCACAGAGAGATTTAGTAGTTTGCTTCACTATAAAGGTGGCGGGGCCAGGTTTAAGCAACCCCAGCAGGCGGCTCCAGATCTGTGGTCTTGACCACATTATTTCCTTGCTGCCTCTACTCAGTGATGCTCTCTGTCCTGTTTGCTGCAGTATCCGAGAATGGAGCATCTATTATGTGCCAGAAACAACAGAGGAACCTGAGGTCAACAGAGTCCCAGCCTCCATTTGTACTGTTTCAGATGGATCTTAGACCTCACAGTTTTCCAGACCTGCACTCAGCCACTGCAGTATCTCAGAGATCTGGGTTCAAATCCTGCTCTTGTGCCATCCCAGCTGTGTGACTTTGGGCAAATTACTTCACCTCTCTGAGGCTTTATTTCCCCCATCAGAAAAAAATGAACATAGTACCATAAAGATGCAGTGAGAATTTACCTGACCCCCATCCCGAACTATCAACTACTATCCCTCTCACTTGCCACAATGATTCTTGAAAAGGGAAAAAATGTTTATTTTTGTCTTAAATGGCTATAGACTAAATTCACCAAAATACTCTTTCAGGAGGTCAAGGGACCATCCTTGCAGATGTATTGAATGAGGGGGAATAATGGAAAGTGCCTCCCTTCTGCACACAGCTACATCACTAGCAATACCAAAGGCTGGGCTCTGAACCTCGTCTATTCAGTTCTTTATGTAACAGTCCGTCTGAACCAAACATGTCTTTCTAACATGCTGATACTTAACTCTATCACAACCTCACACTCATTACAATAGCTATAATTAAAAAGAAAAAAGGGGGAAAGACAAAAACAAGTGTTAAGAATGTGGAGGAATTGGAACCCTCTACCTTGCTAGTGGGAATGTGAAAATGTGCAACCACAAATATCCCTCAAAATATTCTGACACCTGCTTCAACGTGGAAGAACTTTGAGGACATTATGCTCAGTGAAATAAGCCAGTCACAGAAGGACACATATGGTAGGATTCCACGTCTAGGAGGTCCCTAGAAGAGTCACATCCACAGAGACAGAAAGATGGTGGGAGCCAGGGGCTGGGGGAGGGGGTAGGAGTTGGTGTTTCATGGGGACGGAATTCATTTCTTGCACACACATCATCCAAAAGGGGATGCATTTGAGAGGAAGGAATTGTCTCAACTAAGGACAGTAGGTTCCACAACAGAATGGGGGAGTTGCTTCAAAATCCACTTCTGAAAAAAAAAAAATCCACTTCTGGTGGTGTTATCACCTGTTAGTCAAAACAAATAAATGTGTGTGTGTGTGTGTGTGTGTAGTGATAGAAATTGCCAGGACTAGTGCTGAATATGTCACAGGAGTATGGAGGTAAGAAGGCTTCATTTCCCAGTTGTGTCCAGATTTAATCCCGGCCAGAGTTTTTAACCAATTTTGTGTGCGATCTCATACATGTTTTTGGAAATGTTCATTTACTCAGCTATTTACAAGAGTCCGTGAACTTCCCCACCCCCACCTTTACTGAGATGTAATTGACATTTAACATTGTGTGAGTTTAAGGTGTAGTGTTGATTTGATACACCTGTATATTGTAAAAACGATTACCATTTAAAATAGAATTACCAGGGGCACCTGTGTGGCTCAATCGGTTAAGCGTCCACCTTCAGCTCAAGTCACGATCCGAGTCCTGGGATCGAGCCCCGAGTTGGGCTTCCTGCTCAGCGGGGAGCCTGCTTCTCCCTCTGTCCCTCCCCCTGCTCATGCTCTCTCTCTCAAATAAATAAATAACTTTAAAAAAGTAGAATTACCATATGATCCGGCAATGCCAATTCTGGGTATATACCCAAGAGAACTGAAAGCAGGGACTTGAGATATTTGCACAACCAGGTTCATAGCAGCATTATTCACAATAGCTAAAACATGGAAGCAATCCAAGGGTCCCTCGACAGATGAATGGGTAGGCAAAACGTGGTGTAGACACACAATGGAATATTATTTAGCCTTAAAAAGGAAGGAAATTCCCTGGTTCTGTCCTGTCCCTTTTATCTTACTGAAAGCCCCTTTTTGGATCCCACAGAGCCCCCCTCCCACCAAGGGAAAGCCGAAGAAATCCCTAGAAGGAAGGTGGACACCCCTTCATCACCACCACCATGTGGTAGAGAGAAGGAAGAGAAATCAGGGAAGGCTTTCAAGAAGAGGTGGTGTCTTGCCGAGATTGGAAGAGGCAAATTCCTGCTCTGTGGGAATGGGGTAGGGAGACTGTTCCAGGTGTCAGGCAGAGCAGAAGGGTCACAGAACAGTAGAGGGATGTCTGTGTCTCTCCTAGTCTCACCCCCCACCCTAGGCAGGCTTCTGTTTCCTTCAGGAAACCAGAAAAGCCACACCAGCTAGGCGACCACCTTCTGATTAATATTCTAAGGGTTAATACTTTAAATTAATTTTAAGATTGAATTCTAAGGAGGGCTGTGACTAGCTCTCCCTTACCACACTATAAAGAGCTTCAAAAGGAAGCACCAAGAGAAGGATTCTTGGGTCTTACTGGGCTCTGGGTCAGGGAGCTGGATCAGAGGTCTCTCCTCTGGCACCCTCTAGCCTCCTCCTCCAAATTTGCCACTTTGGGGGAATCCAGAATAGATGAGTATTCTGGGAGCTTTCTGGGGCAGGGAGGAGCTCGTCCTCATCCCCTCCCCTGCATTGTGAAATCTTCTGAAGGGGCAGCAGGCAGGGTGATGTCATAGACCACCGGCCAGGCCCCTCTCCCTGCCTCTGCCTGCCCCTGGTCAGCCTCGGCCTTTTCTCCTCATACCCTCGGACCCCCGGAGGAAAGCGGTCAGCCTCGCCAAGCAGCTTACCCAGCTACGTGCAGCCATGGATGCACACCCGTCCAGTTGCACGAAGCCCCAGCCCTCCCCAAAGGCCTCCAGGACTGGCGTGAACCCCAGCTCAATCCTGGTGAACAAGACCCTGCGGCAGGAACCCCCCAGCATGGTGGGCGACAGGTTGCCACCAAAGACCGGCGCGGTGGTCATCGACATGGGCACGGGCACTTGTAAGGTGGGCTTCGCGGGGCAGGCCCGGCCCACCTACACCGTGGCCACCATCGCGGGCTGCCAGCCCAAGAAGCCGGCCACCAGTGGGCAGCCGGTGCTGGAGACTTTCATCGGCGAGGCCGCCCGCGCACGCCCAGAGCTAACCCTGGTGCAGCCAGTGCGCAACGGCATCGTGGTGGACTGGGACGCGGCCGAGCTCATCTGGCGCCACCTGCTGGAGCACGACCTCCGCGTGGCCCCTCAGGACCAGCCGCTGCTGTTCTCCGACCCGCCCTTCAGCCCCACCACCAACCGCGAGAAGCTGGTGGAGGTGGCCTTCGAGTCGCTGTGCTCTCCGGCCATGTACGTGGCTTCCCAGTCGGTGCTGTCCGTCTACGCTCACGGCAGGATCAGCGGGCTGGTGGTGGACACCGGCCACGGGGTCACCTACACGGTGCCGGTCTTTCAGGGCTACAACCTGCCCCACGCCACGGAGCGCCTGGACCTGGCGGGCACGCACCTGACCGCCTTCCTGGCAGAGATGCTGCTGGGCTCGGGCTTGACGGCGGGCCCGCAGGACCTGGACACCGTGGAGAACATCAAGCGCTGCTACTGCTATGTGGCCCCTGACTTCCTCAAGGAGCAGGCCCGGCCGGAGCAGGAATACCAGCAGACCCTGAAGCTGCCCGACGGGCGGATGGTCACCTTGGGCAAGGAGCTGTTCCAGTGCCCAGAGCTGCTGTTCAGCCCTCCCGAGATGCCGGGGCTGGAGCCCGTGGGCATCCCCACGATGGCCAAACAGAGCCTTCACAAGGTGCCCCTGGAGGTGCGGGCCGACGTGGCCCAGAACGTGCTGCTCTGCGGGGGCTCCTCGCTCTTTCAGGGGTTCGAGGGCCGCTTCCGGGCCGAGCTGCTGCACAGTCTGCCCCCCGAGGCCCACGTGGTGGTGGCGGCACAGCCCACCAGAAACTTCTCCGTGTGGATTGGGGGCTCCATCCTGGCCTCGTTGCGCGCCTTCCAGTCCTGCTGGGTCCTGCGGGAGCAGTATGAGGAACAGGGGCCCCACATCGTGTACCGCAAATGCTACTGACTCCGGGCGGCGGAGTGGGGGGGTGGGGGTGGGGTGGGGGGAGGCAGTAAAGCTTCCGATACCCTGCCGGCTCTATCCTGCCTTACCCCAGGGCCCAGCCCAATCCATTCCTGGACCCACCACCCAGGCTCGCCTTGGGTCCTGACTCCACCAAGATCTACCTCCCAGACATCGTGGTTCTGCCCTGCCCTAACTCACCTCCCACGGATCCAACCCCAGAGACACCCAGCTCCGACTACCGAAACCCACCTTCCCCATGATCAACCCACAACACGCCACCTTGTCCTGACCCTGTCAAACCCACCTCCCATGATCCCTCCCCAAAAGCACTCTCGGGCTGGGACCGCTTGCCAAGGCCACCCCAAAGACATCCCCAGATTCTTATCTCCTAATCTCACCCCAATGACCTATTGCTTTTGCTATAAACCTCCCCCAAGTTTCCTCTAGGCTCTAAGCCCCCAATTCACTCCCTATGTCCCTCAAGGACCCCTGACTCATCTCCATGACCTGTTCCTCCCCAAGGAAGCTGCACCAGGTGCTCCAACCCCCAACTCCGAGAACCTTTCCATGAGTGTTTCAACCCCTAAGTGCACCCTCAGAATCTTCTCCTGTTTCTAATCCCCCCAAAATACCCCCAAGAGCCACTTGCCAAGACACCCCTAGTTCAAGCACCCCAAATCCACCCCCTCAGCAGTTTCCCCGTCTGATTATCCAAAGTTCTCCTATACCCTGATGTTCTGAGCATCCCCCCACAAAGGCCAAAACTCCATACCCACCACAAAGACCGATGTTCTGATCCTCAACGGTCTCCCCTACAATGGCCCACTAAAGGCTCCTCCAGTGTCCAAAGCCCATCCCCCAAATTCCACCCTCCCCCATAACTCTGCCCTCCCTGCATAATTTGTTCTCCAAGATTCATTCCTTCCATCCCACACCCACCTCCCCATCCATACCCCCCCACCAAAGAACAGTATGTTCTGAATCCCCAGACCCCCAGGTCAGCCTCACTGCTCTCAGCTCACCTCCTTGCTCTGTGTCTCCCACATGGCCTGCCTTACAATGCACCTCCTATCCCCTTTCCTCAGCCCTTCAAATCCTCCTAGGAAGGTTCCAGTCCCAGGACCATCCCATGATTACCCCACTAATGCCCTAGGCCCTCTCCTGTGTTCTGACCCCCCCAACTCCCTTCCCAAAGACACTCTCCTAGGGTTGCCCCATGATGGACACCCAGGACATTCTACCTCAGGGTTTTCAGGTTCCCCAGAAACCCACCCCCACAACCAGCCCCCCAGGCCCCCATCCATTAGTTGAGGCACCAATAGCCAGCGACATTCCTGAGGGCTGCCAATCCTACCATGACCCTGGGGCAGATACCCCAGATGGGGGCTCCACCTGGACACTGGCTCCCTCCTGCCCCCCACACAGGTCCCCAGGGACCAACTGTCCCAGGCTATCCTCCCACGGAGGCTGGGCATTCTCCCCACACAGCATCCTGGGTCCTCCCTCCTCCCTCCAACCTCGTCCTTGGCTACCCTGAGCCCCTGCTGGAGGGAGGACCCTCTGCCTCACACCATCCAGCACAACCTAAAGAATGTCAGGAACCCCAGCCTGCAGCCTGGACACATCCTCCCAGCTTATCAACAAAATAAGCACAAGCTGCCCGAGCTCATCCATGTCCACACTGGGTCCTCGTCTCCCTCAGTCCAAGGAAACATTCATTCATACATCCAATCAGTCAGTATTTGCTGAGCTTCTCTGTCTCTGTCTCCCTGAGTCTCTCTGACTCTTATTTTGGTTTTTATTTGCTCACTTGGATTCATTCTCTCCCTCTCCCCCCCCCCCCCCCCGCTTTTTCCCCCATCCCTTGTTCCCTCCCTCCTCCATCTGACTCACCGGCCAGCACTCTTCTTGTGCAGGCATTTTCAGGAGTGGAAATTCATTTACTTGTGGAGTACTGAGACCACCACCCCCTCTCCACCCGCACCCCCACCCCCGCATCTGCCATCAGATAATGTGGGTGAACGAGGGCCCTGGTTAGCCCGACCCACCGTGTCCCACGGTGTCCTGGGGATTAGGCAGGAGCTCCGGTCCCATTCCTGGCCAGTGAGTGGTCCTCAGCTGGGGGGACAGCCCCCTAGTCAGGCCAGGATTCCAGATCACAAACATTCGGTGTTGAACCCCCTTGCCTCACCTCCTCACGAGGCAGGCAGCCTCAATCTGTAGCCCAGGCAAGAACCCCCAGGAGGTTACAGGTAGTGAGGAGAAACTTCTCATTCTTCCCACAAGGGGGCACCACTTCCAAGCTCAAGGCACTGCACATGGCATCACATTTAGAACCTCAAAGACTGTAGCAAACCAGTCCTCCCCAGACCTCAAGTGAGACCCACCCCACACAGTGCTGTCAGGGCACTGCCAGCCACACTCATAGAAGGGATGTGGGACAGGCTGGCTCTGTGATGCTACAGGAAGTGAAGAGGATGCAGAAACCCCCACCACTTCTGGGCTGCTGGGTGGACTCTCATTTAGATCAGACTGAGGTCCCCCAACTCCAAACCTTCCCTGATGCAGAAATTTTCTCTACAACCCTTGTGACATGTGCCTCTCCCTTTTGCACGCTCCCAGGGATAAGGAGCCCACTACCTCAAGCCTATTGTTAGAAATCTCACCTCCTCCCTGGAGTTGTAGGTAAACCTCTGCACTCTCTGCCTGCCCCCACCCCAACTCCCAGTGGAGCACTGAGAACACCAGAGACCCCTCCCCGTGCCCACGCACATCCCTGGAGTCTGCTCTTCCATGTGGATCAGGGACCCCATCCTGGCACAGGCTGCACATTCCTGTCCTGGGTCCTGTGAGAGCAATACAAGGAGCAGGGGCTCCATATCATGTACTACAAAAGTAGGGTTTAAGGAGATATGTATGTACCAAGGTGACACGAGTTGGACTTGTGATGGTTAATTTTGTGTGTCAACTTGGCTAGGCAATGGTACCCAGATGTTTGATTAAACACCATTCTAGATGTTGCTGTGAAGGTATTTTTTAAAGATTTATTTATTTATTTGAGAGAGGGGTGGGAGAGAGAATCTGAAGCAGATTCCACACTGAGAGCAGAGCCTGATGCAGGGCTCTGTTCCCCAACCCTGAGATCATGACCTGAGCCAAAATCAAGAGTCAGATGCTTAACCAACTGAGCCACCCAGGAGCCCCGGTGGAGGTATTTTTTAGATGAGATTAAGATTTAAATCAATAGACTTTGAGTAAAACATTACCCCCTCTTAGTGTGGGTGGGCCTCATCTAATCAGTTGAAAGCCTTAAGAGAACAAAAATTAACCTCCCCCCAAGAAAGAAGGGATTTTGCCAGCAGACTACCTTCAGGTTAAAACTGCAACTCTTCCTGGGTCTCCAACCTTCCAGCCTACTCTACAGATTTTATGTCAACTTCCACAATCCCGTGGCCAATTCCTTAAAATAAATTGGTCTTTCACTACATATGCATCAAGATACATGCCAAGTCCCCTTCCTTCCTCAGGACTTTTGCACTTGCTATTCCCTGTACTCAGAGTGCTCCTTCTCACTTCCTATCTTATCAAAGGTAGCCCCTTTCTCAGTATGACACAAAGCCCAGAAGCCATAAAAGGAATGATCAAAGCAGTTGACTTCATATAAACATCAAAAAAAAAAAATCTGCAAAGTAAAAATCACCGTGAACAAAGTCAAGACAAATGACAATTTTTTAGAAAAACAAATAATACATAATTTTTAAATAACAAACTGAGAAAGCTGCAACTCATAACACAGAGGGAACATGTCCATAATATGTAAAGAGCTCTTAGAAAGAATCAATAAGAAAAATACTACAACAGTTAGCAAAGGATATGAACCTTAAGCTCACAGAGAAAGACAAATGGTTCTTTGACCCAAGAATAGATACACAGTCTCATAAGGGAAAAGAACATGAAAACTATACTGTGATACCATTTTTAACCCATCAGATTGGCAAAGATCAAAAGGCTTGATAACACCCACATTGGCGAGGCTGTGGGGAAACTGGCATTCTCTTACCTTGATGATGAGGAAGGAAGCTGGCACGACCGCAGTGCAGGACGAGTCTCAGTAACTATTTAAATGACAAATGCCCACACCTCCTGGCCCCACTATGGCACTTCCAAGAATTTCTCCTTCAGATACAATCACTCATGTGCAAAATGACGTAAATGCACTTATCCCTTGTGTACTGCAGCACCTAATGGTGGCAAAACGTGGGAAACAACATTCTGTGTTTCCGATACTGCGTGACCACCCAGAACAGGTTAAATAAATGACCCTCGAACATAGAGGAATACTGCACAGCTTTCCAAAAGGAACCCCAGCAAGCTGTGTTCATTGACATGAGGTGATTACCAACATATATTTTGAGTTAAAAAAAAAGGCCCAAAGGCTATGTTACTACTATTTATGGAAAAAAAAAAAAAAACAGGAATAAATGAGTATGTAGAGATTTGTTTGAAAACACGCAGAATTGGGGCTCCTGGGTGGCTCAGGCGTTAAGCGTCTGCCTTCGGCTCAGGTCATGATCCCAGGGTCCTGGGATCGAGCCCCGCATCGGGCTCCCTGCTCAGCAGGAAGCCTGCTTCTCCCTCTCCCGCTCCCCCTGTTTGTGTTCCCTCTCTCTCTGTGTCTCTCTCTGTCAAATAAATAAAATCTTTAAAAAAAAAAAAAAAAAGAAAGAAAGAAAACACGCAGAACATCTCTGGAAGATTTCACAAGGAAACTGAATGGTGGTTGCTTCTAGAAAAGACTTTCCCAATGTCCCATCCTAAGGGGCAATCACTTTTAGACATTTTTTCCTGCCTGTCTCCCATGAAAGTTTAACAGCACAGATTTCTATGTGTTTCTGTGCCTTATACATGAAAACACATTTTCCCCACACACACCTCCAACTAATTTTTACCCCCTTGGGGGCAATATCACCTCCACTGAGGGTTGATGCTTATGAGAGGGTAACCTGGGCATCGAGACCAGAAGGGGACTTCCCACTGCCCACCCTTTTGAAGTTTTTGAATTTTGAATCATGTGATTCTGTTTTTTGTTAAATATGAATATTTCCTTTAAGTTCCTCTGGTATCCACCCAGGCAGCGCCAGCGATGATCATCTGATTTCTCTGATCCTTGTCGATAGACGATGTCACCCCCTGGGGCCATGAGTTCCAGGCCCCGCGTGTGTCACGCACCCAGGTTTCAATCGAGTCCAGGAAATGTCTGTTGATTGACTGAATGAATGAGCCAGGATTTCAGATGAGCTTACAGGAATCCTACGTAGGGGCCCCTCCCTCTCATTCTCTGGCATTGGAGTCAGACAGACATGAGTTCCAGTCATGCCTCCTCATATGCTAAATGACCATGGACAAGTGACCTGACGTTTCTGAGCCTCACTCAACACACCTGTAAAATGAGGGTGATATCAGTGCTCACTTCGGGGGGGGCTTTATAAGGATTAAGCATGATACAGGCGCTCTAGGAAGTGTGGAAGGACACCGCTGTAATTGCCGTTGTCTTTGGGGCTGCAGGGGGTGGGGGGTTTCACATTTACTCTAGGAATTAATGTATCATTAGAATGTTCTACAGTGCGAATGCCTCCATAAAAATAATTTCTTAAAACCATTTCGAGTAGTGCATAAAATGAACTTAACATGCTCAGTACACAGTAGGGGCCAAATAGATGGCTGCCATTTCAACTAGAGTGTTCCAAACATAGACCACAAGTCCTCCCGCCAGCCAGCCAGCGGGCCACCGAGGACCTGGAGACCCTCCTCCACGGGTTTGAACAAAATGAGGATCCACCCACTCAGTCGTCAGGCATCTGCCTTCCACTTGGGTTGTGATCCTGGGGTCCTGGGATCGAGCCCCACATTGAGCGGGCATCAGGCTCGCTGCTTGGCGGGAGGCCTGCTTCTCCCTCTCCCACTCCCCCTGCTTGTGTTCCTGCTCTCACTGTCTCTCTGTCAAATAAATAAATAAAATCTTAAAAAAAAAAAAAAAAAAGAGGATCCACCCAGTCACTGCCAGGGCTTCATCCCAGGTCCAGACCCTCTGTTCTTTGCGGGACCCAGGGGAGGATGTATTTGGAGGAGGTGGGGTCAGCCCACCAAGCAAAGCATAGACGGGGTGGGATTAGGGTGAGGCAGGAGAGGGACACAGAGCCAAAGGGCACCATCAATCCTTGTCTGTGTTTTAAAATGTGATAGTTTTGTTCATCAGGGGACTTATTTTGCATGAATTTTGATTTTTTTTTTAATATTGCATTTAGGAAGGGTGCCTGGGTGGCTCAGATGGTTAAGCATCTGCCTTCGGCTCAGGTCATGATCCTAGGGTCCTGGGATCGAGTCCCGCATCGGGCTCCCTGCTCAGCGGAGAGCCTGCCTCTCTCTCTCTCTGTCTCTTATGAATAAATAAATAAAATCTTTAAAAAAAAAAATATTGCATTGAGGGGCACCTGGGTGGCTCAGTCGGTTAAGCGTCCGCCTCTTGGTTTCAACTCAGGTCATGATCTCAGGGTCATGGGATTGAGCCCCGTGGCAGGCTCCACACTCAGCATAGAGTCTGCTTGAGATTCTCCCCTCTCTCCCTCTGCCCCTCCCCCAGCTTGGCCACTCATTTTGGGGTGATGGAATGTTCTGGAACTAGATAGTGGTGATGGTTGCACAGCCCTGGGAATGTACTAACTGCCACTGAACTGTACATTTTCAAAAGGTGAACCTTAGGGTACGGGAGATGCTCTCAATGTAAATCACTGCTTTGAACGGATGATTTACCTTATGAGCCCTAGGGATTTAGCACGCAGCGCTGTGAATACAGAGAGCAACATTGCATCATAATCATCACACTTGCTGAGGGACTAGAAAACCACCGAAAAGATATGATCATTATGGAACCAAAGGGAGGTGCTCATTAGGGCTACAACCACAATCATATTGCAATATATAAATGTATCAAATGTGGTATGCCTTAAATTTACACAACGTTATATGTCAAACATATGTCAATTAAAATAAGAAACATTATGTACTTTGATCCCTGAGATTTCGGGTGCCCCCTTAAATTTTGCTCAGAGGAATGCTTCACTTACCATGCCCTAATCCCAGCTTTATGGACAGAGACACCGGGGAGATGGTAAGGGGCTGAGACTGTTTGCTTGCATGAGACTGGCCCAGGAAGGAGAGACCGGAAGATCAGGCTCCTCAAGACCACGGCCACAGAACCTGCTTCCCACGGAAACCAGGAAATCACCCACACCACTGCCCCACCCACAGTGGGGCACCTGCAGCTGCTGGGCCCACCCTCACCCTGGAACAGAAGAATTAAATCCAGCCCTGGGGGAGGAAAAGTATAATTCCCGACAGACAGGGATTTCTGGGCTTGAGCAGAACCTTTTGTACACAGTCACACCTATCCCCTCACCCTCAGCTGTCACCTGGGGCGTCCTGAAACTTTGCACGGACAGATGGGACTGCCAGATGTAGGGAAGAAAAGGGAAGGAGCACTGGGCTGGGCAACAGGGTTCAAGATAAGTTGCTAATTGATTTCCCCAAAACCCAACTGATGCCTGGCTAACCAAGCCACTGGGCAGTGAGTGGAAAAGGTGCAGCTGGCCCAGCTGGTTGGCAGTTACCCCAAAGGGGGCTCATCTTACCTCCTGGGCCTTGCTCTCCATCCCCTTCTCCCCAGCCCCATGCCTTCCACATAGGCCAGGTTGCTATCCCCTCCTCTCCATGGGCACCCAGTATTCCCACCTTCCCCTTCCAGTCTGCCCCCTTACCTCAAACCTCAGGAATCTCTTCTGCCAGAAGCAAATCTAATCATGCCCCTCTCCTGCTCAATATTCTTTGCTGGATCCCCATAGCCCTAGAGCTAAAGGATTTTCCCAGAACCCCACTGACAGTTGGACCAAAGCTCTGCTAACCCCTCAGGGCTCCTCACTGCACTCCCCAGTGCATTCTATTCCTGCATGCCTCAGCACTTTCCCACCCACCTCAGGGCCTTTGCACGACCTGTCCCCTCCACCCAGAACACTGTCTTTCCTCTTCTTTCTTTAGTTGATGCCTATCCCTGCTTCAGATCTCACCTCTGGGAAACACTGTGTCACCACCCAGGTGCGTCAGGCCCACCAGCATCAGGCTTCAGTCCGACCTAACATTTATCAGGCTTATACATTCTATCTGCATGTGTGACCCAACCTGTGTTGGCCTCTCCCAGCAGACTATGACTTTCAGGAAGTAACTGGAACTGGCATGCAGTAGGTTCTCAACCAACACTTAGCTGCTGGTGATTTCAGAACTTTCTGCCCAGCAGAAAGAAGAAAGACAATAAATGCAAACAGAAAGAAGAATTTCAGATCGTGAAAAATGCCCTGAAGAAAATGCAACAGGGCGATGTGACTGGTGATCACAGAGGATCTGAAAAGATGAGAGAAGAGCATTCCAGGCTGAGGGAACCACGAGGGTAAAGGCCTGGAGGCAGGACCAGCTTGGTGTGTTTGAGGAACCCAGTAGAGCGACTGAGGGGGAGAGAGGAGGAGGTGAGAGCAGGGAGGGGATGGGGCGTGTGATGAGGGCCTTATGGGCTGTGACAATATTGAACTTTACCCAAGCTTTGTGATCTTAGAAAACAGAGAAGGTTAGGGAATCCCCCCACCCTTTGTGTTCTGGGAAACTGCTTACTGCAAGGAACACCCTCCCGTATGACTTAGATTAGACTCCCAGATGCTCCCTGTGATGGTTAGTTTTATGTGCCAACTTGGCCTGGCCACAGGGTGCCCAGATACGGCCAAACATTATTCCGGGTGTGTCTGTGAGGGTGAAGGTGTTTTGGGATGAGATCAACATTTAAATCAGTAGACTGAGTAAAGCAGATTGCCCTCCCGAATGTGGGTGGGCCTCATCCAATCAGCTGAGGGTCTGAATAGAACAAAACAATGACCGTCCTCCGAATAAGAGAGAATTCTACCTGCATGATAGTCCTCAGACTGGCTTACTGGCTTTGTTTTAGCCTTCGGACTTGAACTGAGACCTAGCTCCTCCTGGGTCTCAAGCCTGCTGATTCACCCTGCACTTCTCAAGTCTTGAGAGCCTCCATAATCACATAAACTAATTCCTTATAAGAAAGGTATATACCAGGCTTAGATATATCTCTAGATATATCTCTAGATAGACAGACATAGATATAGATGTTTATCTGTCTATAGATCTATCTAGATAGTTATCTGTAGCCTGGCATACGTATATCTATCTATATCTACTTATAGATATCTAATAGATAAAATATATATATACACACACACACATAGACATTAAAGACATATAATGTATAAAGATACCTATAAATATCTGTAGATCTAGATATATCTCTATAGATCTCTAGATATGTGTAGTATATAAATATTATATAGATTACAAATATATGTAGAGATAGATATCTAACTATAGATTTTTGGAGAGATAGGACAATAGAACCACAGACAGACACATACATACATACAACATCCTATTGCATCCTATTGTTCCTGTCTCTCCGGAGAATCCCAATGCAAACTTCCTTGGTTACCTATGACAAGGCCAGATGGAGACCCTCCAAATTCCTACTTTGCCTCAGAAGTGATCAGCCGAAGTGCTTGTCCCCTGTGATCCATCAGAACACAATGCTTTTTAACCAAATTTTGGTTCAGCTCCTTTCCTTTCCCCAGGGCCCTGAACTCAGGTGCTCCTCACCTGAGCCAGCAGATATCCTCTCCAGAGAAGAGGCCGGCCCCAGGGGGACACCCTTTGATCCGCTTTCCCATCACACTGTCTTTCCATCCCACCTCCCCAACCCTGGCTCTTGCCAGTCTTATTCACTCCTCTCTATAAAAGAAAACTGCCTTGTGCCTGAGTCTTGAGAGGCTTGCAGACCTCGTGGTCCGAGTGCTCACTCCCTTTCCTCTCCCCTGACCTTTTGAATAAAGGCTCTCCTGCCCAAACTCAGATTTGTGTTTCATTCACAGTTGCATAGAAGGCTTTGGATTTTCTTTCTAGGAGCCATAGGGAGCCATGGGCAGACTGAGAGCAGGGACGTGACACATCAGGGCCACCTGAGGAGGTGTGAGCTGGTGGCCAAGTTGGGAAGTTGGCAGATTCAAGCTGCATTTTAGGAGATGCATGAGTTAGAGGCAGTTCTCTGGAGGTCCCAAAACCTCCAAGAGTGTCGTAGTTTGTGGCTATAATAGTCAAGGAAGGTGGCTCAGCATCTGGAGGAGTAGAGTAAGCTGGGGATGGAGGGTGCAGAGTGAGGGTTCCCAGGAAGGTCATTCATCAGGAAGGCTTAGAAACACAGAGCATCGGACTGGGGAAACTGAGGCACAGGGCCATGCAGCGACCCATCAGAGGCCAACTAGCACATCCACGGCAGAACCAGGATTCGAACCCAGGTTCCCTGCCTCCCAGCCCCAGCTGGTCCCACTGCTCTCTGTTTCCTGTGGAACTGGGATTCAAATGACCCCTGGGTTTGAACACGGGGACAGGAGTGAGGGCATTCTGGGTGGGGGAACAGAGAGGGTAAATGTGCAGAGGCTGGAGCAGGGAAAGTAAGATGCCGGAAGTGGATAATAATAGCAGCTAGCAGGCGCCTCCTACCTGCCAGACAGTGCTCTAACCACTATCAGGGGTTGCCTCCTTCACTCCTCCCTCTGCGGTAAGAACTCTCATCTCTATTCTATGGAAGGGGAAACTGAGGCACAGAGAGGCAACGTGAGGCCTCAGAAGCAGTGCAGAGCCCTCTCCCCTCTTTCTGAGGACCCGGGCTGGGAGGGGGCAGTTTCTTCTAGTCTTTGCCCCCATCACCAGCCCCCACCCAGTCCCAAGACAGGAAGACAGTGGCCAGGACAGTCCTGCTAGAGGGCGGGGGAGGAGCCAGGCCAAACCACGGACAGGATTTCTCAGAATTTACAGTAGAGGGAGCGGAGGGGAGGCTGGGGGAGCCCCCAGGGCCCACAGCAGTGGGGAGAGAGGGGGCGATGGGGGGCCCACACCTGTGGCCACATGGGAGGGGGCCCCACTCTCCTCCCTCCTCCCCTACCTTTGAGCCTTCAGCCCACCCCACCTCCTGCCACATATGGGGAGATTTGAGGGGACCCCTGCACACCCAGGCTCTAGCCCAAGTGTGCATGCGTGAGCTACACTCAGGTCCCAAGCACACACGTGCACAGTCGGGCTGGAGTGTGTGAATGTGAGTCATCCCCACCCGGGCAGGCCCAGGCATTTCACCCCGGTCACCCAAGCACCCCACAAGGCTGGGGCGGCAGGGTTGCCGTCCCCCCGCCCTCTGAGGGCCACATGTCCAGGCTGGGGTCTGTTGAGGGCACCTCCTCCTACATCCCCTCTGCATGCTGCATGGGTCTCTGGTCTCTCTCTGCCCTCCCAGTTCCCAGATGCCTGTATGTCTTCCGACCTGCATCCTCTGGACATGGCAGGCTCACCGGCACTGTTTTAAATTGGGGTGATATTCACACAACATAAAATTCACCATCTTACAGTGACCAATTCAGTGGCACCTGGTGCATTCACAGGGCTGTGCAACCACCACCTAACATTTTCATCGCCCCAAAGGAAACGCGGTACCCAGGCCACGGCCTCCACCAACTCTCCACTCCCAGCCCCTCACGGCCACCAACTGCCCTCTGTCTTCTGGATATTTCGTATGAAGGGAATCACACAACATGTGGCCTTTGGGGACTGGCTCCTCTCACTCATGTTTTCCAGAACTCAGTTCAGATATCCTCCGAGGCAGCTTCCCTGAGCGCCCCCCCCAAGTCCCTGACTGCCACCACCTCCTGCTCTCAGCTCACAGCCCTCAGCGGCATCTGACATAACCTGTCCATCTCCTTCATACTCATTCACTCAGAGTTTGTCCATCTCCTTCTCAAAAGGGCAGGCACCGAAGGGCAGGGAATTGGTTTCATTCTCTGGGAAGTCATGAATGAATGAGCCATGTGACATTCTCCTTCTTCCTTGTCTCCCTCTGCTCCATAGCATGACCCCTGCTTCCTTGTCAAACCTTGATTCACAGTATTTATCATCCACCGATTGTGTGACAGGCCCCTTCCCAAATACCAGGGATCCTGCGGTGAACACACCGAGAGGCTCCCCGTCCCCATGCTGCCTTTGTCCTCCAGGCAGGGACAGGTTATCACACCTGGTGACATGGGATTTACCTGCAGTCTAAGCTGTCACTAGGAGAATCAACTGTCGTTTATTCATTCAACAAATATGCACTGAGCACTTACCATGTGCAGGGTCAGTGTAAATAACCAGAGGCATATTACTAGAGCAGGTGTTCAGGGAAAGCCTTTCCTGAGAAAGTAGCGCTTGAGCAAAGACCTGAAGATGGAAAGGAGAATCATTCAAAGACGCAGGGAAAAGCATTATAGCAGAGGAAACAGCAAGTGCCGAGGTCTGAGGCAGAAAAGGACTTTATGGAAAAGAAACATGCACGGTGTTAGGCAAGGTGCATAACTGCTCCAAGCCTCAGTTTCCTCATCGGTTAATGAGGATAATAAAAATGAAGCCTTTTGCAGAGGGCAGGCGAGACAAAATTCAAGGTGGCCAGAAAATGAGCCCACTTGTCCTGGGTGACAGACTTCTGGTATCACGGTCATTGTGGGGCAGGTGTAAACCTCTACCTCCTTCTCACCTCCCAGCCTTGCACGGCTGTCCTCCCCACTGTCGCCAGCCAGAGCCACCTTATCTCTGGATTATGCCCATGTCTTCTGATTTACCTGAGCTCAGGTATTCCTGGTCACTTCCTCACTGACCTCCCCCATCTCAGCGGCCCTTCACCTTTCTGGTGTCCCCCACACGCGCCTGACGGCCTGTCCTCCCATGTTTGTCCAAAGGGGTGATAGTGGAAGGCAGCATGCTTCCTCCTCATGGAGCAGCTTTACCGGCCCTCCCCTCAGGGTCAGAAACAGGGATGGGATGAGCACCCTGGTTCCAAGGGAAGGCGGCATGTGACTGCCCTTGGGGAGATAAACCACACCGACACTGTGGTCAATCACCCCCTTTCTCAGACAGTTAGCCAGCTCCCCTGCGCTTATGTGGTGGGTTTATTTATTTTCACTCAGCCTCACATGCCACAGGATGGAGTGGGGTGGGAGGAGGGACAGTTACAGCAGAAATACACTCAGAAACTCCCCGGCACCCCCATCTCACTTACAGAAAAAGCCACGGCCCACAGTCCCTGCATGAGCTGCCCCCTCACCTCCCATCCTCACCTCCTCCCTCTCTCCCCCTCGCTCACTCTTGCTTCACCCCAACAGGCCTCCTCCATGTTTCTCCAACTCACAAGGCAGAGTCCTGCCCCAGGGCCTTTGCATGGACTGTTCTCTCTTGCTTAGGCAGTGACATTTCTCCAATACATGCATGACTCCCTCAAGCCTCTGCTCAAATGTCACCTTCTGGGCAAAACGAGGGACCTCACCTCCCTTTTTCAATTACTATAACCCACCCACTGCCTCATCTCCTAAGCCCTCTGCCTCTTTTTTCTCCATGATAGTTACCACCAAGGATTCTACTTTTCTTGTTTATTTATCTGTCTCCCCAGCTAGACTGCTAGCACCACAGACGCAGGAACCACATTGTTTTGTTCACTGCTCTTTCCTGTGCCTTAAACATCATATATGATCAAGAAATATTTGCTAAGTGAGTAAATTAATTTTTTTTAAGTTGGCTCCACACCCAGCATGGAGCCCAATGTGGGGCTTGAACTCACAACCCTGAGATCAAGACCTGAGCTGAGATCAACAGTTGGACACTTAACCAACTGAGCTACCCAGGTGCCCTGAGTAAATGAATTTTTAGAATGAATGAATGAATGAACAGTTGTCATGGTTGAGCCATAAGTTTGGCCCCGAAGCCCCTGGTGACCAAAACAAAAACTGAAATAGGATTAATTACAGTCTCCATGTGGATAAACAATCCAGTTCCCAGAGGAAGGCCCTGTGCCAAGCCACACAGGTATTTCCTCTCACTTAATCTCCATAAGAAGCCTCTGTGGGGTGAGTATATTTGGAATCCCCATTTACAGATAAACAAGGGAGGCCTGATGATATGCATGAGGCCACCCAGCCAGGACGGGATGCTGCCCAGCTCCCAAACCCATCTGCTCACCACTGCACCAACTTCTCCCAAACTGGTCTATTTTAAGAATCACCCAGGTGCTAATAAAAAGTGCATATTCCAAAGCCTCTCTCCTGGAAAGTCTGATTCAGGGGATTTATAACTAAACAAGGACCTCTAGGTGATTCTTCTGATCAAGGAAGTTTGAATAATGGCATTTCATGCAACAGAAAGAGGCTGGTTAAAAGCAAAACTTGAAAACATTTATAGGAACTTTTAAGAGACTATGTCTATGACCTTGAGACATGGAAGGGCTCTTCAACAAGACAAAACAATGTACGAACCATTAAAAAAATTGATAAATTTGGATACATCCCATTTTCCAACTTTTGTTGAAATAAAATACACAAGGAATAAAATGAAAACACAAGTCAGGTGAAAAGTCTGTGATGTTCATATGTGATCTGGAATATATGAAGAGCTCTGAGAAATCAGTAAGAAAAAGGTAAATATCCGGACAGAACAGGCAATTCACAGAAGAGGAAATCCAAGTGGCCAATAGATTTTGGCAAAGATGTTCAACAGAGGAATGTAGGTTAAACCACTTTACACCCTCCAAATAGGCAAAAATCAAATTGCCCATCAAAACCAAGTATTGGCAGAACACAAACTTCCTTTACATGCAAGGAATTGCAAATTGGCAATGCCACTCTGCAGAACATTTTGGCAATATCAAGGTTGAAGACAAGCACCCCCAGCATCCACAGTTCTACTCCTAGGGATACACCATCAGCAAACTGTGGCCAACGGGACACATCTGGCCACACCTGTTTTGGGAAATAAAGTTTTATTAGAACACAGCTACACCCACTCGTTTACACATTGTCTATGGCTGTTTTCATGCTACAAAGACAGGGCAGAGTAGACACAACAGTGTCTGTCTGACCCACAAAGCCAGAAGTATTTATTCTCTGGTCTCATACAAGAAAATCTGTCAACCTCTGCTCTGGATTGATTCTTCTCAAACTTTAATGTGCATGTGGGTCTCCTGGGGATTGCATTAAAATGCAGGTTTGATTCAGCTGTTCTGGGAGGAGCCTGAGAGTCTGCATTTCCAGAGGGCTCCCCGGTGTTGCTGGGCTGCTGGCCTGTGAACCATGAGTTGAGTAGGTAGAAAGGATCCAGGTAACATAGAGTTCAGCCATGATGTGTCTGTGAATCCTTGATAGACAAGGCAGAGAAATGTGTCCTCATCAGCATCTTCAACTCCTTTGATCTCTGCCCCCAGCAATAACCAACCAAGCGGGCAGAAACTTTCACTCAATGTGTATTGTACACACTCTACGTGGGTCAGACATGCCTGAAGCAGGAAGGCAATTTCACACATTCATAACCAAAAAGATCTCACTAGGTGTGAGATCTAGGGTGTTCTAAATGTTTATGCACGTTTCCCCTTGCAAACTCTTCAGTCTGGAGCATCATTTCTCTCATCCAGTTTCTATGTGACACACATGCGAGCTGAAAAATATATCTGTTGAAAAAATATGTATTTGATGAAGAAATGTTTCATATTCAGTTCCAAGAGTCATCATATATAAATAGCACTGACAAAAAAAAAAAAGAGCCAGACCAAAACAAAGGAAAGAATTTTAAAGAATGAGAGGATATTTCCCCTGAAGAGAGTACTACTCTGGGGCTGGGAACATGAGAGCTTTCTAAAAAGGCAAAAAGGGAGGGGAGTTAACATTTGTTGAACACTTGCTATGTATAAAGTGCCATGCACACCATAAATGAGATTTAGTCTTCTCAAACTATCTGAGGGGTGTATGGTGGTCTCTCCTTTGGAGAGGAGGAAACAGAGGCTTCTACCATGCCAGCTACCTTCGAGCAGAGGGAGGGAAGCGGGAGGGGGTTCTGAGCGGCCCCCTGTGGCTAGAACAAGATCAGAGTGGAAGTGTGCAGGAAGCAGGTTTTGACTCTAGAGAAGGAGTGGTGATGAGTTTTAGAGGAAGTGAGTTCTCCATCCCTAGAGGTATTCAAGTAGACTGGATGAGCACCCATCAAGAGACTCTGAGGGTCCCTTCTAATGTGGAAAGTCTATGATTTGCTTTAGGCAGATTCATCTCTGGGCTTTTCCAACTGGGGCTGGAAGTTTAAAGGGGGCCTGAGTGACCCAAGTGTGACCAGCCCCTGCTCTTGTGTCTACAGGACATGAGCGAGCTGGTCCCAGACACCTCAGACCCCAACCAGGTGGCAGTGTCAATAGCAAGCACCAAGTCACCCACATCTCCCCGCAGTGGGGTGCTACACAGCCACCCCAACCTCTTTCTTCCCTCTCCCTTAAGCATTTTTCAATATCCCTCTGGTCAGAGCCAGAACATCATTAAAGGCCTTTGTGCAGGATTAGCCACAGCTGTGTGGCACCTTTGTGTTGGAGGTCAGCTCCTCTGCACCCCCAGTCTCCGTCCTCCTAGCTAGGGGCACTGGCTGGGGAGAAACAGGCCAGAGCCTCTCCCTCCAGGACGCCCTCCTTCCTGCCTCCCCAGGACACTCTTGGGAGACAGGAGTCTCTGAGCCAAAACCAAAAGCATTGGATATCTCCCACCTGTGATGGCCAAGCCTCCCCTGGCTACAGCTGTGACCAGCAGGATGGGAGGCCCAGCCGGGCCCTTGCTCTCTGCTCCTACTGGAAGGCCAAACACTCAGAGCATGGTGGGGGGCGGGGGGGGGGGAGATGACCTTGCCCAGTCCCAGCCTGGAACCAGAACCAAGGAGTGAGCAGGTAGAGAGGGGCCGGGCAGTGATGTGTGGGTTCCCCATGCTGCCCAGTAGGAGCAGTGCTCCTGGCTGGCACACATTTGTGACTGCAATAAACCCAGAGTGACCAAGAACGGCCCAGCTTCAGGGGCTGCTGGGGGGTGTGCCTGAGGCCAAATAACCCAGCTGGCGGGGGCAGCCAGGGCTGAGAGAGTGCATCAGCCCAGAGGAGTGCTCCCCCTTACCCAGTTCTCCGCACAATCAAAATTGGGGGCTTTTCATCCAGAATCTAATAAAAATTTTGATTTTTTTTTTTTTCTAAAAAGTGGTGCCTGAGTGAGAAACTGGGGAGGGAGGGTCTTTGATGAGCTCTGGGGCTCCAGGGTCCCTGGGGGAGCTTCTCTGCAGCGGTCCCTTCTCCTGTCCGCCCGGGAGTGTGTGTGCTGGGCCTGAGACGGCCTCGGGGGCTGTGGGCAGCCAGAGAGAGAGAAGAAATGGACTCCCACCCCCACCCCACTCCCAATATTGCTGACCTGTTCCTGTGGTTCAAGACCCTGACCCAAGACACAGAGGAAGCCATCTGAACTGGGTGAGACTGACTCCCAAATG
This sequence comes from Mirounga angustirostris, assembly GCF_029215605.1. NCBI lineage: Eukaryota > Metazoa > Chordata > Mammalia > Carnivora > Phocidae > Mirounga > Mirounga angustirostris. The sequence continues at coordinate 210,694,829 of NW_026991709.1, read as the reverse complement.
AGGGGGTAAGCGAGCCCCTTAGGAGAGCCCAAGACACAAGGATTCAGACACCCTGAGACATTGCCTCCTCCTTCAGCAGGACCCTCAGTATATCTATCCCCAAACCCCCACCACTACCTCCAGAATAGTAACTGCAAAGCCAGGAGAGTTTCTTCACACTTGTCACTAAGCTGAGCACAGAAGGAGGTCCAAAGATCATGAGTGGGTGGGCAAGGGAGCAGGTAAATTGTGAAAGTAAATGGGTGAGAGAATGAATGAATGGATGGATGGATGGATGGATGGATGGATGACCAAACGAACAGATGAGCACACGAATGAATGATTAAATGAATAAATGAAGGAAAGAAGGATAGATGGATGAAAGTCAGGGAGGGAGGAAGGAGGGAGAGAAGATGGAAGAAAGGAAGGAAAGGAGGGAGGGAGGAAAAAGGGACTACCCAAAACACATATTTTAGGCAGGATGGGAACCAGGGTATGATCCAAGATGAAACCCCATCCCCTCCTCCCAGAGGCCTGAACACTGAGAAGTGGACCCCTCCAAGGCCTTTGCCCAGCCTGGGAGCTGAGTCAGGGGCAAGCCACTCATCTTCCCCAGACACACCCATGCTCAGTCCCAACACCGCCTTGCGGGCCTGGCCCTGCCCAGGGGAAACCCTCAGAGGGGGCCCCAGCCATTCCCCAACCCTGGAGGTCCTCTGCCCAAGGCTTGGGACTTGATTCGCAGTTTGTGGGGCAGGGAGGGCTGAGTAAGACCCTCAAGATTGTTCCCTGGGACAGGATAGGCCATCCCAGGAGGCAGCTCCATTGGATCAGCAGTGGGTGTCAGCAACACATCTGAGGGCCCAGAGGCCTGGTAACCAGAGGCCATGGGTGACCACAGCCCCCAGAAGGGCCTGAGCTCCGGTCTGGTCCCCCCATGCCCATCCAGGAGGTGACAGCTGAAGAAGGCAGCTGGGAGGGCAGCCTGCAAGGCCATGTCCATTCTCTTGGGGGTGGGGGGAACAGGGTCCTGGGGGCACCTGGGGGAAGCGGCCAGACCAGTCCACTTGTGAGCCACCAGGCAGCCCCGGCATCCTGGAACCCCAGTGTCCAGAGCGCATGGCCTCAAAAGGCAGCCATGGGAGCCAGGGAGGGAGGGGAGTGGCTGGGCCCTAGGGTGGGGGTCTCCAGCCCAGGGGGGCTCCCACAGCAGCGCCTGCAGGGGCAGGGTCCGGGAGCCAGCGACGGAGGGCAGAAGGCCAAAGCGATGCCTGAGTGCCCACAGCTCAGCCCTGAGCAGAGCGTTCTCCTCCAGCAGCGTGGCCAGCCTGCCTTCGAGGGCCACGTCGTTGAGACGCCGCTTCTCCCGGGATCTCTTGGCCGCTTCGTTGTTCTTCCTCCGCTTCTCCCAGTAAACCTTGTCCTTCTTCTCTTCGGGCATGAACTCCCGCTGCCGCCGCACAACTGAGCCCCTGCCCCTCAGGGTCTTGCTGCGACCCTGACATACAACTGGGAGGCCCGAGAGACCCACGTCCATGGCTGCCTGGGGGTCCTAGGGAACAGGAGAGAAGTCTTAGACAGGAGGCAGGAGGCTGACCTGGATGACTGTCTCTCTAATTTATCCTGAGACCCCACCGTCACTGATGGGGGAGGGCACAGGTGGAGTGGGGGCCCCACTGGAAACCAGGATGGAGGCAGAGGGGGGATGTAGTGGAAAGGGAAGCTGGTGGGATGGTTTGGTGCCTGGCGGAGTAGTTGGGGAGGCTGCCAGAGAGGCCACATGGCTGGAAAAGGCTTAAGAACAGATTACAATCTTTATGGAGAGCTAGTAGGGCACCCTATTCTCTGGGAGGATGCAGACTCCTTCCCCCAGGGTTCTTACCACTGAGAAGATCAGCTGACAAGCCAAGGGTTCAGTTCAGTCTGAGTTCCAGGGTAAGATCCTTGGAGATTCAGAGGGAGTTAGAAAGAAGGCTAAACCTAGAAAGAAAGAAAATGTGTCCATGGAGTTAAACTGAGCCAAGTTGGGGTCAGAAAATAAGCCACTATTCATCTGAACTGTGCCAAGGTTGTGTCCCAAGATCTCCTCAACATGTGGCCAGAATTTTGCATCTGCCCATCTGCCCATCCATCCACCTACCCATACATTCATAAGGTGATCTATTCACCTGTCCACTCACTCAACTGTCCATTTATTCATCCCTCTAACCACCTATTCAACCAACTCACCATCTATCCACTCAACTACCCATCCACCATCATATTTGTCCATCCATCCACTCATTCAAACATCCATCTATCCCCCAACCAATTACAGAGTCATCTATACATCTACTGCCCACATGCTCATCCATCTAACTGTCCAGTCACTGATAGATTCATTTTTAAAAATAATATTGTGAAAACCTCAATGAGATATCACCTCACACCAGTCAGAATGGCTAAAATTAACAAGTCAGGAAACGACAGATGTTGGCGGGGATGCGGAGAAAGGGGAACCCTCCTGCACTGTTGGTGGGAATGCAAACTGGTGCAGCCACTCTGGAAAACTGTATGGAGGTTCCTCAAAAAGTTGAAAATAGAGCTACCATATGATCCAGCAATTGCACTACTGGGTATTTACCCCAAAGATACAAAAGTAGGGATCCGAAGGGGTACGTGCACCCCAATGTTTATAGCAGCAATGTCCACAATAGCCAAACTGTGGAAAGAGCCAGGTGTCCATCGACAGATGAATGGATAAAGAAGATGTGGTATATATATACAATGGAATATTATGCAGCCATCAAAAGGAATGAGATCTTGCCATTTGCAATGACGTGGATGGAACTGGAGGGTATTATGTTGAGTGAAATAAGTCAAACAGAGAAAGACATGTATCATATGATCTCACTGATATGAGGAATTCTTAATCGCAGGAAACAAACTGAGTGTTGTTGGAGTGGGGGGTGGGGTGGGAGGGATGGGGGGACTGGGTGATAGACACTGGGGAGTGTATGTGCTCTGGTAAGCGCTGTGAATTGTGCAAGACTGTTGAATCTCAGATCTGTACCTCTGAAACAAATAATGCAATATATGTTAAGAAAAAAAAAAGAAGAAGAAGAAGAAGAAGGTAGCGGGAGGGGAAGAATGAAGCGGGGGAAATCGGAGGGGTAGACGAACCATGAGAGACGATGGACTCTGAAAAACAAACAGGGTTCTAGAGGGGAGGGGGGTGGGAGGATGGGTTAGCCTGGTGGTGGGTATTTAGGAGGGCACATTCTGCATGGAGCACTGGGTGTTGTGCACAAACAATGAATCATGGAACACTTCATCTAAAACTAATGTTGTAATGTAAGGGGATTAACATAAGAATAAAAAAATTAAAAAATAATAATAATAATAATAATAATATTGTGCCTACAGGTAACAAATGAAGAAATAGACAAATTGGGCTCCATAAAAAATCTTAAATTTTGTGCATCAAAAGATACTGCCCTTAAAGTAAAAAGATAACCCACAGAATGGGAGAAAATATTTGCAAATCATATGTCTGGTAAGGGATTAATATCCCAGAACATACAGAGAACTCCTACAACTCAGCAACAAAAAAAAAACAAACAACCCAGTTCCAAAATGGTCACAGAGCTGGAATAGGTCCATAAGCAGACAGGATGGTCAACATCACTGATCATTATGGAAATGCAAATCAAAACTACAATGAGATACCACCTCACATCCATTCAGATGGCTACCATCAGAATAAGACAGAAAATAGCAGGTGTTGGCCGGGAAGTGAAGAAATCAGAACCCTCACACACTGTGGGTGGGAATGTAAAATGGCGCAGCCATTGTGGAAAACAGTATGATGGTTCCCCAAAAAAATTAAAAATAGAATTTCCTATAATCCAGGAATTCCTCTTCTGGGTACATACCCAAGAGAATTGAAAGCAGGGTCTCAAAGAAATATTTGTCCACCTATCTTCATAGCAGCATTATCCATGATAGCCAAGAGGTGGAAGCAACCCAAGTGTCTATTGACAAATGAATAAAGAAGCAAAATAGGGTCCATACATACAATGGAATATTATTTAGCCTTAAAAAGGAAGGCCATTCTGACACCTGCTATAACATGGATGGACCTTGAGGACATTGGTTCAGTGAAATAAGCCAGACAGAAAAAGACAAGTGCTGTAGGATGACTTCTTGGGGTAGTCCAAGTCGTAAAGACAGAAAGTAGAATGGTGGGTGCCAGGGGTTGAGGGGAGAGGAAAATGGAGAGTTATGATTTAATGATTTAATGAGTATAGAATTTCCAGCTTACAAGTATATGGTAGTGATGGCTGCACAAAAATGAGAATGTATTTAAAATCCCTAACTGTATACTTAAAAATGGTTAAGACAGTAAATGTTATTATGTATCTTTTACCATAATAAAAAAATTTTTAATAATTATACTAATGTAACTTTACTGAGAGCCAGGCACCTTGCCGTCCATATATTCGCTCAATGGTCTCACTCCCTCCACCCTCAACTTGTCCATTCCTTCAACTATCCAATAAGTATCCCCACCCTGTGTCATCCAGCCTTTCACAAATACACTCATTCATCTGTATATTCATCCATGGGTCCATCCATCTACCCAACCACCAAAAATCAACCCATGAGAATTTGCCATGTACCTAGTTTTGAAGAACCAGAACGTGAAGAACAGGGGTGGGAAAAAGAACCAAAATCATAAGATTCCAAGCTCCTAGGGTTGGGAGCTGGAAAAGATGCCCAGGGTCCCAGGGATACTCCAAGAATGGGGAACACCTCCTTAGCCTCAGCACAGTTTCTCGTATTGGTTTTCCTGAAAATTCTAATGCAAGATCTGGGCTCTCTCAACGTCCTGAGTTCCCTGAACCTAGGATGTCCTCACCTTCTGTGACCCTGCTACAAAACAGGTGGAGAAAAAAAGAGAAACCCCAGAGCAAGTCATGGGGATTCTGCCTGAGAGTCACAATAGGCTCCAAGAAAGAGTAGACATCAGGAGCTGGCATCCTTGTTCAGAAAACCTATGGCTAACCTTCACGAGGGCAGGTATATATCTTTGTCTACCACTGTATCTCTGGAGCCAAGCATTGTGCTTGCAGACGCTAGGTGGTAAATAAACATTGCTGAGTGAATGAATGGACGAACAAACAAATGAATGAAAACAGAACTTTGTTCGCAGAAAATATTCTCAAAAACTAATGATGTATTGTATGGTGACTAACATAACATAATAAAATTAAAAAAAAAAAAAGAAGAAAATATTCGGCCCTCCCAAAATAAGACGAAATCAGAGAGGGAGGCAAACCATAAGAGACTCTGAACTACAGGAAACAAACTGAGGGTTGTTGGAGGGGAAGTGGGTGGGGAGATGGGGTAACTGGGTGATGGACATTAAGGAGGGCACTTGACATAATGAGCACGGGGTGTTATATGCAACTGAGGAATCACTAAACTCTACCTCTGAAATGAAAAAAAGAAAGAAGGAAAGGAAAGGAAAGAAACAAAGGAGGGAGGGAGGGAGGGAGGGAGGAAGGAAGGAAAGAAGGAAAGGAAAGGAAAGAAACAAAGGAGGGAGGGAGGGAGGGAGGGAGGGAGGAAGGAAGGAAGGAAGGAAGGAAGGAAGGAAGGAAGGAAGGAAGGAAGGAAATTTTTGGCCCTCCTTTTAACTGCCGATCAAAAACCATTAAGCCTACTTGCATTTCCCTTTTTGCTTTGGCCACCAAGAAAGTTAGCACTCAGTTTCAAGATAAACTGTAATAGCTGATTGGAAAAGCCGTTTTTCTTCTCCAATGTTATTATTTTAATTTAGTCTTTTGCTCTGTGCTAACAGCACTTGGCATTAGGGTCTGTGACTGCATTAGATCATTCAGATCACGTATAAAAGAGGATCGAGGCATAAACCATCAAAAAACAACGTTCCTCAGAACTCTGACCATGATTCTAAGTCCACATTTCCCAAAGTATGTTGTCAGGAACCCCAGTGCCAAGGGTTCTCTGCTAAAAGAAAAAATATATATAATGCATTTGAGAAATACTGTGTATCTTATTCCCTATGTAAGAATCATTAAAGGTTCTGAGAAGCCCTACCAAACACACACACACACATATTTAACCTTTGATTTAAAGGTTCTCATATTTTTTGCCCACAAAATATTTACTTTACAAAATACCTTGGGATGGATATTTATTCATTCATTCATACAACACAGTGCCAGGTCCTACAGTGGTTACTGGGGCAATAGAGGAAAATCAAACAGCCTCCTGCCTTCACAAAGCCCACAGTCTCATGGCAAAGGTGAGTGAGATGGTCTGTTGTCTGCCCAAGTCACACAGTAAGTTAGTGGCAGAACAAGGATTTGAACCCAGTCAGTCTAATGTGTGGGTCCGTTCTGCTTACAGCTCTAAGGGGCTGCTATGTCTGGCAATCATGGCTGGGCTTGGAGAAAAAAGCCTTGTGGGGCTCTGCGGTCCCCTGAGTGGCCAAGAAGTCCTAGTCATCAGAGGGACCCCTGTGCCAATGCTTCGGACCCCCTCTGAGAATTCCTGATTCCTGGAGGGACTCCAGCACCAAGACCCAAGACCCCCTCTGAAGCCCAACAGGCATCTGGGGCCACCTGCCCACCTGCTGGTGCTTGTTGCAGCGGGAGGCCGCCCCACACTGGCCCACATCATATGGGCTAGAGAAGCATCTGCAGTCTGTGGACCCTGATCCACAGGAGCCAGGTGGGGAGCCCTGGGTTTGCACCTGCCTGCTGCTCACACCTGGGCTTTGCTCCTGGCAGCCAGACCAACTAACACACCTTTGTTCAGGAGGCCAAGTTCACTGACCCCTTCCAGACGCCTGAGGCCATCACACCTTCTAGCAGGAGTGTATCGTCCTGCTTACAGAGAATAAAACTGAGGCTCAGGAGCTTACATGGCTGGCCTGGGGATACTCAGCAATTTCACAAATAACCCATCCTTTCCTCCCAACACGGTGAGGGCCACCACCAATCTAGACCCAGAGCCACTACTAACACCCCGGCATCCTCCTCTCCTGGCCCCACTCACCCCACCTCCCACCAATGCCCCAACCACATGTGCACGTGCCCCCTCTGTGCTCCCCACAGCCCTGGCTGCAGCTCAGGCATCTCCTAGCCCACCTGGCCCCCACCCACCTCCACCACGGTCCCTCCAAACCCACCAGCAGCCCAGAGGAATCTTTTCAAAACCCTACTTATCCTCAGCTTGGAAACCTCTGGGGTGTGCTTATGAAAGTGCGAGTATCTTAGACTCCTGGAAACAGTGCTCACGTGCACCTCAGTTCACCCCCTCTCCACCCCCGGGGTCAGGGGGTAAACGGAGGAAGACACTGCATGAATGTCTTTTGGAGTGAACCAATGAATGTATGAGTGAGTATTTGAATAAATTAATGAGGGGCGCCTGGGTGGCTCAGTTGGTTAAGTGACTGCCTTCGGCTTAGGTCATGATCCCGGAGTCCTGGGATTGAGTCCCACATCGGGCTCCCGGCTCAGCGGGGAGCCTGCTTCTCCCTCTGACCCTATCCCCTCTCATGCTGTTTCTCTCTCTCTCTTTCTCAAACAAATAAATAAATAAAATCTTTTAAAAAATTAATTAATTAATGAGTAAAATGCAAGTGAATGAATGAGTAAGCAGAGGAAGTAATGCTCGAGGGTCAGGGACCCTGAGAGTACGGTACAGTAAGCCTGAATGAATACTCTCTCCTCACTAAAGGGCTGGGCCTGAGCCTTCCACTGAGCCCCAACCAAGACAAGCCCCTAGACAGGCTCTCAGAGTCCCTTGTCCCACCAGGCACAGCATCCTCCTGCCACCCACCTGGCCCCATTCAGGGGGCCTCAGATGGTGTCCTGACCACCATTCCAACTTCGAGGATGCTGGCAAGAGACCAAGTGTTGATGTGCACCAGTGTGGGAGCATCTGCAGTCTGTGGACCCTGATCCACAGGAGCCAGGTGGGGAGCATCCGAAGGCACCATCCTGGCTCAGGGAGAGAGGTCAGAAGAGAAGGGCAGGCTTAGAGACAACTGGACCAGGGGCCAGATGAGCTAGAAAGGAAGGGGATGAAGCACAGGGGTCCTCTAAAACCAAGTCAAAACCAGCAGATGGCCAAAGAAGACAGTGAGGACTGGCGGTCAGGTAGAGGGACAGGGGGCTCTTGTACCGAGCCAGTGAAGTAGATGAGGGCTAGTCTCACTGTGAAGCTCCCTTCCTGAGTCCCCCCTCCCTGTGGCTTGGCCTGAGCCCCCCCTAACCACCACCCCCACCTCCACAGGAACCCAAAGGGAGATGGGGCAGTAGATAACTTAGCTGCCTGAATTTATTTAGAGAAGACACAGTGAGGGCTGGGCTGAGCCTTCCTGTGGTCGCCGAGGAAGCATTCAGTGGAAAGTAGTGAGTCAGGGGCACTCCTGTGCAAAAGCCCGCAGCATCAGCAAATAAGGAAACAGGAAAAGGGTCTCCCCCAGAGACGTCCCCGGCCAGTACCACCCCAGCCCCATCAGCCTCCACAGCCTCCCTGACCCGTGGTCACCAAAGCTCTGCTTGGTTTTCTGGAGTGACGGGGAGCTCATTCACTGCAAGTCAAGCCACTGCCAGGCCGCGTGAGCTCTCACGATCAAGGTTTTCCAGGAATGGAGCTAATACCAACCTTCACCAGACCTTTTCCTATTAGAATTCATCCTCTCTGCTCATGAAAAACTCCTCCTCCCTTTGGCCCCTAAATGCTCTGGGAATTTGATGGGTTGACGCTCACATCCCCCCAGCCCCTACTCCGGTCTGCTTTCCTCAAAGGAAAGCAGCTATGCTTGTTGAGTACCTACTATGTGCCAGGCACAAACAGTGTCTCACTTTGCACTGACCACCACTCAGAGAACAAAGTTCGGTCGTCACCCTCATTTGACAGATGAAAAAACGGAGGCTCTGAGAAGTCAAGTGACTGACCTGCCTGAGTCAGCATGGCCAAGAATGCAGGTGCGATGAGCTCCGGAGCTCATGCCTTTCTAACACACCAGGTTAAACCTTCCTGGCTTTCCCTACTCCTTCCACTGAAGACACAGGTTTGAGTTCATTTAGCACCTCTGACGGGTGGAGATCAGTGTCCACAGAGGGAAAAAGGATCCGGAAGCCACACAGCTAACAAGGGGACAGGGCTGAGATGAGCACCCACGCTGCTGGGATGATGCAATGGATGGACAGAGTTAAGACCTTAAGCCTGCTTGAACTGGGTTCAAATCCTCCTTCCTAAATAAGTGTGTTTGGGCAGGTCACATCACCTCTATGAGCTTCCAAGGCCTCCTCTAAAATGAGGATAACAGTAGTACCTACTTCATTGGCTATGTAAAGAATAAATGAGATCCTGGGTGTTAAAAGCCGGTACATAATAATAGTAAATGATCCACATGGCTCCTTTTTATTTGTTGTTGTTGGTGGTAGTGGTGGTGGTATTAGAAGCCTCTTCCACTAGGGCTTCTGCTGAGCTGCTCCCATCATTATTTATGTTGAAAATACCTGTGAGAAAATCTATAAAGAACTCATCAAACTCAACACCCAAAGAACAAAGAATCCAATCAAGAAATGGGCAGAAGACATGAACAGACATTTTTCCAAAGAAGACATCCAAATGGCCAACAGACACATGAAAAAGTGCTCAATATCGCTCGGCATCAGGGAAATCCAAATCAAAACCTCAATGAGATACCACCTCACACCAGTCAGAATGGCTAAAATTAACAAGTCAGGAAATGACAGATGTTGGCAGGGATGCAGAGAAAGGGGAACCCTCCTACACTGCTGGTGGGAATGCAAGCTGGTGCAGCCCCTCTGGAAAACAACATGGAGGTTCCTCAAAAAGCTGAAAATAGAGCTACCATACAACCCAGCAATTGCACTACTGGGTATTTACCCCAAAGATACAAATGTAAGGATCCGAAGGGGTACGTGCACCCCAATGTTTATAGCAGCAATGTCCACAATAGCCAAACTGTGGAAAGAGCCAAGATGTCCATCGACAGATGAATGAATAAAGAAGATGTGGTATATATATACAATGGAATATTATGCAGCCATCAAAAGGAATGAGATCTTGCCATTTGCAACGACGTGGATGGAACTGGAGGGTATTGTGTTGAGCAAAATAAGTCAAACAGAGAAAGACATGTATCATATGATCTCACTGATATGAGGAATTCTTAATCACAGGAAACAAACTGAGGGTTGCTGGAGTGGGGGGTGGGGTGGGAGGGATGGGGTGACTGGGTGATAGACACTGGGGAGGGTATGTGCTCTGGTAAGCGCTGTGAATTGTGCAAGCTGTTGAATCTCAGATCTGTACCTCTGAAACAAATAATGCAATATATGTTAAGAAAAAAAAAAGAAGAAGAAGAAGGTAGCGGGAGGGGAAGAATGAAGCGGGGGAAATCGGAGGGGTAGACGAACCATGAGAGACGATGGACTCTGAAAAACAAACAGGGTTCTAGAGGGGAGGGGGGCGGGAGGATGGGTTAGCCTGGTGGTGGGTATTGAGGAGGGCACATTCTGCATGGAGCACTGGGTGTTATGCACAAACAATGAATCATGGAACACTACATCAGAAACTAATGATGTAATGTATGGGGATTAACATAAGAATAAAAAAAAAAAGAAAATACCTGTGAGAACCCTCAGAGACCACTCAACACACTGTATCAGTTTACAGATAACAAAACTGGACTTCCTTTCAACATGGCGGACCAAGTACACACTGAGACCTTCCCATTCCTCCCCAAACACTTAGAAATGACAGGAAAATACTAACTTGAATGAGGAACCAAAGAAGAAGTGCCCTATGACAAGGGTGTGCCCACCCATGTGCATACAGGGCTTCCCTCCCCTGATTGGTCAGGTGGGACAATGGATATGGAGAAATGGCCAGCGTTCTCCTCCAAAATTAGAATTAAATTAAACAGAATCTGAATGTTAAGGAAAGGAGTTAACTGAGTAAAACAGAGAAATAGCCAATACTGGCCACAAGATGCTGGACAGATGACTTAACATCTCTGAGCCTCAGATTCCTCAACTATAAAATGGGCTCGAGGCGGGGCGCCTGGGTGGCTCAGTCGTTAAGCGTCTGCCTTCGGCTCAGGTCATGATCCCAGGGTCCTGGGATCGAGCCCCACATCGGGCTCCCTGCTCGGCGGGAAGCCTGCTTCTCCCTCTCCCACTCCCCCTGCTTGTGTTTCCTCTCTCACTGTCTCTCTCTCTCTGTCAAATAAAGAAATAAAATCTTAAAAAAATAAAATAAAATAAAATAAAATGGGCTTGAGGGTCCATGTCACATGCAGATGTTTTGAGAATTAAAGAGAAAGTTGTACATACAAGACACCTGGCATATCCAGGGGGTCTCACGTGGAACACCTCCCTGGAGCTCACTAACACTTTTTTTTGAGCCCATAGAAACCCCAGATGAGGACAAAGCTACAGTCACTGGGCCACAAACAGAGGAGAGAAATTTAAAACTTTGAAAGGACAAAAAAAAAAGGTGAGAAAAAAAGATGAATCAAAGGAGAGAGGGTAGGCTGACTTACAAATCCCCCACCTACGTGGTCAGAGGGCAGCCTACAAGCTTTCCCTTTGCTCCGTGCTACGAGGGGAACCAAAAATGACCACAAAGTCTCCAGTGGGTGTAAGCCTTCTTAATACAAGCAAGAGATGACATTTGTGTGGCCAATGCACATCTGGAAAAATTGTTCACCCCACTTCCCTAACAAGAGAAATACTCATTTGTTTTCGTCTATGTAATGAAATACCAGTTTTTTCCTGGCTGAAATTGGCAAAGATTTCAAAAAAATAAAACCCAGTGCTGGCAAGGATGCGGTGAGATGGGCACTTGTGTACCTAGAAGCGAAGGTGTAAACTGCTTCCTGGCAAAGCAATTAAGCAATATGAAATAAAGTTGGACTCACACCCTGTTTGAGGAATGAGGATATCACTTCTCTCCCACCTGGATCACTATTCAAGCCATCTCCCTATTCTGGTCTCAGGAGCCCCAGTATCCTTCCTCAAACACACATTCCAGCCACTTAGAACCTCTTTTATTTCCTAAAGAGGTGTTCTCTCACCTCCACATGCTGTCCCTTCTGTCTTACATATTCTTCCTCTTCTCTCACCTCTTCCCCAGCCAAATCTTACTCATCCTTCAGGACTGAGTATAGATGTTACCTCTTACAGCAAGCCCACAAAACTGACCACTCTCAGCTAGGCCAGGAGCTTCTTCTGGGCTTCCAGCATCCTGTGGGTTTCCACCATCACCACAGTGATCACTCTGGGTCTGTGCCCTCCCTGTCCACAGATCTCCAGAATAGGTACTTGATAAATAACAGGAGTGAAATATTTGAAAAAAGGGTGTGCTCTGTGTGGTCCCAGAAGGTTGAGCCAGGACCACAGATTAGGGCATAGAGATGCAAGTTGGAGTCAGAGTCTGAAATTTTCTAGGGGCACCTGGGTGGCTTAGTTGGTTGGGTGTCCAACCCAAGTCATGATCTTGGGGTCATGAGATTGAGCTCCACGTCAGTCTCCACACTGAGCATGGAGCCTGCTTAGGCTTTTCTCTCTCCTCTCTCTCTCTCTCTCTCACTCATCTTCTCCTGCCCCCCCCTACTCACGAGCTCTCTTGCTCTCTCTCTCAGAATAATAATAATAATGAATTTTCTAGAAATTCCAGCTCACTAACCCAGCAGAAGCTGCCTCCAGAGGTAATGAGCTGCCCATCACAGGAGGTGTGCAAGCAGGTGGTTGGAAACCACTTCTCTTGCTCTGACTTCTCCACTTCTCCCTGCCCAGACTCAGGGGCCCAGGGATGAAGAAGATGCCCTCCTCCCCAAATTGTTCCACGTGGCTTTCCTCTGACTCAGAAGACTGCCCAGGGAGGTCTATGGACCCACAGAGGCTATTCCCATGGAGCTGATACAGCCCAGCCCATTCCTCAGAAAGGCCACAGAGTCCCAAGAGGCTACACTCTCACGGGGTTTGGGGAGACTGATGGAGCCTTGGGGCCCTCTCACTCTGAGAAAACCCCTGCCTCATAAAAGCCCCAGTGAAACTAACCTCTAAAACCGAGAACCCTCTGTGGGAACTCAGATTTCAAGGGGAAAATGCAAGGCACTCTGGGACTGTGGCAGGCCCCACCCCTCCCCATGGCCCCCTCCCGGGGCCCATGGAGAGGAAGCAGTTGGTACCTCTGTGCCCAACCCACAAGCCCAGCTAGAGTCCCAGATCCAGGACCAGACTGATAGGCAGGAAGCGGGTGGGGCAGCGACAGGGTGTCTGCCGTCCGTGCTGTGATAATGACATACTGCATGACCTTAGACAGGGGCCAGCTGCTCTCTGAACCTCAGTCTTTCCACTGTCAAATGGGTACAAGATTGGTGCCTGGGTTGGTAAGTAACCTAGGTACGTGCTTAGTCCCAAAACATAGTAGGTGTTTTGTTCTTGAACTCCCTGAGCTTCAGGGAGGTCCCGGGGGCTCATGAGGTCTGATCCAATGGCAGGACGGTGTCCCCCATGAGCATCAGCTCAATGGAAATCGACCTCCTGAAACTGACCAGGAACAAAATTCATCTCGGGGACTTTAAGTCCTCGGCTCCTGGCCACAAAGATCCCTCAGGCTCCACCTCCCCCTCTATGCAGCCCAAACCAAAACAATCCCCAAAATGAGAAGAGGCCCCCTAACCAGGCTGGGGTGGTGTCGCCAGGAAGGAGTGAGGACATCTGGCCCCAATCACCACCCAGACCCCAAGGGTAACAGTTCAGAGGTGCCCCCTGTCCAGTCAAGTCCAGGACCCAGACAGCCCCTGCTCCCAGTCAGGCCCTGGGTCTCTCTTCTGGGCATCTGAGTGCCCCCAAAGGTGTCTGGACACCATCCACCCACACATCTCGTCAATCCTGCTCCAAGCCTCACGGCTGTGACTCCTTGCAACTCATTCTGCTCTAGCCACATGGGGTCTCTCTCTGCGCTCCCAGCACTCCAGGCATGGTCCTGCCTCCCGGCCTTTGCACACGCTGTTCCCACCTCCTGGAATGCTGTTCCTCCAGATACTCACATACAGTCGCTCCCTCACCATCTCCAGGTCCCTCTCTGTGTCCCGGTGCCAAGAACAGCACCTGGCACACAGTAGGTGCTTAATAGCTATTTGTTGAGTGAATGAATGAATGTGAACAATGACAATTCTCACAACTTCCCTGAGAGGCAGTTTCGCCCCCTTTTGCCACAGAGGCTCAGGGAGGTCACAGAGCTGACCACACAGCTGGTCACAGGTGGGCTTGGAACCTGGGCAGCTGGACCCCAGAGCCTACCCTCTGGAGACCCAAGATACAGCCAGGGGTGTAGCAGGTCCCAAAGGCACCTTGACACCAGGACGCAGCTCCTGGCTCTGGATTCAGTGCCCAGGGAGCCCCAGGGCCTCAGGCTCCTTTCTGTGAAATGGGCCCAGGGCACTGAGAAAGAGCTTCCGGCTCTGGGGAGCTCTGCCGTCCACCCCAAGAGTGACTGTCCCTCCTCCATCCCCCGGAACTGCACTCAAAGCAACATCCCACTTTGCCTGCCCCCACCCCATGCCTGGAATACACCATGGTTCCCGGAGATAGGCAGGGCCTGGACACCCACTGGCCCCATCCAAGCCCCTTCTGGGTGCCCAGCTCTGCCCATGCTAAGCACATTACAGACACTATCTGCCAGAGGGATCTTTCACCACACAGATTATGCCGCTTTCCAGCCCCAAACCCTCAGGAGATCAAGACCACGCTCTTTGCCCGACCCATGGAGCCCCTGCACAGTCCACAGGGGACTGGCCCCCTCTGTGCCCCAACCACTGGGATTCACCACAGGACCCTTGTACCTACAGTCCTGCTGTTTGGACCATCTTCCTCCCCTCCCCTGGGTTCCTCATTCTCATCCTCTGATTGTAACTTCTCCGAGAAGTCCTCCCGAACTTCCCAGGTGCCCCTACTCTGCGCCTACTGAACATCAGGTGTTTCACCTTCTTAGCATTTATTATCCAAGTAATTTTACATTCACTTGTGTAACTTACGAACATCTCTCACAGAAAGACCTGTGTTTCTCCTCCCCAGTATATCCCCGCTCCAGGGCCTGGCATGCAGTAGATGCTCGATAAATACTTGAATGAATGATTGTGCTGGATCCCATATCACAGGTGAGGAGACTGAGGCTAGCTCCCGACCCCTCCTCTGCACAGCCTGCCCCCCCACCTCCCCCAGGCAGCCTCCTACCTCACCTCCAGCTCTAGGGCAGTGGTTCGGACGTTTGTCAATGTTCGGGGACACATTTGGTTGTCATGACAAGGGGAGAGGGTTACTGGCATCTAGGGGGTAGATCCCAGGAATGCTGCTCAACACCCTCCAGTGTCCAGGACAAAGGGTTATCCAGCATGTAGTGGAGAAACCCTGCTTTAGGAGAAGTGCCCATATCCTAACCTGACTGATAAAGACCGGCTAAGCCGGGGCCATGCAGTCAGAATCAGTGGGAGCTGTGACAGGAGATCCCAGCATAAATTTCACCTGGACCCAGCTGCCCCTGTTTCAGTTGTTTAAAAAAAAAAAAAAGACACCATCAAAAGACACTAATCACAGAGCAAAAAAGCAACCGACAGAATGGAAGAAAATATCTGCAAATCATAGATCTGATAAGGGATTAATATCCAGAATACATAGAGAATACCTACAATTCAGCAATAACGACCAAAAAAAAAAAAACCTCAATTAAAAATTGAGCAAAGAGGGGCACCTGGGTGGCTCAGTCGGTTAAGCGGCTGCCTTCAGCTCAGATCATGATCCCAGGGTCCTGGGATCCAGCCCCGCATCGGGCTCCCTGCTCAGCAGAGAGCCTGCTTCTCCCTCTCCCTCTGCTTGCCGCTCTGCCTACTTGTGCTCTCTGTCTCTCTGTCAAATAAATAAATAAAAAATATCTTAAAAAAAAAATTGAGCAAAGGGCTTGAACAGACATGTCTCCAAAGAAGATACCTGATTGGCCAATAAGCTCATGACAAGAGGTTCAATATCACTCAGCATTCTGGAGGACCAGTCCATGCTCCAGACATGGCCACTTGCAGTGTTTCCTTCTTTTTTTCCAGTTTTTTTTACTTTGGTAAAATACACATAACATAAAATTGCCATCCTAACCATTTTTAGTAATACGGCTCAGTGGTATTAAATACATCCATAATGTGCAACTGTCTCCAGCATCCGTCTCCAGAACAGTGCAGGTTTGGACTGTGTGGGTCCACTCACACGCGGGTTCCTTCATAAACACCCTCCAGGCCTGTCAATGCACTTTCTCTTCCTTATGATTTCCTTAACAACACTGTCTTCTCTCTGGCTGACCTCACTGTAAGAACACAGTGATCCATGTAACACACAACATAGGCATGCATCAACTGTTCTCGTCATCACGAAGGCTGCTGGTCAACAGCAGGCTGATGGTAGGTTTTGGAGAGCCAAACGGGGTATGTGGATTTTCGACTCGCGGGGGCTGACACCACAATTCCCATGTTCATGTGTCAACGGTACAATGAGATACAGTCTCACGCACATGGGGACGCTACTATCAAAAAAAGAAAAACAAAACAAAAACAAAACAAGACCAGAAAATCACCAGTGCTGGCAAGCATGTGGTGAAACTAGAATCTAGAAACTAGAACGCACTGTTGGCCGGAATATAAAATGGTGCAGCCCTTCACTGTGGAAAACAGTATGGGGTTCCTCAAAAACTTAAAAATGGAACTACCATATGATCCAGCAGTTCCATTTGTGGGTTTACACCCAAGAGAACAGAAAGCAGGGATTCAAAGAGGTGTGGGCACACCCATGTTCACAGCAGCATGATTCACAGTAGCTAAAACGTGGAAGCAGCCCCCGTGTCCATCGACACATGAACGGATCAACACGACGTGGCCCGTCGACACAATGGAACATTCAGCCTAAAAAGGAAGGCCGTTCTGACACCTGCTACAACACGGATGGACCTTGAGGACATTTTGCTCAGTGAAATAAGCCAGTCACAAAAAGACAAATACTGTATAAATCCACTGATATGGGGTCCCCAAAGTAGTCGGAGACACGGACAGAAGGTAGATGGTGGGCGCCAGGGGCTGGGGGGTGGGGCAGGGGGAGAGGGGAGTTAGTATTTAATGGGGACAGAGATTCAGTTTGGAAAGATGAGAAAGTTCTGGAGACGGATGCTGGAGACAGTTGCACATTATGGATGTATTTGATACCACTGAGCTGTATTCCTAAAAATGGTTAGGATGGCAATTTTATATGTTGTGTATTTTACCAAAGTAAAAAAAATTGGAAAAAAAGAAGGAAACACTGTGCAAGTGGCCATGTCCAGAGCATGGACTGGCATGTCTGCAGAACCCCAGACACGTCCAGCCTTCCAGGGCTCCCGCCTCCCATAGGGTAAAAGCCCAAGTCCTCCCCGAGGCCCAGAAGGTCCTGCACAACCTGTCCCATTCCCTCCCTGCCCTCCCGCCTCCCCATCCCCGCCCCCCCTTCATTCCACTTGGGCCACAAGGGCCTCCTTACTGTTCCTCCAACACGCCTGGCCCAGTCCTGCCCCAGGGCCTTTGCACAAGCATGCCCTCCCATTTCAATATCTGCATGGCCGATCCCCTCTCTCAATGCCCATGACCCTCTATGCAGGACAGAGTTCTTGACCCCACCCAAACCCTTCTATGTCAGATTTGAAGTTGGGGAGCAAGGCCTGACCTAGACAGTGGGTGGTCTCTGAGACACAAACATCCAGATGGTTTGCACCAAGTGAACCAGTGATTTCCACCCTCAGTGCCAATCACAGATGGGTGTGGGGTGTCTCACCTGCTCTTGCCATCTGAGCAGGGCCCAGAGGCCCCAGGCACCTGTTGCCACCAGATGGGGGGCACAAAGCAATTGTTCAGTAAACATGTGGGTAAAAGTACATTGTGGAGGGACAGAGAAGAGAGAGACAGAGAAGAAGAGAAAGAGATACAGAAAGAAACAGAAAAGGCAGGAAGGGCAGAGAGAGAAGGAGAGAGGGAGGCCAGCAAAGAGAGGGAGAGAGCAGATCACCGCTAACCCACGAATGACACACGACACACCCAACAAACAATAGCCAGAGGCCTGTAACCACTAACTGCAACAAATGCTCGTTCCCGTCCTCAGGCCCACTGGGACCTCACAGCACTTACACTAGACCCCAACACCCCCCAGTCTTTACCACCAGTGCATCCCCACAATAGTCAGATCCCACAACAGACAGACCCTGAGGACGAACACGCACAGGTCTGCACAGCAGCTGGACCGACCTAACCACCACATCCCGGAGTACCGTGGGCCCCCCGCCAAGTGACAAAGCTGACCCTCCCCTACAACCAGACCCCTAGACGACTACCCCACAGCAGACCCTCCCAGGTCCCCACGCACCCTCTTCTGAGACCTCGGCCTTCCACCCAGCGCCCCCCCCCAAACACACACACAACAATGGGTGGAGTCACCCATAACGACCAGCACTATCAGGTCCTTTTCGGGGTTGCATGAAGTCCGCGCTTTTTCACCCCTAAGTGCTGACCAGGCGACAGCAGCTGTCCTCAGCCTCCTGACGTAGGGGACAGGGGCTGGGTATGGGGGCAACACCCAAAGAAAGAGCAGAGAGGAGGGCGGGAGCAAGGAGCCCGAGAGAAGGGAGCAGAGGTGGGGTGCACAGGGAAGGTGGGCTTTGGAGGCAGTGGGCTGCAGAGAGAAGGCAGTCGCTGGAGGGCCCCCCAAAATAGATGCAGGCATTGGGGGCTGAAGCCAGATGCTCCCACCCGCGGCTGTGTGAGGCCTGGCCCTGGCTGCCTCCCCGCTGGCCAGCCCTTCCTGTCCCAGGAAGTGACCCAGGGCCACTCCAGGTCTCCCCCGGGGCAGCAGGGTCCGAGGAGACAGAGCCCAAGAGGGGAGAGGACAGGCCCCTCCGAGTCAGAGAGAGGCCTGTTCTCCCTTGCCCAGCCCGGAGCGGGGCTTGGATGAGGCCACAGAGATGTGACAGACAGAGACAAAAAGACACACAGGTAGGGAGACACACAGAGAGAATCCCAAAGAGAGCCAGAGACCCCGAGACACAGGGAGAGACACAGAGAGAGAGAGAGAGATGGGGCAGGAAAGCTGGAGGGAGCAGAAAAGACTCAGACAGAGACAGTATGAGAGGGACAGAGATGGGCGGGGGAGGGGGCGGAGGTCTGGGTGAGGGTCCCCGAGGCTCCCCCCAGAACCCTGGATGTCGGGCAGCCCACGCGGGCCTCTACCTGCACACGGGGCTCACCTCCCAGGTCACTGTTTCCCCAGCAAGTCCTGCGTGAGCCACGAGCCACGCCACATCAGTTGCACGAGGCCTCCAAACTCCTCCGTGGTGGAGGGAGTCACCAGCGCTTCCGTAAAGGTGACACCCTGGCCCCCAGCCTGTAGCTCGTGGCTTTCCCTGCAGCGCTGCCCCCCTCCAACCTGGTGTCTGCCCAGGGAGCAGGTGCTGTGGGCTGGCTCCATCTCAGGGGGGTCACTGGGGTGCAAACAGCCCCACCAGGAGAGCACAAAGGGAGGGGGACCTGCTGGCCTCACCACTGGGGGCCCAGCAAGGGGCGTGGTCTGGATGGCCAATGCTAGAGCATCTCATTCCACCCCCACTGAAACCCTTCTAGAAAGATCAGAGGAGCAGAAGGAAGGGTCCCTTTCTCTCCTTCCATGTGAGGATGCTCTCCTGCTCAAACACCCTCTGTGGCTCCCCATTGCCTTTCAGATTTTCTAATTCCTTGCCCTGGACATATCCTCTGGCCCAGTCTACCCAGCAGAGGAAACAAGCACAGAGCATTTTGGAATGTGCCCCCAGGGGAAAGTGAGGCCCAATCTTTAACTTCAGTATGAGTTTTTTGAATGGACATCAGTAAATGGGGATGGAAGGTTTTCCAGGCAGAGGGAACAGCACATGCAAAGGCTCAGATGTAAGGACCGCATGGGTATGTTTGGGAGAGATAGATGGTCAGAGCTGCTTGGAGGAAAGCCCTCGCTCATGGCCCCTTGACATGACTGCAGGGGCAGGGTGGGGGGCTGGAGGTGAGGAGGAGCCCGAGCCCGAGGCACGCCCCACGTGCTGTGCACCGCCCCCCCCCCCCCCAGCACCCCACGTCCTCCCCGCTGGATTTGAGGAAGAGCGGGCCTTGACTTGGGAACAGCGGCACCTCGTGGGCACGATGTGGAACTGCACCCTCCTTCGTGGATTCATTCTGCAGACGTTAACTGAAAGCCCAGCCCCGTTCCCGGTGTATTTGACACCCAGCTGAGGTCATCTTTTAATTTCCCCTTCCTATAAAATAAATTCACCTTCAGCAATAATCATGAAATGAAAAAATTATAATAGCCCCAAAATAAGTACAAATGGTGAAAATTTAATTAAGGCCAGATAGAAAAAGACTTTGTGTAAATAGTGGCCAGGAACTAAGTGAATTTTAATAAAACTGCAAACAGAAGAGTTTGGGAAGCCACTAAGTCGTACCACGGATGTACCATTTTACTTTCTTGATTCATTCATTAATGTTAAAACAAAGAATAATTTTTTTAAAGATTTTATTTATTTATTTGACAAGCAGGGGGAGTGGGAGAGGGAGAAGCAGGCTTCCCG
Source organism: Mirounga angustirostris (assembly GCF_029215605.1). Classification (NCBI taxonomy): domain Eukaryota; kingdom Metazoa; phylum Chordata; class Mammalia; order Carnivora; family Phocidae; genus Mirounga; species Mirounga angustirostris. Next base: position 210,674,138 of record NW_026991709.1, on the reverse strand, counting down.
CTGAGCAGGGAGCCCAATGTGGGGCTCGATCCCAGGACCCTGGGATCATGACCTGAGCCGAAGGCAGACACTTAACGACTGAGCCACCCAGGCACCCCCAAAGAATAATTTTTTTAAAAAAATAAGCTTTCTACACTTTAAATACCTTACAGTTTTGTCAATTACACCTCAATAAAGCTGAAAATTTAAAGAAATAAAAAGAATCAATTTCCCTTTTTAAGATATCAAACTCAGCACTATAGTTCATGTATGAAATAATACTTACACTTACTTGCCAATGAAAAATATTGTGCCTCATGATTTGCAATCCTTCATGTTTTAATAAACACAAATAAAATCTTCAAGTGGTCACAGAAAAATACAAAATGATAATTATTACTATTAATATTATTACTATTATGTTCTCCCTGCATGATTACTAAGTGTTCTGCACTGTTCTAATCACTTTACATATAATAACCTTTATTCCTCACCCAAACTTGTGAGGCAGGTACTATTATTACCCCAACTTACAGAGGAGGAAACTGAGGCACAGGGGGATCAAGGTAATGGCTCCAGGTCACACAACAAGGAAGGGATGGACCAAGATATGAGCCTACAGGGCATATGTTTTTGACGTCTGGGCTTTACTGGCCTAGAAGTCAGGAGGAGGGTGGTCAGGGACCACTGCCCTGAGGACATGGCCTGGTTAACCAGGAGGAGGAGAAGATGGGGATGTCAGGCAGAGTGAACTGCAGAGGTTGGGGGGGCAAAGTTGGAATAAATTCGGTGATTTGGAGAAACAGAGAGGAAGCTCTATGGGGCTGGAGCTGAGTGAGGTGGGCACAGCGGCGGGAAATGAGGTAGAGATGGCAGCAGGGTCTGCCTCGTGTAGATCCTCAGGGATCCACTAAGGCTCTACGCAAGGGAGGAATGACTCTGATTTAATCTCTCTGGCTGTGCAGCCTTTGGCATCACCTGGAATCAGTCAGAGCCCCTTTGGGTGTAAATGACAGGAGCAAGAGGCTGGATCTCACACAGGATGAGGGCTCCAGGCATCCTGGCTCTGCCCACCCCAGCTATGTGGCCTTGGGAGAATTGCTTTCTCCTCTTTGTGCTTGGGTTTCCTCATCTGTGCAATGGGGATAATAATAATAGGACCTAACTCAGAGGGTTGTTGGGAGAATTAAATAGGTTAACACATGTCAAGAGGTTACAATAAGGGTCTGGATGTAGTAAGGGCTACATGATGTCATGTATCATTATCTTCATTATCACAATAAAGATGAAAGTCTGACGGCAGCAGGTGAGGTTTGATCCAGGTGCTCACATATCCTCAAGGCTCTGGTGTCTTCCCTCCGCTATCCCAGGCTGCCTGGGCTTTACGACCTGATTCCACACAGCAGTTAAAGCCCCAGTCCCAGCCCTGCAGTCCACACCATGGTCACTGTCATTTCTCCCATCCTCAAACCACACTGTCTAGGGCCAGATTGAGGGTCTCTTTCATTTGACCCAAAGAAGGAAAAAGTCGGGAGCGGGAAGAACGTGAGTCCCAAGAATCCCTAGCAAGTCTCCTTGCCTCTCATTGGCTCTGAGGGGGTTACATGCCCACTCTTGAGCCAATCGCTGTGGCCAGAAAGATGAGGTAGTGGCCGGGAGCTGGGGCTGGAGTCAATCACAGTGGAGGATGGGGGGCAGGGGGAGAGGGGGAGGAGGGTGCATGGTCAGAAAAGAAATTCAGGGTCGTCGCTCTACTTCACCTGTCCTGATGGGTTCTGTGCTGGAGTCCTAGAGAGTCTCCCATCTTGACTCAGTTTCCCCTGCCCCGGGGGGAGGAATGAGGGAGCTCACACAGGACAGAAGGTGAGTTTATTTTGCCATTGAAAACTTGTTATCTGGGGACTCGTAGGGTCTTTCTTCAGTGGCCAGAGGGAGGCCAGTGTAAAGAACACCCCTTCAGCCCCAGAGGGACCCGAAAATACCAGGGCTGGACCAGGCTACACAGTCTGTGTGAGTCTAAGACTCTGGGTCTTCCTCCACCCACATCCCTCCTCCCCCAGGCAGAGAGGTCAGAAGGGGGGATGCGAAAGTTAGTCTTGTGCCAACTTGGCTAGACTAAAGTTCTGGGTCATTCAAACACTAATCTAAGAGTTGCTGTGAAGGCATTTGGGGGATGTGGCTCCCATCTCCAATCCTTTGCCTTTAAGGAGCAGATTGCCTTCGCTATGTGAGTGGGCCTCATCCAATCAGTTGAAGGCCTTAGGATCCAAAACTGGTTTCCGGGAGAAGAAGGAATTCTGCCTCGAGACTGCAGCACAAACTCCTGGGGGAGTTTCCAGCCTGCCCTGCAAACTGCAGATTTGCCAGCCCCCACAATTGCTTCAGCCAATTGCTTAAAATAAATCTCGTAATATATACATACACATACATATGCTATTGGTCCTGTCTCCCTGGAGAGCCCTGACTGAGAGAGAGGTCATCCCCCCTACCACTGCCAAGCTTGGGAGAGGGTAGGAGTTGACTCCAGCCAAAAAGAAGGCCCTGGGTGTTAAGGGGAGGCAGAGAAGGTTAAGCCGGGGCATGAGGGTCTCCAGCGCCAGGCAGGTGGAAGCTCAGACACCCATATTCTTGGCCCCCTGTCCAAGCCCCTTGGGCCCCTTGGCCTCGCTGGCCAAATGGTACCCCTTCACCATCAGAAAGTCTGAATGATCCCCCCACCTGTGGAAGGCAGGACCTAGTCGAGTCAGGCCACAGTCCACACCCCCAGAACCCGACCACAGGCAGGGTGTCAGCAGGCACAGCCCTTAGGAGGTCAAAAACTCAAGTGTTGCCATGTTGGGGTACTGGGTGACAAGGGGACTCTTAGGTGTGAAAGCACCGGGCATTAGCCTTTGTTGTGTCAACCCAGCAGAAGTACAGCCATTGACACAGATGGTGGGGTGTTGGCTGGTGACGACTGGGGAACAGAACTCACCGGGCATCAGGGCAACACCATGTGGGGGGCCGGCCACCGAGCGCTGGACTCAGGCATACATACCAAGGGCCGGGAGCTGGTCTGCCCTGTCCAGTATCCGGTGGAAGCTTGGTTAGCTTGGCCAGTGGGGAGCAGGGGGATTACAGGAATAGGCTGTGGATCTCTGTGAACCATGCAGGGTGTTGGAGGCAGGCCCCTTGGGTATTGGGGTGTGCTGGGTGTTTTCTGATTGTGGCTGTTAATAGATGCTGGAGGAGGGACAGAATGCCCATCAGGGCGTCCATTTGTTGGACCATTTTGGCGTTTGGCTGCCAGACTTTAGATGGTGGCCAGTACCTGGAACACAAAAGGGAGGTGTTGGAACACCCACACATCAACGTGACTAGGGACAGTGCAGCAGCCTGTTTGGGGGAGCACCGTCGCCTGTTGTCTGATGAGAAGTCGGGGTGCTGACAGTGGTGGGAGTTGGGACTTCCATGTGTTGGGCTTCGACCAGCCAGAGACGGGGAGTCTGCAGGCACTGAATGTTGGGGTGGGTTCAGTATGGGCCTGAGTAACGACATACTGGCATGGCTGATGGGAAAGTGGGATTTGAGATGCTAGAGTATTCTCCTATGCCCTGAGTGTGGGTACCATGTGTTGGATAACTGGATGCTGACTTGTTCGAGTATCACGGGATCAATGTGTTGGATGCCAGCTCTTGGGAGCCGGAGATTGCGGATGCTGGCAGACAAAGGTTCTGGAAGTGTCCACAGACCGGGTGTGTGGGTCTTGGCCCAGTGGAGTACTATGGACACAAGAGAGCCAGAGGTGCTGAGTGTTGAGGGTGAGGGCCTTAGTGTGGGACTGCATCGGCCAGAGTTATGTTGGGAACCGGCTGATCGGGCACCAGGCACTGGGGAGAGCAGGCTTGGACCTCCTGCCCCAGGTCCAGGGGTGGATGCAGCCAGTCCCTTTCCCCGACGTGTAGACCCAGCAGCTGCTCGTGAGTGTGAACGTTTGGGACGGACACCCTCACGCACCCTTCCCACCCAGCCCTCGCCTGCCTTGTAGGGCATCCAGCGATAAAAGGAGGCCTCACCTCTGGTGACTCAAGAAGTCCAAATGTCACAAAGGCTGGAGAATGGTGGCGAGTTAATGCACTTTAGTGCACACCAGGGGACCAGCCTGTCCCCACCTCTCTGGGGACGGGAGGTGCTGTGAGGGCGGGACACAGATACATTCACTAATGCCAGTACCCAGTGCCTGGGAGAGGCCAGAGTGACCTTGGCATTGCCTGGTTGACAAGCGGGACACTTGGGGCTGCTAAGAGAGTAAATCCTAAATGTTCTCACCACAAATGCTATGGTGGTGATCGTGGTAATCATTCTGCAAGATACAAGTGTATCAAAGCATCCCATTGTACACCTTAAACTTATACAACGTTACAGGTCAATTATATCAAAGCTGGGGGGAAAAGAATGGGTACAGATTAAATTCAGGGGGAAAATGTAAATGCATAACAACTGCTGATGGATTAAAGAAACTGAATCATCCATCCAAAAAATATTTTTAATAAAAATATAATTTGGGGGCACCTGGGTGGCTCAGTCAGTTGAGCTTCCAACTCTTCATTTCGGCTCAGGTCATGATCTCGGGGTCATGGGATCGAGCCCTGCATTAGCTCTGCACTCAGCGCAGAGTCTGCTTAGGATTCTCTCTCTCCCTCTCCCTCTGCCCCTTGCCCCACTCGCATGCTCACTCTCACGCTCTCTCTCTCTCTCTTGCTCTCTCGCTCTCTCACTTTCCCTCTCTCAAAATAAATAAATAAAATCTTTAAAAATAATAATAATGATAATTTCTTTTTTTTTAAGATTTTATTTATTTATTTGAGAGAGAGAGAATGAGAGAGAGCACATGAGAGAGGGGAGGGTCAGAGGGAGAAGCAGACTCCCCGCTGAGCAGGGAGCCCGATGCGGGACTCGATCCCGGGACTCCAGGATCATGACCTGAGCCGAAGGCAGTCGCTTAACCAACTGAGCCACCCAGGCGCCCCAATAATGATAATTTCTTACTCCCAGAATCACCTACTTGCCTAGTGTGGAGAAATCCAGCTAAGATACTGGGAAGCAGTACCCGGGTCCCTTTTGGAGAAACAGATGATAAGATTTCTGGATGCCGCATTAGCGTTCACTCTGATTGACAAGACGTGAACTTATGATTAATTACCAAGGATACAATTTAAAAATTCACTGTGGGGGCGCCTGGGTGGCTCAGTCATTGAGCATCTGCCTTCGGCTCGGGTCATGATCCCACGGTCCTGGGATCGAGCCTGGCATCGGGCTCCCTGCTCAGTGGGAAGCCTGCTTCTCCCTCTCCCACTCCTCCTGCTTGTGTTCCCTCTCTCGCTGTGTCTCTGTCAAATAAATAAATAAAAATATTTTAGGGGCGCCTGGGTGGCTCAGTCATTAAGCGTCTGCCTTCAGCTCAGGTCATGATCCCGGGTCCTGGGATCGAGCCCTACATCGGGCTCCCTGCTCCGCGGGAAGCCTGCTTCTCCCTCTCCTGCCCCCCCTGCTTGTGTTCTCTCTCTCATTGTCTCTCTCTGTCAAATAAATAAATAAAATCTTTTAAAAAAATAAGAATAAAAATAAAAATTCACTGTGATTTAGCCCAACACTTCACAGACGAATAGCAATTTCAGGAACCTTCCTGAACAATGACCATAGGGAATGGACCACATTCTGATATTTAAACTATTTTATTTCGGGCTGAGGACCTTTTGCAACAGCATTAGATATCGCTGTAGACATCTCCCTTTGATCTGCCACTTGCTACAACCGGACTGCTAAAGGGATGCTTGATGGTCATCTGTTGGCAGATGTTACCTTTGATGTTTGGGAAAAAAACTAAATGCATTGGCTATCTAGGCACAGTTTATAGCTTGGAACTATTTGAACGTTCAGAAGAATGAGAGTAATCTGACCGAGGAATTATTAAAACCAATTGAAACTCTTTTAAAAAATCACCTTATGCCATGATTCCCAAATTGACAACTCTGTTTGCATCCTAGGTGGTCCCTCGTGACATCTCAAAGGTCATGTGACCTGGTTGTCTTCCCCAGCTCAGTTCAAGGCCCATCAGTTCTTTGCTCTCTCGGGCCAGGAGCGCTGGGGGACCCTCAGCTCCTCTCTCTACACCCCATATCCAATCCTTCAGCAAACCCTAGAAGCTCCGGTTCAAAATCTAGCCAGAATCAACCCACTTTTCCCCTCCTTAGCCCCACCTGGTCCAGGTCCTACCTGGACTAGTCCTGGTCCCCCACAGTCTGTCCTCCCCACATCAGCCACCAGAGGGCGCCTGTGAGCACCTGAGCCAGGTGCAGCCCTCCCAGGGCTTCCACTTCCCTCAGAGTTAAAAACCCAAGTTTTAACCCCTTCCCCGTCCCCCTCTCTCCTCTTCACTCACTCTGCTCCAGCCACATGGAACTCCTCGTTGTTCCTCCAACTTCCAGACACAGTCCTGCCCCAGGGCCTTTGCATGGGCTGTTCCCATGCCTGACCACTGTTCCCGCAGATAATCAGCAAGCTCCCTCCCTCACCTCCTTCATATCGCCTCACAAATCACCTCCTCAGAAAGGCCTCCTCTGACCCCTGAGCTAAATAACCACATCCCTCCTCTGGTTCATTCTTTCTCCTTCTTATCTTGCTTTGTGTTAATTCAGGGCACTGATCACTATCTCCTACCTTATTACGTACTGATCCGGGTAATGTTTGTCTCTGCCATTATAATGCCATTATAATGCCAGCCCTTGGAGGGCAGGGATGGCTGCTCTCTGTGTATCCAATGTCTCGAACAGACCCAACTGCCTGGGATCAGATCCCAACTTCACCCCTGCCCGGCAGGTGGGACCTAGAGCAGGTTTCTCATGTCCACGTGGGGATCATTACAGTCGATGAGCTCGCACAGTGCTGGGCTTGCAAAATGATGCACACGTCTAGCCAGGTGTCCTGCCTATGTGTCAGCATTTACCCAAATGTGTGTGTACACAGGCAGGCCTGCACCTGTGTCCACATACCTGTGTGTCTACCTGCAGGCAGGGCATACACACAGAAGCAAATCAAGTCAACCACCACAGGCCAGGCTGAGACCCTCCTCCTCCCCGGGCCCAAGGACCCCACTCGGTCCTGGCACAGGCCCCACCACACCCCACCTCCACCAGCTCACCTGGTTCAGGAGTGGGTCTTCCATAAGAGTTGAAGGTATCCATCTATCTCTGAAGCTAAAGGTCATGGGTCAACAGGGCCCCAGCTGGGGGGACCCCCTGTGGCCGCCATGAAACCCATAGTCTTTGTAGGACTCCACAGGGACAGTTCTGGGAGGGGGTCCTCTTCAGCTCCATAGAGGACCTCTCCCATCCATCCCAGTCCCTGTGGGGTCAGGCTTCATCTCCCACCCACCCAGCTCCATCCCAGAGCCCCTACCTCTGAGATGCCCACCTGACCCATGGGGACCACTGTGGATGGATGGACCAGAAGTCTGAGAGGAGCAGCCCTGGGGGAGGCAAAAGGGACATTGACTGGTGTGGGGAACAGGGTCTCCCCAACCCAGCCCAGCAACTCACCTGAAGTGGCCGAGGCACCATCAGCAGGCAGGCCTTTACCATCTGGAGGCAGGGGAGTCCAGGCAGGGGCTCCTCCCCTCCCATCACAGCATGCCCCTCACCCAGCGTTGGACAGATGGGAGAGCAGGTAGCTTGGCCCCTCGGGAATGCACTCTGTGCCCACCTGGTCCTGACCGATGAGCTTTCCCCATCGATCAGGGGCAGCACAGCCATGTCCTGTTCCTTCTGGGTGGAGAAGCAAGGGAGGGGATATCACCCCTGCAGCCACCTGGACTCCCACCTGTGGTGCCCCCTTTCTGGACCTCAGTTTCCCAAGCACACCCGTGCGTTCCACACACCAGAGCTTCATAGCCAAGCAGCAAGGACTGGAGAGGGAAGGCGGGCTCCACCCAACCTCCAGACATCCGAGTAACAGGTGGAGAAAAGGAGAGAACAAGGGAACGACAGTGCTCAAGGGCAAACACTCAGTTGTCCGTGGTAGTCACTGGCCATCCACAGCCAGACACCCGGCCATCCATGGCAGGCCCTAAGCCACTCACAGAGGGACACGCCACTTCCATTGGGTGGGCTTGAAACCATTCTCTTGGAGAAAGCGAGAGAGTCATTTCCATACCGTTAGTGTCTTGTGACCATTTGTGACCATTCTGGAGGTCAGAAGTCCCTCCCAGGGCTCGCCAGGCTAGGGAGGTGTCCACAGGCTGTGCTTCTTTCTGGAGGCTCCAGGGAAGGATCCGTTTCCTTGCTCATTAGGGTTGTTGGCAGATTTCAGTTCCTTACATTTGCAGGGACTCAGGTCCCATTTCCTTGCTGACTGTCAGCTGAGGGCCATTCCCAGCTTCTAGAAACACCTGCACTTCTTGGCTTGTGGCCCCTTCCTCAGTTTCAAAGCCCACAGCAGCAGGCCAAATCCCTGTCACCCTTCAAATCTCCCCTCCCCTTCTTCTGTGTCGCTCCTGTCCCAGCTGGGGAGGGTTCTCTGATTTTGAGGGTCCACGTGGTTAGACTGAGCCCGCCCAGATGATCCAGGATCACCTGCCCATGTCAAAATGCAGAACTGTTATCACATGTACAGAATTCCTTTTTTTTTTTTTAAGATTTTATTTATTTATTTGAGAGAGAGAGCATATGAGACAGGGGAGGGTCAGAGGGAGAAGCAGACTCCCCTCCGAGCAGGGAGCCCGATGCGGGACTCGATCCCGGGACTCCAGGATCATGACCTGAGCCGAAGGCAGTTGCTCAACCAACTGAGCCACCCAGGCGCCCCTGTACATAATTCCTTTTGCCGTGAACCTGGAGGGGAACATATTCAAGGTTCCGGGGATTCCGTGCCCAGTTTGGGGGCTTTTCTGGCTGCCACACATGGACACCACACAGGCAGACAGGGGTCCATGGCTAGCTCACAGGCGACCTCCATGCAAATCATAACCAGTCACCTTGCCATCGCCGCTGGACACTTCAAAGTCCTGCCATAGACTGACCAGAACGAGACCCTTGACCGCCCTCTGCTGGAAAACAGTCAAAATAAATGTACAAATCCACCCTGTCCCTGATGCGAAGGAAGCCCCTCAAAGATGGGGACCTAGGGCAAAGAAAATCTGCACCCGCGCCCAAAACATACACACAGACCGACTTAGAGACGCACGCTTACTCCCTTACGTCCCACGGTGAAACCAGTTGCCATCTCCCACCAGAGAGTTTGGTTTTGAGTCATTGGTGCAAGGGTCGAGTCTAGGGTTTAGGGAAGATTTCCAGCAGAGGAAGGAGGACAGCTCATTCTCTGCTGTGGAGAGTCTGTGGACTTTGTAGGGAGCTGGCCACAGTCACTAAGGGGTCGCACTCAGGGTTCCAGAAGGCTGTGGACGGTAGACAACAGGAAGTAGCCTCTTGGATGGCACACGACCTCAGAGGTATAAAACCTCAGACGGGACTTGGGCTCTGCCTGTAAACATTCATCCACTGCACTAATATTTATTGAAGGTTATAGCCACATGCCAGGCACTGTTTGAAGGCAACTGGTAGACCAGACAGGTATGAGCCCACCTTGCCAGTGGGCCCTTCCTTAAGCCAAAGGACAGAGAAATAGCCCCCAAAATCCCATGGCCGGGGACAAGAGGGTGGCTGTGACCATCCCATCCATCCCTAGACAGCATGTTCTCCTGAGAACAATGCAGGGAAAGACTATACAGTTCCCAGGCTAGCCCACAAGAGTCTGCGCAAAACTTAAGGCAGGTGAAAGGCAGAAAGGTATGGAAGGGGGAGGGAGGGAAAGATGAGAGAATGGCGGTGGGTGAGGGAGAGAACCCCGCAACAAAGAAATGCAAATGTCCCATACAGAGGAGGTCACTTTCCATAACTAGACTGGTGGGCTAGCCTGGAGGTTATAGTCTCCGATTATAAGTTCTCTTCTTTTGAGAAATAGAAACACTCATTAGGGTCAAAACTCTCTGAGTTTTAAGCTGATAACTCAATACCCAGCCACTCACCAGCAAACTGGTATGGGGCACGGAGAGGGAAAAAAAAAAATCCATGACATTTGGCAGCTTCTCCAAGATATGGATTCTGATTCTCTACTTCCTGAATCTGAGCTTGACCATGTGACTTGTTTTGGCCAGTGAAGTTATTAGCAAACATGCCACAAGGGTAAGCTTGAGAGGCCCTTGCATGCAGAGGTTGCACTCTCTGCTTTTCCTGGCAACCCTGCAACCACCATGGGAATGAGCTGGAGCTCACCTGCTAGAGAGGCCACGCGGCAGGGAACCAAGGCACCGCAGCCAAGAGCCTGCTGACTACCAGACACGTGCATGACGCCTCCAAGACCGTGCAGTCCCAGCCAACCCCCCCAGCTAACCGCAGTCCCATGAGGGAACCCAGGCATGCCCAGCAGAAGAACCACCCAGCTGAGCCCAAATTGCCAACCTACAGAATCAGGTGTTAATAAATGATTATTGGTTTCAGCCACTACATTTTTAGGGTCATTTGTTACACAGCTAAGGCGAACTGAAACAATGTTCAAACACACTCTCTTTAGAAGAAGACACGCCCACTCATGAAAGAACCACTAGTTCCCTGACAATAACCACATGGACAAAGACATTGGTGTGATCAGTGCCACAAATTGTACTTTATTCACCACAGAAGGACTAGGTGGCAGGAATTCTTTGGTTCAAACTTCCACATAAACTAGAAGTACAGGCGAAGGAATCAACCTGTGTCTCCACTTAGGGAAAAAAAAAAAAAAACAATTATTGGGACACCTGGGTGGCTCACCTGGTTGAGCATCCAACTCTTGATTTCAGCTCCTGTCATGATCTCGGGGTCATGGGATCAAGCCCCACATCGGGCTCCGCACTCAATGCAGGGTCTGCTTGGGGTTCTCTCTCTCCCCCCTCCCCCTCCGCCCCCTGCCCCCATTGTCTCTTTCTCTCTAAAATAAATAAATAAATCTTTAAAAAATATATTATTATCTTGGTTTGGCAGATAGAGAAACTGAGGCACAGGTGGATTACATCTCTTGCTGGTAAGGGGTAGAGCCAGGGTTTGCATCCAGTTCTAACTCCATGGTCAGTTGCTATGTGGGACTGACGCCTAGCTAGGCACATCAAATTAGAGAACCAAAGTAAAATCAGAGGTGCTCAATCTGGACAACCATGGGACCGTACCACTGCCCAAAAAATCATCTGGGTAAATACACTTTGGGGTGGGGGGCGTGCAGCAGGCACTGAGTCAGAGGTGGTCTGTAGATTTGGTTAGATTCCCAAATGAGTCTGTAATCCAGGAAAGGTTAAGACATACCAGACAATGGGCGGAAGGCCCATTCCAAGGGTCAAGTTGACACCAAATGCAACGATTACAGTTATGCAGAAGCCAAGCGAGCCTCACAGAGAATAGTCCTGGGTACAATTCAGTCCCATTCAGTCCACGTCACAGCTGCACTGAATTGTGGTCAAGGTTAAACATGACCCTGGTTTCAATTCCAGGCTCGAGCAGAATGCATCTTTCTGACACACCCTGTGCCCTGGTCTTGGAACCAGACCAGTTCTGGGCTTTTCCCAGCATGTCATGACCTGCCCGGGGAGGTTCCTCTCACCCCTGCCCCGTGAGAGGTTCTGCTGCTTCAGCTTTGACCCCTGAGCCCTGACTAGCCACACCCTGAAAAAGCAGTCAGTGGTTATTACAGGAACTTCCAGAAGAATCTACAGGAGATTCTGTCTGGAGCAACCTCTGCCTAATTGTTCAGGAGTCTGGCTGAATCTGGCTCATCATCATAACTGTTTCTGGTCTCGATGTTTCCCGGGAGGGGGCGGGCATCACTGTCTTTCACAACTTGCTCACCACCAGCACCCCACTGTTGGCTCTGTACCAGCTCCTCTCTCCCCCCGCCTCGACTTCCCGCAGCCAACCCTGGTCCTCCTACCTGCCTCCAAGTCTTCAAACCAACTTGACGTCAAAAGCACCTACAGCTGCTCCCGGGCATGGCCCTGGGTGTCCAAAGTGAGGCTCTTCTTCACATGACAACCCAGTTCACTTTAAGCTGGTCATAAACTTGGCTGGGTCAGACAAGAGGCATGCAAACTTTTCCTTTGGGTAGTGGAATTTTTTCAAGCAACGTTTTAACAGAAGCTTGTCGCGGAAGCTCAGACAACGTTAAAACCGTCAGGACAGTGGGATCCTGGGGAGGGCGTAGCATCTTGCACAGGACCTGCAGGCAACGGGGTACATATGCAAGGACCACATGGGGTGGTGTGGAGAAATCAGGAATACGGGACTGTTTCTCCGCAGGGCAGGCCCCAGCTAGGTGAGTGAGAGCAAGGGTTCAGCGGGCAGCAGCTCAGGCCAAGAAGGAACCATGGGAACAGAGGCCCTGGGAATTTGCAGACATCTCAGGGAGGGCACTGGGCTTCCCGCAGGTCGTGGGAGAGAGGCAGGCGCCAAATCTCCAAGGCCCGAGTGACCCCAGCTGACATCTGGATAACATCTGTTATACAAAAGAGCCCGTCGAAGCCAGAAAGCAGTAACCCCAGCAGGGCTTTCAAACACCCAGCAGAGTTTTTTTAAATAGCTTTGGAGAGATTCCTTCACAGCAACAAACTCGCTAGCCCAGCCACCCCGCTCAGCTGTGGTTCGGACACACTTCAAGACCCACATGTCCACCACACATAATAATAACTTACTACATAATGTATGTTTAGTAAGCCCCAGACACTGTACTATCACTTTACATGGATTAATTCATATAATTCCTATAACAAATCCTTGGGGTAAATGCTATTATCATCCCCATGGAAGCTAGAGGGAGCTGCTTCTGCGCCCTTCCACAGTGGGGGGCGGGGTGGCAGGGAGAGAGCCAAGCCCCTCCCCACAGCCCACAAGGCCCTGCAGACCCTGCCCCTGTCACCTCCCTGCCCTCACCTCCGTCTCTCCCCCTAACTCATTCTGCTCCAGCCCCACAGGCCTCCTCAGGCCTCCTCCCCGTTTCTCCAACATGCCAGGCCCAATCCTGCCCCAGGACCTTTGCATGGGCTGATGCTCTTCTTCCACTGAAGCACTACAGAGCTCACTCCTCACCTCATAGGACTGTATCCAAATGTCACCTTCTCAGGAAGGCCTCTCAGGCTAAAACGGCAACCCTCTCCCCGTGTACACACGCACCACACTTACCACCATCTGGCATACTGTGTACTTAATTCTTCCTCTGTTGTTGGCTGGGCCCACCAGAGCAGGGATCTGTGACTGTTTTGCTCACTGCTGCGACCTCCAGGGCCTGGAGTAGTGCCTAGCACTCCGTAGGTGCTCGGTAAATATTTGGTGGATGAATGAATCCACAAGGAAAAAGGACACCAAAGCAGGAAGAAACTGGGCAACTTATCCAAGGCCCACGGTCTTAAGGGCAGAAGCCAGATTCCAGCCCAGGCAGTCTGACTCCGCAGGCTTTCTAACCACAGTGCTCCTTTCCCCTGAACACATCCGTGGACACGTCCCACAAATGCACACAAAGCCTAGCTAGCCACGGTACACACGCCCACACTCATAAATGCGTGCAACCCCCTGCAGCCAGGAGCAGCCCCACGGACTTACCACAGGCACATACCGTCCCTCTGCCCCACACTGAGCCCCCAGGCTCCTCGCCCCAGCCCTCACCTCCCCCAGGCCCCAGACCCCAGGCAGGCCTTGGTCTGCATCCTGGGGTAATGGGAGCGCATCCTCCTCTCGCGTCCCTGGGGAAGGAAGGCGGGGAGAGTCGCTGGGCTGGCGTGGCCAAGGGCACAACGACGCGAAGCCCCTCCCCATCACCCGGGCCCTCTCCATGGGCAGCGTCCCCTAGGGTGCATGGTGCAGGCTGTCCTGGACAGTCCCCGCCGTCTCCGTGACCCTTCCCCCCCCCCCCCCAGGCCTGCACCCCAGCCCCGCCCCGCGCTTCTCCAGCTTCCAGGTCTGATACAGGTGGCCGCGCACGGTGGCACGGCTCAGGCTGCTGAAGAGCTCAGCCGCCCCTCACCGCCCTCCCGTCCTTTGCCTCCCACCCCCCATGAGCTCAGGGAGTCCTCAGGCTCCTCCCTCAGCCCGAGCCCCGCCCCCTCCCGGCCTCGGGCGCACCCTCAGCTTCCCGGGCGGGTGCACCAAGTCAGCACCAAGGCATCGCCCAGGCTGTGGGAGAGGACCCCCAACCCTGGCCGGTCTTACCTGCCAGCTCAGGTGCTTCTGGGCCTCCAAGCGCGCGAAATGCCGCGGAGGAAGAAGAGCAGGTGCGAGCCCCGCGTCCCAGCCACCTCCCTGCGCCCAGTACGCTCCCCCTGAGCCTCACTGGACCCTGAAGGGACAGAGGAGGTTTGGGGGTACGTGAAGCCCTCTATTCCCTGTCCATCGGGGGCAGAAGTAGCAGAGCTGAACGAGCTGATGGTAGGGAGCCTGCTTTAAGCCGGAGTGGGTTTGGAGAGGAGCCCCAGTCTGCTGGGCTCGATTCCGGACCCGCAAGCCCACCTCTGACTCTTCGGAGAGCTTGTCCGGAGCTCCCAGACACCCCCACTGGTCCCCATCCCCCAGCACCTGGAACCGTCTGTTCCCTGCACAGACACGTGCTGAACTCTTACTGTGTTTTAGACCTGGTATTGGAGGTGGGGGGAGGGGGGGTAAGGGAATCATATAACCTCTGCCCTCTTGAAGCCATACCTCAGGTGGGAGAACAGAGTGCGATGAACAAGTTAGAGCCAAAAAATAATACTGACGGATGGAGGTAAGTGCTGTAAAGGAGGTAAACAGGGACTAGTGAGAGAGAAGACAGGCGCCTGTGGCTGGGACGGTTACCTTCTCTGAGGAGGTGGCATGTGCGCTCAGATCTGAAGGACGGAAGAGCCGTTCACACAGCCAGGGGAGAGCAGACCAGGCGGGGAGCAGTCTTTGCCCACCAGTGGGCTTTGCTCCACAGCCTTGCTTTCTTTCTCTCCACTGATCTTCCCCCTCAGCCTTAGAAATCCCCTATCATCCTGAAAACCTCTTCCTTGCCCCACTCCTCCCCCATGATGGCCGAGGTTCTAGAAAGCATGAGCTAACCTGAATATCCATCCACAGCGGGTTTGATGGAGTGAGACGTGGGATTGAGGACTGGAATGGAAACAGGTCCACATCTACTCTTGGAGAACAACAGGACGTTTGTATGATCCTGTTTGAGGGCGAAGTGATCACACACACTTGGACATCTAAATAAATATCTAGCAAGGCAGATAAGGGAAAATTGTCTACATCCCACTCTCTGCGGATGCTGTTGATGTTCTCTGTCTTGACCTAGGTTGAGTTACATGGGTGTCTGCATTTCTCAAAATACAGGGAACGTGCACTGAAGACGTGTCTGTTTCTAGCAGGGAAATTTCACCCCCTCCCCAATAACAAAGAAACAGAAAATAATGAACTCTAGGTAGCAGGGTGCATACTGAAGTGTTTGGGGGTGACTGATACTGATACTGATGAAAAACACCATTAACTGGCAAGTGGAAGGAGAGGGGGAGGGAGGGATGGCTGGAGAGATACGTGATAAAGTGAACACAGCAACATGTTCATTGTAGAATCTAAGGGTGGGTGGGCCAGTGTACAATTCTTTCCATTCCCCTGTATGTTTGAAAGTTTTTGTAATGTTGAGAACATTTGTTTCCCCACCCCAGCCACCAGTCATTTCTCTACTAGGGTGAACCCAGCGGGGTCCCCCTGGTGCAAATCTGTGTTGAGAAAGGGTCCTTCGGGGTTTATCATAGATGTGCAATAGGAGTATGAGGAAGCTTTCATAGATTGAGGTGGGCTGCTGGTCCCCTGGATGCCAGGGGACATGCAGGGGTGGGGCTGGGGCCACGGGAAAGAGAAGGAATTTGAATTAGATGAGGTCTGGGTCAGATTGGCTAAAAGAGGAGCCAGAATCTTCATTCTAACCAGATCCACCAATTAAAAAAAAAAATGGGCAAAGGATCTGAACAGACACTTCTCCAAAGATCTACAAGCAGCCATCATGAAAAGGTACTCAACATCACTAGTCATTAGAGTGCAAATCAAAACCGCAATGGGGGATAGCACTTTATGCCCCCTAGGATGGCGAGAGTCCCAAAGTCAGATAACAGGTGTTGGCAAGGATATGGAGAAATCATAACTCTGCTAACTGCTGGTGGGCATGCAAAGTGGTGAGCTGCCTGCAGGTGCCCCATACCTGTTTGGCAATGCCTCAAAATGCTCAACATAGAGTTTCCATATGACCTGGAAATTCCACTCCTGGGTATCTATCAAAAAGAACTGAAAACAAGTATTTAAAAAAAATACTTGCACAGAAATGTTCATAGCAGCACTATTCACAGTAGCCAAAGGTAGAAACAAGCCAATGATCATCAATGGATGAATGGACAAACAAAGTGTGCTACATACATACAATGGAATATTATCCAACCATGAAAAGAAGGTACTGATACACACTACATACGGATAAACGTCAAAATGTTATGCTTGGTCAAAGAAGCCTGTCACAGAAGATCACATGTCCTATGATTCCATTTATATGAAATATCCAGAATAGGCAGATCTATAGAGATGGAAAGCCTAGGGCTAGGGGGCAGGGAATAGAAGGTGATTACTAGTAAGCATAGGGTTTCTCTTTATGGAGATGAAAATGCTCTAAAATTAGATAGTGGGAATGGTTGCATAGCTGTGTGAATTGTGCGCTTTAAATGGGTGAATTGCATGATGTGTGAACTATATCCCAAAGCTGGGGGGGTGGGGGGGTGGGGGGGAGGGGCAGGGGAGGAGAGTCAGGACTCCTAGGTATTCATCCAAAAGAAATGAAAACTTTATGCTCATACAAAAACCTGCACACAGATGTTTACAGCAGCTGTATTGATAATTCCAAATTTTGGAAAGAACTCAAGTGTCCCTCAACAAATGAACTGGTAAGAGGTGTATATCCACACCACAGAATACTCCTCAACAATAAAAAGGAATAATAAAATACTGATACACCCACATCAGGGGTGAATCTGCAGTGCATTCTGCTGAAGGAAAGTAGCCACACTTAAAAATCTGCTTATGGGGGCCCCTGGGTGGCTCAGTCATTAGGCGTCTGCCTTCGGCTCAGGTCATGATCCCGGGGTCCTGGGATCGAGCCCCGCATCGGACTCCCTGCTCCGCGGGAAGCCTGCTTCTCCCTCTCCCACTCCCCCTGCTTGTGTTCCCTCTCTCGGTGTGTCTCTCTCTTCAAATAAATAAATAAAATCTTTAAAAAATAAAAAAATAAATTTAAAAAATCTGCTTATGGTATGATTCCACTTACACTATATTCTGGAAAAGACAAATTATAATGATAGAGAACCCATCAGTGGTTGCCAGAGGCTGGAGAAGGGGGCATACTCTTATCTTGATTGAGGTTGTGGCTGTATGGTGGTAAGCATTTGTCAAATATCATAGAGTTGTACCCTAAACTGGGTAGATTTTACTGTATGTGAATTATACCTTAATTTTTTTTTTAAGTAGGCACCACGCTCAGCATGGAGCCCAACACGGGGCTTGAACTCACAACCCTGAGGTCAAGACCTGAGCTGAGACCAAGAGGTGGACGCTTAACAACTGAGTCACCCAGGTGTCCCATTTCTTAATTTTTTTTAATGAAAGCAAAAGATCTGGAATGAAAAGACACACCATGCAGTAAAAATTCATAGCTGAAAAAGAAGGGCTGCCCATGCTCCCCAGATCTGCTTCCTTCCCCCTGTCCTCTCATCCAGCCTTAAAGACCCTGCTCCTAAGGAAAAAAAAAAAGAAGAAGAAGAAGAAGAAGAAGGTAGCAGGAGGGGAAGAATGAAGGGGGGGAAATCGGAGGGGTAGACGAACCATGAGAGACGATGGACTCTGAAAAACAAACTGAGGGTTCTAGAGGGGAGGGGGGTGGGAGGATGGGTTAGCCTGGTGATGGGTATTGAGGAGGGCACGTTCGGCATGGAGCACTGGGTGTTATGCACAAACAATGAATCATGGAACACTACATCTAAAACTAATGATGTAATGTATGGGGATTAGCATAAGAATAAAAAAAATTTTTAAAAAAAAGACCCTGCTCCCTGAGGCAGATGGCTAAGGAACCCCCTTGCCCCGTTCATCCCCCTTACCCTCCTTGTGGCTAAGTCCCATGAGCAGTGGGTGCTGGTGAATACTCTTTCCTGCTTGAGACTCAACAGCTCTCTCTTGGGTCCTTATGCCACATCCCCAGCTTGGCCCTGCATCTGTGATGACTCAGCTCTGTCCCCTTCCCAAATTTTCATCGTCCTGCATGGGCTATCCTCCTGTCCGTGGCCTCACCGGCTGCCAGCATGTGAACCACACCCATTTCTTTTTTTTTTATTCTTATGTTAATCCCCATACATTACATCATTAGTTTTAGATGAAGTGTTCCATGATTCATTGTGCATAACACCCAGTGCTCCATGCAGAATGTGCCCTCCTCAATACCCACCACCAGGCTAACCCATCCTCCCACCCCCCTCCCCTCTAGAACCCTCAGTTTGTTTTTCAGAGTCCATCGTCTCTCATGGTTCGTCTACCCCTCCGATTTCCCCCGCTTCATTCTTCCCCTCCCGCTACCTTCTTCTTCTTCTTTTTTTTTTCTTAACATATATTGCATTATTTGTTTCAGAGGTACAGATCTGAGATTCAACAGTCTTGCACAATTCACAGCGCTTACCAGAGCACATACCCTCCCCAATGTCTATCCCCCAGTCACCCCATCCCTCCCACCCCACCCCCCACTCCAACAACACTCAGTTTGTTTCCTGCGATTAAGAATTCCTCATATCAGTGAGATCATATGATACATGTCTTTCTCTGTTTGACTTATTTCACTCAACATAATACCCTCCAGTTCCATCCACGTCGTTGCAAATGGCAAGATCTCATTCCTTTTGATGGCTGCATAATATTCCATTGTAAATATATGCCACTTCTTCTTTATCCATTCATCTGTCAATGGACATCTTGGCTCTTTCCACAGTTTGGCTATTGGAACCACACCCATTTCTACCCACCCACCCAGTTCTCTTTCTAGTGGTCAGTTTGTGCTGACTCACCTCCTTGGATCTCCACAAGCTATTCTTAATAATATGACCTGGATCCAGATCTGGCTCTTACTGTTCCTGTGGTTGGCTGAACCCCCAGTCTTTTTCCCGCATGACCTGTGCTCTGGGGTCTCAAGGTACTGCCTGGCAAGTCCTCCCTGGGATGTTCCTTGCTCAAGAACCCACCGTGGGATTAAAGACCTAACTGTAAGCTCTAAAACAATAAGACTCTTAAAAGAAAACATTAGGGAAAATCTTCATGACGTTGAACTTGGCAAGAACTTCATGCATATAACATCAAAAGCACAGGCAGTAAAAGACAAAATAGATAAAATGGACTTCATCAGGTTAAGAACTTTTCGCATCAAAAAGACACTATTAAAGGGGCGCCTGGTGGCTCAGTCCATTAAGTGACCGACTCTGTTTCAGCTCAGGTCATGATCTCAGGGTACTGAGATTGAGCCCCACGATGGGCTCTGCATTCAGCACACAGTCTGCTTGTCCCTCTCCCTCCTCCTCTGCCCCTCCCCCAGCATCCCTCTCCAAATAAATAAATAAATAAATAAATAAATAAATAAATAAATAAATGAAATCTTCAATTTTAAAAAAAGACACTATTAAGAAAGCAAAGAGAGGGGTGCCTGGGTGGTTCAGTCAGTTAAGCAACTGACTCTTGGTTTCAGCTCAGGTCATGAACTCCCTCCCAGTCATGGGATCAAGCCCTGCCTGGGGCTCTGCCCTCAGCTGAGAGTCCCCCTGAGACTCTTTCTCTCCCTCCCCCTCCGCCCATCTCCCCACTCACACACTCACACTCTCTCTCACTCTCACTCTCCCTCGCTAAAGATAAATAAATATTTAAAAAAAAAAAAAGGAAAGAAAGAAAGCAAAGAGAGAGGCACCCGGCTGACTCAGTCAGTAGAGCATGAGACTCGTGATCTCAGGTGGTGAGTTCAAGCCCTGCATAGAGCTTACTTAAAATAAATTAATCAGGGGTGGGCGCCTGGGTGGCTCAGTTGGTTAAGCGACTGCCTTCGGCTCAGGTTATGATCCTGGAGTCCCGGGATCGAGTCCCGCGTCGGGCTCCCTGCTCAGCAGGGAGTATGCTTCTCCCTCTGACCTTCCCCCCTCTCATGTGCTCTCTCTCTCTCTCTCAAATAAATGAATAAATAAAATCTTAAAAAAAAAATTAATCAGGGGTGCCTGGGTGGCTCAGTCGGTTAGGCGTCTTCCTTCAGCTCAGGTCGTGATCCCAGAGTCCTGGGATGGAGTCCGGCATCAGGCTCCCTGCTCAGCGAGGAGCCTGCTTCTCCCTCTCCCTCTGCCTGCCGCTCCCCCTGCTTGTGCTCTCTCTCTCTCTCTCTCTCTCTGACAAGTAAATAAGTTAAATCTAGAAGAAAGAAAGAAAAGAAAGCAAAAAGACAACCTACAGAATGGGAGAAAATATTTGCAAATCATATATCTCATAAAGGATTAATATCCAGAATATATAATAAGCTACAATTCAACAGCAACAAAATCGATCCAAAACTCGTCCAGAGACTTGAACAGACATTTATTTGTGCAAAGAAGATGTGCGAATGGCCGATGAGCATGTGAAAAGATGCACAACGTTGTAAGTCATTAAGGAAATACAAACCTAAACCACTTTACACCTACTATGAGGGCTATTAAAAAAAAAAAAAGGACCATAGCAGGTGTTGGTGAGGATGTGGAGAAACTGGAGCCCTGTGCACAGCTGGTGGGAAAGTGAAGGAGAAAAGCTACTGTGGAGAACAGTTTGGCAGTTCCGCAAAAAACTACACTGGAAGCTACCATGTGACCCAGCAACTCCACTCCCGGGTATCTACCCAAAGGGGAGTTTTGTACACAATAGGTAATCAAATATATCTGCACACAGTTGTTCACAGCAGCGTTCTTCACAACGGCCAGAAGGTTGAAATAACTCTGTGTCCATTGATGGATGAACAGATAAACAAAATCGGATCTGTCCGTACAAGGGAATGTTTGTTATCCAGCCTTAAAAAGAGTGATGCTCTGGTGCATGTTACAATGTGGATGAACCTTGAAAACACGTAAAGTGAAAGGAAGCCAGGGGCACCTGGGTGGCTCAGTCGGTTAAGCATCTTCCTTCAGCTCAGGTCATGATCCCAGGGTCCTGGAATCGAGGCCCAAGTCAGGCTCTCTGCTCTGCGGGGAGCCTGCTTCTCCCTCTCCCACTCCCCCTGCTTGTGTTCTCTCTCTCTCTCTGTCAAATAAATAAATAAAAATCTTAAAAAAACAGAAGAAGAAGCAGCCACACAGATTCCAAAAGGACACATCCCACAGCACCCCAGTCCCAAGACGTCCCCAGAGGAGTCCCACCCACAGAGACAGAGAGGAGAGGGTGGGAGCCAGGGCTGGGGAAGGGGGTAGGGAGTCTGTGCTTCTTGGGGACAGAGTCTCCGTGTGGGGAGATGGAAAGTTCTGGAGACGGAGGGTGGGGATGGTTGCGCAACATTGTGAATTACTTCATGCCACTTAAGAGCCGTGCGCTTAAGAATGGTTAAAATGGTAAATTTTATGTTATGTAACTTTTTTATTATGTTAATCACCATACATTACATCATTAGGTTTTGATGTAGTGTTCTATGATTCATTGTTTGCGTATAACACCCAGTGCTCCATGCAGAACATTCCCTCCTTAATACCCATCACCAGGCTAACCCATCCCCCCACCCCCTTCCCCTCTAGAACCCTCAGTTTGTTTTTCAGAGTCCATCGTCTCTCATGGTTTGTCTCACCCTCCGATTTCCCCCCCTTCATTCTTCCCCTCCTGCTATCTTCTTCTTTTTTTTTTTTTTAACATATAATGTATTATTTGTTTCAGAGGTACAGGTCTGTGATTCAACAGTCTTGCACAATTCACAGCGCTCACCATAGCACATACCCTCCCCAGTGTCTATCACCCAGCCACCCCATCCCTCCCACCCCCCACCACTCCAGCAACCCTCAGTTTGTTTCCTGAGATTAAGAATTCCTCATATCAGTGAGGTCATATGATACATGTCTTTCTCTGATTGACTTATTTCGCTCAGCATAATACCCTCCAGTTCCATCCACGTTGTTGCAAATGGCAAGATCGCATTCCTTTTGATGGCTGCATAATATTCCATTGTATATATAAACCACATATTCTCTATCCATTCATCTGTCGATGGACATCTTGGCTCTTTCCACAGTTTGGCTATTGTGGACATTGCTGCTATAAACATCGGGGTGCCCGTACCCCTTCGGATCCCTACATTGGTATCTTTGTTACATAATTTTACCACAATTGACAACAAAGCAAGAACCTGCCGTGGCTCCCTCTTGCCGACCTCACTGAAGCTACTACACTCCTCAGCCCTCTGCTCCGGCCAGCCTGGCCTCTGCACCTTCCTCCTGGCATACCTCCATCCTTATGTCATGCTGCGCCCTCCCCTGGGCGCACCATCGCCACTCCTCTCCACCCTCCCAAATCCACCAGCCCTGCCTTGCACTCAGGTAGAGCCGCTCCCCACAGAGATCCGGGGCAAGGCAGCGCGGTGGGGGCTGGTCCCAGGACCAGAGAGGGGACGGGAGTCGCTGCAGGGCGGAGAGCTCTTTCCTGTGGTGCCAGCAGGTGCAGCAGGAACAGCCAGAGGTGGGTGAGAAGAGAGAATGGCAGGGGGCCGAGCCTGGGAGCCCTGTCAAGCGCCCGAGGTCAAGGTGTCCTGGAGACCATGCATTTCCTCTGCTTTCTCAGTTTTGTCCCAGTTTCCCTCTCTCGCTGGCAATGCCAAGGACAGCGGTCATAGTAACAGCCACACTGCAGGACAGGCCGGCCCAGGGGCAGCCAGCCCTCATCTGCCTCCGCCCCCCTGGGCCTTAACAGCCTGTACCCATCAGGAACACACAGGGGCCGAGGCCTGGAGTGACCAAGTCCCCGGCGTCCCCACAACCAGAGAGGCTGAAGAGGGTGGACAGAGGAGGTGGAAGATGAAAGATCAGCGAGCCACGGCAGGAGGGGGGCTGGGCCAGGGCCGGGCAGCTAGACCAAGGGGAAGCCAGGCCAGCAGCCCATGTTTACTGTCGGAAGAGCAGGGCCAATCTTCAGCTTCCCGCTGTGACCCTGGACTTGGGCCCCAGGAGTGATCAGATGTTTCTCTCCTGAGCTAAACTCTGGGCTTCATCCCAGGGGACTCCACAAGCCTTCCCAGAAGACACGCCCCCCCCCTCGAGAACCCCTGGAGATCCAGGGACGCTATCCAGCCCAGGAATCCTGCCTCTCCATCCCCCACAGAGCCCGTTCATCCCACCAGCCCAGCCCCCAGTCCTGCCTGGGCTGACCCCATCCAGCCTCATCCTGAGCTCCTAATTTGGCTGCCCAGTGTTTGCAACCCCACTGGGCCACCCCAGAGAGAACCGTGGGACACCAGCCTTGTTCTCAGTGCCCAGGTCCTGGGAAGAGGAGGAGGAGGAAAACTTTGATGCTTGGCCAGGAGCCTCAGCCTGAAATTCTGCCACTCCAGTTTCCCCTTTGGGCTAAAGCAGTGTTTCCTTTATCTGTTCCAGGAACCCTGAGCACCCCGAAAGTGCTTCAGAGGGCCAGAAATGTCAAGGGGGCAGATACGTTCTGGAAAATTTTGCAAAACATATGAGCATATGAAAACATCTGAGAAGACCTGCACGGAACAACCCCATTGAGCTTTGCTTAATCCCTGGTTTGGCCACGGTTCCATGGAACGTTCTCTGAGCATCCAAGGCCCTAATTAAATGCCCACTGTGAGAGCCCAGAAGGGCGATGGGGGCGGTCAAGCTGCAGAGGGAGTGAGTCAGTTTGACCGGAGGGAGGGAGGAGACAAGGGGGACACAAGCCGGGCCTGGGGATCTTGCATGCCACCCTCAGTCAGAGACCAGAAATGTCCCCAAGAGCCTAGAAGGGGATTCAGCCTTCCCTGGTGCCACCTTGCTCTTTGCTCCCGCTCCTGGCTCTCTGACCAAACCCCCAGTCCTCCACCCAGGACCTCAAATTCCTCCCCCCTCCCCCCAGCCATGTCTCCTGCTCCTTCCCCCTGGCCATGGGGGGGCCACTCTGCCCATCAACAGAGTTATCGTGGAGACATCATGGGCGCTGTCAGCCCACTATGTGATGACATTAGAAAGACTGGAAGTAGCCTTTAGTGGACACGACGCTGCATGGACAGTGATGGACACTCTCGTGTGTTATTTCTGACACAAGGGGGGCAGACAGGTGGGGTCACCACGAAGCAGTTGTGCGTTCCCAGGACAGTGAGTTAAATTCCACTGTCTTAGAGAGACGCTGTTTTTTTGGTGGGGGAAGGCTTTTGCAAGTCGGGGAACAGTGGTGGGCTGGGAAGGACCCGGCTCATGCCAATGGATGCCAGTGGGGACAGAAGACAGCCGAGGATCAGGCCAGTCGCTGTCACCCAACCAATTCTGCCCCCCCCCCCCAGGAGACATTGGGCAATGTCTGGAGATGGTTTTGGTTGTCAGAGTTGGGGGTGCTCCTAGCATCTGGTGGGGAGAGACCAGAGATGCTGCTAAACACCCTATGCTGCATAGGACAGCCCCCTAGAACCAATACCTCTCCAGCGCAAAATGTCAGTAGTGTTAAGGGGGAGAGACCCTGGATCAGTCACCCACAATCCACTGGGGATCATCATCATCATCATATTGATTAGCTTCAGTGTGCACTTACAGGGTCCCAAGTTCTATTCTCAGTGCTTTATACACATTGACCATTTTATTCTCATAATGACCTCTTTATAAGGTGGGTACTATTACTGTCCCTGTGTTCAGAGAGGTTAAGTAACTGTCCCAAAGTCACACAGCTAGTAAATAGCAAAGCCAGATTCCAACCCTGATCCTTCTCTTAACTCACCCCCACCCTGGGTGGGAGAGGGGAGCCTGAATCCATTCAGATCACAGTTTCTCCCCGCCCCCCCGCCACCATAGCTGGACGAGGGCTCAAAATAAAGGTTGGTTAAAATGGGTTATAAAATATCAAATTCTCTTTCTCCAACGCTCGGATCCACATGCCTCCCTGAGCAGAGGTGCTTACGGACATTTTCTCCAGTGGTGGTAAGCGCAACTCTGCCTGTTCTGGTATCAGAAGTAAACCCACTTGGCTGTGGGGCCACTGGGGTCTGGCAAACAAGGGCTGGTTATTCCAGGAGGGAGTTCAGAAATCAGATGCCAGAGCAACAGACAACACCACCACCATCGTCCTCGCTGTCACTAATAATAACTCATCGATAACAACTGTCCCACACCGAGCACTTGCTGGGAGCCAGGTCAGGTCCTAAACCCCCTCCATTCTGAACCCACTTCCTGATCCCAAGAGTCCCTTGTAAGCACTACTACCTATCATCCCCATTTTACAGACAGGGAAGCGAGTTCAGAGGGGAAAGCCACCTGCCCTGGGCCAGGCTGTAGGAGGTGTGACTCTGAGCGCCTGCTCTTAACCCAGAGTTTTTCCACCTCCATACTGTTTGCATTTGGGTCGCGATCATCTCGGTGATGGGGAAGGTCCTGGGCACTGTAGGGTGTTTAGCAGGACCCCTGGCTTCTACCCACCAGCTGCCAGTAGCACCTTCCTCAGGCATGACCACCAAAAATGTCCCCAGACATTGCCAGATGTCCCCTGGGGGGCAGAACTGCCCCTGGTTGAAACCACTGCCTTGACCCTACAATTTGGGATGGGGCAGGGGTTGATCAGCATGAAAAGGTCTGCTTGCTGAAGCCCCCCAGAAGAGTCTAGAGCCTGAAACCCAAGCTAGCAATAATCATCAGTGTTATGGGGGTGCCTGGGTGGCACGGTCGGTTGAGCATCGGGCTCTTGGTTTTGGCTCAGGTCGTGATTTCAGGATCTCAGCCCTGCTTTGGGCTCCACACTCAGTGTGGAGTCTGCTTAAGACTCTTTCTCCCTCTCCCTCTGTCCCTTCCCCCATACTCTCTCTCCCCCAGATAAATAAATAAAATCTTTAAAAAAGAAAAATCACTGTTATGGCAATGTGGTCCTACGGCACCTACTATGTGCCACATGCTCTAGGTCTATTCTTTCATTTAATCCTCAGAAAGACCCCGTGATGAGAGGACTGTGATTAAACCTCTCTGCAAGGCAGAACCAGAAATACGAAGAGGTGGACTGACTTGCCCAAGGTCACACAGCTGGTAAGCAGCAGAGTTAGAATTCGAACCCAGGCTTCAGAATCTACACTTAAACACCACGTCTGCCTGCTTGCCCAGTGGTCCTGCCATGGCTGCCCGGGTGAGGCTGGAGGACAAGTTAGAGAAAGAAAAAGAAGCTCTAGGTTTGCAGGTGGCACCTAAGGACGCTCTCTCCCAGGAGTCTTGGACCCAAATAGCTTGGCAAGGTTTTCTTAGGCACTTACAGTGTGCTGCATGTTCTGGACAAGAAAAGAGCAGCAAAACTAGTCTTGAGCTGTTCACCTTCCTGCCAAGACTCTACCTGCAATACCTCTCCCAGCCTCTCATCCAACAGCCAGGAGCTAAGCACCTACTGAACGCCAATATTTGCATTCATATTTAACAGATGCACAGAGAGCCCAAGCAACTTGCCAGGGACACACAGCAGTTAAGCAGGAGTCAAGAGGCTCCCT
Source organism: Mirounga angustirostris (assembly GCF_029215605.1). NCBI lineage: Eukaryota > Metazoa > Chordata > Mammalia > Carnivora > Phocidae > Mirounga > Mirounga angustirostris. The sequence continues at coordinate 210,647,372 of NW_026991709.1, read as the reverse complement.
GCTCCATCTCTCCAGTCTCCCATTAACCTTCAGAGCCCCCCACCCAGGGGCCCCTCCTGGGGATCATCAGCATTTCGTTCTTTGGATCCACAGTCCTGTTGAAGCATCTTGGTATTTGCAGTGTCTAAGAACCAGAGCACGCATTTGCTTTCTCTAGAGGTCTCTCTGCTCCCTAGGGCTGAGGATGCAGCCCTGATGGGGCCCAGCAGAAGCCCAGGAACCAGATGTCCCCTGGATGTCACCCCTCGGCGCATCCTCTGGAGTGGAAACTGCATCCCTTATCCCTCAGGATGTCCACTGCATCTGCTTCTTTCTCCAGCTGGACCCCACCCATCCCAGGCCCCCTCATCCCATCTTGTTCTCCCCAGCAGCCTCCTGACTCCCAGTTAACACTCTGGCCTCCCTCTGCTGGACCTGGGCCACCCTGGAGAAGGGGGTGGGGGTGCTGCTCCATCTGGGCATGACTTCCTCCCACGCCGAGGATGGGAAATGATCCCCAATGCTAAGAGCTTGTTCTGGAGGAAGAAGCCAACTTGGGCTTTGCTGAAGCCCCATCCCCAGCCTGAGAGCACCCCACCCCCGCTCACTCACCACCCCCACCACACACACATGGGCAAGATGTAAGGAGGTCACAACCCCCTGGGGTCTCTTACTGAAAGGTGAGGGGGGATTGTATTCATCCTCTGCCAAGCGCGACTGAACAAGAACAGAAGGCTTGAGGACGGCCACTCACCTGGACGTGCCCAGGGCAGCCCAGAGATCTAGCTGGGGCAGGACAAGAAAGGTGCCACATCTGAAATCTACATCACAAAGTGCTGGGCTGGAGGAAGATGGCTGGCCCCATGCTCGGGGAGTGGCAGAGGGGGACAGCTGAGTCACGAGTCTGCCCTAGCAACAGGGGAGAAACCTTGAGGCCAGCCCTCACATCATCACTCCGAGATCAAGTGTAATGTTTCCAACAGCAGGCCCCAAAGCCGGAGAGGAGAGACAGGAGACCCTTCTGGGCCAGAATGGGGGCCAGGGGGCTGGCTGTGGGAGGCAGGAATCTTCAGGGCTCTGGAAAGAGGGGAAGGTGAGAGGATTGTGTTGCATTTGCCGGGCAGGGTTTGTTTTTTTGTTTTACCTTTGATCCCCAGCTTCATTGAACTAGAATTGACGCACAGCACCGTGTAAATTTAAGGCATGCAAAACACGGGCTTGGTGCACTTACATATGGCGAAATGTTAACCACAGTCCCGTTAGCGAGCAACCCACCTCACCCGACAAGTTACCCTGTCATTTCTGTGCTGAGAACACTGAAGATCTCCTCCCTTAGCAGCTTCCAAGTATATAAGACAGCATTGTTAACTATACTCACCACGCTGTTGGCTGTCCAGTGGACCCGCAGAACTCACTTTGTAGCTGGAAGTTGGTACCCTCTGACCAACATCTCCCCATCGCCCCCACCCCACAGCCCCTGGTAACCACCATTCTAGTGTCTGTTTCTACGAGTTTGGCTCTTTTAGATGCCACATATAAGTGACATGACACAGTGTTTGTCTTTACCCCTCCGCCCTGCCTGGCGGAGTCTGAGCATCTATTCACTCCAGACACGGGAGGGATCCTGGGGAAACTCGGCGTGGCCTTTGCCCATGCTGTGCCCTGAAACCCTTCCTCACCTCTCGCGCTGCCCCATTCCTACTCGCCCATCAGATCTGCTATTAAACGTGCCTTCCTGGGAGAAGCCCTCCCTGACCCCCTAATTGGGAGAGGTGGGGGTGTCAATTTCACCTGGCCTGGGGCAGGCAAGATTCATCTCAATATTTAAGGGGAAAACACCTAGCAGGAGGGCTAGAGGTGGGGCCTCCAGCCCCTGAGAAAGGGGTCCCCCCGGTCTCAGAGCGATGATCCCAGGTCTTTACCCTCAAGCTCACCTGCCTTCCCCCTGAGTGGTTTACCTTGGTTGTTCTTTTCTGATTCCGCCACCTGTAGCTGAGCAACCTTGAGCAAGTTACTCAGCCTCTCTGGGTGCCTCAGTTTTCTCATTTGGGAAATGGGTACAATAACGGTGCCTACCTCATGAGCACTCGCCTCAAAGCAAGTGCTCTATCATTGGGTCACACGCTTATCATTGACTCTCTGACCTCCCGAGTTCGGACAGCCCCCTGGGCAGCAACGGGATTGCGGGGGGCCTCCTGTGGCTGCACTGAGTACTGCATCCCTCCAGGCGCGCTCTACATCACCTGGATTCTAAAGGTTCTAAGTCACCAAAAAACAAACAAAACACTTTTTAAGTCAGTCCAAGCTTGTTTAAGTCAAAAGAGAATGTGCTGGCCATAGCAGCCTTTGTATTTGCTGTGCTTTCCCCCTAGAATGCCCTCACCCCCTCAGCCTCCCTCTTAACATTCAAATGTCAATGTCACCTCCCCTGGGGAGCCTTTAGGTGGCTCCCTAGTTACTCAGGACTGAGCATCACCTGTGTGCCAGGCCCTGTTCTAGGCGCTAGGGATGCTGCTGTGGACCACACAGGTGAAAACCTCTTCCCTCAGAGCTGGCATTGCATTGAGGGAGAAAGAACCAACAAAAATAAGTATTCCACAGTGTCAGGTGGTGACTCGTGCTAAGAGTAAAATAAACCAGGAAATGGGAGAGAAGGTGTGTGGATGTAATCTGGAAGTGGGGGGAGGGGCGGGCCTCTGGGCGGGCGGGGTGGGGGGGGTTGATGTGTGAGATGAAACTTGAAGAACAACGTGAGTGGCCATGGCAATATCAGGGGGGAGAGGCAGGATGGTGACCTCAATGGGGTTGCCGTGGTGTTGTTGCTGACTGTGTCCCCAGTACCTGGACCAGCACCTGGCACATAATGGTACTCAATAAATGAAAGCCCAGTTGTGGGCTTCAGGAACAGCTTGCTCAAGGCTGAAATGATGGCTCTGGGGCCATAACCCTCCTCCACCCGGTGGCTTTGTTCTTACAAGAAGCCTCTCCCTGTTGTCTAAGATGGGGACTCGGCTCCCAATGCTACTCAAGCCTCCAAAGTTCCCAGAATTCCCTGCAAAAGTCTGGACATGCCCATCCCCCAATCAACCCCTGAGGCCTGGAGATGGGGATGTGGGAGTGGCTTGGGGCTGAGTCACATGCCCTATCCAGACCACACTCCGAGGGGAGAGGGAGACCCCATGGGACATCTGGGGTTGCAGGGTGGTAGGAAGGAGAAATGGATGCAAAGAGCCAGTTTCCCAGAATAATTATAAGAGGTTTAGTAAGCTAGTAAATGACAGCCTGGGAGCTCCTGGCTCAAAGCAGCCCTGAAATTTCCAGCACTGTCTGGTGGCCACCAGGAGCCACTGGGCTAAAGGTGGGAGCGTTCAGCATTAGGGAAATTGAGAATGCCAAGGCAGCCAGCTCTTTAGAGAAAGAGGTAAATTGAAGGCAGCTCAGGGTGGGCTCCCGGGGGCCCTCATGAAATGGAGGGGCTGCTGGCAGAGGCCAGAGCTGGCTTACTTGGACTTGTTCCTCAAATGGGGGCTCAAGAGGCTACGGGGGGGTGTGGCTAGCAAACCCACCGGCAGGCCGTCCCTCAGGTCTGGTCTGGGGTGGGGATGGTATGGAAGCAGAGCTGCAATCTGGTAGGAGCTCCAGGAGCAGTCTGGTATTTATGGAGTACCTGCTGTATGCCTGAGCGCTGACCTAACCTTCCAAATTCAGGACAAAAGAAACAAATGTTTGCTGTTGAATGAACCCCTCTCCCAGCGGCCTGTAAGGTTGTTATTACCCAGCCTGCAGGGAGATTCAGGAAGACCAAGGGTGAGGCCAGGCCAGGCTCTGAGGTTGGGGGGTCACCGCCCTGAAAGCTCCTGGAGCACCAGCGGGAGGGCCAGGCACCTAGAGGCCTGTGGGGCCACCTTGGGTTGGATTTTCACTCCTGCCCTGACTGTGCAGGTCAGCCCCATCCATGTGTTAGCTCCACATCTATTGAGAACCCACCCAAGGGTGAATAAAACCCACTGGGCCCCTGCTCTCATGAAACTGTCACTCTCCCCGTCTCTAGCCTCAGTTTTCTCTTCTGTGAAATGGAACCAGCCAGGCCCACGGCAGGTCAACCCCCCAGAGGGGAGCTCTGGGAGGCCAGGGGCGGGCTGAGATTTATTCAGCCGCCCTGGGCACGGTGCCTGGCACACGGGTGGCGCCCAATACAGGCTTGTTTGAGCAGGACTAGCCCTCAGTAAGTAACAGCTGTTGTCGATGCCGGCGGAGCGGCCGATGCCGGCGAGGGAAGGGGCTCTCCCCTCCCCCACCCTCCACCCGCTCCCCTCTCCCCTCCGCGCCCCATTCCTTCCCCTTGCCCCCCACGCGACGGTGCCTCCTTCTCCATCCCCCACCTCCTCCCGCCTCTTTCCATTCAATCTCCCCTCCCCCACCAGCCCTACGCCTCTCCCTCCTTTTCCCCTTACCCCTACCCAATTCTTCCTCCCTCCCCTCCCCCCACCCCGCCTGTCGCCCCTCCCCCACCTGCCACCTTACTCTCCCCCCGCACCCAGCCCCCACGGCGGGGCCGGTCCGGGCGGGGCCGCCCGGGCTCCCGGGTCCCTGGCTCGGGTCCAGCTCGCGGCCCAGGCCGGGCGGCGGCGGCGGCGGGCGGGGTTCTGGCCGCGCGCGGTTTGGGGGTTTTTTATAACCCTGGCAGGCGGCTCAGGAAGTGCCTTCCCCGCGCCCCCTCCCCCGGCCACGCCGCCGCGCTCGCTCCCTCCCTTCCTGCGCAGGGCGGCGAGACGGCGGCGGAGACGGCGGACGGAGGCCCGGGCGGGCGGGCGGCCGGCCGCAGGTAGAGGCGCGGGCGGCTCGGCAGGGAGCGGGCTCGGCGGGGCCGGCGGGCGCCCAGGGGAGGGGGCCGGCGCGGGGTGCCCGGGGGTGACCTTGGGTGTCTGCGTCGGGCGGGCACGGCCGCGGGCCCCGGTCTGTTGGGCCGTCCAGCCTCGGGGCTTGTGTCGGTGTGTGATGTCCCTAAGTGTGTGCGACACTGAGGTCATGTGGGCGGCTGTCTGGGTGTGTTTGCTGCGTGTGGGTATGTGTGTCGGGGTGCGTGTGCGCATCCACGTACGTGTGAGTGTTGTGAGTCGGCATGTGTGTGTCCGCGTGAAATGTCCCTGCGTGTCTGGGTGTGTTGGAATTTGTGTGCGATCATATGGGGTGCTGTGTGGGTGCAGAGGTGTGAGTGTAAGCCAGTGTCTGCTGGGTGTGTAAATGTCTAGGTGAGTGTGAGTGTCTCGGTGCTGCGAGTGTGTCTGAGTGTAACAAGTGTGTAAATGCCCGTATGTGGGTGCATCTGGTGTGTATGTCAAGTTCTGTGGGACTCTGAGTTTGTCTGTTGTCTGGTGTGTGTGAACGAGTGTGTACGTGTCTGTGCGTGTAGGCCCAAGTGTGTGTGTGTCTCTGGGTTGTCTTCTGTGAATGAGTGTGTACGTGTGTAGGTCTGGGGAGTGTGTGGTTGTGTGTCGTGTGCGTTCGCCTCTGGATGTGTGTGTTCTGAGCGGGTGGGTGTGTTGGGCCGGGAGCCCTTTGTGGGTCTGCGGTGTCCGGGTGTCGGTCCCCGGCTGCGCAGGTGTGGTCACCCTCGAGGGTGTGCGTCGCTACCAGTGTGTGTTTGTGTGTCTGGGTGTGGGAGTGGCATCTCCCGCTTCCCTTGAGTGGGTCACCCAGGCCACAGCCGTCTGTCTCCGAGGGTCTCCAGCCCGTCGGGCTCAGGGCCTTTAATTAGTGGCTAGTTGAGGGGGACCCGCCGGGGCGCCGGCCCCCTCCTCCCGCGGGCCGCGGGCGGGCCTTTGTCTGCTCTCCCGGCAGGGTCTGCCTCCCGCCCAGCCAGATGTGCAGCGCCTGGAGGAGGCCTCTGCCCGGGCGGCCTCGGCCGTGGCCTCCACAGAGTGGCCAGGTCTCCCCGGCACGGCCCAGGAGGTCTGGGTGTGGAGCGGCGGGTCCTTCCCGGATCACCGGGATGGGATGGAGCCTCCGCTGTTTCCGGGCCGCTTCCGCGCGGCATTTCCTCCTCCAGCGCTGGCACCGTCCCCGTGCTGGCCGCCTCCCTCCTGCCTTCTGGGAGGAGGGGCTGGGAGGAATGGCCAAGCCTGGGCACGCGCGCGCGCGTGCGTGCGTGTGCGCGCGCACACAGCCACACGGGCACACGCATGGCCACACACGGGGTCACATGGGCACACACACCACACAAAAAGTCACCTACATACATACTTACACGGTTACACACACACACACACAGAGTCATGCACACACCCCGGTGTAGGTCCCCTGCTGTTGCCCCCAGCCAGGCTCTGGCCGGGAACCCCCTAACCTCCCTGCCATCAGTATCATTTTCTCCCCAGACCCACTGACCTGTTCCCAGTAGCCCCAGTGCCCTGGGCAGGTCACACCTCACCACCACCCTGCAGGCGGGGCCACTGACCCAGATCCTCTTTCCCACCTCGCCCTGGTGGGACACCTGTGTGCCCTCCCCCTCCAGATCCCCCCCTCCCCATCCCCACCCACCTATGCCAGGTCCTTCCACACCCTCCCCCCACACCTCACCTGAGCCAGAAGCACAAGGGAAGCTGTGAGGTCATTGGGAGAAGGGCCCCAGCCCTGGAGGACAGGGGTGAGGACCTCAGGGGTGGGGAGCAGGAGAGGCTCAAAGACACTGCAGCCAGGACCAGAGCCACAGAGCCACTGGGGGAGGAAGATTCTGCACCAGGCCTGGCAGTGTAGGAAAGAAGGAGAGGGACAGGATTGGGGGAAGGGGGCTCCAGCCTCACGCTGCAATGAGGCATGGGAGGGGAGGGGGGTTAAGGCAAGAGGAGGGCCGGGGAAACTGACCAGGAAGGGGTTTAATCAGAGCTGGTCAAGGTCTCCAGGATGGAATAGGGGAGAGGAGGCAAGAGGAGATGGGGGCAGGGGGAGGCCGAGTAGGGCATGAGGGAGCTTTGGTGGGGGACTAGGAACTGAGGGAGGATGAAATCCAAGAGGAGGTTCACCAGGGTCAGGGAGAAGGACAGAGTGTTCTCAGCCACCCTGGAACTCCAGACCCAGCCCAGCTCCTCCTCACTGCCCCCTCCCCGTCCAGGCGCTGAAGAAGAGGCACTGAGGGCCAGAGGGGCTCTCACACAGGTGTCCAACGCCAGGCCGTCAACTGAAGCCCCCAAAAGGTAAAAACAAACAGAAAAACAAGGGGTAATCATTAGCCCAGCTGAAGGGAGCCGTAGGGTCGCAGAGTGTCTTGGAGTGAGCTCCCCATTGCTGGAGGGGTCCAAGCAGAAGCGGGTAATTTCAACTTCTAAGTCTGCATCTTGTTGAAAACCTGGCTCCCTCCCTCATGTGCTGAACTGCCCTGTTTGGAGATCGACTCTCAGACTTGGCCAGGCTGCAAAGAAAACAAGACAGTGTGTGATTAAGGGGGAAACAGCACAGAGGAGGAGGAGGAGGGTGGAGACAGGAGTGGGGAGGAGGGTTTGGCACAGGGTAGTGGCCCAAAGTGGTTTCTGTGCGCAGCAGGCTGGCCTGGGGCAGATGCCAGAGAAACTGAGACCTGCCGGGCAGGCCTAGAGCTTCCAGAAAGAATCTGAAAGGAGAAGGAGCCGAACCAGAAGCAAGGCTGGAAACAGAGGGTGGAGGAGAGGTCACGGGGACAGACGCCACCTGTAGGGGTGAATAATGCTACCCCGTGGCGGGGGATCCAGTGGCAGGGCCTAAGTCAGATGGGGTTAGTGGGAGGAGCCAAGCACTGGCTTCTGGTTTAATCTGGGCTGAAAATGCCCCCTGACCAACACAGCCTTCAAGCGTATCCCAGGCCAGCCTCCCCTTGCTGCCCTCCTGCATGCTCCTCTCAGGCACTCTGCCCAGCCACACTGGCCCTTGTGGTCCTGGGTCAAGCTCCTCCCTGCCTCTGGGCCTTTGGCCCTGCCGCTCCTCACCCTGGGCACCTTCTCCTGTCTCCACGTGATGAGTTTCTTCTCATCCTCCGCACCCCTGCTTCTGAGCCTCCCCGTTATTTCTGAAGAACTTGTCACTATCTGAACTCCTCTTGTTCGGTCACTCCCAGGAGACAGCCCCTTGGTGGGCAGGGACGGCATCTATACCATGCATATCATTAGCAGGGAACGAATCCTCGGGATTATCGTGGAAATGAAGTGAAATGGTGTGAAAACGCTCAGGCCAGTAGCTGGCACGCGTAGTAGATGCCCACAGAGTCAAGATCCCTGTGTATCCTCAGAGTATAGTGAGGATGAGGGGGGTGGGGACAGGGGGACGGGGGACTTCTGCATGAGGAAATGCAACGGGCATCCCTGAGGCTGGGAGTGAGGGGCTTTGGCACTGGCCACACTGGGCAGCAGGACCAGGCACCTGCCCCCCCAACCCAACTCCTCTCTCCCAGGAGCCCGGTGATGCTGCCCAGGCTGTGAACAGGGGAGGCGGTGCTGTGGGGGCTGCCGGCAGCCGGGGCTGGAGAGAGACATGTGGACACGTGGTCTCTATGGCTCCCGCCTGCCAGATCCTCCACTGGGCCCTCACCCTGGGGCTGGGCCTCACATTCGAAGTCATACACGCCTTCCAGTCTCAAGGTAGGGGTGTTCAGGGGCAGCATGGGGAGAGAACAAGGAGCCGAGGAAGGGTCAGTGGGGCTGGGATGGCAGTCACTTGGGGGAGGGCCCTGGGGTCAGCGAGGCCAACATCATTTGCCCTGTAGCCCAGCAGCAAAGACACGGATCATTCCCAGGGCTCGCCCCAAGCCTCTGACCCTCGCCCACAGATGAGTTCCTGTCCAGTCTGGAGAGCTATGAGATCGCCTTCCCCACTCGAGTGGACCAAAATGGGGCCCTGCTGGCCTTCTCGCCCCCGGCTTCCCGGAGGCAGCGTCGGGGCACAGGGCCAGCCCCAGAGTCTCGCCTCTACTACAAGGTGGCTGCACCCAGCACCCACTTCCTGCTGAACCTGACCCGCAGCCCCCGCCTTCTAGCGGGGCACGTCTCCGTGGAGTACTGGACACGGGAGGGCCTGGCCTGGCAGAGGGCTGCCCAGCCCCACTGCCTCTACGCCGGCCACCTGCAGGGCCAGGCCGACAGCTCCCATGTGGCCATCAGCACCTGTGGGGGCCTGGTGAGCGGAGGGTTCTGGGAAGCAGGGGGAAATGCCCACCAGTTTGGGAGTTAAGAAAAATACTTCTAAATATAGGTCAGAGAAGGAATCCTGGTGGATATTTTTAAAACATTTTGAGCTAATCACAAGGATCAGTTATTTTAGGATGTAGCTAAAGCAGAACTTTGAGGACAATGCGTAGCCGTCGGTCAGGCTGTAAATGAATGAACCCAAATTGCACCTCAGGAAGGTAAAAAAGGAGAAGCAACATAAACCCAGTAAGACGGAAAGAATGAAATCGTAAAGACAGAGATAGGGTCCCGTGGGTCCCGGGAACCAAAATCTGATCCAAGCCCTCCACCCACTCCCCAACCCCCAGCATGGCCTGATTGTGGCAGATGAAGAAGAATATTTGATCGAGCCCCTGCAAGGTGGGCCCAGAGGGGCCCAGGGCCCAGAGGAGAGTGGCCCCCATGTGGTATACAAGCGCTCCTCTCTGCGTCACCCCCACCTGGACACAGCCTGTGGAGTGAGAGGTACCTCTGTCTTCCTGGGGATGGGCAGAGGGGCTGCACATCTTTGCCTTGAGGCCGAGGCAGGCAGCGGTGTCTGATGGCCCAGCAGTGAGTGAGACAGGTTGCTCAGGTGTAAAACCCTCCGTCTCCAGGATGACAGTGTGATCAGACAGCTAAGTGACCGAGGAGTGGCAGAGAGTCGAGCCACTGCACAGTGCAAACCCTGTTCAGAAGGTCCGATTTACAACCAGACTTGCAGGAGGACAGGGGTCTGATCAGACGTGCAGGGGGCGGGGGAATAAGAAAGCTGGATGAGATAGATATTTATAAGGGCCATCGTCCAGCTGCAGGGACAAGTTCGGAGCCCTCGGACGTGACATGAGGTGCGCAGTCCGACCGTCTGGGAGTGGGACCCCGTGTCGGACCTACAACCACAGTCGGTTGTACGAACGGAAGGGTGGGTCGTTGCACAGTCGGACGGCCAGTGAGACCGGTTGGGCGGTCAGACCCTCCAGCAGTGGGGTGTCCCCCAGCTGCACAGCTGGGCAGCGCGTTGACGAGAACGTGGCACGGAAGGCCACAGAGTCCCACCAGCACACAGCTCCCGTGCTGAGGCGGGCGGCTCCACGCCTACGGTTGGGCAATGGAACTTTCAGGAAGTGGCACGGTCTTGCTGGTTGTCGTGGGGCCCGGGGCGGCCGTGCCACCGACCCGTGTGACGGCGTGGAGCCCGTCGTCTGGGTAGCGGGCTGTTGTAGAGCCAGATGTTGCACAACCAGGACCCCCAGTAGCCGAAGCATGAGTGGTGTGACGGCCTAGGAGGCAGATGCGCCGTCAGACGGGGTTGGTCGTGGACATAAGAGTAGGCAGCAGAATGACCAGAAATTGTCCATCCAGACGAGAAGCCGTGGAAGGGGCGGCCGTGGTGGCTGCGCACGCTGAAGCCGCCACCTGCCAGGCCCCTGGGGAATGAGACTGAGCGTGGCCAGCCAGGCCTGAAGCGCTCGGTCAGCCGGGAGCGCTACGTGGAGACCCTGGTGGTGGCTGACAAGATGATGGTGGCCTACCATGGGCGCCGAGACGTGGAACAGTACGTGCTGGCCATCATGAACATTGTAAGTGCCTCCCCCTCCCTGGCCACGGAGCCCCGGGACCTGGAGCCGGCCTCCTGAGGTCAGGGAACCCGAATGGAGGGGGTGGGGTGAGAAGGGTGGCCGGGGTCTGGCAAGGAGTGAGGAGAAGCAGCCTCGCTGGGCGGCCAGGAGCGTGGACTCAGCAGCCTGCGGGGCCCGGCCGAAATCTCGGTTCTGCTGCTTTTTAGCCGTGCGCCCTTGGACCAGTCACTGCCCCTCTGTGCCTCGGTGGCCCGATGTGCTGACATAACATTGTGTGGCAGTGCTGTGTTCCGCCCTAGCCCTGCTTCCCTCCCCTGGGCTTTCAAAGTTGTCTGGAACCTTCCAGGGTTTCTGTGGGTTTCCGCGTGGGACAGTGATGCCCCAGGCTCCAAGATCGCTGCACACTGTGGCCCCCCTCTCCCCTGGGCACTTCCTTCTTCTCCCTCAGCACTGTCTCCAGAGCTCGCTGCCCCTCACACTTCCACCTTCTTCTGGTGATGCTCAAATTGGTACCTTTATATATTTTTTAAGATTCTGTTCATTGATTTGAGAGAGAAAGAGAGAGCACACAAGCAGAGGGGAGGGGCAGAGGGAGAAGGAGAAGCAGACTCCCCGCCGAGCAGGGAGCCCAACGCGGGGACACGGGGCTCGATCCCAGGACCCCGGGATCCTGACCTGAGCTGAAGGCAGATGCTGAACCGACTGAGCCACCCAGGCGCCCCCAAACTGATACCTTCAGACAGCCACGGAATGAGACCAAATGTGCACTCTCTCAGGCCGCCTCTGGGCAGAGACGCTTGAGGCTGCTGCAGGGGTGGGTAGGGATGGAGGACAAATCGACAAGCTGAATGGGGGTGAGTCAGAAAGAAATGTACTGGTAAGCAACCCGCGCTTTGTAGGCAGCCTTACCCAGACACGAAGCCCACTTGTGGCACCTTACCCGCTGTGTGTCCTAACCTCTCTGTGTGTCGGTCTGCCCCTCTGTAAAACGGGAATGATAATTGGACCTACTCGTGCGAAGATCTGCACAGCAGGCTTAGTCCGAGGCCCCGCACACAGGAGATACTTGGTGAAAGAGAGCTATTGCCACTGTTTCGCTTTTTGTCTCCTCCTCTGGGCCCCTCTTAAGACTCGGTCTCTCTTGTTTCTTGGAGGTCAGGTTGCCAAACTTTTCCAGGACTCGAGTCTGGGAAACATCGTTAATATCCTGGTGACACGCCTCATCCTGCTCACGGAGGACCAGGTGCGAGGGCCCCCCCCCCCCACCTGCCCCTGCCCCTGCACGTGCCCCCCGGGGTGGCTGGCGCCCATGCCCCTCTGTCTGTCTGCAGCCCACCCTGGAGATCACCCACCATGCCGGGAAGTCCCTGGACAGCTTCTGTAAGTGGCAGAAATCCATCGTGAACCGCAGCGGCCATGGCAACGCCATTCCGGAGAACGGTGTGGCCAACCATGACACAGCGGTGCTCATCACGCGGTGAGGGGCGGGGAGGCCTCCAGGACGTGGGCCGGGGGAACGAGTGGTCCCAGGGACCATCCAGGTCCAGGCAGGGGTCACTTCTGCTGGGAGATGGGAGAGGCTGGGGAGCCAGGGGTGGGGAGGGGCTGCTGGGAGCCTGAGAGCCGCGGTGCGGGGGGCGAGGGGAGGCAGGGACAGTTGGGCCACCGCTTGGACACAGACACACTCGTTCACTCACCGTCTCATTGATGCAGTCGGTCAGTCACATGCGCACCCCAGCATCCCCGAGGTCCGCTGGGGGCAGAGCGCGGGGCTCCAGGCGAGAGGCAGGTAGTGCCTCCCAGGCAGAGGGGAGCCTCCGGAGCTGGTCATGGTGTCACCAGCAGGGCTTAGGGAGGTAGCCCAGCCCCTGACCGCCCCCCTCTCCTTCCACAGCTATGACATCTGCATCTATAGGAACAAACCCTGCGGCACACTAGGTACTTCACCCCTGTAGGTTTCAGGCACCCGTGAAGGCAGTGGATGGGTGCCCCCGGCCCGGCCCTGGCAGGGTGGGGACCTGGCAGGGTGGCCGGGCCGGCCAGCACAGCCTGAGCCCAGTCTCACCCCACGCGCCCGTTCCCCAGGCCTGGCCCCCGTGGGCGGCATGTGCGAGCGGGAGAGAAGTTGCAGCATCAACGAGGATATTGGCCTGGCCACTGCCTTCACCATCGCCCATGAGATTGGACATACGTGAGGCCGGGGACACCGCAGGGTGGGGCGGGGGGCAGGTTCCTCAGCCCTGGTGGTGGAGCTGACCAGGCTGCTCTGCCCAGGTTTGGCATGAACCACGACGGGGTGGGGAACAGCTGTGGGGCCCGTGGCCAGGACCCGGCCAAGCTCATGGCCGCCCACATCACCATGAAGACCAACCCCTTTGTGTGGTCGTCCTGCAGCCGCGACTACATCACCAGCTTTCTGGAGTGAGGACGTGCCCGCGTGCCCGCCCACACGCCCACTCACCTTGGCTGGGCGGGGAGGGGGGAGGGTCTGGAAACCAGAGCTGCCTCTGAGAGGGGTCCTGTTCCCTGCAGGGCTGCGCCCTAGGACCCGCACCCCACCGGGGCCCCTGAGCTCTTCGCCTGCAGCCCCCTAACATAACAGCTCCTTTCTTCTCGCCACAGCTCAGGCCTGGGGCTGTGCCTGAACAACCGGCCCCCCAGACAGGACTTCGTGTACCCCACGGTGGCACCTGGCCAGGCCTACGACGCAGACGAACAGTGCCGCTTCCAACATGGAGTCAAATCGCGTCAGTGTAAATACGGGGTAGAGAGAGCCTTCCTGCTTTCCTTCCTGGGAGGGGAGGGGCCGCAGGGTGTGGGAGAGCCGGGAAGGGGGTGAGCCCCCGCAGGGGCCAGGGGGAAAGAGGTGCACGGGTGTACAAATGTCCCGTGCACTCAGACAGTGACGGGGATGAAGAATGGGCTCTCCTGGTCCTCCAGACCCCTGATTTTGGGGGCCGGGCTGGGGAGACCTTGGGTACCACCTTCTGTCCAGCCTATCAGGCCACCTGTGGGCTGCAGCAGGACTGAAGTCCCAAGCCCCCTAATTGGGCAGTTTTTCACCAAACATTCCAAATGGGGTGGAAATAGTTCCCTGGGGACGGACCATCTTTCCCACTTGGCAAAGAACTGGGCAGAGCCTTCCAAGGACACCCTGTCTTCATTCCCCACATCCCCCACCAACTGGTTCACCAAGATCGCCTGGCCCTGATGCTTGGCTAGACAAGCTCTGAGCCTCCGGACCACCCCTCACTCTTTGTGAGGTTTAGATTGACTTCCCAAAGCCCCGTCCTTTTGTAGAGAAGCAAGCTGGGGGTCCCACTCCCAGCCGCCCACAGGAAGCTGGAGGCCTGCTGGCTTCCTCAAGACTGCAAAGATCAGAGTCTGGACGGCCATGTCCAAGCTAAGGCCATGTTCACGCAACACAGGAAAAGGCAACTGTTGAAATGCCCTCACTTCATCCCAGGGCAAGACAAGGAGACAAACCCTGGAATCATTTCTATTTACTCTTGCCCACCCTCCCCCAACTTGGCTGGTAACTAACTGCAGCACCCTTAACGAATTTCCAAAGAATCTGGAAGCCACCATTGAGCATCTGCTGTATCCCAGGTATCCTAACAACGATGACAATGGCTGACATTTACTGAGCACCCACTATGTGCTAAGCATGTGATACATATCATCTCATTTAAACTCTTGACCATCCTGCTACTCCCACATTACAGATAAACGGACCGAGGCATAGGGAGGGTGCCTTGCCCAAGGTCACAGTTCAAGAACATGTCAGAGCTGGGACTCAAATCCAGGTCTCTCTGGGACTCCAAATTTTATAATGAGGTGGGGGAGGGGAGAAAGTGTCAGAATATGGAGCATGGACCAGTGCTGGCTGTATGTTGAATTGATTCTTTCTTTTATTTCTCCAAGGAACATCTTCCCGGCGCCCCTGGCAAAGGGGGAAATTATTGACTACATATAACTTGGCTAACGTGTGTCAAGAGCTGGGCCTAGTGCCTAGTCCAGAGATAGCTGTGGTCACTGTTACACAATAACAGGGAGTTTATGCAATCTCTTTCGCATGCCTCTCAGACTTTTATGTAGGCAAGGCCCATCTCCCAGATGAGAAAATAGAGCGAGGGGTCCCTGTCGCAATTCCCCAGCGGAGCTGAAGTCTCCCAGAGCGGCCCAGAGCCCGTTCATATGCACCACAGCGCCTCCTTGTGGAGAGGAGGAAAAGCAGCACTGGAATAGCCGGTTCTCTTTAAGAGGGGTCCGAAGTGGGATGAGGGGGCCCGTGATATTTTTACAAATGGCCGGGAGGACACAAGCCAAGAGAAGCCAGAAAAGCAGGCTGGAGTTTTTAGCTGAGACATGTCCTCTGAAGGAGCAGAAGGCAGGGACTCTGGAGGACGGTTGAGGGAGAGGACTTGAGAAAAACTTCCCGAACTTCTCATGTGTGTGCACGTCTTTCAGAGGCTGGCCCTTCCTACAGCCATTGATTGGCCCAAGCCCAGATCGTCAAAACTTGAAAGGATTAGGTTCAAAGAGGAAATGGCACATGGTTATAAAAAGGAGAATGAAGGCTCTCCACTGAGGGGGGGGGGGGCGGGGGGCGGAGACCCTGGGAGGTGGGGCAGGATGTAGGCTAGAGGGTCAGAGATTTGGCCACACCTGAACCCAGTGGGGTTGGTCCAGGGACATTCACCTAAAGGGTCAAGAGTGACTTTCTGGGACTGGTCCAGCCCAAGAAGGATTTGGACAGGAAGGTGGGCAGATTTTTCAGTGGGAGAAGTAGAAGAAATGTCCCACCCAGATCCAGCCTGACCTTGTTCCTGCCCAGCCTTCCATAGAGTAAAAGCTCCAGGAGCTTCCTCAGTTTGGGGGGCGGAGGGGGGGGGGTGGCAACAAGGAGGACCACCAGCTGGAAAAAATTAGAGATGAGGCCTTTGACCTGAGCCATCTTCCAGGCCCGAGTTTTCAGAATTCCTGTTCTCCCAGGGGCCCCTGCACCCATCCCAACAAGGAATGCAGAATCGTCTCCATTCCTCAGCAGGTCTGGAGACTCAGAAGGTACCAGAGTGATGAGATCACAGAGCGGTCCATTAAAGGCCCGGGTTAGAACCCGGGCCGCCCCTCAAAGCTGCGTGGCCCCTCGCAAGTGACTTTTTCTGTCTGAGCCTTGGTTTTCTGACCGTGAAATGGGGGTAGTAATGCCTAAGGGAGCTTACGGCACACACGGACGTTGGATAAGTGCAGCCCATAAGGCAGAGGGGAGGTCTCAGGCCATGCCCCACAGGAGGATTCAAGAAGGCTCCTGGAGACCCAGCAGAGGAGCGCCGGGGCCCCACTGCGAAGCGGCAGTGAGCGGGTCGCCGCCCGGCGGGCGGGCTGCCGGAGGGAGGAGGGCGGGGGGCGAGCCTGAGCGGACGCCTTGGCCCGCAGGAGGTCTGCAGCGAGCTGTGGTGTCTGAGCAAGAGCAACCGGTGCATCACCAACAGCATTCCAGCCGCCGAGGGCACGCTGTGCCAGACGCACACCATCGACAAGGGGGTGAGCGCCGGCCAAGGCCGCCAGCCGGGCCCCGCCCCCTGCCCTTGAGCCACGCCCACCGCGCCGCCGCTGGGGTTCTCCCGCGGCTCTGGCCACGCCTACTGCCCGCAGGTCCCGCCCATGGCCTGAGGCCACCCCCCCGCCCCCACTCCAGCCGCGCTGGTCCCCGCGCGAGTTTCACCTCCAGGCGGCGACCGTAGGCTTAGGCCACGCCCCTGTATTGCCAGGGTCCGAGTGCCCAGACCCCACCTCCACCCTCGCCCCTTCCGTCCCATCCCATGGGTGCTGAGACCTCGGGCTGGGAGGAGGGGCGGGGCAGGAAGGGGCGCCGAGATCCCGGAGTCTACGGAGCCGGACTCACCCCCTCCCTCTCCCCGCCCCCCCCCGACCTCCGGTAGTGGTGCTACAAGCGCGTGTGCGTCCCTTTCGGGTCGCGGCCGGAGGGCGTGGACGGGGCCTGGGGCCCGTGGACCCCGTGGGGCGACTGCAGCCGGACGTGCGGCGGCGGCGTGTCCTCCTCCAGCCGTCACTGCGACAGCCCCAGGTCAGCCCTCAGACCCCTTTGTAAAGAGAGCGGGGCGGCCCCCCTCTGTCTCCCCCCGGCCCCACATCTCTTCTGTCCCCCCACCCCCACCCCTTCCAGGCCAACAATCGGGGGCAGGTACTGCCTTGGTGAGAGACGGCGGCACCGCTCCTGCAACACCGACGTGAGTTCCCCCAGGACCCCAGGCCGGGATCCTCGGCCCCTCTTACACTTCACCCCTGCCCTGCCCTGCCCTCCCGACACCGGCCCCTGGGCCCTGGCGCCGACAGGACCTGGCTCCCCTGCAAGCGGCTGGCTCCTTCCAATTCTCAGATGACTCTCCCACCTTGAACTTGCTTGACCTCCACAACCTCCTCCAGCTATAGCGCGCCCCACCCCCTCCCTTCAAAGCCCAGTTTCCCCAAACTTCCCCCCCACAGCCCTGCCCCAAAGCCGTCGCTGAGCTCGCTGTCACCAAACCCAGGGGTCACGTTTGGGTCCACTACCGCACTGCCTTCCGACTAGGAAGCACGGCCTCTGTCCAGAACTCCCCACCCCACCCCCGCCCCCCTTGCTGCCATCACCGGGCCCAGTGCTCATGCTCCTCCTGCTACACCTTCTGTCTCCTCTTCTCCACTGCTGTCCCGTATTTAAATGCTGGGGTTCCCCATGGCTGGTTGTGGTTTCTGACTGGGAGCGAGTCTTCTGTGTGCACACCTAATAAGCACAAGGCTTACTGCAGCAGGGGGTGCTCAGAGGGCAGGGAGAGCTTTGGAGTGGGGGGTGAGTGGTCTTCCGAGCCCCACCTGGAGGGGCTCGTGTCTCCAGGGAGTCCACACGCGTGCGCCACCCATCCCCCCCCCCCCCCATAATGAGTGTCCTTGGCTCCTTTCTAGGCCTGCTCTCAAGAAAGGCCTCGTGGTCTGAAACCAGAAACCCAGCCATCATCCCCAGCTTGCCCCAAACTCTAATGAGTCATCTGCTCCATCTCAGATGTATTTGTCCCTCCAGCCCCACTGCCTGGACCTAGCCCGGGCCACCAACCAGTCTCACCTGGCCCTCCACAGCCTCCTCCCTGGCCTCTCTGCCTTCAGCTTCACCCCTCCAAGCCATCCCTACTCGGAGCATCCGTCCTCCATCCTCGGGGCTGTGCCCTAATTCCATCCCCCACAACTGGCCTCCATCCCGCTCCCCTCTCTTGCCCCCAGGACTGTCCCCCGGGCTCCCAGGACTTCAGGGAAATGCAGTGCTCCGAATTTGACAGCGTTCCCTTCCGTGGAAAATTCTACACGTGGAAGACATACCGAGGAGGTGAGTGAGGGACCCAGGAGGCCATGGGGCAGTGGAGGGCAGCAGCTGGATACAGCATCGTGGGGTCTGCCCTGAGCGCCCCCTCACCCAAGGGGCCGAAGAGCCCAGGATGTGGCTCAACAGTTCCTTGACTGGACGCTGGGAACCCAGACGCCCTCTGCCCAACCTGCCCAACCTTGTTGGGTCTGGAGTCTGTCCCTCTTTGCCTCACCTCCCCCGGGGAGCGAGCAGGGAGTCCCAGGTGGCCTGGCCCTCGGTCTGACGGGGCTGTGCCCCCCAGGGGGCGTGAAGGCCTGCTCACTCACATGCCTGGCCGAAGGCTTCAATTTCTACACGGAGAGAGCGGCGGCCGTGGTGGATGGGACGCCCTGCCGCCCCGACACGGTGGACATTTGCGTCAGCGGCGAGTGCAAGGTGGAGGGGGCTCCCAGAGAGAGGGCAGGGGATGGGGGAGTGAAGGCAGGGAAGGGGGGGCTCACTGACACTCCGCCCCCCCACCCCCCCTACTTCCCCAGCACGTGGGCTGTGACCGGGTCCTGGGCTCCGACCTGAGGGAGGACAAGTGCCGGGTTTGCGGTGGTGACGGCAGTGCCTGTGAAACCATTGAGGGGGTCTTCAGCCCAGCCTCGCCTGCAGCCGGTGAGAGATCCCCATTCCCTCTCCCTCTGCCCACTTGGTGACTGGGGGCAGGACTGGCCCCATCACAGTAGCCAACATCAGCTACTCAGACCCAGGGGCCCAGTGGGGACCCCAGAAAGTCCCAGGGGCACAGCAATGCCCCAGATCAGGGTCAGGGACTAGCTTGGGCTCTGGTGCCTAAACCTTGGCAATTAACAGGCCAAGAGGGCAGTGACCTAAACCTTTCCCCTCCCCCATCCTGGGAGCCTGGTGCTGGGCTGGAGGCAGAGAGGGGTTGACCGCTCTCCGTGGTCTGAGCCAGGGGCTTGAGGGGCTCTGTGCTGGAGGAAAAGGGTAACTAGGGGAGGGATATCTGCAGGCTGTGGTGAACTTGAGCATGCTTTCCAACCTTGGGCTGAAGGAGAGAGACCCCAGGGAGGGGGTGAGGGGGGCTCCTGGGAGCAAACACACACAGTGAGGCCCCAGTGTGGGGCTCAGGGGATGGGAGGGGACCCAGGTCGAAGTGGTGGAGCCCACTGCAAACCTAACTGTGCTAATGCCACCCTGCTAATGTCAACCCCACATGTCACCTTGTGGGTTGGGGCCTCCACAGCACCCCCGTCCCTCTACGCTGGGGGATAGGGAGTGGATCAGACCATTGTGGTGGTCAGAGAGGCAGAAAAAGTTTGGGTTCAAACCCCAGCCCAGCCACTTCCTAGCTGTCAAACCTGGGCGAGTTGCTTAGCTTCTCTGAGCTTCAGTCTTGTCGTCTGTAAAATGGGCGTGATGACACATCTGCATCACAGAGCCAGAGCTGGGGACGCAGTGCGATGTCCCAGGAAGCACTTAGTGCAGTAATGGTTAGCTGTTATCATCAAGGGCCAGGAATGGGGGAGGTAGGAAGGTGTGGGGGAAGGGTCAAGTGGGCGACATCTGAGCTCCACCGTCCAGGGTATGAGGAAGTCGTCTGGATCCCCAAAGGCTCCGTCCACATCTTCATCCAGGACCTGAACCTCTCCCTCAGTCACCTGGGTGAGCTGGAGGTGGAGGGATGAGGACTGGGGGTCAGCAGGGGGTCAGCATGGCTGGGGTTCTGACCCCGATGCTGTACCCCCAGCCCTGAAGGGAGACCAGGAGTCCCTGCTGCTGGAGGGGCTGCCCGGGAACCCCCAGCCCCACCGCCTGCCCCTGGCTGGGACCACCTTTCAGCTGCGACAGGGGCCAGATCAGACGCAGAGCCTAGAAGCCCTGGGACCCATAAATGCATCTCTCATCGTCATGGTAACGATAGTGGGAGCAAGGTGCCGGAAGATATTAGCATCCTTGTGGGGACCGGAGCTTGGCTTCCACTTGATGGCCCCCTCCCCCACCTCAGGTACTGGCCCGGACAGAGCTGGCAGCCCTCCGCTACCGCTTCAATGCGCCCATTGCCCGAGATGCACTGCCCCCCTACTCCTGGCACTATGTGCCCTGGACCAAGTGCTCAGCCCAGTGTGCCGGCGGTGAGGTCGGGGTGGGGTCAGGGACGGGCACCCGTCCCCTGGGCTCACCTGCTGGTCCCAGCAGGGCTGAGCGGGTCTCTTGGCCACCCCCAGGCAGCCAGGTGCAGGCCGTGGAGTGCCGCAATCAGCTGGACAGCTCGGCCGTGGCCCCCCACCATTGCAGCGCCCACAGCAAACTGCCCAAGAGGCAGCGAGCCTGCAACACGGAGCCCTGCCCGCCAGAGTGAGTGCCCGCGGGGGTTGCAGGGTTAGGGAGACAGAGCAGGAGTGGCAGTGCTCCCAGGATTAGGGTGACAGTGCTCCCCAGGGTGGGGTCAGGGCTCTCCTGGAGGGGGAGTCAGAACCATGACGCTCCTTAGCCTAGTCGGGGGAAATCCCGTCTCCAGCGGTGTGATGCACCTCCCCACCCCCAGTGCAGGTGCAGGGTGATGACACTCCACGTGCGCACTGGGGGTGCTCCCTGCAGAAGCGGCAGGCATGCCTGTGCCCGGTTCCGTAAAGATGCTGGCTACTGGGGAGGAGGAGGAGGCTATGCCAGCACCCCGGACTCGGGGTGCCCTCCCTGCATACTCTCTCAGGCCCGCCCCCTCCCCACAGCTGGGTCGTAGGGAACTGGTCGCGCTGCAGCCGCAGCTGTGACGCGGGGGTGCGCAGCCGCTCGGTCGTGTGCCAGCGCCGAGTGTCAGCCGCCGAGGAGAAGGCGCTGGACGACAGCGCGTGCCCGCAGCCGCGCCCGCCAGTTCTGGAGGCCTGCCAAGGCCCCGCTTGCCCGCCCGAGTGGGCCGCCCTGGACTGGTCCGAGGTCAGCCGCCCCTTCCCGCCCCCGCACAACCCGCTCTCTGTGCAGCGGCGGGTAGGGACCGGGATGCCCATAGTGGGTGCCCACCGAGGCACCTCTCCGCAATCACAAGCCCCTCCTGCTAGACCTAGTGCCCCCGCCCCCGCGCGCGGGGGCGCGCGCGACCGGTCCAAGGTTAGCTGACCCCTCCTCGCCTCCCTCTGGACCACCATCCTCCCCCCCACCCCCGTGCGTGAGGGGACTGGAACGCCCAAGAGCATGAAACCCCTTCTCCGACTGCAGTGCACCCCCAGCTGCGGGCCAGGCCTCCGCCACCGCGTCGTCCTGTGCAAGAGCTCTGACCACCGCGCCACGCTGCCCCCTGCGCAATGCCCGCCCGCAGCCAAGCCGCCAGCCACCATGCGTTGCAACTTGCGCCGCTGTCCCCCGGCTCGCTGGGTGACCGGCGAGTGGGGCGAGGTAGGCCGGCGCCCTGGGGGCGGGGGCGGGGGCCGCGGCGGCCCAGCCGAGGCTCAGCAGCGACTCCCCGCAGTGCTCCGCACAGTGCGGGATCGGGCAGCAACAGCGCGCGGTGCGCTGCTCCAGCCACACGGGCCAGCCGTCGCGCGAGTGCGCAGAGGCTCTGCGGCCCCCGGCCACGCAGCAGTGCGAAGCCAAGTGCGACAGCGCGCCCCCTGGGGACGGCCCCGAAGGTATGCGGGACGGGAGGCCAAGGGGCACCCAGAGGGCCTTGTCCAGAGCGTGGGAGTCCTGACCATTGGCCTGGAGCACCTCCAACCACCGCAGTGCCTTTCTCTGTCCCCTCCAGGCTCTTCACCCTCTCCCTGCAGACATGTATTAAGTGCTACTGCATGCCAAGCTCTTTAGGCACCTGATCCTTCTGGGCACCCAAACTCAGGTCTTTCCCGCAGCCACCTCCATGACCCTCATCCTGTTCATCTCCACC
The DNA here is from genome assembly GCF_029215605.1 of Mirounga angustirostris. Taxonomy (NCBI): domain Eukaryota; kingdom Metazoa; phylum Chordata; class Mammalia; order Carnivora; family Phocidae; genus Mirounga; species Mirounga angustirostris. Next base: position 210,625,400 of record NW_026991709.1, on the reverse strand, counting down.
TGTACCATCAACTGCCGAATTTTTTTTCTTTAATTCAGAGTTTCTCAACCTTGGGCACTATTGATGTTTTGAGCCAGATAATTCTTGGGGGAGTGGGGCTGCCCTATGCCCTGTAGGATATTCAGTAGCGTTCCTGACTTGTGTCCGCCCCCAGTGGTGACAAGCAGAAATGTCTCCAGATCCGGCCAAATGTCTCCTGGGGAACAAAATCGTATTCCTTTGAGAACTGCTGCTTTAAATATGTCCTTTTTTTTTTTTTTTTCCTACCTAAGTAAATTTATTTTCCATACAGGGCAATAGATCGCTTACTCCGGGCACTGGAACCAAACTGCCCGGATTGGGCTCCCTCCTCTGTGCCTTCTAATCTGTCAAGGGGGATAAATAATACACTCACTTGAGGGGGGTGCCGCATGAGGGAGATGGAATAAAACAATCCACGTGAAACCCTTTATTAGGCACCAGGCCCTGTCCTACATCACTGGCCAAGTGGGAGCCCGCATCATTGTCGCAAACAGATGGTCGATTACCGTGAACACAAAATACTCAAATACCCTAAAAAGGAGCGACTTCTCTGGAGCTCAGGGTCCTCCGTCTATTACAAAGGATAACGAGCAAGGATTACAGCCCCAAATGGATCAAAAGGATAACTGAAAGGGAATACTTTTCTCGTGATTTAATGCTGGGTCTGAGTCCCAGACCCAGCACTGTCTCTCTCTCAAAGTCCTCCAACAGCCTAATGACCGATTTACAAGTCCCCCCCCCCTTTGAGTTAGTTATAAGCTCCCTTTGAGAAGCGAGGAAACTGAGACAGAAAAGCTAGGAAGCTCAGTGCAGGCTGCAGACGCGCCCCTGAGGGAAGGGGCTCTGAGATCTGATCACTCCCTCCCCCCCCCCACCCCGTTCTCCCGCCCCACTCCAGAATGCAAGGATGTGAACAAGGTCGCCTACTGCCCCCTGGTGCTCAAATTTCAGTTCTGCAGCAGAGCCTACTTCCGCCAGATGTGCTGCAAAACCTGCCAGGGCCGCTAGGGGGCGCGCGGCCCCGGAGCTATACAGCTGGGCGCTGGCTGGAAGGGACCCGGCCCGCAGCTGGCCAGCCTGAAGGAGCCCGAGGGGGCGGGAGCTGGGAGTAAAGGGTGAGACGAAGCCGGAAGTTATTTATTGGGAACCCCTGCAGGGCCCCTGGCTGGGGGATGGAGAGGGGCTGGCCACCCCAGGGCCCCCTCCTCATCTCCTCTCCCAGTTCATAGTGAGACCCCCTCCAGGGTGGGTTTGAGGAGGGAACAACTGTTCGCCCTAGCGCCCTTTTCACCCACTCCTAGGGAGCCCCCAATACTGCCCCCCCTTTGACCGGAATATGTACTGTGAAGAGTGGGGGTGGGGAGGGGGTCTGCCTGCGTCCTGCCCCCAGCACTGCCCTATCCCTCCACTCTGAGCTGGGGGGGAGGGGGGGAGGGGGAGGGTCTATGTCCGCTATGGGGAGGGGGATTAGCACCACCCCCCTGACACCCTCCCCCTGACCAGACTAGCTACGGGCTGAGGCAGAGTTGGCAAGATCCGCCCCAACCTCTGCCCTGCCTGCCCCAGGGGGACCCCGACATCCAGGCGCCCCCATCATGGTGCTACAGGCCCTGCCCTGGGGCCCACACACCCCTCGCCAGGAAGCCCTCCATCAATAAAGTTCTGTCTTGTGTAGATTTCCGAGTGTTGGTTTGTGTGCGTTTCAGTGTGTCTGAGTCACACGCAGTCCCCACCACCGAATGGAAGCGGCCGTGCCCCCCTCCCGCAGGGGGTCCCCATCAGTCCAAAGGGGCCTGTCACCAGCACAGACGACAGCCCAGTGATTTTACAGCTTCTCAAGGAGGGACTCAAAGCTAGCCGGTCTGACACCCGCCGTCCCCGGCCACCCCATCCCCAGGCCCTCGGCAGGCTCCAGCCGCACGGGGCTCCCGGGCCTCGCGGAAGTTCCTCAGCCTCCCGCCATCTTCCCATCTCGGGGGGCCTTTGCTGGAGCTGCTTCCTCTGCCAGGTGTACCCTCCCCTCCCCTTTTCACCTGGTTAACGCCAGCTCACCCTGCAGCCTCAGCGTCCCCTCCGTGCAGAAGCCCCCGCGGAAGCCTCCAACAAGGAGAAGGTGTCCCTGCCTGCTCATTCGCCGGGGCCTGGAGGCATTGGGGCGGTGGGCAGGCGCCAAGCCCTCGAGCAACCTCGTGCGGGAGATTCCGGGAGAGACGCGCTCCTCCCCCGATGTGGCCCACTAGGGGGCGCCGCGCCTTGCCAACGTCCCGGCGCGACGCTGTGTACCGCCCGGAGCGCAGGGATGCCCGGGTCCTCGCCTCCCTGCCAGGCTCCCAGGGTCGGCGTACGCCTCCTCCCCGCTGTGTGGCACGGGAGGTGACAACCTGTCCGAAATGCCACTTCCTAAATGTCAAGAGGAGACCGGGACGTGGCCCGCTGCTCTCCCAAGATCGGGACATGGGCCAACACTTGATGAATCCTATGTGTGCCGGGCACTGCGGCGAGGGCCTGCACCCCCGTTTTATCAGAAAGTGGGGGGCCCCGGAAGTAGCAGGGCCGGGGGGTATTAAATCCAGAGCTGACACCCCAAGTCTGGGATCTAACAGCTGCCCCCTGGTTCCTGATAACTTCCACTCATGATGTGTGTCGTCCTTCCCCCCCACCCCCCCCCCGACCCCGACCCCGACCCGCATGGCTCCCCACTGGCCTTTCTGGGGAAAAGACCCGCAGAGGCGGCTCTGGAAGAGGGAGTTTGCTTAGGGACGCCGGAACAGTCGCACATCTGAAGTGGTTTTGAAGAGACCTGAGCAGCCCAAGTGCTTCCCGAGGTTGCTCTGAACGAGCAGTCAGTCCTGCAGCCAGCTGACCTGCGTGCTATTTGCTGCAGCCTCTGTCCGCGGAGTTGGAGAAAGGGCCTTTCCGGAGCCTGGCAGCCGCTGCCATCGATCCTCGACCTCTCCCTTCAGGCTCAGAGCCCCAGACGGCCAGCATCCTCAGCCCCAGGGCTGCAGCGGGAGCTCTCTCCCCGCCCTTAGCCCAGCTTCCCTCCCCTGTAGCAGTGGCCCCTCCCGCTAAAGGAAGTGGGAGGGGGGCTGTTCTAAGAGGAACTAGGGCTGGGAGTCTGGTGCAGGAGCAGGAGCAAGGCCATGCCCGAGCCACCCCCCAGAACACCCTGAGCCTCTACCCCTGCCACGACCTATCCAGGTGCTCCCCAGAGGCCCGATACAACCTCCGACCATGGTAAGTCCTTCAAGGGCGGGCCCTGAAGTGCAGGGGTGGGGGGCACCAGCCGGGTGGAGGTGCCCTGGATGCCACCAGTCAGAAGGTGGGGCTGTGGGGATGGGCACAGCAGACCCTTTGGGGGTCCCTCACTGTAGCTCAGGTGCCCCCAGCATCCTTCACCAGGGACCAAGCTCACATCTGGTGGTGCCAGGATGCCAGAATGGTGATGGGGGACCAAGGATGGACCAGTAACTGAAGGACAGAAGATGACCCCGTGGAATCACACGGTATCTGCAGGGACAAGGACAGACCCCTTTCTCGGGGCTTCGGGAACCAGTTTCCAGCCCAGCTGGGTCACTCATCTTCCCGTGTGGCCTTGGGCAAGTCACTTCCCCTCTCTGGGCCTCGGTTCCCACATATGTCATATTTGGAAGTCAGCTGAGATGTAGAAGGTGGTCGGGGAAACTCTCAGAACTTCAGAAAGTCTATGGGTTCCACCGCTCTGAGTCCACAGCTGGGAGCAGAAGCTGAGTCGAATGGGCAATGGGGGGCAGCGATGGTGTGGTGACATCCTGCCTGTGTAGGGGTGGTCTGGTCGTAGCAATCCCAGAAACAGAAGACGGGGAGACCCGGCCTGGCCATACCACCACTGGTACCCTTCCGAGCATGTATGGCAGGGGATACTCTGCGGCCAGAGGTGTCACCACCCGGGTGAGGTTGAGATCTGGTGATGATTAGGTGACAGGGTTCAGGAGACTGTCACTCACACAGGTCTAGACCCAGCAGCATCATGGCACACGTGAAGAGAGAGCCCGGGCTGCTAGAAAATTTGCCCCCACCGCTCCTTCAAGCCACTTCAGCTTTCATTTTTTGTCAGTCTGTCAATGACAGCATGTGGCAGGGACAGTCACAGAGCCAGTGGTGACAACTGCAGTCTTCCTGGCAGCTGCAGCCGGCAGCTGACCAAGGTGGAGGAGGCTGGGTGGTAGACCAAGCGGCCCGGATTGTGTTAGTCTGAGAGAGAACCTCTCCTGACTTCAGAAAGCCGAGGATACATTGGGCATCACTGGCCAAGGACCCCTCTGGGTAACTCACAAACCAAACCATCAGCTAGAGCTCTGGGCTTGGGATGGAAATTCTTCAAAGAAGGAGCCAAGCCAGGAGGGCTCAGGAGATCAGATGGACAGACTTTGATCAAAAGAACACAGGAAATGATTTGCTACTTGAAAGAAAAGCAACCCCTCCCAAGGAAGCCATATGAAATGCTTAGTCAATGGTTTGCTACGCCGACGGGCTGTGAGAGGGGAGAAGCTCCCCCAAGAGGACCACGGAGGGAAAAGAAAAAGAGCAGACCCCATCCACGAGGCTAATACTTCTATCGAGGGGTGCTGATTGCTTCCTGGAGGGATGATGACAAGTGCCAGGAAGAGTGTTGAAAGATTCAATGAAACAATGTCCATAAAGCTTTACAGAGCACCTCCTATGCACTCTATATAGTAACCATCACTGTGGGTGATGCTCGTTCATTGCTGGAGTTAGTGATGGTGGTGGGTGGAGGTGACTCCTTCTCAGTCGCTGTTGAACGATGGTTCTTGGGTTGTTGGTACCATTGGCGGTGATGGTGCTCATTGCTGTCTGTTGTTGCAAGTTGGCGGTGACTGTAGTTCTCGTGGGTGTGCTGGTGGTGGTGATGGTCGCTTTTGGTGCCAGCTAGTGTGGAATGTTTGCAGTTGGTGGTGGGTCGTTGTCAGGGTTGACCCATGGAACAATGGCAGTCGGTGGTCCCTGTCCTTCGGAGTTGGGTGGGGATGGTATAGCATCCTTTTGCTGTTGGTTGGTCATGTTGGTTTCGGGATGGCTGTTTCCATGGTAGCTGGCCATGTGTGGTTATTGATGGCTGGTATTGTGAGCGTGGGTGTCATGGCGGTGGGTGATGCTAGGGAAATTGGTGGTGCGATTCGTCATTGTTTTCCTGTTTGATGTTGACTGCTGGTGCTGGTACTGAGGTTCAGCAGTTTTTGTTTGACTTTGATGGCAAGGTGGGTGAAGGCAACAACTGACTGTCCCCAGTTGGTGGTGGTGGTGGTGGTGGGGTGAGGGTAAGGATGATTGTAAAGTACAGACACAAAGCAGGGAGACCAGTGATGTGGCTGCTTGGTCCACAGGCAGCAGCCGTGGGGATGCACAGAGAAGGCTGCTGGCCAAGAGAGAGTTGGGGTGGAGGACTCTAGAAGGACAAGGGTCGCCACCTGTCCCCTCCAGTTAGGCCAAAAGGAACCTGAGAGCCTTCCCCCCCCAAGGGAGGGGGGACCTCAAGAGCCTTTGGAGGCGAGGATGCTGTTTGCACAGTGCAGGGATGCAGGGTGTGGCCCCAGAACCCCACTGAGTCGGGGGAGGACAGGACCAAGGCTGCAGTGACACGCCGGGGTGGGGGGTGGGGGACAGGAGCTGGGGGCTGGTCCCAGCAGCGGCTGCCATGGCAGCTTCACATCTCTTCCCTGCTTGCGACCACAGCTCGCAGGACCCCAACGAGGAAGGAAGTGGCTGTTTCGTTAGTCTCTCCATCTGGGGCTCTTCTCATCAGCACCCAGGAGCTGGGAGGCCAGAGCAGTTAGGGCAAATTGCAAAAGCTCCCACGTCCAGCGTCTCCTCCTGGCCTTGCACCCTGAGCCTGTGGGACCGGCCAGCTTCAGGCTGCTGCCGCTGGGCATGGTGAGGACAGCTAGTGTTTCCGCTTCCCAAGCCTGACCTCATTGAACCTGCACGGCTAGCCGCCCCCAAGAGGCCTACAGCCCTCAGTGTTCCCATTTTCCCGATAAGGAAATAGCCATCACTGTTTCCAGATGAGGAAATAACCTTCCCTTCCAGGGAGGTTAGGTGAGCTGCTGGACAACCCAAAAGTGGCAGAGGATGTCAACTCAGTGACTCCTAAGGTCATGCTTTTAACAGCCACCTTGACCTGCAACGTCCTGCTCCTCCCTACAAGATGAGGGGCCGTGGGGACTTGGGGGTACTGACATGCCCCAAGCTGCCCAACCCTCCAGCCTCATTTTGACCTGGAATCTCCACTCCAGAGAAACCAGAAGCCCCACTCCACATGGCCTCTGTCTTAGACTGGGGGGGGAGTCTCTCCGAAGAGCCAAAGTTAGAAGTTACCTCCCACCTCCCACCCCAGCCCTGACTCTCTTTCACAAGAGCCCCATCAGGTTGAGTCATACTTGGCTTGTGGTCAACTGTGACCACAACATCTTCGTTGCACCCCCACCCCCAAGGAAGGGACTCAGAAATTCAGTTTCAACTTGATCTAGGAGACTTGGGAGCCACAGGGAGATGGGTACTCATGACACAGGGCAGGAGGCGGCAGTCTCGTCCCAACGGTACCTCATTCATTCCTTCACTCCCTCAACAAGCATCTATCCACCAGCTCCTATGTCTTCTGTCAAACACTGATCACCTCCACTAAATGCTCTTGGGGTCACCAGCTGCCATTCCCTGAGGCATCCAGTGCACCTCCTCTCTGCATGGGCTCACTGACTCCTCTCAGTGAGAGAACCAGTGGAGGAGGTTTATTATGGAATCCATTCTACAGATGGGAAAACCGAGGCTTGGAGAAGTGAAGCAGCCTCCCCGGGGTCACATAGTCAGTCAATATCAAGCCAGGCCTCACACCCAACTGGTCCCATGCCAAAATTCTTGACTGTCCTTCCACACACTGCACTCACTTGAGCAACACCCTCTCTCCCTCTACCACCAACAACCCATGGTTTTTGTCCTCACAGGGGGCTGGGAGTGGATCTGGAGGCTCCAGGTTCCCCAGGGGCAGGCCACAGAGAGACAGAATGGCAGGGGCTGCAAGAGGCAGAGGGCCACTCAGCTGGCTGGGGGAAGAAGGAAGGGACAGGAAGAGGAACCAAGTCCTTGGTGTCAAGAGAACCAGCCAGACACAGCCAGCATCAGAGAAAGGAAGTGGCCTTGAACCTCGGCCCAGCCTGAGGGCCCCAGGAGGGTAGAGACCAGACTGACCCCCCAGAGGAACCTCTGGACAGGACCAATCTTGTCTCCGCCCCATCTTCATCTGATCTGAAGCACCAACCCCAGCCACCTCTGACCTGCAGACGGGGCTAAGGGCGGCCATCCTCCCTTCCTGCTGTGTGACCTTGGAGAGGACAAGGAACCTCTCTGTGCTGTAGTTTTCTCTTCCACAAAGTGGACCTGGTCACAGTACTGACGTCAGCATGATAAATGAGGTCATTCGCGGAAGAAGCCCAGACCGCGGTGTAGCACACAGAAAGTGCCAGTGGGCTGTTAACTATCCTGATGATGGCTGTTGGTTACCATAGTTACCACCCGAAGCCCCACCCCTCAGGTCTTCAGAGAGAGGATCCACTTCCTGTCCCCCCCATCAGCGCCCCACCCACCCACTTCCCCACCGACCTTGGCTCAGAGAAAGAGCAGACCCCCGCCTGCAGCCCCTGGATGACAGCAGCCCACAGAGGATACCACTTTGCTCCCAGATTTCATCCTCCCTTCTCACCAACATGCTCTGGTCTCCCCATCTTGAAAACAGGAAACCTGCTCCCTGACCCCTCCTCTTCCCACACCATCTTCCCCTCTTCCCCTTCTCAGCCAGACTGTCTGAAAGCCATCCTCACTCCCTGTCTACACCTCCTGACCTCCCCATCTGGCTTCTGAATGAGGTGGCCAGTGCTCTCCACGGGGGCCCCTCTGAGCCTCCGGTGAGCTGGACACTCTTCAGTAGCTCGGGGGTCTGGTCGATGGCTCCCTGCTTCTCCCAGCTGGCCCTTGTCCTCTCCAGGTCTCACCGGTCCCGGATGCCTCCAACCTCCCAGCTGACGCCCTGCTCAGCCTCTGTCGTAGGCATCCTCTCCAACCCCTGCACAATGCCGCTCCCACAGCTTTGTCCTCCCCACCGCCCTTCCCACTGCACCCCGGGGTCCTTGGTGCATCACGCCCAGCACCCCCTTCTTATAACAGACCCCTTGGCAGGCCCCCTTGAAACCCTGCATTGAAATTCACAGACAGTGAAACACACCGACTCCCATCCTTTCAAAAACAATGTGATCTCCTGTAATTGAGAGGAGAAAGTCACTTGGAAGAAAATATGCACATAAAGATGAAGATGCTCAGGCCAGTGGCCCACGAATGCCCACTGGAGCCCCCAGGTGCTCACGTGGGGACACAGGAGCATCTAAATGAGCTGATGCCAAGTGACGCGTCAGCCACGTTAACACGATGAGCAGCTTGAGCTTCCAAAATGCCGAACAGGTCTTAGTGCAATCTGAGCAACACTCAAATCTCCCTTGATACAGGTAGTCTGGAAGATGGAGTGGGTGGCAGCCATGCAAAACATACCTAGCTTTTCTGTGTACACATAAAATAGCATTTGATCCTAGATTCCAGTGATTATAAACAGTTTTGTCACTTACATGAGCAGCTGGTAGGGTGGAGTGGGGGCTGCGGTCAAGGCAATAATTTGTGGGCCAATTTGGCACCTGCAGCCCAAATGCCAACCAGTCGTCCCCATTCCCGGGACGATGAAAATGCTCTCACAATTCTTACAGCGTCCCCAGGAGCCCTGCCGAGAATTCTCCAAGCTGCGGACAATCAAGGCTGAGTTCCTTTGCTCCGCATTCAAGGCCCTTCGGGACCTGGCCCTGGTTGACCTCCCTTCCATTCATTCACAGGCTATTGCACTCTTCGACTCGCTCATTCAAATAAGCCCTGACGCCACGTGCAGCCGGGCATTGCCCGAGCCCCCGCCCTCGGGAGCTTGCACACCACAAGATGCAGCCAACGTACAGGGTGTCCAGCATGTGGCCAGGGCTGCGGTGAGGGGCCCCGGAGGCTGTGGGGGTCCAGAGGGAACCTCCACCTGGCCTGGGGTTGGGGAGGGCTTCTTACAGGATATGTCACCTGAGCCAAGTGTGAAGGCCAGACAGGGTGTTCTGAGCAGAGGCCTGAGCATCAGCAAAGCTCGGAGGCGCCCAGGTCAGGGCCTAAAAGAGTGTTTCCCTGGGGGCCGAAGTTACCAGCACAGAGTAAGCGCCCCAGAATCTTTTGTGGGATGGCTGGGAGCGTGATGGGAAGCCACAGATGGGTTCTCAGCCCCGGAGCGAGGAGACCAGGTTTGCCATATGAAAAACTCAGTCTGACAGCTCAGGCTGGAAGCAGTTTGAAGGGGTTCGAGCCCCAAGCCCCCACATAGGCTCCCTCCTCTGCTCTCGGCTCCTGCTTCTGCACCCGCACACTGCCTGGCACACCTTTCCTCCCAGCTCTTGACCAAAGCCCTTCTTGACTTTCGAGGCCCAGCCCAAACACCCCGTGGGCCCCAGCCACTTGTGGGTGTAGACGCAAGAGCCTGGCCTTTGCTGTCAGATGGATCCAGACTCCAGTCCCACACCCTTGGAGACAACTGAGCTGGGTCCGTAGTCAAGTGTCAAATACTTCTCGAGCCTCAGTTTCTGCACCTAGACTCCCCTGAGCTGCCGTGAGGACTGCTCATAATATTGGCTTCACCGCCGGCCCCCCTGCATCAAGCATGTCATAGGCGCTTGGTGAATGTTAATTCCGTCCAGTGCCCCTCGCCAGGGGCCCGTCCTCACCATTCCTTGGGCTGGAGAGAAGTGCCAGCCCCTCACCCCATTTTGGATTTTGTACCCCAGAGCAGTTTACTCCCTCCCGTTAGCCCTGGAAAGTGAGGCTGCTTCTCCCATTGTACAGATGAGGCCACTGAGGCTCAGAGTGGTGTTGGATCACCCCACCTGGATTGGAACCCAGATCTACCCCCCACCAAAAACTGGCCTCATTTAATGTCTGTGGGCATTCCTCAATGAACCCTGCTCTGGCTGTCAGCATGTCCAGAATGTGACCTTGTACCTCCCCTGCTCAGGAATTCCCCAGAGTCCCCAAGAGAGACTGGCCCCTCCTCCACCTCTGTCCTCCACGCCCGCCTGCATCCTCTCCACCCCACGCACCATCTCTCTTCCCCAGAATCTGTGTGGCAAACACTGCTCAGCTTTGAGGACTTGCCTCTGATTCCCAGCATCCTTTGCTCTTGGGGTGTTCCTCTGAAGCTGGGTTTCTTTCTTTGCCACTGTTCCCTGTTCATCCGTCAGGTCATCCCTTCTAGAGCTGAGAGAGGACTCAGTCCCAGTCCCTGCCCTCCAAGAGCTCCTGGTCTGAGAATGAGGGGCTTCCTGGAGGGGGGCCATCTCATGTAGGCATGAGCACGCCTGCCAGGGAAGCTCCGGGCCGCCATCACTCACCTGTTTGCCAGACTCCTCCATGGCAGGGGTATAGTGAACAGAGCGCACCTGAGACAGCCAGTATGTTTAAGTGTCCGAGGCGCTGGATGAGCTCAGTCGGGCTGAAAAGAGAAAACATTCCAGGCAGGCTTCCTGGAGGAGGGGTCTGTTGGGGGAGAGCCTGTGTCTGAGTCTCCTCCCAGGGGCCTAAGGAAAGTCTCACCTGATTTAAAAAAAAAAAAAAAAAAACTGAGGGGGGAAATGAGAAGGGAAAGCTGTGGGGGCCGAGGAGCAGGGTCACGGCCAGCCAGTGGGGCACAGAGGACAGAGGTCACAGCCGGGACAGGCTAGGATGCGTGACCATGAGGGAGGAGGAGAGGAGGAGGAAGGAGGCCATCTAGAGGTGGAAGGGTGGGCAGCAGGTCAAATGCCACAGAGAAGTGAGAAGGAGGGTGAGTCAACCCCCACAAACAAGCCTCCCCCGGTGCCCTTTTCCCCTCCCACAGCCGCCGGAGCCCCAAGCACACTCTACCCCCCCCCCCGGGGCCTGGCATCCATGATAGTGGGACACTAGGTGGAGGGATGGGAGGACAGAGCCCCCTCCTCTGGGACAGGGAGCTCGGACTCCACCTCGCCCACCTCTCCGGGTGTCCCCGAATTGGGGAAGGAGGCTGGCCGGTGGCTGAGGTGAGGCGGAATCAGAAGGAGGTGATGGAGGTGAGCCAGGTGGGGGCGCTGAGACATCAGGACCACCCCCGCCGCGCCCTCCCCCCCACCCCACCCCCACCCCTGGCAGGGGCTCACTCCCATCTGGCTACCCCCACCCCAGGGCAGCAAGGAGCGCTTCCACTGGCAGAGCCACAATGTGAAGCAGAGCGGCGTGGATGACATGGTGTTGCTGCCCCAGATCACCGAGGACGCCATCGTGGGCAACCTCCGCAAGCGCTTCATGGACGACTACATCTTTGTACCCTGGGCCGTGGGCGGGGGTGGGCAGATGATGGAGACAGGGACAGGAGGGTGACTGACCAGTGGAGGGAGGGATGGCATGTGGATGAACGCAGGGAAGGGCGGCAGAGAGGGTGCAGCACGGAAGGGATGGACAGATGCCTGAGCAAATGAGCAGAAGGAGGGATGGGCAGTGAGAGCATCGGGTGGGAGGAGGGGACAGATGGCAGTGACAGCAGGGCTCTGCTTGGGGGCGGCTGGGGTCCTCACTGCTCCCTCCGCCCTGGGTAGCTCAGCCACAGTACATTCCATCTCTCCTTTCTGGACCCAGCTCTGTGTTTTCCCGAAGAGACCCAGAGCACATCTGAGTATCTCCATCTCTCGCTCTGAGCAGCGGGGCTCTGGAGGCCCCAGGGGATTAGGATTTAGGGGACAGGGGCCCATAAGGAACAAAGCCAGCCAGAACACCGCACAGCCCTTAACAGCACCCCAGACCTATATTGGCTCGGTGCTCATCTCCGTAAACCCCTTCAAGCAGATGCCTTACTTCACTGACCGCGAGATCGACCTCTACCAGGGCGCGGTAAGACCGGGGCCAGGTGGGAGGCATAGCCCCGGGACCCCCAGCCTCTAGCCCTGGGCTAAGACCTGACCTTCCCCATCAGGCTCAGTACGAGAATCCCCCACACATCTATGCCCTCACGGACAACATGTATCGCAACATGCTCATTGACTATGAGAACCAGTGTGTCATCATCAGGTACAGAGTGGGGGGGGTGGTCTCCACACCCTCCTGCCCAGGCCCCACAACAGCCTCAGCACCCTAGGGAACTTTGCTCAGAACTCCTGATCCAAACAGAACCTTACTGTCCCTCTCTGCCCCTGGCCCTGCTTTACTTTCCTTGTCACCCCCTGACCCATGATATATTTATTCATTCATTCTGTTATTGTCCATCTGTCCATTCGAAATGTCAGCTCTGAGACAGCAGGGATTTTTGTCTGTCTTGTTCACTACTGTTTCCCAAGAATCTGGTATAGTGCCTGGCACACAGTAGGGAATGAATGAATGAACGAATGAATGAATGATCAGGCACTAGAAAGGGCGCTTATCCCCCCCAACCTTCCCTCCCCAATGGCTGTTGATCATTCTTTCCCGCACCCACCCCCAGTGGAGAGAGTGGAGCTGGGAAGACCGTGGCAGCCAAATACATCATGGGCTACATCTCCAAGGTGTCTGGCGGGGGTGAGAAGGTCCAGGTGAGGGGAGAACAGAAGGACGGGCTGGGTCTCCCCAGAAGCACAGTAATTAACCCCACGACAACCTACCTCGTCCTGACCTCTTCCCACCTCCACCTGCCTCTGCCCCCAGCACGTGAAGGATATCATCCTGCAATCAAACCCACTGCTGGAGGCCTTCGGCAATGCCAAGACCATGCGCAACAACAATTCCAGCCGCTTTGTGAGTCTGCAGCCCCGTTTTGGAGCAAGTGCTCCCTCCATACACACACACACACACACACACACACACACCTGTGTTCTCAATAACATAGGAACTCCCTGCTCCTGGATGAGAGACTCACTTCCTGCTTATAGTCCTGAAAAGACTCCCCCATCAGCTGAACTGTAGAAGCCTTGACTTGTAACATTCTTAAATATTTCCCTGGCTGTGACCATGCTACATCCGTTCCTATTCACAGTTCAGTTCCCAATTCTCTCATTCATTCTTTCTTTCAACAAATTGTTCTTGGGCTCCTTCTTTGTGTCAGGTGTTAGTGCTGAGCCTAATGGAAGATAGAATAGGCCAACAGATCTGGATTTATGGCCTGATTCTGTCACTATTTAGATTTGTGGCTTGGAAAACAAAAATAATGTTTCAGTAGCTTAAACCTCCTGAGGCTCCTGTTTTCTCATCCATAAAATGGGGATGATGTTAATACCCATCTCACAGACCTCAATAATTCCAGTCCAATACCTACACATGAAATGATTTAATAAATTCCATACACTAATAAGATTTTTATTCCCGGGCGCCTGGGTGGCTCAGATGGTTAAGCGTCTGCCTTCGGCTCAGGTCATGATCTCAGGGTCCTGGGATCGAGTCCCGCATCGGGCTCCCTGCTCCTTGGGAGCCTGCTCCTCCCTCTGCCTCTCTCTCTCTCTCATGAATAAATAAATAAAATCTTTTAAAAAAAAGATTTTTATTCCCCTAAATATTATTAATTATATTTTTATGTCTAACATATTCATCATGTAATTATATTTTAAGTATTTTCCTCAACATTTTATTATTAAAATTTTTTTTAAGATTTTATTTATTTATTTGAAAGAGAGAGAATGAGAGAGAGCACATGAGAGGGGGGAGGGTCAGAGGGAGAAGCAGACTCCCTGCCGAGCAGGGAGCCCAATGCGGGACTCGATCCAGGGACTCCAGGATCATGACCTGAGCAGAAGGCAGTCGCTTAACCAACTGAGCCACCCAGGCGCCCCTTATTATTAAAATTTTTAATGGGGCACCTGGGTGGCCCAGTCAGTTGAGCATCCAACTCTTGGTTTCAAGGTCATGAGTTCGGGCCCCGCATGGGGCTCCATACTGGACGTGTAGCCTACTTTAAAAAAATAAAATAAAACAGAAAAATTGGGAGAATGGTATAGTGAACACCTGATGCCCATCTCCGAGATTCTATCATTAACATTTTGCTACACTCACTTTATCATATCTCCATCTGTTCATTTTTTTTTTTTTTAAAGTAAGCTCCACACCCAATGTGGGGCTTGAACTCACAACCCTGAGTTTAAGAGTCACGCTCTCCACTGACTGAGCCAGCCAGGCGCTCCTATTCATCTTTTTTTTTTTGGATGCACTAAAAAGTAAGACAGCAGACACCATACTTTCTGCCCTGCCAACACGTCAGCATGTAGATCATTAATTATAGTCCAATATAAATTTGCAGTGCTCTTTCATTTCTTTTAAAGTAAAATTTGCATATAGCAAAACACATAAATCTAAAGTGGACCATTCACCGAGTTTAGAAAAATGCATACATCTGTGCAACCAAAGCCTTATCAACACACAGAACATCACCGTCACTCCAGAAAGTTCCCTCCCTCTTCAGTCAACCTTTATTCCCACCTCATCCCAGAAGCAACCACTCCTCTGGGCCCTTTTTTTTTTTCCCACCATTTTTCAGCTGTTCTAGAACTTTATACAAATGGAATCAAACAGTATATATTTTCAAACTATTGATACACACAACATGGATGAACCTCCAACACATAGTTATGTTTTATATTATTTTATTGTACAAGAGAATAGGCATATGTCTTGTATTACAGGTGTCTGTGTAGTGGGATGATGTAATGGGTATTGTCATTGCATCACGGTGGCAGAAAGGAAAAAGTAAGGGGGCTTCTCTGCCCTCCAACTTCTGGCCAGAGTAGAACCCAGATATTGTCAGAGACCAAAGAAGGGGCTTGTAGGACCCTCGCTCTGGGCTCAGGGACAACCTGTGAGGGACAGCCAGGATCACTGAAACCAGCAGCAGCCCGAAGAGACACGGAGGCCTCTGTGTTGGGGTCGAAGGACCAGGACAGTGGTCAATAAAATGGGGTACTTCTATGTGCCAGGCACAGGGCTGGATGCCCTGATGAGGGGAAGTTACTAGAGAAGGAGCAGCTTAAACAGAGACTGGAGGGAAGGAGCTGATGCAGAGAGCAACCAGTCCGTAAGTGGGAGGTGGAGAGAGGAGAGTTGAGATCACGTGGGAAAGAGGCCGGGCTCCTAAGACCCATCCTCAATTCCTCCCCTACCTGCACCCTCGGGGAACCTTGGGCGCCTCATCTGGCTCTCTCGGCTTCAGGGCAAATACTTTGAGATCCAGTTCAGCCGAGGCGGGGAGCCGGACGGGGGCAAGATCTCCAACTTCCTGCTAGAGAAATCCCGTGTGGTCATGCAGAACGAAAACGAGAGGAACTTCCACATCTACTATCAGGTGCAAGGAAAGGGGCCGTGAGGGTGAGGCTGGGGCAGAGGGAGAGCCCAAGGGGAGACATGGGAGGGTTAGTGTCCCGGAGCCCAGGGCAGTGAGGACCGGGGCATCACAAGGGCTGTGCCAGTCCAATGCCAGATGCATGAGCGTTGCTCGCCCTCCAGCTGCTGGAAGGAGCCTCCCAGGAGCAGCGGCAGAACCTGGGGCTCATGACCCCCGACTATTATTACTACCTCCAATCGGACACCTACAAGGTGGATGGCACCGATGACCGGAGCGACTTCAGTGAGACTTTGGTGAGCAGTGACCACCACTCTAGAAAGCCGAGGCCCAGAGAGGGGCAGGGACTTGCCTCAGGCCACACAGCGAGTGGGTGAAATAAGCAAGACAGGGATCCAGGTGTCCTGCCTCCCTGCATCCATGCTGTGGCCCCAGAAGCCTAACCCGGGAGGGCAATCGTGGTACAGTTCCTGCCCCTGTGTGCCTGCAGAATGCCATGCAGGTCATCGGGATCCCGCCCAACATCCAGCAGCTGGTCCTGCAGCTGGTGGCGGGAATCCTGCACTTGGGAAACATCAACTTCTGTGAAGATGGGAACTACGCCCGGGTGGAGAGTGTGGACCGTGAGTGTGGGTGCTGGGGAGGGCGGGGTGGATGTGTGTGTCCCAACTGCTTCCTCCTAGGAAGGGTCCCAGGACGGTAAGAACCATGAGGACAATATCTGTGTCACTGGGCACAAAGGAGGGCGACGGAAGTACCACAGGAGGCCCCAGAGCCTAACTGGCTGCTCTCTTTCCCCCCAACCCTGGCAGTTCTGGCCTTTCCTGCCTACCTGCTGGGCATCGACAGCAGGCGGCTACAGGAGAAGCTCACCAGCCGCAAGATGGACAGCCGCTGGGGCGGACGCAGCGAGTCCATCGACGTGACCCTCAACGTGGAGCAGGCGGCCTACACCCGCGATGCCCTGGCCAAGGGGCTCTACGCCCGTCTCTTCGACTTTCTTGTGGAGGTGAGAGAGGCCGGGGCCAGGGAGTGGGAGAGGCCCTGCCCCACAGCGCCCTGGGCTTGGACCAGCCAAGTGTGGAAGGCAGGCTTGGCAGCCACCTGACCAATTCCTGGCAATGGGAGGCATCAAGCAGAGGCGGGAGGGGATCAGGTGGAAGATTTAGGAGGAGGCTCCATCTGGCTGTGGCACAGAGCCCGGGAGGGAGGGGGCTGCTGGAACCATCCAGGCCTGGACTGGGGTTGGGGCTGTGGGGACGGAGACAGATGGGTGCATTTCAGAGCCACAAGGGGGCTGTCAGGAGGACAGAGGGATGCACTGGACGTGTCAAGGCCAAACATGATGACAATGCTCTAGGAGCCAACATTACAGAACGCTTAGCCTCCGCCAGCTACCGTTCCAAGTGTTTTTACATGCGTCAGTTTAATGCCTTTATAAAGCCCTCCAGAGTGGCTGCCGTTATTACCCCCATTTTATTTTTATTTTTATTTTTTTAAAGATTTTATTTATTTATTTGTGAGAGAGAGAATGAGAGAGAGCACATGAGAGGGGGGAGGGTCAGAGGGAGAAGCAGACTCCCCGCCGAGCAGGGAGCCCGATGCGGGACTCGATCCAGGGACTCCGGGATCATGACCTGAGCCGAAGGCAGTCGCCCAACCAACTGAGCCACCCAGGCGCCCATTACCCCCATTTTAAAGATGGGAAAATAGAAGTGCAGAATGGTTAAGAGGCAAAGCGAGCTCCCAAGGTAGGAACCCGGATTTCTAACACCTGGGTTTCTTGTGCGGTGTCTGGGGGCGGGGGACAGAGAGCTGGAGAAGGCAGGAGAGGAGCTGACAAGAGAGGACACAGCCCACGAACGTGGTTCCGAGCCCACGCAGAGGGTGACAAGCTGGCACTCCCCTACTCTCCCCACCCACATTGCAGGCCATCAACCAGGCTATGCAGAAGCCCCAGGAGGAGTACAGCATTGGTGTGCTTGACATCTATGGCTTTGAGATCTTCCAGGTATGGCCTCTGCTCCCCAGCCCGCACCCTGTGCCTCCCTGAGCCTCCTGCGGTAGCCCAGTGGCCCCAGCAGGCTCCAGCATCAGCCCACTGATGGCAGCACCCTTGGCCTCCCTTGGCAGAAAAACGGCTTTGAGCAGTTCTGCATCAACTTTGTCAACGAGAAGCTGCAGCAGATCTTTATCGAACTCACCCTGAAAGCTGAGCAGGTGGGCAGGGGCAGCCAGGAGCCAGGGGACACGGAGGGTGGGGGCAGGACCATGAAGGTTGCTGAGCAACCAGGGGAACCACCCCCCTCCAGCTTCCCATTCCCACCTCTCTCTGCTGACCTGTCCAGGCCCCGTCATGACATTTCCTGTGGAAGCAGTTCTCTGCCTCTAAGACTTTGACAAGGGCTGGGGCATAGCCTCTTTGGTCATTCCTCCAATGGTTATTTATTGAGCACCTGCTGTGTGCCAGGCAGTTTGCAGTGCTGGGGAGACTGCCATGCAAGAGAAGCAGAGCCTGAGACAAGGATTCAGGGCAAATATCAGGAGAGGAGTGAGGAAATGGGAGACATATTTAAAAAAAAAAACAGTTGTTGGGGGGGAAACGCCTGGGTGGCTCAGTCTGTTAAGCATCCAACTCTTGATTTCAGTCAAGTCAGGATCTCAGGGTCCTAGGATCGAGCCCTAGGTCGGGCTCCATGTGGGGAGTCTGCTTGGGATTCTCTCTCTCCCTCTCCCTCTGCCCCTGCCCCCCCACAAACAAATAAATAAATCTTAAAAAAAACAAATAAATAAATAAATCTTAAAAAAAAAAAAAAGCCAGAATAGGGTGTATTGGTGAGCAGGTTACACTGCAGGCAATTGGGGCCAATTTTTGCTGAGCCCTGGAGGGACGCTTTGTAGCACAGACCCGAGTTGACCCAGCCCAAAAGCAACGGAGCCAGAATATTTATCCACCAGCTCCTGTCTGTCGGTGGTCAAGGGCGGTCTGGGGTGGCGGTCCCAGCCTGCCCCACACAGGGCAACAGGCTTTGTTACTGGAGATGGTCCTGAGTGATGAGATGGGGAGATATAGGGAGACACCCACCACACCTCCTTCACCCACCCCTGTGAAGCACGCATTCTAGGAACATGCACATCCTTGCCCAGACACCCACCCCCATCCCTGCCCCCTTTGCTGCTCCCCAGGAGGAATACGTACAGGAGGGCATCCGCTGGACCCCCATCCAGTATTTCAACAACAAAGTCGTCTGCGACCTCATTGAAAACAAGCTGGTGAGGACTGGGCCAGCTCTGTGCATCTTGCTGGGTCTGGAGCTGGGCCCGGGAGAGGAGGGGGTGGGTTAGGGCCCCTTCTCTACCCCTGCTCCCCTCTGAGGGCAGACAGAGCACACCGAAATATCCCACCAGCCGCCTCATCCACTCACTCAACGAACCTTCCCCAGGGCCGCCTGCTCAGGGACAGAGGGGTCAACCCTGACAGGTCCCCCGCCAGGCCATCCCAGTCTGGGGAAGGGAAAGGAGCATGGATCCTTTATGGGGCTCCTCACCCCAACTAGCTTCCACAGCAGTCCCGCACACCATCACCACCCCCTTTGCCCCCCACCCCCCGCCTCCTCCACTCCCTCCCCATTCTGGGAACGGGATGGGGGCAGGGCCAGGCCAGGCTGAGCCGCTGCCCGCCTCCCCCACCCACAGAACCCCCCGGGCATCATGAGCGTCCTGGACGACGTGTGCGCCACCATGCACGCCACGGGCGGCGGCGCTGACCAAACCCTGCTGCAGAAGCTGCAGGCAGCGGTGGGCACCCACGAGCACTTCAACAGCTGGAGCTCGGGCTTCGTCATCCACCACTACGCCGGCAAGGTGCGCGGTGTGCCCCGCCCCCCGCCCGTCCCACCTGGCTGCCGCCTCCCCAGCAGCCCTCAGGGACCTCCCAGCCAGAGCTGCCGAACTCCACGACCCCTTTCTCCATCCCTCCCATTGACCCCCCAGGAACTGGCCTGGCCCCGCACCCTGTTCCTTCAGCTAGGGCTGCAGAAACCCCCACCCGCCCCCGACCAAGGTCAAGCTCTCTTTACTAATAGGACAGCTCCACCTAACAGGACAGAAACTCCCTCCCATTGACCCCACATTAGGCAGCAGACTCCCACACCCCGATCTGAGCTGAAAACCCCACTAACCCCCTGACCCAGGACACAGCCTTCTGACCCAAACTCAAAGACCCCAGGCCCAAGCTGTAAGCCACCGCCCTCCAAAATGGGCTGGAACCCCCTACAGACCCCTACCCAAGACTATAGAAATCCGCCGGCCTCTTACCCTGGCCACAGTCCTCCTCCCCAACTGACAGGACTATAGACGCTCCCATTGACCTCAAGTGGGCAGCAGACAGCCCCAAGGGTCTCCTGGCCATCCTGCAGCACCCCAGTCCCCAAAGTGGGCTAGAGCTCCTATGTTCCTTCAGCCAGGGAATAGCAGCAACCAGGACTATGGAGAGCCCCCCACCTTGGATGGCAGACCCAGCCTACAAGCCAGACTGAAGCCCCCCATGGATCCCCAGCCAGTGCTCGAACCCTCCTGACACCAATCCCAGCCCCTCAATTGACCACAACACAGATACTCAATCTGACCTCCTGACTTCAAATTAAACAGCAGACCCCCAGGGACCCTCTGTCCAGGCTGCAGCACCTCATCCCCAACTCTGGGCTAGAACTGCTGCCTCCCCCTGCCTCTGGCCCAGGCTGCAGCCCTAGCCCTCCAATCTGCACTTGAACATCAGACCTCCAGGGACCCCAAGCCCATGCTGCAGCCTCCTGCCCCTTATTGTGAACTATAGGTACCACTCCATCTTGTCCCCCAGGGCAGGTCCCCACAGGACCCCTGACCACCTGGGCTGTAAGCACCCCCCAGGTCTCAGCCCGTCATTCCCCCAACACTGTCTCTCTCCAGGTCTCCTACGATGTTAACGGTTTCTGTGAGAGGAACCGGGATGTTCTCTTCTCTGACCTCATAGAGCTGATGCAGACCAGTGAGCAGTGAGTGGCCTCCGGGCACAAATCCGCTTAGGGATGGGGGGAGGCCAGGAAGCTCTCCATCTTCCTGGGAGTTCCCATCATGCCTTGTGGGGGGTGGCTGTCTGCAGGGACAGTGTTTCTAGTGACCGGGTCTGACTAAACAGGAGCCCGAGGTCCACAGGAAGAAGTAAGGACAGCATTAGGGGCGGTTCCTTATGGCCCATCCAGTCCTCCCCCATGCAAGCCCAGTCCATGCACGGTGTAGACGGTGTTCCGTGGTACACCATGAAAACACATCGCACCCTGCATTTCTCTGCATTAACACATATGGATCCATCTCCCTGACCACAGCTGCATACCAGGTTCCATTTTTTGCCTTTTTAACCTCCAAACTTTACTCAAGCTCTGCCATGTGCCAAGCACCATTTATTGGAACCTGTGGGGAAGGACACTGGAGAGGTCAGAGGACACGGCTGCTCTCACTGAGTGGAGAGCCAAGTGGGGAGGCAGGCATGGAACTGGAAGAAAAAAAGGCAAATAGAATACAGCAACGCGTGAAAGGCATAAGATAGTGGTCAGTAAGAGGCGGAAATTACGGCTCCTGGACCAACAACAGGAGCATCCTCTGAGCTGGGTACAAATGCAGACTTTCAGGCTCCGCCCCAGACCTACGACATCAGGATCTGCACTGTAACAAGATGCCCCTGGTGCCTCCTCCAGAACCATGTGCACATTTGAGTTTGAGATTCAGCGATCTAGAGCCTCGCTGTCTGTTACATTCCACATCCATGTAGAATCCGGGCTACGTACATCATGACTTTAAAACAACCGCCCTCATGTACAATTTGCATGCCATGAAACGTGCCCAACTTCAGAAGTGATTCTTTGGAAATGTATAGAGCTGTGCAACCATGACTACTATCCAATTGGGAACATTTGCATCACACCCAAAAGATCCCTCGTGCTAAATGGCAGTCGATCCCTCTACCCATTACATGTGTAATTTAAAATTTTTCTTTTTTTAAAAAAGATTTTATTTATTTATTTGTCAGAGAGACAGCACAAGCAGGGGGAAGGGCAGGCAGAGGGGGAAGCAGTCTCCCCACTGAGCAGGGAGCCCGATGCGGGACCCGATCCCAGGACCCTGGGATCATGACCTAAGCTGAAGGCAGACGCTTAACCCACTGAGCCCCCCCAGGCGTCCCAGCATGTAATTTTAAATTTTCTAATAAGCACAGTTAAAAAGTAAAAAGGTGAGAGGCACCTGGCTGGCTCAGTCAGAAGAGCACGCAACTCTTCATCTTGGGGTCATGAGTTCGAGCCCCACCTTGGGGGGTAGTGATGACTTAAATAAATAAACTTTAAAAAAAGTAAAAAGATGGGGGCGCCTGGGTGGCTCAGTCGTTAAGCGTCTGCCTTCGGCTCAGGTTATGATCCCAGGGTCCTGGGATCGAGCCCCACATCGGGCTCCCTGCTCGGCGGGGAGCCTGCTTCTCCCTCTCCCACTCCCCCTGCTTGTGTTCCCTCTCTCGCTGTGTCTCTCTCTGTCAAATAAATAAAATATATATAAAAAAAAAGTAGGGGCGCCTGGGTGGCTCAGTTGGTTGGGCAACTGCCTTCGGCTCAGGTCATGATCCTGGAGTCCCTGGATCGAGTCCCGCATCGGGCTCCCTGCTCAGCAGGGAACCTGCTTCTCCCTCTGACCCTCCGCCCTCTCATGTGCTCTCTCTCTCTCGTTCTGTCTCAAATAAATAGATAAAATCTTTAAAAAAAAAAAAAAGTAAAAAGGTGAATAGATGACATTTAAAAATGTTTTCGTATACCCAATATACCCAAAATATCATTTCGACATGCAATCCATATAAAAATTAATAATGAATGAATATGAATCAATTAAGAATGAATGAACTACACTCTCTTGCCCCATACTGCGGTACTCATTGAAATCTGGTATGCACTTTAACACTCCCAGCGCATCATGATTCAGACAGGCCAAGTCTCAAGGGCCTCAATAACCAGTGACCAGGGGCCGCCATATTGGAAAGCACAGAGCCGTGGTCCTCAAAGTAGGGTTCCTGAACCAGCGGTAGCAGTACCACCTGGGAACTCATTAGAAATTACTGAGCCCCAGCCCAGATATGTGAATGAGAAACTCGAGAGGAACCGGGTGGGGGCCCAGCCAGCCGTGTTTTCACAAGCTCTCCTGGTGATTCTGGTGTCCACTGGGGCAAGCACTGGATAGAAAAACTACGTTGATAAAGGGCTAGAGCGTGTGGTGGGCATCATTCACTCTTTTTTTTCTTTACTTTCTTTTAAGTGTGATAAAATACACTATAAAGTTCACCTTCTTCACCATTTTGCATTGTACAGCTCAGTAACATGAAGCACATTCACAACGCAACCATCCCCACTCCCTCATTCCAGAACTCTTCCTTTTTTTTTTTTTTTTAATTTATTTATTTGACATAGAGAGAGCACAAGTAGGCAGAGCGGCAGGCAGAGGGAGAGGGAGAAGCAGGCTCCCCGCTGAGCAGGGAGCCCGATGCGGGGCTCGATCCCAGGACGCTGGGATCGTGACCTGAGCCGAAGGCAGCCGCTTAACCGACTGAGCCACCCGGGTGCCCCCCAGAACTCTTTCATCCTCCCGAATATGTATGGATGAGCAGTGCACTCGTTCTGTGTTATGGCGGTCGGGGAAGACCTCACTGAGGAGATGAGGGAGGGGATTGTGACTGGAGCAAAGAATGTCGAAGCAATCCCCTGCTGATGGACAATCAGACTGGGCCGATCTAGGACTACCACAGGCAGCCAGCACGCTTGCATCTCTTCGCTCACTCATGTGAGCCTGCGTGTGCTCCTACAAGGGGACCTGCCCCTAAAGCCCGAGATGCTGACATGTTGCAGCCCTAGAGAGACGTTCCTACTGAACTGAACTTTGTTCTACTTTACTTGCTACCCAAGTCGTGCATGGTCGTAGCGGCAGAAGGAACAGCACGAATAGATCAAGGAACCAAAAGGACAAAACGAACTGTGCGGTTCTCACCATTACACCCGCCACACTCAGGGAGAACTATGCTAGCACCCAAGGTTCAGCTGCACCTCTGACTCCCCCTGTCCCCGCTGCCTAGGGCCTTCCTCCGGATGCTCTTCCCTGAGAAGCTGGATGTAGACAAGAAGGGCCGCCCCAGCACGGCTGGCTCCAAGATCAAGGTGGGCCTGGGGCCGGAGAGGAGAAGCTGGGCATAGGGAGGGCTGGGGTCTGTCTCTCTCTCGTCCTGGAGCTTCCGCTCCTCTCTCTGGCACCCTCTGTGCTGCAGGGTCTTCTTCCAGCTCTGGAGCTAGTGGGGAGGTTGGACCAGTTGCCCTGAAGTCCCCCCTAACTCTCTAAATCCAAAAGTGAACCATCATCTCAATAATTTTTTTGGTCTTCTGGTTACTTACCGCTTTAATTTGAATTGTGGTAAAATATACATAAAACGTACCATTTTAACCATTGTTAAGTGCACAGCTTAGTGGCATGAAGCACATTCCCATTGTGCCACCCCCCCCCCACTATCTGTCTCCAAACTTTCCATCTCCCCAGACTGTCTCCAGAACTTTCTCCAGAACTTTCCATCTCCCCACACGGAGACTCTGTCCCCATGAAGCACGGACTCCCCACCCCCTGCTCCAGCCCTGGCTCCCACCCTGTCCTCTCTGTCTCTGTGCACGGGACTCCTCTGGGGACCTCCTGGGAGTGGGGTCCTGTGGGATGTGTCCTTCCAGGTCTGGCTTACCTCACTCAGCATAATGTCCTCAAAGTTCGTCCATGTTGTAGCAGGTGTCAGGATGTCCTTCCTTTTTAAGGCTGAAAAATCTTCTAGCGTATGAATGGGCCACATTTTCCTACCCATTCCTCTGTGGATGGACACTTAGGTTGTTTTCACTTTAACCTATTATGAATGGTGCTGCTATCAGCTGGGTGTCCCAGTCTAAAGAAATCTCTTCATAACCGCTCATTGAGCCCTTGCCAGGGCTGGCTGCAAACGCGGGACCCTTTACACACATGGGACTAGTCCCACCCGGTGGATGGGGAGACCAAGGCTCACGGCAGCAGTCACCGGCCCGGACCACACAGCAGAGCACACCCCACATCGAGGTCTCCCGTGCCCCTCTCTCCAATCCCCCCGCCTGGAACAATGTCCTTTCTAGTCTCCTCCAAGGGACTAAAATGCACAACTCAAGGGACACACACATGATTCCCTACTCCCAAAGCAGTGGTCCCCCTCGAAGGACAGGCAGAAATGTTCTATGCAACATGTTGTCTTGAGTGCTCAGTTACTCCATCAACAAACATTTGCTGAGCACTTACTACGCGCCAGATTAAGCAGTGAGTGCTGCAGACAGGAGAGCTCCTAGTCTGAGGTTCAAGGATCAGGTACACACACAATATCAAGCCCCATGGTGTGTGCTAATGGAAGAATGCACAGACCAGGGACACCGGACCCCTTGGCTCACTGCGAGCCAGCCCCCCACTCAGGGTCTCTCTGTCCCCTGACCCTGTACCCAGGGTGGGAGGAGAGAGGGTCCAAGGGCCCCGTCTGTGCACCACCCCCGCCTTCTCCCCCACCTCAGAAACAAGCGAATGACCTGGTGACCACCCTGAAGAGATGTACACCCCACTATATTCGCTGCATCAAACCCAACGAGACCAAGAAGCCCCGTGACTGGGAGGAGAGCAGGTGACTACCAGCTGGACCAATGCACACAGCCTGTCCCCCCAGACTGACCCTCCCTCGAGAGCCCACCCAGAGTCATGCGACCCATCCCGAGGATGACCCCTAGGACCAGCGCAAAACCTCTCAGGGTCCTGGGGTTCTACCCAGCACTGACCAAGACCCTCCGGACTGCAGGGATGAGTGGAACTGAGCGTCGGGTGACCCAGGGATTAGCACAGTCCCCTCTGTCCCCAGACCCTAGGACGCACCCCTAGAATTAACCCTGGAACTGACCACAGAACTCACACAGACCCCTCCCCCCAGAAGCTAGGCCCCCACTCCACAGAACTGACTCCCAGACACTGAAGTCACCCCCCCAAACTGCCCCCAGCACGAATCCAGACCCCCCTGGTCTCACATCTGCCCTCTCCAGCCCTGCTCAGCAGCACCCACTCACACCCAGGACCAGGGAGTATCCCCCAGGGGACTCACAGTGCCTTCCCCCTTAGGGTCAAGCACCAGGTGGAGTACCTGGGCCTGAAGGAGAACATCAGGGTGCGCCGGGCTGGCTTCGCCTACCGCCGCCAGTTCTCCAAGTTCCTGCAGAGGTGAGGCTCCCCCACCTGCCCCAGGCCCTCCCCACCACCCCGCAGAGGGACTGCCAGCAGGGACCCCAAACCCTCCCACACCCTCTGCCTCCAGGTACGCCATTCTGACCCCTGAGACGTGGCCCCGGTGGCGTGGGGATGAACGTCAGGGCGTCCAGCACCTGCTCCGGGCGGTCAACATGGAGCCAGACCAGTACCAGATGGGGAGCACCAAGGTCTTTGTCAAGAACCCTGAGTCGGTGAGTGTGAGAGAGAGGGAGATACGTGCATCACCGCACGGGGGCAGGTCCTGCTCTTCAGGCCACTTTAGGCCTCAGGCATGTTGCCTTACCCCTCGGAGCCTCCGTTTCTCCTTTTGGAAAGTGGGGAGAGTGGTAGCCCCCCTGCAGGATTGGGGTGAGGCTCAGACAAAACAGGAAGTCCGCTACGCAGTGTGAGCGAGTGCTCAGAAAAACCTGAATTAGCCGGATAGTCCCTGGTGGCCAGGCGGCAGGTGGAGAAACACAGAGCCAATGAGGGGTAAGAACTCACAGCTCTCCAGAACGTCTCTTGTCCCTTGTTTCCTTCTCTCTGTCCTTCTCTTTCCGCTTTCTTCCTTTTTTACTAACTTCCTTCTGTGCTTTCTCCTTTCCTACGTTTTCTTACCTCTTCCCTCCTTCCTTCCTTCATGAACACACTGAGTCCCTGTCCAAGTGGTGGTTGGTTGATCCCAAGACCTGCCCCAGGCCCTGATCTACCACAGACAAACCTCATTCCGCATCCTCCATGCACAAATGATCCCTCCAGCACGTCGTTATCAGCTCTTAGCCTTTTAGCGAAAGGCTGGGAGCCCCACCAACTCCATGCTGCCTCCGCTTGCATGGAAAAAACGAAGTCACAATGACAAATCTGTTCTGGGGACCTACTGTAAGCATGGCGACTATAGTTACCAATGCTGTGTTGTATACTTGCAATTTGCTGAGAGTAGATCTCCCATGTTCTCACCACAAAAAAGAAATGGTAACCGTAGGTGCTAGTTAACAGTTCTGCAATATATACATATATCGCATCAACTCATGTGCACCTTAAATTTACACAATGCTATATGTCAGTTATATCTCAATAAACCTGGGTGGGGGGAGTTTTTTAAAAAGCAACAATGACAAAGAGAACATAAAAGCAGGGCCAAGTGGGGGAGGGGGCGCCCAGCTGGCTGTCCGCAGAGCACGCAACTCTTGGTCTCCGGGTTGGAAGTTTGAGCCCCCATGTTGAGTGTAGAGATTACTGAAAAATAAAATCTTAATTAATTAATTAAAAGGCAGGGCAAGGAATCCCCTTGGGGGGGGCCTGCCTGGCCACCTGCTTCTACGCGAGGATTGGACAGCAAACCGGGAGCCGGCCGTCTGGATGAACTGTGCTAGCTCACCACAGTCCCACGCAAGTCTTACGTCCCCCAGCCTGGGCCACGCTCCAGCACTGGGGAAAGGGCTGCTGCCTGCCCAGGCCTCGCTAGGTGCCTCACCACCTGCATGATCAGACCACCTGCTCCGCTAGCACCTTAGGGACTTGAAGACAACTGGGAAATTGTCCAGATGATTCCCTTGATGTGACTGTAACTTACAAGTAACTGTTCTCTCATCAAACCAAACACATAACACTGGGGTGGAGATTCTGGAGATTTTATGACTACAAAATAGTCTGTCGGGGCTCCTGGTTGGCTCAGTTAGTAGAGCATGCGACTCTTAATCTGGGGTCATGTGTTCAAACCCCACATTGGGTATAGAGGAAAGAAAGAAAAGAAAGAGAAAGAGAGGAGAGAAGGAGAGAGCGAAAGAGAGAGGAAGGGAGGGAGGGAGGAAGGGTGGGGGAAGGAAAGGCAAGGAAAGGAAAGGGAGGAGAGGAGAGGAGAGGAAAGGAGAGGAGAGGAGAGGAGAGGAAAAGGAAAAGGAAAGGAGAGAAAGAAGAAAATTGTCTTGGGAGGTTGGGCTCTTGGTCCCCCAAACTTGTCTGTACCTATATCTAGAGCTTCTCCCTATAGATGCATTTGCCCCAAGAAATAAGAACAGTCTTTGGGGCACCTGGGTGGAGAGTCGGTTAAGCATCCAAATCTTAGTTTTGGCTTAGGTCATGATCTCAGGGTCGTGAGATGGAGCCCCGTGTCGGACTCTATACTCAGCACGGAGTCTGCTGAAGACTATCTCTTCCTCTTCCCTCTGCCCCTCCCCCCGCCGCTCTCTCTCTCTCTCTCTCTCAAATAAATAAATCTTTTTTTTAATTTTAAAAATTGACACTGAAGAAAACAAATAGACAAACAAAGCTAGCACTGGCTAAGACTATATAAGGTACAATCAAATTCTGACAAAAAAATTCTGACAAAAAATGCAGTCTGCACATTTTGAGGTGGGGAAGATGAACTGGCTGGAAATAATGAAATTCACAAAGGGAAACATTTCATGGAAACATTCTGTAAGGAAAAAAGAAAGACTGAAAATTTGCACGGGACAAAACTGATCCCGATGAGAAACATTTTAGTAAAATGAAAACAGAAGAAGGAAACAAACATGGGAACAGTTTTATGACTTCATAACTGTGTGGTATCAAAATTGATCAAAGAACTAATGGAGTTGGGGACTTTCTCGACCATAAATGCACTTACGCTGGGATGATTCTGACTTGGATTCTGTGTCTTGTAAACATGGACTCAAAATATCCTCGGTGTTTTACATACCTGCTGGCCTTCACTGCGGGTCATGCTGGGCAGCTCTAACAAAGTACCACAAACTGGATGGGCTTAAGTCAACAGAAATTAATTTTCTCATGTTTCTGAAGGCTAGAAATCCAAAATCAGGTGTCAGCATGGCCATGCTCCCTCTAAAGGCTCCAGGGAAGATCCTTCCTTGACTCTCCCTAACGTCTGGTGATCCCCAGGCATCCTTGCCACTCCTAATCACCCCAGTCTCTGCCTCTGTCATCACATGGCCTTCTCCTCTGTGTCTGGGTCCCAATGTCCCTCTTCTTAGAAGGACACCAGTCATATTGGATTGAGGGCCCATCCTACTCCAGTATGACCTAATTTTAACTTGATTACATCTGCAAAGACCCTCTCTCCAGGGAAGGTCACATTCACAGGTTCCGGGTGGACATGAATTTGGAGGGGGAACACTATTCAAGCCAGTACACTAGGATAAGCTCAGATTTGGGGCTTGTCTACCCACCTCAAGCACATGCAGCTCTGCCCTCTGCACATGAAGGAGATGAATTTTATTTTTTTTTTAAAGATTTTATTTATTTATCTGAGACAGAGAGAATGAGAGAGACAGAGAGCATGAGAGGGAGGAGGGTCAGAGGGAGAAGCAGACTCCCCGCCGAGCAGGGAGCCCGATGCGGGACTCGATCCAGGGACTCCAGGATCATGACCTGAGCCGAAGGCAGTCGCTAAACCAACTGAGCCACCCAGGCGCCCCTGAATTTTATTTTTAAAAAGGTTTTATTTGGGACACCTGGGTGGCTCAGTCAGTTAAGCGCCTGCCTTCGACTCAGGTCATGATCCCAGGGTCCTGAGATCAAGCCCCGCATCGGGCTCCCTGCTCTGCGGGGAGCCTGCTTCTCCCTCTGCCTCTGCTTCTCTCTCTGTCTCTCATGAATAAATAAATAAAATCTTTAAAAAAAAGGTTTTATTTATTAGAAAGAGAGAACACAAGTGGGAAGAGGGGCAAAGGGAGAGAGACAAGCAGACTCTCCCTGCTGAGCTGGGAGCCCAACTCGAGGCTCCATCCCAGGCCCCTAGGTTCACGACGTGAGCTAAAGGTAGACGCTTAACTGAGCCACCCAGGCACCCTGAAGGAGATGAATTTTATTTTCTTAAAGATTTTATTTATTTATTTATTTATTTATTTATTTGAGAGGGCGTGCGTGCGCGCATGTACAAGCGGGGGTGGGGGCAGGCAGAGGGACAAGCAGACTCCCCGCTGAGCAGGGAACCCAATGTGGGGCTCGATCCCAGGACCTCAGGATCAGTCGTTCAACCGACTGAGCCACCCAGGCGCCCCGAAGGAGATGAATTTTAAACTCTGTAGACAGGAAGATTCCTTTCCCAAATTGAAAACGAATTCCCTTCCCTGAGCAGAAATAACGAGGTTGCAGGACACTCGTCCCATCTGCCCTAAACAGCTAAGGCAGAGAGGACTCCTGGTTGACTGGCCCACCCCCAGTTCTGCAAGCTCTTTATTCATACCTGATGTCCTCTCAGCAAACTGCAGAATGTACTTCCGTGCCATCCAGACACCCTATACGAGGCATTACTTGGGCATGCTTTGCACACAGACCCACTGACCCATATAATACCGGTCTGAGAAACAAAGGAGTATGGAAACTCCACTCGATTCCCTGCAGGCTGTGAAACTATAGCCTTGGTGGGGTTAGGATTCCTTCCTGGTGAAAAGATCCCCACCTTTCATGAATACTTACAAACACTCACAGCTTTAAAAGTTCTCAAAGATATATAAAGATTTACTTATTTTAGAGAGAAAATGAGTGGGGGGCGGGGAGGGGCGGAAGGAGAGGGAGGGAGAAAGAGAGAGAAGCAGACTCCCCCCTAAGAACGGAGCCCCACTGGGGCTCGATCTCACAACCCTGAGATCATGACCCAAGCCAAAATCAAAAGTCGGATGCTCAACCGAGTCACCCAGGTATCCCTCCAAGATATACTTTTTTAAAGTGCATTTGAACCAAGTATCGACAGACTTACTTTGGTCCTTGCGGCGAACCCTGGGGTTTCTGGGAAACATCAACCACCTTGCTCAGCAAAGCAAGCCTTAGCAGTGATGTAGTATTTGTGTATTTGACAAATCCGTCTGGGTAAAGTGCTAATTATTTTTCTAAATAAAGCCCCATTTTATTTACATTATTTCCCATTTCGGTATTTCCCTGATTGACAATGCTGTCCCTTTTATCACTAAATTTGTTTGAATTAGGGGCGCCTGGGTAGCTCAGTCATTAAGCGTCTGCCTTCGGCTCAGGTCATGATCCCGGGGTCCTGGGATCGAGCCCCGCATTGGGCTCCCTGCTCTGCGGGAGGCCTGCTTCTCCTCTTCCTCTGCCCCTGCTTGTGTTCCTTCTCTCAGTGTCTCTCTCTCTGTCAAATAAATAAATGAAATCTTTAAATAAATAATTTGTTTGAATTACAACGCTCCCCAGTCATCTGTCCTATCCCACTAGGTTGTTCTATTCTTCGATCAGCACCCCATTGTTCTTATTACTGAGATTTATAACTTTTCATATCCAGTGGGCTCCTCTCCTTGATATGTTCACTGTTATTATTCTAAGTGAAGGGACATCCTTCATGGCATTGCAACTCTGACTTGCTCTAATATAGTTTATACCTTAAGTCCCCTCTGGACTGAGACTCTTAAAACTCAAAAGTCTGCTCTCTGTAAAAACTTCTTTTCCAGGGCGGGCATGTACAGCTGGGCAGGTTGTACACTATACAACTACCTGGTCTCCAGGTACATCACAGTCCTATACACCAGATTTTCACATTTACAGTATTTTGTTGGTTTTCTAAGATGCACATTGGTTCACATTTCTAACATCTCTGAAATTGGGGTGCACCTCAGGTGGGTGACGTGCCATAACTTAACTAGCAGTGTGAGAAACTGTGATGTTACACTATTTCTGGCAAGACAGCACAGCTAGAAGAGGCAGAGCTGGGATTCGAACCCTGCAAGACCAGCGCACAGTTTCATTTAATGCAGGGGTTTGTGCCCCATATTGGGAGGGAACCCTGGGTCCAGTCATTTGGAGGAAGAAAAAAATTTTTTTGACCATAGTGTATGAGCATGCGTGCAGGTGCCTGTAAGCAAGAGCAAGTGGGTAGGGTGGGATCAGAGAAAGACCCACCACCCCTCCCTCTCGCCCAGCTTTTCCTTCTGGAGGAGATGCGAGAGCGCAAGTTCGATGGCTTTGCCCGCACCATCCAGAAGGCCTGGAGGCGCCATGTGGCAGTCCGGAAGTACGAGGAGATGCGGGAGGAAGGTGAGAGGCTGCAGATGGGAGGCTCAGGGTGGGGACAGATGGACTTGGAAGAGCCAGGCCACAACCTCTGCCCCCGACCCGGTGTCCCCACAGCTTCCAACATCCTGCTGAACAAGAAGGAGCGGAGACGGAACAGTATCAACCGGAACTTCGTCGGGGACTACCTGGGGCTAGAGGAGCGGCCGGAGCTGCGCCAGTTCCTGGGCAAGAGGGAACGCG
Organism: Mirounga angustirostris; assembly: GCF_029215605.1. Classification (NCBI taxonomy): domain Eukaryota; kingdom Metazoa; phylum Chordata; class Mammalia; order Carnivora; family Phocidae; genus Mirounga; species Mirounga angustirostris. Next base: position 210,593,413 of record NW_026991709.1, on the reverse strand, counting down.
TGGACTTCGCTGACTCGGTCACCAAGTACGACCGCCGCTTCAAGGTGAGGCACTAGCAGGTGGGCACGTCTGGGATCCTGGCACCCCCACCAGAGGTACACCCTTACCTGGCCCAGATACACCTGTCCACAGGTATATATTCACCTAGCCTAGATACACCTGCCCCATCACAGGTACACCCTCAACTGGGCCAGACACACCTGTACACTCAACTAGTGTAGATACGTCTGGCCATTAAATATGCCCTCATGTAGCCCAGACCCACCTGTCCGTCACATACATCTTCGTCTGGCCAGACACAGCTTTCCACAATTACACACTTCCCTCACCCAGAAGCCCTGACCATAGGGCCACCCCCACTTACCCTGGACACACCTATCCATTAGGTATACCCTCAGCCAGTCTAGATAGAGCTGTCACTTAGACGTATCTTCGTCTGGCCCAGACACACCTGGGGCTTGGGTCGGCCCACGCCCGGCACAGGTCGCTGCCCCACACTGCACTTCCTCTGCATGCTGTGGGTACAGGGAGCGCTCGTCAAGGCCCAGACACTCCCCTGCCCCCTGTCCACCTCCTGGGGCTGCCCTCTTTCATCACTTACCCTGCCACACCCTGGTCAGGTACGTTAAGGAATTCTGTGTTGTGCTCTGAGGGGGGCCGTGCCCGGGGGCGCCACCTCTCCTGTACCTGTTCACTGGCCCCGAAACCCCTCTCTAGCCAATATACCTTAACCTCCTATTTCTTATATAATGTAACTGCTCATATACCTTCACATGGAGGGAAACACTCAGCTGACCTGTCCTTCACCTGCCAGCACCACTCCCCTGCCTGAGGTTGATCTTGTGGAGCCAGGCAGCCCATGCCCAGGGCTCCAGCCACCAGCTCTGCTCCTGCATCCTCACAGCCCATCAAAAGGGACTTGATCCTGACGCCCAAGTGTGTGTATATAATCGGACGGGAGAAGGTGAAGAAGGGACCAGAGAAGGGCCAGGTGTGTGAGGTCCTGAAGAAGAAGCTGGAGATCCAGGCCCTCCGAGGAGTTTCCCTTAGGTGAGGCCAGGCCCTCCCCTGCCCCAGTCCCCCTCATCTGCCCTCTTGTCATCCTCAGCTGCCCTCACACTTCTCACCCCATCCGTCACTCTGACCATCTAACCTACGCTATACCTTGTAACCCTCTCTTGGCCCTCCGTGTCACCTTCCCCTGCCCCCACACTCATGATCCTTATGTGCCAAGAGCACCTGTCCCCTCACCTGACGCTTCTCTATGACCACCTTCCCCAGCTCCTTGCCCCCTCTCTCATCACCCCTCACTTCCCTTCACCCGACCCTCCCCGTCGCATCTCACATGTCAGTCCTGCCACCCTCACCTGCCTTTCCTCCTACCCCTCCCCCAGCACAAGGCAGGACGACTTCTTCATCCTCCAAGAAGACGCCGCCGACAGCTTCCTGGAGAGCATCTTCAAGACCGAGTTCGTCAGCCTCCTGAGCAAGCGCTTCGAGGAGGCGGCGCGGAGGGCCCTGCCCCTCACCTTCAGCGACACGTACGCCCCCCGCCACCGTCCCCGGGCTGGGCTGGGCACAGCGCCCCCTCTCGCGCCCCGCGGCCCCGGCCCGCTTGGGGAGTGGGCGTCCCCGCAGCTTCCTCCTCTCCCCACAGACTACAGTTCCGAGTGAAGAAGGAGGGCTGGGGCGGAGGTGGCACCCGCAACGTCACTTTCTCCCGTGGCTCCGGCGAGGTGGCCGTGCTCAAGGCTAGCGGCCGGTCCCTCACAGTCAGCGTGGGCGACGGGCTGCCCAAAAGCTCCAGTGAGTCTGCGCAGAGCTGGGGGCGGAGCCAAAGAGGCGGGTCCTATGGAGGCGGGGCCAGCGGGGGGGGGGACTAATCAAGGCTGTGGGGGCGGAGCCAGTGAGGCTGGCCCGGAGCGGGTGAGGGCCGTGGAGGGGTGGGTCGAGAGAGCTGTAATGGAAAGGACGCGGCCACGGAGAGGGCAGGGTCAGCGAGGTAACCAATGAATGGGAGAGAAATGTGGAGGGGGCGTGGCCAGGGAAATAACCCCCCCAGTAGTGGGCGGGCCTAGAGAGCCGCGCCAATGAGAAGTGGGCCCTGGGGGGCTGGGCCAGTTACTGGGCAGAGCCACTGTTCCAGTAACTACGGGGCGGTGCCGATGGGACAGCCAGGGAGCCAGGGGGCGGAGTCTGGGGCGGGGCCACAGAGAGGCCTGGACTTGTGGGCGGGGCCAAGAGCCTGCTGTGGTCTGGTCACTGCTCAAATTCCCATGTCCTTTCCCCTTTCAGAGCCTACACGGAAGGGAATGGCCCGGGGAAAACCTCGAAGGCCAGTCCAGGCCCCTACCCGGGCAGCCCCTGGGCCTCCCAGAGGTGAGGAGATGTGTCTTCCCTTGCCTCGTGTGTGCTCCATGACCCAAGCCATGCCTGCTGTCAACAGATAGAACTCTGCACAGCTCCCCCTCTTCCACAGAATACAGACTAAGCTTAGTTTGATATTCAAAGCCCTTCAGAAGCCAAACCCAGCTAACCACCAACCTCTTCTCTTCTTCCATCTTATACTCCTGTCACACAAGCTAGATCTTATTCTGCCAACTTAACAAATTTGTTCATATCTCCAAGCCTTTGCTTGGGCTGTTTGCTCCTCTTGTCTCCCAAATTCCCACTTAGCTTGAGCTCCCATTCATCCTCCAAGACCCACCAACAAAAGCCCTCCTACAGAAGAGGATGGTGGAAATCTTACCCCTGCAGAGACTCCCTCTGGGCCAGTCCCTACCATGCTGGGTTGAGCATGTGACTGGCTGCCTCCCCCCTCAGACTGGGATCTTGGAGCTAAGTCCTCCCCAAATCCTCCTACCATCACCCTGATAAATGCCCCAACTCTCGCTCCTGCCACAGGCCTGGACCACAATGGAGTGACTCCTTCTGCCAGAAGGGGGCCCCTGCCCCTGGAGATCACATCTGGAGGGGGCTTCCAGCAGCCTCTCCGGGGCCCTCCATCCTCAGCCCTGAGGGCCAGCAGGCGCCCCCGGGCACGGCCCCCCTCGGAGCACAACACAGAATTCCTTAACGTACCTGACCAGGGTGTGGCAGGGTAAGTGATGAAAGAGGGCAGCCCCAGGAGGTGGACAGGGGGCAGGGGAGTGTCTGGGCCTTGACGAGCGCTCCCTGTACCCACAGCATGCAGAGGAAGCGCAGTGTGGGGCAGCGACCTGTGCCGGGCGTGGGCCGACCCAAGCCCCAGCCTCGGACGCATGGCCCGCGGTGCCGGGCACTGTACCAGTATGTGGGCCAAGATGTGGACGAGCTGAGCTTCAACGTGAACGAGGTCATTGAGATCCTCATGGAAGGTGTGTGTCCCAGGGCAGAGGGGGGAGGAGTCAGAACCCTGCTGGGCAGCCCCCCATTCCTGCACACCCTTCCGGAAGAGAACAGAAGCAACCAGCCCCCACCAGAGATACTCTCTTCCGGGCCAGTGGCTGCATAAGCTAGAAGGCCTTGGGTCTGGAGGTTCCCTCCTAAGGCTCTCTGGGGGCCTGGCCTCACAGCAGCATGCCCAGTCCCCTGGGCCTCATTTTTCTCTCCTGTCAAGCCCAGGGCTAATAGCAGAACCCACCTCAAAGAGACCCCTTATGAGTAAAAATGGGTCAGTCGTGTCTGGATGGCCCAGGCCACCTTCCTACCTTAGTCCCCTGGGCTGCCCGCCCACCCCAGAGGGGCTTGGGACTCAGCAGCATCCTCTGCGGGTAAGTGGGGAGTCCCAGAGGGGTCATGGCGTGGCGATGAATAAAACAGGCAGGGAGCCACATGAAGGCTTCCTCCTGGGTGGGCCGCACACCGCCTCACACTCCCCTCTCACCCACAGATTCCTCGGGCTGGTGGAAAGGCCGGCTGCATGGCCAGGAGGGCCTCTTCCCAGGAAACTACGTGGAGAAGATCTGAGAGGGGGCCTGGATTCGGCCTCCTGCCTGCCTGCCAGGGAGCCAGGCCCTGCCTGCCAGGGAGCCAGGCCCTGCCGGCCAGGGCCTGGTTTTCCTTGGCCACATTAGCCAGAAGGTCCAGTCCTGGGGCCTCCAGCCCAGCCCAGCCCAGCCCAGGCCCTGGGTCTGGGTCTGGGGGTCACCACTGCAGCCACCCCAGGGCCCTGGCATCCCCCATGTCACACACCTCCTGTGTCAAACAGGGCTAACAGCAGAATCTACCTCCCAGCTGCCTTGTGAGTATAAATGAGTTGTGTCCTGTCGGCAAAGTGCCAAGCACAGTTGGGGGCACCTTGACAAGTGAGACTCCCCTTCTTCTGTCATCACTGAGGCAATAAACATTTGCCAGGTGAAAGTGTGAATTAAATTTACTGAGCGCTAACCAAACACTGAGGGAGAAGCCACAAATACCCCATTGCAGGTGCAAAACTGGGGGCCGGGAGAAGTTTTGTCACTTGCCCAAGATCCCACAGAGCCAAGCCTTGAACTCGTATATACCCCCACCCCACATCTCCCAAAGCTGGTGTTTGTCCCACTTGCCCACTCACCCACTCTTGGCCATTTGCATCCTGGCCTTCCTGCAGAAAATAGTCTGGTGGGTCCTGTTAGCTTTGAATCTGCAGCCCCCAAACCCATCCAGGACCTGACTGGACCCTGAGGAAGGAGGCAGGTCCCACATGGTCCTTCACAATCCAGCCTGGGCCACCCTTGGCCCCTGCACCACCACCCCCATGTCTGTGCTTTCTTAGCCCTCACTCACCTGGGGTCAGAACCAGTTCTGATATGTAAGGGCCCTGGCTTTCTGCATCTATTGTCATGGATTTAGGGGGTCAGCCTGGCCACTGGACTCCCCAGATGTTTCCAAGCCAGTGATGGAGCCTGAGCCTTTCAGAACTCCCTGCAGATGCAGCTGGAACTGCTGCGGATCCCGCCATGGTCTGAGCCTAAGTATTCCAACTTTCCAAACAGACACTCACTCTGGGCTCAGACCCTCAAAGAGCAGCCAGTCTGGGAGAGACACAGCCAAATTGGTGGGGTCAGGACTGGGCCAGAGAAGGGACAGGGGCTGGGGCAGGGGAAGGGGATGCAGAGAGAGAGTGGGCATTGCTGGAGGAGCCAAGAAGGAAGAAAAGGATTTGGGGTCAGCAGATCCTGACTCGGCAAACACCACATACAGCGATCCACGCTGTGACAGGAGAACTCCAAGCAGAGGTCACCTACCCAACTGGAGGATGGGAGATGAGGTATCAGAGAAAGACTGGCCAGCAGCACCTTCTGCAGGATCTGAACCCTCTCTCTTCTGTCCCTGCTTTGGGAAGCTGAGCGTGGCCAAAAAAAATCCCAAGGTTGCAACTGGGTCTCAACAACTCTTTTATTAGCCAATCATTACACAAAAGCATTTAACCAGTCCCTTGAATGTCCCTGGTTTCCTCCATCTCTGATTTTCGCCCCTCCACTGCCCAACCACCACTGTGCATGTCTCTCTCTGCAACACTTAGACATTAGGACAGGCTGGGGAAGAAGTGCATGAGCCACCAATCTCATCAACTGGGCGTTTCCTGGTGCTGAAGAGGAATTGGGGCTTCCACCTCCTTCCTCTCTCCTTGAACTCACCATGCACGCTGCCTGCCCCCTGACATTTTGGGGTACAGTCCCAGGGCCCCACTGCCATGGCAGTCACCCCATTTACAGGAAGTAGGGCTTTCTGGGCCTCACATCTAGGTTACAGCATCTTCAGACTGCAAACCTCAGAATCACCTTGGCCCTGCCTACTCCACAGCCCCACATCCTGTTGACTTATAGAATTTCTTAAGCCTGGCCCCTCCTCTCCCTTCCTTGGGTCCATGTCCTTCTGAGGCCTCACCCCACCCTTCCCCAGGTTGCACCAACCTCCCCTCCACACACAAACACACCTCCACCCTGCGTCAAACGATCCGGTTTTTTTTTTTTTTAGATTAATGAGTTTTTAACTGTATTAATGATAATCAAAACCACGTTTTTTTAAATTCAAACAGCACAAAGTATGAAAAGACAGTCTCTCCCTCACTTGAAAATCTCTGTTCCCCTCCCCACTTTTTAAATGTCTCCTTCTAATGGTATTCTCCGCATATAAAGGCACATAGGTATATCTTATGTACACAGATGGAAATACACTGCACATAAAGTCTATACTTACTCAGAACTCAACAGACACCTCTTGAATGTTAAATAATGTATTATAGAGACCTGAGATCAAAGATCCACTTTACCATCCCCCCAACTGCCCATCCTCCAAACAACAGCCAAGAATCAGATGGTGGACCTACCCCTGCTAAAAATACATCAATGATGTGAATAGAAACCGCACTCCTCTCTATGGTTCATGAGGTCCTGTGTGACCTTCCCTGCACCAAGTTCACTTACTGACCTCCACACTCTGCCTCCACTCTGTTCCAGCAGTGAGCTGATCTCCTTACTGGTCCTTGAGAAGCTTGTCCCTCCCCACCTCAGGACATTTGCACAGCTATCCACTTTCCAGAGTCCCCTGACCTTCCATTTGCTCACTCCTTCCTGACCATCAGGTAACAGTTCAAAAGTCAACTCAAGAGAGACTTCTCTGCCTTCTGTGTGTGTTTTCCTTTGTAGCACTTAATATCCCTAAGGTGGTTTTCTGCATGTGTTGACTCATTGTCTGTTTCCCCCGTTTTAAAATGTGAGCAGGCCCCTGAGGGCAAGGATGTTTGTCCTGTTCCCCTCTGGGTCCCCAACGCCTCGCACACAGTAGGCGCTCAAGGAATGTCGGATGGATAGGTGACTTATTCCACGCGGGTCCAGCCAGGGGTCTCCATCCTTAGGCTGCACCTGTCCGGAGGACAGACAGCTTGCTTCCTGCCCCTGGCTATCACAGGGAGCCTATTCCAACTTCAGAACTCCGTGCATTGACAATGTTGACGATCACTGCCAATTTCTCTCCAAAAAGGCGGGCCAATCAACATCACCTCTTCAAAAAAGAGAGCGGCTGAGAGCTGGTGATGGGACGGGAGGGCATAAAGATACCCATTTAGCAGACGAGAACAGAGGCCCCGAAGGATTTTTCGCCAGGATCTCTGAGCACAGGGTCTTTAAAGGTGCACTCTTTGATAGGTCTGGGATTGCAAACCTGCAGCACCGCCTACAGAGCTCTCCTCCTGGAGGACCCAGACTCAGGCCCCGCCCCCTCGAGGGGCGCTGTGCGCAGGCCCTGCCCGCGCTCTCGCGAGATCTGGGAGGCGGAAAATGGCGTCGACGTGAGCGCGAGCCCGCGGCCGCCCAGGGAGTCGCCGCAGTCTCAGCCGGAGCCGCCGCAGCCGCAGGAATAAGAGGCTGAGCCGGGTCGAGGATGGTGAGCGCGGCGTCGGGGATGCGGGCGCGGCGAACCAGCGGGTACTGGCGGGGCGCGGCCCTGTCGCACGCGCACCCTCCGGCCGCCCCCGCCCCCACATCCGGGCACTCTCCCGTCGCTGGCTGTCACTTGGGGAACACCCCACCCCCGGCTTCCTGGCCCAGCTTCGACTGGGCCACGCCTACAGGACTCGGGCTCCGCCCCTGTTCCTTACACATCGGGGCCCCTAGGCCCTCCGGGTTCGACCGCACAGCTCGAGCCGGGCCGTGTATGTATTTCCGTCCGCAAACAGTCCACTTGATCCCTCTGGCCCCTCCAGCATGTTCCCAGCGGCGCCCTGTTCGGAGCCCCGTCTTTGTAACCTTCGTCCCGCCCACACCCCTTAGGCCACGCCCCTGCCGTGTAAGGGGCGTCCCACTGTCCCAAGTTAGGGACGAAGGACTGCTACTTTCATAGGAGTAATTCCTGACAGATACCCCCTTCTGCAATTGGGACACCCCCCGGCTCCCTCCCGGAGATTGGAACACAGGAGGCTCAATCCACCCTTATCCCCTGCCCTCCCCTGATGGTGACTCCTTAGGATGGGGGCTGACCAGGTGATTTCTCTCAAAGGCATTCGCTGCTTCAGGAATGTCCAAAGGTCTTGGCGGGGTGGGAGGGGTTCCCCTGGCTGGCCCAGAGGGGTTCTCCCTGCCTTTTCCTTCCACTAGGAGGAGGAACCCTCGGGGCCCAGCCCGGACATGCCGGCGGCTGCAGAGCCCAGCTTCAGTGAGACTGATAAGGAGGTGGTGTCCCCAGTTGTGGCCGCAGCAGCCACCTCCTCTTCCATGGGGGAGGAGCCAGGCCCTGAACGGGCAGCCACACCCCCATCGTGGGACCGAGGAGGGCCTGGAGGGACCCAGCAGGGTGCCCCCTCTGCCCCAGACAGTGTTCAGCCTGGTCCCGGATCCAGCCTTGGCCCCACCAGCACAGTCTCTGGGACCAGCGAGGACCTGAGGCCTCCCAGACGACGCCAACAACCAGGTGATATGTGATGGAGCCTTCTGGGGGTGGTCACAGGCCTTGGAACAATTGAGAGGAGTACAGAGTATCTCCAAACTTGGGCCCCATCAAGAGGGAATCACCATTTACTGAGCACCAAGTGTATGCCAGGCTGTGGCTACAGTGATGAGCCTGTCCTCTGGCAGCGCTGTCTGGTGGGGGAAGAAGATGGTAAAGGCCCTGGTAAGAAACCAGTAGAGTAATTCCAGCCTCATATATGCCTTTCTGGGGCAGAACTCTGGACAGCGTGGATGGGGGAAGAGTGGGTGACACCCCCCTTTCTGTGCATCCTGCAGGGAAGCAGATACCCTGCTCCAGCCCTGGCTGCTGTCTCAGTTTCCCCAGTGTTCGTGATCTGGCACAGCATCTGCGTACCCACTGCCCACCCACACAGTCCCTGGAAGGTAGGGCCAGAGTAGGTGGTGCGGAGGCAGTTTGGGGTGGGAGGCAGGCAGAGCCTCCAGGCCGGCCTTGGCCACCCCTCTCCACTCTGTCCTTCATCCCTGCCCTGCCAGGCAAGCTCTTCCACTGTTCCGCCCTAAGCTGCACCGAGACCTTCCCCAGCATGCAGGAACTGGTGGCACATGGCAAGCTGCACTACAAACCCAACCGCTACTTCAAGTGAGACCCTTACTATCCCGACTTCCACTGGTGCTCCGTGATCAGGCCTCTGGCAGCTCCTTCCACCCCTGATTTGATTGCCACTATCTGGGGGGTCCTTCCTGGTCGGGGGGGGGGGGGGGGGGAGGTGGTGAGTCTGGCAGTGGGCGTGGCCTCGGGCAAGCCCTGCCCTTACCTGCCCAAAAAGAGAGACTGGTTACTGGAACGAGTCCCAGAGACCCGGAGGGCGGAGCTCGGAAAGGGCGGGGCATACGTGGTGCGTCTCCGCCCAGTCCCTCCTGACCTCCCTAGAAGAAAACTGGCCGTCTAAGTCAAAATTGAGACTTCCTTCCTCGTTTTCCCAGGGCAAGGACCCGGAGGGGTCCGGAAGGGTCGCTGCCACATTTGGGGGCGCTTAGAGCAAGCTTCCCCCCGCCCCGCAAGTGGGGAATCTGTGATTTGGGCCTTAGGCTCCCTTACTTACCACCCTCGCGCCGCGCCTCCCCAGGTAGCATCGGATAGGCCCTACCCTCGTCCCCCAAGAGACCCAGCCCAGCCCTGTGCCTGCCCCCAGGTGTGAGAACTGCCTCCTGCGCTTCCGCACGCACCGCTCGCTCTTCAAGCATCTGCATGTTTGCGCCGAGCATGCGCAGAGCCCAGCCGCGCCGCCACCCCCAGCCCTAGACAAGGAGCCACCGGCGCCCGAGCGTCCCCCGGAGTCCGACACTGTGTCGGCGCCGGGCCTGCCGTTCCCGCTGCTCGAGCCCTTCACGACCCCCGCCCCTGCCCCCACCGGGCCCTTTCTGCCCTACTTGAACCCCGCGCCCTTTGGCCTAAGTCCCCCACGCCTGCGCCCCTTCCTGGCCGCGGCGCCCGGGCCGCCCGCCTCCAGCGCCGCAATCTGGAAAAAGAGCCAAGGTGAGTGTGGGAGCAGGGCCGCCCGAAGGGTGAGCTGGGCTCACCCAGACTTCTGACCTTCACCCGCCCGTTTATCTCAGGTGCCGGCGGCAGCCCGCGAAGACCCCAGGGCGGCTCCGACGCGCCCTCAGGTGCGTGCAGGTGACCACCAGGGAGGGGTGGAGGGGATTTTTCTGTCCTGCGCCCTGCTGGGCCCAGGGGATGCTGGGAGGCAGCGTTGCCCGCCCCTTCCCAGGTGGCCAGAGCTGCCACCCCCGAAATACACGATTTTTGCCTTAAAAATTGTTGGCCCCTGAGCCTTCATCTGCGCCGGCGTTTCCGTGTAAAACCCGCGCCCGCTTCACAAGTCCTTTCCCCCTGCGGTGGTTCCAGGGATAGGAGTGGGGGATTCGGATAAGTCAAGTTTAGTGCCCCCCCCCCCCCCCCAATTACAGGAGGGAACACGCTCGGGAGCAATGGATCAGCCAGGCCAGACCAGCCAGGTGCTCGGGAGCTGATGGGGAGGCGGGGAAAGGTCTGACCCGCACTCGTCCACGTCCACCGTCCCTGGGAGTGGCCGGGACTGACGGGGTCCCGCCTGCCCGCAGGGCACGCGGCCCCGAGCCGCATCGTGTGGGAGCACACGCGCGGCCGCTACTCGTGCATGCAGTGCGCCTTCTCCACGGCCTCGCGGCCCGCCATGACACTGCATCTGGAGGACCACCGGCCCATCGCCCCCGCGGCCCCGGGGCCCGGGCAGCCGCGCCCCGACGCGCCGGCGGGTAAGGCGGAGGAGCGCTCCGGGGGGGAGGGCGGGGGCCCCGAGGCGAGGGGCGGGGCCGAGGCTCAGGCGCCCCCTCCTCTGCCCCACCCAGACCCGGTCCCGCTTGCACCCAAGGTGTCTCCGCTGCTGTCAGAGGGGGAGTGTCCGGTTTTCTCGCCGTTCTGAATCCCGCCGCGGGGGGGGGGGGGGGGGCGGGGGGAGGAAGGGGGGGACTGGACTGTAGGATGCGGGTAGTTTTGTAATTTTAATGGGACTTAAGATGGAGGGGGTGGGGAGGCAATAAAGCAGGCGCGATGAGCCAGCCCGTGCTGTGTCTGGGTCCCTTGCCCCTCCGATGCACAGCCGGCCGGTCTAGCAGTCCTGGGGTGCTCACACCCTGAGAGGGGACAAGCCTCCCCTCAACCTCACTACTCCCCTGTCACTTTAACAACTGGGACCCAGGTCTCCAGCCCAGTGCTACCCTATCCAGCTGTAGTTGGGGCTGCCAGTGCCTCTTGTCCCATTTCCAGAAACCAGATGGGATGGAAACATCGCTTTTATTTAAGGAGTCCAGGAGTCAGTAAGACAGGGGGTCCTGAGAAAGTGCTGGGGCTGACCCTGCTGGAGGCGCCCCCCCTCCGTAATCCTGAAGCCAGTGCAGACTCGCAGGTGGCAGGGTTGAGGTGCTGGTGCCAGGGCCCCCAGGGGCTCTGGTTTTGTCTTCGTCACTGTCTTCCAGACCTTCATCCTTGGCTGCCTGCTTTCACTTCTGTCCCGATGTGGGCTCTGAGGAGGAGGGTGGGTCAAAGCCAGCCCTAGGGAGCCTGGGCTCCCTCCCTCCTCACCCCTCCCCTCTCTGTCCTCCAGCCATGAGGATCTCCTTTTCCCTTCTGTCATGGGAAATCGGTCCTGGGTCAGGGTTCAAAATTTGGGGCCACACTGCTGTCTCAGCCCTGTTGTCACCAAACCCGGTGGGCCAAGCCTCCTGAACGTGGAAGTCGACGCATGCTGTTGGCAGCCACCCCTCGGAAGCTAGTTTTACCTCCTGCATCTTGCTCCCTTCCAGCCCCAGGGTCCCCTAGCCTAGGCCCCTGACCCTCTTCCCCCTCCTCAGGTACCTGAAGCAACCCTTCCTGCCCTTCCCCCCAGTTTGACCACCACAGAAAATGGGTCTGTTCCCATTACTGCCTGGTAGTGGAGACCTTGTTCTAATAACCTACAGGGCTCCATCTTGAACGTCCCCACCCCCTCCCTCATCCCTCTCATCATCCTCCTCTTCCTGGGGAACACAGACCGTCTATGAGCAAGAACTCCCCAGCCTCCTTGCAGTTGAACAGCTCCAAGCTCCAGGGGCCCTTCTGCTTTTCCTGAAAGGGGAGCGCTGATCTGAGTGCCCTTAGGACCGGCCCACCTGCACCCAGGGGCCCACCCGCGGGGCTTCAGGACTGCAGTCATTGCCGAGTTGAAGCTGAGACTCAGCTGGCTCAGGCCAGGGGTCTGTTCTGCCAGCACCTCCGGGCCCGTGCTGAGGCAGGTATTGCTCAGCACCCACTGTCGGGCCAACAGGGCCATCAGGGGACCTTGGGGCTTCAGGCCCCCTGAGCTTTCCTCTTCCCAGCCAGGAGCCTTGGAGCTAGGACTTTGTGACCCTGGAGAAGACTCAACCTCCCTGCATCTCACTTTGCTAGTCCTTAAGATGGGTGTCAGGATGCTTACCCTCTGGAGTCCTTGTGAAGATTCAAACAGGGACTGGGGAGAGAGGATGGGGGCCTGAGAAATGTTTGTGGTGATTCACATCCCCCTGGCTACCAAGCCCATGGCTGCCTGGAACACCCCCCAACAAGGAACTCAGGAAGGAAGTGGGGTGGGATCAAGGGGCCCATTTTACAGCTAAAGGTGAGGCTAGGAGGGTAGGATGACTGAGCCAAGCCCAGCTCCAGTCCCCTCACTGATTCTGTACCACCCTAGAAGCTGGGAAAGGTTCCCATCTGTAAGAAAACCCAGGCAGTGAGGCCCAAATGGCACCTCCCCTTTTCCCACATCTCCAGGGACAGGGTTCAGGGTTCCCTCTCCCCCAGGACCCCAACCTGTCTCCAAGGTGTCAGAGGCCCTTCCCCCATCAGGCCCCCTCATTCAGCCACCCCCAAATCCAGGCAATGCCACTTCCCAGTCTGTCAGGACCTTTCCAGAGAGTCCCAGAGCCAGGATCTTGGCCCAGGTACCCCACCCCACCCCATCACCCATGCAACAGCTTCTACCAAGGAGACCGTGTCCCCTGCCCTCCCCCGGCCCAGCACCTGAAACTGCCCAGAGGCCTAAGGAGCTGGATCATGACCTGGCCTAGGCACCCTGCTCACTCCAAAAGCAACTTCCTACCCTTGCCCCCTCCCAACTCATGTCCAACTTTTTCAGCTTAACTGGGAAATCTGCTCCCAGTGTCTCTCCCGGGCTTCCGCAGCCCCTGCCCTCCCTCTGGCCAAAGTGATCCCTCAGAGGGCCCCCCTTCCCCTGACTGCAAAAAGCCTGACCGCCAAGTCTCCTTTCGGCCTCAGCTCCGCCCAGCAGAGGGCGCCCAGGAGTGTCAAGTCTTGAAGGGAGATGGAAGGACCAGCCAGCGGATCAGGGCAGTCATCCACTTTGCCCAGCTGGCCCAATGGGGGGCTGGTTGATAAGAGACTGCAGGTTTGCGCTGAAGAGGCCGAGCCTCTCCAGGCAGCTTACGTCAGCTGAGTCCGGCCATGTACCCGTCCGGCAGTTGTCCAGCACCAGCCCCATCACCACCAGACTGGGAGAGGGAAAATAAGGCTCCTGGGTGCACGTCCCAGAGCCCTGCCTTTGACCTGGACGTGAGCACCCCCATCCCAGGACCCCAGCTCCTCTGTGCGCCCCTTGACCCCTAGGATTGGCTGCCCACGTGCTCAGTCCTCGACTGCGTGCACTTGGACCATATGTGGCTGAGCGTGGAGACCACCACCGTGTCTGTCCCCCAACCATGACCAGGGCAACCAGGTGCATGCCCCTGCTCTTGCGCCTGCTCTGGCTCACCAGCCCCCCATGTGCTCAGAACCCCGGGACCCCTCCTTAGCCCATTGTTCCACAGGCTCCTGAAGCGAACACCTCCCCACACTCCCCACCCCCACCCCCACTGAAACCCCAAGGCAGACCCTGGCCCGGGCTCACTTCAGGCTTCAGGTTCCTCAACTCCATCTATGGAACCTCCTGCCCAAGTTCATGGCCACACTTTGCAGTCCAGCCCAGAGCCACCCGGAAGGCTCTAAACACAAAGGGGAGTGGAGGGGGGGGCGGGAGGGAACACCTCCTGGGGACCGTGGGGGAATAGGGCTTGCCAGGATGGGACCCTCCAAACTGCGAGTTCCAGGCCATGGGGAGGTGGTTCACATGGGGTGGCTGGCCTTGGAGCCTGGGAAGTCACCAGCTTGTCACCAGCGTTCAGTCCTTTAGCTTACTTTGATTGGGCACCTACTGTATGCTCTTGGCCAATAATCACTTGTTTCATTCATTCATTTCCCTCATTCACCAAACACTGGGTCAGTCAGCCTGTGACCAGCCTGTGCTGGCTGGTCCCAAAGACCCAGGGAGGACCCACTCTCACCATCCCTGGTCTCCCAGGACTCCTGTTCCAAGGGGAACCCACATCTGGGAATGTGACCCAGGGTGCATGCCTGATAGTGCAGGGATGGGGATGGGCAGGCACAGAGGCTCCAGAATCCTCAAGCTGTGCCTCTTAAAAGTGGACACAAACAGGCAGAGTCCTTTCCGACTGTGCGGTCTGTGGCCTTCATGGCAGGGTGGTAATGAACAGCTCCAGCTGGGAATGCAGTGTCCTCAAGACAGACTGGATCCTTCTACACCCTCGCTACTCCAGGGCATCACCTGGGATCTTTAGAAATCTGAGGCTCCACCACAGACCTGAGGCAGAACCTGCACTTTAATGGGGTCTCAGGGTGACTCGTGGGCACATGAGAATCACCCTCAGAGTGTTTAAGAAATCCCCAGGCTCAGGGCACCTGGCTGGCTCAGAGGAGTAGGAGTCTTGATCTCGGGGTTGTGAGTTCAAGCCCCGAGTTGGGTGTAGAGGTCACTAAAAAAAAAAAAGAAAAATCCCCAGGCTAGGGCCAATTAAGTCAGAATCTCCAGGAGCTTCCTTCCATCTTTTCGTAAACTCCTAAAGCTATTTCCATGTATAGCTAAAACTTGTCAGGGCTCTGCACTCTCCCTTTGTGTCCAAAGTCACTGACCTCCTACAGACCAAGTCCTGTGGTTAGGGCTCGCCTCTATCTGGCTGGGCCTCACACCCCCACAGCGCTAGTTCGGCCCACCCCCTTCGCCCCCTCTTCACTGCTCTCCCTGCTGTCTCCATTTTCTCTCCTGGCCCTCAGACTCCCTCCCTCCCCAGGGTGGGGGAGGGCAAGGCCTTAGCTACTACCCACCCAACCCACCCACCCCCAAATCTGCCATCCCAGCTAGGCCCTCTGCCCCCCACAGCTGTCCACGACCCATGTGACATCTGCCCCTATAATAGGGAAGTCCTGCTCAGAGCTGAGAATCTGACAGTGGGGAAGTGTGGAAATGAGGCAGGCAGATGAGGAAACGAGCCGGCAGAAGGGCCTCACCCATCACGCTCTCCGAACTCCTGAGTCTCCTGGCCCAGAGCTGACCATGCCCCTTACCCCCAGAGAACTCCCCCTCCCAAGGAGGCCCTCCGGGCCTGGCACGGAGTCCTCCCTGGAGACCAGAAGTCAGCCAGCCCCCAGAAACACAAACAACTGGTGGCCACATTGGGCATGTGCTCACAGCCGATGCACGAAGCATGGAGACCATGGAGACAGTAGCAGGCAGGACAGGAACTCAAGTGCCAGGCAGGATCTGGGGACAGGCAGGGGCTGTCTCCGCCTCCTTTTCTTCCTCCTGTGTCCTCCCCACCCCGCCAGCATCCCCCACCCCCGTGGGGCCCGGGGAGCAGAAGCCACAGTCACTTCCTGAAGGCACCGGCCCAGCTCAGGTCCCACTTGCCCTGTGGCCCATCACCCGCCTGCAAGCATGGTGAGTGAACCCCCAACCCTAGGAGAGCCCCCTCATCCCCCGGGAAATGGCAAGGACCATCACAAAGGCCCAGAGGTGGGAAGCAGCCAGGATGCATCACTGGGACAGCTGGGGCCCCAAAGGGCCTGTGGCCCAGGCTGGGGCTGGGACTTTAATAGGGGGAACAGGCAGATGGCCCAGACTACTCTCCTCCCAGGTCAGCCATGAAGAGCAGCAACCTGGGGACAGGAGGCCAGGGTGAACACAGGGGCTTCCTGCGGGTGACAAAGTGGGTCATGTACCCGCCACCCACCCCCCACCCCAGTAGTCACCCAAGACATGACCTGCTGACCCTGATTTCTCTGGTCCTGTGGGTGACCCCGGAATCCTTCCCCCAACCCACCTGGAGCGGGGCTTTAATAGAGGCATTTCAGGCCCCAGGCGGGGATCACTACCTTTCCTCGTTCTCTGGGTGGGGCACAGACAGGAGCACAGTCTCCACGGTTCTGCCCTTTCCCCCTCCCCAGTCTCCTAGGGTCCAGGTGAAGCCAGGCTTGGGGGCCTGCAGTGGGGCCCCCTGGTCAGAGCAGGCCTGGCCTACTTGTGCACCCGCCCGTGTCTGTTACGGAGAGCATGGGGCCGGTCGAGATGGTACCTGGGACGGACTAGGTGCGCCACAGACGGTGCACAGGCCTGACCGGGCCGCTGCTTGGGCCGGCTTGCCGCTTCTCCTGGGTGTTCTCGACTGTGAGTGCCCTGACCGTCAACAAGGGTGTCTGGGACCATGAGACTCTGAGCCCACATCTGCCTCCAGGTCTGTGTCTCTCCACGTCTTTCTACATGAGTCTGTGACAATCAGACTGGACGTGGCTGAGTATACACCTTTGTATCCTATATATTTCAGCAAGTATCTACTGAGCACCAACAGTGTGCCATGCACTGGGAGGACAGCAATGAGTGAGCCAAGTCGCTGACCTTCCACAGGGGATAGGGGGGCAGAGAGAACAAACAAGCCACGGCACATTTGTGAAACCGTATAAAATAAACTGTATGATACATAGTGGCAGGTACTGAGAGAAAAAAAGTAGGTTGGGGAGATTGGAGAGTTCTGCAAAGGGGAAATCAATTTTTTTTAAATGAGGGTGGTCTGGGAGGAAGGCCTCTCTAATAAAGTATCAGCAGAGACCTGGAGGTGGAAGAGGCAAGGGCCGGACAAAGGCCCAAGAAAGAGGGGTTGGGGGCGGGGGGAGAGCAGGGGAGAGGCGGAGGCCAGGCCCAGGTAACTGGGTAAGGGAGGCAGATTGATGGTTTAAGGCTTTCATGAGATCTTTAGCTTTTACCATGGGGAAATGAAGCATTGCCACATTTTGAGCAGAGGGGCTTCCTGCAGCTGCTGTGGGGGAGGGTCCTGGCCAGAACGGGGGTGCAGGGGGCAGAGGGGGAGGCAGAAGACGGGGGGGCAGGAGACCGGGGAGGAGCCTGGGTTCCTCCAGCCAGCATGACAGTGGTACAGGCAGTGAGAAGTAGCTGGATTCTGGATGTATTTTGAAATCAGAACAGAAGGCACTAGGGATGTGGAGCATGAAAGCACAGGGTATCTCAAGGACACTTAGAAGGCACCATCAACTGTGGAAGCAGAGGCTATGGGGGAGTATTGGGAGCCTGGGTCCTGATGGGGGTGAGGTTGGGGGCATACGCAGTGCCTAAGTGGAGAGGTCAGGACTCCAGGGAGCCTGGAGACAAAGGTGGAAGGCCCAGCCAACAGGAGAGGGAGCCAATGACAAAGGGTGGCAAAGAGGAGCTAGGAGAACCCTTATGTGAGTCTCTGCCTGACTGGCTCCATGTCCCTTAGGGGAGCCATCAGGACTTCCGGAGCCTTCAAGCAAAGTTCCAGGCCTCTCAGCTTGAGACCAGCGAACACCCCAAAAAACCCCCGAAGCCTGAGTTCAACAAACTTCTAAAGAAGTTTCCACCACCTGAGCTAAGCGAGCACCCCAGGAAGCCCCTGCAGCCCAGCTGCACTGATCTGCCCAAGAAGCCCCCCAAACCTGAGCCAAGTGAACCCTCCAAGAAGTTCCCACAGCTCCAGGCCCCTCAGAAAGCTTTGCAGCCTGAGCCTGTGGCCGGCCACCCTGCCAAGCCCCCGCCAGAGCCCCAATCCAGCGCCTTCCCCAAGAAGCGCCAGCAGCCTGAGCCCAATGAGGCCACCCCAAACCCCTCCCAGCCTGACTTCGGCACCTTTCCCAAGAAGCCCCCGCAGCCCGAGTTCACTGTGCATCCCAGAAAACCCCCGCAGCCTCAGGCTGGTGGCCTCCCTAAAAAATCTCTGCCACAGCCTGAGTTTAGTGAGGTCCCTCAGACACCCCCCTGGAAGCCTGAGTCCAGTGAGCCCCACCCCCACTCCTCACAGCCCAATTTCAATGCATTTCCCAAAAAGATCTCAGCCCCTCAGCTGAATGACCTCCCCAAGAAGCTCCTGCACCCTGATTTTGGTGACCTCACCAGGAGGTCCTCAGAGCCTGAAGTCCGTGTGTTTCCCAAGCGGCCACGGCAGTCTGAATTCAAAGCACCCTCCAAGAAGCCCCTGCAGCCTGAGCTGGGGAGCCTCCCCAGAGTGTCCTCGGAGCCCGAGTTTGGCCTGCTCCCCAAGAAGTTTCTGCAGCCCGAGTCCAGTGCTCTGCCCAAGAAGCACCTGCACGCGGAGTTCTTTGGTGATCTCCCTAAAAAGCCCCCCCTTCCTGGCTCTGTTTCAGAGAGCTCACTTCCCGCTGCTGTCACTGCCTCCCGCCCCAGGCTCCCACTCAGCCCTGGCTTTGGAGCCAGGCAGCAGAGGTCAGGAGTTCCCGTTCACAGTGGAGGGTCGAGGCTGGGCCTCAAACCCAGCTACCCACCCCGGCGGAGGCCTCTGCCCCCAGTCAGCAGCCTGGGACCCCCTCCAGCCAAGCCGCCGCTGCCTCCTGGCCCCAGGGATGTCCAGAACTTCCGGAGAGCCACAGCCGCAGGTGGGTCAGGGCAACCCAGGCAGAAAGCTGGGGAAGAGGCTCCCTGGCAGGGCCTGCCTCCCTCCTGCTCTCATCCCTCCACAGCTCTGAGGAGGACCCGTTCTTCTGCTGGGATCCACTCCCAGGCCCGACAGACTGAAGACATCCCGCAGTGAGTGTGGGGAGTAAGCGGGCCCTGGCGCAGGTCGAAGGCTTGGAAGAGGCCCCTATCTCGGGTATTCCCGCAGGGACCAGGACGAGGCCTACGAGCTGTATGACGACGTGGAGCCCATGGACAGCCCCAGCCCCAACGGCAGAGGTTTGTTGGTGGTGGGGCTGAGCTCTCAGTCAGACCATCCTGCCCAGGCCCCTCGGGACCATTCATTGCAAGGGCATATTCTGCCATGCTGCTGGTGTGAAGCCAAGGGACAATCCATCTCCCTGGCAGTGCCAGAGGAGAAAGTAGAGGGCAGGAAGGGCCTTTCAGAAAAGTCCTACCAGTTCCTGATGGGCAGAACAGGAGGAGGTAGGGCACCCTAAAGGCCAACAGCCAGTGAGCATGGTGTGGCCTAGGCAGGGGGAGGGGGAAGGGTGGTGGGAGAAGGTGTGAAAGAGCAGTGGAAGGATCAGGAAGTGGACTTGGTGGCATGTGATGCAGGGGTGAGCGGGAGCAAGCCAGCTCATGACATGGATGAGGCCCAAGTTTCAAGCCTAACGCCTGGGCGCAGACTGGAGGTATCCCTGAGTCGGGGACAAGGTTTCAGCTTCCACAGCAGACCTGTTGTGTTGGAGGTGCTTGCTGGATGTCCAGGTCGGACTGGGGCCTGAACTCAGGCATGGGGTGGAGACAAAGACCCCTGAGCCTGTAGTCCTAGACACTCTGTGCTCTGGGGTTCCTAAGGACCCTTTTCTTCCTCTCTTCTTCCAAGCATCTGCTCCTGGAGAGCAGGGCAGTGGCAAAGCAGACATGTCTCCAGCCCAGCTGCAGGGTTAATGCCTTTACCAATTTTGAGTGGGGAAAAAAAAAAAAAGTGACTTTTATGCAAGCCCTGTACGTGACCATCACTGAACATGCACAACTGCCCCCGCCCCCACGGCAACAGCTGACCCCTTGTCCCCGACAGGCTTCAGGTGGAAGCCTGAGGACCCGAGAAGCAACTTGCCCAAGCCCTGTGCTCCCAGACTGTTTCCTGGCCCCATCTCTGGAAGGGCTTCCTACAGGGGAACCTTTTATTAAGGGTGCCTTTGGGATGCTCCCGCTTCCCCCCCCCAACCACCCACCCCCCGCCCCTGCACCAGATCTGCTGCCTCTACTACTCTTCCTGAGCCCCTTCTGCTTCTCCTGGGCTTTCCTCAGGGGCTGCTTGCAACACCCTCTGTTAGCAGAGCTTCCTGACAGGGCTCCTCCTGCTTCCGCTCTGGTGAGGCTCTTGTGGCGGGGTCTGGGGGCCACTCTTGGGGCCACGGACATGGAGAAAGGCAGTAACTGGCCCACCCCTTCCCCAATCCCAAACAGACCAGGAACATCCCCACCTCTGCTCACTGTCCCTGCCCATGGACAGTCGTCTCCCCGTTCCATGCCAGTCATTCTGCAAGACTCTAATCAAATGCACTTCTCAAATCTCTCCCTTCTTGAAACACTATGTGGGCCCTCACTGGTAGTATGGATTGTCCCAAAGTTTGCCCAAGTCTAACCGCCCACTCGGCCCCACTCCAGAGGTTCTTTGCACCGCTGGGGGCTCCCCTGGAAAGGGCTAAGGCCACCAGACCTAGCTCTTACCCAGGATTTCAACAGGTCCCCCTCAGAGCCTGCCTTACCTGCGTGGCCTGATTAGGGTCACAATGCCAGAAATCCGGGCCGCAGGTATGCCAAGTCTGCCCTGCACCATGGCGCCCGGGGGCGTGCTCTACACTGTGCTGGGTTTGCAGGGGCCCTAGGGTGCCTCTGGGAGAAGGGGAAGCAGCCAGAGGGAAATGTCCTGGGTGAGACTGTAGATGGCACCGTCACATCTGAGCACCAGGCCGAGGCTGGAGTCTGGTGCAAAAAGTTGGGGGCTTCATGTTCTGGATCCTTCACTCAACTGGTATTCACGAGGCTCTCGCCGTAAGCCAAACCCTGGCCAGCAGAATCCTCCCTGGAAGGCTGGCAGTTTGCCAGGAAGTCAGCCCTCACCAGGCAGACCCCTCACAATTTGGTCTCAGCACCAGCCAGGCCAGTCCAGGAACCCCACCCCACCCCACCAGCCCCTACTCAGACACCCATTTCATCTGCTCTAAGAAATGTTTTTGCCTTATTTTTGACCCAGAACCCATGACAATTCCCAGAAGCCAACCTACTCTAGGAGACAGACATGAAATGGCCTCAAAATCCTGCAAATAAAGCCGCCTGTATCATTTCCAGCCAGATGACCTTGGAGCAGGATTGCTTTACCACCCAGAGCCTTTATTTCCCTCATCAATGAGCTGGGAATGACAGTATTGCCTACTACCCTAAGTAATAAGGTTGCTGTGAGGGCTGAAATGAGTTACTCTAGTAAACAGTTTCTGCCATGCCTGCCATGCAGTAGGAGTTACGAAAACAAGAGCCAATCCACTAGAACTCACAACCCAAGAGAAAGGCCTAGGGAGAAGATGGGCAGGTGGGCAGGGTGGGGTTTGGGAGGGGGTGGATGTCCTGAGAACTGACCCAGGGAAAGCTCATTCAAGATCAAGCCACCAGTGTCGAGAGGGAGGCTGAGCCAACGGTCCCTGCCCTAACTCAGCGCTCTGACTGCTCCCAGATGACGTGCCATCTACCCAGCAACCCCCCAGGCCACCACAAGATCCAGAACTCAGGTACCACAGGGCAAAGGGCATGTAACACAGAGGGGCTGAGCTCTGGGAGGACACGGAGGGGGCCCCTGAGGAGCACATCTTCCTCAGGAGCATCCAATTCCTCAGGAAGGAGAAGGCCCCCCAGCCACAGCAGTTGCCACCCGCAGACCCAAAGACCCTGAAGCAGATCCGGAAGGCAGAGAAGGCCGAGAGGGAGTTCCGGAAAAAGTTCAAGGTGTGAACACCAGAATCCTTGAAACAAGAGCCCTGGAGTTTTGGGCACAGCCCCAACTGACCAAATTCAATCCTCAGAAAGACGGGGTTCCTGGGGTGAAAGCACAAAACAAAAGCTCTAACATATCCCTCCCCAGTTTGAGGGGGAGATAGTGATTCAGACAAGGATGATGATCGATCCCAACGCCAAGACACGTCGTGGGGGTGGCAAGCACCTGGGGATCCGGCGTGGGGAGATCCTGGAGGTGATCGAGTTCACCAACAAGGATGAGATGCTGTGCCGGGACACCAAGGGCAAATGTAAGTCAGACAAACCAGGAAGTCCTAGGGAAACAGGCTACCACCAAGGCTGGGAGCTTACCTATCCTACTTTCTTTGCAGATGGCTACGTGCCCAGAACAGCTCTACTGCCCCTGTGAGTGCTGGCCCTGACTAGGGGTGATGGGGAGGGCGGGGTGGTCAGTGGGCCAAGGTGACTCTTACTGACCCAACTGTGCTCTCTGCCAGGGAAACGGAGGTGTATGACGATGTTGGCTTCTGGGGTATGTAGATGCTCTGGGTAGGCTGGAAGGGACCAGAGGTAGGCTGGAAGGAGGTAAACCCCTCACCCCGTTTCCCTGAGGGCTGCTCATTATCCGCTTACGGGGAGAGGAGTCACTGCAAATCACCCTTCCTCGGCAGACCCTCTGGAGAGCCGACCATCCCCCCGGGAACGGTAAGGCCCACAGGTGTGGGTACCCAGGACAACCGGCCAGCCCAGCCACCCACTAATCCAGGAGTCTTGGATCCCAGATTGGCAGTCACAGAACCACCCAGGCTCATGCCTGCCTACATACATGAACCACATAAAGCTCCTACTGAAAGTGATTCCTGCTTCTTGTCTTTTCTCTCCCTCCTGATTGGCACACAGTGGAGTCATGATCAAACACTTGGGGGTCTGCGAGGTCGACCCCATCCCTCCACGGTCTCACCCCTCAGGGAGAAACACGAGGAGGAGGAAAGTGTGGCAGGGAGAAGGTGGCAAGGCTAGGACCCCACAACCAAACGTGACAAGCAGTGGCGGCAGCTCCGCACAAGCTGCAAATAGCTGTGTAGCCCAAGCGGACCTACGTATGAATGAGATCACATCTTGGGAGAGAAAAGGGAGGGGTGACCCAGTTCTGACAGAGCCCAGGTATCACGCACGGTCAGCCTAAACCGCTAGAGTTCTAAATATGCTCAGAAACTCGCACCCTCCTCAGTCTGTTACTGTAGCAAAGAAAAGCTGCTATGGACTGAAAGTATATGCCCCCCACCCCCCACAAGCACACACAATTCCTCTGTTGAAAGCCTAACGCCCAATGTGATGCTGTCTGGGGGGTGATTACTGCCTTTATAAAAAAAGAGGCCCAAGAAAGTTCCCCTGCCACTCCCACCATGTGAGATCACAGCTAGGAAGTACCATCTATAAACCAAGATCAGGTTCCCTCACCAGACATGGAATCAGCCAGTGTTTTGATCTTGGACGTCCCAGCCTCCAAAACCGTGAGAAATACATGTCTGTTGTTTATAAGCTGCCCAGCTTATGGTATTTTGTTATAGCAGCCAAAGTGGACTATGACAAAAGCCAAACTGGAAATGAGCCTGACACAATGTCTGTGCCCCGAAGAGCAACAGCACAGGAGGGAGAGAGAACGGCTCTCAGGACCGCTAATATCCAAGTGCTTTATCACCAGCACTGGAGAATTCAAGTCCACTCAGGACTCAGTTTCCATAAAGAGTTCTCCTGAAGTGGCCAGGGTCCATGCCCTCCACCCTCGGGGTCCACAGACAAAGCAAGAATAGGGATGAGACCTCCAGTGGTCACAGCTCCAAGGGGAGAAAGAAAACTGGCTCTAGCTCCCCAAACCGGAGGTGGGTGCCCCACAACACACAGGCAAAAAGCAAGCATCTTTTCAGGAACTGGTATTTATTATCAAAGTCATATTCGATGTCAACAAGATGCCACAACTACAAAAAAAATTGCGCACATTGCAATCTCAATGCAAACAGTCAAATGGAACCCCAGTCATTAAAAAAGTAATTCAAATTACCCCAAAAAGCAACTGAATTTTTTAAACATCTTTATACATCCAGCCAACAAATTAAAATGGTTAACAAGAAAAAATACAAATTCAGAGGTCTGGTATCGATGTTTAAAAAAGGCAACTGCTTAAGCATTTCTATCGATTCGAACATCAATCTCTCGGCCACTCAGCTTCATCCCATTCATCATCCGGCAGGCTCTCTCAGCCACCTCTGGCGACTCAAACTTAACCACACCGCACCCCTTGGACTTCCCGTTCTCCATCTTGATGTCGGCATACAGCACGTGGCCTGGGCACAGGGAGGGAAGAAGAGACCACAACTCATCAGGCAAACCCAGAGCTCAGCCTCAGTCTGGGCTCCACTCAGTCCAGATCACCTGTTGGATTTCGGTGGACAGAGTCAAAAGGGAGAGCGGCCCTGGCACACGAATGCTCAGAACACAACAGCCGGAATCCAGCGACTATGGCCCTCAGCCATGTTGCCATTCTTCTGCCAAGAGGACAACAATCGACCCATGATAAGCCTTCCTGGCAGTTTCAAATGCACACTCATACACTCAAGAAAGTTATACAGGGGACTGTGTGAAGCCAACCTTATAGGTGAGTTGTGCAGAGGCTTCATCTTCCAGACCCCACACCACAGCATTTACGAGGCCATCGTGATATAATGGACACTTCTGTACTGTCCACACACAGGCTGCGTCCTATCTCACAAGTGGGTTTCACATATTCATTCAAGTACTGGTTAAGCATCCAGGTATGTGTCAAGCACCACCATGAAACAAGTCTATAGGGGAAGAGCTAAGGACATGACCGTGTAGCCTATGCTAAGGGGCCCTCGTTTCTAAAGCCATTAACTCAGCCCAAGGGAAGGGCAACATCTAGAGGGCTTCTCATGGGACAGTTCTGAAATAAAAGTCCACCAGAAGGTAAACTCTTACGATAATAACATGAAATAAAGCACTTCTGGAGAATGACACTTGCAACTCAGGATTCAGGGACAGGAGGGAGATGAAAGAGGAGGGACTAAGTTACAAAGGGGCTAGTGAGTTTCTCTTGTTGGCAGAGGGGCACCTCCAGGCACCTGAGGCAGGGGAGCAGCCTGATCCAACTTGACTTTTCAGAATACCTACTACAATGTGGAAACTAAGGAGTGGGGCGAGGGCAAGAAGGCACACTATGGCTCAACAGCTGCCCCAAGAGAAGAACCAGGAGAAGCAGCAAAGTGGCGCAATCTGAACTACCAGTGAAACAGGAAATGAGAAACAGTGAGGAGGCCTTGACCCAGCAAGCCACCCAGACTTCTGGCTTAGGTCCCGGGCTCCCACTTGACATGGTTAAAAGAACAGAGGTGGTGGGAGTGAGGGGCAGGGATTCACCCAGGGACAACTTCACTTCCTTTCAGCCACACAATGAGCCTTTCAGAAAGGTGGCCTGGTGTGCCAGGAAACCACCACAACCAGAGCCGCTCAGCCTCATTCACATAGAAGCTCACCCCTGGGAACTTCCGAGAAAGTGCTCTCTGAGGCATGAACCAACAGTGCGGTGGTAGAAAGCAACCTCATCGCAGATGTTTTTATTCAGCTTTGTCACGTAGAAGCCATGTGACCTTGGCAACGTGACTTTGCCGGACTCATCTGCAAAATGGGGACATCACCTCCTTTCAAAAACCGTAAAAGGAGAAGGATGGGGTTGAAATGAGAACACAGGTGAGAAGTGTCTGACACATAAGAGGAAACTCAACAACTGGCTTGAATACTTGCACAGGCAGAAAAATGGCAAGTCCCATTGGTCCTCGAGTCACGGCAAGTGGCTGTGAAGACCAGGATGGGAGCTTCACTGCACCCCTCAAATGCATCACTAACAAGCTAAGACTTCTGAAGCCACAACACATGGAAGCACCTAGAAAGCCTTTCCCAAACACTTACCACATTCGTTGAATTTGTCTTTTAGCATCTTCCATGTAAAATCAAATGGGAGCTAAATGGAAAAGGAGAAACTGATGAGTGATACAGCCAAATCCTAATGTCCTAATGCATAAACACCAGGGTCTCTCTGAGAGGAACTTTCAGGACTTCTTGTACACTGAGAAATAGGGTACCCTTCAAACTGAGATACCAGCAGAGAACAAAACACACCGGCCTGGAATGAGGTTCGAAAACGGCACACCAAGCGCACTCCCTTTGTGGCATTAACTGTCTAAGGGAGAATCATGCAGACGACAATAGCCTATGGTAAGCAGCCCACAGACCATTCAACAGTAACTGAAGGTGGTCAACTTGGTATAAAGATAAGGCAGATATAGCCCTTTGTCTCTGTCATGCCCAAGTGTAGTGGTTCTTCAAGCCAAGGGAATCAAGAAGCTGGGTTCCTGAGCTCAGTGTTGGTTTCCGCCTAGCAGTACAAAAACCTGGGGCTCCTGTTGCACAGAGTTCGTTTTGCTCTCCCATTCCCTCCTTATCCTAACAGCACCAGACTTTGGGGACAGTAGCAAGGTGGCCTTAAGTGCTGCTACTCTGCCTCCCTACTGAGGGCACCAACTCTGACGCCAACCTGCCCCCTCCTCCCTTTGTGCCTACCACCACCACCACCAAGTTGCTGAAGAACCACTTACATTTCTCACAAATATCTGGCAGGCCTTCCTGGCCACCCCAGGAGCATGGCCTCCAGCTCCGCCAAAGGAACCTGCGAAGCTTCCTCCAAAGTTGCCACGCTCCATCTCGATGGCGCGGTCAAAGCTGGCACCGCCACCGCCACCCATGGCCAGGCCCATGCGCTCAATGCCGGCGCCTAGGGCTGGACCCATGGCAGGACCCATGCGCTCCAGGCTGTTGGCGCCCATGCGCTCCAGGCCCATGCGCTCGAGACTGTTGGCGCCCATTCGCTCCAGGCCCATGCGCTCCAGGTTGTTGGCGCCCATGCGCTCCAGGCCGGTGGCCATGCGATCCATCACGGGGCCCATGCGCTCCAGGCCAGCCCCCATGCCTGCGGGCACCATGCGCTCCATGCTCAGGCCCATGCGCTCGATGGCAGGGCCCATTCGCTCCACACCAGAGCCCATACGCTCAATGGTCTGGCCTACGCGGTCGATGGGCGCGGCCATGCGCTCAAGGCCAAAGCCCATGCCGGCACCCATGCGCTCCACGCCAGAGCCGATGCGCTCCATGGTCTGGCCCATTCGCTCGATGCTGGAGGCCATGTGGTCGAGGCCCAGTGGGCCCATGCGCTCGATGCCGGAGCCCATGCGCTCAACTGAGCCCATGCGGTCCATGACCAGGCCCATGCGCTCAATCTCGGAGCCCACACGATCCATGCCATGGCCCAGGCCTGCGCCCATGCGCTCCATGCCGGCACCCCCAATGCGGTCAATGCCAGGGCCCATCCTCTCGATCCCAGGGACACTGCCTCCACCTCCACCTGGAACAGGGACACAAAACACAGGCAGATATCAGGGACTTGCACACCTGTGTGCACACCATGCCAGAGGGTGACCTGGGTGCAGAGGCTTGGGCACTTCACAAGCTCAACCCCAGTTCAGGAATTAAATCCCACAACAATTTATCATTAGACATCCCTCAAATGTCGACAGACAATTGTTAAGGCGGGGTAGTGAGGACATCATTCTTCCTATATCTGTGCAACAGCTAAAATTTCCATAGTAAAATTTTAAAAGGGAGAAAATCCACCCTGGAGGACTTGTGTCAGCAATGTTCTCCATGTTATTTCAGAAGCGCTAGTACTTGTAACTAGCTTTGTGAGCCATGGTTGTCAGTTCCTGAGAACTCTGAGGTCTCCCCACCAAATTTAACTGAGAAATGCTTTCAATGAAGGAAGCTCGGAAACCCCACCCTCAGTTGGTCAGTCTGTGTGATGGATTACATGGATTATATGTGGCAATTCCAATCACTCACAACCTTTACCCTTCTCTCAGCTTGTCCCTCTCAGATGCCCTGC
Organism: Mirounga angustirostris; assembly: GCF_029215605.1. Classification (NCBI taxonomy): domain Eukaryota; kingdom Metazoa; phylum Chordata; class Mammalia; order Carnivora; family Phocidae; genus Mirounga; species Mirounga angustirostris. The sequence continues at coordinate 210,565,673 of NW_026991709.1, read as the reverse complement.
TGACGGCCAGTATGGCTGCATTTCCTTAGCACCCCAGGCAAAAAGCAGCTAGTATACAGCCACGCAATTAAGAGGAGATAAAGAAAACAAACACCAATATAGATCCTCTATATCTAGATAGACAGCTACTTCCAGGGAGCCTTACTCTGTGAGGAAAACCCCCAAATGAGCTGTGCATAACTCTGCTGGCTTTGGAGGAAAAGAAGTCGATGGCACTTGCAGAGTAGATCCTAGAAGAGGTCTCAGATCAGTTCTCAACACATGCTGGCATGTCAGCAATGCAGGGACCCTGTGAACCTGGTAACTCTGGACAAGAAGGGTCTGGCTCCACCTGCAAGGCCACCGCCCACCACTTTTCCACCATGCAGAGCATCAAGGTCCCTCTCACTTAAGCTTCACCACCACCACCGCCACCACCTGCCTCTGAAAAAGGTCAGCTGAGCCCACAGCCAGCCCATTCCTGACCCAAGAGGCCCAGTCCAAGATGTAAATTCAAGAAAAGGAGACTCAGAAGTTTCTGTGAGTCTCTGACCTCACATATCACTCCACTTCTCCAGGACTATTTCCTTAGTCATGCTGAGTAATAGCACACCAAGTGGCAAAATATAAACACAATTTAAGAAACACAAGTTCTGCTCTGAGAGCAGAAATTTCTCAGAAACTACTTAAAAAAAAAAAAAAAAAAAAAAGCAAGATAAATAGAAAAGGGCAGGTAGCAAGCTCAAGAACATCAGAAATCAGGCTGACCCCCCAGATGCCAAAAGCAGCAGAGAACAAGGGAAAAACGGTGCCCATGTGGAGTTTTAGAATCAGCGCACCACAGAAATAATCAGCAAGTGGAGTTACCAAGGAAATGCCAAGGCACTCAGAGCCATTGGGCACGGAGGGGAGATCAAGCTGACAAAAGAAGTTCATTTAGTTTTAAGTACCCATAAAAAAAAGTGTATATTAATGGAAGGATATAGTCCAAAATGTTTACAGCACTCATCACTGGGCAGTGAGATTGCAGATATTTAATTTTTTTAAAAATAATTTTCTGAATATTTATCAGTACAAATGTACAGTTGAGTAAGCATTTGTTAGGAATGGAGCTAGTATACTTTTATAATCAGGTTATTTACTTTCAGGAATTCACAATTTTATGGTATTTAAAACAACAAAGTCCCCAAATTACATGGATATTATAATAATGACAATGGCTAACGCTTACATAGCACTTACGTATGTATTCTCTTCTATGCATTAACTCAGGTACTCTGCACAACAACCCTATGAGGTAGATACCATTATATCCCCATTTATAGTATGGAAAACAGAGAGGTTCAGTAACTTGCCAAATGTCACACAGCTAGGAAGAGACAGAGCTGGTTCCCACCCAGGCAGTCTATTTTAGAGCCCATACTTTCCACCACTACACTCTACTATCCCCAGTAATAACAGCCTATTCTAAAAATCAAAACATCAAAACTAAGCGTTTCCTACCTCCTCCCTGCTTTGCAATGATCTCTCCTCTCTTCAGTGCATTACTTAGGATTTCTAAGGAAATCAGGAAGAAAAAAAAATTAGCCAAATTTCTCTATGATAACAGAAATTTGTTTATTACAGATTCCAGAATAAGAATATTACTAATTTAAAAATAAAACAAGGAAAGGGGGGGAGGGGTTAAGAAATACACACACAGACAGGATCATTTTACTAGAAAACTGTAAGAGTCCTTGATGATGGGTCATGATACTAGGATCCCATGTAGCTCCAGAGTCTGAGCCCAGTTGGCAAGACCATCTGGGAATGTGCCCAGCAGAGCTAAGTAAGAGCCAGTGTGCACCAATGAAGTGAACTTAGAAAATCAGAGCAAGAACGGGGCCAGTGGCACAGTTTCCTAAAGCTGGTCCAGAGCCTCAGCACTCTGGCTGAAGCCTGCACTCACCCACCAGATCCAATCAACACCTCACAGTTATCCTTTAGCAAACTAAAGCTGTGGCTATACTTACTGCCAAAACCCTGAAAACCAGCAGCAACGGCATGCCGTGCTGAAGTATGACCTCATTAACAAGTCGTGCATGGAAAGACTCCAGCAAGCTAAGCCCACCAGCCCCACCTGGAAGGAGCTGGGTGTGATGATGATTAAGTGACAGACAAAGATTCAGGAAAATAAAAACCCCAACACATCCAAACCACATCCAACACCCTGTCGAAAACAGAAAACACTGCTGCTTGTTTGCCAACGATTCATCCAAACCTCTTTAAAGTTTGTCTAATGCTACAGGGTTAGTACTAGCTTTTAAAAGTTTCTTCTCAGCTCTTCACCCTGTAAAGAGATTTGTACCCACCCCCCTTCTCTGGTCACAAAGTGTGCTCAGCAATGTGGACCAATAGCCACAGAGCATATCTCATTTTATGACTGAGACCACAGAGATTATCCCTAACCACACAGCTGTTTCTGGTACTATAACTACCTGCTACAGGAAGGACGTGGGAAAGCATACCAAGAAACAACAGACATCCAGCCTGCAAACAAGTAGGGCTTACTTATTCCGTGACACCTGCGATCCTACTCAGCATACACAGGCCTAGCTTCACTTTCCTAAATCGGCACTTAGATCAAAATATTCCTTGCAAAAGCTTCACAATCGGCACACCACTGATTTGAAGAAAAAGGAAAAATTCTTTTCATGGGCATTCACAGACCTCCCTGCTCTAACTCTGAACTTGAATCTGTTCTTCCGACCCCAGGTAGACCCTCACCTCCAAGCCTCTGCACCTGATGCTGTCAGCCCTCTCTATCCTGCCAGTACGCCCTCTAGTTACACTGAACTCTCTCAGACACCCAGCCCCTCCAGCTTAAACTGCATCTCCTGCACAGTCTTGCACTTCTGCTCAGATCCAGTGCTCTCAGCAGGAAACTTCTATCAGCCACGTAGGAAATGATCACTTTTGTGTGTTGCTCACCCATCTGCCAAGGGCCTAGGAACCAAGATCTTCACTGGCACCCTCACTAGGCCACTTCTATGTACGGACCTCTGGTGCTGCCCTGAGTCACTGCGCATCGTCTCCTCAGCTGCACCACCTCCTTCAAGATCAAGGACCACATGTCTACATCCCTGCACCACCAAGTACAGTGGTTTGCAGAAACAAGGGCAAAGATCTACTGCCTTGATAGTAGAGAAGGGACACTGAATGGGGAGATACAACAGAAAGTAGCACCGAAAACAATTCAACTTCCAAGTGAAAACCAGAAAGGAGAGAGAAATCAAGAACTGAATAAACAGAACAAAACAAAAAACCCACCCAGGCCAACTAGTCTGAAATCCCAACTTAAACTTAGACACCTTTTACTAAATTGGGTCTGATCACAAGTAGCAGCAGGGAATTCCAGAACAAAGCCCTTTGCTCTTGCTCATGTCACTCTGGGAGGTCTCAGGACAAAGAGACAAGAGAGTCTCAATCAGAGAGAAGGTGGCAAAGCAGCAGGAGTTAGATGACATTTCTATTCAGGTCGGGACTGGAGGAGTTTCCTGTTGCCATGAAAAATAATGACCTCACTAGCTCTACCCCTTCTCCACGAACCAGGACAAGGCCACCAGCCTCATCACAGAGGTTGAGAGGCACCACAGTGTAGCAAAGAATTAAAGGCCTAAGGCAGGAAGAAGAGCCTATGGAAGCGAAGTCATGTGCCATCTTGTTCTCTTCTCACCCTCAAATTGCTGTTTGCAACCAAATGAAAAGTTTTTAAGTATTTAAAAAAATATCCTGCTGCTGCGGTGCCTGGGTGGCTCAGTCGGTTAAGCGTCTGCCTTCGACCCAGGTCATGATTCCAGGGTCCTGGGATCGAGCCCCACATAGAGCTCCCTGCTGAGCGGGAAGCCTGCTTCTCCCTCTCCCTCTGCCTGACGCTCCCCCTGCTTGTACTCTCTAATAAAAAAATAAAAAATCTTTAAAAAAAAAAAAAAATCCTGCTGTTCCAGGACACAAAAACACAATCAGTCATAGATAATGAGAAACTTTTAGCTAACCTAGTCACATAAAGATTATGAACTCATCCCCAAAATCCTAAAGCTTTGGAATTAACTACAATAAAACTACTACAGTCATATCAGACAAGTACAAGGGAAAAAAAAAATGAAATCTTCACTATCTTCACTACCAGCCTAGTAAGACACAAGAAAGTCCTTCCAGCTACTTAACTGCCAGTAGGGAAAAAGAGAAACAAGTCTCCACCAAACAACTGTTTCCCTCCACTCTGAGGGAAACAGTTTCTAATAGTTCCTGGTTTTCATGGAGGACACAACACGAAGAGGATGGGAGTCCTAGAAATAATCTGCAGAAGAATCTGGTCTCACTGATGAGCTGGATGATGAATCTTTCTAGGACCTTCATAAATTCTAAGAACGTATCTAATACAAACTTACACAAAAGGGCTTAAAATCCTCACACCTAACTCAATGGGTCCCCCAAAGACAGATGCTGAGCACTCTGAGGCGGTCACCTAGAAGCCTCACATCTGCACAGAATGAGAAGCAGGTGAAGATGCGGGGAGAGTACAGATCCACGCTCCAAATCACCTTTGACAGACACAAACTTAAGAGCCCCAAACTGGACAATCTCTTTTGCACCATACTAATGAAGAATTAAGCTGGTGGATTCTCAGAAACATCTAAACTGAAAACGGGAGAGGGGAGAAACACTCACCGAGAAGTAAAGAAACTTTGTTTGCAATCTAACCAAAACTGAAACAAGCGTTTCTCTGCACTTCGGCCCAATAAGCCAGGCCTTCCAGCATCAGAAAACTCCAGGTCCTGAGGCCTCTTTTAAAGGTACCAGCAAGCACACCCTGCCATCCGTTAACTAGACCACCACAGCGCCCTGGACAAGGGAACTCACACCTCTCTCAGCAGGGTCTCTGAAACCTCTACCACTCCAGAGAGCCAGTGCTCGGTAACGCAGCAGTTCTAACTGCCACAGCAAGCCAACATCTTATACCAGTGCAACCAAAGAAGCCACCTGAAAAGACTAAAGAAAGATGGTTCTATTGATACCAATAAAAAATTCAAGGACCGAAAGTTTTTACCTAGGTCTAGAAAATGTTCAGTTTTTTAAGACTATGGGAAAACAGCTGACTTTGCCTAAGAAAGAACCTCGGACCTGAGGATGAGCCTGCACCCCAGGGGGTGAGCCCCCGCCCATGTGGGGCCTTCTTACCCATTCCTCTGCCAAGGGGCTCGCCAAAGCTTCGAGACATTCCCATCTTGTTTCTGGCAAAGTCTCTCTCAAATCCTCCACCCATGCCACGCTCCATCTCTGTGGAGAAAAATATTACCCTAGGCCTTTCCAGGAATACCACTGTGTTTTAGACATGACAAATTCACTACAGGCACACAACAGCCGCCACCAAGTCAGCATGTCCACTCTTTCTACAGAGAAACCATCATTAGTCCTTTTTTCCTTAAAAAAGTCACCTCAAGTGAAACCGTAAAAACTACCTACCTTTAATCCATTAAGGACTAATTGACAACTTTCAGTAAAGCCCCCCGTAAGGTACACCAAGCACCTGCTCCTACAGCAACCGGCGTGGGCACTCGCTGAGCCAAAGGAGCCTGCGGCAGCAGCTACCACCTGCCGGGTACTTCCCACGTGCCCCGCCCCACCCCGGGCTCTACGTGTGCTGGCAGCTCATGGAATCCTCACAACAGCCTGCAACATCACTGCCCCTTTACCAAGAAAGAGGCTCCAATGCCTTAGTAACTTGACCAAGGTCACATGCCCAGTTAAGGGGTGAGCAAAGGCTGGAACCTAAACCCGATGCAAAAATCCATGCTCTACTAACAAAAGCACATCTACACACAATATAGGAACATGCCTGTATGTAACGGGACGTCTCTACTAACACAGGTAGTTTCATCTACACAAGGATGTTGGTAACTTCATTATTTTTTTCTATGCTGACAGCCAAGACTTATGTTTTGCAACAATCTTTTAAAAACAAAGGTCTTAGCTTCTTTGGGGAAAGCCTTACCACAGCTGTCAACTGCTGGAGAAAGCCTTTGATGATCCCATCATTGGCTACTTCTTTCCTCTAAAGCAAGACGTAAGATGTGTATCACACTGTGTCTCCCTCCCATACTGAGAGGTCCTTGAAAAATCTAGTTAATGTTGCTCCTTAAAAATCAGGTGCTATATAGTGATCACCTTTTATCGCATAACTACCGAAAATAGTTATATGCAGCTCAAGTCCCTATACTTTCAATGAAGTGAACAAGCCTACCAAAGGGATGGAAGCAGGCTAGCCATTATGAATTAATTAGAAAATGCAGCAGAGGGGCGCCCTGGTGGTTCAGTTTCTTAAGTGTCTGCCTTCGGCTCAGGTCATGATCTCGGGGTCCGGGGGATCAAGCCCTACATCAGATCAGGCTCCCTGCTCAGCGGGTAATCTGTTTCTCCCTGTCTGCCTCTGCACCAACCCCCTTCACGCTCACTCTAATTAAAAAAAAAAAAAAGAAAACAGATTTTAGCAATGGTGAACTTGCTATTCATAGTTTGAATCGACCCAACTGAATCTCATAGGTTGGTGGCATGCCATCTGCTGAAAATATAACTAACTTGCGCAAGCTTGCATGTGGTAGGCAGAAGGGAAATCCCAGAGCGGCACTGTAATGGACAATGCTCTGCTGTACTCCTTTAATCCCTATCATAAAGGCATAAAAAAGGCAGCACTGTGCCCCCTTGAGATAAGGAAGTCATATGTAGGTATTAATTTGTCAGCAAAGGCCTCAGAACTCATCTTCCCAAACAAAAACAAAAAGAAAACCAAACAGAACTCATCTTCCCAACTGTCAACAGGCTCTACAGTTCAGGACACCCTCTGTGAATTCCAATGAACTACCCAAAGAGTTTTCCTTGCCAAATATTGTACCATATCATTGTTTGGCATTTGATGATTTTTTAATTTGTAATTTTTAATACCCACTCTATCAGGACTTGACCTGTATTGCTGACTGACTGGATGAGACTGACTTCTCAGTCTGATGTCAGCACCCACGACCTTGGTAGATGCATTACGGTCACCAACTAAACATTAAATTAAATCCAAAACATCTTTATCAACTTTTCCCCTGATAAAGTTGACTGCACTCAAAGCTCAGAACACAGCTCAAGTGGAAGTAAAGCATTCTCTGTTGTCTACTGCAGAGGATGATGAGGGAGGACCTGAAGTACCTTTATCTCAGAACATCTAAGAACACTCCATCAGAACACATCCTCCCACTGTTGCTCTCCAGGAGAATCAGCACTGCGAACCTTTGATCACCAGGCCCAGAACTGTGACTGCGGCATTCCACCTGCCAGATTACCAAGGACTTTGCTCACACTCCTCAGCACAGCCCCACCCCTCTCCATCCACTTCTAAATGACATCACTCCACTCCTCAGAGCAAAAACCCCATTTCCTAATGACTCATCTGTTTTGAGCAAACACTTTACCAAGCCAGACTCCTCACCTTTTATTAGAATTCCTATACACATTATGAGCTACAGGCTAGCCTGAAAGTACACTGGAAATGCAGACCTTTGTCCCATCATTCCTAACAGTGAGGACTTCCTTATATCTTTTTATCATCATCTAGAACAAGGCAAACCCATGAAGAAGGGCAGTTTATTCATCAGAATTTTCTTTCTTTCCAGTCTGACAGTTATCCTAGGAAGATACTCACTTGCTCTAGTCTATCTTCACGTTAAAGGATACTGCAGGTCAGCAAAGAAACATTTAAATGCAAATCTTTAATGACTTTCCATCCCAGGAAAGTTTATGTGTTTAAGGGAAGCAACATCCCCACAGGTGGGGTTCAAAGAGTCAACCAACCCCCAAAGGATTTCAGAAATACAGTCTGCAGGGTTTCTCAAAGCACACTCTACAGGCCCACTGAGAAGGGGATGATGCCCATGCTGGAGTCAGTTCTGAAAAGTAGGATCACAGTGTGACTAAGAGCCAGGCTCTGGAGCCAGATAGCCAGGATCCATATATATCCCATTATTACTAGCCATGTGACCTTAGGCAAGTCACTCTCTGGGCCTCAGTTTCTGACGAAATGGTGATAAAAGTACCTACAAATCATGTGGTTCTTGCAAGGACTAAACGAAAAAACACACTGTTACTATGATAGTATATTTCTACTAAGGGGATGAAAGCCTCGAGTGATAATACACCAAAATTTGCACTATGTAAATGCTAAATTAAATCAATGTCTCTGTTCACAACTCAGAGTTTTATCAGAGCAGATGATCAAGAACTGATGCACTCCAGCACTCCAGGGAAGATATAAATTTGATCAAAAACTCCAAAGAAACTAAAACTAATCCCTTACACTTGAAGACAATTTTAAAATGAGCAAAGCATAACCACAGGTATCTACAGGATGCTTGCTAGTGCTGGAGACAATAAAAAGCTTTACTATTTTTATTGGGTAATTATCAGGGAGATTCAGAACACAACACACAGTTTAGTGACTAACAGGATTAACACCTACTAGGAATAGGAAGTCTACCTTCTGGAATACAAACTTGTGACTGACTAACATTTAAGGCAATTCAAAAACATCGAATTCAATAGAAAAGTGGAAGGGGCAATTATTCACTAAAAATGGGTGTGCTGCCTCAAGGTCACCCAAGAGCCAACAGCTAGCAGGGGGCAGGTGGAAGCAGGAAGGAAGCATGAGTCTTACCATTTATTCTGCCCATGTTCATCCCAGATCCAAATCGACCCATGTTTTCCATACCACCACCAAAAGGTCCCTCCATGCCTGCAAGAGACATTCGACATTCCCATTTGAGCATCATTCCAACGAGACTGCTTATACTCATCAGGAAAAGAAAGATTTTTTCACAAGTTTCACCCTGGGCATTTTCTGCCAAGAACTTCCTTACCAAGTGTAAGGGCTTTTGGGGAAAAAATGCTAGTGCCCTCGAGTAAAAATCACCATCTTCAAAAAGCTAATCTGATCCAACCCCCTTAACAGACAAGCAAAGAGAGGCCCAGAGAGATGGAGTGATTTGCCCAAGGTCACAGAGCTAGTTAGTGAGAAAGCCAGAACCAAAAGCCAAGATACCCACTGGAAAGACTGATGGGAAAAATTAATTTCTAGATTCAGAGTTTTTGGAAACCAAAGTGAGAATTCATGCAAGGCTTGAGGGAAAAGAAAGAGGAAAGGTGAGAGAAAACCATACCTAAAAGTGATTACATTTGTACTTCATTTTAAATCTCTTACCTCCCATTTTATTTATTCCAAATCCTATGCCTTCCATTCCCATTCCTTAAAAAGAAAAAGTCAATGCAAACTAAAATTATGTCAAAGCAGTAATGTTTGAACTTAAAAAGCACAAGTAATTCCAAACCAGCAAATGAACAAAAAATATCCCTGGTTATGAATATATTTTAATTGTCAAGGAAAAGGAGGACAGAGGGGGCTCTACCATCTCACCTGTCAAACTATCACATTCCAGGAAACTATGTCTTTCACAAGTCTTTAACAAAATAATCACCACATGACTCAAAATTCTTTACACATACAGTTTTAATAAATAACTAAGACCATTTTAAACATGATATATAATTAGCCAGTACAAACTGGAGCTCACTTTTTTAGAAGCTTATTTCAGGGAACACAGGTTTAAAAAGATAAAATTCTCTAAATAGCAGTTCCTAAAAACACTGAGGCTTCCCTCCCCGCCACCCCTTTCTTCTTAGGCATTAGTCGGGGGGCAAGGGGGGGGGGCGGTGGCGGTCAAACTGATAGGGCCATGTGAGGTGATCGTCCAGGGCGTTGAGATGAAGCCCAGAGTTTAATCTGGGAGGGAGACAAGGGATATGCAGAACTAACAGTAGCAGGGTGAAGGGACATCCATCCTGCAATTCAAAGGATTTCAAGAGAGACCTAAGACTGTGGTCATAAAAATGAAATAGTTCTTAATAGTATGTAAATGCCTCATCGCACAGAATGAAAATGCTAAACAGAGTTTAAAACATATTCTTCACAAAGCTTTCATTCAGCAGCTATTTCTTATCTTCTTGAACAAAGACAACACTGAACACAGTGTCTCTGAGGCCCATGATGGCGATGTTGTCATGTAATGAGGCCCTCCATGCCTTTCTGTATCCATCAATGCCCCTACCATAGTCTATACGCCATATCAACACCAGGCGAGAGCCCAACGGGTGTCTGGGTAATAGACTGTGGCAGTGCTGTGGTCCCATGGTCAGGAGACCTATAGTCTCTGTCACTAACTGATAGTGTGACCTTGAGCAAGACCAACTCTCCGACTTGCCTCCTTTTATCAAACAGCTTAACTACCTCAACATGGAAGGTCATGAAAGGATAAAATGCAAAGTATAACAATTTTTGAAAAAAGGATTCAATTCAGTAAAAACACAAAATATTATTTTTATCAAAATGAATCAGAGATGAGTAAGGAGGGAATTTTGCCCCCGTTAAATCTTTATTCCATTTGAAGTACTCAATGTCCAATTATCCCAATAGTTCACTTGAGTAACTAACTTCCCCAGACATCTCCAGTCAAAGTACACTGTAGTTCTCACCTGCGGGTCCTATGTTTCCCATGCCAATGCCTTTATTCAGGTGATTGGCATCAATAGGCTGTCCTCCTGGGCCTAACCCCATGCCAATACCACCAAGTCCATCTGAAAAGAAAAGAGAAAGTTGTAAGTGTAGAGTCCACTTAGAAAACCATAACCTTCCAAGGGAAAAAGAGTCTTTGTTTACTGTGCTGTAAGTCACACTCCATGCCCATCCACCCACCTCCATGGGCAAACCCAGGGCCTAATTCATAACTCGACACTGGTACATTTGGGAGCTATTCCTTTCAAGGCATAACTTTTCATATGCAATTACAGATTGGAGTTTGGGGTATATATAAAACAAGCACAAGTGAAAATCAGTTACTTGAAAATTACAGAGAAGAATTATGAACTCACATGTAAGAATCACAGATATGTTTCCCTAAATCTCGAATTGAGAAACGCTTGATTAAAAAAGGCAATTAAGGGGAGCCTGGATGGCTCAGTGAGTTAAGCGTCTGCCTTCGGCTCAGGTCATGATCCCAGAGTCCTGGGATTGAGTCCCGTTTCGGGCTCCTTGCTTTGTAAACAGCCTGCTTCTCCCCCTGCTTGTGCTCACGGCTCTCTCACTCTCACAAATAAATAAAATCTTTAAAAAAATAAAATAAAATAAAATAAAATAAAATAAAATAAAATAAAAGAGGGGCGCCTGGGTGGCTCAGTTGTTAAGCGTCTGCCTTCAGCTCAGGACATGATCCCAGGATCCTGGGATCGAGCCCCGCATCAGGCTCCCTGACTCTGTGGGAAGCCTGCTTCTCCCTCTCCCTCTCCCACTCCCCCTGCTTGTGTTCCCTCTCTCGCTGTGTCTCTCTCTGTCAAATAAATAAATAAAATCTTTTTTTTTAAGATTTTATTTATTTATTTGAGAATGAGAGACAGAGAGCATAAGAGGAAGAAGCAGACTCTCCCTGCCGAGCAGGGAGCCCGATGCGGGACTCGATCCCGGGACTCCAGGATCATGACCTGAACTGAAGGCAGTCGCTTAACTAACTGAGCCACCCAGGCGCCCTAAAATTTTTTTTTTAATTTTTTTTTTTTTTAAGATTTTATTTAGGGCGCCTGGGTGGCTCAGTTAGTTAAGCGACTGCCTTCAGTTCAGGTCATGATCCTGGAGTCCCGGGATCGAGTCCCGCATCGGGCTCCCTGCTCGGCAGGGAGAGTCTGCTTCTCCCTCTGACCCTCCCCCCTCTCATGTGCTCGCTCGCTCTCTCATTCTGTCTCAAATAAATAAATAAAATCTTAAAAAAAAAAATTAAAAAAAAAATATTTTAAAAATAAATAAATAAATAAAATAAAATAATATAAAATAGCCAATGAAGGACATTGGGTGGCCAGCAGCGCAAATATGCCCAACCTCCACCTCCCAACCTGGTAGCCCAAAGGACTTTCCCCAAGAAAAAACAATGCCATAAAACAGCCAATTAACACACTGGGCATACACTATTCTGTGACTCCACTGTGGGCCATTTTCCTAACAGTGAACCTAGGGTATCTTCTGCCCAGAAATCTTCCTAACCTGTGGATCAATACCCAGTCCACTCTCAACTCCATGCTCCACAAACAAGCAGGGATGTAAGAATACAGACTAGTCTCAAAACAGCCAACAAAACCTGATAGTGTAAGACACCTGTGATGCTCTGAGTGACCCTGGTCTGAGGGTGAGACCTTTTTAAATGGGAACGAAGCTCATTAAAAACAACAACAACAACAACAACAACAACAACAACCCCCGATACCAGTTCCCAAATATTTTATCTATTTAACAGCCCTGTGTTTTAAATTGACAGGAACAGCAGCAAGAGATCACCAAGGTTACTTACTCCCCAAAGCAGTCTCTGAAATGTGCCAGGAGACCAAAGTCATGGATAATGGGATCCCTAGGGCCTAGCGTGTGCCAGCAAAGGCTCCCAAACAGCCCCGTCCCACCTCCTCTAGGCACAGAAGTCAACAAGAGCCATCGCCCTGATCCTGAGTGATCGCTGCCAAGTGGCCACACTGACTAGGACAAAGAAACGTGGTTCTTCTCTAAAAACGTGTATTTTCAACAGATAAGCCGTCTTCTACTCCTGAAGCCACTGACCTCCCCTCAAAACCTGCCTCCGTTATGCGTTCGTAATATTAAACCACAAAGGCATCTCTGTTTCTGTTCTAGTCTAGGCTCCCATTCAATTCAATCTAATGGGCCTTAAGCCTGAGTCCCTCTCCAGAGCAGAGACCGGCCCTGGTCCTCCGAACAGACCCTCCCCAACTGCCCCACCTGGTAGGCAGTTCTCCCAACACAGCACAAGCAAGCCCTCCTCTCCTGCCACCCAACCCCCAGTCTTCCTTCTGACTCCCCGCCCTCCCGCTGCTAGAAGCCCTCACTCTCACCGCTGCCTATGCTCAGGCTTCACTCAGCCCTGTGCACTTGCCGGAAAATGTGCCTAGGGCTTCACTGATATGCACCATTTCCATCTGTGAGGTGACCAGTCACTTAGCCTTCCCTGTCGGACAGACTTTCACCTGGATGTTTCAAGAGACCCTATATAAAAATTTGGATTGTTGTACTTCACATACCATAAGATGCATCCAAAGTGTATAGTTCACTGACTTTTAGCTTAGCTTGAGTTGCATTACAACTATCTCCACCATCTAATTCCGAAACACTGTCATCACCTCAAGAACAATTCTCCAGGGGCGCCTGGGTGGCTCAGCCGTTAAGCGTCTGCCTTCGGCTCAGGTCATGATCCCAGGGTCCTGGGATCAAGCCCCGCATCGGGCTCCCTGCTCCGCGGGAAGCCTGCTTCTCCCTCTCCCACTCCCCCTGCTTGTGTTCCCTCTCTCGCTGTGTCTCTGTCTGTCAAATGAATAAATAAAATCTTTAAAAAAAAAAAAAAAAAAAAAAAAGAACAATTCTCCACTTACCCCTCTCCCCAAGCAACCACTAATCTACTTTCTGTCTACGGGATTCACCTACTCTGGACATTACCTACAGATGGAATCAAGGTTCATCCATGCTGTGGCAATTATCAGTACTTCGTCCCTTTATATGAGTAATACCCCATTCTATAAATTTACCACATTTATTCATTTATCAACTGAAATCATGCTACTAGGAACATCCGTATGTAAGTTTCTCTGTGGACGTTGTTTTCAGGTCTTTGCGGTATACCTAAGAGTGGCACTGTTGGGCCATACAGTACTAACCAATCTCTTCTGAACCCAAGTGCAACCTGGTTTTAATTTCCTTTGCAGTTTCTGGTTCTTCCTTCCACAGGATACTTTCAAAACGCCCAACTACATCCTCTAGCATGTAGTCTGCCTCACCGCAAAGTAATCCTAACAACCTCTCCTAAGTTGTGAATCTCTGTTCATTTTTCACCCTGAAAAATCTATAGAAAAACAAACAAAGACCAAACCCTTTCTGAAGCTTTCCCTTAAGAACGATCAAGGGAACTGCAGAATAACATAGCACAAGCTCAAGGGTAAGTGTAGTTTTCTGGTTAGATTTTTTTTTTTTTTTAAGATTTTATTTATTTGAGAGAGAGCGAAAGAGAGCACAAGCAGGGAAGAGAGGGAGAAGCAGGCTCCCCGCAGAGCAGGGAGCCGGATGCGGGGCTCGATCCCAGGACCCTGGGACCATGACCTGAGCCAAAAGCAAGGCTCGAGCGAATGAGCCACCCAGGTGTCCCTTTCTGGTTAGTACTGATCAAATTCAAAACCTAAGCCAAATTGAGAATACTCACGGGGAAGTTGCTGTGGACGCTCAGGAGGGAAAAAATCTCCCTTTGGTAAGGCCCTTTCATCCTGAAAAAGAAAGTGACTACATCTCAGTATTCTTTCCTTGAAGCGCAGCTTTGCAACAGCAAAAGATGGAAACAACTCCCAACGGAGGACTGGCTAGAAAATTACGACCCACCTATGCCACGGAATAACACACAAGTGTAAAAAAAAATTACGGAGAAACACCTTTTGTGTAAAGGAGGGAAGGATAAAAATATACATCCATGTTGCTATGGGGAATGAATGGGACCTGGATATGAAGTAAGGGCAAGACTCTCACACTGTATCTTTTTCATGCTTTTTGACTTTTAAGTCACGTAAGCAATTATCTACTCAAAAAAACGAACTGAATGTTTAAGGTAACTATGATACCCCCTTTTACAGTTCCTTTTATTTTCTTTGCGAATCTGAGCCCTACCTAGATTGTCCTCAGCATGTTACAGTCATGCTTGTATTAATTCATTATTACCCATGGCAGAGCCACAGCAGGGCTAAAGTTCATCACTGAAGTGCTTCAGAAGAAGTTTAAAGGCTGTCTGAATCAGACTTCGCATGTTCACAACAGATATGACACTGGCTAAACATTCTAATGCAATACTATGAAAAGTGGAAACCCATGTATATAACCATCTTTGAAACTGATCATTTGCTTAAAGCAGGATACTCAACTGACCACCAGACCATGCCAGAAAGAGGCAACTGCGTAAAGGATAAATATCTGAAGAGCTGCACATGTGAGCAAAAAGTTGTTTCTGTCATAAATTTGCTCAACATACTACACCCCATTTAATGTAGACTGATCCATAAATATAATAGAGTGCCTATTAAAAGTATACTTTTAATAATCCTATGTTTTTGCCAGACTTATTTGAATATATTATGCAGAAAGAGATCCTATTAACTTACCATTTTCACATGCATTGGTCTATCAAATAGCAGTTGACCATTAAACATAGCTGATATTACAATTAAGGTTATTTCTTGCAATTCTAAAAACACGCACAGCAGGAGAGAAATACAGAAGAAAAATACTCCAACTACTACCAGGGCCCCTAGTGAACTTATGAACCATTTTGATTTTTCATTCTACTTTTAAAATATTTGTTTCTACAATAAGCATAAAAGCAACAATAGAACTCAAGGGTAGGCAGGGGAGTAAATGTCAGCTTATTCCTCAGGTGTAGAGCTTCGTATAACCCTAACTTCTCACCAGACCATCCTCCTAAGTACTGGCATGAGTTTTCTGTAGGAGTCCATTGGGCCAGGTATCCCACCATTTTTTGAAGTACTATGTTTTCTGCATAAGAGGCACAGTAACAGCCTTATCTGAGTTTAGTCACCGTGTTCATGTGTGGCATTCTCCACTGTGACTACAAAGATACTACTCTACGGTCAGAGAGAAGTGCTTATTCTAGAATGAGGTCAACCCATTGGAGAAATAGGGCCAAAGATTATATATGAAATAACAATGGATTTTCTCTCCAGAAGCACATTCTTTACAGACTTCTCCCTTCAGACCAAACTTCTCTGAGAGAGAAGGCTGGAAAAGACCACGCATGGGCGTATGCCTCTTCTCTCTCTATGCAGCCACTGAATCAATTCCATCACAGAGAACCAACTTTTAAACTCCACAATAACACATTCCCTCCAGTCATTTAGGAAATATTAACACACAAAATTACCACTTCCCCCAAAAAACCTGTATTATTAATACAACATTTAGGCCAAATTGTTCACCAAGAGTTGAATTCTGATAAAAGGATACATATAGCTTGCACAGCTTCAATGGACTGTTCAAAAGTAACAGTGCCTATTCCACGACTTTTTCCATCTTTATCCTCAAGAATGTCTGCTCGGACCACCACACCAGCCATACTAAAAACTTCCTTCAGTTTCTTCCAGCCAACTTTATAATCCAGCTAATCAAGAGAAAGTAGAGAAAAATCTCAATGCAGACATCTTTATAAAAAACATTTTCACTATATGAGTGCAATATGCTTTGGTTGGAAACAAACATTTAAAAATAACGTCAGGTTATTTTTATTGTACTAGGCACCCAGCAGGCTCAGTCAACAGAGCATGCAGCTCTTAATCTTGGGGTGGTGAGTTCAAGCCCCATGCTGGGTGTAGAGTGTAGTTAATAAAAATAAAAATCTAAAAAAATAATAATATATAATAAATATAAATAAATAAATAGGGGTGCCTCAGTGGCTCAGTTAAGCATCTGCCTTCCACTCAGGTCATGGTCTCAGAATCCTGGGATCTAAGGCCCTCGTAAGGCTCTCTGCTCAGCGGGGAGTCTGCTTCTTTCTGTCCCTCCCTTCCCCCAATCACGCTCTTGCAAATAAATAAAATATAAATAAATAAATATGTCACAAAAATTTATCACCTGCAGAATTTTTCAGATAGGATTACAAAGCCTGGCCTTAACTGCTATTCATTCTTTTCTCTGAAACAACAGGTTAAGTCACCTCATACATTTCAAATTAATGCTTTCTTTGTGAACATTAAAAAAAAAAACAAAACTTTTTGTTCCTTGGTTTACCATCATCCTCCCCAACTCACTTTCCTTTAAAAATATCTCCCCTTGCAAATGGCAAGGGTATTATCTTTCATCCCAGACACAACAAGATGGAGGGCAATGTCAGCCCTGTTCATAGACTTTTTTGACCTGCACCTAAATAAACCCACAGGGAATGCAGACTCAGCTGCCACTTCTGTAACCAGCAAAGTCAGTAAATGTGGTCCCCATAAGACTATGGTCAGGCCTATGATTTATCATTGCAGTGGTCACCATGGAACAAAGTCCAACTTCAAAGTTATTTTTTTTTTTATTTTTTTTTTTTTAAGATTTTATTTATTTATTCATGAGAGACAGAGAGAGATAGGCAGAGGGAGAAGCAGGCTCCCAAGGAGCAGGGAGCCTGATGTGGGACTCGGTCCCAGGACCATGGGATCATGACCTGAGCCGAAAGCAGACGCTTAACCATCTGAGCCACCCAGGTGCCCAAAGTTATTTTTTTAAACAGATCAAGAAGAGAACATAACCTTTTATTTTATTTTATTTTATTTATTTATTTAAGAGAGTGGGGGGGAGGGAGAGCACAAAGGGGGAGAGAGAGGGGGAGAGGGAAAAGCAGACTCCCCGCTAAGCAGGGAGCCCGACACGGGGCTTGATCCCAGGACCCGGAGATCATGACCTGAGCCAAAATCAAAAGTCAGATGCTTAACCAACTGAACCACCCAGGAGCCCCAAGCATAACCCTCTTTTTAAAATTTTTTCTTCTCAAACATCAGAATTACTTTTATGACATATTAACAAGACTATTTCATAAAGTTCTGATTTTCTACTTTAGACAATGTTTCCGCTTACTTACATTTGCTACAAATACTGTGCTTCCAAGTCTTCCAGCCTG
This sequence comes from Mirounga angustirostris, assembly GCF_029215605.1. Taxonomy (NCBI): domain Eukaryota; kingdom Metazoa; phylum Chordata; class Mammalia; order Carnivora; family Phocidae; genus Mirounga; species Mirounga angustirostris. The sequence goes on along the minus strand of NW_026991709.1, from coordinate 210,547,872 downwards.
TAATGCATGGATAATCTCATTTGGGATGTTAGGATTATTTAGGATACTGGGTGGGATATTAATCATTCCTGGGCCACCTGGTCCCATACCCATCCCACCGGTCGTAGCCATCACCTTTTGCATTGCTCTCCTGGCATGTTCACCATCAGGATCCTAAAACAAGCACAGAAGTGTTACATTTAACTGACCCAGTGACAACTAAAACCATGATCTCACAAAAAGTGATATTCCCAAAACTCCAGAGATTGAGAGGTTGTTTGGAAAGCATGTCTCGAAATCTATAACAAGAAATTCAAATGAACGCAACCATCAGGCTAGGAAGAATTCCAGCCAAAGGAATGAGGAAGAAAGAAACAGCGTAAAATTTAGCTCTCAACTAAAAAAAAAAGGGGGGGGGTTGATGACAGAATTAGTTGATATAACATAGAACACTTCCAGACGGAAATAAGATCTTCACAGGCTTGGTATAGTTGAATCTCACTAATTTTCAATGGGGTTTTGTAATTTCTGATAACCCCATCAGTGATTTTTTCCGAAAGTTTGAAAACGCAGTTCTAGATCACCGAGGTACTCCGGTCCTTCACGTTATTCAGGCGTTTGACTCGTGTTAAGGTCTGGAGAGGTTTGTGAAACTCTGGCATTGACACTAGTCTTGAACTCTTTGCCCTTTCATGTGTCTCTTCAACACACAGAAACCTTAAACCCTACCATGCTCTCCTGAGTTCTGAATATATTGATCTTCCTCTAAGAAGTCAAAATAAGTCAGGGAGAAGTCTAATCAACAAAAACTTCCCTCTTCCTCAAGGGAGAAAAGATATCTGGTTTGGATTAGATTTGAAAGTAGATTAATGATAAATTCACTTTATAAAAGAAAAAAGGTGGGCTAAGAATAGGGTTCAGGATGGGTAAGACTGTAGGCGTGGATTCCCTTAACACACATGCGCACACCCCATGGGTTCGGTCTGAGTACCCCTGAAAAAAACAAGGCAGGCTGCTCTAAGACAAATCACAGATGTTAGGAAGGCAGTCAGCAGTTGCTCAGGATGTGCTCAGCCACTATTCCAAAGTTCTTACAGAAGTGACTACTGAAGCCTGTGACCGACCCTCTTCAACCAAACAACAGGTTGGTCTGCTCCGTAAAATGTAGCCAAGGACTATATCTGTCTTTTCCTAATTCCAAACAGGGACAACTCGACAATTATAAATGGTATCCACATTGTTTCAAGAGCTTACTTCTTTGACTTTCAGTGGTCTTCCACTCAGACTATGCTTGTTTAGAACTTCGGCAGCTTTTTTCATGCTTTCTTCCATCTTGAATTCAACAACGCTATGAAGAGTCAAAAGGAGATGAGTGAAACCAGTCCTACAATTTAGAAGGCTCAATTGCCAATAAGTAACTAGACAATACTTACGCACATCCCTTTGAAGGAAGCCACAGACCAGTCAGAAGAGCAAGGAAAGGGGGAAAAAAGAAAAGAAAAACATAGTAAATATCAATGACAGTTATATAAATTACAAATATGATTTATGTAACAAAGTTAGTTTTTAAATTAACCCTTCTAAGGGGAAGCTCACAGGAATGTCTTGCCTAGCCTTCCTTATTAAAAGCTGGGCTCCTTATTATCTCCTCTGCCTGCGCATTTCCAGCATTGCACTATAGTTACTGAAGTTATAATAAGCAGACCTAAATTCAGGTTCTCCAAGAAATCACACAAACTTTAGATCTGCTTCTCTCTGTACTCAAGTCAATTCCTTATCATACTCCTCCTAAATCCATCCCTTCCATAAATTAAAGCTCATCCTTTGATTATTCTAAGCCATTCTATTGCACAACAAAATAATTTATTTTCTCTTTAAACTAGGCCAATTTTAAACGTTCAGGTTTTAATATTTGTTTTACAATTTACTGGCACAAAGGCAACTTTGCGGAATCTTTGGTTCACACAACTTTCAAATTCAGCAAACGACCAAGAGTAACATTTTCTAGACAAGAACACACGTTTTACATTAATATACCACCGCTAAAATTCCATGCATAATTCACACACAGCCAATTCCTCTGTTAACAAAGAGACAATGCTGCTATTGGTCCCCAGTTATCCAAATTGGGCATCCAAACAGAATACCAAAAAGCTCTTTGGCCAGCCATTTGGAAAAGCGGGACTCCCGTTTGCAAATCCCCTCCCACCCCACTCAAATGTTTGGCAAAATCAAACATAGCTACTATAACATGAGCACTCACTGCCTTCCTGATTTCATTCGATTCCACGCCACCATACAGTTACATTTTTCAAGTAGTAAATCCACAGAAGAAATTCTCTCAGACACTTACCCTTGACTTTCCTTCAGCGTCCATTAAGAGCTCCACGTATGTTACCTCACCAACTACAAATCAGTTTCCAGACGACACATAAACCAAGGGAGAAAAGCCAAGAAAACAATGGGAATTTAGAACAATCATCAGCAACCTTGTATGGAGCCTCTGCCTTATAAGAAAGCCCAGAAACACTCCATATTCTCTAAACCACCAAAACTAGGCATTACAGGTGTGCAGTAAAAGTAGGTGAGACTCGTTAACAATTATGTCCTTGATTTTCCTCCCACCACAAACAAACTATTTCCACAGATTTCCATATCAATTTCCCTGTCTGGAATACTCACTCATGACTAGAGGCAATCCAAATCTATAGGAAAGAAGTCTGCGTGCTTCACTTTTTTGGGGAAGGGAGGCAAACAGTTTTACATAATACACTCTCACAGGTGAAAGCAGGTAAACAGCGCACAAGCTGCAATGCCACTGAACTGAGCTCAAATGCTAAGTACAAGGACGTGCAAGTGTGTATATGCTCAAAGGCACATACACGGTGTGGCCGGCCACATAGGTGCAACCTGCGCAATCGCACAAGGCCCTGCACTCAGGAGGGCCGCGCGCTTAGTTTAATGCTCTGATGTTAATCTTGAAATTCTTAATATTTTAACAAGAGGCCTCCTGTTTCCATTTTGCACGGGGCCCCACAAAATCTGTAGCTGGTCCTGCACATGGCACTAGGCTCCAGAATTGTCAGAAGTAGGATGTTCGAGTATCCCATCATGAACCAGAGCATCTGGATTCTCTTCAGTGAATTAAGCCAAGCTTTATTCTTCCTGCTTTCTCAACCTTCCCATTGAAAGACACAGATAAATGAAAAACTGAGAGCTCAGTTTGCAACTAAACAAGCTCAGAAGACTCACGTGATTCTGAACTACACAAAGGGGGACAGAAAACAAAGCATTTCAAAAGATTCCGCAGATTTTCCTCAAGGTTTGGATTGCCAATTCATGACCACCATGACCAGATGTTAGAACCCATCAGGAAGACAACCACCAAAATGGCTGCTGAACTTGAAGATGGCACAAGGAGAACAGGAATTTAAAATTGGAGAAAACAATCTCTTAAGCAGGCTCTCCAGTCAAAGTGCTTTTGTCCTCAGGAATATCCTTTTTTTTTTTTTTAAAGGATTATTTTTATGATAGTAAAGCCTTCTCCAATTCTGTGATCAAGTTTGGTTTAACAGTACAAGGGTAAAAGTAAACCTCTTCCTGGCCTCAACAAGTCCTGCCTATGCTAATTCCTTTGCTCAAAGGATATTCAAATTATAAGGATTTTAAAATAATAGCAAAGAAAGATTTAAATAGAAGATAAAGTAACTTTTTAAAATAAAAATTAACGATTTGAAGGGCAAACTTATTAGTAATGTATTTGCATAGCAGTTGACAACAAGAAGGCCAAGTGTTCAAAGTCACCTCCCCTTGTCTTTTCTTGGAATGTTAAAGAGAACCAAACCAGCACTTTGCACAAAACAGGAAGGCGAGAGAATCAGTGCAAAGAAATGAAGAAATAGGGACTGGTATAATTTAACTTTTGGAGTATGCACTCCAGTGGGGCAAACTGAAAATGATCACAGCCAAGGTACAGTCAAACAATTTGGCTTTATTTTACCCTTACAAAAGTAAAGCAATTCCAAAAAAGGTGTGGCCATTCCTGAGGCCATGTTTTTAAAAAGCCATTCATTTCAACAGCAGCAGCCATTTGAGGACCAACAGCCTTATCTCCACTTTGATAAAAATGCCAGATAGTGTCAAGACAGTGAAGAGACCTCAAATTTATTTTCTACAAGCTTTAACTACCATCTAGTAACCTTAAAAATAAATCACAATATCTAACTCAAGACAACTGCAACTATGTTGTTGGAATTCAAATACTGTTGCATTTAGTAAGTTTCTAGTCTGTGTCCATAAAGACACTTTATCAAAAAGCTGTCATTGCAACCTAGAAACCAAGCAAGTCCAAACCAAACTTTTTTCCCAAAAAGCTAGGTTTAAAATTTAGGACTTTTTCCATGTAAACATTCTAGTGATGGCACACATCCAACTTCAATCCTTAAGCATCAAAACTTTGCTTAAAATATCCCTTTTTGTTTTTCCCCAAATGGTATAGTTGTTTAGTAAAAACAAAAAAATTACATTAAAAAACCCCTCCATCCTATCAGTTTAGCCAGAGGTTAGGCAGCCGCTGTGGCTCTAGCATGAGTAGTGTTGTTCCCAAGGGAGCATCAATAATACACCACATCCCTCATACATTCCCAACCTCTACCCTGAGATTCCACATCAATTCAAAGATGTAAGCAAATCAGGATTACAGGATCTGAAAGAGGTGCTAGTTCATACTTCCCTATAGGAAGATAATAGTAGACCACCTCTCTTTTAGTTCTACATATTAAAACAAAGATCCGTTTAGTGTAGTCAGTACAACTAGCAACAAAACATTGAAGGTAAAATTTGCCACCTATGCATAGTCTGGTCACATCCAAAGAAATGAAGTTTAAAAGACCAAATCAACCAGAGCAGATGAGTTAGGACTGAGAGGCAGAGTTAATAAATTGGCAGCTTCAACAGTCTTGCCCAAATGGAACTCGCAGGTTATTGATGGAAAACACTGCTGCTCCTCTCCCTTCCTGAACATGGATGGGATCCATGGAATCCCAAAAGGAGGTGCTAGGAAATTCTACTGCAGCTTTAAATATCAGAACATCTAAATGAAAAAACTAAGACTGAAACATCTAATGCCCAACGTTTTCACCTACCTTTATTTTAAAATGCTTCAACAAATCACCTTTAACCAACTTTTACATGATAAACATTGCCTCAAGCATAAAACACATCAAGAGGATAAGCAGAATGAACAAGCAACCCAAAAAGAAGTCAGGCACACCTGCACGTATTTTTTTCTATCAAACAGTACTTCTGTCTGTATTCTCATTTACTTTGAAATGGACCAAAAAGGGGGGGGGGGGGGGCGGGGACGACAGAGGCCAAAGCTTCACTGAAGAGAATTCATATGTGAAAAGGCCTGTAATTTAAAGGCGAGGGTGGAAGGGGAAGGCTCCAAAGAGCAGGCACGTTATCAAACACACTCACCCCGCAGGTGGCCACTCTTACAGAGAACAGATGCGTATTTTAATTTGGAAAGCTTGTGCCTTTAATATACAGACAACTTGAAACCTGGCAAAATAATTATTCTACAGAAGAAAGACTTGATTTATGGACGAGTTAGAAAATTATTGAGCCCATTCTTGCTCCTACTTCCACAGCAACAGATCACTACTTCTCGGGGAACCTGGGTGGCTCAGTCAGGTAAGCATCTGCCTTTGGCTCAGGTCATGATCCCAGGGTCCCGGGATCGAGTCCTGCATCGGGCTCTCTGCTCAGCAGGGAGCCTGCTCCTTCCTCACACTCTCCCTCTGTACTCTCTCTCTCTCAAATAAATTTAAAAAATCTTAAAAAAAAAAAAAAAAAAGAGCGAGAGATCACTACCTTCTCTAACTGAACCAAAAACTGGCAAACATAAAGTGAAAGCAGGCTACACTGTCAGGGTTCAACCCAATTTGCCCACAGACACAAATGCATTAGCGTAACGGGTCTTCACAAAAAGCAGGCTGAATTTCCCCAAAAAAGGAAAATACGAAGGAACAAATACACTGGATATGGATTTTTACTTAAATTGAAAATAAAGTTTGGCTCCATAAAACCCACAATGTAGGTTGTGTTCAAGAGCCAACGGAGACTCTTTTGGACTACGCTTGCCCTCCGGGCCTCAGTTTTCAGTCAGCTGGAATTTGAAATTTACTTAAAACAATCCATCAGGAGCACCTGGGTGGCTCCAGACGGTTAAGTATCTATCCAACTCTTGATTTTAGCTCAGGTCATGATCTCAGGGTCGTGGGACCAAGCCCCACATTAGTATTCCACACTCAGCATGTGTAGTCCACTTGAAATTCTCTCTCCCACTACCTCTGCCCCAGCGAGCGCACTCTCTCAAAATAAATATATCTTAAAAAAAAAAAAAAAGCGATCCATTAAATGAAGACAGAGGATTAAGTGCTTAAAGAAATCTTTGCTTACACAAATTAAACTGACTGTTGGTAAACTTGGGATTGATTGAGAGTAAACTCCATCACTGACGTTCTTTTATTGCTCAAACTGTGCTCCATGTTTACTCACTGCAGGTTCAGCTCAGGCCTGTCTCTTTACAAATGCCCCACCTCAATGGTGCCAACTCCCTGGTTAGGCCAGGAGAACAAGCAGCCCAATAACGAGCTTTCTTCATCCACACAGGACTTCACAGTAATGTAGCACAACGCTATTTAAGTTTAAAATTCCCAAGGTCACCTTTTTCACCCAGTCCTTATGGTCAAAACACTTTTCATGTGATCCCAATCTGTCCCCAGTGATGAAAATCAGGTAGGTTGTGAGACTGTGAAAGCATCTGCGAACTTATGTGATAATCTCCGATTCTGATCTCCTATTACACTGGCTCTCAATTTTTTTTTTTCCAATTCAGCAACTCTTTGGTGTTCATAGAAGCCATTTTGTTCCATGTACTATCGCCGTTAAAAAATCAGCATGATCAAAAGGACAACAGAAACCTCTCCTCTGTTCCATCAGGACACTTAGAGCAGAAAGGGGAAAGTTCACCAGACGATTCTACAGGCTGTGAAAACTGTTTAATCCACATCCCAAACTTGGTGGGGGGGAGCAAAAAAAAGGGGGGGGGGGGCAGCCTGGCTCAGAATAAAGCAAAGCTCTCAATACATTTTCTTTAAATTCAGCAATGCCGATTTCATGATAGTGCCACCAAACAGCTGGGCACCAAACAAGCTTTGGGATCCCATCCAGGGGAAAAAAGCAAAGTGACCAATTCACATAATATATGTATCATTAACAGGATCTCCTAGAATGCTGCTAAATGCTCAAATTTAAGACAGAGTATATACACTTGGTGGCCAAGAAGGGGGGGAAAGATCAGGAATTAGGGAGGGGTACCTGAAGCATCGGACGCATGATTAGCCTTAGAAAAGCTCCTGTCTTGCCACTTCCAAGTTACTAGTCCACTTCTGAGAGGCGGCAGTTAGACAGGGTGGCAGTGACAGGACATTTTCCAGACCTTTAAGTTGAAGACAACTAATTCTAGCTTATTCCGTTGGTTTCCTGAAACAACAAAACTCTTTAAATGCAGACCAGTAAAGAGTGGCAGAGTTGTAATAAGCCAGGTCTCCAGTTGGCCCACTCTGGAGGTGACCTCAAGACTGATGCTTTTAGGGTGTTAAGTGCCCCTAGCTGCAGTAACAAGTCTTCAAAAAACGAAAACTTACTCGCAACAGGTTTCAAGTCAATACTTCAGATTTCAAATAACCACCTAAACATATTATCAGTATACCAAGACATGAATAAAAACGCAATTTTAAACCTCATAATAAAAATAACATTTTTGAGACCTATATATGTGAACAGTAAATTTCTTCAGACCTCACATGCTGAACAGAAGCATTACCATAAAAAAAATTACCTTCCTCTTATGAAACCCTTTCACCCACAATACAAGTAATTTAAACAGAAAAATAATTAATTTAACCTATACAGGGGAGCTCTAAACAAGAACATTTTAAGATTTGTTTAAAATAACTTATTTACTGCACACCTGTAATTCTAAATTACACCACCAAAAAAATACACTGAAAGGGCTGAGCCAGGGCATTCGTAGCAGTATGCCAGGGGAATATGAGAACCAGTTTGGAAGTATCCAAATAAACCACCAGGCTGGCCCCACACTTAATACAGTGCAAAATAGTAAATTGAGGTGAACTGCTTCTACATCCAGAAACGTCATGGCTGCTGCTGCTACCAGCTTTAAGGCTTCCAAAACTGAATTACTGAATGGTAAAGCAGTAAAAATGTCACCGACTTTATCCATCATGTCCCAAAACTGGTTCACACACTCCTAAAAATAAAAAAATAATTTGGCCTGCAATCTCTTACAAAATTCTAACAATTGCGTTTTCAAAGCCACATTCCTGGTTCTTGGAACTACTATACCTTATTATCAATGGAAGTATCAATTCAGCGGTTCAACCAAATCACGAGAACACAAATTTGGGGGTTATTCCAAAAACTAATTCGAATGAGACCCAACTGTACTGTACAGAAATTCTAAGCTTGTATGGAAGCAGCAGTCCCAAAAACCAAGAACACTGCATCTGGGATGCCACGTGACACGCCCTTCAGACAAAAAGAAGAAACTTCACTCTTGCCCTAGGAGCATTGGCAGGAATGATTTGGCTGATCAAGGCAGGAAAACAAATCTCACACCGAACGTTTTTCCATCCATGTTATCTGGAGAACTACTACATGGGAGCAGCCTACATGAATGTACCGAGAAGTTCACGGTGCCTAGTGCTTCTGGCATGTCATGGTCAAATTAAGTGATGGGACGATGATGGCAGTGGGCCAGTCGTAATTTCAAAACCCAATGCTGGGAGCACCAGTACACATACCAAAATGGCCTACCCAAGTGGCATCTCTGCCACTGAAATGTTTATCATTTGACAATTCAAGCTTGAATCTCTTTTCATTATGAATGCTCCAGAAAACCAATACCTTTCAGTCCTTCAAAGAGACTCCATTTAAGGGTAATTTGATTCTAGGTTTCCCTTGGGGGAGACCTCAAGGCATCAGACACATTGTTCTCTATCAGTAGTTTTGTCTAAACCAGGGCTGAGCAATCTCTTTAGCCCTGAGTGCCACCAGCAGGGCCAAGAATCAGAAAAGAAAGGAAGACAAAAGCACAGAACAAGAATGTGGAAAGAAAGAGGATACATATGGTGTGCACAGGGGGGTGAGGCAGAGGACCATGGGGACAACCAACCTCCTAGGACCTCCTGGTGGCAGCAGAGCTTCAGTTGCTTCCCCTGCCCTAGGCCAGAATCTGGACACTGGGCGCCACTGAAGGGCGCCTGAAAGCACAGCATTATGTAGCAGATGCCTTATTGTGAGCTCTCCGATTGCCAATCTAATCCCGGTTTCTTCCCAGGGGGAAAAAAGCCTAACAGTTTAAATAACCAAGCTAAAGTTTTAGAATTTAGAATCTGAGCAGCACAAGTTCCAACTACCAAATTTTGATCCCAGGAAGACATCCACAAAATTTAAACAAACTACCTTCCCTCCAGAATTAAAAAGCTTGAAAAATTTTTTTTAAAGAAAAGGAAAAACCTCTCCCACCTAGTATGAAGAAATCAAAAAATTTCCTCAACACAAAGAGGCTCCCCTCAAGCTTAATCAAAGCCCTATTAACCATATTAAGCCAGTAAAATCATTTGTAGGCCAAAAGACCATATAAACCACCCTGTTTGACACACAGGTGCATGACCACACAAAAAAGTAGGGTGGGTAAAGCGGCTTAACTCTCAAGCCTGGACAGAATACATGCTCTACCCAGATCAACTTCCACTGACAAAAAAATAACCAAGGAATTAGCCACAGAAAAGATGACACATCAACCTTCTTACCCTACTCGACCACCAGTACCATTACCTTTTTCTTTAACCAGGTCTTTAAGTGACTGCCATTTCACATCAAAAGGTATGTTTGTAATGAAGGCTCTGTATCTTTTAGTTGGATTGGCATATGGCTCAAAGCGATTGCCTCCTCTTTTTATGTTTTTCTCCTTCCTCTTCTCATTCTGAGTAGGTCGCTCTCCTTCACTGAATTCGAAGGGAAAAAAAGGGTCCATATGTTAGCACAATATGAAAGACAGTATTTGATTTGCCAGGTTTACAATTCCACACAGTTACATCTAACACAAGACTAATACTGACTTTGATCTGACACATTCAAACTTAAGTGCTCGTAGAACAGAAAGGTACAGTAGTGCCCTCCTTAAACCCACCTATCAAGAAGCCATTCCCAAGAAACTGTGCTCTCCTATGCCTTCATACATTCCTAGGAGCTTTAACAGAGATGGGAGCAAGAGGCCAAACTCCCTGCCTAAGGTGCTTCAATTTCGCCAGAAACAGGAAAAGAGAAGATTTGCAAGACTTCATGGAACAGAAATGAGCTGGTGCACGTAGGCCCAATTAACTTTAACTTCATAAAGAAAACTATCTTTTTGTTGTGCGGGAAAAAAAATTTTTTTAAGTAGGAATATAAAATGGTGCAGCCACTATAGAAAATTTTGGTAGTCATTCAAAAAGTTAAAACACGTAATTACCATATGACCCAACAATTCCACTCCTGGGTACAGATCCAAAAGAAGTGAAAGGAAGGAGCAGATACTTGTACACCAAATAGCAGCATTATTCATAATAACCAAGAGGTAGAACAACCCAAGTGTCCACCAACAGAAAATGTGGTATAGCCATACAATGGAATATTATTCAGCCATAAAAGGCATGAAATGCTGATAGATGCTGCAACACAGATGAAGTCTGAAAACATCATGCTAAGCAAAATAAGCCAGGCATAGAGACAGAAGAGAGGTTACCAGAAGCTGGGGGGAGGTGGCAATGGGGAGTTATTGTTTCATGGATGCGAGTTTCTGTTTGGGATGATAAAGTTCTGAAAATGGATAGTGGTATAATGCACAACATAGCACTTAATGCCACTAAACTATACACTTAAAATGGTTAAAATGACAAATTTTACATATATTTCACAATTTAAAAAAAAATTTTTTTTTTTAAACCGGAAAAAAGCCATTTTCTATACAACCCTAGGAAAACCGAAGTCTGAGCAACCCAGGTAGGTAAAAGACAATATAGGAAAAGATCCCACCTTCAGCAAAGGGTGAAGGCTTTTCCTATAATATTCTTTACCTTTGTGTGTCAGGCATCTCCACACTGTAACACTTCATTTCTAAACTCTACAGATACAAATTCGGCTTAGATTAGGACATGACATAAGTTTCAGAAGAAAAGCAAACTTCCAAAAGCACAGAACCAGACATCAGGCTGGAAGCCTTGGCCACAGCAAAGAGAAACAGACCGGTGTGTGCCAGGACGCCATGCATTGGCCAAGTGAAACTACTCCATGAGCTGCCCACTCATATATCAAATATCAGCCCCCTGTGACCACAGGCAGACACCTGAGAGAGGTGACCATGAACAACTGGGATCCGGCAGACAGAAGTTCTTCTACTTCCTGTACTGTGTCCCGCACTTTCTGCTTACCGAGCCCTATGCTTCCCACCAGTGAAAATCCAGCAACTCCCAAACCACACGGTCTAGCAGAGACTTTGTGATCCATGACAAAAATGGAAAAAACAAAAAGCCAAGATTATGGTATTAATGATTTATAAACCTACATTTAATTAAAGGGCTGATATTTATTCTAGGATAGGTCTTCCTTCTGTGGAAGATGTAAGGTTCAAATACCAGATGACAGCTACAGGACTTTGTTCTTGTAACATATTTACTTGGAATTAAAAAATAATTTTTTTAAGCAAGCTGTACACCTAATGTGGGGCTTTACCCCACGACCCTGAGATCAAGAGTCACATGCTCTACCAACTGAGTCAGCCAGCCACTCCACTTGGAAAATTTTAGCAACTTTTTGAAGCCCCAAAGTTGTTTCTTTTTTTTCCCTGCTGGTCCCTCCTATCCAAACACAAGGTGCCGAGTGGTAACCCAGTGAAGGTATCCTCCTCGGCAAAAGTAAGAAAAGCAGTTTCCTCCATGATTTCACATATACCAACAGGCAATAAATAGACTTCCTTCACAGAGGCTAGCAGATATGGAGGAGTATAGCCACTCTAATCTGCAAAATTCCTAGAATTCTACTGTCTACCCCAAGTTAATAACAGATGCTCCAGAAGCTGGCTGCACACCACAAGCAGATCTCAAAGGAAACCCTCAACCATCACAGAGGCCACCTGTCTACTCCATATGAAAGTCCCACACCAGTCTGCCGAACAGCGTATTTGCCAACGTGTCTCTTGCTCCTGGCAGTTAAGAAGGCAAATGTTAGTAAAACTTCATAAAATGTAGGGCACCATTCATGGACCTCCAGACAGGGTCTGCGGAAAGAAACGTATTTTAATATAAATGGTTTCTTTTGAAACCCACACTCTATAATTTACATTAAAAAACATTATTCTGACACAAGGTCCATGACACAGTAATAGTTCCAGTCTGTGTTTTCACAGACCTGCTTAGCTCATCTTATTAGTTACAAGATATATAAATAACTAATTACAGTCAAAGCAGGTAACAAGTGTCCAGCCCATATTCTGCAGATGATTATGGCTAAGAATAGGCTAGCTACCCAGTCGAACCACAGAAGCTACCGGGTATTTGGTTTGGGGTTAATCCACATCACATGGCTCACCATCAAGAAAGCAGCTCATATGGATTATGTCCAAGATGTGAGCACAACACTCTACCCAAATCCTTCTCTGGCTAATCATTTCCACTCTGAGAAGTTTCATCCTAAGTGAATAGACTTAGAACGATCTCGTCACTTTAAAAATTGACATTTTCATAAATCCAATGATCACCAGCAACCCTTTTTTTATTTTTTTAAGTAATCTCTATGCCCAACGTGGGGCTTGAACTCACAACCCTGAGATCAAGAATCACATGCTCTACCGACTGAGCCAGCCAGGGCCCCCTTCTAAAATTTTATTTTTTCTTAAATAATCTCTACACCATCAACGCCTCTTAAAAGAATTGTAGACCACCCTCAAAGAAATCTCACTCAAGGTACATATTCAGGTATAGCTAATGTGAGAGTTTTAAGAGTGGTATCCTGAAAAGTTCATTTTTAAAATGTCCAATCCCATTTTTTCACTTATCTTCAGGATAAAATTAAGGGAGTAGTCTTCTCTAGCCCTAAGATATTTGTAAACACTTACTTTCAAAAACTTTTTAGAAGTACGTTTTTATAAATGGATTGTATTTTGACAACACTGACAAAACTGCTTAATCCCAAATACCCCAAATTTATAGACGTTAAAAATGTTAAACACACATCTACCATATGACCCAATCGTCCACAGCCAATACTTTTCCAAGAGAAAGTAAAGCATATATCCATATAAAAATCTGTACCTAAGTGTTCACAGCAACACTATTTGTAATGTCCCAAAACCGGAAATTTATCTAACAGGTAAATGAAAAACCAAACTGTAGTAGATCCATAAATTGAAATAGTACTCAGCAACAAAAAGTAATGAACTACATGCAACAAGAAACACTCGAAGAAACCAAAGAGTTACAATACAGTATGATTCCATCATACAAAATTTTATATTTGAGAAAATCTAATCTGGCAAACTAATCCATAGCAGGGTTTCTCAACCTCAGCACTAGTGACATTCTGGGACAAAAGCTCTGTTATGTGGGGCTTCCACATGCATCCCTGACCTCTCCCCAAAAGATCTCAGCAGCAACCCAATCCCTCAGTCTTGAATGTAAAAATCAAAAATATCTTCAAGACACTTCCAAATGTCCCCTGGACAGAAATGTTGCCTGGGGGTGGAGAAAGGGAGGACTTAGAAGATTACAGAGGTGAGAAAAAAATTGCTGGGGGTCATGGACGTATTTGTTACCTTGACTCAGTGAGGGATTCATAATACTGACACTTATGCTGCGTATTTCTAATATGTGCAGCTTACTGTGCCAATAATGCAATATAATTAAGTTCCTACTTACGTTTGTTAAATTTCAAATCTAACTCCCATAACTTACTAGTAACTCCAACATGAAGTATCAAATATGGAATCTTTCAAAGAAATGGAAACCACAATAAGAGACCTACTTAGGCCAGCTAAATGTCTTACTAATATTCTCCTTGCTGGGGCGCCTGGGTGGCTCAGTTGTTAAGCGTCTGCCTTCGGCTCAGGTCATGATCCCAGGGTCCTGGGATCGAGCCCCACATCGGGCTCCCTGCTCTGCGGGAAGCCTGCTTCTCCCTCTCCCGCTCCCCCTGCTTGTGTTCCCTCTCTCACTGTGTCTCTCTCTGTCAAATAAATAAATAAAATCTTTAAAAAAAAAAAAATATTCTCCTTGCTAACTGGCTCTCAATTCCCAGGTAGTGCTGAGGTTGCCAATGAACACTGTCTATTCTGGCACCCAATCAACCACCTTACGGTCTAAATAGACCCAATATAAATAAAAATTTTTTCTAACATTCTATCAACCTACTTCACGATACATCAAAAAACAAGCCTAAAATATCTCTAAGTACCTTCTGAGTCATGAAAATGAAGTATGTCTAATATGGCTTGGGAACTGTTTCACTCACTGTATTCTTTGAGAATTACATTTTTCACGTCACTGCTCCACCAAATGAGAATTATACTGTACCTAAACACCACAACTAGAAGACAGAGCCTGCTCCACAAAAAACTGCTCCATTTGCCGAATCCCTACCCTCTCTTACGCTTCACAGCATTCAAGACCCTCATTACTTTCAGTTTTTCAGAGTGTAGTTTGAAATGGCAACTCCAACACCCTGAAATCCTGATCACGTCTCTGAGGGAGAAGACTCCTCCTCCCCCCACAAGCCCCTTGAGAATCATCCCTTATGTCAGGGCCTGAGCTCCTCTAATATATTTAGTGCACAGAGCACTACTCATAGCACTACTCTAGCTCCAGATCCACCTGTCAACTATCCTCGCAACTCAAGCTCTCTACCTCTGTTTCTTTACCAGCAAAACCAGCATAACCTGTATCCAGAGTAGGCCACAGGGATGCTGTGAGAATCAACAAACAACCTAACAAAAAGCAGCTTGGTAAATGTCCAGTACAATATCCAAAGGAGCAGCACTACAGGTGACTAAGCACCACACATCTAGGTCTGAACCACAACGCCAGGGTCTTTGCTAGGCCTCAGCTCCTTCCTTTGTAAAAGGAGATTACCATCCACACTTACAGGTTTAAAGAAGATTTGGCACACAATAACTGTCGCACTGATATATTTCTGTACCAATAATTTTCTTGAGAGGGACTGATTCACTCCTAGCCTTCTACCGTTACATAGTGATTAAAACAAGCCCACCAGGGTGGTGGCTGAGGATGCCTAGGCACTGTACTCATTACAGACTACCCAAAGAGTGATTCAGCTTTCAACTCCATGACTGTAAAACATGATCATGGGAGAGTCCATCTGAGAACCCCAAAAAGAAACAACCTATTCTTTGCAGACTAGTATCTCTTTGCCTAGCCATGAATAAAACCAAAGAGCAAAGTGAAAGTCAAGAGCTGGCAGCATGCACTCAAATAATCCAGAACCCCCTCTAAAGTTGAGCTCACAATCTAATGTGCCTCAAAACATCCTTTTTATCAAGTATACAGTCACTTTTTAAAGTACAGCAAAAACTCAAATCATTGCAAACCAGAGAATGTGGTTTAAATAAAACACTTTCAATGACTGTGTTTAGAGAGGTTACCAGGGTAGTACTGTGGAAGCAAATAGGGCCTTGGAGTCTAGATGGTCATCCCTAGTCTCTGGGTCAATTTCCTTAACTGGAGTTTCCTCAATTGCTTAAAAAATTTTTTTTCTCAGTTCTAAAAAGAGTTATCACTATTTTACCTCCCTGCCAATCTATACTAAGTATAATTTTTTATTTTTAAATAATCTCCATCTCTCAATTTTCTGATTCAGCCACAAGATTTAGAAAAGGAATAGGTTAAGTCACTGATTTTAAATATATGGTACAACCTTTACTTAAGGGGGGGGGGGACGGACACACACCTAAACCCTTATATAGTCCTCTAAAATAAACACTTCTTCCCTGACTAAATATACTCTTAACTCTGAATCTTGATCGCCTTTAGATGGAAGATTTTGCATCAAAATAAAACAAATCCTCCTCCCACACCCAGAAGAAAAGGAACTGAAAAATAAGCTTTCCTATCTGGGGTCCTCAATCAAGCTTGCTTGCTCATTGCCTTTTTGGTTTACAGCACACTCCACTCCTGGTACAGACAGGTCAGAAGAATGAAGTTTCACTCAATTCCCATCCTTCAAAGGCTTTCAAGATAAAAATCTAGATTCCTTAGCCTGGAATTCATTGCCCCACCAGCTGGCCCCCAGTGTTTTAGCAGTAAGTGCCACAGCAGCTTCAATTTTTTACAAATATGCAAAGCATACACCCAAATCCCTAGTCTTTGGACACTCTCCTCTCAGCCTCTCCCCAATCATCATCTTTCCCTCTCCAACCAAAGCTACATCTCCCTGCCCCCAGCAGGTTAGGTTGGAGGGAGGGTGGCCCCTGCAAGTTCCCCACCAGGTAACTCCTTTTACTTCTAACACAGCCTAATTACCCTACTACAGAAATGTAAAGTGCTTCCTCCTCTGGGCAAGGGCTTTATTCTAAAGAGCTCTGTTTCAAGAGCTTCCTCATACGAAAGAAAAGAAAAGAAAAAAGGAATGAAGGAAAGAAAAGAAAAAAATTTCCACAGGCCCTACAAAATAGATCTTTTGCTATCTCCCCAAAATATCCACGATTAAGCAGTCCTAGACTCTGGGTTTATTCCAACAAGGGCTGTTTTATCTCTAAAACCTTCAGGTTCTTCCTAACAGTCCACATGTTAAATAAATCAGTCACAAAATTACTACTTAAAATGAACAGTGGAAAATGGGAAATTTGAAAAATGTACCCCAGCTGCTATAATCTATAACCAAACTTCTCACCTAACAGTTCTAGCAGCATTTCATCCTGTGATAAATGCTTCAAAATAAAAAAAAAGAAAAAAGGAAATGTGTCTTAAACGCCCCCAAATATGGCCCTTAGAAATCCTACGAGGCTCCCCAAAAGATGATGAAAAAAGTCCAAATGAGCACATCTCTTTCCAGTTTTCAATAGCAAAGTGTTGGGAATACTTCCAGGATGCCTTTCTGTTGATTTCTCAGGACCAGTAACCATGGTATTTTGTTCCTCCCCACCTAAGGAGAGAAAGTTTAACAAAGCCAGTATTTATTGAATGCTCATTCACATAAAGCCAATTTAACTGCACTCATTTTCAATCTCCACAAACTCTAGTTATGCATATTAAAAAATTTGTGGGAAGGCAAATTCGTAAGAGACAGAAACCTGTAACAGAGGTAACCAGCAGCTGAGGAATGTGGCTTAAGAGTAAATTCCTGTGTAATCGCTCCAGTTTGGGAAGGTGATAAAGTTCTGGACGTGAACATAGGATGTAGTAGCACAACACTGTGAATGCGCTTAATGTCACTGAATCGCACACTCAAAAATGGTTAAAACTGTAAAATCGTAGGTTATGTAGGTTACCACAATTTTTAAAAAATTTGTAGGAAATCAAATGTGCGCCCAGAAGTCCCCTCTCCTCCCAGCTGTTGGTTGTAGACACAACGTCTCCCCGCGTCTTTTTCAAGTGACTGCTATCAGAATGGCTGGGTTTCATGGGGACACAAGATGATGCGTTAAAGCTTTAAACTTGAAAAACCAAGAACCCCAAGACAGAGCCCCAGGCTGGACTAGAATAGGTGACGAAGTTCGCAAGTCGGCGAGCCCGCCTAAGGAAGGAAAAATCTTCCCCTGGAACACGGAAGAGGAGCTTTCTCCCCCCACCACCCGCCCTCTTTGTTTGCTTGTTTCTAAGGGTGAACACTGAGCAGCAGATCCGAACTCTCTACGGTTACGTACTGCGCACCTGGGAGGAGCGAGGGACGCCGCGAGGGACTCGAGCCGGGGCCAGAGCGCAGGGCTAGCGGCGGTTCCGACCGAGGCACTCCCCGCGAGGCGGGGGAAGGGGAAAAGGAAGAGGAGGCGCCCCGAGCGGGCCTCGCGGTCCCCGCCGAAACCTACCCGCCTGCCTCGGCTGCCGTTTACCGGGGCTCACCGCGCGCGAACCTCTGCGCGCGCACTCTCTCCCCTCCCCCCACTTTACGGATCGCGAAACTGAGACCCCGGGCGGTAGGGGAGGGGGGTTGTGAAACCACTCAACCGAAGGTCACCCGGCAGGCTGGCGGGCGGCGGACTCGACGACTCCCCGGCTCCCGGGCCCGCGCCATCATCCCCGTGCGCAAGGGCCCGGCCTCAGGCCTCGGCGTCGGGCCCGGCCTGCCGGCGGGGCGGAGGTCCGCGGCCTGGGAGGAGGCGGCGATCCTTGAGGCGCTCGAGGGGCCACCCGGCTTCACTCCTCACGGCTTCGGCCGCCCCCACCCTCGGCAGGACCGGCGGGGAAGGCCCAGGCCGAGGCCGCGCCGGTGGGAGGCCGCCAACAGACCTAACGGAGCCGCAGGCGGCCGCCGCGAAGGTGCCCGACCCGGGACAAGGAGCCGTGGAATACTCACCCCTTCGGGCCCGGAGCCCCGTTGCCGCTTGGCACGCCGGGCGCGCCGCTCTCCTCCTCCATTTTGGTCTCCGTCGTCGCCACCTCGGCCGCCGCTTCGACCCCTGCCGCCATTTTCTCCGCGTCTGGGCTTTGTGTGAGGGAGCGGGATGCGAGCCGCTGCGCCTGCGCGCTCACGTGACTCGGCGCGACCAGTAACGCCTGCGCGCGCCGCGGCCCGCTCCCGCCTCGTCCCCTCCCGCCACGGGCCACGCCCCTGCTCGGGGCCACGCCCCCGTCGCGCGCAAGCGCGGACCCGCAGCTGTTATTCATTCATTACCGCAACCAATTTGCGTTAGGCACCTACTGGATTCTCCACCCACTCTCGAAGTCGGGGAGGGGACGCACCTCCCCACCTCCCTACACGGACCTACTCACTCCCAGCTTCCTGTACTCAGAGCCGGCGCAGAGAGGCTGCGAAAGTTTTGTTTACTAGGATATAAAGGAATTAGCTAGACAAGGAAGGCAGGACACTGGCCGGGCTCGACAGGGCTGCTGTACAAAATGCTGTCTCCCTAAGCAAGTATCATCCTGCACCAAGAATACCTGGGCTCCGTCTGGCCTGTCTCCCCACCAGTTTGGGAGCTCCTGAGTGCAGAGCTCATGGCCCAAGTTCCTCTCACTGAACCCATTAACCAACAACCGAAACATGAAGCTGGGGACTTAGTATGTGCTCACGGATGTTTCTTGAGTGAATGAACAAGCAATAATCCCAACAGGATAGAAGAAATGAGTCACAGGCCAAGAGAGCCCATTAACCTTAACGGGGGCTCCTTTCTGTCTGCCCCTGGATCCCTTTGTCCTGAAGAACTGGCTCTGTCCAGAAACAGGTTTTCAAGGGCTGTTACAGGTTGCGTCCTGGGACAACCAGGTTGACCTTGGGAAGAAGCCAGAGCCCAGGAAAGCCTTCAGAGGCCTCCAGCTCCCTTTCCCCACAGCACCCCCCTCCCCAGTGTCTCTGGAACTTTGAAAGGCTTCACTGAATCTTGGAGAAGTTCCCATCCAACCACTGAACTCCCTCTAGGTTTACAAAGGGAAAGTTTTCTTTACCCCCTCTCCCACAGAATGGCTGCATATCATCAGGCTCTGGGGGAATATCTCATCTGCCACACTGTCCTAGCTGCTTAATTCAGCCTGGCGATTCTGACCCAGGCTGAGAATTCCAGGCCCAGAGAAGAAATCCAGTAGCCCAGCCTGACACGGGGGCTAGGCCCCCATTCCCACATACTCCCCAAACTCCTCTGTCTCATAGAATTTCCTTCTATCAACCATTTCCAAGGCCCTCCTCCTCCCACAACCCCTCCCCTGTCCACACCAGCTCTTCTCCTGGGGCTGCACTGGTATCTAAGCTTACTTTCCTCTCCCTTAGACCTCTCCTAGACTGGAGGGATCCCTGGGGCAGAAGGAGCCTCACCAAACCTCTGAATCCCCTTGCTCAGCAAGGCTCAGAGATGATGGAAGAGGCCACAACAGTCTGTCAGAATGAGGGAAAAGAGTCCAAATGCAAAGCAGTGGAGACATGAAGCCACCTGTCTCTCCACTCCCTTCCCCTGCAGTGAGTGTGACTGGAAATCAGGAACAAGCCAGGCCCTGGTTGAGGAGACAAACTTCCAGGCTAGGTTCCTATGGGCTGGTTGACTTAACCCAACACTGCCCACATTCCTGGGTTTTGCCATCTCCTGAACTCTGATTTTCTTCATACTCTCCTTTGACACACATTTTTTTTTCCTTTAAAGAAATAGGTTTTTAGGGGTGCCTGGGTGGCTCAGTTGGTTAAGCAACTGCCTTCGGCTCAGGTCATGATCCTGGAGTCCCAGGATCGAGTCCCGCATCGGGCTCCCTGCTCAGCGAGGAGCCTGCTTCTCCCTCTGACCCTCCCCCCTCTCATGTACTCTCTCTCATTCTCACTCTCTCAAATAAATAAATAGATCTTTAAAAAAAAAAAAAAAAAGAAATAGGTTTTTAAATTTTGCCTTACATAACACTACATATCAAAAACTTGCTGTAAATAGTTTCTTGTAAAAAATGAGGGTGATGCCATTCAGTTGTGTACACAGCCAACAGCTCTGAACCCAAGACTTGCTCTCTCTTTTGCTAGGGTAAAGGGTCATTAAAGACTGCCTAGCACCAACCTACAATTTTCTCCTCACTGTAATTGAAAGTGTCAGAAGAGGGGCACCTGTGTGGCTCAGTCGGTTAAGTGGTTAAGTGTCCAGCCCTTGGTTTTGGCTCAGGTCATGATCTCAGGGTCCTGGGATCCAGCCCTGCATCAGGGCTCCCCACTCAGAGGGGAGTCTGCAGGAGGATTCCCTCATTCTGCTTCTCCCCAGCTTGCATGCACATGCATTCTTTCTCAAATAAATAAATCTTTAAAAAATAAAAGTGTTGGGGGCGCCTGGGTGGCTCAGTGGTAAAGCGTCCGCCTTCGGCTCAGGTCATGATCCTGGGATGCTGGGATCAAACCCCACATCGGGCTCCCTGCTCAGCGGGAAGCCTGCTTCTCCCTCTCCCACTCCCCCTGCTTGTGTTCCCTCTCTCGCTGTATCTCTCTCTGTCAAATAAATAGATAAAATCTTTAAAAATAAATAAATAAAATAAAAGTGTTAGAAGAGATATGCAAAGGAAAAAGCTTTCTCTTTTCATGATCCTGGGGCCTCTGCACTCTCTCCAGGGACAGCATATTCCAAAGTTGGCCTGGAGAGGTGGGTGCCAGGCCTGTATAGCGTAAAAAGCCACAAGCATGAGAAGGGCCCTGAGTGCCAGCTGAGCTAGGGCACTGGGTATGATCCTGTTCTGCAGACGCCTGCTCATCTCTTCAGCTGCCTCTCTCCTGCCCCTCTGCCCCTGAATCTCAGGGTTCCAAGCATGGCTCAGCTGCCCTGCTGCTCCTCCCACAGGCCACGTAGTTTCCAGCCTCCAGGCCTTTGCCCTTTGCTCTCCGCGCCCCCCCCCCCCCCGCCCCCGGCCCTGCTGTGGCCGGGCTGGCTTCCCCCATGTTCTTCATCTAGGGCAGAAAGGGTTTTTCTCCCTCTCTGGGTGAGCCACACAGCAGACGCGCATTCATGCGGTAAACAAGAGAACATGGCAGACACTGTGCTAGACCCATCCAGGATGTGAAATCTTGGGTGAGTAACCTCAGTGCTCTGAGCCTCTGTTTGCTCATCTGCAAATGGGATTCATAAGAGAACCCTGGAACCCACCTTTTGGATCTGCTCTGAGTAATAAATGTGGCTCAATGCAGGAAACCCTCAAATGTACAAAGCTCAGAAAGAGCTCAAGAAGTAGATGCTGTTACTAGCATGACCATATTCTGCTTCGTTTCCTGAGTCCTCCCGGAAGGGGACACAGAACGCTCCACACTGGAGCCATGTGGACCAGGGGGTCAACCCTATCTCTGCCTCCTGGAGCCGTGGGGCTTCAGACAAAGGCTTTCCTGCTCTGAGCCTCAATCTTCTCTGTAAATTGGAGGTAACAGCCATTCCTGCCACTGAGGATGGGCAGAAGGAGGGCACCTGCGAAGGCTCAGAATCAGGGAACCCTCGCTAAGTATAGTGACTAGGAGTATAAAGGGCCCAGCATGATACCTGGCCCACTCTAGATGCAAAGTAAATGGAAACTGTTCTTCTTACGTGTATTTACTTTAAATCATTTATTATATAACCCTGCTACCTGCTCTTCACTCAAAAACCCAGGCTTTGCTTCTTCCAGGCTTCTACAACAGATCCCTCAAAACCAGCTGAGGGGCTGGTTTTGTTTTTTTAACCTGACTCCCTTCAGGTCTCAGGTGCCTCCCTTTGAGGCCTCGGTTCAGAAATGTAACTGACAAGTCCGTTTTGTCCAGCAAGGGCTCCTTTTATTCATTCGGGGTGGGTTTTTTTGAAACGCAGTGCAACTTTATAAAGTCGAGGGGTGCCAGGAAAGCGAGCCTGTCAGGTGCAGAGAAGTGCAAGAAGCTTGCGGAACCTCCCAGCCCCGTGGGCGCCCTGGTTCACCTACGGCCGTGGCTGCTGGCCCCCAAGGGGGCCGGGTGGGCCTCAGAACGAGATCAGGGTGCCTGCTCTGTCCGAAGCTCAGGGCCACGTCCATCTGTCCTCATGTACCACAGTGTGCAAAACAGCTGGAAAATATCTTCACGTGGGATCACAGAAAACAGCTCCGCTTGGTGTCTCTTGGCCTAAGAAGCATTCAGGCCGTGCAGGAAGGGTCGGGCGGTTTTGTCCTTCCAAATACCAGGGCGTCACCAGCTGCCTCTGGCCCTGCTGGCCCGGCCTTCACACGGGTGTCTCCTCTGCCACCTTCTTCAGGAGTCCTGCTGCCAGTGAGGAGTGCTGGGCGTCCTCCGAGCCATCTGCATCCCGGATCTTCAGGCGAACTTTCTGGTTGGTCCTTCTCCACTCAGAATATAGCTGGCAGTGGTAGCGGAAGGAGACCTGCAGGGCAGGGTGGGGGTGGGTGGGAATGCCAGCCGCTGGTCTCCACCCCAGGGGAGGGACACTGAGCCCAGGTGGCACCTGCTCTGGCCCAAAGCAGGGCCAGGCTCATGCTTCCAGAAGCAGAGACAGCGTTCATACATCTCTCACACGGACTGTGTACACACACCCATTCACTCTCCTGTGAAAACTCCCCACCGGCATTCGGGACCCTGCAAAGTGCAGGGGTCGGCGGCAGGGAGCAAGGAGCTCCCTTTCTGTTTCTCCCAGGATGGGACTGAAGTGGTACAGCCTCTTGGAAGGGATTAAATGTCACCGGGTCAGAGAATTGCCCAAACTCGGAAGCCAGCAAGATGTTCTTCGGGAGGTGAGTGGACAAATAAATGGCGGGACATCCAGACAAGGGAATATTAGTGCTAAAAAAAGAAATGAGCTCTCCGGCCATGAAAAGACATGGAAGAACCTCAAATGCAGGTCACTAAGGGAAAGGACCCAGGCTGCAAGGCTACAGACTGCAGGATTCCAGCTCTGTGACATTCTGTAAGGATGAAACTATGGAGAGGGTACAAGGATCAGTGGTGCCAGGAGTTGGGCGGGGGGGGGGCAGGGATGAACAGACGGAGCCAGAGGACTTTTAGGGCAGTATAACTACTCTGTATGATACCATAACAGTGGGTACATTCATCATCCATCTGTCCAAACCCCACAGAACGTACAGCACCAAGTGTGAACCCTACTGTAAGCCACGGAGGCTCTGGAGGATAGTGACGTGTCGATGTAGGTTTCCTCTATTGTAATGGAGGTGCCCCGTCTACGGCCATACCACCCTGAATGCGCCCGATCTCGTCTGTAATGGAGGTGCCCCTCTGATCCCGCGTTGATGGCGGGGGAGGCCGGGGATGGGGATGGGGATATACGAGAACTCTCTGTATCTTCTGCTCAATTTTGCTGTGAACCTGAAACTGACCCAATAAATAAAGTCTATAAAAAAATTTTTTTAAAACCAATGTCAATGGTTCATAGTCTTTGATCAAGCAAGTTCCAAGAAGGCATTTGCGCAGGTGGTGCTCAAAGCACTGTTCATAACAGGAAAAAAAAAAAAGGAAGGGGAAGAAAACATTGGAAAGAATCCCGGTGTCCATCAAAAGGGATTAGTTAAATAAATATGGTACATCCAGACCATGAATAACTGTTGGGTGGCTGCCTTTTTTTTTAAAGGACATCAGCAAAGCGAAAGCAAGCAGACTACGAAGCAGTACCTATGGTTTCATACTATGTGCTTTAAAAAAAAGAGAAAAAAAAGAAAAAACCTGCTAGTGGATGCCAATCCTTTTTGAGAAGGGAATGCTCCCACAGCTAGACAACAGTGGTTAGACCTAAGAGGTGACACTGGGGGGCTCCTCTCTGGGCGAGGGTCCTAATGGCTGCCAGTCCAGTCCCTCTCAATCCCAGTGGCCTTCCCTCTCCAGCTCTTCAGCTTCCTGTCTGTCTGTCCCTCTCATTCTCCTGGTCTCGCTCTTCCTCTTACCCTCCCACCCTCTCTATCCCCTGACCCCAGCTAGTCTTGCTGAGCTTGTGGATGGCGGGCCTCTGTTCAAGACTGACAGTCAGGTGTCCTCATCTCTTGGGGGTGGAGGCTCACCCCCAACTCACGGCTTCCCTGGGCCTTGGCTGGGCTCAGAATCTGGAGCTCCGTGAGATGCTGGGAATCACTTCCCACCGGGCAGAGGCAGGCAGGGAGGCCCCCAAGCCACTGCCCAAAGCCCTGGCCAGCCTGCTCTGAACCAGAGACCCCCAGATGCCTCCAGCTGGCAGCCACTCACCAGCGTCCAGAGGACGTAGATGGTGAACAGGGCAATGGTGAGTGCGATGAGCCCCACGGCCTCGAGCCGGCTGTGCAGCCGGAGGTGGTCCTGGGCCCCGCGCAGGCACAGCCAGCCTGAGATGGCAGCCAGTGGCGTGATGAACAGGAAGCATACCATGTCACAGCACAGCGTCCGCTTCTCTGTCCGAGGCCCCGGGTCCTTCAGCCACTGCGGGGGTGGGGGGAGGAGCTGCTGAGGCGAGCTTCGTAACGCCCTCCCACGAGCCCCGGCCTGGGGATGGGGTTGCGGGACCTCCAGGCCTCGCGCCTCTGCCTGCAGACACCCATCTGGATGGGCGGGCCCCGCAGGACCAGCCTCTGGCCGTGCGCCACCCTCCCATACTTTCCTTCCCTCCCATACTTACTGAGCCTATGATGAGCTCCCAGGTCCTGCTAGGTGCCCCCATTGTGCAGACGGGGGATACTGAGGGCACAGAGGGACGGACTCATTTGTGCAAACTCACACAACTGGTCACCCACAGAGCCAGGACTGCAAGCTGGGGGGGGTCTGGCTGGGGGGTCTTGTCGCAGGGCCCCCGCAGATGAAGGGGCGAGAGAAGTGGGCTTCGCTCATGGTAATTCCGGTCAATGGAACAGAAGGGTCCCTGACCTCCCGGAGCTCCCACGCTAGTACAAGAGGTATGAAATGGGGTGGACGGTCGGTGAGGGGACGGCCTTGTTGAGGAGGGGACCGTGAGTTGAACGGAATGAGCAGAAGCAGCCATGTGAAGAACGGGGGAGACAGCACCCCAGGCTGCAGAACAGCAAATGTGGGGCCCTGATATGGGAGTATGTGGCCTGGGCAAAGTACAGCAGGGAGGAGGCCCATGTGGCTGGAGGGCGAGGGCAAAGGGAGAGGGGTGCAGGCGGGTGCTGCCTCTCCCACCGTACTGTTCTCCTAAACACCCAGCCACCCCGGGCGGGCCAGGGGCCTTTCCAAGAGCCCACCCCCAGCCCAGCAACATGACTGTACAGCGCTCAGCTGCCCCCTCCAAGCAGGCCCGGAGGAGTCCAGGGGGCACCCGTCAGCCAGCAGGGCTCCGGAGAGCAGTGCGGCAGCCACCACGCCCGAGAATGCTCATCTCGGGCCTGACCCACTCCGCTCAGGCTAAAGTCTAAGCTCCTGGGCACAGCCCACAAAGCCCGGAGTAGCTGCCAATACCTCCTCCGGGCCACTCTCCCCCTCCTGTAACTCGCTCCACTCCAGCCACCCAGGCTTCATCAAGCACGCCGAACTCTTCCTGACCTCAGGGCCTTTGCACTTGTGCCCTCTGCCAGGACTGTCCTTCCCCAGCTTGGGTCCTTGGCATTGCTGGCTCCTCATTCTTCAGGTCTCAGCTTCAGGGGTGACCGAACAGGGAGGGGGCACGGGGTCTCGGGCCTGGTTCCCCACCCCCATCCACAGACTCTACCATGGGGGTGGGGGAGAAGGAGGTCCACTCCATAGAGAAGGATCCTCCTGGGCAGTTCCCTCCTCCGGCCCCAGGCCTGTCTGCCTGCCCCCTGCCCGCTCCAACCTGGGGCTCCCAAGCATACCTCTGTGAGGGGCCGGGGCCGCTTCTCCACTGCAAACTCCGTGTGGCACAACTCACAGTAGCTGGTGTTGGACGAGGAAAGCCACCTCTCCAGACAGCTCTTGTGAACGGCCCCCAGCGTACCAGTGCAGCCACATGGGGACAGCAGGCTCTCCCCATTTGCTCCCTCGTGGCAGATCCGGCAGAAGGGACCATCGCTAGACACAGAGATAGAGCGCATGAGCAACAACCAATCTTCCTGCCTACGCCTGCTTTGCTGCCCACTGGATCATAAGGTCAGCATTGCCCCTGCGCTGCCACTTGGCAAACTCCTACTCATCCTTCAATGCCCAGCTCCAGACCTCCTTTCCTTTGTAAAGCTTTCCCAAATTCCCGAAAGTGCAGCAGTGTGCTCCCTCCCCAGGGTTCCTGTGGCACATTTTTAGGCCCAGGGTGAGCATCTCTTATAGCTGCCCATCTAGCGTCTGTTCCTCCTTTCCCTGCAATACTCCCCTAACCGTCCCGGGCAACCAACCCACTCTCAAGTCTCGGTCCTCAAGGACTAGAGCAGAGCTGACAACACCCCTGATGACCTCAGGCCTGACCGATTAGAACACCACACACCCCTCGTCACCAGGACTGATTCAGGGAAAGGCATGTGTGAAGCAATCAGAGTCACTGTGATTAATTCCTGAAATTCTCCCCGCCCCCTCAACTCCAGAACTAGAGACAGCAAGGCTGATGTAAGTCTGGAGCTGATGGCAGCAGTCTGGTCCCCATGTGGAGTCTGTGAATGATGCCAAACAGAGGAAAGCAGAGACAAGCAACAGGGAAAGACAGATTCTCAAGGACACCATCAGAGGCCCTGGATCTAGCCTCACCTGAAGGCCATGCTACTTGAGAAACCTGTGCATCCAGGGAGAGTAGTTCCCCTGCTCCTGTGTCCTAGATGGGCTCAGAAGACAGACATAACAAGCGTCCACAGGAAGCCACTTGAGGGAAGCCTCAGGCCCAGCCTGGTCTCTGGGGATACTGGGTCCTTCCTGGGGCAGCTCAGGGCTGGAGGTGTGGCCTTGGTGGGCGCAGAGGCTGTCCAGCACATGAGTCATTGTTTTCCAAACATTTCTGCCCGGAGAGTGAACCGCAGGAACACACGAAGGAGGTGGAGCAGGAGGGCCGTCTTCCAGATAACACCAGTTTCCCCTCAGAAACTGTTTTCTATCCTCTCCTCAGCGTCTCCTGCTGTGGGGCAGAGCCTGGCTGCTTTGAAGCCAAAACCTTGAGCGGACCCCTCATGGCTACTTTCTTGTCAGTCCTGTGCCGGGGCTGCTGCCATCCCCTACGATGTCAAAAGGCTGTACCGGGCTCCACCCTGATCCCACAGCGCCCCTGCCCAGAGTTAACAGGCTTCCCTGCTCCGGAAGCCAACCCCAGCAAGTGGAAGGGACCAGAACCCTGAGGAAGAGCCACGTCAGTTTGGGGTTTGTCCCGGGGAACCCTACTTTTTTGGAAAAGCCACTTCGGAGAAAACAAAACAAAATGAAACCTGACTTCTTGCTGAGCACTGATTAAGGACCGTGCCCTGTTCCAAGGGCAGCACGTGGACGAATCTGTTATTCTCCCAGGGAACCTGCGAGGAAGGGGCTATTTTGCCCTCCTTTCACAGATGGGGAAACTGAGGCAGCAAGGGGTGACCCCGTTTGCATGAACTCACACGGCTAGTAGCCCGCAAAGCCGGGGCCCAGGCCCCCCTTAGTGGCCATGCTACACTGCCTACACCGTTCCAGACGGCAGGACAAGAGAAATGGGCTTTGCTCATGAAGTTCTGGCAGGAAAATAACGCAAATGGCACAGTTGAGAAGGAAATGGACCAGGGGTTGGCGGGGGCGAAGCCTCAGTGGGGCTGCCCAGGGCACACTCCAAGAGCAAGAGAGGGGAGAGTGTGGGCAAGGAAGCCGGCAGAAGCCACGTGGAAGGGGCAGCAGGGAAAGGCCAGGAGGAAGGGCCGGGGGTGCAGATATGCTCTGGGAAGCTTCGAGGACGGCCTAGGCTCGCTCACGGACTGGTGGGCAGAGCGCCGAAGGCTCAAGAGGATGAGAACCCTTTGGACAAACGGCAGCCTTCTCTCTGGGAGGGTGGTTCTGCCCTGGTCCCCAGCCTGGGCAGGTTTGGGATGAGTTGTATCAAAACTCAGAGGGGAGGGGCACGTGGCGGGCTCAGTCAGTGGAGCCTGTGACTCTTGATCTCAAGATCATGAGTTTGAGCCCCACGTTGGGTATAGAGATGACTTAAAAAAAAAAAAAAATCAGAGGGGAGAAGCCATGAGCAAAGAGGCCAAGGAGCAGATCAAGAGAGCCTAGTGGTCTTGCGGGCATGGCTGTCCTTACCATCAGCGGGGGTCACTGAGGGACTCTCTGCTCCCTGCCTCTTGCCCTGCCTCTGAGGACTGCAAGACTGGCTGGTGGGACTGAACGAGCTTCTCCCCTTCCAACCCAAGCAGGAGCCCCGGGTTCAAGCTTCAGCAATGCTCAGTGACACTGGCAGGTGTCCGCCTCCCTCTGGGCCTCGGTGTTCTCAGGTGTCAGGAGGGAGGGTGGGGCAAAGTGGGGTCAGCTCACTCAGTGCCCCTCAGGTACCCCAGGTAGGGACACCCTAGCCTTGGTCAGCCTCTTCCCAGGCCCCCTACCCCACCAAATGTCCCCTCGCTCCCAGCCTGGCTTGCCCGGCACAGACTCTGTCCTGCCTTCAAGGGGGCTGATGGAGATGCGAGCATAAAAACCCACACCCCGGAGGAGGCCCAGGAGAACTCTCCATATCATCTGGGCTTGAGCGAGGCTTCCTGCCGGAAGTGACGCCAAGCAAAGACTCGGAGGGTGAATGGCAGTGAGGTCCCTCCAAAGCACTGCAAGGCCTCCCATCGGCTTCTTTGGATGTTGGAATGAACAGCTTATGAATTAATTCTGACACAGGCCACAACACGGATAAATCCTGATGACATGGAGCTCAGTGAAACGAGCCAGTCACAGAAAGATGAATACCATGCAATTGTACTTCTGGGAGCTCCCTGGAGGAGTCACATTTGCTGAGACAGAGAGGAGATGGTGGGCACAGGGTGGGGGAGGGGGCGGGCAGTCCGTGTTTCATGGGGACAGAGGTTCAGTTTGGGAAGAAAGTTCTAGAGACGGGTGGTGGGGGTGGTTGCACCACAGTGTGAGTGTAGCACTGAACTAACTGTATACTTAAAAAGTGTTACAATGGCACATTTTAGGTTATCTATATTTTACCACAATGAAAAAAAAAACTGGAAAAGAACTTAGGAATGAAATCTTAGTAGATAAACCTGACGACAATGCGAAAAACTTGGAAAAATTAAGAAGAAAAAGATAGCACTCAGAGTCTCGTTCCCTTAGCCAACCTGGTGGCTGTTTTAAATCCAAATGAGTGAAAATGGATTCAGATTCAGATTTGAAGGGTTTACCTCAAACTCTTTTCCTTGAAAATGATGACAAATTGGCATACCAGACAGGGGAGCTCACATGGGGGTCTGGAAGGCCCGCACCGGGGCTTAAATACTTTTTTTTTTTTTTTTTTTAATGAGACAGAGAGAGAGCACATGAGAGAGGGGAGGGTTAGAGGGAGAAGCAGACTCCCCGCTGAGCAGGGAGCCCGATGCGGGACTCGATCCTGGGACTCCAGGATCACGACCTGAGCCGAAGGCAGTCGCTTAACCAACTGAGCCACCCAGGCGCCCTTAAATACTTTTATCGAATGCATACGAGGTGGCAAACCCGCGGGCAGACACCGTATGTGGACCACAGCAAGAGCCTCTCGGAACAATGCAATGAGGAAGATGTCCCCATCTCCAAGAGACGAGGGTAAAGTAAGTTGTCCCTGGTCCCAGAGGGAGAGGGGCTGCAGGGCAGGATTGAGCCCAGGTGCTGTGAATCCACTTCCTTATCATGCCTCTCGAAACCATGAGCTACTCCCCACCATCTAATCTTCAGATTTCACCTGACAATCTGGAATTTCCACTTTTCCTGGAGAACCAGACCTGGCCGGCCGGGGCCTCTGTATCTGCACTGCAGTTATGACTGGGGCCCCTTTCCCTGGTTTATTCACCCACCTGGTCCCTCTAGATGATTGGATTTCTGACCCCAGACTGGGAGAAAATCACTTGGCCCAGAGAGTAAAGCAAGTGAAGGCAAAGACCCCTGCTCAGGCACCACTCACCTTGACGTGTCCAAGGCTCGGATGACGGTTGAGAGGAGCCGGCCATCCCTTGAAGTCACCTGCGCCACGTACTGGGGTGGCCCGAGGCCAGTGGCCTCCACGACCTTGGAGAAGGCAGGGCTGCCCGAGCAGTCACACAGGGAGCCAGGGAGGTGGCAGCAGTCACCCGTCGTCATGGCCACAGGGAGCCCTGTGTCCTCAGGGCCTGAGGCCCATGGTCCCAGGAGCCTGGGGAGAGGCCGGCAGGGAGGTTAAGGGCAAGGATATCGAGCCAAACACTGACCAGGGTTTGAATCCAGCTCTCGGAGCCTCAGTCGCCCAATCTGTAAAATGGGGGATTCAATGAGATGCCACTTGTAACTCAGCCCAGGCCTGATGCACAGTAGGGGCTTGGTTTTATTATCTCTAGCCCTCCTGAGAAAGGCCAGCCAGGTCCAGCCCTCAAGGCCTGCAGGCCACCCCCAGCATCAGCTCTCCAGACCCGGGAAGGGCCCCGAACAGTTACTGAGAGCCTGCTGTGGGCCAGGCCTTGTGCTTGGGGCTTCTGTAGGCTGGAACCCTGCCCGCTGACCACCTAGACCCATGTTCTCCATGGACTGGATTTCCGGGGCTGCACTCACAGCACGTGAGCCTGCCTTGGAGTTGGGCAGAACTGAGCTAGAAACCTGGGCGAACAGACCAGGATGGGGCATCGTTTGATACCTCCTGGACACCTCAGGCCTTCAGGAAAACGACGCAGGCTGGGAAGGACTCGGGCAGCCTCTGTTCCTACTGGAGCAGGTGATCCAAGCCATGCCCGTGTCCTCGAGGAGAAGCAGTGGGAGATGGCCGGAGACTTAGGCAGCGACCTCAAGTCTGCTCTGGGTGGGGGGCTTCAGCACTATTCTCCCCCCTACCCTAGGGTCTGTTCCACCAAAAGGAACCCTTGGCAGCCTTCACCCCCGTCCCAGAAGGAGCCAGTGAGACCTTGTGTGCTCCCCCTGAGAACTTCCTGGAAGTAACAGAGGCAACACAGGAACCCTGGAGCCAGGGGTCCCTGAGGTCTTGTCCTCAGGCCTCTGTCTCCAGGAGCTGCAGTCCAGAGACGCCAGAAACACTCACTGAGGCACCCCCTACGCAGCTTTTACCAACCCCTGCCGGCCAAATCTGACACTTAAGACAGAAGGGGAAAAGCCAGAGTAAGTGATTGACTAACGCTTTGCACCAAGGCCATCATCTGCCCACGGATCAGCACCCTCTTAACAGTTCAGCCAGAAGCCTTCCTGGCCCACCGTGCCCTTCGGAGCCTCCACAGTTGGGCCGCTGCCAGCCAGATAAGCAAATATCAGCCCAGAGGCAGGAGAAGCAGGGAGGAAGACTGCTTGGCCCAGATAACATCCTCGGGGCAGCGGTGGCGGGGGGCCTGGCATGTTGTGTGCGCTCCTATCCCTCCCGAGGAACTTCCGGCTCAGAGGTCAACAGGGAAGCCTCTGGGCTCTCCAAGAGAATGCACGTAGAGGGGAATCCATTCTTCCCACCCCTCCAAGCATCAGCCTTAACATTCTTGCAAGGAATTGGGCGCTCCGAGAATCATCACAGCTCCCATATATTAAGTTCTGCCATTTCTGTTACTATTGGGTGGCGGGGGGAGATTCATCAGTAAATCTGCTAAAGCAAGGCCTGAAAATCACCAAAATTATGACAGCAGCTACAGTTCGTTAAGGGCCTATCGCATGCTGAGTACTGAGAAGCTCGCTGAACTCTAAACAGTTGCCCTAAGCGTCCCCTTCAAAGATCACCTGCCTGGAGAGGCCTTCCCTGACCATCCTGGCCAAAGTGCCATTCGTGACCACATTATTGTGTTCATGGAATGTACCCCTCCCTGAAGTGCTCTTATTTCTTCACTCTCGGTGAGCTCTGGGAAGGGGGCACCAGGTTGGACATGCACTCTGTCGTCCCTGGCGCCTGCCCTGTGTTGGGCACAAAGTTGCTGCGTTTCATTTCTCAGCCCCTACTCTGTGTAAGAGCAAGCGGGGGAAAAGAACCCTCCTGATCCTCATACCTTGGTCTGCCAGGGCCCGTGGTGGGAATCAGGGATGTCTAGAGGCTAGAGGCTTGTGCAAACCACAGAAGCCTGGGCTTGGAAGGGGCTAAACTCAAGGCTGGACTCAGCTGTGGGGCTGCTGGGCTGGGCGAGTGAGCCAATGCCTCAAGTGAACTTGGCCCAATGCCTGGGGGATAGATTTCACTGAGTCTTCACAACAAATCTATGACATAAATCTAATAATTACCCTCATTTGACAGGTGAGGAGACTGAGGCTCAGAGAGGGGCAGCTCTTTGCCCAAGATCACACAGCTAAGAAGGGACAGGACCAAGATTTCAACTTAGTCCAGTGAGTGGGTCTAGGACTCAGAAGACCTGGATTTTTTAAAATCTTGACTCTGTCACTGATGCTGTGTGTCCAGGAACAAGCCACTTTGCCTCTCTGGGCCTCATCCTTCTCTTTTGTCAAGTAAGTTGATGGAGCTGATGGACTTTGCTGAGGGACTCTTGAGAAGGAGCCCCCAGGCTCAATTCCTCCGGCAAAGCTTGTCCTTGTCTAGGCCCACTTGGGGTGGCGCTGAGGCAAAGCAACCTGTCCAGCGTCCTTTCCCTGAGGGCAAGAAACTACAGGAAGAGGAGTCAGAGGGCCCTAACGGTGCCCATTCGGGCAAACTGCTTCACTGTCTGGGCCTCAGTTTTCTCGTCTGTAAAATGAAGGTCATAACAATACCCAGCTCATACACTCCTAATTATTAAGAAGTCAGTAAATATTAGCTCTTCTTAACGATTACTGTCATCAGCTTACAGAGCTGTTAGAGGGTTTGATGAGACAAGGCACAGCCAAAATCTGGCACACAGTAAGTGGGCACTAAATGCTGCTCTTATTTTTAGAAGAAATGTGGAGCCTGTAAAATGCATTCATTCCTCTTCGCTCACCAGAGAGAGGCTCCTGTGTGTCCTGCAGTCCTTGCATGGCCCTGCATTGGAGGCCAGGTTTAAGCCCAGCTCTGCTCTCGTTCTATGTATGGCCCCAAGAGAAAAGACTTCTCTGAGCCTCGATTTCTTCATCTAACAGGGAACATTTCTAGTACTTCCACCTATTAAGGTCCCTAGAGGACTAAATAAGAGAATCATATAAATTCTGGCTACCCCGTTTTGAGCACCCACTAACAGCCAGGCACTCTGCTAAGCAGGTCCTTTGTAGACAGTGCCTGGGTCATTATAATATTTACTATTTTCCAGGCAGAGCCCCGCTGGAAGGAGGTTGAGGAAGGCGCTTATTGACAGCCTACTGTGTGCAAGGGTCTTTCCTCATCGGCCACCTTCTGAATTCTCCCAACAAGCCCCATTAGGTTGGCGCTGGGATGACCCGGTTTCACAGCTGAGGAAACCGAGGCTCGGAGAGGCACCTACTGTGTGCCGGGTCCCGGGGACCTCCCGCCGCCCTCGAGACGGGAACTGCGATACCTCGTTCCGGAGAAGGCTGAGGCCGACGGTCTGAGCCTGATCGTCCCGCTCGGGAGCCAGGCTCGGGCCTCGAACCCGGGGCCGGCCCGCGGACCCGCGCCCCCCCCCCCCACCCCATCAGCCCGCCCGTGCCTACCTGACTCGCGGCCGGGCCGGGCGGCCGCGCAGGCCCCTCCACTAGCCCCGGCCCCGGTCCCGGCCCGGCCGGTCCCGTCAGCGCCGCCAGCTCGGCTCCGGCCGGCACCTGCGTCCGGACACCGCCCGCCGAGCCGACGGTGCCACGGCCCAATGGCTACTGCCTCTCGCCCGCACTAGCCAATACCCGTGCACGTCCCGCCCCAGGAGGCGGGGCCGGAGGCGACAGGGACGTCCTGGGCCGCACAGGCCCCGCGGCGCCGCAGCTGCTGGCTCCGCCCCCACCGCGTCTTAACTCCGCCCCCAGATCCGGCTCCACCCCCAACCCTGACCCCGCCCCATCCCGGCAGGGGGCACGAGCGGGGTTGGTGGCGCCACCTGCCGACGACCAGTGCTAGCTAACCGTTACGGACTTGAACGTGACACCCAGCTAAGGGATTTGTAAGTGTTCATCACCTCCCATATGCTTCTCATTAATTCTGGGAGGGAAAGAGAGACGAACCGTATGATCACACTTTACAGAGGGAAAACGGCAGCCTAGAGAGGTTAGGGGGCCGTGGAAGAGCCTAAAGCCAACGCCATTTATTCATCATTCACTTGCTCATTCATTCATGCAATAGGTTCATTCACTAGATGTAATAAAGATCAATAAGAGGGCCTGTTATGAGCCAGGCACTGTACTAGGCTCTGGGGACACAGGATTAAGACAAATACTGTTGCCTTCATGGACCTTAACCTAGGGAATTAACCAGTTGTGTAATTCTTAATTACAAAAGTAATAAATTGTAGCAAGTGAGGGGGACATATCATGGAATAATTTGGAAAGTCCAAAAATACTGCCTTAAGGAAGAAGCAATTGAACTGACAACTGATACAGAGCAGAGGGGAACTAAGAGAAAAGAGGGGAGAAGAATCCCAGGCAGAGTGTTCAGGCACATGCAAAGGACCTGAGGTAGGATAGAGAATTGCCTCAGTACTCCTCTCCCCTCCTGCCCTGCCTTTATGAAATATATGGAGCAATTCGATTACCTAAGTTACATTCTGTTGTGTTGTACTAGCTTTATTTTTCAGAGGTGAAAAGATAAATCATAACATTGTTTAAAAGGTTAGAGAGAAGAAGGAGGAAGGGGACAGAGATACATGTTAGACTTTTGAAAATATACCTTGTTTTATATATTTGGCTTTACAACCATGTAAAATATTGCATATAATTATAAAACAAATTTTAAAGTGTAAAGGTAGCCCTAAAAATGAAAATAAAACAGAGAAACTTCTGTATCCAGTTGGTGACAAAACAACAGAGAGATGAACGTCTAGTGACTTTAAAACGACAATTTAACCCTACATACCACCACTATATTGTTGATGGTGATGTTGCAATTGTTATTCTGAGCCTGTTGCATATTTAGTTTTGCATAAAGCAAAAACAAAGTAATACCTTCATGTCAAGGACTGGGATTTTCAGAGGGAGTGAAGGAGGTACAGACATAAGGTTGATTATGCTAATAAAAACCTTATGGTTTTGAACTTGAATTGGGAGCGTCACAATATATTTTATCTTTGCAAAAAAGCAAACATTTCCTGGCTCTGTCCACTGAAAAGGTCTGAAACAAAGACTGACTTTGTTGCCATCAGCACTCCTTAAACCCAGATCATAGTCTCTAAATTATCACTTCCAGTTGAACGAACCAGGGAACGCTGGGGAAATACCTGATTCTGGGTCCGGGGCAGGAAATGTACAAGATGAACCTGACACAATCTGATATACCAGAAAGCGCAGGCGTTCTCAAAGACATTACCTAGTAAGGTAGTGTCAGTGGGAGTCAACTAGAAAAAGCTCTCACTGGCCACAAGTGGGATGATTTGCCCTTCAATAAGGGTAATGGGTGCAGTAGATCTAAACACATCAAATGTTAAGGGGAGCCTGAGTGGCTCAGTCGTTAAGCGTCTGCCTTCAGTTCCAGTCATGATCTCAGGGTCCTGGGATCAAGCCCCGCATCGGGCTCCCTCCTCTGCGGGAAGCCTGCTTCTCCCTCTCCCACTACCCCTGCTTGTGTTCTCTCTTTCGCTCTGTCCCTCTCTGTCAAATAAGTAAATAAAATCTTTTTTTTTTTTTTTTTAAATATTTTATTTATTTATTCATTAGAGACAGAGAGAGAGAGGCAGAGGGAGAAGCAGGCTCCCAAGGAGCAGGGAGCCCGATGCGGGACTCGATCCCAGGACCCTGAGATCACGACCCGAGCCGAAGGCAGACGCTTAACCATCTGAGCCACCCAGGCGCCCCGTAAATAAAATCTTAATAAAGAAATAAATACATACATAAATAAACACATCAAATGTTTAAATCCATTTACTGGGGGGAGCCTGGCTGGCTCAGCCGGTAGAGCATGCGAATCTTGATCTCAGGGTTGCAAGTTTGAGACCCACGTTGGGTATAGAGATTCCTTAAAAAAATAAAATAAAACCTTAAAAAAAATCCATTTACCGGGGTTTTTAAAAATTCTTTAAATAATGTCAGGGGGCCTGGCTGACTCAGTTGCTCCCTGCTCAGCTGGGAGCCTGCTTCTCCCTCTCCCTTTGCCCCTCCCCCTGCTTGTTCTCTCTCTCTCTCAAATAAATAAAATCTTTTTAAAAATCTCCTTAAAAAAAGAGAGTGCCTGGGTGGCTCAGTCGGTTAAGTGTCTGCCTTCGCCTCAGGTCATGATCCCGGGGTCCTGGGATCAAGCCCCACATCAGGCTCCTTGCTCAGCGGGGAGCCTGCTTCTCCCTCTCCTTCTGTCTGCCACTCCCCCCCTCCCCGCTTGTGCTCTCTCTGTCAAATCAATAAATAAAATCTTAAAAAAAAAAAAAAAGAGGGGCGCCTGGGTGGCTCAGTCGTTAAGCATCTGCCTTCGGCTCAGGTCATGATCCCGGGGTCCTGGGATCGAGCCCGCATCGGGCTCCCTGCTCGGCGGGAAGCCTGCTTCTCCCTCTCCCACTCCCCCTGCTTGTGTTCCCTCTCTCGCTGTCTCTCTGTCAAAGAAATAAATAAAATCTTTAAAAAAAAGATAAATGAAATCTTTAAAAAAAAAAACAAAAGCAAAAACAAGATTTTATTTATTTGAGAGAGAGAAAGAGAACACAAGTGGCAGGGGGAGGAGCAGTGGGAGAGAGAGAAGCAGACTCCTCACTGAGTAGGGAGTCCAACTTGGGACCCTGAGATCATGACCTGAGCCGAAGGCAGACGCTTAACCAACTGAGCCACCCAGGCGCCCCTCTCCCCACTTTTAAATGACATAATTTATTTAGGTTAACACAGTTTGTGGAAAAATTAAACACAGAGTCACCCTATAACCCAGTGATTCCATTTCTGGCTATCTACCCAAAAGAACTGAAAGCAGGGACCTGAACACCTCTATCTGTACACCCGTGTTCACAGCAGCATGATCCACAATGGCCAGCAAGTGGAAGTGACCCAAATATCCATTGATGGATGAATGGATAAACAAGAAGTGGACTATCCATACAATGGACGATCATTCAGCCTTTTATTAAAAAGGAACTTCTAACACCTGCTACAATGTGGATGAACCTTGAAGACATTATACTAAGTGAAATAAGCCAGTCACAAAAGAACAAATACTGTAGGATTCCACTTATAGGTCCCTAGAGGAGTCAAATTCACAGACAGGAAGTAGATGGTGGGAGCCTGGGATGGGGCAGGGGGTGGGGAGATGATGCTTCACGGGGACAGAGTCTCAGTTTTGCAAGATGAAGAGTTCTGGAGACAGATGGGTGGGCATGGTTGCTCAACACTGAATATACTTAATGCCACTGAGCTGTACACAGAAAAGTGGTCAAGATGGCCAATTTAATGTTGTGTATTTTATCACCATTAAAAAAAAAAAAAGACTTAAGAACAGTGCCTGGCACCGAGTGTACATGCTGGGCTTACTACATCACTGAAATCAGAGTAACTGAAACAGCATCGCTGGACTGTAACCCCCCAAGGGGACAATTCCATCTCAGTCTTGTTCCCTGGTATGTGCCTCGGGCCCGGCCAGTCCATGGAGGCTCAGGACAGATCTGATCTTTGGACTGCCTGAAACCTTCCAGGGTGCCTCATTACTTCACCCAGCCTGCCTGAAGCCTCTGCCCACCCTCTGTCCTCCCTACGCCCACCTTGCCCAAATCCAGATTCAGCACCCCCAGGGTCTGAGTGAATGGTCCCTGGAGTGTCTGTGGCCCCACCAGATCTGCCGCTGTCCTGTTGCTGGCCTTGGCTCAGGACGCCCCCTGGCCTGGAGCACACACCCTGCCTCACTCCAACTCCCCTATGGGAACAGCCCCCTGTGGCTCAGGGCTCTTCTGGAAAGACTGCCTGGGTTTGCCCAGCTCTCCAGGCAGAGCGGCCAAAGCCTGGCATTGGGAGAAGTAGACCCCGTCTCTGGTGGCTCTTCAAGGGGTCAAGGGCATAAGTGGCTTCAGCCAGAGGGTAGAGCTTCTAGAACAGCTGCAGGCACTCAGGTGAGAGAGGAGTTACTGGGTCACATGGTCAGGGCAGGGATTGGGGGGAGGCGAGGGGGATAGCAACACTTCCACCATAGTGGCAAATGGCCCTCAGGCCAGGGGAGAAGCTGGATCCTGGGGAGAGGCAGAGGAACTCCAGGCCGCCTGCCTCCCCTCTGGCACCAGTGTCCTCCCACTGGGCCCTCCTTAAAGGGCAGCCTGGGATGGGGAGAGCTGGAGTGGCGCCGGTATCACCAACATCCCCTGGTCGAGTCCCTCTTGCGTGTCCTTGATGAGACCCCAGGGGAGGCGGCGGCCGTGGGCAGCAGATGGAAGCGAGGACAGTCCAACCCCAGGGCTGGGAATGGGGAGCAGCGGGCACAGGTCAGCCCCTGCTAGGAGGCACCCTCAGCTCCTGGGCCGAGAAGAAGTTGAGTACATCCCCCAGCCACAGGGGCAGCTTGGACAGGGCACCCACCCCTCCCCTGCAGGCCAAGGCCCCCATGGTCAGCTCGTGGGCCTCCGCACTGTCCCGGGTGGCGCTTGGACCTGCTCTTCTAGCTCCCTGCGGGGCTGAGCCGGGCCGACGCAGCCCGCAGCGGGACGTGTGCCTCGGGAAGCCCTGGCCCAGCCGTGGCCGCCTGGCGGAGAGAATGAAGACAAAGGCGCAGCGGCAGGTTTCTGTACAGGAAGTCGGATTATACATTTTAGTAACGGGCGGAAGAAACGAGGCATCGGGGCAACAGTGCGTGGGCCACAGGGAGAATAAGAGGTCGAGAGCTGGGGTTTGGCGTCAATCTTACAAAGTGTATAAAGAATCTGTGTTTCTCTACAATAACAAAAAAACCAAAGGCTACAAGAGCGGTTGTATATACAAAACACGGAGATATTGCTTCACTTGCAAACAGGTTCCTGACCAGACGGGAGACAAGACAGAGAGGGGCCCAGGAAGGGGCTGGAGAGCGCGCTGCGTGCAAAAGGAGGGTGAGGGGGGATAGGGGTCTTCTCCCAGCACAAATCTACAGGCAGGAGCTGGTCGCGCACGCACGGGAGACGTCGAAGGCGTGTGCGGGTGCTGGCTGTGTGGGGGGGAGCAAGGGGGCCGGGAGCCCAGAGTGTCCGCCTGCCCCGGCCCCCTGGCGCCTTGCTCTTCGAGCAGCAGCTCGGAAGGGGGTTCTGGGTGGGGACTGGGGGGGGGGGGCAGTGGGGCCAACCGGCCACAGAGGGAGGGAGGCCGTCGCTCCCTGGAGTCTGCCGTGGAA
This sequence comes from Mirounga angustirostris, assembly GCF_029215605.1. NCBI lineage: Eukaryota > Metazoa > Chordata > Mammalia > Carnivora > Phocidae > Mirounga > Mirounga angustirostris. Next base: position 210,507,791 of record NW_026991709.1, on the reverse strand, counting down.
AACTGGAGAAGCCCGCTGGGCGCGCCCCTCCTCCTCGCCTCCGGTCGGCCCCGTGCAGCCTGCCACCCTCCCTGGCCCGCCGAGATGCACACTGGGACCCGAGAAGAGCAGGCGCGGCGACCCGGGCGTCTGGCTTTCCTCGAGCGGGGACAGCAGTTGCCACTCGATGACTCCTGTTCTTCAGGGGCCGCAGCCAGCCATGCGGAGCTCCACGGGAGGGGCGGAGAGGGCGGGGCAGGGGAGCGCAGCGCGGTGCGGGGCGGGCGGAGGACGCGCACGCGCGCGCGGGCGGGGCGCGGAGCGCTCACAGGTTCTGGCAGCACTGCAGCTTGTTGGGTTTCTGTCCGTCGGTGGTGGGCGGCACGCTGATGTCCACCACGTTGTTGCCGGGGGACTCATCGTGGGCTGCGCGGTCTGCGATCTGCTTCTGTGACACGATGCGGTAGATCTCTGCAGGTGGGGGAATGCGGGGTGACCCATCTGGACCTCAGTGTCCTCTGGGGAGCACCCCCCAGGCTGAGCCCAAGACCCCTCTCAAAGGCCCCCCCTCTGTGCCCCGTGTGTCCCCCCATCATGTCGGGGGGAATGACAGCAGGGGCTGGGCTCCTGGAGGCTCCCACCCGGTCACCAAGTGCTGGCTGGGTGCTCAGCAAGGGCGGGACCCATGTCTGGTCACAGGGCTACCCCCCCCAGCCGCGCCTCTTCTCCTGTAAGATCAGAGGCCCCTCCTCCTCAGAACAAACGCCCAGGAGCCCAGGAGCCCAGGGGCCCTATGGCCCCGCGGCTGACCCAGCTGGCTGTTCTCGGGTGGGGCCACGGCAGAGGGGGTCTCTATGTCCTCAGGATCCGGCCTGATCCCAGGAAGCACGCCATGTCTGTCCTCATGTCCAGACCGGCTTTCGGGTTTCAAGAATAAAGCTTCAGGGACTGTGTTCTGGAGCAGGCAACCGGGGTGGCTGGTGCCCTTCCCAGGCCCACCCACAGTGGGCATGTTGGGGTTACCATGGCCCCAGCCAGGCCCAGTGACCACCTGTGAGGATGTTCTTGAAAGCTTCCTCGACGTTGGTGGAATCCAAGGCTGAGGTCTCAATGAAAGACAAGTTGTTCTTCTCTGGAACAAAAAGAATATTGCCCAGGTGAGCAGTGGGGGTGGGGGGGAGGGCTACCCTGCATCCTCCCAGGGACCCTGCTTGCTTGCCCGCTTGCCTGGCCAAGAAATGAATGGTGGGAGCCAAAGAGACAGGACTGAGATGCCCACACCTCAGGAAGGGCAAGCTGGCAGGGGCCTGCCTTCCAGATGGTTCTCCGATGCCTCAGTCACAGTCCCACTTTCAGGAATGTGGCCCCTGGGGGAGGCCTGGGCAGGCGGCCCCATGTGACACCCACATGCCCCACCCCCCCCAGCCACACCTGCTCCGGCCTGGCACAACTCACCTGCAAAGGCACGAGCCTCGTCAGTGGGCACGGCCCGCAGGTGGCGCAGGTCACTCTTGTTGCCCACCAGCATGATGACGATGTTGCTGTCGGCGTGGTCCCGCAGCTCCTTCAGCCAGCGCTCCACGTTCTCGTAGGTCAGGTGCTTGGCGATGTCATACACGAGCAGCGCGCCCACGGCGCCGCGGTAGTACCTATGGGCGCAGCGCGTGAGCTACCCACAGGGGCCTCCCAGGCTCGGTGGGCAGCAGCTCCTTGGCCCCCACACACGGGGCAGGGGGCACAGAGCCTGCCCGAGGGGTGGCCACTGTGGCCTCGAGGGTGGGGTGTGTGTCCCCAATTCTGGCTCTGCTCCCCGGGTTCAGCTCAGGACTACGGGGCCAGAGCAAGGAGCTTGGGACCTGGGGTCAGCAGACCCTCACGGGGTCAGTCACAAAAGGGAAGAAGGAAAGGGCCGCTGCTGGGCAAAAGCCCCGATGCCCACCATGGCTTGGCCAGTCTGACCATCAAGGCGACTGACAGACACCCATCCACCCTGAGGGATTAGGGACATGAGAAGGTGACCAGGCCTCAGTGGAGGGAGTCCCGAGGGCGCAAGTGACTGACTGGAAGCGGCGGAACGCTGGGAGGGTCTAGGGAGAGGCAGCCCCAGTGGGTCCTGGTAGCGGGGGACCACAGGGAGGCGAGGGATGCCAGGCCTATGTGGGAGGACAGGGAGAGGGTGGGACAGGGTCTGAGCTGAAGCGCAGAGGGAAGCTGAGGGAAGATAGGCAGGGCAGGCGAGCAGGCAGGGCTGGGGAGCGGGCAGAGGGGACCAGTCCAGGGTAACAACCCTCACGGTGCAGCCAGCGTCGGTGAAACCACAGTGCCTTAAGGGACAGGGACTCCAGGGCTCAGAGGAACCGTAGGACATGTCTACCCTAGGGTCACAGCATGGCCAGGACTGGGCACTGGTCTTCCCAACGGTCCCATAACTCCTGGAGGTCCTGTCCCTCCATCCTGGGCCAAGGAGCGGCTGCCCACCGAGCCTGCCCACCTCCCGCCCACCCTTCTGGGCCCACCGGCCCCACACGCATGGCTTCCTGCATCGCCCCAGCCCGTCACTCACGCCGAGGTGATGGCTCGGTAGCGCTCCTGGCCGGCGGTGTCCCAGATCTGCGCCTTGATGGTCTTGCCGTCCACCTGGATGCTGCGGGTGGCAAACTCCACGCCGATGGTGCTCTTGCTCTCCAGGTTGAACTCGTTGCGGGTGAAGCGTGATAGCAGGTTGCTCTTCCCCACGCCCGAGTCCCCAATGAGCACCACTTTGGGGGCAGGAGGGAGACAGGTGAGACTCGGCAGGCCGGCCTCCCTGAGCCAAGGCCCATACAGCACCCATGCCCACCTGCAGGACCGCCAGCGGCACCCTGGGTGCTGCACAAACTTGAAAGCCAACATCAGAGCAGCAGGGCTGTCCTGGAGCCCGAGGCTCCACATCTGCTGGTGCAGAAGCAAGCACAGGCTCAAGGCTCCCGGAAACACAGCCGCTGTGGACAGTGCAACACCCCGCTGTCTCTGATCCTTCAGAGCAGGGCTGCCCCAGTGCCGATGTACGCACCCAGACATCCCGGCGGGCAGGCAGAGTGGGGATCTATCAACCCCTGACCCTCCCCTGCAGCCCGGAGGCCAAGAAGGCTTCAGGGCTGGGCCACCTTGGGCGAGTCATTTAACCTCTCTGGGCTGCCTTTTCTGCAGAAGGGGGACTCGAGGAGAAAAGGCAGGATCAGAACTCCAGTAGCATCTAGCATGCTAAGGCAGGCAGGGAACAGTTATTGCTAGGTTCTTACCTACAAGGGTCTGTCTCTGGAGCTCTAAGTCACAGGAAATGAGAAGCCTCCCCCCCACGCCCACCCGCTGCTTCCTCATGAAGGGTTGCCGCAAGCAAACCCACATTCAGCCCCGGCATCGTCAGAGCTGGCTCATGCGGAACAGGAATGTGCCCTCTAGATGCATATGCAAAGGCACAGAGCCTGCCACCCCGACGCCCCCAGAGTCAGCCCTTCCTGCAGAGACATCCAGAGCACAGAGTCCTCCTGAGCAGGGCAGGGCAGGCCCCTCCAGTCTCTCCCTGCATCCCTCTGCCCCAGCCAGAGAAGCACTGCCTCTAGGGGCCAAGGTGCCCCAGGCTCTGTGGTAGGGCCACATGAGCTGGTCCGGGAAGAGTGTGAGCCCAAGATGCTGTCCTTAGACCCAGCGCACACTGGAGTCTCACGTCTGCGTCTGCACAGTGTGTGAGCTGCCCATGTACGCGTGGGAATATGTGCAGCGGAGAAGAAACAACACATGGCTGTCTGACCAGACACCCCAGGCAGAAACCACATGGACCCCCACGTGTGGACCTTGGGCTCTGGCACCCAAGAGTGGGTCTGTCCAGTGGAAAGCCACGGGGGCTGTAGGTTTGGTCACCCACAGCCCCAGTTAAGTTTTTCCTCGATGGAAAGTTGTATATGTGCATGGCCAAATTCCCACGGCTTCTGACCACCTTCACTGCCCCACCTGGGGCCACACCACCGGCACCTCTCCTGGGGTCCTTGTGGTTACTCTCATAGCCAACCACCAGGCTGTTCTCCTGGAGGCCACCAGAGGGCGCCTGTGAGCACCTGAGTGGCTCCCACCACTGCTCTGCCCACAGCCCTCCAGGGCTCCCACCTCCCAGATGTAAAAGTCCAAATCCTCCCAGAGGCCCACAGGGCCTTGCACCACCTGCCCCATGCCCTCCCTGCCCTCCCTCTCTCCCCCTCGCCCACTCTGCTCCAGCCACACGGGCCTCCTCACTGGAACTCGAAGCTAGACAGGGCCACGCTGCACTTTGCCTGGACATTCTTGCCCGGGTACCTGCCTGCTGTCTGCCCTCCCCTCCTCGGTGTGGTCCCTCAGATGGCACTCGATCGAGGAGGCAGGCCCTCGCTGCCATCCTCTTAAAAGCCCACCCCCCTCCCCGCCGGCCTTTCCTCCACAGCTCCCCCCACCCAGGTTACCATCCTCAGGCCACAGAGGAGGAAGGGGCAGGTAAGGCAGCCCCCAGAAGACTAAGAACAAGAATGTTTAATGAGTCTGTCCTAAGAAAGCCCTCGATGTGCCCCACCTCACACAAGTCTCATGTAACCTTTACAAGAGGAAGCAGGAGAATGCCGAGCCCAAGGCACTGTGAGCACACGCCTGTTTGCAGGCCTGCTCCTACCTCCCAACCCTGCTCACCAGACAGTGACTTGCCCAGGGCCACCTGGCTGGAAAGTGGTTTGTCAGGATCTGAACCCATGTCTCCTGCATCCAGAGCTAAGCTCAGGGATCTGGGTCCAGCCTCCTCCTCTCCCACCATCTGGGGCATCCTGACCCTCGGAGTAGTGGGTAAACTCCTGCTCATCCTTCAAAACCCCTCAAGTCAGGCCTCTCCTCTCCCTTCAAACCAACATGTGACCTGGCCTCCATGACCTGGGATAACAAGGCAGGTGTTCTCTTGACAATGTAGGTGCCCAACGGAAGACTGTGAGCCGACCTCGGAGAAGGTGGAAAGAGGTGGAGATGGACAAGGGCCTGTGACTCTCACCCACGCTGTGGAGCCCACCACCCACACCCCCAACCCCTCACCTCCTTCCCGCGTGGCCACTGGGACCTGGCCAAGGCTGGAGAGGCTGGCTCACAATGCGTATGCCCTCGGGAATGGAACAGGAAATGAGCGGGAGGGTCCCTTCTGGGCTCTGCCCTGTATGGCCACCCCCATCCCCTCCCTCCCTTGCCAGCCTTGGCCCCCTCAACTCTGCCCTGGCCTAGCCAACAATCTCCTCAGCACCTCGGGCCAGGCCCAGCCCTGAAGGCTTTGTGATTGCGTTCTCAGGGCCATCCCAGGAGCGAATGTTCATATTATCCTTCCCCTTATGCAGCTGGGGGCCACTCGGCCTGGAGTGACCAAGTTCCTGGCCCAGGGTCACCCAGTGAGAAAGCGGAGGCCAGGACAAGATGAGAGCCCCCAGCCACTGCACAGATGAACTGCCGGCCCGCCCCTGGCCCACGGTGCCTGATGCAGGGAGGTGGCCAGTGGGGCAGTGGCCAGGCTGGCCCCATGTGAGGGCTAGGAATGAGAACAGCATTGTCCAAGGCACAAGTGATCTGTTGTCTTGGGGAAATAAAGGGCCCTTGAGGACACAGCCCCTAGCATTTCCACAGAAGTCGGTGGCATCACTGGCTGGGAAACGGCTCCCCTGGACATGCCACTTGGCTGGCAGAGCAGGCAAGCCCAGTTGGCAAAAATAAAGAGCTGGCACCTCTTGAAGCCCTGGGTCCTCCGACCTGCCTCATGACAGCGTGGCACCCCTGGGGCCCACACGCTGACACCCAGGTAGACTGTGGCCATTTGGGGGGGGGTGCTGGCTCCCCTACTCCAGGCAGAGCAGGCCCCTGCTTCCCCCCCACCCCAGGAAGCCAGCCCTGACCATCGCAGGCCCCAGAGACTGGCACTTGAGGGCAATCCTGCCACAGTTATATCCCAGGGAATCAGAGCGGAGGACAGATCGGGGCCCAAAGCCAGGGCACAGACAAGGCCACCATGGGCCAATGGGGGAAGATGGCGTGCTCGGGTCCTTACCAGGGGGTCTGGTGGGGGCCCTGCCCAGGCTGGAGAGCAAGGAGGCTACCTCAGGAACACTCAGCAGAGGAGGGTGAGCATGGGGCTGGCCTGTTCCCTGGGCTCTGGCTGCTACTCTCTCCTCACCCCCTTTCCCAAAAGGACTCATGGATGGCACAGGGGTGGGCAAAGCCCAGGGGACAAGGTCCTGGGCTACCACAGCAGCTTCCCACTTCAACCCACATCCTCAGAGGCCAGGTGAGTGGCTGGGGGGCTCCAGGAAGTCCTTCGTGGCCCTTGGGGACATAGCTGCTCCCACTGTGGATCCCGCAGCCTGGTCCAAGCCAAGAGAGATCAGGGCAGCCCCCAGGGGCTGATCTGCAGGTTGGGAAAATGGCCCATAGCTGTCAGGATAAAATGTTAGCAGGCTGAACACGAGAATCTATAATTAGGTACAAATAAACAACCTCACTCCTGGGGGAAGACAGAAAGCGCAGTGAGGAAAATAAACAGCATGTGGGGAAAACACCCAGGGGGATCTGCTGGCCTTGGTCTTGGGAGGTCAGGGGAGCCACCGTGTGATGTGGCGGCCAAACCAACCAAGGCGGTGGTGGGAGGGCTAAGCCGGGGGCAGTCAGCATCCCAAGTGAGAAGTGTGGCGCCTCCGTGCCAAGGGAAGGGCCAGAAGGTGACTAAAGCCTGGGGGAGGCTGAGCACAGGGTTGGGGGCATGACGATCACTGCTCCTCCCCTCCTGAAGGGGCCCCACCTCGGACTAGGTGATGGGGCTGGGGAGCCTCGAGGTAAGGAGTATGTGCCAGACCCACACAGTTTCCTTCTCCCGTTGGAGTGAAAAACTGAGTGGATTTCAAGAGAAATATGCAGAGATAATAGGGAGACCTCCAACAAGACACACATGTGAACGTGAGGTCTCAGATGCCCGCGGTTTGGGAAATACTGACCTTGTGGGCTCAACTTTCACTTCTAACCCTGAATGACTCAGAAAAGTAGGCTGAGGGGGGAGGGCAGCGGGGCAGGCAGCCCCCACCCATACCCCCGCCCTGTGCCAGTTGCCGCCGAAGCCAGATCTGGGCTTCCAGGAAGAGGACTCTGGAGATGAGTCCCGGGAAGCACACAGTCGCTCCATTGCCCCTGACCCAGTAACTGGACTTCTGGGAACATACTTCAAGGAAATAACCCAAAGGGCAAAAGATGACTAGTGCAAACACTCGAGCTGGGTTATTTATAACAGCAAGCGGCTGAAAATAACAAGTGGGCAATGGCTCCAGAAGCTTGGAGGTTGACGACTAGGCTTAAGGCCCCCCGCCCTGCAACCAGGACCTGGGGAGCAGAGGCCTCAGGGCCCCAGCCACAGCAGGATGGAGTCCCGTCCACCGGTGGCCAGTCCCTTTGGGGGACTGACAGAAGAGCTTCCCCTGACTCTAATGTGAGACCCCAGGGCAAGTCGGCACCAGGACCTTGGCCTGATACCTGCTGACCACACAGCTTCACCTGCCAGTGACTTATGAGCCTGCACACAGCTCCCCGGGGCCCACGGTGCCACGTGACAACTCTGGGCCTCTGTGTGGGCACTCCCCCAGCCCAGAAGCCTTTCACCACATGGATATCCCAGGTAGGGAGTGCTCCACCCCGCTCTCCACATCCCCAAGGTCCCCAGGCTTCCGGCCCCAATGTGTGGGATGATAACACAGGCACAACGGTCAGTGATGGACACGGACCGCACTCCCAGAGATAGCCAGGCTTCCCCAACGAGGGGACAATGTCAACCGCTGGTGTGGGAGGCAGACCCTCACACGGCAGGCAGCAGGACAAAGGTGCTTCATGCGGGCCCAGGGTTAGCGATCAAGGGCAACCATTGTCAGCCAGGGAGCTCAAAACAGACAGCCCCGGGCCTGGCCAAAGCCCAGGTTGGCCCAGAAGGCACTGTGAAGCCAGTGACTCTTTTTTTCTTTTTTTTTAAGATTTTGTTTTTAAGTAATCTCTACACCCAAAGTGGGGCTCCAACTTACAACCCAGAGATCAAGCGTTGCATGCTAGACTGAACCAGCCAGGCACCTCTAAAGCTAGTGACTTAGGTCAGTCCACACCCCCAGCGATGTGGAGGGAGTCTCCCCAGCTTGAGCGGCAGGGCGAGGGAGCTAGGCCGGCCGTGGCTGTCTGACCTGCCACGGCGGCACTTTTGGCTCCTAGAACCCTCTGTCCCTTGGGCAGGGACGATCCTCTAGCAGGTTGGCCGAAGGCCAGCCCATCGGTGCCCATGTGTTGGGGGAGGTGGTCTAACAAGCTTAGTCCCACATATACTCCTTAGGTGGTAAAGCCCAGAGCTGACCTGGGTTCAAATCCCGCTCCAACACTTTTCAAATGTGCCCTGTCTCTCTGGGTCTCGGTTTCCAGGTCCAGAGAGAGAGGCTGGATACTATCGACGACCTCACAGGGTTGGGGTGAACATTCAATGAATTCGTGAAGTGCTTAGAGAAGGGCAGGTACTTTGGTGGTTCTATTAAGAGTTCTAAGAGTTCAAAAGATAATAACTGGTGGTTACTGTTAACCACCAAGCCTGGGTCCAGCACACACAGTCCCCCCGCCAGGCGCCCCTTCCACGCAATTCTGGGTCAGCACCCCAACCCAGGGTCCCAAATCCAGGGTCCCCCACCACACGCCTCATCCCCTCGCGTCCTCTCCCTTCCCAGGCACCGCCCCCAGACATGCCGCCGCCAATCAGGACCGGCTCCTCCCACTCCGTGAGAGAATCACCCCCACCTGCCCAGAGCCAGCCCATTTCTTGGACACGCCCACTACGCCCTAGCCCCGCCTCCTATGGCCCCGCCCCCACCACGAATGGAGCTTTCCACCCAGTCGGCCCGCCAAATGCTGGGGAGGCCCCGCCCCCGGAGGCCCCGCCCCTAACGGCCTCTCCCACCGCTTGGGGCCCCACCCCCTCTGGGCCCCGGCCCCGCCTCGGCGCATCCAGGGCCCCCAGGCCTCTCTGGGACGCCCGCTCCGCACGGCCGCGCACTCCAGCCCAAAGCTGACCGAGCCCAAACTGCCCCGGCCTTCCCCGCTGCCTAACCCGCTGGGCCCCAAGTCCCGGACTCCGGCCTGGGCCTAGCGGCCTGGAGCGCAGCCTCAACCCGCCTGCCCGCCGCCTTGCCGCCGTGCGCTCGCCCGTCTCTGTCCCACAGACCGCACCTTTGAATAGATAGTCGTACTCGTCGTCCCTGGTCCCCATTGTCCTGGCGCTTCCGGCGGGATCGGCGACTCCGCAGCCCCACCACAAACACCCGACGGGGGCGGAGCCGGCGCCGCGCAGAGCGGCGGCTGGATGACCAATCAGAGGCGGGTGGCGTAGCGACCGGCACCCAGGGCAGCCAATCAGAGGCAGAAGCAGAGCCTCAAGGGTGGGCACCGCCTGGGATCCACCCTCCTCGCCTTCGGTCTCCTGGAGAAAGGCGGAAGGAATGCGGACCTTTCTGAAGTGACGGCTGCATCAGCCTATCAGAGGTGGGCTCTCGAAGGCGGGGCGGAAGACTGTAAGAATGAAACAGATTGATGGAACGAGTAACCAATGAGAGGCTTGATTCAGACGGTCCGGGAGTACCAGAGGACCTGTCCGGGAAGGGAAATGGGGCTACGTCCAGGTGATGTTACGCTAGCTAACGTCCCGATGACGTCATAGGTCAATGCGCGCGCTCTGCTTCCCCCGAACCCCGCCTCTCTCTGCCCTCCCCAGTAAATGACCGTTTCCCGGCCTCTGAGCGGGTTTTTGTTTTTTGTTTTTTCCCACCTGGGGGTTCCCTCTCGGTTCTTGGTTGGATTTCCATCGCTGTATTTGGGAGTCATTAAGGTACCCCACTACCTCAGTTTCCTCCGCTACATGACGGGAGAAACTCACTTCGTGGAATCTTTGGAAGATAACTAGATCATCTCGAGACCTAAAGACATACTAAATCAACCATCCACTTTCTGTCATTGAGGCTTTAACAAATATAAAGTCCTTCCTGGACGTCAGACTCTCCCCAACATGATCTCCCCTTCTCTATCCCCTTGCCCTGTTATATTCCACCTTCCTCCCCCGGAGGATTTACCACTACCTGATATTAGACTGTATTTCTGGGGGCGCCTGCCTGGCTCAGTCGGTGGAGTATGCGACCCTTATCTCGGGGGTTCGGGCCCCATTTGGGCGTAGAGCTAATTTTAAATAAATAAATAAATAAATAAATAATAAATAAATAAGTATTTCTTGATCCATTAATTTCTCTAGTCCCCTGCCAACAGCTCATCAGCCCCATGAAGGCAAGGACTCTTGTCTGTCTCTGCTGGTGCTGTGTCCGCAGTGTTCAGTAAATATTTGATGAGTGACGAATAATGTAACCAGAGAGCTCTGTGGTAGTTATTTTACTATAATTATAATTATTATCATTGCCTCGTGGACCTCATCCCTGCATTGTCCAACAGGCATCCGAGACACTAATTTGGCCTCTTTTCCCATATCCACTCCTCCTGTGACTCCGTGTCCCCCACGCCACCCCGCACCTCAATCCTCCTCTCCTGCCCAGCTCACAGCCAAAGGTCATGGATTCCTCTCTCCTCTTCCTTTAGTCCCCTGCTTCTTCCTGCCTCCTTTCCTTCAGTTGTCTTACTGTTTTCCCCTCCTCCCTTCTCAATTTCTGACCACTTCTCACCGCCGCCACTGCCACCATCTCAGTCCTGGCCCCATCATCACTCCCTGGACCTGAGCTGTTGTCTATCCCCAGATCTCCCTGCTCTGCCCTCACCCCACACAGTCTGCAGTCAGAGGAGTCTTTTTTTTTTTTTAGGTAAACTCTATGCCCAACATGAGACTCAAACTCACCACCCCGAGATCAAGAGTCACATGCTCCACAGACTGAGCCAGCCAGGAGCCCCAGAGGAGTCTTTTAAAACATAAGTCAGATTGTCCCGCTCACCTGTTCAAAAATCTTTCAGTTCTTCCGTTGTAAACATTTACTGAGCACCTACTAAGTACCAGGCAGTGCTCTAGGTGCTGGGTCTGCAGCATTGAATAAGACAAAGTCCAAGCCCTCACAGCTGGCATCTAATGGGGTCAGGCACACAAAAAGCCAGTAAACAATCTGCACAAGATAATTTCAGAATGGGAAGCGAGCAGTGAGGGGAATAACTTGGATTATGTGATGATGGTGGCGCTCCTTAGCTAGGGACCCAGGGAAGGCATCCTGGGGGAGGTGGCATTTGCACTGTTTGGGGGAGGGGAGGAGGTGGTGGGAACAGCATTCCAGGGGGACACAACAGCAAGTGAGAGAGACTCTGATGGATCTGAACAGCCAGGTAGCCATGGTGGCTGGAGAGTGGGGTCCAGGAGCCAAGAGATTGGACAAGTTGAAAAAAGCAAGACTGGAAGCCAGACCAGAGTGGACCCTCCTGGGCCTTGTCAGCACACTCCCAGGCAGTTGGCTTGAAGCCTTGCACATTCCCTTACAAATGCCCTCTCCCCCAACTCCCAGTTCACCATCCTAGCTTCCTGCCCAAATGCTGCAGCCAGGTGGGGCTATTAAATGGTTCCCCAGTGAGCTTTACTTCCTGCCAAGGTCACAAGCGCTCTCACTGTGCGCTCTTCCTGGAATGCCACCCCCCCACCCCCCCACCCCTGGTCTTCTTTGAAAACTGACTCAAAAGCCACCTCCACCCTGAAGCCTTTTCTCCAGGATAGCTCATAGTAATATTAGTAATGTTGCCTAATGTTTTTATTGTGTGCTATGAGCCAGACACTGTTTGGAGTGCTTTTCATTTACTGCCACATGAACTCCTCACAGCACCAGGAGAACAGAAAGGGGTAGGGATGGGAGGGTGGGGTACCAGAGGCTCCCCACCCCCCATTTTCCAGGTGCAGGAACTGAAGCCACAGAGCTTTAACAGACTATCTCTAGTCAACCGGGAGAATGATGTGGTTGAAGACTCGGACTCCAGAGTTGGGCGGGTCTGGATTCACATCCTGGCGCTCGTTCGGTTCCCAGTCCTAGTGGTTATTCTTTGTGTTGTTCCCCGGGATGAGAGAGGCCGTGATGACAGGAGATGTGACAGTGTTGGGGAGATAAGCTCTCTTGACAGAGTTTGAGGATTAAGAGGGCAGAGGTGAGGGAACCCCCTACTGCCCCAACCTCCATAGGCAGCACTTCCCACCAGTTCCAGCCACAGTGGGCTCAAGGGAGACTCTGCAAGCCTGCCTGGGACAGGACACCCCCAAACAAGGATTCTGGAGAGGGTCTGGCCTCCGACTAAGGAGTTCATCACCCATACTCAGCCAGGGCCCCAGCGAAGTTACTGTGTCCCCAGCACCAACCAGGAAGAGCCACAGGACCAGAAAAGCACAGACTTTTCCTCTAGCAAAGGGGCCCCCACCACTTCCCTAAGAACACTTAAAAAGCATATTGGAAAGATAGGTTTTCCTATTAAAACAGCAGCTGGGACCCAGGGCACACGCAGATGTTATTTTTCCCAAACATGTGTCCTGGAGACAAGGCATCATATTATTCCAGACCACATGATATGAGTGGTAATTTTAGGCAGTGCATTAAATAGCACTGAACCACATGCTGAGAAAGTTGCACCCTTGTCCCATTTCTGACGTATTTTATTACCAAGGAGAGAGACTTACTCTTTCTTGCCCATACCTCTTTTTTTTTTTAAGATTGTATTTATTTGTATGACAGAGAGAGACACAGCGAGAGAGGGAACACAAGCAGGGGGAGTGGGAGAGGGAGAAGCAGGCCTCCTGCGGAGCAGGGAGCCCAATGTGGGGCTCAATCCCAGGACCCCGGGACCATAACCTGAGCCGAAGGCAGACGCTTTACCGACTGAGCCACCCAGGTGCCCCTTGCTCATACCTCTTGAACAGTTTTCTCTCCCTCATCTCCCTTTCGTTTTTTAATTTTTAAAAAGATTTTATTTAATTATATGACATGGGGGTGGGGGGGGAGCATGAGCCATGGGAAGAGGCAGAGGGAGAAGCAGACTCACCACTGAGTGGGGAGTCTGACGCGGGGCCCAATCCAGGAACCTGTGGTCGTGACCTGAGCCGAAGGCAGATGCTCAACCAACTGAGCCACCCAGGCACCCCTCATTTTTTGAAAAAAGATTTATTTATTTGAGAGAGAGAGAGAGCAGGGAGGGGAAGGGGCAGAGGGAGAGAGAGAGACTTAAGCAAACTCCTCCATACTGAGTGCAGAGCCCAATGTAGGGCTCGATCTCACCACCCCGAGATCACCACCTGAGCCAAAACCAAGAGTTGGATGCTTGACCGACTCTGCCACCTGGGTGTCCCCCCCATCTCCCTTTCTATACAGAGCTCTGACTGAGAGCCTTCAGAAGGCAACAGGATCTGGCTAGAATTTTTCTTGCCATTTTCTTCTGAAATTTTTTTTAACATTTAGAAAAATGAAAAGAATTTTATAGAAAATATCTAGATTTCACTATTAACATTTTATTTTATCACATATCCATCTCTCTAGCCACCCACCCAACCCTTTGATGAATTTCAAAGAAAGTTGAACATTTGAAGGAATCTAGCATATAGCATGGTGATTATAGTTAGTACTTGAAAGTTGCTAAGAGAATAGAGATTAAATGTTCTCACCACAGAAAAGAAATAACTGTGATGTGATGGAGGTGACAGCTAACACTATGGGGGTAACCATTTCACAATATATACTTGTATCGGGGCGCCTGGGTGGCTCAGTTGGTTAAGCCACTGCCTTCGGCTCAGGTCATGATCCTGGAGTCCCTGGATCAAGTCCCACATCGGGCTCCCTGCTCAGCGGGGAGCCTGCTTCTCCCTCTGACCCTCCCCCCTCTCATGCTCTCTCTATCTCATTCTCTCTCTCAAATAAATAAATAAAATCTTAAAAAATATATATATATACTTGTATCAAATCAACACATTGTACACCTTAAACTGACACAATGTCATATGTCCGTTGTATCTCAATATAGCTGGAAAAAATAAAGTTGAAGACATCAGTCTACTTCCCCTCGAAACACTTCAGCATGCATATCATTAACCAGAGTTCAGTATTTGTTTATGGCTCTTTTTTTTTTTCCTTCGAAGGTGAAATTTACATACAATGAAATACAAATCTTAAGTGTGCATTTACAGAGACAAAGGCATATGGAGGAGTAACCCACCTCTATCAAGGTTCAGAACATCACCATCACTGGAGAAAGCTGCCTCAAGCCCCTTCTCAGTCAATCCCACCCTTCTTGCCAGTGTGTCAACAGCTATTCATATGTTTTTCCCCCACCCGAAGTGATGGCCTCATTTTGGACCATCAGTTATAAGCCAACATATCTGTGATAAGGAGGGACTTTGAAGGTAAGCTTGGTGAGGGTAGGGTAGGAATCTTTTTGTTCACTAGAGTATCCCAAGCACTTAGTACAACGGCTTGGGAGGTGGTAGGAGCTCAGTAAATATTAGTTGAATTTATAGACATATTTTCATGTCCAACTTAAAGGATAACTTATGCAGATGTGGTTAAAATGTGAAGAATTTACCCAAAACACTGCATGAATGTATATACTAGAGTTGGCTGTCCAGTATGGTGGTTATTACCCCCTGTGGTTGTTGAGCTCATGAAATATGGCCCGTCCTGGGGCGCCTGGGTGGCTCGGTCCGTTAAGTGTCTGCCTTCCTCTCCGGTCATGATCCCAGGGTCCTGGGACCGAGTCCTGCATTGGACTCCCTGCTCAGTGGGTAGCCTGCTTCTCTCTCTCCCTGCCGCTTCCCCTGCTCATGCTCTCTGACAAATAAATAAAATCTTTAAAAAAATGTTAAAAAAAAAAAAGAAATATGGCCGGTCCCAATTGAGATGTGAACCTAAGCATAAAACAAACACTGGGTTCCAAAGACTTAGTACAAAAAAAGCAGTGTATATGCTTTAATATAATACTAATCTTAATATCCTGCATTAATACATTAATAACCTGTATATCACTCACATGTTGAAATGGTAATATTTTGGTTACTGGGTTTGATAAAAATACATTTATTTTATTTATTTATTTTTTGAGAGAGGGAAAGAGAACAAGCATGTGGGGGGATAGGGAGGGCAGAGGGAGAGGGATAGAGAGAACCCCAAGCAGGCACCATGCTCAGCGTGGAGCCAACAAGGGGCTCAATCCCATGACCCTGGGATTATGACCTGAGCTGAACTCAAGAGCCAGGTGCTCAACCAACTGAGCTACTGAGCCACCCCGATAAAAATACATTTCTAAAATTCTTTTCATATGTTTCTTTTATTTTTTTTGGAGAGGGATGGAGGGAGGGGCAGAGAGAGAGAGAATCTTTTAGGCAGGCTCCATGCCCAGCTTGGCCCACTGTGGGGCTCAATTTTACAACCCTGAGATCATAACCTGAGCTGAAATCAAGAGTCTGACCTTTAACTGACTGAGCCACCCAGGTGCCCCTCTTTTTACCTTTTTTTTTTTTTTTTAAGATTTTATTCATTTATTTGACAGAGAGAGAGAGAGAGAGAGAGAGAGAGCACAAGCAGGGGGAGGGGCAGAGGGAGAGGGAGAAGCAGACTCCCTAATGAGCTAGGAGCCTGACTCAGGAATCAATCCCAGGACCCCCAGGATCATAACCTGAGCCGAAGGCAGATACTTTACCCACTGAGCCACCCAAGCGCCCTTTTTTTTAACTTTTTTTGTGTGTGTATGTTTATTTTTCCTTTTTGTTTAACGTGACTATTAGAAAAAAAAAATTAAATTAAACATGTGACGCACATTATATTTCTATCAGCTGTCCGGATGCTAAAAAGTTCACTGTGATTCATGTGTGTAAGTATGATCAAGAAGGGTTCTCATTGGGCGCCTGGGTGGCTCAGTCGTTAAGCGTCTGCCTTCGGCTCAGGTCGTGATCCCAGGGTCCTGGGATCGAGTCCCACATCGGGCTTCCCGCTCTCCGGGAAGCTTGCTTCTCCCTCTCCCACTCCCCCCTGCTTGTGTTCCTGCTCTTGCTATCAAATAAATAAAATCTTAAAAAAAAAAGTCTGCACTGGGGCGCCTGGGTGGCTCAGTCATTGAGCGTCTGCCTTCGGCTCAGGTCATGATCCCAGGGTCCTGGGATCGAGTCCCACATCAGGCTTCCCGCTCTCCGGGAAGCTTGCTTCTCCCTCTCCCACTCCCCCTGCTTGTGTTCCTGCTCTCGCTATGTCTCTCTCTGTTAAATAAATAAAATCTTTTAAAAAAAAAAAAAAGAAGGGTTCTCATTGTCTCCATTATCTGCTTCCAGAAGGACTGAATGAGGGTTTCGCTTTTTTGAAAATAAAAATTGAGGGCGCCTGGGTGGCTCAGTTGGTTAAGCGACTGCCTTCGGCTCGGGTCATGATCCTGGAGTCCCGGGATCGAGTCCCGCATCCGGCTCCCTGCTCGGCGGGGAGCCTGCTTCTGCCTCTGACCCTCCTCCCCCTCATGCTCTCTGTCTCTCATTCTCTCTGTCTCAAATAAATAAATAAAATCTTAAAAAAAAAAAGAAAATAAAAATTGAGACACACATTGTGAAATCATGAAGGAAATTAAAATCGGGTGTCAGGTGGTAGGACTAACCAGTGTTCTCAAAAGATCTGGGAGTGTGCACCCTCCACCCTGGGAACATATTTCTGTGGACTTTGAAACTGACCACTCTTTTAAAAACCAACTGAGGAACAAAGAAGAATGAAATGTTCTGAGGTTGCTTTTATTGCAAGGATTCTGCAAGCTCCTCCCGGACGCCACTGGCGCCCGCTCATCCCACAGCACCCACACACCAGAGCACTGTGAGGGCACCGGGGGCCCACGGGAGCCCTGGTCCCCCAGCCAGTCAATGTGACTGAATCCGCCATCGAGGGCTGGCCTGGCTGCCCCCAAATGGTCCCCCTCTGTCCCCGACACCTCAGGCGGGCAAGGAGTGGGTCTCAACGCCTCTCAGTCTCACGCTTCCAGGAGTCTGTGCCCTGCAGCTCTGTCCTCAGAGGGCATCACCTGCAGCCCCCCACTCGGAAAGGGGGGCCTCTCCGGTTGTGAGCGTCTTCTCGGTCCATGAGGCTCCAGATGGCCCCTGTTTTGAGCCCCTGCCGAGGCCAGGAGTGGCCACATGCTGGGCCAGAGTCAGAGTCACTGTCTTCTACGAGCCTGGGACCAGGCCCCAGGGAGGAGGCTAGGAGGCTGCTTCAGTCTCTGTGGGCTGGATCAGCATTGTGGTGGCCTGCAGCGGGTAGTAACGGCCCCGCCAGGTCTTCCAGAAGATGCCCTTCTTACGCTGCTGCCGCTGGGGTGGGACGGAACGGAAGTACTGGCCGTTGAGGTTGGAATGGCTGCAAGTGCCAAACCACCAGCCACCTGCCGGGGTCGGAGAAAACGGAACCTGGTCAGGCTGGGGTCCCTGTGCCTCCGCTGGGACTGGGATGGGAAGGAGGCGAGGTGTCGGACTTTACAAACTTTAGAGGGGACGATGTTTCTCGTGATTGTCACACTGCGTCCTGAAGAACCCCGGGCTGTGACAAAGGAGTCTCAGGGGCTCTGGGCCCCCTCCCCTCCCAGTAACTACAGCTCTCACGTCTGTGACTGTGGCACATTCCTTCTCTGTACCTGGCACATGGCGACTGTGTATGAAAGACTTGATATGATCATCCTCTGGTTCATCAATTTATATATGGAGACTGGCCCACATGAATTACTGGTTTTCCATCAGTTCTGACCCACCAAAAAGCAGCCTCATAGACTTCACTTCACAGGGCCTAGGCTCTGCCTCGGATTTCGTTCGAACAAAACAGGGTTTATCTTGGTGGCTTTGCCACACGCCAGCCCCTCTAGCACAAATGTCATCTCGAAATAATCCTATGGAGTGGGCACTGTGCTTACACCCATTTTAAAGACAGGCAAACTGAAGGTGGGAGAGGGTAAGTCAGTTGCCCAAAGGCACACAGCAAGTAAGGAGAAAAGGAGGCAGAGAAGAGATGGAATTTGGCCTTGAAGGCGGACAGGGATGCAGAAAGGCGGGCAGGGGAGGTCTTGCCCTTGTGGTGCAAGGGAGGGAAGGGACAAAGCTTGCTCACCAGAGAGGCTCTTGGCACAGTTCTTGTCCCCACGGAGGTCGTGGTCCTGATCCCAAGTGGAGAAGGGCAGGGAGAGGCCACTGGGCGCAGCAGTGGTGGCCCCCAGTTCACTGGCCACGGGAGCTGTGAGCTGTAGGCTATAGGCTGTGTCCTCACCGCCCAGGTGGACAGGGAACTGCAGTGACTCGGCATTGCCCTCCCAGTCCTGCAGCTGCACAGTCAGGCGGCTGCCACGGTCCCCCAGGATGCGGTGCACCTTCTCCAAGCCCAGCCAGAACTCACCTACCGGGGAGAGGCCAATCAGTGAGACAGACCCATCTCCAAGCCCCCTCCTTCCCCCAATACCTCTGGCCCCACTGGAAACACCCACCTTGAGGGTCTCCAAAGCCAGCTTTGTAGGCTTCCCAGGGCTGGTTAAAGTCCACAGAGCCATCCCGGCGCCTCTGAATTATAGTCCAGCCTCCATCTGCCCAGAGAGGTGCAATGTCGTCAGGAGAACCCTTCTTGCAGGGGACCCGGACTCCTCATCTGACTCCCAAACCCCAAACTGCCTCCAAATCCGAAGAGGGCAATGTTCCTCTCATTCATCCCAGCAGGACTGGAGGAAGGTGGTCAAAGGTGGGCTGGCCAGTGGGCAAGGGGCTCAGCCTAGATCATTGTCCCAAGGACCCAGCAGGGAGGGAAGGGGCAGCAGAAATCTAGAGAGCTTCTCTGGGCCCACAGAACCTGGCTCAACCATGCGCGGTGGTGGGGAGCTGCATTTGATAGAAAGAGGACAAGGCCCATGGCATGATGCAGGGCTCCCCAGAGGGCCAGCAAATCCTACCTGAGGTCATCTTGCAGTTCACCAGGAAAGGCGGGGACCCCTGAGGCTGGATCTGGAACAGTCCACTTTGCCTCTCTCCATCGTCAAACAGCTCTTGGCAGTCCCTGGGCAGCCCTGAAGGGCAGAAAAAGAGAAGGGCGGGAAGATTGAGGCAGGAGGGTTCTCAGGAAACAGGCATGTTAGGGGCTGGGCAGTGGGTGACAGGAACATGAGGGGGCAATCCTGGGTTCACCAGGGCCCCCTCCTGGATGGCCCCTGTGCCATCCACCATCCTCCCACACCGCACTCCCACCTCTGGCCACACAGCCTTCCCTGCGCCACGCATGCTCCTGCCACAGGGACTTTGCACGTGCCAGTCATGCTGCCCAGGACCCTCCTCCGTCAGACCTTTGTTGCCTCATTCTAAAGATCCCAGCTTCTGGAAGGGATGCCTTCCTTGACTCCCAGACCAGGCCAGCCTCCCAAAAGGAGCACGGAGGACTTCCCGCTCCCAACACTGGGGGGGGGGGGGGGTCATCTGGTGGTCTCTCTGCCACTGAATGAGGATTCCTTGGGGCCAGGGACAGAGTGGCTCTTTGCCCACAGTCTGGCACCAGTGCCCAGGCTGATCCTGACCCACAGCAGGTGTTTAATAAAGACTGGAGGAATGAGTGAGTGAGAAGCTGGGCCAGAGTGGGGAAGGTGGGGGGAAGCTGAGCAGAAGTGGCTCTGCTTCGTCAGGCAGGGGATGCCGAGGGCCTGGATGGGGACTGCAGGGACAGAAGCGCCCGCTGGGGTCCCAGGAGGGGAAGGATTGATGAACCAAGGAGGAAAAGAAGGAGGAGAGGAGGGAGAGATGGCTTGGGCGGGTCCAGAGGCTGGGGAAGTCCCCGCCCCCAGCCCAGCCAGGAAAGTAGGGGAAAGGTTGCCCCAGGGAAGGGAAGTCCATACTGGAGCGAGGGGGGGCAGCTGGGGGGCTGGGGGCGGGCCCAGAGCGACTGGAGACATTTTCCGGCCCCTGGAGCAGCTCCCCTTTCCCCTACTTTCCTCTCTTCCAATCTGGACGGCACCCGGCCAAACCACCAATGTGGCTTCCATTAACACCAGCTGTTTGTCTCTCCAGCTCTGAACCTTCCCCTACTTGGCAGGGCTAGGCCCCGAGTCTGGGAGTCCCCAAACCCATGCACCCCCCCTCACATCCCCCAGCCCAGACCCATGCCTGCTGGCCTGTTCCAAGACCCCTCATCCCAGGGCGGAGGCTTGGGAGGGTGCACTGGACCCTTACTGGCTGGCACGGAGGAGGAGTGGGGGGAGGGAAGTGGGGGGGAGGGAGGAGGAGCCCTAAGACCAGAGGGCTGACAACCAGCAACCAGCCTCTGGTGTGAAGGAGGGAATCCGAACTCTCACCCAGTTGGCTGCACATGACCACTGATGCCAGGCTGGGGTGATGGGGTAGGGGGACCATGGGGAAGCCAACCGCATCCGGAGCCCTGAACTTAGGGGGCAAACAGAGACACCAGGAGCTGGGAGCCTGGGTCAGACACACAGAGACATGCTGCGGGAGACTTGGGGCAATCAGGGAGGCACAATAAAGGACCCAGAACGTGTGACAGTGGAAAAGGCCCATTCTCTTCAGGAATGGGGGCGTGGGAAGGGGGATAATCAGGGACTTTGGGACCAAGAGAGAGGTGAGGAACCAGGTGTGTGGGTCAGGAGCCCTGGATTTGTAAGAGATTCAAGAGGGATGGGCGCCTGGGTGGCTCAGTTGGTTAAGCGACTGCCTTCGGCTCAGGTCATGATCCTGGAGTCCCGGGATCAAGTCCCGCATCGGACTCCCCGCTCGGCGGGGAGTCTGCTTCTCCCTCTGACCCTCCTCCCTCTCACGCTCTCTGTCTCTCATTCTCTCTCGCTCAAATAAATAAATAAAATCTTAAAAAAAAAAAGAGTGAGTGGTATGTCTGGCCAGGGAGATGGGGGTTCCCTGCCTTCACCCCCCGTCCTAGATCTACACTCCAAGAGACCATGGGGCGCCCAAGTTCAGAGCCCCCCTCCCAGGCAGCCCTCTCTCTTCACCCAATCAGAACCCCAGGATCCCTAGCTAGCACCCTCTTGTCCACCATTGTGCCCTCAGAGAAGGTTCCAACCTTCAGGAAGGTGTCCTTGCACTGCAACACCCCCTTCCCCACATTCCTGCAGCTCAAGTTCCTCTTGGACCCTCTTCCCCAAGCCCTGCTCCAGTTAGTGGCCAGCGAGGCTTTGGGGAGAGCCAATGGCTTGCCAGGAAGAAGGATGGGGTGGCCTAGCTGCTAAGGGGCAGGGATGAGGTGGGAGGTACTCCCATCAGCCCTTCACCGGAGAGACAAGTGAGCCCACAGGAACCCAGAGCCAGGGCCTCTCTTCTTCCCAGTAAGGTGGACCGGACCAGGAGGGGAACAGGAATGGCAAGTGTGTGTGTGGTGGTTGGGGGGAGGGGATTGCCAGAGGACAGCAAAGGACTGGGCACTCACTGTGCAGGCGGCTGATGTTGTGAGCAGGGCCCACGAGCTGTGCTATCTTGGGTAGCCTCTTCTTCCTGGCAGGCTTGGCCATCCCGTGGCCCAGGTGCTTGGCGGCCAGGAGGCCCACCTGGACAGGACAGGAGGAGGATATCAGGTCTGGCTGGCTCACGCTGCTTCACCTGGCTCTAAGTCCACACCCACAGGTCGAGCTTCGACCTCCTGCCCCACCCCGGGCAAGCACCAGGCACCTGGCTTTGCAGATTCTGTATTTTCATGTGCTGCTTCTCCAGGTGTCGCTGCTGCTGGGCCACCTTGTGGAAGAGTTGCTCAATCCTGCCGTTCTGAGTCTTGAGCTGAGTCTGGGAGAGCGTGAAAACGGTGGGGAGGACCCGGCCTTGTACGGCAAGCCTCTCCATTGATCCACTTGTCCCTCCTTCCAACCCTCCCTCCCAGGGAACCCCGGATGCATCCCCGTCCCGCCCACACTGTTCAAGACCCTTAGGGGAGAAGTAGGAGCAGCAGTACCTGCAGACTGCGGAGGGTGTCGGGGGCAGCTTCGCCGCTGGGAAGCAGGCCCTCGGGCGCGCGCGGGGGCGCGGCGGACCCCCCAGACTCCCCGCAGGCTGCCCCGCAGGCGCCCAGACGCCGCTCCAGCGCGCCCAGCTGTCCCCGGGTGCGCTCCACGTGCTCACGCAGCCCGTGGCCGAGCTGCAGGAGCCCGTGAGCCAGCACGTTCACCTCGTCCCAGGACGCGAAGCGCGGCGGCTCGGGAGGAGGCGCCGGGCGGCCCTGCGCGCTCAGCAGCCCGGCGGTGGCCGCACACAGCATCAGGGCTGCCGAAGCCGTCGGAGCACAGCGCATCCTTCCGGGGGTGGCCTGGACTCGGGGACTCGGGGACTCGGGGACGCGGGGCGGACGCGGGGGCTCGAGATTCGAGGGCTGGAGACGCGGGGGCCCTGGCGGAGACTCAGTCGCGTGCAGAAGCCGCCAGGAAGCCTCGGAGCACAGCCTCCAGCCCTTTGGGCTTGGCTTGTCCCCGCGACGCCCCCTTTTATAAGGCCGGTGCGAGAGGGAAAGGGGAGCCTCGGAGGCGGGGCGCAGGGAGTGCCGGGGGCGGGGCGTGCGGCCGGGGGTGGGGTTCTGTGCTCTCGAGGCGGCCGGGTAGTTATGGGGGTGGGGGTGCGCCTTGGGGGTGCAAAACTCTAGCTCCTCCCCGCCAGGCCCTGCAGCGTTTCCCTGCCCACCATGGAAGACGTGACTCTCCGCGGCCCCCTTCCAAGCGCTGGAATCCCAAGCCGTCCACGTCGCACCCGCCGCGCTCAGCGGGCACTCACGGGGCTGGGGGTACTCCGGACCCCGCTCCCCAAATCAGAAGCTGGGGAGAGGGCGGGGGGAGACGAATAAGCAAGGGCCCTGGTGCGCTGAGTCCAGCAAGGCCGGGCATGGAGCCCGGGACACCTCAAACACCCCCGCCTCCGGAGACTTCCCGGAGAACAGCCCAAGACGGGGCTGGACCCCTTGGGAGCCGTCTCTGGGCTCCCACCCTCCTTTCCGCTCAAGGATTCGTCACTGCAGATGTGTTTGTGGGATCGTCTGACGTCTCTCATCCCACTTCCCACAACTGAGTGCCCTAGGGATGGCCCCGGGTCGATCTTGTTCAGACTCCAGCTCGGGGCTCACTCTCCATGTCCACCCTCTACCCCAGGGTCTGCAGTGTCTTCAGTCTCGGCCTGTATCACAGCAGACACATCGGAACAGCAAGAGCTGATACAGGAAAGAAGGGCTCCTCCTCCTCATTCATTCATTCATTCATTCATTCATTCAACAAACAGTCCTCTGTTCTCCGGTAGTAATTCCCAGGCTAGTGGAGAGAGTCCAACACTCAGCCTGGGGTAGGGGCAAGGCTGGGACAAAGGAAGAACTAAGTGAGGCTGTGGGGCTGGACCATGTTCGTTCCAAAAGTCTAAGCATTCATTCAACAAACTTTTTTTTTTTTTTTAAGATTTATTTATTTATGTTGAGAGAGAGAGAGCGCGCGTGCTCCTGCGCACGACCCTGCTGAAGTGAGGGGAGGGGCAGAGGGAGGGAGTCTTTCAAGCAGACTCCCTGATGGGCGACCAGCCCAATGGAGGGATAGATCCCACAACCCCTAAGATCATGACCAAGAGTAGGTTGCTTAACCGACTGAGCCACCCAGGCGCCCCTCATTCCACGAATTCTGACTCAAGTCCTCTCCCTCCTTCCCCACCAGCTCCACTGTACACCCTGTCAGGAAATTGAGGCTGGCAAAGAAAAGTCTGCATGCCAGGAAGAACCCTGGGCAGGCTGGCTCGGAGCACAGACAAGAACAGAGTTGACTCAGCAGGGCTCGGAGCCAGCTCAGTCTCTGGAATCTGAAACTTCGAGCCCCGGGGCTGACGTGCAGGTCACCACTCATACACTTGGCCCTGGCCCGGGCCAGATGCCAGGATGGCTGATCCCGGAAGCCGTGACAGGCCGATGGGAAGGGCAGGAAGGAAAGTCTCTTTGCAAGGAGTAGATCCAGACAGCCACCATCTGCCCTGGCAGCTGGCCTGTCCATCCCCCAGGCCCTGGCCTCTCTCCAAGTGGGTGATTTAAGTATCGGGGTGTGCTGTCTTCTCTCCTGGCTTCTGGCACTGAGAGAAATGATCAGTTACTTTCTCAACCTGATGCTGGCCTTTTCTCGATTCACTTTTCAGGGACTTCATCCTCTGTGCCATGTTGTGGAGGGCATAAAACATGCCAAAGCTCTTAGAGGCACCTGCTCTGAACATACTACAAAAGTAGGCTTGGGCGCCTGGGTGGCTCAGTTGGTTAAGCGACTGCCTTCGGCTCAGGTCATGATCCTGGAGTCCCTGGATCGAGTCCCGCGTCGGGGTCCCTGCTCGGCGGGGATTCTGCTTCTCCCTCTGACCCTCCCCCACTCTCATGTGCTCTCTCTCTCATTCTCTCTCTCTCAAATAAATAAATAAATAAATCTTAAAAAAAAAAAGTAGGCTTGCTGACTGACAACTGTGTTCCTGGCAGCCGAGGGATGCCGCCTTTGTGCATAATAGCCCTGTGGTCCTTGCCTCCTGACACCCATGCCCTTCTATAGTTCATCCCCGTGGTATAACCAAGAGGATATTCTTGAAATGATGGTGTGTGCAACTTTCCTAGGTTAGCTCATGAAAAACCATGTGGCTTCTGTCTTGTTCTTGATTAGATCAGTTGTTCTGGGAGAAGCCGGCCTCCATGCTGTGAGGATACTCAAGCAGCCCTTTGGAGAGATCCACACGGTGTGATGAAGAACTGGACCCCTCCCCCCACAACGACCAACATCAGCCTGTAGACTATGCAAGGGAACTGTTCTGAAGATTTATTTATTTATTTTTAGAGAAAGATGGGGGAGAGGGGCAAAGCGAGAGGGAATGAAGCAGACTCCCTGCTGAGCTCAGAGCCTGACATGGGGCTCCATCTCATGACCCTGAGATCATGACCTGAGCCAAAATCAAGAGTTGACGCTTGGGTGCCCGGGTGGCTCAGTCACTGGGCATCTGCCTTTGGCTCCGGTCGTGATCCCAGGGTCCTGGGATCGAGTCCCACATTGGGCTCTCTGCTCGGCAGGGGGCCTGCTTCTCCCTCTCCTACTCCCCCTGCTTGTGTTCCTACTCTCACTATCTCTCTCTCTGTCAAATAAATAAATAAAATCTTTAAAAAAAAGAGAGTTGACGCTTAACCAACTGAGCCACCCAGGCGCCCCCAAGGGACTATTTTGGAAGCAGATCCTGCAGCCCCAGTCAAGCTTCCAAATGATGCAGCCTCAGCTGAGATGTGTTAGCAACCTCATGAGACCCCAAGCCAGAATCAATATGCAGCTAACACTATAGATAACTAATACAATAGCCAATGATTAAATAGTGCCCGCTCTGTGACGGGCACTATTTTAAGTATTTTACATACATTCATTCACTTAGCATGCCTTATGTGGTTGGCACGATACTGTTTTAATCTCCATTTTAAAAAAGAGGGGGCACCTGGGTGGCTCAGATGGTTGGGCATCTGCCTTCTGCTCGGGTGATGATCCTGGGGTCCTGGGATCAAGCCCCACACCAGGCTCCTGGCTGGCTCGGCAGGAGGCCTGCTTCTCCCTCTCCCTCTGCCTCTCCCCCTGCTTGTGTGCTCTCTCTGTCTCTCTCTCAAATGAATAAATGAAATCTTTAAAAAAAAAAAAAAAAAAAGAGGAGGGGCGCCTGGCTGGCTCAGATGGTAGAGCACGCAACTCTTGATCTCAGGGTTGTGGGCTCAAGTCCCACGTTGGGTGTGGAGTCTACTTAAAAACAATTAAAGCAGGGGCGCCTGGGTGGCTCAGTCGGTTTAGCTTCTGCCTTCAGCTCAGGTCATGATTCCAGGGTCCTGGGATCTAGCCCCGCATCGGGCTCCTTGCTCAGCAGGGAGTCTGTTTCTCCCTCTGCCTGCCGCTCTGTTGGCTTGTGCTCTCTCTCTCTCTCTCTCAAATAAATAAAATATTTAAAAATAAAAAAAACAGAAATTTGTTAAAAAAAATTAAAGCAGAATTTTAAAAAATTAAAGAAAGAAGAGGAAACTGAGGCACAGAGAGGTCACGTGACCTGAAAGAGGAGGTGTGAGGGGGCTAGTCTCCCAGGAAGACTAGGAGCTTTTATTGGGCTTAACCCTGCTGCAACTGTATTCTGTTTTGAGTTCTGCCAGGGGCTGACAACGGGTACAGTTAATGCCACTCTCATGAGTCACAGTCCTGTCACCTGTCCACGTTGGCAGAAGCCAAGCCCCCTCTGCCATTTCTCCTCTGGCACCCACTCCACCCCTTGCCCATGTTTTAGGCACAGACCTTGCATGATCCTATACTGGGCCCCACTGCCAAACCCTGCCTGAAGACAGATATGCTTGCTTTGGTCTGCCCAGAATTTTGAATATCAGGAGCTTTCTAATGAAAATCTAGATTTTTGGTTTCCCTTGCAAAATTGGAAGGACCAGCAAGGGTGGTCTGCAGTCCTGCTTGTTTGCAATGGGCCGGAGCTGATGGGAAGCGGCCTCTGTGGCCAGGGCAAGCCTTCCAACCCTGTCGCAGCCGTGTGACATAGTCCCTTCCATGCTCTGTCTTTTGCACATCCCTGAGGACTTTGGTCATTGCCTTAGGGCTGGTGATTTTCCATTGCTAGTGCCAGTCTCATACCTGGGCAAGAGGGGCTCCTAGGAGGGTACTGCACTTAAAGGGTGACCTCCCCCGACCAGGTGAGGAGTTGTGGGAGCAGGGATGTATTTACTGGAGCTTACAGACTCCCCTCTAGACCAGGGGTACAGAGTTTCCATTTAGTGTGCTGGAAAAATTCTGGAACTATGTATGATGCTGGTAATACATCATGAACGTACATAACTGAATTGCATAGTTTAAATGGTTAAAATGGGGACGCCTGCGTGGCTCAGTTGGTTGAGCATCTGCCTTCAGCTTAGGTCAGGATCCCAGGGTCCTAAGACTGAGCCCCACATCGGGCTCCCCGCTTAGCAGGGAGCTGGCTTCTCCCTCTCCTTCTGCCCCTCCCCCCTGCTCGTGCTCTCTCTCGCTCTCTCTCTCTCAAATTAATAAATAAATCTTTATTTAATTTAATTATTTAGTTAATTAATTTAATCAGGCCACCCAGGTACCCTAAATAAAATAAAATCTTAAATAAATAAATAAATAAAACGATCAATTTTCCATTATGTGTATTTCACCACAATAAAAAAAAATCTAAAAGAAATCTTGATAAGACAAAAAGAAGTAAGAAACTTGAAACTGGCCTTTCATATGGTTTTGAAGATATATTTAATAAATATATTTAATAACTAGGACAGGTCATATTTTATTATTTGACAGGAGTTAATTAGTTCATTCGTTTCCTTATTATTGCTGTGTAACAAACATTCTCAGAACTTAGGGGCTCAAAACTACATTCAGGGGACTTGGTGGGGCAGTTTGTGTTACTGGTGTCACTCAAGACTCGCCTGACCTCCACTGGGAACGGATGATCCAAGGTGAACATTTTGTATCTGGTGGTTAGCTGGGGCTGTCGGACAGGACCCCTGGGTCCTCCTCTATAGAGCCTTTCCAGCAGGATTGACTGAACTTCTTGCATGGACAAGACAGTGTTGCAAGAGAATAAGACCAAAGACCCAACATTTTTTTTTTTAAAGATTTATTTATTTGACACAGAGAGAGAGACAGCTAGAGAGGAAACACAAGCAGGGGGAGTGGGAGAGGGAGAAGCAGTCTCCTGGCTGAGCAGGGAGCCCGATGCGGGCCTCGATCCCAGGACCCTGGGATCATGACCTGAGCCGAAGGCAGACGCTCAACAACTGAGCCACCCAGGCGTCCCAACCCAACATGTTTTAAGCCTCTGCTTGGATCTCCTTTGCTGATGCCCCAACAGCCAAAGCTACACAAGGGTATGGGTATCACTAGGCATGAAGGATTGGGGGCCATTACTGAACACCCTACCACAGTTAATTTGATGTAGAACTTCACATATTTAGATATATGGTATATGGATCTCCACTAGTACTCTTGCCCTGGCCCTGCAAATGTTGGAGGGGACTTCTCCATTGTACCAGGGACTCAACGCACATCGAGATCCTGTAACGGCCCTCACGGAGATCCCAGCTCTGGGGGCCAGACCCAGCTCTGGCTCGCTTTATACGTTCTGCAAATGTTACTTAATTACCTATCATGTGCCAAGGCCCTGTGCCATCCAGTGGGGATACAACCCAGGGCATGTCAACACAGTCCTGTCCTCAAGACTTCACAAATCGGTGGGGGGACCAGGGCCCTGGGATGAATTATCTACATGGAGTTGAGTTGCAGTCAAGTTGATATCATGTGACATTTTGTAGACATCTAATTAAACGTGTTAATTTTAGTATTGCAGACTTTTTTTTTCTTTCCAAATTTGCAAGAAAGTATGTTTTGTTTTCAAATCTTGAATGTTTTTGTAGGGGTTTGAAAAGAGCTTACGCTTTAAGCTCTTTTTGGAAAAGCTTGCCCGGGGAGACAGACCACATGACGCTGCAGTTTCTTTTTTTTTTAATCTTTAATTTTGAAATAACTTCAACTTATAGAAATGTTGCAAGAAGAGGTCATAGGCTTCCTGTATAGTCTTCATAGAGATTTGCCAATTGTTAACTTGTTCCACTAGATTTATCATTCTATCTATAAATTCCGAGAAGATGTTCTCTGAGCACCCATGTACCCAGCAGAGGGGACAGCCACTGCAAGGGCCTGGGGATGGGACTGTGCCTGGTGAGCCTTTGGTGAGCTGTGCTTCTATTTTTTTTTTAATATTTATTTGGGGGCACCTGGGTGGCTCAATCATTAAGCGTCTGCCTTTAGCTCAGGTCATGATCCCAGGGTCCTGGGATCGAGCCCTGCATTGGGCTCCCTGGGATCATGACCTGAGCTGAAGGCAGATCCTTAACGACTGAGCCACCAGGGCGCCCCTATACACACAAATATATTGAGAGATGTATATATCAAACATTTATGGAGAAAGACATACGTATCATACACATATTTATATGTAGAGAGCTACATATATAGATAATATACACAGAGATATATAATACACATATATACATAAATATATACATAATACACAAATTGTAGGGACATATTAATATACACAGATATATATGTATAACACAAACTCCACACATATATGGAGAGAGGTACATTTATGTACAGAGACACACACATATATATACATATATATACACAGAGATATATAATACACGTGCCCATAAATAGAAAATACAGATACAGATATAGATATGGATATAATATGCGCACAGAGGGAAAAAGAAAAATGATATATACTCTTTCACACACGCACTGATTTTTTCTTTCTTTTTTTTTTTTAAAGATTTTATTTTATTTATTTATTTGAGACAGAATGAGAGAGCGAGCGAGCACATGAGAGGGGGGAGGGTCAGAGGGAGAAGCAGACTCTCCCTGCCGAGCAGGGAGCCCGATGCGGGACTCGATCCCGGGACTCCAGGATCATGACCTGAGCCGAAGGCAGTCGCTTAACCAACTGAGCCACCCAGGCGCCCCGCACTGATTTTTTCTGAACGGCGTGAGTGTATGTTGCCGGCACGATGTGTGCCTTTGACTTCTGCTGAGAACAAGGCCACTCTCCTGGGCACTGCAGCATGGTTCACAACGTCAGGAAATGTGACCCTGACACATGCCATTATCTAATCTACGGTCCATATTCCACCATGTCCCTTTAGCTGTGTTTTCTCTTGGGATCCCATCCAGGATCACATGCTGAGTTTTGTTTGTGTCTCTTTTGCCTCCCCTTAATCTGGACCAATCTTGTCCTTCATGGCATCGACATTTCTGAAGTCTACACACCAGTTATTTATAGAATGTCCTTCACTTTGCATTTGTCTGATGTTTCCTCCCGATTAGACATTTTTTTGGCAGTGATATTTTGTCCTCTGTGCATATCAGGAGGCACGTGATGTCCGTCTGTCCCTTGCCAGCACTGTTCGTTGTGATTTTTAAAAATTTATCTTTTTATTGAGGCATAATTGACGTATAACATTATGTTAGTTTCAGGTATACAATATAATGATTCAATACTTGTATGTGTTGCAAAATGATCACCACCATACGTCTAATCACCATCCGTCACTCTACATAGTTACAAAATGTTTTTGTTTTTGTGATGAGAACTTTTAAGATCTAGTCTCTTAGCAGCTTTCAAATGGTCACTACAGTATTATTAACTGTAGTCACCAAGCTGTATGTTACACATCCCCAGGACTTATTTATCTTATAACTGGAAGTTTGATTGAATAGTGATTATTTTAACTTTAAATTTAATCCTGGATGGTCAGTCATGTGAAGCATGTGAATCTAGTAGAGCCCAGGAAAGGGAACAATCCCACAAGATCAACCAGAGGAAGAGGGTAAGGAATGGATGGCCCAGGTTGGAGGGAGAGCATGAAAAATGCACCATAGCCCGGGACACGTGCCCAGTCCATCCCAGGCAAGCCCAGAGGGACAACGGGGGTGTGTATGCGGACACCCCAAGGGAGGCTGCTGGCCTCTGTCCAGGGAATGGCCCTCACCACCTCCAGCCACTGCTCATGCCCTTTCCTACCAGCCTCTGGTCACAGCCAGGTTGACAGGAGAGATCAGCCATAGGGCAGGAGGCTCAGAGGCTCAGGGAAAAAAGGATGAATCAGATTGTGGGTTGGCCCCTAGAAAAGAATGGGGCAGGTTCCGCATCTGCACCCTGTCTCAGAGTTCCCCCAGCCTGGGAGCTTGTGTGCATGTGAACCTGGCAGCCAACAACTCTCAACTCACTAAGGAAGGAGTAATAACCATAAAGTGCACCTTTATTTAGTCCTCATCTTTGTACCGTCAGGACTGGTCCATATTATGTCAATCTCAAACAAGCCCTGGAAAGGACAGTGTTCCTTTCCCTTTCTGACTGTTGGGAAGACTGAGGTTCAGAGATGTTCAGATACTTAGCCAAAGTCACACAGCTTGGAAGAGCCAAGATTTTAATCTAGTTCTTTCTAGTTCCAAATCATTGAATCTTTTTTTTTTTAATCTTGCCATTTTTTTTTGTAAGTGGCAGTTTTGAAAGGGTACTGCATTTACATTGCCCCAAACCCAAAAAGTCTAAAAAGAGATGCTGAAGTCCCTCCTTCCTAATCATGTGTCTACACAAAACTTTGTTTTGAGAATGTTTATCCAGGTTTACTACTCCTCACTTTTGAGGGTTTTTTGTATGTTTACATATCCTCATTTAAAAAAATTGTTATGGACATGGACTCCTGGGTGGTTCAGTTGGTTAAGTGTCTACCTTTGGCTCAGGTCATGATCCCAGGGTCCTGGGATCAAGTCCCGAATCAGGCTCCTTGCTTGGCGGGGAGACTGCCTCTCCCTTCTGCCTGCCCCTCGCCCTGCTTGTGCTCTCTCTCTGTCTTTAAAAATCTTTAAAAAAATTAAAGTAATCAAAAACATATGTTGGCTAACTGAACATAATAAAAATAAATAAATAAATGAAAATAAAATAAAAAATTGTTATGGACGGAATGTTTGTATTCTCTTACAATTCATATGTGGAAAACCTAACCCCCCAATGTGATGGTATTTGGAGATGGGGGCTTTTGCAAGTGATTAGGTTATGAGGGTGGGTTCCCCATGATGGCATTGGTGCCCTTATAAAAAGAGACACAGAGAGACATATATGAGGATGCAGCCGGAAGGCGGCTGCCTACAAGCCAGGAAGAGAGCTCTCCCCAGGAACCAAATCTACCAGCACCTTGATCTCGGACTTCCCAGCCTCCAGAACTGTGAGAAATAAATGTCTGTTGTTTAAGCCACTCGGCCTGTGGCATTTTGTTACAGCAGCTGAAGATGACTAATATAGCATGTTAAAGTCGAATCGGCACGGCCATAACATGGCGCATTTCAAGGGCACAACGTAATTGACAGTGACATATGAATATGCCTGTGAAACTATCACCATAATCAAGGTAATGGACGTATCCATCACACCCAAGCTTCCTTGCGCCTCTACCGCATCCAAGCTTCTTTGCATTTCTTGGGAACCCCTCTCACTGGCTCCTCCCACTTCTCTGTGTACTCATGACTTGCTTTCTGTCACTCCAGAGTATGTTGCCTTTTCTAGAATTTTTATACCAATGCCATCAGATAGAATGCCCTCTTTTTTTGTCTGGCTTCTTTCACCCAGCGTGTTTACTTTGAGATTCACCCCCGTTGGAAATCAGTAGTATATTTATTTTTAATGATAATATGGATCAATCACAGTGTCTTTATCCATTCATCTGTTGAAGGACACTTGGGTTGTTTCCCAATAAATAAA
Source organism: Mirounga angustirostris (assembly GCF_029215605.1). NCBI lineage: Eukaryota > Metazoa > Chordata > Mammalia > Carnivora > Phocidae > Mirounga > Mirounga angustirostris. The sequence goes on along the minus strand of NW_026991709.1, from coordinate 210,475,432 downwards.
TTTGCTATGGACATTCATGTACAAGATTTTGATTGGATAATGCTTTCCTTTCTTTTGGGGGATTTTTGAAGATTTTATTTATTTATTTGACAGAGAGAAACACAGTGAGAGACGGAACACAAGCATGGGGAGTGGGAGAGGGAGAAGCAGGCTTCCCGCTGAGCAGGGAGCCTGATGAGGGGCTCATCGCAGGACCCTGGGATCATGACCTGAGCGGAAGGCAGACGCTTAAAGACTGAGCCACCCAAGCGCCCTCTTTTGGGGGATTTTTAAAAAATATTTTATTTATTTATTTGAGAGAGAGAGAGAGAGTGCATGAGGGGGATGGAGCAGAGGGAGAGGGAGAAGCAGGCTCCCGCTGAGCAGGGAGCCCAACGCAGGACTCAATCCCAGGACTCCAGGATCATGACCTGAGCCCAAGGCAGATGCTCAACTGACTGAACAACCCAGGTGCCCCTGGGGGAATGTTTTTTTAAAGATTTTATTTTATTTTATTTTTTAAAGATTTTATTTATTTATTTGACAGAGAGCACAAGTAGGCAGAGAGGCAGGCAGAGGGAGAGGGAGAAGCAGACTCTCCACTGAGCAGGGAGCCCGAGGTGGGGCTCGATCCCAGCACCCTGGGATCATGACCTGAGCCAAAGGCAGCCACTTAACCGACTGAGCCACCCAGGCGCCCCATAAAGATTTTATTTTTAAGTAATGTCTATACCTAACATGGGGCTCTAGCCTACAACCCTGAGATTAAGAGTCACATGTTCTACTGACTGAGCCAGCCAGACGTCCCAGGAATCTTTTTTTTTAAATTTCACATTATAATTATTTTTATGTATTTATTATTATTTTTAAAGTAATCTCTACACCCAATGTGGGGCTCAAACTCAAACTCATGACCCCAAGACCAGAGTTACATGCTCTACTGACTGAACCAGCCAGATGCCCCTAATTTCAAATTTTAATTTTAATTTGCCTAGCACTCCTCTTCCGTATTGCTCAGTTCCCTGCATAAAATCAGTGTCAAGAGTTCTTTCTCTATCCTTCTTGTGTTTATTTAGACAGATATAAGCAATGCATCCAAGACCTTTTTGCACAGAACATAGTATATTGCATGCACTGTTTTGTATCTTTCTTCACTTGACATAAATCTCAGAGTTCTTATCAGTTATTTGCTTGGGTGTATAGTATTCCATTTATGTTTGTACTATAATTTATTTAACCAGGTCTCTAATCTTTTGCTACCACAAACCACGCAGTAATAAATAACCTTGCAGGTTGCCATGTTGCACTTTGCAATTAGACCTTCAGAATGAATTTCCCAAAGTGGAATTACTGGGTCAGAGGGCATGTATATTAGTAATTTTGATAAATATTACCAAACTGCCCTCCATGGAGTTCGGCCAGTGTATGTTGGCACCAAAAATGTATGAGAGCACTTATTTTCCCTCAGCATTGCCGATAAAATGTCTTACTAAACTTCAGGACTTTTGCCAATCTGATAGGCAGAAAACGGCATCTCACCATTTAATTATCATCTTAGCACAAGATTATCTTTTCAAATGTTTAATAGCCATTTCTATTTCCTTTATCCTTTTTTTTTTTGAAATTGGCATGTTCTTTTTCTTACTGATTTCTAGCAGCTCCTTCTCAGTCAGATTGTTTCTGGGATATGAATTGCAAACTTTTTTCAGTTTATATATATACATATATATATAATTGCATATATATGAAATATACATGTGTATATATATCATTTATATATATAAATTTATACTTAACATATAAATATATAAAGAATAAATTTATATGTTAACATACACTTATATATAAGTAAATATATAATTTTTCAGTATATATACTGAAAAAATATAAATAAATAAATATTTATTTATTTATTTATTTTAAGAAGGCTCCACACCCGACGTGGGGATTGATCTCCCAACCCTGAGATTAAGAATTGTATCCTCTTCAGACTGACTCAGCCAGGCGCCTCTTTGTTCTGAATATATGTGTGTGTGTGTGTGTGTGTGTATTTTGGTGCAAAAACTTGATTTTATTAAAGCATGGGGACAGAACCAGTGGGCAGAAAGAGCTGTTGCCTGCTCTGAATATATTTTTGCCATAGAGAAGTTTTATTTCTGTGTGAGAGAGAAAGAAGAAACTTTTTTTTTTTTTACTTCTGGGTTTTAAGTCACAGAAAATCTTACTTTTGCAAGATAATTCTCTCTTTTTTTTGTTAAACATTTATGGTTTTATTTTTATGCATAAATATTTGATTCAAACCACAACATTAAAAAAAAATAATCCCTATGCCCAAAGTAGAGTTGGGATCCAACTCACCATCCCAAGAGCGAAAGGTGCTCCCAAGAGCGAGAACCAGGTGCCCCCTAAACTACAACATTGTAATGAACTAGTTACACCACCTCCTTAAACAATGATTTGTTGCAACGGTAACACTCAGGAAAAACCTAAGTGTTTCAACATTAGGGAAAAGACCTAGAGTGCAACACACTTTCAAACTGCAAGCTAGTTTAAGGAAGCAGCTAGTAACCTGGGAAAAATATAGGGTGTGCTAAATGAGAAATCCAAACTGCGTAACCAGTGGCATTCCAATTTCTCTTTTTAAGCATGTCTATGAGAAAGGAAGCTGGTGAGAGACACACAAACAGATGAATAACCTCAGGCAGGGCTTCTGTGGGCACATTCATTCACTAGGATATTTACTGATGCTGTTTCACAGAAGAGAGGAAGCCATGGACATCACCACTGATAAAGTTGCCTTGCTGAAAAATCAAACTTGAAGCTGAAAAAATGTCTAGAATTAGTTCACCATTCAAAATAATAACAATGAGGGGGGCCTGGGTGGCTCAGTCGGTTAAGCGGCTGCCTTCGGCTCAGGTCATGATCCTGGAGTCCCGGGATCGAGTCCCGCATCGGGCTCCCTGCTCGGCGGGGAGTCTGCTTCTCCCTCTCCCACTCCCCCTGCTTGTGTTCCCTCTCTCGCTGTGTCTCTCTCTGTCAAATAAATAAATAAAATCTTAAAAAAAACCCCAACAACAACGAGTTACCTGTGGCTTACAAGCGCTTGAAATGTGGCCATTCTAAGTTGAGATGTGCTCTAAACAAGATGCCAGATTTGGAAGACTTGGCTGAAAAAAGAAAAGAAAAGAAAGGAACGTGAAATATTTGACTAATTTTTAAAAAGATTGTATTTATTTATTTGAGAGAGAGAGAGTGATAGTGAGAGAGAGCACGAGCAGGGAGGAGAGGGAGAAGCAGACTTCCCGCTGAGCAGGGAGCCCAACATGGGGCTCGATCCCAGGACCCCAAGATCATGACCTGAGCTGAAGGCAGACACTTAACTGACTGAGCCACCCAGGTGCCCCTGACTAATTTTCAACATTGATTGTGTGTTGGAATATTCAAATTCTGGATGTGTTGGGTTAAAATTAAATGATCACAATAAATTTTACCTTCTTTGCTTTGCCTTTTAAAATTAAAGTGGCTAGAGGCTCCTGGGTGGCTCAGTAAGTTAAGCAACTGCCTTCCCCTGGGGTCATGATCTCAGGGTCCTGGGATGGAGCCCCATGTCTGGCTCCCTGCTCAGTGGGAAGCCTGCTTCTCCCTCTCCCTCTGCTGCTCCCCTGCTTGTACTCGCTTGCTCTCTCTTGCAAATAAATAAAATCTTAAAAAAAAATCCAGTTGGGAAGGAAGTGGGAAAATGGGAGGTGATGAAGCAAGATTGGGTTGATAACCCCGTGTCTATGTTTTATATATATATATATATACACACACATATTTTTTTCATTGTGGGAGAAGATATATATCATAAAATTTACCATTTTAACTACTTTAAGTGTAGTTTAGTGGCATGAAGTACACTTCTCTATTTTTTTTTTTTTTTGGTTTTAAAATTCTCCAAAATAAAAGTCAAAATAAAAATTTCGACAGAGCAAATGGTGATCAAAGTAAAATATGCTGGTGGATCTCCTTTTGAGTTCCCAGGAGGGCTGGTGCAGCAATTTTTGTTTTTCTCTTTAGCTTCTTAAATATCTATAGTGAATATGTTAATTTTTAGAGATTAGTTTTTTATAACAATAAGAAAAATTTAAGTTGGCATTTTTTGTTCCAAAGGAAAATTTCTTCGCAGCTACTCGGCGCACAAGCGCCGCACCGCCCCCTGGTGGCAGATCCGAGAGCGGCCCTTAGGCTTTCCATATCCGCTACTCCAGACCCGGGAGGGAGGTGAGGTGCTCTAGGCACCCCTTGTGCGCGACTCGGGAAGGCAGCGGGGCACCCACGGAGGCCTCGGGGGCTTGGCCTAGGAGATGAGAGATTCAGAGGAGCAGTCAAAGGGGGAGATGTGGAGATGATGAGTAGCAACTTTCCTCTTCCTCCTCCTCTCTGCCCTTCCTCCTTCTTTTAGGCCATTCATCAAACATTTATTGAAAACCTACTGTGTGCCACGCAATGGGGACAAAGGTCCTTGCCCTACCACAAGGACCTGACACAATAACAGTGTCTGAGGGACATACAAGTAAGGGGAATATATAGCATATTACATGGTGATGAATACTAAGGAGAAAAATAAATCCAAAAAGGGAATCATTGGAATAGAGGGACGCTTGCAATTTTAAGTAGAGCAGTAAGTCAAGCAGATATCTGGGGGAAGAGCATTCCAGTGCAGAGGCCCTGAGGCAGGAACGTGGCTGATGTGTTTGAGGAACATAAAGAGGATCCATGGAGAGAGAGAGAGAGAGAGGGAGAGAGAGAGATTTTTTTTTTCTCCCAGATATGACCCATCCTATACCTAAATACTTCAATTTATATTCCCTGATAAGAAAGACACTCTCTTACAAAGGGTTTCTCTGCCTTGTCACTGTTGACATTTGGGCTGGAGAATTCTTTGCTGTGGGCGACTGTCCAATGCATGGTCAGATTTTTAGCATCCGTGGCCTCCACCCACTAGATGTCAGTAGCATCTGACTATTACCCCCCCCCCCCCAACTAATAATGTCCGCGGGGTAACAGAACTGCCTCCAGTTAAGAAACATTGCTTATACAACCACGGTACAATGGTCACAATCAGAAAATTTAATATTGATATAATATTGCTATCTAAACTACAGATTGTGTTCAAATTTTATCAATCGTCCAATAAGAGCCTTTAGAACAATGTTTATTTTCAGCTCTCTGGTCTAATCCAGGATCATGTATTGCATTTGGAGGCCATGCCCCCTGCTTTTCAAATTAATTAATTACTTAATTAATTTTGAGAGAGAGAGAGAGAGAGTTGGGGGGTGAGGGGCAGAGGGAGAGGGAGAAAGAGAATCTTAAGCAGGCTCCATACCCAGCACAGAGCCTGATGCGGGGCTCAATCTCATGACCCTGAGATCATGACCTGAGCCCAAATTAAGAGTTGAGTGCTTAACTGAGTGAGTCACCCAGGCTCCCCGTTGCCCTTTTAACTTCCTTCACCTGGAACATTCTTTCTCCTTTACCTGTCTTTTGTGACTGATATTTTTGAAGATCATAGGCCAGTCATTTTATAGTATGGCCCTGTTTGGGTTTGTCTGACTTTTCCTCATGATTAGATTCGGGTTCTGCATCTTTGGGAAGAATGCTGCCAAGGTGATGATGTGTCCTCTGTGCATGATATCAGGAGGCAGGTGATATTCATTTGCCCTTTTACCAGCCATTTTAACTACCTTCACCTGGGGCAGACCCTATCTGTTTCTCATCTGCAGCCTTACAATTTTCTCCTTTGTAATCAATATGTATTGTATGGGCAGATATATTGAAGCTATGCAAAGATACTGTTTCTCCTCAGACTTTCACCCATTAGTTTCTTGCCTGCATCATTGTCCAGATTGGTTGCTTTAAATTGCTTTAAATAAATACTGAATAAGGACAAAAGGCTACTTTTAACCTAGGTGTGAAGTGTATGAAATAACACTGCAACACACATTTGTGTAACTTTCAACCAGGCTAAGAAGGAGACCCAGCAGAAGGAGAGAAACTCCAGCACCACTTCTGCCTGGTGAAAGATACAGATTGTTCAAAGCTCAGGGGTGGGGCAGGAGGGCAGCAAGGAAGCCTGGGGGGATGGGGTCCTGGATTAACTGGACATGGATTCCAGAACTGTTCAGGTGGGGCAGCTAACAGGATGTGGACGGGCTGGATTTGGAGTCTGCAGAGGAGGATGGTGGCTGAGGCTGGGGAGTGAGTGAAAGGAGATACTGTCCTTCCAGACTCCCAACTGGCGCCAGTCAGCTCTCAGGTTTGGGGGAGTGAGTGTTGAGGGGTAGACACAGCCACTCTGGGGCAGCTGGACAGTCCAGGCTGGGGTGCGGGCTGCTCTGGAGTTCCCAGGAGGCCCTTGATCTGGCAAAGGGGCTGAAAGTGGCTCCCAAGGGGTTCATGTGAGTCTGGAGTGGCCAGGGGCCCCCCTCTCTTCTCCTCTGGCTCAAGCCTCAGCTGGATAGGATGGGACAGAGAAGTGTCACATTTTCTACTGGAATGGTGTTTGGAAACTGGAAAAAATAATGCTTAACTTTTTGAGGAACTACCAAATCGTTTTCCAGAGTGGCCGTGTCCTATTACCCTCCCACCAGCAATGGATGAGGGTTCCGATTTCTCCACATTCTTGCCAACACTTATTTTGATAATAGCCATCCTGGTGGGCGTGAAGTGCTATCTCATTGTAGTTTTGATTTGCATTTCCCTAATGACTGGTGATGTTGAACATTTTTTCATGTGCTCACACAGCATGTATTGTATATGGTATTCTCCCCTTTTCCACGGAGCGTATGCGCCAAGACCCCCGATGGAGACCTGAAAATGCGGAACGTACTGAATCCTATATACTATATATACTGTATTTTCTCTTATGCGTATATACATATGACAAAGTTTAGTTTATAAATGAGGCACAGTAAGAGATTAACAATAATAACAAATAATAAAATAAGACAATTATAACAATATACTCTAATAAAAGTTGTGACGGTGGTCTCTCTCTCTCTGAAAATATCTTAAATTGTACTGTACTCACCCTTCTTTCTGTGATGATGTGAGGTGATAAATTACCTAAGTCATGAGATGAAGTGAGGTGAACGACATCGGCATTGTGATGTAGCGTTAGGCTACTATTGAGCTTCTCACCACGTTGGGAGGATCATCTGCTTCCTGACCATGGTTGACCGCAGGTAACTAGGACTATGTAAAGCATTGGGGCGCCTGGCTGGCTCAGTAGGTGGAGCATGTGACTCTTGATCTAGGGGTCATGGTTTGAGCCCCACGTTGGGCATAGAGATTACTTAAAAAAGTAAAATAAAGAAATAAACCTTTTCCTTCTCCTCCTACTACAAAGAAGTCCTCCCCCCCCCAAAAAAAAAACCCATAGAAAGTGAAACCGTGGATGGGAGGGGTGACTACTGTATCTTCTTTGGAGAAATATATATTGAAGTCCTTTGCCCATTTTTGAATTGGATTGTTCATCTTTTGGTTGTTGAGTTGTAGGAATTCTTCATATATTCTGGACATTAATCCCTTATCAGGTATATGGTTTGCAAATATTTTCTCCCATTTTGTGGGTTGTCTTCTCACTCTGTTGATAGTGTCTTATGATATTGTATGATTATATATTGTGATTATTACATATATTATGAACTATATATTAAAACCTATGTTATAGGGTATGCACATTATATGTACATGTAAAATATAATATATATCCCCTCCAGCTCTGTTCACTAAAAAGTCTGGACACAATTACCAACCCAGTAATGAACATTCCTAGCACCCAAACTAATATACCTTCTCACCAAAAGAAACTAGAGTTTCTTGGAGTTTCTATCTGATGCAAGTGAGGGACAGAAGGTGTCTGAGATGCGCCTGGAACATCTGGTCATACGAGAGAGCAAGAGCACTATCAAAGACCACTAGAGGGCGCCTGGGTGGCTCAGTTGGTTGGACGACTGCCTTTGGCTCAGGTCATGATCCTGGAATCACTGGATCGAGTCCGGCATCGGGCTCCCTGCTCGGCGGGGAGTCTGCTTCTCCCTCTGACCCTCCCCCTTCTCATGTGCTTGCTCTCTCTCATTCTCTCTCTCTCTCTCTCAAATAAATAAATAAATAAAATCTTTTAAAAAAAAGACCACTACAAACATTTTATTTTATTTTTTAAAAGATTTTATTTATTTATTTTGAGAGAGAGCGAGCATGAGCAGAGGGGAGGGGCAGAGGGAGAGGGAGAAGCAGACTCCCCGCTGAGTGGGGAGCTCCATGTGGGATTCGATCCCAAGACCCTGGAATCATGACCCAAGCCGAAGGCAGACACTTAACCAACTGAGCTACCCAGGTGCCCCCATTTGGTTTTATTTTAAAGATTTTATTTATTTATTTGAGAGAGAGAGAGCACAAGCAGGGAGGAGGGGAGGAAGGGAGAGGGAGAGGGAGAAGCAGGCTCCCAGGCAAGCAGGGAGCCCCACTCTGGGCTCAATCCCAGGACCCTGGGATCATGACCCGAACTGAAGACAGACACCTAACTGACTGAGCTACTAGGTGTCCCCACTAGAGACATTTGAAACAGGTCCCAACCTGCAAAGGCTCCCACTGGCCAGGTGGGCCCATCAGTGAGGATAACTACAATGGACTGAAACATGATGTGTTTAAATCCATAAACTTGTGATGACTTTTTTATTTTTATTTTTTTCCTTCTCTAAGTTTTTATTTATATTCAAGTTAGTTAATACATAGAGTAGTATTGGTTTCCGGAGAATTTAGTGACTCATCACTATATAACACCCAGTGCTCATCATAACAAGTGCCCTCCTTAATGCCCATCACCCCTCTAGCCCATCTCCCACCCACCACCCCTCCAGCAACCCTCAGTTTGTTCTTTATTATTAAGGGTCTCTCATGGTTTGCCTCTCTCTCTGTTTTTATCTTGTTTTATTTTTCCTTCCCTTCCTCTATGTTCATCTGTTTTGTATAAGGACTTTTAAAATTATTATTATTTTTAAGATTTTATTTATTTATTTGACAGAGAGAGAACTAGCGAGAGAGGGCACACAAGCAGGGGGAATGGGAGAGGGAGAAGCAGGCTCCCCGCCAAGCCAGGAGCCGGACGCGGGGCTTGATCCCAGGACCCTGGGATCATGACCCGAGCCGAAGGCTGACACCTAATGACTGAGCCACCCAGGCACCCCTATAATGACGTTTTTTAAATAAAGATTTTATTTTTAAAGTAATCTCTACACTCAACGTGGGGCTTGAATTTACAACCCCAAGATCAAGAGTTGCACACTCCACCGACCTAGCCAGCCAGGCGCCCCCATAATGACATCTTTATTTATTTATTTATTTATTTAAAGATTTTATTTATTCATTTGAGACACAGAGATACAGAGAGAAAGAGAGCATGAACAGGGGGAGAGGGAGAAGCAGGCTCCCCACTGAGCCAGGAGCCCAATGTGGGGCTCGATCCCAGGACCCTGGGATCATGACCTGAGCCGAAGACAGACGCTTAACCATCTGAGCCACCCAGGCGCCCCCATAATGACTTCTTTAAAAAGCCTAGTTCATCACCTTCAGAGGATGATGGGGAATGAATTCATTATTTTGAAGAGTGGTATATGAAGGGAAAAAAATTAAGCACTTGTCTTGCTTTTCTTTTCTTTTCTTTTTTTTTTTTAAAGATTTTATTTATTTATTTGAGAGAGAGAATGAGATAGAGAGAGCATGAGAGGGGGGAGGGTCAGAGGGAGAAGCAGGCTCCCTGCCGAGCAGGGAGCCCGATACGGGACTCGATCCTGGGACTCCAGGATCATGACCTGAGCCGAAGGCAGTCGCCCAACCAACTGAGCCACCCAGGCGCCCATTGTCTTGCCTTATATGAATGTTCCACTGGGTAGCCAAATGGGATGCAAGGAGGAGCATCTGGCAGGGGAAGAATTCTAGATTATTAGTGAGGAAGAAAGACTAGGAGGGCATCACTGTGTTGCCACCCCGAGAACCGCTGGGTCAATGGCTGCTAGCCCCATGCCGGAGAGACAACTAAAGCATGGGGCTTTGGTGGAAGACCCTAGCACACCCCGAAGTTGTGCCAGAGGAGCAAGCTTGGGTCTGACCCCAGGTCCAGACCCAACTGCCAATTTGCAGGGAATGTGGAGGACAGAGGAACACAAGTGTGGGATCAGCAATACCCGGTCCGTTGGAAATGCTCCAGGACAAACAGCCTGAGTTGAGCAATTGATTCATTGTAAGGGAAGGAATGGGCGGGGGGGGGGGGGGGGGGGGAACGACACTGTGAATTAAAAGAGACTTAAAAGACATATCATTTCCTTTTTGGATGTGCAAGACTAAACTACAGTGTCTGCAGACTCCTACTTGGGTGACAGGCTATTCAGAAACAAAAAGCAGGAATTATTACAAAAGTCACAACATTGGGGGCACCTGGGTGGCTCAGTCATTAAGCATCTGCCTTTGGCTCAGGTCATGATCCCGGGGTCCTGGGATCGAGCCCCGCATCGGGCTCCCTGCTGGGCGGGAAGCCTGCTTCTCTCTCTCCCACTCCCCCTGCTTGTGTTCCCTCTCTCTCTGTCAAATAAATAAATAAAATCTTTTTTTTTTTTTTAAAGTCACAACAGTGGTTACTTTGTAGAGTGAGGAGTCACTGGGATTGGGATGTGGGGCATGGAGGGACTTCTAGGGTCGCTGGTGACACGCTACGTTTTGACCTGAGTGGGGGTTATCATGATGCTCACCTTCAAGCTGGGTTTCTCAAACTCAGCACTCTGGACATTCAGGCCAGATAATTCTTGGTTGGGGTGGGGGTGCGTGTGCCCTGCGTATTGCAGGATGTTTGGCAACATCCCTGGCCCCCACCCACTAGATGACAATAACAGCTCTCCCCCACCCCATCATGACAATCCAAAAATGTCTCCCAGATATTGTTGGATGTCCCCTAAGAACAAAATCACCCCTGGTTGGGAATGCCCTCTTCAGTACTTCCAAAAGCTATGCATTTGGTTCATGTGGGTTCCTGGATCTGACTCTGTGTGTGTATGTATTTTATTTTACAATAAAAACTACTTTTAAATTTCCAGTGGAGTTTTCATGGGAAACTCAACTGACATCGGCAGGAAAAAAAAAAAGACAATGGAAATAGCCCAGGAATTTTGTAAAAAGAGGAGTATCAGATATTGAGCCATAGTAGTTAAAGCAGACTGGCACTGGGACAAACAAGACAGGTGAATCTAGAAATACAATAGGCTCCCCATCTATGGAGCTTTGTACTTCTCCTTTGCATGTGCAGTTTGTCCCATGTGGAGCACAATTCTGTAAGTGTCACAGTACCGGCTGCCTCCCTGGACCGTGAAATTCAAGGATCAGTCCCTCCCTGTCCCTCCCATCCCATCCTGTCACCCCCTTACCATAAACCTTACCTTGAAAGTCTATCTCTGCCTCTCAGCTTTGTGGCCCAGGATGGCAGGAACTGTGACCCCTCAGGGACCTGCACAGTGCCTGGTGTATATTAGGTGCTCAATAAATGCTAAATGAATCAGGAGATGGGTTAAAGAATTCAATCTAAATGTTTTTTTTTTTAAGATTTTATTTATTTATTTGACAGAGAGAGAATGAGAGAGAGAGCACATGAGAGTGGGGAGGGTCAGAGGGAGAAGCAGGCTCCCTGCCGAGCAGGGAGCCCGATGCGGGACTCGATCCAGGGACTCCAGGATCATGACCTGAGCCGAAGGCAGTCGCTTAACCAACTGAGCTACCCAGGCGCCCCTAAAGAATTCAATCTAATTTAAAATCATTCAACAGGGGCGTCTGGCTGGCTCAGTCAGTAGAACATGCAACTCTTGATCTCAAGGTCGTGAGTTCAAGCCCCACATTGGGCCATGGAGCCTGCTTAAAAAAATTTTTTTTAATACTAAAAAAAAAAAATCATTCAACAAACATTTATTAAGCACCTACTGTGTGCCAGGAACCCTGGATGAAGCGGCGACCCAAATCAATCAGTTCCCTGTCCTATGGTGCTGACACTTTAGAGGGGGAGACAGATGGCAAGCAAGTAAACAAATAAATGTCAGAGATTCTTTTTGTTTCAGATAATGAAAGTAGCTATCAAGTTAATAAAACAGAGCAAGGGAAAAGACAGAAACTGGAGAGGGACCACATTAAGCCTTTAGGGGTGGGAACACACAGGTCGAGCCCTCCAGAATAGAAGGTGCCCATGTGAACATGTGCAGGGAAGAACAGTTCAGGAAGATGGAACAGCTTGTGCAAAGATCCTGTGGTAGGAAAGAGCCAGGGTCCTGGCACCTCACCCAGACACTGGGACTTGAGCATCAGTCCTTCTAGCTTCCACACGAAGGATCTTCCAAACACACAAATCCCATCAGGTTAGTCTCTTGCTGTCTTCCCATGGCTCCCTAGCGCCCAGTGGATCAAATCCAAGCTCCTTAGTCCTGCGCTGGGCGGCACTTGGCCGTCCCCCCCACGCCCCCGCCCCCTACCTACCCTTCTCTGCCAGTAGGCGCACGAGGACAGTCACTTCAGGCCCCGCCCCCAGCCCCGCCCCACACTCGGGCCGGGCCAGCACCGCCCACCCCCGTCACCATTGGACAGCTCGGAAAGCAGCGGGTGCTGGTTGGCTGGCGTGGCCATCAGTTAGGGTCGAGGCCTTGATAACCCGTCCCCGAGCTTCGAGGGGGCGGGCTCGGGTGCGGGCGCGGCGGGGGCTGCGGCTTCAGGTAATGCGCCAGTTTTCGGGGCCACCGATGGGGGTTCTGGGGGGTATTAGGGGACGTACCGGGAAGGGGTACTGCGCCTCCTGCGGGCTCAGTGCCCTGCGATGGGGCGGGCTTCGTGTCCTCTGGCTGGGACCCCTCCCACACTGGGAGCCCCAGGTGGGCAGTGAGCAGAGCTGGGGACTCTGGATTCGTGAGATCGCCCTTCACCCGCCCTTAGGAGCCAAGTGGGCGGCTTGTTCGCCCCCTAGCGCCCCAACCGACTCCGGGACTTTCCCAGCGTCGCTCCTGCAGAGCTTGGGGACCTGGTTCCAGCCCCTCATTTTGGACCTGGGTGTGGGGGGTGATACGGAAACGGTGTTGGGGGGAGGGACGGACGGCCCCCGGGCCAGCAGACAATGGGTAGCGGATGGAACCGCCCGGCGGCGTTTCCTGCAGGAAACTGCTCTGTCTCTACGAGGCCCTCCCGGGGGTGGGTGGGTGTGTGTGTGTGTGTGTTGGGGGTGGGAGGTACATGAGTATCTCCCCCTCCCACCATCATCAGCCTCCACCCACACGTCAGGGGTCTGAGAATCCCGCCCCAACTGTAGGGGGTGCTACCATTCGGTGCCTCAAGCCGGGAAGAAACCCCTATCCCCAGGACTGGGATCCGCACTACCCGCCGAGTCCCCCACCCTTCGGGTTTCCTGATCACAACTCGGAGTCCCGAAATAGACCCTGGGGCGGGAGTGGGGGCGTACGGCGTCGGCTCTGATGGCCTAATGAGGGGGTCTCAGGCAGAGGATCCGATCTAGCTGACACCTCCCGCAGGGAGCAGAGAAGAGGGGAGGGCAGCCGCGCCCCCATTCTGGTGAGGCTGCAGACCCTGGAGCCGCCGCGGTGTGGGCCTGCTTCTTCCCCCATTAGGGAAACACGCAGGGATAGGCAGGGATGCAGGCAGGGAGGGATGAACCCCCTCCGGCTTTCTGCCCCTGCCCTGGAGGGGAGGGCTGCTTCTAGAAGGCCATCAAGTGGGTGGCCAATGCAGAAACACTGGCAAAACCGCCTGAGTTAAAATCCTGTCGCTGCCTATGTGTGACCTCGGAAGGGCCACTTAATCTCTCTGTGTCTCAGTTTCTCCATCTGTGCAGTGGGGTAAAGGATAATGATAAGAAAACTTCCCTCAGAGGGTTTAGCTAGGATCTTTTCTCTTTTTAAGTCAATAGCCATAAATTGCTTATAGTAGAGGGTGACCCATAGTAAATGGCAAAAGTATTGTTGTTGTTGTTGTTATTACTTAGCCCAGCGCCTGGCCCAGCTGCTCTAGCTGATTAGGATCTTAGGGATGGCCCACCGCTGTTTTTTGTTTGTTTGTTTGTTTGTTTGTTTTTTAAGTTCCCAGGGCCTCAAATTCGGGTGTGACCAGGTCACCAGAGGAGGGGGCTGAGCCCACTGAGTCACACTGCTGGCTGTGGGACCCAGACCCCTACGTGTCCCTGCTCACTATATCCCAGGGCCCAGACCCCTAAGTCAGCCCAGGTTTTTTTCCAGGACACAACTCTTCCCTGGCAGTTTCCTGAAAACAAGTTGTGTGGCTGCCCTGCTGGCCTGCCCCTCTCAGCCGGTGTGAGGGGGCAGGAAACAGCTGCTTCAGGACTGGAAGGGGCCCTGTCTGCCTCGGGGTGAGGGAGGTTTTAGGGGCATAGGTCGGGAGTGGCAGAGTCCCCCAAGCAGTGGAGCAGGGGGTATTCAATGGCTGGTGAGTGTTAGCCACAGAGGTGGTCATCAGGAGTGCGGGAGGCTGGAGGGGGGTGATGACAAAGGTTGCCAGGTGGTTGGCACATTGAGCATGGGGTCAGGGAGAGGACAGATGGGTCTGGCAGGCACCTGATGGTGAGGCTGGGTGGGCAAGGGATCCCTGGAAGATGGGCAGAGCCCAATCTGAGGGCATTTCCCACAGACAGCTCACCTATTTGCTCTGTGCCTTGGTTTCGCAATCTGGAAGATGTGAATGATAGTATCTTCCTTGCAGGATTGTATGGGGGTTGCATTTAATCAGGTGGAGCATACAGTAGGCACTCGAGACAAGCTGCTTTCTCCTCCTCGAAGGTTTTTCATGTGGGCTCTTCAAAGCCCCATCTTTCCTACCGTGCTTTCTGATTGTCCTTGTTAATTATCACATGAGATGTGGCCCAGTCTCCCTCAGTTTCTTAGAGCCTCCGTCATGTTTCCTGAAGAGTCCTCCCAGCCCCACGTATAGCCACAGCTCTGACAACCTGGGTACTTATGGTTCCATTACAGACTCTTACAAGCCAGGAGCAGAACACCATGGCACTCCACTAGAGACATCCTAGGGAGATCGGTATCCATTGAGTTGTATCCTTGGTGCATCTGGCCCACAACCTCTCCATCATTCCCATAAGGCTCTCACAAGTGACTTGGTAAAAACTCAGATGCACAATTATATTTTGTTTGCATTTCTCTAAGGAGAAAAGAATTCAAATGATCCTATGTTTGTTCTTTTTTTAATATGCAGAATCTGACCAGATGATTTTCTCATGAGCCCATGAAGGGCTTCCAACTCTCACCTTCTTCTTCTGAAGGTTCACACCTCATCCCTTTGAGCATCAATTTCTAATTTTGCCCTGGGACTGACACAACTTGGCAGGTCTGGAATGACCCTTCCTTGCCCCCACACCCAGTTACTCATGTTCTCTGATCACTCTCCTCCCTTATCCTCTTGATGCCCTTCCTGCCCCCTCCTCCCCAGCAGGCTGAGGCCTGTACGTGGAGATGCCCACATTCATTCATTCCAAAGTTTCAAGGCCTCTTGAGGGAGCAGGGAGGACAGGACATATGTGTGTGGGAGGGTGGGTGGGAGTCTGTTTACTTACTTAGAGTCCAGGCTGACTCTAAAGGGATGGGGCCAGCTCCATCCTCAACTCCTCTGGGGACATTTTCCAGGGTGTGTCTTGCAGCTACTTCAGAAAACATGGCCAAGTTTGCCCTGAATCAGAACCTGCCCGGTGAGTGTGCAAAGTGGGATACATGTGTGTGCATGGATTGATACTTGGTGCCCATGTAGTTCCCACCTGTGGTTCCCACCTGTGCATGTGGCTAGAGAGCCCTTTCTAAAGGTCCATTGGAAATGTCACAGCCCTGCTTCAACCCTGCTTATTGTGCCCTATCATATGTGTAATATAATCCCAACGCCTCATTGTGGACCAGGGAGGCCCCCCACGATCTGGTCCCAACCCGCCTCTTCTACTCCTCTCCCTTCTTTCACTCTGTTTCGGGCACCCTCACCTCCACCTCACTGTTAACTCCTGCCCACCCTGCTCACTATATCCCAGGGCCTTTGCTCTGTTTTCCTTTAGGAACCTTCTGTCCCCAACTGCTTCCTCCTCGTCATTTCAGTGCTCGGCTTTTAAGTCCCTTCCACAGGAAACCTGCCCTGACAACTAATCACACACCTTCTCCAGTTATTCTGTATTTCATCTGTTATTATTATTAGCCCTAAGCATCATTTGGAATGATCATGTTTATTTGTCTCCTATAAGAGGACAGGGGTTTGTCTGTCTTGTTCACTGATGTGTCCCCAGCGCCTAGAAAAGTGCTTGGCACATAGTAGGTGGGTGGGATTGCTTGACTGGTGCAGATAGGCATTTGGTCCTCGGGCATGCATGTGCGCAATGGCATGTGTACAGGGTTTGCTGCAGGTGGAGCCCTGCAGGACTGTCTTGCGGCGGTCGGGGACGAGCTCTATCTGTCCAGTTTCTCCCGGGTCGTCCCCCTCCCCCAGCCTGACGCCCATAACACCCCATCATGCCTGCAGACCTGGGCGGCCCTCGCCTGGGCCCCGGCCCCACCGCGGGCGCCCGCAGCCCGAGCTCGCCCTACTCAGTGGAGACGCCGTACGGCTTCCACCTGGACCTGGACTTCCTCAAGTACGTGGAGGAGCTGGAGCGCGGCCCCGCCCCCCGCCGCGCCCCGGGCCCCCCGCCCCCGCGTCGCCCCCGTGTACCCCGGGCGGGCCTCGCTGGCGCGCGAAGCCCAGGCGCCTGGACGTCCAGCGAATCCCTGGCCAGTGACGATGGGGGAGCATCGGGCGCACTCTCCCCGGGCGCGCCCTCGGGGCTCCTGCTGCCGCCGCTGTCGCCGTGCGTACCCGTCCGTAACCCGCGCGTCGAGCACACGCTCCTGGAAACCAGCCGGCGGCTGGAGCTGGCGCAGGCGCACGAGCGCGCGCCCAGCCCCGCCCGCGCCATCCCGCGCAGCCCGCGGGGATCTGGCCGCAGCAGCCCCGCCCCCAGCCCCGCCTCCAACCCCGCCCCCGCGTCTCCCGGTCCCGCGCAATTGCAGCTGGTGCGCGAGCAGATGGCCGCGGCTCTGCGGCGCCTGCGCGAGCTCGAGGACCAGGCGCGCGCGCTGCCCGAACTGCAGGAGCAGGTGCGCGCGCTGCGTGCGGAGAAGGCGCGGCTGTTGGCTGGACGCTGGCAGCCGGAGCCCGACGGGGAGGCCGAGGCGCGCCCCGACAAGCTAGCCCAGCTGCGGCGCCTCACCGAGCGCCTCGCCACCTCCGAGCGCGGCGTTCGCTCCAGGGCCAGTCCCTGGGCCGATGGCCCCGACGGGCCGGCTTCTAGGCGCAGTGAGGGCGCACTCGAGGTCCCCGACGCAACCGGGACCCCCGACGGGGCGCCGCAGACGCGGGAGGCTGGCGTCCAGGCGGTGCCCAAGACCCAAGACGCTAGGGCCCAGGCGGTGCCGGAGGCCCGGGAGGCCAGCGTAGACGCGGTCCCCGAGACCCTCGAGTCGGACGCGTGGGTGACCGAGGCGCTGCTGGGGTTGCCCGAGGCCGCCGAGCGCGAGCTGGAGCTGCTCCGCGCCAGCCTGGAGCACCAGCGCGGTGTGAGCGAGCTCCTGCGCTGCCGGCTGCGCCAGCTGGAGGAGGCCCGCGAGGCTGCCGAGGAGGAGGCAGCTGCGGCGGCCCAGCCCCAGCCGCGCGAGGCTGCCACCCAGACCCCGTGGGGTTGTGCCGCGAAGGCCACACAGACCGAGACCCTCGGCGAGGCCCCTAGCCTGAGTCAGGAGAACCCGTCGGGACCCACGGATGGGGACAGAGCTGTGGCCCCTGCGGGTGAGTCTCAACCCCTGCCTAAGCCCTGGCTTGATGGCTTCTGGACTCGAACTCAGTACCCTCATCTGACCCGCCAGGCATCCTCAAATCCATCATGAAGAGGAGAGATGGTACACCTGGCGCCCAGCCCAGTCCAGGACCCAAGAGCCTGCAGTTTGTTGGGGTCCTCAACGGAGAGTGAGCACTTTACCCCTCCCCATGGTAGCATCTGCAGGGACATAGACTGGGGTTTGAATCCTGGCTCTGCCCCTGACTCGCAGTGTGGTCTTGGAAAGCCTATTTCTTCTTCTGTAAAGTGGGGACAGACACTCCCACCTCGCAGGACGCAAGAATGAGCCCACAGGGGAGGCTCAGCGGCCGCCTCCCACCCTACCCCCAGGTACGAGAGCTCATCCAGCGAGGACGACAGCGACAGTGACAGCGACAGCGGCAGCGAGGACGGTGCTCCTGAGCCTCCAAGGAGCAGCTCGTCCGGGTATGGCAGCGGCAGGGATGTCGGGGACGACAGTGGCAAGGATGCCCTGGACCCCGAGCCTGAACCGGAGCCCGAGCCCGAGCCTGAACCCGAACCCGAACCCGAGCCCGAACTCGAGCCCGAGCCCCAGCCGGAGCCCCAGCCGGAGCCAGAGGCAGAACCTCAGCCTCGTGCGCAGGGGAGGTGAGCGGCGTTACGGACACAGAGTGGGGACGGGGGCTTTCTTTCCTGTCCTGCGCGCACCCCGCCCCCCCGAGCCTCCTGAGCCTCTCCCGGCCACCTTGATAGGTGCGAGCTGAGCCCGCGTTTGAAGGAGGCGTGCACAGCGCTGCAGCGGCAGCTGAGCCGGCCCCGCGGAATCACCCGCGATGGCGTGAGTGCCAGCGAGAGCCCTTCACACATGGAGTCGCGGGCCCCATCGGGGACCTCCCCTGACGCCCTCTAGGGGAAGCCCATAGGATTTCGTAGAGTTGGGGGGGGGCGGTCCCAAGTTCCACCCCTTGGCGCTTAGACCTCCACTGATCTCAGGCTCTCCAAAGGGATCTCCGCCCAGGGATAGCGCTGAAGTTTTCCCTGTTTCCCCCAAAAGGGTGCGCCCCAAGCCCCAGGCCCACCCCCATACTCCGCAAAGGCAAGCGCTCACCGCCTTCCTCCACTCTGGGTTCTCCCACAGGCTCTTTCCCAGAGGGGAGGACCCCCGCTGGCTTGAGCCTGAGACCCGCACTGGCTGTACTCCCTCCTGCAAAAGGGTGCGGCCCACGGACCCCCTCAGACAAGCAGCGACCATCCTCTCCCGCCTCGATTCCTAGCCCCGCCCCCACGCCCTCCCTGCCACCACAATCCGGACCATCTCTGACGTCTTTCCTCCGGTCCCGGCAGGGCGCGGCGCGCCTAGTGGCCCAGGAGTGGTTTCGAGTGTCCAGCCAGCGGCGCTCTCAGGCAGAGCCCGTGGCTGGGGTCCTGGGAGCGGTGGCGCGCCTGGGACCTGAGCTCCTGGCGCACGTGGTGAACCTGGCAGATGGCAACGGGAACACAGCCCTGCACTACACCGTGTCCCACGGGAACCTGACCATCTCGAGCTTGCTGCTGGATACCGGTCAGCACCTTCCTCCAGGGTCAGAGGATCCTGGTGTCCTGGGGAGATTGTCAAGGGCCTTTAGATCTCTCCACTTTGAGCTCTACCGACACCCGCCTCTCACTTTGCGGGGTGCCAGAATACCCGGTTTTAAAGTTAGGTAGACCTAAATTTAGAGGACTTACTTAGTGTCACCAGCCTTAGCTTCCTCATCTGGGAAATGGGATGCACCACCACCCTCCCTGGGCAGCTGTAATAACAGGTGTAGAATAGCGCCAGGCACGCAGGAGGAGGCCAGTCGGTGGTCACCATGCATTCTGTCCCTGAATCTCCAGTCCTGATGCTCACCTCAGTCCTAGGCCCCAATACCCAGCCACCTGCCTCTCCCACTGGTCAGGGTTCTGACCACCCTCCCAGGCTGGGCCACTGTGCCCTGTCCTCCACCCCCACATCCTGCAGTGACTCCATTTTACACGTTTCTATCCCCTGCCACTTGCTTGCTCATTTCCTGCCCCAACTTTCCCCCTCTGGAGCTGAGATACACACACCCAGGTGTCCCTGAGCCCACAGACATGTATTAAAAACCTACTAGATACTAGTATGGTGCTGGGGTGGGGGTGGGCCACTCACATACAGCTACTTTCCCCATGGGACTCACAGCAGAGGGGACAGTACAGTAGACAAACTCCCCACCAAGAGCCCTCCTGGGTGTCATCCTTCAGGTCCAGTATCTGCTGGGGCCTGCCCTTGGAGGCTTCTCACTCTCACTGCAGGTCAAGGCAGGTCCCACTGTTTCCTCCCTGACCCCACTGCCCCCAAACACACAGGTCTGTCCCATCCCTGAAGATCTTGGTGACCTGCTGGACCAGGAGCTCAAGCTTGGGAGGAGGGGACAATGCATGATTCAAGGCATCTGCCTTAAAGGGGACTGGGGACTGGGGCAGGCAGGCATGGTGGTCAGTCACAAGAAGCCCAAGCCTTCATGGACACCTTTTACTCCTTGCATTCAACCCCCCACCCCACCCCCTGGGCTCCAACTCCCCAGACCTTGCCCTGGGCATTCTAGTTCTCACATCGATCATTCCCTCTGCCCCTGTCTGCTTGCTGCCATGTCCCTCCCCTCCCCCAGGGCCCTGAGACCTTAATGTACTCCCCAAATAGGGGCTGTTTCCTTTCACCTCCCTGGCACGCAGGGGCTGGACGCGACTGTGTATCCTTGCCCCTCATCTCCACCTCCAGAACTTTTCCCCTTCCTCCCTCAGCCCTACCTTGGAGCCTCTTATTGATCAGACCCCTATTCCCTCCACCGCCTCTTCTGGCTTCTCCCTCCAAAGTGAGATCACTCTTCCCTCCCGGGGCCAGCTCTCCTTTGCACAGGAACCCTCACCAGTTTCAGTATCCTCATGGAGCATCACTCTTACCTCCAAGCTTCTCAGTTCCTTGACCCCCCTCCTCCCATCACCTTGGCCTCTGCCCTACATCAGCCTTACACTTTTTTTTTTTTTTAAGATTTTATTTATTTGACAGAAAGAGACACAGCGAGAGAGGGAACACAAGCAGGGGGAGCGGGTAAGGGAGAAGCAGGTAAGGGAGAAGCAGGCTTCCCGCTGAGCAGGGAGCCCCATGCGGGGCTTGGTCAAGACCCGAGCGGAAGGCAGATGCCCAACGAATGAGCCACCCAGGTGCCCCCAGCCTTACACTTGTAAAGTCACCCAAGATCTTGATGTCACTGTAACCATGCCCCCTCCACAGTCTCGTCTCTTCTCTCTCCTCTCAACATTTCGGCTCTCCAATTGCCTGGCCCTAACAACCCTTGGCCCTCACAGGACCATTGTCTGTTGCTCCCCCTGCCTCCATTTTACTGCCCGCCCCCCAGTCCCCTTGCTTCCTTGTTCACCCTCTGTCATTAACTACTCGTTTATGTCCCCTTTCAAACTCCTCCCCACGGCCCTCCTCTACCTCACCCTACTTGTGTGGCAGGCCCCAGCACGGAACACAGTGATGGTTGAATGAATGAGCAAGCTCGCATGAGGGTATGGCTGTGAGCCTGTGCCTTGTGGGGAGAGGGGGAGTGGAGATGGACGATTATCAAGTAAAAACATGGAACAATTACAAATCGGGATCAGGGCCACAACAAAACATAACTAGGTGAGGAAATCAAGTGAGGTGATCCTTTGGCTTAGGAAGGCCTCGGGGGAGGGGAAAGGAGAGGGTAGGGGCAGGTGGGGGGTGTCCTGCTAGCCTGCAGAGACCCGACTCTGGTTACTCCTGTGTGCCCCTCCTCACCCAGCACACTCCACCAGTGTCACAGAAGCTTGTGGAAGCAGTGAGCACCTAGAGGGCAGGTCACACAACTAGGAAACCCGCCCTCTTCCTTTAGATACTCCTTAACCCTTTTTCTCCCCAGTCCATTGTCTGAGTCCCTCTCTATAGGGCATCCACTCCATGACCCTGATCCAAGCGCCCCTCCCCAAGCTTTTGTAGCCTCGTGGAACTTTCCAAACAGTGGGGGACAACAGCATCAGTCACTTTGGTAACTGGGCCCAGAGTAGGTGCTGTGAGGGACAGGCAACAGCCAGTAACCACAGTGCTCCTTTCCTTGAGCTGCTGTAACAAAGTAGCACAACGTGGGTGGCTTAAGAAAATGGAAATTCATTTTCTTGTAGCTCAGGAGGCCAAAATCCAGGTTGGCAGGCCTGGTTCCTTCTTAGGAGTTCAGAGCAAAGCAATCTGCTCCATGCCTTTCTCCTAGCTTCTGGTGGTTGCCTGCAATCTTTAGCATCCTGTAGCTGATGGCAGCTTCTCTTCTCTGCCTGTCTGTGTCTCTTCTAAGGACACCAGCCACACTGGATACGGTCTACCATAATGACCTCACCTTAACTTGATTACATTTGCAGAGACCCTATTTCCAATTAAGGTCACATTCATAGGTACAGGGTAGGTAGGACTTTGTATCTTTTGGGGGGGGCACACAACTCAATTTGTAACACAGGCTTGGAGGAGAAAGGGTTCCAGAGGAAGGGACAAAAGTTAGGTAACAGCCTCAGAACCCATGGTGGGGGGCGAAGTAAACCAGGCCGGGCTGAGGGTGTCAGCTTCTTGGTTGACTGACTACCCCCCACCCCCACTCTCCCAGGGGTCTGTGAGGTTGACCGTCAGAATCGGGCTGGCTACTCAGCCCTCATGCTGGCTGCACTCACCTCTGTGGGGCGGGAAGAGGACATAGCCGTGGTTCAGAGACTCTTCCATATGGGCAACGTTAATGCCAAGGCCAGCCAGGTACGTGGACATTTCTTCCCTGGGTCCCAGTCTGCTAGAGTCACTTCTACTTTGGGTTTGTCTCTGACCTCCCTTTCTCCAGAGCCCTCCCCAGCCCTGTCCCCTTCTTCCTCCCCAGACAGGACAGACGGCCCTCATGCTGGCCATCAGCCACGGCCGCCAGGACATGGTGGCAGCCCTGCTGGCATGTGGGGCAGATGTAAATGCCCAGGATGTGGATGGGGCCACAGCGCTGATGTGTGCCAGCGAGTATGGGCGCCTGGACACGGTCCGGCTGCTGCTGGCCCAACCAGGCTGCGACCCGGCCCTCCTGGACAATGTGAGCCGCCATGGGGTTGACGTGGGGATGGCAGGGTACCCATGCCTTGGTCCAGGGACCTGACTGTCCCCATTGTCCCTCAGGAGGGCACCAGTGCCCTGGCCATTGCCTTGGAGGCTGAGCAGGACGAGGTGGCCGCTCTGCTGCATGCCCACCTGAGCTCGGGCCAGCCTGATCCCCCTGTGAGTGCAGCCCCTAGCCCGGGGAAACCAAGCCTCCCAGCTGCACATTGGGTTCAAAGAGGATACCAAGTGTGCCCCGGGAAGGAGGCCTCCCTTTCCGCTTCCCTGGGGAATCAGCCAGGATTGGGAACCCGGGTTTGAAACTCTTGCACGTGGCTAGGATCTGATGTTCAAAATACCCGTGAGACACACCTCCATGTTACATGAGCCTGAGGTCTCCAGAGGGGAAGTGCCCTAAGATCAGACTAGAGCTGTTAGACCTAGCTCAGACCTTCCCTGTCAGTGGACTCCCGCTACTGCCTCCAAGAGGCTTCCACCAAAGAATAAGGGACCCTCCAGAGTTAGGGAGGGGAAGTGGGGTGCAGGCTCCCTGCAAGCCAGAGTTTGCCAGAAGCAGGGAGGAAGGAGGGAGGGCCAAGCCAGAAGTAGAATACTCAGTTTACCTCCAAGGAAGAAAGGCTTATTCTTTTTTTTTTTTTTTTTAAGATTTTATTTATTTATTTGACAGAGAGAGACAGAGAGAGAGGGAACACAAGCAGAGGGAGTGGGAGAGGGAGAAGCAGGCTCCCGGCAGAGCAGGGAGCCCAATGCGGGGCTCGATCCCAGGACCCTGGGATCATGACCTGAGCCGAAGGCGGATGCTCAACGACTGAGCCACCCAGGCGCCCCGGCTTATTCTCTTTTATAAAACAAGTGCCAGGCTGTTCTCAGTACTACTTAATTAAACTCATCCAATCAGCCTGTCATCCTGCACTCTCCTGTAGAGATGTGGGGAAGGAGAGCTGGAGGTGCCTCTTCCAGGTCAGATGGAGGCAGAGGCGGATTCAAAACCAGGCAGCCTGGCTCCACTGTAAAAGGTGGAGTTCCTCCTTAAGTGTGATCACAGGGTAGAGGGACAAAACCTCCATCAGGTCAAGTATCCCTGAGTGAAGGGACTGAAAGAAACCCTAGCATCCTGCCCACGGATGACTGACAGGACCCCTCCCCCACCTCTCTCCCCAGTCAGCCCTTCAGCCCCCCACGGCTGTGCCTGGTGAAGGAGAATGCAGTGACCACAGAGAAGACCCCCAGCCTCAGTGAGCAGCCTGGCACCCTGGACCTGGATTGGGAGAGTCTGTTCCGTCCTCCACCCCAGCCTCTGGGGCACAGCAGGGGCCAGGGTTTGCTATCCAGATGCTAGCCCTGGGCCAAGAGAAAGGCTTGGATGGCTCAGTGTTCAGGAGAGGCTCACCTTGGACCAGCAGGGTGAGGAAGGGGCTGAAAAGTGACAAGGCCCCTGAGTCCACCCAATTCCAGAATAAAACATTACTAACTCAACTTGTGTCTTGTTTTGGGGACCCATACACATAGCTCCCCCTCCCCCCAAGTCACTGGAGGACAAAGGGTGGGAGGGGCTCCGTCTGGAAGATTTTATAAGCCTAGTGACAGCGAGACAAGATCCTGAGTTTACATACAACATAAACGCTTTATTAACAATCGCAGATCATCCCTGTGAGCCAAGTGGTCGACCCAGACATCCAGGACCCTGTAAACAAACCCAAACATGAGATTCTGAAGGGACACCCAGCAACTGGCAAACTCCCACCCCCATCTCGCAAATCTCAGTAGACTCTTTCTACACTTCCCACCCCAAGAACCTCTCACCCATGGATTTGGCGAAGACTCCCTACCTCCACCAAGGGTCTAATGGGCCTGCTGTTTCCCACCCCTGTCCCGCACTCACCAGCCACAAGTTCAGCGCAACCTCCGAGCTTCTCGCTCTGACTCCAACAGGGTGAGCACGTCCCCCTCGCGCACGGGGCCTTTCACGTTGCGGATGATGGAGCGGCTCGTGTCGTCCATGAACTCCACGCGCACCTACGGGACCCATCGGGAGGACGCAGACGAGTTAGGGTCAGCCGCGGATAAGCACCGCGGGCTGGGCAGCAGGTTTCGATTCAGAGGACGTGTTGGGACCGGCCCAGAAATACTTAGAAAGGGGACTCCGTCTGGGAGGCAGAGCCGAGCCAGGAAAGAAGCCCAAGAGAGCCAAGTCGTGGAGAACAAAATTCTCGAGCGGCCAAAACAGTCACCAGGAGGCAGAGCTGCAGCTCTGGTCCTGTTCGGGAGGGGAGCACACTCGGCAGGGCATGGAGCCACAAAGAGGTCGGAGGACGGGCTAAGCCACGAGAAAAAGCAACGTCAGAGCCTGGGGAGTGAGGTCGATGGAGCTCAGACCCGGTGGGCGGGGCCCTAGTGAGGTCTCGGGGCACTCCGGGAGCCCTGGGATATAGGGGCTCCGGTTCTCAGGGTACAGCTGGACAGGCAGTCAACAGGGCTCCGATCCCGGGGCGTCCCCCCCAGCGCGCTCACCTGCGTGCACTGTCCTTGCGAGCCGGTCCTGCCCAGAACCTTGGTGACCTGGCGGAGAGACGCTGGGATCAGACCTGGGGAGCCCGACCCCCCACACCCCATCTCTCTTCATCCCAGCCCCCAAATCAGGACCCCCACCTCACCCTGGCCAACTTGATGGGCTGCACACGGCTCGTGTCCATGATGGCGGCGCGGCGGCGGTCTGGCGGAGAGGGGTCACGTGCTCCGAGAAGACCTTTTATACTACATTCTAGCCCCGCCCGCTCTCGCGAGACCATCAACGTTCTTCCCAGCAGCCCTCGCGGTAGAGTCGCCACCGTCCTTCAGTGCAAACGGAAGATGGCGTCCGCTACCCGCTTCATCCAGCGGCTGCGGAACTGGGCATCCGGGGTGCGCGGGGCTGAAAGGGCCATACGAGGCGGGGAGGGAGGGCTGTGGGCTCCGTGCGCCTTGGACCCGCTCCCGCTAGTCCCCTTCCTCCTGCACCCTTGGGCCTGAGGCTTTTAGTGCCGAGACCCCCCTAGGCCGGAATCCGTGTCTCAGCCCGGGACCCCTAACCCGTGACTCCTTCAGCCAACACACCCACCTCCACCCCAGCCCTGGACCCATTCTGGCCTACTCCGGGACCTTCTTAGCCCTGTATCTTGTGGCCCCGGCCCTAGATTTCCTTTTCACCTCCAGGGCCCATATCCCTGTACCATCCCTGTACCATCGCCGACCTTCCCTTCTCCACCCTTGGGATGCCCCTGTTCCCTCGCCCTCTCCTCTCCTCGAGTGCCCTGCGGGTTGACCTCCTTCCTCTCCTCCCACAGCACGATTTGCAGACGAAGTTGCAGCTGCGCTACCAGGAGATCTCCAAGCGGTGAGCCAGCCCCGCTCGCTGCCCACATTCCGTCCTTGTCCTGTTACTGTTACATCGAGAACAAAATTCATATTCCGTCACACCCCCTTTGCGCTAGGCCGGAATCTTGCCTCCGGTCCCTGGCAGGATGTGGAAGCAGAGGTTTGCTTTTAACTTTCCTGTACTCAGAGCCGGCTGCGCGTGGAACAGTGAGGTTAGACATGAATTCAGCGCGGGGATCGTGTAGCTGTTCAGTCCTCAGTGTGGTCCTGCCAGTTGATGTTGTCTTCTCCAAGCTACAAATGAAAAAAATGTGAGGTTCAGCGAGACAATCATTTGCTTAAAGTCACTCAGAAGCTAGAAAGTGACAGCTGGGATTTGAACCCAGAAGTGTCTTGATTCCAAACTCATTTATGTCCAAAGATTACTTAATATTTCCAAGCCCCTGCCATGTCCTCAGGGATACCAGCACCAACAAGAAAAGTTACTATCCTCATTCTTTCATGGAGCTCAAGTTCTAGGAAGAGTGAAACATAGTAGGGAAATAAACGCAACAGGTAAGAAGTATTCTGGAATTCTGTGAAGACAAAATGAAGTAGAGTAAGCTGGAGGGTGGCTACCTCAGGTCAGGTGGTCAGGAAAGGTCTTTTTTTCTGGGATTGACGTTTGAATCACCTGAATAATAAGGAGCCAAAGGGTAATTATTGAAAGAATATTTGGGACAGAGGGAACAGTACACGCCAAGGCTGTTGAGGCCCGACAGAGCCAGAAGTAGGAAGGAGGCCAGTGTGGCTGGAACAACACATGGCGCAAAGGAGGGATAGCCGTATATTGGAAGTCAGAGGAGTAGGCAAAGTAAGGCAGCCATTGAGGATTAGCATGAAAGGAAGACAACTAGCATTTGAATAACCACATTTATGTGAATGCCTACCTCTTGTAACTAATTCCAAATATCAGAAGTTTGAAGTTGCTTTCTATCCAGGGTCATTGGTGGGCCAGTTGAGGAAACCCGTTTATTAAATTTCCAACCTCTTTAGGGTAGTGGCGCCCCCTAGTGATTCATGTGTGTCTGTTGGGCACCTGATTCTTTTTTTCTTTTTCTTTTTTTTTTTTAAAGATTTTATTTATTTGACAGAGAGAGCGAGAGCAGGAACACAAGCAGGGGGAGTGGGAGAGGGAGAAGCAGGCTTCCCGCCGAGCAGGGAGCCCAACGTGGGACTCGATCCCAGGACCCTGGGATCATGACCTGAGCTGAAGGCAGACGCTTAACGACTGAGCCACCCAGGCGCCCTGGGCACCTGATTCTTAACCCTTCTGCTAGGTGGCAGAAAGCTATGGCCACACCCACGGGGGGGGTCATCTGCACTCCAGAAGTTAAGCAAATTCTAATTGCCCATGGGATATTGCCTTTTTTTTTTTTTTTTTAAGATTTTATTTTTAAGTAATCTCTACACCAAACGTGGGGCTTGAACTCACAACCTGGAGATCAAGAGTCGCACGCTCCACAGAGCCAGCCAGGTGCCCCAGGATATTGCTTTTATTTATTTATTTATTTTTAAAAAGATTTTATTTATTTATTTGACAGAAAGAGAGAGATAGTGAGAGCAGGAACACAAGCAGGGGGAGTGGGAGAGGGAGAAGCAGGCCTCCCGCAGAGCAGGGAGCCCAATGTGGAACTCTATCCCAGAACCCTGGGATCATGACCTGAGCCAAAGGCAGACGCTTAATGACTGAGCCACCCAGGGGCCCCTATTTATTTATTTTAAAGATTTTATTTATTTACCTATTTAGAGAGAGAGAGCAAGAGTGTGCGCACACACGTGAGCTGGGGGCAGGGCAGAGGGAGCAGAAAGAGCATCTCAAGCAGACGCACACTGAGTGCAGAGCCTGACGGAGGGACCCTGAGATCATGACCTGAGCCAAAACCAAGAGTGGGACACTTAACCGACTGAGCCACCCAGGTGCCCAAAGGATATTGGTTTTAATATTAAATTTTTATATTTTTATGTATATTTCTCATTTTTTTAATACAATGGCTATCACTTGTTTTAAGAAAAACTTGAGTCCTGGCAAAACAGTTACCAGACAAATTATTTTAAAACATGGTTGAATGAAAACCTGATGATTTTAAGATTTCTCCTCTATTTTTTCGGCCTTTCCTCTCTGCTGTGTTTTCCAGGGAGGCTTCTCTTCTTTTGAGGTTAGTGTTTCCATTTTAGGCTTCTGGCTTCTTTGTAAATTCACCCTAGGTTTTAGCCCAACCCAGGACAGAGCTCTATTCACTCGTCTACCCCCACCCCCTACCCCAGCTCTGGCTATAGTGTTGGCGACCAGGCAGGAAATGCAGGGACCTCAGAGGACAAGGTGCTCTTTGAGTAATAAGCCTTGATCCCAGTAAGGTTTTTCAGAGAGTTCCTGAGATAACCAGAAACCCAGGAATTCTGGAGCCTGGCCTTTGAAAACAAAGACCCTCAGAATAAGCTAAGTCTGGGGCTGTTGCCCAAGCATTTATACAGTGACTACTGGATATGAGGTGGGCAGAGCCTCAGACCCTGGCCTCTTCATTTCCTGAGCTCCTGCAGGTGGAAGTGAGGCCAGATGCAAGCTTTGGGCCATGGTGGGGTGGGAACAGGCCTGGGTGTCCAATCTGGGCTGCCCCCTTCCCTGAGAAGCCTCAGAAAAGGTCCTCCATACATTTGGCGCATATCTAGGCCTTGCCTTCCAGCACCTTCACCAAGGGATTCCCCTGGCCTGCAGCCCAGTGACTGAGGCGGCCGAGGCCAGCCTAGCCAGAAAGAATGACTTTCTATTAGGGGTGCCTGGGGGGCTCATTCAGTTAAGCGTCTGACTGGATTTCTGCTCAGGTCATGATCTTGGGGTTGGAGATCAAGCCCCCTGTCAGGCTCTGTGCACAGGGTGGAGTCTGCTTGAGAATCTTTCCTCCTCCTTCCGCCCTGCTTTCCCCTCTCCCCTCCCCTCCCCTCCCTTTGGGTGTGTGCGAGCATGCTCACGCTCTCTCAGATAAATAAATAAAATCTTTTTTAAAAAAGTGACTTTCTGTTAGCTTCAATGGTGGTGTTCTTTTCCCTCAGAACTCAGCCTCCTCCCAAGCTCCCTGTGGGCCCCAGCCACAAGCTCTCCAGCAACCACTATTACACTCGTGATGGCCGCCGGGAAGCCATGCCGCCCTCAATCGTCATGTCCTCACAGAAGGTATTGGCGTCAGGCAAGCCTGCAGAGAGGTGAGGACATCACAGCCTGAAACGAGCCCTTTCTCTTGCTTGTGCTTTTCAAGGTCCCACTTACTGAGCCATCAGCTGTGTCAGGAACTGTGCTTCCGGGGCTTTTCAGGGGAGAGCTCTTTGAATCCCCACCCAGCCCAGGGTAGGGGTTGGGCCTCAGCCAGGGGAGTGTTTCCTACAAAGCAAATGAAGCTCCAGGCTCCCATCAAGGGCTCTGGGAGAAGACCAGGTGTTGTTTTTGTAGTGGTTTTTTTTTTTAATTGAGGCGTAATTGACATATAACATTATGTGAGTTTCAGGTGTACAATGTAAAGATTTGATATTTGTGTACATTGTGAAATGATCACCACAGTAAGTCTTATTTATGTTTTTTTCTTTTTTTTTTTTTTTAATTTATTTATTTGAGAGAGAGAGAGAATGAGATGGGGGAGGGTCAGAGGGAGAAGCAGACTCCCTGCCGAGCAGGGAGCCCGATGCGGGACCCGATCCTGGGACTCCAGGATCATGACCTGAGCCGAAGGCAGTCGCCCAACCAACTGAGCCACCCAGGCGCCCTACACATTTTTTTCTTGTGATGAGAACCTTTAAGATCTACTCTTAGCAACTTTCAAATATGCAAGAGTATTGTTAACTACAGTCACCATGCTGTATAGTACATCCCTGGGACTTATTTATTTTATAATGGGAAGTTTGTACCTTTTGGCCCCCTTCACTCATTTCACCCACCCCGTACCTGTCTCCTGCCTCTGGTGACCATCAGTCTGTTCTCTGTATCTTTGAGTTTGGTTTTTTGTTTTGTTTTTAGATTCCACACATAAGTGAGATCCTACAGTATTTGTCTCTGATTTATTTCACTTGGCGTAGTACTCTCAGGGTCCATACATGTTGTTGCAAATGGAGGATTTCTTTCTTTTTTATGGCTGAAAAGTATTCCATTCTGTGTGTATACGTGTATTATGTATGTGTATATATACACACACACCGCACATCTTCTTTGTACTCTTCTTAAAGAAAGAATTGTATTTTTTTTTAAGTAGGCTCCACACCCAACATGGGCTTTTTTTTTTTTTTAAGATTTTTATTTTTTATTTATTTCTTCATGAGAGAGAGAGAGAGAGGCATAGGGAGAAGCGGGCTCCCTGCAGAGCAGGGAGCCCGATGCAGGACTTGATCACAAGACCCTGGGATCATGACCTGAGCTGAAGGCAGACACTTAACCGACTGAGCCACCCAGGCACTCCCCAACATGGGGCTTGAACTCACGACCCTGAAATCAAGAGTCGGATTCTCCACCAACTGAACCAGCCAGGCGCCCCAAAGAAAGAATTGTATAAATCTCAGGCCCCTTAAAATCGGTTTGGTCCCTGGCCTCAGGTGCCTTCTCTTAAATAAATGGGGACGATAACAATATCTACTTTAGGGAGTTTATCTCAGTCCACTTGGCTGCTATGACAGTATCATAGACTGTGGTGGTTTATAAACAACAGAAACATATTTCCCACAGTTCTGGAGGCTGGGAAGTCCAGGATCAAGGTGCTGGCAGATTCCATGTCTGGTGAGGGCACTCTTCTTGGTTCACAGATGGCATTTTCTTGCTATGTCCTCACATGGTGGAAGGGTTAAGGGGTGTCTAGGATCTCTTATAAGGGCACTAATCCCATTCATGAGGGCTCCTCCTCCAGGACCTAATCACCTCCCAAGTGCTCTACCTCCAAATACCATCATGTTGGGGGTTGCAGTTTCAACATAGGAGTTTGGGAGAGACAAAACATTCGGTCTATAGCAGAGTTGTTATGAAGGTTAATCTTTATAATTAACATCTGTAAGGTTTTAGAATGGAGTCAATGCCATGCCTGCCTACTTACCTCTCCACAAGTTAGGCAGTGATGGCCCCTGCTGGAGAAGAGGAAATTGAGCAGAGAGAGGCCACGTGACCTAACTGGGTCACACAGCTAGTGGGGAGCAGAAGCAGGATTTCAAATCAGTTTGCTCAGACCCCAGTGGTGTCTGGGCTCTACAGCCAGTTCATGGTGTGGTCTGCAGCCAGTGTTTTGGCTTTGTTGAGCCTCCGTTTCTTCATCTGTAAATCAGGGGTGGTGGGCTTGCAGTGTGACAAGCTCTGTAAGGTGATGAGGCCAGGTAGGGCCTGCTGTATAGTTAGAACTTGGTGAATGGTCCTTGTTACCTTCTGATTCGCCAGAGTCCAGCACCAGACTGGCACACTACCCAGTTCTCCTCAGACTCCCTCACTTGCCCTGCATTTCCTAGGGAGGCTGCTTCTGCCTCTTCCACCTCCTTCAGACTCCTGGGAGGGTGGGAGGCCCTGGAACCCCTGCTCCTGGGAGCGTCCTCCACAATGAGAGCCTGCCCGCCCGCCTCCTCTCCCTTTGGACTTAACCGTGTGTGCAAGCCTCTCCAGCCCTAGGCACCAGGGGCTTGGGTGTCTCAGGAGGCACCTGCCTTGGATTTGTCGTCACAGTGTCTTTCCTTGGGGCTCACTCTGGGCCAAACGGTATATTCTTCTTCTTCTTTTTTTTTTAAGATTTATTTTTTTATTTTAGAGAGAGAGTGCTTGCATGTGCATATACACACAAGCAGGGGGAGGGGCGGAGGGAGAGAGAGAGGGGAAGCAGACTTCCGTTCACTGGGGAGCCTGATGCAGGGCTCAGTCTCAGGACCCTGAGATCATGACCTGAACCGAAACCAAGAGTCCTACGCCTAACCAATTGAACCACCCAGGCGCCCCAAAAGGTGTATTTTTCAATTGCACTTGACTCTCAGCCTCATTAGACTATGGCCTGGTCTTAGCGCTGTGCTGGGGCACACGCCAGGCCTGCCACGTGGCAAGTGCTCAGCACCCAAGAGAGGAGACAGCAGTGGGCACATGTCGCCTGATTGCTTGGCCCTTTTGCCAGTGTCCTGTTTGGGGGCAGCAGGAATGGGGTGCTCGTCCACCCTGGGGCCACAAGTGGGAAGGGGTGCTAGAGGAGGAGCCCAACTATTTATTGCTGGCTTTGAGCTCAGGAGCCAGGGCAGGTTGACTGGGGGTTCACATGGGGGCTGGGGCAGGAAGGGGGCTGGCCAGCTCCCAGCAAGGGTTGGCTGACCCTTTGGGGGACCCTGGTGAAGGAGTTTGGGCGCTCTGAAATACCCTCACTCGGGCCTGCAGACCCAGAGTCTCGGCAGGCGTGGTCTTGCTGGGCACAGGTGTGGGCTCCCTCAGGTCCCTCCTCGCTGCTCTCTGGAGACCCGGCCCTAAGCAAAGTCTCTTTTCCCTTCCAGCTCAGCTGCAGCTGCCACAGGGAAGAAGGCTGTGACCCCAGCTCCTCCCATGAAGAGGTGGGAACTGTCCAAAGACCAGCCTTACCTGTGACTCTGCGCACCCCCACCTCACCAGGGGCACCTGGCTGGGCCCTCAGGGCCACCTGCCTGCTTCCCCTCCTGGTAGTCCTTCCTGGGAGAACGCGACCTAACCTGTGACAAATACACCTGGCTCTCCAGTATCACTTCCATCCTAACGTTTGAAGCCCCATACGGCTTACCTGGATTTCCTGGTGAAGTCTCTTCACTCTGCCAGCACTCCAGGGGCAGGGGAGGGAGCAGGGGTTCGTGAGCTTCAGGGTGGCACGCTGTCCCTGGGCACTGAGTCTGATGCCATGGGGTCCAGGGGCTCCGGCATTGTCACCATCCCTTCCCTGGGGGCCTGGCTAACCTAGAGAGCAGTACACTGGGTTCCAGGGCCTGTGGGTGTTTGGGTGGGCACTGATGGTGAAGGACTGCAGGGCTGAACACAAGCTGCTCCCTTAGGTTTCTCAAGAGCTCCTGTTGCCGTTGCTCATGAGGACACTGGCCAGCACCCCTCCACCGCCACCCCCATCTGACTCTGAGCACCCTACAGCTTGGTGGGGGTGACCAAGGACAGCAGGGCAACTCCCAGGGAAGGCTCACCTAGGACAGGTGAGGGAAGGCCTCCCTGAGCCAGAAACCTTCCTATGTGGGCCTGGGGAGTGAGGCGGGGTGAGCCTAGGAAAGGAAGGGGCTGGACCTTGTGGAGGAATGAACAGTTGAGTGAAAGCCAGAAAAGAAGCAACCCAAGTCTGGCCGCAGGGAATGGGGAGCCATGTAGGGACCTCAAGTGGACGTGTGTCATGGCTGCCCTATGGAAGAACCCCACAGTCCTTCAGTAGGCAGAAGAGATGTGTGATGATCAGAGTGTTGAGACTGCCCTGCTTTCTGGAAGCGCAGAGCAAGGCAGGAAAGGGTCCTAGTCCCAGCCAGGATGTATCCTGGAGCCCCACAGTGGGCCAGATAAATGCTAAAAGCTCATCTGGGAGAAAACCCTGGGCTGCAGCCCCCAGGGCAGGCTTTCTGGAGGAGTTGGGACTCTAATAGGAGCAAAGGTTGAGTCAGATTCAGAAAGGAGATTGGGAGGGAGAGGAAGTCTGAGGGCACAAGGAAGGCAGCCCTGAGGGCTTCCACAGACTGCAGGTAAGATATGCCATTGAAGGTTTCTGAATAGTTCTTATGCACAGACTTGAAATTTCACAAGTGAGTGGGGGTGGGAAGGAGGTCTGATACCTGAGCTCTGCGTGCTAGGTACTGTTTTTGAACGCTTTCAGGATCTCAGCTCCTTCGTGGAGCAATCCCGTGAGGTCATGGCTGGTGCCACTCCCCCTCGGCAGAAAAACAGGAATGGAAGGACAAGAACTAGCTCAGGCTCACTGAAATTGAACCTGGCAGCTGATGAGTCTGCCTAACTACTACACATCCATGGCTGCTTCAGCTTTTATCCCTGCACCCCCGCGACCTCTGAGCCTCAAAGATGGGACGCTCCCCACCCCTGCAGTGCACAGTCCTGTTTGTCACCTTTCCACCTGCCTCTGCACACCTTAGCCTCTTACCCATTTCCCCGGGGAATCTGGGAGGTTTTGACACAACAAAAAACCCCAACACACACACATATAATATACACTGTCCAAAAGCAGCTGTAACTTTCAACATTTTCAAATAGTGAAGCTTGCCAACAACCTGCAAACAGAGCCCCTTGTGGGAAAAATCTGGATGCTTTAGTGTTGCTTCCCAGGAAACGGGGGGGTGCGGCGGGGGTGGTGGTGGTGGTGGTAAATGCTTGCATACCTAACACTGAGGGACCGCCACTTGTCTGGGGTTCTGCTGGCCGTCTGACCCGTTGCTGCTTCTGAAGGCAGAGCTATCTATAAAATATTTATTTTCAAGAAAATACAGCCTCTGATTGGCTAGAAGGTTTGCATTTTATGTGCTTATTGGTTGAGCATGAGAAGAGAAAGCCCACGGGCTGCCTTTGCACATCTTGTTCCGGAAGAATAATACCCACCTACCTGTGAGGAAGACTGCAGGAGGCAGTGGGCGTGGGTGAGCCCATCCGGGTGCGAGGGACAGGACCCTTGATGAAAGCCAGGGCCTTCTGGAAGTGTTTCGTTCATTTATTCACTAAATATTTAAGAGCCTACTATTGTGGCAGACGCTCTGCTAGGCACCGGGGATGCAGGAACAACACAGCATTCCTGTCCTGCGGTGACCTTCTAGTGAGTCATCAAGACACTACGTCAAAGTAAGCTAGGTAGAAAAAGCTGGGTGCACGAGGGAAGCGGGGAGGAGGGAGGGGCTGCAGCCTGCCTGAGGGGAATGGCTGCCATATTAAATATGATAGTAACATTTGCTGCAGGATGCATGCAACACAGTCGATACTGTAAGTAGACAGCGACGAGTTCGTTTACATCCCCACAGTTTCTAACTTCAAATGGGCCCAACATCTTTCGATATACCTTGTCACTGGGAAAAGTGGGCTAGAGCCTCATATTGTGGGTCCCCTCGTATTCGGATGTTTACGGTACTCTTAGCCGCGGGCGCCGCGGATCCTCTGGGCGTGGGCCCCGCCCCCGGCCGCGGCGCGCGTGCGCGAGGATAAAAGCGAGGCCCCGTGGGCGCGTGGTCAGTGCCAGGGCGGGGGCGGTGCGGCAAGTGGCTGCATGGCGCAGGGCGGAGTGCGGCGGATAGCGGCCCTGGGCCTGGCCCTGCGGCTGCTGCTCGGCTTTGGGCTGGGCCTGGAGGCCGCCCCGACCCCCGTCCCGATCCAGTTCTTGGCCCAGGCCCCAGGTGAGTGAGCTCCGCGCACCCCGCGCGCGCGCCCCTCGGGCGGCCCGGTCCCGCCCCGCGCGCCGGCTGCGCCTCGCCATTGGCTGTGCCACTTGTTCGTCCCGGACACTCCCCCGGCACGTGGCTGGAGACTCTGGCCTGCAGGGAGCCCGGCCTGTGAGCGAGCCATCTCCGGTGGGGGACGGTCGCCTGGGTGGCTCTGCCTGCTCACACCCCACTCCTGCTCTGCTTTGGAGGACCTCTTTGTCACCTCCAAGCCGCCCTTCAGCCCAGCGTGGGCAGGAAGGCTCGTTGTAGCTCTGGTTGTCCGACCTCTGTGCATGGCCGGTCACCTGGCGCCTCTTGCAGCAGCTGCGCCCCTACACCCTTGTCCGACCCTGAGGTCATATGGCTGAGTTTCCTGGGCGACCAGCCCCCGCCCTCCCCATCCCTGCGCCTTCCTCCTCTGGCCTTAGAGAACAAAAGGTTTCTCTCCCTCTCTGTGACCCCAGGCCCTTGGACACCTGCTCCTGGGCCTAAGTGATCTTGATGGCCCTCTCTGATGTTCCCAGAGGCAGCTGGGTGGGATAGAGTGACCTCCCTGTAGGCACAGGTGACCTCCCTTTCAGCTGTGAGTTCTTGTCTGATGTGGTCTCCTGCCTCACCCCAAAGCCCCTGCCTTTACAGGCTAAATGTTCCTGGTTCCTTTAAAGAGGCAGGACTCACTTTAACCAAGTACCAAACTCAACAAGTGGTCTCCTCTCCTCAGGACACTGAGATAGGGACTCCTAGCGTGCTCCTTATACAGGGGAGGGAACTGAGGCTGGGAGGGAAAGTCACTGGTCACTTTTCATGCCTGTCTGACCCCACAGCCCTAGGAGGCCTGGTCTCCTGTGCTCTGCCTCCCACTTTCCAGGAAGAACACACTCCAGGGAGGGAGGTCTGGAGGTTGGCAGGGCTGAGAATAGCTAGGCTTGGAGAGGAAGCCGCACCCAGAGACCGCCAGACGCCCCCCCCCCCCCCCCCAAGTGGGTAGGGAAGGAAGCCAGCTCCGGGTCTGGCCACAGCTCTTCCTGGCTTCAAAAGCTCAGGGACTGTGTGGGCCACAGGTATCATTGGGCTTGGAGGCCTGTGGAGGGACTGGCGATGGAGAGAAGGGGGTTGGGGAGCTCAGGCCCTCGGAGTAAAGGTGGAAGTGGCAAGAGTACCAGGATCGACTGGAGTGCCACTAGGTTGGGGCCAAGCAGGTATTTGCACCCCCCTCACTGAGCCCAGGAAGAGAGCCTTAAAGGCCATTCCTTTCCTCAGTCTGTCAGGCTCCCTCCTGCTGGCCCACGTTCTAGGCCCTTCTGTGCTCCTCCAGATCAGCATGTAGCCCGAGCCTCACTACCTGGGGTCCAGGAAGGCTCAGATCTCAATCAGGACACAGCCTTGATCCTTGTGTGACTTGTATCTGTACCGCCCTGGGCTTGCGGTCAGTACCGGCCCTTATCTTCACTGAGTGTCCAGTCTGTGTGGATACCAGTTTGAGGACCATTGTTGTAAGTGGAAGGCAGGGCTTCAGGCATCTCTGAGAGGTGCATGAGACCCTTTCCAAGAAAGAAGCTGAGATCTGAAGGCTGAGGAGGAATCACCAGTTGCAGAGTGGGGGGAGGAGAGGAGGCACTGGGCCAAGGATCAGCACAGGCAGAGTCCCTGAGGTGGAAATGAGCCGGGACTCTTGGAGAAGAGCGAGGAGTCCAGGACAGAGGGAGCTGGATGAAGAGGAAGAAGGAGGGAGTAGGTGAGGTCCAGGAAGGGTTCACGGCGGCGGGGCTGGGCCAGGCCTTACGGCCACATAGACAAAATAGGAATTTGGTGTGAAAGGGTCAGGGGACCAGGGCATGGTTTTGAGCAGAGGGGAGGGCAAGGGCAGGAGACTGAATGATGTGACTCAGGTCCCCAGTGTCCAGATGGAGATGGGGACGGGGCCTGGTGAGGAGATGGCACATTCAGGATGAGGAAAGTGGTTGGATCTGGAAGGAATTTAGGAGGTGAGTGGACAACCCTTGGCAACTAAGTAGGTCCTCTGCCCAGGGCCTCTGTTTCCCATTGGCTAAGCAGGTGGGATATAACAGGCCCTGCTGACCCAGACCATGGGCCCGGTCCAGGGCAGGTTCAGAGATGGCCCGTACCCCAGTCTGTTTAACCGTGGATTTTGGAGGGCCTCTTGGGGAGACTATCTGGCCTGAAGCCTGGTAAAGACTCGGATCAGTGAGACCTGGGTTCATACCTGGGCTCTGCCACCAGCCCTGCAGCCCGGGGCCTTGCCTCTCTCCTTAGTGCCTTCTGCAGCATGGGGATGGCAGTAGAACCTGCCCTCCAAGCCTCCCACGGAGTAGGTCCTCAGCAAATGGTGGCTACCAGTGTCATTCCAACGCCCTGGGACCTGGCCTGCCTCCTGGTGGTCTCAGTCTGTAACCACTGTGCCCCTGGTAGTGGGGGGCGCGACTCGGGCCTCACAGACCTCACTTGTGTGCATCTTGCAGGCTCGTGCCCGCCCACCAGCTTCCAGTGCCGCACCAGTGGCTTCTGCGTGCCCCTCACTCTGCGCTGCGACAGGGACAAGGACTGCCCCGACGGCAGCGATGAGGAGGAGTGCAGTGAGTAGCCGCGCTCCGGGGGCGGGGCTTGAGGGGGCGGGGCCGCGGGAGGGGAGGTGCTGTGTGAGGGGTGTGGCCTTCAGGCGGGGGGGGTAATGGGGCGGGGCCTGAGGATGGGCAGGACTTACAAGAAGAGGTGGGTTTACGGGGAAGCGGACTTAGCGGGGGCCTTGGGAAGAGGGGCTTTCAGGGGGGCCAGTTCTTGGCAGGTGGAGCTAACAACAGGGAGTCTTTAGGATGTGTGGGTTTTCTAGGGTTACCTGTTTCTGGAAGGCCGGGTGGAGGGGCGTACTGCAGCACTGTTGGGTGGGTGTTTGGCACCTGACTGACCTTGTAACCCCAGGAATCAAGCCTTGTGCCCAGGACGGAGAGTGCCAGCCACCCACTGGCAGCCCCTGCCCTTGTGACAACGTCGATGACTGCCCAGATGGCATCGTGGAGAATGTTCACAACTGCAGTTCCCAGCCCTGCCCGGCGGGGGAGCTCCGCTGCCTGCTAGGCGGTGCCTGCATCCCACACACCTGGCTCTGCGATGGCCATCCGGACTGTCCCGCCTCCAGTGACGAGCTTGGCTGTGGTGTGTGTCATGGGACCTCCGCCTGCCTGGAGGGGTGGGGAGTGCTGGGCGTTAGATAAGGACACCTGACACCTTCCGGTGGGTGACCAGGCTTAGGGTGTGGACGCTTGTATTCTCCTGTGCCTGCATCCCCGTGGGGGCAGTGGAAGATGAGCCCCAAGGCCCCCCAGGCATTTGGAACACCTGTTCGTGTCCGACCCCACCCCCATCCTCAGTGCCCACTCCCCAGCTGCTGAATGCCTGGACTTATTGCAGGAACTGAGACCCTCCAGGAAGGGACTGCCACGTCCACGGGGACCCCTGTGACCCCGCACAGTGTCCCTTCTCTCAGGAATGCCACAACGAGCCCCGTTGGGGACCAGGATTCCATCCAGTCTGGAAACCGGAGTGCTTGTGGGGTTATCGCGGCTGCGGGTAAGATGACCAGGCCCTCCCACTCCTGGGGCCTGGGGAGGGGACAGGCTGCAGACGCCCCTTCTCTGTGTGGCTGACTCCTGCCTGTCTGTCCCCCGCAGTGGTGCTCAGTGCCGGTGTGGCTGCCATCTCCCTGTTCGTGCTGTCCCGGCTCTGTGCCCGGGGGTGCCTGCGCCCGCTGGGGCTGCTGATGGTTGTGAAGGAGTCCCTGCTGCTGTCTGACAGGAGGACCTCACTGCTCTGAGGATGAGCTCTTGCCACCACAGCTGGTTCCTGAGCAGGGCCAGCTATGAGGACATGTACCCCCGCAGCTGCTGGCGCACCAGCCCTCAGACCTGGGTCCTTCTGGCCGGGCAGCACCCGGACCTGAGCTCCTGAGCTGGCCCCGGAGAGGTTGGGGGTGCCGGGACCCTCCCTCTGGATTCAGGGAGCCTGGGTGGGGAGTACGTCACAGCTGGAATTGAGGGGCTGGCCCCAGGCTGCTCCCAGGGGCGACCCCACACGTAGACACTCCTGCTGCCCCCATCTGAAGGTGCTGATTAAAGTCGCTTCACATCGTCTGCCTGCCTTTGGGCCTCTGTCTCCCTCTGCCTGGGCAGCCAGTGGTCTCCATTCTAGCCCCTCCTCCATGGTGGACGTGTCCCGAGAGAGTGGGACTCGGGGACCCAGCCCTGGGCGCTCCCTCGGCCACTCTGCCTCTGGCTTCCTGGGGCAGCAGGGTGGTCTGCATTTACCCGCCGGCTCCTGTGCAGAGGAGAGAACTTGGGCAGGGCCCCCCGGAGTCCTGGGGGGCCGCCATCCATCAAGGCTTTTTCCTCTTTGAGATGTAAGCTGGGCATCCCAGGGTTGGTCTGGGCTCCACCCAGTTTTAAAATGTAGGCTTGATCATTGTGCAGGTGAGGGCTGCCATTGAAAAGACAGTTCCCAAAAGACGGTGGGGCGGGGGGTGCACACTACACCACGCAGGGGAAGGAAGCACAGGGTCAGGAGGCAGAGGGAGGAAAATGTGGGCAAGAACCTTTATCGTGGTTCCCGTAAGAAGGAACAGGTGAGGCAGGGTAATCGGGTTTGGGATTGGCTAATTTGAATAATCCCAGAGGGCTCTGGGGCAGTGCTGTCTGTCCCATAGGTACCAGCTTGTTGACAGTGACACCACTGGCTAGGAACGCCTGGGGCATCCGCCTGGGTCTGTGCTCTGCGTGGCCAGCCCCCAGAGACCTTAACCATCTGCAGCCAATGCTGTGGCTGGACCGGCCCTTGTGGTTCTTGTCGCTGGACACACTTCAGCAAAGACTATCTGGGAACTTCGAGGAACGAGGGTGATGACTCACAAGTCCTCACAAGAGGGCACATGGCACCCTCGCGGGCCACACAGCGAGATCACAGGTAAAGAGAGGCAGTGTAGACCTGGGGCTCTGCCTCTGTTAGGGTCCCAGGGTGGGGTGTCCAGGATTTTGTGGGTTCACTCTTTACTCGTGAATTTATTTTTTTAAAGATTTTATTTATTTATTTGAGAGAGAGCAGGAGCGGGGGGAGAGGCAGAGGCAGAGGGAGAAGCAGACTCCCCCCTCTGAGCAGGGAGCCCGATGCGGGGCTCGATCCCAGGACCCTGGGGTCATGACCCGAGCCGAAGGGAGATGCTTCACTGACTGAGCCCCCCCAGGCGCCCCTTCACTGGTGAATTTCAAGCATAAGAAGATGAATTGGGGCGGGGAGGGAGAAGTGGGGTCACTTGGGCAGTCAAGTATCTAGGGCACCCAGGGCTTTCGGAAAGAGGGAGCTTCAGGGGCCGGGCAACCGAATTCCTTATCTGGCGGTGTTGCTCAGAGCTGGGTCTTACTGCTGGCGATAATGTTTAATCTGGAGGGACACTGGCAATCAGCTTGATGTCAGGAGCTGACAATGCACTGTCCCCAGCTGTCTGGCAGTGGGCCCTGGGTGATCAGGGCAGCAGGATCCTGGCTCAGCGTGTGGGCTCTGGACGGATTGGTTTGCACGTGAAATGTGCACTCCACTGGTGAGCTGTTTGCTGTCTCTGGGAACTGGCTAACTCCATGAGCAACAGTGCCTCCTGGTCAGTGAGGCCCCGGATGTGAGGGACAGTCCCTCCCGGTCAGCGAGGCCCCGGATGTGAGGGACAGTCCCTCCCGGTCAGCGAGGCCCCAGATGCCAGAGCATGAGGAATACAGAAAATCTAGATCATACGCACCCTGACTGCTGGGTGTTGAGGGCAAGGTTCTTACCTAATCCTCATTTTCCTCATTTCCAAATGGCATGGCCAGGGCCCCCTGTAGCCTCCTTTGCCAGGGCAGGACCTTCCTGACATCCCTGAAGCTGAACTGGGTGTCTTGCCCCCGGCTGGGCCCATGCAGCCCACTGCTGGGAGAGCACCCAGGGTCCCACGTAGGGTGTTGGGGCTCCCACATCCGGCAGGCAGGAAGCTGGCCCCTGATGATGAGACGCTGGGGAGGGGTAGAGTGAGCAGGTGCACCAGGGAGGGCTTCTTGGGGGTGGTAAAGTTTGGCTTTGGGGCCCCACCTACCTCCCAGTGTGGGGAAGGTGGTTGAGGTAGGTTTTGGAGTCTGGGCCTTGGGCAGCATATGGGGGTGCTGAGCGCTCCGTCAGGCAGTGCGGGTGGGGGGCAGCGGGAGTGAAGGCTTGGGGGGTGGGCTGCAGCGGCCATAGAGGTCCCATCTCCTGGGGTACAAGGCCTTCTCTTGGCACCTGCTCAGCCAAGGTATACTGAGGCAGAAGGAGAACATGGGCTTCTTCCCGCTGACAAGAAGGAGTCCTACCACAGTGTAGGATTTTCTTGTTTTTATGTTTTTCTCCCTTTTGCTCAGGCAGGGTCAGTGTCAGTGGGTCAGAGGGCGAGGGGGAAGGTAGGAAGCCACTTGTCACATGCCACCTAAGCAGAGGTATGGCTCCTCCGTGGGCGTCACGTGGACTCGGTGGAGCAAACCTCCCCCACGGGTTCGCTGTCATGGGTGCTCTTCTGTTCCACGTATCAAACGGTGTCCTTTGGGGGCGGCTTGGACGTCAGCATCTAGAATTTCTCTGTCATGTCTGGTGCCTTGGGATGGCCGGGCAGCAGGACCACTCCCTCTCTCTGTGGCCCCCTGAGCAGGACGGCCTTCTCTCCTTCGTGGCAACTCAGGGCTCCTCAGAGTGCAGAGAGGAGACCACCAGATCTCCTCCAGCTGGGTCCTGGAACTGGGCCAGCATCACTTCTGATGCATTCTGTTGCTTCCATGGAGTCCCAGGTCAGCCCAGATGGCGTGGGGACCACACAAGGGCGTGAACCCCGGGAGGACCCAGATTGCGGTGCCATCCTTGCAGACCAGCTTCCGTGAAGGGGGCAGAGGGCATGAGCTGGGGACGGGGCAGGCAGGGGTGGGGGGCTCCCTGTCCCCTTGAGCCAGCTGACTATTGTGGGCCCATGGCTTTGCTCTCGGGGACAGCTCTGTCATCTGCACGCTGGGACAAGCACAGGGACAAATGTCTGTTGCTCTGAGCATGCTGGGGTTTCAGCTACCTTTGTTCCTCGGAGCGGGGCTTGCTCTGCTGTCCCTTGCAGTGAGTCACTTCCAGGAAACTGCAGGGACGGTCCAAGGTTTAAAGTGGGGAGGGTGTTTGGGGAGCCTAGGAGGAGGGGGCAATGGGCCAGGGCAGGTGGCTGGGAGGGGGTGGAGCAGGGCGGGGTGGGGCTGCAGGTGAGGATGGGGAGCAGGATGGAGGGGTGTGTGTGTGTATCTGTAACTCTTGTCATTCCTTTTTTTTTTATTGAGGAAAAATTCACATTAATCAGTTTAAAGTAGACAACTCCTTGGCATTTAGTACACTCACAGTGTTGTGCACCTAGTTCCAAGACCTTGCCATGCTCCCAAAGGAAGCTTCCCCCATTAGCACTCACTCCCCATCTCCCTCCCCCTATCCCCTGGCTCCTAATAACCCACTTTCTGTTTCTGTGGATTTGCTTGTTCGGGATATTTCATATGGATGGAATCCTACCACAGGTGGCCTTTGATGCCTGGCTTCTTTCACTGAGCATCAAGTTTTCAAGGGTCTTCCCCCAATGTTTCCTTGTGCCCCTTTTTATTACTACCCCCCCATGACCCAGGCAACGATTGATTGGCTTCTGACACTATAGATTCGTTGTATTTCTATTTTTTATTTTATTTATTTATTTTTAAAGATTTTATTTGTTTATTTGACAGACAGCGAGAGAGGGAACACAAGCAGGGGGAGTGGGAGAGGGAGAGGCAGGCTTCCCGCGGAGCGGGGAGCCCGATGTGGGGCTCGATCCTAGGACCCTGGGATCATGACCTGAGCCGAAGGCAGATGCTTAACGACTGAGCCACCCAGGTGCCCCTACATTTCTATTTTTTTTTTAATATTTATTTAAATAATCTCTACACCCAATGTGGGGCTCGAACTCTTGACCCCGAGATCAAGAGTTGCATGCTCTTCCAACTGAGCCAGCCAGGTGCCCCTTAATTGCATTTCTAGACTCATATAGTAGGTAGCCTGTTTTATCTGGCATTTTTTACCTGACATGCTTATTTTAAGATCTGTACATATTGTTGCATGTACTAAAAGTTAACTCATTTTTATTGCTAAGCCGTATTCCGTTGCATGGCTGTCCCACACTTATGTACCCAGTTCCCCTGTTGATGGATATTTGTGTCCTTTCCAATTTTTTTTTAAAGAAGAACCTGCTGGAAGAATTTTTTTTTTTTTAAGATTTTATTTATCTATTTGACAGAGAGATTGAGCACGAGCAGGGTGAGTAGCAGGCAGAGGGAGAGGGAGAAGCGGGGAGCCTGATGTGGGGCTCAATCCGAGGACCCTAAGATCATGACCCGGGCCAAAGGCAGCTGCTTAACTGACTAAGCCACCCGGGCACCCCTCCTTTCCAATTTTTTATTATTACAAATAA
Source organism: Mirounga angustirostris (assembly GCF_029215605.1). Lineage (NCBI taxonomy): Eukaryota > Metazoa > Chordata > Mammalia > Carnivora > Phocidae > Mirounga > Mirounga angustirostris. Next base: position 210,431,107 of record NW_026991709.1, on the reverse strand, counting down.
ACCTGCTATGAACATTTAGGTCTAGGTTTGTTCATCTGCTCTTATTTCTTTTGGTTAAGTACCCCAGGAATGGGGTGGTTGCATCACATGGTAGGTATATATTTAATTTAATTTAATTTGATTTAATTTAATTTAATTTTTAAAATAGGCTCCATGCCCAACATGGGGCTTGAACTCACAGCCCTGAGATCAAGAGTTGCATGCTCTACCCACTGAACCAACCAGGCACCCCTGTATATTTAATTTTGAAGAAACACCAAAATGCCTTACAATATGGGTGGACTCTCACTTTCCCTCCCCCAGCAATGTATTTATTCTTGTCCCTTCACTTGCTATGGGCAAGCTTTTAAATTTTAGCCATTCTAATAGGTGTGCAATGATGTTACACGGAGCCTTTTTTTTTTTTTTAAGATTTTATTTGTTTATTCATAAGAGACAGAGAGAGAGAGAGGCAGAGGGAGAAGCAGGCTCCCTGCCGAGCAGGGAGCCCGATGCGGGACTCGATCCCAGGACCCTGGGATCATGACCTGAGCCGAAGGCAGACGCTTAACCATCTGAGCCACCCAGGCACCCTGAGCCATTTTTTTATTGACGTGAAATTCATGTAACAGAAAATCATTTTTAAAGCGAACAGTTCCATGGCATTTAGCACACTCATAATGTTATGCAACCAGCACCTCTAACAGGTAGTATTTGAATCTTTTCATGGGCTTGTAGCATCTCAGAAAATATCTACTTGGGACTTTGACTGGGATTGCATTGCATTTCTAGGTTAATTTGTGGAGGAGAACAAATGTTCATTGAGCACCGACTGGGTGGCAGGCATTGTAGGTGCTGGAGACTGGCCTTGAACCAAACAAGGCCCCCTCCCCCATGGAGGGGAGTGAGTGGAGGTAGGGTGAGGGGGTAGATGGTCAGCTACTAAACCCTACTAAACCAGTGCGTCGGTGTCAGATGGTGCTAAGTTCTGGGGACTAAGAACCAAAGGAGGAGGGATGGGCATGCTGGGTTAGGGGAAAGAAGGGTCACTGTCTTTATATATGATAATCTAAAGAGGCTTCCAGAACAGAGAGACATTCAAGTAGAGACCCAAAGGAAGTAGATGAACTGTGCAAGTATGTAAGTGGAGAGCATTCTGAGAAGAGCAGACAGCAAGTGCAAAGGCCCTGAGGCAGAAGTGTGTTCCAGAAACAGGAAGTCTGGAGGGAGTGTGGAGGGGGTGGTGCAGTGGTAAGAGATGATGTCAGGGGGTGGGGGTGGGGAAGCACAGAGTGAGTGTAATGAGATGGGTCCTTTGGGAGATTTCAGCAGAGAGGTGCATGCTCTGACTTAGGCTTTTAAGGGTCTTCCTGCAATGAAAAAAAAAAAGCCCTCTTTAAGGAAGTGATTTATTTAACTGAAAGCTTCTGGCTCAGGACTATGTTTTCTCGTTTGTTTTGTTTTTGCCAAATTGGTTTAATAACAGCAGTGTCTAGGTACACTTTGTTCTGAAGCAACAATTATGTTAATTTGTAATGCAGAATGAAAAACCATGCTGGGGAAGAAAGGGATCTTTCTGATACTTTCTTCTATTCTCATTACAGTGTGAAATTTCCACTTGGATGGAGTACTTTGGGTTACATGATTAAGTTTCTTCATTTATTCAAAACGTATTTGCTATAGATGAATGTTCCCAGCCAGACAATCGCCAAGAGCCCAACTGTAGAACCAGCCGAAAGGTCCATCATCGGATGAATGGATAAACCCGATGTGCCCCTTCCGTACAATGGGGTATTACTCAGCCATAAAAAGGAATGAAGTCCTGTTACGCCACGGCGTGGATGAGCCTTGAAAATATCATGCTAAGTGAAAGGAGCAGAAGGTCAGGTATCATATGATTCCATTCATATGCCATGCCCAGAATAGGTAAAGCTGTAGGGGCAGAAAGAGAGTGGTTGCGGGGGGCTGGGGGAAAGAGGGATATGGGTGGGTAGCTAGAGGCTATGGGGTTTCTCCTTGAGGACTGAAATGCCCTACATTTCCTTGCAGTGCTCACTGCACAAAATCTGCAAATATACTAAAACCAACCAAATTATACATTTAAGTGGGTGAATTCTAGGGTATGTGGCTTGTCGTGGGCTAAGTCGTGTCCCCTCCAAACTTCTGTGCGGAAGCCCCAGTCCTCTGTACCTCAAAACATGACTGTATTTAGGGATGGGACCTTTATTATTTATTTTTAATTTTAAAAATTCTGACAGGGCCTTTAAGGAGGTGATTCAGGAAGCCATTTGGGTGGGCCCTGATCCAATATGTCTGGTGTCCTTCCAGGCAAAGGAAATTTGGATACACAGAGTGGCCTCATGGATGTGAATGTGGAGGGTCGACCACGTGAGGACACAGGGAGAAGGTGGCCACCTGCCAGCAGAGGAGGGAGGCCTCAGAGGGAACCAGTGGACTTGACCTTGGACTTCCAGTCTCCAGGACTGTGAGAAAAACATGTGTTTAAGCTCCGGAGTGTGGGGTATTTTGTTATGGTTGTCCTAGCAGGCTAAAATGTGTGTCATATCTCAAAAGCTGTTTTATTTATTTATTTATTTTTAAATTTTATTTATTTGACAGAGAGCATAAGCAGGGAGGAGGATCAGAGGGAGAGGGAGAAGCAGGCTCTCTGCTGAGCAGGAAGCCCGACGCAGGGCTTGATCCCAACACCCTGGGATCATGACCTGAGTCGAAGGCAGATGCTCAACTGACTGAGCCTCCCAGGCTCCCTGCTCAGTGGGGAGTCTGCTCCTCCCTCTGCCCCACCCCCCAACTCATGCGCTCACTTGCTCTCTCTCTCAAAAATAAATAAAATCTAAAAATAATAAAAACTATTTGTTAGATTAGTTGCAGGTTCACAGCAAAATTAAGAGGAAAATACAGAGATTTTCCATATACCTCTTACCCCTCCCCGATATGCATAGCCCGCATTATGGATATCCCGGTCAAAGTGGTACGTTTGTTACAGCTGATGAACCTGCCCTGACCCATCATTATCACCTAAAGTCAAGGTGCACTCTTGGTGATGTACATTCTGTGGGTTTGGACAAGTCTGTAATGACGTGCGTCTATCATCATAGGATCAATTACAGTGTTCTCACTGCCCTAAAAATCCTCTGTGCGCTGCCTCTTCATCCCTCCCTCCAACTCTGGCAAGATTTTTTTACTGTCTTCACAGTTTTGCTTTACCAGAATGTCATAGAGTTAGGATCATACAATCTGTAGACTCTTCAGATCAGCTTCTTTCACTTGGTCAGATGCATTTCAGTTTCCTCCATACAGTTTTGTGGCTTGATAGCTCATTTCTTATTAGCAGTGAATAATATCCCATTGTCTGGATGTCCCGCAGTTATCTGTTTACTTACTGAAGGACATTTTGCTTGCTTCCAGGTCTTTGCAAATATTGATAAGACTGCTACAGACATCTGAGTGCAGGCTTTTGTGTGAACATAAGTTTTCAATACCTCTGGGTAAATACCAAGAAGCATGATTGCTGGATCGTATGGTAAGATAGTTTTTGTAAGATAGTTTTGTATGATATGTTTAGTTTTGTCAGAAATCGCTAAACTGTCTTCCAGAGTGGCTGGACCATTTTGCATTCCCACCAGCAGTGAGTGAGAGCCCTGTTTGCTCCACAGCCTCGCCAGCATTCGGTGTTGTAAGTGTTTGGGTTTTTGTTTTTGTTTTTGTTTTTGTTTTTTTTTAAGATGTTATTTATTTATCTGACAGAGAGACAGCGAGAGAGGGAACACAAGCAGGGGGAGTGGGAGAGGGAGAAGCAGGCTTCCCGCCCAGCAGGAAGCCCGATGTGGGGCTCGATCCCAGGACCCTGGGATCATGACCTGAGCTGAAGGCAGATGTTTAATGACTGAGCCATTCAGGTGCCCCTGGGGTTTTTTTGTTGTTTTTTTTTTGTTTTTTTTAAGATTTTATTTATTTATTTGAGAGAGAGAGAGCAAATGAGCGGGGAGAGAGGCAGAGGGATAGGGAGAAGCTGAATCCCCACTGAGCAGGGAGCCCAACGTGGGGCTGAGCTGAAGGCAGACGCTTAACCCAATGAGCCACCCAGGCGTCCCCAGTGTTTGGGTTTTTAATAGGTGTGTGGTCATATCTTGTTTTAATTTGCAATTCCCTGATGACAGATGATGTGGTGCATCTTTTCGTATGCTTATTTGCCATGTGAATATGTTTTGGAATTAGACAGTGGTTGCACAGCCTTGTGAATATGCTAAATGCCACCAAAGTTTACCTTTAAATGTACTATACGCCACTGAAGTGTAATTTTATGTTATGTGGATTTCATCTCAATAATAAAACCAAACCAAAAAAAAAAAAAAAAGAAAAGGTGAAAGATGAATCAGCATATCTGTGTGCTGATGGGAATTATCTGGTTCAGAGGGAGCACTGTGGGGGTGGCTCCTCGCATAGGCAAGTGGGTTTGGGAGCGGGTGGCCGCCTGGCTTTGCTTGGGCTCGGGGCGTGTTGCTTACTCACAGCAGTGGAGGGAAGGCTCGGCTGGCATGTGGGTCTAGATGCAGGCTGGCAGACTGGTGGGGGTGATGACTATGGATGTGTCTTATTTTTTATTTTTTAAGATTTTTTTTATTTATTCATTTGAGACACAGAGATACAGAGAGAGAGAGAGAGCATGAGCAGGGGGAGAGGCAGAGGGAGAGGGAGAAGCAGGCTCCCCGCTGAGCCAGGAGCCCCATGCGGGGCTGGATTCCAGAACCCTGGGATCAGGGCCCGAGCCGAAGGCAGACGTTCAACCATCGGAGCCACCCAGGCGCCCCTCGGATGTGTCTTTCTGCTGGTTTCTATTTTCTCGGTGATGCCTCTGTTCTGCTGCAAGGGTGGGGGAATGATGTCCCCATAAGGATGGGATGTCTGTGGCTTCTGTGCATTTTGCCGGCGCCACCAAGATCGCAGCGAACTACCTGTAGGTGGTGCTCTCTCCCTTTACCATCCAGCCATGAGGCTCCTTTTCACCATGTGCTTACCTTGGTTCATTTCCCGGTTCTTCCCGGGCGTGGGGGGGTGGGGGTGGGGGCGGTGTCCAGTGTTTTCTTTTGTCTCTAACCTTCCTCGCTTGCTGTTCCATCAAGTGACCTTCAGCTTTGTGTTTTTCTTGTTGCAAAATATACACAGCATGGGGGCGCCTGGGTCGCGCTGTCAGTTAAGCATCTGCCTTGGGTTGAGGTCATGATCTAAGGGTCCTGGGATTGAGCCCCACGTGGGGCTCCCTGCTCAGCGGGGAGTCTGCGTCTTCCTCTCCCTCTGCCCGTCCCCTCCTCGTGCATGCGCTCTCTAATAAATCTTTTTAAAAATATATACATAACATGAAGTTTACCGTTTTAACCATTTTTAGGTGCACATTTCAGTGGCATGGTGTGCAACCATCACTACCGTCTACTTCCAGAACTCTTCCTCTTGCAAAACCGAGACTCTGTCCCGGTTAAACACTGACTTCCCACCCCCTGCCCCACCCCTGGCTCCCACCATCTACTCTCTGTCTCTATGAATTTGACTCCTCTAGGAACCTCATAGAAATGGAATCATGCAGCATTTGGCTTTTTGTGCCCGGCTCATTTTACTTACATAGGGTCTTCAAGGTGTGTCCATGTTGTAGCAGGTGTCAGAATTTCTGTATGTTTTTTAATTTTTGAAAGGCTACCTTATTTCCTTCCACGTATTAGAAATGTAACAAGTCTTTTAAACTGTGCTAGTGTTTATCTTAAGCTGGTTTCTGCTTTCCTCAATGCTTTGCTAACAGACTTGCAAGAACGTTGTGTGGGCTGCCCCAGCCCTGGGTCTGCACCAGCCCTATCATGCACAGGTCTGAAGGTGTCGTGGCAAAAACAAGGGTCTTGTCAGAAACAAGCCTGTCAGCTGCCAGAGATAAATTACCCTGATTTTCTGAGGTTAACTCATCTGTGCTTTTCTGGCCAAATTGTCCTCTGGTCACGATGTCACCCTACCCCCCCCCAATCCCGCCCCATGGTGAGATTTGGATGGCAGTATTTTATTTAGGATTTCTGCTTCTAGGTGACAGTATTGAAGATTGGTGTCAATTTTCCTATCTTGGTCCATAGTCTTTCTTACCTGTTTTTATTTTTATCAAGGTGAAATATACATAAGAAAATTAACCCTTTGGGTGGCACCCTGGTGGCTCAGTCGGTTAAGCGCCCGACTCTTGATTTTGGCTCAGGTCATGACCTCAGGCTTGTGAGATGGAGCCCTGCTTTGGGCTCTGAGCTCAGTATGGAGTCTGCTTGAGATTCTCTCTTGCCCTCTGCCACTCCCTCTGCTTGTGCATGTGCACTCTTTCTCTCCCCCCACCCTCAAATAAATAAATAAATAAATAAATAAATAGAATCTGGAAAAAAAGAAAATTAACCCTTTGAAAGCAAACAGTTCAATGACACGTACGTAGTACATTCACAATGTCGTACAGCCACCACCTTTGTCTGGTTCCAGAACGTTCCCATCACCGCAAAAGGAAACCCCATACTCCTTAAGCAGTTGCTCCCCGCCCCGCTTCCTTTTTCCCTTGGTAACCACCAATCGGCCTGTGTCTCCATGGATTTGCCTATTGTGGAGATTTCATATGAACAGAATCATGTGATACGTCGCCGTGTGTGTCTGGCTTCTTTCCCTTAGCATCGTGTTTTTGAGGTGCGTCTGCGCTGTACCCTCTCTGGTTTGGTTTGTGGGTTACACTATCCTCCGAAAGGAAAGCAGCTGTTCCCCTCCTCTTACTCTTTTTTCCTGTTCCTGGTTTCAACCTGCATCAGATGGGAATTATCTGCTACCTGAAGTGCCAATAAAATTTGATTGTAAAACCCTCTGGGTTCTGTCCTTTAGGGAGAGGTCCTTGTCCCCCCTTTATTTCCATGTCAGTCACATTTACGGATCTACTCAAGTTTTCTGATTCTTCTTGGTATGATTTTTTGCATTCTGTTTTTTTTTTTTAATTTAAAACATATATTTTGCATTATGTTTCCCCATAAATGTATTCATTTCATCTAGATCTTCAGATCTATTGGCTTATAGTTCTTTAGTTTTTTGTTTTTAAATATTTTATTTATTCATTTGAGAGAGAGAGAGAGACAGGGAACACAAGCAGGGGGAGAGGCAGAGGCAGACTCCCCGCTGAGCAAGGAGCCCAACGCAGGGGCTTGATCCCAGGACCCCAGGATCATGACCTGAGCCGAAGACAGATGCTTAACCGACTGAGCCACCCAGGTGCCCCTATAGTTCTTTAGTTTTGTTTCAGTTTTCTGTTTTGTTTTGTGTTTACCACCCCTCACCCACCACCCTTGCAGCCAGCAATCGGTTCTTTGTATCTGAATTTGGATTTTTTTTTTTTTTTTTTATTCCACAAGTGAGGTCATGTGGTGTTTGTCTTTCTCTGTCTGACTTATCTCACTGAGCAGAATGCCCTCAAGGTCCATCCATGTTGTTGGAAATGACAGGATTTCCTTCTTTTTTGAGGTGAATCCTATTAGCTTGTATATATTCATTTTCTTTTTTCTTTTCTTTTTTTTTTCTTTTTTTTTTTAAAGATTTTATTTATTTATTTGAGACAGAGAGAATGAGAGACAGAGAGCATGAGAGGGAGGAGGGTCAGAGGGAGAAGCAGACCCCCTGCCGAGCAGGGAGCCCGATGCGGAACTCGATCCCGGGACTCCAGGATCATGACCTGAGCCGAAGGCAGTTGCTTAACCAACTGAGCCACCCAGGCGCCCTATATTCATTTTCTTTATGCATTTCCTCAGATGCATAAATACACTTAGATCCTTTCCCTGTCTTGGCTCTTGTGAATCATGCGGCAGTGAACCTGGGGGTGCAGACATCTTTTCATGACAGATTTTATTTCCTTTGGGTAAAATACCCAGAAATGGTAGTTCTAGTTTTCATTTTTTGAGGACCCTCAGATACTCTTATCCTCTATACTGTTAGTTGCACCCATTTGCTTTCCCACCGGAAGATGCACAGGGATCTCCTTTCTCCCCGGCCGATGCGATTGTTAACTTCTCATTGTTTTGATCTATAGTTGCTCTTAACTTCATGTATATTTTTAAAACTCTTCTCACTTGCCCCTGCTCGTTCTCTCCAAGTGTTTATCTCCTTAGTCTTCCCAAAGAGCCAGGGTTTGGTTTTTATTCTCGGCATTTTTGTTCCTTTGCCCTCTGTTTTGTTGATTCGTGCTTTAATCTGTGTTACTTCCTTGTTTTCTTGTGTCGGGTTTTCTCTATTGTGCACTTGCTGGCCTGCCGCCAGGTCCCCTCTCTGGCTGAGCTCAGCCTCCTGCCGTGGACGTGCCTGGCTGGGTGCCTGTGGTCAGGTTCAGAGGTCCTGGCCAGGCTGATCGACTCTCAGTCCTGGATTGTGAATCTAGGGGCTGCATGGGTGAGGCCAGGCTTCTTAGGGCTGAGTGGTGGGGCAGGGCTAGGGACTTAGGTACAGGCAAAGGGGTGTTGCATCCATCAGGGGGGTGAAGCCAGTGGAAGAAGAGATGAGGGCAATCCCAGAAGGCTTCCTGGAAGAGTAGCCTTATCTGGGCTGAGAGGTGGGTGGAAGTGGGCCTTGAATGGTGAACCTTTAGCATTTTGGAAAGGGCTTGTGGGGCCCTCTAAAGAATGGATAAAAACCTTGTACCTAGAATCAAACAGGACAACTGTAGAGAAAGCCCACAGACACACAGGACAGCATGCCTAGGTCACTAGTGTGCAAAGAGAAACACTTGACACACTGGGGAACACGCTTGAGCATGTATGGGCTGTAAGCAGTGTGGCCTCAGTGAGCACCCAGAACACACCTGACCTGAAAACAGCTCTTCAAATATTTGCACACGAATGATCACAGCAGCACATTTCACAATGGCCAAAAGGCAGAAACAAGCGGAATGGCCGTCAGCACATGAATGCATAAACCAAATGTGACCTAGCCATACAATGGAATATTATTCATCCATAAAGAGGGACAACATAATGAACCTGCAAAACATGAGGCTGAGTGAAAGGAGCCAGACACAATAGGTCACGTAAGGTGTGATTTCTTTGCTATGATTCCATTGCTTGGAAAAAGCAAACCCACAGAGACAGAAGGCTGGTGGGTGGTTGCCAAGGACTCGAGGAAGGAGGAGGGGGGTGTGAGTGCTAATGGGGCGGGGTTTCCTTTTGAGGGGGTTGGAAATGTCTTGGAACTGGATAGAGGTGGTGGTGGTGTGCCACTGAATTGTTCACTTTATTTTATATTTTTTAAAGATTTATTTATTTGACATGGAGTGGGAGTTGGAGAGCAAGCACAAGCAGGGGGAGCGGCAGGCAAAGGGAGAGGCAGGCTCCCTGCTGAGCAGGGCCTGGGATCACAACCGCTTAACAGACTGAGCCACCCAGGTGCCCCCGAATCATTCACTTTAAGGTGATTAATTTTATGTGAATTTGACCTCGATAAAAAAACATACACCAAGAAAAACTTTTCCATCTTTTCGATAGATTTGGAGTATGAAAAGAAAATCTAGCATGTTCTAGCTGGCAATATGCCTGCTTCCTCTGTGCAGTTTTTTTTTTTAATTTTTTTAAAGTAATCTCTATGCCCATTGTGGGGGCTCAAACTCACAACCCGGAGCTCAGGCTCACAACCTGGAGATCAAGAGTCCCATGCTCGGCCGACTGAGCCAGCTGGGTGCCCTGCCCCACCCCCATGCAGTTTTTGAAATCTTTTTATTGTTTTATTGTGAAACGGCATCTATAAAAAGGTACATAAAACAAACTATGGGTACTTATAAAGTGAACATCTGCTTACACCCACTTTTCAGTTAAAAAGCTCGTTCTCCCATTCTTTCCCCTCCCATTTTGTTTTATTGGAATTTTGGCAAACATGAAAAACAGAAACATATTAATAGAAAAAAGAAAGTACCAATCATCGATATCTCTACCACTCCAAATTCATTACTGTTGATATTTTGACATATTTGCTTCTACTATTTTCTGTGTATATTTCCTAAAAATATGCAAATGATTTGGGCGCCTGGCTGGCTCAGTTGGTAGAGCGTGCGATTCTTGACCTCTGGGTTGTAAGTTTGAGCCCCACATTGGGTGTAGAGATGACTTAAAGTCTTAAAAAATTATACAAGTAATTTATAAATAAATGCATCCTTAAAAAGTAGGAAGTTATAATGAAACTGCCTTCTGGTCTGCAAACTTCGTTACTGCCAACTACATAGTCTTTATTTTTTTTTTATTTTTTTAAAAGATTTATTTATTTATTTGACACAGAGAGAGAGTGAGAGCGAGAGCACAAGCATGGGGAGCGGCGGGCAGGCAGAGGGAGAGGGAGAGGGAGAAGTAGGCGATGTGGGGCTTGATCCCAGGACCCTGGGATCATGACCCGAGCCAAAGGCGGATGCTTAACGACTGAGCCACCCAGGCGCCCCCCCCCTTTTTTTTTTTAAGATTTTATTTATTTATTTATTTGACAGAGACAGAGAGGGAACAAAAACCGGGGGAGCGGGAGAGAGAAGCAGGCTCCCTGCGGAACAGGGAGCTCAATGTGGGACTTGATCCCAGGACGCTGAGATCATGACCTGAGCTGAAGGCAGATGCTTAACGACTGAGCCACCCAGGCGCCCCCTTTTTTTTTTTAATTTTTAAAAAAGATTTTATTTATTAGAGAGGGCATGAGTGGGGAGGGGGAAAGGCAGAGGGAGGGAGAAGCCGACTCCCTAATGAGCAGGGAGCCCAACTCGGGGCTTGATTTCGGGACTCTGGGATCATGACCTGAGCTGAAGGCAGATGCTTAACTGACTGAGCCACCCAGGCGCCCCCTACTATGTAGTCTTTAGTCCAAATTAGAATATTATATATATATTCCATAATTTGTTTTGTATTTTTATGTAGATGTTGTGATTCTATACATATTTTTGCAACTTGTTTTCCTTTACTCAACAGCATGTTTTTGGTGCCTTTTCAGGTTGATAACATGACTATAATTTGCAGTGATAGAGAGCACTGAATCACATGCATTTTGCTAGTACATTTCCCTGTTACTGGCCTGTTGGATAGCTTTCCTTTCTCCTACTAACCACAAAGCCCCTGCAGCCTCAGGCATTGCCCATGTGTCTGAGATGCTAAGAAGCGAGGTCTGGGCTCTTGGGGTCAGCATGTTTTCAACTATTTTAGTTAGTGCCTACTTGTCTTAAAAAATGACCTATGTCCGGGGGGCGCCTGGGTAGCTCAGTCGTTAAGCGTCTGCCTTCGGCTCAGGTCATGATCCCAGGGTCCTGGGATCAAGCTCCGCATCGGGCTCCCCGCTTTGCAGGAAGCCTGCTTCTCCCTCTCCCACTCCCCCTGCTTGTGTTCCCTCTTTCGCTGTGTCTCTCTCTGTCAAATAAATAAATAAAATCATTAAAAAAAAATGACCTATGTTCATTTCCACTCCATACCCTGCCCCCCCAGGAAAATATTCCCCTCCTCACCGCCCCCTCCACCCCGCCCGCCATCTCATTAACATTTGATAGTAATGAACTCACATTTTTGTCCTCCCTCATGGTTGGAAAATAAGTCTCATGGCGATTTCAATAAGCATTTTCCTGACTATTAGGGAGGCTGATTGACTTTTTATATTTTATTAGTAGACTTTCTTTTCCAGCGCAGTGTTAGGTTCCCAGCAACACTGAGCAGAAAATTGAGTTCCCATATACTGATGGCCAGCACACAGGCACAGCCCGCCCCACAACTGACGTCCCCACCAGACTGGTACGTTCGTTACAGTCAAACGTATGCTGCCATCATTCTCCCCCTGTGGTCTGGACAGTTGTATAATGGATGTGTCCATCATGACGGTAACACACACAGGACCTTCACTGCCCTAAAAAATCCTCGGTGCTCTGCCTGTATTCATCTCTCCCCACTCCCCACCCCTGGAAACCACTGATCTTCTTACGGTCTCTAGTTTTGCCTTTTCCAGAATGTCCTGGAGTTGGAATCATCCATGACATCGCCTTTTTAGACTGGTTTCTTTCACTTGGTGATAGGCTTTTAAGGTTCCTCCGTGTCTTGTCGTGACTTGATAGCTCATTTCCTTTTAGTGCCGAAGGGTATCCCATTGTCTGGATGCCCGGCAGTATACTTCCCTGTTCACCAACTGAAGGACATCTTAGCTGTTTCCAGGTTTGGAAAATTGTGAATAAAGCTGCTGTACACATCTTTGTGCACGTTTTTGTGTGGACCTAAGTTTCCAACTCCTTTGGGTGGATATGAAGAAGTGCATTTGACGGATTGCTTTGTTAGAGATTCGACTAACTCCCTCCCAGAGTGGCTGGACCACTCTGTACCAGCGGGGACTGGGAGTCCTGTTGCCCTGCATGCTCACCAGCATCCGTGTTGTCAGCGCTCCGGAGTTTGGGCATTCTTATTTTTTGTTGTTTTTAAAGATTTTATTTTATTTTATTTTAAAGATTTTATTTATTTATTTGACAGAAAGAGAGCACAAGCAGGTGGAGTAGCAGGGAGAGGGAGAAGCAGACTCCCTGCTGAGCAGGGAGCCCGATGTGGAACTCAATCCCAAGACCCTGGGATCATGACCTGAGCTGAAGGCAGAAGCTTAACCAACTGAGCTACCCAGGCGCCCAGGAATTTTTCATTTTAATGGAGTCTATCTTATCAATTCTTTTTCTCAAGGACCACGTCATTGGTGGCATGTCTAAGAAGTTCCCGCAAAACCCAAGGTCACGTAGGTTTTCTCCTCTGTTATGTTCTAGGAGTTTTATAGTTTGGTGTCTTTACATTTAGGCCTGTGATTCATTTTTAATTTATTTGTGAATGGTGTAAGGTCTGTGTCTAGATTCATTTTTCCCCTGCAGGTGTCCGTTTGTTCCAGCACCATCATTGCAGGAAAGACTGTCTTTTCTCCGCCAAAGATGAGTTGACTCTATTTATGTGGGTGTATTTCTGGGCTCTGTTCTGTTCCATTGATCTGTTTTTCTGTTCTTTCACCAATACCTCACTGTCTCGGTTATCATAGCTCTGTAGTAAGTCCTGACATCGTGTAGTGTCAATCTTCCAGCTTTGTTCTTCTTCAATATTGGGCTGCCTCTTCTGGGGTTTTGCCTCTCCATATAAACCTTAGCATCAGTTTGTCAATACTGAGAAAACGCACTGGTATTTTGACCAAAAGTGCATTTTATCTGTAGATCAAGTTGGCAAAAACGAATGGGTTGACAATATGAGTCTTCCTGTCCATGAACATGGATATCTCTCCATTTATTTAGTTCTTCTTGTATTCCTTTCATCAGAGTTTTGCAGTTTTCCTCATATAGGACTTGTATGTATTTTGTTAGATTTATACCAGCGTATTTAATTTTGGGGGTGATAACGTAAATGGTATTCTGCTTTTAATTTCATTTTTTTTTAAAGATTTTATTTATTTATTTGACAGAGAGACAGCGAGAGAGGGAACACAAGCAGGGGGAGTGGGAGAGGGAGAAGCAGGCCTCCCGCTGAGCAGGGAGCCAGATGCGGGGCTCGATCCCAGGACCCTGGGATCATGACCTGAGCCAAGGGCAGACGCTTAACAACTGAGCCACCCAGGCGCCCCTGCTTTTAATTTCAAATTCCACTTTTGGATGGCTGGTACATAGGAAAGTGATTGACTTTTGTACATTAACCATGTATCTTCCTATATTACTATACTGGCTTATTAGTTCCAGGAGGATTTTTTTGTTGATTATTTTGGATTTTCTGTGTAGATGGTCATCTCTGTGAACAAAGACAGTTTTATTCCTTCCTTCCCAACTTGTATCCCTTTTATTTCCTTCTCTTGTCTTATTGCATTAGCTAATACTTCCAGTTTGATGCTGAAAGGCAGTGATACATCCTTGCCGTGGTCCTGTTCTTAGTCAGAAAGCTTCAAGCTTCTCCCCATTAAGTATGATGCTAGCTGTGGGGTTTTCGTAGATATTCTTTATCAAATTGAGGAAGTTCCCCTCTATTCCTAGTTTACTGACTTTCCCATGTGTGCTTTTTTTTTTTCTCTTTTAAATTGTGGTAAGATACACATAACATAAAAATTACTATTGTAACTATTTTAAGTGTATAGTTCAGTAGGTGTAAGTATAGTCACATTGTAACCAATCTCCAGAATTCTTTTCATCTTGCAAAACAGAAACTCTATACCTGTTAAATAATTCCTCATTTTCCCTCCTGCCCCTGGCAACCACCATTCTACTTTCTGTTTCTGTGAATTTGACGACTTTAGACACTTCATAAGTGGACTCATACAATATTTGTCTTTCTGTGTCTGGCTTATTTCAGTTAGCATACTGTCCTCAGAGTTGATCTACATCATTGCATGTATCAGAATTCCATTCCTTTTTAAGATTATATTCCATTGTATTTTCTCATGTTTAAAAAATTCCACTTCTGTGACATGCTTGTTCATATCCTATTGACCTCTTTTCTTTTGGGTGGCTCTTCTACTCACTGATATTTGGGAGTCCTTTCCCTTCCCTTCCCTTTCCCCTTCCCTGTAATCTCCATACCCATTATGGGGCTCGAACCCACAACCCCAAGATCAGGAGTCGCATGCTCCACCACAGAACCAGCCGTTGCGCCCCAGGCGTTCTTTAGTAAGTTTCACTCTGAAAAAAAAAATCTCTACTGACTAAACAGTTACTCCCTATTCCCCCCTTCCCTCCCAGCCCCTGGCAACCATAAATGCACATTCTATTTTTTATAGCTTTAGCTATTCTAGATATTTCATATAAAAGGAACCATAAAATGTGTGACCTTTTGTGTCTGGCTTCTCTTGTGTAGTTTAATGTTTTCGGGGTTCATCCATGTTGTAGCATGAATCAGTATTTCCTTTTTCTGGCTGAATAATATGTCTTGGTATGGATATACCACAGTCTGTTTACCCATCTGCCCACTGATGGACATTTAGGTTGTTTCCATCTTTTGGCTATTGTGAATGGTGCTGCTATGAACATTCATATACAAGTATCGTTTATCTGTTTTCAGTTCTCTGGGGGTATATGCCTAGAGTGGAACCGCTGGGTCATATGGCAGTTCTGTTTAACTTTTTGAGAAATTGCCAAACTATGTCCCACAGTGATTAACCATTTTACATTCCTACCAGCAAAGTATGTGGGTTGTTCCTTTTTTCCACATATTTACCCACATTGTTTTTTGTTTTGGGGTTTTTTTCTTTATCCATCCTATGGATGTGAAGTACTATCTTGTGGTTTTCATTTACATTTCCTAAGGACTTACCATGTCGAACCTCTTTCATGTGCTTGTTGGCTATTCGTGTATCTTCTTTGGAGAAATGTCAGTTCAGGGGCGCCTGGGTGGCTCAGTTGGTTAAGTGTCTGCCTTCGGCTCAGGTCATGATCCCAGGGTACTGGGATCGAGTCCTGCATTGGGCCCCCTGCTCAGTGGGGAGCCTGCTTCTCCCTCTGCCTGCCGCTCCCCCTGCTTGTGCTCTCCGTCAAATAAATAAAAAAAAAAAAAATCTTTTTTTTTTTTGAAGATTTTATTTATTTATTTACAACAGAGAGAGAGAGAGAGAGACAGCTAGAGAACGCAAGCAGGGGGAGCGGGAGAGGGAGAAGCAGGCTCCTGGCTGAGCAGGCACCCCGATGCGGGGCTTAATCCCAGGACCCTGGGATCATGACCTGAGCTGAAGGCAGACGCTTATGAGCCACCCAGGAGCCCCCAAAAATAAAATCTTAAAAAAAAAGTCAGTTCAAATCCTTTGCCCACCTTTTGTTTCTTGCTGATGCTGTAGGGTTCCCGTTCTTTATATATTCTGAGTGCTAGGCCCTTTTCAGATCTGTGGTCTGCAAATATTTCCTCCCACTCTGTAGGTTGTCTTTCTACATATCCCTTTTAGGTTACATTTATTAATGTGAGTATCTCTCAGCACATTTCGCAACTCTGAAGGCTAGAACAGAGGCTGTGTATCTGTCTACCTGAATCCCCTTCTCCTGCCCTGCAAGGTCAAAGGTAACATCACGGTTCTGACTTTGTTTCTGTGTCCTGCTTCCTAACGAAACAGCCCTACTGGACAGATGTTCTGGCCCAAACAGTACATCATTTTCTTTGTTGCTTTTGAAACTTGTAGAATGGTCAACAATTTTACATGATGCTGAATGGTTTTCCAAAAACAGTTTACCAACTCACACTCCCCGCTGTAATAGTTTGAGATTCTTGATCCCGGTCTTCTCCAACACTTGCTTTGTCCAATTTCTTTCTTTTTGCCAATTGAATGTGTCTAAAATGGTATCTGCTAGTCTTGCTTTGCATATCCCTGATCATTAATGAGATTGAATCCGTCTTCTCATGTTTATTGGTCTTGACTTTTTTCTGCTATAAATGTCCGTGTCTTTTGGTCCTATTTTCTTTTGTAGACCTGTTGTTGTTTCTTGCTGATTTGCGTGTACTCAGAACATCTGGATGTGTCTCTAGGGATAATGAGGAAAGGTGTGTGTACTTTTGGTTCTTGCCAGATTCCCCTCTTCAGGGGGCTCACCAGGACTGGTCCCTTTTCTATGCCAGTCCCAACAGTGGGTGCCAACAGTGTTTGTATCAGGACAGCTGGTGAGAAAGGGATTTCACTGCAGTCTTCAGCTGCCCCCTGCTTATGCTGAGTGAGCATGAGTGTCCTTCCATTCACACCCTTCCTATGGACCACCTGCCCGCCTCCTTCCTCCCTCCTCCTCCTCCTCCTCAGATCAGCTCTCTTCACAGATGTTTAAAAACGGAGGGATAATTGACATTGCTTCTCTCTTTTTTTTTTTAAACAATTTTATTTATTTAGTTGGCAGAGAGAGAGAGAGCACAAGCAGGGGGAACGGGAGAGGGAGAAGGCGGCTCCCCGCTGAGCAGGGAGCCCGATGCAGGGGCTCGATCCCAGGACCCTGGGATCATGACCTGAGCCGAAGGCAGCCACTTAACCGACTGAGCCACCCAGGGACCCCTCCTGCTTTGGTTCTTGTTCTCTCCTTTCTCTTCCCTCCAGGTCTTTCCATCTAGTCTTGAACATCTCTCCAGCTCCCCATCCCCCCGCCCGACTCACGCTGGCTGCCTCCTCTCCTGGCGCCTCTTTCTCCGACCCCTCAGTGTCTCTCCTTTCTCGCTTCCTGTGTGCTTGCTTCTTCCTGTGCCTCCTGCAGCTCCTGTTTGCGCCCCTTTCCCTTCCTTCCAGTCCCTCTTCCTGTTGTCTCTCCCAGGGGCAACAAAGCAGGGCCTTTCTCGTCCCTTTTGCTGAGCAGAACGACCAGATCCATACCCCTGCCCCGCTTCCTGCCCCCCACTGCCCGCCCCAGGGCCCAGCTTGGTGGTCTCCTCCCCCTACTCCCCCCTCCTCTTCCACCTCTGCCCCTCTAGGGTCCTTTCTCTCTCCTTTCTCGCTCTCAATGACCTGGCCTTTCACACACTTCCTCTCCCCCGTGTCCCTGTCCTCTTCCACCTCTCGATCCCAGGCCTCTTGTCCTCTTTGGTGCCCCCGGGGGCAGCACATCTGGCCCTGCACGGCGGGGGCGCTTGTGGTGTGATTCCCGGACCCTCAACACCTTCCCGCAGAGCTCCTGCAGAGGTGGTGACCTCACCCAGGCTGATCCTGGGGGAGCCCACTGGAACTCATCCCCTGGGCCCCATTTCAGTGTCTCCACGGAGGCCCTGGGATTCTGCCAGCCTCGAGCAGGGGCTGCCCAGCCTGACTTGGGTGAGCCTAGTGCCTTCTCCCCTTTAAGCTGGGTCTGTGAGTGGCTGGCCAAGGGCGGCCCCGTGTTGGAAAGAGGTGGCGTGGCTCTAGTCTTGGCTGGGAGCCAGGGACTCACCTGGGGGGGGGGTCTCTATGCACTGCCTGCTGAGTCCCCTGGGGGTGGGCATGTGTCTTGGGGCGAAGATGAGTGTCTCATCAGTAGGATATGTAATTAGAGTCCCCTCGGGGCCTCCGGGGTTGGACGAGGAACTCTAACAGGGACATAAGCTCTCAGAGAATTTGGCTCCGTTCCTTTTATTGGACTCCTTCTGGCCTGGAGCTGGCTCTGGCAGGCTGAACCGGAGGCCTGCTGAGCGCCCTCCCCAGCTCTGTCCAGCTGCCCAAGGGAAGGGAAGGGAGAAGGGAAGGGCGGGCAGAAGGAAGGGGCTGGAGAGAGATCATTAGCCCTTGCCCCGCCTCCCCCGGGGGAGGGCCGTCCCTGTCTCCAGAGCTGGCCCCAGGGCCACCGGTCCAGCCGCCCCACACATCCCAGCCCCACACATCCCAGCCACGGGGCACTGGGGGCCGGCCCTCGAGGCCAGTCCTCGGCTGGCTACGTGGCCGGCGTGTGCCCGTTGGCCAGCCGCCCGGCCAGCCGGCTCCGAGGGCCGTCCGTGGGGGCTGCCCCGGCCCTGTGAGCGGCGCCGTTCTTCAGCGGCAGGTGCTCCTGGACCGCCTCCCCCTCGCTCGAATCGGACTCCTCCACGTCGCTGCGGACGTCCTTCTCCATCTGGGGAACAGGGAGGGGGCGTGAGGCTTGGGCCGGGCCGGGCCTGGGGGCTGCAGGGGGGCACACACGAGCCACGCCTCCCCGGCCCTACCCGGCCCTTCTTCAGGAAGCTGTAGAGCATGCGGAGGATGAGGCAAGACCAGAACACGTGCAGCAGCTGCAGCACCATCAGGAGGACGTTGAAGAAGTAGTAGCCAAAGAAGGGGCTCCACTCGGCAATGGACTCGTAGTACGTGGTATAGAGGATCCTAGAGCAGCGGAGCAGGGGGGAGATGGGGCTTCAGCAGCGGCCGCAGCCACCAGTCCCTGCGACCTCTCACTTGTGTGACCCTCCTGGTTCCAGCACCTTCCATGGCTCCCTCTGCCCCCCAGAGGGATCGCGATGTTCTTTAGCTGGGCATTTAAGTGCCCCTCTCACCTGGTCATAGTAACCTGTTAGAACACACACTTGCTGACTGGCCATTCATGACCGTGAACCCTAAGGGGATGCTTAGTGGTCTAACTGCTCCCCTGTGTGCTCTTTCACACCTTCTCTCCCCTCCTCAGAGCCCCCCTGGCCCGAGGCCCCCCAGGCAGTGAGCTTTCGCCCTGCCCCGCCCCCGGCTCGGCTGTGGGGTCACCAGTGGCCAGCCTTGCCCAGGCAGCTGGCCCTCCCTGATGCTCTCCTCCTGGGCCTTCAGGGACCCGCATTCCTGTCTCCTCCACAGGCTGCCCTGACCTGCAAATATCGGGGGCTCCAGGTCACCCAGTGACCCCATCCAGTCTTGTGGCTGCGAACTCTGGACATGTGCGTCTCTGTCTGGAAGCCTGGGGTTCTAGACAGACCCCTTAAACCAGCACAGCCAAAGCTGAGCACCTGCTCCTCAAGCAGCAACTCTGAGCGCATGCCTGTTTCATGACCCTCGAGTGACCCCAAGTGTACCCACCTCTGTCACCTGCAGTGGTCCAGCCCCACCATGGCTCACCTGGGCCAGCGCAGTCCCCTGGGCTCGGCCTCCCCAGGCCTCCCCAGTTCCTGCTCAGGCCTCTCACCAGCTGTTCCCCAGCAGCCACCAGAGGGCGCCTGTGAGCCTGAGCCAGGTCTGTCCCTCTTCTGCCCACAGCCCTCCAGGGCTCTCTCCTCACTGGGGTAAAAGCCTAAGTCCTTCCTGAGGCCCCCAAAGCCCAGAATGACCTGCCCGGTCCATCCCTTCTTCCCTGTCTCCTCCTCGCTCACTCTGCTCCAGCCACATGGGCCTCCTTGCTGTACCTCCACAGCAGGCCCAGTCCTGCCCCAGGGCCTTTGCACATGCTGTGCTTGCTGCTTGGACCACTCTTTGCCTATGATCAGTACAGGTTTTCTCTCTCCAGTCTCTCTGTATGAATGCCATCAGTGACGTCTTCCCTGACCAGCCTAATTCCAACTACCTACACACTTCCTGTGCCCTTCCCGACCTCATTTTCTCTTTAGCACATCACTTTCTCATGCTTTATATTCTACTTGTTTGCCTTATTTACTATAGTCCCCACCCACGCCACGTCAGCTCCGCTTAAGCAGGTATCTTCATGTTGCTCCCTCATCAGCAAACAGACTGGGCAAAGACTTTAGTGAGTGGGTGTCCAACCCTGCCTCCTCCTCCATGTTCCGGGCACAGGGGAGAATGATTGAGCCCAGAATGCCGTGCCCAGTGCCAGGAACACCTTTCCTTGCCTTCTCCTGGAAGCCTCCCAGCCAACACCCCCAACACCATGGGTCAGGAAACTGAGGGTGAGGCAGGCCTGGATCTCAGACATGCCCTCCCTCCCTGCTCCCCAACCAGTGGGAAGGCAGACTCACTGCGTAGGGAAGAGCACGAGGCGAGTATAGAAGAAGACCAAGGAGAAGATGATGAAGAGGGCGTCGCACACTTTCCGCCTGTTTGTGTAATTGAACATCTTACCGGCCTGGGGAGGGCGACAGATAGAAATGGCCTCAGGCCAACGGTGGCGAGGGAGGGGGGGAAGGGGCGAATAGGTGAGAAGGAGGGTGCTGGGAAAGGGCAGGGCTTCCTCTCCAGGAACTGTCTAGAAAGGTGAAGTGTGTGTCTCCGGGAGTGTGAGAAGCTTCATTTCCCTGGAAGCCAGAAGGGGGCGTGGTCTCACGGCCGGGGAGGCGGGGTGGGGTGGGGTCTCCCCTCCCGGGAAGGCTGGGAGATAGGGCTGGGGGGAGGGTCAGGCTGGGAGGATGGGGCTGGTGGGGAGGGTGGGGCTGGGGGGGAGGGTCAGGCTGGGAGGGTGGGGCGGGGAGGGTCGGGCCGGGAAGTTGGGGCTGGGGGCGGGGTGAGGCTGGGAGGGTGGGGCTGGGGTGGGGCGGGGGCGGGTGAGGCTGGGAGGATGGAGCGGGGGAGGGTCAGGCTGGGAGGGTGGGGCTGGGGGCGGGGTCAGGCTGGGAGGGTGGGGCCGGGGGCGGGGTGAGGCTGGGAGGGTGGGGCTCGGGTGGGGCGGGGGCGGGTGAGGCTGGGAGGATGGAGCGGGGGAGGGTCAGGCTGGGAGGGTGGGGCCGGGGGCGGGGTGAGGCTGGGAGGTGGGGCTCGGGTGGGGCGGGGGCGGGTGAGGCTGGGAGGATGGAGCGGGGGAGGGTCAGGCTGGGAGGGTGGGGCTGGGGGCGGGGTCAGGCTGGGCCAGGCCCACCTCCAGGAGGTAGTCGGAGGCGTCATGCAGCAGCAGCACCAGGGACCCGATGCGCAGCAGGTTCGCGCTGTAGGAGAACACGATCAGGATGATGGTCACGAAGTGGTGTGCCACCTGCTCCTTGAAATCCTGCGGGAGACGGTGGGTCAGAGCGGGGATGAGTCTGGGGGGGGGGAGCACCCCACCGGGCTGGGGGCAGGCCCTCTCTGGGGGCTGGCTGGCTGGCAGGCATCTGTACCTTGTGGACTGTGGGTCCTCCCGCCTGAGGCACCAGAGGGGGGGGTCTCAGGGTAGGGGGTGAAGCCATCCCTCCCTATGCGTGATTGGATCACAACTCCCCCCCCCCCCCCCCAGCATCACTTCCCAGCCAGATTCTCGGCCCAGCCTCACCTTACGCTTGACATCAAAAGGCAGAGTGATCAGCAGTGAGACGTAGAAACTCAGCTCCAGGAGATACCAATAATACAGGGCCGGTTTCAGGGGCTGTAGGGGCGTGGGGCAAGGTTAGCTGTGGGGGGGGGGGGTCGGGGCTCGGGGGTGGCGGGGCATGGCTCAGGGCCCTCCTCGCTTGCTCAGAAGCAGGACCCTTGAATCCCAATGAGTGAAGAAGGTGTAAGCTCCCCGTCCCCGGAGGTAGTCAAGGGCCAGTGGTTTTGCAGCAGCTCCTGCTCGGAGGTTCCCGGTGTCTGGCCCCTCCCCATTCCGCAGGGGAGGCAAAAATACAGAGTGGAACTCGAAGGGGAGTCGTGTGATGTCCGCGGTTGGCTCTCCCGCCCGCCCGTGGCTGAAGGAACTCTAACCACCCCACCCCCACCCCCAGCCTCCGAGCTCCACCTGCCACTCACCTGATTTGGGTAACTGTCCCAGCACATTGCCGGTGTCCACAGCCATGACTCCTGCAGGGACACGGGAGTCTGAGGCTGCCCAGAGGTCAGAGCCCAGCCCTCTACCCCCCGGGGGGGCCCTCCCCAGGGCTGCTCTCATTCTAGACCCAGAGCTGTGGGCTGCGGACCCCCAGCTCCGGTGCACAGCGTGTCCTCAAAAGGCACCTGAGCGGACGCTTTTGCAGGGGCTCCCTCTGCCCGAACCCCTCCGCACCCCCCGTCCAGGCCCAGTGCACCGCAAGGGCTTGTGGGATGGGTGGCGGGGCAGGCAAGCGGCCAGGAACACTCACGTGGTAGAGGATGGACAAGCCACCAAAGAAGGAGCACAGGTAGAAAGCAAACCTCCAGCTGCAGATGGGGAGGGAGCCCATGAGGCAGCCACCGGAGGAGGCCCGGGCTCCACCCCCCCGCCCCGCACCCCCAGAGCCCCCGCCTCAGCCCCACCCCGGGCTTACCTGGCCTCGCAGAACTTCTTGGTCAGGCAGGGCCGGTCCTGGTTCCGGCGCCTCCGGAACCAGCGCTGGGTCTGCTGCAGTGTGAGGCCACACTGGGCCGCCAGGAGGGCCATCTGGGGCTGGGGAGAGGTGATGCGGGGGGAGTCACAGAGGAGGCTTCCCGTCCATGTCCCAGGACAGATGAGACCCAGCTGTGCTCCCCCCCCCACCCTAGACCTCGCCTGTGGGATTGTCTGCCTATGGACATGGGGGGGTCCCCCCAAAACAGGCAGTATGAAGATCAGCCCTGCTCACAGGAGAGGCAGGTGGCTGATGGGGACTGGGACTAAAAGCGGCTGGGGGTGGGGCAGCCCCCTAGAGGTTTTCCTATACCCTTCCAGAAGAGTCAGGTCTTACCCCCGCCCCAGGCAGGTAGTTGAGACCTTGCCTTCCACCCCTACCTGCAGAGGGAGGGTGACCACGGAGGGGGAAGGTCCCCTCTACCGAGAGCCACAGTACAAGTCTGCTGTGGTCGACGCCCCCCCAACCCCCAGCAGTCAGGCCTTCCTCTCTTACCAGCTCAGCAGAGACCTGCTCCCCACCCCCCCCAGGCGCAGGATCTGCCCACTGGGACAGCTGGGCTGGCTGGTGGAGTGGGCGTAGGAGCGCTGTGGGGGCACAGAGGCTGCCCTGGGCTTTCCCTGTTCCTGACAACAGGCCCCATCCCACCCCCAGGCCCCATCCAAACGCCCCCCCCCCCCCCCCCGCAGGCCGACGGGGATGGAGAGGGGCATCGGGGGGCTCTCACCTCCTTGGGCTTCCACCCTTCTGTGACGAAGTACTTCTCCAGAGTGGCATTGGGCTTCGCCAGCCTCCTGGCATGATGGCGCACACCTAGCAACCGGCTCAGGGGCATGCCAACAAATCTGGGTGCAGGGGAGACAGAGCCTGTCAATCCAGGTGGGGAAACTGAGGCTCAGAGGGGCCAGGTCACACACTGGGAGCCTGGAGGGGTAGCCTGGCCGCTGCACTGGGACCAAACCTAAGAAAGACAGCTGGGCGGCCGGTCTTCAGGGTGGGGATGTGGAGGTTAGTTTTCGGGGTCTCAGGCAGCTCCACTCAGTTCCAAACAGGAAGGAGAGACCCCTCACTGCTTGTCTCATGGTGGTCCGGGTCCTTGTCTGTCTCCTGCCAGGCTGGGGGGTCCCCACAGGCAGAAAGGAGCAGGGGCACTCCCACTCAGGCCTCCACTCAGGCCTCCCTTCTCCCAGTGCAGACATGTGGAGGGGCCCGGTCCCTGGCCAGTCATCATACGTCCCACTAGACCCTGCCCCCCGGAACTTCCTACGCACCAAACATCACCCTGCATTTGGGGAAACTGAGGCTCAGAGCAGCTCAGCAAGAAACTCCTTCCAGACTCAGTCATGATGGGGAGTGGGGGAGGAGGGGACTATCATTTCTTGAGTGCTGACATCTGCCAAGCATGGGTCCAAGTGCACATTAGCTGCCGGCTCATTTAGCTCTATTGTCAAAGTCCCCATTGTCTTGATGGGCAAACTGAGGCCCAGACAGTTCAGAGAGATGCCCAAGGTTACACAGCGAGTGGGTAGCAGACTGGCCCAGGATTTACTTCAAAATGGCGAGAACCTCTGCCTTCGACACTGGAAAAGCTATCTCATCCCCATGGCCCTTTGAAAGGACACCTCTGGGATGTGAACACAACCCCCTACCTCTGATGAGGCCATTAATTAAATACACAACCCCCCACTCCAGGTTCCAGTAGTGAACCTGGGCGTAGTCTCACGTCCTTCCACCCCCACACCCCGCAGGAAAGCTGGTGACTCGCCCTTCAAAGCCTGGCTGTCTTGAGCCTCTTAGAATCCCTCAGGCAAAGCCTCAGTCCCAGATGACCTACCCTCTGTGTGACCACAGGCCTCCCTTGACCTCTGGGCCTCCATTTCCTAGTCTGTAAAATGGGGATAATAGTACCACCTCACGGGGTTGCCCCGAGAGCTAAGACGCATAAGCTGCTCAGAACAATGGTGGGCACAGAGTAGGTGCTTAGAGGGTATCTGTTAAATAAATACAACCTCAGTGGGTATTCCTTGGGTCCCCCCGGGGTCCAGGCTGTATCCAGGGAGCCCAGACACCAGGAAGCTCCTCAGGAACCGGAGAGACAGAGCAAGATGCAGAATGCTCCCGTGTCCCTGTGGTCAGGGCAGGACAAAGCCAGGGACCCAAAGCAGAGGCTGAAGGGGGCGAAGGGCTCTGGGGAGTGGGGGAGGGACAGCAGAGGGGCCCTGCGGGCTTCCTGCAACCCAGCCTTGAAGGAACTGCAGAGGGGTGAGTGCAGAGGCCAGGTGGCCGCATAAGAGGTAGTGGACCTGCGGAGGGCGTGGGGAGGGAGGGAGGCGGGAGGGGGAACCTTGCGGGGGTGGCCGATCATGGGGGGCCAGCAGCAAAGGGGCCTGGCAGGGCAGGTCTGAAAGCTTTGACTACAGGGCTGGTCAGGTGGGAAGGGTGGGGCTACCTGGGACCAGGGAAGGGACGCCAGGAGAGATGTTCTGGCCCAGGAGACAGCCAGCCAGGGAAAGAGGAGGAGACCCAGTTTGAATCAGTGTCTGGGTCCCATAAGAAATGACTGAAAATCTACAGGGTTTGGCAATCAGGTTGCTGGGAACCTGTGGGGGTGGTGGTGACATATATTCGGGGGGGGGGGGGGCAGCACCAGGCTGCAAGAGGCTGGGGATGGGGACAGGGGAAGGGGAGGCAGGGCTAGTTTAGGCACAAAAGGGGAGGCCAGAGTGCTTTTGCTCCTTCCTTTGGCTACAGAGGGAGGAGGGAAGGTGTTAGGAGCCAGGAGGGAGGGGTGGAGAGGGTGAGGTGGGGGGTGAGAGAGGGATAGTAGGGGGCTGATGGAAGGATGGCAGGGGGAGTGAGGTGGGGGAGTGAGGGAGGGATGGTGGGGTGAGCTGGGGGTTGTGGGGGATGGGGGTTTGTGAGGGCTGAGGGGGGATGGTGAGGTTGAGGGTCACCTTGCCTATAGGAGAGAGGCAGGAGGGGGTGGGCAAGAATGTCTTTGCTCTTTGCTTTGGTTAAGTGGTTAAGCATCTGCCTTCGGCTCAGATCATGATCTCAGGGTCCTATGGAGCCCCCTCCCCATCGTATTGGGCTTCCTGCTCAGCGGGGAGTCTGCTTCTGCTTCTCCCTCTACCCTTCCCCCCGTTGCTGGTGATCTCTCTCTCTCAAATAAAATCTTAAAAAGAAAAAAAAAAGTTTCTTTGCTTGCTGACTGGCCTCTGCAGACCCATCCTTGGTCAGCAAAGCAAGAACACGCCCTCCGGGGCCTCCCGCCATTTGCTGACGACACCCAAGGCACGCCCAGACCCAAGCGGCAGGCCTCGGCGGTAACAGCAAACCAGCCCCTCAGAGGCTGGAAGAGTGTGGGCGGTGGCGGCTAGGGGCAAGGTGGAGCCGGGAAAGGCACGGCCTCCAAGCCAGGCTCCATCCAGGATGCATTAGGACGAAAACCACACAGGACGGATGGCCAGGGTGAGCACTGCGCACAGGGGAACGACAGCGGAGCCGGGCACCGCCGAGAGGCGGACACTCACCTCTCGAAGACGAAGCGCATGACCACCAGGGCCAGCGCCAGGGGCAGGGCTGCCAGCATATCCCGGGGGTGGGCGTAGACCAGGCCATCCCGGTCTTCCAGGGCAGCCCACGAGTTGTTGGGTGGCAGCCACAGCCTCTCCTGCCAAAACCATTCGCTGAGGCTGGACCACATCCTGTGGGCACATGGTCCAGTTAACGGGAGCGCAGCTCGCGGGAGGGCCCACCACCCCATCCTCACCGCCTGCCCCCTGGATGCCCGGCAACCTTGAGTTTATTACAGCCTGGGTTAAGGAGGGACTTGGGCTGAGTGCCCTCAGGCAAGTGACCTGACCGCTCTGAATCTCAAGTTCATTTGTCAAACAGGGGCAGTAGCCCACCTGTCAGCCCAGCCTGACAACACCAAGTGCTTCCCCGGGTGCCTGCTAGCCCTGAAAACACACCTCATGAAAAGGGTTATTACTTTGCACTTCACAGGTGCAAAAGAGGTGGCCAGAAGTCAGGGGACTGGCTGACTGGGGTCATAAAGTCGAGTTCTCAAATGTCCAGGAAGGTCTCCTGTCATGTGGGAAAGTGCCTCCAGTGCAGCCCAAAGATGACCAGTTGAGGAAATCTGCAGTTCGCTTCCTGAGCATCCTTCCAGGTGTGAACGTCGGCAGCCTCGCTTGCTATGAGGCTGGGCTGCGGCCGGGCAAGCGTGCCTAGTGATGACGTGCTCACCAGGTCACTGGAG
This sequence comes from Mirounga angustirostris, assembly GCF_029215605.1. NCBI lineage: Eukaryota > Metazoa > Chordata > Mammalia > Carnivora > Phocidae > Mirounga > Mirounga angustirostris. The sequence continues at coordinate 210,404,278 of NW_026991709.1, read as the reverse complement.
CGGTAATCAGGTGAGCTTTCCTTCCCCTGAGAAGGCTTTCCAGCAGCCATCTTGAGGAGCCCAAGCAGCTCTGCCCTTTCCTGAGATCTTAAGACAAGTGCCCAGACCCCCACACTGGTCCCCACTTGGGATGTTTGTTCATCATTATGTCCGTCCATCCCATCCATCCATCCATCCATCCGCCTTCTTATCTGCTGATCTACCTGTCTGTCCATCCACTCATTGCCTGTCCATCCATCTGTCCGTCCAACCACCAACCAACCCACTGACCAGTCATCCATCTGTCCATCCATCCATCCAGTCATCTGTTCATCCATCCGCCTGCCCACCTTGTCCATCTACCCATCTGTCCATCCACCCATCTGTCTGTCCGTCCATCCATCTGCCCACCCAGCTGTCCCTCTGTTCTCTGACTTGTTCATGCCAGCATGCGGCTAGGTGTTGGGGACACAGCGGGAAAAAAAGCAGACCCATTCCTGTCCCCGTGGAGCTCTCAGTCCAACACACAAGTACACAGATTCATAAATGAGATAGGACTGTGTGATGGGGCTGCTTGAAAATGAGCAGGGTACCATGATTTTAAATGAGGTGACCAATGAAAGCCTGAGGAGATACCATCTGAGCGGAGACCCAGAGATGAGGAGGGCCTGGGTTTATGCAGAAGAGAGTAGTGGTGGTAGGGAGGGACTTTCAGAGAAAGAAGCAGCAGGTGCAAAGGCCCTGAGGCAGAACCGAGCTCAGAGTGTTGGGGGAACAGCAAGAGGCTCCTGTGGCTGGAGCAGAATGAGTGAGGGGGAGAGAGTGAGGCGGGGAAGGCAGGGAGGGGGACAGGGGTAGGTCATGCAGGGCCTGTGGGCTTCAGGGAGGAGTTGGGATGACTTCCCCCAACATTTGTGATGAAAAATTTCAAACCTAAAGAAAAGTTGAAAGAATTTACAGTGAACTCCCAGAACCCACCATTAGATTCTACCGTCCACATTTTGCTCTACCTGCTCTATTTCATGTCTGTCAGTGCATCCATCTGCCCCCCTCCTTCCCCCACCCATCCGCCCCCCCTCCCCCCCAATCCAGCCATTTTATTTTTCCAGATGCATTTTAAAATAAGCAGCAGACATCAAGCTGCATCACCCCTAAATATTTCAGCATGCAGATCATTAGCTAGGCTTCAGTATTTGCTAATGTTTTTTTTTTCTTTGAAGATAAAATTTACTAGAGCGAAATGCATAAATCCTTAAGTGTACAGTCGCTGAGTTCGGACAAATACAGGTACCTGCATGACGCAGCCTCCAACCACGGATATTCCCGTCCCTCCACAAAGCTCTTGTGCCCCTCTCTGGTCAATCTCCATCTCCCCCGTCCAAAGGTCACCTCTGTCCCGATTTTTGTTTCCACCATGCATTCGTCCCATCTGTGCTAGAACTTCATAGAAACAGAATCACACACTCCATCTCTGTGTCTGGCTTCTTTTGCTCTGTGTAATGGTTTTGAGATTCATCCATGTCATAGCATCTATTGGTAGCTTTTTTTTCTACTGAATCGTGGATACATATCATTTGCTTGTTGATGGGTGACTGGGATGCTTTCCGTTTGGGGTGATTATGAGCAAAGCTGTTAGGAGCATACACGTCTCCCTGGTCAACCCCCAGGGGTGGGATGGCTGGATCACAGGGAAGCTGCCTGTCCAACTTCATAAGCAATGGCCCAACTGTTTTCTGGGGTGGTTGTACCATTTTCCACTCCCACCCATGCAGTCTGAGGGTTCTGAGGGTTCTTGGTTTTATTTTAGGTAAGAACACAAGCCATGGGGGGTTGGCGGCCTCGTGGGAAGTGGCCTTTTGGAGGCCAGAAGGAGGTGCTATCCACCGGAAGGGGGTGGAGAGGAGGAGCAGGTTTCCAGAGACGACTTTTTTAAGTTTGTTTATTTATTTTTAAGTAATCTCTACACACAACATGGGGCTCGAACTCATGACCCCGAGATCAAGAGCTGCACGATCTTCCGACTGAACCCACCAGGCGCCCCTGCAGAGACATTTTGGAGGCAGAGCCCCCAATAACTGAACACCCTCCAGACAGGAGCCAGAGGAAGAGACGTACACACACAGGATTCCATTTTCATCAAGTTCAACAGCAGGCAAAGCCAACGGAGAATGCCAGCATCAGTGTCCCGTGGCCAGTGTCCCAGGTTACCACTAACTCGGCGGCTTCGAACGATGCAGATGTACTCTCTCTCTCAGTTCTGGGGCTCAGGAGATGGGGCTTGCTGGGCTGAACGCAAGGCTGGGCAGGGCTGGGCTCCTTCTGGAGCTCCAGGGGAGAATCTGTACCTGCCTTTTCTGGCTTCTAGAGGCCACTTACACTCCTTGGATGAGGGTCCCGTCTTCTGTCTTCAAAGCCAACATCTCTCTCTCTGACCCTCCGGCCTCCCTCTAATCAAGACTTGGGGAATCTGGGGTCAGCCCCTATGTCAAGGTCAGCTGATCAGCAATCTCTATTCCCCTTTGCCACATGAAGCTCCAGGATTAGAACGTGGACATCTTTAGGGGGCATTATTCTGCTTAACACATTGCTGGGCATCGGACAGGTGGCTGCCCTGGGGACAAGCAGTGACCAGAGGGGCCCTGTGGGGCTGCCTAAGGCTGGCATGTTCTGTCTCCTGATCCGGGTGCTCTTCTCGTTGAGAAAATTCACTGAGTTATGCATCAGTGATGTGGGCCCTTTACTCGTGCCAATTAGAATGCCTGCACTTTACAAGTCTACAATTCTGATTCCAGTTCCACCATGTGGGCTTGTCCCCCACCCCGCGACGCTAGTTGGCTGTCCTGCAACTCAACTGAGTTCTGACACCCTACCTGGAGACAGCATCAGATCCCACAGGGTAAGGGCTCAGTCCTACAGAGACTGTCCCCCCAACTTCAGCCGCCAAGTGTGTCTAAATTAAATTGTCACCTGTGCTTCTCACCAACTGGCTATAAATCAAAGGATCCCTGGAACCCCTCCTGGGGGGGTTGAGTAATTTGCTGGAGTGGCTCACAGAACTCAGAGAGACATTTTACTTACTAGATCACCATTTCATTACAAAAGGACACAACTCAGGAATAGCCGGATGGAAGAGCAAGGTGTAGGGGAGGGGCGCCCACCTCCACGCGCACTACTCTCCCCAAATTTCCATGCGTGCACCAATCAGGAAGCTCTCTGAACCTCACCCTTCTGGTTGTCAGGGAGGCTTCATTACAAAGGCATGCTTGATTACATCATTGATCATTGATGAGTGAGTCAGCCTGCAGCCCCTCTCCCCTCCCTGGAGGTGGGAGGGGGCGGCACTGAATTTCTACTCTGTATTCATGGTTGCCTTCCCTGACACCCAGCCCCTCTCCTTCCATGACCCAGGGGCTTTCCAAAAGTCACCGTGTTAACCTAACAAAAGACCCCTAGATCACTCTTATTGCAGGAAATTCCAAGGGTTTTAGGCTCTGTGTGAGACCAGGGTCAAAGACCAAATTTTTATTTCTTACCATAAATCATAACATCACAAGTCAAATATAGAAAAAAGAAAAATTGTTAGAGTCTGGGTCTCAGAACCAGCATGTGGCTGACGTTCAAGTCCATGGGGATGGATGGAATGGCCCAGGGAGAGGGGAGATGAAGGAGCAGCCCGCAGACCCCGCCCGTGGGGCATCCGGCAGTCAGCGAGATGACGAGCTGTGGCAGCAGCTTGACAAACGGTCAAGGGTGTGTGACATGGCCAGTCTAGACCCCCCAGGCTCAGACGACCCAGACAGAATGGACAGATGGATGCAGGGAACACATGCCTGGGTGGTTGATTGCTCCACAAGAAACTAGCTTCACTAACAGGCAAGGTTGGCTTGATCTGGAGCACCCCCTGGGGCCTGAGGGCGCATGCCCAGCGGGGGCGTTCCCACCTCCCAACCGGAGCCACGCCCACTGCACGGCCTCTCCAGCCTCCTCCCACTCTCTCAACCGCCCCCCCCCCCCCCCCCCCCCCCCGCACAGCGCAGATGGAAATGGGTTGGGAGTCCCAGGAAAGCCCCCCGCCGGCCAGAGCCGAAGCAGGTATCCAGGAGTCCAGGCCCCCAATCCCATATTCTTCTCTCACTCAGGGGTGCCCAGATGAGGATCCACCACCGCTGTGCTGCTTGTAAATCGTGATGAGCTTCAGAGACAAGGGGGAACACGCAAGAGCAAGGACATCTTCCAATCTCGGGCCTCCGCCGATGTCCCGGCTTCCAAGCCCCCCATTCACTGCCTGACACTTTCTGCTCCCACCACACCATAGGATTTCACACAGCCAGCTTTTACAAGTGCTGTCTTCTGCCTAGAATGCCCATTGAATGTTTACTGCCCTATGCTGGGTGCTGAGGACACTAAACAGTGAGGGAAGCAGGCAAGGTCTCTGTCTCCAGAGGGCTTACACACCTTTCTTGTCTGTCTGGCAAACTCCTAGGCATCCCTCAAAACCCAGTTCATTTGTCGCTTCCTCCTGGAGGTACCTCTTGATTGCCTCCACCTTGGGTTTTAGTTAAAGTGCACTCCCCCAGCCCTGCCTCACTCACTGTGATGTTTGGAGCTAGTTATGAAGTCTTTTTAGAGACAGTGGGGGATGGAGAAGGAAGGAAGCATGATCAGCCTGGAACCCCAGTCCCCTCAGCCAAAGCAAGCCCAGCCCTTTCTGGCGTCCATGTCAGACTACCCCACCTGACTGCAGAGGTCTCAGCCCTGGAAGCCCTACCCTTTCTCTCACCTGTGTGTCTGTCCCCTCCTAGCACACAGGAGGGGCTCAGGTGCGGCTGTTACTGGACATTCATGGCCAGCAAGGCCCAGACTTCTCTTCCACTCCCCACCTGACCTCCAACAGACACGTCCTTCCCAGGGGACGGGAAGGAATGAGGCTCAGGGTGGCATTCCTCATCAATTTTCAGTTTTCTCCTTTGGGCCGCAGCTCCTCTGCTCATTTCCTGTGACTCTGCCACACTGGGCCCGGCTGCCCCATCTGAAAAATGGGTACAGCCAGATGGCCTGTTTTTCCAGGCTGTTGTATGGGGCCCAGGGGGCCAGGCAGTTCACCAACACTCCACACTGGTATCACAGCAAGGTGATTCCTGCCTCACCCATTTACCAGGCGAGCAACCTAAGGCAGGCAACCAGGCTGTTCTGTGCCTCCGTTCCCTCATCTGTGAAATGGGGTAACAAGAACCCTTTGCACACGGGGTGGTGGAGTGAGCGCTACGTAGGACTAACTTGCATGTTGTTAGCAGCGGAGAGGGGAAGCTGGGATGAGGGACAGTCTGGGGAGGAGGGGTGCTGGCCTGCATGCAGCAGGTTCTGGAAGGTTCTTCCCAGAACCTCCCTGACCTCTGCAGCTTTCCCTTAAAGCTGTAGCTGGTGAACTCAGGCTGGGCTTGGCCAAGGCCACCGAGGGGTCATTTGGAGAATCACTGAATGAGTGAGTGGCTGGTCCAGCCCAACCAGCCTGAGCCTAAATCCCCATCACCCCTGCCCTGCTCCTAGTCTCCCAGCAAGGCTGCTGTGTCTTCAAGCCTCTTTGGCCTCACTCCCAGCCCTGCCCCTGCCACCTGGGAGCCAGACTCTGATAATCCTTCTTAGTGGTTAAAAATATCCTCAGACCTAGAGAGAGAGATTAGGGCTTTGTGCTGATATGGGGAGGACAGGATGAGCAGAGGATCCCTGTCCCCCCTCGGGGGTCTGACCCCTGGCTGGCTGGACCCCTACTGCTCCCTGGAACTCCGGAATGCCCCCCAGCATGGCCCGGCAGAGCAGGGTTATGCACAGAAGGTTTGTTTTATTTTAAACCTAGCTGGAAATACAGGACTTGCCCAGGGTTGTGAAAAAAGAAATCAATTCAGACTCTAGATGTCTGGGCTGCCCAGGGATGGACACACACACACACACACTCACACACACACACACTCCACCCTCCCTCTCGCTCCTGCAGCCTGGCCTGCTGCCGGGGGTCACCTGACTGCTGTGGCTGGAGGCCCAGGCAGGGAACACATGATGTGCTACGTGGGGGTTGTGTGGCGATAACCACAGCCCCCCCTGCACCGGGCCCCGGCTGCCCCCTGCAGATAGCCTTGGTTCCCGCACTGTGGGCTCTCTGAGCAGAGTCCCTACAGGCTGTGCTCCCTGCCCGGCCCCAGGTGCAGAACTCTGCCTTATACCCCGACCCCTCAAATTTAGACACACTTCCGGGGGCGCCTGGGCGGCTCAGTTGGTTAAGTGTCCGACTCTTGATTTCCACCCAGGTCATGATCTCAGGGTCATGAGATCGAGCCCCATGTCAGGCTCTGTGCTGGGTGTGGGGCCTGCTTAAGATTCTCTCTTTCCCTCTCCTCCCTCTAAATAAATAAATTTTAAATAATTTAAAAAATAAGAAAAATTAAAAAAAAAAAAAGACACACTTCTGCCCTCCATACTCTGGTTCTGTTGATACACCCTCCCACACCCCACCAACTCAACTTATTGCAATGGCTGCTTTCTGGTCTTCTAATTCACCAAGCTCATTCCTGCCCCAGGGCCTTTGCATGTGCTGTGTCCAGCTCCCCAAGCTCATTCCTGCCCCAGGGCCTTTGTATGTGTTGTATCCAGCTCACCAAGCTCATTCTTGCCCCAGGGCCTTTGCACATGCTGTTCCCTTACACATCCCTGTGTCTAGCTCTCATTACTCACATCTCCGCTCAGAGAAACCTTCTCAGATCACTACCAAAGAAGCCTGTGTATTATTCCATCTCCTCACACTGTTTTGTTCCTTCAGCCCTCTCGTCCTACTTGATCTGTTATTTGTTCATCTGCCTCGCCCCAAGACATAAGACTCCTGAAGGCTAGAATGTTGTTTTAGGCATTGCCATATCCTGAGATAGGGCCTGGCACAACATTAGGTGCCAACTAACTGCTAAGTGGATAAATGAATGGGTAGTATAGACACATGGACAGATGGGTGGATGTGAGGACTTCACTGCAGGTGGCCAGACTTTCTAGGAAAAAAAAAAAAAAAACAACCCACGGGCTCTCCTGGTTGGCCCAGTTGGTGGAACATGTGACTCTTGATCTCAGGTCTGCGAGCTCAAGCCCCACGCTGGGTGTGGAGCCTACTTAAAAGAAACCACCTGTTTTAACAGGCAAGGTCAGCTTGATCCCCATAAAGGAGATCCACTGTCGCCCCATTTCGGAATTGGGAAGCCTGAGACTTAAAGCCAGAAGCTGCTGGCCATTCAGCCAGCAAGGGAGAGAGCTAGAACCGGAAGCTCACCAGGGTGGCAAGGGGGCTGCTCTGTACCCGCAGTGGGCTCAGGGCTCACAGGACCCTGTGAAGCCTCCCCGGGCCTGCCTCCACCTATCGAGTTTTCTCCTCCACCTTCTCTCTGTGTTTTCAGCGCACCAGTTGCTCAGCACGTGATTTCTTTTTTAAAAGATTTTATTTATTTACTTGAGAGAGAGGGTGAGCGCATGTGGGGGAGGGAGCAGAGGGAGGGGACAAGCGGACTCCATGCTGAGCCCAACGCGGGGCTCGATCCCACGACCCTGAGATCACAACCTGAGCCGAAATCAAGAGTCAAAGGCTTAACCGACTGCACCACCCAGGCATCCCTCAGCGCATGATTTCTTAACTTCTACACCCCTCGGCAGGCTCAGGGGCTTAGGTGAGCTGGACCAGGTTTCCCAGTATCTCCAGCCCACTGGCCACGCTCTTCAGCCCTCCCACTCCCCTGGCTGCACCTTCTCAGAACCACCCCTTGGCAATGCTCCCAGCCCCCAAAGAAAACACCCACCAGTGGGACCATGAGGATCACTCGCAGCTGCCTTGGGCTGGTCGCGGGCCCCCCTGATGGCATCTGCTCCCTCCTACGGACCCCCTGCACCCCTGCATTATCCCACACCCAGCGCTGGGACGCCCATGAGCTCCCCCCATTGGTCCGACGTCCAGGACTTTGCATCCGCCTGCCTTCTGCCTGAAATGCCCTGCTTCAATGGGCCAGTTCCCACTTGTCTTTCAAGAGCTGGGTCAGATTCTATTTCCTCCTTAAGAGGCCTGCTCTGCCTTTCCCACACTCAGCACAGGCCCTCCCCACAGCCTTGCCAGCCCCACCGCGCCCCACCCCGGGGCCTTTCTTCGGAGGTTTCTTCAGCCCCGGAGCTTAGAGAGCTAGCTGACTCTGAGTGTCCCCCTGGACAGTGAGAGCCAGGAAGAGACCTCTGGGGTCCCCAGCATCACTTGGTGTGTGGGTATATTGGGGGGCGGTCAGTCAGGGAGGTTTCAAAGACCAAGAAAGGAGAGATGATCAGGTCTCTTGGAGTCTGAGGGGGAAGGGAGCAGTCCTCAGTCCCAAAGGCAAGCGGGGGCAGCGGGATCTAACAGTTACCCGCACAGGGACTGATGAAGCTTACAGGTGGGGGATAAGGGGAGCCCACCTGGGCCATTAGAATAAAAACAAAAATACAGCTTTTTTGAGGAACCCCTGACATACAAGAAACTGCACATTTAAAGTGCATGATTTGATGTGTTCTGACCTATGTTCACACGTGTGAAATTGTCACCCCCATCAAGATAATGAACATATCCATCACTCCCTGGATTTCCCTGTGCCCTTTTGGAGTCCGTCCCCCTCTCCCTTCCAGTGAAAACTTGCAATCTTGATGTCCAACAGTTGGGGATCAGAACCTCAGGACTCCATACGAAGAAATCTTATAGTCTGAAAGGCAGAGGAAGATACATCATGGATGGACCTTGAGGCCATTACTTTCAATTGAGGAAGCCAGTCACAACAAGACAGACACTGCAGGATTCCGCTCCCAGGAGGTCCCCAGAGGAGCCCCATCCATAGAATCAGGAAGTAGATGGTGGGCGCCAGGGGTGGGAAGTCAGTGTTGCATGGGGACAGTCTCAGGTTGGGGAGATGAGAAAGTTCTGGAGAGGGATGCACAACAATGTGAATGTATCAATACTGAACTGTACACTTAAAAATGGTCAAGATGGTAAGTTTTATGTTATGTGTATTTTACGACAGTTAAATTTTTTTTAAGGGGATGAGGAGGAGAGGGAGAGAGAGAATCCTAAGCAGGCTCCATGCCCAGCGTGGAGCCTGACCCAGGGCTCGATATCACGACCCTGAGATCATGACCTGAGCTGAAATCGAGTCGGATGCTTAACCACCTATGCCACTCAGGTGCCCCCAATTATTTTAATTTAAAAAACTACTAAAGGAGGAGCACCTAGGTGGTACAGTCAGTTAAGCAACTGACTCTTGGTTTCAGCTCAGGTAGTGCTCTTGGTGTCGTGAGATTGAGCCCCACGGGGTGGGGGTGGGGGCTCTGCACCTTGGAGTCAGCTTAAGATTCTCTCTCCCTCTCCCTCTACCCCTTGTGCTCAGGCTTTCTCTCTCTAAAATAAATAAATATATCTTTTTAAAAAATTACCAAAGGGGGAAAAAGAAGAGGAAACATTATGCTCATTGACTTGGGTTGGAGGGGGGTGTCAGGGAGTTAAAAAAATAAAAGCAAAATTCGGGGAGCCACTAATGGCCCAATAGGTCATTTACACAATGGAAAAGCACCGGAAGGGCGCCTGGGTGGCTCAGTTGGTTAAGCAACTGCCTTCGGCTCAGGTCATGATCCTGGAGTCCCGGGATCGAGTCCCACATCGGGCTCCCTGCTCAGCGAGGAGCCTGCTTCTCCCTCTGACCCTCCCCCCTCTCATGTACTCTCTCTCATTCTCGCTCTCGCAAATAAATAAATAAATCTTTAAAAAAAAAAAAAAAAGAAAAGCACCGGGAGAGCTCGGCTTCCACTGAAGGCAGAGTCAGCCGCATCAGACCAGCCCCGTCGGAGACAACCAGAAACCCTGGACGACATACAAAAACACAACTACCTGAAAGCCCCAACATGGTAGCTACCAGCAGCATCAGGCTATCTGAATTGCAATGAACTGAAATGAAACACAATTTCAAATTCAATTCCTCAGTTGCACACAGCAAAATTTCTCTACTCAATAGCCACACACAGCTTGTGGCTACCAGAGTAGTGCAGATATGGAACAGTTCCAACGTTGTAGAAAATTCTACTGGGTGGTACTGCTCTAGAGTGACCCCAAATAGGGAGTAGTTGGAGGGGAGTCTATACCTGGCATACGGGAGCAACATAGGGTGGGTTTCCCATTTGTACTGCTCTTCACTGGAAATAGAAACTGGCTTGAAAAATGAGAAGAGCCCAGAAAGATCACAATCAATCAATAATGGGACGGAACATGTTGGAAGGGAGAGAGCCAGAAAAAGGAAGTTCCAAATTCTGCACAAAAACTCTGCGCATGTCTCTGCTAAGCCCTGAACCATGCGTGTGCAGGGCAGACTCCAAGCAGCCCAGCTAAGGCTGAAAGAAAGGAAGATAGATTTCACCTGCCACCCACCATGAGGAAAACAGACTTTGGAGCGTGAGTCCAGACAGGTTAATTGCCTGATTTAAAAAAAAAAAAAAAATCAGTGCTCTCCAGAGGACCACAACAGAATCCAGAGTCTCCACGATACATCTGGACAATGCCCAGAATACACCCCCAAATTACTTGATCTTTGGAGAAACAAGACAGCACGAACCATACTCAAGGCAGAAGGAAATTAATGGGAACTAACTTCTGAGGTGACCCAGATGTTGGAAGGAGCAGATCCCGACTTTGAAGCAGGTATTATAATCTATTCAAGGATGTGAAGAAAAAAAAATTAGTTCCTACGGAATGAACGAATAAGAAACCTCAGTGGAAAAGTAAAAAAAGAACCAAATGTAAATTCTAAAACTGAAAAATACAATACTTGCAATTACAAAATCACATGTGGGCTTGATAGCAATTGGAGATGATTGAAGAGTCAACAAATTAGGAGCTAGATAATAGTAAACATTCAAACTGAAGGACAGAGAAGAAAAAACAAAGATTGAATAAAAATGTGTCATCTGGAGGATGCCCGGCTGGCTCAGACAGAAGAGCATGCAACTCTTGATCTCAGGGTCATGAGTTTGAACCTCACAATAGGTGTAGAGATTATTTAAAAGTAAAATCTTGGGGCGCCTGGGTGGCTCAGTCATTGGGTGTCTGCCTTCGGCTCAGGACACGATCCTAGGGTCCTGGGATCGAGCCCCGCATCGGGCTCCTTGCTCCACGGGAAGCCTGCTTCTCCCTCTCCCACTCCCCCTGCTTGTGTTCCCTCTCTTGCTGTGTCTCTCTCTGTCAAATAAATAAATAAAATCTTTAAAAAATAAAAAAATAAAGGTAAAATCTTTATTTACTTGTTTTTTTAAAGAATTCATTTATTTATTTGACAGAGAGAGAGAGCACCCAAGCAGGGGGGACAGCAGAGGGAGAGGGAGAAGCAGGCTTCCCGCTGAGCAGTGAGCCCGATGCGGGGCTTGATCCCAGGACCCTGGGATCGTGACCTGAGCAGAAGCCAGATGCTGAACGACTGAGCCACCCAGGCGCCCCAGGGAGGGAGAGAATCTTAAGCAAGCTCCACGCCCAGTGCAGAGCCTGATGCAGGGCTTGATCTCACCACCCTGAGATCATGACTTGAACTGAAAAAATATTTTTTAAAAATATGAAAAGAAAAGACTCTGTATTTTCTCCCACAGCTACATATATGCATGTGAACTCATGGAAATAGGCCATAAGGATATATAGTCCATGCTCAGGAGAGTTATTACATCAGGAAGTCAGGGAAGGGAGGAGTTGGTCTGCTTATTTTGTGATTCACTGATTTTTACAAGCCATGTTTCATAGCGACTTAAATTTTTATTGTTTTTTAATTTTTAAATTTTATTTATTTGAGAGGGAGAGAGACAGTGAGCGAGCAGGCGAGAGCACAAGAGCGGGGGGAGGAAGAAGCAGACTCCCCGCTGAGCAGGGAGCCTGATGTGGGGCTTGATTCTAGGATGCAGGGATCATGCCCTGAGCCAAAGGCGGCCCTTTAACCGACTGAGCCACCCAGGTGCTCTAATTTTTAAATTGTGGTCAAATACATATAACATAAAAATATACTGTCTTGACTATTTTTGAGTGTACAGCACAGTGGTATTAAGTGCAGTCATATCATTGGGCAACTGTCACCACCATCTATTTCCAGAACTCTTTGCATCTTGCAAAATTGATACTCTGTCCCTATTAAACACTAACTCCCCACTCCTCCACCCCCGATCCCTGGTAACCTCTACTCTGCTTTCTGCTTCTACGGATTTGATGACTCTAGGTCCCTCCTGTAAGTGGAATCATACAGTATGTGTCTTTCTGTGTCTGGCCTCTCTCACTGAGCATAATGGTCTCAAGGTCCATCTTTGTTGTAGCAGGTGTCAGAATGTCCTTCCTTTTAAGGCTGGGTAAGATTCTAGTGAGTGTATATATGAAAAGTGACTTTTTAAATAGGAAATCATATTAGTACAAAAGGAAAATAAAGGTTTCCACTGAAGGGGTGGTTGGCAGAGTAGATATGGGCTCAGAGAGGGCATTTCTAGCTGTCAATGAGCTCCCCACCCCAGCTCAGCATTAAGAAACCAATTCCCAATCAAGATCAGCCCCTTCAGGGGCGCCTGGGTGGCTCAGTCGTTGGGTGTCTGCCTTCGGCTCAGGTCATGATCCCAGGGTCCTGGGATCGAGCCCGGCATCGGGCTCCCTGCTCAGTGGGAAGCCTGCTTCTCCCTCTCCCACTCCTCCTGCTTGTGTTCCCTCTCTCGCTGTGTCTCTGTCAAATAAATAAATAAAAATATTTTAGGGGCGCCTGGGTGGCTCAGTCGTTAAACGTCTGCCTTTGGCTCAGGTCATGATCCCGGGGTCCTGGGATCGAGCCCCGCGTTGGGCTCTCCACTCAGCAGGGAGCCTGCTTCTCCCTCTCCCACTCCTCCTGCTTGTGTTCCCTCTCTCGCTGTGTCTCTATCAAATAAATAAATAAAATCTTAAAAAAAAAAAAAAAAGATCAGCCCCTTCAGCAATGCCACTACCCACCTTCCAGGGTGGAGAGAACTGTGGGTTCCAGGCTGCACTCTGATGGCAACACTTTTCCACCCAACCTGGTCCAACATCTGTCCTACTTCTCCCCCCAGCTGGCCACTGGGCCCTTCTGCTACTCCCTGGTGACGGCTTACATGGAGGCAGGTTCAGGTAGGGCCAAGTAGCTGTAAAAGCCAGGCTGTTTTCTGGGACAGCAGGCCTTGTCCATACACATACCAGGGATTGCCCAACATACCTGGGCTGCTGGTACCATGCCAGGTGTTACCCATAGATGTTTGCCCAGGGTAAGTGCCCTGCCTTCCTACCTTGGAAATGTTAGACATGCCTGCGGAAGATGCTGTTAGCATCCATATTTCTTTTTTTCTTTTTTTTTTTTTAAGAGAGACAGTGCATGCACAGTGGGGAGGGGGGCGTAGGGGAGGGAGAGAATCTTTTTTTTTTTAAGATTTTATTTATTTGGGGCACCTGGGTGGCTCAGTCGTTAAGCGTCTGCCTTCGGCTCAGGTTATGATCCCAGGGTTCTGGGATCGAGCCCCACATCGGGCTCCCTGCTCAGCGAGAAGCCTGCTTCTCCCTCTCTCACTCCCCCTGCTTGTGTTCCCTCTCTCCTCGTCTCTATGTCAAATAAATAAATAAAATCTTTTACAAAATAAATAAATAAAAAATAAATTAAAAAAAGATTTTATATATTTGACACAGAGAGGGCAACAGCGAGAGAGGGAACACAAGCAGGGGGAGTGGGAGAGGGAGAAGCAGGCTTCCCGCAGAGCAGGGAGCCCGATGCGGGGCTCGATCCCAGGACCCTGGGATCATGACCTGAGCCGAAGGCAGACGCTTAACGACTGAGCCACCCAGGCGCCATAGGTAGGGAGAGAATCTTAAACAAGCTCATGCCCAGTGCAGAGCCTGATGCAGGGCTTGATCTCACCACCCTGAGATCATGACTTGAACTGAAATCAAGAGTCAGACCCTTAACCCACTGAACCACCCAGGTGCCCCAACGTCCCTATTTCATGGAAGAACTGAGTCTCGGGGACCCCGGGTCACACAGCCGGGAAACAGCTGGTGTCTGAACTCTGCTCTATACCACTAGGCGCTCGGGATAGACCTGGGCTCACAGAACCTCGGCTCAGCCACAGCAACCCTGGCATTCTTGGAAAGCAGAACCTGCCTTTAGCCCCTGACTCCACTCCATCTCCACCTCTCTACGCTGGACTCTGCCTAGGTCCCCAGAGACACCCCACCCTTTCCTTGGCCAATTGCAGTGGCCAATTCTTTGTCTATGTATCCATGACATCCTATTGCATATAGGACTCCTTGTCTGCCCCTCCCTCCAAGAACTGTGGCGTCCTGGCTCCCCTCCTCTCTGTTCTATCTCTAATGCATGCTGGTTTTCCTCTCCTTTGACCCCAAATCCAGTCCCGGACCCCCACTACCCTCCGCTGTGCCTGGAATTCGCACCCACCTGGAAGCTGCGATCGGCGCAGGCGCACGTTGGGGCTCCGAGTCCCGCAGCTCCCAGGTGTCTCCCCCAGCAAACCTGCTAAACCGAGAGCACCTGCCCCTTGCCCAGACACGCCAGGATCAAGATCAAGTCATCCTGCACCGGAGTGTGCGCTCTTCCTCCCCAGGCTTCTTGGCCAAGGTCACACTTCCCACCCAGTCTTTGGGGACAGGCATGTGGGAGTCGTCCCAGAGCCCTCCGCACTCAGCCCCTCCTCTCGGGCTGCGACGGCGTCCGCCTGCCACGTGACCACCGAGCGGGTCCCTTCCCACTCAGGTCAACAGCTGTGGCCTCCTCGCTGGGCTCCCGGCCTCTGGGCTTTGCCCAGACGGCCCTTCTAACGTGCAGATCACACCCGTGGCTTGAAATCCCGCAAATGCTCCTGCCCCCAGCACTGTGTCCCCCGGCACACCTCTGGGCTTGTGCTCGGTCTGTTCCCCCTATCAGTAATGTCCTCCTTTCTGCCTGCCAAAAGCCTTCCGCTTCTTCAAGGCTCTGTTCTCACACTCGTGGGCCAGAAAGCCCTGCCCCTGGGCTGGACTGGGGGCCCTCCCCTCCGTCCCTCCCACAGCCCGGTCACCCTGCCGCCCCAGCCCTCTCCCGTCTGTGCACCCACCAATCTCCTTCCAAAGCCTCGCTTTGTTTTAAAGCATGCTGATTTTTCAGAAGAAACTTTCCCTCCCTCCCCTCAAGGGAAAGTCGATGTCACTGCGGGCAGTGGCCATAAGACAGATACAATGAAAACAAGATGACATTCAGTCCTGGCCAGTGCTGGATGCTGGCGAGGCTGCCAGTCCGGGTCCGAGCTGTCCTTGTTCAAGGGGAGGGTGGCAAGCGCCTGTCACCTAGGCCTTAAAGATAGAGTGCGGCGTGGGAGGTTCCGGCCTCGAGGTCGCCCGAAGGGAGCGATTCTGTGACCTCTCCTTGCACACAGGCTGTCCTTGGGTTCCACAGATGAGGGAAGTAGTGCCCCAAGAGCTCCTCAGTGGCTGAGACAGGGCTGGGGAGGGACATCTTCGGGGGGGGGGGGCGTCGAGGATGTTGGGGCGGGCAACCTGATCTGGGAACTCCACGCCTGGGCAGGAGTTTGGGGACATATAACCCAGCGGTGGGAGGGGCCAAGAAGAGCCGGTGTGGGAGAATTCCAGGTGTGGGACGCCGAGAAGGTGCCTTCTGAGCACAAAAAGGGGTGATGATGGGGAAAGGCAGGGCCTCGAGGGCTCTGGAGCCCCAGCACCCCCAGACACTGCCTCCCTGCCCCGACTGCCATGCCTCTGAACGTGGGCCCACGCCCTTGTCCGGGTTCCGGGTCACACAGGGGCAAACCGTGACCTTCAGAGTCCACACACCTGGGCAGATCTGCTCCTGCGGGGTGGCCTCAGGCCAGCAGCACCTTCTGTGAAACTGTCCCCGTCCTGTCTGCCTGCCCAGGAAGGGTGCGGAGCCTGTGGAGGGAGCCCGTGAGCGCCGGTCGTCCCCTGGGTGCAGGGCTGGGGTTCCAAACCTCATGTGGTGGAGCAGAGAAGGGTCCCCCACCCGAACGCCAGGCTGTCCGTGGGCCCTTTAAGGACCAGAGGTGCCTGTGTAACTAGAGGCCAAGCTGCACTTCCTCTCAGATGACCCCCTCAGATGGGATGCGCACAGATGCAGGCCTGCTCACCGATGGAGGGCAGGTGGCTGGGGCGTGCAGGCAGGCTGAGCGCTTGTCCCCACCCAGCCCTCAGCAGCACGCAGCTCAGAGGACAAGCCTGTCCCTCCCCCCGACCCAGGGCGGGGGAGACCTCTTGCAGACACCACCCACCCCCACCCGTGGTTCTCAGCCAGGGTCCATGGCCAGATTCCCAGGGTCTGGTCAGATTTCAGAAACATCACTCTAATGCAATCCCCGGATGTCCCCTCGGCCTGAGTCACTATTCATCGCTCTTCCAACCCTTCAAAGTAAGCAGCCTGCTTGTTGCTTCTTCCAGGAAGCCTTCTGGGACTTCCAGGCTGCATCGCGGGTTCTCCATTTGGTGTTTTATTTTGCCTTGTAACTGCCCAGGAACGTATCTCTCTATCTCACCAACGAACAGGGGGGCTCTGGGCAGGCAGTCAACAGGGTCTGATTCCTGTCTGTGTCCACTGTCAGCTCCAACTCAGGCCTCAGTTCCGATATTACCTCCTCACAAGGGCCAAGTTAGATCAGCACAGGTAAGGCAAGAAAGAACGCCTTCGCCAGCTACAAAGCACGATGCTGCTAAAATTTACAAAGGGTGGTGCTTCCGGAATATTTCAGTAATAATAGAGGCATCCAGTCTCTGTGTCCTGGGCAAGAATGAGCTACTCTAGATGAAAGCCAGTGGCTGGAAATGTCCACGTAGTAATGGTTTCTAAATATTCTGTGCCCAACATCTAGGCAGTATTTGAGCAATGCTGTGTGCAAACGACTTACGTTCTGGTTGGATTTCCCAAAGTCCCAAGGCACGACCTCTTCACCTATTTCCAGAAGTTCCATCAGTTACCTGCACGATTACCGTCCAAGGTTGAAACAGATTGAAACGGGTGAGCAGCTCCTGCCCTGTGGCTTGCTCCTGTCTCAATCCAGAAGTTACTGCAAGCATCTTTGATATTTCATCAGTGCAAATGCCACGGTTCTGACCATACCCGCCACCGCCCTCCCACCCCCGGAAAGTGCTCTGAAAATCCTCAGCCCTAACAGTCAACTTCACCAAATGTGGGACCAACAACTCAGGCGTGTAAGTAAGAGGCCTCGTTCCCTGAGCTCGTCCCACAGGCTCTTAGATTTAATGAGCACCTCCTATTCCGTGCATCGCAATATGTCTGTGGAGTCATGTAAATTTCATGGCGTAAAAAAGGCTACAAGCTTCAAAATTCAAAATCAGTCCCTCGCCAGAGAGAACTACCTGAGAGGAAGCATGTGCCTGGGTACAACCCGACACCCCCTCTGAGAACCGCCTCAGTTTGCAGACCCGGGGAACCTCTCGACTCCCAGTGCACGAGAAACTGGACTTTGGTGTTAGAAATGAGCCATCTGGGGTGCCTGGGTGGCTCAGTCGGTTAAGCAACTGCCTTCGGCTCAGGTCATGATCTTGGAGTCCCGAGATCGAGTCCCACATCGGGCTCCCTGCTCAGCAGGGAGTCTGCTTCTCCCTCTGACCCTCTCCCCTCTCATGCTCTCACTCTTCTCTCATGTAAAAAAAAAAAAAAAAAGAAAAAAGAAATGAGCCATCTGGAAAACAGCACTGGGAACACATATCTAAAGGGTCATGGCATTCGCCCGGGGTTCATGGTCTATCAAAAAAACCTTCTTCTTATTCAAAAGTGAAAGATTCGAAATCTAGGAAGAGGGGAAAAAAACAGGACCACCTTAGAGAGGCTCCGCCCCCCCCCTTACTCTCAACATGTTTGTGGAAAATTCTAGGAATATGTGGGAAAGTTCTAAGTGTCCTGACTCAGGGTCTAAATTGCCACCAACTGCTTCCAGGCTCTGGTTAGGCTCCCCCAGGAAGCTGCGGGGGGGTTGGGGGGGTGGCCAGCGCCAGGTGCTTCTGTGGTCCGCATTTTGCAGCTGCGTAAACTGAGGCACAGAATCACCCAAGGGCAAAGAGGAGGAGGCAGCGGGCTGGGATTCAAATGTAAGCCCGCCCGTCTCTAAAGACTGCTCCTTGTCATCACCGCACAAACGTTTATTGTGTGCCTGGAGCTGAGGTCCTGGACAGGGTGAGGGTTGGGGGCGGCAAATACTATACATTTTATTAATTTATTTCATTGTGCTGGATAGCGGAGAGAAAAATAGGGCGGGAAAAAGAGATCAGGAATTGGGCAGTGGGGGATGCGATTTTAAACAGGAAGGTCAGGATGGTCTCCTTAAGAAGGTGATACTTGAGGGGCACCTGGGTGGCTCAGTTGGTTAAGTGTCTGCCTTTGGCTCAGGTCGTGGTCCCAGGGTCCTGGGATGGAGCCCCAAATCGGGCTCCCTGCTCAGCAGGAAGCCTGCTTTTCCTTCTCCCTCTGCTGTTTTGTGGCTTGTGCTCTCTGGCTTGCTGTCTCTGTCAAATAAATAAATAAAATCTTACAAAAAAAAAAAAGGTGATGCTTGAGAAAAGAGATGAGGAAGCCATGGGCATAGAGCATTCTAGATAAAGGGAACAGGTTGTGCAAAGGCCCTGAGGCTAGGCCACGGGCAGTAGCTTCAAGTGATCGAGACGAAGCCCAGGGGCTGGAACAGAGGGCCATATGAGAAGAGGTGCTGGCAGGGAGGTGACAGCCTTAGATTAAGGCCCACCCTAGTCAACATCTCAGATGGAAAAATGAGATCCAGAGGCAGATGTTTGCAGAGCTTGTCCTGCCTACTCTCCCCTTCTGTCACTGTCCTTGTCCCCTGCCATCTCCTAAGAGTGTAGTTAGACTCCCTCGCTCCAGCTGTAGCTCCATGGCGCCTGCCAGGCTCATTGTCATAGCTGAGCCGGGGCCTAAGGGAGCTGCCCTGAGGTGCACCCATCCCTAGTTTGGAGAGGGGTGGGGTGGGGAGGACAGTGGTGGCCACAGGGTCCTGGATCAGCAGGACCACTGATCTCTTTGATCCAGAGTCTAAGGCTCTGAATCCTCTCATTAAGGCTTCTGAGGCTTGCTAAGGTTTGGAGGCATGCTTGGGTCAGCGGTGGGGGTGAGAACGGTGACCAGATCCAGGTGGCCAAGCCCTCGTCCACATGCACTGTGGGGGTGGGGGGGGTGGGAGGGGGGAACTCGAGTCTTTTCCCTTCCACCTGGAAAGGGAGTGACAGCAGGCTGATGGTGCGACCATCCTCAAAATACAGCTGCTTTGGTTTTTGCTGCCTGCTATCCTCGCATCTCTGTCCCCTCCCTGAGAGTATCCTGCTCCATACCCAACTCTGTGCCCTGCCTGGCCTGCCCACCCGGTCACTGCCGCTGCCTGCCTCCCCCCACCTCCTCCCTGCCTTCATACCCCCTATCTGTGCCCTCTTCCTGGCTACTTCACTTTCTCGGGGAAGTCTTCAAGGTCAGCTGAGCCCCCATCACGGGAAGAGGAAGACTTGCCCACCGGGAAAAGGGGTGGATTCTCTTCCTTCCTCCTGCCAGCCTCCTGCACCATCAGGGTTCCAGGAATGACGCCCCAACCCCGCAAATTGCAAAGCAGTGGGGCTCCGCAACCTCTTAACCTTCAAGCCAGGACCCTCCCAAGGTCTGCTGTTGTTGGACTGGGGCACCCTGAGACCTTTGCTCTCTTCGTCTGCCCCTCTGCCCATGCTCCCCTTTGTTCCCTCTGATCCAGCCACCCTGGCCTCCTTGTTATACCTCCAACATGCCAGGCCTGGTCCTGCCTGAGGACCTTTGCACATGCTGGTGCCTCTGCTTGGAATGCTCTTCCTCCAGATGTCCACCTGGCTCTTTCTCATCCTTCGGGTTTCACACCCACTCCCCCACCTCCCTGCCTCTCACAACATTAGCTCCATGAGGTAGAAGCAGGGAAGCTTGTGTTCATTGCTCAGCCCGGTGCCTCCCACTGCAGGCACTTCATAAATATGTGCTGCATGAATAAATGACAGACACAGGGGCAGAAGGGAGGTGGGGCGGGGGGGGGGGACAAGCACAGGATAGCGGGGTTCTTCAGGGTGGGCTGGCACCTCAGAGACACAGTCATGGGGTCCTGGGGCAAAATATGGGGTTGGGAGCCCAAGATGATGGGGCGGGGAGAGAGTTGAGCTCCTGCGCATTCATTGTGGGGAACTGGTGGGACAGTCTCATATTAACAAAGGTATGAAGTCGAGATCGAAGGAGGAGAAAGACCTCTATGCCACTCTGGTCAGAGCCCATTCAAGTGTGGCAAAGAGCCCATTCTGAATGGCTTGGGATGGGGTGGGAAAGACAGCCAAGGGAGGAAAATCCCTACCATTGAATTATTTAAGCAGAGGATTCAGAAACTCAGCTGAGCTGACCATTTCCTCCTTTTTGAAGCCCTTGCTCCCTGGCTTCTGGCTTGCCACCTAACTGTTTCCTTGCCTCCTCTCTCTGCCCAATCCCCCCAGGTGCTGATGCCTCTCAGGCTCCAAGCTTGCTTCTTCAAAGCCCACCCTGCACCTCGCCACCATCTGGGTGTCTAGCAACATCACAATTTCCAGATGCACCGGAACCTGCTCCCCAAGCGGCTGCCCCACCACCCCCACTTCCAATCTCTCCAGGATCCATGCACTTTTCCCTCATCCCCACCTCCATCTCGATCTGGACCAGCGAGGTTGCTTCCAGTCTGGTCTCTTAGCTCCTGCCATGCATCCTGCAGTTTCTCCCCTCCACATCTCTGTACCCTGGTCTCTCTGCCCTGTTAACTCTGAATCATCTTTAGTAACCCACCAATGATCACCTCCTCCAAGAAGCCT
Organism: Mirounga angustirostris; assembly: GCF_029215605.1. Lineage (NCBI taxonomy): Eukaryota > Metazoa > Chordata > Mammalia > Carnivora > Phocidae > Mirounga > Mirounga angustirostris. The sequence goes on along the minus strand of NW_026991709.1, from coordinate 210,383,367 downwards.
TCCCTGGGGAGGGTGAACCAGGCCACTCCTCCGGGCTCCCTCCCCCCAGACATCCAGGCACCTGCTGTTTTACCAGGTGCTTATTAGCACCTGGGCGCTGTGTTCACCTCTGAGGTGATGACTGCTATTATTCCCATTTTACAGGTGAAGAAGCTGAAGCAAAAAGGAGGTGAAGTCAGTAGCCTGGGCACCAAACTTAAGCGGGCAGGACAAGGTCAGAGGCAGCCTCCAGAGAGTGGGAGAGAGGACAGCCTGTGGTGCTCAGATAAGAGGAGCCTGTCCCCGGGCACCTTTGGCATCCCGAGGGTGGTGGGAGGCCCACTCCTGCTCCCCCCCACCCCCCCGGCCAACTACAGGAGCCCAGCGGCTTCTGTGCCAAGCGATCACTCCAAGCCAGGCGCTGGGCCAACCAAACACTTTACACGCCTGACTCACTCAGTCTGCAGAAGGCCCCGGGTCTGGAGGTGGGCAGTTACACAGTGCTCCCATTTCTCAGTGCAGGAAATGGGGGCTCATGACGCTGTGAACTCGCGCTGGCTCTGGCGGCCTCCCCCATTCTCTCAAGGCCCCGGAGGCTGCCACTGTTTTCAGCCAAGTCCTTTCCTAGCCAAGGCTTCCTTTGATCAGAACAACACTCCCAGGGATAGGTTCTACTGACCCATTTTACAGATGGGCAAACCGAAGCCCAGAAAACTTTCCCCGGGGTCACAAGGCCAGTTCCATGACCAAGTCTCCCAGCTCATTTCTACTACCTCTTCCCTCCCCTCTCAAGACACCTCCACTGGGAGTAGGTGAGCTGGGAAAGCCGGCAAGAAAGGTCCTGGCTTGGCCTGTGGGGACCCAGGTGGCTGAGTCTCCTGCCACCCACACCCCAGCCATCTTTATTCACAGCAGCTGCTCTTGGAAGGGGCCTGAGTGGAGACCGGGGACCCTGGGAGCTTCTAAGGCAACCCCATACTCCAGAATATCTTTCTCGGGCAGCCTCCCTAAAAGAGGACTGGGGAGAGCTTGGCCCCTGCACTCAACGGCTGGAGACCTTGCCTGGGTGTAGAGTGGGTCTCCAGGAGCCTCCCCCATCAGGTGGCATTTCAGAGGTTTTGCAAGTCAGACAGCCACGACAGCCCCACCCCACCTGCTTCTCCCTCAGTTTCCCCATCCCAGCAAGCAAAGGCCCCTGCATACTCCCAGCTGCCAGGGCCAGAAATCTCCTCCGCGCAGGTTCATTTACGCCCCACTTCTGAGCAGGCAGGGAACGCAGAGGATGTTCTTCTGCCAGAATGCACCCCCCCCCCGCGTCACCCCCTGTCCACCACCCCTTCCGGTGGGGGACAAGCCAGCAGCCTCCTCCCGGGTTTCCTCCCATCCCTCCTGCCCACAGCAGGGGATCTTCCTAAGACACAACAGGACCGGGTTACTCACTTTGCTCTAAGCCTCCCGTGGCCCCCCCAGACTTGAGAATGGAATCCACTCACTCCCCGCCATCTTCGAGGCGCGGGCCAACCTCCCCCCACTTCCGAGCCTCCCTCCCGGCGCTTCAGCCACGCTGGCCTCTTTTCTGCCCTGCAAACACACCAGGCTGGGCCCTACTTCTAAATCTCGCTGCTTCCTGGGCCTCAAAAGCCCTCGCGGGCTGGTCCACTCAGGCCCGAATGACACCTTCTCCGAGAAGCGCTCCCTGACCCTTCCTCCATCTCCCCGAGGTGTTGTCCTCCCCGCACTTAGCGCGGGCTGGAGTGATCGGAGCCTGTTTACACGGTGGCTAGCCGTCTACGCAGCCGGGCTGCGAGGTCAGGGCGCCGGCCGCGTCCCCAGCGCGGGCACTCCGTACGGTTTCCTTGGCGTCTGACCCACACTCGCGTCGCGCTCCTCGCATTCACCCACCCGCACTCCCCCGCGTCGCCGGGCCAGGCTCGCCCCCACTCGCTCCTGCCCGTTTCGCAGCCGCGTCCCCGGCGCTCGGGGGAGCAGGGCTCTCTCGGGGCGGCGGCCCGGGGCCTGGGACCGGATGGGAAGCCCCGAGAGGCCGAGAGGCCGCCCCGGGCGGGGTGAGGGGGGGCCGGGGCCGCCATGGCCGCGGAGGCGGGGCCGGGGCTCGCCGCGAGCGTGGCGTTCGGGGCGCGGGGGCGCTCGCTTACCTGGGGGCGCAGGCGGCGGGGCGCACCGGGGGTGGGCGGCAGAGGCGGAGGGGAAGGAGCACGCGCAGCCCGCACGCGGCCGCCGGACTCTGCTCCCAGCGCCGCCTCGGCCGTGGGGCCCGGGGGTAGGCTGGGGTGGAGGGAACGGGGCGGGGCCGGGGCGGGGCCGGGGCGGGGCCCGGCGGGGCGCGGGGTCCTGGCGGCGCTCGGCCCTCTCCGCGGACTGGACCGCTTCCTGGACCCCCGCCCCCGCGCCTAGCTCCGCCCCAGACCCGCCCCCCGGGCCCGTCCCCCCGCCCCCCCGCCCCCCCCTCCGGCCCGCCCCCCAGGCCCGCCCTGAGGCGCGCCTGGCCGAGAGCCAGCCTCAGGTCTTTTGCTTGCGCCTTATCTCTCGCCTTTGAACCCAGCACCGCGGCGCTCAATCTGGCCCAGGGTTCTGTTCCGTTCGCTGCACGTCCGCCCGATCCCCTCCCGGGTCCCCTCTTCTGGCCTGGCTCTGACCCGTGCATCTGCATTCACACCGCGGGCGCCCTGATCCGCTGGAACTCACGGCTGGCGGGGCGTTGCTGGGGGAGGCCCGGACTCCGTCTCAGGCCTCAGAGGCCATCTCGGGTTCCCCAAGCCTGGGGACTTATCCCAGCTCGCAGACCAAGCCGCCCAACTCGCGGTTGGTGAGGCCGAAGCGCGCGCAGGAGCCAGCTGCCCAGTTGGGAGGTTGGGGGGTAGTGGAGGTCAGCCAGCCAGGCAGAGGCTTCGATTTGGTGGGGTGCAGGGGTCAGGAGGCAGAGCTGTGGAGATAGGCCGGCGTGGGTGGTGGTGCAGCCTCGGGCCCTCTCTTGCCAGGTGGAAGCGAAAGGGACCCAGGATCAGCAGCGCGCGGGAGCGGGGAGCCTGGGCAAGCCTTGAATGAAAGACAATCCTGGATGAGGCAGAGGTAATCTGTGAGCACCTGTGCCGCACCTGGGGGGCTCATGGTCCAGCTGCCCCCAGCTGAAAGGAAGGGGGTTGCAGAGCAGCTAGCCAACCCTCTCCTCATCTGGAAAAGTGGCCTCACCTTTGGGCTATAAGCCTCTCCTTGAAGCAGATCCAGGGCGAGGTGGGGGCAGGCCCCGCCTTCTTGGCTGTGGGGCCCTAAGCAAGTCGCTTCACATCGCTGAGATTTGATTTCCACACGTGGGATAGAGAACCCGTGCCTCCCAACCCAGCTTCAGGTCTTTGCACCTGCTGTTTCCTCCACCAGACTATGTTTTCCCTTTTCAAATGTGTGCATCCTTCTCCCTCAGACTTCAGGGCCCTCTGCAGAGCGCCCCACACCTCTACCCTCAAGAACTCCTTTGTGCATCGGGGAGAGGAGAGACCATAAAGCCACTTTCTCACGTGCAGCGGCTCTGAGCTCCAGTGACATTGCCTTGCATCTGTGGGTGCTCACAGCCTGGCAGCCATTTGTATTAGTCCTAACGGGAGATATCGTGGAATGGGGGAGTCCAGGCCCCAGGGGAGAAGCAGCAGATCACTGCAGAAGAGGAGGGGGAAGCCCCTGAAAGAGGATGTGGGTGGGCCAGGGTCAGAGAGAGACTTCAGGCAGGAGGTGGGGTGGCTGGAGGGAAGGGGTCAGCTGGCAGGAAGAGATGCAGGCTGAACTTCTTCCAGTCAGGCTGCTGCATGGCCACCTTATGCCCTCCTCCTGCCCCCACCCCATGGATGAGCATGGAGTATTCAGGACAGGCTTCCTGGAGGAGGTGACCTCTGAACCTGCGAGGTGAATGGATGGGGGCAGTAAGCCGAGTTACGGTACAGAGGTGAGTGAAGAAGAGAGGACAGCCAGGTGGGGTCAGCCACCAAAGGCCCTCCAGGGCTCTCCCGTGAGAGGCACAGTCAGACTTAAAATTAGACTCTGCAGTGGGTGCTTCTGGGGCCTGATGGAGGGGGTGCAGACAGGAGTGAAGGGAGGGACTCCAGAGGGATTTAGCGGTAAAGTGGCCAGGGCTGTGGGCATCAGGGGAGGGGCAGCGGGGACCCTAAGGGCCCCAAGTCCTATTTTATAAGGCTTTTAAAAATAGGAGATGAAAGGGCGCCTGGGGGGCTCAGTGGGTTAAGCGACTGCCTTCGGCTCAGGTCATGATCCTGGAGTCCCGGGATCGAGTCCCGCATCGGGCTCCCTGCTCAGCAGGGAGTCTGCTTCTCCTTCTGACCCTCCCCCCTCTCATGCTCTCTCTCTATCTCATTCTCTCTCTCAAATAAAAAAATAAAAATAAAAAAAATAAAATAGGAGATGAAAATCTCTAATTTGCATTGAAATGTTTTTCCTTTGGAACAGTTAACACATAACATTCAAAAGCTGCACAAAGGTTTGCTAGGGCAGAGTCCTCCTATACCCTGTCTGTCTCCCAGGCCCCCAGCTCTGCCCCTAGAGGCTCAATAAATTGGCTTAGCTTCCTGAAATTAGTTTTTGTGTATAAATGTACACCTTCTTTTTCTTTTCTTTCCTTTTTTTACATTTTTAATTTTTTTAGAAGATTTTATTTTTTCAAGTAATCTCTACACCCAATGTGGGGCTCAAACCCACAACCCCGAGATCAAAAGTTGTATGCTCCACTGACTGAGCCAGCCAGGTGCCCCATTTTCTTTCCTTTTTTTTAATTTTTAATTTATTATGTATTTTTTTAAAGATTTTATTTATTTATTTGACAGAGAGAGAGACAGAGCGAGAGAGGGAACACAAGCAGGGGGAGTGAGGGGGAGGGAGAAGCAGGCTTCCCGCCAAGCAGGGAGCCCGATACTGGGCTCGATCCCAGGACCCTGGGATCATGACTTGAGCTGAAGGCAGACGCTTAACAACTGAGCCACCCAGGCACCCCTCTTTCCCTTTTTTAAACAAACACTTGCATCCGACATATTGTCCTTGTTTAAAAATTGAGGTAAAAGAGATAATAACATAAAATTACCATAGTAACCATTTTTTAAAACTTATTTATTTATTTGTTTTTAGTAATCTCTACACCCAACTTGGGGCTTGAATTCAGGACCCCGAGATCAAGAGTCACATGCTCTTCCGACGGAACCAGCCAGGTGTCCCAAAGCTCTTTTTAATATTAAGGAAATTACTTCTTATTCTCTGATACAAGCTGCAATATCCTACCCACCCCGCAATTTGTTATATTTTTACTTTGTTTATTTTTTTATTTTTATTTTTTTTAAGATTTTATTTATTTATTTGAGAGAGAGAGAACGAGAAAGAGAGCACATGAGAGGGGGGAGGGTCTGAGGGAGAAGCAGACTCCCTGCGGAGCAGGGAGCCCGATGCGTGACTCGATCCTGGGACTCCAGGATCATGACCTGAGCCGAAGGCAGTCGCTTAACCAACTGAGCCACCCAGGCTCCCCTTTTACTTTGTTTATAATGTTTTCTCCCCATGCGTCTATTTGTATTTTTAGGAAGCTGGACTCACCTTTTTCTTTTACAGCATTTTTGTTTAATTATTTTTCTTAGAAAGACCTTACCTATTCTCAAATTACTATTTTTAAAAGGCCCCCATGTGTTTTTTCCCTCGTACTTTTATGATTTTATTTCTCATGTGTAAAACTTTGATCCATCAGGAATTTATATTGAGGTAAGGTGTGAGGTAGGGATCCGACTTTTATTCTCCCGGTTGTCCCAACAGCATTCACTGCATCATCTATCCTTTAAATGTGCAATTTGGGAGCTTGCTAGGGCTGTCACATCTGCAAGGAGGGTAGTCATAGGGTGTGGAGGGATGCTAGAGTTGTCACAACATGAAAACTGTTTTCTACTAAATGGATGATTTAGGAAATCAGACCCCACTTCAGTCTCCAGGGTTATATCAGCACCAAGCTGCACCGGGGGGGATCAGTTCTCTGTTCGTGGGATGTTATAAACATTCCCCCCAAACGATGTTAACACAATGCAAGTCTATAGCAAAATGATATGACCAATCTGGAACCTGGTGGGATTTCATGTGGTGGGAGAAAGTGGCTGTGGGCAGGGACCAAAACACAGGTGAGTTATTGACAGAGGAGGAATTGGTGGTCAGTCCAAGGAATAATTAAACACAGAGAAAGTGCCCATTGGTGGAGGCAGGACAGGCTCTTCCAGGGAGAGTGACTCAAACATCAAATGGGTCAGATGCAGACCTGTGTCTCGTTTCCTGAGGCCGCCATAACAAAGTACCCCAAACTGGGCAGCTTGGACAACAGCGATTTATTCTCTTACAGTTCTGAAAGTTCCATGTCCAAAATCAAGGTGTTCACAGGGCCATGCTCCTTCTGACGGTTCCAGGGAAGACTCTTTCCCACCTCTCCTAGCTTTCATGGCTGCCTGAAATCCTTGGCATTGCTTGGCTTATAGACACGTCATTCCAGTCCCTGCACATGACCATCTTCCTCCTCTTTGTGTCTCTGTGTCCAAACTTCTCTTATGAGGTCATTGGATTAGGGGCCCACTCTACTCCAGGATGACCTCACCTTAATTCGATTGCATCTGCAAAGATCCCTTTTCCAAATAAAAGTCACATTCCCAGGTACTGGGAGTTAGGACTTCAACATATCTTTCTGGGGGACATAATTCAACCTACAATTATGTCCTGGGGGACATAATTCAACCTACAAGCATTTTTTTTGTGTGTTTTGTTTTTTTTCTCTCTCTCTCTGTCTATTTTCTCCCCCAATGACTTCAGAATCCTATTGAAATATTAAACGTGAATTATTAAATACGATTTGGTGGGGGGGGGGAATGCCCTTTTGAAAAACCCCCAATGACTTAATTTCTTTTTTGTTTGAAGAATTAGCCCGGAGTTTCAATTGTAGCTCACATCTTGTTTACTATAAAGCAGAATGAATTCCTTGTCATAATTTACACTCTGTTTTCGAAAGACAGAGTTCCTTCCAATCAACCCTTTTGTTTCTTGCTTTGGCCTTTTGGTGCCAGTGTTAATTGGAGGGGCTTTTCTCTGGGACCAGTGAGCCAAAGCTGATGAAGAGGCCCCTTGGTAATTCCAGGTCAATGTCCTGGGTATGTGATGGGGGCGGTTGGGTGGGCACAGGATGTTCAGGATGTGGGCAGGAGGTCAGGGTGATCTTCCCAAGGACAGAATGTCCCTCAGCTGAGGGGGGCAGGTAGGCAGAGATGCAGGGGGCTGGGGAAGGGGGGGGCCCTTGAAACAAAAGTCCAGTGTGACCTAAGAGGGGGCAGCATGAGAGAGACTGTCCATTCAAGCCTGGGGGGCCCAGGCTCACCCTTCATGAACCACAGTTGGGTTTTTATAGGAGAGTGTCATGCTCTGATTTACAGTCTGAAGGGTCACAGGGCTTGCGGTGTGGGAGGTGCGTGGAGGGATTAGGGAGAAAGGAAGCTGGTTTCCCAGCTGAGGGTGTCTGGAGGCTGGTGGGACAGGTGGTGGGGGGTGGAAGGAGAGGGAGTGGGGAAGGAGGTCTCATGGGTGGGTCTGGACTGTGCCTCGCATGATGACCCTCTCTGGCTGGGTGGCCAGGTGGGTGACCCTGAGTGGGGGGCACGGGGCAACAGCAGACTTGGAGGGACGGTGCCCAGTTGCAGGGGAGAAGTCCTGATGTCCGAGGGAGGTATGCACTGGAAGCCCGCTGTGTCCCTCTGAGCTGGAGATGTGGGGTCCTTGGTGTCCGCCCAGGCAGAGGCATGGGATGGCAGGAGGCCCCGTGCGTGACAGTCCCCGTGGGTGAGGGCAAGCGGAGGGGCTATGGGGAGAGGCTAAGTGCAAGGGGGCCACCAGCCGGGGCTCATCCTGGCCCTCCCCTCGGGCTGGTGGAATGGGCCACCCCTGCACCCAGGCCGCAGGGACCATCGGGCAGCGTTGCTGGAACTCGGCCTCTAGACTATCCTGGGGCAAGAACAGCATGGAGACAATCCAAGAGGAGGAGTGCGAGGGGAAAACAGCATTTATTGACCATTTCCCAAATGCAGGGCATGTCCTCGGCTTCTTGCCTATTAAAAGTAACAACAGCTGCAAAAAACTGTCACGGGATGCTTCAGTACCAGACGTTATTTTAAATGACTCATCTGACCCTCCCATGGCCCTGTGAGGTGGGCACCCTTTTCTTCTTTCTCAGGCGAGGAAACTGAGGCACAGAGACCTTAGGGCACCGGCCCCAGGTCACATAGCGTGTGAGCGCCGGAGCCCAGCGAGTCACTAGCCGCCCTGGGGTTTGTGCTGGTGAGGACAGGGCTGAGGCGGGGGGCGCGGGAGACAGGCTGGGCGGAATCTCCCAAAGTCTGCAGGAGTGCCGGGGCTGTGAGCTGGGCGCGGGCTGACCTGACCCCACCTCCCGGAAACTTTCCCCGCCCCCCTTCCCCTTCTGAAATGGCTGCAGGCTTGTGCGGGAGCCCGGCAGCGAGGAATCCTCTGGAAATGAGAGGAGGGGGGAGGAAACCGAGGGTAGGACAGGCAGAGCCCGGGTAGGGGGCTGGAGATGTGGGGGCTGCTGGGAAAGAAGAGGGATGGTGTTTATGCTCTGAACCTTTGGGGCCCTGCCTTGTCCTCCCCCACGGGGTGAGCCAGTAAGCTTTTGTGTATTACTCAAAGCCTTCTCTTGTATTTTGCAAAACCCAGTGTGCATAGGAGCTGAACCTCAGGGGGCAAGAGTGTGTCACTCCAGCCAGGCAGTCTGGCAGAGAGGAAAGCAGGTGCCAAGGCCTGGAGGTTTGAACAGCATGTTTGGGGCTGAAGGTTAATTTGATGATGCAAGGAGCAGCGAGGGTAGGTAGAGGTGAGACTGCAAAGCAGGACCAGTGCCAGGAAAGTCCGTAAAGACTTGGATCTAGGGGCGCCTGGGTGGCTCAGTCGGGGGTGCCTGGGTGGCTCAGTCGTTAAGCGTCTGCCTTCGGCTCAGGTCCTGATCGGGATGGAGCCCCGCATCGGGCTCCCTGCTCTGTGGGAAGCCTGCTTCTCCCTCTCCCACTCCCCCTGCTTGTGTTCCCTCTCTCGCTGTGTCTCTCTCTGTCAAATAAATAAATAAAATCTTAAAAAAAAAAAAAAAAGACTTGGATCTAACCTTGGGGGCCATAGGGAGCCATGGAAGGGTTTAGAGCAGCTAGGGACACAGTCTCACGTGTGTGCCCTAGAGATCCCCTAGCTGTTGTCTGGAGGCGGGCTGGGGAGAAGGGAGAGAGGTCAGAGCAGTTGCCCAGTGCAGAGTTGAACAGGGCAGAGGGGTAGAAGAGGATTTTTAACTTTTAGAACCTTTTATTTAAATAAAGCACACATTCAGAAAAACACACACAAGTCACAGATGTTGGTGTTCATATAGCCAGGATGCAGATCTAGGACCAAATATCACCAGCCCCTCGAAGACCCTGCTGTGCCTCCTTCCCATCACGCCCACCCGGGTAACCCCTAACTTGACTTTGAATAGCGTACGATCCATTGCCTGTCATCTGGACTTTGTATAAATGGAAGCAGGCAGGGCATTCTCTTTATGCCAGGCAGCATGAGGCTGGATTCACCCACGTTGTTCCAAGTTGCAGGCTCTGTTCATTGTCATTGTATAGCAGAGTTTCTCAACCACCATTGACATCTGGGGCTGAATAATTCTTTGTGGTGCCACACACACGGCAAGATGTGGAGCAGCATTCCCTGGCTTCTACCCATGAGATGAAGAGGGCACACCCCTCTAAGCTGTGACACCAGAAATGTCCCCAGACGTTGCCAGATGTAAAAATCACCCCCGTGGAGAATCACTGTTGTATAGTGTTCCATTTTGTGAAGTTACCACAATTGATTGACCTATCCTTTTGTTGGGCATTTAGATGCTTTCCAGTTTGGGGTTATCATGAGCAGGGTGTTATGAACTCAAGTATGCATTTCCGTTGAGTTTATTCCTAGGAGTGATAACATAGGTGTTTATTCAGCTTTGTGGATTTTGCCAAAGAGTTTTCCAAAGCAGTGTAGAAACATGAGTTGGTATTGTCTTTCTCACGTTAGCCATTCTGGTAAGTGTGGCATGTCATGGCTTTTTTGGTTTTATGTGCATCTCCCTGATGACTCATGATATCAAGCATATTTATACCTATTGGCCATTTGGAGATCACCTTTTGTGAAGGGCCCATTTTTTCCTTTGAAGTTTCTGCCTTTCTCTTATTGGTCTGTAAGAGCTCTTTATATATGCTGGACATGTGGTGGCATCAGGGCCATCTTCATTCTAGTCCCTCTGGTCCCTCTGGGCACCTCCATCACACTGATGCCCCCTGGCTGTGTTGTTGACTATCAGGTCACACTCCACTCTGGCCAACAGACTCCACTGGTCATCAATCTGCAACAACCTGATTTCTCTGGCCACTGCAGGGAGACACACTTGAAAGACACAAGTACCCAGAACAAAATCACTGCACTCCCCACAGGGAAAGGCACTTCCATAACCTGTATCTACCTTCCTGGGAAGAGATAGAACCATAAACAACATCTAGAGCTATTGCTTGTGTTTTATGTGATTTATATAAATAGTATCACACTGTATTATCATCGCACAACTTTTTTTTTCACTCACAAGTATGTTTTTGAGATACATTTATGTTCAGATAGAGATGGGGGGGAAACTATTCATTCCTTCTTCACTCCTGTATAATATTCCATCACAGGACCACCCTCCTTTTCATTTCTCTACTCCTTCACTGATGGACATTCCAGTGGCTTCTAACTTTTCACTTTTCACATCACTGCAATAAAGTCCTTATATCTGGCTCCTTGGCACCTCTCAGAAGTCATTTTCTTTCCCCCCTCAAAATCCACTGTCCATTTTTCCTGCTGTCTCTGCAGTAAATGGTTCCATTTTATTGGTCATTCGGAGATGACCTTTTGTGACATATAGTCATTTTTCCTTTGGGGTTTCTGCCTTTTTCTTGTTGATTTGTAGAAGCTTTTTATATATGCTGGATACAAGTCCTTTGCCAGATACTTTTACAGCAAGTATTTTGGAAGAAGTTTTGGGAGGCATTCAGGAAGTAAGGTCAATAGATCTAGGTGACTCCATGAAGGAGAGGGAGAGGCAGGAGTGGAGAATGATGCCCCAACCTCTGGGGCTAAGTGTCAGGGTCGACTGATGGGGTCATTGCTGAGGTGGGATCCTAGAAGGAGCCACAGGTGAGGGAAGTGCAGAGTCACCAGAATTTGTCCCACAGCTCTGCAGATAATATGGGGGCTCCACAGGAAAGGGCCCCTGGGTCAGCTGCAGACCTTGGAAATCATGTGCAAGATAGGCAGTCTTGTGCCTTTTTCTTTTTTTAAAGTTTATTTATTTATTTAAGTAATCTCTACACCCACTATGGGGCTTGAACTCACCACCCCGAGATCAAGAGTTGCAGCTCCTCTGAGCCTCGGTAGCTTGCAGCAGGCCCAGACACACCAACTCTTGATTCGGGGCACAAGACAGGAAAGGGTCTTGTGGGCCAGCTGAGGATGGCCGCAGCTCTGACACAGGATTTTCTTTTTTTGCATTAAAAAGTTTAAAGAATAATTATCATAAAGGGAAATTTACTTTTCTCCTTTGTTATGTAGCTCTGTGAATTTTAAGCTGTGCAGAGATTCATGTAACCCCCATAATCAGGACACAGAACAGTTCCCTCACCCCCAAATTCCCTCACCCCACCCCTTTATAGTCTCCCCCAGCCCCTCCCCACAACCACTGACCTGTTCTCGGTCACGACAGTTTGGCCTTTTCCAAGACCGTTGTATAAATGGAAACACACGGTTTGTAGCCTTTTGAGACTGGCTTCTTTCATTCAGCATAAGGATAACAGGATTTTTTTTTTAAATAGACTTTATTTATTAGGTTCACAGCAAAATTGAGTGGAAAGTACAGGGAATTTCCATATGCCTCCTGCCCCCATATGCATAGACTGTCCCACTATCAACACGGCAGAAGGGCACCTTCTCACCGTCAATGAACCTGCCACACATCATTATCACCCAAGTCCACGGTTGACATTGGGGTTCACTCTTGGTGGTGTACATTCTGTGAGTTTGGACAGATGTATAATGAAAGTATCTGCCATTTTACTATCACACAGAATAGTTTCACTGCCTTAAAAATCCTCTGTGCTCCGTCTGTTCATCGCTCCCTCCCCCCGAGCCCCTGGCACCACTGGTGTTTTTACCCTCGGGTACTTCTGCCTTTTCCAGAATGTCACAGAGTTGGAATCCTACAGTGCGTGGCCTTTTCGGACTGGCTTCTTTCACTTGGTCATATGCATTTAAGATTCCTCGGTGTCTTTCGGTGGCTGGATGGCTCATTTCTTTTTAGCGCTGAATAATATTCCATTGTCTGGATGTCCACAGTTTATTTATCCAACCACCTACTGATGGACATCTTGGTTGCCTCCAAGTTTGGGCAATTATGAATAAGGCTGTTATTAACATTCGTGTGCAGGTTTCTCTGCGGACATAGCTTTCAACACCTCTGGGTAAATACCAAGGAACGCATTTGCTGGATCATATGGTAAGGGTATGTTTAGTTTGGGGACAAACTTCCAAACTGTCTTCCAAAGTGGCAATGCCATTTTGCATCCCCACCAGCAGCGAATGAGAGTCCTATTGCTCCACAGGCAACAGATTTTTTTTTTGGTAAAGATTTTTTATTTATTTTTATTTTTATTTATTTATTTTTTAAGATTTTATTTATTTATTCATGAGAGATAGAGAGAGAGGCAGAAGGAGAAGCAGGCTCCCCGCGGAGCGGGGAGCCCAATGTGGGACTCGATCCCAGGACCCTGGGATCACGACCTGAGCCGAAGGCAGACGCTTAACTGACTGAGCCACCCAGGCGTCCCAAGATTTTTTATTTTTAAGTGCTCTCTACACCCAGCGTGGGGCTCGAACTCATGACCTTGAGAGTCACATGCTCTTCCGACTGAGCCAGGCGGGGGGCCCCAGCAACAGGATTTTTAATCACAGAAAAATTCAGACAAAAATTGGGTTCTATCTATGTGCAGCTTTTTCTTAGAATATTATATGAAAACACTCTCCATATTGTTAAGAAAAATCTTTCTGCAATGTTAGAAAAACCTTCCCATATTGTTAAAACTGTTCAAAACATTTTTGATGACCACATAAAAGATTTCATTGTGTTATTTTTTAATTTTGTTTTTATTCTTATTTATTTATTTATTTTAAAAATATTTATTTATTTTAGAGAGAGAGAGAGAGAGAGTGCGCAAGCAGGGGGAGGGGGAGAGGGAGAGAGAGAATCCCAAGCAGACTCTGCACTCAGGGCAGAGCCCTATGTGGGGCTCGATCTCCCCACCCTGAGATCATGATTTGAACTGAAACCAAGAGTCGGATGCTTAACTGAGCCACCCAGGTGCCCCTTTATTTATTTATTTTTTGAGTAGGCTCCCTGTCCAGCATGGAGCCCAACACGGGGCTTGAACTCACACCCTGAGATCGAGACCTGAGCTGAGATCAAGTGTCAGACGCTTAACTGACCGAGCCACCCAGGTGTCCCTATATTTCTTAATTAAGCTTTCTATTTAAATTCCAGTATGGTTACCATGTAGCGTTATATTGGTTTCAGGGGTGCATCGTCATGTTATTGTACGCTAGCTGACTTAACTGTGTACCTCAGGCTTTGTGCTAGCTGAGTATTGAAATAATACTACCACGGGTATTGTTATGGGTAAGTATTTGCCTACTTCTCATATTTCTGCAGAGTGAATTCTCAGAAGTGGAAATACTGGCTTGAAAGAGGCAATCATTTTATGATTCTTGGTACACGTTGTCAAATGCCCTCCAGAAGGCTGCAATTTATGCTGAAAGCCGCAAGCCAAAGAGAGATTCTGTAAATAAAGAAAAATTAAAAATAAAGTGACTATTAAAATAGACAACAAGATGTCTCATTTCCCCCCAACAACAAGTACCCGTGAGAATTCAGGGGTTGGATGTGTTTTGCTCGTGTGTCAGCACGGCTGGTCTGCCTGTTTCACCAGGGGATTTGTGACTTCTCTGTTCGTGGTCTTTTCCATCTCCTGGCTGGAATATCAATATGAATCGATTCGTGTAAAGCTCTTTAAGTTTTAAAGAGAGACAACCCAGTACCTTCCTTTCCCATTTCTCCCACTTCTCAGAGCTTTGAAATCCGTTTACTCTTACCCTCTTCTGTTTCCTTCTAGTCACACGGAAGCATGTAGTTCGATTTTTAGATATTTAATTCTTGAGACCACCTTGTATTTATCGGTGATTGTTGCATAACTAATGACCCCAAAACGTAGTGGTTGAAAAGAGCAGCAAACATTTATTACCTTCCCAATTTTCTGCGGATCGGAAATTTAGGATCGGTCTCTCAGGATGTTAAAGTCTGATGTCACTCCAGACTGGATTCATTTTGAAGGTGGCATGCTCACGGGGCTGGCAAAGTTGGTGCTGGCTGTTGGCGGGGAGGTCTCAGCCCCCCATCACATGGGCCTTTCCACATTGCTACTTGAACAGATCAAGCAATCCAAGAGACCAGGGGTGGTCAAAGTACCGCCTGTGGGTCAAAACCAGTCCATTGCCTGTTTTTATAAACTTCTGTTGGCATACTGGTAACACAATGCCTGGTTTACACATTGCCTGTAGTTGCTTTTGCTTTGCAAGAGCAATGCTCTAGCAGGTCAAATCGTGACGATTACATGGCTCATGATTCATAAAATATTTACTATCTAGCCCTTTACAGGAGAAATTTGCTTAGCCCTGCACATGACCAAGACAGAAACCACCATAACTTTATGACCTAGCCTTGGAACTCACATACTGTCCTTCTACAGAATCGCATTGATCACACAGGCCACCCCACCTCTAGTCTCATATGGGAGGGACTAGAATATCAAGAGGTGATGCTCGATCACAGGGAGCCATCTTGGAGGCTGACCACCACATGCCTGGAAGTTGTTTGCAGGTATTTTTTCAAAGATGCTCGGCTGCTTGCCTATTTATTTTCCCTTCTTCATTACTAAAAAAACAATGATTTTGTCCGGGACAGCCAATCTGCTCAGTTTAAAACACAAATGTCCCCAGATTCCCTTATAGCTAAAGGTGGCCATGCGACCTGTTTGTGGCCAATGAGATGCATGGGGACATGGATGATAGGACTTCTGGAAAGCTCTTGTTTTTGATTAGAAGGGAAAACCTTTTTTTTTTCTTCTTTTTTTCTTTTTTCTTTTGGTCATGCACAGCCACATGCAATTCCAGAGTGGTTCTGATGTAGTATGAGACAAGGATTTTTGTGCTCCCAAATAGTTAACTAATTGTTTTATCACCATTTTCTGATCTGTGATACCACCTTCATTATGCAAAAATCACACACACACACACACACAGTGCACATGCAAAATTTTGGTCCATGGATTTGGTCTCCAATCTTATTGCTAGAGCAACATTGTTTTCATGGTTCTCGCTGTATGTTGTGTTTTCATATCTGGTAAGGCTTCCTTCCTCCTTTTCATTTTGCTTCAATTATCTTTACCTCTTTATCCTTCTCGGGAACTTTTTAAAAATCTATGTATTTGTTTATTTATTAAAATATTTTATTGGGGCGCCTGGGTGGCTCAGTTGGTTGGGCGACTGCCTTCGGCTCAGGTCATGATCCTGGAGTCCCTGGATCGAGTCCCGCATCGGGCTTCCTGCTCGGCAGGGAGTCTGCTTCTCCCTCTGACCCTCCCCTCTCTCATGTGCTCTCTCTCATTCTCTCTCTCTCAAATAAATAAATAAAATCTTTAAAAATTTTTTTTATTTATTTGTTTGAGAGCGAGAGAGAGCGTGCACACAGGCAGGGGGGAGGGGCAGAGGGAGAGGGAAAGGCAGACTCTCCAATGAGCAGGGAGCCCGATGCTGGGCTAGGTCCCAGGACCCTGAGATCATGACCTGAGCCGAAGGCAGACGCCCAACGGACCGAGCCACCCAGGTGCCCTGGGAACTTTTTTTATTTTAATTAATTAATTAATTAATTAATTAATTTGCCCTGGGAACTTTTTTAAAAAAGATTTTATTTTTAAGTAATTTCTATACCCATAGTGGGGTTCAAACTCACAACCCTGAGATCAAGAATCATGTGCTCTACCAATTGAGCCAGCCAGGTGCCCCTCCTTCTCAGGAACTTTTGAGTTGATCAGTCAATGCCCCCACCTCTCTCCCACAATATTTTAACTCAGAGTCTGGTATTTAAGGACAGCTATCACTTTCTCTGGTTTTATTTTCTACACCGTTTACGGGGTCCACACTGGATCATGTCGGATGCTGTGCTAAGGGTTACCCACCGCTATATGGTTTAATTTACACAACCAACACTGGAAATAGGTACTATTATTTCTTCCATTTTACAGATGAGAACACGGAGGTCCCTAAGTTGCCCAGTGTCATGAGGCTAATAAAGGGCTAGACACACGATTCAAACTTAGACACCCAACTCTGAAGACTGTTGGCGCCCCTGCATGGTCCCTCAGTGCTCCCCAGAGAGGTACTATTCTCACCTAGAGTCGACTTAAGGGGTGGCAAACAGCTTGAGCCAGTCATGGGAGGCTGCTGAACTCCCAAAGAGAATAATTCCTGTGAACCCGCTGCCCATGTGTTTCTGGCTTCCCAGAGGGAAAGGGAGGCAGCCCCGGCAGCGGCCAACACTCTCAGCTAGCCACAGAACAGAATGCAGAGTTTTCGTTCCCCTGGAACTTTTTCCAATAGTGTGTATGATGGAGGGCTGTCTGTCACTGCGACCCTCTCTCGAGTTGGCTGAGTCTGATCATCCCATCAATCCATCCATCAGTGGGAGTGTCTTGCTGGACTTGGTTGGGATCCCCTGAGGATGTGACTGTTGGCAGGCTGGCTGACTGCCCATCGAGTCGGGGTCTATGCCCAGCCGTGGCACCACGTAGTTTTCAGTCACCTGGTTGGCTTTGCATGGCTGGCCCATCCTTTAGGCACTGTGCCCAGGGCCCATGATACTTCTAGGGTCTCATGAAAATGTTTTAAATTTATTATTATTTTTTTTAATATCAGAAGGAAAAAAGTGCATAGAAAATAATGAATATATAATAATGAATCTGGCCTGGATCACATTAATTTTTATATCCATGCAGTTCTCATTATAAATAAAGGAAGGGGGCCGTGGTTAAAAGTGCTTATGACCCACAAAATTCATGCTGCGACCCTGGTGCTCTCCTCCCAGGAAAGCCCCAGCCCCACCTGTCTCCCTACCCCATTAGGGGGATTGGGTCTCATCCTGCCCCTGCTCAAAACCCTCACGCAACTTCCCAGCACATTCAGAGTGACCTCAGCCAACATCACCTCCCTGCTACTTGCCCCTTTGCTCTCTCTACTCCAACAGCACTGGCTTCCTTGCTATTCCTCAGACACCCAACATCATTCCTGCCTCAGGGCCTTTGCACTTGCTCTTCCCTCCGCCTGGAACCCTGTTTCTTAGTTCTTATCATAGTTCACTTTTTCTATCCTTCAAGTCTCAGCTCAAATGTCACCTCCTCTAAGAGGTCTTCCCTGATGTCCCCAACTAAAACAGCCTGCTCAGTCACATCACTCTGCTTTCATGTCCTGATATCCCTTGCTGAAATTCTCTTGCTTGTCTGTTTGATAGCTGTCTCTCCTGGTTCTAGAGAATAATAAACTTATTATCTCTCACAATTTGGGGGGTTGGTTGGGTCTAGCCAGGTGGTTCTTGCTTAAGGTTTCTGACAGTCAGGCTGGGCCTGGAGTAATTTTCAGGCTTCCTGGCTCACCCGTGTGGCTATGGATGCTGGGGGCTCAGCTGGAGCTGTCGACTGGACCTACCTGTGGCCCCTCCCTGTGACTTGGGCTTCCTCACATCATGGTGGCTGGTTCCAAGAGGGAACGCCCCAAGAGGGATCCAGGTAGGATGCGCATCACCGTTTATGACCCGGCTGTGTGGTAATAGTTTCGAGTCCACTGCACTCTAGTGGTTCAGGTAGACACACAGTTCTGCCCAGCTTCGGGACGGAGAGACCTAGGTCCCTGGCTCTTGTCCAGGGGTGTCAAGTTCATGCTGAAGAAGAGCAAGGAGCATGGTCGAGGTTGTTACAGCTATTTTTGGACAATACAATCTGCCCATTCCCCACTGGAATGCCACGTGCAGGAGGGTTTGGATGGCTCGCTGCACTGTCCTCAGTACCTGGAAAGTGCCGGGCACACAATAGGAGCTCGGCACACCAGGTGCTTCTACCAAAACATTCGAATGCTTTCCTGAAAAGTCCTGTGTTCCGAAAACTCACATTTCAAAACTAACGGGATATTGTTTATACATTTATATATATATAAATATATATATATATATTTTTTAGAGCGAGAATGAGAGAGAGCATGAGAAGGAGGAAGGTCAGAGGGAGAAGCAGACTCCCCACTGAGCAGGGAGCCCGATGCGGGACTCGATCCTGGGACTCCAGGATCATGACCTGAGCCGAAGGCAGTCGCTTAACCAACTGAGCCACCCAGGCGCCCTATACATTTATATATTATCATATAAATAATATATTACTCACATTATAACCGGATATTAATTACAATGCACATATTAAATATAAATTAAATATTATATTTAATAACAACAATAATTAGGGGAAAATGGGGTTGAGGGAAGAGCAACACGACTCATGGCACTTTGTACCCAGAGCACCTAACAAAACAAGCTGGCGTCCTGGTCAGACCCTTACTCCAGGTAACCCTCCCCTGGCATCTGTGCCAGTCCTTCTCCAGGCTCAAACACCCAGGGCCTGCCTCCTCCTTTGAGGTGAAGGCATTTGCTTCTAAGGCCACTTTTAACCCAGTTTTAATCTGATCTGGCCTGTGGATGTCTTTATTCATTTATTGTTTCAAAGTAGGGCAATATGTCTTTGCAATGTCTTCACCTTGAAACTTCCCCAGGCAAGAGAGCAGAAGGTGTCAGAGTTCCTGAAGCCCTAGGTCAGCCCTGGAACCAAGCCACAGACCCCAGCTGTGAAATGCAGCTACGAACTCAACACAAAACCCAGCCATGAAACCCAGCCATGGAACCCAAAGCAAAACCCAGTCACAGAATCCAGCCATGGAACCCAACCATGAAATCCCACCATGGAACCCAGCCATGAAACCCAGCCATGGAACCCAACACAAAACCCAGCCACAAAATCCAGCCATGGAACACAGCCATGGAACCAAACATAAAACTCAGTCATAGAACTTGACACAAATTCAGCCACAGAATCCAGCCGTGGAATGCAGCCGCGAAACCTAGCCATAGAACCCAACACAAAACCCAGTCACAGAATCCAGCCATGGAACCCAACCATGAAATCCCACCATGGAACCCAGCCATGAAACCCAGCCATGGAACCCAACACAAAACCCAGCCACAAAATCCAGCCATGGAACACAGCCATGGAACCAAACATAAAACTCAGTCATAGAACCCGACACAAAACTCAGCCACAGAATCCAGCCACTACTTGCCCTGTAGGAGGGCATTTTTATAGCCCTTCAGCTTTTTTTTTTTTCTTTTTAAATACGATTTTTCATATATTGTTCAGACTTCTCTTTAATTGTGAAAAAGTGCCAGAAGAAAAACATGTGTGAGCCAACACTTCTGGGTTATCTTCACCTCCACCCTCTCTCCATCAATTCAAACCGTCCATTCAAATTCACACAAAGCCCACGTAAGGAGAACAAACTGTTGGTGTTGAGTCGGCCAGCAGGAACTGGGTGCCCAGATGGGACTGCACAACCTCGTTCCGGCTTCTCAGATGCAGCCCAGTTGTGCATGGATGAGAGAGAGGTGTCGGTGGTTCTGCGGCTTCCCAGCTGGGTGCGCTCAAGCACGTTGTGCCTTGTTTCTATAAAATGTTGCACCAGGACCAGCTTTGCATGCGCGATCTGCGGACTGCTTAGAGGGAGCCCTGCCATCAGGAGGGCCCTGCACCTGGTCTGATGCTCGGCAGTTGCCATCTGGAGAGCACCCCCACCCCGTTATTGAGATACAACTGGCACGTCGCTAAGTGAAAGGTGTACAATGTGTTGATTTGATACATTGCGAAATGCTTACCAGCATAGCGTTAGCTACCACTCCCATTGTGACACAGACTTAATGTTTCTTTTCCTGCGGGAGAACTTTGAAGATCTCCTCCTTAGCAACATTCAAGTGTATGATACAGTGTTGCTGGCTATAATTACCAGGCTGGACCTTAGCTTTTAAAATTGTAACTGGGGGGCGCCTGGGCGGCTCAGTCGTTAAGCGTCTGCTTTCGGCTCAGGTCATGATCCCGGGGTCCTGGGATCGAGCCCACGTCGGGCTCCCTGCTCGGCGGGAAGCCTGCTTCTCCCTCTCCTGTCCCCCCTGCTTGTGTTCCCGCTCTCGCTATCTCTCTCTGTCAAATAAATAAATAAAATCTTAAAAAAATATAAAAAAAAATAAAATTGTAACTGGAAGTTTCTACCCTTTGACCAATAGCTCACCATTTCCCCCACCCCCAGCCTCTGGTAATCACCACTCTCTCTGTTTTTGTTTTTGTTTTTTCTGACTTTTTAAAGACTCCATGTATAACGGAGTTCGTACAATCCATTTGTCTTTGTCTAACTTATTCCTTTTAGCATAATGCCTCCACCTGGAAATCCTTAAGCATTTTACTTTTGAAATTGCGCTTTGAAAATGAAGTGGGTGGGACAGCAGAGCACGCTCGGCCAAGGAGGCCGGCTTCCAGCACCTGTGACAGTGACAGAATTCTGGCCAGCTCAGTGACACTCAAATTGAGCATAAAGGGTCTGGGATTGAGTAAGCGAAGGTGCTCACAGCCGCCTTCAGCTTAACACCTTGCAGGTGAACCTGAACCAGCCTCTATCTCTGAAAGCGAGCAACACTGTTCCAGGAAACAAGCAAGAAACCCTAAGGTCTCTTTTGTCACTGGCCTTGCCGTGTTAGCCAACGACTTATGTTGAAGATGGTGACACAGAAGAACAGAAGAGAGGGCAAGCTTGGCTCCCCTCTGCCTGGCCTGGCTTCCTCCCCAGAGCCCATGGGTGGAGGGTGTTGGCGGAATGCAGCTGTTCGGCACTTCTGGCCAGAACGAGGTGCAAGGTGCAAGGTGCAAGGTGCAGATGCTCTCGGAGCCCAACTCAAGGTGCAAGGTGCAAGGTGCAGACGCACTCCCTAACAGTAGGGGATTTCAAGGTGCAGACGCACTCCCTGACAGTAGGGGATTTCACGAACAAGCAACATGCTCTTATGTTTGCATTTAAAAATAACTATGTTGCTACTAGGCAATAACAGGTGATTGGTAGAATCCATGCTGAGAATTTAACATTTTGATTGCTCGTTACTTAGAAAGGCATGGGAAATGCGAGGTGCCATGACAAGTCCAGAGAGAGGCTAGGGGAAAAGGGGGGATGCTTTGCATTTCCTGTTTTTTATTTTTTATTATTTTATTTTATTTCTTTGAAAGATTTTATTTATTTATTTGACAGCGAGAGAGGGAACACAAGCAGGGGGAGTGGGAGAGGCAGAAGCAGGCTTCCCGCTGAGCAGGGAGCCCGATGCGGGGCCCGATCCCAGGACCCTGGGATCATGACCCGAGCAGAAGGCAGACCCTTAACCAACTGAATCACCCAGGCGCCCCAACATTTCCTGTTTTTTTCATTTCACACCGGGGCCTGCAAATTATGTAGCCGGCCTTGTATAGAGCCTACCCCATTAGTGGGGTTGTAAATGATCCTAAGGTGCTTGGCCCAGAGCTTGGCCCACAACAGGGCTTCCTTTAACAGGGGCCTCACCCTCCTCCTCCCCTTCCTCCTCTTCCAGCCTCAGTGACCGCCCATGACCTCCTGCCCATCCCTTCCCACCACACTTTACATATGTGCTGTCACTGGCCCCTCCATTCAGCCAGCAGTCCCACAGCCCCTCCAAGGGGCACAGTCTGGGTTGGCTGGGCCCTCACCCTCTCCCTAATCAGCTCTCCTCCCCTTTGCTCACCTCAGCGCCCCCATAAAATCTCACCATCTCTTCCACTGGAGACCCAAGGTGAAAACCAGTCTGGTATCCCTTCAGCGGCCCACAGCCCTCTTCCCTTTAGCAGCCAACCTGGTGCTCACTTCCCAGTCACAGAGGAGACTCTGCCCTCCACACGCCATCACCGGACCCCCTCTACCCCCTGAAGACCCCTCGTTTCCTGCAGTCACCAGCCACTTTCAGCTGCCTCGACCCTCCTGCAGCACCTGGCCTCGCCGACATCCCGGGGACTGTTTGAAATCCTTTTGTCTTAACACGTACCCAGATCTGTTGAACCAGGGATGGTGAGCACACAGACACGGAAAGGAGAACTTTATATTCACAGTCCCCCGGGGGCCGGAGGCAGGGTGTGCCCCACAGGGCCACAAGGGGAAGCCCCAGGGTCGGGCAGGAGGCAGAGGGAGTGAGGGGAAAACATAAGAGCCTTTAGTGTGGTTTCCCAGGGGAAAGCAAGTCGGGGCAGGGTAAGATTTAGGACTGGCTAATTTGAATAATTTCAGCAGACTCTGGACTGTGGGTGTTGTCCTTAGTTGCCTGGTACATGGCTCTGGGGTTGGTTGGACAGGAGGACATTGGCCAGAGGGTAGAGCCTGATCAAGGAAGGATCTGCGCTGTGAGTTTCGCACCGACTGACTTTCGTAAGAAAGGTGAGCTCCGTGAGAGTCATGGGAGTCGTGTACTATCACCAGGAATTAGCTAATCCTGGGAGGGGCAGTGTCTCCAGGATGAGCAAGGCCCCAGGATAGCAAAGCACCAGAAAACAGAGCATAAAAAGGCATGATTAATACACTCTTTCCCCTTATAACTCCACTCATCCTTTTCCCTATATCTCTGCCTTCGTCCCCCGTGGCCGTCCCACGCTCCCTGTCCCCTGGTCCGGACTCATCACATGAGCCTGTCTGGATTCATGGAGGCAGCCCGTCTGGATTCGTGGAGGCAGAAGCGACAGAGCCATAAGCCGAATGCCAAGAATCCTTGTGCCAGGACACCTCTGCTGGTTTGCAAAGACATCCAACACCCCTCGTTCATTTCAAAAGCAAGGAACACACTTGTAAAAATGTTAACGTTTAGGGAAAGCTGAGGGTCGGGGATTCAGGAGCTCTCCTCACTGTCTTTGCACCTTTTCTGTGGGCCTAAAATCATTCCAAAATAAAAAAGGTTATTAAGAAGAAAAATGTCTCTAGGAGATCCTTGCACACCCATGTTCACAGCAACGATTATCCACAGCGGCCAAGGGTACAAGTCACCTGAGTGTCCATCGGCAGATGAACAGACAAACACAATGTGGTCCATCCACACAATGGACTATTATCCAGCCTTGACAAGGAAGGGAATTTTGACACCTGCTACATGGATGAAGCTTGAGGACATTACGTTCAGTGAAATAAATCAGTCACGAAAGAATAGATGCTGGAGGATTCCCCTTATATGAGGTCCCTAGAGGAGGGACATCCATAGAGACAGAGAGTAGATAGTGGGAGCTTGGGGTCGGAGGAGGAGGATGCAGGGGTAGTGTTTAATGAAGATAGTTTCAATCTTGCAAGATCAAAAGAGCCCTGGAGATGGGTGGTGGTGATGGTTGCGCACCAGTGTGAATGGACTTAGTGCCCCTGAGCTGTGCACTTAAAAAAAATGTTCTTCTTGGGGTGCCTGCATGGCTGTTAGTTAAGCCACTGCCTTTGGCTTGGGTCGTGGTCCTGGGGTCCTGGTCCTGGGGTCCTGGGATCGAGTCCCACATCGGGCTCCCCCTGCGCTGTGGGGAGCCTGCTTCTTCCTCTCCCTCTCCCTCTCCCTGCCACTCCCCCTGCTTGTGCTCTCCCTCTCTCTGTCAAATAAATAAATAAAATCTTAAAAAAAAAAAAAGGTTTTCCTCCTGCCCTAGCGCCAGCTCCATCCCTGGGAGCATCAGTCAATATTTGCCAATGACATTATCTGCCAGGGCATCCGTCAGTGGGGATGTAGCTGGCTGAGGCTGCAGGGCGGCTGGGCACAGATGGGGCTGGGTCATGCAACTCAGCTGGTGCTCAGCTCACAGAGCTCTTATCCCTGGGCACCGATCTTCAGTGTCCCTGGGACGGAGAACCCTCAGTGTCTGTGCAGCTGCAAATAGACTGAAGGGAAAAAGAAAGCAGTTTGTTTTTCCTAAAAGGGGGTATAAGGTGACCTGGTCAGGGGTGCCTGGGTGGCTCAGTTGGTTAAGCATCTGACTCTTGATTTTGGCTTGGGTCCTGATCTCAGGGTGGTGGGATCGAGCCCCGTGTCTGGCTCCACGCTGAGCATGGAGCTTGCTTAAGATTCTCTCTCTCCCTCTCCCCCTCCCCCTCTCCCAAGATAAAGGTGACCTGGTCAGAGGAAGAGACAGGCTGCGACCCACTCTGGGAAGGGAGGAGTTTTGCCTGTGAGGACTCCTCTCCCATCCTCACCTTTTCATCTCCTGCAGGGCAGATTAAAGGACTTTTTTTTTTTTTTTTGCCAGGAAACCAACCCAAACCCCAAAGCACAGGCAGGTGAGCAAGTGGGCATGGCAGGGGCTGGGGGGCTGGTGTGGAAAGATTGCTCTCCAGTAGCAAAGGGAGATCCCCAGAGACCAGAAAAGGCATGTGGAGCTCCCAGGCTGGACCTTATCAAGGACTGTGGGAGTTTAGACGTAGTAGTCGATGATCACGATACGAGTAGTTGCAGTGTATCTAAGCTCCCCAGCGGAAGGGGCAGGAAGCCCCTGGCTCTAACATAGGGTGCCTTTGGGGCGCCTGGCTGCCTCAGTCCATAGAGCATGCGACTCTTGGTCTTATGGTCAGTGAGGTCGAGCCCCATGTTAGGCATAGAGATTACTTAATAAAAATAAGTAAATAACCTAGGGTGGCTTTGTGTGGGTTGTAGAAGCTGTCCCTCCCAAAAGGCAGGAGCACACGAGAGTCACAGGCGTGGGCTGTGGGGTTGCGGGACAGGGTTTAGATCCCTGCCTTGAGTGGGTTATTCAACCTCTTTGAACCTCAAAGTTTGCTCTTGTCCAAAATGGGGCATGTTGTGTGGGGCCGATAGGGAACTGGATAATGTATGTAAAGAAGAAAGTGCCTGGCACAGGAAAAGCATATTCTGACTCTTAACTATTATTTTATAATTGTTATTGGGGCGCCTGGGTGGCTCAGTCGGTTGAGCGACTGCCTTCGGCTCAGGTCAGGATCCCAGGGTCCTGGGATCGAGCCCCGCATCGGCTCCCTGCTCAGTGGGAAGCCTGCTTCTCCCTCTCCCACTCCCCCTGCTTGTGTTCCTGCTCTCGCTGTGACTCTCTCTGTCAAATAAATAAATAAAATCTTTAAAAAAAAAATGTTGTTGTTGCATTACATCCCACACTCATATGTGACCTCGAATACCTATGGGGACCCAAGGGGGGCACGGATTATCATTTCCATTTTCCAGATGGGGGATCAGAGCTCAGAGAGCTTGAACCCAAGAGGCTGGAGCTATAGAGAAGACACTAATAGAGCAGAGACTTCATCCAGCCTGTGCACCTCTCTAGACTCAGGGACCCTCTTTTCACCCCAACTAAAGCCCCAGACACCAAAGGGAAACCAGGCATCCAGGCTGTGAATGACGTTAAGTGGAGTAGAATCCATCGGAGCGGAGTCCCATCCATGGCTGACTCCCCTAATTCCAGCCAGAATTCTTTGCTCTTTTTCTGGGTTCTGGGAAGATGGTTCCTTTGTCCCACACCGGCACGTCAATGGCCCCAGTAAGACCACAGCTGCTTTCCAATCCCACCAGCTCCCATCCTTCCTGCCTGGGGCCACACACCGTCTCCAGTTCAAGGCTCTGCTCCCGGCCTGTTTGTCTGCTGCTTGTAGATTTTCCATTAATTTTTCTCCCCAGGATGGTATTTGGCCTCTAGGGGCCTGTGGGTTTCACTTGCTGGAACCCCCACTCAGCCTATTCAGGGATGGGTGTTTCTGGAAGGCAACTGACAACATGTATCCAAAAGTTTAATAAATGGCCTTTTACCCAGAAATTCTACTTTTAGGTCTCAATTCTAAGACAAAAATTAAAGACTTAAAGTTTTAGCAACCTATATAATGTATAGAATATAGAATATACAGTAATATATAATATATATGTATATTACCTACATATAACATATTTTTATTTATATATTCTATATATACATAAAATATATATGTAATGTAGTTAAATAACTATCTATATAATTATATATAATAATATGTACACAATATAGTTATATATATATAATATAGTTATATCTATTATAATAATAGTAATAAACCAGAAGCCACCTAAGTGTCCAATAATAGAATATTGGTTAAGTATATAATGCTATGGCCATATAGTAGAGTACTATATGATCATTAAAAAAAAAAAAAGATGAGCTAGGTATATACTTACTGACATGGGAAAATGTCTACTATCATGAAACAAAAAAAGTAGTTAGAAAAAGGACCAAATATAGATAAGGCTAATTAATGAGAGATGGGAACTATGGGAGAAAAAATTTTAAGGGACATGGAGGTTAAATCCAGCTATTCCAATAGAGAAGTTTCCAGAAGGAACTAGAATGGGCAAGCTCCAAGTGGCAGGGATTATCTGATTTGCTCAGCACTATATGGCCAGGCCCTCGAAGGTGCTTGTCAGTTAGTAGGTGCTCAGTGAAAGACTACTGAGGAGAAGAAGTACGATTTGAAGAAGTAATAGGGAGGAAGTTGATTCTCTGGTGAAATTAGCCCCCACCTGAGAGGTACCGGGTGTGAGGAGGAAGTAAGAGATGGTGGGGGGAGCGTCTCAGTGGCTCGGTTGCTTAAGCATCTGACTCTTGGTTTTGGTTCAGGTCATGATCTCAGGGTTGTGAGACTGAGCCCCACATAAGGCTTCACACTCAGCGGGACCTCTGCTTGAGATTCTCTCTCCCTCTGCCCCTCCCCCCAAAATAAATAAATAAATAAAATCTTAAAAAAAAAAAAAGAACAAGGGATGGGGTGGAAGATTCTGTATTGGAGGAGATCGCCAACCCCTTCCCTGCTGCGTCCCAAGAAAGCCAAGGGCACTCCCTCACCCCCGGAGACTGGGAGTCCTCTCTGGAGAAACCTAATGGTCCCAGAGAAAAGTTCTCTAGGGACTGATGTATGGGGAGGAGGAGCTCAGCTTCAGTGAAACTCCCCACCAGTATGAACCCCCAGTCCCATCATTTTCAGCCCCTGTGCCTCGCATTCAAATGTAAGATTTAGAGAAACCTTCAAAATGCAAGGCAGAAACCAGAATAAACATCGGACAAACAAACAAACTCAGGGGAAAAAAAAAAAAAAGCAAAGAGAGAGAGAAAAGCAACACAACACCACCATTATTATCTTCAGAGAAATAGCAGAAGATATACTGATTAGATCAATAACGTAAGAACAGAAGGCTGTTTTTAAAATGAAAAAGAGGAACAATCGAGTTCATCGCATCATTGTTTTTGCTGGGTGGGGGTTTGGAGGGGGCTGGGCTCCATTGCTGAGCGAGTGGATGGCGAAGGTGGGGATGTACAGCCAGGCGTCCTGTGGTAGCTGGAGGTAACAGACCAGACTCCCCAGAAACCATGTGTGTGGATCTTCCTAACCAAGTGCCTCATAACAGCTAAAAACACGGAAACAACCCAAATGCCCATCAGCTGATGAATGGATAATGCCATTATCCATCCTTCCATACACTGGAGTATTATCCAGCCATAAAGGGTAAGAAGTGCTGATACATTTCAACGGGGGTGAGTCTTGAGGACTGTAGTGAACGAAAGCAGACACGAAGGTCACATACTGTAGGATTCCATGGATATGAAATGTCCCCAGCGGGCAAATCCATAGAGACAGAGAGCAGATGAGTAGTTCAGGGGCAATGAGAAGAAGGGAATGAGGTTTCTTTTCGGGGTGATGAGAATGTTCTGGAATTAGATTGTGGTGCTGGTTGCACAACCTTGTGGATCGAGTAAAAACCATTGAATTGTACACTTTGAAAGATAAATTTTTTTTAAAGATTTTATTTATTTATTTGACAGAAACAGACACAGCGAGAGAGGGAACACAAGCAGGGGGAGTGGGAGAGGGAGAAGCAGACTTCCCGCGGAGCAGGGAGCCCGATGTGGGGCTCGATCCCAGGACCCTGGGATCATGACCTGAGCCAAAGGCAGACGCCTAACAACTGAGCCACCCAGGAACCCTGAAAGATAAATTTTATGGTGTGTGAATTATATCTCAAGAAAATCAATAAATAAACGCGTGCAAATTCTGAGTCAAACAAACAAACAAAAAAATGTCCGTTGAGAAAGGAAGAAACAAGACCTAGAGATAACGCAGAACTATCTGGGTCGGTGTAAGACACGTGCACAGAAGGCGATATACACCTGGCAGAATCGGGAACAAAGAAAAAGATACACCCAAACTCTCTACAAAGGATGAAATTCTTCAATGGAAGAGAAAAAGCGAATAAACAAAAGGAGAGCACCACGATCCCCACCCCCATCCCCTGGCCACCCTCCCTTCCCCAAACCTGCCATACAGTGTGTTGAATGATAGAGGAAGCCAAGAGGAAACTTGTGAACTATTTAGAAAACAGTAAAAGGAACTTTTTTTCCCTAACGATTTTATTTTTAGGTAATCGTTACACCCAATGTGGGGCTCGAACTCACAACCCAGAGATCAAGAGCCACATGCTCTTCCAACTGAGCCAGGCTGGCAGCCCTGAAAAGAACATTATATACAGAAATTCCTAGGATGTCTGGGTGGCTCAGTTGGTTAAGCATCTGCCTTCAGCCCAGGTCATGATCCCAGGGTCCTGGGATTGAGCCCCGCATTGGGCTCTCTCACTATCTCTTTTGCTATCTCTGTCTCTCCTCTCAAAAAAATAAATAAAATCTTTAAGAAAAAAAAAAGAATGTAGAAAAATTCTAAACATTACCAAATATTGTCATTTGATAGTAATGTACCAAAAAAAAGAGCTGTGGGGAGATACAGCTTTATTTCCAGAATTCCAGAGAGGTCCAATAAAAAGCATTCTATCAAATGAAAAAAAACACATGGTCTTATTAGCATGGACTAAAAAGCATTTGATAAAATTCAGCAGCCATTTCTAATAAAAGTGAAGTAAAATCTAAAAAAAGAAAGAAATTGAGGGGTGCGTGGTTGGCTTAGTTGGAGAGCGAGTCTTGATCTCAGGATTGGGAATTCGAGCCCCAACATTGGGTATGGAGATTACTTAAATAAATACACTTAAAAAATATATAAAAGGAGAAAGAAGTTGCTTAAATGTAATAAAAGCAATTCCCCTAAAATCAGCAGTAAATATTAGCCTAAATGCCAATTAAGAAAAAAGCCAATACTCCAACTCTTACTGTCCTTTTCTAACTTTGTCTTGGGGATTCCAGCAAATGCAGTAAGACAAGAAAACAGTAAGACTAAGACATTTGGAAAGAAGAGATAAGGTGAACTCTGATCAAGTGCTTTTAGCAAGAATTTAGTAAGATGACTGCATAGAATAGAAATACTGTACCAAAACATTGAATTTCTCTAGCATTAAAGACTTGCAAATGAGGGAACACTACATTTACAAATGACAAACTACATGTGAATAAATTTAAGGAAAACAGCACAGACACAATACAGGCAAAATTATAAAATCTCATTGAAAGAGATAAAGCAAGATCTGGAGCAATGGAAAGACACTTTGTTGGGTTGACATAAAACAAATAAAAATTACTCACAATCTAAGTTACAAATTTAATGTGATTGCATTCAGCATCCCAACAGAGAAAGAATAATTATTCTTCTTGAAGTGCCAAGACAAGTGTAAAAAAGACTAGGGGGATAACTGAATTGATAAGATATTAGAATGGAACTAGTTAAGTAGCTCAGTAGAAAAAGAACAGAAATCCAGGAACATATCCCAGCATTTATGAAAATCTATATATGAGAAAAGTGGTATTTTAATTCACAGGGAATAGGGTGATTTATTTTAAAAATGGTGTTGGCCCAATTCTGAATATCCATCTGAAAAAACAAGTAGACCCTTAGTAAAGCCTCTATTTATTGTTAATATAATAAGCAAAAATGTATTCCAGATAGATCCAATACTCAAATATAAAAGAATAAAATTCTTGCTAGGAAATCTAAGTGACTACATATACAATCTGAGGACAAAAGAGAATTTCCTTAGAAGGAAAGGGAACTCTGAGTGGTAAAAGCTACCACAAAATTTTGAAGTCAATAAATCAGATGACAAAGAGCATGTATAAATTGAGAAAAAGACAATTCAAATTGAAAAAAAAAGGGACAAAAAATGTGAATAAGCAGTATACAGAAAAATGAATCCAAGTCACTCAAAATCATGAAAAGGTGCTCAACAGGGCTGGGAGTCAGAACATGCATATTGAGGTAACAGTGAGATACTGCTTTCTCAAACTGGGAAAGACTTTTAAAAGTGCTAACACTCATGGCTGGTGAGACTGTGGGGAAAAGTGCACTCATACATGGTTGGTGGGAATGTGCTCTCCAAAAGGATTTGAATTCTTCGCCCTGACAATATTGATTTTGGATACTAATTCTTTCCATTTATGTCTTGTAAAAGGCAGCTTCTGAAGAGCAAAACTTTTGATTTTTTTTTTTTTAAGATTTTATTCTTAAGTAATCTCTACACCCAATATGGAGCTCAAACTCATGACCCCGAGATCAAGAGTCATACGTTCCAGGTGCCTGGGTGGCACAGTGAGTTAAGCAGCTGACTCTTGGTTTCGGCTTGGGTAGTAATCTCAGGGTGCTGATCTCAGGGTCATGAGATGGAGCCCCACATCGCTAGCACAGAGACTGCTTAAGTTTCTCTCTCCTGCCCCTCCCCCACCCCGAGCTCACTCTCTTGCTCTCGTGCTCTCTCCCTCTCAAATAAATACATAAATCTTAGAAAAAAGTTGTATGTTCTACCCACTGAGCCAGCAGGCGCCCCCCAAAATTTTAATTTTATTAAAGTTGAACATCATTTTTTTTACTTTAATGGATTAAGCTTTTAATGTTGTATCTAAAAACCTATTGCCAAACCCAAGATCACCTAGATTTTTTCCCATGTTTCCTTCTAGAAGTTTTATAGATTTTCATTTTACATCTAAGTCTATGATCCGTGTGTGTGTGTGATAAAATATATATAATATACAATTTACCATTTTAACCATTTGCAAGTGTACAACTCAGTGGCATCTAGAACATTCACAATGCTGTGCAACCACATAATTCTTTATTTCCAGAACTTTTCATCATCCTAAACAGAAATGGTACTCATTAAATAATAACTCTCCACTCCCCTCCCCCCCAGCCCCTGGTAACCTGGATTCTCCTTTCTGTCTCCGAATTTGCTGATTCAAGGTACTTCATTATGATCCATTTTGGGTTCACTGTTGTGAAAGGTGTAAGGTGTGTGTCTAGACTCATTTTTGTGCCTATGGACATCCAGTTCTTCTAGCACCCTCTCTTGAAAGGACTGCTTCTTTGTCAAAGATCAGTTGACTTTATCTGTGGAGATCTATTTCTGGGCTTTCTGTTCAGCTTCATTGATCTCTTTGTTCTTTTGCCAACACCATAGTCCTTATTACTGTAGCTTTATAGAAAGTCTTGACGTTGGGTAGTGTCAGTCCTCTGACTTTGTTCTTCAGTACTGTGTTGGCTAGTCTAGATCTTTGCCTTTCTCTATAAACTTTGGAATCCATTTGTTAATATCAAGGACCTGACAAAATCTATTAAAATTAAAAACACACGAATCCTTCACCTAACATCTCACTCCTAGAAATCTTTTCCTTAGAAATAGAATCATTAGCACATGTAGGCATAGGTATAAAAATATCTATTGTAACGGTTTTTTGTCTCTTTTTCTTTTTGGTAGTGGAGGGAATAAAACCTGTAAACCGAGTGGAGACTAGTCCATAGGGATGTGGTTGAATAAATTATGGTTTATCCACACCCTGGAAGATTATTAAGAAATTAAAAAGAGTGAATTAGGACCTTAGCAGGGGGTCTGAGCAGTTTCCATAGATATCTTGGGTAAAAAAGTATATCCAATATGATTACATATTTATATGACCCCCCAACTCTATTTTTGGTCTATGAATATGGACTTCTACTCAGTGAGCAAGGAGAACAGCCTGGTCAGAAACACCGTAGATGGTTAACTTGAAGGATGACCAATATAAGAGGAAATGAGAGAAAAAGAAGGTAATTTGCTCCCTTAGAACAGTTAAAAATAGTAACCTCTCTAAAGTCAGCTCCAGCTGTAGAAATATAAACAACCCATGTATACAGTCTTACATTACAAGAAATTAAAGGGGCGTCTGGCTGGCTCAGTCAGAAGAGCGTGTGACTTTGATCTCGTGGTCGTGAGTTCGAGCCCCATTTTGGATGTAGAGATTACTAAAAAATCAGTAAACTTAAAAAAAAGTAAAAAGATACTGATGAGACTTTAATAATGTAACTTATTTAGCCCAATGTGCCCCAAATATCATCATTTCAATATGTCACCGATATTTTTAAAAGCATTAGTGGGGCATGTTACATTCTTTTTCTCTTACGAAGTCTTTGGAATCTGGTGTGTATTTTTACACTTACATTTGGATTCGGACGGGCCACATTTCAAGTGCTCACGTGCCACCTGTGGCCAGTAGCCCCCACCATCTGCACAGCGCCGCTTTGAAGATAATCCATAGGAAGACTCGAGTGCCCCCTAGCGGCAGATTCGATTAACACCACTCTTCTTGGCAACTTAATCCTCAAACTTAAATCAAATTGTGTGGCTCCCTGCCTGGAACCTTCCATGGCTGCCGGCTGCCTTCAGGTTCTGACCTTGGGCTTCATGCCTTTGTCTAGGATTATTAGGGGAACTCAATGTGATAATAAATGTAAAGCACCTGGCACATAGTAGATGCCTAATAGATGTTGATCAAACTAATGGCATCCTGGAAGTTTGGGGGACGGGGCAGGAAGTTGCAAAGAGAGACTCTGAGAGCAGCTGGGGGTGGATGGGACCATCGGGAGACAGGCTGGGCAGATCCCGGAACCCCAGAGAGATGGGTGCAGATGGCAGAGCTAAGGGTGGGTGCCCAGGTCTGACCTCCCCTTGCAGGACTAACCCACACCTGGCCCAGAGGCCCCGGTCATTGCAGAGCCCACTTGTGATCACCCTCTGCAAAAAAGCCCTTGATGGCTCCCTACTGACCTTAAAATAGCAAGGACGTCCCCACAGATCACCCCTCCCTCCACTCTCCCTTGTTCCCATGCTCTAGCACCGCAAACTCACCCAGGGTCTTTGCTGATGCTGTTCCCTCTTGATGGGATGCTCTACCCTTCCTTTCTCTCAATTTAACTCCTTGTCTGGCCAATCTCAGAGCAAGTGTCACTGCCTTAGGGAAGCCTCTACTGACCCTCACCCCAGCCTAAGTCAGGTCCTGGGGCACCGGGCACCTCCCTTCTGTGGCACTCACCGCTACTAGAATGTGAATTCCAGGAACCTGTGTTTTGTTTGCTGCTGCATCCAGCCCTCAACCCACAGCACCTAGAACAGTGCCTGGTGTATAGTAGGCACTCAGTGAATGTCAGTTGAATGCACGTCCCCCAGGCTCTACGGGAGGTCAGGGTCTGAGTCTATTTCTGCTTGCCCTCCTGTCACCAGTGCCTGGTACACAGTAAGCGATCAATAAATGTTTGTTGCAGAAAGAAATGCTGACCCCAGGCCTGGGTCACTGGTCACCTGTGTCCTGGATTGGCCATGTGGACACTGCACATTTCCACCTGCTTGATTTCACCTGATTTTTGTAGTAAAAAGACCAAAAGAGAGATTTTCTTTCCCATTTTGAAGAGGAGGCAACCGAGGTCTGCAGGTCGAGAGGCTCAGCTCGGACACGCAGCTCGGATGCCACGTCTTGCTCATTCCTCGGTGCTAATGCTGTGGTTTCTTTTCCATCAGGGAAGCTCACTGTGGTAGGCTAAGTAACGCACCCCCCAAATATGTCCACATCCTAATCCCTGGAACCTGTGCATAGGTTACCCAGGACGGAAACACACTTGCCAACGGGATTCAGTTAAGGATCTGGAGAAGGGCGTAGATCCTGGATTACCTGGGGATCCAATGTCATCACAAGGGTTCTCAGAACTAGGAGGCGGGGGTCAGAGAGAGATTGGAAGGAGCTATGCTGCTGGCTTTGAAGATGGAGGAAGGGGCCATGATTCTAGGCGTGCAGGCAGCTTCTAGAAGGTGGACAATGCAAGGAAAGGGATTGTCCCCTGGAGTCTCCAGAAGGATCGCACTCCTAAGGACACCTTGATGTTAGCCCAGTGAATGCCCTTTCAGACTTCTTTCTGAGTTCCAGAATGGTAAGATAATAAATTTGTGTTTCCTTAAAGCCGCCAAGCTTACCACAGCCGCCATAGGAAACTGACAGACCCTTCAACCTCAGGGGGAGATTCCTGCAGGTCCACAGGCAGAAGGCATCAGACAGGTGCATGACCGTCCGCTCGGCATTCAAAGCCCCATGTTGCGGGTACAACCAGTCCTGCGGCTCCAGCTGCCTCCCAGAAACCAGTGGCCAAGTCTGCCCTCCCTGGTGGCAGAGATGATAACTTTGGAAATGCGACAGAACTGTCAAAAGTACAGGAAATGCGTGATGTGTGAAATGGCAGCCAGCAACTCTTTGTCCTAGAGCTGCATAAACATCCAGACTTTTTTTCTCCAACAAGAGAGAAAACAAAAACTGAGAAAAACTCTGAGCCCTCAGTGAACCGACATGACTCCACGCTTCTGGGGCTGCCCTGGGGATGAGACTGGCCAGCCCCACCCCTCCAGCGACAGAGGCCCCAGGTAGGGAAGGAGCCCCAGGGAGGGAAGGATGCTGTGTCAGACGAGGCTTGGAGGAGCCCAGAGGTGAAACTCTGGCCTCCACATTTAAAAAAAAGATTTTACTTATTTTTTTGTCAGAGAGAGGAGAGAGAGCACAAGCAGGGAGAGCTGCAGGGAGAGGGGGAAGCAGGCTCCCCACTGAGCAGGGAGCCTGATGAGGGACTCAATCCCAGGACCCTGGGACCATGACCTGAGCCAAAGGCAGACGCTTAACCAACTGAACCACCCAGGCGTCCCTGCATTTTTTTTAAACATTGTGATGAAATACGTATAACCTAAAATTCACCATCTTACCCACTTTTTAAATTCTTACAATTATCCCCCAACTTCATTGAGGAATAATTGACAAATATAATCGTATTTATTTAAAGTGTACCGTGTGATGATTTGATATACATATATATTGTGGAATGGTTACTTAACATTGTTGTGCAACCATCCCCACCATCCATTTCCCGAACTTTCTCATCTTCCCAAAATGAAGCTCTGTCCTCACGAAACACTGAGGCCCCCTCCCCCGCCCCTCCACCCCCAGCCCCTGGCTCCCACCATTTACTTCCTGTCTCTGTGGATCTGACTCCTCTAGGGACCTCAGAGAAGTGGAATCCTACAGGAGCTGTCCTTTTGCGTTTGGGTTATTTCACTGAGTATAATGCCCTCAAAGTTCATCCACGTTATAAAACGTGTCAAAATTTCCTTCCCTTTTCGCCGAATCATATTCCGCTCTATGGATGGGCCACATTTTGTTCACCCGTTCACCTGTCAATGGACACTTGGGTTGCTTCCACCTTTTGGCTATTGTGAATCGTGTTGCCAGGAACATGGGTGTTCCCATATCTGTTCAAGTCCCAGCTTTCAGTTCTCTTGGGTTTAGACCCAGGAGTGCAACGGCTGGATCATGAACGATGCTTCACTGTTTGAGGACCCGCCATACTGTTTTCTTTTCTTTTTTTTTTTTTAAAGATTTTATTTATTTATTTGAGAGAGAGAGAGAATGAGAGAGAGCACATGAGAGGGGGGAGGGCCAGAGGGAGAAGCAGACTCCCCGCCAAGCAGGGAGCCCGATGCGGGACTCGATCCAGGGACTCCAGGATCATGACCTGAGCCGAAGGCAGTCGCTTAACCAACTGAGCCACCCAGGCGCCCCCGCCATACTGTGTTCTACAAACACTGCACCATACACATTCCCACTAACCATGCCCAAGGCTCCAACTTCTTCTCATCTCTTCTGGGCATTTTCCTTGGTTCTTATAACTGCCTTCTTAGTGGGATTGAGGTGGTATCTTCTTGGCATCACCCCTGCTCACCTCCCAACAGTGCGGAGTGGTTGTCCGTCGCCTTCTAACTTTTGGACTTCATCTTCTATGTCATGACATTCCAGATGTGGCAGGTACATGTCCCCTCTCCGGGGTGTGTCATGGGGGGAGTCTGAGACCTTTGGAGACACAGGTCTGCCTTCAGCTCGGAAAATGTTTGCCCGTTACTGTTCCACGGCTCTGTCTGCTTTGTCTGTCATGGGAGTGTTGGGAGGTCCTTCCCACTTGGAGGTCCCTGCCTCGGACCTCTGAGGGTCTTTGCAGGGTGGCCTTACTTCCACCAGTCCCCCTGGCTGGCAGCCTGGCATCAGCAGTGACCATCCTTCCTTCCCCTGGGCTGAGTGATGGCTCGACCACGTGATGGCTAACCCTCGTCAGCAGCCCCAAGGTGACTCCTAATCCTCTCCGCAGAGCTCCTTGTCATGCCCCGTGGACGTGCTGTTCCCATCCTCCCTGTCACTGTGGCTCCTTAGCAGTCTCCTGGGACAGTGGTCCCAGGTGCCTCTTGGGCTTCTGCTCCCCGCTGGTGGATCCTGTTGGGGGTTGTCATCTTCCAGGCGTCTCTACTTTGTCCATTGTTCCTTCAGCAGACAGGCTGGTCAGGCAGAAGGTGACAATGGTAATTATCGAAGCCGAACGACGAATCCATGGGGGTTCACCCCGCTGTCTATATATTCGCTCTATTTTTGCATTTGTTTGACATTTTCCATAACAAAAAGATTTCTAAAAAGCCTGCATGGCATTTCCTGAAATGCTGTCTGAAATTATGAAAGGTTCAACACCCGCATGTGCATCAGTAGGTGACTAGCTAAAAAAAATGACAGTTCGGCTCATCCATGGAGTCCCCTGTAGACATAAAAAAGGATGAGCAAGTTCTCTCCAAACTGACACAGAAATAGGACCAAATGTCTTAAGAAGTGAAAAGACTAGGGGCGCCTGGCTGGCTCAGTCAGCGGAGCGTGCAACTCTTGATCTCGGTGTTGTGAGTTCGAGCCCCATGTTGGGTGTAGAGATGACTTAAAAATAGAATCTTAAAAAAAAAAAAAGAAGAAGAAGTGAAAAGAACAAGTATATTCATTGCAGCACTATTCACGATCATCAAAAGGTGGAAACAACCCAAATGTCTGTCAAATGATGAATGGACACGCAGACTGTGGTCCATCCATACAACAGAATATCATTCAGTCATTAAAGGAAACAAAACAACCATATTTGCTGCAATGTGGATGAACCTCGAAATCATTCTGTATAGGGAAAGAAACCAGATTAAAAGACTACATTTTGGGGGCGCCTGGGTGGCTCAGTCGGTTAAACGTCTTCCTTCGGCTCAGGTCATGATCTCGGGGTCCTGGGATCAAGCCCCACATCGGGCTCCCTGCTCAGTGCGGAGCCTGCTTCTCCCTCTCCCTCTGCTGTCCCCCCTGCTTGGGTGCTCTCTCTCTCTCTGTCAAATAAATAAATGAAATCTTTAAAAAAAAAAATAAAATGAAAGAGTACATTTTGTATGATTCTATTCATTTTTTTAAATTTTATGAATTTTTTTTTAAGTAGGCTCCAATGCCTAGTGTGGAGCCCAACACAGAGCTTGAACCCACGACCCTATAATATCAAGACCTGAGCTGAGATCAAGAGTCCGACATTTAACCGACTGAGCCACCCAGGCACCTCTACGATTCTATTTTTAAGTCATCTCTACACCCAAAGTGGGGCTCGAACTCTCGATATCAAGAGTTGCATGCTCCACTGACCGAGCTGGCCAGGAGCCCCCAAAATGGTTAATTGTATGTTATGTGAATTGTATCTTAATTTTTAAATAAAACCAGTAAAAAAAAAAAAAGCTAACTTATTGAGTTTATAAGTAAAATAAGTTTTTACAAAGAGGAAAAAATCAAGGATGGAACAATGTATATAGGTGCTAACATTTGTTCATTGTTAGAGAAAAAAGAATAGATGTATATGTATCGGAGACACGGGACTCTGCTACCTCCCCTTGCCCAGCAGACTGAGGTATGGTGCTTTGTGGCCTGAGTTCAAATCCGTCTGTGTTCTTTACTGGCTGGGGGGCTGGGGTGAGGGACTTGGGGGCTCTGTGCCTCAGTTTCCCCACCTGTGCAATGGGAAAGATAGCAAAGCCGCCTCAGGAGTCTGTTCTGAGGGTCCAGCCCGGCACACAGTGAGCACTCCATGAACTGGGGGGTCTTGTCACATCCAGAGAACCGGATGGGGAAGCCCTCAGGGTCCAGCTGCTCTCTCTGCTCCTCCTGGTTTGCATCTGACCTCCTCTGGGCCTTCCCCTGGACCTCCAGGATCCACCACGCCCCAGTCTCATTCCCAGGCATCTGGCCAAACTCCCCTCCCATGTGCTCCATCCTCCCTGGCTCAGCTGCTTCCTGTGCTCAGACAAAGAGAGCTCTGTCCCCAGGCCACCCAGCCTGGGCAGGCGCAGCACCCCACATAGCACAGACTGCAGGCACCCCTGGGCATGTGTGTTTGTCCCCAGTCCTGGCCCTGTGCTCTTGGGTATGCTCTGCCCGCCCTGTCTCCATCCCTTCCTCAGGGCCCGGGCTAATGGACATGGGGGGGGGTCTCCTAGCCCAGGACACACACACTGATGTCATGTCTGCAGGAGGGGACTTCAGGACTGCACACAAAATCATGGGGGTGGGGTGGGGTCCGTGTGGGAAGAAAGAGTGGAGCTGGAATGACTCAGACATTCCATCATGACCTCAACAGGGGACAGCGGTGTGGGGTGCTCAGGGTAACAGGGACAGGTGACAATTAATAGGAGCTGGGAGTGAAGGACAGACAGCGTGACAACAGGTGGCCAAGAGGAGACAGGCTGACAGTGACAGATGACATTGTAATAGAAGAGCCCCCCTGGGGATTGGTGTGCTGTTGGTAGGGAGGCTGGGATCCGGGGGTAAAGGACAATGAGACAGTGTGTGAAAGTGACAGGCGGCAGTGGGGAGGCAGTATGGCTGTGAGAGATGACAACGTTAAGACAGTCTCTGATGGTGATGGACGGCAGGAAGATGTCGGGAGGTGTGACAGGAACGGGGCTGATGACGTTAGGAGCACACAGCGTACAGGACTTGGCCATCAGGTGACTCAAGTGACTTTTCCCTGGGTCTGGGAAATGCACCCCCCGCGAGACAGGACCTCTAGACACCGGATCCCATCTTCCTGGCCCCCTCACAGCACGGTAGGGACACACCTCTCCACACCCCTCCCCCCAGGCACCCCTGCCCCCCAATTTGACAGATGCTGGTGTTGGAAGAGGTGGGAGCCCCCCGGACTCCGTTTTGCCGAGGGTGGCCCTGACTTCCGGCGTCTGGGATCATTGAGCATCATCTGAGCCCCGGGGAATAGAGGGGGAATGGAAGGTGTCTCTGTGGGACCAGATCTGTGGGCAACTGGGGAGTCATTTTGCTGGCTGCAGCCTCCTCTGCGGGGGGATCTCTGTGCAACCAAGGGCCCTTTCTGTGGAGGATGATTTCTGTCTCTTGCAGTTTCAAAACCCTGGCACTCTGGGTGCTGGTACAATCGTTAGCTGGTGACAATTGTCACAGCAACAAGGTGAAGGTGTAAAGATGACAACACGGATGTGACAGGCAGCAGAGTAAACAGAAAACAGCACAGTGTTCCGTCGATGGGTGACAATGAGGGTGACAGCAGTGGGTGGCAGGTGACCTTGTAATAGGGACTTGGGGATTCTGCACTATTGACAGGGAGACTGTGACGTGCTCTGCCCTTACAACAGTGTCCACAGTGTCGCTGGGATGCTGGGGGGGCAGGTGAGAACCTAGGTGCCCCTTCAGGAAGTGTGATGTAATGGAGTGACAGTAGAGGTCACAGAAAGATCCAGGCAGGAGTGCCACTGGAAAGCAGGATGGCGTGGCAGTAGTGGGGGGGAGGGGACACAATGACAAGGTGCACTTGCTCTTTGCTGTCATTGAGAATTTCCATTCAGCTCTGGCTCACCAAACCCTGTGGATTCCTCGTCTACTGCTTCCAGAGAGCAGATGGTGAGAATTCTAGAACTGAACCACTGCCTGATCCACCAGATTTCCTGTGGGCTTAGCCATTGACGACGCTTCAGCCACACTGCCTTCCTGGGGGGGGACTGCTCCTCCCCACCTTCTGCATATGTTCTGGGCTGTTTCTGGGGGCCGTGGTGCCTATCCCCGTGCCCACGCGAGACACGCCTGTTAGCTGAAGAGTAGACCAGGGTGCGCCCCGACAAAGGAGCCTGGGAAGGGGTGACAGAAGTGTGCCCAGAAGCTGGCTCATCCATGACAGCCCCTGGGTCCTCCCGCACTAGAATCCCACCTGTCGCTGCTGTTCCGGTTGGTCCTGGGATTCCTTCCCTGGCCCACCCTCCCCCAGAAACCCCATCCCTGGCTGCTCCCAGACCCAGTTCTAACCCCCACAGCGCAGCCTCTGGAGTGATTCTCCTTCCTGGGAACGCTACCAGGTAGGGGGAGCCTCCCGAGGGTTCCTGGCCTCCGCTTACCTGGCCAGACTCCATCTTTCCCTTTCTCCCTTTCTCTGCTCCCCCAAAGCTCCAGCCTCATTCAATTCCTGCATTTTCCACACCCTCTTGTCTCCTGGCCTTTGCCTGAGCTGTTTCCTCTGCTTGCCCTTCCCTCCCCTTTTCTGATCTGCTCCTTTGTACTGAACCCTCAAGCCTCCCATAGCCAAACAGAATGCTCCTTTCCTCCGCTCCCCGACCCCGGGAGTCCCTCTCTCCAGCTCAGGAGTGTTGGAGTCCAGGTCTGTCTCCTGGCACCCACATTGGGAGATTATGAGTATCTCCCTCATAGGGTTTTTAGTTATTGAATGAAATAATGTGTATAACACCGTTAGCACCAAGCCTGGCATAAAAGCATTGAATAAATATTAGCTCAAATTATTTTTACTATTTATTTATTACATTCCAGAAGTGCTGTGATGGAGACATGATCGACACAGCTTTGGGAATTCAATAGGGTAAACTAACAATTTGGGAGTGGGGAGGGGCTTTTTAAAAAAAAATTTAAAAAGGGGCGCCTGGGTGGCTCAGTCGTTAAGCGTCTGCCTTCGGCTCAGGTCACGATCCCAGAGTCCTGGGATCGAGCCCCGCATCAGGCTCCCTGCTCTGCGGGAAGCCTGCTTCTCCCTCTCCCACTCCCCCGCTTGTGTTCTCTCTCTCGCTGTGTCTCTCTCTGTCAAATAAATAAAATCTTTAAAAAAAAATTAAAAAAACTTTTTAAGATTGTATTTATTTGAGAGAGAGAGAGAGAGTGCATGAGGAAGGGGAGGGGCAAAGGGAGAGGGAGAGGCAGGCTACCTGCTGAGCAGGGAGCTCAATGGGGTGCTCAATCCCAGGACCCCCAGAACATGACCTGAGCAGAAGGCAGATGCCCAACCAACTGAGCCACCCAGGTGCCCTGGGGAGGGGCTTTTAGAACTGGGTTTTGTAGGAGTTTGCTGAGTGGAATAACTAAGTTTCAGGTCCAACAAACAGCTCAGACTTGATCCCCACCCTAAGGGTCACTGGTGGTGTCTGTTCTTAAAGGTAATGAAGTGGTGGGTGGAACCTAAAAATTTTCACTTCGAGTATATAGTACAAACTGGCAGCTAAAA
Organism: Mirounga angustirostris; assembly: GCF_029215605.1. NCBI lineage: Eukaryota > Metazoa > Chordata > Mammalia > Carnivora > Phocidae > Mirounga > Mirounga angustirostris. The sequence goes on along the minus strand of NW_026991709.1, from coordinate 210,341,379 downwards.
TTCTGAGGTTCAGAAAGTCTAGACCTTTTGGATTCTTAAACTCTTCATTTGGAGAATCAGATGAAAATTGTGGACCTTCTCCCTAGGAAGGCATCTTTGCGCAATGTTTTGACTACTTTCTTAGGGGCCTCCGGATCTTAGTCTAGCGCCAGGTGAGTTCCCAACGTCACTCTCGGAATTCTCTCTGCCCGAGGGAAGGGGAGGCGGCTTGAGAGGACAGAGGAGGGCCTCCTAGGTGAGTCCCGGGACCTCCCGGCCCTGGCTTTCTTCCCGGCCGCCCCAAATCGGAGCCCCATTCCTATCCGAAAACGCGGTTTCCGCAGCCCCCCTCCCTCCTCCAAGCGTCCTGAGGCCCCCCCCGCCCCAGTCCAGCGTCTCAGCCCGGGCCTGAGCTCTGTGTCCCCCCTCCCGTTTCTCCAACCCCTCCGAGTCTCATCCGCAGCCCGGGCCCTCCCCCAGCTCCAGCCCCTCCCCCAGTCCGGATCGGAGCCCCCAGCCCCCGCCCCGGGAGCTTCGAGGTGTAAACGCGCCCTCCCCCAACTCCTCCCGCCCCCAACTCTCCCCCTCTCCCCCCCCGCCCCCCGAGCGGCGGCTCCGGGCTGCGATCGCGGCGGGGTCGGCCTCTCGGTTGGCGTTGCGGCCCCGGGCGCCCGGCGCGGTGCGAGCCAAGCCTCCAGCGCGGAGCCCCGCGTCCGCTCTCCGTGCCTGCGTCCACGCGCGCCGGCTCGCAGGTCGGGGAAGCGCGGGGCCCGCGGCGGGGCGCGAGCGGGGACGGCGGGGCGGGGGAGGCCGGGGCGGGGGCGGGGGAGGGGGGAGGGGATTCCTTTGTTCGCGGCCGCAGCCCCGGGCCCACCCTCTCCCCTCTCGCCGCGGGACTGGGGCGCCGGCATCCGCGCGGGCGCGGGCGGCGGTAGGACCCGACCCGCAGGTGAGGGCGGAGCCGAGCGTGGTCGCGGCCCGGGGGGACCTCGCTCCTCGGCCCTGCCCGGGTGGAGAGCGCGGCCCGCGGGCCCCCTCCTCGTCCGCGGAGCCCGAGACCGCTCGCTTCCCGCCCGCGCCGCCACGCGCGCCTTCCCCGCTCATTCATTCGAGCACCTCCCGGGCGCGGGGCGCGGGGCGCGGAGGCGGGGCGGGGAGGGGGTGCCGGGTCAGGCCAGGCCAGGGCCCCGGAGGCTGGGGGAGGCGGGGAGGGAGGCTGCCTTGAGAAGGCGTCCTCGGGACGCAGACTGGCGTGGAGCGGCTTGGAAACAAGAAGGGGGAGTCCCTCCCCAGCCAGGCCGACTCTTCTCCGCCAAACTTGACAAGGGTCTCTTCCTTCCCCAAGGACCTTGGGACCACCTGGTCAGGCTCTTCTGTCACCCCAAGGCCCAGAGAGGGGCAGCCACCTGCCCAATGGCACACAGCATATTCCCTGCCCGTTCCCTACCTAGGCCCAATTCTTCTCCCTGGTCTGGAAAGTAGGACCTGAAAGCCCCCCGCCTCTCCAAGGCCATTTATTCTACCTTCTGTCCTCCAAATATTCAGCTTCCCTCCTCCTCCCCTTCACCTGGTCATCTCCTACACCAGGAGTGGCCCTGTCTCCATCTCCTCCCTCCCATCCTTCAGGTCCAGGAGAGAACCAGCCGCCTCCTGGTGGGGGGGCACCCCCACCTTCTTCCCCTCCCTCCCTTCTACCTAGGCTTCAGCACTCACCCACCGCCAGCCCCTCACTAACTGTGTGATGGCCTTAGTTTGCTTATCCGAGAAATGGGCACAAAAGCTATCCCTTCCCTGCTGGGTGGAGGGAGTGCCCCACCTAGAATGTGCACCTGCCACCTATCTCCCCACCCATCCCATCCCCCTCTGCCCTCTCCCCACCCATCCCATCCCAGCCAGAATTCTGGGAGTCTCCTCAATGCCTCCTGCCTCCTTTGGAACCAGCCTCCAACTCCTGGTGACTCCACCTCCTCATTATCCCTGGAATTCTGTCCTCTCCCCTCTCAGCCAGCCTCCTGACCTGCATGCTTTCTCCCGGGCTCCTGCGAGCCTTTCCACACTCCAAACACCCATTCTACTGTTGTTCCTCCTACTTCAAGCCCTTTAAGGGCTCTCCATCCCCTAGATCTACAAGTAGAAGCTCCACTACACAGTGCACTCCTGAGACACCGGCCCTGCCTGTCCTCTCCCTCTGCGTTCACTGTGCACTCTGCCCCAGCACGCTTCTCTTGGCTAACTCCATCTCTAAGACATCACACCTCCTCCAAGAAGCCTGCTCTGATTGTTCGCCTGCTTCTGGGTCAGGGCTGGATGCCTCCCTGGGCTCCAGTAGCCCCCCCACCCCACCTCCCTGGGCTGTCTCAGGCCATTTATTCTACCTTCTCTCCTCCAAATACTCAGCTTCCTTCCTCCTCCCCTTCACCTGGTCATCTCCTACACCAGGAGTGTCTCTGTCTCCATCTCCTCCCTCCCATCCTTCAGGTCTGGGAGAGAACCAGCTGCCTCCTGGTGGGGGGGCACCCCCACCTTCTTCCCCTCCCTCCCTCTGCCTAGGCCCTTCCCCCCCACCCCGTTTCCCCCAGCCCCGAAACCATCCCCCCGGCGCTCCTGGTTCTGGGTAGTCCGTGGCCAAGGGCTTCTGCTGGGGTTGACTCTGCTTCCTCTCTGCAGTCTCTGAGGGACACATCATGGTTCTGAAGGGTCTGTGCTTGGCAAAGAGAGGGGCTGGTGCTTTCACCATGGCCTGGGGCCCCCTGGCTCGACTCCTGCTGGCCTGGACGGCCCTGTTGTGCGTGGTGGGAGTCCAGGGCCGTTGGGACAGGGCCTTGGAGTCTGCAGGCCCCGGACGTGTGCACAGGCGTGGCAGCCCCGGCATCTTGCAGGGGTGCGTGGTACCAGGCATGCGGAGAGGCCCTGGGGTGTGGGCAGGGCTGGGCTGGGCTGTCCTGCTGGGTGGGGGGAGCGAGGCCCAGGGAACATCTCGCAGGACGGGGGCTCACCAGCTGTGCCATGCTCTCCCGAAGGCCCAATGTGTGCGGCTCCCGTTTCCACACCTACTGCTGTCCCGGCTGGAGGACGTTGCCAGGCGGGAACCAGTGTGTCGTTCGTGAGTGCCACTGCCACCTGGAAGTGGGGGGGCTCAGGCAGGGGACGCCGGGGCAGCTCTCTGACCTGCTGGCAAGCCCAGCCCTGCCAGGGGCATCAGGCTGAACCACAGGATTGGCCCTTGCCTGTCCTGAGGCTCCCAGGCCACCTGCCATGTTCATGTCCATTGCCTTACCTGCTGGGTGGAGGGAGTGCCCTCATTATCCCTGGAATTCTGTCCTCTCCCCTCTCAGCCAGCCTCCTGACCTGCATGCTTCCTCCCAGGCTCCTGCGAGCCTTTCCACACTCCAAACACCCGTTCTACTGTTGTTCCTCCTACTTCAAGCCCTTTGAAGTCTCTCTGCCTGCCTGTCTCTCTCTCTCTCAGTCTCTGTCTCTCCCCATCTCTGTCTGTATCTCTCTGCCAGTCTGTACCCGCCACCTCGGGGTTCTCGAATCTGGCTCCCCTCCCAGGAGAGCCCTCCGGCCCAACACCACAGTCACCGACCCAGCATCTCCAGCTTCTGTCCTGGCTGCTCGGCATTTCTGGCCCAAAGACCCGTCTCCCGATGGCTCCAGCAGAAACCCAGAGCCTTGCCTGGGCACTGATGGGGTGGGGAGGGCGCAGGACTCAGGTCCTGGCCCTGACTGTCACCCGCTCTGCCCCTGCCAGCCGTCTGTAGGCACGCCTGCGGCGAGGGCTTCTGCTCCCGACCCAACCTTTGTGCCTGTGCTGATGGGCAGCTGGCCCCCAGCTGTGGGGTGAGCCGAGGTGAGCGGGGGGCCGGGGGAGAAGGTTAGAGGCGTCCGGATGCCACTGGGGGCGCAGGCTGGTTTTGGCGCAGGACTGAAGGGACCCGAGCTGGGCCACGCAAGCCTAGTCCTGCCACTGTTCACGCGCCTCGTGGCGCTTGTCGTCACTTTACCGGGTGTCCCTCCTCCCCGTCCTTAGGGTCGGGGTGCAGCGTGAGCTGCATGAATGGGGGCAGCTGCCGAGGGGAGTCCTGCCTGTGCCAGAGGGGCTACACAGGCACTGTGTGTGGGCAGCGTGAGTATCCCCGTGGACACCGGGGCCCGGGATCCCGGAGGGCGGTCTCTGCTGCCACCTGCCCAGCACCCACGGGTCACTCTTCTGGGACCAGGGTTTGGAGGGACGTACTCACCGTCACAGTCTTATCATTGGGTCTGGGCCCGATGGTGGGGATTCCTGGGTGAAAATGGGCTTTTCTGGGCCCCAGCTCCCTCTGCTGCTGGGGGAGCTCAGGCCGGCCTCCCCTGGCCCTCCGCAGCTGTCTGCGACCGTGGTTGCCACAACGGGGGCCGCTGCATCGGACCCAACCACTGCGCCTGTGTGTACGGCTTCATGGGGCCTCAGTGTGAGAGAGGTACCGAGCTGGGCTTGGGGTAGGGGCCTGGGTGGGTGGAGGGGGGCTTCCTGGCAGCCCCTGAGATGTAGCCAGGCCCTGGGAAGCTCCAGCTGGCCTCCTTGCTACTGTCTCTGATGCTGTGAAGGGCAGAGAAACTGTTGCTCTGGGGAAGGGCATCAGGGAGGGCTTCCTGGAGGAAGTGCTAGGTCAGAGTTCATGAGAGGAGCAAGCCCCCTTTTATTGCAACCCCTCACAGTCAGAAGACTCCCATGGCTGAGGTGGGTGTGGTCACCTGTTGGGAGCCTTTGGCCAAACCTTAGATGACGAAGCAACAGTGTTTTATGGAAAGTTGATGCGGAGGAGTTGGAAGCAGCTGGGCACCCAGGCCCCGGGCTGCCCCACGTGTGGGCCCAAAGCTGAGCGGATGAGGGAGGGCGGACTCAGGGTGCAGAGAACGCACGGAGCCCACGGGAAGCTGGGAAGGAGAAAGCCAACCAGAGCGGGCGGTGTGGGGCATGCCCAGGCGGTGAGGCTGGTGGGGTTTCGACTGTGAGAGCTGTCGGACTGCCCCGTGTGGCCCGGGAGTCCAGGCCGGCGGAGGTGGGCAGGGTCTGGGATGACCCCGGCGTTGGGAGGTGCTGCTGGGGGAGGAGGCCCATCTGTGGCTGAAGCCGGGGCAGAGAGGGTGTAGCAATGAGTCAGAAGCTGGGACTGGAAGGGTTACCTCGGCACGAGGGGGGTTGCTTTTAGGAATTTGGGCTGACCCGAAGGGGAACAGCTCGGGAACAGCTTGGGGTGGCCGAGGGGGAGGGAGGGTCAGTGGGGAGGGTGAGAGGGGGAGGCCTGAGTGGGTGGTGGCTGGTGAGGGCCCCCAGAGAGGCGGGAGCGAGGGGGATTCCAGAGTTCTGGGTGAATTAGATGAGATTCTGGAATTGTTTTGGCTTAAGGGAGTCAGGACCACTGTGGATTTCTGTGAGGCAACTCCACACGGGTCTAGGGGGCTGGCTTTGGCTTCTCCTTCTGGGAGGGGCTTCCCTTGGTCCATTGCCAGCCCCTTGATTGGAACCATCTGGAGGATGGAGCCAGGAAGCCACATCTGAGCCTGTGTACAGAGATGGGGGCACTAATGAGACCCCCTTTGGCTGGGGTCAGGGTTCAGGGGTGTAGTGTTGTGGGTCCAGAGCCTTCGGGCCGATGCTGGGTCCCTCCTTGAGTCTGGGAGATTTGTCGGGGCCAGACACACGCTCACGGATGAGACAGGCGCTCCTGCTGGGTATCTGTGGTCTCTGCCCAGACCTGATGGGAGGGTGGGCCTGGGGGGAGTGGCCGGATTCTCCCGATGTGCCCGGCGCTTTGTGAGCGTGGAGGTCCTGGCCCTTTTTTGGAGGTTGGTTGGAGAGCGCTTTGGGGAGGAAGGGGTTTTGAAGGCTGAATGGGAGTTTGTCCCATGGGGATGGGCAACAGTGTGAAGGCAGCTGTGTTGGTATTAGGGAGGCTGGGAAGGAGGCTGCGGGCTGCGGGGATGGAGAAGCAGAAGGCTCTGGGGTGCGGAGGCAGCTTGGGGCCAGCTGCCCAAACCCATCTGCCTCCCAGACTACCGGACGGGCCCCTGCTTTGGCCAAGTCGGCGCTGAGGGCTGCCAGCACCAGCTCACGGGCCTCGTGTGCACTAAGGCTCTCTGCTGTGCTACCGTGGGCCGTGCCTGGGGCCTCCCGTGCGAGCTCTGCCCCGCACAACCGCACCCCTGCCGCCGAGGCTTCATCCCCAATATCCGCACAGGGGCCTGCCAAGGTAAGGGAGTCAGCGAGCGGGGACGAAGACGCTGGGAGCCAGGGCTGAGTGGGAGCCCTTGCGGTCTTGGTTCTTCCCTCTGATAGGCCTGTCATCCCCTTGCAGATGTGGATGAGTGCCAGGCGGTGCCAGGCTTGTGCCAGGGGGGCCGCTGCATCAACACTGTGGGCTCCTTCGAGTGCCGCTGCCGGACGGGACACCGGCTCAGGGAGAACAGCGCCAAGTGTGAAGGTGGGTGGTGGGGAGGCTGGCGAGGAGGGACCGCCTCTGTGCTCTGCGCTCTGGGCAGCTCAGGCTCCCCCGGCAAGGAGGAGGAAGAGGAGGGGTAGGGCTGGTGGCAGACCCACTTCTGACCGGGCATCCGTCTACGCAGATGTGGATGAGTGTCTCAGCATGCCGGGCCTCTGCTCTGGGGGCGACTGCACCAACACCCTCGGGAGCTTTGTGTGCACCTGTCCCCGTGGGTTTGCCAGCAGCCTGGACGGCTCCCGCTGCCTGGGTGAGCTGGGGCCTGAGGGGGCTGGAGGGACAGAGGGCGGTTAGGAGACAGGCTCCTTGCTCATCCATCTTTGCAACCCTCTGGCCTGTGGGCTCGTCTAGCTCTCGGGTCTCTGTGTCTTTCTGTTGTCAGGTCTCTGGAGCATGGTCTCCATCCCCTCTGGCATTCTGGCTCCCTACCCATCAGGCTTTGTGCTCTCTGGACCCCAGTCTGCAAGCCCCTCTGGCCCCCTGCCTCTCTGCCCCCCTGACCCTCCAGCCTCCATGCCTGTGTCCTTCTTCTGCCCATTGGTTTTTCTGACTCCTTGTCTATATTCCTCGTTCTACTCCCAGACACTTTTTTTTTTTTTAAGATTTATTTTTTTATTTATTCGAGAGAGAGCGCATGCTAGCCGGAGGTGGGGCAGAGGGAGACGGAGAGAAGCAGACTCCCCCCTGAGTGTGAGCCTGAGGTGGAGGGGGCTCCATCTCACAACCCTGAGATCATGACCTGAGCCAAAACCAAGAGTCTGATGCTTAACTGACTGAGCCACCCAGGAGCCCTCTCCAGACATTTTCTAGGCGACCCCATCTCCCCGCCCAACATCCTCTGTTTTGAGCTAGGGAAACTGAGGCCCAGAGAGGGGAGGTTTGCTTGAGGCAACTCAATAAGTTCAGAACAGATACATGCCTATACCCATGCCCTACCCAGACCCCCCAGCCAGGATGAGGTCCTCTGGGCCATGCCTCCCCCTGGATGCCCACCCTCCTGTAATCCCCCACACCCCACCCCACGGGCAGGGGACCCTGGGCTCTCACTCCCTGTCCTGCTGTTTTGATGAACCTCGTCAGTAGACTTAAGCCATCGCCAGTGGCTAACGGGGCAAGCCAGGAATATGGACACTTGTGGTGGGGGATGGGCAGAGTCCTGGTCTGGGGAGGAGGGAAGGGGCTTGGCAGTTCCCCAGCATCACCAGGGCCCCTCTGGCTGGGCCTCTACCAGGCAGGGCTGGGAATATTGTGTTCGGACTTCTGCTAGTGTGCTGTGGCCAATGCTAGACCTTCTATTCCTCCACCCCTGGGGGCCGTCATGGTCAGCATGGAAGCAAGTCCCCCCTTATTCCAGGGGACCTCTGGGCAAGTCCCCTGGAGTAAGGGTCCCCTCCCGGCTACGAAACAGTGGAGCCTAGATTTGAACCAAGGTCAGGTTGCCCCTGAACATGGGCTTGGGATGCAATCCTGGGTTCCAGCTGCTCCCTGAGCTGCTCACAAACTCTGTGACCTTGGCCAAGTGTCTTAACCTCTCTGTGCCCCAACTTCCTCATCTGTAAGGTGGGGATCATGGCAACACCTCCCTCTTGGAGTCGTGGAGAGGATTAAAAACAATTTTGGAATGATATGCCGGGGGCTGGATGTAGCTGATACTCAACACCCGTTCACAAAGACAAGAGAACGGTGCAGTTGGGGCACGGTGCAGGGCCTGATCACAGCTGGTGCTTTCTAAGCAAAGGCAGCATCATTTCTGTTAAAGTTCTTACATTCTGTCTCTGTCTTCCCTACTTGAGAGGCAGCTGCTTGGTCAGATGCCCTGGGGTTCGGGTATCGGCGTTCCTGTTCCCTCTCCCTCTTTAGTAGCTGTGTGACCTTGAATGAATCTGTTGACCTCCCCTCATCTGGGCAGGCCTTGCCCCTGTCAAGGGCCTGGGATGGTGCTGGGAGTACAGAGCCCCAACTCCCACACGTGCGCCTGGGGGTCCCCATGGGTTGGGGCAGGGGAGGTAGAAACATTTGTGTGTTGGGGCACCTGGGTGGCTCGGTTGAGCGTCCTACTCTTGATTTCGACTTGGGTGGTGGTCTCAGGGTCGTGAGATCAAACCCTGAGCAGGCTCCATGCTGAGTTGTGTTAGCATACTTGGGATTCTCTCTCTCCCTCTGCCCCTCCCCTTGCTTGTGCGCGTGCTGGTGGTCTCTCTCTCTCTCTCTTTCAAAAAAAGAGAAATATTTTCGTGTTTTCTCAGCCTGGGGCAGGGCAGGGCAGGGGCTGCTGTCAGGGGCCCTCCCAGCTGGTGGAAGAGGTTTCACTGTGGGCCACAGGCCAAGATTTGTGCGTTTTTAAGCTATAAATACACTCTTTGAGCCTGAGAGATCTCATCACCGCATAAAGCTGTTAGACTCCAGAGCAGAGTGGGATGGGGAAGGGTGTCCATGGTTCTCCTGGCTGGGGAGCCTCTGTCTCAGTTCCCCCGGGGCTGTAGTCATCAATCCAGCAGTCTGCTCCTTGGGCCCCTCCTCAAATTCATAGCATCGTAGGTTTCCCCAAATGCCCAGGGCTGGCAGGTGGGGGCACATAGACACAGATCCTGGTGTCCTCGCTTGAGCGTCCAGCCTGACCTCCCACCAGGGCAGCCCCCCAAACCAAGGAGTTCCTCAGTGTGGTTGAATGCCCGGAGTGACAGGGAGCTTACTACCAATGTCCGCTGTAGGAGTTGGAAGGCTTTTGCTTGGAATGAGCCCAAATCCATCTCCCTGGGATAATTTGGAAATCTTCATAATAAGATTCTCATTCAGTGAGAATCGGCCATGTGCCCGATACAGTGTGCTTCACTTTTTTATCTTGGCAACATTCTTCCGAGGGGAGGTGAATGCTCTGAGCACGCCCATTCCAGGGATGGGGAAACCGAGGCACAGGGCGGCAAGGAGTCCTGTCCTGCCGGCAGTGTTGGTGGAGCTGGGATTTGAACCCAGGTCTGGTAACTGATCCGACCCCTCCCCATCGCAGACCACCGGGCCGGCACCTGCTTCTCTGTACTGATCGTGGGCCGCTGTGCTGGAGACCTCGCCGGCCATTATACTCAGAGACGGTGCTGCTGTGACAGGGGCAGGTGCTGGGCACCTGGCCCAGCCCCTGAGCCGTGTCCTCTGCGGGGCTCTGGTGAGTGGCCTGAGGTTGTCCCCCCCTCCTCTGCCCCCAGAGCTCCCTGCAGAGGAGGGGCCCTGGGGCATGACAGAGGGCCTGGCCTCAAACCCTGCTTCTTTGCAGATGAGTTCCAGCGACTGTGTGTGCAGGGGCTCCCGCTGCTGCCCTCCTACCCTGGCCCCTTCCCTGGTCTCCCTGGCTTTGGGTCCAACGGTGTGGGTCCTGGCCCAGGTGTGGGTCCTGGCCTTGGGCCGGCGCGGCACAGCCCCCATGGCTCCAGTGGGCGTGGCGTTCCCAGCCTGGGCCTTGGCAATGCCCACATTGGTGAGGCCTGGGACTTGGGAGGAGGGATCCAAGACTTGGGGGAGGGGGTCCAGGCCTCAGAGGGAGGGTCAGGGCTTTGGGGAGTGGGGGTCTTGGCCTGGGCAATAGAGAGGAAAGTACTGACAGTGGTCTGGGGGTGGGGCTAGATTTGGGATCTGGGTCTCAAAGTCAGGGTTTGGGCCTTGGGTAGGGGTCTCAGCCAGTGTGCGGGTCTGCAGTTAGGGCACCACGCCAGGCCGACGTGCGCAGGGTTCCAGCCTCAGAGTGGGAGTCCCAGCCCAGAGGAAAGGCCTCCGCTCAGGTGCACCTATTGACCCCGCCCTCAGGCACAGCCACCTTGAACCAGACCATCGACATCTGCCGACACTTCACCAATCTGTGTCTCAACGGCCGCTGCCTGCCCACCCCCTCTAGCTACCGCTGCGAGTGTAACGCGGGCTACACGCAGGATGTTCGAGGGGAGTGCATCGGTGAGTCGGGGCTGGGTGGGCGGGGCCTACCTGCCGGCGGGCGGGGCCTACCTGCCGGGTGGGCGGGGGCTCAGGGTCCTCTGCCCGCAGACGTGGACGAATGCGCCAGCAGCCTCTGCCACCACGGCCGCTGCGTCAACACGGAGGGCAGCTTCCGGTGTGTCTGCAACGCGGGCTTCGAGCTGGGCCCCGGCGGCAAGAACTGTGTGGGTGAGTTGGGGATGGGCGGGCGGGTGGGGGGCCTGGGGGCTCCGGGGGCTCCCGCGAGGGCCACCGTGCCCGTCTCCTCTGCCGCGTCACCCACGCTCTCCCGAAGATGGAGCCGCTGCTCGCCCTGCTGAACCCACCCAACCTGCCCGAGGTCCTTCTTGCGCTTTGTTGCCCCGACTCCTTCATTCCCTCCCTCCCTCCGGAGTTCATTCCATGAATCCCAGCAAGGGCTGTCTGACCCCGGACCGAAGCACGTCCTCGGACCTGTTGCGTGGCAGCAAGTCTAGCTGAGAGTGTGGGATTGGGACCTTGGGGGGGTGCCGGCCTCTGGCTCCCGGGGGGGTTCCGGGTCTTCCGCGGGGCAGCGTGTGTTGGCGCCTCGCCCCTGTTGGTGGCCAAGTGACGTGCCCATGTGTAGGTGGAGGGCCACATCTTGTTTCTTCACTCCTCAGCGATGGACATCTGGGCTGTTTCCACTTTTCGCAACTATGGAAAAAAATACTGCCGTAGACATTCATGTACAGATTCTTGGGTGCATCTTTCATTCATTCCTTTCTTTTTCCTTTTCTGGTGCAGTCCTTTTTGTGCAAAAGTGATACTTTCGTACTTGTTTCTGCACCTACCACTTTCTTTCAATTAGACTATGTTCTCGTCAGCTGTTTTCCCCTTTTCTTTGTTTTAAATTGAGGTGAGACTCACACCAGATAAATTTAATCATTTAGAAGCGAACATTTCAGCGGCGTTTGGTATACGCCCAGTGCCGTGCAACCACCATCTCATTCATTTAACTTTGAACAAATATTTATGGAGCACTTACCTGTGCCAGGAGGAAGATGCAGACTGAGCAGGCAGCCCTGTCGTGCCCCAGGGGAGCTCACGTTCCAGCAGACAGACTGATATCCAGGCAGACAGAATCACAGACAAGCCATGCGCTGCCCGGTCGGGCCCCCGAGCCCCTGGGTGGGGTCCTGGGCGCTCAGCCCTTGCTCTGCTGCGCTGCATATAAGCGAGCGGGAGGGGTGGTCTGTAGGCAGGGCTGGGCCAGCGAGGGGCCGGGATGGGATCCCACCTCCCCGGTGTCTCTAGATCACAACGAGTGTGCCACCACCACCATGTGCGCCAATGGAGTGTGCATCAATGAGGACGGCAGCTTCACGTGTCTCTGCAAATCCGGCTTCCTGCTGGCACCCGGTGGCCGCTACTGCGTGGGTGAGGCCAAGGGCTGGATAGGACGGGCTGGGATGGAAGTGATGGTGATGGGCAGGGAGGGGAGAGGCTGGGGGAGGAGCAGGTGGGGGTGGGCGGGCACTGGGACCTGTTGCAGAGCCCCCTGTGGCCCCCCCACCCCCATAGACATCGATGAGTGCCAGACTCCGGGCATCTGCATGAACGGCCACTGCACCAACACCGAGGGCTCCTTTCGCTGCCACTGCCTGGGGGGGCTGGCCGTGGGCGCGGACGGCCGCGTGTGCGTGGACACCCATGTGCGCACCACCTGCTATGGAGCCCTGGAGCAGGGCTCCTGCGCCCGCCCCTTCCCTGGTGCGGTCACCAAATCCGAGTGCTGCTGCGCTAGCCCAGACCACGGATTTGGGGAGCCCTGCCAGCCGTGTCCCGCCAAGAACTCTGGTGAGCGTCCTGCTGCCTGACCCTGCCTGCCTTTTTCGTCCCTGTACACCTTCCAGTTCATCACCCTGGGGGTGGGAAGGGACAGAGGTCTTGGCCCCCATGGGTTTGTGGGGGGCATCTCGCCGCTGGTGACTCTCCCCAAGAAGAGACCACAGAAAATTGCTCTCTCCATGGGGGGAGGCATCTTGGTCCCAGACTCTTGCACAACACCAAGGGGCCACGTCCTTGGGAGTGGCTGAGGCTCAGCAATGACCACTGACCCCTCTTTTCCCTGTCCCTGCTCCCCCCCCCCGCCAGCCGAGTTCCAGGTTCTGTGCAGTAGCGGTCTGGGCATCACCACCGACGGTAGAGGTGCGTGGCAGCGGGGGTCAGGAGAGGGCTGGGGGGCACTGTGTCAGTTCGCTGCGGCTGCTGTAGCCAAGTACCACAGGCTGGGGGCTTCAGCAACAGAAATGTATTCTCCCGCAGCTCTGGAGGCTCAAAGTCTGAGATCAAGGTGTAGGCAGGGTTGGTTCCTTCTGAAGCCAGGAGGAGCCCCTCCGTGCTTCTCTTCCAGTTTCCTGTGGTCAATGACAATCTTCGGTGTTCCTTGGCTTGTAGAAGTATCCCCCCAATTTCTGCCTCCATCTTTACATGGGGCTCTCCCTGTATGTATGTCCAAATTTCCCCCTTTCATAAGTAGACAACCATCATATTGGAATGGATTGGGAGTCTACCCTCATGACCTCGTTTTCACGGGATTACCTCTGTAGAGACCCAATCTCCACATGAGGCCAGGTGCTGAGGTCCTGGGGGTTAGGACTTTAACATATGAATGTGGGGAGGACACAATTCAACCCATAGAGCTGGAGATGGTGGATGTGTGAAGCCGTGCTTTTTCCCACGCCTCATTTCCCTCCTGAGCTGTGTTTTTGGCCCCACTCATTCTGCAACCTCTGCAATTCTTCCAGTCCCTCCCACAACTGGACAGTCCCTCCCCTGGGATCCCTGGCTGATCTCCTGTGGCCAGCAGGTCTCAGCCCCAAGTGCCTGATCTGTAGAGTTGAAACTTGCAAGGGAAGGAAATTCCCCAGGTGTGTGTCTCCTCATCTGTTGGCTCAACACACACACAAACAAAAGGACGTAGGTTACCGTTGTTTTCCCACTGACTGCTGGGCCATCAGGGGAGGACAGATGTCCGGACCACCATGCCCTCATCCAGTTAAAGTCACAGGTCCTGGAGCCAGATGCCTGGGTTCCAATCCTGGCCCTTCTATTGACCGATTGAATAACCTGGGGCAAGTTACTCACCCTTTCTGCTTCGGTTTCCTTGTCTGCGAAGTGGGGATAGTAATAGGACCTGTTTCAGGGGTGTCATGCGGGTCAGATGAGTTCATATGCACCAAAGAGTAAGCACTCTGTAATGTTAGCAGGTAGGATTGCTTTTATTTTTATTATGTTGCTGCTGTACAAATTTTCATTCCATGGGTTCCAAACTGAGGACAGTCCCGCCCCCCGCCGCACCCCCCTCCCCCCGCCCCCGTACATTTGGCAATGTCTGGAGAAATACTGGGAACGGTACCATTGGCATTGGATGGGTAGAGGCCAGGGAGGCTGGTCAGCGTCCTACAGTGCACAGGACGGAGCCCACAGCAAAGAATGGCCCCAAAGGTCCACAGCGCCGGGAAACTGCGGGTTTAGAGGGAAATGGGGTCCGGCTCTGGTCCCAGTTTGGGGGGGGGGCGCTGGTTTCTGGAGACTCTTGTGAGCCCGGCAGCTGCTCCGCCCTCTTCCTGCCGCAGACATCAACGAGTGCGCCCTGGACCCCGACGTCTGCACCCACGGCGCGTGTGAGAACCTGCGCGGCAGCTACCGCTGTGTCTGCAGCCCGGGCTACGAGGCGGGCGCGGCCGGCAAGGAGTGCGTGGGTGAGCGCGCCCCTCGGGACGCGGGCAGGGGCGGAGCCGCCCCCCCCCCCCGCCACACCCCTCACCGTGCTCTCCCACCCCCGCCTTGTAGACGTGGACGAGTGCGCTCGCAACAGCCTCCTGTGTGGCAACGGCTGGTGCCGGAACAGCCCCGGCAGCTACAGCTGCTCCTGCGCCCAGGGCTTCGGCTTCCGCCAGGACACGGAGACCTGCGAAGGTACCGGCTCCCGGCGCGCTGCCCGCGGCGCACGCGCACACAGACACCCGTGCGGTGTGTACCACGCAGGCGCACACGCGTTCCAGCGCTTACGCTGCACCCTGTGTACGCGCATGCGCTCTCAGACACGTGCATGCTGGGCGTGCGCACACAGGCACGCCCCCGGGCGCTCACACACAGGCACGCCCCCGGGCGCTCACACCCCCGGGCGCTCACACCCCCGGGCGCTCACACCCCCGGGCGCTCACACCCCCTTGCGCACTGCATGTGCTGTGTGCCCACAGGTGTATGTATACTCACACACTTGCACGAGGCTGCGTGTGGTGCGTACACACAGACACATGCTGAAAGATGCATGTCTACTCATTCACACTCACATCCACACCGTCACACTCCCAGGCATAGTCACACTTGGTCTCACACAGTCATACACACGCATGGGTGTGTGCACTCAAACGCCCATACACCCACATTCACACACCCACTTATTGCTACACTTTACCCACTTGTACTCACAGCCACACACAGTCGCACACTTAGGCGTGCATTCAGACATTCACACAATCACACGTGTGTGCATACAACCAGACACTCAGTTACGCGGATTGGTACTGACTCAAAACACAGCTCTACCCACAGTCACACTCGTAGACATGCCTACACAGTCATGCACGCTCTCAAAGAAATGTGTGTGGCCACATTCTCACGCTTTCACACTTAGGCTCACACTCAGATGTGTGTTCACACACCCGTGCCCTTGTGCACGCACACACACGTGTTCAGGCAGGCACACACTTTGCAGCAAGGTACTTGTTCCCCAGCACTCACGCCCCCTTGCTCCCTCTGCATGACTCTACCTCCCCCCAGGGGCCTTTTGACTCCTCTCCCTCCCCTGACTGCCAAAGCTCTCCACCGCACCAGTCACCACACCCACCTCGCCCTACTCCTGAGTAACTTCTGTCCCCCACGTGTCCCTCCCCAGACCCCATTCCATTCAGCCGCTGCATCTACCTGTTCCCCAGTCACATCCAGCCCTTGTCCTCTCTGGGCTTTCCTCCTGCCTCTCACTCTCATCCTCTCGTGTGCCAAGACCCCCTTGAAGGTCTCTGTTCCACACTGTGTCTGTCCCTCCACATCGGTCATGGGTGTGTGCTCACAGGATCCTGCATGTCAGCTCGATTGCATGGGCGTCCAGTGCAACTCAGTGCAAGCACACGTGCGTTGGTATCTGCATGTTCCATTCCTGGGCAGCCTGCCTGCATGCGTGTGCCTTGTCTGGTCAAGGACACGCATGGACATGCATGTGCCTGGTGTGCATCCTATGCCACTGGACCCTGGCAGCCACTGGGGAGGAGGGGGGCCCTGGTCAGCTGGGGCTCCCCCTCCCACAGCTCAGGACCCAGTGGGGGGCTGTTCTTGCAGACATCAACGAGTGCCTGTCCAACCCCTGTGTCAATGGCGCGTGCCGGAACCTGGCTGGTTCCTATGCCTGCGAATGCGCCCCTGGCAGCCGGCTGGGGCCCTCTGGCACCATGTGCCTCGGTGAGAGGGCCCCAAGTCCCATGGAGTAGCAGGGACCCTGCTGCCCAGCCCTGCATCCCACCCTGGGGAAGGCTGGGTCTCTGTGGGTCGGCTGGCGGGTGAACTGGGTCACCCCCTCCCCCGTAGATAGCACCAAGGGCACCTGCTGGCTCAAGGTGCAGGAGGGCCGCTGTGAAGCGAACCTGCGCGGAGCCCCCCTGCGGTCCGAGTGCTGTGCTACCCTGGGCGCTGCCTGGGGGAGCCCCTGCGAACGCTGTGAGCCCGGTAATGCCCTGGGAGCCCCCCCCCCGCGTGAGCTCTTGGGGACCACCCAGGCATGGCCACCGTGGTTGCCTGGGTGCCTATTGAGAGAACGGGGCTCTGGATGGAGAGAGTGACTCCTGTCCCCACTCTGGTTCTCCCAACCGCAGACCCTGCCTGTGCCCGTGGCTTTGCCCGCATGACGGGGCTCACCTGTGAAGGTAACTCCCTTCCCCTCTGTAGTTCACGCCTCCCCCTGAGTTGCACACGGACAGCTGAACGTCGTGGGGGATGCCTGGGCTCCTGAAGTCTTTTGAGACCGAGACAGAGATTCTCCCTCCTCGGTTCCCAGGTCTTCCCCCGAGATTCCCCAGGCCCCGAGGCTGGCTCTGTTCCTTCCCACCTCCCCAAGGACACCCTGGGAGTCCTGAGCCCCCAGGGAAGCAGCTCCAGCCCTTGCCCCTCCTCCTTTTCTGTCCCTGCCCAGATGTGAACGAGTGCGAGGTCTTCCCCGGGGTCTGTCCCAATGGGCACTGCTTCAACACTGCTGGCTCCTTCCGCTGCGTGTGCCCCGACGGCTTGACACTGGACACCACGGGCCGGCTGTGCGTGGGTGAGTCCGTGCGGGGCCCCCTGCCCTCTGTCCCCTGCCCCCACCCCAGTGCCTGGAGACCCCTCCTGGGGACAGAAGGGATTTGGCGAGACCTCCAGGACCCTCTGCTCCCTGATCATCTCTTGCTGACATGTCTCAAAAGAGGGCCTTGTTTATTTTCGGGGTTCACCCTTTCACTTCCCTGCCCTTTAACGAGGCTCAGCGCGCATGGTAAGATCTTGTGAAATAGCATCTGCAACTTTTATTTATTCTTTCTCGTTACCAAAGAGTATTGACTCAGGGTGGATCTGCTCACCAGGCACTCTTAGCATGCCTGGAATCTCCCTCAGCATCCGGGGCTCAAACGCTCCCTCTGAATGGCTCCCCCTCAGGCTCAGAGATCAGAGATGTTTTCCTCCTCGGTGAGGGTTTCTTGGTCAACATCTTGAAGCAGACATTTCTTGGCCAAAAGCGTATCTCAGGCAGCAGACGGGGCTCTGTCTGCCGTCCAGTTTCCTCCTGCAGTTGGCTAGGAGCCTTCTTGTAGGTTCCTTTTCAACGTTGCTTACCTTCTGAACCAAGTTTTAGGCGTGCAGTGGGTCTCCCACCCCTAGCCCCAAAATGTAACCAAGGAAAGGAAGTAACCGAGTAAAGAGAAAAAAGCCATTACATCTCAGGCCCCATGTGCCAAAATCAGGGCCAGGTGAACGGGGAGGCTCCGACTGCAGCCCCGTCCTCTCAGATGGGACCATTAGCCCGAACCAGGGCACTGGGTACAGGGAAGGATCTCTGTGTCTGTCACAGGGCTCCCAGAGGTTCTCGAGGTTCTAGAACAGGGTCTCATCTTCAAATCGACCCGCCTAAATGTGTGTTCCTTTTGTAAAGAGAGAGAAATTGTCCTAGGCCAGCAGTCAGCAAACTTTTACTGCAAAGGGCCAGGGTTAGTATTTTTGGCTTTCGGGCCACACAAATCTCTGTTGCAGCTACTGAGCTCTATCGTGTAACACAAAAACAGCCACAGACAATACGGAAGTAAGGTGATATGGCTGTGTGTCCATAAAACTTTATTTATAAAGACAGGCAGCCACCCCCGGGCTGTAGTCAGTGGCCCCTGTCTTAGACCCTTGTGTCTGGTCTCGAGGGAGGCTTATCTGCTGTCAGGTTGTTCTGAGGGAGTCTTACAGATTAAGCACACGGTCTGGAGCCAGATGGCCTGGTGTGAACGCGGCTCTGCCTTTTGCTAACTGTGTGGCCTCGGGCAAGCCACCTAACCCTTCTGTGCCTCGGTTTTCTTGCCTGTAAAATGGACGTGACCATAAGAGGTTCGTCTTGGTGTTATTTTGAAGATTAAATGGGTTGAGGAGCTGAGGACGGCGCCCAGCACATAGCAAGCCCCTTAGCAGGACAAGTTATTGCCATTAAAATGTCACCGCTGGATGACACCGAGGGTCAGCAAAAAGAAGTCACTCCCCCTGCACTCTTCCTACTGGGGAGGGCGTGTCAGACAGATGCTGCTGAGGAAGACTGAATTGCCCACGTGGCAGCAGGCGCGGCATGGCCGGGGTCAGGGGGAAACCAGGTGCCTGTCCCTCTGTGTAGACATGCGCCTGGAGCCGTGTTTCCTGCGTTGGGACGAGGACGAGTGTGGGGTCGCCCTGCCCGGCAAGTACCAGATGGACATCTGTTGCTGCTCCGTGGGGGCCGCCTGGGGGGCTGCGTGTGAGGCGTGCCCAGAGCGCACGTCCCCGGCGTTTGCCAGCCTGTGTCCCCGGGGGCCGGGCTTCGCCAGCTGGGACTTGCTGTCAGGCCAGCCCTTCTATAGAGGTGTGTGGGGGCACTGGGAGCCCGCAGGGCGGGGAGAGGGCACAGCAGAAGCGCAGGCCTGGAGGTGGGAAGTGCGCTGGGGAGAGCGCAGAGTGTCTGCAGGGAGAGCCGTGACGTCTCGGGAGCAAACCCAGGGACACTGGAGGTGTTTGACCGGCCACACGTTATGCTCCTGACCGCAGATGTGAATGAGTGCAAGGCGTTCCCCGGCCTCTGCGTGCACGGCACCTGCAGGAACACCGTGGGCAGCTTCCACTGCTCCTGTGCGGGGGGCTTCGCCCTGGATGCTCAGGGGAGGAACTGCACAGGTACGGACCCACCTCGGCCTCCGGGGGGGGGGACGCCTGTGGGAATGGGGGCTTCAAAGCACATGTGGAGTCAAGACCCCTCTTCTTTGGGCACCTCTTGTCCTGCCTGCTAGCCAGCGGTGTGCCCCAGGGCAGGCTGCCCTCTCTGGCCCTTAGGGACCCCAGTAGAAGGAGGGGCTGGCAGAGGGGACCTCCAGGGAGGAAATTCCCTGCTGTTGGCTGGTGTGTGCCGCCCCGCTCCCCCCCCAGGGCTCATTCCGGTAGCTCAGGCTCCCACCCAGCCCCCGCTGTCTACAGCCGTGGAGGCCGGGCCCCTGCCCCTCTCTCCGCAGACATTGACGAGTGCCACATCTCCCCTGACCTCTGCGGCCAGGGCACCTGTGTCAACACGCCGGGCAGCTTTGAGTGCGAGTGTTTCCGTGGCTATGACAGTGACTTCATGCTGATGAAGAACTGCGTGGGTAGGTGGCTGCGGGACCGTCGTGCAGGGTGGCCCTGGGCAGGGCGATGCCTGGCGGGTGTTGGGGCTGAGGGGAGGGGTGGTGGGGACGTTGTGTGATGGATGAGGTGGGAAGGACAGGTGTGGGGAGAAGCTGAGACCCAGCCGAGACCCAGCGAATCTGGGTGCTGCGCGGTGGCCTCCCCAAAGGCAGCCGACCAGCGGGTCTGTCACGCAGAATTGAGGCCTAGGGACCGAGCTCTGGGTGAGTTCTCCCAGGGCAGGTGTCGTGTGAGAAGAGGAGAAGGGCCCTAGAGAGAGGAGCGCTCTTCCCTCCTTCCTTCCTTCCTTCCTTCCTTCCTTCCTTCCTTCCTTCCTTCCTTCCTTCCTTCCTTCCTTCCTTCCTTCCCTTTTTTATTCATTCAGTGAACATTTTATGAACCACCAAGAGGTCAGTAGCAGACAGCCAGTTTCTCAGAGCTCATGACCTGATGGGGAGACACCTGTTAATAAAATGAATTCCCAGAGACATGCAAAACAGCCACTGTGAGAAGCGCCTGAGAGGGCCACGTGGTGGGGTGGGGTGTGGTTGCCAGGGATGTCCTGTTCTGGGGGGCTTGGCGTTGTGGCTGAGAGAGTGGGACTGAATGTGGTGAAGAGGGGTTGGAATATCAGCCTGAAGGGAGAACAGCAGGTGCAAAGGCCCTGGGGTGGGCCAGAGGGGTGGAAAGAGGTACACGAGACTGGAGCTTGAGGAGGGTGGTGCGACAGCCTGCTCCCCACACCGGTGCCTGGAGACTGGACCTTGCCTTCCCCCTGTGTCCTACAGGGTGGCTTCTCAGGGGCTCCTTCAGTAACTCCAGGACCGTCAGCCTCGTGGCCCTGACCCTCCTGAGAATCCCAGCTTCCTTCTTGGGCTGACTTGTCCCTGCTCCTCAGCTCAGTCTCTGCTGGGTCAACTGAGCCCCAAGCCTCCAGGCTCTCCTGGGCAGCGCCAGGGTGACGGGGCCGGGGACTGCAGGGAGAAGCTTCCACAAGCCACAGCACACCGGCCCCGCCCGCGTCTTCACAGCTGCTCTCTCTTCCACATGCCCAGACGTGGACGAGTGTGTGCGGGACCCGCTGCTGTGCCGGGGAGGTACCTGCACCAACACAGAGGGGAGTTACACGTGTCAGTGCCCCCCTGGACATGCGCAGACGGCCCAGGGCACCGCCTGTGAGGGTGAGCGTGCCGCCTGCGTTGGTGCCGTGCGTGTAGTAGTGCAAATGTGTGTCTGTGCACGTCTGACGAGGTACCTGCATGTGAGTGTGCGCGCGTGTGTCAGTGTACGTCGGTGCGTGTGCGAGGTTGCACGCACAAGACCAGAGAGCATGCGTGTGTCAGGGTGTAGGTGTGTATCTGTGCCTACACAAGAGTGAGTGTGTGAGTGGGTGTGTGGGAGTCCACATGAGCTTGCGAGAGAGAGCGTGCGTGTCTGAGCGTGCATGTGTATTTGCTCGCGGGTGAGGGTGTTTGCAGGTGCAGGGGTCCGAGGGTGTGTTTGTGTGTGGGTCTGTGTGTGTGCCTCTGGGTGTGTGTTCACACAAAGGCAAGTATGGGTGAGAGGTGTGTTTGTGAGTCCGTATGAGTGCACGTGGTGTGAATCTGTGTGTGTGTGTCCACTGAGGACGATTGTGTTTGCACGTGAGTGGGTGTGAGGGTGTGTGTGAGCCCACATGAACGTGCACATGGGTGCGTGAGTCTGCGTGTGGATGTGCATCTGCTGAGGGTGAGTGTGTGCATATCGGGTGTGTTTGTGAGTCTTCTGAGCGGGCAAAGGGATGTGAGTGTGTATTTGAGTGTGGGTGTGTGTCTGTCCAGGAAGAGTGTGTCCATGCAAAGATGTGTTTATGCGTGTGTGTCTCGGGGACACGTCGATGGCAGAAGAGTCCCAGTCGGCCATCCGCTCACACCCAGCCCCCACCAGCCACATGCTCCCCCCGCAGATGTCGACGAGTGTTCCCTGAGTGACGGCCTGTGTCCCCACGGCCACTGTGTCAACGTCATTGGGACCTTCCAATGCTCCTGCCACGCTGGCTTCCAGAACACGCCTGACCACCAGGGCTGCATGGGTGAGACCAGGCCCACCTGCCCCACCCAGGGGGGGCCCCCAGCCCCCGCCGGCCACCCCAGCCCCATCACCAGTCCTTCCCCGCCGCCGCCGTCAGCCCCATGCTTGGCCCCACCCCCTGGCCCTGCCCCTCCACCTCTGCCCTGCCTCCCGCAGACATAAACGAATGCCATGCTGGGAATGGTGGCTGTGACGTGCACTGCACGAACACGGAGGGCAGCTACCACTGTGGTTGCGGCCGTGGCTACTCACTGATGCCCGACGGGAGGGCGTGTGCAGGTGTGTGGCATGGGGGAACCGACCGAGCCCGGCCCAGGTGAAGCCAGCCAGACCGGGGACAGGCCACTGACCCTGTGGCAGGGTCTCTGGGGCTCCCCCTCTGTCCCTGCCTGCTTACAGCCCAGCACCCCCCCTGCTCCCCCAGACGTGGATGAGTGTGCGGAGAACCCGGACATCTGTGACGGGGGCCAGTGTGCCAACGTGCCAGGGGACCACCACTGCTTATGCTATGACGGCTTCATGGCCACGCTGGACGGGAGGACGTGTGTTGGTGAGGAGCCGGGACTGGGGGGTGCAGGAGACAGCATCTGGGCTCACGCACAGGGAAGCACATGGGCCAGACAGACACCAGGCCACTTCCCTGTCGCATGCAGGGAGGGGGGACAGGCTTTGCAGCAGGCGCTGGTGCCCTCAGCCGACTGCCACGCGCCAGGGCCTGTGGGGTCTCATTCAGAGCAGCAGATACCCCGAAACTTGCACTTTGAGCACGTCCGCCGACCACTCCCTGTGTACCTGGTACGCACACAGCTTCACACCCCGCTCCCAAGGCTGCATTTTTTTTTTTTTAAAGATTTTATTTATTCATTTGAGAGAGAGAGAATGAGAGACAGAGAGCACGAGAGGGAGGAGGGTCAGGGAGAAACAGACTCCCTGCCGAGCAGGGACCCCGATGCGGGACCCGATCCCGGGACTCCAGGATCATGACCTGAGCCGAAGGCAGTCGCCCAACCAACTGAGCCACCCAGGCGCCCCTCCCAGGGCTGCATTTTAAGATACCTGCACACCGAGGCGCTTTATGCGTAACAGGGTGAGCAAAATGGGAAAGGCGCTCTGAACTGTTTCCTGAGCCCTGCCTGGGGACCTCGGTCTGCTGAGGCCATGGTCACCGTCCCGTCCTGGCTGTGGGGCGTCCCAGGGCCCGGGGAGCAGGTGCCCGCCCCCTCAAGGCAGGGCTAGGGCCCGAGTGGGGAAGTTGCAGGCAGGAGAAGTGTAACTCCCCCCCCCCCCCGAAGAAGACAAGTCCCACCCAGTGCAGCTTAGGGTCCCGATCGCAGGGAGCCTTAGGAATACTGCAGCACCTCGGATCAAATCAAACCGGGATGCTTTTACTGTTCCATGCCCTTCCTGCAGATCCACGTTGGCATAAAGCCTCGGACAAGGCCTGTAGGAGGAAAATCTGACCAGCTTCACTTAGCTCTGTGTGCTCTAAATGTATTCGGCCACAAAATCCTTTTGGGAACACATGCCCGATATGTACCACAGAACACGCTCTGTCACATGCCGACAGGACCTCCTGGTTGCCCAGTGGTGGAACCAGAGGGAGCTCCCCGATCCTGGAGATGGGCCGGCAGAGCCTCAGCATGGGGGGGGTCCTCATGTGGCAGGGCACTCAGCCACGCTCGCGCACCCCCTCCACCCTCACCTGCTTCCTCTCTCGTCTTCCCACAGACGTGAACGAGTGTGACCTGAGCCCCCACATTTGCCTCCACGGGCACTGTGAGAACACAAAAGGTTCCTTTGTCTGCCACTGCCGCCCGGGTTACATCATCAGGAAGGGGGCCACGGGCTGCTTCGGTGAGCTGGCAGTCGGGGGTCCTGCAGTCTGCCCCACCCCTCGGGGCTGAGCACAGCCAGACCTCATTCTTCCAGATTCCCACGGGTGCGGTCTTGGGTTAAAGCGGGAACCAGACCCGGCCAGGCAACCCCAGGGCTCCCCTTGGCACATAGCTCTGCAGCCCCAGGCATCCCCGGCAGTGTCCCCAAAGAAGCCAACCTGATGACTTTGAGTGATACGGGGGCGAACATTTCAGCAGTTCCGTAGTCATCGGTTTAGGTGCCTAGGGCTGTCATAACAAATTTCTCCCAGCCTGGTGGCTCACACACACAGAAGTGTATTCTCTCTCAAGAACGGTTCTGGAGGCCAGAAATCTGCAGTCAGCGTGTGGGCAGGCTTGGCTCCTTCCTGGGGGTCTGGGGGGGTGGATCTGTCCCGTGCCTCTGCCCCCTTCTGGGGGTGGTCGCCAGTCCTCAATGTTTCTCGGCTCATAAATGTGTCACTCCACTCTGTCTCCCTGTCTTCACGTCAGTTCTGTCTGTGCCTGCGTCCGAATTTCCCTCTTATAAGGATGTCAGTCATTGGATTAAGGCCAAGGATGACCCAATCCTAACTTGGTTACGTTTCCCAGTAAGGTCCGCTTCACAGGTTCCAGGAATTAGGATTTGAACATACCTTTTTGGAGGACACAAAAATACAGTTATGTGGTTATTTGAATGTGGGTTAGAATCCCACGTCACAAAGCAGCCTCAAGTCCATGACTTTAGAGACTGTTGTTGATGGAAAATTAGCTTTTAAAATACATTGCAACAGTAACAGCGCAAGTATGTAAAGAAACGTTCAGTAACCAGTAGCTCACGTAGGTGGTGGATGAACGTTGCAGAGATGATAAGGGTGAAGCCGACTTCAGACTTGGCTGAGGATCGGAAACTCTGGTTTAGAAGAAATCCTGCTTTAGAGCAAGGCCATCTGTGTTAGGACGGTTACTCTTAGGGTCTACCCTAAGTCTCTCCAGCTGCAATTTCAGACCACTGCAGAGGGCTGCGGGGAGTCGTGCCTTTTGGGTTTTGGGGTTTTTCTCCTGGGCTCTGGGTGAAGGTGGAAGCTCCTGGAGAGGGGAGGGGGCTCTCTGGGCCAGCCCTCCCCCAGGAGGGTCCTTGCTTCTTCCCTGCTGCTGCACTCTCTCCGCGCTCTGCACCCGAGGCCCTACCTCTACGAGGCCCGGGCCTTGTGGGGGTGCTGTGTCCTCCTTCCCTCTCCTGGTCCTGACCCTCCTGCGACCGGGTTCCTCTCCTCGCAGATGTGGACGAGTGTGAGCTTGGGGGACACAGCTGTGACAGTCACGCTTCCTGCCTCAACGTCCCTGGGAGTTTCAGCTGCAGGTGCCAGCCAGGCTGGGTGGGGGATGGCTTCGCATGTCACGGTGAGTGCCCCAGGGGCAGGCGGTCTGGGCAGAGCAGTGGAGGTAGGTTGGGGGCAGGTGGGGGAGCGGGCGGGGGTGGCCGGGCCCAGGGGTGTCTGTGGGGGCCGGTCAGGGCTGAGATCGGAGGGTCTGCCTCCCTGCAGCCCCCCAATGCACACACTTCGGGGGCTCCGGGCTCCGTGTCGTGCAGACCTGGATGAGTGTGCCTTCCCAGAGCATTGGTGCAGCCTGAGAGCTGACTGTTTGAACGCTCCCGGTTCCTACCGCTGCATCTGCCGCCTCGGCTTCACCGGGGACGGCTTCTCCTGTGAAGGTGAGGGCGGGGGGGGGGGGGCCCGAGAGGGACAGCCATGGGGGCTGGATTCCGAGGGGGTCACAGTGGTCAGTGGGCTTCCCGACTCACCCCGATCCACCGCCCACACCACACGCTGGGGTGCTGGAGAGGATGCGCCTTCAGCCTGTGGGGCCTCAGGCCAGGCCCAGCGTCACTGGGGGCGGTCTTCTGCCCTGGACTCTGGATGCACGGAGCCTTTGGGATGTGGGGAGCAGGAACACTGGCTTACTTCCCGGGACCCTCCACCCGGGGCCCGGGTCACCAGGTCCCCTGTCTCCCTGAGTCCCTGGAACCCTGGGTGACCACGAAGGGTTTGATTGGGGCCCCCTGCCCACCCTGCATGAGTCCTGGCCAGCTGGCCCCCAGCCCTCTGCCTCTCGGGGTCCCACAGACAGGGACGAATGTGCCGAGGACGTGGACCTCTGCGAGAACGGGCAGTGCCTCAATGCCCCCGGCGGGTACCGCTGTGAGTGTGAGATGGGCTTCAGCCCCACGGAGGACCACCGCGCCTGCCGGGGTGAGGCCTGGGGCTGCTGGGCTGGGGGATGCAGCAGGAGCAGGCTGCCGGGCGAGGCGGGCTGACCTGGGGTCCCCACAGATGTGGACGAGTGTGTCCTCGGGAACCTCTGCGTGTTCGGGAGCTGCGAGAACCTGCCCGGAATGTTCCGCTGTGTCTGCAGTGGGGGCTACGAGCTGGACCGCGGTGGGGTCAACTGCACGGGTATGGGGTCAGCCAGGCTGTGGGTGGGGAGGGCGCCGGGCTCCCCGCCTCCCTGCCCTCAGACCTCTTCTCCAATGTCCTGTTCTGGGGGGGCTTATCTGACCCCCCGTCCCTAGCAGCGCCCCCACTGATCCCTGTTCCCATCAACCTGTCATCTCTCATCGCCTGAATAAATGCAGTGAATGAACAAAGGTGTGCTCCCTCCACTACAGTTGTCAAAATGGTCACCTACTTATGTGCCTAAAACGGGGGTCAGCGGACTCTTCCAGTAAGGGACCAGATAGGAAATGTATGGCTTTCCAGCCATACAGTCTCTGTCACAGCTACTCAGGTGCCTTGTAGCCTGGAAGCAGACACAGGCAGTATGTAAATGAGTGGGCGTGGGTGTGTGCCAATAAAACTTTATTTACACAAACAGGCAGGGGGCCGGATTTGGCCCACAGATAAGAGTCTGCCAACCCCTGGTTTGAAAGCATGTTCCAAGTGTCGGCTTTGTACGATAGCTGCGTGGAAGCCAGGACACAGGGAACTTTCAAGGGGCAAACCTCTGTGCCAAGTGGAACAGAGCCGGGAGGAGATGGGGTTGGACTGGGCAGGGCAGCCCCTACAGGCTGCTGTCCCCTCGGGCTTTCTTCCCAGGGGAGGACATGGCCTCGCCCCACAGCCCCACATCCGACATTGAGGGTTTCAGCTTCCCAGGAGGAAGGTGGGAGGGAAGGGGGTCAAGGGAGGGCTCCCTGCTGACGGCACCCCCCCGCACTCCACAGATGTCAATGAGTGCGCAGACCCCGTGAACTGCATCAGTGGCCTGTGTATCAACACCCCCGGAAGCTACCTCTGCAGCTGCCCCCAGGATTTTGAGCTGAACCCCAGCGGCGTGGGCTGTGTGGGTGAGTAAGCCTCGGCTCCCACTGGGGCGCCCATGGTAGGTGAGCAGGGCATACCACTTGCTAACTGCCCCTTTCTGCCTGTTCAGACACCCGGGTCGGGAACTGCTTCCTGGACACGCATGACCGAGGGGACGGTGGCATTTCCTGCACTGTGGAGATCGGGGTTGGCATCACCCGCGCATCCTGCTGTTGCTCCCTGGGACGGGCCTGGGGCAACCCCTGTGAACCATGCCCGATGGCCAACACCAGTGAGTCCAGTGGTGGGGGGACACAGGCGAGCACGCCCCAGGACTCACGGGGTCGTCTTTGCTACGGGAGGGACCCTGAGAACCAGAGAGGGAGAGGGGCTGCCCTGGGTCACAGAGCACATTCTTGGTAGTTCATCGGCTGTGCCTCTCTCGAGGTCTCTTTCTGCCGTCCCGTCTGGCAAATTCTCTGTGTGTTTCTATTCACTTGCTTCCTCAGTCAGGCAGCAAACACCGAGAGTTCCTCTGTGTGCTGCGCAAGGGGCTGGGGACCCAGAGAAGGATGAACCACAGCCCTACACACTGCCTCACACCCATAAACCGGTGGTCCCTGGGCTGTGGGAGTAGAGCGATTCTAAGGGTTTGCTTGAGGCTCAGTGATGGCCGTGGAGAGGAAGAGGGTAAGGGAAGCCTTCCCAGGACAAGGGGCTTAAATGAGGTTTGGAAGGATGAGCAGGAGTTTTCCAAGTAGAGCAGGGGGAAGGGTGTGCAATGCAGTGGGAATAGCATGTGCAAAGGCCTCAGGTTCACACACCTGTCCACCTATTCAGGTGTGTGTGTGTGTGTGTGTGTGTGTATCTATGATGTCCAGGGTCTTTCTTTCAACGGGGGAAATTTGCAGTCACACTGGTCTGGTTTTAGGTCAGAAGAAATTGCCCCTCTCTACTCCCAGCTACTAGCACCCAGTGCATCTGTTCACGTGTTGAATGTGAACACATTTACACACACATGTGCACGCACACTTGTGCATGCACACCGTCCCCTCCTCCCAGATTGGCCAAGGTCTCTTGGCTCCAAGAGGCTGAGATATAGGGTTTATAGTTGGTGTAGGAGAGGGATGCAGGGCCCCCATCCTGGAGCCCTTTGTAGGGGACCTCAACTCCCCTGCCTCCCCTCCTCGCCTTGCCTAAATGCCCCTCCCCACAGCCCCTCAGAAGAACCTGTTTCCCTTACAGCTGAGTACAGAACCTTGTGCCCCGGGGGCGAGGGCTTCCGGCCAAACCCCATCACTGTCATCCTGGAAGGTGAGTTCCTGGCAGACCATCCACCCACGTACCCACTGATTGACCTTCCTCTCAGCGCCACTTCACCAAAGTGCGGTTGTGGGGGCCCCACATCCTCCTGCCGTGAGGTCAGGCTGTGAGACTAAACTTTCTTAGTGTGTGGTGAATTTTTTGTTTTTTCTTTCACCTACCTTTTCTTCCACCTGTTGGTTTATTGATCCATCCTCCACTCATCCATCTATTCATCCCCCACCCACCCATCTATCCATCCACCCATCCACTCACCCATCCTTCCTTCCCTCCATCCATCCACACACACATAATCCCCCATCCCCCCATCCAGTCGTCTACCCATCCATCCATTCCTCATTCATAAATCTTCCATCCTTTATTCGTTCTTCCCTCCCTCCCTCCCTTCCTGTCTTCTGTGCATACATGCATTTATCCATCCACTCACTTATCTGTCCATCCATCTATCCATCCATCCATCCATCCATCCATTCATCCACTCATTCATCTTGTCATTGACCCACTTGCTTATTCATCCACTATTTTTTATATTCATCCATCCATCCATGTAGTCACCTATCCAGTGACCCATCCATCCGTCCATGCATCCATTCTTTTTTTTAAGTAAGCTCTATGCCCAAAGTGGGGCTTGAACTCATGTCCCCGAGATCAAGAGTATTGACTACCAACTGAGCCAGCCAGACGCCCCTCATCCATCCATCCTTTTATATACAGGGGAAGATAAGATTGGAGAGTTCCATCCAGGGGGAACTATGTGATGGTTGGATAGATGGATGGATGGATGGTTTGGATGGATGGGAGGATGGACTAGGAAATGAAGAGAAAGGGGATGAATTCAGGGTGACACTGGCCCAAAAGAGTCTAGGTGCAGCCTCCAAGATAGGCCCTGGCCTGAACCCTCCAGATAGCCAACAGCTCTCAGGTATTCTCGAAGAAACAGCTTGGCTCTCCTCTGGGGCCCCGGAAAGCCCAGGCAGGGTGTCGGTGTCCCCCGAGGCCTCTGCTTAGGCTTAGCTTCCAAGCACGGCTTCCTCGCTTCCTGACAGACATTGATGAGTGCCAGGAGCTGCCTGGGCTGTGTCCGGGGGGCGACTGTGGCAACACGTTCGGCAGCTTCCAGTGTGCATGCCCCCCTGGCTACCACCTCAATGGGGACACCCGCACTTGTGAGGGTGAGTATGCACCCTCCCCCCCACCCCACTTTCCTCCCTAGTGGCACCTCCCTCCTCAGGTGCTGGGGCCTAAAATGCCCTTAGGGGCCAGCTCACCTGCCTTGCTGCAAGTGGGGGGGGGGGTGGGCATCGGGAGGTGGGGAAGGCTTCCTTGGAATCCCTCTGGCTGCCCTCTGCTCTGCTGCCTCCCTCTGACTTCCTACGTGTGCAGAAATGGCCTGGCTTTGTTATAGCAGCTACGCCTTCCCTCCTTGGGGCAAAAGCTGACTCAGGCCCAGCACTGGGAGTGGGAAGGGATAGACACAGAGGGAGTAGCTACATTGCTCCTTCAAGCAGCGCTTCACCTGCCTCCTTCCCGCTCTCCTTTGTGCATCGTAGTAACGGCCAGCAGGTACCTGGAGTCTGAGACTGTGTGTCACCACTGCACCGAGCATCTTCCGTTGTCATCTGTTCATTCACCGCAACAGCCCCATGAGGGGGATGTTCCTTTTATGATCCCATTTTTCAGATGCAGAAACTAAGGCTCAGGGAGATTAAGTGACTTGTCCAGAGGCACCCCCAGCCATTCTTTAAGACTTTATTTTTATTTATTTGACAGAGAGAGACACAGCGAGAGAGGGAACACAAGCAGGGGGAGTGGGAGAGGGAGAAGCAGGCTTCCCGTGGAGCGGGGAGCCCGATGCAGGGCTCGATCCCAGGACCCTGGGATCATGACCTGAGCCAAAGGCAGATGCTTAAGGACTGAGCCACCCAGGCGCCCCAACCCAGCCATTCTGGTCCTTGAGTCTGAGCTCTTCCAATGCAGTATCCAAGTCCGTGAGTCCATCCATCCATCCATCTATCCATCCATCCATCCATCCATCCATCCATCCATCCATCCATCCATCCATCTTTCCATCCATCCCTCTTATCTATCCATCCATCCACCTAGTCATCCATCCATCCATCCCTTCCATCCATCCATCCATCCACCCATCTACTTATTCATCCATACTTCCCTCTGTGTATCCATCCATCCATCCATCCATCCATCCATCCATCCATCCTTCCATCCTTCCCTCCCTCCCTCTATTCATCCATCCATCCCTCTATCCATCCATCCACCTAGTCATCCATCCATCCATCCATCCCTTCCATCCATCTATCCATCCATCCATCCATCCACCCATCTACTTATTCATCCATACTGCCCTCTGTGTATCCATCCATCCATTCATCCCTCCCTCCCTCCCTCCCTCTATTCATCCATCCATCCCTCTATCCATCCGTCCACCTAGTCATCCATTCATCCATCCCTTCCATCCATCCATCCATCCATCCATCCACCAATTCATTCTTTCTCCCCCTTTCAACAATATTAATTGAATGTCTACATGCAGCCAGACACCGACACTAGCACACGAGGATGGGATATGTGTCTTTTTCTCAGAGCAGTGCTGTTTAGAAACGCAAGGAAATGGGGAAGGAAGGGACAGATCTAAGATCAAGACACTGATTGCCATTGTACATGGAGTTGGAAGCTGTCATACCTTCAAGAATCAGAACCCAAATACTTGAAATATACTTCATTACTCTCTACCTCCCCGTCCCTTAGGATATCAAGGGAGAAAGAGAAAGGCCCTACTGGGACACCACCTGGGTGGCTCAGTCAGTTAAGCATCTGCCTTCGGCTCGGATCATGATCTCAGGGTCCTGGGATCGAGCCCCGCATTGAGCTCTCAGCGGGGAGTCTGCTTCTCCCTCTCCCTTTTCCTCTGCCCCTCCCCCTACTCTTGCTCTGTCTCTCTCTCTCTCTCAAATAAAGAAATAAAATCTTTAAAAAAAAAAAAGGTCCCATCAACAAATAAAGGTCACAGGGCCGGCAGACTTGAACCTGAATGTTGACCTTGGATGTGCAGCCTTGCAGGACCAGCAGTGTGCTTGAGGGATGCAGTCCTTTCAGCCCTTCCCAGCAGTCAGACTCAAGGGATGGGACTTGTACAGTAGCACAGGACCCTGTTCTCCAAAGGGCCCACACTTGGCTTAATCCTTTGCTGTCGCCATCTTGAAATTCTTCATGTATCTTGGACAAGGAAGCCCCAGTCTTCATTTTGCACTGGGCGAGTTCTGTAGCTGTAGCTTGTCGAATGGTAGGTCTCCCTCCTGGAATCGCTGGGTTATATGGTGATTCTATGGATTATTCTGTTTTGTGTGAGGAACTGCCAAGCTGTTTTCTGTTTTACGTGCTCACCCGCAATGTGCAAGGGCCCCAGTTTCTCCAGATCCTCATCAACACTGCTATTTTCCATTGCTCAAAGTTCTACTGTCTAGTGGGTGTGAGGTGGCATCTCATTGTGGTTTTGCTCTGCATTTCCCTGACGACTAATGACTAATGAGCATCTTTCCATGTGCTTGTTAGTCATTCATATATCTTTGGAGTAGTGTCTGTTCATATCTTGTGCCCGTTTTTAAATGGGGTTGTTTGTCTTTTTGTTGTTGAGTTGTGAGAGCTCTTTATATATTCTGGATAAAAGACCCTTATCAGACCTATGATTTGCAAATAGTTTCTCCCATTTTGTAGTTGTAGTTGTGGTTGTCTTTTCACTTTCTTGATGGTCTCCTTGGATGCACAACAGGCTTTAATTCTGATGAAGCCCAATTTATCTGTTTTTTTTTTTTCTTCCATAGCTGTGGCTTTGGTGTCATGTAGAATCCATCGCCAAATACAGGAAATGTCTTTTCTAGGCGTTTTACCATGTTAGCTCTTACATTTAGGTTTCCTACTTATTGTGAGCTAACTTTTTTATATGTTGTCAGGGAGGGATCAAAATTCATTCTTTTGCATGTGGATATCCAATTGTCCCCGCACCACTTGTTGAAGAGACTCTTTCCCCCATTGAATGGTCTTGGCTCCCCTGTTGAAAACCTCATGACATACAGTTTCTTTCTAGACTCTCGATTCTATTCCATTGATTTATATGTCTAGCCTTCTGTTAGCACCCCACTGTCCTGATTACTGGAGCATTGCAAGTTTCAAAATTGGGGAGGATGAGCCCTCCAACTTTGTTTTTCCTTTTCCAAGGTGGCTTTGGGTAGGCGGGGTCCCCTGCAATTCCATATGAATTTAGGATCAGCTTTTCCCTTTCAGCAAAATGAAGTCATTGGGATTTTGATGGGGGTTGCATTGAAACTGGAAATTGCTTTGGCGACTACTGCCATTCTAACTGTTAAATCTTCTGACCCATGTACACAGAGGGTCTTTCCATTGCTGTACGTCTTCTTTAATTTTTTTGCAGTGATGCTTTGTAGTTTTCAGTATTCAACTCTTGCACCTCTTTGGTTAAACTTATTCCTAAGCATTTACTTTTTTGGACGCTATTATAAGCAGAATTTTTTAAAGTTTCCTTTCCGCTTGCTCACTGACAGGATACAGGAATACAGCTGATATATTTTTGGGTTGGTCTTATATTCTGCAATTATATTGATCTCACTTATTAATTAGCTCTAATAGTTTTTGTTTTGTGGATTCCTTTTTTTTTTTTAAGATACTATTTTTAAGTGATCTCTACACTCACGTGGGGCTTGAACTCACAACCCTGAGATCAAGAGTTGCATGCTCCACCAACTAAGCCAGCCAGGTTCCCCTTTGTGTTGTGTGTTCTTTAGGATATGTTACACATCAGGTCGCATGGTTGTTGTAAGTTTTTGCCTGGATTCCAGAGTTCTGCAAAAGTTGATTTTGTCAGTTTTTTTTTTTAAATTTTTTATTCACATATAATGTATTATTTGTTTCAGGGGTAGATTTTGTTAGTTTTTGCCAACTGATTAGTTTTTGTAGGAATGGAGGCTGGCCATCCTTACTCTGCCCTCTTTGGGGATGCCACTCCCAGCATGCTAATATTCTGCTGCCCGCTTTTGCCTGGCCCACTAGCTACGAATGCTTTTTACATTTTTTAAGTGGTTGAAAAAATTCAAAAGAAGAAGAATATTTTCCGATATGTGAAAAAGACATGAAATTCACATTTCAGGTTCCATAAATCAAGTGTTATTGGAGCATAGGCATGCTGATTTCTTTTTTTTTTTTTTTTTAAGATTTTATTTCTTTATTTGAGAGAGAGAGTGCATGGAGGGGCAGGGGGCAGAGCAGAGGGAGGGGGAGAAGCAGGCTCCCTGGTGAGCAGAGAGCCCAATGCAGGGCTCGATCCCAGGACCCTGGATCAGGACCTGAGCCAAAGACAGACGCTTAACCGACTGAGCCACCCAGGCGTGAGGTGCTGATTTCTTTACCTATTGTCTGTGGCTTCTCTCACACCACAGGGGCAGAGTGAATAGGTGTCAGAGACCACTGTTTAGCTTGCAAAACAAAAAAGTATACTATCTGACCTTTATAGAAAAAGTTTGTTGCTCCTGGACTAGAAAACTGATTAGACTGAGAGTCTCCTTTTTTTCCAAAAATACTTGATGCATGGGGCGCCTGCTTCTGTCACCTCACATTAGGTAGCCCACGGCTGTCCAACTCTTGGTGATAATGTAATTGACTCATGGGCTCAGGTCATATTTTTTTCTTAATAGCTTAATAGAGGTGAGATCACAGTAAACTTTTTCCCCCCCACTTAATGCCATGTTAGATCTTTCCATGTCACTAAGATGCCTGCACTTTTTAAGCTAATTTTGAAACCAAGCTCAAGCCCATAATGAAGTGGCTCCACCAGATCCAGATCCGGGGTGGGGAGTTACCCAGACAGCTCCTGGAAGCTGCCCCTCCCTCCCCTGCAGACATCGACGAATGCTCTGCACACTCGGGCATCTGCGGCCCTGGTACCTGCTACAACACCCTGGGGAACTACACCTGTGTCTGCCCCGCGGAGTACCTGCAAATCAACGGTGGCAACAACTGCATGGGTACAAAGTGTGATGATTGGGGAGACAGTTGTGGGAAAAGCACTCGGGTGTGGGAGGGACTTCTCAGAGTCTCCATGCTTTGGAAGAGTGTGGCGAGGTGTGTTTAGGGGGGTAGAGAGAGGGAGGGGGAGTGTATGAGTTGCTGGTCAGCAGCAGAGAACAAGATGTGAGATTTGGGGGCCCAGGGCTGTCATGTATGGTTGTTCAGGTTGCACACTGTCCAAAAAAAACTAGAATTAAATGGCACCCCCTGTGTCTTGGGGCAGAGACATCAAGCCAGTCATTTTCAAATGGATCCATGAATGGGTTCCCATTCCATCTGGCTCTCTCTTCCTCTGGCTCGGTTATCTTTTATCCACACTCCTCTTCCTAACCCAACTGCAGACATGAGGAAGAGCATCTGCTTCCGGCACTATAATGGTACATGTGGAAATGAGCTGGCGTTTAACGTGACCCGGAAGATGTGCTGTTGCTCGTACAACATTGGCCAGGCCTGGAACAGACCCTGTGAGGCCTGCCCCACCCCTGCCAGCTGTGAGTGCCCTCCCCCACCTTCTTTCCAGCTTGCTCCTTCCTAGTGCAATATTTAAGGAGGCACACCTTGCTTAGGGCACCCAGATTAGCTCTCATCCTACATTGTTCCGATGAGGGCTGAGGAGTTGAAGTTATGTCCTAGTTGAGGTACGGAAATCATCACTCTTAAGGTGGGCAAAGCATCCTTTTTCTATTTTGCAGATTTGGGGAATTCAGAAGGGGTCAGTGAAGCCTATATTTGTGGTGAAGATCCTTGAGTGGGGGAAGGGGCACACTCGGGGAAGCTCTGGGGAGGACTGCTAAAATGTTGGTTGGGATGAAAAGGGGTTCCAGGCAGGGAACAGCATGAGCAAAGGCCTGGAGGTAGCACTGAGCCCCAGACCGTGCTAGCAGCTGGAATGAGAGCTAATGGAATGATGTAGCAGCCAGCCCAGGTATCAGAAAGCGCTGAAAGCGTAGGGCAGTGACTGAGAGTGGGCCATGAGGGGGTTACAGTATTAGGGCTGAATGTGTCCCCCCAAATTCACATGTTAAAGCCCTGATCTCCAGTGTGGCGGGGTTAGGAGGTGAAGCCTGGGGGAGGGGATTAGGTCCTGCGGGGGGAGCCCCCCTGAATGGGATGAGCGGACACCTGAGGGAGATGATCTCCCCCACGTGAGGACAGAGCGGGAAAACAGCCGTCTGTGAACCAGGAGGTGGCTCTCACCAGACAGCGAATCTGCCGATGCCTTGGTCTTGGGCTCCCAGCCTCTGGAACTGTGAGGAATACATGTCTGTTGCTTCAGCCCCCCAGTCTGTGGTGCTTGGTATAGCAGCCCAAGCTGGCTAAGACAATTTGCTTCCTAGGGCTGCAGTAACAAATGACCACAAACTCGATGGCTTAAAAAACCCAGAAATTAATTTTCTCCCAGTTCTGAAGACTAGAAGTCAGAAGTCAGGTGTTAGAGGGGGCCATGCCCCCTCCAGAGGCCCTAGGTTAGAATCCATCTTTGCTTCTTCCAGCTTCTGGTGGCCCTGGGCATCCTTTGTGTCTGTCGCCAATCTCTGCCTTCATCTTCACGTGGCATCTTATCCCCGAGGCTCTGTGTGTCTCTCCTTTTCTTATAAGGACACCAGGCATTGCATTCAGGGCCCACCCTCATCCAGGATGACCTCATCTTATCTTGATTCCACCTGCAAAGACCCTATTTCCCCAAACGGTCACACTCGGAGGTTCTGGGTGGACACGACCTTGGGGGGCGGTGAGTGTCCATCCAGTGCAAGGCGATGGAGACGGGGTGGTTACTGGGCACTTCCGGGAGACAGATGCTGTTCCTAGGGTTCTGGGTTCTAGGAAACAAGATGGGGCAGACCCAAGCTTGTGCAGGCTGGGAGGAAGCTGCAGACCGCCAACTCTGGCCAGGAGAGTGTTGACAGATCAAATGTCATCCCTCAGGTCAGATGCTGGGACTTAGGTACCGGCCTGGACCTCGTGCACCTGAAACTGAGGTGCAGGTAGACTCTGATGAGGCAGGAGTCCACGCCAGCCAAGGGTCCATTCTCATCACGATGCAGACAGAAGAGCGAGTGCGGGCCAGGGCAGGCCCCTGGGGAAAGGTGGCAAGGGGGCACTGCCCTGCCCCGGTGGGGGTGTGGGGGGGAGCCCAAAGGTGGTGTCTGGTGCGGGTCAGCGGGGAGCCCCAGGGAGCCACCCGTGGGCGGCCCCGAGTCCTTGAGGCTGAAGTGGGCTTTGCTAGGGAACAGCAAAGGGACCAGCATGTGCAAAGTGGTGGCATGGCAGAGCAGGGCATCTCCGGACTTGTAATGACATCAGGGTGATGGGAGGGCAGGAGTTACTGCTGGAGACGTAGGGCCCGGGGGTGAAGGTCTTGACGTCCAAACTGAAGAGTCTACCTATTCTGTGGAGGGCAGTGGGGCGCGGGTGGTGGCACTCATGCGGCGAAGAGATGAGCCAGGTCGCATCTCTGCGTCTCTGTGTTGGAAGATCACGCTGCACAGGTGGGTGGTTGCCTGTTGCCCTTCCCCTGCTGCTCAAAGCGGGCGTGGGCGGGTGGGGGGGAGAGGGACTAGTTATCGGGAGGCCAGATGTGGGCTGCACTGCAAGGGTTGGAGGAGGCGGTGGGTGGGGGATCAGGAAGAGGAGGAGGTGTCCTCCCCAGGAGCCTGCAGCCCCAGCACCCTCTGCCCTGTTCTCCTTTGCCCAGTGGACTACCAGATCCTGTGCGGACACCAGGCCCCTGGCTTCGTCATTGACATCCACACAGGGAAGCCCCTCGGTGAGTGACCATGTGCCCCCGCCCGTAGCCCCAGGTCCCTCTGTCCCCAGACCCCTGACCTCTCCCTTCCATGCACCCCCACCCCATGCTCCCGCACTTCCAACTCCCCAGACCAGGCCAGGAGTCCTGTCACCAAACACTGCCCTTCATTTAAAAAAAAAGTATTTTTATGAAGTTGTTATTCATTTTTTAAAATTCTTTTTTTTTTTTTTAAAGATTTTATTTATTCATTTGAGACACAGAGATACAGAGAGAGAGAGAAAGCATGAGCAGGGAGAGAGGCAGAGGGAGAGGGAGAAGCAGACTCCCGGCTGAGCCAGGAGCCCCATGTGGGGCTCGATCCCAGGATCCTGGGATCATGACCCGAGCTGAAGGCAGACGCTTAACCATCTGAGCCACCCAGGCGCCCCCATTTTTTAAAATTCTGATAAAACACACATAACATGAAATTTACCATCTTAGCCATTGTTAAGCGCACAGCTCAGCGGCATGAAGCGCACTCACTCGGTCCTGCAGCACCCCCACCCTCCGTCTCCAGAACTTTCCATCTCCCCACACGGAGACTCTGTCCCCATGAAGCACAGACTCCCCACCCCCTGCCCAGCCCCGGCTCCCACCCTCTCCTCTCTGTCTCTGTGGACGGGACTCCTCTGGGGACCTCCTGGGACTGGGGTCCTGCGGGATGTGTCCTTCTGGGTCTGGCTCTTCTCACTGGGCATGACGATTCCGAGGTTCATCCAAGATGCAGCAGGGGTCAGAACACTTCCGTGCTAAGCTACACAAGGTTCTGTACAACCTAACCCCTGCATGCCACATTTCAGCTGCGTCGCGTTGAATTGATGACCCCATCTCCAGCTGTCCTCCTTATTTGAAGTAATCAGAATGTGGCAGACGCGGTGACCATGTCAAACCAAAGTCCCCTTTACACTCCCACGATTCCCATGCCACATGCCCTGGGGATTTCTAGATCCTTCTTCATGCATTTCAGTATACATAGAGGTCCCCACTGAAAATGTGTGGCAATGTTTTCCGGGGAGTTGGAGATTTTATAATTCTAGAATCCCCTACATAGTGGTCGGCAACTCACCTTTTTTGCAGCCAGCCACGAGTTGTGGAGCCCTGGGCAGGTTCCTGCATGCAGTGCCACTCCTCTTGACCGGCTTCGTGGCATTCCACGGGTGGACCCATGCTGCGTCATGAGCCCGTCCCCCCCGGGTGGGCACTGGGTTCCCTTTCTGTACAGTTGAGCCTTGAGCAGCGTGAGGGTTAGGGGCGCCAAACCCCGTGCAGCCAAAACTCCGCATATAACTCTTGACTCCCCCCAGACTTTTTTTTTTTTAATATTTTATTTATTTGACAGAGACACAGCGAGAGCAGGAACACAAGCAGGGGGAGTGGGAGAGGGAGAAGCAGGCTTCCCGCGGAGCAGGGAGCCCGATGTGGGACTCGATCCCAGGACCCTGGGATCATGACCTGAGCCGAAGGCAGATGCTTAACGACTGAGCCACCCAGGCGCCCCCCCCCCCCCAAACTTAACTAATAGTCTACTGGCGACCAGAAGCCTTACTGATGGGGTAAACAGTAGATTAACACCATTTTGCACATTACATGTATAATATATTGCATTCTTACAATACAGTAAGCTAGAGTCAAGAAAACGTTATTAAGAAAATCATAAGGAGGGTGCCTGGGTGGCTCAGTTGGTTAAGCGACTGCCTTCGGCTCAGGTCATGATCCTGGAGTCCCTGGATCGAGTCCCGCATTGGGCTCCCTGCTCGGCAGGGAGTCTGCTTCTCCCTCTGACCCTCCCCCATCTCATGCTCTCTCTCTCTCATTCTCTCTGTCTCAAATAAATAAAATCTTTAAAAAAAAAAAGAAAAGAAAAAATCGTAAGGAAAGTACCCTTAAGGAAAGGACTGTATTTCTATAAAAAAATAAACACTCATGCCTCAGGGGCCCCTTGCGGTTTGAACCTGTGCTGTTTAAGCGACAACTGTATACATAACAGCTTCCCCGGGATCTAACTCACACACCACACACTTGGCCCAGCTCAAGTACAATTCCGTGGTTCCCCGGGTCTTCACAGAGTGGTGCACCCACCACGACCTAAGTTAGGACTTCTTTGTCCCGCAAAAAGAAACCTGGTCCCCTTGAACGGTCACTCCCCGTTCTGTCCTCCCCCAGCCCCTGGCGACCGCGGTTCTCCTCTCTGTTCCTGGGGATTCGCTCTTCTGGGCGTTTCACGTCACTGGGATTGTACGCTCTGTGTTCTCGCATCTGGCTTCCCTCACCGAGCAGCTTGCCCGTGTTGTGACCCCAGGAGGCAGAGGCGGCCTCGCTGGGCCACGGCCAGTGGGTTTTCCGCCGAGAGACGTGCGCTTCCCCAGCTCTTGGTCCCGCATCCTGATCTCTCTGTGGTGTCAGAAAGATTTTGGCCACCGCAGAGCTGCTCCCCTGTGGCCGGACCGCGGGGCCCCTTGGCTCAGGGCCCCCGGCTGCTGCCTGGGGCTGGGCTGGCCCTGACGGCTGACGCCCTCCCCAGACATCGACGAGTGTGGGGAGATCCCCGCCATCTGCACCAGTGGGATCTGCATCAACCAGATCGGGAGCTTCCGATGCGAGTGCCCCACGGGCTTCCACTACAACGGCGGGCTGCTGGTCTGCGAAGGTGCCACCTGCCCGGCCTCCCCAGCCCTGGGTGGGAGGCTGCTCCCCCACCCCGTGCGCTCTGGGCGTGTCATTTAAGCTCCATCAGCCTCGGGTTCCCTTTCTGTACAATGGGGCTAATGCCTGTCCAGGGGCCTCCAGCCCACATCACCGCTGCCCTCGGGTTCCGGCTACTCCCGGAGAGATTCCCCGCTCGGAAGCCTGGGGCAGGCTGTGGGCTGGACTCCGGCGGGGAGGCCTCCTCCTGCACTCCCGCCCGTCGGCTGTGTTCCGCAGACACGAACGAGTGTGCCAGTGGGGAGAGCCCCTGCCAGCGGAATGCCGACTGCGTCAATGTCCCCGGCAGCTACCGCTGCACATGCGCCCGAGGGTACAGGCTGTTGCCCGATGGGGCCTGCGTGGGTGAGTGGGGGGCCCCAGCAGGGCGCAGGGTGGGGGCTGAGGGTGTGGGGTATGGGACAAAGCTAGGCTCCGTCCCCTGTGACTTGAGTCGGGCATGGCTCTGTCCGGGCTGTGCCATGCATGGGGTGGTGGGGATACAGAGCACCTGTTAATGGGGTGGGGGGGCGGAACGGGAGCATGGTGCTGGCAGCAGCTTGAATGCGGGGCCTCCAGGCAGGTCCTGGCTCCCCCTTCACAGTGCATGAGGGCTCAGCAAACACTGTGTGTGTGCGTGTGTGTGGAGGTGGGGTTCTGGGGACGCCACACTGCCGGCCCTCCCCCAGGACGGAACGAGTGTCGGGAGATCCCAAACGTCTGTAGTCATGGCGACTGCGTGGACACAGAGGGCAGCTACACATGCCTTTGTCACCGGGGCTTCCGCGCCTCGGCGGACCAGACCCTGTGCTTGGGTGAGAGTCCCTTCCCGCTTCCTCCTGGAGAGCCAGGCTGCCAAGCGAGGCTGGGGTGGCGGCCCAAGTCTGCATCTCCCCTGGGGTGAGGACAATGCTTTCAACCACGTGGTCCACAGACAGACCCAGCTTTGAGTCCCGGCACTTAAGACCTTGGGTAAATGACTTACTGAACTCCTTGGGCCTCGGTTTGCAAAATGGGAGTGATAAATTGTTCCAGGGGCACTTTTCAGCCATCACCCCCCAGGTGGCCCTGCCCATCCACCTGGACAGGGCTGGGTGCAGGGGAGGTGGGCTGGGTCAGGCCAGGCCCTCCCGCTCCCGCTCCCTCCCTGCGCTGCCCGATGCCCTGGGTGACCCGGATGGGGCTTGGGGGCTTTGCTCTGGCAGACGTCGACGAGTGTGACCAGCAGCCGTGTGGAAATGGGACCTGTAAGAACATTGTCGGCTCCTACAACTGCCTCTGCTTCCCCGGCTTCGTGGCAGCACCCAGTGGAGATTGCGTGGGTGAGCCACCTGGGATGGCGGGCAGGCCTCATTGCTCCCCCTGCCGAAAAGTGGGTCCTTGGCTTCAGGGTCCCCCTCTGAAATAAAGGCTCTGGCCCCAGGGATCCCTTCAGAAAAACAACCCTCAGCGGTTGGTGTTCCTTCTAAAAATGAGTCAACCACAAAATTTCCCACACCTCTTCAATCGTCAGGTCCCGGGGGGGGTGTCTCTTGCTAGAGCTTATGCTCAGCTTGATGGCGGCAGGTACAGGGAGGACAGCGAAGACCTGGGTGATGCTTACAGTTGAGTGCAGTGGTTAAAAGCATGCATTCCAAAGTCAGGCAGCATGAATCTAACCCCAGCTTTGCCACCTGCCTGCTGTGTGACCCCAGACAAGTCATCTACCTCTCTGGGCCTCAGTTTCCTCCTCTGCAAAAAAGGAGATTAATTGTAGTACCTACCTATATTAATCATAGACCAAATAGACTGTAATTACAAGGAATATTACCAGAGATGAAGAGAGACCTCAGATATTCAGGGGGCAATTCTCTGAGAAGACATAATCATAAATTCATATGCATCTAACAGTAGAGCTTCAAAACATATGAAGTAAAAATGGACAGAACTGAAAAAGAAATAAGCCCACAGTTATAGCTGTAGACTTCAACACTCCTCCCTCAGGAAGAGAGGAGACAAGGAGAAAATCAGTAAGGCTAGGGAAGACCTGAACAACACTGTCAATCACCTAGACCTGGTCAGTATTTATAGAACATTCCAGAACATACATCCTTCTCAAGTGCACAAGGACATTTACCAGGAAAGCCCATATTCTGGGCCATAAAACAAACCTTAACAAACTTAAAAGAATTGAGATGCCTGGGTGGCTCAGTTGGTGAAGCGTCAGACTCTTGGTTTCGGCTCAGGTCATGATCTCAGTTTTGAGATCGAGCCCACGTCAGTCTCCCTGCTCAACAGGGAGTCTGCTTCTCTCCCTCTGCGCCCCCCCCCAAGCTTGTGTTTTCCCTCTCTCTCTCTCTCTCTCTCTAAATAAATAAATAAATCTTTAAAAAGAGAAACAAATTGAAAAGAATTGGAGTCATACAAAGTAGGTTCTCAGAATGTACGGGAATTAAAGTAGAAATCAGTCACAGAAAGGCATCCAGAAAAATCCCCAAATATTTGGAAACTAAACAACATTCTGCTAAAGAATCCTGAAATCAAGGAAGAAAGCATAAGGGAAATCAGAAAATATTTTGAATTAAGTGAAATTGGAAACAAAATGTGTGGGGTTTGCCTAATGGAGTACCCAGAGGCAAATTCATAGCATTAAGTGCTACAATATTGGTGTCTGCCTCATCAGAGAGTGGGAGGTTCATATACAGAGCCTAGCACATGAGTACATGATAAACTAAAGTCACCACCCCCAACTTAACTTCTGTTGCGGGCAGAAGTGCAAGGGAGGCTCAGAGCCCCCGGACTGTGGGTGACCCCTGCTGCCCATACCCCTTCTGCAGACGTGGATGAGTGCACCACTCTGGTGGGGCAGGTGTGCCAATTTGGCCAGTGCCTTAACACAGC
Source organism: Mirounga angustirostris (assembly GCF_029215605.1). Taxonomy (NCBI): domain Eukaryota; kingdom Metazoa; phylum Chordata; class Mammalia; order Carnivora; family Phocidae; genus Mirounga; species Mirounga angustirostris. The sequence goes on along the minus strand of NW_026991709.1, from coordinate 210,299,027 downwards.
TGGCTCCTTCCACTGCATCTGCCAGGATGGCTTCGAGCTCACAGCCGACGGGAAGGACTGTGTGGGTGAGTCCCGCCTGGGGGTGGGGAAGCCATCTCTGCCAGCCCCCTGCTCCCAGCTTACCTGCGGTTGGTACTTCCAAGCGATCACGGTTCCATTTCATAATCATGCATTTATCTTAAGGTATAAAAAGAAAAAACTAGCGCATCCCACCTGTGTTTTCACGGGATTTGTGGTTTAGGGTAAGGCTGTCTTAAAAACCTAAGTTTTCTGAAGTAAAGAATAATCAAGGTGCTAGATGGATGCCACAGAATCCTGAAGGGGGTCTGTGTGTGGCTTAAGATTAGGAACCTTGCTCCTTCTTCCCCTGGACGCCCTGTGGCTTCACCCATAACCCCCACTTGAGGACCCAGAGGATCTTTCCCCAGCCGTCCCTGTTTTCCTGAGTCTTAGCCCTTCCCCTGGATCTAGGAGAACTTGTCCTGGGGCCCTTGGCCATCATGCAGTGACCATACGTGCTGGTCCCAGTCCCAAGCGAGCCCGTCACAGGCTGCTGCTGGGACCCCTCCTCTTCCTCTCCACAGACACCAACGAGTGTTTCAGCTTCACGGGAACCTGCCTGCCAGGCACTTGCCAGAACCTTGAGGGCTCCTTCCGCTGCGTCTGTCCCCCTGGCTTCCAGGTGCAGAATGACCGCTGTGTTGGTGAGTGTCCAGCCCCACCTCCTGCTCTGGGGCCAAGGAGGCATCTCCGGGCCTCTGTTTCCCCAACTGTAAAATGGGAATGCCACCTGGGATGTACTTAGCACAGCACCCAACACAGCTCCATACACAATTACTGGTACTAGGATCATTTTGGCTGCTTGGCCCAGGTTCTCTGTCTGGGGCCCACAGGCTTCCTCATGAATCCTATGAAACAGGCATGGTCGTGGGGTCATCCCTTACTCGATGAGTGATGGTCAAGGTCAAGGACCAGTCTGGCCTGAGCTCCACTGGTGTAATTGCCCAACTGGGTGACTTTGTACCGCGTTGGCTAATCTGGACCGGTCTGGCCTCAGCAGATGGGCTAGCCTGGTACAGGGTGGGCTAACCTGGATCGGGCTACCCTAGCAGTTACCCTGAGCTAACTTTCTCCAGTGTAAGCTAAGTTTATCCAGTCTTGGTTAGCTTTGTACAAAGTTAGTCTCTAAAGACAAACTTTTCCTGACCATGACCCCTATCTTGGAGATACCTTCTAGGAGAGACCCCCACTCCCACCCAGCATAGCCCACCTGGTGCTCCAGCTCATGCTGAGTCCGCAGGGCCCCTGCCCTGCATCGGTCCCTGGACCCGCCCGGGGTTGGGCCCCCACTCTGTCTGCCCCTCCTGGCAGCCGAGGCTGTCCCACTCTGGCGGAGGTCCTGCCTGCCCCCCACCCAGCTCGTGTCCCTACCCCTCCAGACACCGACGAGTGCTCGGAGGAGCCCAACCTCTGCCTCTTTGGCACCTGTAACAACAGCCCTGGGAGCTTCCAGTGCCTCTGCCCGCCTGGTTTCGTCCTCTCCGACAACGGGCACCATTGCTTTGGTGAGTCTGTGGCCCAAAAAGCATACAGGGTTTAGAGGAGAGGTGGAAGGGAGGGAGAGAAGAGTTGGGTCCCCCAGCAAAGGGGGCTGCTGCCGTTTCCTGTGTGGATCTCCAGGAGCGCCGCCTGGCAGAGGTGTTCCCTGCCTGAGTGGGGTTATTCGAGTCCAGACAACATGTTGGCCAGGCAAGTCACTTCTGCGAAGGGCTATCCCAGTCCAGTCGGGGCTTTGGTCGTCCTGTAATGGCTTCAGGTGCCCTACCTGGGTTGGCTTCATCTCAGCTAGGCTAGCCTTGTCCAGTGGGGGCTAGCCTCCACAATCCGAGCCAGCCTCTTCTCTCCCAGGTTAGAGGCAACAACGGCGTGGGCTGGGCAACTCAACCAGTGTTGGTCGTTCAGATCCCAGCCTGCCCTGGAGGACTTCTCGGGCGGATGGGAGTCCAGGGCTGAGGACTGAGGGGCTCCACGACAAGGATTTGGGGTCCGAAGTCCCATGTCCTCTGGCTCTGGCTCTCCGGGAAGGGGCTTCTGAGCCAAGAATAGTGTGGCTGAGTTTGCTGTCCCTGGCAAGGGGGCACCCCCACAGCTGTGGATGTGGGGTGTTCCTGGAAGGGATCCCCCGTGGTCCAGGGGCTGACGTCTCATTGGCCCAGGGCGGGTCACATGTCCGTCTCAGAGCCAATCACCACGGTCAGGGGCCTGGAGGGTTCTGATTGGCCATTGGTAGGGCTGGGGCCCCTCCCGTTCTTGGGGACCCGGGATCCGAGCAGGGCACCGCCGATGACCCTTCAAATGTTTCCCTGGGGCTCACCCCACAGACACGCGGCAGAGTTTCTGCTTCACCCGTTTTGAGGCCGGGAGGTGCTCTGTGCCCAAAGCTTTCAACACCACCAAGGCCCAGTGCTGCTGCAGCCAGAGGCCTGGCGAGGGCTGGGACGACCCCTGTGAGCTGTGTCCTCAGGAGGGCAGCGGTGAGCGCCCCGCCCTGTCTAGTCTCCCCTTGGGTTCTGCCTGCCTGCCTGCCTGCATCGGTTTGGTTGCCTGCACCCGCTCAGGGGGTTCCTGGGGGCTGCACCGGCCCCCGACGCTCACCCCCTTCCCTTCTTGGTGTCCAGCCGCCTTTCAGGAGCTCTGCCCCTTTGGCCACGGGGCCGTCCCAGGCCCCGATGACTCTCGGGAAGGTGAGCCCCTCGCCCACGCGCTAAGGGCCCCTCCTCCGCCGCCCACTCTGGCTGGGCTCTGCCCCTCCCCCTTCCCAAGTCTCAGACTCCCTCCTCGACCAGTGGGTGGCCCTGGACCGCAGGGGCCCCGGCGGGAAGGAAGAGCGCCTGAGTGTGGCTGGGGCGTGACAGGCGCCGTGCCGGCCACCCCTGCCGCCCACAGACGTGAACGAGTGTGCGGAGAGCCCCGGCATCTGCACCAACGGCCTGTGCGTCAACACCGACGGCTCATTCCGCTGCGAGTGTCCCTTTGGCTACAGCCTGGACTTCACAGGCATCCGCTGTGTGGGTGCGTGACCAGCCCATGTCCCCTGGAAGGAAGGAGTGGGGTGGGCAGAGCAGGTGCCACCCGAGGCAGGATCCTGTTCCTCGGCCGCTGTCACTCTCCCCACCCGCTCGACCCTTTGCGTGGTTCACTCACTCACTCACTCACTCGCGCACTCAGGCCATCCGCTCACTCAGGCCGACACCCTGCACCTGCCTGCCCTGCATCCGGCCCAGAGGGGCCCCGGGCCTGGCCCTGTGTCGCTGCGGCGGTCGGTGGGGGCGGACAGGACACTCTCGAAACGTCGAGGACAGGAGGCCCCCTGCAGGCCCTGACTGCCCCCTTCCCCCGCCCCCAGACACGGACGAGTGCTCCGTCGGGCACCCCTGCGGCCAAGGCACCTGCACCAACGTCATCGGAGGCTTCGAATGTGCCTGCGCCGACGGCTTCGAGCCTGGCCCCACGATGACCTGCGAGGGTAGACCCTGCCGGCCAGGAGCTGGGCTGCGGGGTGGGGGGCGCCCGGGGGCCGGCCTGGGGGCGGGGGCGTGGAGCCCGCAGGCCGACCCTGCCCAGCAGGCACCTGCTCTGGCCTCCGCAGACGTGGACGAGTGCTCCCTGAACCCCCTGCTCTGCGCCTTCCGCTGCCACAACACCGAGGGCTCCTACGTGTGCACCTGCCCGGCGGGCTACGCCCTGCGGGAGGACGGCGCCATGTGCCGAGGTAGGACGGGCAGCGCTGGGGCGCGCTGGGCTGGGCCGGGCTCCCCGGGTCCTCCGCGCCGTGGTCCTGGAGAAGACAGGCTGGTGAGAGCCCGGGCTGCCCGAGGCTGAGCAGAGCCCCGAGGCACGTGGGGGGCAGCGGGCGCTCTGCTGTGAGTGGCCCTCTGTCGTCGGGAAAAGGGGTCCCGAGGCTCACAGGTCACTGGCTCTGGTGGCCTCTCCAGAGCTGAGTAGGACAGTGAGGACAACAGCTGTGCCCCCCCAGGGTAGGTGTGGCAATGTCTGGACACAGTTTCTGTTGTCACAGTCGGGTGTGGGGGGTGGGACAGGCATCGAGTGGCCGGGGACGCTGCTCAATAGACCGCAGAGCTCAGAAAGGCTGTCCACCACAAGGGGTTCTCTGGTCCCCAGTGTCCTTCGTGTCAGAGCCGAGCAGCTCTGGGCTGGGATTTGGGGCCTCCAGGGCTCCTTCAGTGCTCTGGGGACCATGGTGAAGGCCAGAGAGAGTCACAGACCCTGATGTGGGCAGGGCATGTGGACGTGGGGGTGCTCCTGGACCCCTCGGCTTCTCCAGGGGCCTGGGCACGTGGCAGTGCTGTGCCAACCTCACTCTGGCCCTGGCTGGGGCCCCCAGAGAGAGGTGGGATCCAGGCCCCCACAGCCTGGGGCCAGGCCACGGGGCGCCTGACCTTGGCCACCCTCTCTCCCTGGTTACCTGCAGATGTGGATGAGTGTGCGGATGGTCAGCAGGACTGCCACGAGCGGGGCATGCTGTGTAAGAACCTTATCGGCACCTTCGCCTGCGTCTGCCCCCCAGGCCTGCGGCCTCAGCCCAGCTCCGGGGAGGGCTGCACAGGTATGGGGGTGCTTTGGGGGTGCGGGGACACCCCCAGGGGGAGAGAAGTCAAAGCAAGAGAATGCGGCGGGAGGGGACGCTCCAGGGCGAGGGGAGGCTGGCCTGGGGGGCTCTGGCCTCCCCGGCGGCCTGCCTCATCCCTCCCACCGCAGATGAGGATGAATGTCGTGCCCAGCCCAGCCTGTGTACTAACGGCCACTGTATCAACACCGCGGGCAGCTTCCAGTGTGACTGCGACAAGGGTTTCCGGCTCAGCCCCGCCGGCACCGAGTGTCATGGTGAGTGTGGCCGGGCACGGCGGGCACAGCCACCCCCACGTGGCGCTGCCGCCTGGGAGCGCCTCAAGCCAGCGCCCCCGACAGGGTCACCCCAGAGCCAGCTCAGCCCCTTGCCTCCTGAGCCCCGTCTCGGCGATGCCCCAGCGCCGGGCTGGGGACGCAGGCCAGCCCCCTGGAGTCACCGACAGCCCCCTCTTCCTCACCCACTCCAGTCTCCAGCCTGTCCCCTCCACGTCCGGTCCCTGGATGTCATCCATCTGCTCGGTCCCCACTGTGTGTCCAGCATACCTCCACGTGCCTCCTCCCCAGTGTTCCCTGGCCTCCATGCTGCCCTTGACCGTGCATGGTCTCTGCGGCCGGGAGATGCTGCCCTTTGCCCTCAGGAAGCCGCCCAGCTCTGCAGCCACAGGGCATCTCTCTGACCCTTTGGGTTTGCGGTGGTCCCAGCCCCCGCCCACAGAGGGCATCTAACAGAGCCAGGGGACGGTGGTCGGGAGGGTTTCACCCCGTGCCCACGCGTAGCGTGTCAGAGACATCCGGGAGCCCTTGGTAGATTCTCGGGGCCACCGGATGCCCCAGGGAAGGGGACCCCCCCGACGGCCCGTTTATCCTGCCCACTGCCCCCGCCCGCTCCCCACAGACGTCCGGCAGGGGCCCTGCTTCTCCGAGGTGCTGCAGGCCGTGTGCCAGGCTCAGTCGAGCAGCGGTGAGGCCGTCACGAGGGCCCAGTGCTGCTGTGGGGGCGGCCGGGGCTGGGGGCCCCGCTGTGAGCTCTGTCCCCTGCCTGGCACCTCTGCCCACAGGACCCTGTGCCCCCACGGCCCGGGCTACACCGCTGAAGGCCAAGGTGGGTGGCGAGTTTGTTCATGGTCGTGTCTGTGGCCCGGAGGGTGCTAGGGCGTGCGAGCCAGTGGGAACCGGGGCCCATTCGTTGCTGTGTGTGTGCGTGAACTGGGGTGACGGGGTGAGCAGGGGTGTGAGCAGGTGTGTGAGACAATGTGTTCTTTGTTCTCTGCGGGCTCGTGGATGAGCCTGCGGAAGCGTGTGAGCTGGTGTGCCTTCCCTTTGTGAGCAAGCTCGGTCATGAGGGTGTTTCCGTGTGTTCTTGAGCGTGTGAGCGTGTTAGTGAGCATGCGTGTGTGCCGGTGAGGGGAGGAGCTGGTGTGCGTTTCGTGCACGCTGGCTGCAGCAGGAGGACGTACCAAAAGGTGGCTGAGAGGGACTGAGCCCATCCGTGCGTTTTGGAGTCTAGCAAGGGTCTGTGAGGGTGGGTGCGTGTGTGAGTGAGTGTGAGTGTTTCTCTGCACGAGTCTGTCTCCTCCGGCGTGTCAGTGAGGGTGACACAGGTCATCTCTAGGGAGCAGTTGTGACACCGAGGGCTGAGGAGGAAGTGCCTTTGCGAGGGTGTGTCTGGGGGGGGACCGAGGAACCCTTGAGTGTGTGTCGCTGAGATTCTGCAGGAGCGTCAGCGTGTGACTGGTGTGCAGTGCATGTGTAATCTCTGTGCTTCCACGTTTGTGTGGGTGCCCTGGTGAGGCTGTGGGGAGGGTGCGTCCCCCCACCGCCAGGTGTCCTCAGTGTGTGGTGGAAGGAGCTCCGTTAGTGTTTCCTGCTGGCAGAGGTGTGACTCACAGCCAAAGGGTGGGGTCTCCAGGGTCAGTAGAGGCTGGCCTTGCCCCAGGGGGAGGGCTGGTGGACACAAGGGTGGAGGCGCGCCCCAGTGCCCCAAGGCGGCCAGCGCAGCTGAGCCCTGCATGTCCCCCCAGATGTGGACGAGTGCCACATGCTTGCTCACCTGTGCCCCCATGGTGAATGCATCAACAGCCTTGGCTCCTTCCACTGTCGCTGCCAGTTGGGGTATACGTCAGATGCTGCTGCCACAGCCTGTCTGGGTGAGCCTCCCCACCCCCGTCCCCTGGCCCTGCCCCTTTGCACAGCACCAGAGCATCCCTGGTCCTGCCCCCTGCCCCAACCCCATCTGGGCCACTTCCCTCCTGGTATTTTGTGCATCCTGAGATTTTCAGTTACACCGTGTAGCAGATGTTCACCTAAGTCAGGGATCAGCAAACTCCAGCTCAGGGGACTAGTCCGGCCCTCCACTTGTTTTTGTTAATAAAGTTTTATTGGCGCACAGCCATGCCTATTTGTTTCCCTTCCTGCTATGGCTGCTTTCCCACGCCACAAAGGCAGAGTTGAGTAGTTGGAACTGAAACCACGTGGCCCGCGGAGCCAAACATGTTTATTCTCTGGCTTTTTATGGAAAACGGGCCAATTCCTTGTGTAAGCCCATAGAGTCTGCTTGGTTAGGGCCTGAGTGGAGGCCCCAGGCTCTGAGCCTCTGGGAACATCTGTCTGATCCCCCTGCATGCTGCTGACCCTCTAGATGTAGATGAGTGTGGCCAGGCCCCCACGCCATGCGCCTTCCTCTGCAAAAACACTGAGGGCGGCTTCCTGTGTGCCTGCCCCCGAGGCTACCTGCTGGAGGAGGATGGCAAGACCTGCAGAGGTGAGGGCCCCCCCCAGGCCCTGTGGGGCTCCATCCCTGGCCCCCCAGGGATGCCCCGGGCTCGTCCCCTCCACCCCACTGCGTGGCGTTGGACGCCAACCTTGGGGTCTTGCCCCTGGGAAGCCCCCAGCCCCGGGGGGGCCCTGCCCTGAGCCTGCGGGGACCCTCTGTGCCGCAGACCTGGACGAGTGCTCCTCTAGGCAACACAACTGCCAGTTTTTCTGCGCCAACACCATCGGCTCCTTCGCCTGCCGCTGTCCCCCCGGCTTCACGCAGCACCACCAGGCCTGCCTTGGTGAGTCCTCCCACCCCTCCCTGCAGCTGATGCGTGGCGCCGGCCTTCACTCGTTTCCCAGATATGTAGCAAGCACCAAGTGTGTGCCAGACATCAGGGACAGAGGGTGATTGGAGCAAAGCCCGTGCTCTGTGGGTGCTCATATCCCGGTGGCAGTCTCCTTCTTCACCCTGGGGACGTGGGAGGCCCGCCCTGAAGAGTCCCTCTGACCTTGGCCCAGGAGACCCACTTTTGCCCCTGACTACTCCCTGCTGGGTCTCTCTCCTAGGGTCTCCCCAGGGTGCTCTGGAAAGCCCGGGGGCTCACAGGGTCCAGAGGGGAAGTTGGTTCAGAAGCCAAAGCTGCAGGGGCATCTGCCGCTTCCATCACTTTTTAGTGTGAAAGAATCAGACTCCCGCTGAGGGCCAAGCCCAGCCGTGGGTGGCCCCATTCAGGCTCCCACTAACCCACTCAGCCCACACCTACTGAGACCTCCTATGTACCACCAGGCAGTGCTCTAGGCCAGAGGGCTGCCCACGCCAATCGCCTAGGTCAGGCCCAGCCCCCTACTTGCTTTTGTTAATAAAGTTTTATTGGCACGCAGTCACGCCCATTCATTTACATACGGTCTGTGGCTGATTTTGAGCTACAAGAGCAGAGCCAGAGCCAAGTAGCTGCAACAAAGTCACACGTATTTTTCCCAGCTGTCCCTTTGCAGAAGCGATTTGCCTAGGCCTGTTCTAAACCCCGAGGGCTCAGCAGTGCACACAAGGGCAAGCTTGCCATGCCGCAGATGGTCCCCACTAGCAGGGCATCCAGGCAGAAGCAGACAGTAAGTTAACACCAGAGTGTGTTGGAAGGCGACGCGTGGCGCGAAAGAAAGAAAACATAAAGCAGAGTAACGAGATCGGGAAGGCTGCAGTATTTCGCGTAGGCGTCAGGAGAAGCCTCGTCGAAAGGGACATTTATACAAAGGGCAGAAGGAGGTGCTGGAGCGAGTTGTGTGCCCATCTGGGAAGAGCCTATGAGCCTTGAAACAAGCTGCATTTCTCGTTCTCTGTACAGTTATTTTCTCTGTCCCCGAAGATGCGCACACCTAACGAGGGCAGTTCGATGCGCGTACACGTGCGGGCCCTGCACTCGGCCCATGCGTGCCATGCACCGGGCAAGCTCACGTGAGACTCCTCTCCCACAGATCGAGGGCTCCGGGTCATTCCTCACTCACACCCGCATAGCCTGTACTCCTTGTGGGTGGGCTTAGACTGACTGGATCCGGGGTCGCCAATGTTTTTCTATCAAATGTCCAACAGTAGATCTTTTCAGCTTTGTGGTCCATACGGCCTTTGTGGAAAACGCTCAGCCCTGCCCTTGTAGATCAAAAGCAGCCACAGACGGTGCATCATAAACGAATGGGCAAAGCCGTGTGCCAATGAAATGCATTTACAAAAAAACAGGCAGCGGGCCAGATTTGGGTCTCAGGGCCTCTGTTTGCTGATGCCTGAACTAGAAGATCAAACTTACATGACCACAGTAGGGCCACTGACCCTTGGTTTGCTTTGCTGGATGCAAGGGAGAGAAACCGCCGTAGCGCCTGATGCTTCTCTCTGGTGGGATCCTGGCAGGAATCCCGGGCTGGTCTCTGCGGCCCCTCAAGGGACAGCTCGGACATGAGGGATGAGCCCACAAGCAGATACAGGAGCCACCCTGGCTTAGAAGCCCCATGTCCCCAGTGTCTCTTGCACCCAAGAGAGAGTCCAAGTCCCTAATGGGAAGTGTCTAGGGTCAAGAATCTTCATACTCTAGGAAGCCAAAACTAGGGTTGCCCGCCAGAAATAAACCACCAGTGTGGGCCATTACCACCATAACCAGCCATGTCTCGGCTTGCCCTGCTGTCACAAAACACCCTAGACCGGCGTGGGGGGCAGGGCTTAAACGGTAGACACTTACTGCTCACGGTTCTAGAGCCTGGAAGTCCAAGGTCAGGGTGCCGGGACAGTCGGTTTCTGGTAAGGACTCTTACCAGCTGCCTCCTCTCTGTGGCTCACAAGGCAGAGAGAGAGAGAGCAAGGTCTTGGGTGTCTCTTCTTACAAGTCACCCCCTCCTGAGCCCACAGAGGGTAAGTCGGCCACCCCAGGTCACACAGCTTTGGAGGCAATGCCGATGAGAGTCGAATGAAGTCCTATACGTGCATGATCTTGAATGTTCGGGACAGTTCTGGGAGGTGGGGACGGTTACAGATCTCATTTCACAGAAGGAAAAACTGAGGCACAGAGAGGGACAGTGACTTGCCCGAAGCCAAACCGTTGATCAGGCGGTGGGCCCGGCACGGTGGTGCCCGACCCGAATCCCCTAACCGTTAGGCCGTCCTGCCCGTTCCCTGTCCCCTGCAGACAATGACGAGTGCTTGGCTCAGCCTGGCCCGTGTGGCACCCATGGGCGCTGTCACAACACGCCCGGCAGCTTCCGCTGTGAGTGCCACCAAGGCTTCGCCCCGGACAGCTCAGGCCGAGGCTGTGAAGGTAGAGCTGGGCTTTGGGTGGGGTCCGGGCCTGGGATGTGGTCCAGGGGGCCGCCAGGCAAGCCGTCTGGCCCTGTCCGTGTCTCGCAGACGTGGATGAGTGTGACGGGCCCCATCGCTGCCAGCACGGCTGTCAGAACGAGCTGGGGGGCTACCGCTGTGGCTGTCCCCAGGGCTTCACCCCGCACTCCCAGTGGAGCCAGTGTGTGGGTGAGTGTCCAGGGCTGGGAGGAAGCTGGGGCCCCCCATCAGAATCTGTCCAAAGCAGGCAACTAGGAACCACCCCCATCTGGGTCGTGCACCCCCCACCTCCACTGCTGGGGAGGCGCAGGGCAAGCTTGGCAAAGCTCAAGTCCACTTTTTAGGGAGTGGTGGCCTGGGGGGCTCAGCTGAGAAGGATTCTGAGTCAGTACCTGTGATCACTGGGAAAGAGTGCTGGGATTGATTAGTGATGCCTGCTCCGGGTGTGGCAATGGGGACCAGGGGCGTGCATGCTGCGTCTTTGCCATAGCCGTTGCAGAGGCCCTCAGTCTGGGGGACGAGCCTTCTGCACCCCGAACTTCTCCATCACATGCTTCTCTTTGTGCTCCAGCCCTCCTCACGGCAGCCTCATCCTTGCCACGTCTCTCTGCTCCTCCCCTACAGTCTGGCTTTCACTCTCTACCCTTGTTGGGCCTACTCTTTGGAGACCTCTCCACCTCCCCTGTTCTGGGCACCACTACCTGCTCCTCCTGGACACTCTCCTCCCTCCGCCTCTGTGACGCGGCTGCCCCTGCCCTCCCACACCGCCTCTCTGACACTCCTTTCCCCCTGGTTCCTCCTGCCGCCCCTGATGGTGGGTCCTCGGCTACGTTCTCCATCTTTGCCCTGCCCTGCAGCAGTTGGCCCTTGGGGACGGCACACACCTTCGGCCCCGCTGCCGGTTCCTCCTGGTCGGCCTGCCTCCCCCTCTGCACACTCACGCCCTCACTCCTCCAGCTGCAGCTTGCCCCGGACCTACCTTGCGTCAGGCCCTGGGATGCAGAAGTGGGCCAAGTAGCAGACTCCATCCCTGCTCACCGGGGTTCTCCTCTAGTGGTGGGGACCGGGATTGATTAGGCCAGGGGTTCTCAACTGGGCATGGTTCTGCCCCCTCGGGGACATTTTGAAGGGTCTTGGAGACCTTCTGCTCCTCACAACTGGGAGGTGGATGCTCCTGGCACCTCGTGCGTGGAGGCCACGGGCACCACTCAATATCGTATGGTGCACGGGGCAGCCCCCACCGCAGAGAATGATCCAGTCCCGTGTCGTTGTGCCAAGTACGAAACCTCATTCTAGATGGTCCCGCAATTTAGGATTCCTGGGAAATTTTGAGAAATGCTTCGAGGGAGGATGACAGGGCTGGGGCAGTTGAGGAGTGGAGGGGTGGGGCAGACCTATGCCAGGGCTGATGGAGAGCCCGATGGAGGGTGACACTGACCCAGGGCTCTGAAGGAGGAGCCGGAGTTAACTGCGTGGGCACCGGGAGTGCTGTGGGCAGGGGCTTTGGGGGTGCAAAAGCCGCCCCCCCACGTTCTCTCTCTCTTGCTGTCCCCACTCACAGACGAAAACGAGTGTGCGCTGTCCCCTGCGGCCTGTGGCAGCGCCTCCTGCCACAACACGCTGGGCGGCTTCCGCTGCGTCTGCCCCTCTGGCTTTGACTTTGACCAGGCCCTGGGGGGCTGCCAGGACCTAGACGAGTGTGCCGCCCGGGGAGGCCCCTGTAGCTACAGCTGCACCAACACCCCTGGTGGCTTCCTGTGTGGCTGTCCCCAAGGCTACTTCCGGGCCGGGCAAGGGTGAGGGGCTGGAGCGGGGCAGGCCGAGTCCCCAACCCCGTGAGAGCGCGCACACGCACACACACGTGTCCACGCACGCAGGCCATTTGCACACGTGTGCACAGAGACCTGGGCACCCACGGCACACGCGTGGGTGCACACACGAGCTCACACCCCATTTTGGTGTAATTGCCTGCATGGTGCTCCTATATATTTGCACGTGCACAACGGTAGGTGCACACTCTGTGATACCCTCGAGCCTCTGCACGACTCACACCTACACCAACACGCCTGGGTACCTTATGCATCCGTATGTCTCAGTGTCCACATGTGTGCACATAATACACACCAGCAGCCGGGGTGCCTGCAGGTTCACATCTCTGCCCGGGTGAGCTAAGGGATGCGTGCACACACGCACACGTCCTTTGTGCATGCGCACGCAAAGGCTCGCCCGCACATTTACACACCGGCACCCATCCCCACGGGCAGTGTGGCTCTGAATGGAGAGTGGGGGCTGGAGGGGGTGCGGGGGAGATCCCACCAGCCTGCCCCTGAAGACCCACCACCCCCTTGTCCTGGCCCAGGCACTGTGTCTCTGGCCTGGGCTTCAGCCCTGGACCCCAGGAGGCCCCAGACGAGGAGGAGCTGCTCTCATCCGAAGCCTGCTATGAATGCAAGATCAATGGCCTCGCCCCTCGTGACCGGCCACAGCGCAGCGCCTACGGGGGCCACCAGGTGGGGAGAAGGAAGGCAGAAGTGAGATAGGAATGCTGGGTCTGAGGGGCTTTCAGTATTGGATTTAACTAAATATGGGTGTATTACTTTGTCCTATCCCCCCTTTTTCTCCCCTTTCCTGTTGTTGCCATTGTTTTCTGTAAGCTTCTCAAAGGTAGGGCCCTGTGTCTGTAAGAGTGAGTGCAGTGGTTGTCGGGGCTCCTGGGCTGGGCGCCCGTGGATCTGGGTGGAGGGGGGCTGCCCCCTTCCCCCCATTCCCCTGCACCCTCCCCGGCTTTGCCTGCAATACCCAAGACTGCCAGCAGGTGTCAGCAAGAGCACATGTCTGAGCAACACTGCCGGGTAGTGGGGGAGGGCTGAAGTCTCCAGACCGGAGGGGCAGGGAAACAGGACTAGCTTTCACATTAACACAACCACAAAGCACACCCCCCCCCCAACATGTAAATGAGGCGGAACAAATAGCAGTGCCCAGAGCCAAGGAGAAGAAAACACAGATCACCTCCTGTAGGACTGGCTACGTCACCCGGTCCCGGTTAGCCTGCCATTGAGGCCACTGGCTCATTCAGGGCCCTGTCCGGCTGCCAGGACCAGGAGCGCACTCAGAGCAGTTCACATAAAGAGGGGTTTGTCATCTGCACACAGGGCGCTCTCAAAGAGCCCAGATGCAGGAAGCGTCGCAAACCCCCCCACCCCGGGAACCGGAAGGCTATTGGGCAGCTCCTCTCTTGTGGCCCCTATCCACTGCATTCCCATTCTCCCCGCCTCTGACCGGCACCTGCCTGGTCTTTGTCCACAGGTGAGCCTGGCCAGCCTTGACTCGGAGGCCCCACTGACCTTGGGCCTGAACCTCTCACGCCTGGGTGGGGCTGAGCACATTCTGGAGCTGCGGCCCGCCCTGGAGAGCCTGCGGGGACGGGTCCGCTATGTCATTGCCCGTGGCAATGGGCCAGGTTTCTTCCACATGCATCACTTCCGGGGCCTCAGCTCCCTGCAGCTGGGGCGACGGAGGCCAGGGCCTGGAACCTACCAGCTGGAGGTGGTGAGCGTGGCAGGGCCCTGGGGCACCTGGCCGAAGGGGCAGCTGACACCAGGGGGCGGGGCCTTGCGGCTGAAGGTGCATCTGCGGCTGCTGTAGCTGGAAGAAGCCCGTACCTCCTGCCTGACCTCAGGCCCCTCCCGCAGCCCCCTCTCTGGACTCCCTGCATGCGCACTGCCCCATCCTTGCCTCTTCCGGCAGGATTTGGGGGAAACTGATGTCACTCAGCTCACTGCACACCGCAGAGAGACCCTGGTGACCCTGGTGAAGCCTTGGCCTCGGGTGCGCCCCAGGGCCCCCCATTCATCCTCTTCTCCTGAACGGCAGATTCTGGAGTTGGGGGGCTACCGATCCCACCAGCAATGGGATCACTGACCAGGTGGAACCCCAAAACTCAGGAAGAGTAAAATGTGATTCTGCGACCTCAGGCGAACCCAGCCTCTGCCCAGGGGGACCCCAACATTCCGCCTTGTCTGGAGACAGCTGGAAGCCATGGCATGCACCGTCCTCCTCCACCAGCCAGGGTCAAGGAGGGGCCTGTGATTCACCGTAGCTGGTCAGTCTCAGGCTTACACTGCTGCACTGCCCCAGGGCTCACCCCGGGGCGCGGTGGGACATGGGAACGGACAGCTGGGGTGGGCCTGGGCCTTGGCCCTCTGAGCCAAAGAGCCTCTGGGGCCCCAGCCAGAGTTGGTGACACGCAGCCGTGCTCGAGCCCCCGGTGGGGTGGGCTAGGGTTCCAGCCTGCTTTTATATCAGAAGCAGAGACAACAATAAAGTTATTTTGGGTTGAGTCTGCCCCTTTGGCATGTTCTGGAAGTCAGGAGATGCTGCCCTCAGGAGGGCCAGGCCGGGCTCACAGGTCGGGGAGCAGGAGGCCCTGGAGGGTAGGATGGACTTCAGCCTGGGGCTCGGAGGAGAAACCATGCAGGTGAGACACGGGAAGGCCACTGTCCACCTGGGGGTGGGGGACACGGTCCCAGGGTGCAGGCAGGTTCTGTGAACTTCAGACCCGTGAGTGGCACAAGGCCAGGCTGATGGTGGCCACCCCTGGAAGCCCTTGCGGGTTCACCGATCCTGACGACAACGGCTCATGCTTCCTGACCACGTATGATGTGCCAGGCGCCGTTCCAAGTATTTTCCCATTGTCAACCCATTTACTAGTCCTCGCAACCCCCTGGAATAGAGGCTGTTGTGCTCATCCCCATTTCACCGATTGGAAAGCAGGCTTACGGAGGTGAAGGTGACCCCCGGCGGCAGGCAGCAGAGCCCGCGTCCGTCCCGGGAGAGCGTGGCTGTGCAGTCAGCGTGTGCGGACGCTGTGCCTGTCAGACGGCACGTTTATTTTTTTTAAGTTTCCTTACTTATTTTTTTAGTAATCGCTACACCCAGTGTGGGGCTGGAGCTCACGACCCCAAGGTCCAGAGTCACACGCGCTCCTGACTGAGCCAGCCAGGCACCCCAGACAGTAGAGCATTTGGTCCCCGCTGACCTGTCTGAGAAAATCGGCGATATCACCCATTTTACAGGGGGCGGAACCAAGGCTTAGAGAGTTTGTAGAATCTGCCCGAATCGCCTCCACAGCCTAGCGGGGCCTGGGTGTGACCCATCAGCCCCCAAACCGCCTCTTGTCCTCTAGAGAGGGAGCATTTGGTTTTCATCTGGAATGTTCTCTCTCGTGGTGGAAACAGACCGCCCGGGGAGAGGACAGTTGGATGACTTGAGTCTGGCTGAGTGACCTGAATGTGGCCCTGCCTCTCCCTGCAGGATGGTCACTGGTGCCTGGTCCCAGGGCTCTGTTCCTGGCCTAGTTCTGGTCCCCCTGACCCAACCGGAGCTTCTCTGGACCCCTGTCAGAGCTTGCAGAGGGCTCCTCCGCATTAGCCAGCCTCACTACAGCCCAGGGAGCTGAGCAGAACAAGCACAGTGAGCCCCGTTTTAGAGGCAAGGAAAGAGGCGCCAAGAGAGCAAGGGGTTTGCTCAAGGTCACCAACTGGACTCGAACCCGGGCCTGCAGCCAGCATGTCCCCTGGGAGCCATCAGCTGTGAGGATTGCCAGCACAGATCTGGGGATGGGATGGTCACGTGGGATTCAACACAGGCAGGGGCAGCAACTCACACCCCAAACTGAAACGCGACAGGCATGGCATCTCATCAAAGGTTTATTTAAAAAACTATAGAAAAGCAGCCTGGGAGAAGTGTCCTGGGATGGACTGGTGCTTTGCAAGGACCCAGAGGGACCCGGCAGGAGTGGCCCAGGGTGGGTGGCAAGAGGCTGCAGGCGGGCAATGTATTCCAGTGATCCTCTACAAGACCCATAGCTTAGCGCAGACTCTGGCTCCTGGAGCAGGCAAGAGGGCTTGAAGTAAGGTCAGCTCTCTCCTTCCAGCTGCCTGAGGAGCGGGATGGGGCAGGGGTGATGGGAGGGAGCCAACCGCAGGCTCAGGCACAGGACTGAATTTGGCCCGAATGACAGGGAGGCTGGGGCACCCGGAGCCGCAGGGGACTGTTGCAGTGGAGGAAGGTCCAGCCCATCTTGCACTGGGCTAATCCTGGAGATGTGTTGGCTCACGGTCCTGCAGGGGGGATTGGAGAGGCCGGCAGGTGATGGGGACTGGAGTGGAGCTGGGGGCCCTGCAGCTGTTGGTCCGCACACCTGACATTTCATTGCAGCACTTGCTGAAGCCCCCTAGGCTGGGTTAGGGCAGTAAACAGCCCCGAGTGTCAGCCTACAGGGCTGACCACAGAACCAGCCTCCTTGGTCCTGGAAGGGAGTCCCCTCACCCAGTCTGTGCTGATCATGAGCCTTCATCCCTCAGCAGTGGTGATGGGTGGGGGATGGTCACATGATCAGAGTCCTTACCTGGATTAGCTTTTGTCAGGAGGGTAGTTTTCCTTGTCGCTTCTGGTGAACCTGCTAACCTTGGGCAGCGGCAGCTTGGAGATTCCAATGCTCGACTTCCTAGCTCCAAAGAGGATGACTGTACAAGAGAGAAAGAAATAGATAAGAACTCCACCAATACTCTCTGAGCACCTGGATCCAGCCAAGCCTGAAGCCGTTGGCTAGTTACTTGAGCCGACGAGTTTCCCATTTGCTTGCGTTTGCCATTTCTAACAGTGGAAAAAGTCTTGGCTAAAAGAGTTGTTCATTCACTCAGTCTCCACTCACCAGCAATCGGCGGGTCCTCTTTGGGGCGGCGGCAGCTGTCAGCATGCTGGACTTCGATCCCCTCCTTTGGGGGTTGAGGAGCCCAGGGGCCCACAGCAGGGAGGCGGAGGCCCCCTGGAGGCTGGGCGTGGGTCTCACCCACCTTGCAAGTGTCTCCAGTGGCGCTTTGAGAGGGTCTTGTTCCCAGCATCCAGGAAGTCTACCATCTTCGGCACCCAGCTGTCCCGTGGGTTCGCACACAGGGTCTTGTTTTTCGGGAAGAAGAATCTGGGGGATGGGGTGGGGGAGCGGGTCCCCAGGTTAGGGTGTGAGCAGGGAGCAAAGCTGTGCAGGAGACTCCCCCTGCCCACGCCAGCCTCCCACAGTCCCACTCACATCACAGCAGGCAGATTGCAGCTGCCGCTCACTTCTTGGCGCCGGTAACTCCGGGCGTACCGGAGGAAGCCAGGCCGAACACGGGAGTGGTAGGCCAGGCAGCAGTCCTCAGAGACACCTGCAAGCACGGCCGGAGCTCACGTCTCTGTGTGCACATGCACTCTGCACGGGCTGCCCCAGACGCAGGCACCCCAAAACAGACCACAGCCCTCCCAGCCCAGGTGAGAAGGAGGCCAACGCGGCTCCCCTTTGGCTCCTGATATGGGGACGGCTGGCAGGAGTTGGAGGGGGTCCACAGTCCCGGGCTGGGAAGGGCCCAGGACCACACAATGAATGAGGGACCAAAGCCACTTCTGCTCTGGGGCGGAGGGCAAGGGGCGCAGATGGAGCGCCCCGAGGAGGCGCTGGGGGCCACCACGCTCAGCCCAGGCCCTCCTAAAATGAACGGTCTGGCTGGCCGCTCCTGACGCCCCAAGTCCTGCTCAGCCTGGCCCTCCCCCACCTAGGGCCATCTCAAGGGCCTCTGCCCTTCTGTCCCCAGCAGAGTGACCACTCAGTCAGCGGGCCAGAAACCAGGAGGTCTCTGTTCATTTACTGATTGCTTGAAAAAAGCATTTCGAGTTCCTACTAGGTGCCAGATGTGTAGACAAACACAGAGGGGGATTGGACATGGGGCTCTCTCAGCTTGGTGGGGAGACCCAGGGGTCGGTCTGTGCTGGGAGGGGGGAAGAGCAGGGACCTGGAGCGGGGTGGGCTTGGAAGAAGAGGTGTGCCGGCAGGGCCTGGGAGCATGAGCAGGTGGAATTGATGAGACAGACAGTGAGAGGCCTTCAAGGCCCTGAGGGATCCATCCCTCAGCTGCCCCCTGCCTCCAGGCACCACACCTGAGTTCTGGCCAAGTGCAGTAGGAAGGATGGGGGAGGACTTTAGTGCTCCCCCGCATCTCCAAACCTTGGGCCCAGAGGGCAAGGGGCAGGGGTGCTGGATGGACCCTCGGTTGCAGTACGAGGCAGGCCGGGGGCCACTCTGCTCCCAGGATCAAAGGGCCCCAAGCTGGGCCTGGCTCCTGGAATGGGCCTCTGATAGTAGGACAATGGGAATGAAGCCCAGCCCGATCCTGGGCAAAGGTAAGGTCTGCTGGAAGCTGGGGCCTCTCAGACCTAGTGACGGGCAGGTGGGGCAGGTAGGGCAGGTGGCGGGGAAGGGGGCTCTGGGGCTTTGACCAAGCCAGGGACCCTGCTCAGCCAGCTGCTGGGGCTCAGCCTCCTCCCCTGGAGCCCTGTCCTATATCCTGGGGTTGCAAGACATAGTGGCCGGGCTCTTGGTGGATACTGTATGCACCAAATCCTCAGCTGCCTAATGGAGGGAGAAGTGGGAAGGGACTCCCCATTAATAACAGTAATGGTTATCACTGTTGTTGCCCAGGCACTGGGCCAAGAGTTTTGCAAATATCAGCCCATTGGATTCTCATGTCCTATCTCCACAGGGGGATTTCAGAGCCCCACTTTGCAGATGAGGAAACTGAGGCTCATGAAGACTGAGTAGTAACTCTCAGCACACAGGTAGCCTGTGGGTGGGGGGACGACTCACTCCTGTTGGGTCACATCACTGCAGTGTGTCCCTAGATCTGCCACCACTGGGAGCCACCCTTGCTCCCCACAGTCCCTGGGCTGGCTAGAGTCCTGGCAGGGAGGCCTTGGGTCTCGGACCGTGGAGGAGGCACCACAGGGGCTCTGGAAGGAGGAGCTGGGGGGCCTGCACCCCCAGGAAGCTGCACAAATGCCAGGAGTTTCTACAGCCCTGGGGCGGGAGCTGTCTGTCAGAATTCGGTGGTGGAGAGGGAACGGGGAAGGCTTCTGGAAGAGGGGAGGGGCGAATGGGGGAGGGCAGGAAGGATGGGGGGGGAGGGCTCCCGGGAGGCAGGGGAGGTATGGCCCAAGACATTACCTTGAGCATGGATAGTAGACCAGGCGCCCACCAAGCTGGCCACCAGGCAGAGCACGAGCCACGGGTTCATAGTGCAGGCTGCTCTTCCTCCTCGGGTGTCTTGAGGAATAATGGGAGAGGTGGAGGTGATGAGGCCCCAAAATGGACAGCAGCGGGCACTGGGAACACCCCCATCTCAAGTCCGACACCCAGGGCCCTCTGCACGGGACAGGTGGTGCTGGTGTGGCCTGCGGCTGGTCTCTGCCAAGATCGGAGACCGGGGCGGGGGGAGCGCGGAGAGGGGCAGGACTCACCAACGCCTGCGGGGTCCCAGGAGCCGGTACCTGCTGGGGTGACTCCTCGCTCTCCTGCCAGGCAGGCCAGCAAGCCTCACAGCCTTTATAGATGGAGCCCCACCCTGCGGCCTGCTCTCCTCCCCCCTCCCCCCCACTTCCCCTCTGCCTTGGGCTTCTCCCAGTTTCTCTTTCTAGCTCCTCTCTCCCATGTCAAGGTGCACCTGGAGGGAGTTAGTGGTAGGCACCCGGGGACAAGAGGACCTACTTCAAAGAGCTGGCAGGAAACACCGACTTTCTCAACTACGGGGATGTGAGACAAAGTTTGGCTCCCTTGGTGACTGGAGGCCGAACCACACAGATGGACAGATGCAGCGTGCCCAGGCCATCTGAAGGCTGGCTGCCTGGGGACCCCTCCCTTGACTGCCTCCCCCATCCAGTCCTCTCAGTCAGCGCCCCTGCTTTCTCCCCCAAAGGACCCTCTCTCCTCCCCGCATTCCCTCTCCTGCGGCACCCTAGGGCGCGCACCGGCTTCCCGCAGACGGGCCTCAGGCGGCCTAGAGCCCCTGCCTTGCTCCCTGCCCCGAAGCCACCTGTTCCCGTGGGTCCCTGACTTCACCCCACTTTTCTCTCCTTCCCCACAATGGGGAGCCTTACAGTTCTGCAGAAATGCCCTGGTTTTGAGAACAGGCAAATCCACAGAAGCAGAAAATAAAATCAGTCATTGCCATGGGCTGGGAGGGGAGAACGGGGGGTTCGTAACTCTGTGAATATAGTAAACCCATGAAACTTACACTTTTTTTTTTTAAAGATTTTATTTTATCTTTTTTTAAACATTTATTTGAGAGAGAGAGACAGAGCTTGTGCGCACAGCGGGGAGAGGGGCAGAGGGAGAGGGAAAGAGAGAATCCTCAAGCCAACGACCCCCTGAACCCAGGGCCCCAAGTGGGGCTGATTCCAAGACCCTGAGATCATGACCTGAGCCGAAATCAAGAGTCAGACACAACTGACTGAGCCAGCCAGGTGCCCCTAAAGACTTTGTTTTTAAGTGATTTCTCCACCCGGCGTGGAGCTTGAATCCGCAGCCCTGAGATCAAGAGTCACACGCAGGCACCACCGACTGAGCCAGCCAGGCGCCCCTGGAACCTTACACTTCCAGTGGGTGCAGTGTAAGGTATGTGAATTTTCTCAAATATTAGCTGGGGAAAATGTTATGAACAACCACCAGAACAAAGAAATGCTCCAGTTTTGGAAGAAATGCCCGTATTACCTGGGGTACCACGGCGGCAAGAAGAAAAGCAAAACCCATCCAGAAGGCATTTTTTTCCTTCCCTGGGCCGACGTGGCTCACCGGGTCAAAGGCGCCACGGTGGGCGTGGGCGGTTGTAGCGGGAAGGGGCCTCTGCCGAGACCTCACAGCCGATCGCTTTGAACTTTAACTTCTTATCGCCCGCATCCTTAGCTATAGATCACCCCAGGTAGTAATCACCCTCGTACCCCTTTCTCATCTCCCCGCCTCAACAGGAGCCCCTGGGGCGGACCCCGATCCCCTGGGCGGAAGCTTGTGGCTTTGGGGGCGGGGCTTTGGAGCGGGGCGGGGCCTAGGCCGGGGCGGAGCCTACGAGCCCTGCCCCGCCCCGCTCCGGCGGCTGAGCCGCCCCGGGGCCCCGCGCCTAGCGGTCCCCGGGCAGTGGCTGTGACCGTCCCCCGGGGCCCGCGCGCGCGACTGCAGTTCCTCGACCGCTTGCTGCGGGCGGGGGAGGGGGGCGGGACGCGGCTCCGCGTGGCTGGGGGCGTGGGGACGCGGCGTGGCGGGCCCGGCCAGCCTCTCCGCTCCGGTCCCCTGCCCCTGCCTGTCCTGCCGCGGGCAGCCGCCAAGACGAGGCGTGACCCAGACTTGGCTGAAGTCCCCCGCGAGCGAGTCCACCTCCCCTCCCCGCCCCTCACGGTTTGTCCCACCCACAGCCTTAAGGGGGAGGAGGGTGTCTGAGGCACCTGGGCGCAGGGCAGACAGGGATTTGCGTCACCTTGGGCCCCGCACAGGTGTCAGGGAGGCGGACGGGATGCTCAGACCCTGAATGAAAACCCTGGAGTTCTGAGGACCGGAGCTGCTGAGTGTGAGGGCCAGATGCTCAGGGCCAAGGCTGAGCTGGGAAAGGGGAGACCTCTTCTGTTCCTACAGCTGCTGGAGGCGGTAAGGGTGGACTGCTTGCAGTAGGAGACCCTCTTCTCCTGCATGTGTGAAATGAGCGCAGCTGGGGGGTGGGGGTGGGGTGGACAGAAGCCTTTTCCTGCCTCTGGTCACCAGCCCTGACGATGGGGGCCGTTGGGGGGTGGTCTCCAGCCTGAAGCTGAGCCAAGCTGAGGGACTGACCACATCCCAGGGCCTGCAGGTTGGAAGGGCGGGTAAAAAGCCTTCCTTCCATGAGCCCAGCTCAGCTCCTGGAGGGAACCGCTAGTGAGTGCACACAGATGGTCCACTGCAGAATGGGGTGGGGGAGGATGGGCTCTGTGATGGGGAACCCTCCCTTTGGAGTGAGTTCCTCTGGGGGCGGGCTCACTCTCATTTCTCTGCTGGAGAACAGTCCCAGGTGTTCAGTGTTGGCCCACTTTACAGAGGAGGAGACCGAGGGTCAGGGAGGCTCTGAGAGTCATCAGAAAGGCACAGGGGCCCTGGGGAAGCACCACCAGCTGAAGAGGGGGTCCCCTGCAGTTGCCGCTGCATATTAGATCTCCCCTTCCCTGTGCTGCCTACAGCTCTCCTGAACCTCTGGTGCCTCCGGGTCCCTGCTCAGGTGGCCTCGGAAAGCAGCAGCTAGGGGCCCTCCCCCCACGCCTCGTTGTGCATGTCAGGAGGAGCATACCAACCCGTCTGCTGGGCCTGGACTCCTGTTGTGCCTAGCTGCCTCCTGCTCTGGCCCAGATGCACAGTGGTTACCAGGCAACTGGAGAAAGGGAGGAAAGGGGGTTTTTCCAGGATGCCTTGCAAGCCTCTGGCCTGACTTTCAGGGACTTAATTTATAGACTGTCCCTGTGTGACCCCTTTCATTGTGTTCCTGATGTGGTTGACCTTGCTGCCTCCTGGAAAGCCGGCTTTGAGGGGCTTCCCTCCCCAGGCTGACCAGTGGTCTCTGTGTTCCATGGGGTAGCCGCACTGATTGTCTGGGTGGGCGCCAGGCCACCCAGAGGGACTTGGGCCACTGGCCCTGGTTGTATGCAGCCTTGGCCTCAGTCCTGGTGCTTCCCCTGCTCTCACAGGACGTGTGCGGGACAGGCCAGCTGGACTGCCCCAGCTAGGAAGGGGGCCTTCTGCAGGGCCTGCCAGGCTGGGGCTGAGGCAGGCGTGGCATGGGGAGGAAGGGCGGTGGGCTCTGAGGAGAGGGGCCATGGGGCCCTCTACGAGACCCTCTGTGAAGCTGCTGAGCTCCATTCACCCCTTCCACACAGGTTTTCTGGGCGCCTCTTCCATACCAGCTTTTTGCTAGGCCCCGGGGTGATGGCAGTGAGTAAGCAGATGTGTCCCAGCCATGAAAGATGACAGTGGTGTCACCGATCCTCACTGAACATCTGTTGGGGGCCATTTGTTATCTTGTTCGTTCAGCAAACAGTTAGCAAATGCCTACTGTATGCCAGGCACTGGGCTGGGTGCCAGGGGAGAGCAATGAAGGAGACAGATGGTCCCAGGGTAGAGCAGACAAGACAAGCAGCAAATATGAAGCAAGATACTTCGAGATTAGGATCGTGGCTATAAATCCTGGTGTGACAGGAAGACACTGGGGACGGACTGGGCTCCTCCAAAGAGAGTGGCCCGAGATGATAACAACCCTGTAGGATTAATATTCATCCCCATTTTACAGGGAAAACGCAATCAACTAAAGCTCGGAGAGGTTAAGTTGTCTGCCCAAGTAAGCAGGGCTGGATTCCTAGCTCAGCTCTGAGCCCTTCATTCCACGTGTACTGATTGGGGGCTGTATTAAGCATGTCTTGGGGCGCCTGGGTGGCTCAGTTGGTTAAGCGTCTGCCTTCAGCTCAGGTCATGATCCCCGGGTCCTGGGATCGAGTTCCGAATTGGGATCCCTGCTCACCTTGGAGCCCTTTTCCCTCTCCCTCTGCCACACCCTGCCCTGCTCGTGCTCTCTGATAAATAAATAAAATCTTTTTTTTTAAGATTTTATTTATTTATTTGACAGAGAGAGACACAGCGAGGGAGGGAACCTCAAGCAGGGGGAGTGGGAGAGGGAGAAGCAGGCTTCCCGCTGAGCAGGGAGCCTGATGTGGGGCTCGATCCCAGGACCCTGGAATCATGACCTAGCCGAAGGCAGACGCTTAATGACTGAGCCACCCAGGCACCCCAAATCTTTTTTTTTTTTTTAAGAAAAGCATGTCTTTAAAAAAATTTTAATACTGTATTTTATTTAACCCTATCTGTAAAAATATTATCATTTCTACATGTAATCAAATAAGAACAACTAATGAGACATTCCCCCTTTTTTGGCATAGTAAATCTTGATTGTACATCTGCAGCATGTTTCAAGTGCCAAATAGCCACATGTGGTGGTGGCTAGTGGCTACCTCAGTGGGCAGAGCAACTCTAGCCACAGATAATTGTCAGTTCATAATTTCATACTGTTCGTTTTTATTTTTGTTCTTTATTAAGACTTATTTTAAAAGAGCAATTTAAATTTTCGCAGTGATACTGCGGGGAAGGTACAGAGACTTCCCACATACCCTTTGCCCTACACATGGATAGTCTCCTGCATTATCAACAGCCTGCCCTGGAGCCCGGACGGCACATTGCTATCATCCAAAGTCCATAGTTTACGTCAGGGTCCACTCCCGGTGCTGTACGTTCTAAGCATTGGTACATATGTATAATGACACGCATCCATCTTTATGGTATCAGGGTGTTTCACTGCCCTAAAAATCCTCTATGCTCCAAGCACGTCTCTTTTATGATGATGTTCTGATAGCCGGGACCTCCCTGATCATGGAAGGACTGCCCGTCGCGGGGTTAGCAGATTCCTAGAGATGGTAAATGCCTCGTGAGCGAACCTTCCATATGCAAACCAGCCAATCCAGAGCCCACACCTGAGCCCCTTCCTTTCTGGGTCTCACTCTCAGGGCCACCGTCCCCTGCCCTGATCACCCCAGAGCCAGGTGCTGGACAGCAAAGGCACAGCCCCTGTGCCCCAGAGCTGAAATCATGCAAACCAGCCAGGGCTGAGCCTCAGGCGCTGCCTCAGCAATTCCCTCCCACGGAAACCAGAGAACAGGCTCTTACCCACATTTTCCCCTCACTCCCTCTGCCTCCTGACCAACTGTGGTGCTTCCCCATGTGGCCCTCTGTGGCATGGTGTGCCCCAGCCTCTTGAGATCTCTGAGTAGCAACTCTCTTTTTTTAAGATTTTATTTTATTTATTTATTTATTTATTTATTTATTTATTTATTTATTTATTTATTTTAAAGATTTTATTTATTTATTTGACAGAGAGAGACAGCGAGAGAGGGAACACAAGCAGGGGGAGTGGGAGAGCGAGAAGCAGGCTTCCCGCCGAGCAGGGAGCCTGATGTGGGACTCGATCCCAGGACCCTGGGATCATGACCTGAGCCGAAGGCAGACGCTTAATGACTGAGCCACCCAGGGGCCCCAGCAATCTATCTTTTTAATGGCCATCATCTCCTGATCTGTTGGCCTCACCATATCTGAAAAAGAATAAAACCTACATTTTAAAGCAGGTACCAAGTGATATGCAGAGATCTGGAGATAGAGGGCAAATAATAGATGTACCACTCCCCACGTGAGGCTCACAGCCGGTGGGGAGATCATAGTCCACCCTCTAGATGAACATCCACACGCAGGCTGTGGGAATGCAGAGGGCACCCCACCAGGTCTCCAGAGAGAACAGCTACTGAATGGAGACCTGCAGGGCAAGCAGGTGTTAGTCAGAGGTCAGACAGAGCAGGACGCCAGAGGGACCTGCCAAGCACAGGATGGCTGGGGCGGGAGATGGGGTGGGTAGCGGAAGATGAGGTGGGAGGAGACAGTCTATTCAGGGCCTCATATACCTAGCCAAGAAGGGTGACCTTCACTGAAAGGGCACTGGGGAGCTGCCGAGGGATTAGCCGGGGGAGGGCTGTGGTCAGCCCTGTGTCTGAGCTCTGCCAAGGTCATGCAGAAGATGCAGTGCGGGGACATCAGCCCAGGCAAGAGAAGACTCAAGAATAGCAGCTTGTCTTCCCATGAGGGCTGTGAGGAAGGCCCTTTCTGGTCCCTTTTGTGCTCTACACCAGCAAGAAATAATTCAGGAAATGTTTACCGAGATCTACTATGTGCCGGATTCAGTAGTTACAACACAGTGACAAGACAGATTTAGTCCCTACTGTCATGAAGATATTTTAGTTTTATTTTTCTGACAATGGGCTTACAATAACATCTGAGGAATGCTGACATGACATAAAACAGGGACCTAGAAAAGAGAAAAAAAATTACTAAAATCAGAAATGAAAATGGGGTAGGGGCACCTCGCTGGCTCAGTTGGTAGAGCATGCAACTCTTGATCTCAGCGTCATGAGTTCAAGTCCCACATTGGGCTAGAGATTACTAAATAAATAAATAAATAAATATTTTTTTAAAAAATGCAGGACGTAACTACTGCCCTTACAGAAATTTTAAAAAAGGATTAGAAGAGAATATTATGAACAATTGCACACCAACTAATCAGATAATCTAAGTGAAACTAGCAAATTGCTAGAAACAAACTACCCAAACTGACTCGGGAAGAAACAGAAAATCTGGAAAGGGCTATTACAGGTAGGGAGATTCCATCAGCAATCAAAAACCACCCAAAAAAGAAAATCCAGGACCAGATGGCTTCATTGAATTCTACCAAACATCAAAAGAAGAATTAACACCAATCCTTCTCAAACTCTTCTCAAAAAACAGAAGAGGAAGGAACACATCCTACCTTATTTTATTCTATCACATCAGCATTACACTGATACCAAAGCCAAGCAAAGACATTGCAAGAGAACTACAGACCAATGTCCCTGATGAATATAGATGCAAAAATCCTCAACACATATCCCTGAAACTAATAATACACTATATGTTAATTAAATTGAGTTTAAATAAAATTTTTTTAAAAAATCCCCAACACCAGGGGCACCTGGGTGGCTCAGCCGGTTAAGTGTCGGCCTCCGGCTTAAGTCATGATCCCAGGGTCCTGGGACCGAGCCCCGTGTTGGGCTCCCTTGCTCAGCAGGGAGCCTGCTTCTCCCTCTCCTTCTGCAACTCCCCCTGCTCATGCTCATGCTCTCTCTTGTTCTCTCTCTCAAATAAATAAATAAAATCTTTTAAAGAAAATCCTCAACACCAGAGTGGCAGACTAAATCCAGGAGCATATTAAAAGGATCAAGAGGGGTGCCTGGGTGGCTCAGTCATTAAGCGTCTGCCTTCAGCTCAGGTCATGATCCCAGGGTCCTGGGATCGAGTCCCACACTGGGCTCCCTGCTCTGCGGGAAGCCTGCTTCTCCCTCTCCCACTCCCCCTGCTTGTGTTCCTTCCCTCGCTTCATCTCTCTCTGTCAAAAAAATAAATAAAATCTTTCTTAAAAATTAAAAAAAATAAAAGGATCACGAATGATGAGCAAGTAGATTTATCTTGGGAATGCAAGGATAGTTCGACATTTGAAAATCAATTTAATATAGCACATTAATAAAATGAAGGAAAAACTACACAATCATTTCAACTGATACAGGGAAAAGCATTTGAAAGAACCCAACACCTTTTCATGATAAAAGTACTCAATAAACTAGGAATGGAAAGAAACTTCCTCAACCTCAAATGATAAAGGGCATTTATGAAAGACCTGCCGTGAACATTATACTCAGCGGTTGAGAGACTGAAAGCTGTCCCCCTAAGATCAGAAACAAGAAAAAGATGCCCACTTTCATCACTTCCATTCAACATTGTGCTCAATGCTGGAGTTGGAACAATTAGGCAAGAACAGGAAATAAAAAAGGCAATCAAACTGGAAAGGAATAAACTATATTCACCAATGACATGATCATATGTAGAGAGAAAACCCTAAAGAACACACACACATACACAATTAGAGCTAATAAAGCCAGCAGAGTTGCAGAATACAAGCTTGACACATAAAAAATCAGTTGCATTTCTATACAATAGCAATTTAAATTTAAATTTAAAAAACAATTCCGTTTACAATAGCATCAAAAAGAATAAAATACATAAGAATAAATTTAACTAAGGAAGTACAAGACTTATGACTGAAAATTGCAAAACATGCTTAAAGAAATTAAAGAAAACCTAAGTAAATGGAAAGACATCTCCTTCCTTAACTAAGACATAGTTAAGATGGCAGTACTCCCCAGTGTAGTCTATAGATTCAGTGCAATCCCTATCAGAATACCAATGACCATTTTTGCAGAAGTGGAAGAACAGACTCTAAAGTTCATATGGAACTGCAGGGGGACACTGAACAACCAATCAAACAGAAACCAAGGGCCACCATGATGGGAGCGGGGCCAGCCAGGCAGGACTTGTCAGAACTCACAGCTTCCTCTGGCTGCTACAGCTATGCACGTCCTCCCTCCGAGCAGACCCAGCCTGGCACTGGCCTTGCTCGGCTCCTGAGTCCTGACACCTCCACCTGGCCAGATTTCTTCTTCACCAGGTTCGCTAGGTCAAATCCACAGGGCCTGACTCTAAGAAATGCTGTGCAGAACCCCTCACCCACCAAGAGAAAACAGATGAAAATAAATAGAGCTTTGTGGTTCAACCAGGGGTTGGGGAGGCCCATTCCCATTCACCCCAGATATGTGGGAACCCTTCGGCCTCTGAAAAGAGTCTGAAAAACCACTGGCTTAGCAGGGGAAAGTCAAGTCCTTAGGGTAGTACATAGAACTGATCACATTTTCTATTTCTTCTTGAGTCAGTTTTGGTAGCTTATTTGTTTCTATGAATTTGTTCATTGCACTTAGGCTAATTTGTTGACATTTAATTGTTCATAGTATTGTCTTACAAACTTTTACTTCTGTGAGGTCCAGAGTTTTGTCCCCACTTTCATTTCTGATTTTAATTATTTCCTCTTTTTTCCTTAGTCTAGGTAGTCTGTCAATTTTATCATAAAACCAACTATTGGTTTTGTTGATTTTCTCTGTTGTTTTGGTATTCTCTATTCCACTTATCTTCACTATAATCTTTATTATTTCCTTCTTCCTCCTAGCTTTGGGGTTAGTTTACTCTTCTTTGTCTAGTTCCTTAAGATATAAAGTGAAGTTATTAAGATCTTTCTTCCTTTTTTTTTTAAAGATTTTATTTATTTATTTGACAGAGAGAGAGAGAGCACAAGCAGGGGGAGTGGCAGGCAGAAGGAGAAGCAGGCTCCTCGCTGAACAAGGAGCCCAATTCAGGACTCAATCCCAGGACCCTGAGATCATAACCTGAGCTGAAGGCAGATGCTTAACTGACTGAGCCACCCTGGCATCCCAAGATCGAAGGCACTTATAGCCATATACTTCTCTGAGCAGTTTTTGCTGCATCTCATAGGTTTTGGTATGTTGTGTTCGTTTTTTTTAAAGATTTTATTTATTTATTTGACACAGAGAGTGAGAGCACAAGTAGGCAGAGCTGCAGGCAGAGGGAGAGGGAGAAGCAGGCTCTTCGCTGAGCAGGGAGCCCAATGTGGGGCTCAATCCCAGCACCATGGGATCATGACCGGAGCCAAAGGCAGACGCTTAAGGACTGAGCCACCCAGGTGCCCCTAAAATTTTTTTTTTAAGTATAAACATATATGTACCAAACTACAGAGCCCCAGAAAATATGAATCAAACATTGGTGGAATTGAAGGAAGAAATAGACCCTTTTACAGTAGTAGATGGTGACTTCAATACTCCATTTTCAGCAATAGTTGTAACCAGACCTACTCGATATATTGGGAATACTCCAGCAAACAACAGCAGAACACACATTCTTCTCAAATCCAAGTAATACATCCGCCAGTATAGACTGCCAGTATGTTTTGTGGTCAGGCCACAAAACAAGTCGCAATGTGTTTTAAAAGGTCGAAATCATACAAACTATCAAACTAACCTCTCTGACCACACTGGGATGAAGCTAGAAATGAGTGACAGAAGGAAAACTAGAAAACTCTCAGGTATATGGAATTTAAACACCACTTTTTTTTTTAATTCCAGTTAACATACAGTGTTCTATTGGTTTCAGGTGTGCATTATAGTGATTGAACACTTCTATACATTACTCAGTTCTCATTGTAAGTGTGGTCTTAGTCCCCTTCATCTATTCCACCCGTCCCTTACCCCTCTCCCCTCTGGTAACCATCTCTTTGTTCTCTGTAGTTAACAGTCTGTTTCTTGCTTTGTCTCTTCTTTTCCTTTGTTCATTTATTTTGGTGCTTAAGTGCCACATATGAGTGAAATCATATGGTATTTGTCTTTCTCTGACTGACTTATTTCACTTAGCATTATATTCTCCAGCTCTATCCACATTGTCGCAAATGGCAAGGTTTCATTTTCTTTTATGGCTGAGTAATATTCCATTGCATATGTACCACGTTGTCTTTATCCATTCATCTATCGATGGACACTTGGACCCTTTCCATGATTTAGCTATTTTAAGTAATGCTGCAGTAAACATAGGGGTACATATATCTTTTCAAATTAGTGTTTTTGTATTCTTTGGGTAAATACCCAGTCGTAGAATTACTGGATCAAGTGGTAATTCTATTTTTAATTTTTTGAGGATCCTCCATACTGTTTTCTACGGTGGCTGCACCAGTTTGCATTCCTATCAGCAGAGCACAAGGGTTCCTTTTTCTCTACATCCTTGCCAACCCCTGTTGTTTCTTGTGTTTTTGATTCTAGCCATTCTGACAGGTGTGAGGTGATATCTCCTTGTGGTTTTGATTTGCATTTCCCTGATGATGAGTGATGTTGAGCATCTTTTCATGTGTCTGTTGGCCATCTGTATGCCTTAAACAATGCACTCTTAAACACCAGTGAGCCAAAGAAGAAATCACAAGGGAAATTAAAACATATTTTGAGATGAATGAAAACAAAAACCCAACATAAAGGGCGCCTGGGTGGCTCAGTCGTCCTGGGATCCTGGGATCCCAGGGTCCTGGGATCAAGCCCTGCATCGGGCTCCCTGCTCGGCGGGAAGCCTGCTTCTCCCTCTCCCACTCCCCATGCTTGTGTTTCCTCTCTTGCTGTGTCTCTCTCTGTCAAATAAATAAATAAAATCTTTAAAAAAAAATAATTACTGATAAGAAAGGACTTACTTCTATTTTATTATTTGTTTTAAAGGTGTGTCTTAGGGTGCCTGGGTGGCTCAGTTGGTTAAGTGACTGCCTTCGGCTCAGGTCATGATCCTGGAGTCCCAGGATCGAGTCCTGCATTGGGCTCCCTGCTCAGCAGGGAGTCTGCTTCTCCCTCTGACCCTCCCCCTCTCATGTACTCTCTCTCTCAAATAAATAAATAAAATAAAAAAAAAAAAGGTGTGTCTTATACCTATTTGTTCCTTAATTTGTTCTTATAATTTCCTCTTGTGTTTCATTGATTTTTTTTTATAGTGTACCACTTTGATTCCTTATTTCATTTTCTGTATATGTTCTGTTATTTTCTTACTATTTACGTAGGGTTACAGTTAGTGTCTTCAACTTGTGACAATCCAGTTCAAATTAATACAGCTTATCTTCAACAGTATACAAAACTTTGCTCTTATGCAGCTGCATCCCTTCCCCTTTATATTGTTACTGTCACAAATTGCATCTTGATACATTGTATTCCCATTAACATACCCTTATAATTCTTGCTTTATGCACTTGTTTCTTAAATCATATAGAGGGGGAAAAAGGAGTTGCAAACCAATAATACAATAATACTCGCTTTTATATTCACTTATGTGGTTACCTTTCCAATGTTATTTCTTCCTGTGACTTCGAGTTGCTATTGAGTGTTCATTTCAGTCAGAAGGACTCCTATTTAGTATTTTTTTGTAGGGCAGGTTTATTAGCTACAAAGTCTCTTAACTTTTGTTTATCTGGGAGTATTGTAGATTCTCTTTCATTTCTGAAGGATAGTTTTACCAGATACAGAATGCTTGGTTGACAGGTTTTTTCCTTCCATTACTTTAGATGCCTTTCACTGTTTTCTGGCCTCTGTGGTATCTGATCAGAAATCAACTGTTATTCTCATTGGACATCCCTTGTATGTAATGAGTCACTTCTCTCTTGCTGCTTTAAAGGTTCTCTGGTCTTTTTCCTTTTTTTTAATAAAGATTTATTTATTCATTTTAGAAGGGGAAGGGGCAGAGGGAGGGAGAAACTCAAGCACACTCTGCTCTGAGCGTGGAACCCGATCTCATGACCCTGAGATCACAACTGAGCTGAAACTAAGAGTCAGACGCTTCACCGACTGTGCCACCCAGGTGCCCTTCTTTGTCTTTATTTTCCAAGAATTCAATTATAATGTCTTGGTGTGGATCTCTTTGATTTTTTCTGCTTGGAATTTGCTGAGCTTCTTGCATGTACAGATTTATGATTGTTACTAAATTTGGTAAGTGTTCACTCACTGTTTCTTTGAACAGTTTTTCTCTTTTCTCTTCTGCCTCTGGGATGCCCATTATACGCTCACTTATATACTTGATGGTGTCCCAAAGGTGTCTCAGGTCCTGTTCATTTTTCTTCATTCTTTCTTCTTTTGGCTCCTGGATAATTTCAATTGACCGATTTTCAAGTTCAGTGGTTCTTTCTTTTGCCCACTAAAATCTTCTGTTGAAACTCTCCAGGGAAATTTTCATCTTGTCTTACTTTCCAGCTCCAGGATTTCTATTTGTTTTTTTGTTTGTTTATTTGTTTTGTTTTGTTTTGCTGGTAAAATAATTGGCTTTTATTTTTAAGGTTGACAAATTCTAGAGCTCAACTCTAGAGGGGGCCTCTTAAGGGAAAAGGAGGGCAGGAGACATTGAATTCTCAGGTGTCAGCAAGTGGTACTACTGACCAACAACTTTTGGTTTATTCTTTTCATGTAACAAGAAGTCCAGAGGTTGGCAGTCCGTGGCTGGTGCAGAAGCTCCTCGAGGCATGCTATCAGGATCCAAGTGCCTTGAATCTTTCCACTGTACCACCCAGAGAAAGGATCTGCCTCCCTTAGGCCAAAAAATGGCGCCAATACTCTTAGGTTTCATGTATGTGTTCCTGGATGTAGCAGGATGTAGTGAGAAGGACAAAGGTTCATGCTTGCCAGATCTGCTTTCTTGTATCAAACACCTGGTAGCTTTATTAAGCAGACTTCTACCTGTATCTGTCTTTTTTATAGTGTTATTAACTACAGTCTCCATGTTATACATTAGGAGAGGAGACAAAGTCCTCTCTTCTATCAAGATCCCTTCTATTAGAAGCTCACTTGTACAAGATCCACTTTTATCTCTAAAATTGCCAGAGCTGTTATATGGCTACCTTTAGCAGGAGCTGGGGAAGTATTCTTTTTTTTTTTTTTAAGATTTTATTTATTTTATTTGAGACAGAGAGAATGAGAGACAGAGAGCATGAGAGGGAGGAGGGTCAGAGGGAGAAGCAGACTCCCTGCCAAGCAGGGAGCCCGATGCGGGACTCGATCCCGGGACTCCAGGATCATGACCTGAGCCGAAGGCAGTCGCTTAACCAACTGAGCCACCCAGGCGCCCCATGGGGAAGTATTCTTAAATAGGCACATTATCATCTTCCTCCAAAGTGGGCTTCTGCAAATGAAGAAGATGCAATAGGCGATCTGTTTAATGACAAAATCCTCTGTAGCAATTATGTTAAATTTTTGAATTTTACTGATCTGCAAAAATGCTCAGAATATAATGTCATGTGAAAAGCAGGACAGAAAACATATGCAATATAATCTCAATTTTGTTTAAAAAATACATACTCCACATGTGGGAGTTCCAAAATGTTAATAGTTAATATCTACAGAGTTAGCCTCATGTCAAAGGGGTATTGACAGACAAAATTTTTATCATACTAAATTTTTTCTGAATTTTCTATAATGAACTTGTATTATCTTTAAATAGAAAAAAAAGTGTCACTTTAAAAAACACCCCATATATTCTTAAGGACGACTAAGTCCAAAATATTTACACTTACTCAGTTTCATCTTCATTGTCAAAAGAAAGGAGGCAACTGTTTTTGATTTGCTTTTGTGAGTTCTTTTTAACTGAGTCCTGCTTATTTATTTCATCTTCATTTGCCTTCCTCTTTTTTGAGCTTGCTGTTAAACCTGAGTATTTTTCATCCGAGGAATATTTGACTGGTTTTTGATACATGATTCTTCCATCAACTATAGCCGGTTCTTCATCTGCTTTGGCAGCCTTTATTTCTGCTTTACTTTTCATGACTTCTTCAACTGACAGGTCTCCCTTTTTTAAAACCACCACTTGGGGCTATTCATCTTCTTTGTCACTGTGATCACCATCTTCATTTGGGAGCTGAGACTGGATTCTCTTGGTTTCCATGGTAGGCCCTTCCCTGTAGCCGACTTGTTCCTTGAAGCGAGCCAGTAACGCTGGTTCGGATGGCCACACGTATGAAACCTGGTTCCACTTGCTCACAGCTGCTCCCGGGAAAAACAGGTTCCCGGGGCCGCCTGGAGATGGTACATTGGCAACCTCTATTTGTTTCTTTCATACAATTTCTCTTTCTTTTTGATAGTCTCTATCTGATGAGACATCATTCTCCATATTTCCCCTAGTTCTTTGTCTATGGTTCCCCTTAGCTTTTTAGGTATATTTAACACAGTTGATTTAAAGTCTTCTTCAAGTCTAATGTATGTGTGTCCTCAGGGGTCACTTGTTAGTTTCTTATCTTCCTGCAAATGGGCCATACTCTTGTTGCTTGGCATGCTTCATTTTTGTTGTTGTTGAAAATTAGGCAATTTGAATATTACAATGTGGTAAGTCTGTGAATCAGATTTGTCCCCCTCTGGCTTTGTTGTTGTTTGCTGTGGGTTGCAGTTGTCTGAATGACTTTTCTAGAATATTTTTAAAACTGTATTTCTTATTGTGTGTGGTCTCTGAAGTGTCAGTTCCTTTAGCTTCTGGTCAGCATTTGCTGGACATTTCTTTTTTTTTTTTTTTTTAAGATTTTATTTATTTATTTGACAGAGGGAGACACAGCGAGAGAGGGAACACAAGCAGGGGGAGGGGGAGAGGGAGAAGCAGGCTTCCCGTGGAGCAGGGAGCCCGAAGTGGGGCTCGATCCCAGGACCCTGAGATCATGACCTGAGCCGAAGGCAGACACTTAACGACTGAGCCACCCAGGCGCCCTTGCTGGACATTTCTTAAATGCCTGAAGGAAGAAGGAGACAAAGAGTAGGCGGTGGAGGAGAAAGGTGAAAGAGGAGAGAAAGAGGAAGAGGGCAGCGTGGAAGGAAGGAAAGAGGAGAGGAGACAAAGTACTTCCTGGTGTTTGCAGACTGACTCTGTGTTGGGGCACTCCTGTAACTCCAAGCCGGGTTGCTTACAACTTGGTCTTAGGCTTCACTTCCTGCTTGGGGTGAGTCTAAAGATCAGCCAGAGGTGAACACTTAGGGGCTTCTAAAATCTTTTCTGAGCATGCATCCTGCCCCAGGCATGGGAGGTTTTTCAAAGCCATTATTCCCCAAGTAGCTCCTCCCCTGAGTAGCTCCTCCTCCAAGTAGCTCCTCCCCCAGCTTCTCCTCTCAGGCTTTCACCATGTCTATTGTTTGTCCCAACTGTAATCTTTCCCCCACCCCATGTGGCAGCACCTTGTTCATTTGCCTTTCAGCTGTACTCAAGGAATGCCCTCTGCATAGTCCCTTCCTGCTTTGAGAGAGTTACAAAGTGGGCAAAAGAGAGGCCAGTGCCTTGCATCTTTCCTCCAAGGAACCCCCGGACAGGTCAGAACAGGTGCATCACTGTCCCCGGGTGTCCTCGTCAAAAAGATACTCTGCCATGCAGGGATTCTGGGGTCCCATCTTGTGCAAGCTGGTTATGTGATTGCCCAATTCTTTGATAGATTTCATCCTCTTATTCAATGTAGTTACATGAATGACTTGGCCATCTTTGTCAATGGCCACTTTGTACAAGTTCTGGTTGTGACTGATTCACATTTTGCACCAAACGTGACTTCTGCCACACTGTATCCAGCCTGCTCTCCCAGGTACCACAGTCTGCTTTCTTGCTATCCTGAGGGGAAACTTGGCCACCATGTGGGTCCTACAGCGCCATCAGTTTCTCAGCACGGTCCCTCTCCTCGTGAGCTTGATGAGGAAAATCGGTGGCAACATTCCTCAAAGCCAGTTCATCGTGGTCAAAATGGAAAGATGTGGACAAAACTCCCTGGCTCCTCCACCCCCGCTGGGAACCACTGATCCACTGAGAAACTGGGGGGATCCAAGTTTCTGCCCTGTCTCACAGGCTGTGTTGCTGTATGCGTGTATGTTTACACTCCTGACCCTGTTTGACCCCGATCCCTTAGGAGCTGTAGTATCAAAGGATGCAACCACCGGCGTCGGCTTGCAACATGCCAGGTCCTGTACCGAGGAATTTTATATCCGCTGATGTGACAACTGAGGCTCCGGCCGGTCAGTCCTGTGCCCGAGGAGTCAGGGCTGAGCTGCTAGGCCAGGCACCCCTAACTGCTGGGCTATGCGGTGCTTCTGTTAAAAAGGAAGGGACGGGTAAGCTGAGGAGTCCGAAAGCCCAGGCTTTCGGTGCCCCAGGCTGTACCCAAGTTGACAGCAGCAGGGCATAGGGGCTGGGGGGCTGGGGGGCATGGTGCTCGGCCCGAAGCTGCTGTGGGTCTCTCCCCCAGCTGACTGGATGCCAGAGTCATGGTGGGGGCTGGTCACCAGGCGCGTGTTTGGGTGCTGCGGGGCGGGGCTGTATCTGGAGGCGAGTGTCGGCTTCCTCCTGGGCTGCTGGTGCCAGCCAGTGCCAGTCAGCATGGGGGCTGGCAAGGCCAGCTACCTCCTGGGGCTCATGGGGTGGGACCTGCAGAGGGTTTAAAGTGTGCTGGCTCAGGGACGCCTGGGTGGCTCAGTCGTTAAGCGTCTGCCTTCGCCTCAGGTCATGATCCCAGGGTCCTGGGATCGGGCCCCGCATCGGGCTCCCTGCTCCGTGGGAAGCCTGCTTCTCCCTCTCCCACTCCCCCTGCTTGTGTTCCCTCTCTCACTGTGTCTCTGTCAAATAAGTAAATAAAAATATTTTAGGGGCGCCTGGGTGACTCAGTCGTTAAGCGTCTGCCTTTGGCTCAGGTCATGATCCCAGGGTCCTGGGATCGAGCCCCACATGGGTCTCCCTGCTCTGCGGGAAGCCTGCTTCTCCCTCTCCCACTCCCCCTGCTTGTGTTCCCTCTCTTGCAGTGTCTCTCTGTCAAATAAATTAAAAAATCTAAAAAAATAAAATAAAGTGTGCTGGCTCAGGTCCACAGCCGATGCGGAGTCCTGTGACTGTCGAATCCAGATGACGGGACCTGGAGTGGGGGCGGGGGGGTCACCTCCAGTACATGTGAGCTCCTGTGGGCTTCTAGCTGAGTGAGCAGTCCCCCCCTTCTCCAGTATCACTCAGACAAGGAGGCCCATGCGTCCACTCCCTCTACCTCCTTTGTACCCCATTTTCCCCTTTCTGTCCATCCCCAGTGACAGATCTGCCCCTCAGGGTTTTAAAGTGTAGGTTTTAGGGGCGCCTGGGTGGCTCAGTTGGTTGAGCGACTGCCTTCGGCTCAGGTCATGATCCTGGAGTCCTGGGATCGAGTCCCGCATCGGGCTCCCTGCTCGGCGGGGAGTCTGCTTCTCCCTCTGACCCTCCTCCCTCTCATGCTCTCTGGCTCTCATTCTCTCTGTCTCAAATAAATAAATAAAATCTTTAAAAAAATAAATAAATAAAAAAATAAAGTGTAGGTTTTATTATTATTCAGGTATGGTGAGGCTAACACAGGAGGAGACAGTCTGTTACTCACAGATCCCAGGAGGAGGGGGCACCGCACACCATGTGGGGCTACACGAGGAAGCACCAGGGTCACTCAGGAGACAGAGGGAGCAAGGCAGAGACTTGAGCAGGAGCCTTTATTGTGGTTTCTACAGGACGGAAAGGCAAGGTCAACAGTCTCAGGACTGGCTGGTTTGAATAATCTCTGTGGGCTCTGGGGGATAGGGGCAGGCCTGGTTGTCTGGCCCCGGGGCCCTGGGGACATTAGGGCAAGGGGACATTGCCTCCTGGAGTGTGGCAGCCTGCTAAGGAGGTGGTCAGAGGAGGAGCGGTGGCAGGCGAGGTGTGTGCCATCCCTAGGGATCAGCTAGTCCTGGGAGGGGCAGTCCCTCCCACAGCAGCAAGGCCCTAAGAGCGCAAAGCATCAGAGTATAGCAAATAAAAACCACAACGGACACATTCCTCACCTCTCTGCTCTCACCACCCATTCTCCCTTCTTGCCTGTTTCTGCAGCCACCCCGTTTGGCAGGGGATAAATGCCAAGGATGCCTCTCCAGTCTCCTCCACCCCAAGAAACCCGGCATCCCTGACCCCTCCTGCTGACTGTCCCCGTCACCTCCTGCACAGGCTCCATGGAAGCCTGACAGCAGCCCATGTGGCCTGAGGGCCCCTGGTGGCTTCCCGAGGGCTCCTGCCTGCCTCAGCTTCAGAGACACACCCGCTCTGGATTCTTCTCTCCTTTCCAGTCATCTCTGAGACAAGAGCATTTTCTCACGGTTCTGTCCCTGGTCCCTTTCTCTGGGGTCAGGCTGAGGCCACACAACCGCCCCCACTTGGTATTTTTGCTGCTGATAAAGGGACTGGAGGTGCCTCCTGGGCTACGTGTCCAATTGTGAACTTTTAACGCAAAATTCACTTTCCCTTTAGCCCTGTTGGCTAAAAAAATCAGAGATGTCTCTTCCTGGGGGTGGGGGTGAAAAGAACTGGGCCCAGGACACCTTAAAGAACCTGAGAAGCCTTTCCAAGTCAGCAATGTGAAACGAAGACTGGGGCTTTTTGGTCTTTTTATGTGTGACTTTTGGGGGGTGGAGTGGGGAGAAAAGTGGTCCCTGTCTGCTTCATCTCGTTGTTCTCAGCCTGAGAATGTCTGGTCCACCCAAGGCCTGACCCTCAACCTGCATACACTGAGTCCTCAGCATCTAGTGGGAGAGACAGCAGGCCTGGGGTACAGCGTAGCTCGTGCCCCAAGAGAGGCAGAGGCCAGCCCGACTGCCCAGGGACCGCCCCCCACGCCCCCCTCCCCGACTCGGGCTCCAGAGTGAACGTATGCCTGTCCTGAGTTCCCTGCGGCTGAGGTAACAAATTACCTGAAGCACGGTGGCTTAAAACAATACGAGTTTCTGATCTTTCGGTTGTGGAGGGCAGAACTCCTAAAATCAAGCTATTGGCTGGGCCAAGAGCCTCCTGGAGGCTCTGTGGGCCATCTGTGTCTTCACCCCTCCAGCTTCCAGAGTGGCCCGTGCCCCCTGGCGTGCGGCCTTCCTCTCCCTGCAAAGCCAGCAGCGGAGCACCTTCCAGGCTCTCTCTGCACCCCGCTTCTGTTGTCACTCTCCTCTGCTCTGACCCTCCTGCCTCCCTGTCCTAAGGACCCTTGTGATGATGTTGGGCCACCAGGATAACCCAGGATCATCTTCCATCCCCAGAGCCTTAACTTAACTACATCTGCCAAGTCCCTTCCGCTACGGAAGGTGACATATTCTCAGGTTTTGGGGATGAGGACGTGGACATCTGGGGGGGGGCATTTTTTTGCCTACCACAGCACCCACAGAACACTTCTTGGCGGAAGTGATATATGGACCCAGTTCTGGAAAACGGTGGGTGGGGATGGGGGTGGGGGAGAATTCAGGCCCCTGGAACAGGGCACATCAAACAGCAGGCCCCCTGAATACCTGACCCGGATGTGATCTGAAGGCCCTTAACATCAGCCTAAGAACCTAAGCAAGGGAATCCTCTCTCCAGGCTTGGTTCTGACAAGTGGGCCGATTTTGCCCCCAGGAGACACCTGGCACTGCCTGGAGAGATAACTGGTTGTCAAGAGATGGCCAGAGATGCTACTAAACGTCCTGCCCCGCCCCCCACGAAGAATCCTCCGGCCCAAAGGTCAGTGGCCCCGAGAATGAGAAGCCCCGCTCACAGCATAGCTACTAACAGCTGCTTCCTGGCCCTGTTTCTCCAAACCCGGAGGGGCTCCCCCTCACCCTCTTGGAGGGTGTCTGCTCAGTGACCTTTGGCCTTTCACACCAGTCCTGCCTTTCTTGGGAAAAGCAGCTTTCAGTTAGTTCCTCCTGACCCTTGGCCTGCCCTGGGTACACTTGGGTAGGTTGAACACTCCTCACTGGGGAATGCGAAGGCCCAAGAAGATGGCTGGAAGAGCGGCCATGCTTTCGCCCCACCCCACCCCACCCCAGGCTGACCACTCTGGCCTCTGGGTCCCCGCACACATGGGGAAGGTGAGGCAGATGGTGTGCTAAGGACACTGGTCACTGGGTGGGGACTAAGCTAGCTCACTCACAAAGCATGGGGCAGCAAGGGACAGGACCCGTGACAGGAGGAGGGGTGCCCTTCTTGCTCACCAGCCGTGGAAGGGACCCCAAAGTGGGTGGCCTGATTCACTGGTGGGGGCGACAGGGGCAGGCCCTACCAGAATGGGACAAACCCGGGCTGGGGTCTTAGTGCTGCTGGTCCTCCCAGGAAGGGCCTGCTTCTTGCTCCTTTGGCCAGCAAATCTTTGATGCCTGCTGGCTGCCAGGCCCTGTGCTGGGCACTGGCAGTGACAAGACTCAGCCAGTCTCTCAGGGAGCCACAGAGACTAGGGAGAGCAGGGCTCACATTGGCAGCTGCTTAACTGAACAGGACCCTGTGCCGGTGGGGGCAGTGGGAGATGGGGGGTCTCACCACCGTTCTCATTTCGGCACCATGCTCATCTGTGGGAACAGGCGGGCTGCGCTACTGGGGGAAGGGACTGGGGATGCTGGCCAGGGGAAAGGAGGGAGGCAGGGGTCTGGGCAGAGCAAGGCCCGGTGCGGCGGCAAAGAGAGGAGGAGGAAGGAGAGCATGTGTCCAGTGGGGCCTCCCCTCGGTGTGAGCCCAGCAAAACCCTTGCTCCTGGGGATAGGAAGGCTGCTCTGAGATGGCCAGTCCCCCCAGCTGTTCCTGGATCTCCTCTCCTGATCCTATGCTGGCTGTAGCTCATCGGGCCAGCCTCTGTGGACATCCATGGGGCCCCTCGCTGGGCCTGAGCCCCTGATGTACGGCTCCCCATCCTCCCACCGGAGCTCCAGGCCAGCCCCATCCACCAGAGAATCCTGCCTCCTTAACTGCGGAAGGCTGGGCCATGCCCATGGGTGACGAGGGCCTCCTGAGCTCCTCTGCCCACCTTGCTGAGACCCAGTGGGCTTACCTAGGGGGACGGACCAAACTGCGTGCCCCCTCCAAAATTCATGTGTTGCAGCCCTAACCCGCAGGGCCTCGGGCTGTGACTGTATTTGGAGGGAGGGCCTCTGAAGAGGTGATCGAGTTAAAATGAGGCCATTAGGGTGGGCCCTAATCCAATGACTCGTGTCCTTATAAAAAGGAGAAAATAGGACACAGATGCACACAGAAGGAAGACGTGTGAGGACACAGGGAGAAGGTGGCCATCTGCAAGTCAACGAGGGACGCCTCAGAAAGAACCAGCCCTGCCAACACCTTGATCTTGGGCTCCTTGCCTCCAGAACGAACCAGGAAGAAATAGTTTTTTTAATAATAAAACAATTTTACTTAAGATGTACCTTCATATACATATAACAACATCAAACATTTATTTAGAGGCGCCTGGCTGGCTCAGTCGGTGGAATGTGCAACTCTTGAGATCTCGGAGTTGTGGGTTCAAGCCCCATGCTGGGTGGAGAGACTACTTAAAAATAAACAAAAAACATTTATCTGATGCTCTCAATGTGAGGAAACAGATTTCTGCTGTCCCTGACCCACCCAGACTGGGCTGCCTTGTTACGGCTCTGCAGCCAGAGCATACCGATCTGCCCAGGACGGACCTGAGTAAGACAGCAGCATATTGGGTGCTAGGGATGTGGGGAGGGAATGAAGAGCAAGACAGACCCTTTCTCTATGGCCTTGGTTTCTCCCCTCTCCCATGTGGACCAAGTGCTTTAACTGCATCCTGAGGACATCCCCTTCCCTCCAAACTCAACCATCTCAGGCTACTGGGCCCTGGCTGAATGGGGGAGTGTAATAACACCCCAGAGATGCCACTGTGAACCCATGACCCCCACCCCGCTGGGCTCTCCTTTCTCAGAGTGGTCTATGCAAACCTTCTCCTCGGGCCCCTCCTCTCTCCTAGACCCCCCCTCCACACACACACTGCTTATCTGCATCCTACTCATTCTTTCCTCCTGTCCATCCCCTTGGGGTTGAGGCTGGGGCCTCTCTTGGTGCTGACCTGCACCTTCCCCTTTCTCCACTCTCCCCCACATTCTTCCAGCCTCGGGGGGAGCACTGTGTGTCCTGTTCCCTCATCACATCATGGGCCTGTTTGGCCCTGTGGTCCCAACCCCTGTCCCCTCTCTGCCATCCTCTGGGAGCATGTGACCTTGGGCTCACTTGATCCTTCTGTAAAACAGGGCTAATAGGCCCCAACTCAGAGGCTTACCATGAGGACTGAACTGCATCCACACATGGAGCGCCTGGGTGGCTCCGTCGGTTGTGTGTCCAACTCTTGACCTCAGCTCAGGTCGTGATCTCAGGGTCGTGAGTTTGAACCCTGCGTTGGGCTCCATGCTGGGAGGGGAGCCGACTTAAAAAATAATAATAAAAATGAAAAATTTTTATTATTATTTTTTATTTTATTTTTAAAAGATTTTATTTATTTCTTTGACAGAGAGATAGAGAGCACAAGTAGGCAGAGTGGCAGGCAGAGGGAGAGGGAGAAGCAGACTCTCCACTGAGCAGGGAGCCCGACGTGGGGCTCGATCCCAGGACCCTGGGATCATGACCTGAGCCAAAGGCAGCCGCTTAACAACTGAGCCACCCAGGCGCCCCAAATTAAAAATTTTTAAAAAAGGAACTGCATCCACACAGTGGTCAGCCTGGAGGCTGGGAGCCACTCTTACTCCACATGGTTGCAGGCCTCTACCCGTCTTTTCTAGCAGAAGTGCAATTCATTAAGCCAGTGTCATCTCTGGGCATTTGGATCAGTGCCAAGCCAAAGGTAACCCACTGGAGACCAGAAGAAACGTCCTCTGGCCAACAGCCCTTCCTTGGTGGCTCAGGATGACTGTCAGTGCTACGACCACAGGGGCAGAACATGAACCTTTTCCTACGCTGGGCAGGTAGCTTCCAATGGGTGTCTTTCCAGCTTCACTTGGCTGCCGCCCCCGGGGAAAGCCGGTGCTGGGGGTCCTGGCAGGGCCAGAATGATCGACACCTTGGGTCCTTACCCTTGGGCCCCTTGGCAGACCCGGTCTGAGGTTTGCTGACTGCCCCCCGAACTGCTTCTTACCTTTGCTCCTTTGGTTCTTACCAATTTGCATGAGCTCTTAACAGACTGATAACACCTGGCTTGTTCCTATCACACAACCTGCTCTCGACTGCACATGGGCATGCAGCGCTGTGAGAAATGTGTGCTTTTGGATATGTTGTCTGGGGGTCTGGGAGGTTTGAAGATTTTGTGATATGGGAATGTGGGTATTGTGGGGGTGGGGGTTAGGACCCAGTAATGGAAACACACGTCCTCGGAGCTCCTGCCCCAGCACATCAGGGGCTGGTGGGAGGCACCTTGCACGCAGGCCACGGCATACACGTGAGTCCCGGGCCTGCTTCCTGTGAGTCGCCGGATGAAGAACCAGGCTAGAGACGTGTTGCCACAAGTTGACTACCTGCTAATGACCGACAAGCATGAAGCCTCCACCTCATTTATAAAGAAAAGATTGGAAAACAGTTCGGTGGTTTCTCAAAACATTAAACGTAGAGTTACCATAGGACCCAGCTATCCCACTCCTAGGTATTGACCCAAGAGAAAGGAAAACATACGTTCATATAAAAACTTGTCCGTGAATGTTCACAGCAGCCTTATTCACAATTGCCAAGAAGTGGGAAAAGCCCCCATGTCCATCACGTGATGAATGGATAAAGAAAATGTGGTGTTGCCGCACGGTGGAATATTACTCAGCCATGAAGTACCAATTCATACTCCAGCGTGGATGGACCTCGATGACAGGATGCTCAAACACTAAAGGCCATATGTGACATGATTCCATTTACATGAAGTGACCAGAACAGGCAAATCCATGGGGTCAGGAAATAGATTCGTGGTCACCAGAGGCTGAGGAGTGACTGCTAACAGGCATGGGTTTCTTTCATTTTGGGGTAAAGAAATGTTCTGGAATGAGACAGTGGTGATGTTTGCACAACTCTGTGAACATATTAGAAACCCCTGAATTTTCACTTAAAAAAAAAAAAAACTTTTAAAAAACAGCACTGCAGAAAGCCCCGCAAATACATGGGAAACATACGAGCCAAGCAAGAAAGAGAACTTGTACACCATGAAAAGGAAACATCAGAAATCTTAAAAACGAAAACTAAAAGTGATAGAGGCTGCTACAGAGTCAGCGTTGGACTGACGGTGACCGAGTGAGAACACCTGGAAGTGAAAGCGATTGCTATCGGGGCGCCTGGGTG
Source organism: Mirounga angustirostris (assembly GCF_029215605.1). Lineage (NCBI taxonomy): Eukaryota > Metazoa > Chordata > Mammalia > Carnivora > Phocidae > Mirounga > Mirounga angustirostris. The sequence goes on along the minus strand of NW_026991709.1, from coordinate 210,254,787 downwards.
ACTCCGTCGTTAAGCATCTGCCTTCGGCTCAGGTCATGATCCCGGGGTCCTGGGATCGAGCCCCACATCAGGCTCCCTACTTGGCGGGAAGCCTGCTTCTCCGTCTCCCACTCCCCCTGCTTGTGTTCCCTCTCTCGCTGTGTCTCTCTCTGTCAAATAAATAAATAAAATCTTAAAAAAAAAAAAAAAAGTGATTGCTATGGATAACCCTCCAGGACAGCAGGGAAAGCCAGGCCACGCCATGACCCCAGGAACCAGAGCTGCAGGGCCTTTCCTAACCTTTGATCTCAGGAGAGATAAAACACCCAGTGCTGTTCTTGCCAGGAAGATAGTGCAGTGGAATGGTTATGGGTCAGTTGCAGAAAGATCATTCTGGAAAGCAAAATTTGCCACACTTGTCCAGGTCAGTGACCCACGTTATCTCAGGTGGTGGTATTCCAGGAGCCGAGGTTTTAAGACAAGAAGCGGACTGGGCGCCTGGGTGGCTCAGTAGGTGAAGCGACGGACTCTTGATCTCAGCTCAGGTCTCGATCTCAGGGTTGTGAGTTAGAGGCCCCGAGTTGGGCTCCACGCTGGGCATGGAGCCGACTTAAAAAAAAAAAAAAAAAAAAAAGCGGAGCCCTTCCTGCTCTCTGGGTGTTAACCATATTAGACGCTCTGCTCGGCGCCTGCTTTCTGTGTGTCCCTGAGGTGGTGGTGCCACCTGCTTTCACAAATAAGCAAACGGAGGCGCAGGGACGTGATGAGCAGAGCGGTGCCTAAAAGAAAGCCCTGCATTTCTGTGCCTCCTCCGGGGCCGGGTTCTTTGGGGCAGAAATGTGCACACATAGGAACCAAGGTGACCCACACCTGGAAGGGGCCAGTCCCCTTGGCACATGGACATGACCTCCAAACTGTGGCTAACCTGAAAATACATGCTGCTGCCTAAGGAAAAATAAATAAAGCTTCCTGTTCTTGACACTGACCTATTGGGCACTTGGGATGGAATCAGATTGCAGCTGTAGAGCGTGTTGAGTGCCAGAACACTCTTTGGGCTTGTCCAGGCCCGCCTGGCTTCCGTCCTCCCAACGAGCATCTGCTTTGATGCCTCAGCTCTGTTTGGGAGGCGGTGAACACCTGACAGTGAAACCCGTTTCTTGTGGCCCCAAAATAGCCCCCACCTGTATTCGGAGCCCTGGAAATGGTTCAGACGTCACAGCTTCCCCCTCCACGTCACTGGGTCTAATGAATCAGGGCACCTCCTTTCCACATCTGACTGGTCACCGACCAGTTTACTGATCCCACCTCATCAATTTCTGGAATCCTCCTCTCCAGACCCAGTCCCCCAGCCCCTGCCCCAGGCTGTCCACCCTTGCCTCTGGTTCCCTTCCCTCAAATAAATAAATAAATAAATAAATAAATAAGCAAGCAAGCAAGCAAAGTCAGTCTCTCATCTAAAATTCTCTTTGGCTACAAAACAAATTCTTTTACATGCTCGTTGCCTAGGACAGGTGTATCAATTCCCTGCGGCCATTGTGACAAGTGACTGCCCCCTCGGTGGCCTAAAACAACATACATTTATTCTTTTAGAGCCCCGGAGGTCAGAAATGTGAAAGCAGTCTTACGAGGCTAAAATTAAGGTGTCAGCTGGGCTGCAGCCCTTCTGGGAGTGCTAGGAGGAAATCTGTTTCTGGGCCTTTTCCAGCTTCTAGAAGCTGCCTGCATCCTGTGGCTCATGGCCCCTCCTCCACCTGCACAGCCAGCAACAGGATCACCGGCCTCTGCTCCGTCATCACATCTCCTCTGCCTCTGATCCTCCTGCCCTCCTTCTATAAGAACCTTGTGATTACGCGTCCCATTCGGATCATCCGTGATCATCTCCCCCTCTCTGGATCCTTAACTTAATACCATCTGTAGAATCCCCTCCGCCAGGTAAGGTCATGCAGCTGGAGGTACCAGGAGACAAGGTCATGGACATCTTGGAGGGGCTGCTGTTCGGTCCACCGTAACAGGATTCACATACTTTCTCTGAAAAGGGCCCGATAGTAAATACCGTAGGCTTTGTGGGCCATATGGTCTCTGTCACCAGGCCTGGCTATGTAATTTTCAGGACCCTGATGCAAGATAAAAATGAGGGGCCCCTCATTCACAGATTATTGAGAATTTCAAAATGGTGACAAAAGAGCAGGGCCCGGTGAGACCACAGCATGCACGGCCAGGAAGCGGGCCCTGCCTGGGAGCCGTCTGCTGCTGCTGCCATGGCTTGGAAAGCCACCAAAGGACCATATGCAGACGACAGGTGACGCTGTGTCACTAGCAAACTTGGCGGGACACCTAAACTATAACTTTCGCAGGTCACAAGACGCTATTCTGCTTTTGCTTTTTTGTTTTAAGGAAGCTCCACGCCCAACGTGGGGTTTGAACTCAGGACCCTGAGATCAAGAGTCACGTGCTCCACCTACTGAGCCAGCCAGGCGCTCCTCTTTTGTTATTTTTTCAACTACTTAAAAATGTAAACATCCAGGGTGCCCGGATGGCTCAGTCGGTTAAGCTTCTGACTCTTGGTTTCGGCTCAGGTCAAGATCTCAGGGACGGGAGATCGTGCCCCGTGACGGGCACCGCACTGGACATGGAGCCTGTTTGGGACTCTCTCTCCCTCTCCCTCACCCTTCCCCACCCCCTTGTGCACTCATGCTCTCTTTCGCTTCAAGAAAAAAAAAAAGAGTAAACCTCACTGTTACTCACAGGCTGTCCAAATACAAGTGTGGGCTGAATCAAGCTGTAATTTGCCGGCTCCTGGTCAACGGGATAAAATCCCAACTTCTCTGCCTGACTTTCCAGGGCCCTTTGAGGCTGGAGACAGACTCCCCAGTCCCACCTCACAATCTGCATCCAGTGCTCCTGATGGTTCCTGTTTCCTACCAGATCCCCTGGGACAAATCCGTGCCTGCACTCCTCCGGGCTCCTCCATCCAGAAGCCCCACCTCGCACCTGCTCCCACTATATTTCGGCTTAGACACTGTGCTCCATGAGAAGCGGTGCTCTGTGCCTATCCCTTGTCACCCCCGCTGGATTTACGTGTATATGCATCCTCCTCTCCCTCGGGCAGTGATGTGCTCAAGGGCGGGAATGCAGGCTAAGCCAGCTTTGTGTCTCCTGACCTCACAGGCCCTCAGAGATGGTACTTAGAGGGACGGCAAGAACAACGTAGAATTTCGGTGGCTGGCGTGTACTCAGATTCTGACCCCTAAGAACTAAAACTATGCTTCTTACCAAAAACAAAAACAAAACAATCCCCCGCCCCCAATCAAGAACTTCCTCTCTCCAATTCAGACCAAGAAAATAAAGATCTCTGAGACTAAACGGACCTGGGTTCCGATCCTGATTGTCCTTACTAGACCTGTGCCCTTGGACAAGTCCCCTCCCTTGCTCTTTTTTTTTTTAATATGGAACGCTTCACAAATTTGCGTGTCATCCTTGCATAGGGGCCATGGTAATCTTCTCTGTATTGTTCCAATTTTAGTATATGTGCTGCCGAAACGAGCACACCTCTCTTGCTCTTAAGACCGAGTCTCAATTCGCCATGGCCCCCCAGGCCCTGTGTGATTTGCCCCTTCCAATCCCATGAGTTTTCTCTCCTGCCCGTCTCCACCACTGGCCTTTTCTCAGTCCCTAAGTGTGCCAGGCTCCTGCCTGCCTCAGGGTCTTTGCACTTCCTGTTCTTTCTGCCTGAAACATTCTGCCCCTCCCCCTTGCCTAGTGACTTACCCTTCCTGCCTCAGCTGCAACCCCACTGACTTGGGAAGCCTTCCTGGCCACCTCAAAATGAGGTTCTCCTGCTACATGCTTTTCTGGCACTCTGAACCTCTGCAAATTTTAATTATTTTATAATGATCGTAATTGTGTGATTTCTGATCACTATGAACAAGAATCAGATTTAATAAGCACTTCACGCCACACTGTTCCAAAGGTTCTAAGAGTACTTGAGTTCATTTAATTTTCCCAGTGCCCTCATGAAGTACTATAATCACCCCCATTTCGCGGATGGGGAGGCTGAAGTTTAGAGAGATTAAAAAAACTTACCCAAGGTTGCACACCTCGTCAATATTGGAGTTGCTCTCTTAAGCCTGTTCCCACAGGTTGACTGTGACTTCTGTGAGGGCAGATTCCCCCTCTGGCACAGTCGCTGTTGTATCCCCAGGGCGGAGCCCCTGCATCGGGCACACTGGGGCTGATTAAAAAGTATTGATGACCTAAAAGAAACAACACCCCAGTAGCAACAAGCACTCCGAGTGCCCAGATCTTGGTTTCTAACACCACTCTCTAATAAAAGAAACCAGGTGGGGAGAAATGGCTGATTCTAGGACTGGGGCAGGAAATATATGAGATGAGCCCAGAGCATCTTGTAGTACCAGAAGTAAGGAAGTATCCCCAAGAAAACCAAAAACCCCCAAACCAAACACACTGATGGGAGTGTGTCAAAGGGTGGCAGGAGCCAACTGAAAGAGCTCCCAATGGCCAAAGCTGGAACAATTCGAACAACAAAATAAAGTCGTATTGGATTATAAAGCAGAGGATGAAATAAATATCCAGCAGCCACACTGTTATAATTAAATGATGGGTAAACCAATAAATTAGGAAGAGGACAGAAATCTCCCATGCAGAAGAATTCCACATAATTTACACAGACATCTCATGTAAGGAACATATCTCATTCTTTAGGTGCGTGCTGCACATAATGATTTCCTTCCAAAGTATACAATATAGAAAGGGGGGGGGGCAAGTAACTTTATAGTGGAGAAACCTGACAAATGCTACCTCAGCCTGCAATCAAGGTCAACATCAACAGGTATAGATAATGTTGGCAGTATGTACCCTTGACAGGAGGTGATGAGAGTCACACTTTACCTCTGGGGTTCTTCCTCCCCCCAGACCCATCATCCCAGTCTTATCACAAGAAAAACACCAGACTTGGGGCGCCTGGGTGGCTCAGTCGTTAAGTGTCTGCCTTCGGCTCAGGTCATGATCCCAGGGTCCTGGGATGGAGCCCCGCATCGGGCTCCCTGCTCTGCGGGAAGCATTGCTTCTCCCTCTCCCCCTCCCCCTGCTGTGTTCCCTCTCTCACTGTGTCTCGCTCTGTCAAATAAATTTAAAAAAGAAAAGAAAAGGGGCGCCTGGGTGGCTCAGTTGGTTAAGCGACTGCCTTCGGCTCAGGTCATGATTCTGGAGTCCCGGGATCGAGTCCCGCATCGGGCTCCCTGCTCGGCGGGGGGTCTGCTTCTCCCTCTGACCCTCCTCCCTCTCATGCTCTCTGTCTCCCATTCTCTCAGATAAATAAATAAAATCTTTAAAAAAAAGAAAAGAAAAAAAAAGAAAAACACCAGACAGATTCCAAAAGAGGGGTACTCTACAAAATACCTGATCATTTCTTCTCAAAACCATTAAGGTCATCAAAAACAAGAAAAGTCTGAGAACCCACCACAGCCGAGAGGCACCTAAAGAAATAGGACAACTAAATGAGTGAATCTTAAAAATTCTCAACACAACAACAACAAAATATTTATAATTATGGGTGCTGATAGGTGTTAACTAAACTTATTGCACTAATTATCTTACAACATATACACATATTAAATCATTATGCTGTACATCGAAAACTAGCATGTGTTACATGTCAATTATATCTCAAAAAAAAGAAAAAAAAAAAGAGAGAGAGAGACAGAGAGAGAGAACCAGGACAACTAAAAGTAATGTGGCATCCTGCATGGGATTCTGGAAGGGAAGAAGGACATTAAGTAAAAACAAAGGAAATCTAAATAAACTATGAACTTTGGTTCATAATGTATCAATTTTGATTCATTAATTATTACAAATGTATCATGCTAATGAAATATGTTACTAATAGGAGAAACTGGGTGTGGGGAAAACGGTAACTCTGTACTTTCTTTCAAATATTTCTGTAAATCTCAAACTGCTCCAGAAGACAAAGTCTATTAATGAGAACAAAAACAAAGTATAGATGAATACATGAAGGACCTCATTCTTCACCATGACGACGATTATAGCTCCTCTCTCAGAGCTACTGTGAGGATCACACATAAAGTATTTAGCATGAAGTACACACTGGATTCAGAGCACTGTCCACCATTCTACTAAATCTATGCCATCCACTATGGGAGCCACAAGCTCTAGGTGACTAAATTTAAATTAAGTAAAAATTAAGGACATTAAAAATTCAGTTCTTCTGTGGCACCAGCCACATGTCAAGTGCCCAAAAGCCACGTGGAGCGAGTGCCTACTAAATTAGACAGTGATGATAAAGAACATGCCCATCACTGCAGGAAGTCCGACCAGACAAACACGGCATTAAACAACGAATGGCATAATTACTTGCTCAATTCCTTCTGCAAATGCCATCTTCTCAACCTTCCCTACCTCCCTCTTTCAAACTGCCATCCCCCCACATTCCCCATACCCTTTCTCCCATTTACTTTTCTTCTTACCCCTTTCCGCCACTTGATGGGAAATCCACTGGATGTCTCTTCTGCCTCCCCACCTAGCCCTGCAGGTCCAAAGCAGTAGCCGCGCGGTTGCTGAGCTCTTGAAATGTAGCCAGTCCACTTTGAGATGGCCCCGCGTAAGACATACCAGATTTCAGAGGAGTGGGGGGTGGGGGCAGAGGATATAAAAAATCTCATAACCTCTTATAGTGATTACACGTAGAAATAACATTTTGGACACGTTGTTAAATGAAACACATCATTAATAGTAACATCACCTGTTTGTTTTTGTTTTTGTTTTTTTAACTTTCCTTTCCTTTAACACAGCTCCTAGAAAATTTAATATGCACCTAACACTTGTGACTAACATTTTTGTCCATTCGCTGCCCAATACAAGTGACTGGCATATAGTAGACGCTCAATAAAATTTTAATGACTGCTAGGCTGCGCCTCCGGGAACCCGCTAGCTCCAACAGTCAACACTGATAGAAGGCAGACCACGTCCCATGCTCCACCTCCTCACCACACCAGATAAGGAAACTGAGGCCCCACGAGGTGACGTCAGCCACTTCCTAACGGCACGTAGTGCGGAAACGTCGGGGTCGGGATTCGAACCCGGGTCCTGTCCCCACAGCCCTGGCGCGCTGACCATTCCTACCTGGCAGGGAGGCGGCGGCGGCGGCGGGAAAGACAGGCGCGAGGCACACAGCATGCGCTCGGCAAGGGGCGCGGCTCTTCGGCCACCGCCTTCCGTCGGCCTCCGTGGGCCGGGCCATAGCTGGCCCCCTCCGCGGCCATCGCCGGCCACCCGCGTCTCCGCCGACCGCCGAGCCCTTCGCAGGCGGCGCCGGCCGGAAGTCCCGCCTCCGCCGCGCGCCCCGGGGCGCCGAGACAGGCACGTCGGCCAATGAGAAGCGCACCGTGGCGGACGCCGGCCAATGGGCGCGCGCGCCGGGGGGGCGTGTCCGGGCCGCGGGCCGGAGCGGGTCGTGCGCGCTGAGGAGGAGCCGCCGCCGCCGTCGCCGTCGCCGCTGCCGCCGCCGCCGCTACCGAGGCCGAGCGGAGCCGTTAGCGCCGCGCCGCCGCCGCCCGCCCGCCCCGGAGCAGCCCCGGGCCCGCCCGCTCGCGTTCAGGTGAGGCGGGGGCCTTCGGCGGCACCCGACGGGGTAGGCCGCGGCAGGCCTGAGCTCGCCTGGCCCGGCCGCGGGCGCCCGCGGGCCTGCACCGGCCGAGGCCCAGGCCGCACCGGGCCGGGAGGGGACGCGCGCGGGCCGTGGCGGGCGGGCGGGGGCCGGCCGGTGTGGGCGCCGGCGTCAGGCCCCGGGCCGGATTCCTCAGCCGCCGCGAGGGGCGGGCGAGGGGGACACGGCGTGGGCACGCGCCTGGCGGCCGGGCTTCGCGGCCGGCGCCCCAGCAGTACTGGGAGCCGAGGAGCCGGGGGCGGGAGAGCGAAGCCAGAGGCGAGGGAGTGGGGTGAGCGCCTTCGGCGCGCAGAGGTCACGGCCCACGGGCTCGTTCCCCGGGGAAATCCTACAGATTCTTTTGTAGTCGTTGTCAGAAGACGCGGCCGATCTGAGGTCCTTTTAGAAGTGTGCATACCTTTCGGTATGTATGGGAGTCCTAGAAAAATATAGATTATTTGAACGCCATCTCTAACAAAGCTGTTTTTGGGGCGTGGGACGTTGGGATTTGTAAAATGTGTGTGTGTGTGTGTGTGTGTGTGTGTTGAAAACACAACCTGCACGCAATTGAACAATGGGGGATGGATGCTTTTCCTTTTCCGGTCTCCTCTGCTGCTAGGCTTATTAAAATGGGTTCTGATACCTACTGTGTGCAGGGCAGGTGGAGAACTTTTGAATGCTCTGCCCCTGGAGGGACAGAGGCCCCCCCCCTTACCAAAAGTATGTGGGATCTGTATGGTCAGGGCTCCAGAAGTGGGAAAATGGGAAGGATGGTCCTACTGGAGAAGGATTTCACAACCTGGTCACTACTGACATTTTGGGTCTGATCACGCTTGGTTGGGGTGGGTGTGGGGAGGATGGCCTGTGTATTGTAGGATGTCGAGTAGCATCCCACTAGATGCCAGCAGCATCTCTTCCCTTTCCAACCCCCCCCCCCCGCCCCCAGTTGTGAAGATCAAAAATGTCTTCAGATATTGCCAAAAGTATCACACACATGAGAACCACCACTGGACTAAATGATCTTTTACTAAAAGTTCCTCCAGCCACATCTCTGATGCGTCGGGATCCAAGGCTCCCAAGAACTTGTACAAATTCACCTGTGGCAGCCTTAGTTTTCTTATCTGTAAAATGGAATGGAAAAATTGCTGTGCAGATTTAAGGGTGTGGGAAGCCCTAGCGATGGCCTGAGCCTGGTAAGCACTGAATAGATAATGTTACAGATAATCACCAGTGTTTAGTGAGGATTTACTATGGGCTTGTCCCTTTACAGATCTGATCTTTATCTCCAGCCCTTGACATAGGTGCTGTTGTAATTTCCATCTTCAGGACAAACAAACCAAGGCTTAGATGGGTCACTTGTTACGACCGGTCTCGCACCGTAAGGTGGCTGAGGCGGGTTGTGAACTCAGGCCCTCTGACTCAAAATCCTTACTCTTAACCATGAGATTTTACTGCTCTTATGATCACAGGTGTCCAGGGGATCCCAAGAGGAATTCCATTCAGTTGTCATTGAACGTCTTCTGTGTGCAAAGCTTTGTGCTGGGATCTGTTATAAAATTTTGTCACTTCAGGGTCCACAAAGAGGCTGGGAATATGAACATCTCAAAATGTGGAAATAAATAATGTTTATGTTGAAGCACTGGTTTTGGAGGAGGCAGAGTTTCGGTTTGGATGTGTTGAGTCTGAGGTCATGCTGCAGCAAGTGGAAAATGAGAGAATTATGAAAATAACTCTTTTTGCTGTTTGCTTTATTGCTTCTTTCACTCCCTGCTTCCCATCTCTGTGCTTTCATACTCCAGCAAAAGTTGTCTTTTTTAAAATGCAGATCTGATCATCACTCCTGATTAAAAGTTTTCTGAGTGGAAAGAATTTTAATTTTTTTCACCTCTTTAGGTGACTTAAAAGTTAAAGCTTGGGATGCCAGGTCTTGCACCTCCTGACCCTCCCTCCCGTTTGCATTTCACCCGCACCTGGACCTAAAACTCCCGCCCTTTCTCTGCCTGTTGTCCCACTGCCTCCCAGTTCTCCTCCACCTAGAGATCCTTTCCTCATGCTGCGAGGCCCAGCTCAGAGCTCACTCCCCATTCGAAGCCGCCTCTGATTGCCACTCTCCCTTTACCCGCCCTGGAATCAACTAACTGTTCCCTAGCTTGGGTTCCCATCCCTTTCAATAGAGTCAAATTAAATGCTGAATGGTGAGGAAAGTGCGGTTGCCGCCTTTTGCCCCTAGGTGGCAATAATGAAGCAGCGAGGCTGACCCAAGTGTGTAAGTCAGGGGAAGACCAGAGGAAAGCAGCCTACAGAAGGGAAGTGAGTCTGGCTTCCCTCCTTTAACCAACTCTCCCTGCCCCGCTGCTAGGCTCTTAGAGGCAGTGGTGATTACAGTGTGGGCAGACTGTTTTAGCCACAAGTGTGGTGAGAGTTATGCACTGACTGATGTGGAAGCACAGAAAAGAAGATTGTTCACCTAGGCTTGCTGGGCAAAGGAGATCACAGAATGCTTCCTGGAGGAGGCCAAGCATGGGGGGGCAGCTGGAGTTAGCCAGGTACAGACCACAGGGAACAGCTTTGCAGGATGCAGGAACAGCATCTGCAAAAGCATGGAAGTGGGAACATCTTGGTTTGTTCTGGAAACCACTTGGGGTCTGGTCCTTCAGGGGCAGGTAGTGGCAAGAGGACTGCTGCGGCTGGTGTGCAGAGGGTGTTTTCCTGTAGGCCAGGCCAGGGATAATTTTAGTCCATGCAGTGAAGGAGGCAGAGTTGGAGGGAGACAGTGCTGAAGGCCAGCAAACCAGTTAGAAGGTGATTGCTTTGCTCTATGTAGGAAAAGCTGCAGATGCGACCCAGAGCTGTAGTGGTAGAGAAAGAGGGGGGATGGGTTTGAGACATGGTTGGGGGGTAAGAGACGCAGGACTCTGTGGGTATTTAGATGTGGGATGTGAGTGAGCAAGAAAGGACAGCAGTGGATGATTCTGGGTCTGCCTGAGTGACCAGTAGAAGGATAGGTCAGTAAGAGAAACAGGGAAGGCAAGAGAAGGAGCAGTTTGAAATATGGACACAGACAGGAAAGCATGCAGTGGATATACTGTGAAGCAGGGAGGGGACAGAAGGCATTTTCCATGTCCGTACGTGTTGGGGGCACTCACTTTTATGATCACTGTCGGTCCCACTTGACCCAGGGCCTCCGTGTGCTTTGGCCAAGTCGATGGTCACACTTTCATAGGTTGAAAACATGAAACGTGACTGCTTGTTGGGAAACAGGAAGAAGGGGAAAAAACTGCCTCCTTGAGGAACTTCCAACCTGAGGAGGGGAGAAGAGATCTATGTAGATGTATGAGATGAAGTAGCAAAAGGGTGAAGCAGTGGGTCATGACAGCATTGCGAGTGTTGAAAGCAAGGATTGTCCAGTGCTCGGTTTTTGTGTTTGATGAAAGAGCTGGTGTCTGGGGGCGCCTGGGTGGCTCAGTCGTTGGGCGTCTGCCTTTGGCTCAGGTCATGATCCTGGGGTCCTGGGATCAAGCCCCTCAGTGGGCTCCCTGCTTGTTGGGAAGCCTGCTTCTCCCTCTCCCACTCCCCCTGCTTGTGTTCCCTCTCTCGCTGTGTCTCTCACTGTCAAATAAATAAATAAAATCTTTACAAAAAAAAAAAAGAGCTGGTGTCTGTACCAGTTGTTGTGATCAAAGAGGCATGGGCAGAAATTTTCAGGTGCTGCCAGTGGCCCGGGTGAATTAGAGAGGAGAGACAAAGAGGTCTGGAAGCCTGAGTGGACTGGTTTGGGCAGGCAGAGAGAGATGAGAAGGTGAACTTGGAGATAAGTCTAGAAAAGTATGTCAGGGTCAGGTGGTAGAGGGTTTCTGGATACAGTCAAGAGGTGATCTTGGAAGTTTGTTTTTCTGGGGGAGATTTAAGGATGGATGGACTGGTCAAGACGCTTTTGTGGTATGAGGTGGCCTGGTAATGGCCTGAACATGAGGGCCGGGACTGGGACTATTCTTTTATTTCATACACCCAGTACCTTGCTCTGTGCCTGGCACATGGTTGGCACTCCATGTTTACTTGGGGGAGGGAGGGTGGGCCAGAAGGGGGCTCGAGTGACTAGATCCAGCCACCCATCAAAGAGACATCTCTACTGGAGGGAAGATTCAGAGAAGAGGAAACAGAAGGCAGAGGAGTGATTTGAAGGGAAAAGGCCTGGTTGGGTTTGGAGAGACTGGGTTTGAAATAATCATGTGGCAGGGAGACCATTTGGGAGTCTGTCTAGGCAAGAGATAACAGGGACCTGAACCAGGATAATGGCAGAGACATGGGGGAGAAGGAGATATATCACCAATGTGCAACTGGCAGAATTCGGTGCCTGGTTAGGTTTGGGGGACAAATGTGTCCTGCCACCAGAGGAAGTAATTCAGGGGGAGGAAGAGGCTTGAAGAGGAGTCAGGGACAGGCGGAGAGGACCTGAAGGTGCCTGCAGTTGGAGACTGGGAGGTCAGGGAGGCACACGTTCCCCTCGGTTTTGTAAGTGAAGTAGGAGGAAGGGGGCAGGGCTGGAATAAGGTTCGTATCTTTGGTGGGCAGATTGAGAGGCCCACTGACCCATCTAGGCTGGTGTGTGCCGTTGATGGTGAGTGAACATAGACTAGCAACAAGGTCTTCCATATATGTGGGGCTTCGGTCGTGAGCCCTAACTGGTGTGACTCCCTGTGACTTCTGTGGAGCCCAGGCCCATTAGAAATGGCATCAGCGGTTTGGATCATTTCCAGGGTCCCAGGGGCAAAGAGTCAATATGTTCCTTAGTGGACCTGGAGGCGGGTGCGATGGCCACTTGCCAAGTGTCAGGAACTGTGCTGGGCGCTGCGAAGCAGGTGGTACCATGCCCATTTCACGGACAAGGAGGCTGAGGCTCCAGGAAAGGAAGTGCCACACCCACAGTCGTTCAGCTGATCAGCAGTAGGGTGAGTATTGGAGCACGGGTCTATCAGACTCCGCAGCCCAGGAGTTTTCCCTGCCCTGTCATGTTGCTCTGCAGTTCTGTGCAAGAGCCCTGGGGTGGCCTTGACCAGCCAGGAAGGAGCCAGAACTCTAACAGGGCTGTGGAGCCAATCGTGTCCCCGCAGGCCCGTGGAGCACTTGGACTGGACCAGACACTGGCTGCACCTGATCTGCTTCTACCCTGAGCTTTTCAGCCTGGTGGATATTGAATTGCTGTGACGTAGCCGTGGCTGGCCCAGTCAGGTGGCTCTCCCCAACGTGGGCTGTGGGAAGGGGCGAGTAAGGAAATACGTAGTGTTCACTTAAACCTTCGCCTCGCGTAGCAGTTATAACTGGGTCAGGTGGTACGTTCGATTTTTCTCTGGGACCCAGAGTGTTTCCTGGGTGACCTAACATTCCTGAGGCTTTTTTACCTTGGAGAACTCAGACTTTTACATCTGGAAGGGACCTTAGAAATAATTGAGTCCAAGCCCCATCATGTGATGTGTGAAGTGTCAAGGTTGAGCCTGAGGATATATTTGACTGTTCTAGTTTTGCTCTAGCTTGAGTAGTTTAGCAAGGCTGCTCTGTGACTATCAAATGAGACAGATTCTCATGGGTGCCTAATGGGACTAGTCTTGCTGCTTTACATGTGTATTACCTGTGTAAGTTTTTATGTCGTTTATGGACATATCTCTTTCCTACGTACATAGTGCTTATACTGCTGATGTGAACAGCATTGTTGAAGTCACAAGGACAACCAGGATTGTTGAAAATAGTGCAATGAGGCTGAAAACCCTCAGAGATCATCCAAACAGGACTTCTCCATGATACATGGAGTTACTGGAAACATTTCCAACTCAGCAGGAATTGCTTTGCTAAACTAAGTTTCCCTTTTTGCTCCCTACAATTGAGTTTGATTCTGTGGGATGGCACAGGACAATCCTAGAAAAGTAAGGTACTGGGGCGCCTGGGTGGCTCCGTCTGTTGAGCGTCTGACTCTTGGTTTCAGCTCAGGTTGTGATCTCGGGGTTGTGGGGTCGAGCCCACTGTTGGGCTCCATGCTCAGCATGGAGTCTGCTTTTCCCTCTCCCTCCCCTTCTGCCCCTCCCCCCGTTTGCTCTTGCACTCTCACTCTCTCTCTAAAATAAATAAGTCTTTAAAAAAAAAACAAAGAAAAGTCCTGAACATATTAAGACCGTTAGTATAATTTCCAACTGCCCTTTAACGTAAAGTGGCAAATACACATGATTCCCAGGTGACTCTGAGACCTGGTGTCTGTTCATCCCCCACCCCACTGGCCCTCCAGGCTCTCACCAACGAGGTGGGTGAAAAGCACATAATTAGGAATTAGAGTGATTTGTGCATCCGTAAAGTTTTGGGCTAAATGGTGTACGGGCCCAGGGAACTAGAGCAACCTATTTCTGGGGGGACGTTTCACAGATAAGTGAGGAGGTAATGGAGAGGGCAGACAGTGTCTGCAAAGGGAGCAGCCGAGCAGAGGCATGGAAATGCGAAGGTTTGCCGCACGCCAGGGAAGAAGCTAGAGTGGGGGGCCACATCCTGAAGCAGGGCGACTGCTCTGTAGCAACAGTTGGAGGCCTGGCGCTGCCACCATGGACCACACCATGGCTGACCCTGAGCAAAGTGATGAAGCCTTTGAGCCTTAGTGGGTGAGACCACCACGGACAGGGGACTCCGATTGTGTTGACCTGGAGGGAGTGGGAGGTGACAGCCTGGCCAGCCAAGGGGCTGCCAGAATTGGCTACAACTTGGAAGTCACTGATCGTCAGGCAGAGACAAAGGCCCAGCTGTGGTTGGTGCTCGACAGAAGCTGGCCTGGCCCCGGATTAGCGACGTGGATTTGGAAAGGTCAGGGGGAGGAACACGGGAAAGCAGGGTGGAGCGGCCCTGAAGAGTTGAGAAACCGTGCTTTGGGGGTTTGGATTTCTCCATCGTTGCCAGTTGACCCAAGAACTGGGCCCGCAGAGGCTGCTCAGCTTCACCCAGGGGCGTCACGAGGAGCCTGCCTGCTGTGGAATCAGGTTCACTTTGTAGATCTTTTAAAATTTATTTTCAAGTTCACTTGAAATTCTGGTGTAGAGTTCTTCGAGTTTTGACAAATGCATAGAGTCGTGTTATTACCTCCACCATCAAGACATGGGAAGTTACACTCCCCAAGAAACAAAAACACTCTCTTTTCTCCCCCAGTGTACTCAGCGCTCCCCTTGCTCCCTGCCCCTGGCCACCGCAGATCCATCCCTACGGTTCTGCCTTTTCTAGAAGGGACTCTTGTAGTACGCAGCCTAGGAGTCAGGTTTCTTTCACTCTGTGAAATGTATTTGAGATTGATTCAAGATTGATTCAAGTTGCGTGGATAGTAGCACTTTTCTTATTGGCAAGCAGAACTCCATTGTGTAGCCTTCCCTAGTCTAGCCACTGATGGATTGAAGGGCATTTGGGCTGCTCCAGTTTGGGGTGTTACTGAATAAAGCTGCTATAAACACTCGTGTGTGGGTTTTTGTATGAACATAGGTTTGCACTTCTCTTGTATGACTGCTAATATGGGATTGCTGGGTCTTTTGGAAAGTGTATGTTTAACTCTAAGAAACTGCCCATACGTTTTCTAAAGCGGCTTTAATATTTTTCCATTTCTACCAGCAATGCATGGAAATTCTGGTTTCTCCACATCCTCACTAGAACTTGATATTGTTTTGTTGTTGTTTGCCTGCTTTTGTTTTATTTTGGTTTAGCCATTCTGAATGGGTGGAGTTATCTTGATTCTCTTCCAGATGGGTAATGGTATCTCAATGTAGTTTTAGTCTGCATTTCCGTAATAACTAATAATGTCGGGTGTCTTTTCATATGTCTGTTTGTCATCCATATATCTTTCTTGGTGCATTGTTTGTTCACAGCTTTCGTCGTCTTTAAAATTAGGTTGTTTTCTCATTAAGTTTTGAGAGTTAAAATATGTTCGGGATGCAGGTCCTTTTTCAGATATGTAATTTGTAAATATTTTCTTCTCTGTGGACTGTAAGTTTTGCAGAGCGAAAGTTTTACATTTTGATGATATCCAGTTTATCGATTTTTTGAAAATGGATTGTGCTTTTGGTGTGGTGTCTCAGAAATCTTTGCCTCACCCAATGTCACAAAGATTTTCTCTTAGAAAATTTCTGTTTTTACATTTTAGAACAGAGGTCGGCACACTTTTTCTGTAAAGAGCCAGATGGTAAATAGTTTCAGCTTTTTGGGCCATATGGTCTCTGTCACAACTACTCAACTCTGTCACTGTAGTGCAAAAGCAGCCACAGACAATACATAAACAAATGAGAATCAAGTGTGTGCCAATAAAACTTTATTTATAAAAACAGGTGGTGGGCCAGATTTGGTCCACAGTCCACAGGCCATGGTTTGCCAACCACTGTTTAAGAAAGTCATCTTTTTACCAGGCATAGAAGACACCCCTCTCTGAATAATGAGAATGGGGTAATTACTGCCCAGTTCAATCATCCTTGAAAGCATTGGGGGGAGGGGGGAGAAGGCACAAGAGTAGGTCCCTAACTCAGAACAAAGGTGAGGAGAGGGAGGGATGAAGAAAAACAAAGGAAGGGAGAAGAGAAATGTTTGAATCACATTTCGAGCAAACTTCATTATGCATTTTAATTTTTCAGAGTTAACCCTTGCACTTTGGTTCAGGCTTCAGCAAATGTGTGTTTGTTTTTGAGCTAATCTATCTAAAAGCCTCATGGCTGCAGATGCTTTAACAGATTTGTGGAGTTGGTGTTTGTTTAATTTGTATTTAGATTACATCCAGCATTTTACTTGTACCCGCTGTGGGGTCGTGTGGTCCTCACACATACTTCCCTGCACGCATGTGATTATTTCTGAAGAACAGATTCCTACAGTTCTGAATCCGAGGGTAGCAATCATATTAAAGGGCAGGTTATCCTCCAAAAGGGTTGTACCATTTCAACGGTGTACCAGGGTGTTTGTCCGCCTTATCCTTCTTTACGATGCTAGATTTTACCCATCCTGGGCAGTCTTGTATCTGACTGACAGAAGGTGGCATCTCTTTTGACTTCACATTTTCCTCATTATTTGGGAATTTGAGCTCGTCCTGGTTTATTAGCATTTGAATTGCTGACATCTATTAGGTGAGGCTCATATCCTTTGTCCATTTTTCTGTTGAAGGATGTGTCTTTTTTTTTTTTTTTTTTAAAGATTTTATTTATTTATTTGACAGAGAGAGACACAGCAAGAGAGAGAGCACAAGCAGGGGGAGTGGGAGAGGGAGAAGCAGGCTTCCCGCTGAGCAGAGAGCCCGATGCGGGGCTTGATCCCAGGACCCTGGGATCATGACCTGAGCCGAAGGCAGATGCTTAACGACTGAGCCACCCAGGCGCCCCCAGGGATGTGTCTTCTTTCTGATGAGTTTGTAGACACTGAATCACGTGGTCCAAGCATTGGGAGTGTTGACATTTGGGGCTGGACAATTCTTGGTTGTGGGGGCCAGCCTGGGCCTTGTGGGATGTTTCACAGCTCCGCTGGCCTCTACCTACTAGGTTCCAGTGGCACACCACCACCCACAGTTGTGGTAACCAGAAATGTCTCCAGACACGGCCCAGTGTCCCCTGGAGGGCCGAGTCACCCACGTTGAGAACCACTGGCTTAAATAATGTAATAGGTAGCGAGCATTTTCTCCCAAGTCTGCTGCTTGTCTGTGTATAGTGCCTTTCGCCATACAGAACTTCTTAATCTTAGGAAGTCTGACTTTCCAGTCTTTTCTTTTATGGCTATGCTGACCTATTTTATAAAGAACAGGGAGCATAGAACATTTTCAAATAAATAAAAGAAATGCTGGGAGAGTACAATAACTTTGCATGTTGTGTATGGTCTGAAGCAAATCAGGAGGTGGAAAGATAGAGAAGTCCCACCTGTTTCCAGCAAGGGGGGGAGAAAAAAAACCCACACCTAAGTCCTCTCTCAGTGCTGACTCAGGGGGGAGGTGGGAGCGGTGTTCAGGTTTTTATATAACCTCTGGCAAGGCTATTTTTAAAGAAGGCTGAGTGCTCCTGACAGTGGGCACTGGGTCTTCAAGGATAAAGGCAGGGCTGGGCAGAAGGGATGCGGAGAAAGGGGTGGGCTACCCCCGAGACCTCCTGGCTGGTGGGCCACAGGGCCTCTTTCTGGTAATGACACTTCAGCCCCATGGGGGTGAGTGCCTGCATATTTAGAGGCAGGGACATGGGACATCTTAGATGAGGCAGCCGCGCGCGACATTACTTGTGAGCAAGCCCCGCGCGAGTTGTGCTTTCAGGAGAGCCGTCCTGATGCTCTCGGCCGCGTTGATCCGGATTCTTCTCTGAAGCTATCGCTGTACCATGATGTTTGTCACTGAGAGCGAAGACTTCTGCAGGCGGCTGAGGGCATTCCAAAGCTTGCAAGCTTTGAAGAGCATGTTCCTCCAGCTGGTAGAGAAACCCTAACCTCTTTACCAGCTCAGTGCTGTGGCCTTTGGAATAAAGGGATGCAGGGAACCGTTGTCTCCCTGCTTGAGAACAGAGGCGGGGCGCCTGAGTCGGGGTGCTCAGGTGCACATCACATGCTCCGCAGTACCCAGCTGCACCAGGAGTGCACGCAGAGATGGGAGAAGGTGATCAGGAATCTTCGGAAAGCTCTTGAGCCCACCCGCACACTTTCCATGGGAGCTTGAATTGTGGTGCTGGAATTGTTTGTAGGTGTTGTGTTTGTTTTTTCAGGTAAGCTCCACACCCAGCAGGGGGCCTACCTGAACTCAAGAGTTGCACGCTCCGCTGACTGAGCCAACCAGGCGCCCCTGTTTGTAGGGTTTTTGAAGCCCCCCAGTAAGTAGACATGGGTGTGTTTTAGAGCAGTTTTAGGTTTGCAGAAAGGCTGCAAAGAAAGTACAGAGCGGGTTTCCAAATGTCCGCCTCCTCCCAACACGAAGTCTTCCCTCCTAGTGACATCTTGTGTCGGTGTGGTATTTTGCTAGAATCCATGAGGCAATATTGATAGTATCAGCTCAAGCGCATAGTTGGCCTTCGGGTTCAGTCTTTGTGTTGTACATTCCGTGGGTTTGCCCAAATGTGTAATAACCTGCGTCCACCGTGCCAGGATCACGCAGATAGTTTCACCGCCCTAAAAATCCTCTGTGCTCCTCTTTTTTTTTTTTTTCTTTTTTTTTTCTTTCTTTCTTTTTTTTTTTTTAATCGATCCTGGGACTCCAGGATCACGACCTGAGCCGAAGGCAGCTGCTCAACCAACTGAGCCACCCAGGCGCCCTCTCTGTGCTCCTCTTGCCCCTCCCTCCCTCCCTCCCTTCCTAGCCCTGACAACCACTGGTCTTCTTACTGGCTCTAGAGTTTTCGTCTTTTCCACGATGTCCTATAATTGGGTGGCCTTTCAGACTTAGTAGTGTGCATTTAAGGCCTCCCCAAGTCTCCGGCTTCATAGCTCATTTCTTCCTGTCACGGAATAACACTCTGTTGTGTGAAGGCCGCAGACAATTGGAATTTGTTTCTTCATTCACCGACTGAAGGGCATGCTGGTTGCTTCCGGTCTCAGAGCAGTTATGAATAAAGTCGCCATAAACATTCATGAGCAGGTTTTTATGTGTACGGAAGTTGAAATTGTAGTGTTGAAAAGAAAAAACCCCAAGTGCCAGTAATGCGTTTTGCCTTAATATTCTGCAATATGGACATTTGGAATTTACTTGATTTTTCTCCCCCCTCCCCCGCAGATTTTTTAAAAAATACAATGTCTAATGGTTATGAAGACCACATGGCCGAAGACTGCAGGGATGATATCGGGAGAACGAATTTAATTGTCAACTACCTCCCTCAGAACATGACCCAGGATGAGTTGCGGAGTCTGTTCAGCAGTATCGGTGAAGTCGAATCTGCAAAACTCATTCGGGATAAAGTAGCAGGTAAAGAAAGCGAGAGGGTTTGTAAGGGGGACTTGGGGCCGTCCCACTGAGCACTGGCTTCTTTGCCCGCAGTGATGGTTGTCAAGTTTTGTTGTTATCTCAGACTGTATTTTGCCACTGCCCTGGTGGCAGATTGGACTTTGGTTCCCAAAAAAGGAAAAGCTCGTCGTAAGAGCATGTACAGAGTGAGATGGTGAGAGGGGAGGGAAGATGGGACACCGGAAATGGGAATGGCGCTGAGAGCTGGAAGAGACCATAGAACATGAATGACAGCCTGGCCTGGCTCGGTCCCATGAGTGGAGGGGACTCTGGCCCAGGCAGGCCCTTCCCTGCCTTCCCGGGTCCCCGTGCCGGGTCAGGCCTATGGCAGAACACGGAGTATCCCCGCGGGCAGCCCTTCATTGGCTCTGAGCTGTGCTGTTTGCTATCACGCCATCAGCTGGAACATCTGAAACACACTGAGTTTGCACTCTTGGGGGGCTAGAGCAGGGCCACGGATCAACAGGCAGGCTGTAGGGTTGGATGCTGGCTGAGAGCCCTGTTCCCCCACTGCCTCCACATGCGACCCCAGACATAAGTGGGGATGGTGGCTCCTATATCCTACAACCTCATAAGGATTTGCAGACACCTGGGAAGGCCGTCCTTACCGAGCAGCCTCCAACCCGAGAACATGGTTTTAAGGAGGAAAACATGGAAAGATCAGGTGCTATGAAGCACTTCCTTCCTTTTCTCCCCAGGGAGGAACATTGTTTTAGGGAGCTGCCCTCATCCTCCTCCGCCTCCTCCTTCCACCTCTTCCTCCCTTTCTTTCTTCCCTTCTTCTCCCCACCCCCATCCTTTTCCTTCATCCTTCTTCCTCTCTGCTCTACTCTGGTGAGCTGAGGAATGGGCTGGAAACCCCCCCCCCCAGGAGGGCTCTGGCTGCCACCCTGGGTTGTGAGACTATGATTCTCTACACTGAAAACTAACTTAAAAGTTGGAAAAAAAAAAAAAAAACTTTATTATGGAAATAAGCTATCTTGTATTCTGATCTACATAAAAGTAGAGTAATATATTGAACCCCATGTACCCATCGTCTTACTTCATCAACTCTCAGCTTTTGCCAGGAACCTGAAGATGCCTGTCTCTGGGATGGGTCCTGTCGAGGCTGGCTGACTGCTTTATAGGGAATTAGTTCATCAGAGGGGGCACGGACTTCAAAAGTCTTTTAAGGACTCTTCCAATTCTGAGTCTGTGATTTAATAAACCTCTAAATAGGGATTATAGATAATACACAAATTGAACAGTGTTACAATGTTTTAGAAGCTATTATCTTTCTCTTGTTTCAGAAGACCATCTGCATAAGAGAGTCCTTGTTCAGAAGCATTTTAAAATTCTTCTATGCTACTAACAAATCTTGCCTTTCTCCTTTTATGTTCTCATGGAAGGGAATTTTTAGCCCTGTGGATATTCCTGAGCATTGCAGTCCGATTTTGCCAGCATTCTCATGGTACCTGACTTCTTTGTCTATTCATTTGTTGTGGTTTTCAAAGGAATGTGAGCTATGATAATAGGAACACCTAGATTTGGTGAGATCAGTCCAGAGAGAACTGGTTTCGGGAATGAGGTAAAAGCAGGAAAGTGTAATTTGGAAATTATTTCAGTTCAGAGATAAACTTTTCCTCCTCTTTCGGTGAGATAAGTATAGCGTACCAAGAGTTGTGGAGGATGTGCTCCCAGGCTCAGATCTGAGCTCCGTGTCTTGCTAGCAGCTCCTTAAATTGAAAGAACGTACCTTCACAAGAAGCTGACTGCATTCCTACCTCTCTCCTCCTGCCACTGGTGTGCAAAAACCTCACCGGCTGCACTGCTCCTCTGTCCTCTGTTAGGCTGCTCTGGTGAAACCCCAGGCATGGATACGTTTGCCCAGCTGCTTCCTCCTGGCTGGGCTGAGGATGCCCACCCTGGAGAGAGTCTTGCCTCCAGGCAGACAGGTGCCCTGTTGAAGCCAGTTCCCAGCCGAGCTCAGCCCACAACGCAGGCATCCCCAGCCCCCACAGCAACCCCGTCTGCACCCTTCACTCTCGGCCGGTGATTGCCTCCCACCTCGCAGTGAAAATAACAGCCATCTCCCCCTCTGCTCCATCCCTGCCCTTCTCTGCATCCTGGGAACCTCAGTCTAGGCAAGTGCCTGCTTGCCCAGGTCTCTTCGGGATCGCCTTGCCAGCATTCAGACATGCTACAGTGGCTGTTCTCTAAAAGAATCCTTGCTAATGTTTCCTGACTTCCTCTAGTTCAGAGTGTCTCTCCTTGAACCCCCTTGACATTTAGAACTGGATAATTCTTGGAGGGGGTGCATCTTGTGCGTGGTGGAATGTGGAGCGGCATCCCTTCCACTTGCTATATGCCGGTGGCATCTTCCAAGTCGTAACAACTAAAAAAATGTCCCTAGATGTTGCCAGGTGTCCCCAGTATCCTCCCCCGTGAGAACCGCTGCTCTAGCTGTCGTCCTCCCTCCCCTCCCATTCACAGAGCCGTCAACTGACTGTCTTCTCTTCCTTCTGGAAGCTTCCCCTCCCCCTTGGCTTCCATGAACCACCTACCTGGCTTTCTTCCACCTCAGGCCTTGCTTTGCCTCTTACAGCTCCTTCCCGGCCAGTACCTTAGACGGTCCTTAGGGTTATTCCCAAGCTGCTTCTTCCTAAGCCTGCCCTGGGGAGAGCGGATGCCCCTCCACAGCTTCACTATACCCTCAGTCTACTGCCTGTGTTTCAACGAGAAAGCTCTCCTGAGCTTCAGGCCCCTCCACCCCTCAGCCCCTCAACTTTTGCGTTTTCCAAACTGACCTTTTCCCATCATCTGCATCTTAACAGGTGACACCAGTGTTCACTCAGTGACTCCTATCAGAAATCTAAGCATGACCTTTGATGTGTGTCCCTGGCACTCATCCTTCTGGATGCTTCCGTCCCTTTTCCTCCAATCCCCCTGCCGCCCCACTCCCTGCCACAGATCTAGATGAGGCCGCATTGTCTTCTGTCTGCACTGGCATTCTGGCCTCTTAAACAGCCACCCATGTTTCCTCCAGACGGTTCTCTTCACTGTGGCAAAGGAATCTAAACATTCTACATGTGACCCTGTCACTCATTGGCCAGGCACGGGTGACAGGAAGAATGAGGAATGGATGGTGGCTAGTATGCCGGGAATATTTGACGTGCTGGCCTCAAGATTCAGAGTGTTTCTGGCTGTCAGGCCCCAGCCCCTGGGTTGGGGATATGCATTTGTTGCTGCCTGTTCTGGCCACAATTCCTAGCTAGCCCTACTGTACAGCCCTGCCCTGCTTTCTGGCCTGGTGTCCGGTCCTCTGCAGATGCCATATGGCCCAGCAGCCAGCCTCCAGCCCATTCACTCGG
Organism: Mirounga angustirostris; assembly: GCF_029215605.1. NCBI lineage: Eukaryota > Metazoa > Chordata > Mammalia > Carnivora > Phocidae > Mirounga > Mirounga angustirostris. The sequence goes on along the minus strand of NW_026991709.1, from coordinate 210,231,824 downwards.
CTTCTGGCTCATTGCCATGCACCTCTGGTCAGGATAAAGCCCACAACCCTGCCTGCAGCTCCCAAGTCTCCTGGGGACCTGTCCTCCTCCTCCCCAGCCACTGTGCTCTCCACTCACCCTCCTCTCGGGCCCAACTGAGCTGCTTATCATTTCCCAGACATGCCCTGGCTCTTAGAGTCTTGTGATTTTGCAAATACTGTTCCCTCTGCGGGAAAGCCCTTCCACACCAAGCCAGCCTGACCACTTTTTTCTTAACTTGAATCACCTTGGTTCCTTCTAGAAAAACAACAACAACATGAAGCAAGAAGGAAGGAGAGTTTAAATTACCCAAAATCATGTTGGCTTTGTGGTTCATGTCCTTCCATACTTGTTTCTTTCCATATTTGTGGTCATAAGCAACCATGTGCTTTTAGAAAAATGGGCTCGCACCACCCAAGCTGTGCAAGAACCTTTGCTTCCTGTACCTGTGAATGTTTTTCTGTTGCTGAGCATAGCTCCCTCACCAGAACAGTTAGCACAGGATCCTGTTGTATGGAGGTTCTGAGTTTACAGCAGGCTGGAACCATATTCCATATTTACAAACCCCACTGAGAGAAATAATCGTGGTGCAAGTCTTCACTCATCACTGAGTTCTATTGGAGGTCTTCCTGGAGGTGAGCCAATAGATGGGAGAGTGTGTACCGTCTTGAACCCGATCGCCAATTTATACTCGTTCTTCCCTTCCCTGCCATCCCCTAGGCTAGGGGGGTTTCTCACCTTGCCCAACCTAAGTAAAAAATGACATCCTATTAGGGTAGTCATTCACTTTTTAATGACGTTCATCTGGTTTCATATCTTTACTGGTTGTTCGTACTCTTCTTTTATAAAATACCCTTCTTGTCCTTTGCCCATTTTCTTTCTTTTGGGGGCATTTGCTGTGTCTTATTTATTGTCTCATTAATTCATTCACACACACCCCCCACCTAAGACCCAGCCTGTCTCCCCCGTGAAATCATCCCTTGAGCCCCCACAGACATTTAAAGGAAGAATTTGACTCTCCCTACCCTCTGACGCTGCAGGGGAGGCCTCGTCCACGGGGTGCTCCCCTCCCCCAGCCGCCCGTCCTGGGTCAATTTGAGAGACGTTGTGTCTGGCTGCTCGGGTTGGTGAATGTAATAGGAGATGTCAGGGTATCATCTCTTGGTTTTGACTTTGTCTAGAGAGAGAGCAGTGTTTGGAACTGGAAGAGCAGTGGTTGTGAGGCACTGGGCAGGACACAGAGGGCGCTTCGCATGAAGGCAGTCTTGATATTCTCCAGGCAGCGGCTCTCGGGGTGCTGGCCGCCGATGCGCAGCAGCACCCGGCCCCCCGGAGAAACACACGTCCCAGGCCCCCTGAGTCAGCCAGTCCAGGGTGTCCGCACGTCTGTGATTTAACCGTCCCGGAGGTTACTGTGCTGGTGCAGGAGCAAGTCAGAGATGCAGAGCTCTACCTGCAGGGTGAGGAGCGAGATCTGGGGGCCCCGTGAGCTGGGGGGCAGCAAGAGCTTGGGGCCGAGCGAGAGCTGGGGGCAGCGCTGGCCTCTAGGGCGTCCCTCGGCCTCAGACCCAGAGTTTATTCATGCTTCATCCCTGGCTGTTCTCCACCACCCCCACCCCCCGCCCCCAATCTCCCTCCCCCTCCCCTCTCCACCAGATCTCCCATCCTGGGCTTCTGGTTGCCCTCAGCTGCCAGCACTGACTCGAGGCAGGCCCTGCCTTCCTTAAGGCCCAGCAGCCTGTGCAGCATCCATACCTGGCCTGAGCACAGCCCCTGAGCACCCCTGTCCCCCCACCAGACCTCAGACCTTCCTCTGGCAGGGCTCATCTTCCATTGCTCTGAATGAGAGGGGGGCCGCACCTGATCTGCCTTCATGGCATTGATTCTAGCAGGCTCACTACCTCTAGGGGACAGGAGAATCATCTGTAAGGAGATTGGAAGTACGCCTGCCTGACATCTTGGGTCCTCAGGCTGAGGCGGGCCCTGGGGAGCTGTGTCATTACCCTGCATGGCTTATAGAGAGACTCTATCTTGGGGGCTGCTTTGGGAAGTGAGGGCCTTCCCCCAGGCCCCTGCTCTGAGCAGGACCAATAGGTTTCTGCATGACTGGAGAGCCCCACTCTCCTCATTGACTTCCAGCTGCAGCTCTCAACTCCTCACGGGAGTCGCTGGGGAGCTTTAAACTACTGAAACCACCTCCACTCCTACCCCACCCCCACCCCCATGCCCATGTCATTGGTTCAGATTATGATCTGGCTGTGATCGTTTTTAGAAGCTACCCTGGTGATTCTAGCAAGCAGCCAGAGTTGAGCACGATTGGTTTGTGGCGAGCAGCTGGGTGGAGGCAGGGACTTGGCCCTGTGTTAGGCACTTTTCACCTATGGCCTCATGTGGTGGGTGCAAACCAGGGGCTCCCCTTTGTTCCTCAGCTGCCTGCCCTCCCACTGCATGCAGTTGCCCACCACAGAGGGTTGAATAGACTCCGAGAGGACAGGGACAGCCCCAGAACAGGGTGTGCAGAGATCCTACCCCATGCAGCTCTAGGCCCCAGAAGGCCTGGCCTGGGCACGATGGTGCGGAGCTACTCCCTGGCACCTGGGGAAACTTGGCCTCCTCCGAGCTCCCTCCTGCAGCGGCTTATCTGCGGGTCCTCTTGGTGGGTCTTGCTTCAGCTGCCCCAGCCTGTGCATCCACACCTGGCCTACCTCCCGGGCCTGGCGGCCTGGCCCCACTCCACCCAGCAGCCACTTCTGGGCCATTCCCCAGCTCGTTTCATTCAGCTGCTCTGGCCACCTTTCATTTCCTGGAACACACCAAAGTCTCCTCTGCCTCCCAGACTTGGCACTTGCTCTTCTGTCTGGACTGCTTGCCCCAGCCATCCCAAGGTCTTGCTGCAGTCATCAGCTCCTCACAGGGCACTCCTGACCGCTCTGTCGACCATGGGCCTGTCCATCAGTCCCTCTCACACCACAGCAGAGATTGTCCTCATTGCACCTGGGCAGCGGTTTTGTTCATTGGTTTCTTACTGCTTTGTCATCCAACTTGCCCACTGGAATGTGACATTCATTGAGGCACAGACTGTCCTTCATGATCATCATCGAACCCCCTGGTCAGCCTGGCATGGGGCCTGACACATGGTAGGTGCTCAGTTAATACTTGTCGACTCATTGATGAGAACCGGAGGGGGAGCAAACCTGGGAAAGGAGGCAGTGGCCATCTGGGGGCATGTGACTTCCTGGGTGACATTGGCAGGTGCGGGCACATGGTGGTTGAGGAGGCCACCCAGGAAGAATGTATGACTGAGACAGGAGCCAAAGGTGGAACCTTGGGGGCCATCTCGATGGGATGGGTAGAAGACTAGGAGCTTGAGGAGGGACCGTTGGGGAGAAAGAAAACCTGGCATTGTCATCACATCCTGGAGGAGGAGGCACCTGTCTGTGGGGCAGCACCTGACAGTTGTGGCCTCGGTGAGGGCAGTGCTGGAAATCTGCAGCGACCACCCTGGGAGCCCGGCCAGGGCCACCGAGCACCGGGGAGGTGAGGAATCAGGAAGTGGGGCTGGGTAGGACCCATGTTTACATGCCGCCAGGAGCCAGCTGAAGCTGAGACACAGGAGCGCGGCCTGGGCACGCATCTTCATCAGCGTCTGGTGTTCCCTGGCAGGGCTTAGGCCATCTGCGCAGCTGGCAAAGGTGACAGGTGGTCCAGGACTGGGATTGGCCTTGCAGGAAGAGCAGAAAGACAAGAAGACCTGAGCGTGTGTTGACCAAAGAGGCAGAGGAGTCCCTCTGGGGGCCGGGCCAACGGGCTTCCTGGCCTGGGCACAGTGACAGATGGGCAGAGTGGGATTGGAGAGCAGGTGTTTGGGAGTAAAAATCCCAGCAAGCCTGTAGTTTGGTTAGGAATCCATACCATGGACCTTCTGCATTCTCAGCTTTAACATTTGTAGTCTGGACCGTTAGCAAGGGCCCTAAAGTTCCCAGCCTGGAGCCGACTGTAGTCATTGCCCTCTTTTCTGAACTTCTGAGTCTGACTCTCCTGCCAGATGGGCCCCGGCCCCCCAGCCCTGCTGCTCTGGGGTCCTCACTGCCCACGGTATAGGAGCGAAGTCTCTCAGACCTGTGGAGTTTCATTAGAAGTTTGGGTGTGGGGGCGCCTGGGTGGCTTAGTCGGTTAAGCATCCGACTCTTGATTCCAGCTCAGGTCATGATCTCAGGGTCCTGAGATCGAGCCCTGCGTTGGGCTCCGAGCTTAGTACGGAGTCTGCTTGTCCCTCTCCGTGCCCCCTGCTTGCTGTCATGTATTTGCTCTCTTTCTTTCAAATAATAAATAAAAGCTTTAAAAAGAAGAAGAAGAAGAAATTTGGGTGTGGAGGGTCAGGTTTGGGTTTTGTTTCTTTAAAAAAAAAAAGTGGCCCATGCAGAACTGCAGATAGTTTGTGTAGCTACTCTGCCCTGAAGGAGGGAGCGTATATCTCCACAAGGCACTCCTTTGGTATGGGCTGTGCACTGACTTCCTTCCAGAGCCTACAGTTTGGGGGGAGGGGTGACCTGACAGTGGAGAAACCTGGCAAACCCACGGCCTCGGCCAGGGGATCCAGGCCAGCATTAGCAGTGTAAGTCAGGGTGACAGCACACACATCCCCATAGGATCAGGAGGGCACTTTACTCTGGGCTCTTCCTCACAAAACCCAACACCCCAGCCTTATCATGGAAAAACATCTGACGAACCCAAGCTGCAGGAGATTCTACAAAATTCCTGACCAGTCCTCCTTGAAACTCTCAAGGTCATCAAAAACAAGGAAAGTCCGAGAAGCTGTCCCAGCCAAGAGCAGCCTAAGGAGATGTGACGACTACATATCCTGTGGGATCCTGGATGGCCTCCTGGGACAGAAAGGGCCCTTGCGGGAAAACTAAGGCAATCTGAATCAAGGGTGGACTGTGGTTAACTAGCAACGTATCAGTCCTGGTTCCTGAATTGTAACAAATGTCCCATTCTGGTGTAAGATGTTACCAACAGGGGAAATGGGGTGTAGGGTCTATGGGAATTCTATTATCTTTGTAACTTTAAATCTAAAAAAATAAAGGGGGTTGTTTTTGTTTTTGTTTCAAGAAAGTGCAAAACTGGGTTAGACTCTGCTGGGTTCCGTATCTCATTATTTACCAGAGGGCCTGGGTTCATCTGGCACCCAGGGACCTCTGCCTCATGTGGCTGAAGGCCTGGTGTTTTTTACCTGCCTGTTGTCACCCTCCAGCAACCAGAGGAATGGAGCGAAGCTCACTGCTCTATCTCTGTGCCCAGAGCAGTGCCCAGCACTCAGTGGCTGCCCCCTAGCATGGCACGTGGATGGGTAAGGGTGGGCATGTTGGTTCTCTTCTCTGGGCCTCCTCCTGCCCCTCCTGTAGTGAAAGGACAAAGCTCCTTCTGCTCGGCCCCTCAGCCTTTGCTTCTCTCTGGGCCTCCTGGGAACCCACCTCCCCTCCCCTCTTAGTCTGAGTCCCTCTCGTGGCATGCTGTTGGTGGTCACTCTCATCACTTGAATGTATCACCAAGGAGAGGTGGGGACACCTACCTGTAACCCTGGATGTCTTTATAGTAACCTGTGCCGCACCCCCCCGCCCCAGACTTCAGCTGCTGCTGCCAGGGGGAGCCCCAGAGGCTTGACCGGGGCTGTGAAGGCAGGCGCTTGGCTGGCCTGGGACTTCGCTCCGCTCCAGCTTCTCCCCGAGCTCCCTGTCGTCTGCTTGGTAGTTGAGTTGTAGGTTTGGGAAAGTGAGGGACCCAACACTGGGTGGCACCAGAGCCCAGCAAGCCTTCCCACTCTGGGGCTCAAGTGGTGGAGAAACAGCTGGATGCAGCCAGCCAGCCACTGTTCGGCCCTCCCGCCTGCCTGTCTGGACCAGCTGTGGCTGCCCTCCCCTTGCCCTTGGAGCCCCGTCTCAGCCGGCAGATGGTGGGACTGATCGTCGTCGTTGCTTTGGTGATGGTGTCTGCAGGGTGCCATTAGCAACACAGTGTTTCTTCCTTGTTTTTTAAAGACTTTCTTTATTTGAGAGAGAGTGCGTGCACAGAAGCAGAGGGGGAACGAGAGGGAAAGGGAGAGAATCCCACGCAGACTCCGTGCTGAGCATGGAGCCCAAAGTAGGGCTTGACGTGGGGCTCAATCTCACGACCCCGAGATCATGACCTGAGTTGAAATCAAGAGTTGGACGCTTAACTGACTAAGCCATCCAAGCACCCCACATGGTGTTTCTTTTTAAACAGCCCCTTTTTTTAGGGGCGCCTGGGTGGCTCAGTCGTTGAGCGTCTGCCTTCGGCTCAGGTCATGATCCCAGGGTCCTGGGATCGAGTCCCACATCGGGCTCCCTGCTCAGCAGGAAGCCTGCTTCTCCCTCTCCCACTCCCCCTGCTTGTGTTCCCTTTCTCACTATGTCTCTCTCTGTCAAATAAAACCTTTTTTAAAAAAAATGAAAAAAAAACAGCCCCTTAAAAAAAAAAAAAAGAAATTAACAAAGGTAACATTTGTTCATTGTAGAAAATTTAAAAGTTTGCCAAAAGGTGTAACAAAAAACCAGTATAGATCCTGACCACCGGTGTCTGAGCCCACTTCCCAGAGGCCATGGCTTTTTGCGACCTCGTCCTCCTGAGCCCAGTTGGTCATCGTCCTGTTCACCGTCCCTGGCTCTCAGCCGGTTGACCATTGTGCACGTGTTCTCCCACACAGGGCACAGCTTGGGCTACGGCTTTGTGAACTACGTGACTGCCAAGGATGCGGAGAGAGCGATCAACACCCTGAATGGCCTGCGGCTTCAGTCAAAAACCATTAAGGTAAAGAGCTGCCATCGCCACCTTGGCCCTGGCCTGGGTGAGTGACCTCCCCTTACCTCACCCGGCTGAGGGGTCTCCCCCTTACTTCATCATCACTCTTGAGGGGACCACTCCTCAGAGCCCTGGTGCTTTGGGAGCATCTGATGGAGCTGAAGCAGTGCCTGTCAGACGCGTGTTGGGCAGGGACCGCCCTGGACCGTGCTGGTTCCTCTCAGCCACCTCAGCTCTACGAGCAAAGGGACGGTCACCAGGAAGGGCACTTACATGAGGGCAGTCCCCTCCCGGGCCCAGGGTGTGCCATCCTCGTGCCGAGCAAGTGTTTGTGCAGCCTTGCCCTCCCTGCCCCATCACGGCCGGGTCACTCATCCGTCCGGCAGGTGTTTATGGAGCCCCTGCTGGGTGTCAGAGAATAGATGAGTTCTCTGCCTTCATGGCGGGGCCTGTGTGTGTATACATGCACGTGCACACACATGTTCAGATCATACCCCAAAGATCTGAAAGTCACGCGTGGCAGAGGTAGAGGGCTGGGGGACGTTCTGTGGGGTGGCTTCATGTTGACCAGTGGCTTGAGCGAAGCAAGGAGCTGGGCAGCGCAGCTGGCTGGGGGGATCGGGCGGGGGGGGGGTGGCTCAGGCTGAATGCCACCACAGTCACTCCCAATTCAAGGGCTGTGGCAGCTTCCTGGGACGAGTTGGCAAGTCCTCCAGGCCTCACAGGATGGCTTCGTGTTCTTCTCAGCCTGCTCTCACTTACCACCCCCTCCTTTTCTCAGTCCCAAGCCCTGCCTCCTCCCCATCCCCATCCCCAAGTGTCTGTTTGCAGGCTTCTGTGATCCTGGGCAGCTCCAGACCCAATCTGGGACTAACTTTTTGTGTTCCTGACCTTTACTCCCTACTGAGCCCTCCTTTAGAATACGTGTCCTCCCATTGCCCCAGGCTGGTCCCTTGACCTAGCTTCCTGCAGCAGCTTGGCAGGCACCGTGCCTGCCTGCATGGTCTCCCTCGACAGGAAGCCACTTGGACTGAGACTGCCCTCTCTCAGCCTTTGGTGGACCTGCCAGATCCTCCCACCCCATCTCCCATCACTCTGATTCATGTGGGTGCCCACAAAGGTCCCTCTTGGGACCTCTACCATGGCTGGGCTTCCCAAGCTCCCCTGGGCATCAGAACCATGTGGGGTGCTTGTATAATAAAGGTTCCCAGGGTTGCAGCTTGGGCCTCCCAAGTCACACTTCGGGGTGGCCCTGGGAGCCCGTATTCCCATCTGCTAGGGAAGTCTTACAGTCTGGCTGTTGAGGGCGCTGTTCCGTGTCTGCTGTTGAACTGTTCGTGATATGGATTGCTCAGTGGTTTAATCATCCCCAGACCCACGGAAACACTCCTCAGCAGACTTCCCAGGCCTGTGTGCACATAGACCCTATTGTGTGCTCCCTGAGGACAGCAGCGCAGCCCACATATCTCTGTGGCTAGCTCAGACTCCGAGAGGGGCCTTCCCCTGTGGGGGCTGGTGAAGGAAACCACATATTACGGCCTTTCCACATGTCAGGTTACTGGTTCCTCTCCACCAGCTCCAGGTTGTTTATTCTCAGCCCAAAGCTCTCAGTCTGTTAGGAATTATCTTCTGCATTTAGAAAATGTTTGCAGATGCCAGGAGAGCAGACAGTTATTCAAATAGATGCAGAAAATTCATCGTTATACAACAAGTATGTTCTAGGGGCCACGTCCTCTGCCTGGTGCTGGGTCCCATGGCCCACGGCTGCCCTCAGATAGCCCACTTGTTAACACAGATGTTAATTCTGAGACCACTATCTGATCGTACCTGGGATGGCCTTCTCCCAACGTAGGGAGCACCAGAGAGGTTCCCTCAAGAAAGTCAGAGTTGAGATCTGGGGGATGAGGAGTTAGGGGTAGGGAGGGCCAGGGTGGGGACACGGGGGGATCCTTGGCAGAGGTGTCTGCAGGGGCCAAAGTATGCCTCTTGTGGTGGGGCAGAAGGCAAGGGTGGCCACGCTGGAGGAGACTCAGTGGCTGGCACGTTGTGGCAACTGCAGGTTATCCCCAAGGTTGAAGCCCCATTTCTCACCACGAAGGCAGGACCTTTCCAAAGGCTCGTCTGCCCCCCAGGCTCTGAGGTCCCGCACCCCACAGCTCACCTGGCTGTGCCTGGACCTCACCAGCATTCGCTCTGTCCCCTTTGGTTCTAATGTCATTCGTTGATCCGAGTAGGGAGTGAGGAGTCTCCCTGTCCCTGTGCCCTGTAACAACAGCATGGGCAACCCCGGTGAGGGGGCGTGTGCGGAGGCGACAGGCTGAGTGGGGCATAGGCGCCAGTCCTGTGTCATTTCCTGGCCAACACCTGTCGAGGGCTTACAGTGGGCCAGGTCCTTCCGAACCTTGTCTCCATTTTCCTCACCACAGCCTGGGAGAGATGATCCCCAATTTAGGCTTGAAGAAGCTGATGCTTCGAGTAGTGACAGGTCTCCCATGGTCCAGAGGTAGAGAGGGGCAAAGCCAGGGTTGGAAACAGGTGCTGTGGCTCTGGGCGCTTGACACCCCACTGCCAGACCGCTTCCCCGGCTCAGCGTGGGAGATAAACACCGGGAACCAGAACGGTATGCTTTGACTAGCTGTGAACAGAGCCGGGGAGACGGCGGTGCAGGCAGGCAGGCATTAGTAGTAGTAACAGCAACTGCTTTTGTCCCCTCGTTCAGCGGTGGCTCGCTGCCTGCTTGCTGTCCACCTGCATCTGTTCTAGGTGCTGGTGATACCACAGCAAACACAAAAGTTTTGCCCTCATCAAGTGTGCTACACGGTTAAATAAGTAAGAGGTAGAGTATGTCAGATCAAGATGCATGCAGTGGAGAAACTTCCCCAGGGGAGGGGGACTGGGCACTGCTTGTGGGCGGAGGGGCTCCATGGCCAATCAGGTGGTCGGGGAAGTGGAGTTTCTCAGGGCTGCCACCACAAAGCACCACAAATGGTGTTTGTGTGGTTGGGGAGTGTCAAACAACTGAAATTTGTTCTCACGGTTCTGGAGGCCGTAAGTCCGAGATCAAGGTGTGGGCAGATTGGTTCCTTCCTGGGCCGTGAGGGAGAATCCATCCTGGGTGCTCCCCTGGCTTGGGGGTCGCTGGCCGTCTCTGGCGCTTCTGGGCTCAGGGAAGCCTCACCCGGACGTCTGCCTTCATCTTCACATGGCATTGAGCCTGTGTGCGTCTCTGGCCAGTCTCCCCCTTTTTGCTGAGGACGCAGTTATTGGGTTTGAGGCCCACCCTGCTCTGGTGTGACCTCATCTTCATGAATGACATCTGCAACGACCCTCTTTCCCAATAAGGTCACATTCTGCAGTGCTGGGGGTTAGCACTGCGACATATGAATGTGTTCAGCCTTTCATAGGAAGGTTTCTGGAGAACGTGACAGGAAAAGACCTGCGTGGGGCGAAGGAGCCGGTGATGCCGAGAGCTGAGGAAAGAGGTTCTGGACCTTGTGTCATGGAGCTTACTGGGTGCTAGGTGTTCTGGTGCAGTCTCCTTGGATGCTGACCTGACTCTGAACTTGATAGTGGTTGAAGAGAAGGAAAGCTACGGTGTTTGCCATGGGCCCTGAAGAACCTGTTGTTGAAAGGAGTCGAAGCGCGTTTGGCCGTCAAAGGCATCTTCCCTCTGGGACTTCATCAGGGGACGATCATAGTCCGTACCAACCTCTGCGCCGCTTCACCGGGGCCAGGGTCTTGGTTTGGAGGTGCTCTTTGCCACTGTGTCCTTCATTAAAAGCCAGGGGCAGAGCCCAGATGCAGCCCCATCCAGGCAAATCTCTGGCCTGACCAGACAGTTCTGGGAGGCGCTCCCTGTGGACCCAGCACAGAACAGCCAGAGTCCTGGCAGGCCTGCCTTCCCCTTTTAGCCCTCCTGCCCGAAACAACGCCACTGCCTGGGGCCTTTGGTAAAATGGGACAGCCATCTGGCAAGGGTTTGAATGGGGGTGGGTTCTGCAGGCTGGTTGTTGCAGACCCAGAGAGTTTAGGCCCAGATGTGTGAGAGAGCGTTGACACACCATTCTTTGGAAGTCGAGGAGTGTGACCAAGCTCCAGTGAACTGGCCAGCCACCGCCTCAGTGGGGAAGGGTGCTGGGGAGTCCCTGCAGGCCAGGGTGGCCTCTGTCTCAGGGGACAATGCCACGTCTGCCCCAGGCCTTGGATGCATCACTGAGTGACCACAGCGTTCCTGTACTGTAGACCTAACCAAGGTGCCTCGGGCCTGGACACAGCACAGGGAAGCTTCCAGGAAATGTGCAGCTTGTGCAGCACTACTTGCTTGGAGGCCACCAGCCCCTGACGGGACCTGGTGCCCTGGGGCATCCTTCTAGTCAGGGCCACTTCTGTTCCATTCTCGTCTGACGTCCAGCCTCCATGATCCTTGGCGCCTCTGGGCAGGGAAGCTGGGCTCTGACCACACACACGACTTCTCTTTCCTTCTCTATTGCCTGCTCGACTGCTTTCTGCTCTGCTGGCAAAGGCTGTGTCTGTCGTCCCCTCTTAGGGCATGACGTGGGTTCGGGGTCAGCAGCACATGAAGGAAGGGGTACGTGTGTGCTCGGCCCGAGGAACCACACCTGTGCCTCTCCTGGCAGGCCTGAGCGTTGTGGTGAGAACACACCTGTGCCTCGTGCTGCCCAGTGACACCTGAAAGGTTGTGTCTGCTCCTGGGTTATGGTTTCAGGCTCCGTGTCCTCTCAGCTTTGTGACCTGACTCAGCACATTATTTGGCATAGGTCCAAGTCCCCCACCCTTCCAGAGCCCCCTTCCCAGCTTCCTCATTTCCCAGCCTCCTAACTCGTTCAGACTTGGTCCTGACACTCAGGTGTGATCAAGGCCCTTCTCTCCAGGCCTCTCCTTTGCAGACAGAGGGGCCCTGCTCCTTCCCAGCAGGGGTGTGGCCTCAGTCCCATCCCTCCTCCTGGCCAGCCATGGCGGTGGCCCTGACCTGGGAAAGCATGAAGGCCTGCCTGGCCGCTGGCCCCTGAAGCCTTCCCGCTCCAGGACACACACAGACCACTTTATCGAAGCCGCTGCCGAAGTTCCTTGCAGGCTTTCTTCAGTTTTACAAAACGAAGACCCATGGAGTCATTTAATATCGAACACTCGAGTGTTGGACTGCAGGCTCCCCCAGCAGCCCTGGGTCGCCTCTGGGCTCCGGTGGCAAGTTGGCCTGCGGGTAGGTGGGTGGCGCCCTTCCGGTGGCGCCCAGCTCTAGAGCCACTGCCCTTCGAAGGCTCCTCGCAGGCAGCACTGGGTCCTGTCCCCAGGCTGCTCACTGTCAGAGAGGGTGCGGCCCCGGTAGGAGAGACAGCTGGGTTGAGTGGTGGCCCTGTCTGCCGCCAGCTGTGGGCCCTCAGTCTCTTGGCTTTGAGAACTTGGAATATGTCTGCCTCCCCGTGGAGTGTAAAATCTAGGCGAGAAGATGCTAGGGGGTGTCCATCCGGCCCGCTGCTCGGCCCAGGTGAGCCTGCTCGCACGTACCGCCACAGGTAATGAGTGTTGGCATGGTTTCTCACCAGAAGGGTGGCTTTTTCTTGCCTGAAAAGTTAACCCCACCACCCGATGCTTTGGCCGCACACCTGCCCTAACCCCAGAAAGTGGTTTTATCTTCAAGGTGTCGTATGCTCGCCCGAGCTCAGAGGTCATCAAAGACGCGAACCTGTACATCAGTGGGCTCCCGCGGACCATGACCCAGAAGGACGTGGAGGACATGTTCTCTCGGTTTGGGCGAATCATCAACTCCCGGGTCCTTGTGGATCAGACCACAGGTACAGTGGGTGGCCCGGATGCGGGCTGCGGGTCTCCTCTCGGCGGGGGCCAGAGTTTCCAGGAAGACAGGCTGCTGCTTGAGTTTCGGGGCCATAGTTATTCCCCTGGGGAGGACAGAATCCAAATGAGAAGACCTTGGCTTTTGTTTTACGAGGCTGGGGAGGTAAAAATGGTAGTAAAACCGCCCCTGTGTTAGGCCAGCATGTTATGGTGAAAATACCAAGTGATCCTGGCCCCTTCCTTCAAGCACCCAAATGTCCCGGCCTGGCTTGTGAATGGGTTGGAAAGGCCACCAGTCAATCATTCACTGCTGCTCTTCTTGCAGGCACATGGTGTGCAGTGTGGGACAGTCTTCACTCACGATCCAGAGTTCCCACTTTTCACTGAGCCACAGGGTGGCTCTTTCTGAGGAGCCGGTCTCCAGTCTCCATGATTTGGATGCCCATTCCCCCCCGCCCTCCCCCGCCTTGGGTAGCACATTCAAAGCTCAGAGAGCTCAAGGCAGTAATTCCCCTCCCTGACGATCCTGGCCACTTCACCAGCCCCTCTTAGGTCGTTTCAGCCCAGGAGCTTAGCAGCGTGGGCTCTGGGCTTTGCTGGAAGCAGTGAGGCACAGCTGAGCTGAGGACGCCCCCGCCCCCGGGGAGCAGCCCTGTGCAGGAGACTGGTGCCGGTCCTCACCGTGCGGCCTAGGGACTGGAGTCGGGACGTCCCGTCCACTGCCCAGCCCTGTGCGTGGCGCTGTGTGGGGAGCGGTGAGCTTGGGCCGCACCTGCTTTAAGACCCTTGGTTCTATTCCCACCACGAGTGGGAACCTGCTGACACACTGGCAAGGAAGATTTTTGCTCGTGGAGCTCAACAAAGCCATTGGAAATCTCTGCGGTTGATTTTCATGTTCTTCCAACACAGTGTGTTCACCACCCCCTTGGCTGTGGTATTAAAGCAAACCCTGGGTAGTTTGGTCACAGGAAGTCCTAATTCCGAGGTGACCTCCCTTCTAAGAGACCAGCAGCACCCCCAGGAGATCCCAGAAAGCAGGTGGGCTGGGCCTTCCTGGCTTGTGACAGGTGGGGGTGGAGGTGTGCACACATTTTCCTGTGTCCCCCTGAGCTGTGCTTTGGGGTAGGTGGCCTGGCCACCTGCCCTCCCTTCCTCCACCCCCTCTGTGGAAGCTTAGCTCCTCATATGCTGGCCCTGCTGCCTGGCTGTAGTGCTAGGCTAAGGCCTGTCCTGGAGAGGAGTGGACAGCTCGGGTCCCAGGACCAGAGGGGGAGGAGGGCCTTCTGGAGTGTGGTCCACACGTGCAGCTCGCTGGCATTTCACAGGAGCTCTGGGTAGCCCTGTGCCTGGTGCAGACACCTGCTCTGACGCCAGGCTATGCTGGAGGAACTAGGACCACACCACGGCCTCTATTCTGCACCTTTGCCGTGGGGTAGGGGTGGGATGGGGTGGGGTAAGGATCCCATTTACTCGGTATCAAGCCCCCCTGATCTGCACCAGGACAGTTTCCTGTGGTCCCTAAAGCTCCCCTTTTACCTTCAAGTGCCAGTTGAGAGAGAACAATCCAGTCGGCTGGTCTGTGCACGTGTTTATCCCCAGGCCCACCTGTGTGGGCTGCCTGGGGACCCGGATGGCATGACCGTGCTGGCCCACGTTCTGCTTCCATGGCCCTCCTTTTCCTCATGCCACACGTCCTGCTTTGCCTCTGCTCGTCTCTGTCCAGCCCAGCATGACTGAGTGGAGCTGGCTCTCTCCAAGAACACCCCTGCCCCAGCCACCTGGCTTTCCCCAGGGGCTCCTGCCACCCTGAGAGAGGTCACTTCTGCAGACAGTTCCCCTCAGCCATTTGTGGGCCATTTTGTCTCCTTTCCCTCTGTAAGACTGCTGTCTCTTGGAGGGGGGCACCTCAGGATTGGAGGGCTCCAGGCTCGGCTGTGAATTCAGTGTGGCATCCACGGGAGCTTCACTCTCTCGCAGGCATCCCACCAGCCTCTGCCGCTTCAGAGGAGGGGACTGTCTTCACAGTCCTTGCGAAGGGTGGGGGGGGAGGGAGCCCCTGTGCACAGTCCTGCCCTAGCCCAGGCTGTTGAATTGGAGAGTTAGAAAGGTGAGCCCCCAGGACTGTAGGTTTCCATTCCCTCCTCTACTCCAGAGGGGGCCACCCAGCGGGGCTTCTCTGCCGGCACCCAGGGAGCCCCGAGGGGCCGGAGCAGAGACCAGCATGGTTGGCAGGTTTGCGTGTCCAGTTGGCCTCCAGGTGATGGGCCTTGTAGCGTGGAAGGCAGGGGGCAGCTCTCTTGAGAAAGCTTAACCTTCCTTGTTGACAGAACTTAATTTTTAAATTTTCTTTGCCTTCTTACCCAGTTTAATTGTGAACTTTATAGTTTACTCATCTGGAAATCGTGCCATTCATTGATATCTGCTCTTGATTCTGAAAACACTAGAGGAAAAAAAACCACCACAGGGCCCCCTTCAAAAGGTGTATGTTCATCAGATCATTTAGTGAACGTGTTTTCCCTTTCGCTAACTCTCTCTTTCCTGGGTTCTCTTCATTTCACTTGGGCAGTTTCCATTTGAAAGTCATTTTACAAAACCGAACAGGGAAACCGCCACGGCATACACACTCGCTCTCTGCTTGATGGCAAGGTCCTTGTCTGTAGAACGGAACCGGCTCCCTGAAGGTGGCTTTCTGCAGGAGCCAGCCAGCTACGGCTGTCGGTTACGTTTGCCTCAGGGTGAATCTCCATCCAGGCGTCCGTCTGTCAAAGCTGCCGTTCATGCTGTTCAGCCAATAAAAACAGTGTATGTTGAGTGTGTGGTTTTAGGTGCTCCTTCTGAACTGAAATTGGAAAATGAGCTCAGACTCTAGAATTTTCTTGGTACACGTGTGAATTGCCGGGTCTGTTCTCACTAATTCAGTGTTTCTGGCTGTGTGAATTTTAAATTTATATTTCAACAGTCATGGAGCCAAGGTGGAGGCAGCCTTGAGGCCCCTAGGAGCAGCTGTGTGGTCTCCCGGGCTGCTGTGCTGGGGGGCCGCCAGGAGGGGGAGTTTCCCAGTTGGAAGAGCTGGGGTATGTGCTTTCAGACTCCCTGTGGAGGGTCCACGGTATGTTACAGTTGTAAACAAAGAATCCTTGGCCCGAGGGTCCCTGGCTGCTGTCTGGTTGCTCGAATGGGGCCGAAGTGGTGCATCCAAGACAGGCATGGGATTCTAAGCCCAGAGTGGGCAACTGTGCCTCTCAGTGACACTTGTCACTTCGGCATCCCCCTGGCATGTCTGAGTCTCTCTGTGCCCCTCTGTGGCCTTTGGGCCAGTGGGGAGACCCTCACCCTGTGCCCATTGTGGGGCAGTTGGTGGGACTCTGTGGGAAGGGGTGAGGAAAGGTGCGGGAAGTGGGAGCTGCCTGGGGGACATCTGGTGTGCTCACGTAGCTGGTGGCCTGGGCTGTCCTGCTTTTTAATAATTGTCATTCACTGCATGCTGAAGGCCTTTGTCTGGAGAAGAAAATGTGACTTCAGACAGGCTGTGACTGGCAGTCGAGATGAGTGTCTGGGATAGGGCTATCTACCACAGTCCCTCCCCCCACCCCCCACTTCCACCCCAGTACACATCCATGACTCCTGCCATGGCATCTCACTCTGACTGGCCCTTGGCTGTCCCCTCTCCACTGCGCTTTGACCTTCACACTCGACCCCCTTTTTCTTCTCCCCAGAGAAGGAGCCGGTCCTCTTCTACAGCTCCACATTCCCTCACCCCAACCCCACCCCGTTTGTCAAGTTCTGCAGGGGACAGTTCTCATCCCTCCCAGGCCTAGAATGTAGACGGGTCAGGGTGGAGCATGGCTGAGCCCCCTTCTGCCCGGTTTGCTAGGTCTAACACTCATTCCAGACCAGACACCGCCTTTAGCAGTTGCGCCTTGGATCTCAGGCAGCCTGGTCCCGGTCCACATTCTTGCTCTGTCGAGAGATTGGGTTACATCGGGGCCCCAAGGCTTGACTTCGGCTGGCTCGGTCTAGGTAGCAAGAGGCAGTGCCTCCCCGAGGCAGCTGGAGGCCGGGACAGGGGGCCCTGGGCCTTCCCATGCAGGAGCAGGACAGCTGTGGAGTGGGCCCGAGGCAGGGACCTTAGAATGCAGCACCCAAAAGGTGAGTGAGGTGAGGGCAGGAGCAAAGGGCTGCCGGGTGAGGCTTGTTTACTAGGACTCCGTGCCCTCTGGGGATGACGGGGAAGGAGACAGCCTGCAAAGGACCCACCATCACTCCTTGTCCACAGCGGCCACTCCCGGGACCTGCTGGCAGGACAGGTGGGGTGGGGGGCAGGGGAGCGCGGAGTGCAGGGAGGGCCCCCTCAGCCCCGACCTCGTCGCCCGCCTGCCCTGCTTCTCGGCCCGGCCGCTCACCTGCACTTCCATGGGCACCTGGCGTGGAAGGAGCGATGGCGGGTGGCGTCTCTTCCCACATGGTTTTGAGAAAGAGGTTTGAGTGTCTCTTTGGGAGATCTGTCCGCAGGATATCGTTCGGCAGAGACTGTAGCTGCTGCTGCAGCTCAGGAGGAATTCTGAAGCGTTAATCTTTTATCGGTCAGTGTTTTTTTAAATTCATTCATTCATTTCCGTATATAGGTTTAATTTTTGCTTGCCTCATGAAGGGAGCATCCGACTTGAAGCGCAGCAGACTGACTGACTTGACTTTTGCTTTTCAGTTTTAAAAATCGTTGCTTTCCCCCCCTAACTCCGTTTCTGTTGGTTTGTTAAAAAGGTTTGTCCAGAGGGGTTGCGTTTATCCGGTTTGACAAACGGTCGGAGGCAGAAGAGGCAATTACCAGTTTCAATGGTCATAAACCCCCAGGTTCCTCCGAGCCCATTACAGTGAAGTTTGCAGCTAACCCCAACCAGAACAAAAACGTGGCGCTGCTCTCCCAGCTGTACCACTCGCCCGCCAGACGGTTCGGAGGCCCCGTTCACCACCAGGCGCAGAGATTCAGGTGGGTCGGGAGGCGGCGCTCTCACCAGCCCAGCTCTGCTCCCCGAGGCCCACTGGGCCCGTGAGGCTGGTCGGAGTCACTGCGTGTCTCCGGGCCCCCACCTCCATCAGAAGGTATCTGTGGGAAAGGATGGTTTGTTTCCATCCGAGTCTCGTCAGAAGTGGAACCAGAAAGGTGGTTCGGTCTCCAGCCAGCCCCGGGGAGGGGAGAGTGCACAGCACTCCAGGGTACGGCGTCTGGTGGCGTCTGGTGACCTGAGCGGGGCTGTGAGTGTAAAAGCGGGAAGACGCAGCCTCAGGCGCGCAGAGGTGAGAGCTGTCGCGCTCCCCAGCGTGCAGGGAGCCCTTGCTCCTCCACCTCCCCATGGGTTTGTTTGCATCTCCAAATATCACATGGCTTCTGATTAAAAGCCCCGTCCGGGAAGCAAACGGTTTTCCGACATTGCTTCATCTTTCCAGACTGAAAATGACTCCAGTTGCCAGGATCTTGTAGAACAGACAATGAGAGTCCGCAGCTTGGGCTCCCAAGTCGGGATGTCCCGTCTCATAAGTAGCGGCAGTCCCGATGGACAGGCCCTTGGTTTTGTTTTTGTCGAAACCTATAGCAGTGGCATGAGGGTTTATCTCAGGTAGGTTAGGGGCCTTTTTCTCTATGACTGCGCAGGTTTCCCATCTTTGTTTTAAGCGGTGAGGTTGGGTAAAACCCTGCTCGTCGGTGCAGAGGCCATTTGGGGAGGCACTATTTTCAGCACGTAGTAATGCAGAGTTCTCAACTCGGCTCAGGTTCCAAAGCTGGCCTTCCCTCGTTGGCTTTTCTGGTTTAAGGACAAAGGGAGGGGCAGTGTCTTGGGGCGGAAGTGAGCTCAATCCATTTTTGAAGGTCAGCGAACACAGTCTGTGTCACTGCTGATCAGGTGGGATGCATGGACAGCCGCATGCAGCGGGTTCCCAGTAACCAGCCAGCCAGGGAAGGGCGGGGAGGGGCTTTGGTCACAGGAACAAGGAACAGCAAAGAAAGAGGACCAGAGCAGCCAGAAATGCTGGCCGGGCAGGAAAAGGGGTCTCGACAACCAGAGTGGTTCACAGTGAGAAGAGCCGGAGGGCAGCATGGGTGGCCGGGGAGGTGGGAGGGAAGACCTGCAACCAGAAGGCGGACTCAGTAAGAGGAAGAGAGGCCCAGCCGGGGAGAGAGTTTGCAGCCAGGTCTTCTCACAGCAGGAAGCCTCCCAAATAAAGGAAGGTTCAGCTCTCCTTTGTACCATCAGAGAAAAGAATGGGAAGGTGGGTTTCATGGTGGTCAGGATGAAAGAAACCAACTCCAATGAGCTGGAGAAAAACCAACTAATGCTAATTAATAGGAATGAGGCGTCAGGTTACTTTCAGTACAACAGGTACATGAAGATTCAGGTTAACTGTCATAACTCGGGCTCATGTTTGATTTCCCACAAAACTGGGGCAGGGGACGAGGTCCTCTTTCCAGTTTTAATTGAAAACTAGCTTGGCTTACTGTCACAAAGATACAAGGGTGCTTTTTCTCACCCCCACTTCAGTGACATTGTGATCACTGTTCCAGACAGAGTCAAGTCCACTAACAAGCCAGCTGAGTCATTTAACCAACTCAGGCATCCCGGTGCAGGCTGTTTACAAGACTTTTGTACATTCAGAGCCACAGCCAGTCATGTCTTGATTCTTCCAAACCCTCATTGAAAAGAATCTCTGGATAAGCAGGCTGCACCTGGGGAACTGGTCACTCTTGTCTCATGTCTGTCAAAAGAATGAATCTGTTGAATGGCTCTTGAAGGCACCTGCTCACCCCTGGGTCAGCACCACAGCTCAAAGCCCGATTTTATTTTAGAGCAGGTCATGCTTCTTGGCCCCACGGATGCTGTATCACACTCAGATATTCTTAAACTGACCCAAATCCATTTTTCTGAAACCTTTAGAGGGCCATGTGCCTTCAGCAACAACTTTGTCATCTCCCTTAATTCTGTTGCAATGGCCACACGTTTGTAGAAGGCTTATTTTTTATGCAACTGAAAGCATTGTTTTGGAAAGGGTCCCACATTTTTGGTAGGCTTGGTGGACTTGCAGTTCACGGCCATCACTTCGGCCCCCGGCCCTTCTGGCATGCTGTGAGCCGGCAGCGGAAGGTGGCCTGGAGCCATGGGAAGGAATTCCCGGTGCCCTGCATTGGCCCTTCGCAGGGGTGTGCTCACCTGGGACCCCTCTGACAGGGGCAATCAAGATGAGGGCAGGGTACGATGTTTGGGGGCGGGGGGAAGAAAGAAAGAAAATCCGCCGCCCCCCCCCCCCCCGCCACCGGCCAAACACGTACACACATACAGAGACATAGGGTGTGAAGAGTGAGTTTCCTCTAGGGAGATCTGAGGGTGTAACAACACCTAGGAGGACGTGGAGAAGCTTCCATCCTTTAAATGTGGGAAGCCCAGGAATGACTAAACAGGACCCCCCTCCCCCCAGCGATAGAAGGGCTGAAGGGAGCAGCTGGTCACCAACAGGCCATCACTCCGAGGGACTTGGTTGAAGCTCTGCCCCTCTGCAGGCGACAAGTGTCTCTCCTCAGGGTCAACTCTCTGCAGAGCAGGGAGCAGCCGCCCCCCCCCCATTGAATTCCTGTTTGTGACCGATGGGGGTGTGCCAGCCTTGCCCGAGCCATGCCCCCACCCCTGCATCGGCACACCAGCCTGCATGACCTTGACCTGCATGCTGTGCTCTCTGTTTGCTAGGTTCTCCCCTATGGGTGTAGATCACATGAGTGGGCTTTCTGGTGTCAATGTCCCGGGCAACGCGTCTTCGGGCTGGTGCATCTTCATCTACAACCTCGGGCAGGACGCCGATGAGGGGATCCTCTGGCAGATGTTTGGCCCCTTTGGGGCAGTCACCAATGTGAAAGTGATTCGCGACTTCAACACCAACAAGTGCAAAGGCTTTGGCTTTGTGACCATGACAAACTATGAAGAAGCCGCCATGGCCATAGCAAGTCTGAACGGCTACCGCCTGGGGGACAAAATCTTACAGGTTTCCTTCAAAACCAATAAGTCCCACAAATAACTCGCTCATGCTTTTTTTTTTTGTACGGAATAGATAATTAAGAGTGAAGAAGTTGAAACTTTTTTGTTAGTGTACAACTCATTTTGCGCCAATTTTCACAAGTGTTTGTCTTAGTCTAAATGAGAAGTGAAAAGGTTTTTATACTCTGGGATGCAACCGACATGTTCAAATGTTTGAAATCCCACAATGTTAGACCAATTTAAGTTTCTTAAGTTATTTCCTTTAAAATATATATTAAACAGAAATCTAAGTAGACTGCATTGACTAACCAGTCCCTCGGGACGGTGGTGAACCTGAAGCATGCTTTAACTTCTAAGACTGTCTAACACTCGTTTCATTCGGTGTCTCCACAAACTGGATATAAAAAAAAAAAAAAAAAAACTTTTTAGTTTTAGTTTTCAAACTAAAGATGTTAGACAGATGCTGAGTGTGCGTTTTCTCAACCGCTTCAACATTTTAAGCGATTTCTGCTTTGGTTGACAGGAAATTGCTTTCCCCAGCAGGTGCCATTGCCACTCCTGCTCACTCAGCCCCGGGGCTCTGCAGCGGTGCCATCCGATGGGGGGGGCCGCCACCGGGGAGGGGGGCCGCACGCCGGGCCGCGCCGGGCCCTCCAGAGAAGGACACGCACAGGTTTCGCAAGCCCAGGCGCCAGTGGGAACGGACCAAAGAGTTTCAGGGAAACTCCAGTAGATTCCAGAGTCAGACCTAACTCCAGGCGCGCCTGAAGACGTGCTGCTGATCCTCTGACATCCCGAATTTCTGTGCACACGTTGCATGCACGGTGCCCCGCACACCGGGCGCTGGTGTTCCCAATCATTTCTCCACTTTTCCCAGAGCAGTTCACACAGCTCGAATGCCTAAGATCGCTCTATATTTTAAGAACACGGAAACATTTGAGCATTGTATTTCTCGCATCCCTTCTCGTGAGCGCTAGACTTGTTCCTATTTTAGTCGGATTTTGTTTTGAAACTTTGCTTTCGTATGAACACTCAGCAGAAAAGTACTTACTTCTTGCCAGTTATCTATTAACAACAACAAAAAAAAAACAAAAAAAAAAAACAAAAAAAAAAACCTTTGATTTGTAGTTTTAAAGATTAACCCTCCCAAGTTCTCTTCATAACTGCCTTGACATTCTGGGTTGTTCTGTTCTGTTAATTTTCTTTTGCTTTTTTGTGTTTTTTGTTTGTTTTTACTTTTGCATTTAAGACCATTAAATTTGATTTTGTTTTGCTCAAATTTTGTTTTGTTTTTTATTTTACCTTTTCTTTCTTTTTGGCTAGGTAAGGTCCAGACGGCCAGCATTCAGGGAGGATTTATAAAAGATCTTAAGAAACAAAGACTTGCCTCGAGACAAAGCATTTACAGGTCTGTGACGTAGGAGTGTGCAGTCACAGATGGCGTTTTTAAAATGGGGGAGCCAGTAGGGAGAGTCTGAGAGAGAGAGAGAGAGAGAGCTTGAGAAGTAGCAGGGCCAGACCTCCGGGCAACTCCTCAGGAGTGTGATCTGACTTTTATAAATATCTAGCGTTTAGAGAGAATCAAAAATAGGAGAACTTAGTACCAGCAGTTTTTACGCCTTGACATAAGACTAAAACACATAACAATAGGCAGTTTTAGTTGATCAATATCATGGAATTGTGGTATTATTTATCTATTTATCTACCTACCTATTTATTTATTTATTTAAGTGGAAAAAAAATTGGGCACAGCCTTCTCCAGAGCAGGTCAGTGTTCTGAGACGCCCCCCGGACCGTCTGAGGCTGCCTGTCCCAGCCCCGTTTCCCTCAGACTTTGTCGAGGGGCTGCCAACCGCTTGCATTATCCTCCCCAACTTGAGATGTTGTCATGTTGTTTTCCCACCGAAGGGGCCAAGTTCATACCTTGAGGCCTTCTCGTGAGTTGGCCACATGCCATGGAGGAACCCCCACCCCCTCCTCCAGCGGAAGTTTCCAGATCCTAAGTCAAAGCCCGCTTGCGTGCCTCCTCCTGGAGCCCAGAGCCAAGGCCCGTCAGCCTGGATTTGACACAGGAGAGGGGCCCCCCTGCTCTGTCTGCCCCAGAGCGCTCTTCACCGCAGACCAGGACGTTCCCCTGGAAGAATATGCCTTTCAGGTTGTGCTAGCCTTGGGCCGGTGTCTCCTCAGTGAAGATGGATTCCCATTAGGTCTCTTCCTTGACACACATTCCTGCCTGCCCTCACTAGCGTTCCATGTCTTACTTGAATTCTGTCGGAAGCAAAAACCGTGAAATGACGGGCTGGGAGCCAGCACCGCCGCTCCTTCCCTCCCCGCCCGGTTATCCGAACCACATTGATCACTGATGCTGGCACAGAGGAGGAGATGAGCCTTCGAGAGTTGCCTGAGGTTTCTCAGTTCAGTAAAATCCTCCTTTTACACGGGCTCCACTCTGAACAGCCTTTCTGGCTAAAACCCCAGCGCGTTGCTTTGGGAGTGTGAATTTGCAAGTGTGTGGAAGGCTTTCGCTTTTGACGTGTTACTTAACCCTGAAAAGCAACTGGCGCTCCCAGGGATGTACCAGGTGCTGGTCCTGTGTCCAACAAGTTCATTATCTCTTCTCCAGGCTTGTTCGCAAAAAGGAAGATCCCATTTTTTAAAAGTCACAATCCAAAAGAAAACTGTTTTATAAAAGTTTTTTACATAGGTCGATCATATTTGTATTTCACAAAATGAGTGCTCTCCTTTTTATTTGGGAATTTTGATGAAAAAAAAGAATTAAAGAGTAGATAATGTTAATTTATCAAAAGTTTGGTTTGGTACATAAATACCAAAGAGGCTTTGACTGGATTTTCTCTTGGCCTGCCTAACATCCCCTGATAGTTGTTTGCTAAGAAACTCCAAATTTGTGAACCTGGTTCCAGTTGAATTATTATTCACTTTTCACGCCTTGGCTCTGCCCTTCTTTAGTTTTTCATTGTACTATGCCAAGCTGTGGTTTTCTGCGCTGGCTGTGCCTCTAGTCGCACGTCCTGTGACTGGGATCCCCACCCCCACCCCAGCCTGCCACCATCTTGCCAGAGTAGCTGCGAGACGGGCTTTCCTGGCCTGTAGGCAGATGGTGCTGGGTGGGCTCCACCTTCTTTGTTCCCTGAAGGTGAGTCCTTCCCTTGCCAAGGGCAGCTGCCTTAACCTCTGAGAGTCTGCACTTGGTGTTCGTGTTGGAGACCCAGCATCCAGGGTCTGACCTGTGCTGCTGGAGGGAGCTGGTGCTTTCTGAGCTGGCAGCTGGCAGGGGGGCGGGGGGGGGGGGGGCGGCGGCCCTGCTGGATCAGACAAGTAGGTGAATCCGAAGGTTACTGGCAATAACTCGCCCTGGTTTGCCTCCAAACTAGGGCCGTTGACCGACCCCAAGTCTGCTGTCGGCCTTGAAAATCAAAGTTAACGTCACCCAGCTGTTCCATTTCACATCTGATTCAGCCTGATTTTATTTCTCTGTGCTTTTTGCAGCCTTCCTGGGTTGGGTAAGAGAGAGTAAGAATAAGCTGCCAAAGGTCTGTGTTCCCCAGCCACCCCCCTCCCCAAGCCCTCCCCTTGAAATCCCTGCCACCTTCCCAGGACCTATGGCACCTCTGGGACCTGAGGCAGCTCCTCAGGAAGCACCTCCCGCTGTCCATCAGATTCCCAGGCCCGGCCCCCAACTGAAGTCCCAAGTGCTTTCTGTTGAGTGGCATTGATGATTGACCCTTGCTGACGATAGCGGTAGAACCTGAATCCCAGACCTCCAGCAGGGTTCACACTTCCAAACCTTTTGATTTGCCTCTGACTTCTAATGATTGTATCGTACATTTTCCCACAGCCTTTTGGTGACCTAGTTTTCAGATTTCCGCTTGGTCGTTAAAAAAAAAAGAAAAAAATTATTTGTACATCACCGCAGGGACCTAAGTTTAGGTTAACCGACGGCTTGAGCAGCGGCTTTGAGAGGACTCTTGCATTCCACCAGGAGAGAAGGCTTGTCCGTTGGTTGGGGCCACCTCTTTACCATGTACTGTTCCGTTTCCAGTGACTTGCTCTGGGGGGCGGGGCGCTTGACCAGCTGGTTCCCGTGCTGTACAGTAGATGGGTAGACGTTTTGTATATTAGTGTGTTTTAAGTTATTGATTTGTTTTATATAAAATAATTTATTTTTCAGGTACCATTTTTCATTTTAACTTTGTTTTTACATGGGTTTGTTTTCAATAAAGTATGACACTGCTGTCCAAAAGTCAACAATAAAATGAATCCCATTGTGTTCTTTTGAGGATGCTTATGTAACTAGCTCTTTTTTATTATTTTCAGGGAAAAAAAAAAAGCCCTTCTCAGTTTTCCATCTCCCCATTTGCCTTTTTATCCTTGTGAATAAATGTTCTTTAGTGTTTTAGGAGGAAAAAGCAAACCTAGATTTTGATAATCCAGAAGATTTCAGATTAATAAAGAAGCTTTGAAAGAAGACCATTTTTCAAAATTTTAGTGAAGTGTGAATATTTTTTGTCAATGGCTTTCTCAAAGAGAATGAAACTTTTGCACCATTTTCAGAGTTTTTATAGAGATGCCAAATTGATATATTTACATGTAATGGAAACATGAAAAAGTTTTATTAAACAATTGTTCATAGCTGTGTAGACATTTTAATTCAGTTTCCAAAGCTCTCAAAGCGTATTTTTGGAGTACGAAGTGATATCGGTTTGGGGTGTTACTTACGGTTCCAAATGACTCGATTGTCCAAATACTTAGATCTTTCCACAGGGATCAGGTTTGTGTTAAATGCTGTATGTTAACTATGACTGGAATTCTGTGATATTTTGGTAATAAATGAAGTGGGCTCATTGAGATGTGGTGGTGTAGGGGTGATGGTGTGTAATTGTAAGCAGCCAAGCTGAGAGTACAGCGCCGGCCAGGACTGCAGGTGACTTTCTCCTGCCTAGGTAAGCAGCTGCCTTCTGCCAAGCTGTCCCCTGTGTGCCAGGCCACAGAGCCCTGGGACAGCCCAACCCCAGAGTGGAGAGGGGAAGGCACCAGGACATGCTCTGTGACCCACTGCCTCTGCCCAGATGCACCCCTCATCTGGACGTCCTCACAAGCCAGCCCCCTCCCCAGGGAGACCCAGAGGCCTCGCTTCTCTTCTCTCAGAGGTTTGTGGGCTTCCTGCGTTGTCCCTGGGTGTTGCCTCGCCATCTGCTCCCCACACCTGAGCCCTGTGGCCGTTCTGAGTATCTTCTGATGCTAATCTCCTTCGGTGATGAGAGTGAGTTCTGACTCACTGGGGGCACAATGGAGCACAGGGGTCTTAGGGTCAGAGTCTTCGGTTCGAGTCCTGGTTCCGCCCACTCCCCAGTGTGCAGTGCAGGCAAACCAGTGACTCTCTGGGCCTCAGTTTCCCCTCTGTGAAATGGGGGTCCATAACAGCCACCCATCTCCCTCTTTGCCAGATGTGGCTAAACGCCCCACGGGTTCCCTTGTAGAAGTACGGTCTGGTACCAGCTGGGGAAGCAGGGTGGCACTCCAGCAAGGGGGGGCTCCTCGGGTGTCCCTCGGGTGCTCTGACCCAGGGGCCGGCTCGGGACCTCCAGCCGGGGGCCCTGGGCAGCCTCTTGTGTGCCGGCAGTCCCAGGCACCAAGGAGAAAAGGGATCTGGGTGTCAGTCCTCCTCCATGTGTTGGACAGCAGGGCTTCCTGGACCAGAGCGTGGGTCCACCTCCTCCAGGAGCCTCGTTTAGAAGCAGACTCTCGGCGTCAGCAGGTCTGGGGGACCAGAGAGTCTGCGTTTCTCATGAGCGCCCCCAGTGATGCCGGAAGTGTGCCTCAGCGGAGCCTCCCAGCCCCCTTCGCCCCACATTCCCCCTCACCCCAGACCGTGGAGCCCCGAGAGGCTGAGCCCCGTGTGCAAGGGGGGGCGGGATTCTCTTGCCACCAGATGGTCTCCTCTTGAGCTGCTTTCGTTCTTCCGTTCAAGGTTACGTTTGCAAGGGCCTAATGCCTGCATCCCTTTGTCTTTGGATTTTGTGGTTTTTTTGTTTAACCTCAGTAATATCTTGGCACAATTTGAAAGGATTTCCAGAAGAGAAGGGAGAAAATCACAGACACCACTGTTGTCTGGGAAACTGCGGTTTGTGTTTAATAATAAGATCCGAGTTGCGACATGAGGGTGGGGGCTATGGGGGCACCGTGAACTGACCCCTTACCTCTGCCGTTGGCCTGGAGCCCACTCAGAGCAGGACAGCTGCTGGTGGCCCGGGGCTTTGAGCCCCTGACCAGTGGCAGAGCCCCAGGCTTTCCACCCCACCAGCTTTGGGAAACCATAGGGCAGTCCTGCAGCACAGGTAAAGCTGGCCTGGGAGCATTTATCCCAAGTGCACACCTTGCTTTCCTCCACGTGCTAGGGCCTGGCAGAGGTCAGAAAGAAGCAGCCAGAAGACCCCCAGCCGGTGCGGGTGATCTGAGAGCCAGGCGGGTGCGGCCGCAGGGGAGGGCCCTTGGGGGAGTGGCATCTGAGTGGGAGCTGGCTGAGCAGGGACCGGTTTTGTTGCTAGAAGGTGGTGGCGGGCTGGCAGTTGTAGCTCCTGTTGGTCACGAGTCTTGCTGTTCACTTTACAGAGTACTTACTGCCCTTTATGGGCACATCCCTGTGAGGGAGGTGTTACTCTTGAGTGTTGTTCATGTACCCATTTTACAGATGATATGACCAAAGCTTAGCCGGCCGGTTAGAGAAGAGATGTCTTCCAGTGTTTGTTTGTTTTTTTTTAAACCAATTTGGTATAGAGCATCCTAGGTTTGGCCGGCTCCTTAGTTTTGTGAGAATGAGGTCCCAGAAACAGTCTGTGCAGGGCCTGGAGCTCCGGAAACCACCAGGGGCCTCACAGGAAAGACTCTGGAATCCAGGGTGGGAGGACACGCTGTCTCAGCTAAAGCCAGTTTTTCTCTACGAGTGAATGCAAGCATTCTCCTTCATCCACGTAAATAAAATTGCCGCGTCCCGAGGAAACCGCTGTGTGGATCGTCACCAGATGTGGACGGCGTGGTGGGGACAGTCTTGGTCCATTTTGACACACACAACTCGTGGCAACTGGAAACTTCCCACAGGGGCCCCTCAGAAGGCCAGGGTGCCTAACCCAGGCCCACGGGACTCCCGAGGAGAGTCGCACATGCTCGAACTAGAGGCTCTGGGGCAGACGCTCCGAAGGCAGGTGTAGGTGTGCACGCTGCCTTTCCCCAGGGGGGAGGGGGGCGCTGCAGCGCGGTGTGTCTGTCTCTTCGAGGTTCACAGGCCTCCTCAGCAAGCTGGGCTGAGGCAGGCGGTGGAGGCCTCAAGGGCCGAGGCCACCCCCGCAGTGAAGGGGCGACTGGTGCCTCCGTCCCTCCCCTGCTGAGCGCGTCCGCCTCTCCGCCGAGGGCTGGGAGCGGGCAGGTCCATCGCAAGGGTTTTCACAGGGCATCCGTGGCATGTGCACTCACAGGGACAAATGGATCGCACCGCAGCAGTTCCAGGTGAAAAGCAGAAGTGACCAAATAAAGGGACTCTTAGAAAGGGATGTGTCCAAGGTGGAGGGATCGGAGTCCTGCGTGGACCACTGGTGGAAGATGAGGCCGTCCGGAGAGACCTGATCAGAGGTGGAAGACGCCAGCCGTGGAGGCATCAGGGGCCCAAGCCAACAGAAGCACAGAAGCACAAACCTTAAATCTGCTTTGTCAGAAGGCTTTGATTTTTTTTTTCCCCCTGGTAATTTTTTAAAAATCTTAAAACATTCCACTTATCTGCTTTTGTGACCCCAGAAAAAAAAAATGTCAGTGTTTGGCAAGTTATTTTTAAACCCTTCAACCACATGAAGATGCAGTCTTAAATGTTTTGATTTTAAAGAGATTGTGTGTAAAGCACCCCCTTTTCTTCCCTCTCCTTCCCTCCTGTTTGGGCCCATTTAATCCCCCCTGCCCAACGCAGGTTATATCCCTAAAAAGCCAGGAATCAGACTGAAAGGTGTGGCAGCTTGTTGGTGAGGACGGTGGAGGCATGGGGCAGAGGGAAGGAGAGGTCAGGGCCCTCCCAGCCACCCCTGGTGACATCCTGCAGTCTGGCGTGAGTCTCAAAGGAAGGGGAACATTACGGGGCTTATAGACGTGTCACCCCAGTCACATGGCCATCTCCCTGTGCCTTCACATCCTCTCCCCTCTGTGTGTGTCCATCTGTCCAAACTGCCCCTTTCTATGACCTCAGTCCATTGGGTCAGGACCCACCCTTATTGACCTTAACTTTCAACTTGATCACCTCCGTGAAGACCCTGTCTCTAAGGTCACATGCTGAGGTCCTCCAGGTTAGCACACCAACATGTATTTTTCAGGGGACACAATTCAACCCATACCTGGCCCCCTCAAAGGTTTGTCACCAGGTCTTCTCTGTGCGCCCCCAAAGCAGTGCATTGGGGTTTCATCGTGTGCCCCGGCGCTGAGTTCCCCTTTGTGAGTTTCGGGGAGGAGACTAAACAAGCTGCTGCCTAGAAGGATTTCTTCTGCTGGATTTCATGTGACGGTGGCCAGCAGGACAGGCTACATAATTTGTGAAGCCTGGTGCAGAATGAAAATGCGCTTTGTTCAAAAATTTCAGAAAAGGGGCGCCTGGCTGGCTCAGTCAATGGAGCATGCGACTCTTGATCTCTCGGGGTCATGAGTTCAAGCCCCACGTTGGGTGCAGAGTTTACTTAGAAGAAAATATTTCAGATAAAAATGTCCGTACATTGGAATATATTCAGCCTTAAAAAGAAAGGACATCCTGACACCTGCCATGACGTGGACGGACCCTGAGGACACTGCTCAGTGAGAGGAGCCAGACATAGAAGGACACAGTCCCATAGGACCCCACTCCCAGGAGGTCCCCAGAGGAGTCCCGTCCACAGAGACAGAGAGGACAGGGTGGGAGCTGGGGCTGGGCAGCGGGTGCGGAGTCTGTGCTTCATTGGGACAGAGTCTCCGTGTGGGGAGATGGAAAGTTCTGGAGATGGAGGGTGGGGTGGCTGCACAACAGTGTGAATGCGCTTAATGTCACCTAACTGGACACTTAACAGTGGTTACAATGGTAAATCTTATGTCATACGTATTTTACCACAATTAAAAATAAAGTTTTAAAAATGTACTGAGAACGTTAAAATGGCAACAGCAGAGCATGACACCGAGCACGGGGCTGTGTGGGTCTGCCGAGGGTCACTCGCTCCCCAAAGCCGCCCGCTCAGCTGCGTCTCGCACCACCTGCCGCATGCAGCCCACAGGCCTCCCCGTGCGGCCAACACTCCCTTGCCCTTGGTGCCCAGGTGGGGAGGAACCCGCTCCCCCCACCCCCCGCTGGTGTTGACCGCAGCTGGATGTACCCAGTCCCGGCCAGTGCCTGTGAAAATCCACAGTGGGTTTGCTGGTGGACAGTACTAAGTGCCAAAAGAAGCAAGGTGGGCATTGATGGGATCCAAGGACCTCCCGTGGTCTGGGTGTTGGTCTGGTGGACTGCCCCTCCTGGGCTCCCAGCCCACCCTGAGGGCCTCTGGCTCCGCAGGCCGCCTGAAGTCGGGGAGCAGGTCAGCCCTGGCCCTGAGCCCCCGGAGGCGGGAAGCCCACAGCCAGCACAGCTCCTTCTGCTGGTGAAGGAGCCAGTTCCTTCTGAGCGGTATGTCTGGGATTGCTCCCAGCTTCGTGGGTCTGTCCTCTCCCCTACCAGCAGCCCAAGCTGCGCTCTCCTCCGCATGTGCTCGCCCCCTCCGGTGGAAGCTTGCTTCCCTCCCCCCATCACCACCCACGTCCCTCCTCACCCACGCTCCCCACTGGCTCCTGGCCCCGCCAGCATGGGCCACTGTGCCTCTTCCCCTACGGCCTCTGACCTTCCAGCCACTCTTGCATTCAATCCGCGCATCCTCACTGTGTAAAACACCTGAGAGAGGCTGGTCCGTGGGTGAGCGGATAAGCAAATGGTGGCCCATCCATACAGCAGCATAGGACTCAGCCATAAAAAGGAGTGAAGCTCTGACATGCTCCTATTCGGATGAACCTAGAAAACGTGTTGAGTGAAAGAAGCCAAGACACAAAAGGTCGAATATTGGGGCGCCTGGGTGACTCAGTCGGTTAAGCGTCTGCTTTCGGTTCATGTCATGATCTCGGGGTCCTGGGATCCAGCCCAGCACCGGGCTTCCTGCTCAGCAGGGAGTCGGCTTCTCCCTCTGCCTCTCCCCTCCCCCCATCTTGTGTTTTCTCTCTCTCTGTCTCTCAAATAAATAAAATCTTAAAAAAAAAAAAAAGTCACATGTCTGATTCCATTGATAAGAAATGTCCAGGGGCGCCTGGGTGGCCCAGTTGGTTAAGCGACTGCCTTCGGCTCAGGTCATGATCCCGGGGTCCTGGGATCGAGTCCCACATCATGCTCCCTGCTCGGCGGGAGGCCTGCTTCTCCCTCTCCCACTCCCCCTGCTTGTGTTCCTGCTCTCGCTGTCTCTGTCAAATAAATAAATAAAATCTTTAAAAAAAAAAAAAAAAAGAAATGTCCAGAACAGGTAAATCCATAGAAAGTAAATTAGTCATTGTCAGGGACTGAGGGAGGAGGGACTAGGAGCAGCTGCTTCATGGGGACAGGATTCCCTTTTAGGGTGATGGAAATGTTCTAGAACTACAGAGTATGGTGGTTGCACAACATTTATGCACTAAATGCCACTGATTCAGCTCACTTTAAAAGGGTGAATTTTGTTATGTGTATTTCACCTCAATCAAAAGACAAAAATCATCGTCGGTGTTTCAACTGCCAAGAATTTGACGCGAATGAGTGAGACCAGCTGACTCACCATGGGTGCTCAGCCCAGATGGTGTCAACCTTTAAGTCTCCAAATGGGTCCGTTCCCATGGAAACGGAGTCAGGAGATCTAGGTATTCGTTTGCAAGGGTGGCTTAAAAAACCAGAACTTATCATATCACAGTTCAGGAGGCCAGAAGTCAGAGATGGATGTGCGAGCAGGTTGGTTTCTTCTGAGGGTGAGGGAGACTCCATTCCAGGCCTCTCTCTGGCGTCTGGTGCTTGCTGGCCATCTCTGGTGTTCCCTGGCTTCTGGTAGGTAGCCTCACCAGGATCTCTGCCTTCTTCTTCACACGGGTCTCCCTGTGTGCGTACCTGTGTCCAAATTTCCCTTTTAAAGGGACGAAGTCGTATTGGACATGGGGCCACCCTCCTCCAGGATGACGTCATCTTCACTAATCATACTGGCGATGAACCTGTTTCCCGATCAGGTCACATTCAGAGGTGTGCTGAGGGTTAGGACCGCAACATACGAATTGGTGGGGAACCACGTATTGCTTCACAACAGATTGGAAATTATAAAGATTTACTTATTTGAGAGAGAGGATCCCCAAGCAGACTCCGTACTGAGCATGGAGCCCAACGTGAGGTTTGATCTCACAACCCTGAGATCACAACCTGAGCTGAAACCAAGAGTTGGACGCTCAACTGACTGCGCCCCCGGATTGGAAATTTTTTTTTTTAAGATTTTTTTTTATTTATTTATTTGAGAGAGAGAGACACAGCGAGAGAGGGAACACAAGCAGGGCGAGTGGGAGAGGGAGAAGCAGGCTTCCCGCGGAGCAGGGAGCCCGATGCGGGGCTCGATCCCAGGACCCTGGGATCATGACCTGAGCTGAAGGCAGACGCTTAACGACTGAGCCACCCAGGCGCCCCCCGGATTGGAAATTTTAAAAGAAGCAAAAGCCAAAACCTGAGCCTTCATCACAGATCATTAGGGAAGTGCAGGCTGCGTGGGAAAGACACATATCCATTAAGTAACACACATGTGAATTCCCACAGGCCAGGTTGAGCGCCGTGAGGAACTTGGAGCTATGAGAAGGAACAGCAGAGAGGCCAAGTCTGGATGGGGGTCAAGGAACTGGGGAGGTTTTGTGGAACCAGGAGGGGCAAGCGTAGGGAGGAGGCGGGTGAAGCCACTGGCGGAATAGGACGGAAGAATCTGAGGGCAGTGGGGCAGGGCTCCCGGGACAACTCCATCAGCAGATGGGGCTGAATGTGCCAGAAGCCAGGAGTGCAAGCCTGGGGAAGACAGGGCCCCCGCAGTGCTGGCATCCCTGCAGTGCTTGGACCCCAGCTCCACCCTGGCAATTCCCTCAACCCTCCATTCCAGAGAAGTCTCAACGGCAGAGGGCATGAGAGGGGTAGAAGAGGTCCCGGCATTGACGACCCCAACTTCCCACTTCATCTGTGTGTTAGGATGTGGCATTCCCCCACCGGACGGTGGCTCCCAGCCCCCAGTCCTGCGCCAGCCGTCCTGTCTCTGCCCCTTCACACTGCTGCTCCTTCTTGCTTATTAGCCAGCACAGAGCCCAACATGAGGCTCGAGCTCACGACCTGAGCTGAGATCAAGCGTCAGGCGCTCAACCGACTGAGCCACCCAGGCCCCCCCCCTTTTTTTTTTGATTTCGTGATATTTATTGATACTTAGGTGACTTTGTGAATGCATTTTATTTTTTTTAATTTTTTTTATTATTTTTTAAGATTTTTATTTATTTATTTATTTATTTATTTTTAAAAGATTTTATTTATTTATTTGAGAGAGAGAATGAGAGAGAGAGCACATGAGAGGGGGGAGGGTCAGAGGGAGAAGCGGACTCCCTGCCGAGCAGGGAGCCCGATGCGGGACTCGATCCAGGGACTCCAGGATCATGACCTGAGCCGAAGGCAGTCGCTTAACCAACTGAGCCACCCAGGCGCCCGTGAATGCATTTTATAAATCATTAAGTGCTGTACAAACTCAAGGAGTTACTATTAGTATACTATCTTCCCAAGCCACCTGGATCGTGTATGTCCTCCCCTCTGAGAACAGGCGAATCCACAGAGACAGGAAGTTGATCAGCGCTTGCTGGGGGAACTGAGGAACAGGCACAGGGTTTCTTTTGGGGGCGATAAAAATGTCCTAAAATTAGATACTGTGATAGTCGTACAACTCTGTGAATATACGAAAAACCACTGAATTGTATACATTTTAAAAGGATGAATTTCTTAGTACGTGAATTCCACCTCAAAGGTGTTATTAAAACCACAAATCCCCCCACTGCATTCAGACGCCTCACCATTGGTCTCAGGGACTTCATAGACACTCCCCGTCATGTGCTAGATGCCTTCCCTCTTTTCCCCAGGACACAGAACACGTAATAAAGTGTAGAATCTTTCCCAAACTTCTTTTTAAAATGGTATTTGAAACTGGGGCCTCCTGGCTGGCTCAGTCAGTAGAACCTGAATGGAAGGCAGACGCTTAACGACTGAGCCACGCAGGCGCCTGCCTTCCTTCCTTCCTTCCTTCCTTCCTTCCTTCCTTCCTTCCTTCCTTCCTTCCTTCCTTCCCTTCCTTCCCTTCCTTCCCTTCCTTCCCTTCCTTCCCTTCCTTCTTTCTTTCTTCTTTCTTCCTCTTTCTTTCTTTCTTTCTTTCTTTCTTTCTTTCTTTCTTTCTTTCTTTCTTTCTTTCTTCTTTCCTTCTTCCTTCCTTCCTTTTTCTTTCTTTTTCTTTTTCTAAGATTTTATTTATTTGACAGAGAGAGAGGGAATACAAGCTGTTCTCTTGTCCTCAAATTTCCAACTGTTATTTGTCATAATGAGGAAAAATTCAAAGATGCTAAAATCTTTCATTTTTGGGGGGGGGCGGGGCAGAGGGTGAGGGAGAGAGAGAGAATCCCAAGCAGGCTCCGCACTCAGCACAGAGCCCAACGCGGGGCTCAACCTCTCGACCCTGAGATCAAGAGGGTCTCTTGACCCTCTTGATCTCTGAGTCATGAGTTCAAGCCCCACGTTGGGTGTGGAGCCTACTTAAACAAACGGTATTTGAAATTGATCTGGGGGAAGTAAAGTCAGAAGAGTAACATATACCCACCTTCTTACAACTATTTTATTCATCATCTCATCTCAGGAAATACTAGGTATGAAAGAACCTGAAAATTAAATTAAAAAAAAAAAAAGGAAAATTCCTGGATATAGGTGTGGATAGATGTTTTTTTTTTACTCTGCGTTTTGATTGACTTGAAAAACATGACAGTTTCTTTAAAATCAGGAAAATCCTCAAGATACAAAGTGTACTTATTGCTATGTAGCCTCAATTTCCCCCAAATCGTGATACAAAGCTCTCTAGCGTGCCCAGAAGATTGCATTACAGTTCTTACACACTGAGCACAGGTCTCACGGTTTACAAGGTCAAAGGCACCATTTGTTTCTGCCAACAAAGCATACCGTGCCTTTTACCCCATAGAAAGCCAAAGGGATGTTTCTTCGAGTGCTCCCTTAGTGACTTTTGATGTGGCACGTGGCTACTGGACGGTCCTTCAAACTCAAACGAGATCTGGAAGGACTGGAAGTAAAATTAATGTTGGCAGCTGTGCGTGTTTATTCCCACAGAAGTTAAATCCCAGTGATTCAAGACTTTCTCACCATATCCTTTTCAACTCCCTGAGCAAGGGGATATAGGAGGGAAGGAGCTAAGCCAGCCACTTCTCACCTCCTTGGGAGGGATTTCAAGCAGGCTGAGAGGAGAGAAATTGGGGAGCAGCATGGTATCGACTCACCAGGAGCTGACTCGTCTGGAGGTGGTTCTACGTTTCCAGCTGACACCCTTGACTGCAAAGGAAGCCAGCCGTCTGCAGGGCAACTGAGTTCCCCCAGCACAACCATGCTGGGAGAGAACCACTCGGAGGGTATGCTCTGTATGGGCATCTGAGCTAAACTGCCCTGGAATCTCATAAGACTCTTTTTACAGGGGCACCTGGGTGGCTCAGTCGTTAAGCGTCTGCCTTCAGCTCAGGTCATGATCCCCAGGTCCTGGGATCGAGCCCCGTGTTGGGCTCCCTGCTCAGTGGGGAGCCTGCTTCTCTCTCTCTCTCTCTACCCTCCCCCTGTTAAATAAATAAATAAATAAATAAATAAATAAATAAATAAATAAAATCTTTAAAAAAAATAAAGACATTTCTCTGGTGATTCTTATTTTTTTTTTTTAAAGACTCTTTTACATTAGAAGAAAGCAATGGTATTGCCTTCCTTGCTCAGAGGAAAGAATGGATTCAGAACCAATCTAAATGTGTTAGAATGAAGTCTTGGAAGAAACACAAACCGTCGGTAGTGACAGATTAGAGCATGAGGCTTGATAAGCGATGTGGCAGATTATGAATTTGGTAATCTGGAAATGTTTTTATCTGTTTTGCCTTCACACAACTGCTCTTCTTAGAAAGAGGCTTTCTGGATCTGACACCAGGGAGATCATGAAGTCTAGAAAATATAAAAATTTTAACTATTTTTATATAACAACTGTAACTGTATTTATATAATATGTTCTCTTGTCCTCAAATTTCCAACTGTTATTTGTCATAATGAGGAAAAATTCAAAGATGCTAAAATCTTTCATTTTGGGGGGGGGCGGGGCAGAGGGTGAGGGAGAGAGAGAGAATCCCAAGCAGGCTCCGCACTCAGCACAGAGCCCAACGCGGGGCTCGACCTCTCGACCCTGAGATCGTGACCTGAGTCCAAATCAAGAATTGAACACTTAACCGACTGAGCCACCAGGTGCCCCTATTTTCTGTATTCTGATGCTCTGTCACCTCGGGGCCTTGCTGATCTGGGAAAGACTTGCCCCTCCCAGGGCTCGCTAATTCCTAGAGAGAGGAAAACAACTTGCCCAAACTGCACCTTTCGTGTGCAGACCAGTCAATGCAGAGCCCACACCGCCAGCCCCCTCCTCTGCGGGGCTCTCACACTCGGGGCAACTACCCCCTGTCCTGATCAGCCCAGGGCCTGGAGCCAGACAATGGGGCTGGCCCCTATGCCCCAGAAGGCTGTCTGCATTCAGAACTCCGTGTATTCCAGAGACTGTTGGCTTGCTTCACTTGGCAAGTGTTTTCAGGTCCATCCCTGTTGCAGCAGGTATCAGAACGTTATCCCTTTGTGAGGCTGAATACCATTCCAGCGTACGGATGCACCACATGGTGTTTATCATCTGTCGGTAGACACTAGGGTTGGTTGCTTTCCACCTTTTGGCTGTTAATGAATAGTGCTGCTGTGAATGTGGGCGTGCGCAGGCCTCCTCCACACTGGTGGGTTGTTCCCTCTTTTCTCTCCTCCCCATCTTCCCTTTCTGGATCATGGTAACAGAAGAGGGGTTGATAATAGTACCAAGACTGAAAAGACAGGCCCTAGGATGATCAGTCCCCCAAAATATGCTAAAAGTATGCCCCATTGTGACTTGCATGGGCCCCAGGCACTTTGGCCTTCATGGGTCCCATAGTCCATAAAGGAAAAAAAAAAATTTATATGTATACATTAAAAGTTAAATTTTACGACCAAGGTGGGGCATAAAGATGGATAGAATCGGGGCACCTGGGTGGCTCAGTTGGTTGAGTGTCTGTCTTTGGCTCAGGTCATGATCTCAGGGTCCTGGGATTGAGTCCCGCATTGGGCTCCCTGCTCAGCGAGGGGTCTGCTTCTCTCTCTCCCTCTGTCATTCTCCCTGCTCATTCCATCTCTCATTCTCTCTCTCAAATAAATAAATATGTAAAGCTTAAAAAAAAAAAAAAAAAAAAGATGGGTAGAATCCAGACTAGATCATGGGGGCCTTTCCTTCTCATTTTAAAAGAAACTGAAACATTTGCAAGGGCCCCCAATGCACTGGGCATTTAATAGATAAGTCAGCCCTGCTAACAGGTCAGGCCTGGCTCTTTGAAAGGCCTGATTGCCTCATAGGCTCTGCATCCGCTGCCTACTGACTATCCCACCCATAACCTACGTGGACTCTGATGAGCGCAAATAATTTCGAGAAGAGAGATCAGCGAAGTGCTTAATAATGGCCTCTGCTGCCCGCCTTAGCCCCTAAAAGGCAGCCTATCTCCTGGCTCCTCAGCAGGCCCACCTGCCAGGGCCCCTGGTTTGGGACACTATGGTGTCTCCTAGGGACCTCAGTGGCCTCCTCACTGCAACCAGAGGGATGGTTGCGCAAACAGAGCTGACTGTAGGGCCCACAGGACACCCACCACGCCCTTCTGCGCCGCTGACATTTGCATAGGCTGTTCCCTCCCTCCCCCCCCAGAGCATCCTGTCCTCATCCCCTGCCCCCCCGGGGCCAGGAGTCCCCCCCCCGGGGCCAGGAGTCCCCCCCCCCTTAACCTGGGAGGACAGCCCTGCCCTAACCGGGCCAGCCACATCCTTTCTGAGGCTGCCAGCGGCTGTGGGCAGCTTTGGGCGCCCATCTGCACAAAAGAGCTCCTGCTAGCATCCGCCTCAAGGGGTGGGGGTGCTGGAGGGGGGGCTGGCGCTGAAGAAGAGGGCCGAGCACGCTGTTCTGGAGCAGACGGGGTGCTCCTCCAATGCCAGGAGCTATTATTGTACCTGGAGGAGGGGAACAGGGGCTGGAGGAGAGAGCCAGCCGGTAGAGGAGGGAGCAGGGCCGGGAAGGAAGCCAGACAGAAGGCAGACAGAACATGGAGGCCTGTGGGCCACGGCAGCAGCTGGGCGTGGGCAGGGGCTCTGGGCCGAGGGAGGACGCAGAGAAGCTGTTGCAGGCGTTTGCAAAGGACTGCCCTAACAAAGTACACAGCCCTGGGGGGCTCACACACCAGAAACGTGTCGTCTCGCAGCTCCAGGGGCCGGAGATCAAGCCGCGGGCACACGTGGCTGCTGGCGAGGCCTCTGTCCTTGGCCGGCTGATGGCCGTCCCTGTGCACGTGTCTGCGTCCTCACCTCCTCTTCCTAGACGGACACCGGTCACACTGGACGAGGATCCATCCTAATGACCTCATCGGAACTTACTTATCACTTTAAAGGCCTTGTCTCCAAATCGTCACATTCTTTAGTGCTGGGGGTCAGATCATCCAACAGATGAATTTGGCAGGGGAGGGGGCGGTGGGGGGGGGGGGATGACATCCAGCCCAGAACAGCATTGAGGGCGTTTTTGGGAGAAGGGATGCAGGAGGAGCACAGGTTGCAAGCAGCAGACTTCTCTTGCTAAGGATGTGCCTGGGTCCCCCCCATCTGGTCTACCCAAAACCAGGGGGCTGTCCGGGTCCGCCCTCGGGGCCTACCTACATGATTAGATGCTGGAGTCCCTCATTCAGGTCCTTCACGGCTGAAAAGGGCCTAACTAAGCCAGTATGTGAATCTCTTGGCACACTGCCTGGCCTAGAGAGCTTGATAAATCACAGCTATTATTCTTAATTAAGATTATTGGGCCGGCAATATTAATCTAGAAAAACCACCATTTAGGCCAAAAAGAAAAAAGAGCCTGATTACATAGTGATAAACATTACGCGAAGTTGGAGACAGGGCATTATTAAAACTCTGTGCTTCATAAAATACAATCACAGCACAGAAAAATGTTAGAAATAGAATAAACTGCCAGAAACATAATCACAGCGAGAACTTAGGAAACTATGGCAAAGTGAGGGCATGAGACTAGAAATCTTCTGTCCAACAGTCACACTCCTTGATATTTACCCGAATGAAGTGAAAACTTACAACCACACACCCAAACCTGCACACACACGTGTCCATAGCAGCTTTGGACTTGGAAGCAACCCAGACATCCTTCAGTGGGTGAAGGGATAGACTGCGGGACATCCAGACAATGGGATGCTATTCAGCACGAAAAAGAGATGAACTCTCCAGCCATGAAAAGACGCGGAGGAACCTCAAATGCATAGGACTAAGTGAGAGAAGCCCGTCTGAAAAGGCTGCACACTGTAGGATTCCAACTCTATGACATTCTGGAAAAGGCAAAAGCATACAGACAGTAAAAGGATCAGTGGCTGTCAGTGGTGCGGAGCGGGGAGAGATGAAGAAGTGGAACACGGGATTTTTAGGGCAGTGAAATACTCTGTATGTTACTATAACGATGGATACATTCATTATCCATCTGTCCAAACCCACAGAGTGGACACCAATGTAAGGCATGGGCTCTGGATGATAATGATGCGTTGGTGTGGGTTCATTGATGGTAACAAACGTGTCCCTTTGGTGTTATGTTGACAGTTGGGGAGGCTGTGCATGCAGAGGGGCAGAGGGTACGGTGCGGTATATGGGAACTTCCTTGACTTTCCACTCAATTTTGCTGATGCTTTTCTCACAGATAGACTGGGGTGATGGGTTTGGGGAAGAAAACCCCAGAGGTGAAGGGCCCTTCTCGTATCACATCCTATCCAGAGTACATGCTGTCAGCATGACTAATCACAGGTGTTTTCAAGGGCCAGTAACAAAGACTGATAACTTACATAGGCCAAGAAGGAAATCTCTAAGCACAAAAAGTAGACACTGCCCAGGCCCCAGGTTTTGTTACGGTACAACTATACCAAATGCAGGGGGCGTTACCCCTGGGCCCCGAGTCTCACCCTCCCCAGGCTGCAGAATCAAAACACTCTAACACTTATGGGGAGGGGCTTCTAAATTGGCCCTCATGGTTCCCATCTCCTATATTCATGCTCTTGTCTGATCCTCTCTCCTTGAGTATAGACAGGATCTAATGAGTCCATTTTAACTAACAGAATATGATAAATGGGGTGGGATGTCACATCTGACATTAGGTTACAAAAGACTGTGACTTCTGCCTTGCTGGCCCTCTCTTACACCCGTGGACAGAAGTTGGCTATGGCAGCTGGCAGTTGGAAGCTGCTGCATGCCCACCTGGCAAACACTGAAGCCTGTGGTCCATGAGAAATGGAGGCCCTCGGTCTGACAGCTGGCAAGGGACTGAATCCTGCCAACAGCCCTATGAGTGATCCTGGAGCACAGCCTCCCCCCATCGGGCCTTGAGAAGGTGACAGCCCCACCTGACACCTGTATCATAGACCCGTGAGACACTGAGCCAGAGGACCAGCTGGGTCACACCAAGATGCCTGACCCACAGAAATGGTGAGAGCATACAAACTCGTCTTAAGCCATGACATTGTTAAAAACAGCTTTATTGGGGCGCCTGCGTGGCTCAGTCATTGAGCGTCTGCCTTCGGCTCAGGTCACGATCCCAGGGTCCCGGGATTGAGCCCCGCATCAGGCTCTCTGCTCAGCGGGGAGCCTGCTTCTCCCTCTACCTGCCGCTCCCCCTGCTTGTGTTCTCTCTCGCTCTGTCAAATAAATAAATAAAATCTTTAAAAAAAATAAAAACAGGGGCGCCTGGGTGGCTCAGTTGGTTAAGCGACTGCCTTCGGCTCAGGTCATGATCCTGGAGTCCCGGGATCGAGTCCCGCATCGGGCTCCCTGCTCGGCAGGGAGTCTGCTTCTCCCTCTGACCCTCCTCCCTCTCATGCTCTCTGTCTCTCATTCTCTCTGTCTCAAATAAATAAAATCTTAAAAAAATAAAAATAAAAACAGCTTTATTGAGGTATAACAGAAATGCAAAATCTGCAGATACTTCATGTATATAATGTGGTGCGTTTTGGACATACACACACACCCGTGACACCATCACCACAATCGAGGTAACATATCCCTCACCTGCAAAGTTTTCCCGTATCCTTTGTTTTAGGGGTGGGGGTGGGTGGGTGGGAGAACACTTAACATGAATGTTTTATTTTATTTTATTTTATTTTTTTAAAGATTTTATTTATTTATTTGAGAGAGAGAATGAGAGAGAGAGAGCATGAGAGGGGGCGGGTCAGAGGGAGAAGCAGACTCCCCGCCGAGCAGGGAGCCCGATGCGGGACTCGATCCAGGGACTCCAGGATCATGACCTGAGCCGAAGGCAGTCGCTTAACCAACTGAGCCACCCAGGCGCCCAACATGAATGTTTTAAAACTAAAATTTTTGAAGTGCACGATACAGCATTGCGAATTGTAGGCCCTACGTGCCAGCAGAACTCTAGCTCTCCCTCACCTTGCAGAACTGAAACTTGATAGGCACTGAACAACACCTGCCCATTTCCCCACCCCCCAGTCACCAGGAACCACCACTCTGCTGTTAAGCCATCTTGTTTTGGAATGATTTGTTACAGGGCCACGGTGAAATAACAGTCTTTCTGTGATAATCCCAGCCCCAAATCTTGCCCTTCCTGGATGAACACTGCACACACACACTCCCAAGAACAGGCTTTCTGGATGCTTCTCCAAAGGGCAGCTCCCTGAGGGCCTTGGTCCTTGTCCTGCTCTTGGTCTTGCCATTGACCTTGCCCAGTGCCCACTCACCATACAGCGCTGGGAAGGTTCCCTGCACCCTGCCACCCCACCAGGGAGCTTTGAGCACACGGCTTGGTCTACTGATCAGGGAGACCTGAAGGTCTTAGTCAGCTGGGACTGCTGTAACAAAATACGACAGACTGGGCAGGGGCGGTGGGGGGGAGGGGGTAAACCACAATTATGTCTCACGGTTCTGGAGACTTGAAAGTCCAAGATCAAGGTGCTGGCAGAATTCGGTCCCTGGTGAGGGCTCTCTTTCTGACTTAGAGAGTGAGAGAGCCAGAGATCTTAACCAATTTTTAAATGTACAGGACAGTATCGCCAACTATATGCCCACTGTTGTAAAAATACGGAAAATACGGGGGCGCCTGGGTGGCTCAGTCGTTGGGCGTCTGCCTTCGGCTCAGGTCGTGATCCCGGGGTCCCGGGATCGAGCCCCGCATCGGGCTCCCTGCTTCGCGGGAAGCCTGCTTCTCCCTCTCCCACTGCCCCCCGCTTGTGTTTCCTCTCTCACTGTCTCTCTGTCAAATAAATAAATAAAAATCTTAAAAAAAAAAAAAAATGCCCTTATCAGAAATGTGCTGATCGGTATTGAAGGGGAAGTGTCTTGATGTCTGCAACTCTCCTTCAAACGTTTAGCAAAACAAACAAACCTGCTTGTATATGTACGTGTGTGTGTATTTGTGTGTGTATATATAACAGAAATGGCTAAAGCAAGTGGCAAAATGAATCTAGGTGAAGCGTCCGTGAGTGTTCATTATACTGTGCAACTTGTTTGTGGCTTTCAAGTGTTTCAAAATGAAAAGGTGGAGAAACACACAGAGCACCCTCAACGCTCCCCATATGTTCCTCCAGCTGCCATCATTTCTCCCTCTACACACAGCAAGGATTTCTCAGAGGTGCCCATGCCTGCCCTACGTGCTGGCTGAATGTTCACTAGCAGGCCCTCCAAACGAACCAAAAGCTCCCGATCTGCAGTGTTTGCCGATTCCTGTGGTGTAAATACTCCTCCCACCGTGGCGGACTTCAAGCTACTGGTGCGGTGTCACTGAACACGGAACTGACAGAAGATGCAACAGCATGCGTAACAGTATTTCCAGCATACAGATGTGATTTATGTAAATGCCCTCAGTAGCGCAGCTAGCAACACGTGGAAAAATAATTAGGAAGTGTTGAGTTTTGAGTATTTATTACCTTTGTCTAAATACAATCCATTTGATGGGGAAGTTTATACAATGAACTTTTAAACAAGGGCCGTGTTTAACAACTAGCTCCCAAATTCCTAAAAATTTGACAATTCGCTCTCGCCGGCCAGTACGAGCTGACTCCAGCGCACCTCTGTAAAAAAAAAACAAACTCAACCCACTGAAACCTGGCTTCCACAATCACCATTCAACCAAAATGCTCTTGCTTGTCTCACCATGGACCTCCATATTGCACAAATGCCAAGGACAATGGACACGGGTCTGGCCTGGCCTGCCTTGCCTGAGTTCCCTGTAGCATTCAACACTCCACACTCCGCCTGCCTTCTCCGAGGTCTTCCAGGTGCTCTTCCTACCTGTTGACCGGTCCTGCCCAGTCTCCTTCAAGGGCTCTTCTTCCTCCAGACCTTCTTCTCAGCAACAAACCTATATATCCCAACCACTTAACTAGTTTGCTCTTCTCCGAGTAAAGACATTTCAAAGCCAGAGTGGAAGCCCTCATTACTTACTCCCACCTCGAGGTGGAGCTTCTGAGAGACAGAGAATCTGTCCAACCCTGAAGCTAGGGAGTGTATGTTGCCTCCCTTTCAAGTCCCACAGACCTTATCACAGTTTAATAACTCAAAAGGCTTCAACAGGGCAAAGGCAGCATGCATTGACTCCCCCCCACGGTACCAGCTCCCCATCTCTCCTAGACTCAGATCGCATGGCCATGTTAAGGTACCGCCACTTGGTGGCGGCATTCTCTAAATGGAAAATAGTCTCCAGGTGCTAAAAAGACAAAGGCCTAATCTTCTTTAGGGCCAGGTGTGTCAATTCACACGGAATCCACGGAGGAGCGGCCTCCACCCAGCCTGGTCTTAGCTTCATCTTCCTGATCTGGACTAAAACCAACAGGAGCTTCCTCAAAGTGCTGTACAAAGTGGGCTCACGTGCTCTCGCTCTGGGAGCAACTCACTTGCCCGTCTGTCGGTCACTGTAGGCCACCGTCAGTGAGAGCCAGGGTCAGTCACTACCGGGCTGGTCCGCGGGCCAATCAGTCAGAATCCAGCTGAATCCACTCCTGTGGGCAGCCGCTCCACTTGCCCTTCCGGCCACTGCAACCCGGCGCGATCTGTCGGGGAGACCACCGCGGGGGACGGAATTCGCGCCCTCACGATCCGCCCCTTCGTGGTCTTATCCAACCAGAGCTCTCCGCTTCAAAAAAGTGCCCGCCCCCCCCACGCCGACATCCAGTCACGGGTCCCGCCTTCCGAAATCCTGCCCTATCAGAGGCCTAGCTCTCTAGGAATCTCCAGCTCATTAGGCCCCGCCCCTACCCCGGACCGCTCTCCAAGGCCCCGCCCTCCCCGGGAGCGCTGTCTAAATCAGGGGCTGTTTCCTCTCCGAAACCCCGCCCCCAGGGCCGGCTTTTCCCAGGCCCACGCCGCGCCACATAGACGCGGCTGGTGACGCCATCGGGCCGCGTTGCCAGAAGGTCACACGGGATCCAGCAACATGGCGGCGGCGGCGCTGTGGGGAGGCTGGTGTCGCTGCCCGCGGGTAAGCGGACGTGCAGGGTTGGGGTGCGGGGTGGGGGCGGGTCTAGGGAGCTCCAGGCCTGCGACCTCCAGGGCCTTTTTGTCCTCAGGCCTTTGGC
Organism: Mirounga angustirostris; assembly: GCF_029215605.1. Classification (NCBI taxonomy): domain Eukaryota; kingdom Metazoa; phylum Chordata; class Mammalia; order Carnivora; family Phocidae; genus Mirounga; species Mirounga angustirostris. Next base: position 210,187,131 of record NW_026991709.1, on the reverse strand, counting down.
CCCTCGGCCCTTCCTTGGGCTCAGCGAGAGCCTTGGGTTCAGGGCGTTGGGTCGGCGGAGGCCGGGCCCGGGGTCCCGGAGCGAAGCGCACGGGCGGGGGCAGAGCGTGCCGGCTGGGAGGCGGCCATGGGCGGAGCCCGGCGGGGGGCGAATCGCCCCTCACTTCCTGATCGCGCTCCACGTGCGCAGGGGAGTGCATGGTGGCCTCGGCGCCCAGTGGAGGAAGAGCGAGAAGTCAAAACACCGTGACAGTCCCGGCCCGCGTTTATATGCCGGGTCCTCTACCGAGGGCATTTCCTGCATCGCTCCTCCTAACCCTCCGTGTGAAAGTGCGGGAGGTAGTTCTCTCCCTGGCTGAGAGCTTGAGCTCATGGGGGCGGTGGGAGTTGAGGTGTGTATGGAGCGCTCAGAAAACAGTAGTATTTCATGTTGCTGGAAGTCGGTTAGGAAACTGGGAGTCAGAAAGGTTAAGCAACCTGCCCACAGTGTCAGCTGGGGGGGTAGCTGACCTGGCCAAAATCCTGGGTCAGACTGACGACAGAGCCAGACTGTGGAGGGAGGAAAATATCTTACAGGGATCCTAGTGTGGGGAGAAAGAAGCTGTCTGACTCAGGGCTGATTTTTTTTTCTTGGCTGCTTGTCTTTTGAGTCAGGGTTGAGAGATTGAATTTACACGTTTGGATTTGGGCACAAAACTGGTGGGGCACCAACCTCAGGTTTGGGCTTACTGTGGAATTTCTTTCCCAAGTTAGACAGCCATCCACTTCTATCTCAGACTGTTGCTGAAGTCAGTGCTCCAGGATCAACAGGTGTAGGCAGAGAACAACTTACTAAACTAAACTCTTGGGAGTTACTCTCTCTCTCTCTCTTTCTCTTTTTTTTTTTAAGATTTTATTTATCTGACAGAACAAGCAGGGGGAGTGGCAGGCAGAGGGATGGGGAAAAGCAGCCTCCCAGCTGAGCAGGGAGCCTGATGCGGGGCCCGGTCCCAGGACCCTGGGATCATGACCCAGGCGTCCCAGGAGTTACTCTTTTTTACAAAAATAATTTTTGGGGGGCGCCTGGGTGGCTCAGTTATTAAGCATCTGCCTTCGGCTCAGGTCATGATCCCAGGGTCCTGGGATCGAGCCCCACATTGGGCTCCCTGCTCCGCAGGAAGCCTGCTTTCCTCTCCCACTCCCCCTGCTTGTGTTTCCTCTCTCACTGTCTCTCTCTCTGTCTAATAAATAAATAAAATCTTCAAAAAAATAAAAAAATAAATCATTTTTTTGGTAAGTTTATTTAAGTCATCTCTACCCCCAGCATGGGGCTTGAACTCATGACCCCAAGATCAAGAGTCTCATGCTCTTCCGACTGAGCCAGCCAGGCATCTCAGGAGTTACTCCTGAACTATAGGAGATGGTGGCATTTGTATGAGTTTGGGATGTTGCTTAAAGTTTCTGGAGAAAGGAGGCGTGAAACAGGGAGAGGAAAGGCCCAGGGAATGTGGAAATGGAAGAGTGGTTTTTTGACTTTTTTAAAAAGTCACTTTTAAAAGTCACCTGACACTGTGGGCAGGTTGCTTAACCTTTCTGACTCCCAGTTTCCTAACCGACTTCCAGCAACATGAAATACTACTGTTTTCTGAGCACTCCATACACACCTCAACTCCCACCGCCCCCATGAGCTCAAGCTCTCAGCCAGGGAGAGAACTACCTCCCGCACTTTCACACGGAGGGTTAGGAGGAGCGATGCAGGAAATGCCCTCGGTAGAGGACCTGGCATATAAATGCGAGCCGTGACTGTCACGGTGTTTTGACTTCTCGCTCTTCCTCCACTGGGCGCCGAGGCCACCATTCACTCCCCTGTGCACGTGGAGTGCGATCAGGAAGTGAGGGGCGATTCGCCCCCCGCCGGGCTATGGTTCTATGGGGTCATTGACATCAGCGTGTGTGGTTCAGTACTGGGTGCTAGGTTTCAAGGCCTGTGCAGGTCCAGGCCCTTCTCTTATGGAGCTTAAAAGTTCTTCATTTGGTAGGAGCAGAAATGCCTTTCACATGGCATTAGTAGTGTTTTTGCCCAGGTGGATCCCCTCAGTTGTCCCACTGGCAACCCAACCCTGGGACATGGTAGGTTTCTCCCAGGGTTGTGCCTGGAACAGTAAGTTCTCCGTGTTTTACCTCTGAAAGCCCAGGTCTCTGGCTTTCTGGGGCTGGCAGAAGTGGGGGATGCTTGTGAGAGAAGACTGTTTACTGCCAGCATCGAGGCTCTGGGTGCCCATTTCAGTCTCCAGGATTAAATTAGACTGGCACGATTCGCCTTCTTCCACCATAGTTTGGCATTTCCTGGGACTTCTCTGGTTTTCCCCAGGTTCAGAGGCAGGAAAGTAGACATGGACCCTGGAGGTGCAGATCCAGTGTCGTCTTTTCCGCAAGATTCCACTGGCTTCTCAGAATTTAGCAAGATTGCAGAGGGTCTAGCTTACAGCACAGGCATGCGGTAAAAATCGGCAAATGAGTCTTGGGCGACCCCCAGCTTTTTAGTGTGGCCTGCTTACTTCCCAGTCGTTCTCTTAACTGAATTGGGTCTTTCTCTTTTCTCCCCCAATTAGAAATGCCTCGGCAGTGGAGTCCAGTTTCTGTCCAGCCACAACCTGGTGTCGCTACGCCATGGTACCTATCCCATACGCCGGCCCAGCAGAGAGCTGCCCGTGGTGAGTGACTCAGAATGCTAGCAAGCTGAGAGGAGGGGAAAGTCATCTGAAAGATCAGGCCTAGTTGACGGGAGAGAGGGCTGCAAGATGTTGCCCACACTGCCTGGGGCAACTGATTGGCTGACATTCCACATCTAAGGCCTTTGGGCTTCCAGAGTCCAGCGTGCTGGTCCTCTCAGGATCTCGAGAGGTGCTTGGCATTAACAGAGGTAGAACTCCCGCCTGACAAGGCAGATGATGTGTCAGCTCTAATAGCTGGAAAGGCATCCCTGGACTCAGCTGAAATCCACCTCCCTGTGGCTCTTGCCTTTTCTGCGTGACAGCCCTCCAGGCATTTGAGCAGAGTCACCCATCTCGGGGGCTCAGTTTTCTGTTTCTGTTGTTCCCCACAGACCGCATTTTCTAGAGCTTTTGCCCTTCCCTTCATACCTCTTCAACCATGCTTCTTTCTGTGGGTGCCTCACCACCACGGGGAGGAAAGCCCAGAAGCTGACCTACTTCCCCAAACCCACACACTGGGGCAGCTCACACCCTACCCTTCCTTCTGAGTCTCCTCCCAGCAGTAGACTCTCACACAGGCGGCGCAGTCCCAGACGGTCTTTTTTTTTTTTTTTTTTAAGATTTTATTCATTTGATAGAGAGAGAGAGAGAGAGCACAAGCAGGGAGAGCCGCAGAGGGAGAGGGAGAAGCAGGCTCCCCGCTGAGCAGGGGGCCCGATGCGGGACTCGATCCCAGGACCCTGGGATCACGACCCGAGCAGAAGGCAGACGCTTAACCAACTGAGCCACCCAGGCGCCCCCCAGACGGTCTTAGAACCTGTACTCCCTCACCAAGACTCCATTCCCACCCCCACACCCCGAGAAAGGCTGGCCAGGCTGGCCCTGGGGCTTGATGCGGGCTCAGGAGTCAGTCACCCTGAAAAATGGGAAGGCAGGCCCCGGCCATGGCGCTGCGCTGGGACACCATGGAAGTGGTCCCTGCCCCATGCGGCGGCTCCCTCGCATGGTTCTTCAAGCATTCCCTTTTCAGAGCCTGCTCTCATGCTTTTGGCGAAGCAGGGACCCAACCCTGGCTCAGTCTGACCCTGGAGCCTGTATCTTGGGCAATGTACTGGCTCTTGTGCGTGGAGTGGGGCCTTGGCCTTTCTTTTGGCCTCCCTAGGCTCTGGCCCCTGGGTGTGTCGGGGTTTTCCTATGAGGGGGACCCCTGAGCTTCAGCTCTTGGTGACAGTGATCCATAAACGAGGGAGGTTTATGCCAAGCCCAAGGTTGACATGTGAGGCCCAACTTGGGACTTGACAGTGACCCCAAAGGAAGAAGTTACCCCGGCCCCAGAAGCCCAGGGAGTAGGGCCCTATGCCAGCTTCTTTGGGATGTTGTCCCAGTCCTGAGCCCAGGGCCCCTTTGGGTGTTGACCTTCACCTTAAGATGAGCACATTTGAATCCCTCTGAGGATTCTAAGCTGCACCCGTTTCTCATCCAGGGTCTCCTCTGTTGAAGAAGGAGCCTGGTACTTTGTTTTGTTTTAGAATAGACTTTATTCTTTTGAGCATTTTTAGAAGTACAGAAAACCTGAACAGGAAATACAGAGAGTTCCCATCAGCTTCCTCTCCCCCTCTCCTCCCACCTGGGCACACAGTTTTCCCCGTGAGGCATTTTCGCCATGAGGCGCCATCTAGCATTAGTGTAGCATGGTTGTTCCGACTCATAAGCAGGTATTGATCTGTTATTAACTGCAGTCCACAGTTTGCCTCAGGGTTCGCTCTGGGTACTGTACATTCCCAGGCTGTGGACAGACGTCTGCCCGGTGTCCACCATAGTCGTGTCACAGAGAGTAGTCTCGGTGCCCTGAAACTCCCTTGGGCTCTGCCCATTCATCTCCCCCCCCCACCCCACCAGCCTGTGACAACCACAGATCCTTTTACTGTCTGCATGGTTTCACCTTTTCCAGAAGGGCCTAGAGCGGGGATCATACCGTCTGGAGTCTCTTCAGACCAGCTTCTCTCAGCTAAGGTCCTCTGTGTCTTTTTTATTTTTATTTTTTTAAGATTTTATTTATTTGACAGAGAGAGACACAGCAAGAGAGGGAACACAAGCAGGGGGAGTGGGAGACGGGGGAGTGGGAGACGGAGAAGCAGGCTTCCCGCGGAGCGGCGTGCCCGATGCGGGGCTCGATCCCAGGACCCTGGGACCATGACCTGAGCCGAAGGCAGACGTTTAACGACTGAGCCACCCAGGCGCCCCTTCTGTGTCTTTTTTAAATTGAGATGTCATTGACATATGACGTTGCGGAAGGCCACAATATCTTTTCATGGCTTGCTAACTCATTCCTTTTTATTACTGAATAACATTTCATAGTCTGGACATCTCATAGTTTACCACCTGATGCCTTCTTTTCTAAATATTTTTTAAAAAATAATTTATTTATGAGAGGGAGGGAGGGAGAGAGAGAGAGAGAGAACACGAATGGGGGTAAGGGGCAGAGGAAGAGGGAGAAGATCACCCTTGCACCTAGGGAGAAACAGACTCCCCACTGGGCAGGGAGCCCAACTTGGGGCTCCATCCCAGGACCCTGGGATCATGACCTGAGCTGAAGGCAGATGCTTAATCGACTGAGCCACCCAGGCGCCCCTCACCTGATGCTTTTTTGATTTGACTTTTGTCGCTCATAAAAGAGGTAGCTATTCATTGTGAACCCCGTATCGGTACAGAGGAAAAAGTACAAACCCTTTGTTTCTTTTACATTCTTTCTAGTCCAGATCCTATTCTTCTGGAAACAGGAAAGGCTTTCTCTCTGGCTTACTGGATAATATCAAACAAGAATTAGCCAAAAACAAAGAAATGAAAGAAAGTATTAAAAAGTTCCGAGATGAGGCCCGCAAGTTGGAAGAGTCCGACGCGCTCCAGGAAGCCAGAAGGAAATACGTGAGTCCCTCTGCTTCGCGTCTCCCCTGGTGGGACACTTGCTTCCCGCGCGGTGCCAGCGTGGCGGGGGAAGGTGAGGTCACTGCGCTGGCCCAGCTTCTCAGCCGCTAACATCCTTAGCTTGTGCCTCTAAACCAGGGACCTTTTGCACTCAGGGTGACTGGAGGTCCTGAATTCGTTCCCTATCACCTGTCGAATCCTCCCGTGGCTGAGCCCTCTGCTGGCCACAGGGGCCACAAGATAGAAAGTCCTTGGGCCTTTTTTTCTTCCTGCCTAAACTCCTGTGCTGAGATGGAGCACCGTGCTCTGCACACCGGCAGCGCCAGCTTCTCTGGGGAGGGCGTGAGAAATGCAGGGTCTCGGCGCCCCCCATAGCTGCCGGGCCCGCATGTGCGTCGGCCGGCCTCCCCTGGTGACCGCTGGAGCAGTGGGCTTGAGATGCACTGGTCATGGCCCTCTGAGTGAAGCGGGTAGAAAGCGGGTTACAGCACTGCACGTGTCCTTAATGGTCGCCGTCTCTTAGCGAGCGGGCTCCGCCACCTCTGCCGCATGAGGGCTGTGGGGTGGGGGCAGCCTCCCCTCCTACCAGTGGGCGCCCGCGCCAGGACCCTGGGCTTTTTGTTCTCCGGGCCCCCTCCCAGGCCATGCGCAAGGCCTATTCCGTCGGCGGCAGGTCGCCCTTCCTTTCCATTAAGGAAGGGGTGGTTTGGGGGCAGGTCGGGGGGACAGTGGCTGCGGGAGATCCGGCAGGGGCTGGCAGCTGCAGGGGTGCAGAGTGAGGCAGGATAATGTCAGTGAGCCCGGGGGGAGGGGCTGCGGAGGGGGCCAGATCACCCCTGCACCTAGCGAGGGAGTGGAGCCAGGGGCTGGGCCTAGAGGGTCTCCACGTGTCAGCCTTCGGCTGCTGAGCCCGCCGGCCGGGCTGTGGCGCAGTGAGGGGCCCTGGGGTGGGCAGGCTGGCAGGGGAGAGGGCTGCTGAGAAAAATGCTTCTTTGGACCCTTGCCTGTAAGATAACTGCGGCGGCGTAACAAACAACATCCCTCCCGTAGAAAACCATTGAATCCGAAACGGTGCGGACGAGCGAGGTGATAAAGAAGAAGCTGGGGGAGCTCTCGGGCACAGTGAAGGAGGTAACGGTCTCTGGGCCGCCATGCTCCATTGGCCGCGGCTCGGGGCCATCTGTGGGTCGCGTCTGGGAGGAGAGAGCGGTGCCGGGAGCAGCGGCAGAGCTGGGGCCCGGGCAGGGAGGACTTGGCGGGACTTGGCCCGGGGCTGCGGAGCCGTGGGCGGCAGGCGAGGGAAGAGCCGGCCTGGTGCGGTGGCTTCCGGAGTTAGGCTGCGCGGCGCCCCCAGGAAGGAGAGCAGAGTCACACTAGCCCACGTGCCCTGCAGTTTACCACTCGGGTGAGAAGCTTAGCTGCCGCTGGCAAAGACTGGATCAGAAACGAGGATTTTTTTTTTTCTTCCTGCCTAAACACCAGGAAGCGCTGCTTGGCCCCCAGGCGAGGGTGGGGAAGGCAGGGAGTTGCGCCAGGGGCTTCTTTTTTGTGCCTTGTTTTGCTTTTCTCTGTTCTGGGCAGGAGAGCAGGGCAGGCCGGTGCAGTGCTGGATGCAGGTTTCTCCCGTTATCCCTCGGCTGCCTCTCCTGCCCATTCTGGGGAGAGCCAGTTGACCTGGTGTCTAGCCCAGAGCCCAGGGGTCCAGCACCCCAGACTTTGTACACGGGGGGCCTGAGTCTCGGGGCCCCACGGGCCAGACAAGCTCAGAACACCCGTTCCCGCCCTTTGGAGGGCTCAACTGGCCTTAGCTCTGGGGGAGCTCATGCAGGCCCCGAGTGGTCCTGTGCTGACACCCCTGTCCCTCTGTCTCAGTAGAGTCTCGACGAAGTCAGTAAAAGCGACTTTGGCCGGAAAATCAAGGAGAGCGTGGAAGAAGCAGCCAAGACTGCCAAGCAGTCCGCCGAGTCAGTGTCCAAGGGTGGGGAGAAGCTGGGCAAGACTGCCGCCTTCAGAGCCCTCTCTCAGGTGGGGCGGCCTGGTGCCCTTGCTGCCGGGGGTGCCCTTGCCTTGGCCTGCTCGGAGTCCAGGAGCCAGAGTTCCCACCTCGGAGCTCAGCCCACCCGAGGCACCCGGTCTGTGCTCCACTCCCGGCTAGGCAGCCTCGGGCAAGTGAGAGCTTCTCAGCCGCTAACATCCTTAGCTTGTGCCTCTAAACCAGGGACCTTTTGCACTCAGGGTGACTGGAGGTCCCCAATTCGTTCCCTATCACCTGTCGAATCCTCCCGTGGCTGAGCCCTCTGCTGGCCACAGGGGCCACAAGATAGAAAGTCCTTGTTTCTGCTCTCAAGGGGTATGGGGTCCCAGGAGGGGATGAGGAGTTCCTGAGTGACATGTGACAGAGGAACATACAGGGAAGGGGCCACAGGTGGAGGGGGCAGGCCCTACAGAGCGGGGGGTGCACAGCCAGCCGAACAGGGCCAGAGCCTCTGTCTCGGGGAATGAGAGGGAGGCCAAAGAAAAGCAGGGTCCATCTAGAACAGTCCCACTGCCCATGCAGGGAAGTCGGGCAGGTCACTCTGAGCCACGTGACCTCAACACTGGGGGAGGCCGAGCCCCTGGGGTGTCATCAGGCCCTACGGTGGGGTTCCCAGCAGATGCTCTCCGACGTGGGGCGCAAACACACAGGCCCACCGTGGTGGTCTGCGGTGTCGGGCAGGTCCCGAGTGCCCACCGCGTGGCTGGCTGCTTCCCTCCAGGGGGTGGAGTCTGTGAAGAAGGAGCTTGACGAGAGTGTGCTGGGGCAGACCGGGCCCTATCGGAGGCCAGAGCGGCTCAGGAAGAGGAAGGAGTTTGCGGGAGAGAAGTTCAAGGAAGAGAAGGTGTTTGAGCCCAATGAGTAGGTAGCAGACCGGCCAGCGCACTGGGTGTGGCCGAGCGCCGCAGAAGGTTCTGCCCGAGTCAGTTCATTCCTCAGCTTCTTTTCTGCTCAACAGTTCCTGCTCCCTAGTGCGTCTGGGGGCGCGGGTGGGGTGGGGAACAGGAGAGAGGAGGCTGAGAGGCGCGGGGTGGGCTGTCCCGCTACACCCCTCCCCCCGGGGCCGGGTGGGTGGCGGGGCTCCCGCGCCGCTGCTCACCGCCGGCCCGGTCTTCCCAGGGAGGCCCTGGGAGTCGTGCTGCACAAGGACTCCAAGTGGTACCAGCAGTGGAAAGACTTCAGGGACAACAATGTGGTCTTTAATCGTGAGTGTTCACATCTCGGAGGCTCAGCTGACAGCGTAGCCGTGACCGCGGAAACTCACTGAGTGCTCCCCATGTGCTGGGCACAAGCCAGACCCCCACTGTACAGAGGAGGAGACCGGGGTCAGAGAGGACCAGCCACTTCCGCAGGATCGCCCAGCCAGTGAGCAGCAGAGCTCTGGCAGAGCACAGGCCGACAGGCAGCCCTGCTCACGCGGGCAGCGGTACATTTCGGGCTGGCGGGCCAGGGACCCTACCATGGGGGCCGAGTCACCCATCGCTGCCGTGGCCAGAGCGGTTGCTAGCAGCAGGGCGGCCGGGCAAACGGCTGTGGATTTCCCCGTGAGACGCTCCCTCATAGGGGGCGCTGGTGGGGCCCGGCCAGCCAGCTCGAGGCCCCAGAGTTCTCTGTTCTTGTCTGGGGCATGGGGCTCCCCAGGTGCCACCCACCCTCGTCCCTTGTCCTGTGGGGGTTGCTAGAAGCCTGTTTCCTTTGGAGGGAGAGCCCCAGCTAGCAGGGCGGCCCCTCACGGTTCGCACAGCCCCCTCGGCCCACCGCTGGGGACGCAGGCTCAGAGAAGTCCCCTTGTTTACCCAGCACGGAGACTGGATCTCGTAGGGGCCCCGAGGAGCCCTCGGAAGTCATGGAGTAGGGGTGTCATTCTGGAAGGGCCCCTTGACCCTGGCCCATGTCCCCACAGGGTTCTTTGAGATGAAGATGAAGTATGACGAAAGTGACAACGCACTCATCCGGGCGTCCCGCGCGCTGACAGACAAGGTCACAGACCTGCTGGGTGAGTGGCTTGCCTGTCCTTGCCACCGGGGCTGGCAGCAGGGGAGGGCCGCGGGCCCTCGACCCACTCCTGGCTCGGCTGCCTCCAGGGGGCCTATTCTCCAAGACGGAGATGTCAGAGGTGCTCACGGAGATCCTGCGAGTTGACCCCGCCTTTGACAAGGAGCGGTTCCTGCAGCAGTGTGAGAACGACATCATCCCCAACGTCCTGGAGGTGGGTTGCCCCCTCAGCGGGCCCTCCCCATCCTGGCCAGTCTCTTATCGCCCTGGGCTGCGCACGACAAACCGGCTGTGGCCTGATGGAGCGCTCCGCCAGGGCAGACACCTGTCCCGCCTTCAGAGGCCTGAGCACCCCATGCCTGGCCCTTGTTAGTCATGCACCTCTGAGAAGGCACCTGGGGTCGCCCGTGGGCCCTGCTGGTCCCCACAACGGCAGCTGCTTTCTTGCCTTGGCTGTTGGGTGTGTCTGCTCCCGGGACTGAGTTCCCTGTCACAATGTCCGGCAGCAACTCCTGCCTCCCTTGAAAGCTGGCCTGGAGCCTCCTGTCTGGTTCCCTCGTGCTCTGTGCTTGAGGTGGTTCCTTGGAGGCTGCAGTGAGCGGCTGCCCGGGGCCTTTCAGGAGTGGGTGAAGCTGTAGCCCGTGGGGCAAGCCATGAGGGGGACCCTAAGGGGGCTCTCCTCCGAGGTGTCCTCTCTATGGGAATCCTGAATCCCATCTTCTATCCCCTTCCTGGCTCAGAAGCGAGGAGGGAGCGGCTTGCCCAAAGTCCCGCTGCAACCAGCCCTCCACAAGGCCCCTGCCTGAGTCGGCTGCCTTTTCCTCCGCCACGTCTGCTCCTTTAGCCCCCAAGACGTGGCCGGAGCCCAGGAAAAGTCCTAATGAGACCACAGAAAGGCCTTGCAAGCCCCAGTGGGTTCCTGTCCCCTCCTCCTGCCTCCTCCATCCCAGTGACCTTCATGGGTCCCCCTCCCTTTCCGATTTCCCAGGTCCCTCACGCCACTTTGGGCAGGGAGGGAGGAGGTAGACATGGAGCGATCCCCAAAAGCAGCAATCCGAGCACAGGCAGTTTCTTCTGGGGTGAGGCTGTCTCAGCCCCCAGCCTGCTTGTGCTTTCCCTCGGGCCCTCAGCTCCTCCGTCACCTTGAGCAGGTTCAGCCCTGCCTCCAAGTTCCTGTGGAGGTCTCCCCCATGGCACCTGGGGAGGCCACCCCTGGGACCCCTCCTCTGTGCTTTTGTGGACCCAGCTGTGCAAAGCTCCATCCCCAGTGGAGGGAGAATGCAGCTCTTGGCCTCCCTGGCTCAGTTTCCTGGCCAGGGTGAGCCCACCAGGCTGCCACCTTCCTCTGCCTCCTCCCACGAGGCCCTTGGGACCACCCTGGGCTGCCGGGGGTCACACACACAGGCCCTTGGTCCCCAGGGCCTGAGGAGGGGCGCCCATTGCTGCAGCCCAATTCAAGGCCCCCTGCTCCCCAGGTACAGCCTGTGGGGGAGGGCCTCCTGCCTAGATCGTCCCCTCTTAGTCTCGAGCTAATTTTTTTTGTTTTCCCCTTTTTAGGCCATGATTTCTGGAGAGCTCGACATTCTCAAAGATTGGTGCTATGAAGCTGTGAGTACTTCTTTCTTTTTATTTTTTTCTAGTTAGGCCTAAAAAGAATCATAGCTTGGAGATCTGCTTGGGCAGCATGGTCTGAGAAGGGCATGATGGGGTCTGGTGTCCTGATTGTGGGGGGACCCCGGGGGCCGGGGCTGGGCGGAGAGGGGTGTGTGTGACCTTCCCATCCCCGGGCCAGCGTCCATCATCACGCCCATGTCACAGGCATCATTAGGGTACAGCACGAACACAGGCAGCATTTGCAGGACACAAAGCGCTGGCTGGACTCATTAGCTGTCCTCACTTTGAGTTCCCGAAACAGATCAAAACAGACGGTGATAGATTTCCCGCATGGGGAGGAGCCGTGTCCTGACGAGGCCTGACTGCTCCCCGGAGTCGGGGCTCAGGGTCCCCGGGCTGCACGGTGCCGGGCCATGGGTGACAGGGTCAGCCCCCCTCAGGAGCACACCCTGTCTTCCCTGGAGCCTGGCAGCCTCCCCGTGCCTGCAGGGCTCTGGCTGGCCACCTCGCCTCCCCCTGCTCACGCCCTGACCTGTGTCTTTGTGGGTTGTTTTTTTTTTTTGTCTTTTTCTGAGCTTATTTGTATTAAGCAATCCAGAGCCTTTTTTGGCTGACTCTGTTCTGCTTCCAGCTCACAAACAACTTGGGAGAAAGCAGGAGAAGATGTCAGATTTTTTTTTAAAATACTCCTCTGCATGGTGACTAATCCAACAGGCATTTGTGAGTGGTGGTGGTGTTTCTTTTCTTTTTTTTTTTAATACTTTGGCACCATTAGGATGTGGTTGGTTATCTTTGCCAGAGAGCTGCTGGTGCCCCTGGAAATGCACTTGAAATTGCAGGTGCTCACACAGAGGTGTTTTTTAAATGTCATTTTTTAAGAATCACACCAGAAATGGGAGCGGCAGCATTTGTTTTCTTGGTAGCGGTTATTTCCATAAAAAGTAGTTGTGATTGGAATGTCTTCCATCATAGTTGCTGAGTCCAGAGAAGCTTCTGGAGGAAAGCTACAAGGCTGCACATGTCCTGGGCCTGGGAGCAGGCTGGGGCGGGGCCAGGGGTGTTATGCGGGCTGCCTGCGGGCAGCGGCTTCCCGGAGCAGCTGGTCAGCGAGGAGGAGGCACCCCGTGCAGCTCATTTCAGAGCAGCCGCGGATTAGGGCAAATCCTAGAAAACGCGTTGGATTCCAGGCCAGGATTCAGAGTGCGGTGAATAGGGGCAAGTCCACGATCAGCCAGAGAGGCCTCAACTTACCCCTGGGGCTGTGTTTCAGATTCTGCGGCAGGAAAATTACCAACTCCCCCGGTGATGGCACTTTCAGTCGGTAGTCTTGATGCAGTGCTGCCTTTATAACGAGGGAGGGGTGTGCGCTGCGGGCCAGCAAACGGGGGGCACCAGCCCGCCTGCTTGGACCCGTGCTCCTGGCGTCCGCCACGCCCGGCGTAGCACAGCCCCGCGCCAGGAGCCGTTTCTGGACGGTTCGAGGGCTGAAAGCGCGGGGCTCGGCTGGCGCGCCGCGGGGAGAGCCGCCCAGGACCGCGTGTCGGGCCCCGCGGCGCGCCAGCCTCGGTGCTGCGGCGCTCGGGCGGGGCTTGCGTTCGGGCGGGGCTTGCGTTCCGTGCGTGCGGCCCCAGGCGTGCGTGCGTGCGTGCGTGCGTGCGGCCCCAGGCGTGCGGCTTCTCGTTGCAGACCTACAGCCAGCTGGCTCACCCGATCCAGCAGGCCAGGGCGCTGGGCCTGCAGTTCCACTCCCGCATCCTGGATATCGACAGCGTTGACGTGAGTGTCTCTCCCGGGGGGTGTGCTCGTCACAGGGGCGCCCCGTCCCTGCAGGAGTCCTGACATGGGCAGGTGCTTGGGTTAAGGGGCCTCCGGGGCCCCTTCAGCGGAAGCCCGTGGTGGGAGAATTCTTAGGCAGGTGGCAGACGCGGGGGGTGCTGCTGCCCAGACCTCGGGGCCCCCAAAGGCAGTATTGCCCCTGCGCCTTTACTGGGAAGGGGGGCGCTCTGTCAGGACCACTTAGGCCCCGACGGTCCCTATGGGGAGCTGGAGACACGCCAGCGCACGCTTCCCTCTACCCCTGCCTGTGTGCACGACTGGGCCCTTTGCGGGGGGCCTTGATGTGGCCGCCCAGCCCAGGTCTTAGCAGTTCAGACAATGGGTCACATTGGGAAGGGTCTTGTGGGAATCTCCCACCTGGAAACGGACGACTGGACTCCTCAGCCTCCTTCCGGGGCCTGGCCCAGCGAGGGGCACGAGGGGGTGCTGGGGCCGCTCTCTGGGAAGCGGGGATCTGCACCACAAGGGGAGCAGCAGGGAAGGGGTGTGGCCACTCTAAGCCCCCCCCCCCCCCCCCCGCAGCTGGCCATGGGCAAGATGATGGAGCAGGGGCCTGTGCTGATCATCACTTTCCAGGCCCAGCTGGTGATGGTGATCAAGAACCCCAAAGGCGAGGTGGTCGAAGGTGACCCGGTGAGTGTGAGAGGAAATGGAGCAGCACGGGCAGGTGGCCATCTTCAGCTGCCTTGCACTTTGGAGCCAGGAGGTTTTGTGACTGTGCAGAAACAGCAGGGCCGGGCTTCCAGAAGTCTAGGGTCCCAGTCAGGCCTGGTGGAGGTCAGAGGGTGACTGACCTGTCTGGTTGGGCCAAGAGTTGCAGCCTCTGGAGCCCAGAGCCAGGCTGACACCCCCAGCCCCACTCCCTGGTCCCTCCTGGTGTCCCCTCTGTGTTCTGCCCTGCTCCTCTCGACAGCCCCTTGTCCCCAGCCCTCACCTTCCCCGCCCCGGCAGGAGAAGGTGCTGCGCATGCTGTACGTGTGGGCGCTCTGCCGAGACCAGGACGAGCTCAACCCCTATGCAGCCTGGCGGCTTCTGGACATCTCCGCTTCCAGCACAGAGCAGGTCCTCTGAGCACGGTGGCCGCGGCCGGGGGCTCCTGGGCTGGATCAGCACGTGATGGACACCCAGAGGACTGCTGTCTGCCCGCAGCAGCTAGACCTCTGAGGACAGGACTGTCGGTTCTCTACCAGGGCGGCACGGGGAAGGGCGGGCAGTTGCCGGGGCTCCTCCCCACAGTGCCAGCCCCCGCGCTGCCCCTCGGCCCCGCGGGGCTGCTGAGCGAGGTCACTGCAGTGCACAGGCCCGATGGTGCCAACGGGCCCCTACCCAGGGGCTCTCTGGAGGCAGGAGGACAGGGCCCAGGCCCCCGCCACTCAGAGTGGCCCACTGGCCACTTCAGCCAGGGCATTTTGGCTCCGTTTTTTATTTTAACAGTGCCCTTATTACCCGTGTGTATATGCCTGCGATTTGGAAATAATAAAACACCAAAGTGCAGGAGAGCAACTTGGGTGGTCCGAGGTGTCTGTCACTGGGGTGGGGCGGGAGCTGACCAGGAGGTCACAGGGAGGTGGTCAAGGTCACTGAAGGAACTGAAGCTCTGGAGGGGGCAGCCTTGCCTGGTCAGGACCCTGCCCGCCCTTGGGTGACCGAGACAAGAGCTAGGGAGTTTTCAGTAGTCTGGCTGGGGTCTCGGAGGGTTGGGGTTCCTAGAGCTGGAGGAGCTTGAGTGCCAATAGGAGTGATTTTTGGAGGCATTGGGATCCGTCCGCGCAGGACATCTGGTCGAGGGGTCTATCGCAGAGAATGGGGGGAAGGTGCGGAAGTCGGGCTGGGGTGCTTCTGGGGTGGGGTGGGCGAGGTCCTCGGTGCTGAGGCTCCCCGCGGCCGGGGTCTCCCAGGCGCCTCCGGGGGGGAGCGCCGTCCTCCCGGAGGCCGGGGCGGGGTCGCGAGCCCGCGCACCGCTCCCTGCGCAGCCTCCGCCCCCCGCGGCGGCCCCGCCCCCGTCGCCATGGGAACAGCCGCGGCGGCCCGGCTAGCGTGCGGCTCGCCTGCCTCGGTCTCCAGCGCTCCAGGGGCGGGTGGGGTGGGCTGAGCCCGGGCCGCCGCCGCCACCAACCGCCGCCGCTACCACCGGGGAGAGGCCGAGAGCGGAGCCGGCGCGGGTCCCGGAAGAGAGCGCAGCCACCGGGCGCTCGGTCCCCGTCCCGGTCGAGGCCAGGGTGAGGGGCGCGGCAGGGGGGTGGGGTGGGGGAAGGGTCCCCGGGACGCCGAGAACAAAGGGAGCGGGGCGGGGGACAGGGTTTCGCCCCGCTGCGCCGCCGGGGCTGCGCGTTCGCACCTGTTGTGCGCGGGCCGGCCGGGTCCGGGCTCCCTCTCCCCAGTCTCAGCGCCCCCACCTGCACGCACGGCCGGAGTTGGGTCCCCGCGTGCCTGTGGCGGCTTGCCCGCGAGCCCGGCTTGGGCGTAGCCGGGGGACAGAGGCGCGGGCGGGGGCTGTATCCGGGCAAGGTCAGGGGGCGGTGGCGGGAGGGGACGGCGCAGGGGCGGGAAGGCGCAGGCTCATCCTGGCGCCCCCGGCAGGCCCTTCCTCCGCAGGGCGCGCGGCGATGTGAGCCATGAGCGCGACGTGGACGCTATCCCCCGAGCCGCTGCCGCCGTCGACGGGGCCCCCGGTGGGCGCGGGCCTGGACGCGGAGCAGCGCACGGTGTTCGCCTTCGTGCTCTGCCTGCTCGTGGTGCTGGTGCTGCTGATGGTGCGCTGCGTGCGCATCCTGCTCGACCCCTACAGCCGCATGCCCGCCTCGTCCTGGACCGACCACAAGGAGGCGCTCGAGCGCGGGCAGTTCGACTACGCGCTGGTCTGAGCCGTGCCCTGCCGCTCTCCGAGGGGCCGACTCGACGGGGGCGCCGCCTGGCAGGGAGCGCTCAGGACCTCCGCCCCAGCGCCTAGCCCGAGGGAGGAGGCCGTTAGAGGTCCGGCTCCTCCCCCTCAGACCCCTCCCATCTTTCCTCCCGGCCTGGCCGGAGCCCCACTTCGTGCCTTTATCCCGCCCCGTCCTCGCTCCGTAACTCGCAGGCTCTGCTGGCCCCCGACTGGGAAGAGGACCCCCACCCCCACCCCAAGGCGTATAGGTGGCTCTGCTAGTGCCCTGCCGCCGAGCATGAGTGTCCTGTCCATTCCTGGATGCGGGGGACCCCCGTGTCCCCACTCCCTCCCCTGTGGTCTGGCCATCCTCACTCCGCCCGCGATCCCCCCTTAATGTTGAGCTGCTCCTGCGGGGCAGGCTCTCCTGCGCCCATGGGGTGGACGCTGCACACCCATATGCCCTGCGCGGCCTGCCCCGGAGACCGAGCCTGGAGAGCACCAATGGCTGTTGTGTCCAGGACGCGCGGCACCTTCGGTGGGAGGAAGAGTGCAGGCAGGTTCTCCCCAGTACAGGTCAGCGCCCCTCCCTGGCCCTCCTGCCGCTTCCCCCTGCCCCCTTCCCGCATCCCCCCCCCCGCGGCCTTCCCCATGCCTTCCCCCTCCTCCCTGCCTCTGAGCCGATGGTGTCAATAAAAGCTATTACTGAACGCTTACTACATGCCAGGCGGTGCGTGAGTTAGCGCGTGCTGCGCGTGACCTGTCCCCTCTGCAGGACCCAGAGCGAGCCCTCTTAGCATCGCTGTTCGACAGCCCGGGGGATGGAGGCCCAGGCGGCCTGAGGGACTAGCCTGTACTATACTGAGTGGCGGGATTCCAGCCTGGCTGGGATTTAAACCCAGGTCTGACTTCCACATGCTCTTAATGGCTGCCCCATGCTGCCAAAACACGCAGGCCGCATTCTGGGGGGACTGACGGGTGAACTAGCTCCCTTCCGCAACGCGCATCGCCAAGGTCCACCCCCCCTTCTTTCCCTTAACTTGGGGAGACTGGAGGCTGTGGAATAACGGGACTAAGCGGGGCTGGGAGGGGTGGGGGGCCCCGCTCAGCCGGCCCTGGAGGGTGCCACCAAGACGTGGCATGATCTCCTGGCACTGACCACATCTGCTCCCCCAAACCTCTCTCAGCCTGGTTCCTCCTGCCCACCATTCACACGCGCACTTTGGAAGCTGGGAGATGGGCAGCACAGAGTGGGCTGGCTCTGCTCCACACCCCCCGCCCGGGAGCCTGTTTGTGCCCCGGGGAGCCGTGTGCAGTGTGTGGGGAAGAGCAGGCGCTTCTATAAAAGGAAGGCTGTGTGAATGCACGGGCTCTGCGAACACATCTACCAGCTCCCAGAGGACTAGTCAGGCTGGGGGGGGAGCTGTGGGAGGACACCTGGCTCCCCTGCCGTGCCCTCCCCAGCCTCTCCCTGAATCTACACCCTCAGGCAGGCTGATGAAGGGGGGACCCCTTGCAGGGAGACCCCGCCACACTCCTGGGAATTCGGGGCCTTTGGCAGCAGCCAGGACCCTTCCTCTACCCAGCTCAGCTCCTCCCTCCCTGCCCCTCTTTGCTTTGCTGGGGGGTGGGGGGAGATGACTTACTCCCCTCCCTCCGACCTCCTGCCACCTGAGGCAGCCCACCCCTTACCCTTGACCTGTACCTGGGGCCTGGCTCCTCCCACCTGGCTACCCTCTGCTGGCTTCTCTTCATCTGTGTGAGGGGAGGTCACCTGCGCTGAAAACCCTGCACTCAACACCTGTCAGGCTCAGGCTTCATCCTCCATGCAGTCACCGAGGGTCCCCTTCACGGCCAGACCAAGGTCACTCCAGGTGGCACTGAACCAGACCTGGCGGCGGCGGCAGCCTTTACTGATGACGGTGCCTTCCCCCCTCACATGCCCCCCATTCAGCCCTGGGACCCCGAGCTCCTGCACTCCTACCTATGACTTCTTCTGGCACTTTGGGCCTCCACTCCCATCTTTAACTCCCAGGAAAAAGGGAACAAGACATAATGGCAAGAACTTTACTCACAGGACATAGGATACAGGATGTTGGGACAGGCTTTGTGGGGGGAGGAGCTGGCTGCCCCCACCTCAGTTCTGTGGCCAAACCCCTGTACAACTGTGCTTCTGTTTCGGAGACCCCTACCGTGTCGATCATCTTCAAGGCCACCCCCTGCTGCCCACCATGTCAGGGACCTTCCACCGTGGCTGGGTCCTCCTGACAACCCAGGACCAGCCCAGGCAGGACTGAGGGCCAGGGGGCTCACAGATGTCTGGTGTATTTTCCCCCTACCGGGCCTTCACCTCGCAGGGCTGGCTGCCTGGCCCAGCAATTCCAGGGGCACCAGGAACGGGTTCAGGGGGCAGACCCCAGCTGCTTGCCAAGCAGACCTTGGCTCACTGGGCGGGGCATTCTCTGGAGCCAGGGGCACGGCCTGGCTGGCCTCCTCTTGCCCCGGGGAGCTTGTCCCGGCATCCTCAGCTCCAGGCACCAGGCCCTCTGTGGCTGGGTCCGGCTGAGGGGCTGTCAGGTGCACGTACATATCCGACATGTGTTTAACCAGGGCATCGCAGGGCAGGCGGAGCAGCTCCTCGGGAAGTGCCAAGAGCAGGTCGAGGACCACCGCTGCCTCTGGTGATGGACACAGAGGGGTGGGGTGAGGGCAGGGGGGGCCTTGCTGCCCGGGGCTCGTTCCCTCCCAGCCCCTGCCCGTTACTCTCACCAGCTGCAGAAAGCTCAGGGCCATGACACCTGCGGGAGACGGACGACAGATACTTGTAGATCTTCTCAAAGTCCACGGAGAAGTCGCCTTCCGACGACGGGTCAGCCAGGGATGCAGAAGGTGCCTCGGGGGCGGGGCCATTCGCCTTAGGGGCGGGGCCCGGGGTGTCAGGGCTCGAGTCCTCCCGCCCTCCAGGGGCGCTGAGCAGCAGTAGCTTCCCACGCGCCTGTGTGGGCTTGGGGGGCTTGGAGTGCAGGAGGCTGACGGGCTCCGTGGCCGCGATGGTGAGTACCTGGCAGGAAGAGAGATCAGGGAAGGAAAGGGGGAAGTCCTCCCATCCGCCTCTCCGCTGCCCTGCACCCAGCTGAGCCCTCCACCTCCACCTGCTCACCAAATCCTCCCTGTTAGACGTAACATAGGGGAGCTGTCGGAAGCGGGGTCACTGAGGCTCAGGGTGTTCAGTGACTGGCCAGCGTCACAGAGCTGGCAAGAGGAAGGGCCCCGGAGCCAAGTCCCCCTAATTTAGACTTATACATAACACCCCCATCCTGCCTGTGGGATGGCTGTACCTGTGAGAAAGCCACAGTCAGGGCCTCCTCCAGCGGGCCCGTTATCTTCTCAGCCAGATCCATCCATACCTGGATGGGGCGACCAGAGGGCACACAGTCGGCCTAGGGACCAACCCTCGGGGGTCTCCAAGCCCTGCCCCTCCTGGGGATCCCCCTGATCAGGTTATCCCCCCCAACACCCACACCATGCCCCAGGGCCCGGCCTTGGCGGGCCTTGTCCTGCCTCACCTCGATGGGGGCCGGGGTCTGTGTTTCCCGGCGCCTCGGACCCTGCGGGCCACCGGGATGCACCCTCTGAATGGCCTCCCGGACCACGCGGCCCTTGAGCTGCCGTAGGAAGTCCCGGATCTGGATAAGAGAGGAGGAGGCCGAATGGGCCTTCTACACGCCCAGGGTTGGGGAGAGAGGCCAAAGCCTACTGCCTGCTCCCGGACCGGCACTGCTCCCTAGCCTCCGGCTACCCCGGTGTTACAGGTCTCAGTGACTCTGCCCCGGGGCTCGGGCCCAGGCCCCAGGTGTGACCAGCCACCCCATAAAGGTGTAAGGCCGGTTCTGCTTCCTCCCCGCAGCCAGGGCCCACCCTCTGCGAAGGACTACCCTGTTCATCGCCCCGCTTCACCCACTCGGCCCCGTTTCCTGGCTCTCACTTCAGCCTCACTGCCCTTTCCGCCCTGACCGGGGGGGGGGGGGGGCCTCCACTCCGTCTAATTCGGAGTCCGACCGACCCCTCAGCCTCTCGCACGCGCGGCCTCCACCTCGCCCCGCCCCTCAGTCTCGCATGCCCCGCCTCTCCCCCAAGCTCGCCCCGCCCCTCAGCCTCAGGTATGCCCCGTCCACACTCAGCCTCCCTTCCAAGTCCCCCGCCCCCACCCCGCGCTCGCCCCGCCTCCCCGCCCCGCCCCTCAGCCGCAAAGTATGCCCCGCCCACATCCTAGCCGGGGCTCCAGCCCCCCTCCCTTCCCAGGACCCCCTCACCTCCGCCTCGCTGCGGCCCGGCAGCTCCCGGGCCAGCTCAGCGGCGTCCGGCTCCGGCTGGCCCTGCCGCGCCTGCAGTAGTCGTAGCAGCTGCCGCTTCTCGCGGGCGCTCCAGGCCGCGGGGCCGGTCACCTCACCCAGGTAGCGCGCCGGGGCCGCTCGCCGCCGCTGCGGAGGCTTCATGCCGGCGAGGGCGGTGTCTGCGTCCCGGGCCCGTTTCCCTGGTAGGCGGGGTTACGGAGGCCGCTGGGGCCAGAAAGCACGGCGCGGAGGCGGAACCAGATGGGGGCGTGGCTCCGCCTTTGCGGCCGAAGAGAACAGTTTAGATGGCAGAGGATGGAGAGACTGGCATGCGAACGGAGGTGGGGGCGCATGAGACACCCCACCTGCCTGCATTTTATCTCCTCCGTGAACTGGAGCCGAGACCTTAGATCTCCCGCCCTCCCTCCATTCCGGGACTGAGTCTCGCGAAACTCCTACTGTGTGCTTTGCTTCTCCAAAAGGAGTGGACCCTGGCAGGAAGGCAGCTGTTCAGTGGTAGCCAAGAACCTGGGCTGTGGGGTTGGCTAGCCCTGAGGACCTAGAGCAAGTGATATGGCCGAGCCGAGCCTCAGTTTCCTCATTTGTGAAATGGAGCTAGTAGTCCCGCTCGAGGGAAGGGAGGAAGTCGGACAGGAGACAGTTACGAGCTCTAGACTAGACAGAGGGCGCTGGAGCAGAGACCAGAGGTCAAGGCCTTAGCGAGGGCAGAGTCCAGGGTGGGGGTGGAGAGCGGAGAAAGCCTGGCTTTGGGAAGACCGCCGGAGGCAGGTGGGCAGGTGCAGGGCTTGAGGAAGGAGGCGGAGCTTATTAAAACTTAAGCACGTGGGCTTGGGTGTCCCTTTCTGTTTGGGAAAAACTCCCTTGGATCTCCCCTGGCCTCCATCTGCACACGTATACATGGGCGTGTGAGCCCGGCCCCCAAGGCCTGGTCCAAGGCCTCTGCTTCCTGCCCCCTATACCCGCGCCAAGCTCACACGCAGACTTCAGAACTCAGCAGGTCAGACCAGATGTTTATTTTGAGCCCAGGTGGGAGGGTGCGAGGAGGAGCGCGTCGGGGGCGGGAGGGTTCGGAGCAGAGACAGTGGTCCCGTCGGGTCCGAGGTGGGCCGCGGCCGGTGCAGTCCTGGCGGGCCTGGTTCGAGGCCGTGGCTGGTGTGTCTCGGGACCTTGCTGGGGGTGCGCCATCCCTGGCGAGGGGCTACCCAGGCTGAGCGAAGGAGAGGACACAACGCAGGCCACCCCCTTCCCAGCGGATCACTGGCCTCCTCCGTCAGTCTGTGTGCGGGAGTGAGGGTGGGTGCTAGGTCTGAGTCGCGAATTCTCCTCATCTAGTGTCTGTCCGAGGTTTGAGGACCCCTCTTGTGACACAGAGCCCGAAGTTGGCCACGGGTGACCGACCCAGTGCCCGAGTTTGAATTCCAGCTCCACCAAATTTTGTGACCTTTGACAAGTTACTTCAGAGAGTGCCTCATGGGTCTCATTTCTAATATGGGGATTATAATAATATCTACCTGAACGTTGTTATGAGGATTACATTAATTAATAGGCATGAAACCTTCCGAACACTCCCCGGCACAGGGAACGCCTAAAACGCCATTATCATCACCTCCCTCTTCCAGCTGTCCTACCGGCCCCACGTTACAACCCTTTCCCCCCACCCGTACCCCCGTTTACCTGCCTCACTGGGGCATCCTGGGCTGGGGGCCGCTGGGCGAGTCTCTCGGGGCCGGACCGGGGGTTGGGGGCGCTGGAAAGGAGAGGGAGGCTGCGGAGCACTAGGGGTTCCTGCACACTGGGCCGGGGCAAGGGCGCCCCCTGGGGGCTGCCGCGGGCGTATCGCAGGCAGGTCTGGGGATGGTCGGGGCTCCACCGGCTGGGTCGCGGCGACCCGGGGTCCCGACCCGCGGGGATAGGCTGGGGGCCGGGCGGAAGTCCCGGCGGGCAGAGCGTGGTACCTGAGTGCGCACAGACGAGGCCGAGCCCGGCGGCCAGCGCGGCGCCCAGCACGAAGGCAGCCAACACCAGCGCCACCACGGGCGCGGGCTCCAGGGCCGCGGGGGCCGCGGCCGGAGGCTCGGGGCGCACGGCTCTGCCGGGGACGCCCTTGGATGGCCCTGTGGGAAGTACGACACAGGGACTGGGCCCGGGCCACAGATGTCCTCCCCACCCCCCGTTCTCCGACCCCTGCGGAGAACTGCGCGCTCACTGGGGGGTGGCCGCGGCACTGTGACCACGATGGGCTGCGTCAGCGTGTGCAGGTGGGGACTGTCGGCACCCAGGCTCTCGCCGCTGCCGGCGCCCGTGCACGCCTCATCCTGAGGCAGACACTGGGGGGAGGAGGAGGCAAGAGATGGGCAGTCAGGCCCCAGGATTCAGGGACCTGTCTGTCCCCGGGTTTCCCGAGAGGTCTACGTGTCCAGCTCTCTATTGCGACCAGGAGTCGCACCAGTGAACTCCTGGAAATCCGACCCCCGAGAGGCCCGTGAGCCCAGCCCCTGAGATGTACAAGCAGCCAGCCACCCAGCCTGTGAGGACTGCAAATTGCAGCCCCTCAAGGTCACACGACCCAGTTCTCCGAGAACCTTAGATACCAGACCTTTGGCCCCTTGGCCGCCTCTGCATCCAGCCACCCAGCCCTGGAGGGACCTCCGAGTTCCG
Source organism: Mirounga angustirostris (assembly GCF_029215605.1). Taxonomy (NCBI): domain Eukaryota; kingdom Metazoa; phylum Chordata; class Mammalia; order Carnivora; family Phocidae; genus Mirounga; species Mirounga angustirostris. The sequence continues at coordinate 210,164,158 of NW_026991709.1, read as the reverse complement.
CCCCAGGCATCCCAGAGCAAGCCCAGCGGCCATTCCCTGTCCCCTGGGGAACCCCTAGGCAGAGCCCCGCAGGCCCCCCTCTCCGTCCCTGAGCCCAGCCACCAGCCCGAGAGAGACCCAGCGACTCTCCCCAGCTCCGAGGGACCCCCGTCTCCAGCCTCCAAAGCGTCGGACCCCTAGATTCCCAAGCTCCAAGGAGCTCTTCCTTCAGAGGCCGGACGGCCTGTGCCCAGCCCCCCCCCCCCCCCCCCCGGCCCCGGGACTGGCCCAGGCGCCCAGATTCCCGGCGGTGCGCCCGCGCACCAGCGATGGCGGCGGCAGCGTCAGAGGCGCAGGTGTCCGGCGGGCTCCCCGGAGGCGGCGGCAGCGGCTCAGCTGGCAGTGCAGGAACTGCACGGAGGCGTTGAAGACCGGGCGCAGGCGGAAGCTGAAGCGCGCGGAGCCGGCAGCACCTGGGCGCGGCGGCGGCGGCGGGAGGACGACCGAGGAGTCGGCGGGGCAGCCCCCGCGCAGCAGCGCCAGGGCGGGCCCCGGGGCCGGGCGCGAGGACGGCGTCACGGAGCAGCGGTGCAGGACCAGGCCCCAGCGCGGAGAGGGTCGGGCCAGGGCCGCCTAGGGGGCGGGGGCGGGGGCGGGGGCGCGATCAGCAACGGCCGCCCGCCACCCGGCCCGCCGCGCCCCGGCGCGCCCCGGCGCGCCCCGCGTCCACACCTGCACGAACACGCGGCTGTCGGCCGGGACCTCGAGCGGCCCCGCGCGGCGCGGGAAGGCCTCCTCCGCGTCCGACAGCTCCAGACGGAAAAGGGGACGGCGCAGCCAGGGCCCGGGCGCCGCGGGGAATGGGGGCGCTGGAGGGGAGAAAGGGTGACACGAAGCAGGTCGCGCTGCCCCTTAGCCCCTCCAGGCCAGCGGAGCAACCTTCCCGCCTCCTTTGGAAAATGGATGCTGTTGCGGTGCGGGATTCCCCGGTGCTCGGTGCTGGCAGAGTAGGCATGGTACGTCCCCTGAAGGTCCGGGGGCCGCCACCGCCCAGCAGCCGAGGCTGGGAGCAAAAATGCGCGCCTCTGGGGAGGAGCCCCCCTTCCCAGACCTGGATCTCTACCCCCACAGCGGACCTGGGACTCCCTGGCGGGGCAGGGTTGAAGGGTGCCTGACGGGGGGCGGGGAAGGCGGCCAGGCTGGGTGAGGTCAGCTACCCAAGGGGCCCAGCGCCCGCTTGGGGAGGGTGCTGCCCCCCCCTTCCTTTCCAAGGTTACCGTGAGCAATGGGGAAGGGAAGAAGGAAGGTGCTGTCTCTCTGCCCCTCTGGCACAGCTGGAGCCCAGCCGGGCCACCAGGGTCTCCGGCCTCTCCATTTGTCCAGATTCCTTACTCCCAGACCGAGCGCAGCAGCAACACGGGGTGGGGACCCACATGCACCCACACCCCCTCTGCCCGAGGGAGGCACTCCGCTGGGATCCTTGTCAAATAATGTTCTCAGGACAGTCCCCACACGTTTCCTAAAAGCATTGGTACACCGCTCTCCCACGGTCACTGGCATCAGTGTACCTGCTGGGGCCTCTGAAGAAGTTGGGGGTCCAGGAGAAGGATCTGGAGACGGGAGACAGAGGCAGAGCCCACCTGCCCTCCCCCCCCGCTCCCCCAGGCAAGGCAGAGGGGCGGTGGAGCCGAGAAAGGGCAACACAGGGATGGAAGCCTGATGAGCCGTGTCCCCAGCCTCTACGTACCAGGTGGTCCGCTGGGCAAGGTGGCAACCCCGGGGAGCAGGGCCAGCAGCAGGAGCGTGGCACCCAGCATGCTGGACCGGCGCCCCCGAAGTGTGCCCCAGGAGTGCAGCTGCCCGCCAGACGGCACCCAGGCCCGACAGGTGGGCAGGCGGCCCTGTCCTTGGCTGAGCAGCCACCCCAGGAGGCGGGGGCGGTGGACTGAGGGGTGTGCATCAGAGCCGGCGCCCAAGGTCTGCCAGGGATTAAGGGCTCCTCTCTGGCCAACCTGTGGCTGGCGGGGTGGTGGGGAGGGAGGTCCGGCACACTGGTCACTTGATATGCGGCAACTCACTACAAATACGACCCTTCCGGGCCCGGCTGGGCTTCAGTCCCCCGCCCGGGTGCAGAGGCCCCAACCCCTGGAAAGGCATGGCTCCCCCCGCCCCCACCCCCGCCAAAGTTCAGGCCTCACAGCCCCCTCCCACCTCTTGCTGCCCCGGCCTGCCAAGCTCAAGACACACCACAGACTCCGTGGAAGAAAAGGGAGGGGTTTTATTCTCAAGCGTCTAAGGATTTACAAACGGGGGCATTTCGTTTTTAAAAAGGGCTGGGGGAATACTGGCGACCGGGGAAGGGGTCGTGGGCCGGCGGCCTCAGCCAAGCCGCCCCAGGCCCCTGCCCGCCCGCCCACCCGCTCCCCCCTCTGCCTGGTCAAGAAGGATGGCTGGTGACTGGCGACGGAGGGAGAGGACAGGAAAGAGGCAGAGGGGAAGAAGAGGTTCCCCCAGAACCCACTTCACGCAGAAGGGGGGCAGGGGCGGGCAGACGCACTCACAAAACAGAAAATAGTTAAATAAAAATAAATCCAGGTGGCTGGCCCCAGGGCCTTCACTGGCCCTGGGCCCAGCCACGGAACCTTCCAGCTACCCACAAAGGCCACGCCTCCCCTCCCCTCCTTGGCTGGGCCAGGTGAGGGAGGTGGGGGACCAGGCCTGTGGGCCCCCCACCCTGCCCCCATCCCCTCACAAAGGGGACCGGGGCAAGAGAAGGTGGCCGTTTCCCTCCCGGGTGGGGGGCAGAGAGCAGAGAACTCCAGGACTTTTGAACATGCGGCGTTTTGTGAGTTTGGAGCAGAACGAGAGTCCGCAGGACAGACCGGATACAGCGATGCCTAGGCCTAGACTGCGTCCGCTCCGTCCGGCCAAGTTCCTCACCTTTGGTGTTGGTTGGTTTTGTGGTTCTGTGGGTTTCTGTTTTTGTTTTTTTGTTTTGTTTTGTTGTCCACTTAATTTGCATGCATCACCAACAAAAAGGAAACACACCCCCTCCCATTCCAGCTGCTGCAGAGGGCGCGGGGCGGACTGGCCAGCTCTGGGGGAGTCGAGGGGCGCTCAGGGGCACTCCAAGGGCGTGACTGCCTGCACATGCCCAGCCCTCAGCCAGCCCCACCTCTGTCCTGTCACACGTCCTCGAACCCCCACACCCGCCCCTTGCACCCTCGATCCCTGCCTCCCCGGGGCCCCGGGGCCCCGCTCCTGCCACTGACCCCCTCCACCACCTCCCTGCCGCCGCAGCGTCCGCTGCCCTCACCGTGCCCTGCACCCGCCTTCCCTGAAGGCCACCCCGTGTGGCCACGGCCCCTCGGGCTCCCTCCACGCCCCCTGAGGTCCTCAACTCACCCCCCCGAGCTGTGGCCAGTCTCCAGCCCCGAGGGCTGGCCCCGAGGGAGGAGGAGCCCCCCAGAGCCCACCTTTGGGGCTCGGCCCCGCACCCCGGCCCCAGACGCCTGTGCCCACAGGCGGTCAGGGGACTCCACCACAAGCAGCTAAACATGACTTTGGTAAAAGTTTCTGAAGGTACCGACAAACCCCGTGAGAACAAGCTCTTTGCCCCCCCACCCCAAACACCCCACCAAGTACAATAAAATACAATAAACTCCAAAAAGGACCCCCTGAGATCAAAGAGAGAGAAAGAGAAAGAGAGAGAGAGAGAGAGACCAGCCCAGGCCCAGCTGCAGTCGTAACGCCCAGCCTGCCTTCCTGGGGCGAGGACACCAGCTGACGGACTCGCCACTGCCGGAGACCCAAATGGACCCAGGAGTCCCCCAGGGGGGGCTGGCAGGGGGAGCCCAGGTACCGGCCAGGAGAGAGGCAGACGCAGGGAGGGAGATGGGGAAAGCCAGAGAGGTAGACAGGGGATGGGAGCGAGGGGGGATGGAGGCAGGGAGCATGTCTGCAGAGGGAGGCGGAGGGGACAGCACACGGCGAGTGGGGGGGGGAGGGGCGGGACGGGCGGCTCTCTCCCGGCCCCTGGGGGCCGCCCCAGCCCAGAGGTTACGACTGAATAAATAGCGAGTCTGCTCGTGGCCTGCTGTCTTCCGTTCACAGTGTCTGTCAGGGGGACGCGCACGGCCGGCTGACCCCGGGAGGCCGGCTGACCCCGGGACGGGAAGGGCTGGGGCCTGGCGAGCCCATCTGTCCACGGCTGGTGGGCAGGGGGCTGGGGGTGGGTCGGCACCCCCTACTTTCTGTCCTCAGCCCTCAGCAGCTGTCCAGGTCCCAGGTCTCCCCTGGTGGGCAGCTGGGTGGCCAGGTGGGGAAGGGGGGCCTGTGGCCATGCCCCTGGCCCCCGGTGGGGCTGGCCGCCACCACGTGGCTACCTGAAGAAGGGCAAGTGGTGCTGGCTCAGGACTCCGCTAGTCCTCGGTGACTCAGTCTTCGCCATGACGTCCTTGAACCAGGATGCCACATCTACCTCCAGCATCTCGTAGCGCTTGATGAAGCTGTGTTCCTGTGGGCCGAGGGGTGGGGCTGAGGACCAGGGAGGCTCCCCCGGGGCGGCTGCTCAGGCCCCGGGCGGACGTCCTGGTGGGAGGGGGCGGGAAGGGGCCCCAGGTACTCACAAGTAGCTTATTATACTTTGGTCTCTTCCTGTGATCCTTAGTAAGGCTGAAGGAGAAGCAAAGAAAAGTAAGAACCGGGGAAGGAGAGGCCTGGCTGCCCTGGGGACTCATGTGTCCCGGCTCCGAGATGGGGGTCTTCAGAATCTCGGGGAAGGAGCTGCTGTGTGCTCGCGGCCCAGGGCTGCTTCCTGAAAAGCCCGAGGACCCAAGGCCTGCACTTGGGAATCCCGCCTGTGACAGAAGCCCAACCTGGACGGAGGGGCTCGTGGGGGAGGTGAGCGGGGCTCTCGCACGGGACAAGCAAACGTGGACACGACGCAGGCAGGATTCGGCTTGCAGCGGCTGGACACACAGAGCCCCTGGCGCTGGGGCCTATCTGCTGTCCACAACCTCCCACGGCAAAGGGCAGGCTCAGGCCGGGGCCAACCCCGACTCCTAATGCCCAGGGCTCCGGGCCCAGCTCCTGCCTGCATCCCTGCCGGGGGCGCTTCCACAGTGGGGGCGGGGGCTTCTCCGTTCAGTCTGGGCCCGGAACCCCCTAGAACCCAGGCGGGCCGGCGGGCTCCTCACCAGTCTTTGACGAAGGACTGAAAGTCCCCTGAGAAGCCCATGTGGCCGGGCAAGAGCGGGGGCTCTTCCTGTAGGACTTTGGTGAGGACTTCAAAGTCTGTCTTGCAGTTCTTGTAGGGAAACTGTCCCGTCGCCAGCTCCACCTAGAAGAGAGGACCGGGCTGGACGGGCTGAGCACGGGTTCCTCCCCTCCCTTCCGCCTCCTTCTGGATCCCGAGGAGATGCTGCCCAAAAGGCGGGGGCCCCCACTCACCAAGGAGATGCCCAGGCTCCACACATCGGCCCGGATGTCGTAGTCTGGCTTGGTGGGATCCGGGGGGTCTATGCGCTCCGGCTGCCGGCAGGAGAAGGGGAGGATGTACCCCCAGGCCGGTGCGGGCGCGCCGCCCCGATCCCCCACGCCCGCCGCCCGCCCGCCCAAGCGCTGCGGGGCTCCCACTCACGGCCATGTAGGCGGCGCAGCCAGCGCTGCGCGTCTTGGCCTTGGAATCGACCAGACGGCCGCTGATGCCAAAGTCACAGAGCTTGATCTGGCCCCGCTCGTCCAGCAGGATGTTGGAGGGCTTGACGTCACGGTGGATCACGCCGTGCTTCTCCTTCAGGTAGTAGAGCGCCTTCACGATCTGCAGCGAGGACAGCGGGAGGGCACCAGTGACGGGAGGACGGGGCCCAGGGGGGACGACCCGGCCGGCCGCACCCCTGCCCGGTCCGCTCACCGCCACCGTCATCTTGCCCAGGATCCGCTCGGGGATGGGGCCCTGCACCCGCTTCTTGAGCTTCTCAGCGCACGTGCCCATGAGCTCCATGGCAATGAAGACATCCGTCTGCGGGGGCAGCACAGGGAGGCTTGGGCACGGCTGCAGCCCCTACCCACCCCCCCGCCACGGACTCCAGCCGTGGAGGAGGCCCCGCGGAGCCCCCAGAGAGGCAGGGGAGCAGCGGAGGCCGCCGGCCGGGCGCACACTCACATTCGTGATGAAGGTGCCGAAGCACTGCACGATGTAGGGACAGTCGTGGCTCTTGAGCACCACGTCCAGGTCCATGAGGATCCGCTTGTTCTCCTCCTTATTCCCGGAGCGCCGCATTTGCTGCACGGAGGGCCAGGGGAGCCTTAGTGCCGGGGTCTCAGGGCAGGGGAGGGGGCGCCCACCTGGGGCGGGGCTCACCTTGACGGCGATGACGTGGCCCGTCTTCCGGAAGCGCATCTTCCACACCTGGCCGCACGTGCCGCTGCCCATTTCCCCCAGGTTCTCCAGATCGTTGATTTCTGCTTGGTAGCGCTGGTAAGGACGGCCAGAGCTGGAGGATGGGCCAGGCCTGGGGCACCGCCCCCACCCCAAGGCCTAGCCCCGAGGTGCGTCTTGCCCACCCCCCAGGGGGCCAGGGCCAGGGTAGTACCTGGCCCCCGATGGTCAGGTAGCCCGTCTGCTTCATGATCTCCTGCAGCTTCTGGTCAATCTCGATGCTGGGGGGGACAGGGAGGAGGTCCCGGTGGAGGAGGATCCCAACCAAACCGAGGCCACCCCAGTCCCCAACACACAGGGGTTCCCCTAAATTTAACCACCCTCCTCTCTGGAGCAAGCGAAGTGACCCCCCCCCCCCCCCACTGGCCAGCTGGGCCCGTCCCAACAGCTTACCTCTCCATGCTGCGGGGCATGAACAAGGTTGGCGGAAGCCCCAGCATGTTGCGGGGCCGGGCAGGGGGCGTGGGGTGCTGTGGGGAGCTCTCGGAGGACGGTGAGCGGCTGCCCCCATCATTGGCCAGTGGGAGCTGGAGGGCTGGGGGGGGTGAGAACCAAGGGTGAGAGGGGGTTAGCCACCACCTGGCACTCTGGGGCCTTGGGACTCTGGTCTCCCCCTCCCTGGCACCAGGTAGGCCAGCACAGACCCCCCAGCCCCCACCCCATTGGGCTGGAGGAGCTAGCGTCTCCCTGACCACTCTCAGGGTACCTTCTCCCACCCCCCTGACCTGGAAGAAGATGGAGTAGGCTGGCAGGGAGAGGTGGTCCTCAGAGGCTGAGGGCTGTCCCCAAGTCTATGCTGACACGGATCACGGCCCAGAGACTGATGACATCCTTCAGCCAGGCAGCCTTCCTGATATGTCCCTTTCCTCCCCACCTCTGCCCAGGAAGCAGACCCAGGGCCACAGTGCCCACACTCTGGACCATGTGAGGAAGGAATGCCTGCCAGGATCAGCCTGGGTTCTGGGCCTGTTGGCAGCACTGACCCTGGCTGCCCAATAAGAATCAGGCAGACCACCCCAGGGAGACACTGGGCGAGGGCCCCATACTTCCAGCTGCCTTGCCCCACGTTCTGTTCCAGGGTCAGGGAGGGCCACCCTCTAGCCAGCAGGCTCATCTCTGAGCCTCCCAGCTTGGCCTGCAAAGCTAGGGCCAATGGGTGGGGGCAGGCCCCCAGGCTGGGCCTGTGTCCTCGGGGTGAGGGGATCCAGGTGGCACAGCCCCTCCAAGGGCTGGTGGGATGTGGGGGTGGGGAGTGGGCCAGGCGGTGGGGGCTTCTCAGCAGCCTGCATGCGGACAGCTTGGGCATGCTACAGGCAGGCGGGCAGGCAGCGGGCAGGCAGCGGGCACCCCGGGACGGGCAGGCGGCATTCGGGGATCGGGAGGGCAGGAGACAGACAAGACAGATGGGAGCCAAGACTTGGGGCCCAGCTGCCCAGAGGAGGCACTGCAGAGACAGGCCGGACAGGGGCCCGGGACAGAACAGTAGGTTCCCTGCGGGGCTAGGATCCTCCCTGGCTGGGCTGGCAGTAGAGTGGGAACAGAGATCCGTGTGGCCCCTGGAGAAGACAGATAATCCTCCACTGAAGCCTCGTACCCCAGAGGCCCTGGTGCTCCAGAAGGGGGTCCCTAGCTGGGTAGGGCACTGGCTGAAAGAGTCTCCAAGTGGGGCCAGAGAGGACCTTCCTGTGGAGAACGGCTGGCCGGGAGACCGGGGGCCTGCCACTCTCCCACAACCCTCAGCTGATGCCCCCTTCTCTGCCTACACCCCCTGCCACGCTCCACGCTTCCCTCCCACAGTTCTGCAAGCACCTGGTAACGTGGGCCCAGTGACCAATGGACAGAGACAAATATGCTCGAACTGCTGGCATCTGGGTACTTTCCCCACATTGTTACCCTGGGCCCCTGACCACATCCAGAGTGAGGGAGCAGGTACAGGATCCTAACCTGCAGTCATAGAAGGGACATAGGTCTTGCTAAGGCCTGCTCAGAGCAAAAGAAGAGCTCGGGAGAGCCCAGGGAGATGGCCAGGCCTGGCACCTGCACGGGCCTGGAGGCCTCACCACCTAAGCACCCTCCCTGCTGCTCTAGTCCCTGGCTTTGTAGTGTCCTTGCTTCACTCCTCTGTCATGGTCAAAGTCCTAATCTCTCCCTCTCTCGCTCAACCACCTCAGGGGCACCTGAGGGGCCCCCCAATGCTCCCCTGTACCTGGACTCTCTGAGGATACTGCCAGGCTCTCGCCCCCTGGGGGTATCTGGGCCCCTTTTCTGCCCTGCATGGTCAGCTCCTCTCTGGGGTGAAGACCACACCCCTACCCTCTCCACACTTCTGGGGTGGGGGGACAGATGCTTCCAGTGGCCCTACAAACTGAAACACGGTGGGGACTTGAGGGGGGCTGGTATAGGGTGGCTAAGGTGGGGGAAGGGAGGAGGTACACAAAGGCCCTGAGAACAGAGGTTACAGAGGTGGTGACAGGCCACGCGGCAGGTCAGGAGGGCACAGTGAGAGCAAGAGGCTGAGTGAGAGAGAGAGAGAGAACAAGAGAGCGCATGGAAGCACACGGCTAACAGGGGCCACAGACGCACCAGGCTGTCAGTCCGACACACATGCACGCGTGTGTGCGCACGCACACACACAGGACGTGGCAAAACCCCACACGCACACAGACGATACGCCGAGAGCCCTGAACAGAGCCAGGCCCACGCTGTCTTACACACACACACACGCGCGCGCGCACACACCCCCCTGCCCCAATCTAGTTCCACCTACACAAGGGCCAACAGGGCCAGACCCCACCCAGCTGTCTGTCTCTCTGTCTCTTGTGCTCACTCACACACACACACACACACACACACCCCCCGCACACATCTGCTCCAGACCCGCTAGCGACTGCGCTCAGGCCCCGGCCGGCTGCTTCCTCCACCTTCAATCTCCGGCTCCCCGCCTGCCACGACCCGGTGCTCAGATACCAGCTTCTCCAGAGGCTTCCCCGACTGACCACCCCCTGAAGAACCGGCCTTTTCTACAAGGCATCACTGCTTTCTCCACCTCTCCCGGACCGGGAAAGTGCTCACTGTCCGTGAGCGTCAGCCACGTGTCGAGTGGCCCGCGGTCCCTTCTGTCCACTGCTGTGTCCCGAGTCGGGCGATGCGTGTTCGCTGTGCTGTTGAAACAAATCAACAGGCACAGTGATGGCCTGGCGCAACTCTCTCTCTCCCCCTTACACGTGCACGCACACTACACACGTGCGCACATACATGACCCCTTACACACACACGCACACACGTGACCTCTCACAGGCGGCAGACTCCCGGTGGGTAAAGGAGCTCACTTCCTCTTCCAGGGAGTCCAAACCTGAGCCCACCAGGAAGGGAGGAGTGGAAGGCGAGTGGACACAGAAGAAGAGGCCAAGTGGGCCGAACACTGTTGATCGCTGATGGTGTGGAAGGAGAGAAAGTAAGAGTGACAGGCGCGCACGCGCACACACAGCATGGGGGGTGGGGGAGGGCATTCTGCGGCGGGGCAGCGGTTAGGTCAATGGTGCAGATGTCCAAGCGACGATGATAAAAAGGCTGGTACCTGCTCGTTGGGACGGGGCAGGAGCAGGGCTTAGAGTGATCACAATAACTGGATGGGGAAAAGGAAGAAAAAAAACAACACCACGATAAATCACAACAGAAACAACTGATTTGTCCAAAAGAAAAGAAATCAAATCATAACGAAGAAGAGAGGGAGGCGCGAGGCACCAAATTGCAGAGACGGGTAGAAATCGACAGAAATGGGAGGACCGGGAGCATGGGATGGAGCTGACAGACACAGACGCCTGGAGGGGGCTCCTCAGGGGCCTTCCCGCCGTGGGCCTCACTGTACCTCGCTCTGCACCTCGGACAGCCACCCCATAAGGCAGCCCCGGCCCCATACCCAGCCCTGTCTCATCCATGCCGGGGCTAGGGGAGACAGCACCGCACAGCCCAGCAGGGACCCTCCAGTCCTGGGAGGGCTTTCCGCCCCAGGGAGGAACCCACGCTACCCCAAGTCAGAAGAGTGAGGGATGAGGAGTGGACCGCACACAGGGACTGGGGGCGGTCAGGCTGTGAAGGTCAGGCTGGGTGAGCAGGGAGTGACCCCAATACCCCGTTATGGGGGTGCGTGCCCCCTCCTACCAGGATGACCCCACAGGGAGCTACATAAGCTACAAGGATCATATCAGAAGTACAAAGGAGGGCCATTCACTGTTCTGTAGAGACACAAAGTGTGTGGTGGGGTGCTATTCATCAGGTCTGTGGGGAGGGTGAAGACCTGATGCCCTCCAGCTGAGAGATTTGGGGAGGGCGTTTCGTGGGACATAAAGAAACTAGACAGTGGTTGTGGTAATCCCAGGCCGGGTGTGAGTGTTGGGGGAAGGAGGAGCAGCTTTTGATTCCAGATGATAAAATGCCAGGGAGGTAGTCACAGAGATAGCGGGATCAGAGAGAAGTGTACGTGGGCTGGGAGGTCGAGATATCACCACACTGGCCTCACGTACCCCTAGGCCAGGTGAGTGTGGGTGTGCAGGGAAGAGTCCAGGTGAGGAAAAGCTGCTAGGCTGGGGGTTCGGTGTGTATTTTTGGAGAAGCTAGACAGTCCCCAAGATGGTGGCAGTGAAACCAGTCAGAGAAGTCTGAGGGGGCCTGGTGTATGTGGGTAGGGTGTGCGTGGGAGGGGGCCTGCTAGGCCCAATGACAAGGTCCCAGCCTGGGAAAAAGGGATTACTGGACACAGTCAAGGGAAAGAGGTCAGAGGAATAGGGAGTTATATGTGGTCAAACGACCTCAGGTGTCACCCGGGCCAGGTGCGCGTGTGTATGAGTGTGAGTGGATCATCCACTGAACCATCTGACGAGGACCCAGGTGCGGAATGGGGCAAGGGGCCTCCTGCCAGGCACTGAGACGGCAGGAGCGAAATCATCTGGTCGGAAGGGGCGTCCGTGTTTGCGAGGAATCTGGATGTGGTCGCGGTCGCGTGGATTAGGGGAGCGCGGCTCCGGGTAGGTGAGGGTGACAGGCTCCGAGGATCACGGTGAGGGGGCGGGTCATCAGGTGGGGGGCCCTGCCCTGGGGCCGGGTAACTGGGCTCGTAGGCCCCGTAAGGGGGAACCCCTACGTTGGAGGAAGACCGCCCGGGAGCCCGCGGCCCCACGCCCCCCGGGTCACCGTGACCCTCTCCCCCCCCGAGCCGACAGCGGGGGGTACGCGGTGGCGAGGAGGAGGAGCAAGAGCGCCCCGGAAGCGGGGGCGGGGCCTGACGACGGGGGCGGGGCTGCCCGCGGCGCGCGCCCCGCCCCGCCCGCCCCCTCCCCCACGCCGCCGTGCTTACTGGGCCTGGGCCGCTGGGGGCTGATATCCAGGTTGAGGTCGATCCTCCGCCGGGCCTCGCGATTCTCCTGCTTCAGCTTTGCTTCCAGGCGGGACAGCTTCTGCTCCAGGGAGGACGCCGCCATCTTCCCCGCCGCCGCCGCGCACCGCCCGGCCGCCCGTCAGTCCGGCAGACAAACACCGCACTGCGCCTGCGCCTGGATGACCCCACCGAGCCGCCGTCTCTCCCTGCACGGCGCATGCCCGCGGCGCGCACTCGCCCATCCCGCGTGCCTACCCTCCGCGCATGCGTGCTTCTTCCCAGTGGGAGGGGTGACGCCACCTAGAGCTCGCGTCTGGCAACGTGCAAATCCTCTCACTGTGCTGCGCACGCGCGGATTCCGAGCGCACTCTCGAGAGGCGCTGTGTTGAAATCCATTCACTGTTCTGTAGAGAAGGGCGGGCGGGGAAAACGGCGCGCCTGCGTACGGAGGGGTAGACGCGATGCCGCGCGTGGCCCTTGGTGCGCATGCGCAACATTGGCTCGCTGTTCTGCCGCTGTTACTGGGAGTAGCTCCTCGTTTTCGCTGTTCCCCGCCCGGCCTGTTCTCTGGCACCCACGCTCCCTCCCAGCTGCCTTTCTCGTCTGGGACAGTGCTTCATTAGGATCCCTGTTAGGCTTAATTGCTGCCTCCTCACCATAATTAGGCGCCCGTGGGGAGCCCTTTCTATTTCAGCAAGCTCGGGCTTGACCAAGGACTGGCGGGAGGGGCGGGGTAGGGCTCCGTCACTGTAGGGGCCCTAGGACCAGCGGCATGGGGGACCCCTGATCTCGACCACAGGGCCAGGGTCATGGCCAGAAGAGTTCCAGGTCAGACCCAGATGGGATATTTTAAGACTTTCCCTCGTCTTCCTTCCCCGGAATGTGAGCCCAGCTCCTGGACAGTGCAGGAGACGGGCCTTGGTGTTAATGCGCCTCGGCCTGTCTTCCCCGCCGCTTAACTGGTCCGATGGGTGCCGGGGAAAATGTCCGCAACTGGAATCCTGGTTTTCGGAAAGCAGCTTGCCTCTGCTCTCGTTGCCAGGAAGAGGCTCGCCTTTTGCAGACACCTCGAGGTGTCCAGTCCCAGGAGGTCAGGGTCAGTCAGGCTGTGCCCTACCTGCTCCTGGTCCAGCGCAGGAACACTGGTGGGCGCTGAAGGCTTGTGGGGACTTCTGTGGTGACAACTTATGGTGGAACAGATACAAGAGAGTGGAGTTTGGAGAATTAACAAGGAATGTAGAGGAAAAGGGGTTCTCCAGAAAAAAGCTGGGCAGAGGATGCCACCTAATTTCTCCTGATAAGCTGAGGTCTCCCTGCCTCTGCTTCCGGGACAGAAACTCATAGCCTTGATTCTGGCACGTGAGTGTCTTTGCTTGCCTGTAATTGGTCTGGTGAAATGGAAGGCTTAGACAACAGAAGTGGATAGCAGAGATCAGAAGTTTAGTTCTCATAATTCATATTATTTATTAAGCACCCACTGATAGATGCTCCCTCACGCAGGGAACACTTGAGAGACAAGTCTCTGCCTGTGCTCAGAAGAATGTAACCTCCACGGCAGGCATTCTTAACCCTGGAGTCTGCCATCCTTAGGATGTCCACGAGTGGCCCTCTGGGACATCTGGGGGAATCTGTTGACTGCCTGAAGTTGCTTGCGGACATTTGCGTGTATGTGTACCTGAGCATTTTCCTGGGAAAGGAGGTGCCCAGCTTTTATCAGATGTTCAAAAGTTCTAGGACTTAAAAAGGGTTCAGAATCCCTGCTCTGGACATCCAGATTCTGTAGGTCCATAGTTCCCAACATACAGGCCTAGGACCACCCTGCATCAGAGTTACTTGGGATGTTTATTTATAGGCAGGTTTCTGGCCTCCAACCAGACCTGAGTCAGTCTTTCAGGGGTGGGGCCTGGGATGTTTTGTTTTGGGGATGTTGATTTTGATGCATAGCCAAATATGAGAACCACTTTTCTGAGTTCACGTGTCTGTAGCAAACAACTTATAAATAAGGGATTGACATCAAAGTTGGGGGCGAGGGTCGCTGGTCCCTTGTGTCTGTGTCCCCTCCCTGGGAGAGAATCCCAGAAATAAGCTGTTTTGGTCGGGGCCGGGGGCGGGGGTGTGGAGAGGGTTGAAATCCCATTGGGATGTGCCCCACCCCCATATATGGCACTAATTGAGCTAGAATGTCCAGGGGCAGGGCAGGACAGCCCGCCAAAGACACAGGTATCTTTGGTCTGAGAATCCTATGACTGAGTTAATCCCTCTATGATGTTCCACCCCAAATCCACAGCCTCCTGTCTCTTCTCAGACAGACCAGTCCCAGGATCCTGCCTGGACCCCACAAGGTTGATGTGTCTGCTCCTCCTCTCCTGGCCCAGGCCCTCTTGGCCACCTCTCTTGAAGACAACAGTAGAGGTTCTGGGGTGGAAGCATCCAGAAGGCCTCTTACCCCAACCTTCCCCACCTCTGCTTTATTCCTCCTCCAGCTTCTCCCGCACCTCTGCCGGCAGGCCCTCGTAAAGAGTGTCCTCCACCAGGAGCCCCACTTTCTTGAGTCCCACACAGTTGCCAAGCTCTTCTGGCAGGGCCTCCAAGCGGTTACCCTTGAGCTCCAGGCGGCTGAGGGCTCTGAGGGCCCCCACCTGGGGCGAGAGCTGGCTCAGGTGATTGTAGCCCAGGAGCAACGTCCGCAGCTTGCGGCAGAAGAAGAGCTCGTCGGGCAGGGCCTCCAGGGCATTGTAGGACAGAGCCAGGTGCTGCAGGTTCTGGAGGAGGCCCAGCTCGGGTGGCAGGGAGCGGAGCCCATTGTGGGAGATGTCCAGGAGGCGGAGGCCGGAGCACATGCCCAGCTGGCTGGGCAGGGTCTCCAGCTTGTTGTGGCTGAGGTAGAGCTGCTCAAGTCCCCGGAGCTTACGCACGTGCTCGGGGACGTAGGCGATCTGGTTGTGCCACAGCCTGAGCGTGACCAGCTTGCGACAGTGCTGGAAGCTGAGGATCTCCTCAATGGACCGCAAGTGGTTGTCCTTGAGGTCGAGTTCCTGCAGCGCGCCCAGGCTGAAGATGGCATGGGGGATGCGCTCCAGCCCACAGGCCACCAGCTCGAGCTCCCGCAGCGCCGCCAGCTTCTTGAGGCTGTTAAGGGCCAGCAGGCGGGCCCCATCGTTGTGCAGACTGAGCCGTTGCAGATGCCCGGCCACGTCAGTCACGCTGGCTGGCACCTTGCTGGCATTGCTCCGCAGAGACAGCACCTTGAGCTGCTTCAGCTCCCGGAGGCTCTCGAGGGTCGCCGCCCGAGCCAGCTCTGGGGGGAAGAGCCCCTCCAGGTGCAGCTCCTCCAGGCCCCGCAGCCCGAACACCCACAGGGGCACCTCGCGGAGCTCCTCACACTTGACGCGGATGACCTTCAGGCGGTCCCGCAGAAAGATCTGCAGGGAGAAGGGCAGCCTGGCGGGTGAGTGGAGCAGGCTGAGCTCCTGCAGGTTCACCAGCTGTGAGAGGCCTGGGGGGAAAGTGATATCACAGATGGCCTCCAGCCGGAGCGCCTCCACCTCGCTGAGCTCGAAGACAGTGTCGGGCAGCCCCGGGAGCATGCAGAGGGTCAGCTCGAGCTGGCCCCGGGCGTTGCGCTGCAGCTTCTGCCGCAGCTTCTCAGGCGTCCACTCGTGGTTCAGGTTGAGCTGCTTCAGGCGGCTCTCACTGACTTCAGAGAGGAAGACGGCGAAGCGCTTGGAGTAGAGCGAGTCATACTGGTCGATGAGGTGTAGCATGAAAGCAAAGTCATTCTTGACATCCGGTATGTCACCCATGCCGGTCTCCTCCCGCACTGAACGGAAGGAGTACTCCTTGAGGGGCCGATGGAAGAGCCAGTAGAGGGTGTAAAGACAGGTTAGCCCGTAGACGCACACAAAGGAGATGTAGCAGAAAGCCAGCTTGGAGAAGAGGTGGGCCTTGGTGTGATTGCAGCAGAAGCTGGCGTAGCCTGTGACCTCCGAGGTCTCTACCCTGCAGGCTACCAGGAAACTGATGTTCTCCACATAGACCAGGTTGTAGACCAGGATGGCAAAGAACTTGCAGACTTTGAGCACCGTTTGCCGGATGTACATGGTATACAAGATGTCTCCCTCCTCCACGTGCATGCGGAACTTCTTGACCTTCTCAAACAGGGCTTTGGCCTGTTCACCCTCCTTCTTATCCAATAGGGTGACGGCCGGTGGCTCAGTGACCACCTTCTCAGGCTCCACCAGCACCTTTTCCTTCTCACCCTCACTTGCTTTCCCTGGCCCTGCGGAGGCCTCCATGGTCGCTGTTGCCCGTCCCGCGGCGGCGCCCTTGTGGTTCTCCCCAGAGACCTCGGACAGGGCCCGCGTGGTCCACGGTGAGTCGAAACACTTGCCCAGAATGGAGGTGAAGTGCTCGATCTTAGAGCTGGTGCCAGGGAACTTGAACCAGAAGCTGGTGCAGACCATGAACATGAGCGTGTGAATGACGACCAGGTAGGGGAAGTACTTGGCATACCAGTGGAGGGCTGTCTCGTAGCAGAGCTGGTTAATGAAGCTATACTGCTGTAGGTCCAGGTTGTTCTTGAGGCCGCTGACCTCCCGGAGGCCCCCCATCTCCTCGGAGACCCCCCGTGGCAGCAGTTGCTGGCATGGGGCCTCTGATAAATTCTCCCGGAGTTCATGACTGGGCAGACAGATGATCTTGTCCTGGGTCACCTGGGAATGAGGGTGGGGGAAGAGGGTCAAGGAGCTGGCTCGGCCTGCATAGTTGGGGGGGGGGGAGGCGGGCTGAATGTGGGAGGAGGCCCCAGTCCCTGACTGTCCTGAGCTGGCTGTGGTTTTGGAAGAATCGCTAAACCTCTGGAAGCACCTCAGTCTTTGAAAAAAGGAGTTAGCTTGAATGGGATCCTCCCGCTCTCCCCCCCTCCCTGCCCCCGCAAAAGATACTGAAGTCCTAATCCTTAATACCTATGAATAGATAGTCTTTGCAGAGCAGACGTGATCAAGTTAAGGTGAGGTCATTAAAGTGGGCCCTAATTCAGTATGACTGTGTCCTTTGGACATAGACACACACACACACACTGAGGAAAGATGAGCGAACGTCATCTATAAACCAAGGAATGCCTGAGGCCACCGAGGAGCCGGGAAGGAGAAAGGCATGGAACCAACGCTCCCTCACAGCCCGCGGAAGGAAACAATCCTGTCAACACTTTGACTTCACGCTTCCGGGCTCCAGAATTGCGGGAAAGTTAGCAGGAAGACTTCCGGAATCCCCGGCCCCGCCCCGCCAGGCCCCGCCCGCATCGGCCCCGCCCCTGCGCCCTCGCCTCCAGGCCCCGCCCCCTACGCCCAGGCCGCGCTATGCCCAGGCCCTGCTCCGGCCTTGCGCCTTACCTGCAGGGTGCAGCCAAAGACCCCGATCATGAGCATAGCCACGGTGAGGTACTCCGCCAGCACGTCCCACCAGGGTTTGAGCACCTTGAAGGCGGGCTGCTGTTCCGTGAACTGCTTGAACTCGGCCACCGGAATCATCTTTCCTGCGGGAGATGGGGAGGCAGGGGTTGCAGAGACCCTCAAGAGGGGGCGCCTGGTCGTGGGCCCCCAGCGAGTCAGACACGTGCCTCTGCTCCCAATTTGTGCTCTTGCCTGCCCAAATCTGGCAGAGCGCACGAGCTGTGTGCCCCCTTCCCCTCTCCCCCAGACCTCCCCTCCTTCCTGAAGCCAATCTACTACAGTTCTCCCCACTTCTGCTCCCCGGGATCCCTGCCCCCATCTGACGCTGCTGGCCCTTTCGGACGGACAGTCCACGGGGCCGCTGTCCCCCAGCTAGCCCGTGTGGCCCTCTCCCAGAACCCAGCCACCGCCCACCCTTGATGCCAAGCCCGAAACGCTCGCTCTGCTGCTCTGACTCCAGACACCTCGTGTCCGGGCGGCTGGCCCCGGCTCTCTCTGCCACTGGGCCGGAGAGCCGCTGAGGCAGGCTCGGGACTTCCGGGGTGTGGGCCCCCCCACCCCCTTCAGGGGCGCTCCAGGCACCACCTCCAACCTCCAACCGGAAAAGCCGGCTGGAGCCTGGCTCTGGTTACAGGGCCCGAGGGGCAGGGAGTGGCAAAACCGAAGGCTGGTCAGTTAGGGGGCGGGAGGACTAGGACACCTGGGTGTCTAGAGGGGCTGGTGCCCAGAATCTGGGGCAGAAAACAGAAACCTGGGTAGGGGGTGTCAGGATGGCCGAAGGGCAGAGGATTGGGAAATGGAAAACGCAGGGAGCAGCCGGAGTGACACCTACGACCCGGCTGGGGCTGGGCGGCCAGCCCACTCTGTCCCTGGGTTTCGTTTTAGACCAAGGTATCATTATTTCAGATACGGACGGCCAGGAGCAAGTCCCATGGGGGCGTGTGCCACGAGCTGGGACATCACCCTCCCAGGCAGGCAGCTGGGGAGGCTCCCTCCTCCACTCCCTGAGGCTGGACGGAAGGAAAGGGAGGCAGCAAGGCCCCCACTGCTTCCAAGGGGGCTCCTAGGCTCGACTGCCCCTCCCAGCATCCGTGCTCCTCTACCCTGCCAGTTTTCCCACGTGGGGTTCCTGGAGGCTGGGCAAGGGAGGGAGGCATCTGGGCCATCAGCTGGTCCCCCAGCCTTCCACCCATTGCTTAGGGGGAACCTGGCCCTGGACCACACCTCAGCCAATTACTCAACACTTCCCTCCCTCCCTTTTTTGGTCCCCAGGTGCATGAGGCCTTGGGTTGACTCCTGGTTGGGGATGGGGTGGATGTGGGCAGGGATACAGGATGCGGGCTCTGCCCACCAGGCTGAGGGTGGGGCAGTTCACCACACCTTCTAATCCCATCAGAGGCCCTCACTTTGGGACGGCAGGGGCAGGGCCCCCTGACTCAGGCCCTGACTCACCCAGAATCAGGCGCAAGCAGGGGATGCTCAGACAGAACCGAGGCTCCCTCCCACAATGCCCCATCCTTCACTCTCAGTGTGAGTGTAGAGAGAAAGAAAAGTTGAGTGTATCAGTCCAGTCACCGGGGAATCTTAGAGAAACATATGCAGGGTGGCTCAACAGCACCCAGGGGCCCAATGTACACTAGCCATCCAAGGGGACACCTGGGGGCATTCTGAGTGTGCATCTGGATGTACACACTGAGCTGAGGGGGAGACCCAGGACCAGTTCCAGCCAGCCGCTGTTCTCCCTGCCCTGGGGACCTGTCCCTCTGAGGGACCCCACTCTGCTGTTTAACCTAAGAAGAGTACTTCTGGGGGCTGTGACAGAAATAGACGGGCAGGGACCAACTTCCTGGCTGTGTCCATCTCACACTGCTGGGAGCAGGGACCAACTTCCTGGCTGCGTCCATCTCGTACTGCTGGGAGCAGGGACCAACTTCCTGGCTGCGTCCATCTCGCACTGCTGGGAGCTCCAGCACCCCCCACGCCAGGACTACAATCAAAGGCAAGAAGGCAGAGACACCCAGGGTCCCCAGGGGAAGGCCCCCTGGCTCCCACGGAACAAGGTATATACACAACACAAATCGGAGGCAGACACGGGGGTTATCATTATCTGTCTCCATGACTCAAACAGGATGGTCTGAACCTGCCATTAAGCTTCCACAGACACAAGACTGGCCCCCCTTTGTCTGAGCAGGGCTGGTGGGAGGGCCCCGGGGCAGAGGGCTTGAGCTAGGGGGAGTTCAGAGGAAAACAACCACAGGGCCACATGCAGCTTATGGCCACCAGATGCTTCCAGGACCTCCTTTTATCCCAACTCTGTGGGGGGGGAGAGGGGGGTTGCTGCAACCCTCATTTTCCAGACTCACGGGGAGGGAAATAGCCAGCTCGAGGTTTCACAGCTACAAGTGGTATTTAAGGCGTAACCCCCAAGTCTCGTCTGGCTGGTGGCACCCCCTGTATTGTGGTGGGTGAGAACCTCTTGCTGAGATGCAGCATCTTCGCCAAAAGAACCTCAGAGGGGAGCTCTGGCAGAGAACAGATGGGCCGACACTGCTCTGCCGGCCAGGTTGGGGGCCCCTGGTCCACCTAAAGACCAGGTACTGCCCCCTGCCCATCCTGAGCTCCACCCATCCCTACCTCACCCCTGCTTCTCCTCTCTCAGGCCCTCCCCTGAGCTCCCAGCTGGCCTCCCAAAACAGGGAGTGGTGGGTGCTCCTGGTCCGACCCCTCCTCACCCACAGCCCATGCTAATGGGCAAGGAAGACACAGCGATAGCTCTCAGCCCTGAAACAGGCTTTGGAGGACACAGGTCCGATCTTCGACTTACACAAGAGAGAAACTAAGAAAAAAAGCACGAGAAACTGAGGTCAGGGGTGGGGGTGGGGGGTGGCCCCTTAGTAGCAGATCTTGGGCCAGGCCCCGGC
This sequence comes from Mirounga angustirostris, assembly GCF_029215605.1. Classification (NCBI taxonomy): domain Eukaryota; kingdom Metazoa; phylum Chordata; class Mammalia; order Carnivora; family Phocidae; genus Mirounga; species Mirounga angustirostris. The sequence continues at coordinate 210,143,992 of NW_026991709.1, read as the reverse complement.
TCGGGTACTCCCAACCTAGTACTTTTCTGAGCTGCCCTGCCAGGACTCAGGAGCGAAGGGGGTCTTGAGGTTTAATAGTCCCAGAGGGGGCAACCTGGTAAGGACCCCAAGGGGTATGGTTCTGGGGCATTGAGGGGTTCGCAGAGGTGAGTTGTCGCTGTTGTCCCAGCAGACAAGGAAAGGGGAATGGGGTCAAGATCGCCCCCCCGGGGGGTCTCCCCCATCCTGCTGATCTTCGTTCCGTCCTTGGCCAGGCCCGCCCGCTCCCGCACAGGCGCCCTTGGGCTGGCCACGGCCGAGTCTCTCGCTGCCCCCACCCCCTCCCCAGCTCCTGGTGCGCCCCGGCGGGCCGCGGGCTCGGCGGCAGTGCCAGCGTCACCTGGGGCGGTCGTCACGTGGGCCAAACCCCTGCCTCACCACCCCGTCCGCAGGGACAGAGAGCCACCTACTCACCGCTCCGGCTGGGACGCTGGGCCCAACTTCTGGGTCCCTGGGAGCGGAGCGGCCGGGACTCCCGCAGAGTTCCCGGGCCAGCCTGGGTGAGTCAGGGCGGGCGGGCGGGACAGGAGCCCGGGAGCCGCCCTGCCCGCCCGCCCAGGGGACGTCCCGGCCCCGCCTCCCTTTGGGCCCTCCCAGGTCGCCCCCAACTCCCGGCGCCGAGGGATCGCGGGAGGAGTCTACCTCGGCTCTCCCCCGAGGTGGGTGAGGGGCGGGCCGGAGGAGCAGGGGTCTTAGAACTTTGGGTCAGGCTGCAGTCGGGGAGACCGAGGGGGCCCGGAGGCACTGCGCTCCCGAAACCAGCCTCTGGGCCTCCTTCCAGGATCCAGGCTGTATAGACCCTGTCAGGAACAGGTGAAGAGCCTCCTCCTCCCCAACCCCCACCCCCAGGTGCGGCCACCTGGTCTTCAGGCACAACCAAGGAACCAGTGAACAGAGTCCGGGGAAGGGAAGGGGGCTTCCCTTTTCCTGCTCTGAGCACCCAGCCAAGGGAAGCTGAGCAGAATGGGGGTGCTTATCTGTGTGACCCTGCCCAAGCTTGAGACCTGCTCTGGACTTCTGGGGAAGGGATAGGAGTAAGCTGCTCCTAGGTCTGGGGTAGGGTGGGGGGTGCGGTGAGGGGAAGCACAGGGGCCAGAGGGCTCTCTGGGATCCGGGGCTGGAGTCCAGTCTGGGAGGTTCACTTCTAGAAAGGATGACTACCTCCCCACCCCCACTCATTCCTCCTCAGCCAAGGAGGCCTGAGCTGGGTCTTAGACTAGCAAAGCACCCAGGTCAGCCTGGAGGCGTCTGATGAACCTTGATGGGTTCTGTCTGCAAACCTCGAGGGAGAGGGGACCTGGACGAAATGGGAGAACGAGACCCCTCCCCTGTGGGAAAAAGAAGCCCATGAGTTCACTAGACTCGAGTTCACTAGACAGCCAGAGACCTGAGACTCCAAACCTTGAGGATGGGACCTCCCCTCAGCTTAGGTTCCTGTGTGAAGCCTTGTGATGGGCATGACCCTTGGAGACGTGACATCTCCGAAGTGTCTGTGGGCTCCACCACAGGCAGCCCCAAGATAGACCTTCATTGTGAGGCCAAGATAAGCAAGGCCCCCTTCTCTCTCAGAGCTTCTGCCCGAGTGGGGGCAGCCAACACAGAGGTAAGCATGCAAACATGCCAGGGAACGAGATCTCCATCTGTGACAAGTGCTGTGCATGTAACTACGTTGGGTGAGGTGGGTAACGAAGGCCAAAGCCACTTTGGGCCATCTGAGATGGAGTCATTGCTCCCTCTCCTTCGCCCCCTTCCCGCCCCTGGAGAAGCTCCTTCGGATCCATGCCCTGGGGATGGGGGTGGTGGTGGTTTACAGCTTTATGCTGGAGTGACAATCCTTTAAAAAAAATTAAAAAGATTTTTTTAATAAAGATTTTATTTATTTATTCATGAGAGAGAGAGAAGCAGAGGGAGAAGCAGGCTCCCTGCTGAGCAGGGAGCCCGATGCGGGACTCGATCCCAGGACCCTGGGATCATGACCTGAGCCGAAAGCAGACGCTTAACCATCTGAGCCACCCAGGCACCCCAAAATAAAAAAGATTTTATTTTATTTGAGAGAGAGAGAGAGAGAGAGAGTGCGCACACACGTGGGGGGAGGGGCAGAGGGAGAGGGAGAAGCAGACTCCCCACTGAGCAGGGAGCCCAATGTGGGACTCGATCCCAGGACCCCGGGATCATGACCTGAGCTGAAGGCAGACCCCCAACCGACTGAGCCACCGAGGCGCCCCTGGAGTGAGCATCCTGATACACATCGCTTTGCACACTTATATGAATCTCTGAGGTCACTGGGATGGAAGCCCCATGACCCCAGGCACATGTCCCTCCTGCTCCCCACTGTGTCCCTAACACTTCAGTGGTGCCTGGCACACCGTGGGCATTCAGTAAATGATGGTTGGGTGGATGACTGAGGTGTTGTCTTAGTTCACAGTCCTCTAGCGCAGACCCTGAGACAAGGAATTGGATCCCAGTGGTCTACCTGGAAGGTGATCCCAGGAAGCACTGGAGTGGGGCAACAGGGAGGGGAGACCGGGAAAGGAAGGAGGTGAGTAAGCATGAACAAGGGTACGCGAATGAGGGTAAATGAACAGGTTCACGGGCAGCTAGGGTTCTATTCCGCTGGGGAGCTCTGGGAGATGCTGGAGGACACACCTCCACGTTGCCCCCACCCACTTGGCCGTTGTGGATCATGTTGCCATGAACATGGGTGTGCACTTTCTTTCTTTCTTTCTTTCTTTCTTTCTTTCTTTCTTTCTTTCTTTCTTTCTTTCTTTCTTTTCTTTCTTTTTCCTTCCTTCCTTCCTTCCTTCCTTCCTCCCTCCCTCCCTCCCTCCCTCCCTCCCTCTCTCCCTCCCTCCCTCCCTCCCTTCTTTCCTTCCTTCCTTTCTGCCTTCAATTCTTTTGGGTGGGATTGTTGGATCATATGATACTTCTTTAATTGTTTAATTTTCGAGGAACCACCATACTGTTTTCCACATCCCATTTTGTATTCCTACCAACAGTGCACCTGGGTTCCAATTTCTTCACATCCTCACCAACACTTGTTATTTAATACCCAGCTTTTTAGGTTTTGTGAATGTGATGTAGTTATCTATTGCTGTGTAATTACTGCCAATCCTAGCAGCTTAAAACCACTCGCATTTATTGTCTCCCACGATTTCGGAGGGTCAGGAATCTGAGAGTGGCTACAATGGGTGGTTCAACAGTCTCCCTCCCCACCAGCCCTGGCTACCACGACTTTGCTTTTTGTCACTATAGATTAGCTTGCATTTTCTGGAATGTTATATAAATGGAATCAGGCAGTGCATGGTGTGTGTGTGTGTGTGTGTGTGCATGGCTTCTTTTATTCAGGAGAATGTTTTTGAGATGTGTCCCTGTTTTGAGTGTCTTGGTAGTTTGTTGCTTTTTATTGCTGAGGAATATTCCACCGTAGGGTATACTTTGTTTTGTATAATCCCTGTTGTTGGAATGTTCTTAAAAGAGGGCAGAGTCCAGATCCCAATACAGTGCAGGATGGGTTCAGAGTAGCCTTGGAGGGACCTAGCCCTAGAGAAGGTAGGAGGGGGGGCATCTGGGTGGGTGGCTGTGACTCACTCAGAAGGGCCCTGCTGATGAGTGGGCGCGTGGGCAGGTGGGGGGACCAGGCTGCTGTTGTGTCAGAAGGGGCTCACACAGGTGACACTCGGGAAGACTTGGGGGGAGGTGAGGCCTAGAATGATCCAATCTGGAGGGCAGTGTCCTGAGGAACAGTGAGGGAACACCTCTCCCAGGCTGGGGGGGGGGGGGTTCATTCAAAGGATGGCTACTGAAGAGTTCTGACCTTGCTTTCTTTCTTCCATTCCCTGACCCTCAGTTGTGGGCATAACTCCTGAGGTGAGAAGACCCAAAGTCCTGCTTCCAGCCACACCCTAGTTAAGTCTATCCCCCCACCCCCTTCCCTCCAGGACAGGTTCAGCCAGGTGCCAAATGCCACCCCTTCTTGTCCTGTGCATGGAAGTCCCCCGGTTCCAGACAAGGAATGAACAGCCCATGTGTGGACATGCAGACATGTGATGGGGAAAGGGTTGGGGCAGAGGGCGCTGGTTCTTTGGGATGGGGTAGGGAGTGGCTAAGTCTGAGAGAGGAGGTATCCGAGGCAGAAAGCACTGTGTGTGTGGGGGGGGGGGGCGGCAGAGGGGGTAGGTTGCCTAGCAATAAGTAGAGGTGCAGGAGGGCGCTTGGCATCAGTGGGCCAGTGCAGGGCAGCTGAGGATGGCCATCTCCTTCTTCACACTTCTGCCTCCTTCATGCCACTGTCCCTGGTCAAGGCTCTCCCCTGAGACCCCCTGCAGGAGTTGGTAAAGTCACCAAAATGACACCTCCACTCCCGCCGGCTGTGCTGGGCAGCCTCAGACAGGATTGGCTCTGCTCCTTTATGCACCAGTTTCGACGCCTTCCACCCCATGCCCAATATTGTATCCACATCCCCCCCGCTCCCAAGCTGGGCTCTGCTGACTTGACTTCGCTTTTTCATGTGACACAGGAAGGTGTGGAAAGTGGGGGGTGCTCTGCCCTGCAAAAGGCTGGGTCACCTCTCACAGTCCTGTCTCCCCCTCCCCATCCTTCCTTTCTTCTTCTGTTCCCTAAATCCGAGTCTACCCCTAAATTTCCAGGGCTGCATTCTCTCCGTAGTCCGCCCCCCCAAAACAAGTAGGGGTTTTCTGGGGTCTGGGAAAAGTCTTGGATATGAGAGGGGCGGAGGCTCCCGAGGATTCTGGGGGGCCCGGCCTCCGCGGTCGCGAAGGCGAGGACAGGGACCAGGGATCCTGAGGGCCGGATTGGTTGAATGGGCACGAGGCCCGATGGTCCCGCCCCCTGGTTGCCAGGGCCCAGCCTATCCGCGTCCAGGCGGGCCTCGGTCGCCAGGTGGTTGGGCTGGGGGCCGGGGCAGGTGTGTGCGTTGGGAGGAAGGAGCTAGGCCCTGTCGGGACCCCCAAGGGATTCCCCCCGAGGCCCCTGCGGCTGGGAGTCTGGGGCCCTCTGGCTCAGCCGCGGAGAAGCTGCGCCTCCTTCCACCGCGCCTCTCCCCGCCGCCCCCGGCGCGCTCCCGCCCGCCGCCTCCCGGGTCTGGATCGAGCGCGCGCGCCCCCGTCTCCCCGTCCGCGGCCGAGGGGCGGGCCCGGCTCCCCGCGCCACCGCCCGCAGCCCCCTCCCCTCGCCGACCCGCTGCGCGCCGCAGCCCCGGCGCTCCCGCCCGACCCCACCCCAGGCAACCCAGCGTGGAGAGGCGGGCGGCCGGAGCCCGAGGTGAGCGCGGCGCGAGCAGGTGGAGCGGGCGGCGCGGACGGGGGCCCGGCTGGGGGAGGGGGACGGGCTCCGGACGCGGCTCTTTGTCTCCCCGAGCCCCATCGCCGGCCGCCGGGGCCGCTCCTCCTCCCGGCAGGTGCCCGCATCCTCGGGGAGGGCGCTGGGAGGGGGGGGTGGGGAGGGGGGGGCTGGCGAGGGGACCCGGGCATGCGCTCCCGTCCCCCTCATCTGGAGCCTGGGGCGGCCCCCCCCCGTCCCCGAGGCTGGTGGTCAGGGTCCCTGAAGGGGCGAGGGGTAGGGGCGTGGGTCTCGGGTCCTGAAAGGGAGCAGAGGCGGGTGGGCTGGGGCTGGCAGGGCCTTTCAGCTTTGGAGGAAGGCGGTGGGGGTGGGACTAGGGGACAACCCTGAGCAGCTGGGCGGGTGGGTGGGTGGGTGAGTGGGTGGGAGGGAAGTGGATCGAGGCCGAGGTTTGGGTGCCTATGGGTGGCAACGCTGGGGAAGGGGCAGCGAGGTGCCAGGACAGCGTTGCCGTGCAGGAGATGGGATGCTGATCGGTCTATCTCCTCATCAGGTGCGTGATGGACAAGAGGGACAAGGGCAGGGCAGGGGCCGCCACGCGGACGACGGCTTCTCGCCCTCCCGGCCTTCCTACCCCCAGGCCCCCAGGGTCTCCTCGACCCCCTCCCCCAGTAACCAGCGCGGCCCTCCGCGTCCTGGGAGCAGCGGGAGCTGCTGGGCGGGGGCCCCTGGCCGAGCGAGCTGGGGGTATCCGGGCAGCCGCTCTCCCGGAGGCTGGTCCCCGGGTGGGACCAACGCAGAGCGCTGGGACAGGCCCCCGGAGTCCAGGTACCCCACCCTCTTTCCCCCATTCAGACCCCATCTTCCTGTCCCCCTTTCCTTCTGAGGCTCCAACCTCCCCTTCCTTCCTGGGGGCACCGCCTTGACTTGGCCTTCTCCCTGCAGCCTCCAGGCCCCCAGCTGCTGGGAGAGGGGAGCGGGCCCCTGCCAAGACCCCAGGCCCAGGCTCTATCACTAGCCCGGGACGTGCCAGCGGGACCACCAGGTAAAATGCCTCCCCAGTCCCTTTGGCAAGGGTTAGTGTCACTATCTGTAAACTTAATTTTACACATGAACTGGGGAGTGGAAGCATTTGCAGGTCACTGGGCGCATGTTGAGTGCAAGCCATTATTGGTCCGCAGAGAGGGCATAAATGGGAAAATGTAGACTTGGGAGAAACAAAGAGCTCTGTACTGAGGGCGGCCACTCCTGTTCCTAGGTTAGGCTCTCTTGCGCAGAAGGGGCTTCGGCCCCCAGCTGAGGAACCCGTGACCAGAGGAAAAGCCCCAGAAACCCCCAGAAGGAGCGCGCTGAGCGCCGGGGCACGGAGAGGTACGTGACCTGGGGAGGAGCGGGATTCCTGGGCTAGTGAAGGGGACCAGCCCTGAAGTATCTCTGACCCTCCGGCCTTCTGCTTTGTCCCCAGACTCTTCCGGGCCCTCCCCAGGCGCCCCTTCCCCAGCCACCTCCCGTCGGTCCCGGGCTGCAGGCGCTGAAGTCGGTCTCCCTCGGGCAGCTCCGAGTGCCCGGCCGCGGCCTCCGACCGAGGCCCCCAGGAAATCCGTGAGCAGTGCCCCGCAGCATGGTCCCGCAGAGCCGAGCCCCGCCGCCAGGAGGCGACCCAGCGCTGGTGGAGGCCTCCAGAAGCCAGCCTCGCGCCCCTTGGGCTCCAGCGCCACTCCTCTGTCCTCCCCCTCCCGCCCCGGGGCCTCGCCGGGTGGAACACCTCGGGCTCTGGGGCATCCCTCGCAGCCCAAGTCGAAAGGGCTGCAGGCTCTGCGCACCCCCCAGTCCACACCCGCAAGGAAGGGCGCAACCCCCGTGCTGGGTCTTTCTCCTCCTTTAGCCACGCCCTCTCAGCCGGGTTCGACGGCACAGCTGGCACCACCTCCGCATATCACAGGCACTCCTCTGCCTGACACGCTCCCTCCCTCTCCACCGACCACGCCCCCTTCCCAGTCCGCAACCGGCCCTTTGGCCACACCCCTTCCACTAGCCCCTCCTCCCTCTGCTCCCCTCCCTCAGCAGACCCTCCCCTCTCCGCCGGCTACTCCCCCTTTGCAAGCCCCACCCACACCCCCGGGTACCTCCTTCTTGGAGGCATCCACTTCTCCCACAACCACTTTTCTGGCTTCATTCTCTCCATCATTGTCACCCCCTCTGCAGATTATGCCCCCAACCCAGGCTTCTCCACCTTTGCCCCCTCTTCTGACTCCCCACTCTCCCTTGGCCACACCTCCTCTGTCGGCTCCTGGACCACCAGCCACGGCCCCTCTACCAGCCACGGCCCCTCTACAAGCCTCTTTTACTCAAGCCACATCTCTGCTGAACCCGCCCTCTCCCCAAGCCACACCCCCTCTGCAGGGCCTTTCCACTTTGACTACTACCCCTCCACTGGCCAGTGCTTCCCTATCTCCTCCCCCTCTTCAGGCCACGCCCTATACAGTGACCACGCCTCCCACGCAGGACTCATCTCTGGCCACATACCCTCCGCAAGTTTCTCCCTGTCCTCTGACCACCCTCTCTCTGCAGGGTCCTCCTCTGTGCTCTCCATATCCCTTGGCCTCACCATCTCTGCAGGCTGCACCCTCTCTCCTGGCCAGGCCCCCTCCACAGACCCCACCTCCTCTGGCCACACCCCCTCCACAGGCCACTCCCTCTCCGACCCGGCTCCCTATACAGGCCCCACCTTCTCTGGCCTCACCGCCTCTGCAGGCCCCACCCTCTCCCCTAACCATGCCTCCTCAACAAACTCCAGTGTATCTGGCCACACCCCCTCCACAGGCCATTCCCTCTCAGAGCGTGCTCCCTGTTCAGGCCCCACCACCTCTGCAAGCCCCACTCTCTCCTCCGGTTTCACCCCCTCTGCATGACTCTTGCTCTCCCTTGGCCATGCCCCCTCCCCAGGCTCCACCTTCCCTAGCTTTGCCTCCTCTTCAGGCTCCTCCCTCTCCCCCTGCCTCACCCCCTCCGCAGGCCCCTCCCTCTCCGCGGGCCCCTCCCTCTCCCCTGGCCCCACCCTCTCCGCGGGCCCCTCCCTCTCCGCCGGCCACCTCCTCTCCGCAGGCTCCACCTTCCCTGGCCTTGCCTCCTCTGCAGACTTCTACTCTCCCTTTGCAGGCCCCGCCCTCTCCCCTGGCCACGCCTCCTCAGGCTCCACCTTCCCTGGCGCTGCCTCCTCTGCAGGCCTCCGCTCTCCCTTTGCGGGCCCCTCCCTCTCCTCTGGCCACGCCCCCTCCTCAGGCTCCACCTTCCCTGACCTTGCCCCCTCTGCAAGTCCCTCCCTCTCCCCCGGACTCACCCCCTCTGCAGGCCCCACGCCGCCCCCCGACCCCAGGTCCGGATGCCCCGATCCCGGGCCCACGGCTGACCCTAGCGCTGGCCCCGGCTCCGCCGCCACCGCCCTCGCGCAGCCCGTCCAGTACGCTGAGCGGCCCGGACCTGGCGGGCCACAGCAGCAGCGCCACCAGCACGCCGGAAGAGCTGCGCGGCTACGACAGTGGGCCCGAGGGCGGCGCCGCGACCTCCCCGCCCGCCGACGCGGAGCTCGCCGCCTGCCACCCGGCCTCCTGGAGCCGAGGTCCCGCCCCGCCGCTGGCGGTACGCAGCACCGCAGGTGAGCGGCCCCTGGACCCCGCCGAGCTGTGGGAGGGGCGAGGTCGGGAGGTGGTAGGGGGGCGGGGTGGGAGGCGAGGCTTCCCAGCTCGCGGACGGGGCCGTTGGGTCTGGGGCGGGACGGAGGGAAGGGGCGGGGCCTTGTGGCGGGAGCCGCGCTTCCCGCTTCTTAGGCGCGGCCTGGCGTCCCACCCCGCAGGAGCGTCCCTGCCTTGGCCTCCTGCGGCCGGGTCGGGCTCGGCTGACGGCCTATGCACCATCTACGAGGCTGAGGGGCCCGAGTCGTCGAGCCCCGCCCCAGGCGCGCTGGATCCGGGCCCCGGCCCCGGCGCGGGTAGTGGGAAGGTGGTAGCTGGAGCAGGGGCGGCGGCGGCGGCCTCGCGTGGCGCGAAGCCGGCGCGCCTGGGCGAGCTGCCGCTGGGGGCGCTGCAGGCGAGCGTCGTGCAGCACCTGCTGAGCCGGACGCTGCTGCTCGCTGCGGCTGAGGGCGCTGCGGGCGGCGGCGGCGGCGGCCCAGGGGGCGCGGGAGCTGGTGGCGTCGCGGGGGGCGCCCGGACTGCGCTCAGCGACGCCGAACTGGGCCGCTGGGCTGAACTGTTGTCTCCCCTCGACGAGTCGCGCGCCAGCATCACCTCGGTCACCAGCTTCTCCCCGGACGACGTGGCTTCCCCGCAGGGTGACTGGACGGTGGTGGAGGTGGAGACCTTCCACTGAGCCAGACCCTTAGCCCCGCCCACGACGCCCCTTCCCTACTTTAGGACCCGCCCCTCCGGTTACGCCTCTCGGTCTTAGACTGCCCGCCTGCCCTCCTCCGGGAGCCTGGCTCCCGGTAGATTGGACATAGCCCCCGGAGGCCTAGATTTGGGGCCAGGCTCGCGACCCCCCCACGCCTCTGGCCAAGGTCTTTCCCCTCGAGCCCCGCCCCCTCCCTGGCCTAGGCCCCACCCCATGTGTGAGTATTGTCTACCATGTGCTGCCCGATTTTGCAATAAAGCCGGGGACACTGCAGCCTGTGCGCCTTCGCGGTCGCCGAGGGGGTCCACCGCGGGGGTCCACCGCGGGGCGGCGAGAGGGGTTGGGCCAGCGGGTGCTGGCGGCTGTGCACGAGCGGGTAGTAGCTCTGGCTGAAGGCCTCTCGCACACAACGCAGCGGTGCCTTTTCTCTACTAAGGATAACGGGCGCGTGAGGCGGGGCTGGGGTGGGACCTGCGGCTTCTGGGTCCCCGCGGTCCAGCGCGGCGCCCCCCACGCACGTGCGTGAACCTGGGCTTTTCCCTGTGTGACTTATGGTGGAAATGCTAGGCGGAGGAGCGGCCCAGTGATATTGCACGATCGAGTGGATGAGCTGATGCGTGCCTGGCGTGGTTGAACGACCGAAACTCTTCCTACACTCCCCTAAGGGAGCCGGCATCTCTTGCAGGGAGGGGGAAAGACGTGTGGGAAGGGCTCTTTCAGGTCCGGGCGAGGGCAGGGCGTCCCTTCCTGCGGCCCCCTTCTCACAGTGCACGTCCCCCTTTCCTGGCACGCCCCGGGAGTGCCAAAGGGAGGGAAGCGTCGCCTAGACCTGAGGGCGATCTTGGCTCTCTCCTGCGTCCTCCCAACTGAACCCAACCCAACCCAGGGCGCACTGTGCTCACTGAGGAGGCTCCAATGCAGAAGGTGGGTCTGCAGCTGGGCCCAGGGCTCCTCAGGAAGACCTGGTGTAGTGTACAGGGCCCTCCTGGGTCAGGCCCCACCTAAGGATTCCTTGTCCCGGGAGCCGACTGTGCCGAGAGGGTTCTGCGGGGGAAGGAGCAGCCTCTCCCCAAGGTTGTGCCTCCCAACCCATGGGCCTCACCTTTCTGTCCATCTCAGGATGCCCTCCTCAAGCCCCTCGAGCCAGGCATCCTTGCCTGTGCCCACAGCAAGTGTCCTCAACAAAGCCAATCTCTCTTCAGAATTCCTTGTCCTTCCTCTCTCAGCTGAGTCACCCTGACCCTGGACCCCTCTAGCCACACCCAGGCCCTTCTTCCCAAGTATCACTGCCAAAAATGCAGCCCCTGGGCCTTTTCTCCCTGAGGGTCTCTTGCTTTATAGCAAGTATGACGGAGGCCTTGTGGGGATCACAAACAGGGCAGGTAGAAGGACAGAGCGGGACCGTGTTGGACCCTCAGCCCAGTCTCTGCCCCTAGACCCAGTCCCTGTAGTCCACCCTGTAGCCACACTCCTGTCAGACACAGATCACCAAGTCCTGCCTGTCCTCACCCCTGATGTCAGCCTGGAGTCCTAGGAGAAAATCAACCTTCTCCCAGTGGGACAGTGCACCTCCACTCCTGGGGGCCAATGTATATGGGGGGGGTGGACAAGCATGCTCCCTCACTCAAGCTCTGAGTTCAATGGCAAATCACAGAGATTCCCTTTCTAGCTGGGCCCTGCAAGGACCCAGGTGTCCTTGTTTCCAGATGCTGGGGGTTAATCCTGACATGCTGGATAGCCAGGGCATCAAGACCAGCCGCTAAGATGGAGCAGGGCAGAACCTCGGACATTTCCCCTGGGGCCCTGCCCTATCCTGGGGAGCCAGCTGGGGTAGAATTACCCTGTGGGAGCAGGAGAGACAGCAACTGTTGGGGGTCTCAACGTTAAATCTGTATGATGGGAATGGTGTGGGGACACACACCATTGTTGGGTGATGGGTCAATGCGTGGGACTTGGCTGTCCTGGTGCACAACCAGTGTCACGCCTTGCTGCCTGGCAAGTATCAGGCCACTGTGGGTGGGGGCACTTCGGGTGCAGAGGGTAGGGCCTGGTTGGCATCTGCCTGGACCCAACTAAGATTCTCCCCCTGGGAAGCCTTCCTTTGCCATCCCTGGCTCTGCTGCTCCCCAACCTCCCTGCCCCCAAGGGCTCTGCCTTTCTGGGCCTCCTTCCCTCAGGGGAGGCCCTACTCCCTGTCCCTACTGCCCAGCTGTTTGGGTTCTGCCCTGGCCTCCTGACTGACCCCCAACACTCGTCCATCTGATGGTGCCCCCTCCCCCACCGAAGCCCTCCATGGCTCCCCAGGGCCCTCAGTTCAAAGCACAAATTCTGGCTCCTGAGAAGTGGATTTGCAGTCTGGCCAGGCCCACTCTCTCCTGTTCCTTCTTCAGTGGCATCATGCGCCTCCTGCTGACCCTGCCAAGTCTTGCTTTCTGCTTTTGCCTTTGGAGATGACTCCACCTCCCACCCCCACCTTCTGGGAAGCCTTCCTTGATTCTTTTGGGCAGTTAACCCACTAGTCCGCAGGCTCAGCCCCCAGCCCCACCCCGTTGTCTGTCTCCACTACACTGGGGACTCCTTAGAGCCTGGCGCAGGGCAGAGCGCCCGAAGGGCTTCAGGAAGTGTGGGCTGAATGAACACCAATCAGATCCCGGATCGTCCTGAAGCCCTGGGCCCCCACCTTCCTCCATGTCTGTCAGGGGAGACACAAGCTGAATCACCCAGGTGGAAAATCATGCCCCCCACCCAATACCTCCCCACTGTCACCATCTCCAGAGCTGCCCTTCCGAAAATTGGCACGCCATAAGGGTCCACGTGTCAGCCTGACATCTGAAGTCCTTTGCGACCTGTCCCCCCATCCTATTCCCCCCAACCTCCAACCTTTTGTTCACACTGAACCAGCGTGTGCCCTTTTCTCTCCCATGCTGCCCCCCAACCTAGGCAGTCTCTTTGGCATCCCTACTGGCCTGCTGGGCCCCCTACCCCTGATTCCCTTAGACTGTGGGAGGTTCCCACAGGCAAGGACAGTCTGCTCCCCTTCTCACTGCTTTTCAGGACAAGGAGCTGGAGACTCTTAGCTGCTTGCAGTCCCCTCCAGGCGTGTTGTACCCTTGTCTGTGACTGTGTAAATACACTTTATTTTCCATCTTTCCCGCCTGGGCGACATGTGGAGTGTGAACAGGCAGTGTGCAAAATGGTGGTGGGCAGTGTGGGGGGCACATGGGAGAGCCCCTCGGATGCCCACCCTGGTCCCCAGGCTCTGTTAACACTGAGGAGTGGGCGACCGGAAAGGGGTAACTGAGCATGATCCCCACCCCAGGAAGTGCCAGGGAGATTGCTTTTGACGCTGCTCCAGGCTCCAGGAGCACCTGACAGGGTCAGGCCCGAGGGTCACAAGGCCCTGGGGGCAAGGGGCTGGGGGCATTGTTGGACTTTGGCACCGTTCTCAGCTCTGACTCTGCAGAGACCACGGGACCACCGTGAGCAGCCAAGGGGAGGTAACCCCACTGGGAAGGCTCCTCCCCTGGGGCCTGGCCTTGGCCAGAGGATGGGGCTGAGGACACAGGGAAGGAAGGGATGTGGAGGCTGGGGACTCCTTGGAGAGCAGGCTAGCTTGGGTGGGGGAGCCCCTCCATCATTGGCCAAGACAAGGTGATGGGAGTGTCTCAAGAGGAAGATGTGGGGCGCTGGGGAGAGGGGGTCTCTTCACTTCCTTGCAGCTGCTCTGGCCCCCAAGAAGCAGGGGCAGACACTGCCCGGGCCTGGGCTGGTTCCCACTGTCCACTCACACCCCAGGTGGCCCTGCATACAGTAGGGGGGACTTTGGTTTCTGCTTCAGGGGCCATGATGCCTGCACCAGGCAGGAAAGCCCAGCCTGGCCATCTGTGCCCAGCCGCCAACGGTCCCCAGGGGCATCATGGGGCGGTAACTTCCAGCCCAGAGCTGCCCCTTCTTCCTTAGGCCTCCTTTAGCTCCTGGGCCCTTCCCAGCAAGGCCACCCGTGTCCTAGAAGGGGGACTGCTGGGAGGAGGGAGCTTCCTGCTCATCCAGTCCTGGGACCTCTGGGTCATCCCCTGCCCTGGCTGTTAAGAGGGGCAGACCCTCCAGGGAACCGGGCCCGGAGCGATACAGACCAAGATGGATAAACACTGCTGGGGAGAGTGGGCCTGCCGGGGGGACCCTGAGGATCCTCAGACCGCAGCGCGGCCCGACCCTCTGCGCCCCGCCGCTGTGGGCCTGGCCCTCCGGTGGGCGGGACCGCGGAGCGCGTGGAGTTTATCAGGTGCGGCCACCTGCGGAGGAGCGGGCGCTGGCCCCCTGGCTCCCGCACGCAGGGCACGGCCTCAGTTGTCCAGGCCCTGGCTATAGGGCGCGGCCAGCTCGTCGGCGTCGCTGTCTGAGCTGCCCTCGCTGTCCTTGGCCGGCCGCTCCAGACGGCGGAAGAAGCGCGCGTCGCGCGGGGACAGCGGGTAGAGCGCGTCCTGCAGCGCCGCGCCCACGCCCACGCCGAGCAGCTCCTCGTCGGACGACGGCAGCGAGTCCTCATCCAGGTGCCGCGCCAGGCCCAGCCCGTCGAAGGCCAGCGGGTCCTCGAAGGGCGGCGGGCCCTTCAGCAGCCGCACCTGGGGCGGGGAACCGGCGCGCTGAAGGCGGGCACGGCCGCCCCCGCGGACGGAACCGGGCCACCGGGCCGCTCCTCCCGCCCCCACTACCCCCGCCCCCGCTCTCCCCGGCGCCGCCGCCCGCGCCTCACCCGCGGGGGACACGCAGGGCTCCCGCCCCTCCCGCGCCAGCCTGCGCTCACCTCGGCCTTCAGCTCCTCGATCTGGTCCTTGAGCTCGCGGATGTACTGCGACGAGTCCGAGTGGTTCAGTTGGCCCTGGATGCGGCCCTCCTCCCTCTGCGGGGCGGGCCAGGTCACGGGCGGTCAGGGCAGGGCCCGCCCCCGCCCCGGCCCCCGCCCCGGCCCCCGCCGCTCACCTGGATCTCCAGCTCGGCGATGCGCTGCCGCATCTCGGCCACCGCCGCCATGCTGTCCGCCTCCCGCAGGCGCACGGCCATCACCTCCTCCTTGCTCTGGGGGCAGAGGGGGCGAGGGCGGGTCAAGGGGCGCGGCGGGGCGGGGGCCGGGGGGGGAGGGCGGGCGGGGGCGCACCTTGCACTCGGCCTCGGCCTGCTTGCGGCGGCTTTCGCTGAGCTGCGTCTGCAGCCCCTTGTTCTGCGCCGCCAGGTACTGCAGCTTCTCCTGCAGCGCCGCGCGCTCCGCCTCCACGCGGTTCAGCAGGTTGCGGTGAATGTGGTCCTGGGGGCGGCGGCGGGGGTCACGGCCTGGCCGCCGGCACCGACCCCTCCCCCCCCCCCCCCCCCGGGGCGCGGGCGCTCGGGCCCACCTGCGTCTCGAGTTCCACCACGCGCTGCCGCAGCTCGCGACCCTCGGCCAGAGCCTGGGCCTCGCGCAGACGCACGCTCATCAGCTCGTCCTGCAGCTCGCCCAGGACCAGCTTCCGCGGGGACTCCTTCCAGCGGCCGCCGCGGGACAGGTGGGCCTGGGGGGAGAGGTGCGCGGTCCGTCTCCGGCCCCGAGGGTCGCACGGGCCACTTCGCGTGTGCGTCGGGCTAGGGCCCTCACCTGCCAGGTGTCCGAGAGCTCCTGCAGCTGCAGCTGCAGCTCCCGCGCCGAGGCCACCGCCTCGCCCTCCCGCACCTTGAGCGCCTTCAGCTCCTCCTGCAGCCGCGCCACGTTGTTCTCGTCGGGCAGCGAGTTGTTCCTCTGCCGGGCGAAAGGCGGTCAGAGCCCAGGGCAGCTGCGCGGCCAGGCGGCCCTGACCGCGGGACCAAGACCCCTCCGCCACGTCTCCTCTGAGCTCCACCTCCGCCAGCCCCGCGGGGACAGGGTGCGCCCCGGAGCCCAGGATACACCGGACGGGCGGCCCAGGCCTATGCGGAGCAGACCCCACCCATGTGGCCCCGGGGATAGATCCTCAGAAATTCTGCCTGCAAAGGGGATGTCAAGAACAGCACCTGCTCTCACTGGACTGTCTCAGGGTGACCCCCTAATGCCAGCGTTCTCCACACATTTTACTGCTAATAACACCAGGCAGGCTGGGCAAGGGCAGGGGCCTCCCCACCTGGGAATCTGAGATCCGCCCCCTGGGGCCCATGATCACACTTGGGACCTGCCTCAGCACCAGCTGAGAAGACTATGAGTTGCAGCAACCTGTCCCTGCTCCTTGCCCCTATACCCCCCCCCCCCCCCCACGCCCCAGACCAGGCTAGGCAGCCCCTTTCCCTGGAATGGGCTGAGGGCCAGTATAGGCCCGGGCCCAGCATTCCAAGGGCTTAGTGATGAGGGACTTGTGCTCCAGCCTCTTGGATCAAAATTTGGCTTGCTGCTGGAGGTCCTCACTGACCCTTGTTTGAGCCTGGGAGTTGGGGGGGTTGGTGGTGGTGGCAGGATCTCCTGGTGCACATTTCCCTTTGATGTGGAGGGAGGTGGGAGGAAAGCCCAGCTCTGGGCCGGCTGATGGGGACTGAGAAGCCCATGGATGGGGCAGTCACCCCACCTGGCAGGGCACCCCACATAGTGCAGGCTTGAGGGAGGTGGGGCATGGCTCCTGCCTTGTGTGAGTGGGTCCTGCTGCCCTCTGCTGGCCGGGGCACCTCTCTTCCGGTGGCTTTGTGGGAGCTGAGTCAATATGGAGTGAAGGTGACAACAGTTGAGGAGGGCCCAGGAGGTTTGCGGCCCCCCTTTAGGGTAGCAGGTGGGAGAGGGTGGTCCCAGTGCACCCCCTGGGTGGTATCTCCATAGGGGTGGGGAAGGGGAGAGCAACGCTGATGGGCCTTGGCCTTCCCTCCCACCTCCATCCTGGAGCCCGGGGAGGGAGACACACACGGGTGGGACTGTCTGCCCAGAAGCCCATGAAAGCCACCACACTGCTGGCCCTGTGCCTGGGGCACAAGGGCAGATATGCCCCTTGAAGAGTCATTCTGCTTTGTGTGTGCCCTGACACGTGTGTATACCTCCGGGGCTCAGGAGGGTCTGTGGTGAGGGGCCCAACTTCCCGTAGGCCCAGAACCTTGGGTGGTGACCATGTGGGAGGAAGCGGGGCACCAATGTGTCAGGGAGGTTCCCTAGGTTCTTGGGGGACCCGCAGAGCAAGGGGGGTCTGATGTGCCCTGCGGGTCTGCCTGGTCACCCCTTCTTGACTAGGGCCTGGTCATGTACCTCCCAAAGTGCACCCAGTACCTCCACTTCCCCTTTTCCACCATTCCCCGAGTGCCTGCCCCCTTGCCCACCCGGTCGCACCTTCTCCATGTCTAGAACCTTGTCCTGCATCTCCCGCAGAGCCCCCAGCGTCTCGGTCTCCCGTAGCCTTGACTGCTCCAGCTCAGTCTCCAGGTGGGCCACAAAGTCCTCGGTGAGGCGCGGGTTGTCCTGGAGGCGGGCAGAGGGCTGTGTCGGGCCCCAGGCGGCAGCTGGAGGGTATGCAGCCTTCCTGCCAACCGGCTGTGGGCCCAGGCCTTGGCCCCCCCCTCCTCAAAGCCCCCGGGCTGGCAGAGGGGCTCAGGCTGCCAGTAGAGGCAGGGTGGGGGGTGAGGAGAAACCCTGGATCCCCTTCCTGTGCCTTCTGACCTCGTGGGGAGAGAGCTGAGCCCCATCGTGGGGGTTCTGATGCTCTGTGCCCAGGGGTGTCGCCATCCTGGCTTAGCCTCTTTCCTGGGAAAGCCACAATGAGGGGACCTTCTGAAGGGATCCTTCCATGGCCTCAGGCTGCCCCCCGGAGGGATGCCAGGGGCTGGTTCCCAGGATTGGGCCCCCTCCCTGCTGTGTGGTCAGTGCCTAACCACACGGTGGGGGTGGGAGCAGGGTGGGGCTCAGGGCTATGGTGCTCCTGCCCCTCTTTCCCCACCTCCCTCCTCTCATTACACCCCCACTTCAAAACAGCTCGACAGTGAAGACCTGGCTGGTAGGTGAGGGATGCCCCTAAAGGCGGAGCTTGGGGGTGCCAGGGGAATGTCTCCCTGGCCTCAAAGGGGGCATCGTGCCAAGGTTGGGATGAGCCCAGCCTTGGTTTCCCCATTGGCCACACTGCCACTGGCAGGTCATCAAATAAGAAGGTGGCTTGGGTACAGCTGAAGGAAAATCCCAAAAGCCACGTGCTGGAGAAGTGGACTCTTCACCATGCTCTGGCCTGTGAGGGCCCTCCCACCATGATTCCGAGTTCCTGACTCCACAGCACAACTTGGGCCGGCCCCTCACCCCCACTCTGCCAGCTCAGAGTGGTGGGCACAGACCAGACCCTCTTATGGGGGCAAAGTGCTGGGCTCTGGAGCAGGGAACCCCCTCCTGTCTCTCATGCTAGCTCCCACCCTGCATGGCTGGCCCTGGGGAAGCCTGACAGCCCTTCCGACCTTGGGGACACACCAGGGCTCCCCTAAGGAGTCACAGCCACATCAGCTGAGGGAGGGGGCCCTGCAGGTAGAGCCTGGGTCCCAGGGGCCCTTGTGCTGATGCTGTCTCGTTCTCAGTGTGGCTGGTCAGACACCTCCCTGGCTGGGGGCGGAATGGAGACCCCAGGATTCCCCAACCTGGGGGCAGGGCTGGGGGAGAATCTGCACTCCCTCTAGGTTTCTCCTCCCCTACCCCGCACCCCACCCAGGATGTACGGGGGCAGATCCAGAAGGGGGGAGCCATGGTGTGGCGCGCAGCCCTGCCCACCTGGCCTGGTACCTGCTGCTCCTGAAGCTGCCGGATGGTGCTCTGGGCCTTCTGCAGGTCCTCGGCCGCTGAGCTGCATTGCTGCCTCACGACGGCCAACTCCCGCTTGATGACGTAGTTCTCCTCGGCCTCCTGCGCCCGTGTCACCTGCCCCTGAGCACAGTGAGGACGGGAGGCCGTGACCCTCTGCTCACACTCCAGGCCCTGCCTCTGGCCCACCGCAGGGGGAGGCCCCTAGAGGGCGGCCATGGGGTGGGAGAGGGGCAAGGCCTCCCGCACTCAGAGCCTGGGATGGGGCGCCCCACCGGGTCTGGGCCTGTGGGTGGGGGCAGGCAGGAACAGGACACGGGGACGAGCCTGAAAGCACAGACCCACCCCAGGCCCAGGCTTTGTGGGGCTTAAATGGAGAACGGGGGCCCCAAGGTGGGGCCGAGGCCAGCTCCTTCCCCTGCCGGCTCCTGGCTCCCAGCCTCTGTCCCAGGTGAGGCGAACCCATCCTTATTCGGGACTGAGGCACAGCAGCTGCGGGGCTCCACTGGCGAGGGTGGGGTCTGGAGGCAGCAGAGGCCCCGGGGACTCAGGACCGGCCCTCAGAGCAGGGTTGGCAGGTGGAGTACAGCTCTTCTGGAACCTTCTCCAGTCCTGAATCCTGGGGCCTCCATCTACCCAGGGCTAAGACCCCTCCCCCCGCCTCATTCCCTCAACCCACCCAATTCGGGTCCCCCCATTCCAGGCTCGGAGCCACCAGGTGGCAGGCAGAAGCTTCCAGATAAAGCCATTCGAGATGAGGCAGCAGCAGAAGCAGGTGAGGGAAGATGGCAGGCTTTGCAGGTAGGAGCGGAGAGGAGCGTGAGGGGCCAGAAGGGGTGGTGCATGTGGGGGGGGGGGGTAGGGAGGCTCAGCGCAGTGCACACACCAGGGCCTGTGGCTGATACAGCCTCAGGATCCCCACCTGTGTCCCCTGGAGGGAGGAAGCTTTCTGTCCACGTGCATGTACAGACATTCACAGACTCACACTTACCCCACACACCATGCTTTCACACACACACCCCTCTTCCCCCCCTAGGGAAACCTCTGTCTCCCCTGAGAAGCGGTCCCCAGCCACCCCCATGCATGGTGCCAGGCCTGCCCCCTTCTGCCCCCGGGTTGGCAGCGGCCAAGGAAGAGGCGGTTCCTGGCTGTCGTGTGCAGGGACCAGGACGGACATGGGAGAGGGGCATGAAAAGCTACAGTACCTGGATTAACCTATCAGCCAGAGCAGCGCTCTCCTACCCGGCGGAGGGGGTTCCGAGCGACAGGGGGAGGAGGCAGAGCGGAAGGCGCAGGGACAGGAGAGGGGGAGAGACAGACAAGAACCACTTGTCACTAACGCAGTGGACTATCTCTAGAAGCAGGGGAAAGAGGAGTGAGACCAGAGAACCAAAGAACCAGCAGGAGAGGACCCGGAGGAAGAGCAAAGCCAAGGCTAGCTCCGTCCTGGAGAGGGATCTGTGTGTGGGTGGGCAGGTGGGGGTGCCCACAGCAGCCCCCTCCAGGGCCCGGCAAACTCCGCGCGGGAGGAGGCGCATCCCTGGAGGCTGAGGGATGGGGCGGCAGCGGCGGGCCACGGGGAAGTGTTTTAACTTGGAGTCGGAGTAAGAATCGAGGCTTTGGCGCCAGGGCGGTACCCACCGGTGGATGACTACTCCCTGTGGGCAGCGGGGGCCAAGTGAGAGTTGGAGAGGGGCCCCCCCCCGCCTTTACTCCCATCTTTAAAAACAGGTTGGGGGCCAGGGTCAAGGTTGTGGCACCCCACCACGGCGCCTGTGGTAAGGCCGCCCCTCCTCTACTCTACGTCCTTTCTTTCGAGGGTGAGGCCTCCAAATTACAGGGTTGGGAGCCTGTGGCCTAATTCAGGGCACCTCAGTCAAAGCAGCAGTCTGCCTCCTTCCCCCCACGCAGACAGCCCAGGAGGGACCCGTGTTTGCAGTTAACTGGGTTATAACTTCACACCCAATCCCAGGCAGAGCTGCCCTATGCCCCCTGGTTCTATGGCAGCCCAAATCTCAGTGGGGCTTGTGGGGCAGGGGGCCATGGGATGTGCACCATGCTCCTCGGGGCCGCTGGTTCAAGGTGGGGCCCAGGCCCGGGCAGGGGGCTGGCTGGCCCTCTGGCTGCTGGGTCCTGCTTGGGGCCTGGAGGGGTTGGAGCCATAGGCTGGTGGCCACGCTCCTCACCTTCTCCAGGGTCTCAATCCGTTGTTTTAGGAGCCGGTTCTCCGTCCGAAGCCTCTATGTGGGGAGAAGGGGGAAGTGTGTCAGAACCGCACTCCCACTGCCATACCTGAAGGGCCAGGCTGCCTCCAGGCCAGATAGAGCCATCATCAGATGCTCTGGGTCAGTGATCCCAGGAAACAGGGCCAATTCCCATACAGCATGGCCCATTAGATTTTTTTTTTTTTAAACAAACCTTGGTTCATAAAGTGATTGCTTTCATGGGTATGCACTGTGTATCAGGGGTCAGTAGTCAGCACCCTCGCCTTCCTGGGGAGTCTCCTGGGGAGACGTGTGGTACCTCCCACAAGGGCAGGCCTTCCTCTGCGCCTCTCCGTTCCCTCCCCTCACTGCTTCACTTCCAGCACCAGAATGAACTGTTCTCAGAGTTAGGGTCCAGGGGAGGGGGTCTTGCGGAACACACAGCCCTCCTTCAGCTGGATGGCTATGTTTCTGTGACCCACCAAAAGTCAGCCCCCGACTGGGGTTCTGGAAGCAGCTTGCTTTGCTTTTCACCTTCTCCCCTACACTGATGGATTTGGTTTTAAGCAAAGTGAGGTTTATATACGCCTTGCATCTTAGTCTCTACCTATGTACCCTTTAAGGAGCAGGTACAGATAGTTGGATCCTAAGTGTGTGCTGAATGAGCACCAACCAGATCCGGCATCTTCCTGAAGCCCTGAGACCCCACATTCATCCATTATTAATGAGGGCCCTGCCTCCCTGTGGATTACAAAGAACATTTTCTGGTTTTTCTCCGGGAAGAAGGTGATGGAAACACCCAGAACACTCCTGGGAAGCATCTGCAGTCAGAGAAAATCACAGACGTGATTGATAGTCATTCAGTGATGTCATGCATGGGGAAACTGAACCAGAGGGGGGCATTGTCTTGTCTGAGCCCCCCAGCTTGCCTGGATTAGAGCTGTTTCAGGCACAGGTCTCTGCCCCACATCCGGAATGTGGAGTCCAGATCCTCACCCCTGACCCTTGGATCACTCTGCCCCATCTCTGGCCTTGGCCCACCACTGCATAACCGCAGAGATCCTTGAGGAGTTTGATGTGCCCAAGCAACAACTCTCCTCTCTCCTGCTTACTCCAAAGGGAAAACGAGACAAGGAGTGAGCAAGAACTCCGGGGTCTAGGTATACATCAGGCTTTTTTTTTTTTTCCTGTATTTTTGATGCTTTGATATCCAGCTACCTGGCCAGTCTTGGAGAGACTGCCCTGCCCAGGACTAGCTAATTCCTAGAGACAGCAAACCACCTGCAGGCTAGTGCGCCTTTCAGATGCAAACCAGCCAACCCAGAGCCCACACCCACCCACCTTGCCTGTCTCACTCACACACCAAGCCCAATGTTCTCCCTGCCCTAAATTGCCCCAGGACAACGCGGGACCCCACTGTAGCCCGCAGCTTCCTGAAATTATTCAAAGGAACCAACCCTCGACCCCAACTTGACTGCCCTGCCTTGCCCGTTCCTTCCTGTGGAGACCACAGTAAAGGCACTGGCCCATGCTTTGCCCCTCTTGCCCTCTGCTTCCGGTGCTTCCCCATGTGGCCAAGCACGGTGGGGTGTGCCCCCTCCTTTCCGGAACTGTGAGTAATAAACCCTTCTTTCAAAGGCAGTCTGTGTGTTGTCTCCGTGTCTGTCACCATACCACACCTGATTAAAGCAAATTCCAGGTACGTTTTGAAACAGGCTAAAAGGGAAAGAGCAAAGGGCAGGGCCATGGGTGAAGGCATCTGCCTGGATCCTTTAAGGCCTATGGGCTCTCAAGCTCCTCTGAGGGGAAGTTTCCAGGGGGGGCGTGTTGTCTCAGTGTCTGCTGTGTCCCTACCTACTGCTGGGCCCTCATGGTCACCAATGGGGGCAGGCCCATGACTGTGCATGAGCAAGACAGGTACCCACGTTTGGACTGGTGCATCAGTCAAGTTACCATTCCTGAGAAAGGGGGACGCTTGCAAACTCAGGACACAAAACTACTTCTGGAAAACCTACAAACAGGGTCAGGACGCTGATGTCCTCTTTCCCTTTCAGGTATGGGTGGCAGGTTACCCGGATTCTAATCTAGATTCTGCCTCTGCCTTTCTAAAGGAGGTGGAGATGTTGATAGTGGTGATGGTAGTAAAAATAAAAATTAATAAATTATAATAATTTGAACAG
Source organism: Mirounga angustirostris (assembly GCF_029215605.1). NCBI lineage: Eukaryota > Metazoa > Chordata > Mammalia > Carnivora > Phocidae > Mirounga > Mirounga angustirostris. Next base: position 210,121,133 of record NW_026991709.1, on the reverse strand, counting down.
CAGAGCAAATGTTATCCCCATTTTGCAGAAGGGGACACTGAAGCTCAAAAAGGTGAATCTTCCTGGGTCACATGGCTGGTCCATGGTAGAGCTGGGATTTGAATCCTGGTCTGTGGAACTCTGTCCCTGAAGAGGACAAAGCCAGGGGTATGTGTTTGTGTCTGTCCCTCTCGCTGGATTGGGGGGGGGGGCTCAGTCTCTGCTGTGACTCTGGCACACAGTAGGTGCTCAATAAATGCTTATTGCGTGACTAACTAAAATCACGTGTGGAAGGATGAAAGCAGAAAGAAGGAGAGGAAGGAGAGTCTGGGACTCTGTCCGACATGCCTGGCTCCTGCCTGGCCCTGACCTCCGGGTTGTACCCACTGAGGCAGCCTTCCTGCTACTCCTCTAGTCCTGATGTTCCTTTAGTCCATCAGGCCTGTTGCTGCATAGCCTTTTGCACGGGCTCCGTGGGCCTGGAGCAATCTCCCCCGGGGTCAGCTCCACCTCTCTCCTGCACGTTTTTATCCAGAATACTTTCTGGAGTCCATACTCTGTATCTATGGGTTCCCCAACCATCTCCCCACTATAACTGGGGGGTCCCATGAGGGCAGGGACCTATCCACCTTATTTGCCACTCCAGCACTGGGACGGGTCTCCAGCCCTGGGGTAGGCCCTTGCTCACACGCCGGCCGGCTGGTGAACGAAGGGGCAGGTGGGTGGAGGGACGACGCCTCCAATTCTGAGGACAGGCTGGTACGTGGCTTGGGCCAGGCTGCACTCCCAAGGGCATCCCGTCCCTGTCCCCCACACCTCCCTGGGGACTCACTTTGATCTCAATCTGCTCCTCCATCTCCTTGCTCTTCATGGCTGCATACTCCTTCTCCAGCCTGCAGAGGGGAAAGCCGATGTGGTCGCCGTCCCACTCTAGGGGACCCCTTTCTGCCAGCACCCCGGCCGCCTGGTACTGACCTCTTCATCTTCTTGGGGTTGTACTTGACCTGGTAAGCCTTGAGGATCAGCTTGTCCGGGCAGCTGTCAAACTGGTGGGGGATCACCCTCTGGAAGTACTGTGGGGGGCACAGACCGTCCCTGACACACAGGCCCTGACTCGGGGGGCCGCCAGAGCCCTGCTGTACCCCGCTTCCCTGCAGGAGGAGCTGGTCTGCCAGGGGCGTCACCATGTCCCAGCTCAGGGCCCAGCCTGCCATGGGCACTCAGTCAGTGCGTGTGGAGCGAGTAAGTGCGAGAAGCGGGGCTGGGCGTGCGTTGGGGGGAAGCAGCACCTGCAGCCAGGACTGCCATCTGCAGGGGAAAAGCAGGGCTTCGGCAGCTCCCGCGGGCAGAGGCTGGGTGGTGGTGGGATCTGAGCGCAGGGATGGGGGGGGAGGCGTGTCACTGCCCTAGGGCAGTGAGAGGCTCAAGAGTGTGAGGAGTCAGGGCAGTGGGAGCAGCCTGGAGGGAAGACCCCTTGGTGGTCAGCCTGCACGCCTGTGGCCCCAGGAGCCCCGGCAAAGGGTTAATAAGCACCGGCCCCAACGGAGGACACAGCTTGCGGCGGTTCGGGGCCAGGCTGGCTCTCCCTCCTCAGCCCAGCTGGCCCCCTCTGGCAGGGGCACACAATGGATGCCCGTGTTCATGGACACAGCCGTGGCCTTTGTGCATTCTTCCCCGAAGCACCAGCTGGAAGATGCTGGCAGGGGGAGGGGCCTGCATGACGCGGACGTGGCGGGAAAGCCGGCTGCCTCCTCTGCAGCTGCCCCAGCCCCCTCACTCCCGTCCGTGCCCTCGCCTGGCCCAGCTGCCGGGGCCCAAACCACAGCCAAGGCCTGGTGGTTCAGCTGCTATCACTATTTGCCCCATTAGACTGGAGGACCCAGAGCTGGGAGCAGGAGAGGGGAGTGGGACCTCCTAGGGCTTGGCCTAAGCCTAGGCCTTCCACCATTTCCCCCCCGACCCCCAAGTAGCCAGGCTGCTCCTCAGAGCCTGCCTTGTCCTCCAGGAAGGCCTCAGGGAAGCATGGGAAAGGAGCAGGATGCTCAGGAGCACCTTCTGCCCTTGCAGCCAGGCCCTTCCCCATCTCTCAGGAGGACTTCACCTGCCTGGGCTGGGGGGGGGGGGGGGGCGGCTGGTGTAAGGGAATCCCACCCACCCCGGCCTCCTGGCCCACCTGGGACATCCCCTCCATGTCCAGCTGCATCAGCTCTGTCTGGTTCACCTGCAGCAGGGCAAGGCCCACCCGGAACACAATCTCCAGGCCCTGCAAAGGGGATGATGGCAGTGAGTCTCCAATCCTGCTCTCCCGGGGCGGGGGGGCTGTCTGACACCCCCCATCCCTCCAAGCCCTGGCCCTTCCTTAGCCTGGGCCTGACTGGGATTTGTTTCCCATGTCAGGTATCTGGGAGACAAAGGGGTGTTTGGGGTCCTCACCTCGTACATGAAGATGTCGAAGACACGGGTGGCAACAGGTAGCGGGAAAGTGGTCAGGAAGAGCGTGAGAAACCAGGACGAGGCGTACATGGACGTGTGGAAGCTCTGGGAGCGGAAGTGGGTGTTCAGATCCGGGAGCTGCTCCTGGAGTGAGGGGGTGGGAGGAGGAGGCCAGGCACCATGAAGAGACTGCTGGGCACAAGTGCAGGGCCTCGGTGCCCCGGCTTCCAGGGAGACTTCCTGGCCCGCCCTGGGCAGCCTGTGGCTCCCTTCCTCTGTGTGCCCTTGGCACTGTGTTTGGGTGAGGCTGAAGCACCCGAGAGTTCTGAGTGGCACGAGGTGGGGACATAGGCAGGGGTGGCAGGAGTAGCTGCAGCTGGGGGGGGCCGGGTATACTGGCAGGCACTAGCATAACGCTTATGGGATCCTCACCACTGCCTCAAGGGGGAGCTTCCAGGGCTCGGGGTGGTGGGGGGGAGGATGGTTATGTGGTTATGTAACTCCCCAAGTTCACCCAGAGAGCGAGCGGGGGGGTGGGGTAGTGAGCCCACTGCAGCTCACCTCATATTTTGTGACCTGCCAGTTGCTGTGTCCACCCACAGCGCCCCCCTCCCCCGCCCCATCATGCTTGGCTCCCAGCAGTTCTCAGAGGATGCCTGTCTGATGGGCCTGAACTTCAGACTGCTGAAAAGGGACAGAAATTGGGGAAACTGGGGCTGGACAAGGTGTCAGGAGCCCCTGGATGTCCTTCACCAAGAGAGAGTGGACTCTGGGGCTGTCTCCCCACCTGCCCTGGGGCTTCATCCCACAGCCAGGAGTTCTCTGGTCCTGTCCCCGTACTCTGCTGTGGATGGCCTTGCCTACCCGGCCTGGGGCAGGTGGCTTCTTCTCTGTGGCCTGGGCCACTTGCTTGTCAACACTACCAGGTCCCCTCAAGCGACAGTACCTCCCTGCCCGCTGCTACGTCGAGCTACACAGCCCCACCTGCGACAGCTTCTGAAGCAGGCCCTGTGTGCACGCACGCACGCACGCACGCCCAGTCTCCGTCTGCCAGCCAGGGGCAGGCCCTGTAGGGGCTGCTATTTATAAACAGAGTCGGCTGCTCTCCGGTATCAGCAAACGCAGGCAGACAACACTTTCCCTCCTTCTGCCACTGGGGAGCAGACAGGGAGGGGGCCGATGGTGTATCTGAGAAGAGCCAGCCTGACCACTCTTGTCCTAGCAGCTCTGGGAGCCCCATGCTCTCAGGAGCCCCCACCATCAATGGCTGGTCCTCGCCCTGTCCCTGGAGGCACCCTTCGGGACAGTACCCCCAGCCTCGCCAGCACAGGACCCCTTTCTTAGCTGGAACATGCATGCGACTTCTTGGCCCCCGGATTCTCAAAGAGACAGAAATGGGGATGCCCTAGGTTAGCGCCCATGGGTGTAGGCTGACAGGAGTGGGTGGGTGCAGACCACCCCTGGCTGCCGCTCACCTGTAGCATGTACTCGAACTGGTAGATGCAGAGCCCCAGCTCCGCCATGCTGGGCTTGAAGAGCTCCCTCAGTCGGTACTCCTGCATCAGCCGCACGAATACACAGAAGGCTTCCTCCTCAGGCATCTACGGTGGGGGGGGCAGGCAGGGTGGGAGGGGGTGCTCGCTGCTCTTCTTATGGCCCTGGTGTGCAGGGCTTTGCCTGCTTCTGTTCCATTTAGATTTACGGGACATGGACTGTGTGGGCGGCCTGGACCCTCATAACAAGCCTCTGGTCAGTAGCGTCACCTGGGTTTTACTGATGGGAAACCTCCTGAGGCTGAGGTCACCTGCCACAGGCCGCCCGGTAGAAAACAGTGGCGCTGGGACTTGCCATCCAGGTCTGCCCACCTCCAGAGCTCAAGGTGAGACACCCTCTGGTCCCCCCGCCCCCAGCTGTCTCCATTCTCGCCTCCTGAGTCTGCTGGGTTCTCTGGAAGAAATCCTCAACGCAACTAATACTGGCTGACCTAAGCCCCCTGCCTGAGTTCTGGCCCCTGGACAGTGCCGGTGGCCAGCCCCCCTGTGCCCACCCCCTGGGGGCTTGGCCTGGAGACTGGCAGAAGTCGTAGGCGGATGGAGAGAGAAGCTCCGGCCCTAGGAGGACCGTGGATGGAGGGAACACTGCTTTTGCCCACCTCCTGGGGGCAGAACCCAAGGCTGGCTGGCCCCAGCCACCTACCTGCATGAGGAGCAGGCCCACGATGAAGGCGCTCCCCTGGCAGTAGCCCACCTCCCTGTCCACCAGGGAGTAAGCCTGCAAGGGAACACACGTGCGTCACAGCAGCGCCCCCCCCCCCCCCGCCACCCCAGCAGGCCAACCCCGGCAGGGGCCCGGGTAGGGGAGGCCCCAAAGGCCCCGGGCCTCACCTTCATGACGTTGAAGAGGACCTCCTGGCCCAGGCTGTCCTGGCCCTTGAAGAACTCGTGCTCTGGGTAGGTGCGGGCAATGTCCCTGCGGATCAGCTTCTCACACGGCGAGGACATCTTGAGGAGCTCCGAGTACTGGTTCTTGACTGGCATGTCTGTGGCACTGCACAGGAGCTGCCACACGATGGCCCGGAAGTGGTGTGGGATGCCCTTGCGGATCAGCTCCTGACAGCGGGGTGGGGCAGGGGGAGCAGGAGGCTGGGCTGGACCCTGTCCCAGGGCAGCCTCCCCCACAGCCACCCAGGCCAGCCCCTGGGATGGCGCTGGCCTCTGCCTCGCCCGCAGCCCAGAGCTGGCTGAGCCACCGTGCGGCAAACAGAATGCGCTCTGCTTAACGCGCTGTCCCCCGTCCGTCACGGGACAGAGCAGGGCAGGAGACAGACAGGCACCTGAGACGCCAGGTGACAGCTACTTGCCTCACCATCCCCACCCGGCTCCTCGCCCCTCCCGTGTCCCGGCAAGGCTCATCTCCACTTCTGCCCTCTACCCTCAGGCCCTGGAAGACCCCGGTGCCGGGGCGGGAGGCCCAGTGGCCCGGCCGGCCCCGCCCAGCCCCACAGGCCCCGCCCACCTTCAGCAGCTTCTCTTTCCTGCGCCGCCACTCCTCCCACTCGTTGGCGATGCGGCCCCACAGGATCCACGTGTCCTCCTCCAGGTGGCTCAGGTTGGAGGAGGCCGAGGAACTGGACACCAGTGAGGAGCCGCTGTTCCGCCGGGAGCCGTTCATGGAGCGCATGGACTTGGAGTCGGCTTCCAGGAGCCTGGGCAGGGAGGGCTGGTGGAGGCGGGCCCAGCCTGCGGGCACCTCCTGGCCCAGCCCCTGGTCTCTAGAGACGCCCTGGGGAGCCCGGCTGCTCCTCTCAGGGGGCCCGGAGGCAGCCAGGGATTGGGTCTAAATTGTTCTTGCCAGTGACCTTGGCCGGTGCCCTAAACTCTCTAAGCGGCGTCCTTATTCCTGGGCCCCTGGAGAGTCTGCCTTCCGAGTGTTCCATTCTGTGTCTAGCACTAGGCTGAGAAGCATGTATAGGAGCTGACTTAGTCTTGTATCAAGCCAGCAGGGCAGGTTTCGTTAAGATCTGTGCTTTACAGGCCAGGTGTAGACAGGGCGAGCCACTGGCCGGGGGGCAGCCAGCTGGCAAGCGGCTCTATTACCACGCGTTTCTGCAGCTCTGGCATCTGGGGCCTCACTGACCTTGGAGGGACTGCCCACGCAGGCCTAGCAGATTCCTAGAGATAGTTAAGGACTTGCCTGCCAGTGCCCCTTTCCTATGCAAACCAGCCAATCTAGAACCCACAAACCAACTACCTCCCCTTCTCCGATCCCCCCCAGGGCCAGGTGCCAGACAACTAGGGCTAGCCCCCACCCCAGAGCCCGCTGAGATTATTTAAACGAGCCAGTTTTATCCCTGCTCACACGGCCTTGATGGTCCTTGCTGGTCCTTGCTGGTCCTCGCAGAAACCACAACAAAGGCTCTTGCTCACATTTTCCCTCACTCCCTCTGCCCCCTGACTGACCTGGTGCTTTCTTGTTTAGCCCCACATGGTGTGGCGCCCCTCTCCCCGCCACCTCTTAGGGACCGTGAGTAACAAACTCTGGACCTGTTGTCCTCGCCATATCTGATTTATAATAACAACACCTACATTTTAAAACAGGGGGAGGGCCAGAGGAGAAAGGTGGGAAGGCCTGGCTGAGTCAGAGGCTTTGCTCTTCCCTCCAACAGAGGCTCAGTCGGTGAAGGCCAGGTTCACACGGCCTCTTGAAACCTAGGTTTCATCTGAATGGGGAAACTGTCTGTTCATCCAGGGATGAGAGAACAACAAGGACACAGCCCCTGTCAAGTCTCTGGTGGGAGCTGTTCCTTTGCCCAGGGCCAGGCCCAGCTCTGAGTGTGAGAGGGCCACCAGGAACTTCTGTTTGGGGCCCAGGCTGCACCCACCCCCGCGAGGCCGCTCCCCATCCCCCAGGCCCCAACTCACCGGTTCTGCTCTTCAAGCTTGGCCAGCAGCTCCAGCTCATCAGGGCTGAGGTTCTCGGAGTCAGAGGTGGGGGAGCAGGTGGGGGCCGACAGGGCCTCCTGGGATGAGGAGTCAGGGCTCAGAGTGGGGCTCGCCATGGTGGGCAGGCTCAACAGCTGCGAGCAGGGCCAGGTCACAGCTCTGTCTGGGGACCGGAGACACGTGTGGTCAGCACCAGGTGGGGTGCCTTACCCTGTCCTGCAGGCTCTGGGCAGCTGAGCCTGCTGCTCACCTGGGTACGTTTCCTCACCCAGGGCTGGTCTGTCCACTTGGTGCACCCCTCATCCCCACGCACTCCAGCCTAGTGGATGGCCGTGCTGGCTCCTTCTACTCCAGATGCTAGCTACCAGGAGCCCTGCCTGTGTCCAGATGCGTGGACAGAGACAGAAGGACCACAGCCAGGGCCCGAGCTGTCCTGCTGTCCCTGGGCATGAAGGCCAAGTCTCAGCTTGACCCTCCTGAGTCTTCAGCAGGGCCAGGGGCAAGGGTCCCTGTCACTCAGACCTTGGGGGTGCAGAAGCCCCCGCTTCAGTGGCCCTTCCTGACAGCCTCGGTCCCTGTCTCTGGCTGTGGCCGGTCCTGGAAGCCCTGCCTCAGCATCTGACCTTCCCCGTCTCATCCACCAAAGTGGGTTGCTGGCACAGCCAGAAGCAATTATTCTCTACTGTTAATTGTCCGTTGCTGCCAACAGCCGGAAGAGTCCACTCGCCTTGGGCTGGAAAGCCAGGGATGGATGCGTCAAAGTGCTGGGGATCCGCCCCAGTGGCTGCAGAGCGAGAGCCACAGGCTCTCATCAGTACCCTGACCGCGGCCTGCTGCTGTGTGCCGGGTGCGCGCCAGGCCCATCTGTCCCGTTCTTCTTGGGGATGGTCCGGCCCCACCCTCCCGGGGCCTTCAAGAACACCAGCCTCTTGCTTTCTGCCGGCTTCAGGAGAGGCAGCCCAGCAGCAGGCCGAAAGCCAAGGCTCTGGACTCCAATGAACCTGGGTCTGAACCGCTGCTCTCCCTCAACCAGCTGTGTGGCCTTGGGCCAGTCACTTGGCTTCTCTGAGTCTCCAAAGACTGAGGATCACATGGGACCAACTTCAGAGGGTGGCCGTGAGAACTGAGCAAGCCACTGCATGTAACATGGGACAACAGTGCCTGATACTTAATGACTGCTCCCTCCCTCGCTGCTGGCCATTCTTATTCATTCCAGGGCGAGGGCCAAGGCCACGGTCTAGCTGGGCTCCAGGGTTCTGCTACACCAGGTGTGGGGGCTGTGGGCAGAAGCAGGCAGCACCCTGGTGGGAGGGTTTAGGGGTTGGAATGGCTAGGGGAGCGGAGGCAGGGGCCGGGGGTGGTGTTCCTTCTACTCAGTCATGCTTCTGGTAAGCCCAGGCTAGCATCAGGGGTCGAAGAAGATGGGGATCTCCAGGGCCATGGAGGCAGGAAGGAAATGCTGCTCCCCTCACTGTCACTTTGGATGGCTCCTTCATGCCCACCTACTCCCCCACATACTCTGAACCAGGAATCCACTATTGCCCTTGGACCCCACTTGACCTGGCTCTGACAGCTCAGCCCACAGAGGGGTCCTTGTCTAGTCCGTGGAGAGGGGGCATCCGGTACCCTGGGCAGCAGAAGGACGATGACAGGATAACAGTAGACCATTTCATACCTGCCATCAGGTCACTGGACACCTATTCACAATCCAAACTCAGACCCCAACCAGCACCTGAGGTCCCCTGGGGTTGACCCTGGGCTTGACCCTGACCATGCACTTGATTCTAGCTTCCTTCCCTTGTGCTGCCCTGTCATGGGGGATGGGAGAGGTGGGCATCATTCTTCTTCCACCTTGTAGGGGGCCCAGAACCCTCCCTTCCCTGGTCTCTGTGTCTCCTCGGGGCCACTGGTTCTGCCTCTGGCTCCCAAAGGCTCTCCAGTTCTGTTGGGTGCTGAGGGCGGTACAAACTCTAGGTGGCACATGCTGGTGGAACTGGAAGACTTTTTCTTCCCATCGCCTAGCTGGCCGGGGATGACTGGCCCAAAGACCAAGCCACTGTGCACCGTCTAGCCAGGAGTTAATCTCTCCTGAGAGAGGGACGGGGGGGGGGCATTCTGGGGTTTACCACAGGGTCAAAGTCTGTGACCAGCCAGGGCAGAGATGGGCTGTGGACAAGAAGTGCTGAACTAGAAGGATCTCTCTGGGCAGGAAGGGGCTGGGAAGGCAGTGTGGGTTTCCCAACGTCAGATTTGGGAGGTGGGGAAGACGTGTTGGAGGTGAGGACTGCAGCCTCCTAAGCATGGCTGGGTTGGGGGAGCAATGGAGGCTCTAGAGAAAGAGACTACATGTGGCCAGTGTAGTGGTCAGGGCCCACTGTCTCCTTGCTGAGCCCAGGAGATCCAAGCCTGGGAGTGTATTAGCACCCCCAGTGCTGCCCCCAAAGGGCCCAAGGGAATGGTTCAACTCCGGGTTTCCGATTTAAAAACACAACCGGGGCCAGCCACTAGCGCAGTTTGTTCAGCTATTTATCACATATTAATGTGAATTTCATACAGGAAATAAAATTGATTCAATACATAAGGCTGAAATTTGCAGTCTGAGAGGCAGAATCTTCTGATCCCTCAGGAACTTTCTCTTGACTCATCGCCAGACTAAACACGGCCTGGCCCTGGAAGCCATCCTCCTGATGCACACAGACACACAGACACACACTCACACCTTGTACACACTAACACACTCATGTATTTGACACCCACACATACTTACCTACACTCACACACTATTTCACACCCCACACACTCATGCACTCTTCTACCCACTCTCTTGTGTGTGCACGCACACACGGACACACACAATCTCGCACCTACACACATGGATACACACACAGACACACTCAAATACACGCACACTCATACACATCCACACCATCTCATTCACACCCACATTCTCGCATGCACACACACACGCACACGCACACACGCACACTTCCTGCACTGACCAGATCTTGCCACCCTTGGGACTGAGTAGATTGGGATGGACACTGGCTTGCTGCCCTCCTAGCTCTGTGGGTGGCCTGGCCTCCCTTCCAGAGCACTACAACTCTTACTGGCTCAACTGTTCCTTCCCTGATGCTCCCTGAGGGCCATCTGAAGCCCAGGCACTGTTGTAGGCCCAGCGATATGGAGGAGAAAGAGGCAGATGAGACACCGCCCCCACAGCCATCCCGTCCTTGCTGGATGGGTACAGAGACCCAGAGACAAGGCAGGTGCCCTTGAGTGCGGAGGGGCCACAGGCCTTTGGGATCCATGCACAGGCCCACTAAGTCTGAGGTCCCAGCCTCTCAGCATCCTCAACGTCAGTCCCCTTTGCCTCTGCTCCATCTCAGCCACTTAAAGGGGGTCCTGGGTCCTGCAGAGTGGGCAGTGGGCCACCTACCCCTGTGTCTGCCGGCACTACCACCCTCCACACACACTCCCCTGCCCCCCGTAGGGTGGCCCATGGCTTATGAGGCTGAACCAACGCAGAGGGGTGGGAAGAGATTGCCAGTGAGCTGGGGCCGGGCGCACAGGGGCAGAAAGGCTCAGCTGCTGGGTGTTCTCCACCACCCTTTCTCTTTCCTTCTCAGGGGTGTTTGCACACTGCCAGTCATGCTTCCTCCTTCTTGCAATCCTTTTCCAGCTAGCTTCAGAGAGGCTGGGCTCCTGGCTGCTCTCCTACTTTTCTGCTAGGGCCTCTCAGTCTCCTGCATGGCACCCCCTCCCTCACGGGCCCTGCCTTGGCCCCTGTCCCTTCATGCCCTTGGCAGTCTCCCTCTCGAGGCTTAAATGACCACATATATGCCTCCTTTTCCCAGCTTGTCCTTTCTCCTGAGCACCATCTAAGATTGCCAACTGGCTCCCGAACATCTCCATCAGATCCCCCACCAGGGCAAGAACCACCCCTGTCTGGGTCCCCACTACTGCAGTGCCCTGCACTGGGCCTACAACATAGGACTTGAGAAATATCTGAGGAACTGCACCCACCTGCCCACCCACCGATGTTTGTGGGCAATGCACCAAGCAAAGACTGACGGAGCCGCTGCCCTCCTGAGCACACGGGGCATCGAGAGTAAGAAACCATCATCCAAGCTTTCTCTTACAGATTGAGAGACACGCTTCAAAGAACAGATAGAGTGGAACACCATCTGGCAGCTCCTTAAAGAGTTAAATATGGAGTTCCCATATGACCCAGCAATTCTGCTCCTAGCTATCTACCCAAAAGAATGAGAAACATACATCCACATGAAAACTTATATGTGACTCCTCACAGCAGCGTCATTCATACCCAACAGTGGAAACAATCCAATGTCCACTGATGGATGACCGGATAAACACAGTGTGGTCCATCCATGCACTGGAATATGATTCAGCCATAAAAAAGGAAGGAAGCTCTGACATACACTGCCGTACAGATGAACCTTAAAGACATTATGCTCAGTGAATGAAGCCAGACACAAATGATCACAAGTGACATGACTGCACTGATAGGAAATGTCCAGAATAGGTACATCTATAGGGACAGGAAGTTGGCTGGTGGTTGCCAGGGGCTGGGGCCTGGGCGGTGGGGGGAATGGGGGACCTGCATCCAGGATTTCTTTTTTGGAGTGATGAGATGTTCTGGGACTAGACAGTGATGACAGTTGTACCACGTTGTGAATATATTGAAACCCACTGATCTGTTCGCTTTAAAGGGGTGAATTTTATGTTATGTGAATGATAGCTGAGAGAAAAAGATAAGGGATGGGCTGGTCTGGCAGAGGAAGGGTGGTGCAGAAGCAGGAGGGAGGCATGCCACTCCAGAAAAGACTAGAGAGTTCTGCAGGGGCCAGGCCCCCACAGGGCCAAGTGGGCTCAGGCAGGAGCCTGGCTGGGCTTGCATTTTATTGAGACCCTCCTGGTCCCTGGTGTGGAGATAGATGCTCCTCAAACTCAACACTCTCCTGACTAAAGCCAGTGCCTCCTCCTGCTGCAAGCGGGACTAGCTGGGTCCATGGCGCTGCCCTCCACCCACCTGCTCAGGCCAAGCCTGGCACTACCCTCCTGCTGCTTGCCCAAACCCTTCAGCCACTCCCTACTTGGAGATGGAGTCCAGATGTTTCTGCTTGGTGCACACAGCCCTGCCAGCCTTGCTTCCTCCCTCATCCTAGCCCCACGATGCTCAGCCCTCCAGGACCACTGCTTCTTCATGCCTGTGTCTTTGCATATGCTGTTCCCTCTTGCTGGAAAGGCATCTTCCAACACCTGGTTTGAATATCTTTTTTGGTGAAATCGTTCCTGTCAACCCCCACCTCCAGCATGCTGGCTCACTTCTCTCTCTGAAAATACTTGCCCCTTACACCTCAGCCCAAGTCACAGTCCATGGCAATTACTTTTATATACGCCTGCCTGCCCTACTGGGTCACGGACATTCTTTTTTCTTATTTTTAAATTTTTTTATAATTTTTCTAAAAGATTTTTTATTTATTTCTTTGACAGAGAGATAGAGAGCACAGGTAGGCAGAGAGGCAGGCAGAGGGAGAGAGAAGCAGGCTCCCCGCTGAGCAGGGAGCCTGACGTGGGGCTCGATCCCAGGGTCCTGGGATCATGACCCAAGCCAAAGGCAGACGCCCAACCAACTGAGCCACCCAGGCACCCCGGTCATGAACATTGAGGGCAAGGGCCTATCTTCTTAATTTTCTACTCCTAGCTCCTAACACATCTGGAATTTAGTAGGAGCTCAATAAACATTTCCTGAATGAATGAAGACAAAAATGTCTGTGCTGCTCAGCCAAGTGATCAAGGTCAACATCAACAGTGATAAGTCACATTGAGAGCATGGGCCCATGATGAGCTAACAAGGGCAGTCACCTCTGTATCTTTCTCCCCAGAACACATCATCCCAGTTTAACTACAAGAAAAACATGTGACAAATCCAGATCAGGGGACATTCTAGAAAATGCCTGACCAGTCCTCCTCCTCTGTCAAGCTCATCAGAAATAGGGAAAGTCTAAGAGACTGCCCCAGCCATGAAAGCCTAAGAAGGCTTGATGACAAAATGTCATGTGGGATCCAGGATGGGCTCCTGGAAGAGAAGAATGAAATTAGGGCAAAACTAAGGAAATCTGAATAAAGTGTGGACTGTAGTTAATGTATCAACATTGTTAATTATAACAAATGCACCAGACCTACTGAAGATGTTCCTAATCGGGGAAACTGGGTGTGGGGTCTGCAGGCACCCTCTACTGTCTTCTCAATTTTTCTGCAAATCTGAAACTGTTCTAAAAAATAAACTCTATTTTAAAAATAATTTAAAACAAAGATTCTGTATCAGTGTAGACAGAAAAGTAAAGGCCAGCTGTAATGCATGTCCCATAGCAAGTGGGACACTCACAGGTTCCCTTGACTAGGCCGCAGGGGAGGAAGGATTTGCACTTGGATTTCTGACTCCAGAGCCTCTGCCCTAAATTGATCCTCTGCGTTGCCGCTCTCTGCATTCTTTTACTTTAGAAACAATATACATTAAAGCACGAATGCCCAATTTACTGGGCACTCAGTAAAGCACAGTCATTACTTTTCAACTGGGAGAGGGAGTGAGTATGCGTGTGCGCGCCATCTTGCAGAGAGCTTGGCAATTTCAGAGGAAGGAATAAAGACCCCAGGTTTCCTTTCAGTTTGGCTCCCTACCTCCGCCCCGCCCAGCTTCTGATCCTCCACCTCTAATGATTATGGGGGACACAGACTCATTTCTGAACCGGATGCCTCGGGAGATGCCACGTGACCCCATATGCCCAGCCTGCCAGGACTGTCAGTGTGGGCCAGCAGACCACCATGGTCCTGGCTGGCTCCAACTCCTAGGGAAATGGCCTCGTGTCTGGGTCCTTTTCCTTGCCGAGGGATGGGCAGCCAATGGGTAAGCTTGAATAACAAGGACAGCAACTGGAATTTAGGGCTTACTGTCTGCCCTCCTCTTTTCCCCAGTTCTAGCTGCTCCTCTATGCTGTGGATGTTTCCATAGCCGTGTCCCTTCTTCACATGGCTGTGTGTGTGTAGAACTGCTCTTAGATCTCTTGGCCTTCTGTGAGAACTCCAGAGCCAGTAACCTGGGTTCAAATCCCTCCTACACCATTGTATATCTTTGTGATACACTTTGCCTCAGTTTCTTCATCTGAAAACAGGGCTAATGATAGTACCTGCCTCCCAGGTTTCGTTGGGAGGAATACCTGAGCTAAACTCGTCAAGTGCTTAGGACAGGAGCTGGTCCGTGGTATTCCCTGCTAGATGGAACGTTCCATGTGGACAGGGGCTATCTAGCCACCACTGGATCCCCAGAGTCTAGCACACCATCAGGCATCCAATATTCGTGGAATGAAAAAACAAACCTCTCCTCTGCAACAGACCCCCTTTAAAGAGAAAGCATAATTATTAAATTAAATTAAAGCAGTGAAACTATAATTATCATTATTGGAAGTAACAGCTGCGGCAAATACCTTCAGACTAAAATCTGAGAGGTGGACCATTATGACCTGTGGAATCCCTTCTGGCCTAAAAAAAAAAAATGTTTACTACCCTATATCATCACCAACTTCCTTTCTGCCATGGAAACAGGCTCATTCCTGGCAAATCCCTCATTTCTCTATATTTTAGGTCCTTGAGAATGACAAGGGAGAAAATTAAAAGCCCTTATAAGCCTTCCAGGGACAGGTGAATAAGAGAAGGGGCATCCTGCAAAGGCTCTTGGCTCTTCAAAGCCAAGATGGTATCTTTCCTGCTGCCTGTGTCAGTGGCAAAGTCTTGCAGGGCCAGGGGGCAGGAGGCAAGGTGGGTACACCCTGCCTTTGGGAGCTCTCCGAGGCAGATGGGTCAACCTCTTTCTGTGGAAGAGATCCAGGCCGTCTTCCCTAAGTGGGTGGTAGGGAAGACTGTCAGATCCTAAAACGAAGCAAGTATTTACTAAGCATCTGCTATGTGTCCTACACTTGTCTGAGATTCAGCCGTGAACAAATGGACAGGCTCCCTGCCCTTGTGGGACTAGTGGGCCGGTGTGGGAGACGCACCTCAATGAAACCATCTCACAACACAGCACAGCACACTGAGTGAGGCAAGAAAAGTACAAGTGAGCTGTGCGGACAGGGCCTTCGAAGATAAATCTCTCCCCTGGTTCCGGTGAGTCCGTTGTCACTCCCGTTTGACTTCTGGAACAGGTGTGCTACAGACTCCTGCTGGGCAGGGTAGGGCTTGCTCCCTCTCTTGAGTTCTTCCAACTACGGGTCCCTTTTCCCAGGGAGGGGTGCGCAGTATGTGCCCTATGGATTGCATCTGGGACACCGGGAGTACAGGATGAGGCCCACCGAACAAGGCATGGCTCCCTGAATGCACCACACTTGCTCCTGCTTTGTGAGCCTCTGTCCAAACACTCTGCCTGCCTGGAATGCCCTTCCCTACCACGCCTGCCCAGAGAGCTCCTCTCTGGGCCTACATGTCATCCCTGTTCCGCCTTCCCTGATGGCTCAGGGATGCACTGGACCCTTTTCTGTACTCCCACAGCATGCTGGGCATAATTCTGTCTCATGCTTCCACATGGCAAGCAGCAGGACGTGATGGTGAGGGTGCACACTGGAATCTTGGTTCCTCCCCATGGTTTGGAGGATTAAATGAGATAATACATAAATGGTGCTTGGCACCAGGCCTGGCATGTGGGATGGGCCCGATCAGGGTGCGCCAAGAGGGTCTTTAGAGGCAGGGCAGGGACCACGTGTGACCTTCCTTCATATCCCAGCACCTGACTCAGTTCCTAGCACGTGGTGGGGATTCACCTGGAACAATCAGCATCTGTATTCTGCCAGAAGAAACTGAGATCACTCTCCGCCTCGCCGCCCCCCCGCCCCCCGCACCCATCAAAGCGCATATCCAAAGACACAGGCCTGTACCCCCAGCCTCGGGTGAAAGTGCATGATACTGTTCACAAGCCCTCCCTGGAAGCTTTCTCGTGTTTTCCTAAGGAGTTCATAGTCTATTCTGAAGAGCCTTCTGGCCCCACTGCATCTGCACAAGGGCCCACCCTGGGGAGGCTGTGGAGACTGTTTCCTGTGTGCCTCGTGACCTTCAGGAGTCTTCATCCACTCCTCCCTTCAGCAAGTGGGCAGAATGAGCCTCTCCCTACCCGGGTCTGTGCGTCAGAGGTGTACGCGAGGCGAGGGCATTGCCAGCAAGTAGGCCCCCTCCTACCCTCCGTCCCCACAGGAGGCTTCTGTGCGGCCACGAATCCCACAACAGAACATCTCTCAACCCCCAACTCTCAGCCGGCTTCCTGAGATGCAGCTTGGCCACAGAGAGATGGCCATTATCCAGTGAGGCGTCAACTAATGACAACCAGGGGACCAGGGCAGCCAATGATTCTGCTATCACCCATAGATCGGTGACTGCCCTGCTGGACCCCACTGACCCCTCCCACACGGTGCCCAGGGGACATTCAGGACCACATCCTAACCTCACTGGCTCCCCTGCAGTACAAAGCAAGGGTCTAAGGATTTATCCCCCCATTTTCCAGATGGAGAAGTTGAGGCCCTGAGCCAATAGGTGCTTCTTCCCTGGGCCGTCCAAAATCCACTGGTGAATATCTGCAAAGAAGCCTGGGCCTGCATCTCTGGGGCTTTCCAGGCATGCTCATGTGGCTCAAAGGAGCCCAGACAGGCAGTGCTGGGGCTGGACTGATCTGGATTCTGCACGGGCGGGACCCAGGCTCCTCCTCACTCCCTGCAGTCCTGGCCACACCATCTCGCCAGTTCTGTGATCTTCTTTCCTCATCCCTTTGCAAGGGCCAAGCCACCTGCAGCTCCTTCCAAACCTCCCGCAGCCAACCACAAAAGCCCAGGGAAACCCACAGGTTGGACCTGAGGGTGAGAGCTGTGGGGTGGCAGGACGAAAGGAGAGAACCAACACAACCGGGAAAGATGGGTGGACATGGTCCTCTGGCTTGATCAAAGCCTGGCCAAGGGGAAAACCAAGCTGACTACTCACTCGTATTCCACCCGAGCCTCTTCAGCACATTCTTCCCTTCTGAAAATATTCCTTAACAAAGAGCTGTCTGCTTCTGGCAGGCCCAAACCCAGCCCCACTGGGTCCCAAATGCCAGGAGAGAAGGAAGCCGTTTCATTTTGGCATGATACACTGGTCGTGGGTGAAGGAACTCATGCGGGCTATCAGGGGCTGCCCCTGGCAACAGTGCTGGCCCTGCCATTTGAGGCCAGCAGGCGAGATGGGGTCAGGAGGCTGGTCCTCCCAGTCCGGTCAGACTTCAGGACTAGGCCAGGAGCAGCCTGAACCCCTCCTCACCAGGGGATGGCATAAATCAGGGGGCAGGCAGTGCTTCCTTTTGGAAGACTTCAGTGTAGGAGGGAGAGTGAGTGCCCTTCCCTTTGAAGAAGGGCAAAGCAGGCGGAGATGGATAAAGGGGAAGAGGCCTGGGGCAGGTGTCCACAGGGGTGCTGGGAGATTCTGGGTCACCCTGCCACCCTCCCCAGGTCAGGAAGGCTGGTGTGGCTGGGCAGGCTGGCTGCCTGGGGCAGGGTAGGCAGCTCAGGTCTCCAAGTTGGCCTGAGCTGGGAGCTCTGGGCACCACAGGAGGACCTGGGCAGGTGGGATCCATGGTGTGTGAAAGTGCAAAGGACTCCTGCGTGTGAGAGTGTGTGTTTGTGTTGTGTGTGTGTGGGGAGGGCCCAGTTGTCTGGGTCTATGTTGGAGGTCTGCGTTCCTCTGTGCATGCTAGGGATCCAAGTGTCTAGCTCTGTGTGTGTGTGTGTGTGTGTGTGTACGCCCACCTGCAGATCAGGGGGCTCCTGGCTGTTTGTGTGTTAGGGGCCAGGGTGTCTGTCAGTATGAGTTGTCGAGGGTTCATGGTCATCTCTGTGAGAACTGTTGGCTCCCAGATGTGTGTGTGGGGGCGGGGGGCACGCACGGGTGAGCGTGGGGCTTTCAGAAAGATGTGTGCCTCTGAACCTGAGGGAGGTTCAGACTATCTGTTGGGAGGTCCTGAGCAGGAGGTGAGGGTGGATTTTCAGGACGAGTCAGGCTCAGGGGTGTGTGTGCAGCTGCTGGAGTGTCCTGGGAGGAGCCTGAGGAGTGATTTTTCCCGGTGCCCTTGGGCATGGGGTTGCTGGGGGGGGGAGATGGGCCAGCAGGCTGAGCGGAGGCCTGTGGTAGGAATCCTGATTTACAGAGGCTAGGGGAAGGGTCCTGTGGGTTGAAAGGGAGGGATAGGGCTCTGAGGCTCCTAGCCTTGGGGCTGGGGGCAGGTCTGGGCCCAGAGATAGGATGCGAAGTGAGGGGAGGGATGGGGTGGCAAGGGGTCTGCAGATGGGAGGGGTCCTGAGGGATCCGGATAGCGGGAGGCGGGGGTCCTGGCCCTGAGGGGGGGGGGCGCCTTGGGGGGCGGGTCTGCGGGGTGGGGGTTGGGGGAGACCTGAAGGGTCCGGGAGGAGTCCTGAGGGTCTATGGAAAGCGTGGGCGGGGGTCACGGCCGGAGAGTGGGGGGAGGCCCCTGCAGAGGGGGCGGGATGGGGGAGGGGGGCGCCCGGAAGGGTCGGGGGAGGGGCCCCGAGGGGTCCGGAGGCATCCGGGACGAGGGTGGGCGGGGGCCTCGGCCCAAGGCTGACGGCTAGGGTCCGTTCCGGGAGTGCCGAGGGCTCCCAGCGCGGGTTCCGTGGCGAGGCAGCCCGAGTCCCGGTCTTGCCGGGCCCCAGCGGGCCGCAGCGCGGAGCCGCCGGCCTGAGAAGGCGCCCGGGAGGCCCGGCCCGCGCCGCCTGCCTACCTGCGCCGAACGCGCTGCCATCGCCGTGCCAAGCCTCACTGTCCCGGGCCGCGCCGCTGGATCCCCGCCGCGCTGCTCGCCCCGCAGCCCCGGCCCGGCCCCCTCAGCCGCCCCCCGGGACCGCGGCCGCCGCCGGTTCTGCCGCTGCCATTTCACCCGCTGACAGGAGCGGCTGCCCCGCCCCCGAGGCCCAGTCAGCCAATTCACCGCCCCCAGGCACCCTGGCTCCGCCCACCATCCAGGAGTGACGGGTTGCCGGGCCAATCCGTAGCCATTCCGTGAGGGGGGCCTGGCTACGGCCAGAAGGTTGCCGCCTCTAAGGAGAGAAGCAAATTGAAATTAGGAAAGCAGTGAAGGACGGGTGGTTTTGCCTATCGAAATGTGGCATCCTGTTGAGCAACACCTGGGGGCACCAATGACAAGGAGAGAGGGGTGTGTCTCTGAGGGAAGGCTGCGGCCCTGAAGAACCCCAGACGGAGGCAGCCAAGCGTTTGGCCCTAAGCCCCGCCCAGAGCCGGGCTCTCTGCCCAATAACGAGCCGTCCTGAGCCGTCCATTATTATCTGCCCCTCAAATCTCGGCCATGGCAACTGCTGGGACTCTATAAAGAAGATTGACACCTGGGGACCCAATAACACTGAAGGAAGGCGGTGCAGTAACACTGCCTGGCCAATGGGGTCGTGAGATTGGTTTGGGGTTAGCCTCCCTGGCGGTGGGGCTTGAGGCCGGATTGAATGAAATGGGGGAGGGGCTGAGGGGGGCGTGACCTAGACCAATAATGGGGCGGGGCAAGTAAGGGAGAGGCTAACGGGTTGGGTCTGAGCAGGGGCGTTGGCAGGCTGAGGGGGCGGTGATGGGACCGCATTTTTGCGCCCAGCTCTGTGCTGGGGGCGGGGCTGCTGAGGGTGGGGTCTCGTCCAAGGCTCAGGCCCGTCCCCTAACCTAGTCTAGGCTTGGTTAAGTATCTTCCCTGGGGCTCACAGTGCCTTAAGTTCCCCCATCAAAACTCTGATCAGGCTGTGTCATCACTGCTTACACGGCCCTCCCATCCCCCACCTGGAGGGTGGGGGCGGGTGGGTGATGCAGGGCCTAGGTCAGGTCTCCCCCGCGTCCCCAGCGTTGCTGAGCAGGGGCCAGGCTCGTGGGAACCAAGTATAAATGCTTGATGAATGAATGAATAAATGAATGGTAGGCCCAAGACTCAACAGGGAAGAAAAGGGTGGGGGAGTGTCACTCAGGCTGGGGAGGAGCATGTAGGGACAGTCATTGACAGCAAGCAAGATTTAGCAAAAAGGACACGATTCCATCCCAAGGGATGGGCCCTGGAGGGGATGCGGCAGGGAAGGACACAGAAGAGAAGGTAACAGTGTAAGTTCAGGATGGGGGCTGAAAATGGGGAGGCAGAAATGGGTGTGCGAGGGCTGGGATAGAGAGTGGGGCTGTCAGGGCCTTCTAAGGTCTGAGATCTCAACCTTCTAAATACTAGGGGCTTCTATCTGGTTTTGGGAGCAATGACTGACATCTGTTCGCTGCCTGCCCCTGGCCATTCTCTTTGCCTCTGTCTACACTCTGTTCCATCTGCATTTTGCTTCTGTCTGTATCCTCTCTTCCCCTGCCTAACTCTCTGAATACTGTCCACACCCTCTTTGCCTCTCTATCTCTTACTATCTACATTGCATCTATTAAAATTCTGGAACTGTAAGAAAAGCCCCAAAACATATTTCTAAAAACTCGGGTGGTAAAAATAAATGTAATGCATTCCTTCTCCCCACATGCCTGTATACCCTCTCCCTTTTTTTTTTTTTTTTTTTAAAGAACATCTTTACCTCACTTCTTTTAAAGTCAGCTTCTCCGCTGGGCATTTCATAGTCCTGACAAAGTTATAATGTGACTTTGGATTTGCAGAGTATGAAGCTGAAATGAATCTCATTGACATTGTCCCTCAATTTCTGGGTGGGCTTGAGGGGGTTCCGTAGACCTGCATGGACGTGGTTAGAAATGCGATGCAGGGTGGGCGTTAAGTCAGGAGGGTAAGAATAATGCCAGGACATGGTAAGGATCCAGTGACCAGCAAGGGACAATCTTTATGTTGGCTGCCCGTGATCCCTCAGTGTGGGGGACTGAGTAGCCATCATAAGGGCCAAAGTCTTGGGGTTTACCTGGGTTTCCAGAGGTTTTCCCCACTAGTGTTCCCCTCAGGAAAGAACAGTTTGGTGTGAGTCACACCTTCCAAGGAACAGAAAAACCCGGACTGGCAGCAGGGATGTGAGAGACAAAGGGGTCTATAGAAGCACATGTCTGGGTGGGGTCCAGGGCACCCCAGAAAAGGGTCATGACCAGTTCATTTCTGGGGCCTTGCCTGGGAGATTAGCAGCATCTGGTGTCTGGTGAATAAAATCAAACACAAGAAAAGATGCACAGGACATTTGACCCTCTTGTCTTCACGTTGCCATTTTCACACAAAGGATGGTTTTATTCTGGGGACACTTTGATTCCATTTTTATAAGCACAGTGGAAAAAAAATCCAACACATTTCTGTTGGAAAATACTTTTGAATCACAAACTGCATTTAGCCAATTAGATTCCTGGATCACTTTTCTGTTTGGTGCAGCTAAACCATTCCCAACTTTTTCTTCTATGCTCAGTTTTACTTGATTGAAATCATCTTTATCAGGAACATTTTTTTCCATGTGATTTTTTGAAACATTCGATTCATTAATCAGGCTCATTTTGTCCAATTTTTACCAACTGCTAATTCTACCACTGTGATTTTTTTGGTATGTGGTTGTCATTTCTCCAGAGTCGAATTTTGCACATTTGAATTTATTAAAAGACTCTTCTCTCAGTATTTTGCTGATAACAAATTTTAGCACAATCAAAAATTTTTTCTGGGTTAAACTTTGGACTCGAAATTCATTTGTTATGAATATTGACTAGAGTGAGCCTAGACCTCATTTGTCTCATAGAGAGAGAAAGAGAGAGAGAGAGAGAGAAAAGCCACAGTATCTGTAGCTCTTTATATGAGGAAGTGGAGTCTGTTTTCTTGTCACTTGAATCTGAGCTGTCTTGTCACCTGTTCTAACCAACAGACTACATCAGAAGTGATGCTGGGCTAGTTTTAAGCCTAGATCCTAGGAGGCATTGTGACTTCTTTCTCTTTTTTGAAAAAAAAAAAAAAAAAAAAACCAACTATTTTTTTTTTTTTAAGTAGCCTCCATGCCCAACATGGGGCTCAAATTCTTGACCCTGAGATCGAGAGTCACATGCTCTACCGACTGAGCCAGCCAGGAGTCCCTCTTTTTTGGAAAAATTTTAATTGTGATAAAATACATATAACTCTTGCCGTTTTTAAGACTAAAATTCAGTGGCATTAAGTGCATTCACAGTGTTGTGCAATCAGCACTGCTATCTATTTCCAAAAAGTTTTCATCATCCCAAACAGAAACTGTCCCCATTAAACACTAACTCCCCAGTCCCCTTGTCCCTCACCCCTCTATTCTACTTCCTGTCTCTATGAGTTTGCCTATTCTAGGGACCTCATATAAGTGGAATCATACAATATCAGTCCTTTTGTGTCTGGCTTCTTTCACTTAGCATGATGAACTTAGGTTCACCTATCATGTAGAACTTTATTCCTTTTTACGGCTGAATAATATTCCATTGGATGTGTGAACCACATGTTGTTTATTCACTCCTCTGTTGATGGACATTCAGGTGGTTCCTATCTTCAGGTTTTTGTGAATAATTTTTCTATGAATGTGGATGTGCTGATATCTAGTTGAGTTCCTGCTTTCAATTCTTTTGCTATCTACCTAGGAGTAAGAATTGCCGGACCATAGAGTAATTCTGTGTTTGGCTCTTTGAGGACCCAGAAGAGTTTTCCACAGTGGCTGCATCAGATTACATTCCCACCAGCAATGCATGAGGGTTCCTGTTTCTCCACGTCCTTGCCAGTACTTGTTATTTTTCATTTAAAAAATTATAACTATTTGGTTTTTAAAAGATTTTATTGGGCGCCTGGGTGGCTCAGTTGGTTAAGCGACTGCTTTCGGCTCAGGTCATGATCCTGGAGTCCGGGGATCGAGTCCCGCATCGGGCTCCCCGCTCAGCGGGGAGTCTGCTTCTCCCTCTGACTCTCTCTCTCTCATTCTCTCTCACAAATAAATAAATAAATAAAATCTTTAAAAAAAAGATTTTATTTATTTATTTGAGAGTAAGAGAGAGAGAGAAGGTGCATGTGCACGAGTGGGGGAGGGGTAGAGGAAGCAAGAGAATACCAAGCTGACTCCACACTGAGTGCGGAGCCTGACTTGGGGCTCGATCCCAGGACCCTGAGATCATGACCTGACCCGAAATCAAGAGTCAGTCGCATAACCGACTGAGCCACCCAGGCGCCCCATGAAGATTTTAACTTTTTTTTTTTTTTTTAAGATTTTATTTATTGATTCAACAGAGAGAGAGAGATCACAGGCAGGGGGAGCAGCAGACAGAGGGAGAAACAGGCTCCCTGCTGAGCAGGGAGCCCGATGCGGGACTCGATCCCGGGACTCCAGGATCATGACCTGAGCCGAAGGCAGGCAGTCGCTTAACCAACTGAGCAACCCAGGCGCCCCTATTTTCAGTTAATTTTTATATCTGGGGTGAAGTAGGGGTCCAATTTCATTCTTTTGCATGTGGAGATCCAGTTGTCCCACACCCTTGTTGAGGACACTATTGTTTTCCCTATTGAATAGACTTGGTACCATTGTAACAAATTAACTGGCTATAGATGTATGCGTTTATTTCTGGACTCCTAATTCTGTTCCATTGGTTATATGTCTATCCTTATGTCAGGATAGCTTTGTATTAAGTTTTAAAATCTGAAAGTGTGAGTCCTCTGACTTTGATTTTCTTTCTTTCTTTTTTTTAAGATTTTATTTATTTGACAGAAAGAGCACAAGCAGGGGGAGCAGCAGAGGGAGAGGGAGAAGCAGGCTCCCCGCTGAGCAGGGAGCCCCATGCAGGACTCGATCCCAGGACTCTGGGATCATGACCTGAACTGAAGGCAGCCACTTAACCGAGTGAGCCACCCACGCGTCCCTGACTTTGATTTTCATTTTTGAAATTGTTTTGGCTTTTTGGGGCCCCTTGCAATTTCATATGAATTTGAGGACTGGCATCTCCACGTCTGCTAAAAAGACTGTTGGAATTTTGGCAGGGATTGTACTGAATCCATTGATAGTTTTGGAAGTATTGACATCTTAGGAATATTAAGTTTGCCTATCCATGAACACAGGGTATCTTTCTACCTATTATATATTCTTTAATTTCTTTCAACAACATTTTATAGTTTTCAATATACAAGCATTCCACCTCCATGGTTTAATTTATTTCCAGGTATTTTACTCTTTTAGATGCTACTGTAAGTGGAATTGCTTTACTTATCTTTTTTGACTGCTTATTGCAGGTATATAGAAGTGCAGTTGAATTTGTTGTATTGATTTTGTATCCTGCAATTTTGTTGAATTGGTTTATTAGTTTTAGTAGCTTTCTTGTGGATTTTTAAGGATTTTCTAAATATAGGATTATGTCACCCACTGGTGAACAGAGGTAGTTTTACTTTTTCCTTTCCAGTTTTGATGCCATTTATTTCTTTTTCTTGTCTAATTGCTCTGGTTAGAACTTCCAGTATAGGGTGCCTGGGTGGCTCAGTTGGTTAAGCGACTGCCTTCAGCTCAGGTCATGATCCTGGAGTCCCGGGATCGAGTTCCGCATCTGGCTTCCTGCTCGGCAGGGAGTCTGCTTCTCCCTCTGACCCTCCCCCCTCTCATGCTCTCTGTCTCTCATTCTCTCTCAAATAAATAAATAAATAAAATCTTAAAAAAAAAAAAAGAACTTCCAGTACAATGTTAAATAGCAATGGCAAAAGTGGGTATTTTCCTTTTTCTTGATCTTAGGGGAAAGCTTTCAGTCTCACACCATTGAGTATTGTCTTAGTCCATTTGGGCTTTTATAACAAAATGCTATAGAATGGGTGGTTTATAAATAACAGAAATGTATTTCTCTTTTGTTCTGGGCTGGAAAGTCCAAGATCAAGGTGCTGGTAGATTCAGTCCCTAGGGACTTCCTTTATTATTTCTTGCAGGGCAAGTCTAGTGGTCATGAACTCTCTCAGCTTTTGTTTGTCTGAGAATATTTTCATTTCTTTCTTATCTTTGAAGGACAATTTTGCCAGATATAGAATTCGTGATTGACAGTTTTTTTTTTCTTTCAGCACTTTAAATACGTCACCACCATCTCTTCTAGCCTCCATGGTTTTTGATGAGAAGTCAGCTATTAATATTATTGAGGATCCCTTGGAAATGATGAATCACTTCTTTTGTTGCTCTCAAGATTTTCACTTTGTCTTTTGATGGTTTGATATTAGTGTATCTTAGTCTCTGGGTTTATCTTATTTGGAGCTCACTGAATTTCTTGGATTTGTAGATTCATGTATTTCACCAAATGTGGGTCGTTTTCAACCATTTTTTTTTTTTCAAATGGTCTTTCTGCCACTCTCTCTTCTCCTCCTGGGAATCCCATAATGTGTATATTGGTCCACTTGATTGTATCCCAAAGGTCCCTTAGGCTCTGTTTATTCTTCTTCATTCTTTTTCTCTTTCTGCTCCTCGGGTTCAATAATCTCAATGGTCCTGTCTTCAAGCTTTCTGATTATTTCTTTTGCCTGCTCAAATATGCTATTGAACACTGCTAGTGATTTTGAATTTCAGTTTTGTACGTTTCAATTCAATGATTTCTGTTTGGTTCCTTTTTAATAATTCTTATCTTTCTATTGATGTTGTCATTTTATTCATACATTGTTTTCCTAGTTTCTTTCAAATCTTTGTCCATATTTTCTTTTAGCTTGTTAAGTATATTTTTTTATTTAAAGATTTTTATTTATTTATTTGAGAGAGAGAGAGAGAGAGAGAATGAGAGAGAGAGAGAGCATGAGAGGGGGTAGGGTCAGAGGGAGAAGCAGACTCCCCACTGAGCAGGGAGCCCGATGTGGGACTCAATCCCGGGACTCCAGGATCATGACCTGAGCTGAAGGCAGTCGCTTAACCAACTGAGCCACCCAGGTGCCTTTTTTTTTTTTTTTAAAGATTTTTATTTATTTATTTGACAGAGAGAGAAAGAATGAGAGATTGTTAAATATATTTAAGACAGTTGCTTAGAAATCTTTTTCTAGTATGTCTAATATTTGGACTTTTTCAGGGATAGTTTCTGTCAATTTGCTTTTTCCTTTAAACAGGCCATATTTTTGTGTTTCTTTGTATGTCTGATTTTTCTTGTTGAAAACTGGAAATTTGAATATTCATAATGTGGTAACTTTGGATATCAGATTCTCCCCTTGCACCAGAGTTTGATGTTTGATGTTATCGTTTTTGGTTTTTGATTGCTGAAAGCACTAGTAGTGCAATTTGATTAGTGATTTTCTCAAACAATTCTTGCAAATACTGTATTCCTTCATGTGTGTGGTCACTGAATTCTCTGTTCCTTAGTTTGTGGTTCAGCTGGTGTTTTTACAGAGATTTGCTTGAACATCCAAGAGCTTAGAAAGCAAACAAATAAAATAAAACATAAATCCCACCTTTCTGTCTTTGCAAATCACTTCTGTGCCAGAGCACTCCTTCAACACTTAGCCAGGCTTGCACTGGGCCTAGAATCAGCCTAGAGTAAACCTTGGGGTCTTCTCAGGTCTTTTCTGAGCATGTATTTTGCCCTGGGCAAATACCTGGGCACCAGACTTTCTACATCCCCATTACTACGCAGGTATTTCTGAATGTCCTAATTTTCCAAAAACACTCTCCCCAGCTTTTGATCCTGAGTCTCAGGCAGTATATTGTATGTTTCGACCATAATCTTTGCCCGAGATGTCTATGGATTGTTAAGTCAGCTTGCAGGGTTTTTGAGCAGCATCTAGGCCTTCTCTAGCTTGAATGCCAGGTAAGCAAAAAAGAGATATGTACTTTGTGTCAGTCTTTCAGGTAGTTTCCAGACAGGTTAGAGCATACATACATTATAATTTTTTGAATCAAGTCTGCTGGGATCCCTTCAGATCCAGGGACCAGGGTCTCATGCTGAGAACATGGACTTCCCTTTTTATGACACTGCCACACCAGGAAGAAGGTGGGACAGAGCAAATAAAAATGCTGCAAAGACTTTTACCATTCTGAAGTTGCCTTTTTTATTAACCAGTGTTTCCTTGGTTGCTATAAACCTTTGACTCTTTTCCAGAGTTCTGAAAACTTAGTTATGGCAGTTTCTGCTGGTTTTTTGTTTTTGTTTTTGTTTTTTGATGTTTCTGTTGGGGGTTGATGAAAGCTGTGTACTCTGATTTAGCCCAAGCTAGTCCAGGTGATGAGAAATATATGACTTCATCACCTCTATGGCCTCAACCACCAACCAATCAACCTCCAGCTATGAGTGAGGCCATCTATTCCAATTTCTTATTCCTGGGTAACACACCACCCCAGAACTCAGTGGCATAAAACAGCAGCCATTTTTTAATATGTTCATGGATTCTGTGAACAAGACACAGAGGGGATGGTTTGTTTTGCTCTATGGCATCTAGTTCTTAAGCTGGGAAGACTAGAAGGGCTGGGGTGCCTAGTGGTTGGGGGCTGGAATTATGTGGAGGACATCTTTCCTCACATGTCTGGTTCCTGGGCTGGGAATGCTCAAATGGTTGGGGTCTCATTGTGGGGATCTCTCTCTCTCTATAGTCTCAGGAATTTCCATGTGGTCCCCCACATGACATCTAAAGCATGGCAGCCTCAGGGTAGTTGGACTTCTTACATGGTGTCTCAAGACTCTGGAAGTGAGTCTTCCAGCAAGCAAGTTGGAAGCTTGCATGGCCTTTAATGATATAACACTGAAGGTCATATAATATTGCTTCTGCTATACTCTGTTGGTTGAAGCAGTTAGGCACACCCAGATTCAAGGTGACCTCATCTCTTGATTGTCTAAGTGTTTTCATTGTCTAAGTGTTTTCATTTATGGGACACCTGGGTGGCGCAGTCACTTAAGCCTCCGACTCTTGGTTTTGGCTAAGGTTGTGATCGCAGGGTCTTGAGATCGAGCCCTGTGTTGGGCTGTGCACTCAGTGCAGAGTCCGCTTCAGATTCTCTCTCTCCCTATGGCCCTCCCGCTTGTGCTCTTTCTCTCTGTCTCTCTCTAAAATAAGTAAATAAATCTTTTTTAAAAAAGCATTTTCAGTCATGTTTTAAAACTGCACTGGCTAAGTAACCAAACTTAGCTAGCCTGCCAGCTGACCACAGATGTATGAATAAGCCCAGCTGTGCTCAGCAGAGCTTTCCATCTGAGCCTGACCCAAATTTCTGAACCACACAATTGTGAACTAAATAGATTTTATTTTGAACCATTAATTTGAGGGGGGGGGCAGTTTGTTATGCAGCAATAGCTGATTGATATATTTGGCAGGTATGTAGCACTCACCAAGCATAATATCACCTAATCACTTCCTGGAGCCCTACATGGTGATGCAAGTGAGCAGACCATGACTTCTTCTTTTTTTTTTTTAAAGATTTTATTTATTTATTTATTAGAGAGCGAGCGAGAGAGAAACAGCATGAGAGTGGGGAGGGTCAGAGGGAGAAGCAGACTCCCCGCCGAGCAGGGAGCCCGATGCGGGACTCGATCCTGGGACTCCAGGACCATGACCTGAGCCGAAGGCAGTTGCTTAACCAACTGAGCCACCCAGGCACCCCAGACCATGACTTCTATAGTCCGGTGACTCCTCCCTGTCTGTGTTCACCCTACAGTCTGCCACCCCTGGTTTTATCTGCTATGACAATTCCACCCATCCCACTGCTCCTTGATTAGTTTCAACAACCTGTGAATAGAACCCCTGAATTGAACAATCTCCAGCTATTCTACTCTTAGACCATACAGATTACTCCATTCAGTCTTTCATTTTACAAATATTAATTGAGCACGTTCTACATGCCATTCACTCTTCAAAACACTGGAGAAGTGATAGTTAACATGAACAAAAGTGTTCCTGCTGTAATGGAATTTATATTCTGGTGGGATATGGTAAGAAATTTCTAAAATACTTCCCAGTGGTCCCCACTTCCTGATATTCATGGCCTTGTGTAATCTTCTTCCAAGGAGTAATTTGCTTCTAACTGATATAATGTCTCATCACTGAAGAAATGTCATTTGTGTAATTAGGTTACAAAAGATTCTAACTTCCATTTCTCTGGCACACTTTCTCCCTGCTGGCTTTGATGAAGCAAGTTGCTGTGTTGCAATAATTCATGTGGCAAAAACCTGAAGATATCCTTTGACCAGCAGCCAGCTAGGAACTGAGGCTCTTAGTCCAACAGGAAATGAATGCAACTAAAAACCATGTGAGTGAGCTTGGAAATAAGTCATACCCCAGTTGAGCCTTCAGATAAAATCCTAATCCTGGCCATCCCCTTGACTGCAGCCTCATGAAACAACCTAAGCAGAGGATCTCCTAAGTCATGCCTAGATTCCTGACCCACAAAAACCTGGGATAATAAATGTGTGTTGCTTTAATCCACTCGGTTAGTAACAATCTATTATGCAGTAATGGATAGCTTCTATGTGAGAGAGTTGGAATGAACAAATAAATGAACAATTCAGAAATAAATGACAGAGTGATACAATCTATCCAAAGGACCCAGGAAGTTGGAAACATAAACAGACTAAATATTACAGGAAACACTGGAAAGGAAAGTAATTAAAGATCTAGTACCTAAAACAGCACAAGGCCAAGATGATTCTATAGCCTCACCCTGGTCTCCCCATTCCCATGACCAGTTTGGATTTTCATGTTTGCCCTATTGGATCTTGGATGGTTTCTCCTGCAGTTCTGGCCTTGGTGCCTCCTTCTGATTTTGCTGCCCCAGGCTGGCTTCAGTCCTGAAGAAATTGGATGAGCAGTCTATCCCCAGCTGCCTTTCATCCTCAACCTCCCAGCAGCGGAAGGGGATTTGGATAGCAAAGCTTCATGAGTGATAGGCTCATTTCAAGGTCAGGCAGAAGAGGGGCCTAGGAAGAGGATGGAAAAGCCCCTGGGGAGTTAATGAGAACCCAGAGATGAAGCCATCAGGGAGGGAAGTTCTGGAAGAATGGGGTTTCCAGCAGGAAGGAGGGAGTAGTCACCCTTCTTATGGGTAGGACCAAGACAAAAATGGGTCTGTTGGTTTTCTCAAGGGGAAGGTAGTTCCTGCTCTTGGTCATTTTCATGGAGTGGTGGGAGGCAGCAGTGAGGAAAACACTTTTCCAAGAAGTTTGGTGACACCTAGAGGACTGAGGAGTTGTTTTTTTTTTTTTTTTCTTTTCTTCCGAAGATGTGAGAAGCATGCCTATGTTCCTGGAAGACTTCCTGTTCCAAGACGTGAGGCACAGATCATCTGCATCCCCAGGAACTGAGCTTCCAGGGCTGAAGCAAGAGCAGACCCAGGAGCTGACTTCGCTGCAGGGCAGAACTCTGTGGTAGGGCATGCCCTTCCTTCCAGGAAGGGCTAACGCTCAAGGTGAGGAAAATGAGCAACCCGGAGGATTGTGGGGTCACTCTCAAGACCATGCAAAATGTTGGCGAGATGGAGGAAGGGTGTGGCAGGCTAGGCAGAGGTCCCAGCCAGTGCAAAGGCAAGGAGGTAGGAACGCGTGGTCTCTGTTCTCTCAACTAGTGTCGAAGCCACCTTGAGCACTGGGTGGCGCTGTCCAGCCTGGCGAGAAACCCAGCAGGCTGCCCATTCCTTGATTCCTGACCACAGCGCTCGGTGTTCTCCTCCTGGTCTGTGGATGTTAGCCGAGGTTCTGGAATTCTGTTGAGTTTCTGAGAGGCCAGCCGAGCCTGGCCAACATTTCAAAGAAGGGGGAGAATGACATCCCTAAAGCTGCTGGTGTCACTTGTCTGAGCCATGGGAGGTTAAGTGGGTTCTGACCTCCTATAGGGAAAACCTCCTATCAGGTCAAAGCTTACAGGGTGTGGCAGAGTCTATGAGCCCAGTTAGTTTGGGAACGGGCTACAAGTGGGTAGGGAAGAAAGACTTCTCGGAAGAGGTGGTATTAAAAGATGATGAGATTTGTCAGTGGAAGAGAGGGGAGAATATGAGTTGGGATGTAGGACTGGGTAGCCATGTGTGTCTATGTGTGGTGCTGATGTTGAACTGGGCAGTGGAGTGAGCCAACATTTGCTCATTCCATTTGTTCCCTAGACATTTCCTGAACACCATTTTGAGCTGGTTTCTGTATGTGGAACTTGGTCGACAGTGGGGAGACTGATCTGAAAGACAGATCCAGGAAGAGCCTGGAGGAGGCACCTGGCCTAGCCTGGGTGGGTGGGTGGGGGAGATCTAGGATGGCTTCTCTGATGGTCTTTGTGCCTGGTTCCTGGCACGAAGGTTCTAAGACCCTTGTAATTTTCTGAGTGATAAGAGTGTCATTTGTTATTTATAAGGAGCCTCTTTGGATCATACCTGAGTTTATGTTAACGAGATGACTTGGCATAGGGCCCCTCCACAGCCTCAGGGGGGTCTGGTCACCAAGAAGGCCAAATGATTAGAAGGTTGCAACTTCTGGGGGCTGGAGGTTAAACTCTACAGAAATTCTTCAACAACAAGACTTGGTTGGCTTCCTGGTCGGTGAGGCGTCCACATGTGGGAGGCCTATGCAGCCCAGTTTTGTGGGGACAGAGCCACCTGCATGCAGGACCCTCTGGACTCATTCTGTGCACCTCCTCATTTGGCTGCTCATCTGTATCCTTTATAAGAAACCAGGAAATGGGGCACCTGGGTGGCTCAGTTGGTTGAGCGACTGCCTTCGGCTCAGGTCATGATCCTGGAATCCCTGGATCGAGTCCCACATCCGGCTCCCTGCTCGGCAGGGAGCCTGCTTCTCCCTCTGACTCTCCCCCCTTTCATGTGCTCTCTCTCTCATTCTCTCTGTCTCAAATAAATAAAATCTTTAAAAAAAAAAAAAGAAAAAAAGAAAGAAACCAGGAAATGTATGTAAATGTTCCCCCTAAGTTTTAAGAGTAGTTCTAACAAATTATCTGAAGGGACCTGAGGAGGTTGTCGTGGGAACCCCTGATTTATAGCCAGTCAGTGAGAGGTATGGGTGGCTTGGACTTGTGATTGGTGTCTGAAGTTGAGGACAGTCCGGTGGGACTGAGCTCTTAACCTGTGGGATCTGTAAAAACAAGGCCCCAAACACACTAAGCCCCATGTCATGAAACCGAAGCTTAACTTAATCACAGTTTGGCTCTCTCAGAAGTGGACTCTTAACCAGCCAGTCAGGAATCACCTGATCAGCACTAGTTAGGTGACCTGCCTTGTGGACCACTGCCCTCCCCTATGGGGCAAGGCAAGGAAGCTTGCAGTAACCAACCCACTTTTTTGCCTAGCACAATTTCTTTGTTCTTGCTTCCTTCTGTCTGTAAAGTCTCTTGCCTTGTCCAGCTCCTCAAAACTCTTTTCTATCGGCTAGATTGGATGTTGCTCGATTCATGAATAATTGAATAAAGGCAGTAAGATCTTTAACACTTATTCAGTTGAACTTTGTTTTTTTTTTTTAACAGATCTGATGCTATCTCCAAGTTGATAATATCAACACTGAGTTAAATTTGTAGGACATCCAGTTGGTGTTGGCCAAAAGTTGCAAAACAGTTTGGTGATGGTGGAAAACACTCCAAGAGCTTCCAGAAGGAGATTACACTCTGGGGGAAAGGTTACATTCTGAAGGATGAATTGTTTGAGTAGAGATGGAATAGGGTGGTGAGAAAAGGAGTGTCGCCCATTGGAGCGATTCGCACATGCAAAGATCAGGAAGTGAGACAGAATGTGACTTCCCAGAGGAACTGAAAGTCTTTCAGCAGGACTCCCTAGCCCCAGCAGGGAAAATTGGATGGCTAGTCTGGGATCAATCACACGGTGCTCAACCCCAGGTGAAACGGTTAATAACGAATGTGGTAGGAATAGCCCATCCCGGAGAGAGTATCTTGTTTGGTGTCCCGAGGGGCTGATGTTACAGCTCTGCTGATGTGTCTGCAGATAGGAAAACCACCACCTCCTCAGGAGACCCAGCTGGGCACGGATGGGGCAGAATTGGCCTTGGACCCCAGCTCTGCCTCGTGCTGTGCAGCCATGGGCAGATCTCCTCAATTTTCCGAGCCTTAGTGGTCCCCATGGGTGAAATGGGTGTCACCACATCTCCACCAAGAACATACAAGCAACGATAACCCATTTAGGTATTCATTTATTTCATTCATTGGTTCATTCATTTAGCAAACACTGATGGAGCGCCAGTGCTTGATATTGGGGATACAGCGGTGAAGGAGACAGACTCAGTCTCCTCCCTCTGCACAGCCAGCCCCCCTCCATTCGCTGACATACCGTCTGTCTGTAGTGCCTTCACATTACGGTGGCGGAGTTGAGTCATTGTGACAGAGACCGTATGACTTACAAAGCCAAAAAATATTTGCTGTGTGGCCCTTTTTTTGAACATGTTTGCCAACTCTTGGTCTAGAAAGTGACATTCTGGGGGAGACAGATAGTGGACAGAGAATCAAATTTTGAGCCTGAGCCTGGCCCCCCTCCTCCCTCCCTTGGACTCCCTAAATCTAAATCTGAGAGACTGCATTATCAATCCCCCTTCCCATTTTTTGAGCTGGTTGGAGTTTGAGGCACAGAGATAAATGAAGTTGATGTGCTTTCTTGCTCTGTCCCCCAGCTCCAGCATTCACGGGCAGGGGACATAATCTCCGAACCTCTTTTTGCTCTTAGGTAAAGTGGAAAAATACTACCTGGGTTATGGGAATTAACTGAGATCATGTCCAAAAAGCATTTAGCACAAAATGAGTGCTCAAGGAATGCTGGTCAGATTTTTACTTCTGGTTAAAATGTAGAAGGACCCAAAAGACCCTCACTTTTGTGGTGACAACTAGAAAAAAACCCAGATAAAAACCCATTCTTTTCAATAGAGCTAGTTAAGGGTGGTGATTGCAAAGAGGTTTTGATGAGCTGGTTTTCAGGGATAAAATGAGCCCTTCAGGGTGCCTGGATGGCTCAGTTGGTTAAGCGACTGCCTTCGGCTCAGGTCATGATCCTGGAGTCCCGGGATCGAGTCCCACATCGGGCTCCCTGCTCAGCAGGGGGTCTGCTTCTCCCTCTGCCCTCTTCCCTCTCGTGCTCTCTGTCTCTCATTCTCTCTCTCTCAAATAAATAAATAAAATCTTTAAAAAAAAAATGAGCCCTTCATAGGTGAGTCAAGAGCAGCGGCAGCTTCCATACCAGGGGGCAGGCAGACACCAGCTCTGGGTATGGGAGGGCTTGCAGGCACAGAGAGATGTTTGGGAGACAGAGGAAATCAGCCAGTTCTTAGATGAAAAGAGCAAATGTTCAAAGTGGTGGCCACTAGAGTGTTGGAGTCCAAACCTTGTGAGGAGGGCATCTGTGCAGAGGGATGAACTGGTATGTGATGTCAGAGCCCAAGTGAGGTAAGAAGAACCACACGACAGTTTGTCTGCCTGGTGCAAGAAGTCAGTGTCCAAGCACAGTAAGGGAGACATCCATACAGAGTAGAGGATGGTGGTGGAAAAGGGAGATTGATTATATATGGGGAATTGATTTAATTAATGAATGAATTGATTAATTAATTAATTAATTAATTCAGGATGATGGGAACCAGATTTCCCAACATCAGAGAAGGGTATTACAAAGTTGAGTGGAAAGAAAATTGGAATGAACCCTATTGTATTTAATTGGAGGTAGTGGTGTGAAATCATGGTTTTCAAAATATTTGGAGAAGTGTGTGTGTGTGTGTGCGTGTGTGGTGTGTTCCCATTTGTCTACTGGGAGGTCCTAGAACTAGTGATACTTCAATAACAGTGAGCACACCCAGGTCTTGGTTTCTGAATGCCATTCTCCACTTAAAAGCAACCAGGGCTCTTTGGAAAAATGGCTGATTCCAGAGTTGGGACAGGGAAAGCCTGAAACATCTAGTTAGACCAGAAAGGAAGTGTTGGAGAAGGTCACTGGTTGGAGAAGTTCAATGGTTGACCTGTGAGTTGGACCTGGGCATTCAGAGGCTCCTCACTCCCTCCTCAGTCCTTGGAATGTGGGTTCCACTTGCCTTTCCCATTCCCAAAGGATGCGGCAAGGACATAGCCTTGAGATAGTGATGTGGCAATGAGGCCATCTGAATGATATATGTGAATGAATCCTGTTAAGGCCTCTGTATGAACTTTTAAGATTCTGGTAGGCATGTGTGGAGATCTACTTGTCTTGCAAACACCCAAGACAAGCCTCATATGTAATTCCTTTGCTTATTAAAACTGCCACCTACCATTCTGGAGTGGCCTGCTTCTTTCTTCTTTTTCTCCCTGCCCTATGTATATGGGGACCAGTTTCAGATTTCACCCAGGGAAATTCCTGAGGTTGCAAACCAACAGGAAGGAAAACTGATTAGCAAAAAATGGATAGGCAGATGTCAAAAGGACAGAAGTCAGTATGATAGGCTTCCACTGGCCAAATCAAAGACAATTTAAGCATCAAAAATATGCGGGGAGGGAGGAAAATAACATCAGCAAAAATGGCAGAGTAAATTTTGCCCTTCTATAAAAGCAATGTAATAAACTGCAAACTTTGTCAGAATCAGCATTTTTAGAACTCTGGAAATCAATCAAAATCTTACAACAATTCAGGGAGTATTTAGAAATACTCCCTGAGTTTCTTTAGAAAAGAAGAACAGCTGGATCTCACTAAACAACAGTGAGCTCAGTGAAATTTTAACTCACTCTAGTTCTATTCCCCACTCTCCAACTCAGAAGTAGACTTGAAAAATAACAGCCCATATTGCTGGTACTGGAGGGAGAAGAACATAGCTGGAGCTCTTGAAAATCCTCATTGCCAAACAAAAGTCATTATTTGATCTGTCTTCTGGTTCCCCAGAAGACCACACTTGAAAGGTTAGTCTTTAGTTGACCTTGTTTGAACTTGCCCAGTGCTAAAAGCCTCTCCTCAGTGGACATTTGTCAAATATTTTAACATGACAGGTGCATGGGGTGAAGGGGCAAATAATAACCTAATCACAAGTCTCATAAGGAAAATTTAAGGAATGAAATGTCCTTAGGGGCTTTGAAAAGTTCTGATATATCTTGGGATCTGAAAGGTCACCTGTGTGCACAGCTTTGTGCGTGCTCAGGAAAGACCTGAGAAAGCCCTAAGCTCTCACTTCTGGCTGACTTTGAGGCTCTATGAAAGCAGGAAGTGAAGGCTAAGGCAGAGCTTCAAACTTTCTGGCTGCACGTTGAAGTTGTGTGTGAACATACAAAGACCCTCAGCAGAGACTGGGAGACTTTTAGAGGCGTTCAGGGAAATGCCTGTCCAACTATCACCTAACTTCTAAGCTAACTGACTAGAGATTTTAATGGGCATACATGGCAGAGAATATAGTCTTTGCAGAATTAGTGCAGAAAAGTAATTAAATAAACAAAAAACAACAACTATAACAAACAGCAGGAACAGCAAATCTTTAGGAGGAGGGAAAATCTGATTTCCGTAGTTGTCATAATATTCGAAGTGTCCATTTTTCAACAAAAATATTATGAGACATACAAAGAAACAAGGAGGTATTACCCATACACGGGGAAAAAACAGTGAATAAAAATTCTTCCTGAGAAAGCCCACATGTTGGAGTTACTAGACAAATATTCTAGTAACAAACTATAACTAGACAAATATTCTAAATCAGCTGTTTTAATATGTTCAAAGAGCTAAAGGATATCATATGTAAGGAACTAAAGAAAAGTATGAGAACAGGGGCGCCTGGCTGGCTCATCTGGTGGAGCTTGTGACTCTTGATCTCAGGGTTTTGAACTTAAGCCCCACATTGGGTGTAGAGATTACTTAAAAATAAAATCTTAAAAAAAGAGAAAAGTATGAGAACAATATGTCACCAAATAGAGAATATCAATAAAGAGAAATTCTAAAAAGGAACCATATAGAAATTCTGAAGTTGAAAAGTACAATAACTGAAATGAGAATTTCACTAGTAGGTTCAATAGCAGATTTGAACAGGCAGAAGAAAGAATCAGAAAAAACTGAAGATAGATCTATTGAGATTATCCAGTCAGAGCAACAGGGGGGAAAAAGAGGATGAAGAGGGGTGCCTGGGTGGCTCAGTTGTTAAGCGTCTGCCTTCAGCTCAGGTCATGGTCCCAGGGTCTTGGGATCAAGTCCCGCATAAGGCTCCCTGCTCAGCGGGAAGCCTGCTTCTCCCTCTTCCGCTCCCCCTGCTTGTGTTCCCTCTCTCGCTCTGTCAAATAAATAAATAAAATCTTTAAAAAAAGGATGAAGAAAAATTAACAGACCTAGGGCACCTGGGTGGCTCAGTCTGTTAAGCGTCTGCCTTTTGGCTCTGGTCATGATCCCAGGGTCCTGGGATCTGGCCCTGGGTCGGGCTCCCTGCTCAGTGGGGAGCCTGCTTCTCCCTTTCCTCCCTGCTTGTGCTTTCTGTCGATATCTCTGTCTCTCTCTCTCTTAAATAAATAAATAAATAGATAGATAAATAAATAAATAAAATCTTAAAAAAAATTTAACAGAGCCTCAGAGACTTGAGGGACACCATCAAACATACCAACATATGCATAATAGGAATGTCAAAAGGAGAAGAAAGATGGAAAGGGGCAGGAAATATTTGAAGAAATAGCTGAAAGCTTCCAAAATTTGATGAAAGTGTTAGGCTACCCTTCAACATTCTCCAAGTAGGCTAAACAAAGAGATCCACACTTAGACACATATTAATCAAACTGTCTAAAGACAAAGATAAGAAAGAATCTTGAACGCAGCAAGAGATAAATGTCTCGGGCGCCTGGGTGGCTCAGTTGGTTAAGCGACTGCCTTCGGCTCAGGTCATGATCCTGGAGTCCCTGGATCGAGTCCCGCATCGGGCTCCCTGCTCGGCGGGGAGCCTGCTTCTCCCTCTCCCACTCCCCCCTGCTTGTGTTCCCTCTCTCGCTGTGTCTCTCTCTGTCAAATAAATAAATAAAATCTTTAAAAAAAAAGAGAGAGATAAATGTCTCATTATGTATAATTGGTCCTTAGTAAGATTAATAGCTTATTTCTCATCAGAAACCACGGAGGCTAGAAGGCAGTGAGAAGACATATTCTAAATGCTGAAGAAAAGGGGGGAAAACCCTGCCAGCCAAGAATTATATATCCAACAAAACTACGATCATTCAGCCGTAGAGAAAAAGTACTGATCCCTGCTTCAACATGGATGGACCTTGAAAACCTTATACTAAGTGAAAGAAGCCAGACACAAAACTCACATTTTGTATGATTCCATTTGTACAAAATATGCATCATAGGTAAATCCATAGAGACAGAAAGTGAATTAGTGGTTTTGGGGTGTGTGTGAGTAAAGTGGAAATGGGAGTGACTACTTGGTGACTATGGGGTTTTGTTTTGGGGTGATGGTGGCACAGCATCCATGACACTGTGAAAGCACTAATTGCTACTGAATTGTACAGTTTATTTTTTAAAAAGATTTTATTTATTTATTTATTTGACAGAGAGAGAGAGAGCATAAGCAGAGGGAAGGGCAGAGGGAGAGGGAAAAGCAGGCTCTCCGCCAAGCAGAGAGCCCGACGTGGGGTGTGATCCCAGGACCTTGGGATCATGACCTGAGCCGAAGGCAGATGCTTAACCAACTGAGCCACCCAGGCGCCCCTGAATTGCACAGTTTATTATTTTTATTTTTTTAAAGATTTTATTTATTTATTTGACAGAGAGAGAGTTAGTGAGAGCAGGAACACAAGCAGGGGGAGTGGGAGAGGGAGAAGCAGGCTCTCCGCCGAGCAGAGAGCCTGATGCGGGGCTCGATCCCAGGACCCCAGGATCATGACCCGAGTCGAAGGCAGATGCTTAACCAACTGAGCCACCCAGGCGCCCCTGAATTGTACAGTTTATTATTTTTATTTTTTTAAAGACTTTATTTATTTATTTGACAGAGAGAGAGTTAGTGAGAGCAGGAACACAAGCAGGGGGAGTGGGAGAGGGAGAAGCAGGCTCCCCGCTGAGCAGGGAGCCCGATGTGGGGCTCGATCCCAGGACCCTGGGATCATGACCTGAGCCAAAGGCAGACGCTTAACGACTGAGTCACCCAGGCGCCCCTAAAATATTTTTATTTATTTATTTGACAGAGACACAGCGAGAGAGGGAACACAAGCAGGACGAATGGGAGAGGGAGAAGCAGGCTTCCCGCGGAGCAGGGAGCCCAATGTGGGGCTCGATCCCAGGACCCTGGGATCATGACCTGAGCTGAAGGCAGATGTTTAATGACTGAGCCATTCAGGTGACCCTGGGTTTTTTTTTTTTTTAAGATTTTATTTATTTATTTGAGAGAGAGAGAGAGAGCAAATGAGCGGGGAGAGAGGCAGAGGGATAGGGAGAAGCTGAATCCCCACTGAGCAGGGAGCCCAACGTGGGGCTCAATCCCAGGACCCCAAGATCATGACCTGAGCCGAAGGCAGACGCTTAATGGCCGAGCCACCCAGGAGCCCCTGAATTGTACAGTTTAAATGGTAAATTTTATGTTATGAGTATTTCATTGCAATAAAAGAAATAAAAGGAGCCTTTCAGGATGAAGTGCTAGAACACTAGATGGTTTCTCAAATACACATGAAGAAATAAAGACTCCCCATAAAGGTAACTACACAAGTAAATATAAAGACAGTATAAATGTAATTTTTGTTTGTAACTTCTTTTTCTCCCACCTGATTTGAAAGACAACTGTATAATGCAGTAATTAGAAATCTAAGTTGATTGGCACACATGCATGGAGATGTAATTTGTGATAATAACAGCATAAAGGGAGGGAAAATGGAACTATAAAGGAGCAAAGTTTTGTATACCATTAAAACTAAGTTGGTATTAATCCAACCTAGATTGTTACAAATGAAGATGTTAATAGTAATCTCCAGGGCAACCACTGAGAAAATGCTTCAAAAGTATATAGTAAAAGAAACATGAGAATAAAATGATACACTAGAAAATATCTAATTAACACAAGAAAAGGTAGGACTGGAGGAACTGAGGACAAAAAAGACATAAGACATATAAAAAACAAATATCAAAATGGGAGATATAAGCCCTACCATATCAGTAATTACATTAAATAGAAATGAACTAAACTCTCCAATTAAAAGGGAGAGATTGACTGTGACCTCAGCTGCAGCAACTTCTTGCTAGACACATCTCCAAAGGCAAAGGAAACAAAGGCAAAAATGAACTACTGGGACTTCATCAAGATAAAAACTTTTGCACAGAAAAGGAAACAGTCGACAAAACCAAAAGACAACCGACAGAATGGGAGAAGATATTTGCAAATGGCATATCAGATAAAGGGCTAGTATCCAAAATCTATAAAGAACTTATCAAACTCAACACCCAAAAAACAAATAATCCAATCAAGAAATGTGCAGAAGACATGAACAGACACTTCTCCAAAGAAGACATCCAAATGGCCAATAGACTCATGAAAAAATGCTCAACATCACTCGACATCAGGGAAATCCAAATCAAAACCACAATGAGATACCACCTCACACCAGTCAGAATGGTTAAAATTAACAAGTCAGGAAACGATAGATGGTGGTAAGGATTTAGAGAAAGGAGAACCCTCTTATACTGTTAATGGGAATGCAAGCTGGCGTAGCCACTCTGGAAAACAGTATGGAGGTTCCTCAAAAAGTTGAAAATAGAGCTATCCTATGACCCAGCAATTGCACTACTGGGTATTTTCCCCAAAGATACAAATGTCGCAATCCAAAGGGACACCTGCATCCCAATGTTTATAGTAACAATGTCCACAATAGCCAAACTATGGAAAGAGCCCAGATGTCCATAGACCGATGAATGGGTAAAGAAGATGTGCCTTATATATACAGTGGAATACTACTCAGTCCTCAAAAAAAAAAGAAAAAGAAAAAAGAAATCTTGCCATTTGCAATGATGTGGATGGAACTAGAGGGTATTATGCTAAGCGAAATAAGTCAATCAGACAAAGACAATTATCATATGATCTCATATGCAGAATTTAAGAAACAAAACAGAGGATCATGGGGGAAGAGAGGAAAAAATAAAACAAGATGAAGTCAGAGAGGGAGACAAATCATAAGAGACGCCTAATCATAGAAAACAAACTGAGGGTTACTGTAGGGGAGGGGGGGGAATGGGGTAACTGGGTGATGGACATTAAGGAGGGCACGTGATGTAATGAACACTGGGTATTATATAGGACTGATGAATCACTGATTTCTACCTCTGAAACTAATAATACATTATATGTTAATTAATTGAATTTAAATTTTTAAAAATTTTACAAATAAAATAAATGGTGGTTGACCAATCAAAAAAAAAATCTACCTCATTCCCTGAACCAAAAAATGTAGCCTTAGATAAAAAATATAAATTGTGGGGCACCTGGGTGGCTCAGCTGTTAAGTGTCTGCCTTCGGCTCAGGTCATGGTCCCCGGGTCCTGGGATCGAGCCCCACATCGGGCTTTCTGCTCAGCAGGAAGCCTGCTTCTCCCTCTCCCACTCCCCCTGCTTGTGTTCCCTCTCTCGCTATGTTTCTATCTGTCAAATAAATAAATAAAATCTTTAAATATATATATATATATAAATTGCTTGAGACTAGAATAGGGAGTTTGGAAAAAAAGAATATCCACATGGTCACAAGCACATTAAAATGTGCTCAACATCATTAGTCATGAAGGAAATATACATT
The DNA here is from genome assembly GCF_029215605.1 of Mirounga angustirostris. Classification (NCBI taxonomy): domain Eukaryota; kingdom Metazoa; phylum Chordata; class Mammalia; order Carnivora; family Phocidae; genus Mirounga; species Mirounga angustirostris. The sequence continues at coordinate 210,079,644 of NW_026991709.1, read as the reverse complement.
CAGATCATAATCAATACCACTTTGTACCAATTAAAAAGGCTAAAATGAAAATTAAGGGCAATACCAAGAAATACGTAACAATTAGAACAATTGTTTGGCAGTATCTACTAAAGGAGAATATGTCCATGTACACTGTAATCTCAAAATTCCACTCCTCGATATATAGCCAACAGATTTATGTATATACGTGCACCAAATAACACATTAAAAAATGTTTGTAGTATGCTCGGCGTGGAGTCCGCTTGGGATTCTTTCCCTTTCTGTCTCTCAAATAAATAAATACATTTTTTAAAAAGGTAGGGATTGACAGAATGGATAAAAAGATGATCCAATTATATGCTGTCTGCTGGGAACTCACTTTAGATTAAAAGAGAGAGAGAGAGATAGATAGTAACATGTAACCAATGGAATCAGGTAGGAAACCAGGAGTCCATACATACATAAATTGAGAGTTTGATACACACAGTTTCAAAGTGACTCTCTACAAAATACTTAGTAATTACAAAGGGGGAAAAGAGTAATTGCTTAATGGAGTGGTTAAGCAGGGACTCAGAGGTCCACCTGCCTGAGCCCCACCACTTACAAGCTATGTGACCTCAGGCAGTTGCTTTCTCTCTGTTTCTCAATTTCCTCATCTGTCAAGCCAGATAATAACTGTATCTTTCTCCTAGGGCTCTTATGAGAACTGTTAGTCAAAGACCACCAGGAACACACCTGTGGTTGAACAAATGCAGATTTATTACTTGTTTCCACAAGGGAGAACACACCCCGTGCGGAACCGTGAGACACCTGCTAAGGGCCATCACTACTGAGTATCTGCTATTAGAACAGGCAATTTATACCCCACGGCTAGCTCACAATGTTAAACCTCAGAAGAACAGTGCAAGGCAGGGTGATGGTCCCATTTCACAGCGGAGGAAACTGAGACCCTGACAAGGCAAGGCCAATGGTGGCGGGACTCGCAAGGGGTTGGAGCAGTGCTTTTGGACACCAAGTGACCATGCCAGCTCTTGCCCCCACCCTCATGTCCTCTCTTCTAGTTGTGTCAGCACTTCATTCTTCCACCCACTGTTCTGGGAGAAAGCAATGTCCTGTTTCTTGTTCTTCCTGAACTGGGGAGGAATGTTCCTGAGGAGGGGCTGCCAGGGCAGCACGTGGGGTTATAAAAACCGTCATAGGGAGAGGAGCCCGAGAGAAGAGGAGAATGGCAGAGATGTGTGACTCCAAGGAGCCAGGGGACCCCGGTGAGGCTGAGCCCCCACTCAGGGGTGGTGGTAGGGAGGACAGGGCTCCAGGGTCCCCGGGGGGGTTGGGGCTGGCCTCCAGCTTGCAGTCCTCGCAAACAAGGCTTGGCAGCCTTCGAAGCTCAGCTGAGTGTGTTCTGTCCTGTTCAGAGGAGGAGCTGTTTGGGGGCCAGAGAGTAAAGAAGAAATACACCGGACGACTCAGGAGCTCAAGGAGCTTGCCAGGTACCGAGGAGGGTGGTTCGGGGGGCAGGCATCTGGGGAAGGGGCAGCTGGGAGGCCCCCTCCAGCATGGGTGGGTGGGGCAAGGTCTGTCCCTGAGAACCTCGGCTCTGCCCATTTGCCGGTCCTGCAGAGTGTCTGACCCGGGCCCAATTGCCTCTGCTGCTTCTTCTCATCTCTTTGGGCTTCCTCATGCTCCTGGTGACCACCCTGGTTCAAGGTGAGTCAGGGGCTGGGGGCTTGGAGTCTTGGGTCCCTTTAGGTCTTTGCTATCCCACAGTCCCCAGACCCACTAGGGCTTGGGCATTTGAGCTCCACATCGCCTTCTGTGTGACAGTCCGCTGGTTACTACCCCGCTCTGAGCCTGTGTCCTTATCTTCGGGATGCAGCTCATCTTCCTCCACAGGCAACTTAAATTCCCAGAGAGACCTGGAAACCAGATTCGACACAGGGTCAGGCCTACAGATGGTGCTGATAAAGGGGAATTCTCTGCTCTGTTGTAGTCTCCAGGATTCACCAATCTCTGCAGAAAGAGATGTGGGACCATCAGGAGAGCCCCAGCCAAGGTGAAGGGCTGAACGCAGGGCTCGGGGTGGGAGAGGGCTCAGAGGCTGTGTGACTTTGGATGAGCCACCGCCTGCCCCCTCCACCCCTTCACCCCTCCATCCCCCCCACCCCACCCGACCCCGTAGGGTTGAAGGTTGGGGAGGAGACTGGATCCCTGGATGAGACCCTGGGGGCAATGTCAGGCAAGTTATTCTCTGAGTCTCAGTTTTTTTTATTTGCATAATGGACTCTTGGGGTCACTGTGAAATCTATAGATAGGTTCTCATGGGGCCCTCTCTGCACTAAGCACACACTGGGTGCTTCATAATTAAAGTCCTTCTTCCAGTGGGTGTTTCTCAGGAGCTGACACGCTCAGACCTGGAGGAGATCCTCCAGCAGCTGACCTGGATGAATGTCACCCTGGGTAAGGGTCAGACACCAAGGTCGGGAGGGAGTTTGGGGATCACATGTGGGGCTGGAACTCACTTTCTATGGCTCCCCACCTGAGGAGGGCAGAGCTGGGATCTCTCACATGGATTTTTTGGGGACTGAGCTGAGAGCTGAACTTAGGGGGTTCTCAGAGCTGATGCAGGTGCTGGGGGGCCTGTCCGCCCCACCCCCACTCTCCTCCCCAGCTGGCCTCTGCCGCCCCTGTCCCTGGAAATGGGAACTCTTCCAGGGAAGCTGCTACTTCTTCTCCCAGACCCAGAACATCTGGAAAGATGCCATCTCCGCGTGTCAGAACTTGAGGGCCCAGCTGGTGATCATCAGCGGTACTGAGGAGCAGGTGGGCCGGGCTGAGTTCCCGTCTGGGGCGGGGCCATGTGAGTGTCAGCAAAAAAGCCGTCTGTCCCTCTTCTGCCGTCTGAGAGACGGAGGCCCAGGGGCAGCTGGGGCGGGGAGGTGGGCAGGGAAGGCTTCCTGAAGGAGGCCCCACGGTGGGCTTGGGAAGGTCACGTGAGAGAAGACCCCGCATGATAGGAGCCCATCTGTGGACAGAAAGGGGACTCAGCGCACTCCTGAGCCCATACGTAATGTCCCCCCAGATACAAGTTAACACATTTCCACATGTGTGTGCCCATTAGCACACAACCACAGCATACACACGCATGTGAACACATGCAACTTGAGTGAGGGCTATAGGCTGGCCCGCAGGAAGTCTTTCATGGGGGGCGGGGGATAACCGTGGGGATGTGGGCAGACATGGGGCGGGTGACAGCTTGCTGCCCCTCCCCCCACCCCCACCGCCCCCGCCGTCCCTCCCCAGAAATTTCTGAAGTCTTGGAATACGAGAAATAACCAGCGCACCTGGATCGGCCTCAGTGACCACCACAACGAGGGTTCCTGGAAATGGGTGGACAACTCTTCCCTGCAACTCAGGTGACCTCCTAGAGAAAATGGCCCAGGACGCGTGCGCAGGGAAACCCAAACCGGGGGTGCTCAGACCCTGGATTGGAAAGCATGCCCAGAGGAGCTTGGTGGAGATACAGAGTCCTGGCTCCATCCCAGGGTGGGAGAGTCTGATTCTATAAATCTAGGCATGGGCCCAGGAGTCTGCATTTTTTACTTTGCCAGAGCTGATTCCGATGGAAGGGGTGTTTGAACCCTCATTTTGAAAGCACCGCCTCTGAATCCTCACCACTCTCTGGCTGGTCCTTGGACTTTCGCTGCCCAAGGCCAGGGACCCACTCTTCCAAAGGGGGGTATTGTGGGCTGGGGGGGTGGTCTCTGGGTGGAGTAGGGGGCTTATGGATTTGATGGTGTTCACAGCTTCTGGAAAGAAGGGGAACCCAACAACCATGGAGACGAGGACTGTGTAGAATTGTACAGCGATGGCTGGAATGATAACAGATGTAGTGTGGAAAACTTCTGGACGTGCAAGAAGCCCTTGTCCCCCTGCCCTGGCTCCTGAGGGCCAATGCTCCCCCTCCCCACCTGTCTCCAGAGATTAGGCAGCTTGGACATTCTGCTTGTTTCCCTGGCCGCATTCTTTCTACTTCTCCCTCTGGTGAATTGCCATCCTCCTCCTGCATGGAGGTCTTTGCAATCCTAAGAGAGTGTCTGAGACCCTCTTCTCCTCTAAGGCCTGTTCCTCCATAGGCTATAGACCTCTCCCTTCTTCTGTTGATGGTCTCCACCTCCCAACTCCCCCCATGACATCTCCTTAATAAAGTTGCACATTGCATTTTGTGCTCCATTGAACTTATGTCTATTTTTTAAAAAGATTTTATTTGTTTGACAGAGAGAGAGAGAGAGAGAGAGACAGCAAGAGAGGGAACACAAGCAGAGGAGTGGGAGAGGGAGAAGCAGGCTTCCCGCGGAGCAGGGAGCCCGATGTGGGGCTCGATCCCAGGACCCTGAGATTATGACCTGAGCCGAAGGCAGATGCTTAAAACTGAGCCACCCAGGCGCCCCCAACTTATGTCTATGTTTTTGCCACTGTTTCAGTTACTATAGTTTTATACTATATACTATACTTTATATTTTATACTATACTATAGTTATATATATTATGTTTGATGTAAACGAAGACATTGTTGTCTTTCTACATGTTTCTGTCTACTGCTGTGTATATCTTATTTCGCGGATACAGTTTTGAATTAATTTGTAATGTTGGGAATATACATATATACATGTAGGTATGTACATGTCTGTGTGTCTGTCTGTCTTTCAATCTATCTATGTGTTCATTCATTCCTGAACACATAATCTCTTTATGAGGTAACTTTAAAATGTCTTTCAGTAAAGTTTTGTGACTTTTGTCATACAAATTTTTAAAAAACTTTATTTCTGAATGTGAGTGTTAGTTTCCTATTGATGTTGTAACAAATTACCACCAACTTAGGGGCTTAAAACAACACAAATGCATCTCTTACAGTTCCCCACGTTCAGTCTCTTATTGTCTTTCTGTCCTTAACCTTTTTGACAGACTGTCCCCCAATTTGAGTTCATCTGTGTTGTTGGGTTTTTTTCTTTTTCTTTTTCTTTCTTTTTTTTTTCTTTCTTGCTTGTTTGTTTGTCTCTCATAATTACACTGAGGTTAGTTATCCTTTTTGGCAAAAATACTGCAGAGGTGATGTTGTGTCCTTCCTAGCGCCTCATCTCAAGGGTTACACAGTGTCGATATGTCTTGATATTGGCGATGCTCACCACAATTACTTGGTTAAGGTGGTGCCTGTCACTTTCCTCCCTTCCTAAGTTAATATTTTCCCCTCGGTAATGAATAAATATCTTGCGAGGAGATACTTTGAGACTTCGAAAATATTCGATTTTGCATAAAATTCCCATCCACTCATTTTGGCATCCATCAGTGGATTGTCTGTGGTAATTATTTCAGTAGTGATTTTCTTAATTATTCTACATTTATTTGTTTGTTTATTTATTTTAAGATTTTAGCTTGACGTAATCTTTACATCCAACATGGGGCTTGAACTCATGATCTCAAGATCAAGAGTCGCACATTTCACTGACTGAGCCAGCCAGGTACCCCACAATCATTTCTTTTCTTGCTTAAATTGTTCCAGCTTTGGCCATTAAGAATTCCTTCAGGGGGTGCCTGGGTGGCTCAGTTGGTTAAGCGTCTGCCTTCGGCTCAGGTCATGATCCCAGGGTCCTGGGATTGAGTCCTGCATCAGGCTCCTTGTTCAGCAGGGAGCCTGCTTCTCCCTCTGCCTGCCGCTCCCCCTGCTTGTGCTCTCTCTCTCTTTCTCTCAAATAAATAAAATCTTAAAAAAAAGAATTCTTTCAGGTTTACATCTTGTTTTTCCTAGCCCCAGATCTGGGATCAACCAGTCCTCCAGTGAGCTCTGGTTCCTTTTTTTTAGAGACGGTACTTAGGAACCAAGATCTGTGGGCTATTTATTGTTTTGTTTTTACCATCTTAAAAGGTACAATTCAGTGGCATTAAGTACATCCCACCATCCATCTCCTAAACTTTTCCATCCCCCGCATCATTGGGCTTCCTGCTTAGCAGGGAGTCAGCTTCTCCCTCTCCCTCTGCCCCTACCCCCACTCGTGCTCTTACTCTCTCTCGCTCTCAAATAAATGAATAAATAAAATCTTTAAAAAAAAAAAAAAAGAAACTCTGTCCCCACTAAACACTAACACCCCATCTCCCTTGCCTGGTCCCAGGTAACCTCTGTTCTACTTTCTGTATCTGAATTTGCCTATTCCAGGAACTTCATATAAGTGGAATTACACAATATTTGTTTTTTGTGTGTCTGGCTTCTTTTACTTGACATAATGTCTTCAAGGTTAATCTGTGTTCATAATGTCTTCAAGGTTCATCTGAGTTTTAGCATATGTCAGAGTTTCCTTCCTTTTTATAGCTGAATAATATCCGGTTATATGAATACCCCACATTTGTTTATCCATTCATCTGTTGATAGACATTTGGGTTGCTTCCACGTACCAGCTGTTGTAAATAGTGTTCCTATGAACATGGGTGTACAAATATCTGTTTGAGTCCCTGCTTTTAAATCTTGTAGGTACGTACTTAGGAGTGGAATTTCTTAATCATCTGATAACTCTATGTGTAACATTTTTTATAAAGATTATTTATTTATTTTTAGAGAGAGGGAGGAGCAGAGGGGGAGGAAGAGGGATGGCAAAGAATCTCAAGCAGACTGCGTGCTGAACATGGAGCCCAGTGCATGGCTCAACCCCCAAGACCCCGAGATCATGACCTGAGCAGAAACAAAGAGATGGATGCCCAACAGACTGAGCCACCCAGGCGCCCCCTCTATGCATGACATTTTGAGGAACTGCCAAACTGTTTTCCACAGTGGTCACATCATTTTACATTCCCACCAGCAACGCATGAGGGTTCTAGTTTCTCCTTGCCAACACTGGTTATTTTTATTTTTATTTTTTGATAATAACTATCCTAGTAGATGTGAAGTGGTATCTCATTGTGGTTAGGTATGCTTTTGATTTGGGAGTGTCCATTGCTATATGTCTTCTCGGTGGGCACAGCTGGGAAACATATGCATGTATACTAACTGGTACACACACGCACGCACACTTCTGAGTTTATTTCTATATCTACTTATCTGTGTACATCTATTAAAAACCGGGAGTTCCAGGGGTGCCTGGCTGGATCAGCAGGTAGAGCATGCGACCCTTGATCTCAAGGTTGTGAGTTTGAGCCCCACGTTGGGTATAGAGATTACTTTAAAAAACAAAAACAAACAAACAAACCCATGATTTCATACCAATACCCTACTTCCAGTCCAACATCACATAATTCATTCTGGCCTTTCCTTGTCCTTATTTGTAACTTCTTTCTCCAACAGTGAGAAACCTGGTGCTCATTATTCACAATATATTTGCTAATAGTCTGCTCAATCCTAGAATACATAGGAAGTAGTTACAGAATTTCTAATTCGTACCTCTGTGAGCAACAATTATCCTGTTGTTGGATGAAGTATATCCTCTTATGGCTTCTTCAGGCAAGACAAGGGGTACAGAGTTCCTTAACGTCTTGTGTGCAGTTGAAGGACAGCTGGGCTAGGTAGCAAATCCTTGGTTCACACTTTTGCTCACTGGGTTTTTTGTTTTCTTTTGTTTTTTAATTTTTATTTTTTTAAAGATCTTATTTATTTGAGGGAGAGAGTGAGAGAGAGCACAAGAAGGGGGAGGGTCAGAGGGAGAAGCAGACTCCCCGCTGAGCAGGAAGCCTGACGTAGGACTTGATCCTGGGACTCCGGGATCATGACCTGAGCCGAAGGCAGTCACCCAACCAATTGGGCCACCGAGGCGCCCTTGTCTTGTGGTTTGTTTGTTTGTTTGTTTGTTTGTTTTTTAAATGACGCTCATTGTTGTCTCATTTTGAATGTTAGTCTTGAAAAGTTTTTTTTTTTTTTTAAAGATTTTATCCATTTGACAGAGAGAGACACAGCGAGAGAGGGAACACAAGCAGGGGGAGTGGGAGAGGGAGAAGCAGGCCTCCCGCTGAGCAGAGTCCGATGTGGGGCTCGATCCCAGGACCCCGGGACCATGACCCGAGCTGAAGGCAGATGCCCAACAACTGAGCCACCCAGGCGCCCCAAGTCTTTTTTTTTTTTTTAAGATTTTATCTATTTATTCATTTGAGAGAGAGAGCACAAGCAGGGGGAGCAGCAGAGGGAGAAGGAGAAGCAGATTCCCCACTGGCAGGGAGCCCAGTGGGACTTCATCCCAGGACCCTGAGATCAGGACCAGAGCTGAAGGCAGTCGCTTAACCTACTGAGCCACCCAGGTGTCCCTAGTCTTGAAAAGTCTTATGGCAGTCAAATTCTTTTGACTTGGTAAATTATTTGATCTGGAGCATTTGAGGATTTTATCTTAATCTTTGAAATTGAATAGTTTTAAAATAGGTCTCAGAGTTGGCTATGCTGGGTTAATTTTCTTAGGTTCCTGGTGAGCCTTTTTTTTTTTTTTTGAAGATTTTATTTATTTATTTGAGAGAGAGAGAGAGCACATGAGAGGGGGGAGGGTCAGAGGGAGAAGCAGACTCCCTGCCGAGCAGGGAGCCCGATGCGGGACACGATCCCAGGACCCTGGGATCATGACCTGAGCCGAAGGCAGTTGCTTAATGACTGAGCCACCCAGGCGCCCCTTGGTGAGCCTTTTTAATGTGTAAATTCAGGTGATTTTCTATTTCTGAAATTTTTTTGATTATGGTTTAAATATTCACTCTGTTTAATTGTTTTCACTTTCTTCTTCAGGACTCCAATAATATACACGTTATTCCTTCAGTGACTGGAATTCCATTTCAATCCATTTCTTCCTGGCCCTATTTTTTTTCCCAAGGATTTTATTTACTTAGAGAGAGAGAGCGCGCAAGCAAGGGAGGAGCAGAGGGAGAGGGAGAGGGACAAGCAGACACGACGCTGAGCAGGAGCCCAATGCAGGGCTCAATCCCAGGACTCCAAGATCATGACCTGAGCCAAAGTTAAATGCTTAACTGACTGAGCCACCCAGGTGCCCCACCCTGGCCCCATTTTACTTCTTTCTCAGTGTCATTGTTACTCTTTGATGTTTTCCTGCCTCTCTCCACTGCCCTTTATCAAATTTTTGTTGGGGTTTATTCTTTCTTGAGTACCTTACAATTTTTTCTATATATCTGAGATAATTTTGCCTTTTTATTCCATTTCCTTCCTGAGTTGGTTGGACTCTCTTTTCATTTATCCCTGCCCATGTCAGCATTTTAGTATTTGATTTTTTTTTTTTTTCAGAGACAGCGCGAGTGAGGGAGTGTGTGATTGGGGGTGGGGGCAGAAGGAGTGGGAGAGAGAATCTTAAGCAGGCTCCACACACAGCACGCAGCCCGACTTGGGGCTCGATCTCATGACCCTGAGATCATGACCTGAGCTGAAATCTAGAGTCTGATGCTTAACCAACCGAGCCACCCAGGCGCCCCCTGAATTTTTGATATAAGGAGTTTTTTTTTTTTTTTCTTATTGGCAAATGCCTGATGGACTACACAGTATTGTTTGGAAAGTTGACTTACAAAATCCTTCTACTTCTTGACTCCTTTCAGGGGTACTTTTTCCCTCGTTCATTTATGTGGATTTTCATTTCCTGAATTTTTGCAATTACTCTCTGTGGACTTACTATGTTCCTTTCGCTCATTTTTTTGTTACTGGGACTGGTCTCTGAGCTATGCAGTTCAATGTCTCCCTCTTCTGTCAATGCAGCAAATCAACTTAATTTAGTGTTTGTTCTGTTTTGTTGGTGTCAGGAATAAAGGTTGAGAGACCTCCAATTTCTGTGGATTACTTTGCTAGTTTCCCATTTTTGTATCCGTTGCGCTTTTTCTCTGTTGTTCAGGTGTGAAATTGTTCTGTTTTGTTGGTGGCAGGAATGTAAGTTGAGAGACCTCCAATTTCTATAGTTTTCTTCTGTCTTGAAGGGTCCTACATTTGCCCCTTCCATTCCTCTTCACCACCAGACTTCCAATGAGCTCTTCTCTCTTCCTTTTTCTTTTTCCTTTCCCCAGAAGCTATGCATTTGGAACACTGTCCCTTTAATCCATTCCTTTTCTGGAATCCACACTCTGATCTGCTCGGACATCATTGCAGTATTTTCAGACTTAGGGTTAGCTTCGTCTTTCTGGAACTAGTCCTAGATCAACCTTAGATTACTTTGCTAGTTTCCCATTTTTGTATCCGCTGCACTTTTTCTCCATTGTGCAGTCATGAAGCACAAGGGTGGGGGTCTCATGCTTCACTTCCATGATTCTTCACTTTTCCTCATGATCCTTTTACATTCTGGCATTCTCTGTGTTCAGGCTATGCCATAGTTTGCTTTCCCCTATTTTTGTGTTGCTTTGGGAAGAAATATTTGGGAAACAGGTAGATCTCCCCATGGCGGGACACTCTTGAGATTCTTCATAGCTGTTCCGATACAAATGGATAATGTTGCTAACCCCAAAAGACATGAGTAGCATTGGTAGTTTTTTCTAGGCTTGCGGAGGACTCCCTATTGAGTGAAACTTATTTGCCAGCCTGAGGATTGACCACTGCTGAACAAGAGGGGAGTCTGCAGTGGAGGGTCGGATGTGGGCAACAGAGATTATGACAATCAGTAAGCAACTGCTATTTCTAGACACATAGGGTACTGAGGAAAGGCTAAGTAACAGCTAGTAGTTCAGCACTATTCACAGTAGGCAAAAGGAGGAAACAGCCCAAATGCCCATCAACCGATGAACGGATAAACAAAAGCTGGTCTATTCATGTAATGGGATATTATTCAGTCCTAAAAAGGAACTAAGTACTGGCACCTGCTACAACATAGATGAACTTGGAAAACATTATGCTCAGGAAGAGAAGCCAGGCACAAAATGTCACACATAGGAAATGTCCAAAGCAGGCAAATCTTCATAAAGGCAGAAAGCAGATTTGTGGTTGCCAGGGGCTGGAGGAGGGGAGGGAGAGTAAGTGCCAATCGATCCAGGATTTCCTCTTTCTGGTGATGAACAAGTTCTGGAACTAGAGAGTGGGGATGGTTGCACAACACTGTGAATGTGCTTTAATTCCACGGCACTGTACGCTGGAAAGTGGTAAAAATGGTCAGATTCGTGTTATGTGTATTTTACCCCAATTAAAAGGAAATTAACATTTTGCTAAATCTCTTCTGGTCTGTCCATTTGGGGATCTATGAGGAGGTTGGATGCATCAGTCGGCATCCCTAAAATGACAGGTTCCTGCCAGATGTGAGAAAGCGGGGAGGTCCTTCTCTTGCCCACCTTCATGGCCCCATGACTGACCTTGTGGCCAGGGCCACCCTTCTTGGTGTAATGTCTATAAGATTCTTCTCCAGTTATTGACTATGGATATCATCTACTGGCTATTTGGGAAGCTTCCTTTCTTGTAAAAATCAGATGGAAATTTCTAGACCCCTGTGGGCAGAGAGACTAGCTTAAAGGGCTTTGGTATCTATTCCCAACTAAAACACACACGGCCATTGTTACCATGCTATTACGTACTGAATATTTGTGGCCCCACCCCAGTGCATATGTTGAGGCCCTAATCTCCAGTGGGGTGTTATTTGGAGGTGGGGCCTTTGGGAGGTAATTAGGCTGAGATGAGTTCATGAGGATGGGGCCCTTGTGATGGGATTAGAGCCCTCCTAAGAAGAGGAAGAGACACCAGAGCTCCCTCTCTCCTTCTTGAGAAGCACAACACAAGGCAGCTATCCGCCCACCAGGAGGAGAACCCTCACCAGGAACCAAATCTGCGGGCACCTTGATCTTGGACGTCCTCAGCCTCCAGAACAATGTTGTTTATAAGCCACCCAGTCTATGGTATTTTCTTAAAGATTTATTTATTTATTCACATTTTTTAAAGATTTCTTTCTTTATTTGAGAGAGAGAATGTGCAAGTGGGGGAGGGGCAGAGGGAGAGAGGGAGAATCACAAGCAGACTCCTCACTGAGTGCGGAGCCTGACACAGGGTTCAATCTCACAACTCTGAGATCATGACCTGAGTCGAAATCAAGAGTTGTACACGTAGCTGACTGTACCACCCAGGTGCCTCTATTTATTTATTTTAAAGAAAGAGAGAGAGAGAGAGCGCGTGCACACGGGTGGGAGGGGGGAGTAGAGGGAGAGTCTTAAGCAGACTCTTCGCTGAGCTTGGAGCCTGATGCGTGGCTCGATCTCATGATCCTGAGATCACAACCTGAGCTGAAAACAAGTCAGAGCCTTAACTGACTGCACCACCCAGTCGCCCCTATGGTATTTTTAAAATAGCAGCTTGAGCAGACTAAGGCATGCGCCTCTCATCCCATTCCTAAAAGCAAGGATTTAAAATGATCTCCCTGGGGCGCCTGGGTAGCTCAGTCGGTTAGGCAGCTGCCTTCAGCTCAGGTCATGATCGCTTGCTCTCTCTCTCCCTCTCAAATAAATAAATAAAATCTTAAAAAAAAAAAAAAAGAAAAGAAAAAATTTATCTCCCTTTTCAGAGCTCAGGACTGGCTTTGTCCCTTTCAACTGTAAGGGTGAGTATCAGTCAGGATGTGTCTAGTTGTAAGTAAGAGAAAACAACACAAACAAATGTAAACAAAGGAACAAATGATTGAGTGGCTGAAGGTACTGTTTCAGAGTGAGCCCACAGATACTGCTAAGGACCCCACGCCTGCCCATCTCTACCTTCCCTGGTCTCCATCCCAAGTTACGGGCCGAATATTTGTTCAATTGTGATGACTGGTTGGCTTACCAGGAGGAAACGGGGCTTGCATGAGAAGTTAAATCTAGTTATCAGGAAAAAAATGACGTCCCCCCCACCCCCTGTTTTTCCTGGGCCTCATCCCAGACTCACTGAATTGGACTCTCTTGGGAGTGGGTTAAGAATACCCACTTTTATTTCCACATTTGGGTGTGGGTTAAGAATACCCACAATATTTTTTTCCACATTTCTTTTCACTCATATGTGGAATTTAAGAAACAAAACAGATGAACATGGGGGAAGGGGAAGAAAAATAAAATAAGATAAAGACAGAGAGGGATGCAAAACATAACAGATTCTTTTTTTTTTTTTCCAAAGACTCCACTTACCCACTTGACAGAGAGAGACACAGTGAGAGGGGGAACACAAGCAGGAGGAGTGGGAGAGAGAGAAGCAGGCCTCCTGAGGAGCAGGGAGCCTGATGCGGGGCTTGATCCCAGGACCCTGGGACCATGACCTGAGCCGAAGGCAGACGCTTAACGACTGAGCCACCCAGGTGCCCCCAAACATAACAGATTCTTAACTCTAGGGGAAAAAACTGAGGGTTGCTGGAGGGGAGGTGGGTGGGGAGATGGGGTAACTGGGTGATGGACATTAAGGAAGGCATGTTATGTAATGAGCACTGGGTATTATATGCAACTGATGAATCACTAAATTCTACCCCTGAAATTAATACTACACTATATGTGAACTAACTTGAATTTAAATAAAATCTTGAAAGAAAAAAAATCTGCATTTTTTTCAGAATCTGCATTTTTAATAAGTGTCGCCCCAGAGACATGCAAATGAAAACCACGATGAGATATCCCTTTACACCCACTAGAATGGCTAGAATAAAAAAGATAGTAGCAAGTATTGTCAAGGATGTGGAGAAGTTGGAACCCTACAAGACATTCATAAGAGAGCACATCTTCAAAATTCTCATCATGAGAAAAAAAATGAGTAACTATATTAACTATGGAGCTAGATTGATTGTGGTGATCATTTTGCAATATATACATACATTGAATCATTATGTTGTACACCTAAAAGTGAGGCAATGTTATGTGTCAATTACAGCTCAATGAAACTGGAAAAAACTTTTTTCAAAGATTTATTTATTTTTTAGAGAGGGAGAGTGCAAGAGCTGGGGCGGGGGAGGGGCGGAGGGAGAGAATCTCAAGCAAACTCCCTGCTGAGTGTGGAGCAGGACGCAGGGCTTGATCTCACGGCCCTGAGATCATGACATGAGCCGAAACCAAGAGTTGGATGCTTGACTGCACCACGCAGGCATCCCTGGAAAAAAATTTTTAACAATGATAGCAAAATAAATAGCTATCTGTGGTGTCTCTCATATTGTGCAATTCAATCACCTATCAAATGCTTAGTGGATACCAACCCCAACCCCGGGGCCATGGTGCAGCTCCTGACTGAGAAACAATGTCCCTGAGGGCCCAGTGCAGGGCAACGCACACAGCAGGTGTTTAATAACTGCAGTTTCTTTTTTTTTTCTTTCTTGGCACAGTCTCCAGAGTACCAGGTCCCAGGGGCTGGAGGCTTGGAAGCAGGAGATCCAGCAAGAACTGATCCAGCTGAAGGCTGGACTGGGTGACTGGCAATCCCAGGGGGCCAGGCCACAGTAGGCACTAAATTAAGCCAGTCCCTTGTTCTGGGTTCCCTGCTTCTCCCAGTCCAGAGGAGATGGGGCCAGGACTCCTGAGTTCCCCTGGGCCTGGGGGGAGGGTGGGAAGTGGGAAGTGCAGAATGAAGGAAGGACCCCCAACTCTCAAGGGATTGAAGAGTGGGCAGACCCAGGGTCTGGGGCATCTTAGGCTGAGTCCCAGCCCTGCCGCACCTGCCCCAAGAGCCGGCCTGTGCTGCCCCATCCCTGGGGGATGGACGTTCTTCCAGAGAAACCGTTCCTCCTTCTCCAACTCCCAACAGAACTGCCACAACTCCGTCCCTGCTGCCAGGAAATGGGGACCCAGCTCGTCATCACTGAAAGTGCCGAGGAGCAAGTACACCTGTCCAGTGAGCCTGCCTGACCCGGGACATGCACCTAGCCACTGGCCAACTGGGAACAAGACAGCCAGAGGGGATTTTCTGGATGAGAGGCTGCTGGCTCCACTTGGAAGGGTGGGGAGAAGGATGATATGAATCGGGCATCCTGCAAGGAGACACAGATGAGATCTGAACACATAACACATAAATAAGCCTCCTCGGTATGCTGGCAAATATTTAACAACTAGCTCTCTGGAGGGAGAGGGGAAATAAGTCCAGACTTGAAGTGTTCGTGTTTCCCTGGTGTACATCCTGTCCCTGTGGCTGATTTCAAGCCATTAACACGATGCCCCTCAACTCGGAGCTTAAAAGAGACACACGGGGGCAAGCTCTCAGGAACTGGCTTGATTTGGTTCCAGCACTTTAAACGTAGGCATGAGTCAGTTCATGGGCACGTGCTTAGCACATGTAAAACACATAAACACGCAGTATTACCGAGTGCGTGTGATGAGGGACCCGTTGTGTGCCTGAGTCTGCAAGTTGGAACGTACAGCTCAGAGGATGCACATGGGAGAGGCGCTCAGGACCCGGCATTCCAGAAGGTGTAACCTGCGAGGGACTGGGAAGATGCTGAGCCTGGAAAGCAGAGGGGGGAGTGGGGGGGTTGTTCAGAGCCCCGTCCTGACTTCCCTACATCCACCAGGGCGTCCTACAGCTGCAGACTTCCAAGAGAAACCGCTTCACCTGCAGGGGGCTCTCAGACGTGGAACTCGAAGACAAGTCATGGGAAGAACGAGTCACCCCTCCTGCCCAGGTGAGTCTTGGGAGAAGGAAACACTCTATCAGGTGGGGAGTGGGGCTCTGAAACCCTGACCTGAGCTCTACCTGGGGATCCTCCCCCCAATCCCTGGCCCTTAGGGGGAAGAGTCTGGGATTTTTCCTGAGTTGAGGAAGGTGGTGTTCACATACCCGTGTTTGGATAAGATGGCAGGTGCCCCCAAATTCCACCATCAGAGCTGCAAGAAGGAAGAGCTTGCGGTCCAGGTGCATGCTTTAAAATGTAGTCTTTAACAGAATTTCTGGGGCATAGTAAGGCCAGTAGATCAGATTGGCATTGAAAAGATAGTTGTTATAGTCGTAGATCCCAAGAGAGGCACACCCAACGTTTCACAGAGGGTTACATCGGGAAGCACCAAGGCCTCTCAGGAGGCAGTTGGCAGGGGACTGTGGGCAGGAGCCTTTATTGAGGTTTTCCCAGGGAGGCATGGGCAAGGCAGGGTACGCAGGCTCGGGATTGGCTGGTGTGAGTATTTTCAGCAGGCTCTCATTGTCTGGTACCTGGCCCTGGGGTGATTGGGGCAGGGGGATGGTAGCCCTGAGGGTGGGAGCCTGAGAAGGGAGATGGTTGGGGGTGTGGGCTCTGGATTGGTTGGTGTGTATTGGAAACGCATGCCCCAGGGAGGAGGACTCCTCCCAGAATTGGAGGGGCACAACAAGGTTGGCAGGAGCCCCCCTCAAGGTGACTCAGGCACATCATCGTGCATGCAGGGCAGGTGCGAAAGCACCAAGTTAACAGAAGCTTGATTGACACGACGGGTCTGGGATGTGGGCTCATGTCCCGGACGGGCTTTGAGGCTTTGTGAAGTATTGGAATGAAGGAGAACCGGACAGCAGTGGGTGGGAGGACAGGGGAACTTAGGGGTTGCACCAAATGTGATTTTGGCAAAAAGCCCCCAGCCATCTGTCCTTGACTCCGTAGCCCCAACCCCACCTCTGTTGGTTCTGCAGAACCTCACCCATGTTTACACCAGAGTTCCTTCCCCCGGTCTGCGGGTGTGGAGATCTTGACAGAGCTCCAGGACTCTTCCCCCTCATATTCCTCATCCCTTGTGAGTTCAGTTCTGTCCTTCCTGTGATGGCATGAGGTTTCCCTTGGCTCGGAGGATGTAGTTCTGGGCACCCTGCTCTTTGGAGCTTAATAAAGTGACCAGGCATGGGATACAATCAGGGCTCGCTTGTTCCATTGATCTACTCTCTTCCTTGCCAAGATCACAGTTTAGATGGCTTTATGTAACTGCCACGTACCCTGGAGCTTTATCACATCCTTGCACACCTTCCATTCCCTCAACGTCCACCTGCCATTACCTGCACCCTTGATGGAGGGCCTTTTCTGGTTGCTGGAGCTCATCCCGAAGGACCAGGGAATGAATGCCGATGAGCAATGACCGTTATGAATCGGCGTATAGGTACCCCAGCTCCCTCCTCCCTCGGTGACATGGTAGACCCTGGGGGTGGGCCACCCAGATGCCCTTTCAAGGAAAGACATGCTGCCCCAGCTGCTTGGAGGTTTGTCGGCAGACTGGCCTCTCAACACCCTGGGGATAGACCCGCTGCAGAGAGCTGCCTCCCTTGAAGTCATGCCCCTTCATGGCACGGCTCACACCGCTGCAGGGGGACAAAAGTCTGGCCATGTTGGCTCAAATGTGGAGCCCATTCTGGTTTCAGATCTCCTGTGGGTGGAGTCAGCCGAGGCTGTTGTCAGACCTGCTTGGCTCAACTTCTCCCTCGGTGCATTTCTGCTTCCTTCCTGTGGTATAATAAAAAAAAAGAGATCTGGTCTTTGTCCCCAGTTCCGAATGTAAAAAAGTGTTCTGAGTTCTGTGAGCCGTTATAACAAATGACCTAAACCTGAGAGGGGGTTATGGGAACCCCCAAATTTGGAGTCAGCCAGGCAGAAGTGGGGGTAGCCTGGGCACCCCACTTGCAGCTGGTAGAGGGTGTCGGAATTGGAGAACTGCCTGGTGTAAAAATATGACACACACTTCCCCTCCCTTCCACGGATGCTGCTCCCAAGAATGCTCCCTCATAAATAAAACGAGTCCGCACCCAATTCCAGCGTAGGGCGTGTGTGTGGGGGGGGGTCCCTCACACATTCAAGCAGTCCTCTGACATCGGCTGGGTGTCCTACCTGGAGTTAGTGCCAGACCCCACAGGTTAAGGGTTTGGTCCTACAGGACTGCCTCCCCTCTTCCAACACCGACCTCAAGTCCAGGATGTCGGCTGTGCTTCCAACCGACTGGCTATAGATCATAGATCGGAAGTTTACTAATAAACTGAGCCGGTTTATTATAAAAGGATACAGTTCAGCAACAGCCAGATGGAAGGGGTGCGTAGGGCAGGGTATGGGGAAGGGGCAGGGGGCTTCCATTCTCTCCAGGCACCCCTCCCCTCCAGGTGCTCACCAACCTGGAAGCTGTCAGAACGCTGTCCTTTTGGATTTTTACGGAGGCTTCATTAGACTCAGTTAATCAACCAATTGTGGTTGATTAAATCATTGGTCATTGGCGAATGATTCAACCTGCAGTCCTTCTTCCCTCCTCAGATGCCAGGGGCTGGGAATGAAAGTTTCAACCCTCTTATCACATGCTTGGCTCCACTGGAAACCGGGACCACCCCCACCTTAGGTGACCTGAGGGCTTTCCAAAAATCACCTCATTAACATAAGACACCTTTATCCTCTCATCACTTTGGAAATTCCAAGGGTTTTAGGAGCTCTGTGCCATATATATATTTCTTGTGATAAATAAACAAACTTCGTGTTATATTCCTGGATCAGCTTCCCAGGAAAACCAACTTGCAACCGACGGGATCACTCGGAGGTGTGTTCTAGATCATCTCCCAGACGCCCCTAATGGGCTTCAGCCCCAGTTGCCCACATAAGCCCCCTCCTCATCAGTGCCCGCCCCGTACTGGCCTCCTCCTTTCCCTGTCCCACCTTCCCACGCTTTCAACAGGCGATTTCTCCCTGATAAACCACTTATAACCAAATCCTTGTCTCAGTCTCTGCTTCTGGGGAAACCAACATCTTCCAGGCATTCTTCTTCTCCATCAAAAGTGTTCTTTGTTATTCTTCTTAACATGATTCTTTTTTTTTACATTACCACGGCTTTGAATTTTTAATGTTCACATGGTTTTGAATGTGTGTTCACGCACACGGAACCAAAACATAACCATCCGTACATGAAAACGTTAGCTTCATCTGTTCCCATCCTTGGGGCCCAAAGTGTTACGCTCCCTAGTTGTAACGTATTATAACTCAAATAATTCCCTTGGCAAGCTTGTTTTGATGTCTGTTTGGTGATCCTTCAAAAAAATGTTTAAAAATTTATTTGTTTTGGTTTGTTTTGTTGTTGTTGTGTGGCACTATTTTATTTCAAGTTTTTATTTAAATTCTAGTTAGTTAAAATATATGGTAAAATTGGTTTCAGGTGTAGAATTTAGTGATTCATCACTTACATACAACACCCAGGACTCATCTCAAGTGACCTCCTTAATGCCCATTACCCCTCCAGGAACCCTCAGTTTGTTCTCTATCAGGACAAGTCTCTTATGGGGGCACCTGAATGGCTTAGTCGGTTAAGCGTCTGACGCTTGGTCTCACTTCAGGTCTTGATCTCAGGGTCATGAGTTCAGGCCCCTCACTGGACTCCACCTTGGGCATGGAGCTTACATTAAAAAAAAAAAAAAAAAAGAGCCTCTTATGGTTTGCTTCCCTCTCTCTCTTTTTTTTCCCCTTCCCCTGTGTTCATCCGTTTTCTTTCTTAAATTCCGCATTTGAGTGAATAGGCAAAACACAGAGGATTTTTAAGGCAGTGAAACTACTCTGTAAGATACTCTACTGCTGGATGCACGTCATGAGCCATCTGTCCACACCCAGGGAGTGTTCAGGACGGAGAGAACCCTGGTGTCAGCTGTGGACCCTGGGTGATCATGACGAGTCAGTGTGGGTTCATCGACTGTGACAAAGATTCCCCTTTGGCACAGAATGTTGGTTAACAGGGGCAGCTGTGCACGTACGTGGTTTTCCTCACAGAGTGATTCCAATTAATTAGTGTAGAAGGAGTGAAGGAAGTAGGAGATCTCCGTAGAATGCCATGGTAATAATCACTGCAGGCAAGCCCCACAGACGGATGCTTACATGAACACGTGTGACTTTAACGAGAGAAACAGCATATTTGCACAGCCTCAAACTTGTGTTGTCTCCCCCTGAAAAATAGTTAT
Source organism: Mirounga angustirostris (assembly GCF_029215605.1). Classification (NCBI taxonomy): domain Eukaryota; kingdom Metazoa; phylum Chordata; class Mammalia; order Carnivora; family Phocidae; genus Mirounga; species Mirounga angustirostris. Next base: position 210,059,882 of record NW_026991709.1, on the reverse strand, counting down.
TAATTACCGCGGTGGTGTTAACGCATGTTCACATGTTTTTAACAGCGCTCCCTGTGGGAAGAGGGAATTAATTCTCTTCCCCGGCCCCCCACCCCCGCCCCCTGAGTGGGGCCGACTTTGTGACTCACCTCATAGGAATAGAGCAGTGTTTATTAACTTCCTTTTTTAAAATTGTCCCCTCCCCAGTAGCCTTTTAAATATTTTCCCTCCTTGTCCCCTCATACCAAATGTCAAGGAGTACGATTTTGTTGGGTAAGGCTGAACTAAGGCAGGCACAAGGCATCGGAACACCTAAGATTTTTTGGTTTTGTTTTTTGCCCCCTTGGGGCAATGTCGCCCTTGTTGATAAGGCAAGGAATAGAATATGGAAAGGGAAAGATGGTGACTCTAGAGCGGAGGAACTCGGCGGCCGCCACCTTGACCGAGGTTGCCCTTCACCACATTGCCAGCGATGATCATGCGCATGCCATGTGCCCTCCTCTCTGAATTGATGTGGCGAGAAGAGCATTTCTCCTTCGCGGTATTCTTCTCTTCAAATCTATCACGTCAACCGAATCATAAGGAAACAGCAGAGGGGCACCTGGGTGGCTCTTTCGGTTGAGCATCTGACTCTTAATCTCGGCTCAGGGTGTGATTTCAGGGTCCTGGGATCGAGCCCCGCTTCAGGCTCCTGGTTCAGCAGGGAGTCTGCTTGTCTTCCTCTCCCCCTGCCCCTCCCCCTGCTCGCTCTCTCTGTCTCTCTCTCAAATGAATAAATAAATCTTTAAAAGAAAACCGCAGAAAACCCCAAACAGTGCCTGATGGCGACAGCTACTATTCACAACTACCAAGAGCATGAAAGACAAGAAAAGACCAGGAATCTGCCAGAGTTTGGGGGACCTTAAGGAGACTTGGCAGCTGAATTGTATCTCCCACTTAATTCCTACGTTGGAGTCCTAACCTCCAGGACCTCAGAATATGACTGAATTTGGAGATACTCTTTATAGAGGTGCTTAAGTTAAAATGAGGTCATTGGGGTGGTCATTAGGGTGGACTGGTGTCCTTATAAGAAGAGGAAGGGAGGACACAGACGTGCACAGAGGGACGACCCTGAGAGGACACGGGGAGGACACGGTGTCCACACGCCCAGGAGACACACCTCAGAAGGAACTAAATCTGCCGACAGCTTGATCTCAGACTGCCAGCCTCCTGAGGTGTGAGACAATACATTTCTGGTGTGCAAGCCGCCCCGTCTGTGGTCCTTTGTCACAGCAGTCCTGGGGAGCTAACACAACACCTAAATGCCACGTGGGATCCCGGATGCCATCCGCGACAGAAAAAGGACATCAGTGGGAAAACGTGAAATATAAATGAAGCCGAATGTTTCATTAATAGTATTACACCAATATTCCTTTCCTCTTTTTGACAAGCGTGACAGTAATGTCAGATGTTAACATGAGAGGAAGCTGAGTAAAGGGTAGACAGAACTCCCTGTACTATCATTATAATTCATCTGTAAATCTAAAATTATTTCCCAAAATAAAGAAATTGGGGAAAAAAAAACCCTAAAACCTAGGATTCCACTCCCAGGAGGTCCCCAGAGGAGTCCTGTCCAAAGAGACAGAGAGAAGAGGGTGGGAGCTGGGGCTGGGGCAGGGGGTGGGGAGTCCGTGCTTCACGGACACAGAGTCTCAGTCTGGGGAGATGAGAAATTTCTGGAGACCGATGGTGGGGGTGGTTGCACAACAGTGTGAGTGTGCTTAACACCACTGAGCTGTGCACTTAGAAGTGGTTAAGATGGTAAATTTTATGTCATGTGTGTGTATTTTACCACAATAAAACAACTCTATCAAAAACCTATTTAGGATTTTTATTGAGGTGATACTGAATTTATAAGTTAATTTGGGAAGAACTAATGTTCGAGAGCTTTTCTTATCTTGGGAAGAGGATATGTTTCCTCTTCCTTGTTCCTTTTTATTTTTTTTAATTTTTATTTTTTTTAAAGATTATTTATTTATTTGAGAGAGAAAGAGAGCATGAACAGGGGGGAGGGGCAGGCAGAGGGAGAAGCAGACTCCCCACTGAGCAGGGAGCCCAACACAGGGCTCCATCCCGGGACCCTGGGATCATGACCTGAGCCGAAGGCAGACACTTAACCGACTGAGCCACCCAGGTGCCCCCTTCATAGATCAATCTTGCTTCACCCTTTAATGAGTCCAGAAGTTAAATCTCAGGACTTTCTAGATAAATAATCGTGGTTGCAAAATACTGTCAACCTTGACTCTTCCTTTCCAATATTTATAGGTCTTATTTATTTTTATTTTCTTATTGCATTGGCAAAATAGCAAGAGGGGCATCTTTATTTTGCTCTTGACTTTATAAAAAATGGATCTCGGAATCCACTCTTAAGGAAGACAGTTCTTTGGTTTCCGGAAATTGCTGCTTATCAAATTAAGGAAGTTTTATCCTGTTCTTTGTTTGCCAAGCATTTGTTTTCTTGTGTTTGTCTTTGTTTTCTTCTTCTTCTTCTTTTTTTTTTTAATAAGTTTTGAATTGATATATCTTGCAGTGTGGAGGAGGCAAAAAATACATTGTGGAAGGAGACAGAACACATGGTACCATTCATATAAAGCTTCCAGATGAGTAAAACCACCAAACACATTGTCTAAATACGTCCGTAAAGTTGTTTTAACATCATAAATGCCAAGTTTGAGAGGGCAGTTGCCTTGGGGAAGAAAAGAGAGAAATAAGATCTGAGAAACTACACAGGATTGTCAGTTACAATTTTTCCCCCCCCACTGAAACTTTGTATTGGCTTTTTGGACAGACACAGGAATTTATTTGCTGAGGAAGATGATCCATCGTACTTCTTCTGCTGGAACCAGCGCCCGGCCTCCTCTTTGCTGATTCTGTGTCTGGCCCCCATGCAGCCGGTTCTGTGCTTCTTGTGTGATCTTGTCTGACGCTGAAGGCTGGCCTAGTCGGCACCGCACAGTAGTCCAGGTTGCACACGCACCCATGCTTGCATCATATCTGATCCCCAGATCAATGTGCTCCTGGATCCCGAAACCAAAGTTTCCAGTATTGGAGAAGCTATTTTTCCTTAACTCATACTCCCGCACCTTTAGACCTCTGTCGGGGATTCCTTCCGCCTTGGCCCCATGGACTGTGCAGTGGGTGGCCATCATTTCATCTCTCCTGCTGCCAAAGGCCCTGACAGTGCATCTAGCTCTGGGGAACATGGGGGGGCGGCTGGCCTGTGCACTGCTCCAGCACCTTTGGCTGTCCGGAGTCAGTCTGTCTCCGCTCTCCCCCACACAGATGTTGAGGCAGGGCTCAGAGACGCGAAGTTCCCCCATGGGGTTCTCCTTTTCACCTTGATCCCCCGTGGTGAAGAACAGGAAGAGAAAGTACAATTTATTTCCTTTTAAGAGGATCTGAAATATGTAAAGAAGTCAAAACTTGGTAAAGCAGAGAGGAAATCATGTGGGTTTCCATGTTTTTATTTTTCTGCATACCTTTGTGTGTGCTTAATATTTTTTTCCACAATAAAAAAGCAAAGCCCAAACTAACAGCAACAACCAGTGCATAACATACCCTTCGCACTGAGCTAGGTTCCCCGGTAGGTAGCAAGCCTCCCGTCTCTGGAGAGAATCGAAACCACACAGTGGTCTTCGCCTTGGAGCTGAATCCTATGACTTCTGCTTTCCTCCCACACTAGTCCAGACCCCTTGTCCCTGCTATTTAAGTCCTGCTGGGACCTGGCCCCGGCTGACACTCCAGCCCCAGACTACCGCCCCTGAGTCAGTCTCAGCCTCTCCAAGAGTCCCACTCCCAAACTTTGTACATGCTACTATCACAGTGGGAACACTCTCTCATACACCCATCTCCTCCAGAATAATTCTGACTCCCTCAGGCATCACCTCCTCCAGGAAGCCCTCCCAGATCCTCTAGGCTGAGTCAGATGTCTCCAGTGGTGTTCATATGCCCTGTGCTTCCTAGATTCCTTACATGGTTTTCAAATCCCTGGTCACATGTTCTGGCCCCCCAGAAGTGCGTCTCTCCTTCTCTGTTCTGGGCTAGGACTACTGGTGATAGGTCTGTGGCCATCCTCACGCCAGGAACCTCTGCTCCCTTTTAATTCCCCTTGCAGTGAATTCTGGGCATGGGACAGGGCTGGACAGCTTCTCCTGGGTTCCCCAAGGCAGCTTCAGCTACAGGCATATCCCAAAGAGACCCACTTTCCTGCCTCTTTGCCTTTGCCTTGGCTGTGCCCTCTGCCTGGCAGACCCTTCCTTTTTCTGTCAACAACGGACAAGTCCTCATGCCCACTTCCAATGCTACCACTTCCAGAAAACCACCTCTGCTCCTCCAAACGCACTCCCTGCTTCCCCCTCTGTAACAGCTGATGAATCAATGCCACCTACGTCCTTTCCCAAGAACATATTCTGGTGAGGTTGTGCAATCCTTGCGGCTTTTTTTGTTTTTTTCCTGTTTCCTCCCACTGAGCCCATGCGCCTCCTGAGTACCGCTGTCCCTGAGAGCCCCAGAAGGAGGGCGTGCCCTCCCAGAAAGTTCTGGCCCGCAGTAAGATCCTGCTGCTAAGTCAGCTGTATTGTCTGTTGATGTGGGCTCCATTTCTGATAATGAAGGCAAGATGGGTCTTGTGTTTCGGGACAAGGGGACTTCTAGGAAGAGGAGCGGGACCCTCCCATTATTTGGGAAATAACAGCCCTGAACTGTCCTCTGAGCCCTGCTGACTTTTAGCGTCTGACTTCTCTGCCTCTCTCTACCACAGGGATCTACTCTGATGTGTGTGATACACGTTTTTTAAATATACGTACTTGGTGTGGTTGTGTGTATTCACATAAATGTCATGGCACTACGGGTCTCAAGTGCTGCTTCTAGAGACCCTAGGTTCCTGAGATCTAGACACTAGATCTTTTTTTTTTAAGATTTTATTTATTTATTTGAGGCCAGGGGAGAGCACAGAGGGAGAGGGAGAGGAAGAAGCAGACTCCCCGCTGAGCAGGGAGCCCAACCCAGGGCTCGATCCCAGGACCCCGAGGTCATGACCTGAGCCGAAGGCAGATGCTTCACCGACTGAGCCACCCAGGCGCCCCTAGATACTAGATCTTATCACTAGTTCTTTTCAGAGTTGTGTAGCCACCGAGTTTTACTTAGTGATGAGCCATGAAAACCACAGTAAGGAAAATGGAAAGACTAGTCATCACCTTGGAGACACCTGCATCTGTTCTCTGTAATACATAGAACGTCTGTAAATTAATAAGAAAAAAACCACTTCTTAGAAAAAGATGAAGGGTACAACCAATTTACAGGAAAGCAAACCAGAAGAGTGAATCAGCATACAATAGATACTCAGAATTTCAGGAGAAACACAATCTGAAGCCACAGCGAAATTCAATGAGAAGCAGTGAAAGTAGTTTAGAGACTTTTTTTAATAAAGGGGGAAAAAAGAGAGGAGGAGAACAGGAGACTGAACATAAAGGAATTAAGGATTTCACCTCTTGATAAATTAGCTTTTGAAAACAAACATTGGGGGCCCCTGGGTGGCGCAGTTGGTTTAAGTGTCCGACTCCTGATTTTGGCTCAGGTCATGATCTCAGGGTCGTGAGATCGAGCCCTGCATTGGGCTTTGCGCTCAGCAGGGAGTCTGCTTAAGACTGGCTCTCCCGGGCGCCTGGGTGGCTCAGTTGGTTGAGCGACCGCCTTCGGCTCAGGTCATGATCCTGGAGTCTCTGGATCGAGTCCCGCATCGGGCTCCCTGCTCAGCAGGGAGCCTGCTTCTCCCTCTGACCCTCCCCCCTCTCATGTGCTCGCTCTCTCTCATTCTCTCTCTCTCAAATAAATAAAATCTTAAAAAAAAAAAAAAAAAGACTGGCTCTCCCTAGGGCGCCTGGGTGGCTCAGTCATTAAGCGTCTGCCTTCGGCTCAGGTCGTGATCCCAGGGTCCTGGGATCGAGCCCCGCATCGGGCTCCCTGCTCAGTGGGAAGCCTGCTTCTCCCTCTCCCACTCCCCCTGCTTGTGTTCCCTCTCTCGCTGTGTCTCTCTGTCAAATAAATAAATAAATAAAACTTAAAAAAAAAAAAAAGCCTGGCTCTCCCTCTGCCCCTCCCCCTGCTCGCTCTCTCTCAAATAAATAAATCTTTTTTTTTTTTTAAAGATTTTATTTATTTATTTGACAGAGAGGGACACAGCAAGAGAGGGAACACAAGCAGGGGGAGTGTGAGAGGGAGAAACAGGCTTCCCGCGGAGCAGGGAGTCCGATGTGGGGCTCGATCCTAGGACCCTGAGATCATGACCTGAGCCAAAGGCAGACGCTTAACGACTGAGCCACCCAGGCGCCCCACAAATAAATAAATCTTTAATTTATTTGAGAGAGAGTGAGAGCGGGAGAGAGAGAGAGCATGAGTAGGATGAGGAACAGAGGGAGAAGCAGATTCCCTGCTGAGCAGGGAGCCCAATGCGGACTTGATTCCAGGATTCCGGGATTCTGGGATCATGATCTGAGCCAAAGGCAGACGCTTAACCGACTGAGATAAAAAAATAAAATAAAAACAAAAAATAAGACAGGGGCGTCTGGCTGACTCAGTCAGTGGAGCATGTGACCCTTGATCTTGGAGTTGTAGGTTTGAGCCCCACATGGGGTGTAGAGATTACTTTAAAATAAAATCTTTTAAAAATACATAATATTTAAAAAAAATAAGACAGAAGCGGAGAGGAGTGGGGACTTTTTTTTTTCTTAAATGAAGGGTGAAATAATTGAAGTGAAAAAAATAGCAACAGTGAATTTAGCTGTTTTAAGCAAATTTTAAGTGCTTTTAAACATATTAACGCAATAAGCTTGTAACAGTCCAATGAGATAGGAACTAATATTACAGACTGGGAACCGGGACGGAGGGAGGCTCCCCCTATGATTAGACAGCTCGGGAATGGGATAGCTGGTGCGTCAACACAGGCAGTTCGACTCCCAACTGGAAAACAATACCAGGTCTTTAAACCAAAAATAGCAGAAAGAGTAAATAAAACCCGTATTTGTGAAAAAGACTAGCAAACAGGATATACCTGAGATAAGCCTGGAAGGAGAAAGAAGATACAGCAAAAATAGAATAGCAATGGGAATAACTGTAAGGAAAGCAGAATGTGCACCTGTATGGCTGTAAAATTAAAGATCTGAGAGAAACAACTTCTTTACAAAGCGTGACCCAAATAAAAACAGAATTTTGTAAAATGCAGCTTAATTTATTGATCCTTCTTTTGTTGTCTTTTTTTCTTTTTTAAAGCAGGCTCCATGCCCAATGTGGGGTTTGAACTCACGACCCTGAGATCAAGAGTGGCAAGCTCCACCAACTGAGCCAGCCAGGTGCCCCTGTTGTTTGTCTTCTTGGTATTTTGCTAAGAAACTCTTCCCACCTGTTTTTTTCCCCAAAGTTTTGCTTTTCAAATATTTAGGTTTAGACCCACCTGGGCAGGGATTGGCTGCCTTATTCACCGTTATGTGGCCAGGACCTTCCACAGAGCTCAGCACACAGTAGGTACTCAAATCTCTGTTGAATGAATTAATGATGTGCCGCTGTGTGAGAGACCTAAGAGCATGAGAACCAGGGATGGGGGGGGATGGTATGAAGCCACATGCCCACGGAGGGAATAGAATCTTCTTCCTGCAAAGAAACACAGCATTGGCCTGTGGGCATCTGGACCCAGAAGGCTGTCTCTATCATTTGTTTTCCAGACCGTGGGCACCAGTCTTCAGTAGCGCCACCGTATGTTTGGGGGAAGGAACTGCAGGAGGGGACAGATAAAACCCAGTTTCCATTTGAGGGGGTGGGGGAAGACTTTCAGTTCCCTCTCCCCTGACATTTGGTTTTTAGGACTCCCAAAGATTCTTGGGCAATTCAAGAGAAAAGAGAGATAATCCAAAATGCCTGCTCATAAATAAAGGGAGAAAGCCACTAATTAGGGGCACCTGGGTGGCTCAATCAGTTAAGCATCCGACTCTTGATCTCAAGTGTGGGTTCAAGGGGCGCCTGGGTGGCTCAGTTGGTTAAGCATCTGCCTTCGGCTCAGGTCATGATCCCAAGGTCCTGGGATCACACCCCACGTCGGGCTCTCTGCTGGGCAGGGAGCCTGCTTCTCCTGCTCCCCCTGCTGTGTGCTCTCTCTCTCTCTGTCAAATAAATAAATAAAATCTTAAAAAAAAAAAAGTGTGTGAGTTCAAATCCCACAATGGGCTCTATTCTGGGTGTGGTGCCTACTTTAAAAAAAAAAAAAGCCACTTCTTAGAACAAGAAACGAATTTATGGAACAATTCATTCTAGTAATGTGGTAACTGGAATTCTCGGGTTAATGTCTGACTTCTGTGAGAGCTAAGATTTTGGCTTCATGTTCTTCACTATATTCATAGCTCCCAGGACCATGTCTGGCACCTAGGAGTCATTAAATGAATGTCTGTGAAATCAGTGAGAGTAACTCTGTGAGTTTATCCTTGCTCACCGCACATTAGCCACATTCCCCTTACAAGCCAGCAGGTTCCCATCTCTGGCTGGCATGTGCTTCTTCCAGTATGTTCAGGGCTATTCCCTTGCTTCGTTTGGATCTCTGCTTAAATGTTTCCCTTCTCTTCCTTCCTTTCTGGCTTTACGGAAATATGGTTCATATACCACACAACTCATCCTTACCATTCAATGGTTTTTATTATAGTCACATGATGTGCATCCATCACCACAACCAGTGTAAGAACATTTCACAATCCCAAAGAGAAGCCCCGTACCCCTAGCCATCACCAGTTTCTCCCATCACTCCCAGCTCCTGGCAACTGCTAATCAATCTAGTTTCTGCCTCAATAGATTTACCTATTCGGGACATTTCTTATAAATGGAGTCATACAATCTGTGGCCTTTTGAGTCTGGCTTCTTTCATTTAGCATCGTGTTTTCAAGGTTTGTCCACATTCCAGCACCTAACAATGCTTCTTTCCTTTCCTTTCCTTTTTTTTTTAAAGATTTTATTTATTTGAGAGAGAGCACAAGGAGGAACAGAGGGTGAGGGACAAGCAGACTCTACACTGAGCACAGAGCCTGATCTCCCCTGAGATTCTTTTTTTTTTTTAAGATTTTATTTATTTATTTGAGAAAGAACACACACAAGCAGGAGAGGCAGAGGGAGAAGCCAGGCTCCCTCCGAACAGGGAGTCTGATGCAGGACTCGATCCCAGGACCCCAGGATCATGACCTGAGGCGAAGGCAGATGCTCAACCAACTGAGCCATCCAGGCGCCCTTCCCCTGAGATTCTGACCTGAGCCAAAATCAAGAGTCAGACGCTTAATCGACTGAGCCACACAGGCATCCCAGGGCTCCATTCCTTTTCATGGCCAAATAATATTCCATTGAATGGATATACCACATTTTATTTACCCATTCACCAGTTGGTGGACGTTTGGCTCAGTTCCACTTTTGGGCTACTTGCTGTGAACATTCATGCTCAAGTTTTTGTGTGGATACTTTTTTTGTTTGTTCTGTTTTTTATTTATTTATTTGGCAGAGAGAGAGCAGGAGAGCACAAGCAGTGGGAGCATCAAAGGGAGAGGGAGAAGCAGGCCCCCCGTCGAGCAGGGAGCCCGAAGCGGGGCCCAATCCCAGGACCTTGGAACCATGACCTGAGCTGAAAGCAGACACTTAACCAACTGAGCCACCCAGGCACCCCTGTGGATACGTTTTCAATTCTCTTAGGTAGATACCCAGGAGTGGAACTGCTGGGTCACGTGGTCATTCTAAGGTGAACTGTTTGAGAAACTTTCAAACTGTTTTCCAAAGAAATGTTGCTTTTTCAGAAAGTCCTTTCCTGACCATCCTACCTAAAACAGCTGCCCCCAATCACATCTCCTTCCTCTGATTTATCCCTAGGGGGACAGCACAGTACAATGTATATATTTATCACTCTATGACATGATAATACCTGGTGCATATTTGTTCATTTGTTAATTGTCTTCCCTTCCACACGATTGTAATCTCCACAAAACCAAGTATTTTTGCCGATTTTGTACCTTGCTGAATCTCCAGTGCCTAGAAAAGTGCCTGACACTGAGTAGCTCATGACAAACACGAGGTGTCCCAGAAGCCACAGGAAGGAGGATGTGGCCATTTATGTAAACATACGCCAGAGAAATACACAAGAAATCCACAATCTGGGTTCCGTGAGGAAGCTGTTGGAGCAGGGAAGCCAGAGCCCTGCGGAAGCTGTAGGGTCAGCGGCCAGATGGTTGTGTTGAGGCCTGAGTGGAGGCTGAGGTTTTGGAGAGTCACACATCCAAGAATGCTGATGCTGAAAGTAAAAAATTGCTGCCTGGAAGCGTTCTCTGACGCACCCACTGCCCTCCCGGGGCGCCTGGGGAGAGCGGACCCCCTCACAGTTCGTCCCAGATTCCATCATAACTGCTGCGTCCGCTTGGGGTCCAAGGGTGTGCCTGTCCAGGTTGATGGTTGTTTCAGTTATCTGATGCACTGTAACAAGCTATCCCACAGATCGGTGGCTTAAAACACAGCAATCTAATTGTTCCCAATTCTGTGGGTTGACTGATGTGGTTCCTTTCCTGGCCTTGCTCTGAATCATCGGGTGGTTGGATTTGCATGGGAAACAGCTGGAAGGGCCAAGAGGAACCTTTGTTGCTGGAGGCCAGCTGGACCGCTTTCCCGGTATCACAAAACTAAGTCAGATTCTCTAATATGGCAGCTGGCGCCATCCCAGGAGCACGAAGGCGGAAGCTGCAAGGCATTCTGGGGCCAAGGCTGGGAAGTCACGTGGAGCTGCTGCTATACACTGATTGGTTAAAGCAAGTCACGGGATCAGTGCCCATTCCAGCGGGATGGAGAAGAGACTCCACCTCTGGTTGGGAGGAAGAATGGTCACATCCGGAGACACAGGTGTAGCCAAGAGGAAGGAATTTGTGGCCAGGATTTTTCAGTCTCACAATAACTGAGAGAAGAGTAACTGTAGCGGGAGCTACGTGACCTTGGATTAGAGCACCAACACTTCTTGGCTGGGGGGCTTCCACGAGCCACCTTCCTCTCTGAGCTTTGGGTTCCTGCCCATCTTGTAGGAGCAATCTAGCGTTATCATCATGCTGATAGTCGCCTCTTTAGGTTACCCCCCAGGAAAACGAGTTACAAATCAACAATTCTTAAATATTTTCTGGCAGACTCTCTCCCTGAACATGGATAACTTCATTTACTAGGGGTCCCAGTTGACCTTGGATGGCAACGAGGAGCGAGGATGATAATGTCAGCAACAGGAACAGCTACTTCGTGGGGATCCCTGTCAGGCTGTGCGTGTTACTCTGCTGATCTCTTGATACAGACTAGGAGTCTTTGGGCCACCCCAGAAGCAGAGCTTAAGACTTTGAAATTTTGTAGCTTGCGTGGGGGGTGATTCTAGAGGCCCCAAGAGGAAACTAAGGAAATGGGACAGGGAGGAGAAGAGTCAATTCAGGGTGTGCACCTGAATTCCCTGGGCACCTCTGGAAGACAGTTTAGAACACGCAACTCAGAGTCATCCTAACCCAGAACATTAACTCTCTTGCACGTCCAGCCTGCCCTCCACTTTGATGAAAGCAAAAAACCCCTCAGGCAAAGAGTTCCAGGAGTTTACAATAAGAGAGGTGAATGCCAAAGGAATGTGGACAGGGCACTGACAACCCTTTACTACTTCCATTTTGTAGAGGAGGAACTCAAGGCTTATAGTGACACCACCAAGAATCAACCCCAGGCTCTTTTTTCTCCACAGCCCTGCTCTTTACCACTCTGCTATACCTTTTTAGACTTCAAGTTGCCTCTAGTTTAACAACATTTCAAACTAATATGCCCCCCCAAATGAACTTCAATTATAAGATCTCACACCTTCTACAAAATTAACTCAAACTGTATCAAAGATCTAAATGTAAAACCCAACACTATAAAATTTCTGGGAAGAACATAGGAGAAATTTTGGGATTGGGCAAAGATTTCCTAGATAGAACACCAAAAGCAAAATCCATGAAAGAAAAATGGATAAATTGAAAAATGTAAAACTTTGCTCTTTGAAAGATGCTGTTAATGGGACACCTGGGTGGCTCAGTTGGTTAAGCGTCTGCCTTCGGCTCAGGTCAGGATCCCAGGGTCCTGGGATGGAGTCCCGCATCAGGCTCCTTACTCAACGGGGACCCTGCTTCTCCCTCTGCCTCCTGCTTTCCCTGCTTGTGAGCTCTCTCTCTCTCTCTGACAAATAAGTAAATAAAATCTTAAAAAAAAAAAAAAAGAAATTAGTCCTCAAAAAAAAAAAAAAAAAAAGAAAGAAAGAAAGAGGGCACCTGGGTGGCTCAGTTGGTTAAGCGACTGCCTTTGGCTCAGGTCATGATCCTGAAGTCCCTGGATTGAGCCCCGCATCGGGCTCCCTGCTTAGCAGGGAGTCTGCTTCTCCCTCTGACCCTCCCCCCTCTCATGTGCTCTCTCTCATTCTCTCTCTCTCAAATAAATAAATAAAATTAAAAAAAAAAGAAAAAAGAAAAAATGAAAGACGCTGTTAAGAGAATGAAAAGAAAAAAAAAACACAGAGTAGGAGAAAAGATTGGAAAGTCACATATCTGATAAAAGATTTGTTACCAGGATATATAAATAACTCTCAAAACAATAAGAAAAGAAGCAACCCATTTTTTAAAAACACTCACAATTGAAGTGTTTTTATTTTATGTACAATGAGTTAGCATTGTAGATATCTCAGATATTGGCAGTTAAGGTAGGTCTCTTGGAAGGAAGTTGACTCAATCCAACTTAGTGAAGCCTGGATCCTTTGCATACTGACGGAAACACTGACAGCACATAATGAGGCCATATTTCCAGATCAGATGGTGCCGATTTGAACAGACACAGGAGAATGACAACCCTGGCCAAACTTCCTTGGATGGCTCCAGTAGACTACTGGGGACCCATCTTGCTCTCTCAGATGGAACGAGGCAACCCATTTCTTTAAATGGGCAAAAGATCCGAAGGGACAGGTCACCAAAGAAAATAGTCAGGTGGCAAAGAAGCATATGAAAAGATGCTCATCATTAATTATCAAGGAAATGCCAATTAAAAATCACACTATGCAAATAAGAGAATGGCCAAAATTAAAAAGACTGACCATGCCATGTGCTGGCAAGAATGTGGGAGGAAACAGAACTCTCATGCATCACTGGTGGGAATGAAAAATGGCATAGCCATTGGAAAATAATTTGGCAGTTTCTTAAAAAATGAAATGTACCTACCATATAATGCAATCGTCTACTCCTAGGTATATACCCAAGAGAAATGAGAGCATATATGCATGAAACTACTTGCTCATAAAAGTTCACAGCAGTTTTATTCATGATAGCCATAACTGGAAACAGCCCAAATGTCCACCAGCAGGTGAGTATATAATCAAACTGGCATATCCACACAACGAAATTTTACACAGCAGTAGGAAGGAATGAAGTGTTAATGCAACAATGTGGATGAATCTCAGAATAATTATGCTGAGCGAATGAAGCCAGTCTCAAGAGGCTACATGCTGTATGATGCCATTTATACAAAACTCCAGAACATGCAAACAAATCTAAAGACAAAAAACAGATCAGTGGTAGCTGAGGGATAAAGAGGGAGGCTTACCAAGCAGCACAGGAAACTCTGGGTGGTGATAGTTGCATTCACCATCCAGATTATGGTGGTTTCATGGGTTAGTCAAAACTCACCAAACTGTACACTTTAAATTTTAGGGTCACCTGGGTGGCTCAGTTGGTTAAGTGTCTGACTTCAGCTTGGGACACGTTCCAAGGGTCCTAAGATCGAGCCCCGAGTCAGGCTCCCTGCTCAGCGGGGAATCTGCTTCTCTTTCTCCCTCTGCTCCTCCCTGCCCCACTCATTCTCTCTCTCCCTCTCAAAATACATAAAATCTTAAAAAAAAAAATCACAACCATGGGGCACCTGGGTGGCTCAGATGGTTAAGTGTCTGCCTTCAGCTCAGGTCATGATCTCGGGGTCCTGGGATTGAGCCCCACATCGGGCTCCCTGCCGAGCATGGAGCCTGCTTCTCCCTCTCCCTCTGCCTGCTGCTCCCCCTGCTTGTACTCTCTCCCTGTCTAATAAAAAAATAAAAAATCTCTTAAAAAATTGTTAAAAAAAATAATCACAACCTTTTGACTTAAAACCATGGGGTCTTGGGGTGCCTGGGTGGCGCAGTCGTTAAGTGTCTGCCTTTAGCTCAGGTCATGATCCCAGGGTCCTGGGATCGAGCCCCGCATCGCTCCTTCTCCCTCTCCCTCTCCCACTCCCCCTGCTTGTGTTCCCTCTCTTGCTGGGTCTCTCTCTGTCAAATAAATAAATAAAAATCTTTAAAACAAAAAAACCATGGGGTCTTAGTTGCCTGCTATCTGTGAACAGGTAGGACCAAGATCATTTCTAAAGAAACCTTTGAGTCTATCATTGAAAATTCCTGCAGGGTGTGTGTGATTGAGTGCCAGTGATAGATGCCTTCCCGTATCCACTGAAGCCCGTGGCTAGCCCCAGTTGGTGTTCCACACTGGTCCAGTAATACAGGACCACAGCAATGTCTTTAGTAAACATAGACTCCATTACATTAAATACTATCCTGTACTTGTATAGTAAATTAAATATTTCACAGTACATTTACCGCTGTCCTCTACATCACCACAGAAACATAATGAATTGGGTAACAAAAGCTCTATCACTTGTTGATGCTAAAGATGAAGAAATGGGGTACCAAGAGAGTAAATTATTTGCCTGAGGTTATCATCTGGCTCATTGGTGACATTTTACATCTCCTGAGTCCATATGAGGCATAGTTTCTCCCACTGTACTTAAATGATTTCCTCTCGGCTCAGGATTCTCATTTAAAGAGAGCGAGCGTCAGGGACAGACCCCTCTCAGGTTTGGCCACCCCACCAAAGCCCGTGGCTCACGCCTCACTCAGCCAGCTTCTCTCTGTGGTCTCGAACTCACTGCTTCCAGAAACTTGTTAAAAGCACCCCAACAGTGGGGACGGCCATTCGCTTTGAGTTAAAGTGAGCCTGTTTTCCCTAAAACCACACCTGACCATGAAGCCGTCCACGTCGGCCCAAAGGTAGAAAATTGCTATTGTATTTATGGAAAGTTCGATGGGGACTTGGTCTACACATCTGTTGGAGAGATTCCTCTGAGAGAATTTGCTGCACATTCTCAGATGTCTGACCCTACTTTCCTGCTGCATTTATCAAGAGCCCGATATCTCTGGCTAAATTTTGTGCACCAGATTCATCTCTTAGATTCATGTTCCCTTCCTGATCCTCATTTCTCTTTTGCCTCTGTCTTTTCATCTTTTTTTTTTTTTTTTTTAAGATTTGAGAGAGAGAGAGAGAACATGACTGGGGGAAGAGCAGGAGAGAGAGAGAGAGATAAACAGACTCCCTGCTGAGCAGGGGGCTCGATGTGGGGCTCCATCCCAGGACCCCAGGATCATGACCTGAGCCAAAGGCAGATGCTTAACCAACTGAGCCACCCAGGCGCCCCATCCTCTGTCTTTTCATCTTCTTTTATCATGTCTGTCTCATTTCTTTCTGAAACAAGGTAGGAAAATAGGCATTGAATGAAATTTTTAAATAAAAGGTGGATAATGTTTGTTATTTCTGAGGGTTGTTGAGAGGATTTGGGAAGGTGGGATGTGTTCACGCATCTACCGGAGGGGCTGCAATGTGGGAAGTGCTTGATAAAAAAAATAATCAGTGAGCCCCACTTATCAGCCACTGCCCCAGCCCCAGCACCCCAAGCCTTTTATGCTGCTCGACTTTTCCTTCTCTTTTTTTTATGGCACTTATGACTTATTATATGACATTAGGGTTCTGGCCCTCGGCATTATTGACATTAGGGGGCAGATCATTCCTCACTCTGGGAGGCTGTCTTGTGTGTTAGGGGATGTTTAGCAGCATCCCTGGTCTCCACCCCCTAGATGTCAGTAGCACCTACCCTCCCAAACTGTGATAACCACAAATGTCTCCAGACACAGCCCAATGTCTCCTGGGGGGCATAATCACCCCCGGTTGAGAACCATTATGCTATGCAACTTGCTTTTTCATTATGTGCCTTATTTATTTGTCTGTCTCTCTCTACCCGCACCTAGAATGTGTGCTCTGAGAAGGAAGGAATTTGCTTCTTTGGGGGCATTGATGCACACCCAATTCCTAGATTGATGCCTGGCACACGGTAGCTGTCCAATATTTACTGAAAGAATGAATGAATATTTAGTGGGTTTTGTGCCCAGGGATGGTGCCAGAGCTTGGCGTGCATAACCTCATGTCTTTATCTCAGAATCCTTTGGAGGAAGGACCTGTCAGTGTCCCCCTTTTCACAGAGGAGAAAAACCGAGGCTTCTTGAAACTACATACATACCCCCCACCCACCCACCCACCCAGTAATAGAGTCCAGAAGCTTAGCTGGCCACAACCCAACAAACATCTATGTTCTCCCTTCTGGCCAAGAAGGATTGAATTAAGGTCAGGGGCCACTTCAGCCTCCAGGAAGCTGCAGGGAAGTTGAGGAGGGAAGCTGAGCTGGCCTGGCAGGCTTTCTCAGGAACCCCCTGGAAGGGGCCAGAACTTGGCTGGGTTCAGCCTGTTCCTCTCAGGAGGAAACCTGGCTCCAGACCTATAAGAGATGGGGGTGAGCTCCAAAATGAAGCCCCCAGCACCAGTCTGGAAATGTTGCTGCAGCTGCCTGGCTAGGGAGACTGGAACTGCACACAGACACATAGACACACACACACCACCACCACCACCACCACCACTCCTTCTACCCTGCTCAACCCCCTTCTACCCCTCACCTCTGACTCCACTGCCCCCATCCCACTTCATCCTTACGGCTAAACAAGCCCAGACCAGGAAGGGCCCAGCCCTTTGATTGGTCTATGGGTCCCAGTACCAGGAACTGAGAGGAAGGAGAGCGGAAGGAAGGAAAAGAGGAGGCGGGACTGGGAGGGGGCTACATTTATATCTATGCCCAAGGCTGGGCGCCTGCTCACCATGGACACTGTCGGGTACAGCAAGTGGGTTGGCGGGCTCGAGGAAGTCCCTGGAGGTATGAGCAATGGGACTGCTTCACCGGCTTGGGTCTCTCTGGTCAGTGGTTTGGAGTTTGATGGGGGAAGGGAGGCGAATAGCCAAGAGGGGGTCCAAGTAGTGGGTGCAGGAGAGACACCACAGGCACTAGAACCAGCTGGACCTGGATTCTAATTCTAACTCTGCCACTTAGAGCTTGTGTGACCATGAGCAAGTTACTTAACTTCTCTGCATCTCAGTTCCTTGGGAGGAACTCAAGCGCCCAGGGCTCCATCTAAGGGCCCAGAGACCCAGGGCAGTCCTGGTGCAGGAGGGACCCAGGAGTGCATCTGTGTTATCCTAGGGCACTGGGGATGCTGGGGACACTGGGGACGGAGACTCCTCTTCATGGGCCTGGTTCTGGTGGTAGCCACAGTCCTGTGGGCCCTCATTCTGAGCATCCTAATTTCTAAAGGTGAGTGACCACATAATGAGGGGAGGTTCTGTCAAGCCACCCTGGGGACATAGACCTTCCCTCTGTCTCAGGACTTGCCAGCTGCGTTCTAGACCCCTGCCTGGGTCTGAGTGTGAATGCGTGTGAACAGAGTTTGTGCACATCTTTGGGCTGTGCGCACCCACATGTGTATGTCAGTGCGTGCATGAATGTGGGTTCGTGTCCCCATGTGTTTGTCTCCCCTGGGTGTCTGCACATCACGTGTGCTGTATGCTTGCCCACCCCTTCTGTGCCTCCCAAGACTGGGGGCCCCTGCACCCCGTGGGCGAGGGGAGAGTTCCCGAGTCCCCGGGCCGCACCTGCAGGAGCCTCTTCTCCTCAGCCTCCACAGAGCGAGGGGCGCTGCTTGGCCACCAGGACCTGCTGCGGACAAACGGTGCGTGCAGAACGGCGACTTTTAGCGCCCCCCCCCCCCCCGGGGCGTGCGGGGCCAGAGTGTTTAGGACCCTGGAGATAGGGTAGTGGGTGGGTGGGGACCCCTCGGTCCCGGGGGCTGGTCCTGGAACGGGGAAGGGTGTCCTGTGAGTCCCCGCAGGTGACCTGGAGTGTTCGTGGGGCGGGCGGGGATCATTCCAGCCTCGGAGCAGACGGCGGCGCTGGGTGCTTTGAGCCAGGAGGTCCGAGCCTGCAATAGCTGCTGTGAGACACGCGTGCTGGGGGCGGGGCCTGGGCCGGGATTGGAGGAGGCGAGCGGGGGCGGGGTTTGCGGCAGGTAGGGGCCAGACGGGTGGGTTACTGGCGTCCCGCGCCCATCCTCCTCCCCTTTCGCCCCTCCTTCCCAGGCTTGGGGACACAGGCGCTGCTGCAGAGGGCACGCACCGAGCTTGGGGAGGCGCAGGCAAAGCTGATCCAGCAAGAGAGTGCCCTGAAAGAACTGAGCGACCGCGGTGAGGGCTGGACATTGCCTCGACCCCCAATCCCTCATCCCGGCTGTCACTCGACCCTTGATGCACACATTGACACCTGTCCTGGTCAGGGTTCCCGCGACCCTATCCTGTGATCCTGACCTCTGACAGCTGGACTCTGATCTTGATTACAACTCCTAACCCCAACCGCAACTTGGCCCGGACCAGTGAGCACAGTCCTCGACCGTGATGTCATTCCTGGCCATGATCCTGACCACGGACATGGATGCTGACCTTTAGCTAATCATGACCCTACTCCTGACCCTGACCTGAACTATAACCTGAACTCCCTTGACTTCGCAGTGACCCAGAGCTTGGCTGAAGCGGGCAGGGACCGCGAGGACATCCGCAGTGAGCTGTTCAGGGCCCTGGAGGCCGTCCGGCTGGGGAACAGTGAGCAAGACAGAGGGGAGAGAGGGAGGGGACAAGTGGACCCTACCTGCGTGCCTCGGGGTTCCTTGATCAGCCCCGTCCTGCCCCTTGACCTTGGCCTGTTCTCTGCGCCTCCGCCCCTAGACCTCGGGGGTCCACCTCCCCGGCCCCCCGGTTTTTTCCGTCTGCTCTACCAGGGAGCAGTTCACGTCCTTGACTTTCGCCACCCCACAGGCTCCTGTGAGGAGTGCCCCGCATCATGGCTGCCCTTCCAGGGCTCCTGCTACCTTTTCTCCGTCCAGCGGGCCACGTGGGAGGAGTCGCAGGGCAACTGCGCGGGCGCAGGCGCCCACTTGGTGATTGTCGGGGACCTGGATGAGCAGGTGCGCAGCCCCCCGCGGCCCCAGGCGGGGGGCGGGATTCACCTGAGGGGGCGTGGCCCGGGGAGAGGGGCGAGGCCGACTCAGCGGGCTCGCTCTCATTTCCCCGCGCAGGGCTTCCTGAGTCGGAACACGCGAGGCCGCGGTTACTGGCTGGGCCTGAGGGCGGTGCGCCGCGCGCGCAAGATCCAGGGCTACCAGTGGGTAGACGGAGTCCCGCTCAGCTTCAGGTGAGGGAAGGGACTTGGGGAGAGGGACAGGCCAGGCCCTACGGGAGGTGCTTTGGCCCGATCTCAGGCACCCGGTTGGGATGGGCAGGCCAGACCCCCAGGACCTGGCTGAGGGTTAAATTCCGGGAGTTAGAAAGTGATATCCCAGGTGCATGCTCAAATTAGACCCTCAGGGTGTCTAGGTTAGACCCAAGCAATAAACAGGGTAGATCCTCAGGGCTGGACGCCAGGCCCATCCTGACTCCCAGAAACACCCCCGACAAACCTCTGCAGCCACTGGAACGTGGGGGAGCCCAATGACTCTATGGGGCGTGAGGACTGCGCTATGATGCTACGCACAGGGATGTGGAACGACGCACCGTGCGACAACGAGAGGGACAACTGGATCTGTGAGAAGAGGCGCAGCTGCTGACCCCGCCCAGTGCCCGCAAGCCGCACCCCGAGGGCGATCGCCTGAGCTGTTCACCGTCCTGGCGCCGCCCACCGCCATTGATTTTTTTTCCCCCTCCACCCATGACTACTGAGAACCGTCCCACCCAACCCAGGCAGGTACGGGCACTGGGACCTCCACTCCAACCTCACCAGGAGCCCTCACACAGACATAACCAGGCCTCCACCCCCACCCAAATCCCGGCTCAGCCGGTCCACGGACCCCACCTCTCTCCTCGCTAACCAAAACAAGGCAACTCAGGGATGGAGCTGTTTGGTTTTATTGCATTCTTCCCCCGGACTGGGAGGCATCACAGATAGGGGTTTTGGGAGCTGTCTTCGCAGCCCTAGGATGCATCAATAAATGCTTGAGAAATGAATCTGGGTTCGTGGCTTTGGTGAGCTGTTCTAAGTTTTATCCCGGAGACCCTAATATTAGCCCTGTGAGTGACCCTGGCCTCTCTAAGTGACGTCCGGGCCCTATGATGTCCCAAAGCTCAGTGAGTAACCTGCACTTGGCCAGGATGGCTGTCAGGCCCTAGGCACACAGGAATGACTCAGACCCAGTGCTCCCCCCCCACCCCTTCTGATCTAGCTGGGCACAGGAACAAGGTGACCAGTGACTCAAAGGAGAGAATACACGAATGCGACATGATGCATTTGGAGGAGCCACACCTCCAGGGGAGGAACCATGCTGGAATACTGCAGGGGTGGCCTCTCCTTGAGGATATTGTCACCCCACCATGGAGATCTGACAGTCTGAGAAAAGGCCCTAAGGCAGGTGGGAGTGGGGCTGCCTGAATCTGAGGAGCAGGTCCCTCTGTCTTGGGCACCTAGGTTCTGTGGCCACTGGGTGGAGCGATCAGGAAATACATCCCAGAGAAGATGGACTTTTCGAGAAACAATGGGATTTGCAAGCAGAGGGTGTTGGGATGTGTGAGTATGGCTGAACCCATTTGGGGGGGTGCAGGGTGCACTGAGCCTGGCTTTATCAGTTGGGGACTTTTGATCTGAATTCACCCTGCACTCCCAAAGTTTCCTGCTCCCGTCCTGGAGACCTGGGGGCTCTCCCAGAATTTCCAGTGGAGACAGGTCCAACTGAGGGAAAGGACAGGCTAGCAACCTTTAGTTCTGGGCAGCCCTTTGGGAGACCCCAGGATGCCCAGCCATGAGAGCAGCGACTGAACAGGCAGAAGAGGGAACACCACCCAGACTCCCTGGCCAAGGGAGACCTTCCAGTGAACCCCAATCCTTCTCTGGGTGCTGAACTACTGCAGCCCAGGGCGAGGCACTAACCAGGCCCAGGAGCCACCAGGTCCAGGTGACCTGGACAGATAACATACCTACTGGACTGTTGGCCAGACTGATGGATTTCCAGACAGTCGGCTTGGAGGAGTGTATGAGTTTCCTGGAGCTGCTGTAACAAATGACCACCAGCTTGGTGGCTTAAAAACAACACACATTCTTTTACAGCTATGCAAGGCAGAAGTCCAAAATTAGATTTACTGGGCCAAAATCCAGGTGTCACCAGGGCCAGGCTCCTCTGGAAACTCCAGGGGAGAAACTGTTTCTCTGCCTTTTCTAGCTTCTAGAGCTTCATTCCTCACCTTCCCTGGCTCATGGCCCCTTCTTCCATATTCAAAATCAGTAGGGCAGTATCTAGCTTCACTGATCACATTGCCTTCTTCTGTGTCAAATCTCCCTGGGCCTCCCTTCTTATAAGGATGCTTGTGATTGCAGTTAAGGCCCACCCAGATAATCCAGGATAATCCCCTGTAATACCAATACAACTGTGGCACTAATCACCCTGAGTTAGTGCAGACCCACCCACAGGTTAAAGGTATAGCTCCTAACAAGACTGTCCTCACTGCAGACACGAGCTGCGAGTTTGGGGGTGCCTGTAGGCCACCCACACTTTGGACCAACTGATTCTGACCAACTGATACAAATTCAGAGGATCTCACAATCCCTCTGGTTCCATTATTCACCAGAGTGACTCACAGAACTCAGGAAAGCTCTATAAAGGACACAAATCCATACTAGCCAAATGAAGAGACCCATATGGCGAGGGCCAGAAGGGTCCCAAACACAGAGCTTCTGTGCTCTGTCCCCATGGACTCAGGACATATCCCTTTCCTGGCACGGTGATGTTTTCACCGACCAGGAAGCTCCTCTGAGCGTTGGTGTCCAGAGTTTTCATTGGGATTTCATCTTGAAGGTGTGGTTGATTGAATCAGTGGCTACACGATTGCACTCCATCTCCAGCCCTCCTCCCCTCCATGGAGGTCCAGTGGTTGAAGGTCCCACACCTCCTGGTTGGTTGTCCTGGTATGACCAACCCCCACCCTGAGCCATCTCCTCAGTATAACTCAGGTATGGTCCAAGGGGCCCCCACGAATGACAAAGACACTCCAAGCACTCGGGAAATCCCAAAGGTATAGATGATGCCTGCCAGGAGCAGGGGACAAAGACTCGCCAGATTCTTTAATATCTACATCTTCCCACCTCTAAATTCTTAGTCACCTCTGCAAAATCTTTGTTGCCATATAAGATGACAGTCAAGGTTCCAGGGATTAGGACGTGGATATCTTTAGGGACCACTACACAGCCTCACACAAGACATGACCAGCTGACAAACAGGTGCCTCACAGTGGGGGCGGCAGCCAGAACACCTGTCTGGTGCCTACATGCTTGGTGAGTTGGGTTAATGATGGTCTGGAGAACCACAGATTGTAGTCTAACTTACTGGCAATCGGGTGGAGACCCCTGGCCAACTGAAGAGCAACAGAGAAAGACTGACAGCCCACAGTCGGACTTTAAGTCTGGCTGACACCCTCAATGGTTGTCAATGCAGTGATGGATGCCCAGCAGCACAGGTGGGCAGAGAGGCCCAGGTGTCTCTCCTGGGAATGAAGCTGAGTGAATGCTGGCTGTGGTGGGGGCAGAAGGAGGAGACCCTAGAGTTAAGCGGGAGTTTCCCTGGGATATTTCAAAGACCTAGCTCAGACACTGGGGTCTGGGGTCTGAGAGAGCCCTGGGCAGGAGCTCAGAGAGCAAGATAACTGGCCTCGAGACCCCATCCTGTCCCCCACCATCTGCCATGCCTACTTCTGGTCAGCTCACATCCCCGCGGCCAAGGGCTAGCCCGTCAACATTGAGTCAGTACACAAAGACCCTGCATGAGAGGGTCAGGGTCAAGTTCCTCATCTTTGACTTCTTGGTCCCAGGCCCTCCCTCCTCCACGATTCAACCTCCCTGGGAAGAAAGGCATCCCAGGAACCTAACACTCATCCCAGAACAGACACTGACTTTTGTTTTCCTGGAGAATCGGTCTTGCCAGAAAGACTGTATTCCAAAGCTGGTACAGTCAGGGGCCTGAATACGGAGAAGTCCTGTGATGTTTCCCCCAAGAGAGTGGCTGGGCCGGGTCAGCAGTCTTAAAGACAGACCTCCTTTCCTGGAGACCCCAGAAAGCACCCCATAATAGATCTGAAATATACCTGTAATATGCCTGGGACACAACAGCAATTGCCAAGAACACCACAACAGGCCTGTCGTAGGCAGAATAACGGTCCGCCAAAGATGTCCATGTCCTAATCCCCTGAGCCTATGAATATGTCACCTTACACAGCAATAGGGACTTTGCAAATGTGATTAAAGTAAGGGCCTTGAGGTGAGGAGATTATCCTGGGCTATCCAGGTGGGCTCAACGTAATCACAAGGGTCTCAAATAAATAAATAAAATCTTAAAAAAAAAAAAAACCCTAATGTAAGCTATGGACTCTGGCTGGTAATGACATGTGAATGTTAAGTTCATCAATTGTAACAAAGGTGCCCCTCTGGTGGGGGATGTTGATAACGGGGCAGGCGGGGGGTATATGGGAAATCTCTGTATCTTCTGCTCAATTTTGCTGTGAAGCTAAAACTGCTCTTAAAAAAGTAATATCTTGGGGCGCCTGGGTGGCTCAGTCGGTTAAGCGACTGCCTTCGGCTCAGGTCATGATCCTGGAGTCCCGGGATCGAGTCCCGCATCGGGCTCCCTGCTCGGCAGGGAGTCTGCTTCTCCCTCTGACCCTCCTCCCTCTCATGCTCTCTGTCTCTCATTCTCTCTGTCTCAAATAAATAAATAAAAATCTTTAAAAAAAAAAAAAAAAAAAGTAATATCTTAACCTCCCCATCCCCCCAAAAGGACAAACAAACAATTCTCCCCAAGAGCCTCAAGAACAACGCCTCTCTGCTGACTCCTTGGCTTTAGCCCAGAGAGCCTCGTGTCAGGCATCTGACTTCCAGAACTGTGAGATAACAAATTTGTGCTGTTTTAAGCCACCAAGTTTGAGGTCATTTGTCGCCACCGCCACCAGGGACTAATATAGGAGCTTCCCCAGAGCTCACCCACAAGGCAGCAGTAACCACTTACGGCATAGCAGCCGTCTGTGATAATCCTGTCACATACCTTCCCGTGTCTGCCGGGGCCTATACACCCACATAGAAGTATCTCAACTCGGGGTGCCTGGGTGGTTCAGTCGTTAAGCGTCTGCCTTCAGCTCAGGTCATGATCCCAGAGTCCTGGGATCCAGCCCCGCGTCGGGCTCCCTGCTCAGCGGAAGCCTGCTTCTCCCTCTCCCACTCCCCCTGCTTGTGTTCCCTCTCTCACTGTGTCTCTCTCTGTCAAATAAATAAATAAAATCTTAAAAAAAAAAAAAAAGGAATTCCCACTCTATTAAAAAAAAAAGTATCTCAACTCAACACAAGCCCCTGGAAACTGCCGTAATAAACTTTAACACCCATAACATGGCAGCCACTGCTTGAGATCCAACTGTAACCTCCTGTCCCCTGATAATACACACGTGTCGCTTACCTCAACTAGGGTGCCCATATGTCTCCGTGAGTCTCCAGCAGTCCTGGCTTGCACGGGCTCCGGGTATAATTCTTTGTTTAAGAGATCATTTTAGGGGTGCCTGGGTGGCTCAGTCGGTTGAGCACCTGCCCTCGGCTCAGGTCATGATCCTGGAGTCCTGGGATCGAGTCCCACATCGGGCTCCCTGCTCGGCGGGAAGCCTGCTTCTCCCTCTCCCACTCCCCCTGCTTGTGTTCCTGCTCTCGCTGTCTCTCTCTCTGTCAAATAAATAAATAAAATATATAAAAAAAGAGAGAGATCATTTTTAAAAATCAACTTTATTCAGGTATAATTTATATACACCCCATAATAGATCTGAAATATACCTGTAATGTGCCTGGGAAACAACAGCAATTGCCAAGAACACCACAACAGGCCTGTCGTAGGCAGAATAACGGTCCCCCAAACATGTCCATGTCCTAATCCCCTGAGCCTATGAATATGTCACCTTACACAGCAATAGGGACTTTGCAAATGTGATTAAAGTAAGGGCCTTGAGGTGGATTATATATAATGTATTGAGGTATAATTTATATGCAATATACATTATATACAATATATACAGTAAAATGCACCAGTTTATCACACCCATTAGGATGATGTCTATCAGAAACAACAACAACAAAATAACGGGTGTTGCCAAGCAGTGGAAAAACTGGAACGCCCACGTATTGCTGGTAAGAATGTGTAATGGCCCAGCTGCTGTGGAAAACAGTATGGCGGGTCCTTAAAAAATTCGGAACAGAGGGGCGCCTGGGTGGCTCAGTCGGTTAAGCAGCTGCCTTCAGCTCAGGTCATGATCTCAGGGTCCTGGGATCGAGCCCCACATCAGGCTCCTTGGCTCAGCGGGGAGTCTGCTTCTCCCTCTCCCTCTGCTGTTTCCCCCACTTGTCTCTCTGGCTCTCTCTCTTTCTGTGTCAAATAAATAAAATCTTAAAAAAAAAAAAATTGGAACAGAATTACCATGTGATCCAACAATCCCACCCCAACCCAAGTGTCCAATGGCAGATGAATAGATAAACAAAATGGGGTCCATGCATACAATGGACTATGATTCAGCCTGAAAAAGGAAGGACCCCGAAGACATTATGCTCAGTGACATAAACCAGTCACAAAAGGACAAATACTGGATTATTTCACTCACGTGAGGTATCTAGAGTAGTCCAACTCATAGAAACAAAAAGTAGTGGTGATGGCCAGAACCCTGTGGGAGGGAGAAATGAGCAGTTGTTTGTTTAATGAGGATAGAGTTTCAGTGTTACAAGATGAAAATATTCTAGAGATTGGTTGCACAACCCCATGAATACACTTAACGCTAATGAATCAGACACTGAAAAATAGCTAAGATGTAAATTTTTACATTAAGTACATTTTATACCATGGTTAACATTTTAAAAATGTAATGCACCCATTTCAGGCTTACGATTCCATGAGTTTTCAGAAATGTATCACCACCACATTGTGGATATAGAACATTTCCACCGTCCCCTAAAATTTCTTCTCCACCACCTACCCCAGGCCACTACTGCTCTGTTTTCCATCACTATTCACTAGACTTGCTTTTTCTGGATGTCATCTGAATCGAATCATACAGTATGTAGCCTTTTTTATTTTTTTAAAGATTTTTTATTTATGGGACGCCTGGGTGGCTCAGTCGGTTAAGCGGCTGCCTTCGGCCCGGGTCATGATCCCAGCGTCCTGGGATCAAGTCCTGCATCGGGCTCCTTGCTCAGCGGGGAGCCTCCTTCTCCCTCTCTCTCCCTCTGCTTGTGCTCTCTCTGTCAAATAAATAAAAATCCTAAAAAAAAAAAAGATTTTTTATTTATTCATTTGAGATAGAGTGAGCGAGAGAGAGGGAGAGCGGGGAGGTGAAGCAGAAGGGGAGGGAGAAGCAGACTCTCCACTGAGCAGGGAGCACAAATGGGGCTCAATCCCAGGACCCTGGGATCGTGACTTGAGCTGAAAGCAGACGCTTAACCAACTGAGCCACCCAGGTGCCCCCACACAGTATGTAGTCTTTTGTGCCTCAATCAGCAATGTCTTGGGACTCCCGCTGCTTGGGGAGGGTATTTTTGACCCAGGAAAGACTTCAGCAGTTCTAGAGCCAGATGGAAGAGCTTATCTAGACAAGAGCAAGAGGGGAGGAAATGATGCTGGAAGTTGAAACAGATAAAGGGGGGAAAGTGGGAAGCTGGTGGTAACACGTGCCTGATAATACATGTTCTCATGGGAAGATAAGACTTGGGGCGCTGGGAAGCTGGAGGTGGGGGGGGGTCTCTGCTATTTGGAATAACAGCCCCTGAACCAAGACCAGGAGGAGGTTGGTAAGAGAAGCTGAAGAGAAGGAGTCATATCAAGTCTCTTGTGAGCAAGGAGCAATTTCTTTCATTCATTCATTAATCATTCATTCATTCAATGCAATTATTTCCCCATCCACAAACATTTCTCAGCATTTATTATATTCCAGGCACTGGAATGTCAATGGAGAACAAGAGGTCAGTGTCTCTGGACACAGAAGAATCTGGAGAACTGCAGCCATTTGCAATAGACTTTATTAGCCCGTGTGTACGAAATGCTATCACAGGCAAAACTACTCTAGGGTAGAAAAAATGTGGGAACAATGACTGCCTGGGGGCAGAGGCAGGGGTTGCCTGGGAAGAGCCATGAAAGAACTTTCTAGAGGCATGGCTATGTTCTGGTATCTTGATAGAGATTTGGGTTACACAGGGGAATGCATTTGTCAAAGCTCAAAGAGAACACACTTGGGATTTGCACATTTTATTCTATTTTACTCAAAAGGAAAAAAAGTAAGGAGAGTGGCAAAAAATTTTGGACTCCAGTTCATGTTTTCTGGGCTGGAGTATTAGGGGGAAATGAACTAACGTCTGTAACTTACTTTGAAATGCATAAAAATGTAAGATGGATTAAAAGGTGGATGGATGAATTGATTGTAATATACTGATTCTAGAATCTAGGAATGGGTTTTTCATTCTTAAACTCAATTTTTCTATATGCTTGAAAATTGTCATAATGAAATGTTGGGGTTCAGGTTGTGGTTGGTGCCTTTCTGGGGCTCACAGTCTGGTGGGGAGAAGAGCGGGTGATGAGGAGGGATAGAAGATGGTATGCTCACATGATGAGGTTGGAGGTAGAACATTCTGGAAAAGCAATCCCCCATCCCCTGCACTTCTAGTCTGAGGGGGGAGGAGGGGGAGAGAAATGAGGGTCTGCCTTAGAGAGGCCAAGGGGGCTTGTGCTGGGAAGGAGGGAGTGGGGGGGTGGAGGGACCCCCTCTGATCCTTTCCCAATGAGTGTACCCCCCAACAGCCCCCTGAGTGACCACATGACCCCACTTTCTGGGGCTGAGTCAGCAAGTCAGTGGTGACCTTGAAGCCCAGCCAGGTTTCCCGGACAGACCAGCCCCATCCATTACCCCACTTTCCAAGGAAATGGCCTTGTGACAGAATGGCTTGTTCTTTCCAAACTCCCAGCTCCCTCCCCCAGATCCCAGGAAACCCCCTGAGATCCCAAGGCCTCTTACCAGGTTGGCTGAGGTGTCCGGGGAGGGCTCCCAAGGTAGGACAGGGCACAGTTTCCTCCTCAATCCCCCCACCCTCACCCTCTTGTCCCTAGATCCAGACACAGATGGCTCGAGTGGGCTAACTTGGCAGATGCCAACAGAAAGCCCAGAGTCCAAACCCAAAACCTGTGCTTGCCACTTCCTCACTGGGTAAACCTGGGCACGTGATTTTGCTTCTTTGCACCTTTGATTTTGCATCCCTCAAACGGGATAATAATAACACCAGCATTTTAGGGGTTTGTGGTCAACTGAATAATGGCTCCCAAAAGGTGTCCCTGTCCCAATCCCAGGAACCTGTGAATATATAACCTTATATGGGGAAAGGGACTTTGCAGATGGGATTAATTCAATCAAGAATCTGGAGATGGAGGTGATCCTAGATTTTCCAGGTGAGCCCAATGTCATCATCACAAGGGTCCTTAGAAGAGGGAGGCAGAAAGATCAGACAGAGTCCAAGAAGGAGATAAGACAACAGAAGCAGAGCCAGAGAGAGACTAGAAGATGCTCTGTTGCCGACTTGAAAGCTGGGGGTAGGGGCCACAGGCCAAGGAATGCGGGCGCCTGCAGAAGCTGAAAAAAATCAAGGAAACAGATTCGCCCCTTGGGTTTCTAGGAGCACAGCCTGGTGGATGCCTCGATTTTAGCCCAGGGAGACCCTATCGGACTTCTGACCTCCAGATCTGTAAGATAAGACATTTACCTCGTGGAAAGCTATCACGTGTGTGGTAGTTCTGCACAGCGGTCATAGGAAGCTCATACGGCCTGATGCCTGTGGAGAAATTACTGTGTGCCCAGGCCTCCTGGAGGGACACAGACCAGGGACTCCAGGACACAGCCCCCCCCCCCCCCCCCGCCCGCCCCGCCGCCCTCCTGAGCTCATGGTCCAGCAAACTAGACACATCCACGCACAGAAAGCAGGTCGTAGAGACGGGTAAAGGGGTGACTGAGGGGCTAGGGGCCACCTTAGCCAAGGTCACTTCGGCCAGAGAGCAGACACCTGGAAGACAAAGAAGGGCCTCGGAGCTCCAAACCCAGAAAAGCCCGAGGGTGTGGCTGGAGCCAAGCAAAAGGGGAACAGTGCGGGGGGGAAGGCGCCAGCCACACAGGGCCTTGCTGGCTGCGGGGAATTGGGGTTTTTTCTAAGAGCCCTTGTGGGGCCAGGCGTGGGGGTGAAAGACGGGAGAGACGCGGCAGGAAATAGCGCTCCCGGGGCTCCCGTGCTCCCGTGCATTGTGGGCTTCTCTCCGTTCGGCGTCGGGCGGAAGGCTTTATGCACACGAGGATCTACGTGGGAGTATTTACAGATGGGGAAACTGAGGCCCGTGAGGATAGAGTCACCCAGGGAAAGGGGCTGGAGCTGGAACTCCGCCTGCCTTCTCCGTCTCCCACCCAGTGTGTGTGGGCGGAGGTGCCACGGGGGGGGGGGGGGGTGACCAGGTGTGTCCAGTAGGGGGCAGCACGCCTCCTGAGCCGGGCGACCTGAAGCACCTGCGCGCAGACCTGCCCGATGGAGTAGAAAAAAACACAAGATCTAGACCAACGTTCTCTGGGGCTGGGGTCCTGGGTCTTTGAGGGAGGGGCCTGGGGACCTGGATTCGTGGGTCTCTAAGGGCTGGGAGGGGGTCTCTGAGGGGCTGGGGACCTGGGGCCTGGATTCCTAGGTCTCCAGGAGGGTGAGAGCATGGGTTCTTGAGGGTGGAGTCTGGATCTCTGAGGGGCTGGGAGCCATCCTCCGGCCTGGTCCCCCCCACAATCCCCTATCCCCTCAGAGAACCGTGGGCATTGTCAGAGAGAAATCCCCGAATCTCCCAGTGCAGGCCTGGAATGTTCTCAGGATTCCTGGGATGGGATGGCTCAGCCCCCTGGACCCTGGGGTGTGCTGGGATCTGGGGGGTGGTGTGGAGGTGTGGGCAGTGGGCTTGGGAGGCCCTTCTGAAGAAAGGATGTGGACAAGCCAGCTTCTGTACCCCCTCATCGTAAGCCCCCCTCCAACATCTCCCTCCATCCCCACAACACACAGGAACAAAACCAGCTGGCTTGCAGACCCCAAGGCTCCAGGAGGGTGAAAATGCAGAACCAGCCTTTTCCCATTTCAAACTGGCCTTCCCTCTTCCTGTTGACAAACTTGCTGCCTGGGTGGGGGTCGGGAAGGGGAGTCAGGAGGGGTGTGAGTGAGGCAGTGTATGTGACTGGGAGCTCCGGGCTAGTCCTCTGGCCCCCCCAGGAAAGGCCCCCCCGCCCCCGTTCCTGCCCATTTAATGTCGGAGCTCAGGGCTGCAGAAAGGGGGGTGCAGAGGACCATGGGGAGAGCGAATGAAAGGGCACATGAACAGATGAAGCTCAGGTGATGGGGCTGAGCTCAAGACAGAGATGTGGGAAGTCAGCAGGGATTGCGGGTGATTGAAGTCAAGGGCTTGTGGAGAGGCAGGGAGAAGTCCCTGAGGGGAAACTGAGGCACGCATGGGCGGGGCAGGAGAGCAGAGGCAAACAGGAGGGCTGTTCGTGGAGGAGAGCTGCTTTTTTCCATCAGCCTCTCCTTCGGAAACAGCCTGCCGAGGACCTTTGTGCGTGTCTTTGAGACTGTGTGTGTCCCTGTGTGTCTGGGTATTTTGTTTCTGTGCGTTTATGTGTGTGTGTGTACGTGTGATCGTGTTCCGTGTGACTCTGTGCACACTGGGTGTGTCTACCTTGGATCTGTGTGGTGTCCATATCTGTGTGTCCTTATTCTGTGTGTCGTTTATGTGTACTGGTGTGTTTCTCTGTGTACTTGTCTGCGTCTCTGTTTATCTGTGTATGTGTTTGTTCTGTGTGTCTGCAGTTTTATTGAGTTGCATCTGTGTGCGTGTGGATGTTGATTTGTGGTTCGGTTGTGCCGCGTGGTCTTTATCTTTGTGGATGTGGTGTGTGGGTGGTTTGGTGTCGTCTGCCTCTGTGGTTGGAGCGTGTTGTGTTTGTGTGAATCTCGGCATGTGTCTCTGCAGATGACGTCACATCACCTCGTGTGTGTGCATCTGTGTGGCTGCGTGTTGGGGGCCCCCCACCCCTGTATCCCTCACTCTACTGAGTCACAGACGCTGTCACTTGGGCCCAACCCTCGGTTCTTCAGAATTCCCACTTTGCAGGAGCACTGGGGTCCTACAAGAGGTTATGAGGCTTCCTTCCGTGCCTGTCAGGAGAGGATCAGGACTACGGGGCTTCCAAGGTCCAAAGTCCAGTGCCCTCCTCCTGAGGGGAAGCTGAGACCCAAAAAGGGGAAGCCACGTGGCCAAGGTCAGGAGAGGCTGCAGGGTAGCCCCTCTCTGAGACCTGGGGCCCCCAGGGTGAGCACCGTGTGAATTTCCCCTGGCCAGGAGGGGGCAGGGCACCAGCTCAAGGCTTTGAGGTTGCAAAGCCCCAGGGGAGGACCTCTGGCAGCTGAAACATTGAGGAGAAAACTCCAGCTGCCCCAGAGGGGTCTGCTCAGACGTCACCTCATGCGCCCCGGGTTCAGAACCCTCCAGTCTAAACTAGCTCTTCCCCAGGTACCCTAACCCTGCTTTCCACCCCCTAAAACTATCCCACGGATTTGTGAATTTTAAACTTTGTTTTTACGCTGCATCCTGGATGAACCTTGAGGACATTATGCTGAGTGAAATAAGCCAGACATAGAAGGACACATCCCGCAGGACCCCACTCCCAGGAGGTCCCCGGAGGAGTCCTGTCCACAGAGACAGAGAGGAGAGGGTGGGAGCCAGGGCTGGGGCAGGGGGTGGGGAGTCCGTGCTTCATGGGGACAGAGTCTCCATTTGGGGAGATGGAAAGTTCTGGAGATGGATGGTGGGGGTGGTTGCACAACGTCCTTATTGCCACTGGAAATGACAAAATGGTAAATTTTATATGATATACATTTTATCACAATGAAAAAACAAAATCTCCCTCACAAGAACTGGGACTTCATCTTGTTCCCAGAACCTGGCACACGGTAGGTGCTCAAGTCATGGTTGTTGAGCAGACCAAAGAGGAAAAGAGGTCATTGGTCCACAGCAGATGGAGAGATAGAAGGAGACAGAGGGAAGGCGTGTTGAAGCCTGAAGCCAGAACCTTCTCCTTTGTCTATAAATCATGCTTTGAAGCAGTGGTTCTCAACTGGGGGTGATTCTGCACCCCCGCCAGGAGGCGTTAAGTGATGGTGGAGACATTTTTGGCTGTCATGACTAGGTGGAAGGGGGACAGCCATTGGCAGCTAGTGGATGGAGGCCAGGGATGCTGCTAAAGATCCTGCAATGTACAGGACAGCCCCCCCACAGCAAGGAATCATCCGGCCCCAATGCCAACAGAGCTGAGAATGAGAAACCCAGTTTTAGAGGCACCTCCTCCTGCAAGCCCTCCTGGATTGACACACCCCCTTCCTTTCTCCCTTTTGCAACACCAGGAGAGATTGATCAGGTGGGGTGAGCCCAGGGCTGTGCCACCAGGATGGGGTCAAGGTCAGAGTGGAAATGTTCCTTCATCACATTTGCTTTGGACGCGGGGCCCTGTCCCAGGTGCTGAGGGTCTAAGTTAAGTGGGGTGGATGCGGCTCCTCCTCAGCACAGAGCACAGGTGAGGGGCGTTGGGGAGCAGAACATCCTTGGGGGTGAGTCGGGGTCGAGCAGGGTCAGGGCTGGGGCTGGGGTGGGAACCCGCCTGAGGATCGTTTATGGTTGTTGCCGGACCCCTGACTCATTCCTATGGATCCAGGTCTGTGATGAGCGAAGGGGCTGCCCCAGGCTAAAGGATCCCAAACCTGAAAGAAGAACTGACACCCTCAGATCGGGGCCCACATCCGCACAGTTTCCTGTTTTTCCCTTAAAGTGAACAGAGCGGTGGGTTGATACCACAGAAAGGAAGAGGGAGGGGTCAATCGCATGACAGCGTTGTTTTTAAGATTTTATGTTTTTTTTAAGATTTTATGTATTTGTTTGACATAGAGAGAGATCACAAGCAGGAGGAGAGGGAGAGGGAGAAGCAGGCTTCCGGCTGAGCAGAGAGCCTGATGTGGGGCTCGATCCCAGGACCCCGGGATCATGACCCGAGCCAGAGGCAGAAGCTTAACCGACTGAGCCACCCACGTGCCCCAGGATGGTCATTTTAAGTAGGGAAGAGAGTTGTCAGGTGGGCAACAGAGAGAGAGGTCACTGGGGCTAGACATAAGGCAGCAGGTCCGTGATGAGCGAAGGGGCTCCTTCGCTCCCCCCCCAAGTAGGGGAGTGGAGATTTCACCCCCAAAGCATCGTCTTGTCTAAGCTGAGTCTTGGCAGGGACCCAGTATCACAGGAGCTGCTCTGCCCCCCAGAAGGGCACGGTGGGGATAGTGGGCAGCAGTGTGGACGGGGGCCCGAGCACAGGGCCTGCAGAGCTCCCAGAAGCTCAAAAACACCAAACTGCTTCCCCACCCCATCCTCCATTCATCATCCCCTACCCCATCCTGTGTCTTCACAGCGACCCAACAAGGAGTGTTCCCAAACTTTCTCCTCCTCCTTCCTTCCTGTGTCCTCATCACTAGGACAGCCCCATTGTCCATCAAGGACTCCAGCTGAGACCCAGTCAATTTTTACAGCATCTTCTGAGTACCTCCCCCTGCCCACCTCCCCCATTGCCAAGGCCGGTGCCTTCCCAAAACAACCTGCTTCTCTTCATTCCCGCAGCCGCCGCCCCAGACACACCTCCTCCGGCACCTGGGCCAGGTGACAGCTCCCCAGTGTCCCCACCCCCACTTAGCCCCCATGACAACACCCAGGGTCCCCCCACCCAAGCCTCCTGCTGCCTTATGTCTAGCCCCAGTGACCTCTCTCTCTGGTGCCCACCTGACAACTCTCTCCCCTACTTAAAATGACCATCCTGGGGCACGTGGGTGGCTTAGTCGGTTAAGCTTCTGCCTCTGGCTCGGGTCATGATCCCGGGGTCCTGGGATCGAGCCCCACATCAGGCTCTCTGCTCAGCCGGAAGCCTGCTTCTCCCTCTCCCTCTCCTCCTGCTTGTGATCTCTCTCTCTCTCTCTCTCTATGTCAAACAAATAAATAAAATCTTAAAAAAAAAAATAAAATGACAATCCTCTGTCAGTTGGCCAATCATGCAATGGGTCCGAGTCCCCACGATTAGCCCAGATCAAGGTTGAGAGGGACAGTCAGGGGCCCTGAATACACAGCCTCAACCCAACAGTCATTCAGTCAATAGACACGTACTGAGGGCTGCCCTTCGGTGCTGAAAACACAGTGTGATGGACAAGGGAGACATTTCAGCCAGGACCCTCCCTAGCCCAGTCCTGGCTGGGAAGTGGGACACAGGGGCATGGGCGGGTGTCTTCCCATCCAGGGGTGGGGGCTGGGCACGGGGTGTTCTCCAGACAAGACTGGGAAGACGGTTAAGGAACAGAGGATACATTTTCAGGAGGAAGAGCAGGGTGTGAGGTGTCAAGAAGGAGGCCTCATAAATACAAGGCCAGGTGCATGGTGGTTAGAGCAGCAGACTTGGGACCCACGCTGCCTGGGTTCAAATCCTGGCTTTGCCATTTATGAGCTGCGTGGCTTCGGGCAAGTTACCTAACCTCTCTGTGCCCCACATCCTACACCAATAAGGCAGCATGAAGAACAAAGGCGTCTACCTCGCGGAGTGTTTGTGGACATTAAATTGCTGTCCTAGGACACTGGGCACTGAGCCCAGTTTCTGCTGCTACTAAATTCAACCATGTAACGAAACTGTCACTATTTGACCAAGATGTTATGGGATCTCCTGGATCTTTCTAGTCACTTGGGTTCAGTCCCGACTCTACCAGTTACTTCCTGCAGCGCTCCGGGAATGCAGGTTAGCGTCTCTGAACCTGCGTTGGCTCACCTGAGTGACGGAGAGAGCTATTAATAGTATGGACTTTACCGGGTTGTGGGGAGCACCAGGGGAGGCCATGTGTATGATATGGTTAACCAGGTGGTGAGCCCATAATTAGGTCTGTGAAAATAGAATCTGTGGGCGGGGGTGCTTTCAGAAGAAACTCTCTCTCCCAGGTTAAGCTCACCATGGCCTGCGGCCCCACAGGCCTCTCCAGTCAGCCCCGACGGGCTGGGAGAGCGACACGCTCACAACTCAGGTGAGTGCAGGATATGCGTGAGTGTGTGAGAGTGTGTGAGTGTGTGTGCACATAGGTGACCCTCTGTGCGCGTGTGTGTCGGGGCTGGCCCTGGGAAGCGGACAGGGAAGGCTCCCTGGAAGAAGCGACCTCCAGCCTGAGTCTTGAAGGATGCGTTGAGGGGGGGAGTTCTGCATGAAGGAAGGGCGGTGGGCGGTGGGCAGCATGGACGGGATCGCTGGAGGTGCAGGGTCCTGGGTTGGGGAGGCGGAAGTCAGCGCCTGGCATGATTGCAAAGAACAGATGAGCTTGGGGGGTGTGCTGGGGTTGATCGCAGGGGGCCGTGGAGAGCCACGGAAGGCGAAGGCCGGAAGCAGGGCTGGGAACTCTGGTGTTAGATAGAGGGCCTGGCGTCAGGCCTGGTGTCAGGTTACCAGAAGACACCTACCAGGAGGTCTTGCCCCCCCCACCACGTGGTTGAGCAAATAGGCTCCAATGTCACACGTCCTGGGTTCAAGTCCCAGTCCCACCACTGTGTGACATGGACGAATGACTTTTTGGTGCTTCAGTTTCCCCAGCACCCCACCAGTAGGTTAACCGAGCAGAAACTGTGTGCCAGGGCCTCGCACACCGAAACCCCTGGTTGACAGCTGAGCCAACTAGGCCGCGCCTTCAGGGAGAAGCCAGGACTCAGCCTTAGGTCTGTCCAGCGTGGGTTCACGCAGGTTGGGCGGCGGGATGGTGACACCTCTGGCTTCTTCCACGATGGCGAAAGATCCAGTTTGAGCCGCCATTAATCAGAGCCTGGTCACCACACGTCTCCATTTCCCCAAGGCTCAGAGAGGGGAAGTGACTTGCCCAGAGTCATACAGCAAGAGAGACAGCCTATAACCTCAGACAAGAGGCTTGTCTGACCCCCAAACCCACAGTATTTGGCACAGTCTTTAATTTTTTTTTTTTTAAGATTTTATTTATTTGAGAGAGAGAGAATGAGAGACAGAGAGCATGAGAGGGAGGAGGGTCAGAGGGAGAAGCAGACTCCCTGCCGAGCAGGGAGCCCGATGCGGGACTCGATCCTGGGACTCCAGGATCATGACCTGAGCCGAAGGCAGTCGCTTAACCAACTGAGCCACCCAGGCGCCCCTTGGCACAGTCTTTAAAGTCAAGAGACTTTTTAAAGATTTATTTATTTGAGAGAGAGAGACAGCGCACATAAGCTGGGGGAGGGGCTGAGGAAGAGGAAGAGACTCTGAAGCAGACTCCCCGCTGAGCCTGGAGCCCAACTTGGGGCTCCATCTCACAAGCTGAGATCATGACCTGAGCCGAAACCAAGAGTTGGACGCCCACCCGGGCGCCCCAGAGTCAAGAGACTCTAAAGATGCTTTGGGCACGTTGGCAAAGGAGGAAACTGAGGTCTGGTGGCAGAGATTCTGCACCTCCCAGCATGACCGGGCACACAGTAGATGCCTCATAAGTGTTTAGGATCTGAGGACCCACTGTGGGCATAGGGCACCTCGCTGAAAGCCTCACACACATTGTTATCTCATTTGATCCTACCACGATCTCCTGAGTTGGATGCGATCATCATTCCCGTTTTCTAGAGGGGAAACTGAGGCTCAGAAAGATGGAGTCCCAGGCCAAGGTTGCACAGGCAGCAATAGTAACAAGCTGATTCTATTTGTGGTGCTATGTGCCGGGCCTTGTTCAGAGCACTTTACATATTCATGAGGAGCACATCACCGCCCTTGGGCATAGGTATTATTAACATTGGCATTTTATGGATGAGGAAGTTGGACGAATGACTTTCTTGCCGCGTTTATCAAGCACTTGCTGTGTACCTTGCATGTGCTGGACTCCGGGGTGCCCACCTCTGGTCTCAGGCCTGTGACCTTCCAAACCAGCTGCATCTCCCAGTTAAATGCAACACTGACTCCTGGCCATGGACTAAACAAAATCAGCCAATGGTCACTGAGCTCCTCAGGTCCCACATGCTGTCCGGAGCCTGACATCTACCCTTCCTGCTCGTTAGAACCCAGATCCCGGCCGGAGCTATT
Source organism: Mirounga angustirostris (assembly GCF_029215605.1). NCBI lineage: Eukaryota > Metazoa > Chordata > Mammalia > Carnivora > Phocidae > Mirounga > Mirounga angustirostris. The sequence continues at coordinate 210,022,365 of NW_026991709.1, read as the reverse complement.
ACCTGTTAAGTAGACTGCTTTGTCTGGTGGTGAGCAGCCTGTCACTGGGAGAATCCAAGCAAGACTGCCATGGAAGAGCATTCGTACTCAGGTGAGAGGAGTCTCTGGTGCTGACACTGGCAAAACCAAGCACCTGACCTCCTACCTTTTACCCAGGAGAGGAGAGGGGCTCCTGGGTCTCTCTCTGGGAAGAAGCCCCAGCCAGGGGCCAGGGGGAGGTGAGCCCAGACTGGCCTTCTGGGCACAGAGCCAGGAAGGAGAGGGAAGCCACAGAACCCTCCCTTCCCTGACTCAACGCCCTCCAACAAAAAACCCCACTTTAGCTGGGGTGCTGGGAGCCGGATAGAATTAGAAGCCAAGTAGAACGGGGACTCAGAACAAGGGGAATTCGGCGTGATGAATCCTCACAGCCAGGATGAGGGGAGGGGGCCCAGACCCAAGGTGGGGCCACAAGGTAGGGATTGGGGTGAGGCCCCCGGGGGGTCTGACATCCAGGGAAAAGGCTGGGGAAGAGCTCGGATATTGAGGAAGAACTGAAAGCCGATGTGCTGAGTTTGGGCCAGGCCCACGGTGAGGGCTGGGGGTCCAAGGTGAGGGAAGACCCAGCTTTCTGGGCATGAGGCTGGAGATCGAGCATGGGCGTGTGAGGGGGTAACTGAACCCATAAAAGGGAAGAGGACCACGGGTGAGAGCTGGGTGGGGGTTGGCCATCTGATGAGGGGCCGTGGAGGAAGGGTCTCAGCTCCTGGTCCTGGGCGCATCTTTCTGGACAGTGACCTGGCCCCCAGTCAGGCTTGCTGACCACTGGGGTGTGGGCAGAAGGAGTGACCGACGTGGGCTGGACGGTGGGAGGGACAGAGTCGGAGAGGCATGCATGCAGAGGGGGACAAAGTCCGGGGGTGGGGTGCTCGCTGGTGGGTACGACAGACAGCAGGGAAGGCGTGCAGAGGAGGCGGGGGGTCCCCTGAGACGACTGCGTTAGTGTGGGCTCTGGACGGGCTCCCGGGACTTAGGGGCTCTGGGTGATGGGGAGACAGGCAGCTGAAGCCCAGTCTCAACCTTCCCCCTCTGGTGCTCTCCCCAGACCCAGCAGAGTTCCCAAAGTTTTCCAGACGGCGGCGATGCTGTGGGCAGGGGGTGCGGCTGATGCTGGTGGGGCTGGCGACCATCCTGCTGTGGGCTGGGCTGCTGACCCTGCTTCTCTTCTGGCGTGAGGATACCCCCAGCCCCATGCGGTCTCCCTCTTGTGTTCCCTCCCAGAAGCCCACTTTCCGACCCCGGGGAGCCCAACACACTCCTTGGAGTCCAATTTTCCCACCGTGTCTCCCGCCTTGTCCTCACCGGCCCCCTCCCAAGCCCCTTCTGCCCACCCCGTCCAGCACCCCTGGCTCCCGCCCTTCCCACACCTCCCACACAGTATGCCCAAGGCCTTCAACCCCAGCTGACAGGTGGGCTGGGGGGGGGCGCACCTGGAAACCCGTCTTCTCCCCTTCTCTTCTCTCCTCCCCAGACTGGGACACTGTGCAGAATCTGAAACAGCTAGAAGTAACCGCTGCCCGGAACGGTATGGAGGGGCCGAGGCGGGGGAGGGGGTCTCTTGTCCTGCTTCTGCCACTGACCACTGTGGGACATGGGAGAAGGGCTGGGCTCCAGTGTCCCCCCCGCCCCCGCCCCAGAACTGAGGGTCAGCCTGCATTTCCCCCTCCCCTGGGGGTGAAAACCCAGAGACTCTTGGAGGGGAGGGGGCGCTGAGAAGTGCCTGATGGAATGCTACATAATTGCTCCAGGCCTCAGTTCCCTCACCTGCAAAATGGGCATCATTTCAGGGCTATCGAGGCAGAAACAAGCTAAGCCTGTGAAGCACTTAGACCCTTGTCCAGTGAGCTTTCAAGAAATGCCTGTTGCATTTACGTTTCCTTCTGGGTGGGGGAGGGACAGGTGTTCATTCTATTCTGGCCTGCATTTTCCTGAGTACTCTTGCCCCAAAAATGAAAAACGAAAAGCTTCAGGCCCTGTGACCATGTGAGGGGTTCCTGCACTTGGGGCCAGGGGAGGGGGAGGGGAGCGCTTCAGGAACCTGCCTTCCTGGCTCCTAAAGACACATCTCCTCTCCTGCCACCCCAGTCTCTCGGGTTGCCAAGGACTTGGAAAGACACAACGGGGACCAGATGGCCCAGAAAGCCCAGGGTAAGGGATGTCAGCTCGGGTCTAGGAGGAGGAGAGGGGTGGGGGTGGGGAAACCTGGATTAACTTGTGGGCACAGTGCACTAGACCACCTGTGAACTACAAAATGAGCAGGTGACCCTGAAGACATGGGGGGTGGGGGGGATGGGAGACTGGGGAGGGCCCTGAGGACTGGCTTACCACTGAGCCCCCTCCCCTGCAACCAGATGCCCAGGTGTCACAGAGCATGGAGGAAATCCAAGCTGAACAGAAGAGAATGAAAGCTCAGGGTGAGAAATTGGGAGGGGGGGGAGTCCTAGAGCTGGGAGGGACCAGTGGCTGGGGGTTCTGGACTCCCAACCCTCACACCAGCCCACCCCCATCAGACTCTGAGCTCTCCCGGAGCCTGGATGGACTTCGTTCGGACCTGAGCAACCTCAAGTCCCTGAGTGAGCCTTGGGAGGGGATGCGGGGGTGGGTGGGGGGCGTTGCAAGTTTGTCTCTGACCACTGTCCCCCACCCAATCACCCAAGGCTTGAACGAGAGACACACAGCCTTACGTTCACTGGAAAGGCTCCAGGAGGAGGTGGTGAAGCTGTGGATAGAGCTACACACATCCAACGGTGAGTTGGTGTGTTGGGACATGTGTTTATCAACACAGTTGTGTGGTGATGTGCATTTGAATGTGTGGTAGATGTGTGCACGTGACAACGTGGATGGGTGTATGCTTATGCGTGTGGCAGGGTCCGTGGGGGACACACAAGAGTTTCTTTCTGAGTCCAGCTTCTTCCCTCTAAGGACCTGGAGCAGGTGGGGGGGGGCGGGGGGCGCTCGAACACTTTTTTCCTCCTCCAGGTGAAAGCATCGTTTTGCCATCTCTGGGTTCTCTTTGTCTCCCTCTCCTCTGCCCATTGTGGCTCAGCAAAGAGTCATCAGCACGATGCCCTCAGCCACGGCCCTCCCAGAAGACTGCCCTAGCCAGGGCGGACAAAGCGGGTCACCTCTGCAGCGATGGGGGTGATGCTGGTGGTCATGAGGGTCAGGGGGGCCGCGCAGCAGGCTGCAGGAAGAGCAGACATTCAATCAGTGCACCTTTAACCTGGGATAGGAACCTGGGTGTTACTGCCCTGATGTCCTCCCCCACCCTCACCCTCACCCTTGATTTTTGGTTTTCCACCTCTGGGAAGTCCCAGCTGCCCCAACTGGCAAAGAAAAGAGGAAGGCTCTGTGCTTGGTGTGAAGGAGTGCAGTCCCCTGGGACACTGTGTGGCTGTGGGAATCTCAACAAGAAACTGGCTTGTGGTCCCTCTGGGCCCACATTCGCTCTGATGGATGACCTTCCAATTCCTACCCAGTCCCTGGTGTGGCCTGGGGTCTGAGCACAGCTGCAAGGCTGTCTCTCGATGACTACGCAACACTCAGCCAGGGCACTTTCCTCAAAGTTTTCTTCCCCCGCACCAAAGATTTTTTTTCTTTATTTATTTGAGAGAGAATGAGAGCATGGGCAGGGGGAAGGAGCAGAGGGAGAGGGACAAGCAGGCTCTGTGCTCATGCGGGGCTCGATCTCATGACCCTGAGATCATGACCTGAGCAGAAATCAAGAGCAGGACGCCCAACTGACTGAGCCACCCAGGCGCCCTACCCTTCAAAATTGTCTTCAAGTGCCCAGAGATACTCTCTTCCTGTTTTAATGTGCCCCACCCCCTGCACGAAGGGCCACGTACGGGTCACTGGTTCATGTGTGAGAAACACATCCAGCTTTGCTCCTCACGGAGGTTGTGGACCCCAGGCCCCTTAAAAACTTCCCCGAAAGCTATGGAGCCCTCTCTGTGCATCAGTCCAAGAAAATCTATTTTAAATCAAGAGCAAGTCCGCCAGGAGCAGTGGGTTTAACCTCACACCTGGGAGTGCTGGGTGGTGGCGACAGTGCCTGAGAGCTTCCTCGGGGTGGGCGCAAGAAGAGACAGAGACCAAGGTGGCCCAAGGTCAAGGCCAGGCGGACCCAGCCCCCCATGAGCTCTCCCGATCAATCCCTCCAACTAGACAAAAATCATCTCCGGTCCCCAAACGTGGCTAGAGTCTGGTTTTGGGGGCGCAGGTAGCAAGGGTGACCAGGGCTGTTATCGGAGCCGATGGTGGGGACAAGACACGGGGAACGCATTGCTGCAATCTTGGCCCCACCACGTCGGCAGCGGCGCTGGCCGTGGGGGCAGCCGCCGAGAGAGGTTGCCGGCGATCCTGGGTCCCTCCGGTGATGATGGTGGTGACGAACGTGTCGCCGGCAGGGCTTGGCGGTTGAGGTGCTTCTGACCGTGAAGGTGTTTGTGGTGCTCACAAACCATACCTGGTGGCTGAGGTGCCGCTGGCCATGGAGCGGATGCCGTGGGGATGCCGATGGTGACTGGTCCGCTGCTGACTGTGGGTCTCCTTGTGGGGATGGTGCTGGCGGAGGCTGAGGTGCTGCTGGCCTTGATGCTGGGGGTCCGTGGCAGGCACTCTGCTCCGGTGGGGGTCTTTGTGGTGATGGTGCTGGCTGTTGAGCTGCTCCTGCCGGGAGCACGTCGGCGTCAGAGCTCTGGAGAAGGCAGCCTGCAAGACTTTGTTAGGCTCTGGGGTGGGTCTGCTTTCAGCCCGGACCCCACGGGTGACTCCAGGAGAGATGCTGCCACCCACTCTGCCTATCATACCCACGGTGCCAGCCACAGCACCAGCCACGGCGTCCACCACAGTGCCAGCCACGGCATCCACCACGGTGCCCGCCACGGTGCCCGCCACAGTGCCAGCTACACCGTCCACCACAGTGCCAGCCACGGCATCCACCACGGTGCCCGCCACGGTGCCCGCCACGGTGCCCGCCACAGTGCCAGCTACACCGTCCACCACGGTGCCCGCCACAGCATCCGCCACGGTGCCAGTCACGGCGTCAGCCATAGCGGCCGCCACGGTGCCCACCACAGCTGCCCGCCTGAGCCTCTCCTCCACCCCAGGCTCCCTGTGTAACACGTGCCCCGAGAACTGGGTCAACTTCCAGAGGAAGTGCTACTACTTCGGTGAGGGCCCCAAGAAGTGGATCCAGGCCCGGTTTGCCTGCGGCAAACTGCAAGGGCGGCTGGTCAGCATCCACAGCCAAGAGGAGCAGGTGGGCCTGGGCTCGGTGGGCAGGGGGGTGTGGATCCCCACCTCGACCTCTTGCACGGTGGGAGGGACCCGGGCACAACTCCCCAGCCCTTCCAGTCCTGTCCTGCTCCCCAGGACTTCCTGGCCAGACATGCCAACAGGAAGGGCACCTGGATTGGCCTCCGGGACCTGGACAGAGAGGGGGAGTTTATCTGGATGGACCAGGGCCCCCTGAACTATAGGTAAGGAGGGGGAATGTAGGGGGGATGAGGCCCCGACTCAGAGAGGGGGTGTGCCTCTCTGCAATGACCGGCTTGGGGGGCAGACCCAGGTGGAGGTGAGGGGATGTGGGGGGAGGGTACTCCTGGGCTGCAGGGATGGGGTGGGCAGGGCCCAGACTCTGACGGATGTGTCTAGGCTGAAGGCAGCAGGGCTCCTCCCCCCTCCTCCATTCTCTGACCCTTCTGCTTCAGCAACTGGCGACCGGGGGAGCCCAACAATGGGGGCCAAGGCGAGGACTGTGTGATGATACAGGGCTCCGGAGAGTGGAACGATGCCTTCTGCGGCAGCCGGCTGGACGGCTGGGTGTGTGACCGGCTGGCCACGTGCTGACCGCCCACCCGCCACCTCGGTCCCCCCGGGGTTCACTGGGACGGGCTCCAAGACCCAGACCCTGACAGTCCCCAGCCCACCTGCGAGGTGCACCCCTGCGTCGCTCCCCTGCCCCAGACACTGGAACAGCCAGGCCCACAGCCGGGCTCTGAGGAGCCTCAACAATTTGTGGCTAAGGGCCCGGCCACATTTTCTCCTGCCCAATCGGAAGAAGGGCTTTTGACCCACCCCCGGGCTCCAGCCAACCCCCCAGAGGGTCTGTCCCTTGCTCCTCAGCCCAGCTGGCTGTCCCCATGTCCCTGCTTTCAAGTGCTCAGAGGACCACCTCAGAGCAGTGGCAGCTGCCTCAGGCCCCCGTGTGCTTCCTCTGTCAGGCCCACCCACCGTCTGCTGGAGTCAGGAGGAAACCATACCCCCACCCCACCCCTGGGGCCTGGGACACAGAAGGCACTCAGCAAATGCCGGCAGGCCCAAGGGTGGCCTGCTCACCCAGTCCAAAGGTGCTGGCCCCACCCCGGCACGGGTTTCGGGAGGCCTAGTTGGCACCAGCCCCAGGCTTGGCCAGGGTCAGTCCCTGCACCAGAGGCTGAGGAGGGGGCAGGCCAGGATCGAAGGACACACCGCGTTAAACTCCTCGCCCACCACCTCACCCCCAATTCCTAGCCTAAAAAAGGAAGAATCAGTCTGCTCACGTGGTTCTCAGGCCCCCTGGAGGGGAATCCATGAGGAGAGGCCCATACTGGACCACCCGGGACCTGGGAGCCAGGGCCCGGGCCAAGGGGGCTGGGGAGGGCATTCCAGGGGCACCCAGGGGTCCTGGGGCCAGGAAGGGCCAGGGCTAGAGCTAGCTCTAGGTCACCTGTTGTCTACCCACTGCTCACCCGATTTCTGCCTCCTCCAGATCCCCCTTGGAACTCCAGGCCAGTGCGTAACTGCCTACCTGAGCTCTCCAAAGGGGACCCCACTCTGCCACTCAGGCCAACGCTGGGGTCACACTCAGCACCTGTTTCCCTCACTGCCCCTCACCCCCGAATCCTCAGGGAAATCCATGTGCAGAATCTGCCGACTTCTCACCACCTCCAGCAACCGCTTTGGTGTAGCCCTCATCCTAGCTTGCCTCAATCTCCTTCTTCACTGCCCCACACCTTCCAGAAGTTTCCTTCTGGCTCTGAGAAAAATAAACAAAAAACAAAACCCAAAGTCTTACAGGCTTCTTTGCGATTGCAGAATCCCTGCAGCTTGCCTTGTCTCCCCAGCTTCACCTCCCCCAACCCCAGCACCCACACCAGCCTCCGCACTGGCCCTTACACATGGAGGCTCACTCCTGCCTCAGGGCCTTTGCACATGCCCCCCCCCACTTGCTCCTCAGTGAGGGCTATCCTGGGCTCCCCCTCCCTCCCATTTAAAATGACACCCCTGACTCCAGATCCCTTTTATCTCACCCTACTTTCTCACCACAAAGTCTTCCCCTTCCAAGAAAATGTGTCGTTCACTGATCTGTGTGTTCTCATCCCCCACCCCACCCCGGACTTGAATGTGACCTTCAGGAGAGCAGGGGCTTTTGTTTTGTTCTCAGCTGTGACCCAGCACCTGACCCATAGTAAGTGTTCAATAAATATCTGTGGAAAAATGAATGTGTGTCCATGGGCAAATGACCTCTTCTCTCAGAACCTGCTTCGTGGTCTATTAAATGAGGGGAAGCATCACGCCTGCCTGGTTCACCAAGGGCTGGTGTTGGGTTCCTTCCTCTTCCTTACTCCGCTCCCCCACCCCACCCCCCAACTCCACCCCCCCCAATCTGGGGCTTCAGTAGAGACTGTATCTGCAGCCCAAAGCATCCTGTCAGAGCCACTTCAATGGGAAACCTGCCCGATCTGTTCTTACCTCCCCCCCATCCTATAGATTGTTCACACCTCCCTTGTCCACAAGTCCCTATTCACCCTCAGCAGGGAGAAACAGACCCTGGGCCCTCTCCCAGCCTACAAGCTCTCAGGCATCCCTCCCTAGGGGAACAGCCCCTCTCTTCCCCTCCCACTCTTTCTCTCCTGCATCCTTCACAGCTGGGCCCCTGGATAGGGCTGGCTGGCCCATTCCTGCCCCCTTACCCTTGCTTCTGCAATCTGCCCCTCACCCAGCAGGGCCTAGAAGCCACTCTCCAGGGGCTCTGGGGGGCACCTCAGAAGGCTAAACCCAGACTCCTGCACTTCCCCCTGGCATCCCAGCATGCCCCGGCTCACTCCTCCAATCCTGCACCTTCCATCCCTGTGAGGACCGCCCTCCTGGACGCCAAACCTCAAATCCTGGTTGGCCTCCTACACACGGCTTCCTCACCCGATTCAGACCGCCACCCGGATCACCCCCTCCCCCAGCTCCCTTGGGGCCCCTTCCCCCCACCCCCACCAACAGCTATTTCCTGCTCAAGACCATCCCCGGGGCTACACATGGTGGGTGCTCAATAGTTCCATCTAAGCTGTGGATGCTCATGTCCTTTGCTGGGTGCTGAAGCCTACCCCACCCCTTGCTGGAATAACCGCCCCCTGATCAGACTTGGCACCCGGGCTCTCCCCACCTCATGCCGACCTCCACAAGGCATCCCAAAAAGCAACTGAGAAGCTGCATCCACCCCAACCCTAAACCCTCCGTAAACTGTGAGGGGACTCAGCCGAGAGCACCTGAAGTTCTCTTTCACATCAGACTTGAAATTCAAGTCGGGGGGGGGGGGGGGGCTGGGTGGCTCAGTCGTTAAGTGTCTGCCTTGGATCGAGAGCCCGCATTGGGCTCCCCGCTCGGCAGGAAGCCTGCTTCTCCCTCTCCCGCTCCCCCTGCTTGTGTTCCCTCTCTCACTGTGTCTCTGTCAAATAAATAAACAAAATCTTAAAAAAAAAAAAATTTTTTTTTTTAAAGAAAAAAGAAATTCAAGTCTGGGAGAAGGAAGAAAGGAAAATTTGAACAAGTCCCCTCCCCGCCAAAAAAAAATGTGGCAGGATGTACCTTGGGGAGGAGGAGTGACCAGGAACTCAGGGAGGGCGGTAGGCCAAAGGGAAAGGAGCGGCTGCCTTAAGGGTCAGATTTTACTTTTTATTTTTATTTTTTTAAGATTTTATTTATTTATTTGACAGAGAGAGACACAGTGAGAGAGGGAACACAAGCAGGGGGAGTGGGAGAGGGAGAAGCAGGCTTCCTGCTGAGCAGGGAGCCTGACACGGGGCTCGATGCCAGGACCCTGGGATCCTGACCTGAGCCGGAGGCAGACGCTTAACGACAGAGCCACCCAGGCACCCCCAGATTTTACTTTTTAAACAAGAAACACACAAGAGCACCTGGCTGGCTGGGTCGGTAGAGCATGCCGGCTCTTAATCCTGATCAGGGTTGTTGAGTTTGAGGCCCCTGTTGGGTGATTACTTAAAAATAAAATCTTTAAAAATATAATAAAGGGACGCCTGGGTGGCTCAGTCAGTTAAGCGTCTGCCTTCGGTTCAGGTCATCATCCCGGGGTCCCAGGATCGAGCCCCGCATGGGGCTCCCTGCTCAGCGGGGAACCTGCTTCTCCCTCGGCCTGCTGCTCCCCCTCCTTGTGCACTCATGCGTTCTCTCAAATAAATCTTAATAAAAATTAAAAAAAAAAAAAATAGAGGCGCCTGAGTGGCTCAGTCAAAGATCTGCCTTTGGCTCAGGTCATGATCTCTGGTCCTGGGATCAAGCCCCACGTTGGGCTCCCCACTCAGTGGGGAGTCTGCTTCTCCCTCTCCCTCTGCCCCTAATTGTGCTCGTGCGCACACACTCTCTCTCTAATAAATACAAAATCTTTTAAAAAATAAACATTTAAAAATAAATAAGCAAGGAACATAAATGTGTTCATAGATCATCGATATTACCTTCAAAATATTGTAGGCACCCAGATGATTCTGAAGTGAGCCCACCCATCTCACCAGGTCTCTGGAGGCAGAGTTCTCTCCAAGTGTAGCCCCTGGAGCATAAGCAGTTCCTGGGAACTTGTTAGAAATGCAAATCCTCAGCCGGCCCAGGTCTGCAGAATCTGAAACTCTGGGGGTGGGGTCCAGCCACCCCAGTTGCAACCTACTCTGTGTCCTAGAGCACTGCTTCTCAAAATAAGGTACACAGGACTCCCCTGGGGATCTTGCTAAAATGCAGACCCGCAGTTGGCAGGCATGAGGTGGGCCTGAGGGTCTGCACTTTGACCAGCTCCCAGGAGATACAGATGCTGCCATGGGATGCACTTTGAGCAGCAAGGGTCTAACGCAGGGTCAGCCACCACCCTCTGCCTGCTTTCTAGGCACACAGCCACACCCACTCCTTGGCCTACTGCTGTCTACACCGCAGGGTAGCTGGACAGAGAGTGCTAGGCAGAAACTACTCACTTTCTGGGACTTTACAGAAAAAAGCCAGCCTCTGGTCTAAATGAGGCTCTCTTAGCCTGATCCCCGCCCCCCGCCCCCCCCCCAGCTCTCCACCCTGACCTCTAATTGTGATTCCAGAGAGTAGCAGCATTCTCCCACCTCCAGCCAACACCTCAACTCCTTCTGCAGACTCCCCCCCAACACTGCCCCTGGCCTCCGCCCAGCCCCATCTGTAAGCACGGCCTGGGTGGGGGAACCCAGCCCACCCCCACCTCGCCACTGTATTATAAACATGCTGGGGTCGTGGCCTCCCTCACCAGCCTGAGGCAGGCACCTGGGTCGAGGTGTCGGGTGGATCTGTGAGGCCCCCCACACAAGACACAAGACACATTTGGGAAGGGGGCGACTCTCTGCGTTCTTTATCTCCCGCGGGGGTCAGCGGCCCTCCAGGGCCCGGTCTCGGGCTATGACCGCCTCCTCAAACTTGATCATGAGCGTGGTGCCCTTGTGCCAGTGCGCCGTGACCTTGGCGGGGAAGCCGCTGTGTGTGAGCACGGCCTCCACGATGCCCGCGGTGAAGCTGGCGCAGTTCAGGGTGCTGTTCTCCTTGGGCACAGAGATGTAGGTGTTGATGAGCGGCTCCCGCTCTATGATGTAGAAGGTGCGGGCGTCATCGTTGGCCTGCTCCAGCTTGTCGGCCTCCTTGCCGAACAGCGCCTTCCACACCGCGCCCTTGACGAAGAGCAGGGCACCCAGCACCTTGGTTTCGCGCCGGGCACCCTTTTCGCGAGCCACCAGCGCGTCGAGAACGCGCGCGCCCACCTGGCGGCCCAGGGCGGCCAGGCGCGCCTGCAGCTCGGCCACCGAGAAGACCCGGCTCTGGCAGTGCTGGACCAGCTCGGAGAAGAGCAGCGCGAAGGCGCTCAGGCTCACCTCGGTGCGGGGCCGCGCCAGCGCGCGCTCCAGCAGCGCCGACTTCCCGCGCGTGAAGCGCGCCTCCATGCTGCCGCCGCCCTGCGGGGACACAAGGAACCGCGTGTCAGGGGACGGAGATCGTGGAGGAGCACTGCCCCCCTCCACCCGTTTTGTGTCGTCCACTGCTGACCTCCCATGTAGGAAAAGAAGAGAGGAAGGAAAGGAAGGAAAGGGGGCATCCACCTGCACGTAAAGCGCGCCTCCTCCAGTAAAGGGAAAGGGGGACTTTACACCTTTGGCGAGGAGAGGGTTGGGGGCGGGGGGTTAGAGGACACGAGAGGGAGACCAGAAGGCGGGACCAGAAACCATCTCAACCTTCGAGTTGCCGGTGACCGCTCCCACGTGAAAAGCACCTTCGTGCCCCCTCTGCCACCTGTGGGAGCAACTAGAGAACTACTGCGTGGGGGAGGGGGCAGGGATGGGGGGGCCGTCAGAGGTCTCTCGGGCACTGTCCCCCGCAAGCCTCCAGAAGCGACAGCGCTGACTTCCTGCAAATAAAAGAATTTGTCCGCCTCTCCCCTGCGGAAAGCCAAAGAAACCAGAGAGGGGAGTGGGGTGTGTCAAGAGCAACAGCCTGGAGGGTGTGGGGCGTGGGGGACGGACAGACGACAGGCACGGGACAAGCCAGGAGGAAAGGGCTCTGACAGCGCCCATCTGGCATGCACGAAGCATGCCGCCTTGAAGATGCGGATGGGCCTTCGTTTGTAAGGAATACTGGAGGCGGCCGCAGAGAAGGCGTTGGGAACCCCTCCACCTCCGTGCCCTCCAGAAAGGTAGCGGGACAGTGGGAGATAAGGTGGAGGAGGCGGACTGTGAGACCCGGGGTTTGGGGGAGCCAGGAGGGGCGCTGTGATCCTCCCATCCTAGTGCACCAAGCACTGAGACCGCCACGACGCGGACCTGCGGCGAGGGTGGGAAGGAGCGGATGGGAGTGCCCCTCCCTTCCCCCCCGCCGACCCTCGCCCACTCTTGTGTGAAGCCGCTGCCAAGGGTGGAGTCGGGAGGAGCTGAGAACCCCGTTCCCACTGAGCAGGAAGGGGTAAGAGGCCGGAGGGGTCTGGGGATGCTGGGACTGCCCCCAACGAGATCTGCGTGGGGAATGGGAAGACCAGCGCCGGGGGGAGTCCAGGGGCTCCAAGACGCCGCCCAGGTGCGCATCCGTCTACACCGGGAGGGCCCAGCGCGCGAGATGGGAGGGGGAGTGTTGCCCCCCCCCACACACCGGGCTGCGATGGGAGCCAGTAACCTAAGCCGCGGAAAGGCCGGAGCCCCGAGACCCCCGAGCCAGCGCGGACCCGACAGAGGGGCCGGGGAGGGACCCACCCGGGAGGGACCCACCCTCCTCACGGGCCCTTTGCGTGGGCCGAAGCGGACGGACCCGGGATCGCGGACGCCGAGACCGCAGCCCAGGATCCCCAGGCGCGCGGGAGGCTGGGGGTCCCGGAGCGGGCAAGACCCGGCGCGGACAGGGGTTGCGGGCGGGTGGGGTCTCACCAGCGTACTACGGCCGTCCGTTTGGCCGAGTTGCTTTACGGCGCCGTAAAAGGTCCTGAGTGCGCAGGCGCTGCGGCGGGGCGGGCTCGTGGGCGGGGCGCGCGCGCTGGCGGAGATTCCAGAGAGCGGCCGCCAGGGGGCGCGCGTGTCCCGGGAGCCCGAAAGAGGGGTGTGGCCCTGGGGCCGGGGGCCGGGCTCGCTTGGGTTGGCTCGCTCTCAGACCAACGGTAGCGCGGATGGTCACCGGTTGGGGGCACACATTTGACGATGGGCCCACGTGTCTGTCTGAGGGGCACACATGTCTGTTTGTCCTAGAGGCACACTTGTGCCTTAAACACACATTCTCTTGTCTTAGGGACACGTGCATTTACTCAGGTACATGTTCTTAAGGGACATGCATCTGGGGCGCCTGGGTGGCTCAGTCGTTAAGCGTCTGCCTTTAGCTCAGGTCATGATCCCAGAGTCCTGGGATCGAGCCCCGCATCGGGCTCCCTGCTCCGTGGGAAGCCTGCTTCTCCCTCTCCCACTCTCCCTGCTTGTGTTTCCTCTCTCACTGTCTCTCTCTCTGTCAAAAAATAAATAAAATCTTCAAAAAAAAAAAGGGGGTGGGGGACATGCATCCATGAACCAGGGGCCTAGGGCACTTAGGGGCATGTGCACTCACGGCCGCACGCTCAGTGGGTATATACACTCAGGAACACAGTTACGCCCGTGGGTACCTGCTTAAGGGCTCAGACATATCTGTGGGCCCACCTGCACACAGGGAGACACCGTCCATCTCAGGCACACACTCTTGGGCACGGAGACTGGGTTACTCCCTGGGTACACGTTCATGGACACCCAAAGACCAACTCGGGGCATTCATTCCCACACAACCTCGTGTCCCAGGGCTCCTGGTATCATGTCCACGGGCTCACTGTGTGCCTTTCCCCATCCCCCAACATTTGCCAGACCCTCCCCCACCAGGTCCCCAGAGCCCCCCAGGTGCTCCCAGTATGAGATCTAAAAGCCACATTCTTTTGCATAGGCCTTTATCGTCACAAATCGCAAACTGTGAGTGCAGAAACAAAGGAACATACATGGGTACATGCTCCGAACCCCCCTCGGTTGCATAATCAGTCACACTCACATCGGCACAGGGCACACACTGCAACACCCACAATTATAGTGATATGCGGGGTGCCCCACGCACAGCGCCGCCGTGACACACTTATACACAACGTACCGCGGATACTCACACGTGCTCACAGTGCTACCCTTGTTGCCCACACCCACACTCACACTGACACACTTTTGGGGTCCTTGCTGACACAGCCAACCACTGTGTCATGCATTATGCTCACAACACACCATGATCACACATGTGGCCAGCTTCACTGGGAGGTGCAGCTGGGTCTTCGATGTCTTCTCATTTGTTGAGGTTTCTGGGCAGGATGGAGACCCAAGGTCAGGCAGATCCGTCCCCCAGGAGGGAAACTGGGGCCACGTCTGTGGCTCCCACCTCATCCACCTCCCCAGTCCCAACTTACATGAGCTTGGCTTCGTCTCCAGTGCCTTGGAGATTTCCTGTAACTTGTTCTTGATTTGGTTCATGTCTGGGGGCAGGAGGACAGGAGAAATCTGGTGTGGGGTCTCACACAAGGCCCCCATGTTTATTGGAAGCCTCCTCCCTGCACAACCCCCAGTCTGGGGTGCTGCGGAGCCTGTGTACTTGGTGTTCCCAGCGGCATTTAAATATCCCCTGAGTGACTCAGAGGGTGACATCCATCATGCCTCTAAACCCCCCTGTGTGCTGGGAGAATGGGACCCCTGCTGTCCCCTCCCCCCAATTCCCAGCACCCAGCATGAGATGAATCCCACCCAGTGAAGGTCTGCAACGGCACCTGTTAATAATGTCTTCATTTTTTCACTCTCGGACTGGACATCTCTCTTGACCACGTTAATGTTCTCCATGATGAGCTGCCAGACGGAGCTCCAGCCCTGATTCTTATTCTGACACTCCCGCACCGATTCGGAGACTGAGGCATGAAGTGGGCATGTCCGTATCACTGCTGCTCTCCTTACCCGCACCCCGACCCCTTGGGCCTCCCCCAGGTCCCACCCTCACTGTTCCAGAGCTCCCTTTTCAAGACCAGCAACTCCTGGGACATCTCAGAATCTGTTCAAGAGGAGGGGCGGAGGAGGCAGGAAAAGCCTTGAGGTGCCCCCAGTTCTGTAGGCCTGGGAACAAGGGTGGGGGAAGGGAGAGGAATGAGGGAGAAGGGAGACAGGGTGGAAACACTGGGCTACGCACCTCCTGAGGTCCCCCTCCACACTGCCCCAGCCCCCACCAAAAAAACAAAAAACAAAAACAACAACAACAACAAAAACCCTGAAATGAAAAACCCTACTCACTCTTTACCAAGACCAAGGCCATGAGGATGATGCAGGACAGGGCAAGGAGGATGTACAGGATCATGAGGGCTCTGTGCAGACTACGGGGAACCTGGGCAGATTCTGAGGGTGGCCTAGACAGGGTTGGGGCTGGGGTAGAGGCAAGACAGGTGACCTCCAGGGCCCAACACCACCACCCAAACCATCAGCACTGACTCTAACATCATCAGAAACTCTGTCACCTGCACCTGCTCTTCCCAATTCCATAGCCACTGTGACCACCAACATGCCCACTGACCAGAGCCACCAGCAGTTGTCCCTCATGCTGTCATCATCATGCTGCCCTTACCATCCCCTTTGCCAGCACTCACAATGTCAACAGTAGCTGTCACCAACACCCATCAACATCAGTGCCTACCATTGTCAGCACTGTCCCCAGCAACAGGTCTCATCAGCACCGTCATCGGCGCTGTCTAGGTGGTTCCTTCCTGATCCACTACATGGTCACCTCTCCACCATCACCATCACCCAAACTTTCACCAACACTTCCACCAACACCAGCACCACCGACATCATCATCCCCACCTGTGAAACTACCCCCCCCACCGACTGTAACACACAAGCCCTGATGACACCACGCCCCACACCACTGACCCCGACCTCCACATGGTGCTCCTGGTTCCCATGATGCCCTACCATGGGCCCCTCCCAAGGCTGTGCAGTGTGCGCTGGCAGATGGCTGCTTGCCCTGATTCTTGAGGGGTGAACGGCTGCCCTTCAGCTTGTCCTGGTTTTTGAAGGTCAAGGTGATATTCTCATAGTCAGGGTTATCTGCACCTGTGGGTGGGTCAGTGAGAGTGGAAACCTGCCTGGAGCTCTGGGGCGGGGGTGGGGGTAGGAAGGGGGCTCAGAGATCTTGGCTCACCAAAACCCAGCACACAACAAATTTCTGGGGATAAAAGATAAGGAATGGGGAAAACAAGATCTGCTTCTTGGTTAGGTGGAGAGGGCGTGCATGATCGTTTGGGGGATACACATGCACACGTACATTTTGGGGTAGGGGAAGGAGCCCTGTGACCCCACTTTCAGCCCCTTATCTCTCCCATCCCGATCTCCCACCTGACCTCTCCCCTCCCCACCCTGAGGTGCCTAACCTTCCTTATTGGCTGGGGCCCTCTGTTTCTTGTCTTTGAAGGCTGCTGCTGCCTGCATCTTGACCTCCTGCTTCATGTAGATTTCCTCAGACTCCATGGTTCCCAGTCTGCCAGTTTGCCCACACACATCCCCACCCACCGGAAGGTGTCATGGCCAATGAGGAAATCTCTGGGTTGGGGGTAGGGGGAGGAGAGGTCAGTCTCCTCTTTTCAGTGACCCAGGACCCTCCAGCCCTGGGGCATCCTCACCGCCCCCCCCCCCCCGATCAAGAGGGTCTTAGGAGACCAGAGGTCTCATGGAGGGCCAAGCAGAGAAGCCCATAGACCCAGAGACAGGAAACAGCATGATCAGGAACCAGCAACAGAAATGTTAGCTAATGCTATGGTGGTCATCATGTTGCAATATACAAATGTATCCAATCGACACCTGTATACCTCAAACCTACACAATGTTATAAGTCAGTTATACTCAATATAATTAAATTTTAAAAACTCTAAAGGATGGTCACAAACGGACACAAAAGGACACAAGCTATGTATGTGTCTACCCAAATAAACATTGTCCCCTGCCCCTCTCAGGAGAGAATCTAGGCCCCTGGGAGTCCCACCCTTTAGGTTTGAGGTATCTGGGCTTGGAGGCAGGATTCCTAGGTCTCCCACATCGTCCTACCCCCTGCCCCAGTCCTACCCCTCAGCTCCACCCCAAGAAATTCTACTTCTTCAAGGCCCCGTGGAGGAAAGGAACGGATGTGAGGCAAGGGGACCAACCACTTGAGCTCCACCCATATCTGAGACAGAACCAGATGCACGCCTTGACCTAACGCTGGACATCGTGTCCCCTCTCCCTGGGTCCCCAGACAGAGAAACACTTGGAAACACTCACTCTCACCCACGCATCTGCTCACCTACCCACACTCATGCACACTCCCGGAAACCGTGATACATCTGCTCACATATTCACATGGCTTGCCCGTTGGCAGGCTTCTACACGTGTTTGCCCCAGAGAAATATCCATATTCATGCATTCACATGTCTGCTCTTTGTCTAGATGTCTTCAAGCTCTCTTTGTGTCTGTGACCTTGAAAACTGGAGATAAAAACGAGACAGTTTGTAGGGAATTCTCTCTTTAAGTTTAGAACAGTGCCTTCTGGTAGAAATATAATGTAAACCACATCTTTAATTTAAAAATTTCTAGCAACCACGTTCAAAAGACAAAAAGAGACAGGCTAAATTAATTTTTTTTTCATCTTGCAAAACTAAAACTTTATACCCATTAAGCACCAATCCCCCATTTCCACCTGCCCCCAGCCCCTGGCAAGCACCGTTCTTTTTGTCTCTGTGAACTTGACACTCTAGGGACCTCATGTAAAGGGACTTCCATGACTGGCTTATTTCACTTAACATAAAGTCCTCAAGGGGCGCCTGGGTGGCTCAGTTGGTTAAACGACTGCCTTCGGCTCAGGTCATGATCCTGGAGTCCCAGGATCGAGTCCAGCATCGGGCTCCCCGCTCAGCGGGGAGCCTGCTTCTCCCTCTGACCCTACCCCCTCTCATGCTCTCTGTCTCTCATTCTCTCTCTCTCAAATAAATAAATAAAATCTTAAAAAAATAATAATAACGTCCTCAAGGTTCACCCATGTTGTAGCTTGTGTCAGAATGTCCTTCGTTTTTCAGGTCGAATGATGTTCCATCGCACATTCTTTTTTCAGGCTAAATTAATTTTAATAATGCATCTTATTTAACATAATATACCCTCAAAATTATCACTTCAGCATGTAGATGATACTAAAAAATTGAGATATATTACTTTTTTTTGGTACTAAATCTTCAAAAATCAAACGTGATTTACACTCACGGGACATTTCAAGTGTTTGGTGGCTGTCATATTGGACAGCGCTGGTCTAGACCATTATGGTTCTCTCCCTTTGGAAAAGTAAGTAAAAGATAATTAAAAAGACTTTTTAAAAAAGATTTTATTTATTTATTTGACAGAGAGATAGAGCATAAGTGAGAGACGATGGTGGGGCGGGGGGAAGTGGCAGAGGGAGAAGAAGCAGGGTCCCTGCTCAGTGGGGATCCCCTGCCAGGCTGGATCCCAGGACCCTGGGATCATGACCTGAGCTGAAGGCAGACACTTAACTGACTGAGCCACCCAGGCGCCCTTTAAAAAGACTTTCTATGTTTTAGCTTTTAAATATGTGATTAAATTTGAGATAACTTTGGAATGGTCCCCCAAGGTTTGATGAGAATAATGCTCTGTTTTCTAAACTATTGCCGACCTTGTCTGCTCAAGGATGACTGCTTTAACAGTGTTTTCATGCCAACTCCTCTCTGATTTTAGAAAGAAGTCCGCAATTGAGAGAGATTCGACCCTCCCCTGATGTAACCGTCACAGAGGAGACGGACCAATGGGCAGCTGGCTCTGCTGTGATGGACAGGTGCAGGGGGTGGGGCCACAGCACTGCACATTTCTGTAGGTCGGTTGAAGCGAAGACCAGGCTCCATCCAGCCCTCTGGACAAAATAGCAGTTGTGAAACTGGAGGCCCATGAGCAATCACAGTGGCTCAAGAGGGCTCTGTGAGGCTTCTCGACCAGGTCATGTCTTAGGGTAACAGTCTCAATTCTCTTTTAAGAAAGAATATGCGTCTCTAGGACAGCTAACCATAAACCCATGATTGGTTTAGAGTGGGTACATGATCCAGGCCCACCCAATCAGAGTCTAAGATTTGGCACAGGGGTGGGCACATGAGCCAGATTCAGCCAATGAAACTCAGGACTGCGACTTTTGGGGCATTAACCAGGAAAAAAGGCATTTCCTCTTTTTTTTTTCTCTCCACTGGGGCTCTCAGACTGGGAAAATGTTAGCTTGGAGCTGTGATGGGGGAGAACCTGCTTGAGAGAGAAGCCAGCATAGGAAAGCAGACCTGAGAGGGAGTCGGATCCTGGAGACATCATTTGAGGGCTAGATCCACCCGAACCTGAATCTGTCATTCTAACCCTGGGCCTCTCGGTATAGTCCGTTAAGAGTCCGACTCTTGGTTTCGACTCAGGTCCGTGATCTCAGAGTTGTGAGATCGAGCCCTGCATCAGGCTCTGTGCTGAGTGCAGACTCTCTCTTCCTCTCCCTCTGCCCCCTCTGCGCCTCCCCCCCCACCCCCCCACCCCCGTCTGCACTCTCTCTAAAATAAATAAGTCAATCTTTAACCCTGGGCTTCTCAGTTACATATCCAGAAACTTCCTCTTTTTTTTTTTTCTTTTTAAAAGATTTTATTTTTAAGTCATCTCTACACCCAACATGGGGCTCAAACTCACACCCCGAGATCATGAGTTGCATGCCCGACTGACTGAGCCAACCAGGCGCCCCCAGAAACTTCCTTTTACTTTTGCTCAAGTTACTTGCAGTAGGGTTTGCGACACTTGCAACTGGAAGACTCTTGGCTACCTCAGGAGGGCTGGGCGGTTGGCAAGTGAGAAAATGGAGGCTTGAGAAGGGGGCTTGCCTATCCAAGTCTGCACTCTGGGACAGGAGAATGACTGTGCTGGAATTGAGGACTCTGAAGAGGACCTTCTTGGGGTCCAGACATAGGGGGACAATTGAGTGGGACTTGGAGATACACAGGCATTCCAATCAGTCTGGGGACATCAGTGAGGGGGTGGGACAGGCAAGGTTCTAGACCCACCCTCTCTGCTCCTCAACACACTTCTGACTCAGTGGTCCCACCTCAACCCCATGGGGTCCCACCTCCAACCCACGTGGGGTTAGGAGGGAGGAATTAGGAGGGGAATCTCTGGATTGGGGTATGGGTGGGCTCCAGGGGCAAGAGGAGAGTTTGTGATCTCAGCTCATGGCTACCGGAATCAGACAGGGGGCTCTGCCGTCATAGAGGATGGGTGGCAGAGATGGGGGCACAACATGGGAGGAGAGGAATGGGCAGAAGAAAGTCACGGGTGCCCCCCGCCCCGCCACTGCCTCCCTCCGGGAGAGTCCAAAACATCTTGAAAACCAGGATCCCACCCCATCACCTGTTCTCCAGTGTGCTCGTGGGGGCTGGGACATTTGAGTCTGGGGTCCCTTTCAAGACTGGGCACCAAGTGTTCTGAAATCTGTGTCTGCATCTGGCAGGGGCTGGATTTTTAAGACCCCTGGGTTAGGATTCCCAGGGAACTGGACCCTGAATCACCTGGATCTGTGCCTCCCAGGAAGCTGTGTAAGTGTTGCAGGTGACTCGTCTTCAGGTCAGAATTCAGACAGGGACCGATGTCTTCCAGGCGGGGATGGGGACTCGAGGTCAGAAGCAAGAGACTCTGTCCAGGGTTTACACGTCTGTGTGTCTATGTTCCTCCTTCCATGGCCATGCCTGTGTGTTTCAGTGGTGCTTTCTTGTGCCCATGTATGTGTCTGTGGCCATGGTGTGTCCCTGTGTGACCACAGTAACTGTACATGTAGTGTGTGTGTGCACCTGGATGGTGTATCCACGTGTGTATGTGGTTATTTATTCAGCAGACATTTCCTGAGCATCTACTATGTGGCATGCTCTCTTCTGAGCGCCAGGAATACACCAAAGGGCGAACAAGTACCCTGCCCTGCGTTTTCATATTCAAGTGTCCGTGAGGGCGTGTGTGCCTCTGTGTATTGCAGGTTGTAACTACTCGAAACTGCACTGCACGTGTGAAAACGTGAACTTGCGGTTCGTGGCCTCAGGTAAGGGTTCTCAGCTTGCTTCTGTGAAGATTCCTTCCTGTCCACGACCCAGCTTTGCCTGTGCCCTGCTGGCAGCTCCATGAGGTTGGGGAGTGAGGGATCTCGGCTCAGGGCTCTGGGCTGAGAGATGACCCAGGGGTCCACCTTGACCCTGGGGCTTCTGGAGGCTTGGGGCCCTGAAGTGTATGTAGAGTGAGGGGGCCGGGGGTCCCTGTCCTATCCAGACCCAGACCCCGAATGAAGCCTCATTGTAGGGGCTGGGGCAGAATGACCCAGCGATTTCCTGGAAGGCCAGAGACCCGAGGGTGACCGTCAAGGTGGCCTTAAAGGTAACACTTCCCCTCCTGAAGGAGGTCATGATCCTTGCGTGTGAGGGTCCTCAGAGGAAGTAGAGGCCTTGTTCTCGGAGATGGGGGGGGGAGGCACAACGTGGGAGGAGAGGGATGGGCAGAGGAAAGTCACGGGCGGCCCCGGCCACCGCCTCCCTCCAGCGTCTGCGTGCCCGGCTCTTTCGGAGACGCCAGCTCAGTCCCCCACCCCCCACAAAAGACAGCGCCGCGCCCAGACCCTCACCTTCTCAGGGTTTATTTCCAGCCCCGCCCCTCCGAGGCCTGGCCACGCCCCCCAGCCCGCACCGCGACGCCGGGGACCTCAGGCGGTGCTCTGCAGGCGGCAGCAGCGAGCTCCGGTCCAGTCCATGGCCGCGCACTGGCAGTGGCATGTGGCCTCGGCGCGCACGTCCCACGAGCCACAGGCGGAGCCACAAGTGCAGGCGGTGACGGCGAAGCCTGCGGGCGGAGCGGAGGGAGTCTGGACGCGGGCGGGAGGCTACCGGCCTGGGGGCCCGGGGGGAAGCCAAGGAATGAATGGGAGCCGGATTGCGTGGGCGGCTGGGGGCCTGGACTCCAGTGTCCTAAGCTGTGCCGGAGCTGGGGCCGCAGACCAGGACCCTGGGGAAGTTGACTCAAGAAATAGAGGCTGGACTTAGGGGGAGGGGTTCCTGGGTGCTGGGAACAGAAGCGAGAGCCTGGAAAAGGTCTCCGGTACTCACCTGCGGGGCAGGTGGCCAGGTCCCCCCTGGAGGTGACGCTCCGGCAGCTCAGGCCAAAGTTCCTCCTTGTCTCAAGAACTGCGGGAGGGAGGAGGGAAGGAAGCCGTGAGACCAAGCTGCCCCTGTTCTCATGTGGCCTTGGCCCTGGTGGTTTGGAGATAGGCAGGGGGTCAAGAAAACTCTTCTGAGGAAGGCCCAGGTGGGCCAGGCCCTGGTGGAGAGCCATGAGATGGGACGCTCATCACCTCCCAGGTTCTGTCTTGAGATGGGTGTTTTGGAGGAAGGAGGATTTGGAGCTTCTGCCAAAGATGGAGCTGGATGGGGGCTGGGGTTGGCTTGGGTTTGGGGTGGAGGTTTGGTTCTGGTTGGGGCTGAATTGATGGCTGCTCCATGTCAGGAATTAGAGGGGGCCTCTGAGGCCCCTGCTGAGGTTGCAAGTGAGGGTCCTCACTTAAGGATCTGGTGCCATCCTGGATCTTCTCATTGATGGCTTCATCCACTGGACACAGAGACTTGCCACACACCAGCTGCCCCAGGACAGGGAGGAGGAGGAGGGCAAGAGCCTTCATCCGGCAGGTGCTGCAAGATGGAACCAACAGCCGGGTCAGTCCCTTCTCATCTGGGGAGGGTCAAGCCTCCAGAGCAGGTGGGATATGGAATCCTGGGTCCCTGCCGGGGGGACGGGGCTGGCGTCCCGGCTTTGCCAAGGCCCCCTCGGGCAGGGGTTCTGGGCTGAACAGGGGCAGCTGTTGCTTACCCTCAGGACGGACTCAGCAGGCCAAATCTCGGGCACTGATTTCATGCCTCTGCCACATCTCCCTCTTTAAGGCTTCTGCTGGATGTGGAGCTTCCTGTCTTAGCTGAGTGTCTTGGCTCCCTGGCCGTCCCCTCCCACATCCGGGACCAAGAGGAAGCCCCCAGGGCAGACTCTAGGAGCCCAGAGGTAGGAAGCTCTGCCCACTCCCTTCCCTGCTACAGTTTCCCCATTCAAGAGCCCACCCTTCTCACATTCGGGCTGGGACTGGTCCAGGAGGTAGTCCTGGGGGATGATTCCAGAAGCCCCTGTCCCAGGGACAGGCAAAGAAATAGGAGTTTGCACGCAGGGGTGGGGAACATAACAAAATAACACCCCCAAAATAAATAAATATGCAGTGAGAACTGCATACCATGTTCATAGCCAAATGCCTATCAACAATAGAATGGATAAAATCATGTTTTCTTTTTTCCTTCAGTGGAACAATCTGCAACAGACGGTGGCAAACTTGCAGCCCATGGGACAAATCTGGCCCACTGTCTATTTCTGTGCAACCCATGAGCTAAGAATGGTTTTTACATTTTGGGGGTTTTTTTTGGTTTTTGTTTTTAATACAAACGGATTTTTAAAATTGTGGCAAAATACATTTCACATTAAACTTATCATTTTAACCATTTCTTAAAAAGATTTTATTTATTTATTTGGGATGGACAGAGAGAGATAGCAAGGGGTGGGGAGGGGCAGAGGGAGAAGCAGACTTTCCGCTGAGCGCAGAGCCCGATGAAGGGCTCGATCCCGGAACCCCGGGATCATGACCTGAGCCGAAGGCAGACGCTTAACTGGCTGAGCCACCCAGGTGCCCCATTTTAGCCATTTTTTAAGTGTAGGGTCCAATGGCATGAAGTACTCTCACATTGTTGTGCAACCATCCCCACCAACCATCTCCAGAACTTTCTCATCTTTCCAAACTGAAGCACTGTCCCCACGAAACACTAACTCCCTATCCCCCCTAGCCAGACCTCCTGGCTCCCACCATCTACTTTCTGTCTCTATGATTTTGCCTGTTCACACCTCAAGTAAGTGGAATCACACAATACTTATCCTTTTGTGTCTGTCTTCTTTCACTTAGCAAGATTCATCCATGTTGTGGCATGGGGCAGAACTTTATTCCTTTTTATGGCAAATATTCCATTGTAGGGACACACCACATTTTGTTTATTCATTCATCTGTTAGTTGCAACTTGCTTTGTTGTTTCCACCTCTTGTCAATGATGCCCCTGTAAACCTTGGAATGTATGAGCATCTCTGAGCATCTCTGAGTCCCTGCTTTCAGTTCCCTTGGGTATATATCCAGGAGCAGGATTGTTGGATCATATGACAATTCTGTGCTTAACTTTTCGAGGAGCTGCCAAAAAGTTTGTACATTTTTAAATCATTGGAAAAAAAATTTTGACATATGAAAAGTACATGAAATTGAAATCCCAGTGCCCATAAATAAAGTGTTCTTAGAGCATAGCCATGCCTACTTTTTTATAGATGGTCTGAGGTTGCTTTCCCAGGTCAGTGACAGAGACTATGCCCTGCAAAGGTGAACCCGGCTACCATCTGGCCCTTTACAGAAAAAAAAAAAAATTTGTCCACTCCTGGTCAATAGCAATGAGTGTGAATGAGAGATCACAATGTATGAATTGCAGCTACATGTAACAGTCTGGATGATTCTCACAAAACATGACTGTGAGCAAAAAAATCCAGACGCAGAAAAGAAAAGAACATACCGCACAAATCCATTTATTAAAAAGGACCAGGGCAGGGTGCCTGGGTGCCTCAGTTGATCGAGCATCCGACTCTTGATTTTCCCTCAGGTCATGATCTCAGGGCCCTGAGATCGAGTCCTGTGTCTGGCTCTGTGCTGGGTGTGGAGCCTGCTTGGGATTCTCTCTCTCCCTCTCCCTCTGCACCTCCCCTCTCCCCACTCCACACACACACACACCTGCTCTCTCTCTCTCAAAAAAAAAAAAAAAAAAAAAAGCACAACTAATCTATGCTGTTGGAGATGAGGATGGAACTTCCCTGGGGAGTGAGGGAAATTGGGAAGCTAGTGAAAATTCGAGCATACACTTCCATCTGCACCATTTTCTTTGCGCATACTCTATTTCAGTGACGTGTGTGAAAGTGACATGTATGTGTGAAATCCCTATGTAAATACAACTGTGTACACAGGGCCAAAGTGTAGGCAATATTTATTGAGCACTTACTATGTGCCGGATGGAATGCTATGCACCGTGCATGCAGTGGGGAGCAAGGGGACCCCCCAGCCCTCACGCACTTTGCCCTGTCTGTCGGAGGAAGACAGACACCAAGAGAGAGCTCAGTTGGCCTCACACTCCACCAGTCATCTCTGCCCCAGAGGAGAGGAACAGAGTTCTGGGAGAACTTCTGGCAGAAGAATGTGGCCCCTGGTGGAAGAATCCAGGGAAGTTTTATGGAGGAAGAGATGGCTGAGCGGAAGCTGGGGGTGAGCAAGAGTTAAGCAGGAGAACCAGTCAGGGACGGTATTCTGGGTGGAAGGAACTGCTTGTCCCAAGGCCCTGGGGAAGGACAGCGTGCACCAGCTTTGAGGAACTGAAAAAAAACCAGTGGGCAGGAAGGCAGAGAGCCTGGTTGGCATTAACAAATTTTGCAGACTCCCTTCCTTGAAGACCCCCAGACACAGCTTGGATACAAGGTAGTTCGGGACACAGCAAGAGTCATTTTGTTAAGAGCTCTGATCCTTCAAACCTTTAGTCTCAGAACTTTTCAGATAAAAACTTTTGAGGGGCAAGAAGCGGGCAGCTCTGACTACAGGTTGGGTGAAAAGCAGGGGGCGTGTGTGGAACCCCTAGGATTCCCTGGGGACTTAGTTTGAAAACCCTTGGTTAAGTAGCAGGAAAGGGCTGCATGCCCTTCCTTTCTCTTTGAAGAAAATAAAATATTTTGGGGGTGCCTGGCTGGCTCATTCGGAAGAGCATGCCATGCTTGATCTCAGGGTCATGAGTGCGAGCCCCACCCTGGGTGTAGAGATGACTAAAAAAAAATAAACTTAAAAAAATATATTTTCATTCCCCCTGATTTCTATCAGTGACACTGAGGTCTGGTGGCCTCAATTTTGCATCAAATGCTATCAAATAAAATTTCAGAGCCAGGTCTTTAAAACGTACAATAGGGGAGCACCTGGGTGGCTTAGCTGGCTGAGCCTCTGCCTTTGGCTAGGTCGTAATCCTGGAGTCCTGGGATCGAGTCCTGCATCGGGCTCCCTGCTCGCACGGAGCCTGCTTCTCCCTCTCCTCCCTGCTCGTGCGTGCTCTCTCGCTATCTCTCTCTCCCTCAAACAAGTAAATAAAATCTTTTTAAAAATAAAATAAAAAAATAAAGCATACAATAGGGCAGTCCCTGTCTTTTACAATCAATTTTATTGAGGTATAATTTTCGTTAAATAAAGTGTTCAGTTGTATGTATTTTGACAAATGTACATGCCTGCATGCTGCATGAATGTTTTGTTTTTCCCAAGTATTGTCTTTTTAGTTTTTTGTTTTTGTTTTGTTTTGTTTTTTAGAGAGAAAGAGAGAGAGCACCTGCATGCATGCAAGGAGGAGGGAGGGGCAGAGGGAGAGGGAGAGAAAGAATCTTAGGCAGGCTCCACGCCCAGCACAGGGCCAGACATGGGGCTCCATCCCAGGACCCTGAGATCATGACCTGAGCTGAAAGTGTACTTCTGTCCTTGAAGGGTTATTATGAACCAGGAGGGCCTGGGAAATTGACCTCCAGAAGTAACCAGAGTCACTTGCCTCTCTAGATAACAACTTGCCGTCCTGTTGACAGACGAGATGACAGGGGGCTCGGCGAATCAGGAAAGAATCACTTGCTTCCTTCCACATGAACGACAGAAAAGAAAAGCAAAAGCCCTGGAACCCTGTCCACTTTCTTAAAGATTTTATTTATTTTTCAACAGAGAGAGAGAGACAGCGGGAGAGGGAACACAAGCAGGGCGAGTGGGAGAGGGAGAAGCAGGCTTCCCGCGGAGCAGGGAGCCCGATGTGGGGCTCGATCCCAGGACCCTGGGATCATGACCTGAGCTGAAGGCAGACGCTTAATGACTGAGCCACCCAGGCGCCCCCTGCCCACTTTCTTAAGCAAGAGCTGGTGAGCCTGGCTTCATTTAGAAACGCTTCTGACCTGGGGGGTCCGGGGTGGGGGGGACCTGCCTGGTGGAAGGGGAGCCTGAGCAGCTAGCTACCAGCTACAGAGGTGGGGAGACGACAGGCAAGACCTGTGGGGGCCAGGTTGTGCCTTGGGGCAAGGAACAGTGAGAGCCTGAGGGTTGGGTGGTAAAGAGCATGGAGATTTCCAGTGTTAACCACCTGAGATTCTCCTTTGCAGTAGATCCACTCTTGTCTCTCAATGTCCCTGGGTTCCTTGGGCCTCTGGACTCCTTACAGAATATCTTTCACTTGGGGGCTCCTTGGGGTGCCCTGAGATGATCATATCTACTGTTTGTTGAGCAATTTATACATATGACCACCAGCTGGTCAGGTAGAGATGATTGTTATCCACAAGAGGAGTTGCTGAGGCCCAGAGAGGCTAAGTGACTTGTCTGGGGTCACACAGCAAGTTGGTGGAGGAGCTGGGATTTGAACCCTGATGGTCTGGCTCAAGGATCTGCACCTTTCAGCCCCAAGAAGTGTGTGTGTGGGGGGGGCACTCCCTGGATGACCACAGCACTGTACCAGCTTTAAAAAATAAGAAGAAAGGAAAAAAATAAAAGCAACATTGTTTTGAGAATATTCCTACAGCTTTTCTTTTTCTGTTAAAGAAATGACAGAAATAAAATGTCCCTATTTTTTTTTTAAGATTTCATTTATTTATTTGAGAGAGAGAAAGCATTTGGGGGGGGAGGGGAGGAGCAGAGGGAGAAGCAGCCTCGATCCCAGGACCCTGGGATCACAGACTGAGCTGAAGGCAGATGCTTAACCGACTGAGCCATCCAGGTGCCCCAGGGACATTTTAGAGCGCCTGGGTGGCTCAGTCGGTTAAGCATCTGCCTTCGGCCCAGGTTGTAGTCCTAGGGTCCTGGGATCGAGCCCTGCATCTGCTCAGCGGGTAGCCTGCTTCTCCCTCTCCTCCCCACTCGTGCTCTCTCTGGCTAGCTCTGTCTCTCTCTCTCAAATAAATAAATAAAAAGTTTTTAAGTGTTCCTATTTAAAAAGGAATTCAAAGAATACAGAAGTTTATAAAAGAAATGTTCCTGGGTAATCCTACTCACAGGAAATAATCAAGAAATGGGGGGGGCGGGTATGAAGTACCCTGCACCCTCCCCACCAACTGAGGAACTGTGAATAAAAGGGGATAATGGAGGGTGGAATCTGGCTTCCTGGGGTAAAACTGAGCCTCCCCCACACCCTGGCCTCCACCACAGGCCCCAGCGCTCTCCCAGCACCATCTCCCCAATTCCCCAAATGGCTGGGTGCTGTTTTACAGATGGGAAAACTGAGACTGGGTGTGGTTGGCTCACTCTCAAAGGGGAGATTTCACCCAGATTTGTCCAATGCCAAAGTCTTCCCTTTTAACTAAGGCATTTTCTCCCCCAAACTCTGGGGTGAGCAGTACATGGACCAAGGTGAGGATGCATGGAGGGCAAAGTAAAGGTGGGTGGGAAAGAGTTTCGTGGAATCTCCTTCCACCCAGCCTGGCTTTTTGATTTTTTAAATTTTTTTAAGATTTTTATTTATTTATTTGAGAGATTGAGCACGAACAGGGGGAGAGGCAGAGGGAGAAGCAGGCTCCCCGCAAAGCAGGACTTGATCTCAGGACCCCGGGATCATGACCTGAGCCGAAGGCAGAAGCTTAACTGACTAAGCCACCCAGGTGCCACCCTGGCTTTTTTTAGATTCCTTGTATCAATCTTAAACAAACAAACAAAGGAACAAACTCAGGGTGCCTGGCCAGCTCGGTTGGAAGAGCATGTGACTCTTCATCTTGGGGTCGTAGGTTCAAGCCCCACATTGGGTGTAGAGATTACTTTAATTAATTAATTAATTAATCAATTAACTAATTAAAAAAAAAACGGTGCTCCTGGGTATCACAGTCGATTCAGCATCTAACTGTTAGTTTTGGCTTGGGTCATGATCTCAGGGTCCTGGGTTCGAATTCAGCATTGGGCTCCATGCTCAGCTCAGAGTCTGCTTGAGACTCCTTTTCCCTCTCGCTCTGCCCCTCCCCCCTGCTCTCTCTCTCCAATATAAATAAATAAAATCTTAAAAAAAACAAAACCACCCAAAAACCTCATAGAAACAGGAAACAGACCAGTGGTTGCCAGGGGGCGGAGTGGAGAAATACGGGAAGGTTGTCCGAAGGTCCAAACTTCCAGCTAGACGATGAATAAGTTCTGGGGAATCTAATGTACACCGGGGTGATTACAGTTAACATGACTGCATTGTGTATCTGAAAGTTGCTAATTGAATAGATTGTAAAGGTTCTCACCACACACACACACACACACACATACACACACGGTCACTCTATGAGGGGATGGATGTGTTAACTAACCTTACGGTAGAAATCATTTTGCAATATATTCATAGGTCAAATCACTACATTGTACACCTTAACCTGACACAATGTTACATATCAATTATATTTCAATAAAGGGGGGGACATCGATTTCCCATATAAGGGAAATCATGCAATGTTTGTCTTTCTCCTTCTGAGTCATTCACGTGCATCTGCAGAGACCATGGAGACCGTGACACCACACAGGGCAAATGCTGCAAAGATGTCACCTTTCCTCACCAGCATTTTCCCAGAATTTTCCCGGCCACCGACAGGGACCGAGACTCGGAGTGGTCTCACAAAAAACTGTGGTCATCAAGGGCGGGGCTCCTCCTCCTGTCCTGTCATGTCCCCCCCGCCCCCCATCCCAGTGCCCCAGCCCTGGAGACTCCATCTCTGGCCCCCCTGGAGCAGAGCCTTCCCACTCGCTGGGCAATTTCTTCACTCCAGGGGCCTTTTCACAATATTCTTGGCAGCGGTTGGTTAACTGGTGTTTGAAGATTTTGAGTAACTTTAGAAAAACAAAAAAAAGGAAGCTTGCCTTGCCTCCTCGCTGTCTGGGTTCCCCTGGAGCTGACAGCCTCCTTCCTGGAGCTTTCCTTGGCTCGCTGAGTCACACTCACTTCCTGTCCCTGCCCTGGGGCCACGAAGCCCCTGCCTCCCAAGTTGAAGACTTCGGGCACTCCTTCTTCTGCCCCTTTCTCTGCCAGGGTCCCCGCTTTCACCCCTCCCACCCAACTGGCAGTCTCCGGCGTGCCCTGGAGCCTCACATTTATTTCAGCGGGGCAAGTTCCAGACCACAAACCTTTCTTCCCATGTGACTTGGATCAGATATTATTCTAGAAGAGGTTCCCTGCACAGCACGGGTGGAGAACGCCCACATTCCTGATCCTGAGACCATCCATCCTCACTTCTCCTGGGGGCCGTGCCCTCAGACGCTCCAAAGCATTGATGTGAGCCTGAGAAATCTTTTTGCTCACTTTATGAGGCCCTCCTTCTTAGCCCGCCCAGTGCCGGACCCCATTAGAGTGTCAAATAATAATAATGTTATTATTATTATATCCATAATATATTATGATGATTATCATTATGGCAGCCAGAGTTTCCTGGATGCTTCCTATATGCTTACAATGTGACCACCAGTCACCCTGAGGTCTGTCTCGACTCCAGACCCCCCCTGATAAACTCATATATCCTGCTGCCTCCTGGGGATCCTGCAGATAATACCCAAGAAAACGTATCAGGTTGTTAGTTTCTATACAGTCCAACTAGTTGCCGAGGGACAGGTCATTTGAAAAGGATCCCAGCTAGGGATGCCTGGGTGGCTCAGTCAGTTAAGTGTCTGCCTTCTACTCAGGTCATGATCCTGGGGTCCTGGGATGGAGTCCTGGGTCGGGCTCCTTGCTCAGCAGGGAGCCTGCTTCTCCCTCTGCTCCTTCCCCTGCTTGTGCTCTCTCTCTCTCTCTCTCTGACAAATAAATAAAAAAAAAAAAAGAGAGAGAGAGAAGGATCCCAGCTAATTCCAGGGGAAGGATTAATAAGGTTGAAAATAATCTTCAGGAGAGGATGGGTCCAGTCATTGAGGCGTGATGGCTGCTAACACCTTTAAGTGGAGAATTGGTGGGGACCAGGGGACAGCTGCCCCACTCCCACCAACCCACAGATGAATTGTAGCACCCTGACATTATGGAGCTCCTGAAGAGATGCAACAGGAAGTACCCAGCCCCACCAATGAGAGAGTATTCTGACCTACAGTGGAACCTGGTCCAGGTAATGCTAACCACCTGTTGACCTGAGGAAACAGCACGGTGGGGATGGTGGGGACAGATGCTAAGAACAAGTTATATAGGGTCACAAAGAAGCAGCCAGCCAAATCCAGAATGGGGGCCATTCCCTAGGACAGGAAGAGAACCCCTAAGAAAACACACCAAGTCGGGATAAATGTCCTGAGGAAATAAAGCACGGTGACCTTTGAGCTAAAACAGGAAGGAGGGAGGATACGAAGAACTGGGGGCAAAGCATTGTAGGCAACGAGAACAGCAGGTGCAAAGGTCCTGTGGCTGGAACGGGAGTCGTGTGTTTGAGACACAGCAGCTGTGGCTGAGGGAGCCAGTGGCGAATGGACTTGCGGAGGGACTTTGTAAAACAAAGGAGGTTGGATTTCATTCTCATAGGAGGGTTTTGACAAGTCTCAGTAATGCATGCGGAGGGCTTGGCATGATGCCTGTGACGTGCTCAGGCCCTGACGCTGTCTCCTGCTGTGGCCCATAGGGGTCCGTGAATTTTGGTTGAATCAAAACGTCCTTAAGTCGGAGAGGCTACAACAGCACCTCGGCATAAATAAAGAGCAGAGTCCGAGGCGGTGGAAGCAATGTTGCCGCGGAGAAGCACGGAGCAACCACTGACCTACTTAGAATTTCCAGTTAGGGTCACCCCAGCTCCCAGTACGGACGTGAAAGAGCCAAGAACCCGGAAAATTGGGCCACAGCGCCCCCTGGTGCTCACAGCGTTTACCTACCTAAGCGCGCCCGGGAGGTGGCGGGGTGGGGGGCGGAGACCGCGGCTTCCTGGGGAGGCGAGTTTAAATGTTAAACTTTGAAACCATCTCCTTCCCGCTCCGTCTCTGGCCAGTTAAAAGGCTTCCCTGCCGAGGCCGGACGGGGAGCCGCGCATCCAGGGCGGGCGTCTCAGGGGTCGGGGCCCGGGGCCCCTCCCCGCACCCACTCCGCCCCTGCGACGACCTTGCATATTCCAGCTTTCTGCCCTGGTAGGAGTTTCTAGTAAATCCTAGAAGTAGACTTGCTGAGTCAGAGTGTTTAGCGCTTCACCAGGGCCCCGCCTGCAACTGCATGTGCAATTTTCCTGGGAAAAGTGTCCTTAGATTTCCCTGAATTCTCGAAAGGAGCGGTGACTTCAATCAGGGCCACGTCTTCCACGGCCGGGGAGGAAGGGTCCTGCGTGTCCTGTCTCCGCCCTTGCCCTCCTGGTCCCAGCCTTGGATGGGCCACATCCCCTGAGGTGACTTAATGGGAATAAGTAGCTCTCCACGCGGGGGGGCCGGGGGGGGCGCTATCCCCGGTTTACCCACCCAGAGTTTTCCATTGTGCCAGCAGGGACCAAATCCTCACCTAGGCCTTCCAGGCGCTTTGCGGCTCTCAGGTCTTATTGCCCCTCAATATCCTTTTTGCTCCATCTCACTCTCTTGCCTTTGCCTCCCCTGTGCCTTCCCCACCCTTCCCTGACTCTCTTCATTCTCAACTCAGACTTCCCCTCCTCCAGGAAGACTTCCTTGACTGCCACCAGTCTGGCTAGATTAGGGTATCCTCTGGGCTCCCACAGGCCCGTCTGCTGCTGTCCGCCTGGCTCAGTATCTGTGCCCCACAGAGAGAGAATGGTCATATCTTATTCACGCTGTGAGATTCAGATCTCCTTTTAACTGGGTGTTACGGGCTGAATTGTACTCCCCCCCCAAAAAAAAAATTCATGTGGAAGTCCCAACCCCCAGTGCCTCAGAATGTGACTGTGTTTGGAGAGAGTCTTTTTACAAGATAATTAAGTTAAAACGAGGTCATTAGGGTGGGCCTTAATCCAACATGGCTGGTGTCCTTCTAGAAGGGGGGATTAGGACACAGGCAGGCAGAGGGACAGCCACGTAAGGACATGGAAGACCACATCTCGGCCTCCACTTGCCGGTGAGAGGCCTCAGGAGAGCCAACCCTGAGGACACCTTGAGCTTGGACTTCCAGTCCCCAGGGCTGTGGGAGAACACATCTCTGTTGTTTAAATCACCCAGGCTGGGGTACTTTGTTAGGGCAGGCCCAGCACACTCATATACCCTCTGCCATATCCTGCAGTTATGAGCCCCTGTGAACACCCTGGGGGTGGGGCCGAGGATGGGCTGGGAGACTTTGAACGCTCGGGGGTGGGTGGGAACTGGGCATGGTGTGCTGTGTGTCTGTCTTCACACAAAGGCAGACTCTGATCCCCGCGTATGGCTCCAGGGCCCATCAAGACAGTTCCTGGAGTGGGGATGGGGCAGGATACCGGGTCCGTTCTGCTTGCTAATACTAACAGGCCCATCACAGCGGCCAAGATGACTCTAGGGCCCGCAGAGGGCCCTCATGCCATCAGCTTTCTGGCATGACATCTATCTCCTCTGCAAAGCGGCCCCATGGTTAGGATGCATGGAGAACCCAGGAAGCCAGCCAAGGCCTTCCAGCTAGTCGGTGTCGGAGCCAATGTTCAAACCAAGCCCAACTGTTAACCTTCACCTCAGCTTAAGATGCCCTCTGGCAGGACAAGAGTGGGTCCTGAGGGACAGGTCAGGGAGGAGGGCCCATGGGAGGCTGGCCCAGGTCAGCTCCGTCAGAAAGAAGGCGAGCTGGGTGCTGGTAGGCAGAGAGAAAGGAGTTTATTTCTCTGGGAAGGGAGGGGGGCAGGTCAGGGTAAGGCAATGTCCTCCAGCTTCTGGTCCAGCGTCTTGAGGTCATCCAGGAAGCGGGTCGGGGTGAGGATGTGTGAGGAACCTGGGCAGCAGGGGAGGGTTGGGGAGGTGGGGCCGCTGCCTCGGGACCTCCAGCAAAGGTCCTTGGGAAAGCAGGCCCTGACTCTCAGGACTCAGGAGTCTAGACTCCTTAGAAACATAGGGGTCCAGCCCCCAGGTGACCCCTTCCCTGGGAACCCAAGCCCCAGCCCCTGCACAGGCTCCAGGTTTGGGGGATCCAACAGGGAGTCCCCTGTCAGCCTGACCCTCTAAAGCACCTACGAGTCCAGCCCCAGCACCCAGGGACCCCAGTCCTGGCTTCTCACCAATGAGCACCTCCCACTTGCCATCGGTGACCCTGGTCACCTCATAGGCGGCCCTCATCTCTGACATTGCCACGCCGCCCAGGACGTAGACGATGAGCCGGGGCCCTGCCCGCGTCTCCACACCGGCCTTGTTCTTGTGCCAGTGGCCAAAGCGGGCACTGTGCAGGGGGAGGCAGGCAGAGGTCAGTCTGGGCAGGAGTCCCCCCCGCCCCCTGCCCCGCCACACCCCTCACATCACATGGGCCTGGGTGTGGGCAGGGGGCGTCCCCAAGGGCCCTCACCTGACAGCAGCCTGGGAGCTGGATGTGGGGGTGGGGGCGGACACAAAGGGCCACAGCTTTTGGTCCAGCCGGTCCTCCACGGCATCCTGGGAGCCGGAGAAGGAGGCTTAGGAGAGCAGCCCCAGGTGACGGGGCATCCAGGGTCCTTGGGGTGGGGGGGCGGGCAAGGTTGCTGGGCCCCCAAGCGGGCAGAGGCGCCAGGTGCCAGAGGAAAAGCAGGCAGGAAGCCAGGAGGCTGGGCCCCTGGCCTGGTCCTTTAAGCTGTCGCTGCTCTGGGCTCCTGGGATGGGCAGGGGCTGGTGGTGGGGAGGGTGAAGGGGGAGCAAGGGGATTTCTTGGGAGGCGGGCAGCAGGGGAAGAGAACAGAGGAGGACTAAGGAAGGGGCCAGTGGTTGGACAGGAAATGAGGCTCCCCCTCGAGGGGCCCCCCTGCCGTCCCAATTCCTTGGGTGTCGGCTTGGGGCACCCCGCTGGCAGAATGGGTCGGATGCCAGGGGGATGCCCATAATGAGGGATTTTCCCTTAAGCCCCGAGGCTTAGCACCGTGACATGAAGAGGGCTGAGCCACCGCCTAGATCAGGGCAGGACTTGGTGTGGGGTGTGGGGGTATGCAGGGGGAGCTCAGGCCCCACCAGCGGTACCTCCATGACGTCCTTGATGACGGGGGTCCAGCGGGACAGCTGATAGGTGGGCTCTAAGCGCTCCCTCCGCTCTGGCCGGCTTGAGGTCCCACAGCCCTACAGGCGGGGGGGGGGGGATGGGGGAGAAGGAGGCGGGTCACAGGTGGGGCTGGGGGCTCATCTGGCTTGGGGGAAGGGTTGCAGAAAAAGATGGAGAAACGGAACAGAGGAGCAGAGAGAGAGGGAAGGAGAAAGAAGGAGGGAGGGCCGGGGAGAAGGAGCAAGAGGGAAAGAGAGAGGGACAGGGACAGGGCACGAGAAGGAGAGAGAGATACAGACCCAGTGAGACCAAGACCTGTGGCAAAGACAAAGACGAGGACGACAGACAGGTGGGGACAGAGGCGGAAGGGCACGAAGAAACAGTGGAATCAGGAGGTGGGAGACAGGGCGACAGACGGGGGGCCGGGAGAGCGATTAGGGACAGGTGAGGGGACAGGAGAGCCACCCCAGTAGTGGAGGCAGGGTCAGGGGAGGGGGGACACACAGGGCCAGAGAGAGACAGGAGCAGCTAAGCAGACAGCTGAGCACAGGAAGCTGCTGTGCGGGTGTGTTTGCCGGGGGGTTGTTTTGGGGAGGGTCCTCTGAGTCCTCCAGGAGCCCACGGTCCACTGTGTGCCGGCGACCCTGCTGTCCGCCCCCGGGACCCTGGTGATGGTGCAGTGGGGGTGTGCACCATCACCAGGACCACAGCTCTGGCTGCGCCTTACTCCCTGCTTATCATGTGACCCATGACTGGGGACAGCTGTGGTGCCTGCTGGTCCCCAGACCTGATCCTGCACAGACCTCCCTGTCCTCCAAGGCCATGCCTTGAATGCCCCAGCCCCCCAGGCCCCAGGCTCTGACCCTCCCAGGCACCCCCCCCAAGCCCACATTTGCCTTCCGCCCAGTCTCTGACCGTACAGCTTGCCAGGCCAGCATACCCCAGGATTGGTGACCGTGCCCCCCAGCTGCTCCAGGTTCCGGATGAGGCTGCTGTGTGCCTGCACGTTGGCATGCTGGATCAGCTTGGCCAGATTCTCCTCACTCACGCCTGGAGGAAGAGGATGGGTGGTGGGCTTCTGAGGATGGGATTCTCATGCGGGGGGCTGGCTCAGAGAGGGTGGGGGGACGGAAGGTGGCCATGGGGTTCCTGGGTGAAGGGGGTTGGGGGTGGCGAGAGGAGGTCCCTAGACTGTGATGGGGGGGTCCTCTGGACCAAGGGAGCCACTGGGGCAGGTGCAAGGAAGATGCTAGAATTCTGGGTGGGGATCCCAGAGGGGAGAGATGGGGGTCTGGAATTAGTTGAGGGGGCCAAGTTTGGAGGAGTCACAGATTTGGGGGTCCTTATGTCAACGGAGCCCTCATGTCAATGAGAGATCCCCCAGATCAATGGAGGGGGTTCCCAGGTTCGAGGCGGGTATATCTGGGGGGGCTGGTGTGCCTGTTGAGTGGGGGCATCCCAAGGTCAGGAAAACTGTGGGGCTGAGAGATTCCCTGGATCACTGCAGACCCCCGTGAATGGGGGTATCCGGAGGCCTTCCCATGCCCCCAACCCACCGTTCCGTAGAAGGATGTAGAGCAACAGGACCCGGATCTTGTCATAGGCTGGCACCGCTGTATCCAGCAGCACGGGCACGATCAGCTTCATGGCATCCTTGATCTTCTCACCCTCTGCGTCTGAGCCCATGGCCAAGTCCTGCGGGGCAGGGGTTGGGGGGTTCCAGAGCTAGGCCACCCCCAGGGTCCTTGAGAGGACTTTGGGGACCTGCTTCTTCCTACTATCAGGTCTCTGAAGGTTTCATCCCTGGCCATCAACAGGCTCCGCCCCTCTCAAGGCCCCACCTCTGCAAGGCCCCACCC
Source organism: Mirounga angustirostris (assembly GCF_029215605.1). Lineage (NCBI taxonomy): Eukaryota > Metazoa > Chordata > Mammalia > Carnivora > Phocidae > Mirounga > Mirounga angustirostris. The sequence continues at coordinate 209,985,417 of NW_026991709.1, read as the reverse complement.
CTTATCCGGGTCCTACCTCTCTAGGTACCCGCCCTGCCCACCCCATAGACCAAACCCCTGTCCCAGGACCCCCTCTCCCCAGGGTCCACCCCTCTCAGTCCCCGCGGGCTCTCCAAAGGCCCCGCCCCTCTCACAGGCCACACCTCTACAAGGCGCCTCCCTGGCAGACCGAGCCCCCTCTACAGGCCCATCTCTCTGAGGCCCCACCCCTGTCCCAGGCCCTCCCCCACCTGCTCCACACCGCACAGCTTCTCCACCGAACCCTTGAAGTGCTTCATGCAGTCGTCGGCTAAATGCAGGTGCGTGGAATACTGCGGGGTGGGAGGTGGAGTTGGGGGTAACAGAAACTGAGTCCAAGCCAAGAGCCTGGCGGCAGTGGGGGGGGGGGCAGGTTCCCCACCCATGCTCACCTTATTCAGCTCCTTCTGGTACTGCGGCATCTTTTTCAGGATGTGGGACAGGTCTTTGATGTTGGCCTGGGGACAGGGAGGCCGTGAGGCCCAGCCCTGCCCACCCCGGATCCCACTCCAGGCTCTGCCACCGGACTGGGGCCCTGCCCCCGCTCTATCCGGGCAGGGGTCTCTCCTCCCCAGCTGCCCATCCTGACGCCGGCCTGCCCCTACCTTGTCGGTGGTCAGCCTCTTGCTCTCACAGAACGTCTTCAGAAGCTCCGTGACCCTCCTGGCGGTGAAGAGTGGGCAGGGGTGGGGTGGGGACTGGCGCCAACACTGTAGTTTGACGGCGGGGGGGGGGGGGGGCGCCAGGGGACACACGTGTCCCTGTACCAGGCCATGGGCAAGCCCACACCGAGGAGTCCGGCTGAGGGGCGTGGCTTGTATTGGCGCGCTCACCCAGAGCCAAAGACCGCATACATGGCCCACAGTGGAGGGGGGAGACGGGACTGGGGATGCAGGTGGGGCCACCTGCGGAGGGGCACGCACTTGGACACGTCTGCGATGTGCATGTGCCGTAGCTCCACCCACAGGTCATCGTCCTCATCCAGCAACACCGCCTTCTCACGGGACTCGCTCAGCCCCGTGGTCTCGTACCTGCGGGAGACGGAGGGTCAGGGCAACCGGCCGAGGACCAGGGACCCAGGAGCTGATGGGGGGGTGGGTAGTGTTCCTGGGCTCCGCCTACTTGTACGTGTCCTGTTCGATGTTCAGCAGGTCATAGGCCATGGCCTGGAAGGTGAGCTCATGCAGCAGCGGGGACACAGGGTCCGCCCCCCGGTCCATGATGAGTAGCTGTGAGCGGGTTTTTTCCGGGCCCTGGGGGGTTGGCAGGGATGAGGATACTGACCCCGGCCTTCCTTGGTCGTGGCTTCATCCCCACCTCCCCGGCAGGCCCCCTTACCTCACCCAGACTGGGATTGTCTGCCTTGAAGGCATTCAGCTTGGCCAGGACCACGTGGGCCAGCTGCGCCGTGACCTCTGGGCCCCTGCGGGTGGGGTGGGCAGACATGGGGGATCAGGCGTGGGGCGGGGGAGGTCCAGGCACACGCGGGAAGTCAGGATGGGGTTAGGGATGGGAGTCGGGCCCGGGCGAGGACCAGGACTGGGGTCAAAAGTGAGGTTCAAGGCTGCAGGCAGGCTGGGGTCAGGGTGGGGGGTGGCATCGGGGTGGGGTCCCCACTTGCGGTAGCGGATGGCCGGGTACTCCTGCAGTGTGGCGCACAGTGTGGCGATCTGCTGGGCCAGTGCCTCGATCTGCCGGGCCCGCTCCCCCACCCGGAAGGGGCAGTAGAGGTTGTAAGTGCTGTGGGGGGCATCCAGGGAGAACACCTGGGAGGGCATAAGTGCCAAGGCCACCACTCTGGGTGTACCCCTGGCCCGCGTGCGGCCTCCAGCACCTGCCGCTCCCCAGGGCTTCCCCTGGGCTCTGGAGCGTGCTTCGCCATCCAGGAGGCAGGTCCTGGGCCGCTCCCAACTGATGCCTGCAGGAGGTGGAGAAACACCCCGGCCCCCTCCCCCTCGGGCAGGACACCTCAGAGACACCTCTCTACGCTGCCCCCTGCAGTTGCCCAGGGGGACAGAAGTTCAGGTGCCCCCTCTGTGTTGGCTGCTTTCCTTTCTGACCCAATGTCCCCTTTACTGGGTTCAGTGTCTGTTTCTGAGGGAACCTAGGACGTTTGGTCACGGACCCCCACCCCCCACCCTGGACTAGCCTGGGCTGTACCTGGGCCTCGTAGGGGAGGAAGGCCAGGTGGATCTCTTTCAGCGTCTTCACCACCTTGGCTAGACGGGAGCGGCTCAGCTCACTGAACAGGGGCTCGGGGCAGGCTGGGGTGGGCAAGAGGGGGCATCAGGCCAGAGTAGCCCCACGTTCCGACCCCCCCTCCCCCAATGCCCCCAGCTCGCTTCACTCACTGTCGGTGAAGAAGACGTGTGCTGCTTTGTAGGTGAAGGTCGGAGTCCCCCGGAAGTCTGCTATCAGGGCCTGCACTGACTGGGGGAGGCAGACCGTTGTCCAAACCAAGCCTGGCCCTGCCCCTCCAGAGCCCTGCCCCAGCCTCCCAGCCACTGCCTGTGCCCCCTCCCCTGACCTGACACATACAGACGTGCACAGAGGCATGTACATACACACACACATAATTCACACAGGCACCTTCTCCGTGGGGCTGAGCAAATAAATGGCCTCCAAACTGGGGATGGGTTCTCGCCGTTTGTTGATGTCTTCAACGACTAGGAGGAATGGAGAAAGTCTGAGTCTCAGACTCAGAGAGTTGGACACTTGGGCAAGAGGGTTGGATGCTAGGACAGGGCGAGCTGTACGCCCTCAGGCGCCTAAGGGGAGGTACCCGCCCATAGGGCACACAGCTAAGAGTTACATGGGCAGGGTTCTACACATTCAAGGTCACAGCCATGCCTCCTAGGGGCCCCCCATAGAAAGTCACACATCCTGGGGGGTCTCACACTGAGTTCACTCAGAGGGTTCTACATGGTGTTCCACACACAGGAGTTACATAGTCGGGGAGGCTAACCCCTTAGGAGTCGCAGCTGGGGAGTCCTGCATCGGAGGTGTGCCCGTCACAGGCTCCCACACTCAGGAGGAAGAAGAGCTGTATATACAGGGAGTTGAGTATTCGGGAGTTCTGGACAATTTTAGGGGACCCCATACTCAGGTCCCATCTGGGCAGCATGGGGTGGGGGTGTCCACTCACTAGTAATTCCCTCAGCCAGGATGTCTGACATCTTGCAGCAGGAGGACAAGATGCGCATGCTGGGATGGTCCATGATGAGTACCTGTCCGGATGGGTGGAGACAGATGTACTGATGGACAGATGAGTGGGCAGGACAGGCTACAGCTACCCCTGAGGTGGGGCTGGGGTGGCAGGCAGAACTGACAGCTTCAAGAGCTGGCTGGATGGGAGGACCCAGGACCCCCACCCGACCCCACCCTGACCCAGACCCCCCCACCCAACCCCACCGCATGGACCAGCAGCCTCCTCAGGGAGTTCTTATGGGTCCCACATTCAGGGCACCCCACATGGGTCTGGACAAGGTATTCTGCCAACTCCATACCTTCCACTCCCCATCCTTTTTGACACTCCGAATGACTCCGCTCAGAATTTCTGCAGGGAAGGTAGAGTGGGCTCAGGATATTGGATTCTGTGGCCCCAACATGCCCCCAAGACTTCTGGGCCTCCATCTTCACTCCTGTTTACTTCTCTCATCAGTCTTGTGAGGTCACTCACCCCCAATTTACAGACAGGGAAACAGGTTCAGAGAAGACAAGTGACTAGCCTAAGCACCCTGAGCCCTAAATGGCTAAGTGCCTGGGGCTTAAGTAGCCACTCATTAAATATGCTTTAGATGAACGAATAACTGAAAAGCTAGAGCTCACATACAGGTCTACCTCCCTCCAGAGCCCGGCTCTCAGCCTCGCCATCTGCAACCTCGAGTTCTCCTGGTGGGGACGTTGAAGCCAGACCCCACCACTCGACCTCCATCAGTTTCCTTGCAGGACCCTTGACTCCCTGCTCTGAGGCGGGCCTGGCCTCTCCCCATTTTGGGTTGGGGTGGTAGGGGTTTGAGCCATAGTCTGCCCTGCCTTGTGGAGGGAGGAGGCAGAAGGGACAGGGCGGCCCCGCCCTCCCAGAGTGTCATGTCCACTCTTATCAGAACCTCCAGGGCGGAAGGAGGAGGAAGGAGGTGCTGAGACCGGAACTACCCGAGATGGGGGAGGGGGCGACCTCCACCCCTCTCCCGAGGGCCCCGACCCACGCGGCCTAGACGCCCGAGTCCTCACGCTGCGTGAGGTTCGTGGGGACCCGGCAAGAAGGAAGGTGTCCCCCACCCCTGGGCCTGGACACTGGCCTGACCACATCCCCCGAACTCTCACACCACCTGGGATAGTTGACCAGCGCACCCAGCCCCGGCCCCAGTCCAAGAGTCCAGCCCCCACCCCCGACTCTGCCAGGCTCGGAGATCCGGCAGTCTGGGCGTCCAGCTGTGCCCTCTCTCCGCCGGCACCCTAGGGGGTCCAGGAGGGCAAGCCCTGGCGCCTGCCTACGCCACCCCTAGCCCGATCCCCTTGGGTCCCCGGAATCCAGTCTCCCAACTTTGTTTCGCTCCGGCACGGGAGAGCCGGGACGTCCAGCAGGACCATGTCCCCGCCCGCCCCCTCGAGGATCAGGTGCTCGACGCCCAGCCCAGCCGCCAAAGCCCCGCCGCCGGGGTCCAGGGTTCGTGCACCCCTGGCCCCCGCCCCCCTAGGAGACGCACTCACTTTCCCCCACCACCGCCTTCAGCCCCAAGGGCGCCATCTTCCCCTAGGGGCGCCGCCACCGCTTCCGGGTCTGTCCCAAGGTGGGGGCGTGGCCCCGCGCGTCAGCCACCTGGACCCCGCCCCGCGGAGCTGGCCCCTCCCCGCAGCGGTCCTCGGAGAGGAAGATCTGTCCCTCGCAGAGTGGGGGGGCGGGTGTGTCCACGCAGACGAGTGCGGAGTCGCTGGAGGGGCACCCCGACGACACACGCAGACGTGAGCTCAGACACACCTTCCCTGCTTGCGTGCAGCAAGCAAGTGGGATCGCGGGGAATCTAACGTTTTAATCTTCCCCAGACACAGCCACCACCCTGCCAGAAGTTTCTCCGTGGCTGACGGACGCTGTGTGCCCATCCGGGGCCGCGGGGGGCCATAAGCCCGTGACCCACTTACCTTCTGTTCCCCAGAGCGTAGCAGCAAGCTGGACAACATTTGATCAATTCACGAGGAAGCCTGGAGGGAGGGTTGAAGCTAAGCCAGCACCTACTGTGTGCCAAGGACCTGTGTCAGATTCTCACTCGATCCTCGGAGAACCTCTGACAGGGAGTGCGGTATAGACAACAAAACCGCGGCTCAGCAGGACTCTTGTCTAAGGCCACATGATGAATAGGCCTGCTGGGATCTGAACCAGGACTCTTCCCCAGGAGGACCGCTTGTCATAGCCTTGCCCTCACCAGGTGCACACACGCCCTCACAGACTGATAATCACATTCGTCTGCTGATGAACTCGTGGGCTTAGGGGCATGCTCAACCCCTTACACACCTACACACACACTCAGTTCACACTTGACTTGAAATTCCATGGCCTGCTCCTGCCGTGTGCCAGCAAACGGCTGCCCCCTTGTCACAGAGGGCACAGTCCAGCAGCACCCATCCAAAAGAGGCCTAGTATTTCAGGTGTGATGCTCGTGTGTGAATGCAGAGTCCAGAACTAGTTCCTTCATTTGGTTAAGTTTATTAAGAATTGGTCTGGATGGGAGCGCCTGGGTGGCTCGGTGGGTAAGCCTCCATCTGCCTTCCGCTCAGGTCATGATCCCAGCGTCCTGGGATCAAGCCCCACATCAGGTTCCCTGCTCAGCGAGGAGCCTGCTTCTCCCTCTCCAGCTCCCCCTGCTTGTGTTCCCTCTCTCGCTGTCTCTGTCAGATAAATAAATAAAATCTCAAAAAAAAAAAAAAAAAAAAAAAAGAATTGGTCCGGATGGGGCGCCTGGGTGGCTCAGTAAGTTAAGCGTCTGCCTTTGGCTCAGGTTATAATGCTGGAGTCCTGGGATGGAGCCCCACATCAGGCTCTCTGCTTAGCAGGGAGTCTGCTTCTCCCTCTGCCCTTCCCGCTGCTCATGCTCTTTCTCAAATAAATAAATAAAATCTTAAAAAAGAAAAAAAAAAAGGAGTTCGTCTGGTGCTTGGCCCTTTGCCACTTACATGGGACAGGCAACAGTGAATAAAACTAGATGTGCCATGTGGCACTTAAGGTTAAATGGAAGGGGGAGAGAAAATGGTCAATTCCGTTCTAACGGAAATAAACAGTGATGTGAGAGCACGTGCCACATGTGGGGGGGTGGTTTATTGTGTGTGGTACCAGAGGGGGGACCCTGACAGGGTGACGTTTAGATTTAACCTGACGGACATCAAGCAGCAGCTATGCAGTGATCCAGGCAGAGAGAAGCGGGGATGTAGCTGGAGGAGCGGAGTAAGGCAGGTGAGCTTGGAGGGGCTGCAGAGGCCAGACCTCTGTGGGACAAGGTAGGACTGACCCAGTCCAATTTGCCTGGGATCGAGAGGTTCCCAGGACACAGGACTTCCAGTGCTAAAACTGAGAAAGTCCTGGGCAAACCAGGATGGCTGGCTACTCTAGGTAGGACTTGGGGGTTTTCTTCCATGTTTTCCTCCCTCTCTGCATTCCTTTCTTGTTTTTTCTTTCTTTCATAGCTTTATTGAGATATAATTCACATACCACACAGTTCACTTGCTGAGAATGTACAATTCAATGCATTTTAGCATGTTCAGAGTTGTGCACCCATCCCCGATTTTAGAACATTCCATTACTCCATGGTGTTTGAGTTTTCTCCTCAGGGCAATGGGGGCCAAGGGAGAGTTCTGAGCAGGGGAGGGAGGGGATCCCTGCAGCTCCTGGAGGGGAAGGATGGATTGCAGGGGCACAGGGAGGAGTTGGAAGGCCGTGAGACCCCTCTAGCTTCTCAATCTGTCCCCTGGGGGTGAAGGTCCGGAGGGCCTACCACCCCCAACTATACTCTGTGAGGGTGACCAGGGTCTTCTGCTGTTAATGGCTGAATGGTATCCTGCCCACCCTCCCCCAAGTCAGGTTGAAGGCCTAAGCTCTGGTACCTGAGATTGTGACCTTATTTGGAAATAGAGTCGTTGCAGATGCAGTTAGTTAAGAGGTCAGCCTGCAGTAGCATGAGGCTCTAACGCAACGACTGGGTTCCATGTCTTGTGACGGTCATGTGAAGACAGGGACACAGAGGAATGTTGCATGATGACAGAGGCAGAGGTTGAAATACTGCAGCGACCAGACAAGGGGCACTGAGGGCTGCCTACAACCACGAGGAGCCAGGGAGAGGGAAGGAAGGACCCTCCCCTGCGGGTCTCAGGAGCATGGCACTGCCAACGTCCCAACTTCTGGCTCCGGCCTCCAGAACTGTGCGACAATCATCTGTTGCTCTAAGCCACCCAGCTTGTGACTTTGTTAAGGCAGCTCCAGGAAACTAGTGCATCCGTGGAAGAGCAGGGCGTCCGGTTGGCATCGAGGACTCGGGGTTGTGGACAGGGTGTGGGTGGGGGCCCTGGATGGGGAACAGTTGCCTGGGGGAAGAGGACTGAGCTTTCAGCTTTGTGCTCAGGCAGGTGTGGTCCCATTTACTCTGAGAAGAGGTTTTAACTGGTTTCTAGAAAGACATCTTGGGTAGGGGATGGGGTTCCAGCAGGACCCTCCCAGTGGCACCCAGAGCACTAGAAGAAGGCCATAGCTGCTTGGGGCTCCTTGCCTCCCATCCCCAGGCACTGAGATCTCAGGAGAAAGCTCAACCTGGCATCGGTGGCAGGACAGGAAATCCCAGACCCTCTTGGGGCACCTGGGTGGCTCAGTCGGTTAAGCGTCTGCCCTCTACTCAGGTCATGATCCCAGGGTCCTGGGATGGAGCTCCACGTCGGGCTCCCTGCTCAGTGGAGAATCTGCTTCTCCATCTCCCTCTGCCCCACTTCCCCCCCCCCACACACACTCCTGCTCTCTCTCACTCTCTCTCAAATACATAAAACCTTAAAAAATAAAAAAGGAAATCCCAGACCTTCTTGTCTTAGGGCCTGTGGTGGGCAACCAGACCCAGGGACAGTGGGGGGGGGGGGGGGGGCAGGAGACAGAGATGGAGCTAGTCGGCCTGGTGGTGCCTCAGTGGTCCTCAGGTCCAGCTTCTTCCCCTACCACCTGCGGATGGCAACTGCCCTTCCAGCAGGGTGAGACCATCCGCACTGCTTCCCACTGGTGGGCTACAGATCTCACCTGAGCTGCCCTGGTGGCCTGACCTCTCCCAGTGGGGCCACCCAGCCCCCTCGCCCCACTGTAGGGACACTGGTCTGGCCTGCTGCTGAGCCCCACCTGAGAGTTCTTGGGGCCCAGTGAGTCCTGCTGGGCAAGGTCTAAACCCAGGTCACCTGGTCTCCTACCCCCACAGCAGCACTGCATCCTGCTGCAAAAACAATTATCTGGATCATCTTTATGGGGCTTAAGCTTGGGTGGGAGCAGATGGGGTATGAGCTGGGGATTTGGGGCTGGGTATCCACTCCCCCCCAATTCCCAGCCTTTTAAAAAGCCTTCTCTGGCACGGGGCCGGGACAGAGGCCAGCAGAGAAGTGGACAGGACCCAGGGGAGGGGAGCGGGGACAATGATGGACCAGGAAGAGAAGGTGGACGGGAGCTCGGCCCCCTGCATCCAGGTAAGCAGATCCCACCCCACACATCCTCCCAACTCAAGGGCCTGTGAATGACAAAACTAATTAGTTTGTAGGGCACCTAATTAGCAAGCAAGTCTCCTGGGACCCCCGACCCAGTTGCCGCCCAAAGAAGTGCTGGTGGGCATGAGGGTCCAAGTGCCTAACCCAGCCCCAGGGCAGAGGTCAGGGCTCTCGGTGCTAACCCCTGTGAGGTGGGGGATACCGGGATTTGGGAGCAGCCCTGGTATGTTTCCCGGGCTCATGTCCCAGCCCCCAGGCCACCCTGCAGTCAAGCCCCAATTTAGGATGTCAGGATGCTGGCAACGGCAGCTTCTCCCCTGAGGCAGCACCACGTGGGGTGGCCCTGCTGGCCGGGCCCCTGGGGCAGGGGCCGGGATGGGGAAGGAGGCTCAGGTCTCATTCTGAGCAGCTCTGCAAAGCAGCGCATTGGTGGGGACCATGGTGAGAGCCGAGGAGGGGAGGGGAGGGGTTCCCCAGCTGAGAGGCCAGCTGGGCTGAGTGTGTCTGTTCCCCAGGCTGGCTCTCCAGACCAGGAGGGCTTCTTCAACCTGCTGAGCCAGGTGCAGGGCGACCGGATGGAGGAGCAGCGGTGCTCGCTGCAGACAGGGCCGGATCCGACCTCCGAGAGCCGTGAGAGCGGGCACGGGTGGTGGTGGTGGGGGACTGGTGTGATGTTTGGGGGCATGAATGGGGCAGGGCGTAGGGATCCAGGGAGAGAGGCCACCTGGGGGGCCTGTGGGCAAGAACCTGAGAAAGTAAGCCACAAATGGGAACACTGGGTAAGGGATGGGGGGTACAGACGAGCACGCTTCCGAGAGAACATGAGTGGAGGCGGAGGAGTGGGTTGGGGGCTCCAGGTGGGCTGTGTCCCCTGGAGTCAGCATGTATGTTCATCCCCACATGCTTCTGCTTAACGCAGAGAGTGGCACTGCACCCGAGATGGACAGTCTCATGGACATGCTGGCCAGTACCCAGGCCCGCCGTATGGATGACCAGCGTGTGACAGTCAGCACCCTGCCTGGCTTCCAGCCCATAGGCCCCAAGGTAGGTGACGTGCCGCTGGGGCTGAGCAGAGACCAGCTAGGCTGAGTGCTCTGACCCTGCCTCCCACCCCCAGCCAGGAGTAAATGGGGCCTCACCCTCACATCTAGCCATGATTTGCCCCCTAGGGATAAGTGCCTAATAAAAGTGCCATCCTGGGTCCCTGCCAGTCACAGGAACCTGGCCAATCCAACCCCCAACTTCGGGTGGGAGGACAAAGGCCCAGGCAGGGCCGAGAGGGGCCCAAGGTCAGGCTGGGGGCATGTTAATGTCAGAGCCGTGGCCGGAACTCAGGGCCCTGCCGCCCTGTCTCAGGGTTTCAGGGAAGACAGAATGAGCAGACCCCCCCTTCCTAGGAAGACACCTCCGAGAAAGAGGGCACATGAGTTTATACACAGGACACAGACCTCCATACACTAGTGTCTGTGACACACATATGCATGCACAGCCTGGGTTCTGATCAAGACCCCAAATACCACCTTAAAGGTTGAGTAACTAAGGTACATAGAAACCGGTGGATGGTAGGGACAGACGGCAGGACGGGGCACACAGGCACCCTCCCCCAATGTGTGGGTCACCTCCGGCTGGCACTGTCCTTGGTCCCTCCCTCTGGCTGACCCCTCTTCATCCACAGGACGGAGTGCAGAAACGAGCCGGGACGCTCAGCCCCCAGCCCCTCCTCACCCCTCAAGACCCGAGTGCCCTCAGCTTCCGTCGGAACAGCAGCCCCCAACCCCAGACACAAGCCCCCTGAGGGCCTGAGCCATCCTGGGCCCTGCATGGCCCCTGAAAACAGACAATAAAACACTTCCACAAGAAACAAGGAACTGTGTGTTATTTCACTGGTGGAGGGGCTAGGCTTCAGGAGCTCTGCTGGGCAGCACGAAGGAGCTTTTCCTCCCGCTGCTTCCGTAGCCTCTCTTTGAATTCTTCTAGCTCCCGGTGCTGGGGGTTGGAGAAGGGGGGTGGAACGGGAAGGGAGGAGGACACACACCTCAGGGGCCTAGACTCCCTTCCCCCCCACCCTGCCCCTTACTCCCCCAGGCCACAGCTTCACAGGGTTCAGCATCTACACTGGAAGCCCTGTGCCAATTACAGCGACGGTTCAAGGGGGATCGCTTCATCTTTCAGGAAGAGGGCAAGAAAGAAACTATATGCTCCTCCGTTCTCAGTTCTCTTTCCTCATGACTGAGAGCAAAATTTTCATTCAAACCCATCATGGCCACAGGGACCCAGGCACCTCCGTCCCTTTAGGGGGAAGAAGAGTATGTGACTTACCTGGTCCTCCTTCTCAGGTGGCCACAGCTCCCTCTGTGGGGACAAAGTAACAGCTGGTAGCATGAGCCAGGAGCCTCCAGAGCCCCCCACCCAGGGCAGGGTTGGCTGGTGGGAAGCAGACATTGGTCCCCAGCAGGTTGGTGCTCCATTCTCTCCCCCACGCCCTGGAATGAACCCATGAATACTCTCCCTGTGCCCACCTTGCGCTGTATGACATAGTCCTCAAACCACTCGGCCTGATTGGCAATCCAAAACATAGCCACAGGGAAGGTGAGGTAGAGCGTCATCTAGAAGGGCAGGGGGTAAATGAACGGAGCCCCAGATTAAACCCCTTCCACAACACGCATGGTTGCTCAGAGCCTGGAGGACCATTCTCCCGCAGAGCTTAGGCGTGCCTCCTCAGGGTCCGCAAGAACCGCAGAACTCCCACCCAGGATACAGAAGCCTGACACCTTAAAGCCTAGACCCCTAAGAGTAATAATTTAAGAGACCTCAAAGCCTCCTCCAAGTCTGGGGAAACTCCCTCTCGAAGACACACACACATACGCGCGCACGCGCGCAAAGACCCCTGACTCCGAGTACAAGACCTCGTCCTAAAATCAGAGGCGGGCGCCTGGGTGGCTCAGTTGGTTAAGCGACTGCCTTCGGCTCAGGTCATGATCCTGGAGTCCCAGGATCGAGTCCCGCATCGGGCTCCCTGCTCGGCAGGGAGTCTGCTTCTCCCTCTGACCCTTCCCCCTCTCATGCTCTCTATCTCATTCTCTCTCAAATAAATAAATAAAATCTTAAAAAAATAAAATAAAATCAGAGGCATCTTCGTGAGACCTCATTACCCACCCGTTCGTCAGATCCCTGGAGCATCTTCAAACCCAGGAGGCCTCATTATTTGGAATCTATTGCTCTAATCACAGGGGTCTCCCTATTAGAAACACACAACCACCCGGAGACCGTGAGCTTCCTCAGGGTTTGGAGCCTTCCTTGTCGGAGCCCCTTTTTCAGATCACTCCTCTCAGACGCCCTTCCGCACACCAGCCCTCCCCTACCCCAGCGCCCCCTCCGCCGGGCTTCCAAACCTAAAGATCCCTCTCAAAACTCAGAAGCTTTCTCCCCACACCTCCCTCTCTCCTGGAATCCCCTCCCTTTCAGAGCCGCCTCCTCAGTGCCGGAGGAGTCCAACCGTCCACCCGCTGCAAAGCTCACTGACCCGAAACACCTCCAGCTTCACCCCCATCTCGCTTCTCCTTGGCTACAAAGCCGCTTCCGCCCAGAGTCAACCCTTCAGCAAAACAGCAGCTCATTGGGCGTTCGCAGGCTCCACCACTGAAGCTGATTGGTAGAGGAGGTTCAAGATGACGTCATCTTCGGGAGCCTCTTCTCTACTTCCGGTCGCTGGCGCCTTCTAAGCGAAAGTCAACAAACGCTGTCCGCGGGGTTGGAAAGGGTTCAACCAATAGGAAATAGGCCTGGCCCCGGGGGGCGGGCCTTCAGCGGGAGGCGTCATTATAACACGACTCCTTCCCGTACCTGGAGAGCCAGGAAGATGGTGGTGATGGCGCGTGTTTCCCGGCCGCAGCGGCCGGACCTCGTTTTCGTGAGTTCGCGGCGGGGTCGGGGGGCGGCCCGTGTGGGAGCACAGGGCTTGGATGCTTCAGGGGTTTCAGGCCTGGCCGCCTGGGGTCAAAAACTCTGTCCATCCGAGGGCAGGGCGTGTGGGCCCGGCTGGCCAGGAGCAAAGTTCTGGTGCCTGAGTCCAGGTGGTCTGAGTGAAGAGTTGCTGTCGAGGTTAAGGGCCAGGCGACCCGGGCCTCCGGTGGAAATGGGAGCGCGCGGGGAGAGGGGTGGATCGCATAGCTAAATCTTGTAGAGATCTGGCGTCTGAAGTAGAGGCTAGTGACCCAAAGCCAGGGCTCTGGTTTCTGTGGTAAAGTCTTGGTGTTCTGAGTAACGGCCTAGGTCTGGCCCGGAGCCTTGTAGTTTCTGAAATGAAGGATTGGTGTCTGGATTAGGAGAACTCTGGAGTCAGATGTGGAGCTGGTCAGGCTATGGCCAGTGGGATCCTGAAGAGTCCAAGACTTGGTATCTTGGTATCTGGAGCGCAGGCATGTCTTTTGATTGTGCTTCGCCGATATTGCAGGAGTTTTTTTCTTGTTTTCTTTTTTTCTTTCTCTCTCTCTCTCTCTCTCTCTTTTTTTTTTTTTTTTAACAAATTGAAGGCTTGTAGCAACACTGCATCAAGCAAGTGTGTTGGTACCATATTCCAACAGCATTTGCTCACTTCATGCCTCTGTGTCACCGTTTGGTAATTCTCACAGTATTTCAAACTTTTCCATTACTTTTGGGGCACCAGGAGCCACACCCAAATAAAAGGGGAAGTTAATAAATGTATGTGTTTCGACTGCGTCATGGGCTATTGCCCACCTCTGTCCTTGGGCCTCCCTACTCCCTGAGACATAACAATATTGAAATTAGACCAATTAATAACTTCTAAGTGTTCAAGTGAGGGGAATAGTCACATATCTCTTGCTTTAAATCAAAAGCTAGAAATAATTAAGCTTAATGAGGAAGGCATGTTGGAAGCTGAGATAGGCTGAAAGCTAGGCCTTTTGCACCAAACAGCCAAGTGGTGAATGCAGAAGAAAAGTACTTGAAGAAAATTAGAAGTGCTACTCCAGTGAACACATGATAAAAAAAAGTGAAACAGCCTTATTGCTGTTCTAGAGAAAATTTTAGTGGTCTGGGTAGAAGATCAAACCAGACACAACATCCCCTTAAGCCAAAGTCTAATTCAGAGCAAGGCCTAACTCTGGTTCTCCAAAGGCTAAGGGAGGTGAGGAAGCTCCAGGAGATGAGTTTGAAGCTAACAGAGGTTGGTTCGTGAGGTTTAAGGAAAGAAGCCATCTCCATAACAAAAGTGCAAAGTGAAGCAGCGAGTGCCAATGTAGGATCTGTAGCAAGTTAATCAGAAGATCTAGGGGCGCCTGGGGTGTCTCAGTCGGTTAAGTGTCTGCCTTCAGCTCAAGTCATGATCCCAAGGTCCAAGGATCAAGCCCTGTGTTGAGCTCCCTACTCAGCAGGGAGTCTGCTTCTCCCTCTCCCTACCCCCTCTTGTGTGCTCTCCCTTTCACTCTCTCAAATAAATAAATACAATCTTAAAAAAAAGAAAATCTAGTTAAGGGGCACCTGGGTGGCTCAGTTGGTTAAGCGTCTGCCTTCGGCTCAGGTCATGATCCCGGGGTCCTGGGATCAAGCCCCGTGTCCGGCTCCCTGCTCAGTGGAGAGCCTGCTTCTCCCTCTCTCTCTGCTGCTCCCCCTGCTTGTGTGTGTTCTCTCCCTCTCCAATAAATAAATAAAATCTTAAAAAAAAAAAAAAACTAAGATAATTAATGAAAGTGAGTATACAAAACAGACTTTTAAAATTTATATTATTATTATTATTATTTCTCACAACCCTGAGATCAAGACCTGAGCTGAGATCAAGAGTTGGACGCTTAACCAACCGAGCCACGCAGGTGCCCCAAACAGACTTCTAAATAAATGGAAAAGCCTTTTCCTGGAAGAAGATGCCATCTAGGGCTTTCATAGCTAGAGAAGAGCAGTCAGTGCCTGGCTTCAGTGCTTCAAAGGACAGGCTGACTCTATTGCTCATAAAGTCATCAAGCTAATGCTGCTGATGACTTTAAGTTGAAGCTGGTGCTCGTTTACCATTCTAAAAATCCTAGGGCCCTTAAGAATTAAGCTAAAACTACTCTGTGCTGTATAAGTGGAACAACAAAGCTTGGATGATGGCATATCTGTTTACAACACTGTTTACTAAATATTTTGAATCCAGTGTTGAGACCTACTGCTCAGAAAAAAAAGATTGCTTCCAAATAATGACTGCTCATTAACAATATACCTGGTTACCCAAGAGCTCTGACAGAGATCTACAATGAAATTAATGTTGTTTTCATGGCTGTTGATACAACATCCATTCTGTAGCCCACGGGCCAAAGAGTGATTTCAATTTTCAGGTCTTATTATTTAAGAAATACATTTCATAAGGTTATAGCTGCCATAGATAGCAATTACATTGATCTGGGAAAAGCAAATGGAAAACCTTCTGGAAAGGATTCACCATTAAGAACATTCAGATTCGGGCGCCTGGATGGCTCTGTTGGTTGAGCGACTGCCTTCGGTTCCGGTCATGATCCCGGAGTCCTGGGATCGAGTCCTACATTGGGCTCCGGGCTCAGCGGGGAGCCTGCTTCTCCCTCTGACCCTCTCCCCTCTCATGCTGTTTTTCTCTCGCTTGCTCTCTAATAAATACATAAATAAAATCTTAAAAAAAAAACAAAAAACATTCTGATTCATGAGGAGGGGTCAAAGTATCAACCTTAACAGGGTTTTGGAAGAAGTTGATCCCAACCCTCATGAATGACTTTGAGGGGTTCCAGCCTTCAGGGGAAGAAGTAACAGCAGGTGTGGCAGAAACAGCAAGAGAACCAGAATTAGAAGTGGAGTCTGAAGATGGGACTGCATTGCTGCAATCTTATAAAATTTGAGTGGAGGAGTTGCTTTTTAAGGATGAGCAAAGAAAGGGGTTTCTTGAGATGGAATCTACGATGCTGTGAAGATTGTTGAAATGACAACAGAGCTTTTATTTTATTTTATTTTTTTAAAGATTTTATTTATTTGAGAGAGAGAATGAGAGAGAGAGAGAGCACATGAGAGGGGAGAGGGTCAGAGGGAGAAGCAGACTCCCCGCTGAGCAGGGAACCCGATGCGGGACTCGATCCTGGAACTCCAGGATCATGACCTGAGCCGAAGGCAGTCGCTTAACCAACTGAGCCACCCAGGCGCCCCCAGAGCTTTTAGAATATTACATAAACTCAGTTGACAAAGCAGCAGAGGGTTTGAGAGAATTGATTCCAGTCTGGAAGGAAGTCCTACTCTGGGTAAAATGCTATCAAACCAAATCACATACTACAGAGAAGTCGTTCATGGAGGGAAGATTGAATTGATGTGGCAAACTATTTTGTCTTTTTTCAAGAAATTGCCACAGTCACCCCAGCCTTCAGCAGCCACCACCCCAGTCAGTCAGCAGCTGTCACCATGGAGGCAAGACCATCCACCAGCAAAAAGATTACAACTCACTGAAAGCTCAGATGGGGATTAACATTTTTTAGCAAGAAAGTATTTTTTAATAAAGATATGTAGATTTTTTTAGCCATAATGCCATTGCACATTTAATAGACTACAGTATAGCGTAAATATAACTTATATGCATTAGGAAACCAAAAAATTCACTTGACCTACTGTATTGTGATACTCACTGGACTGTGGTCTGGAACCAAACCCGCAATATCCCTGAGGTATGCTTATTGAGGCCTGGCCTCTTCACCGGGTTTTTAGTGGTGAGATTTAGTGGTGGTCCACACTTCTCCTGAGGGAAAGGTCTAGCTTCTGTCGACCCTGAAAATAAAACTGCTAGTTATTTTACCAGCAAAATGGGTTTATTTAAGAGTGGCAGAGGATGGGGCGCCTGGGTGGCTCAGTCGTTAAGCGTCTGCCTTCAGCTCAGGTCATGATCACAGGGTCCTGGGATCGAGCCCCGCATCGGGCTCCCTGCTCAGCCAGGAGCCTGCTTCTCCCTCTCCCGCTCCCCCTGCTTGTGTTCCCTCTCTCGCTGTCTCTCTCTGTGTCAAATAAATAAATAAGAATTAAAAAAAAAAAGAGTGGCAGAGGAATTTTAAATAGGAACATGCAAGCTCTGGTAAAACCAAAGGCAAGTCTGGAGAACAAAGGAGAGGAATGTCACTTTGTAGAGAAAAAGGAGTCAGCTGGGACGGGTTGCTTTGAAGGAAAGTCTATTAGAAGAAAGTGCCGGTTCAGGGTGGTGATGGCTTCTCACTGACTGAGTTATGGCAGTCTCTCATTGGCTGGGCTGTTGCCAGGCAAGGAGAAAATCTTCCTGTGGGGGTTCTGCAATTGACAGATGGTAGGGCATGAGGGTTCTCCCTTCAGGGCTTCCCCATTCCATTTCAAAAGAGGTTTCCTTATTCATTTTCCAAGTTCTGGGGCAGAGTTGAGCTACACTCTGGCTCGTGGGAGCCTGAGATGCCAAAGGCCTGGTGTTCAGGAAGAGGCACGTTGTGCGGAGTTATAGCTTGGTGTCCAGGTCTGAGCAAGGCCTGGCATTGGACCAGGGAGTCTAAGGGATCTGGTGATCTGGGCCAGAGAGTGGATGGCTCGATCTGGAAGTCCAAAAGAGTGGTGTCTGGGTGACAATCTCGGGAGTCTGGCCTAGAACCCTGATTCAGGAGTCTGATGATCTGGGTCAGATGGTGGGCAGTAGATTTCCAAGGAGTAAGATCCGGACCTGAGCCCTAGGATCTGGGTGTCTGGGTGACCTGGCTCTGATGAACAGGGGGACCTGGGACCAGGCTCTGAGGGCAGGTCTCTCTCCTCCCCATTCCCTGGCTCCCACAGGAGGAAGAGGACCTCCCCTATGAGGAGGAGATCATGCGGAACCAGTTCTCGGTCAAGTGCTGGCTCCGCTACATTGAGTTCAAACAAGGTGCCCCAAAGCCCAGGCTCAACCAGCTGTATGAGCGGGCGCTGAAGCTGCTGCCCTGCAGGTGGGAATCGCTCCACCCGCCCCCCCCAATCCTGTCCTAACAGAACCGGGCGGGAGGTCCCCAGGGATGGCTCTTGTTTTGGCACCAAGTAGCCGTCCCCCCATTGCTGAGACTTGTCATGCTTCCCCAGGCCCCTTCTCCCAGCAGTTGCTTCGTGGGGGCAGGGCGAAGGGTTCTAGGGGTCCGTAAGGCTGACCAGTCATCCTCTGTCCCCTCCTGCCACCCCCCCCCAGCTACAAACTCTGGTACCGATACCTGAAGGCACGCCGGGCACAGGTGAAGCGTCGCTGCGTGACTGACCCTGCCTACGAAGATGCCAACAACTGCCACGAGAGGGCCTTTGTGTTCATGCACAAGGTGGGGGGCGGGGCTCAGTCCCGGGAAATGCACGAAGCTGGGAGTCCTGCCGCCTCGGTAGACTTGTGGTTGAGCTAGACCGGGTCCTGGAGGAGGGGGTTCTGGGTGTTGCTGCATTCTGGGCCCTAGGGCAGCGGGGGTCTTTGTGGCGGGCCGTGGCGCCCGCAGCGCACAGCACGCCTCTCCCCCACACCTGCAGATGCCCCGTCTGTGGCTGGACTACTGCCAGTTCCTGATGGACCAGGGCCGCGTCACGCACACCCGCCGCACGTTTGACCGTGCCCTCCGGGCGCTGCCCATCACGCAGCACTCTCGTATCTGGCCGCTGTACCTGCGCTTCCTCCGCTCGCACCCGCTGCCTGAGACAGCCGTGCGGGGCTACCGGCGCTTCCTCAAGGTGAGCTGGGCGGGGGCGCAACCTCGCGCCAAGAGGGGCCCAGAACTGGCTCCCTGGACACCAGCCCCTTGCAGGATGTCACCTGACGGGAAGTGGGGAAAAGGCTTCCTGAGGTAGGCTTTTGTTGGCGATTTGTCTATTCTCCACATACTTGCTAGCAGCAGCTGCGTGTCCGGTACCAAGACAGGTCCTGGGACAGCGTGACAGAGGCAGTCTCTGCATGCGTGGAACTTCCTGGTCTAACCGGGCAGACAGATGCCCATGAGCTGACCACATAAACCAGGAAAACCGCTACCGCAGGAGGGCGGGGAATGTGAGATGAATGGCTGTGGGAGCGTCTCCAGGTGGAAACCGGGTGCGGATGGTGTGTGGCTTTCTTAAACTTCTAACAAGTGTCATACGTTGTGAAAGTCTTAACACAGTGCTCTCTGGCCAGGGGGCTTGTGGTAAACAGCAGGGCCTGGACGGTGCAGGCTCTACCGTTGTTGTCCAAGCCAGACCAGCTGGGGCTGGCCTTGGACCAGTGGGGCCTAGGCTGGACCTGCGGGGCCGAAGCCACACTGGTGGGACCCAGGTTGGACAGGGGTGGCTGAGGCTGGGTCGGCAGGGCTGGCTCTTGATCGGGGGACAGTGGTGGCTGGCTGCCCCGGAGCCGCCGAGCGGGAGGGGCTGTCGTGGTACGGTTCCTCAGCCCCCCTGACTGCCGATGGGGCCGCTTGCCATGCAGCTTAGCCCCGAGAGCGCAGAGGAGTACATCGAGTACCTCAAGTCCAGCGACCGGCTGGATGAAGCCGCGCAGCGCCTGGCCACCGTGGTCAATGATGAGCGCTTCGTGTCCAAGGCCGGCAAGTCCAACTACCAGGTGGGCCTGTGGGGGGCCGGGGGCGGGGCAGGACGGCTCGCCCCCGTGCGCAGCAGGCCTCAGACTTCTCCTCCTGACACTGCAGCTGTGGCACGAGCTCTGTGACCTCATCTCCCAGAATCCAGACAAGGTGCAGTCGCTCAATGTGGATGCCATCATCCGCGGGGGCCTCACCCGCTTCACTGACCAGCTAGGCAAGCTCTGGTGCTCGCTGGCTGACTACTACATCCGCAGCGGCCACTTCGAGAAGGTGAGCGGGCCCGGGAGCCGGCGAGGGGAGGGGGGCGGTCCCTCGAGCGGACGGCATTCAGGGGACGCCCGTGGGCATGTGCAGGAGCAGAAAACACACCCAGGTGCACGGCCCTCCTGAAGGTGAGAAGTGGTCCAGCCCTGCTGGCAAGCATGCCCACCTTGGGGTTGGCCAGACCTGAGTTCTTCCTGGGTGGGTGGCCTTGAACCCACCAAGCCTGGCACGGGGGTCGGTCACCTCACGAGTCTTACTGGGTGTCAGGCACCTTACACGCGTTTCCCTCAAGCCTCATTGGTTCTACGTAAGGGACCGTCACTGTCAGCTTACTGGGGAGGGGCCAGAGCCGGGGAGAGTGCTCTGGCTGGGCAGGGGGCAGGGGACAGCTCCGGGACACGGCTCTAGTCATGGCTCTGCTGAGTGCCACTGCTCAGAGCCTGACAGAGCTGGGCGACCCCGGCTCTGGACCGCTGCCAGGGTGGCACCGTTGGGTTCCTTGTGTTCACACGGGTGGGCAGCCAGCACCTTCCTCTCACCCTTCCTATGCCCGCAGGCTCGAGATGTGTATGAGGAGGCCATCCGGACCGTGATGACCGTGCGGGACTTCACCCAGGTGTTCGACAGCTATGCCCAGTTTGAGGAGAGCATGATTGCAGCCAAGATGGAGACAGCCTCAGAATTGGGGCGGGAGGAAGAAGGTGAGCTTCCACGGCGGTCCTGGGCTGGTGAGGGGAGAAGGCCGGGCTGGCGGGCAGGGCTCCGAGCGTCCTGAGTGGCTGGGGCAGGGGAGCGGTGCATCTCCAGGTTCGGGGGCTGGCAGGGAGGGAGGCTGGCCGAGGGGCCAGGGTGGGTGGAACCTCGGAGAGTAGCCAGGACGAGGGATGCACCTCCAGCGCGGGTGGCCAGTGGGGTGAGTCTACAAAGCCCAGAGCACTCAGTGGGGACTGTGCGCCGAGGCCCTCACTTCTGCTCCGTGGCCCTCATCACGTGGAGCAGATGACGTGGACCTGGAGCTGCGCCTGGCCCGCTTCGAGCAGCTCATCAGCCGGCGGCCCCTGCTCCTCAACAGCGTCTTGCTGCGTCAGAACCCGCACCACGTGCACGAGTGGCACAAGCGCGTGGCCCTGCACCAGGGCCGCCCCCGGGAGGTGCGTGGCGGCCCCACCCCCTCGGCCCTGCCGCTCCCCCTCCCCCACCGGCCCGGGCCCTGACTCAGCCCTTCCCGCCCAGATCATCAACACATACACGGAGGCTGTGCAGACGGTGGACCCGTTCAAGGCAACAGGCAAGCCCCACACGCTGTGGGTCGCGTTTGCCAAGTTTTACGAGGACAACGGGCAGCTGGACGATGTGAGTGCTGTGCCGTGTGTGCGCGCGCAGATGCCTTGGCCAGAGGACACAGGAGGCACAGTCACGTCTGCCTGAGCGGTGTACACGTGCAGCCTCGCGGGGGCGGGGGAGGGCAGGCCGGGCCTCAGCCGGCCCTCTTTGCGCCCTGGCAGGCCCGCATCATCCTGGAGAAGGCCACCAAGGTGAGCTTCAGGCAGGTGGACGACCTGGCCAGCGTGTGGTGTGAGTGTGGCGAGCTGGAGCTCCGGCACGAGAACTATGACCAGGCCTTGCGGTTGTTGCGGGTAAGTGCACGCCGGGGCTTGGGGGCGGGGCGGGGCGGGCGTGTGGCCAGGCCCCAGACGTCCCTGAGCTCCGCCCTCCGCTGCGGGCTCCCTGCAGAAGGCCACCGCGCTGCCCGCCCGTCGAGCCGAGTACTTTGACGGCTCGGAGCCCGTGCAGAACCGTGTGTACAAGTCGCTGAAGGTGTGGTCGATGCTCGCTGACCTAGAGGAAAGCCTGGGCACCTTCCAGGTGAGCTGCGTGGCCAAGGGCCTGTGGCAGGGGGTGGGCTGGGGCTGCAGACTCTGCCCCGGGACATGCTCCGACCCGCCCCTGCCCCGCAGTCCACCAAGGCCGTGTATGACCGCATCCTGGACCTGCGCATCGCCACGCCCCAGATCGTCATCAACTACGCCATGTTCCTGGAGGAGCACAAGTACTTCGAGGAGAGCTTCAAGGTGAGGGGGGTGACCTGGGGGCCCCAGACAGCAGTGTGTCCTCTTCAGTGCCTCGGGCACTGTGTTAGCGTGCTCTGCCGCCCTAACGAAGTGCCACAGACCAGGGGACTTAACAGAGACGTGTCGTCTTAGTCCCGGAGGCTGGAAACCTCAGATTGTGGTGTTGGCGGGGCTGGTTTCTCCTGAGCCTCTCTCCTCGGCGTGCAGGTGGCCGTCTTCTTCCCGTGGCCTCCCGTGGTCATCCCCGTGTGTGTGTCTGTGTCTTAATCTCATTAAAGACTCCAGTCGTTGGATTAGGGCCCACTATAGCAATCTCATCTTCATTTCCTTTTTAAAGGCCTCATCTCTAAGTACAGTTCCATTCTGAGGTCCTGGGGTTATGGCCTTTTTTTTTTTTTTTTTAAGATTTTATTTATTTATTTGACAGAGAGAGAGATAGTGAGAGCAGGAACACAAGCAGGGGGAGTGGGAGAGGGAGAAGCAGGCTTCCTGCCGAGCAAGGAGCCCGATGTGGGACTCGATCCCAGGACCCTGGGATCATGACCTGAGCCGAAGGCAGACGCTTAACGACTGAGCCACTCAGGCGCCCTGGGGTTATGGCTTTGACAGGAATTTGGGGGACACCGTTCACCCTGCTTCTGTGGGGGGGGGTTGGTGTGGGTGTGTGTGGGCTGTCCCCGCCCTGTCACTCAGGCCCTGGGTTGTAGGTCTCCGCGTGTACACGTTGTGAGGCCCCACCAGGCTGCCTGACGTGTTGGGTTATGTGTGGAGACTATCCGGACACAGCTGGGGAGGTTGTACACGACATGACACACAGGCCACCCCCGGCCTGAGTGACGCAGGCCTTGCCCCTTGGCCCTGGCATGTGAACCTCCTCGCAGGGCTTTGGGCTCCAGTGTCTGCAGAGCTGAGAGGTCCCCCCCGCCCCTGCCTCTAAGTCCCCTGCCCATAACGTTACCTCCTGGTGACTTGGTCAGTCCAAATCCTGCCCTGTCATTGGGGGCTTTGCAGTCTGTTAGGGAGGCATACAGACCCTTTTGACTGCGTCGTGATTGGAGGGAGGGGTGGCGAGGGAAAGGCCACCTTGCTCAGCCCGAGGGAGACAGGGACAGCCTCCCGGCAGCCTGGGCGCCACGCGCGCTCGCCCTGCCTTCCCATGCATGACTCCCTCTCTCGGGGCAGGCGTACGAGCGCGGCATCTCGCTGTTCAAGTGGCCCAACGTGTCCGACATCTGGAGCACCTACCTGACCAAGTTCATCGCCCGCTACGGGGGCCGCAAGCTGGAGCGAGCGCGGGACCTCTTTGAACAGGCGCTGGACGGCTGTCCTCCCAAATACGCCAAGAGTGAGGCGGGCGGGGCGGGGCGAGGCGGGCGAGGGGCGGGGCAGCCCGGGCCAGGCCGCAGCCCCTGACCCGCCGGCCTCCCGTCCAGCGCTGTACCTGCTGTACGCGCAGCTGGAGGAGGAGTGGGGCCTGGCCCGGCACGCCATGGCTGTGTACGAGCGCGCCACCAGGGCCGTGGAGCCCGCGCAGCAGTACGACATGTTCAACATCTACATCAAGCGCGCAGCCGAGATCTACGGCGTCACCCACACCCGCGGCATCTACCAGAAGGCCATTGAGGTGCCCCGTGGGGGCGGGGGGCCGTTCTGGAGGCCGGCCCAGGGTCTGCGCACCCCGCTGACGCCCACCCCCTTCCACCCGGCAGGTGCTGTCGGATGAGCACGCCCGGGAGATGTGCCTGCGGTTCGCGGACATGGAGTGCAGGCTTGGCGAGATCGACCGGGCACGCGCCATCTACAGCTTCTGCTC
This sequence comes from Mirounga angustirostris, assembly GCF_029215605.1. Taxonomy (NCBI): domain Eukaryota; kingdom Metazoa; phylum Chordata; class Mammalia; order Carnivora; family Phocidae; genus Mirounga; species Mirounga angustirostris. The sequence continues at coordinate 209,962,000 of NW_026991709.1, read as the reverse complement.
CCAGATCTGTGACCCCCGGGTAGGGGGAGAGCCTGGTGGGCGGGCAGGGGGGTGGGCTGCAGCCAAGCCAGCCGGCTCACGCGCATGCCGCCCACCCTCCACAGACCACTGGGGCTTTCTGGCAAACGTGGAAGGACTTCGAGGTCCGGCACGGCAACGAGGACACCATCCGGGAGATGCTGCGGATCCGCCGCAGCGTGCAGGCCACATACAACACTCAGGTCAACTTCATGGCCTCGCAGATGCTCAAGGTGTCGGGCAGCGCCACGGGCACCGGTGAGCAGCTGCGGGCTACCCCTCACCCTGGCCACGTCCTCTTGGCCTGGCCTCTGCCCTCTGCCTAGCCTTGACCTCCTGTCTGGGAGCACTGGGGGTCCACCTCCACCTCCCCCACTGGAAATTGGGAACTCCTTGAGGGCTGGGTGCTCACACGGCTTGGGGCACCCAGAGCAAGGTGGGTGTGGGCTGTGGTGGGGGCTGGTATGGCTGTGGGGAGGGCAGGACCCGCTTATGCTGTCTGACCCCGTGCCCCCCCCCCCCCCCAGTGTCTGACCTGGCCCCTGGGCAGAGCGGCATGGATGACATGAAGCTGCTGGAGCAGCGGGCAGAGCAGCTAGCTGCTGAGGCCGAGCGGGACCAGCCCCCACGGGCCCAGAGCAAGATCCTGTTTGTGAGGTAGGGGTGGGGGCCGGTGAGAGTGAGGCAGCTCCTGTTTAATAAGAGGGGAGGTGCCAGGGAGGCCGGGCGGTGTGGCCCCCTCCCTGACCCCTGCCTGCCTGCAGGAGCGACGCCTCCCGGGAAGAGCTGGCCGAGCTGGCCCAGCAAGCCAACCCGGAGGAGATTGAGCTGGGCGAGGACGAGGACGAGGACGAGATGGACCTGGAGCCCAATGGTAAGGGGCCGGCCAGACAGGCTGGGCGGTTTGGGGGGAGGCAGAGGCAGGGCCCCCTCCTGGAGTGACCACGTCCTCCCTGCCTCCCCCCCTTCTCCAGAGGTGCGGCTGGAGCAGCAGAGTGTGCCAGCCGCCGTGTTCGGGAGCCTGAAGGAGGACTGACTGCACCCCTGCCCCCATCTGTACTCCCCTAATATAGCCTATGTGTGTATGTCACAGTCTGAGCCTCCTTCCTGCCCGCCCTTCTTGCTGCCCAGGTGCCCATATGGACTGCCTGCTCAGTGGTGCTCTGGCCCTGGGCCCAGCCCCCCCCTTCCCCACCCCCCACCCCCACCAGATTGGCTGGTGCAGGAGGTGGGGCAGCTGGGCTCCAGGCCAGGGCACACGCCCCACCCTCACCCTGCAGAGCCAGTTCAGGACTCAGAGGCCAGTCTCTGCCGCCTGAGGCCTCCTTGAGGGCCTTGCCCTGGACTGCCCAGGTCTTGCCAGCCGGTACCCACATTAGCAGGTGGAGGTACTCAGCCTTCCCTCTCCAAACTGTTTTTTCCTGAGCCAGGGCGCTGACCTCCTCTCAGGAGAAGGCAGGTCGGCAGGCTTCGCAAGGTACTTCTCGCCCTGGACAGCAGCCAGTAGTCCTCAGCCTTGGGCCAGGGCCGGGGCGTGGTCCTTAGGCCTAAGCTCTGGGAAGCCATTAGTGGGCTCTAAACTATTAAGGGATTTTAAGCATTGAGGGATATAATCAGATTTGTGCCCTGAACAGGCCATGTGGGCTGTGAGGGATTGGGCCGTGGGGGCGGGGGGGAGGGCGGGGGGGAGGGGGAGTCAGGTCGTTGGCCGGGAGCTGGGGATGGAGAGAAGCGAGTGAGACAGAAGAGGCCATTAGGCATCAGGCGGGGGGAGCGGGGAAGCTGGTCCCTTGCCGGAGCCACAGGGAGACTAGGAGCTCAGGCCGGCTCGAGCTCCCGCTGTGGGGCCTACATCGGAGACGTCCGTGGCAATGCCAAGGACAGACCCAGACTCTTGGGTGAGGGGCTCGTAGGAGAGCGACATGGGAATCCTTTCTAGCGGTGGGAACCGAGCCTAGAAACAGAGGCAGCCAGAGAGATCAAGCTTAGCAGCTGGCCGCAGACCAAACGACAGGAGAGGCCAATAACATCTACGTGGAGGAGAAAAGTGGAGCGAGCGGCCACGGAGAGAGATCAGGGGAGAGGTGGCCCAGGAGCGGCCATGAGGGGCCATGGCAGGAACCACATCAGAGCTATCGAGGAGAAAGGAAACCTCTCAGAGATGTCACTAGGTTAGGGTTAGGAGATGCCAACAACACTCAAGCTCTTTCTAAATTATTTTATTCAAGAAGGTGGGGAGGACAGACAGGGGACTGAGCTGAGCCCTGAGTCCCTGAACCTCCCAGCTCAGCCCCCACAGCAGGACAGGACAGAAGTTAGGGGGTAGGGACTCCAGCCCTACCCGAACAAGGTTGGGGACAGACGAGACCCAGGAATACCAACGGATTGTCCTCCAGGCTGTCCTCCGGGAGGCCGACGGCTGGGGCCTGTCTGGTGGACCACCGGGACAAGGCTACTTGGGGGTGCTGCTGCCCTTCTTGGGAGTCGTGGGCTTCTTGCTCTGCCAGAGGTGGCCCTGGATGGTGAAGGCGTCTACACTCATGGACATGGTCTTGGCAGGGATCTGGGTAAAGCGCTTGCGGTCCGAGTTGTACTTGTAGATGCCCTCGACCATGGCGGGCGTGACCGTGCGGGGGCCGTAGCCCGCCAGGCGGGTCAGCTCCTCTGTCTCCCCGGACAGCGTATAGAGGGCCCGGAACTGGCAGCTCGAGTCGCGGAAGAGGATCAGGAAGTGGTTGGCCTTGCTCTTCTCAATTTCCTGGTGGGGTGGTGCAACCGGTTCGCCAGTGGGCAGGGCCCCCAACCCTCCCCCGCCCCCCCGCTGGCCCCCCAGCCCCCGGCGCAGGCTCACCTCGAGAATGCGGTTCTTCTGCGGTTCGTTCACCTTGCCCGCCAAGCAGCAGTGAGACAGGGCGTTGTGGATGATGAACTTGTTGGACTTGGCGCTGGGCTCCTTGTACAGCCGCGGACCTGGGGGGCGGGGCAGTCAGCGGGGCTGGGGGTTGGGGGGGGGCGACAGGCAGGGCCTGGGGCTCGCCAGCTCCGGCCCCACTTACCTGTGTACTCGGGCACTGACGCTGGGGAGGAGGCGTTGCTGCCATTCTCCCAGTCGCGCTCACGGCTGCCAGGCAGGCGGCTGGGGGACATGAGGCCGGATGGGGACGGAGCCCTGGAGGGGGGGGGGGGACAGGAGGGGATGGGGATGCAGTCAGTGGTCAGGGAAGCCTCCCCAGAGGCAGAGGGACCAGGGAAGATACGGACCTAGGACCCTGTGGGGCGGGGGAGGGGGGGGTGTGCGTGTGTGTGGGTCTGTGCGCGCGCCAGCCACAGATGCCTGCGTCCCCGCTCGGGTGCACCCCCACTCGGGTACACGGCCGTGTTCTTGAGGCCCGTCAACAGCCCCCCTTGTGCACATGCACAGGACTGCGTCCTTTCATCCCTTCAGCAAGACACACACGGACCCTGAGAGGCCTGCCTGGCCCACACTCACCGAGACGTGGGCCTCTTCACGCCAAGGTTATTGGGGGCCTCATTGGCCACGGTGGACAGTGACAGGGTGGACTGAGAGTAGACTTTGCTGAGCCGGGAGCCTGGGAGAAGAGCGCATGGGGTCATTCCTACCCACAGTCCTGCCTCCACAGGGCCTGGGGGGTGGGGGGGCGCTTACGTGGTAGGCTGTGGAGGGAACAAGGGGTCAGCCCCGCCTCCTGAGACCCTCACCCTGTGCACTCCAATTGAGACAGACCTCTGCCCACCCATGGAGGAGGGGGCTGTGCCCAGCAGGCGGGAGGAAACGCCCCCCCCCAAAGCTCTTGCTCCTAAACATCCCTGAGAGAGCCTTGTGTCCCTTAAGCTCTAGAGAGAACTCTAGGCCAGCTCTGCCCAGCATGCCTTGCCCCACTGTACCCCCACATCCCTCTGGAAGTCGAACAGGCATGGGCAACTCCCCAAGACCCCTTTCACCCCACGTACTCATGGGGGTCTCGGCAAGCCCTGGACACGAGCATTGGGCAGGCACCAGCCCTGACGCCCCAGCCCTACAGAGTCCTTACCCAGCAGGCCACGGGCAGGGCTTCGTGCCAGGGCCGAGTCATCACAGCAACCAGAGCGTGGCCGGGGGGCCCTCCGCCCGCCCCGGCCTGGCCCCCCGGTCCCCGCAGCCCGTGGCCGCAGCACTTTGTCAAGGTCATCCATCAGCTTCAGCTGGGCCCTGCGTTCATACTCGAGCCGAGTGAAGTCCCCCCGCCTGGGGCCCACTTCTTCCTCAGCTGAGGCCCTCCCGGCAGGGGCTGGGGCTGCTGTGGGGGCCACAGGAGCTGGGGGGGCCGGGGCGCCCGCAGTCACCTCCTCCTGGGCCAGCCTGCAGATCAAGAGTTACCGAGCAGTCAGACCACTCACAGGTTCACTGGCGGCAGGGGTCCCGGGCAGCCCCCAGCCTCACCGTGCGGCCTCTTCCCTCCGCTGCTCCTTCTCGGCCTCCTGCCACTGTTTCCGCCGCCGCGCCTCCTCTGCCCGCCGCTGCTGCCGTTCCAGCAGGCTGGCCCGCTTTTGGGCCATCTCGTCCTCGGGCTTGTCTTCATCCTGGAGGCAGGCACCGAGTCCAGCTGGCCGTCCCTCCCCTAGTACTTCTGTCCACCCTGCCTGCTAACCACTCACCCCTCCTTTCCCTTGTGTAACTGGTCTGAAGGCACTTAGCGGGCTCCTGCTTTGTGCACAGCCCTGAGCTGGGTACCGGGGCAAAAAGGGGACCAAGCCAGACTGGGTGCTGTTCACACCACGCGCTTAACCCAGTGGGGAAGGCGACCTGATAGATCAGCAGCAGCTACCAGTCTACAGTGTAGGGAGGGACCTATCCTAGCCTGAGGGCACTAAGCAAGGCTTCCTGGAGGTGACCTTCCTGGAGAAGGACAGGGACTTGACTGGGGAGGGGTGGGAGGTGAAGAGGGTATTCCAGGCAGAGGGAACAGCAAGTGCAAAAGCGCCGAGGCTAGAACAAGCCTAGCAGGCATGGAAAGGGGGAGGGGGGGGTGCTGGGAGGTGGAGCGAGGGAGACGGGCATAGGACAGGTCAGAGGTGAGCAGGGCCCAAAGCCGTGGGAAGCACTTTTTTTTTTTTTCTAAGACCAACGGGACCTGCAGAAGGGTTTAAGTAGGGGACTGACAGGGTCCAGTTTACATTAAAAAAAAAAAAAAAAATGAATTGGCCATTGAAAATGGCCAAGGACGGAGGAGTTGGGGGGATGGATGGTAGAGGCCAGTCAGCACGTGACCGCAGGCGTCCAGGTGAGACCACTGGCCCAGGCTGGGGGAGCTATGAGGACAGAGAACAGGGACATGGAAGAGTAGGAAGGGGGACTGGCAGGGCCATGGTGGGGAGAGTGGGAAGGAGAGAAGAGGAGGGAGGAGGTGCCATGGAAGACCCCAGCCCTGTCTGTCCACTTACTCCTGTCCATCTGTCTGTCACCACCCATCCATCCGTCATCCACCCGTTCCTCTACCCACCCACCCATCTGGCCACACCCTGCCTGTCTGCCCACTCCCACCTGGCTATCCACCTCCCGGTTTATCCACCAGTGATCCCACTCCCTGAGCACGCGGCCACCCACCCGATCCCTTCCCCCACTGGCTTAGGTGACTCTCACCTTATAGAAGAAGCCCAGCCCAGCCCGGGGCTCTCCCTCTGAAGACGCCTCTTCCTCTAAGGAATCCTCGGCACCAGGGGGGCTCCCATCTCCCTCGTCCTCGGCTGTGGGCTCTTCCAGGCTGCCCAGTGGGATCTCGATGAGGCCAGGCCGGGCCACAGGCTCCTCGGGTGGTGACCCCTCCGCCAGGAGGATAGAGGAGCGTGTCTGCACAGGCACCTGGCTTGGCGAGAACTTGCGCAGGTGGGGGAGGCTGTCTACATCGTGGGGAGGCGTGAGCACTCTTGTCAGGGGCGCTAGCCGCAGCTCTGCTGGCCGTGCATGTTTCGGGCTTCGGGGTGTTGGGCTGGGGCCGGGCCCGGGGCTGCGCCGGGCAGCTGGGGCACGCCGAGCAGGGCTGGGAGACGCGGCTTTGGGACCCACTGTGGGACCAGGGATGACCCATGCAGCAGGTGGCGGGGCAGGCCCCGGGGCCTCGGGTGGGGCCAGGAGAAGCTGCTGCTGGTCCGTGAGCCTCTGCATGTCCCGCTGCAGTGAGCTCAGCGCAGCACTTAGCTTGCTGACCGCCCGGTTATAGTCCCCCAGCCCCTCGGGGGGCACCGGGCCCAGTTCGGGTGAGAAGGTCACTGCCTTGGGCCGTGGGGCCGGATCGCCCTGGCCCTCGCCCGCTGGCCGCTCCCCACCAGGGACCGGGCCGGCCTCCGCCTCCGCCTCCGCCTCCCCTCCAGCCTCCCGTGGCTGCACCTGCAGGAAAGCGCTCTTGCCCAGTCGCTGGCGGTGTTTAGCAAAGATGGCCTCGATGCGCCGCTTCTGAGCCTCGATGGCCCGCCGTTTCTCCTCCAGCCGGGCCCCCAGCTCACTCATCTCCGAGCTCAGGGCCTCTGCTGCGGCAGGGGTGGCCGCCGGGGACCCTGCCTCGGCCTCGGCCTTGACCAGCTGCTTCTTGCGCTCAGCAAAGCTGGTCATCTTCACCTCAGAGTTGCCGGCCGCGGGGGACGAAGCTGCTGCCTTCGGGGAGCCCTCAGACAGGGCCGGCGATTTCGAAAGCTCCCCTGCCGGGCAGGGAGACGATTTCAGGGGGCCCTCAGGGTGGGGCACGTAGCTGGGTGCTTGGGTGGGCGCAGCGGGCAGTGGCTTTGAGACCCCGTCGAGTGGGTAGGAGGAGGCCAGTGGCAGTTTGGAGGAGCCCTCAGGGGAGTGGAGGTAGAAGCTGCCGTCGGCGGCCCCATCTGGGAGCAGCCGGGGCTCAGCGCTGTGGATGATCTGCAGGGCCTCCTCGATGGTAGGCAGGTCTCCGGGCTCCGGGGGCGGCTGGACGGGGGTCCGGGCTGGCACAGGGCGCGGGGGGCCCAAGCTGTCCGAGCTGACCGAGCGGAGTAGGACGGGGTCTCCCATGACAACATCCACGTCGCTGTCCAGGCCAAAGGGGGTGCTGAACGACACTGCCTGGGAAAGGGGACGGCTGGGCGGCAGGAGGGGGGGGGGGGTCAGCCCCTGGGACAAGCCCCAGCCCCACCCCTGCCCAGTCTGCTCCACTGGCCCTTGAGATGCACTCACCTGAGCTGACGGTTCCAGGCCTTGCCGAGGGCCTCCATGTGGGACATGGACGGGGAGGACTTCAGTGAGCCTGGGGAGAGGTGGGAAGTGGTCACTCAGTGGTCACTATGGAGTCGCTGGGCCCTGGGTGGGGTGTGCCAGGGGGTGTCACTGATGGGGCATTATGTGGACAGATAGCTGGGGGCCGCTGGTGGGAGGGGTCAGTGAGGGTCACCACGGGGTCATTCAGGTGGGACCCAGTGGAGGGATCAGGAGGAGACATGAAGTCTGCTAAGGCAGTGTTTGGGTAGGGGTCTCCAGTGACCAGCTGTACCCCTGCCCTCACCTGTGGATCCACGGAGTGGGGACTGGGGGCCGCCGGATGACAGAAGCGGGTGGCGGAAGTTGAAGACAGGAGAACTGCCAAGAGAAGCACGTCAGCCAAGGGACCGCCCGGCCTTGCTCACCTCTCCCAGGAGTGGAGCAGAGAGCATCCCCTAGCCCTGGCGCAGCGCCCAGCAAGGGGAAGAGCCCACCATGGCCATGGAGACTCACCCAACAGGGAAACTGTACCTGCAGCCACTGCTGTTCTGAGCGGGAGAGGCCTCCGTGGCCCGGGGGGAGGCCGCTGCAGCAGGGATAGCAGGGTCAGGCAGGGCTTGGCCTCCCTACCCCGCCCCACACCCAGGGCCAGGCCTCACCGTGACCGTCAGGCAGGTCCTTGGCCTGCACAAAATCAGGTTTCAGCACCTCAAAGCACATGAACATCTCGGCTAGCAGCACCACCAGGTTGATCTGGAGGCAGAAGGCAGGGTCAGCCAATGGGACGCACGGCCCCGGACGCCTGCCTCGGCCCCCAAGGCCTCGAGGTGACCTTACCTTGAGGGGCGGTGGGACGTAAAGCAGGTCCTCGAGGGAGAGCGGGCAGCCGCGAGGAAGGCGGGAGGCACAGAAATCCTGCACCAGCTGGAGGTTGTACAGGCTGTCCGCCACGGACATGGGGTCCTTGAGACACACCTCTGTAGGGACAGGATACCTGGGTCCCCAGCTCTGTGGGGAGGAGGACGGGGCCCTGGGGAAGCGAGGGCCCTATGGGCCGGGCCTCATGCTAGGTGCCTTTCCCAAAGTGGGTACTAGGATAGGCTGTTCCTCGGGCCTCTGCATCTGCTCCCAACGGCCTGGAGAACTAGTTCCGCGAGAACTCAACTCAAAAAGCTCTTCCTGACCACCTGGCCCCGCGTGGAGCCCCTAACACCCAGAATGTTCTCCTGGCTGAACTCCTTGTCCTTCTCTCCCAACTAGGATGTGAGCTGCCTGAGGTCAGGAGCACATCTGTATTGTTCTCACTGGATCTCTGGCACCTACAAGAGAATCTGGCATTCCATAAATATTTGCTGCAGGAATGAATTCTATGAAGCGCAGAGAAGTTTAGACACTTGTGTGAGGTCACACAGCTAACTGGGGGAAAAAATGTGCAAGCCCCGGTCCACCAGTTCTGGAAGTTGCACTCATAATTACTGCCCCACTCGGGGGCAGATGCCTGGGTGCCAAGCTCCCAAGGACAAGTGTGGCCCAGGCCCGCGCACTCACCCTCGAGTCGCAAGAGCTGGGGACAATAGCAGTGAATTGTGGCAGCTAGTGCGGCCCCACTTGCCAGATCCTGGAGGGTGGTCACGTTTGGAAAGCAGGGGGCGCGTCGGGCCACAGCTCGGTCCTTGCGGTATCGGATCTGCGGGTGGGAGCCAAGTTAGGTCAGAGGCTCAGGCTGGCCCCAAGTCAGTGGTCATGCAGGCTGGGTGGGGAGGCCTGGGGTTTCCGCCATGAGGGGGCGTGAAGCTGGGGGTCCCAGAGCCAGAGTGGGGCCAGCCTGGAGCGGGGGGAAGGGTAGCAGCGAGCAGCCAGGCCAGCAGCGAGGGCTGGGGCAGGACTCCTGGGACCCCGGGGCGGGGGATACATTACCATGGGGGGTTTGCTCCCCGACTCCTTCAAACAGAAGGCAATTGCGTGCTGGGGGGGGAGAGGAGCAGCCGTCAGCGGGGCGGGAGGGGTGCTGACTTGCTGGGCCCCCAAGCACACCTCCAGGGGAGGGGGAGATAGCCCCGACCCTGTCATGAGCCCTGGCCATCCAGCTCCGACTGCGCTCTGGCCGGCTTTGGGGACCCCAGCTCCTCCCAGCCTGGAGGGACCCCACAGAGCAGCCTCCCATGCAGGGAATCTCCCCCCGGCTCCCCCCACAAAAGACCCAGGCCCCAGCTTGGGGAGGGGATGCAGAGGAAGCAGGGAGGCAGAAGGAGAGGAACCCCCAACCCAGGCCCGAGAGTGGAAGGAAGGGGGCCCCAGAGTGAGCAAAGGCAGGGATCCCACCCAGCCCAAAGCCTTCCACTTGCAGGGGTCACTTGCCCCTTGTTGTACTTCAGGGATGGAGGCCCCCCCCATCACCACCAACAAAGCTGGGACTTGTCCTTAGGGAAACCGGGGTCTTGGGAAGGTTCTTCCCCCTTCTTCTGGGTTTGGGGGGTCTTCCTCTTGACTAAAGGGGTCTTCTCCATGTGCCCTGCCACTGGGGTCAGGATCCATATGTCTGAAGGGCAAGAGTCCTCCCTTCAGAAGTGCCGGAAGTCTCCCAGCTCAGCTAAGATGGACAAGCCGAGGAGCTCTGCCCTCTTAATTGCTGGGAAGGGAGGTTCATCCCCCTGAACGGTAACTGGGGAGAGGTCTGCCCGGTCAGTTAACAGCAGAGAGTCCTCTCCTCTCTGAGGCTACAGAAGGCTTTTCTCTGTCCCCCAGGGCTGGGGTCCCACGTCTTTTGCTCACAGCTGGGAAGAAGTAGGAGAGGGAGCAGACAGGCAGGCAGAACAGACACATGGAGAGACAAAGCGACAAGCAAGGCAGGCAGACGGGGCGGAGAAACAGCCCCACTTACAGGAACCAGCTTCCAATACCAGCGTGTGGGGCACTGATGCCAGAGAGGCAGAGGGGAGAGCAGGAGAGGCACAGGGGAGAGGGAAGAGAGAGAGAGAGTCACCTCCAGCGCCACCCCCCCCCGCCGAGTGCAGGACCGGCCTCGAGGTTCAGCCCTTCCCTGCCCACCCAGCCATCCAACTGTCCTTGCGTCCGTCCATCCGTCCATCGCCCTAGCCTCACCGAGGGCTGTGCTGGGGCCACCCCATCTGCAGGGGCCACAGGAGAGGCTCTCTGGGCAGCTTCCTGCTCCGTCTTCTCCTGCAGCCGCCGGATGGTCTGGGGAGCAGGGAGAGGTCAGGGCTCCGGTCACCGGGCGATCCTGGCCCCCAGCCCATGCCAGCCTAACCCCACCTACCGTGTCCACCCAGAAAAGGAGCTTATGCTCCAAGCTGGCCAGGGCCAAAGGACCGGGCAGTGTCTTTGTCCACTCGAAGGCGAAGGCAACCATGAGGGCGTCAATGACAGCTAGGTGGGCTCCCTGTGGAGGTAAGGGCTGAAGGGTGAGACCAGGGCGAGGGATGGGGGCTCCGCTCGCCTCTGAGGGAGAAGAGGAGGAAGCGCCTCAAGGTTGGGCGGGTGGGGGCGGGGCCTGAAGTAGGAGGGGCTTTGGGGATGGGCCTGGGTTCGTGGGTGGGGCTTCCGGGAAGGAGCAGGATAGGGATCCTGGAAGAACCACCCCTGGTGGGCCGTAAAGCATGGCCTCAAGGGCCAGAGTGGCGCCTCTGGGGAGGAGCCAGGCCTGGTGGGCGGAGCCTTTAGGGAGGAGCAGGGCGGGGCTGGTGGGCGGGGCCTACCATGAGGATGGGCTGGTGCCTCAGGTCGGCCTCCTGCACGGGGCGCTCGGGCAGCGCGGGCACTGTGCCCCTCCGCGCCAGCAGGGCCAGCAGCGCCGAGGGGTTGGGGGGGGTCTCGAGCTGCGGCAGCGCCTGGCGCCAGGCCCGGCAGTAGAGCTCGGCCGAGAGCAGCAGCCGCGTCACCGGGGGCTTCACGTGCTCCTGCGCGTACTGGTCGGTGTAGAAGGGCTCCCACAGCTCCGAGGGCACATGCTCTGTGGGGCGAGGCGGGGGACGGCGGGTCAGGGCCCGGGCGCCCGCAGGGAGGACGGCACCGGGACGGGCGGGAGCGCGCCGGAGGGAGGGGCTCCAGGCGGTGCGAGAGCACAGCGCTGCAGGGGGACGGCAGCTCTGGGACCCGAGGGGAGGCGGCCGCCTGCGCAGGGGCTTGTTGGGAGGTGGGTGGGCTTGGAGGCCCGCAAAGAACAATCACAATGACAAGATGGCTTAATCGATCTCCCTGGGGGGGCCCACCAGCCTGGGAAACAACAGCCGGGGCACAACAGGTAACTCCAGAAACCTGCCCAAGGCCACACAGCTGGGCAACGCTGGCCCTGGGATTCAGACCCAGGCCTTCAGCAGACTCTACACCCTGGGATTCAGACCCAGGCCTTCAGCAGACTCTACACCCTGTCTCAGCTTGGAGACTGGGGTGGGGTGGGCTGTGGAGTGCAGGGCTGGCTGGCAGGGCACCGAATGGGGTGGTCAGACTGCAGACATGCTGGGGGGGGGGTGAGGGGTCTGTACCTGGTGACTGAAGGGTGGAGGCAGGGGAGGGAGAGGGAGGTGCCCAGGCCCCATCAGGTGTGACTGGAAAGATGGGGGCGGGAGGGGAAAGGGTTAGGGATACAGGAGGGGCAGCAGGTGAGGCAGCAGAGGCTGAATGTGAGGGGCTGGGCCTTAGGAGAGAGGTGAGGTCACCTTGCAGAGGCGGCCACAAGACCCCTGAAAAGGCTGAATGAGACAGGCAGGGTAGGAAGAGGCTGGAGGAAGCCCCATGTGGAGGGAGGGGTGGGTGGTGGAGCCCCAAGCAGGACCCAAGGGTGGGGAGGAGAAAGACCAGAAAAAGGCACCAGGAAGATTCTCTGGGGAGGTCTAGGAGGTGGTGACTGAAGCCAGCATGGGGAACCAGCCCTCGTGGCGGGGGGGGGGGGGGAGGTCTTCCAGGGAGGCCCCAACTCTAAATTCCAATCTGAACAGTTGTTTTGTCTTTTGGGGTTGTGTGTCTGAAAGAATGGGGGGCAGGATTCTACTGCTTAAAAACATTTGCACATGACACCTCAGACCCTCCTCAGGTGCCTGTCTTCACAGCCATGCTCCCCAGAGACCCCCTGCCCTCACCTACAAGGACTCAGGCATCCTTCCCTTCGGTGCCTCCCTACCCCAGCTCTTTCCCCATCCCCTAAAATCACACTTGACCTCCCCACTTAATGCTCCACTCCTGTGGAGAGCTGTGCCTGCTCTCTGCCCCTCTCAGCGCAGCTTCTTGAAAGAACAGAGTTCTCCAGGCTCTGCTTCCTTCCACCGGACCCCCACCCCAACCTCCCTGAGACTCCTGCCCTCCCAGCTCCCAGCCTGCCCAAGGCCAGCAGCGGCCCTCCAACGCACAGTTGTGGGCCGTATCTTGCCTGGGCGTCCTGCCCAGCACCTCCTTGTTCCGGAAACCTTCCTCCCCCAGCATCTCCCAGCTTCCCATCTTTTTCTCTGTCCCACCACTCCAGCCAGGCCTCCTCCCCACATGCCCTGTCAATGCCAGGTTCAGAAGAGCCCTGTAAATGGATATGTTACTCCACCCCCCACCCCCACCCCAGTGATGGCTTCCCTGGCCATCAGAGCACTGCCACCTGCTGCAGCCCAGGCCTTGTGTCCCACTGCCCTCTGGGCATCTCCATGATGCTCAGTACCTTGCTCCAAACCTGCTCCTTCTCTCTGAAATTGCAATAAGAAATCACCATCCCCCCACCCCCACCACCACCCAACACCTAATGTCCTCAGGTTTCAACCTCCTGGCATCTCCCCAACCCAAACCCTGCTCCTTATCTCCCCAGCTCCTGCTCATTTCCTGCTCCCATTAGCAAAATTAAACAAGTTTCTTTCTGGGGCACCTGGGTGGCTCAGTTGGTTAAGCGTCTGCCTTCGGCTCGGGTCATGATCCTGGGGTCCTGGCATCAAGCCCCGTGTCTCTCTCTCTCCTGCCCCTCCCAACTGCTCATTCTCTTTCTCTCTCTCAAATAAATAAATAAAATATTAGAAAGAAAGAAAGAAAGAAAGAAAGAAAGAAAGAAAGAAAGAAAGAAAGAAAGAAAGAAAGGAAGAAAGGAAGAAAGAAAGAAAGAAAGAAAGTTTCTTTCCTGCAGGACTTGTCAGGGCCTTCAAGATGAAAACCGTGAGCTAGGGCTACCAACAGCTAATGTTGATCAAGCACTTCCTCTGCACCTGTGTGTGTGCCCACACCTCAGCACTATTGGCATTTGGGGCTGGATAAGTCGCTGTGTTTGGCAGGGGGCGGGGTAGGCTGGTCGGCGCTTTGTAAGCCGATCACCAGAGTCCCTGGTTTCTGCTCACTAAATGCCAGGAGCACCCTCCTCCTAAGTAGTGACAACCAAAAATGTCCCCGGACACTCTCAAAGGTCTCCTAAGAGGCAGAACCACCCCCCCGTTAGTAGAAAGCCATTGTTCTCTACTCAAAACGTTTATTAGGCACTTACCATAGGGTAGTGCTGTCTGAGAGAAAGGCAGTTTGGCCTCCATATGTAGTTTTACACTTTGTAGCTACCCCATTAAAAACATAGAAACGAGTAACCTTAGTAGTATGTTTAACCCAAAACATACCTGATCCTATCATTTCAACATGTAATTAATATAAAAACATCAGGGCGCCTGGGTGGCTCAGATGGTTAAGCGTCTGCCTTCGGCTCAGGTCATGATCCCAGGGTCCTGGGATCGAGTCCCTCCTCGGGGGGGAAGCCTGCTTCTCCCTCTCCCCCTCCCGCTGCTTGTGTTCCTGCTCTCGCTATCTCTGTCTCTGTCAAATAAATAAATAAAATCTTAAAAAATATATATATAAAAACATCATGAGATATTTCACCTTTTTTTTTTTTAATTCATTTGAGACACAGAGATACAGAGAGAGAGAGAGAGAGAGAGAGAGACGGAGAGAGCATGAGCAGGGAGAGAGGCAGAGGGAGAGGGAGAAGCAGGCTCCCCGCTGAGCAGGAAGCCCGATGCGGGGCCGATCACAGGACGCTGGGATCATGACCTGAGCCGAAGGCAGACGCTTAACCATCTGAGCCACCCAGGCGCCCCGAGATATTTCACCTTTTTATATGAAGTCTTCAGAAGCCACGGTGCGGTTCATTTACGCTTACAGTGCATCGTGACTTAGACCAGCCCCAGGTAGCTGTGGCCGCGTCCTGGGACCGCACAGTTCTAAGCGTAGCTAGCATTTACTCAGACTGAAGCCACCTTGCATGCGTTTGCTCGTGGAATCCTTAGGACAACTTATTCTTAGCCCCACTGTACAGATGAGAAAACCAAGGCCCAGAGAGCTAACTCACCCAAGATCACACAGCTAATAAACGGCCCAGCTGACGTGAACCCAGTTTCCCTGTAGGTCACCCTGATGCTCCGGCATAAGGGACTTCGTATGGTGTTTCCCAAACTTGCACAGAGATGGCACCCTCTTATCTCTGAGCTAGAGTCCTGTGGAGCCCACTGGCCTGCATTCCTGCCCAGCCTCCTCCCACCTGCGCCTCAGGGCCACCAGAACTACCTGCTCCCTGGGCAACTGTATATCTGATCTCATTTTGTCAAGTCCTCTAACATGTTCCATAGCTCCCCAGTGCTTTCAGATCCACCCACCCACCCACCCACCCACACACCCCTTGAGAGGCCCTTCTCAGTCCCACTAGCCTCTCTCATCTCCCACCTCCCCCGGCCACCACCCCACCACCGGGACCTGCACGGTCTCCTCTGAGAACTCCCTGTTGGTCCAAACCCCAGGCCTTTTCACATGAGGTCTCCTCCCCCTGGCCAACTTGATGCATCCTTCAAGGTTCAAACCCTCCCTCCTCTGGAGAGACTTTCCTTCTCCTTCCCTCCCTGGCAGAGTTCAGGGATTTCCTCCCCCGGCCCCGCGGCAGGCCTCTACAACACAGACCTTATCACTCTAAGCAGCAATGATCTGGTTCCATGGCCCATCCCCCTCTCTGCCACCTCCACCCCCACCCCCTCTGTCCAGAGCACCCAGCACCAGCCTGGCACCCAATGTGCATCGCTAGAAAGTCCCAGAGTTCATGAATCAGGCAGAGCTCTGTTCCCTACTTCCCTCTCTGGGCCTGGCGCCCCACCTTCCTCAGTCCCGGCTGTCCGAGAAGGAGAGTGGGACTGAGGATTGAACATGACCCTCGGGGAGGATACCACACAGTGCAGGGAGCTGGGTCAGTGAGAACAGAACTGGGGGAGTCAGGGCATCATCCTCAGGAGACCTCACTTTCCCTTCTGTGAAATGGGACAGTAATTTCTGCTCCATGATGATATTAATATTAATAAAAATACCACTACTGATCACAGCAGGAGTGATGGTGAGCAGACGTTTAGAACGTACAGTAATGCCAGATACGGCGTGAAGAAATCTGAGGTCTGCCGCCAGCAACCTTGTGAAGAGGGTACTGGGGTCCCCATCACCCAAGCACTGCCCTGGCACATAGTGAGTGCCCCCCTCCCGAGACATTTGCAAAATGGATAAGTGAATAAATGTTCTCTTTTCCAGAGGGGGAAACAGCAGCTTTAGAGAATTGGGATAATTCATCCATAACCTGGTGGAGCTGGGACTCAAACCCAGTTCTGATTCCCAAAGTCGAGCCTTGAAGGGCCACATAACCTGGGACGGGAGAGGCTGGGGCAGACCTGGGTCTCTCCCCGCCAGCCTCCTTTCTTCCTCCAGCAGGTCCTCAGGGAAAGGCAGGCCCACAGTGTGCCGTGCATGGGAGGGTGCTGGGAGAAAGACACAGGCTTGGGCGGACCCAGGAGATGGGCAGCGGTCCCCGAGCCCCACACCCAGAACAGGTTGATCTGGGAAGGCCACTGAAGGGGGGATGGGCTGTGCCAAGACCAGTGGGCAGACCGGTGGGAGAGCAAGGCGTCCCAGCAGGACACCCCGGAAGGCCCAGACCTTAATTAACCCCAGCTGCCCCAGAACAGGCCCTGGCTCCCAGCTCTGGCCTGAGCGCCGGGGCTGCCCTAGGGCCCTGACTTGGCCCACTCAGGCCCTCGAATCCTGGGGACCCACCCGCATCCTTCCCCTTGGGGTGGCCTGACTTCCGCACACATGTGGGCCTAGGGAGGAGTGGAGGCTCTGTCCCGGTGGGAGAAGGTCCTACACCTGGGCCCCCACCCCCGCCGATCTCGGACAGGCCAATTCCGTTCTCCAGGGCTCGCCCGCCTCCTAGGCAAAATGGGGTAATAAGTCACAGCTGCCAGCCGCTGGCCGCGGCCATGGAGGCGAAAGAAGGGACTCCCGGAGCTGCCCTCACCGCCCGCAGCGCAGGGAGGGCTGACGCGGGGTGTGGGTCCCCGCTGCGGGGCGGTGGGGGGGGGGGTCCTCGCGGGGGCGTGATGTGAATGTGTAAGGGGGGGAGGGCGTGCAAGGCCGGCCCGGGAGACCCCGCCCCGCACACCTGGGCTCCCGGACGCCGGGGTCCCGGCGCGGATCTGGGCCCGCCGGCCCCACCCCCACCGCGCTCCCGCAGCCGGGCGAGCAAAGTCCACCGCCCGGGCCGAGCAGGAAGCCCGGAGGCCCCGCGCGGCGGGGCCCGAGCCCGAGCCCGAGCCCGGGGCCCCCCGGCGGCCGGCGCTATTGTTCCCACGGCCCCGGCCTCCGCGGCCCGGCGCCCCGCCCCCCGCACCTGCCGCCCCCGGCCCGGTACCTGCGCCCCCGAACGCGGCCCGCAGCACCCACGCCAGGCTGGCCGCCGCCTTGGCCCGCGAGAAATCGTACTGGTCCAGCGACTTGATCTCGGGCACCAGGAAGGTCCTCCGCAGCGGCCCGGGCCCGGGGGGCGCCGCCTCCACCATGGCGGCGCCGGGGCTGCGGGCGCCGGCTCCGCGCTCGCTCCAGCTGGGCAGCGCCGCGCTCGCACCCGGACCGGGCCCGCCGCCGCCGCCTCCGAGCCAGGTGCGGCCGCTCGCGCTCGCGACGCAGCGTCGGCCCCGCCCCGGGGCGGAGCCCAGGTGCGCCCCGCCCCCGGCCCAGACCCCGACCCGGTCCCCCGCCCGCCCTGGCCTCGCCTGGCCGCCCGCCGCGGGGTGGGGCGGGCCCGGACTGCGGTGGTGGCGGGAGGCTGCGGAGGAGTGCGTGTGCGCGCGCGCGCTGGGGAGGGTGAGGGACCCTCCGTTTGCGGATGTGTGTGCTGGCCCAAGTGTGTACCCTTAGGTGTGAGCGTGAGCATCCGTGCGGGCTTGTCATTCCTGGCCAAGAGGCAGCGTGTGCGTGGGGGCACCTGTGTCCGATTGCGTATTGTGAGCGTACAAGAGTGTGTGTGTTCTTATCAGCGTGTGCGTCCCTAATGTAGTCGGGTGGTGAGTGTATTTGAGGGTGTCTGCGTGTGCGTATCTGGGTGGGAGTGCGACAGCACGTGTGTGTGTCCGTGCTTTTCATGTGTGTTGTGTGTACAAGGATCTGTATTGTGTACGTGTCTGTGTCCGGAGGATATAGGCGTGGTGAGTGTGTATTTGTGTTTTGCCAGTGGATCTGCGAGTGTGCATATTTGTGAGCATCTAGATGTATTTGTGTTTTGTATAAGGGTGTGAAAAAGTGGCAATGAAGGAGCCTAGGAGAGGAATTGAGGGCATGTGTATTTACCCAAGAGTGTGACTACTTGTATCTATCAGTGTGGTTGAATGGGTATGAATGGATACACTTGCGAACCTCTGAGCCCCTTTTGTGGATATTTAAATATTTGCTTGTGTATTCCATTGTGGTTTTGTGTCAAAACATCTGCAGTGTGCCTCTTAGCTGTAAGGAATTGTGAATGCACAAATGTTTGTGTTAAGTCTTTGCGGGCCTGTGTGTCTAAGTGTGTACAGCCGGGTGTAACTGCGTGTGTATAACAAGTGTACGTATGTGTTTGGGTTTGTCTGTTATCTCTTCTTGACCTGTGTGACTTTCTGAGTTTATGTGGGTGAAGCTGCTGTTTACATCAGTGTGAATTTGGGGATATTTGCATGGATCTGTGTGTGAGCATGAGTGTGACAAGATGCACATATGGATCTGTTTCCTGAATGTACATTGAGTATCTGAACTTGCCTCTTTATGTGTGAGTGTATTTGTGGGTGTGCCTGATTGTGAATCTATGACTGTAGTGTGTGTGTGGGGGGGGTTATGTGTGTGTAAGTAGTGTTTTGAATGGCTCTGTGGGTGTGTACGGTTATTTGTCTGTACCTAGATCACATTTGTGTGTCAGATCTAAGTGAGACTAGGTGGGTGAATTCCGTGTAAGGGGGTATAGTGTGAGTTTCTGCCTTTACAACTACAGAGGGAGTTTCATTCAAAACGCACGCACGCACGCACACAGAACAATCAGTGTTTTCTCAACTATATAAAATTCTATGAGATGAGAAAGCACTACAGCAAGTCTACGTGAGACAGCCCCCCTCCACATAGTGGTCCCTGAGCCCACACTTGGTAGAAATTCCCAGGTCCCCTTAACATCCGTTCCACAGGTGTGTTTGAGGCGTGGGTCTCATGGTCCAGAGCGTGTGACTGGAGCGGGGGTGGGTGTGCCCGAGGGAGGGGAGCTGGGGCATCGGCCCTCCTGCCTGGATGTGCCTGTGCAGGAGGTGGGTGTGGGCACACAAAGGGGCCGGTGTGTATGTGTTTGAACACACAGGTTGACGTGTGCGATGCACGTGCCTTGACTCCTGTCCCAATCCCCCCGAAAGACCTAATGCGTCTTTCCCCACTGGGCCTTGGTTTCCCCATCCATGGCACTGCTGGGGCTCCTGGCCGGGGGAGGGGCCCTGGCCGAGAAGGGCGTGCTATTATGGGCTGCCACTCCTGCGAGCGTGGCATGTCCTGCTGGCTCACGCTCGTGTTTGCCTTTCTGGGAAGGTTCTCATGACCTCTGTGGACCCCAGGGACGAACCCGAACTAGCACAAACTCCTGGGGGGGATGCGCTGTAAACACACAGTCAGAGGCTTCCGGCCCCCGGGAGGGGCCCCGCAGGCCCTCACCTGTCCTGGGCTGGAGGGCCTGGGGGCGTCCACTGGTGTTGGTGCGGGAGCTGGGCACAGTTGCCCTTGCCTCCGGCCCAGCCCCCACACTGGGCCAACTGGAACTCCGGGCTGGGCCAGACCTCCCCACCCACACACAGCCGGCTGGAACCGAGGTCCCACCTGCCCCTGAGGGCCTGTTCCTGGGGCCCAGGCAGCTCCAGACACACTGGCTCCCCTGTGTGCAGGAGGTGGCCTACAGCCCCCCTCCGGCCCTCCCCAAGTCCTCACCTGCCACCTCCTCCCTCACCTGGGGCTGCCTTTGGTTCTCACACCTCCTAACTCATCAGACAAGCTCTGGTTATGAAGTTGGGGGTGGGGATGACTTAGAGGGCTCATAGGTCGGGATTGAGGACGAGGTTTCGGGGAAGCGTGTGAAGCCCCCAAAAATCATCTGCAAAATTCTGCATGCGTGTGCCCTTTGGAGATCATACCAACAGGTAACAACTTTTGAGAGTCTTATGCCCAGCACAGTCTCATTTAACCTCACACTATCTCGAGCATAATGAGTATCATACCTACTTTACAGACAGAAACACTGAGGCCGAGAGCCCCAAAGTGACATGGCAAGGAGAATGAAAGGAGGCTTTGAGCCCACTGATCCACTATGCTGCCCTTCCATTCTGAGGCTAGCCTACCTTCTCCAACCATTCATGACCCTCAGATGGGGTTGGATGAGGCCAGTAATTGTGGGGACCTCAGAGCAGAGGATGGTTGGGATTCCCTCTCTGTACCTCTTGCCCACACTAAACTGTAGTGATGGGGATTCAAGCATGGCCCCTGTTTTTGTTCTCCCCACCCACACAGTGTCTCATGGTAGCCTCCCGGAAGTTTGGCCTCAGTAGAAGGAGATTATTATCAGGACCCCGCCCCCCACCACCACCACATCCAGGGATCTCAGGGAGACATTTCTGAAATATCAAAAAAAAAAAAAAAAAAAAAACCACAGGGACACCTGGGTGGCTCATCCGGTTGGTTGAGCATCTGCCTTCGGCTCAGGTCATGATCTCAGGGTCCTGGGATCGAGTCCCGTGTAGGGCTTCTTGCTCAGTGGGGAGCCTGCTTCTCTGTCTTCCTCTGCCCCTCCCCCTGCTTATGCCCTCTCTCAAATAAATATTTTTTTAAAAACCCACAATATTGTGCATGCCAAGGTCTATCCCTGTCCTCGTGACACTTACATTTCTTTTCATTTTTTTTAAGATTTTATTTTTAAGTAATCCCTACACCCAACACGGGGCTCGAACCCACAAGCTTGAGATCAAGAGTCGCACGCTCCATCAGCTGAGCCAACCGGGTGCTCTGGTGCTTACATTTAGAAGCAATTGTTAATATGTCAAACAGATTATTTCAGCAGGGGACAAAATATTGGGACTATAAGAAAACAAAGCAAGAGTGCTGGAGACAGCTGGGGTGGGGGCTGTGTCAGCCTGGGAGGAGGAGGCTTCTCTGAGGAGGGGAGATAGGGGAAGACAGGAAGGATGAAAAGGAAGAGCTGAAGGAAAAACATTCCAGGAGGAGAGCACTGTAAGGGCCCTGGGGCAGGTGCAAGCCTGGTGTGCTCAGACCAAGGTCGCTGCAGCTGATAGTGCAGAAGAAGCTGCTGGAAGATCTGTGCAGTGCTTCTCAAATTCTCTCCACTGAAGAACCACTTTCCCCCCCCAATCCATAAAATGCAATAAAAATTAATTTCTAGGAAAATAAAATTGAAAAAGACATGCATGGTGCCAGAAAGCAAGGAACAGCAGGCAATGATGGGGTGTGTCAAAGGCCATGGGAGCCCACTGAAAGAGCCCCCTGGGGCCAAAGCTAGAGCGAGTCGAGAAACTAAACTAATGTCGTGTTGTGTTATAACCCCAAGAATAAAGTCAATATCCATGAGTTCGTCCTGATACAAACAAATGATCAAATGCATTAATGGTTGAAGGACAAGAGACAAACTTGATGTGCAGAAGAATTCCAAATCATTTATGTAGATACTGCATCTTCCAAAAGAGGTGGAGCTGCACAGTGTGACTTCCTTCCAAGAAGTACAGTGTGGAAAGAGGGGGACAAAAAGGAACTTTACAGTGCAGAAACCTGACGTACACATAATGTCACCCAGCTGCGGGATCAAGGCCACCATCCGCAGTCATAATTAGGTGGATAGTATGTACTCCCACGATATATTGTGAGGAGGATGGCACCTTGTGTCTGCGATCTTCCTTCCCCAAACCCGTAACCCTAGCCTAACCATGAGGGAGACACCGGGAAAATTCCAACAGAGAGCCACCCTCTGGGATCCCTGACCAATGCTCCTCAAAACTGTCAAGGTCATCAAAGACAAGGAAAGCTCAAGAAACCACCCCAGCCAAGAAGTGCCTAAGACGACGTGACAGCTAAATGTCATGTGGGATCCTGGACCACAAAAAGGACATTAGGGTAAAGCTGGAGAAATCTGAATAAAGCGTGTGCTTTT
Organism: Mirounga angustirostris; assembly: GCF_029215605.1. Taxonomy (NCBI): domain Eukaryota; kingdom Metazoa; phylum Chordata; class Mammalia; order Carnivora; family Phocidae; genus Mirounga; species Mirounga angustirostris. Next base: position 209,940,281 of record NW_026991709.1, on the reverse strand, counting down.
GTTAATACTAATGTGTCAAAATTGGTTCATTAACTGTAACAAATGTCCCATACTAGTGTAAGATGTTACTAATAGGGGAAACTCTGTGTGTGTGTGTGTGTGTTGGGGGAGGGAGTATATAGAAACTGTACTCGTTGCTCAATTTTTCTGTAAATTCAAAATTGTTCTAAAAATTGATTTAAAAAAGAATTTAAAAGACACGCAAAACGGGAGCCCAAAAGTCGTAAAATTACTATGTCAAATTACTATAAAGTTTCTCTACACTTCCTGTTTTCTATACTCTCTCATCTGGACAGGTGATCAGTGGGTCAAGACGGCGCTGGTTTGTGGAGGGCTTTAAGCAGCTCTAGATAAGGGTTCTTCACCCTCAGCTCTATTGACATTTGGGGACAGATCATTCTTGTGGGAGGGGCTGTACTGTGCATTGTTGGGTGTTTAGCAGCATCCCTGACCTCTACACACTAGATGCCTGTAACACTCCCCCTCCAATTGTGACAACCAACAACATCTCTGGACATTACACAATGTCCCCCAGCAGGCCAAATCGCTTTCCCATCAAAAACCACGCACATAGGCAGGCAACAAAGTCAGATCCAGAAATGCGGGCCAGAAAGCCCATGCATGTTTGTGAGTTTCAGGGCCATGTTGAGGAGCCTGGTATTTCCAAAACAACCCTACTGGTGTAAAGGGATTTGTGGAAGCTTCACTCAGAAGTCCAATCCCAGGGTGTGGCTTTGGGGCTGGAGAGAACAGAAAGATTCCGAATGTGTTTGGGAGAGAGAATTGACAGGACTCGCTGATCATGGGGGCAGGAGGCAAAGAGAGGAAGGGAGGAGTTTTGGAAGATGCGCAGATTGCTGATACCTTTCGCAACCAGGCAGATGGTGGTGTCATGTGCTGAGATGGGAACGTGAGATGAGAAGCCAGGTTGGGTGAGGGAGGGGAGGGTGATGAGTTTCATCTCGGACAGGTCGAGTTTCAGGTCCCGTAGGGCCATGATGGAGAGTCGAAGTTCACGATCTTGTACACATCGTAGATGAGTGATGCCCCAGGTGCCCATTCAAATGTACAGCATTCCCAGAGGGGCAATGTCAGAATAACCAGAGCCCCCTTCTCTCTCCACTTCTCCCTCCACCCCCACCCCCTATAATCATGTAGGTGCTCTTCTGATATTGCCCCTCCGGGAATATTGTCCTTTCAATGCACGCATGAGGTATCACTCATCATGATGTGTTCCAGATCGTGAACTTCTGCTCTCCTTCATAGCCCCTTGTCTCTCTCACACAAAAGGACAATGGGACTTGGGAGCCTCCAAGACATCCTTCAGTAAGGTGAATGGATACATAAACTGTGGTCCTATTCAGACACTGGAATATCATAAAGCTCTTAAAAAGAATGAACTTTCAAACCACAAAAAGACATGGAAGAACCTTAAATGCTTATTACTAAGGGAAGGAAGCTGATCCGAGAAGGCTACAGACAGTATGATCCCAGCTCTAGGACCTTCTGGAAAAGGTGAAACCGTGGAGACAATAAAAGGATCGGCAATTGCCAGGGTTTTGTGGGGGCGGGAGGGATGAATAGGTGGAGCACAGAGGAGTTTCAGGGCAGTGAAAATACTCGGTATGAGACTATAATTATTACGTCACTACACATTTGTCAAAACCCACAGAATGTACGACACCAAGACTGAGCCCTGATATAAACTATGGACTCTGAGTGATGATGATGTGTCCATGCGGGTTCATCAATTGTAACAAATGTCTCCCTCTGGGGTGATGTTGCTAAGTGGGGGAGGCTGTGATTTTGTGATGGCAGGGGGTATATGGGAACTCTATATTTTCTGCTCAATTTTGCCACAAACCTAAAACTTTTTTTTTAAATAGTCTATAATAAACACAAACACGCACAATGGGACACATGAATAATACTAAAATATCCACAAACACATACTTGGAAACTTACAAATATACTGAATGATACCCACACAATTGCACTCATGAACACAAGTATTTGTACACACACACACACACGCGCGCGCACACACATTCACGCACATAGTCCATACTGATGCAGGTCAAGGGAGAGAGATTATCTCAAGTATGCCTTCCGTCCTTTGCATTGTCCTTGATGAGAAGAAATTTTCTGTCCACTTCATCTCTTTTTTCCCTCCCTCTGGTAGGACAAGGTCTTTGGACAAACAGATGTGAGGCAGTGACTTTGCAGATATAAAACCTGAAGACCAATGTGATTGTAGGGGATGGAGGGGGAAGAGAGAAGTGGAGAGAGGAGGGGCCTCTGACTGCTCTCCTGACATTGGTGAAACCTGTGGGGACTCAACACAGATGAAGGTTCCGTATCACCTCTAAGGTCATTGCTGTGCCCACTGGCCCTTGCCAACCCTGAGGGCACAGCTAAAGGACATGCTGGAAAAGGCAGATCACATATAAACTCTGGGTCCTGTGATGCTGCGGTCTGCCAAGACCCCATGTCTAAGGAGCCCCTCCAGAGTCATGGCCAGAACCTGGGGTGCCCATAAGAAAGTCGGAAACTGAAGCCCCATGGAGAACAAGACACAGGCTGACAATGGAGCCTGGAGAAGAAGACCAGAGGGCAAGGGTTTCTAGAGGGTGGGAGTGCTCCCCAGTGTTCGGGGCTGGTCTGGAGGGTCTGGGAGATAAGGACTGAGCACTCACAGTAGACACAGGAACATAGTGTTCAATAGTGACCTTGAGGAAAGCAGTTTCAAGGGTGCGTGTGAGAGGTACAAGGGAGGAGTCAAAGAAGGGAGGTGAGAGGGAGTGGAAACTTCACCTAAAATCTCCCCTCTGAAACCTCTCTGCATCTCCAACCACCCTCCACAACTTCCTCTGCTGTTCTCTGAAACTTCTTCCCCACTATCCCATCCTTCCACCTCTTGGAGTCCTCCCTTTTTGCTCCTTTCCACATCTTCTCTCTCCCTCAAACTCAATCCTTGCTGTGGAATTGTAGGATATTGGAGATGAAAGGAACCATAAATATGGGCTAGTCCAAACCTTCCCCAAAGCTAAAACAAGCCCCCTCTACAGCATCTCTGTCTCCTCTTGTACAGCCTGTCTTTGATTCTTTCCATGAGAAGGGAGCTCACTGTCCCTTCCAGCTCTCCCGGCCCCAGATCTATTCTTTTAGCAGAATCATATATGCATGCAGTAGGTACTCAGTTCATGCTTGTGGAGTCTGCTTCATAGACTCCCCACCTCATTTCTCAATTTTCCTATCAAATTACGTATCCTAGACATGAAGATAATTGCCAAGGTGTGGAGTAGCTTGTAGATTACAGGTTTTCATTTCAAATACATGAATTAGTAGAGCATCTACTATGTGCTAGGAGCTGGGGATTCAACCCGGATAGACAGACACAGTCTCTGTTCTCATGGAACTTATATTCTAGTAGGAACATGGACACTGAACAGCTAAAGATGCAATTATTTAATTACAGTTGTGATTAGGAGGAATTGTAGGCAGGCAGGAATTGTAGGCAGGCAGACCATGCAATAAGCTGGTCTTAATGAATGTTCAATACTCTTGTTATATTTGTATAAATAAAACTGGTTGCACAAAATCACTAAGGATGTAATATGAATGAATCTGTTCCTTAGGGGCAGAAACTTTCCACAAGGAGCTAGTGTGTATGGCAGATTGTTGAAGTAATAGCTCCCAATTTATTCACATCTGCCGGTCTCCACCCTCCTGGGGGATCCCCTCCCACACCGAGTCAGGGTTTAGCCCTGTGACTTGTTTTGGCCAATGAGACAATAGGAAATGTGACAGAAGCAGAGGCTTGAGAAGCACTTGCACAGTGGAATAAAAGCGAGATCACTACAGGTCCTTCAGACATTAAAAGGATAATGAGGGAATTTTGTGAACAACTTTATGTCAATAAATCTGAGAACTTACATGGCATAGACAAATCCCTTGAAATGCAAAACTACAAAAGCTTACTTAAGAAAAAATGGACGACCTAAATAGTCCTCTATTTAGAAATGGAATTTGTGACTTAAAACCTTCCCACAAAGAAAACGTCATGCCCAGATGGCTTCATTGGTGAATCCTACAAAATATAAGAAAGAAATAATACTGATTCTACACAAATTCTTCCAGAAAATAGGAGGGTGCACTTCCCAATTCATTCTATAAGGGTTGTATTATCCTGATATCATAACCAGATAAGGACATTACAAGAAAAAAAACCCCACAGACCAATATCTTTTTTTTTTTTATTTGAGAGAAAGAGAGAGAGAGAGAACTAGCGGGGGAGGAGCAGAGGGACAAGCAGACTCCCTGCTGAGCAGGGAGCCTGACGCGGGACTCGATCCCAGGACACTGAGATCATGACCTGAGCCGAAGGCAGACACTTAATCAACTGAGCCACCCAGGCGCCCCGCCCCCCCACAGACTAATATCGTTCATGAATATGGACACAAACAATCCTTAACAAAATATTAGCAAATAGAGTCCAGCAATGTATAAAAAGGGAAATACATCATGATCACGTGGTGGTTTATCTGAGGAATGCAAGGTTGATTCAACATTTGAAAATCAATTAATCTAATTTGCCATACCAAGAGATTAGAAAAGAAGAATCAGATGAGAATCATCATCTTAACCGATGTAGAAAACTCATTTGACAAAAATCGACACAGATTCATGATACTGAAAAAAACCTTTCAGCAAACTAGGAATAAAAGATTTCCTCTATGTACTAAAAAACATCTGTGAAAACTTACAGCTAAAACAACATACTTAATAGGGAATGCTGGGAGGTTTTACCCCAAGATTGGGGATAAGGCAAAGGTGTCTGCTCTCACTGCCTCTATTCAGCATTGCGTTGGAAGTCATGGCCATGTAATAAGGCAAGAAAAGAAATTTAAAAAGCACAAATTGGAAAGAAAAGTTAAATATGATAGTCTACATGATTGAAAAGAAGGAAAACAGGTAAAATACAATCATCTACATAGAAAATCATAAGGAATTGACAAGAAGGGGCGCCTGGGTGGCTCAGTTGGTTAAGCGACTGCCTTCGGCTCAGGTCATGATCCTGGAGTCCCGGGATCAAGTCCCGCATCGGGCTCCCTGCTCGGCAGGGAGTCTGCTTCTCCCTCTGACCTTCCCCCCTCTCATGTGCTCTCTCTCTCTCTGTCATTCTCTCTCTCAAATAAATAAATAAAATCTTTAAAAAAAAAAAAGAATTGACAAGAAGGCTACTAGACCTATTGTGAGTTTAGCAAAGTTGTAGGATACAAGATCTATATATAATTCTGTCTCTACATATTAACAATAGACAATTGGAAATGGAATTGTGAAAAATCAATACTATTTTCAATATCATCAAAAACATGAAGTACTTAGAGATAAATTTAACAAGATATATGTAAGACCTGTACATGGGAAACCATAAAGCACTGTTCAGAGAAATCAAAGAAAGCCAAAATAAACACAGAAATACACTACGTTCATGGATTAGAAGATTCAATATTGGTAATATGTCATTTCTCCCTAAAATGATCCATAGGTTCAATGCAATCCCAATCAAAATTCCAGTAGGTTTTTTTGGTAGAGGTTGGTGAGCTGATTCAAAACTTACAGAGGGCGCCTGGGTGGCTCAGTTGGTTAAGCGACTGCCTTCGGCTCAGGTCATGATCCTGGAGTCCCGGGATCGAGTCCTGCATCGGGTTCTCTGCTCGGCAGGGAGCCTGCTTCTGCCTCTGACCCTCCCCCCTCTCATGTGCTCTCTCTCTCTCATTCTCTCTGTCTCAAATAAATAAATAAAATCTTTAAAAAAAAAGTTTACTTTAAGAAATACAATCAATATATAGCATCATTCACTATGGAGATCTTTGTTGAAAATAACCCAGGGCACCTGGGTGGCTCAGTTGGTTAAGCAACTGCCTTCAGCTCAGGTCATGATCCTGGAGTCCCGGGATCGAGTCCCGCATCGGGCTCCCTGCTCAGCGGGGAGTCTGCTTCTCCCTCTGACTCTCCCCCCTCTCATGTGCTCTCTCTCTCTCTCTCATTCTCTCTGTCTCAAATAAGTAAATAAAATATTTTTAAAAAAAATTACAGAAATGTGAAGGACCTAGAATAGCTTAAGCAATTTGAAAAAGAATGAAATTGGGATGCCTGGGTGGGCCCCCCTAATAATAATAATAATAAAAAGAATAAAATTGCAGGACTTAAGCTACCTGATCTCAAGACATAAATTGCAATTAAAACAATATTATGTTGGTATAAGGATAAACATATATGTTAATGGAATAGAGAGCCCATAAATATAGACCCACACATGCATGATCAGTTGATCTTGATAAAGCTGTCAAGATAACTTGATGAGAAAAGGAGAGTCTTTCTGACAAATGGGATGGAAAAATTATGCATTTATATGCAAAAATAAATAAATAAACCTTGATCCTTACCTCACATCATATATAAAAAGTAACTCAAAATAGATTACAGACCCAAACCTAGAATGAAAACTATAAAACTTCTAGATGAAAACATAAGAGAAAAATCTCTGTTATGAGAAAAAGGCCTCTTTTTAGGCCAGTATTTCTTGGTAGGACACAAAAAACAGATCATCCAAAAAACGACAAACTGAACTTAATCAAAATGTCGAACTTTGGGTCGGCCTTTCCATGATACCAATAGGAAAATGAAAATACAAGCCACAGACTGGGAGAAAACATTCTCAAAGCACATATCTGATAAAAAGACTTGTATCCAAGAAAATATTAAAAACTCTCACAACTCAATATGATAAACAAGGTGTTTTTTCCCCCATGGGTAAAAGATTAAACACTTTACCAAAGAAGTTATACAAATAGCAAGTAACTATGTTCAGTGTCATTAGTGATCAGAGAAGTTCAAATTAAAACTGCAATGAGAGGCACTCCCACTAGAATAACAAAAAAAATTAATTAATTAAAATTAAAAATAAAAGATAAGATATGACAATACCAAAAGTTGGCGAGGATTGTGTAGCAATTAGAACGCTCCCACACCTGCTGAAATAGTGTGGCCATTTTTGAAAACAGCTTGGCAGCTTCTTATAAAGTTAATAAATACACACATCTTATATGATACAACTATTTCACTTTCCCACAGAAATATAAGGGCAGGGACTGTGTTTTTGTATTTCTCATCACTGTTGTTACAGATTCCAACATGGTGCTCGCACATAGCTAGTGCAAACGTTTGTTGAATGAATAAGGAAAGCCTGTTTGACTCTTTGATGAAGCCCCAGTTTGAAGTATTTTCTGGTCTGCAGACCCTCTTTACCTAACTCCGAGAAAGAATGTAAGGAATCCAGTTTGGGAAATGCTGGTGTAAGCTCATCCTGGAAGACAATCCCAAATTGGTCACAGAGAGACGGGGTCTCTCTCAGAATCCATGACAGGTGAGGGGACCCTGGGCGGTGGAGACTTCATTAGAGTTCAAACAGATTGCTCAGCTCACCTACCACACCTGTCAGTACACTTTAGAAAGTTTAACACTCTCAAGCACTCTTTACATATGGCTTGGACAACTGGTTGACCATTTAGGAAAATAATCAGTTCAAACCCTACCACACATCATATAACAAAATAAATCCCAGATTGATGAAAGGATTAAGAGTAAAAAGATGAAGTCATAAAATAAATTGATGTAAAAATATTTGCAACATAAATGACAATGGGCATAATATCTTTAATATATAGGGAACATCTAAAATGGGTGGGCAAAGTACGGCTCACTGCTTGTTTTTGTATGGCCTGCAAACTAAGAATGGTTTTGACATTTTAAAATGATTTTTAAAAATCAAAGGAAGAGGGGTGCCTGGGTGGCTCAGGCGGTTGAGTGTCTGCCTCCGGCTCAGGTCATGATCCTGGAGTCACGGGATCAAGTCCCGCATCGGGCTCCCTGCTCAGCAGGGGGTCTGCTTCTCCCTCTGACCCTCTTCCCTCTCGTGCTCTCTGTCTCTCACTCTCTCTCTCAAATAAATAAATAAAATCTTTTAAAAAATCAAAAGAAGAATATTTGACAATATCTGAAAATTATATGTAATTCAAAATTTCAAAGGGGGCCTGGGTGGCTCATTTAACAAACATTAAGTGCCTGACTCTTGATCTCAGCTCAGGTCTTGATCTCAGGGTCATGAGTTCAAGCCCCTGCTTTAAAATTTTTTTTTCTTTTTTTTCTTAAAGATTTTATTTATTTATTTGTCAGAGAGAGAGAGTGAGCTCAACCAGGGGGAGTGGCAGGCAGAGGGAGAAGCAGGCTCCCCACTTGAGCAAGGAGCCCAATACGGGACCGGATCCCAGGACCCTGGGATCATGACCTGAGCTGAAGGCAGATGTTTAACCAACTGAGCCACCCAGGCATCCCTAAAAAAAAAAATTTCATGTGTCCATCAATAAAGTTCTATTGGAACACAATCATGTCCACTGATTTACATGATGTCTGATTGCTTTTGAGTTATGATGGCAGGGTTGGGTAGTCACAACACAAACTGCATGGCCTGCAAAGCCAAAAATATTTACTAAGTGACCCTTTATAGAAAAAGGTAAGGTGGGGGCCTGACTGATAGTCAGTAGAGCATGCAATTCTTGATCTTGGGGTTGTAGGTTTGAGCCCATGTTGGCTGTAGAGATTACTTAAAAATACAATCTTAAAAAAGAAGTTAAGAACACATTGATATTAGGTCATGAAATCAGAGCCTCAAACCATTCCACCAGAGTTTGAGAGTGAGAATGTGCAGGAGTGGGGGAAAGGGACACAGGAAAAGGGAGAAGCAGGACCCCCGCTGAGCAGGAAGCCTGATGCGGGGCTCATCCCAGGACCCTGGGATCATGACCTGAGCCAAAGGCAGACCCTTCACCGACTGAGCCACCCAGGCACCCCTCTGAGTTTCTTATTTAAAAAGTCAGACCACTGACCAAGTCACTTCATCATCCTGTGTCTCAGTTTACTTATAAAGTGAAGAGCAAAGTAGGATTGTTGCACACAATAAATTAAAACATTAAATTAAAAAAAATTGCATTGAAACACTTAGAATGGAACCTGGCACACGATATCACTATATGGATGTGAGCCATTCTGTTTTCAATCATAGATATTTTAAAATTGCAATCCTGCCTAGTGTTTTCAAGTGTTCTAAGAAGCAAGACTTTGCATCCATTCCCAGGGATGTGTACCACCTTTTCCAGGGCAACTTGTCAAGTATTTCTACATCTGAGATATTTTTGTAAGAACACAAGCAGGGAAACAATAAATATGTGCTTGTTCATTCATTTCTTCACTAATGAATTGGGAGTAGCATAAGGAATTCACCACAGAGGCACAGAGATTAACATACAAGGATATGCATCCCAGTTTCCTGTATAACAGAGGAAAGTTGCAAACAACCCAGCAGGAAAGGACAGGTTAAATAATTACGCAGCCATGGGGGCAAGGGAGAGGGGGAGGTGTCATGCTTTAAAAGAATATTTAACAAGATATATTCTGGGGCTTTAGAAAATCATTGAAATAATACAACTTTATTGTAAAAGCCTCAAATAACAGAAAAGTAAAAAATACAGAAATTCCCCCTTAAACTCTCACCCTGCCTCTTCTTTCTAAGAGGGACCCACTGTCAATTGTCTGGAAGAAATTTCCAAGGTGTCTGGTTACATACTTGTGTCCATTCTATGACATAAATGCACTCATACTGTCCTCAATGTTATGTGTTGTTGTTGTTTTTTCCCATGGAGCAAGGTATGGAGGGATTTTTCCACGTCAATGAATATAGGTCTGTCTCATTCTTTTTAATGGCTACAGAGCGTTCTCATAGCATGCCATGCCCTAATTTGTCTAACTATGCCCCTATTGTCAGTCATGGAGACTGTTTGCCATGTTTCACTTTTACAAGCAACAGCATCATTGCAAGCCAGACTGTGATGAGCACGCATCGTTAGGCACACGTACTTACAGGCTCAATTGTTGGATGGAGAGTGGCAGGGTCCAAAGTTAGGTGCTTTAAATATTTTGTTCCACCATAGCCAAATCCCTTCCCAAAAAGTTTCAACAATTTATGCTTCCCCTGTCCAACAGTGTGGCGACGCTCATTATCCATCCAATTCTCCATAAGACTCGATGTTTTTGATATTTTTAACATTTGCTAAATGAAAGAATAAGAATTCAAATTTGTCCCATTACTAGTGAGACTAAGCATGCTGTTGTTGTTACTTATTTATTCATTTGCTCTTTATATGTCTAGCCTGTTTGTTTTTTGTTTTAAAGACTTTATTTGAGAGTGAGAGAGAGCACAAGCGGGGCGGGGAAGAGCAGAGGGAGAGGGAGAAGCAGGCTCTCCATTGAGCAGGGAGCCCCGACTCAGGGCTCCATCCAAGTACCCTGGGATCATGACCCAGGCCGAGGACAGATGCTTAACTGACTGAGCCACCCAGGCACCCCTACGTCTAGCCTGTTTACATAGTCTGGCTGCCAACCTGGACTATATAAGGAGGCATACTGATGTAAGGTTAGGAGTATGGACCCTGGGGCCAAGCTGCTCTGATTCAGGCTCTGCTGTGTGATCTTGAACAAGTCACTTAACCTCTCTGTGTCTCTTGTTCTCATTTGTAAAGATAATAATGGTATCTACCTCATAGGGTTGAGGATTAAATTACTTTTTACATAGAAAGCACCTGGAACAGTGCCCAGGATGCCGTAAGCACTCAATAAACATTAGCAATTATCTGCACTTTGCCTATACTTTATATTGCAAATATTCCTTCCAGGCTGCTGCTTGGGTTGGTCTTTTGTCTTTATTCATGATGACATGTTTTCATGTCATCAGATCTGTCCACCTTTTCTTTCACAGCTCTGAGTTTCAATAAAAGCAAAAATGGGTCATTTAAACTGAACATAGAGTGGGCGCCTGGATGGCTCAGTCGTTAAGCGTCTGCCTTCGGCTCAGGTCATGATCTCAGGGTCCTGGGATCGAGCCCCACATCGGGCTCCCTGCTCTGAGGGAAGCATTGCTTCTCCCTCTCCCACTCCCCCTGCTTGCGTTCCCTCTCTCGCTATGTCTCTCTCTGTCAAATAAATAAATAAAATCTTAAAGAAAAACACAAACTGAGTATAAAGTAACAAACTGGGAAATGAGAAGAAAATATTAATAGTGTTTGTGTCTAGGGAGTGGAATGCAGATGACTTATTTTCCTTTTTTTTATATTCTGTATACTCTGAATGCTCTACTGACCATATATCATGAATATATATTTCCAAATGAACACACATTACCTTTATTTATTTTATTTTATTATTATTATTTTTAAGGAATTTATTCATTTGACAGAAAGAGACAAAGCGAGAGAGGGAACACAAGCAGGGGGAATGGGAGAGAGAGAAGCAGGCTCTCCACTGAGGAGGGAGCCGGATGCGGGGCTCAGTCCCAGGACCCTGGGCTCATGACCTGAGCCGAAGGCAGACGCTTAACGACTGAGCCACCCAGGCGCCCCTATGCTTTATTTATTTTAAACACACCAGTAGGCGCGCCTGGGTGGCTCAGTCGTTAAGCGTCTGCCTTTGGCTCAGTCGTTAAGCGTCTGCCTTCGGCTCAGGTCATGATCTCAGGGTCGTGGGATCGAGCCCCGCATCGGGCTCCCTGCTCAGTGGAGAGCCTGCTTCTCTCTCTCCCATTCCCCCTGCTTGTGTTCCCTCTCTTGCTGTGCCTCTCTTTGTCAAGTAAATAAAATATTTAAAAAAAAATACATAGCAGCTTAAACTATAAAAAAAATAAAATAAACACACCAGTAACACTTTGGTTTCTCTTCAGATCGCATAAATCTTTCGCCTTTTAAACACACCAGTAATCATTTTATAATGAGAAAAAGCACACCCTCCCCAGTGCACGTTGTTTAACCATAAAGGACAAAAGAAAGCAAAGAGTTAGCCAACTGCTGCCCACACTTCAGGCTCCCTCAGTCCGCAGTAGAAAGCTCCACCCCTGAAATCTTCACAACGGGGGCCAGACACCCAACTATCACAGCAAGATCGCCCCCTGGTGGCAGAGAAATAAGAGGCTGATCCAGGAAAGGGGTGTGTGTGTGTGTGTGTGTGTGTTGTGTCCTCTTGTAAGTTCTGTTTCATCTTATTTTAATCACAAAGGAACCCTTTGAGTCAGGGACTAAAATTATGTAAAAGACCCAGGTGAGAAAAGGAAGTTACCTGGCTGGCGAAGGGCAAAATCTCCCCCAACTCTGAGAAAATCCAGGTCCCCATTTTTTTGTTTGTTTTGTTTTGTTTTTATTTATTTGACAGAGAGAGATAGCGACAGCAGGAACACAAGCCGGGGGAGTGGGAGAGGGAGAAGCAGGCTTCCTGCCGAGCAGGGAGCCCGATGTGGGACTCGATCCCGGGACTCCGGGATCATGACCTGAGCCGAAGGCAGACGCTTAACGACTGAGCCACCCAGGCGCCCAAGGTCCCCGTTTTGAATTACCCTAAATCTTCCGCTCCCAAAGGTTCCCACTCAAGTCTGTGGATCTAATTCACATACCATGCAATTCACCCATGGAAAGTGTACAATTCAGTGGGCTTCAGTGTATTCAATCCCAAGACCCTGACCTGAGCTGAAGGCAGCTGCTTAACTGACTGAGCCACCCAGGCATCCCTTATTTGGCCTTTAAAAAGAAAGAAATCCTGAATTTCTGAGATGGGGGGAACCTGAGTGGCTCCTGGGATCAAGTCCTGCATCGGGCTCCTTGCTCAGCGGGGAGTCTGTTTCTCCCTCTGCTGGCTGTTCCCCCTGCTTGTGATCTCTCTCTCTCTGACAAATAAATGAAACCTTTAAAAAATTAAGGTAAAAAGAAAGAAATCCTGTCATTTGCAATAACATGAATGAAACTGCAGGGCATTATTCTAAGCAAAATAAGTCAGACAAAGACAAACACTGTAAGGCATCACTTACATGTGGAATCTTGGGGGGGGGGAAGTTGACTTCATAGAAACAGAGAATAGAAAAGTGGTTGCCAGGGGCTGGGAGATGGAGAAATAGGGAAAGGTTGGTAAAAGGGCACAAACTTTCAGTTATAAGATGAATAAGGTCTAGGGATCTGATCTATAACATGATGACTATAGTTGATAACGCTGTATTGTATTATTGACATTTGCTAAGAGTAAAACTTAAATGTACTCACAAAAAAAGAGGGGGGATAAATATGTGAGGTGAGGGACATGTTAAATAACTCAATGGGGGATCCTTTCACAATGTGTGTGTGTGTGTATATATATATATATATATATATATATATATATATATAAAGTCATCACATTAATACATTCTTTCATTCAGCATAATGCTTTCAAGTTTCATCCACATTGTATCATGTGGCAATACTTCACTTCTCTTTTGTGGCCAAATAGTATTCCATTGTGTGGCTATAACAGTTTGTTCATTCATTCATCAGTTGAAGGGTATTTGATTGGCTATTATGAGTATGATACTATAAACTTCTGTGTATAAGATTTTGGTGGACATCTGTTTTCATTTGGGAGGGGGAGAAATACCTAGGAGACCATTCTATATAAGAGAGACCCTTTAACCAGCTTTCCAGACGTCCTGGGGTCTGACCTCTGTATGGTTCTTTTCAGAGACCTGGCCAGAAACATGTGAAGCAAAGTCCCTTGTAAGTCTGGCTCCATCAGTCTCCTCTGATCCCACTCCTCTCGGTCAGCTCCTGTGAGCTGCAGGGTAGGCCCCCTGACCCAAAACCCAGGCCTTCACTGGAACCCCAAGATTTCTAGCATTAGCTGAGCCTTAAGCTCTACAACCAGGGAGAAGTAGCCTGGACAGCCCAAGAAGCTCCACTGGGAGCCCAGCTAATTCTGTTAAATGATGAATGACATTCACCAAATATTTCCAATGCTCTCTCTTTTGGGCGCGGGGTAGGGCTGCTCTTTCCTGCCCTCTCATGGTTAAGTAGGGCCATGTGACTTGTTCTGGCCAATGAGAAGTGAGCAGAAATGTGTCATTTCTGGGTCAGAGTATGTAATTGCTGCACAGGGCCCCCCAGAGATTTCTTCCCCCTGCTACAGTGATCTGAAACATTCCAGATAGTGGTTGCTTCATCACTTGGGGTGAGGAGTGAGGCACATGGGAAAGAAACCCTAGATGATCTGTGACAGATACATCTTGAGAGCAAAAAATTAATTTTGTATAGTTTTAGACCCCCAAGACTTTGGAGTCACTTGTTACAGCAGCATAATTTGATTTATCCTGACTGATACACCAACCCAACCACATCTTGGTACCTGGGTCCAGCCAAGGGCTTTATATTAGTTTGGTAGGGCTTCCATAACAAAGGACCACAGACAAGGTGCCTTAAAGAACAGAAATTTCTTGTCTCACAGTTCTGGAGACTAGAAGTCAGAGATCAAGGTGTTAACAGGGTTGATTCCTCTGAGCGATGTGAGGAAGAATCTTTTATGCCTTTTTCCTAGCTTCTGGGGGCCTCAGGAATTCCTTAGCCTTGCAAATGATGTTCTCCCTGTGTCTTCATTGTCTTCCCTCCGTGTATCTTAGTGTCCAAATTTCCCCCTTTTATAAGGACACCAGTTAGATTAATTCTGGCTTAATTTCCTCCTTAAGAACCTTATTTCCAAATAGAGTCACATCCTGTGGTCCCAGGGTTTAGGACTTCAACATCTGAATTTGGGAGGGGGCACAGTCTAGCCCATAACAGGCTCCATTCCAGCTTCAAGGTGCCCAGGGTCCCATCCTGCCCAGGATCAGTGAGAGAAGGTAGGAAATGTTGATGCCAGTATAAGTTGTCAAGACTTGGGGCTCCTTAGAGGTAGGCTCTAGTGATCAGGGGGCTCCTTCTAGGTCCATGGAGGACTTCCTTCTTGAGGATTAAGTGCTGCCCCCAGGACTACAGCCTATAATGGAAATCTCAGCAAGTCCACTCCCTGGGGAAATAGCACTGGGTAGTGAGTAAGCTTATGAATATAAATCCTGGCTCCATCTCTTAACAACGGTGTAACTTAACCCCCTTTTGAGCCTTGGTTTTGTCTCCTATAAAATGGGATGATAATATGCACTCCACAGAGCTGTGAGAATTTAGAGAGAACATACCTGCATCAACACAAGTCCTGATATATGGCAATTTCTCCATAAATTCATTATTGTCATTGCTGCTGATGGTGTCCATCTGTGCTTAAAGGAAAGGGGAAATGATGTGGTTTCAGGGTGGGGTTCCAAGATTCCTAGAGAGTGGGAGACATCTCAAGCATCTTTGATTGGTCTTCAGAGCTTGAATTCATTCAACAAACATTTATTGAGCAGCTACTATGGACCAGGAGCTTTCTCTGCAAGGTTTCTCCAGTGATGGAACTAACATTCAAGCACGTCTCATACAGACAGATATAAACAACTAAATAAACAAGTAAAACAACTGTGGCTAGAGATTGTGATTTAAAAGCAAGGAAATGGGGCAGGTGGGGGTGGGGAAGCTACTTTAGACAGTAGCTTCGGACAGTCTGAAGAGGTGGTATTTGAAGATAGAGGTATTCAGCTACACAAAAAGTAAAGAGTAAAGAACAAAGGATTCAAGGCAGGAATCTGTGGAGAGTTGGAGAAAAAGAATCTGGTGTATTTGAAACAGCATGAGGGGTGTATTTGGAAGAGCATGAGTGGTATGAGGCCACTAGGGTGGAGATGTAGACAAGGGGCAAACTGGGACTGAATTTTCAGCTTAATGTGCTCCTCAAAACCTAGAGATCTCCTGGGGGTCAGGCTACGAGGGGAAGCCAGCGAGGGGGCCTTGGCAGCACCTGGGACAGCTCTCTTGCGCTGTCCATGGTGCTGACACCTGAGACCCAGTTCCCAGAAGGGAGAAGCCACCGATTCAACAGTGGGGTACAAGAGATGAAGTTCCCTACCCTCGAGGCGCTGGTGTTGCAGATATGAATAGTCAGAGTGTCAAAAATGGCTAATTAGAGGTGCCTGGGTGGCGCAGTCGGTTAAGCATCCTACTTTTGGTTTTGGATCAGGTCCTGATCTCAGGGTGATGAGCTCAAGCCCCGAGTTGGGCTCTGTGCTCCGTGGGGAGTCTGGTTGAGATTCTCTCTCCCTCTCCCTCTGCTCCTCATGCTCATTCTCTCTCTCAAATAAATAAATAAAGGGGTGTCTGGGTGGCTCAGTCGGTTGATCGTCTGCCTTCAGCTCAGGTCATGATCTCAGGGTCCTGGGATGGAGCCCCATGTCGAGCTCCCTGCTCAACGGGGACTCTGTTTCTCCCTCTCCTTCTCCCCTCCCCCTACTCATGCTCTCTACCCCTGTCTCTCTCTCTCAAATAAAATCTTAAAAAAATAAAATAAATACATATGTATATTTTTAAAAATGACTAATTATTGAGGGTCTCCTGTTGGCTCAGCCTATGTACTTGGGCAAAATAATGCCTGCCCCCTCCAAACACGCCCACATCCTAGTCCCCAGAACCTGTGAATATGTCCCCTTACATGGCCAAAGGGACTTTGCAGAAGGGATTACATTGAGGACCTTGAGATAATCTTGCTTTACCTACGTGGGCCCAATGTTATCACAAGGGTCCCTGCAGGAAGAGGGCAGGAGGGTCAGCATCACAGAAGGAGAGGTTGATGGAAGCAGATGTCAGAGTGATGCAGTATGAGAAAGATACAGCCGGCCACCGCTGGCTTCAAAGGTGGGGAATGGGGCCACATGCCAAGGACTGCAGGTGCCTCTAGAAGCTGGAAAGGCAAGATAACAGATTCTCCTCCAGGGCCTCCAGAAGGAATGCAGCCCTGCAGACACCAGGATTTTAGCTCAAAGAGACCCATTTCCAACTTCTGGCCTCCAGAACTGTAAAATAATAAATGTGTGTTGTTTGAAGCATCAAGTTTGTGATGATTAGTTACAGAAGCAGTAGGAAAATCATACGGGACCCAAAGTCCAGAAAAGACGGCTCCTTCCTTTACAGAATCCAGGAATTGGAAAACTGGGCATTTGAATCAGGTGGTCTGACCCCAGGCCTGTGCTCTATGCTGCCTCACCATGCTGGAAATATCTTCCCTGCTGTTATGGACTGGGCTGTGTCCCTGCCATCCCAGTTCATATGCTGACATTCTAAACCCTGTGCAAAGGACTGAAGGTTTGTGTCCCCTGCTTCAATTCACATGTTGAAATCCTAACCCCCAATGTAATGGTATCCGATGGGGCCTCTGGGAGGTAATTACGTCATGAGGGTGGAGTCCTCACGAGTGGGATTAGCGAGTGCCTTTATAAGAGAAACCCCAGAGACACCTCTCATCCTCTCTCTGCCAAGTGAGGGTACAAGCAGTTGGCACTCTGGAACCCAGAAGAGGTCTTCCCCACAAGCCCGCCATGTTGGCACCTTGATCTCAGACATCCAGCTTGCACCAGTGTGAGAAATAAATTCCTGTTGTGTACAAACTGCTCAGTCTCTGGTACTTTGTTATAGCAGCCTGTACTAAGAACCCCAGGACCTCTGAATGTGACTGTATTTAGAGACAGCGTCTCTACAGGGGTAATTAAGTTAAAGTGAGGTCATTAGGGTGACCCTGATCCACTATGTCTAACGTCCTTAGAAGGTGAGGAGATTAGAACACAGGAGCAGAGGGAAGACCGTGTGAGGCCATGGGTAGAAGATGGCCACCTGCAAGCCAAGGGGAGAGGCTTTAGAAGGAACCAAGCCTGCCGCCACCTTGATCTTTGACTTCCAAGACTCCAGAACCGAGAAACTGAGGTCTGCTGTTGAAACCCCTGCAGCCTGTGGTACTTGGTTATGGCGGCCACGGCAAAGCAATATATCTGGGGACTGTGGGAAGCTCCAGCCCAGCTCCAGCTTCACCTGAGTCCGCCTTGAAGAGTAGCGCTCTCCAAGCCCATAGAATCACAGGGTGCTCAATCCATCTCAACAGGTTCTGGGCTATTGCAAGGCGAGGAATGAGGCTTCAGGTAAGCGTCTAGAGACAGGGCGTACATGAGCCCCAGGGCTGTTCTTGCCCAGCACGGCCTCTCTGGACAATGTCATCATCCCCATGGCATCAATCTCCACCACTGTCCTGGGGCCTCCAGACTGGTTCCCGGTACAAATCTCTCTTAAGTTCCCACCCCAAACGTCCAGAGCCCCTGCCATCTCCCCTCGAATGGTCCCTGAAGCTCCTCAGACTGAACATGGTGAAAACAGAGCCGAGCATCGTCCCCTGCTCCTATTCCTTCCCCTGCATCCCATCTCGGTAAAGATGCCCCTCCCTGGTCACCTTTGCCAACCAAAGTGCCCTCGTCCTCCTTGGCATCCCCTGCCCCATGCCCCCCACTGCTGCCTCAACCTAGGCCATCATCTCTCCTCAGTCCCCTGCAATCTGTCCCCTTCTGGAAACACAGATCTGACTATTCGCCACTCAAAAACCTTCCAAAGCTGGTGCGTTGCTGGTAGGCAGGTGAAGTGGTGCAGCCACTGTGAGGAAAAGTGATAATTCCTCAAAAAGTTAAACTTAGAATGACCTATGACCCAGCAATTCCACAGCTGGGTCCACACCCAGAGGAAGTGAAAGCAGAGACTCAGAACTGGGTACGTACACATCCGTGTTCACAGCAGTCATTATCCACAATGCCCCAGAGATGGAAGCTACCCCAGGGTCCACTGACGGATAAATGGATCAACACAACATGGTCCGTCCATATTGCGGAATCTCGTGTAGTCTTAAAAAGGAAGGACATTCTGACACCTGCTACAACATGGATGAACCTCGAGGGCGTCATAGTTAGTGAACTAAGCCAGTCACAAAAGATCAAACACTGTAGGATTCCACTTCTAGGAGGTCCCTAGAGGAGTCAAATCCACAGAGACAGAGAGCAGAAGGTGGGAGCCCGGGGCTGGGGAGTCCTTGTTTAATTGGGGCAGAGTTTCAGTTTCAGATGAGAAAGTTCTGGAGATGGATGGCCACACAACAGTGTGCGTGAATTTAGTGCCAGTGAACTTCACACAGAACAGCATGTGGTGAAGGCAGTGAGCGGGAGCCCCAGGAGGCCTGCAGCATGTAGCAGGGGCAGTGGCCAGGCGCTGGGCCCAGGCTGGAGTAGTAACATCCGGGGAGTCACGTTAACACCCACATCCCCACTCCTCAGGTGAAGCAAGGGGGCTCAGAGTTTCAGCAACAAGCCCAAAGCCAGCAGTAAGAGGCGAGGCTGTGGTTTCACACCAGGCAGTCTGGCTCCACAGTCTAGACACACCAAGACAGCAAATGAGAACGCTTGGGGACAGGTCTCAGCGCGCCATAGGGACTGGCTCATTCTGTGACCACAGCCTAACACACAGTAGGACCAATGCCTGGGAGCCTCTGAAAGTCCTTAAGTCTGTGCATATGTACACAGCGTTCTCTGGGAACCAGGCTCTGTGGTGCACACAGTAGGAACGTATAGGAAACACAAAGCACCTGCACACAGTAGGACCAGCCGAGCACAGAGGCTGCGGAAACCTAGTAAGGAAAATGAGGGGTGCCAGGGTGGGCATCCAAGAATACCTGTGATCCCCAGATCCCCCCTGTGGTCTGAAGCCAGCACTGAGTGGGACTACGGGGCAATTCTGAGAGAGCACTGACAGTGGGGGAAGCTAGCTGGGCCTGAGGCTGGGCACGGCATGTGGGTACTGTGACAAGCTCAAGGCCGTTTGGGCCTCAGCTCCAGCCATCCTGGTCACGGAAGGTGGGGCGAGGTGCCCCTCCGAACCCAAAGATGACACGAGGCTGCTTCCAAGAGGGTAAGGTTTATTGGGAGTGACTGATCACGGTCATCAGTGCAGTGTGGCCCCTCCCCCTGGGGGCAGGGCAGTCCAGTGTGTGGGCCCCAGGGGCCTGGCGTTTCAGGGGGACCCAGGGGGGTCGCAGGCATAGCAGCAGGGAGAGAAGGAGTGAGCCACCCCCACAGGGCTCAGCCCCAGCCCAGCCCCAGGGGGACCCCTCTCGAGGTCCTCAGGCCTCCGCAGCTGAGCTGGGAGGGTCCAGGGGCAGACAACGCCGGTGCCGGAGAACGGACTTCTCCTCCTCCTGCAGGGACAGGAGCGCCACACGCACACGTCACACAGCACGGGACACTGGCACTTGTGCCTGCCTCCGCCGTGTCACCCCCACCCCATGGAGGGCCAGGACCACCCACTCTCACCATCTCGGATGCAGTGCTGGGGCTCGCACCCTCGGGAGAGCCCCCCTCGTCCCGCGAGCAGTCAGGGCCTACGTCCTCCTCATACTCCGTCAGGCAGTCCGATTCCTCCCCTGGAGTCCGGGAGCAGGGCGAAGTGAGGGGGTGCGGGCTGGCCCGACATCTCCAGCCATATCCCACAGATCCCAGCTCCAACCTCCCCCCCCGCCCCCAAAGGTGGCCTTGGCCCCTCACCGTCAGCACAGCCGTCAGAAACGTAGCTCGTGGGGGGCTCAATCCGGGACACAATCTCCGCCAAGTCGGTGAAGCCAGAGCTGGGGAAGGCCAGCACCTGTGGAGTGGCGCAGGTGAGCATCTCGGGGGGACTGTGGGGTCCCGGAGTGTCAGGGGCTGTGGTGTCTTGGGGACCCTGAGATCCGAGGGGGAGCCCTCTGGTCTGAGGGGCTCTGCTAAATCCAAGGAAGTCTGGGGTCATCTGAGTTTTTGGGGTGCCTCAGCCAGGCTGGGGGAAAGCTCTGTTGTTAAGAGTGGCCCCACTGGGGTAGGTCCCAGGCTTACGTCTGCGCGGCGGCTCTCGTTGAGGTCGGCAGATCGCCGGTCTGTGAGCATCTTTTCAATGATGTCGCCCCGGCTCCAGCCCCCAAACACAGCCTTCCCATACTGGTAGCCCACATCCTGCCGGAAGGGAGGAGGATGGAGCCGGGCCTGCAAACGCCCCTCCCCTAACGTTTTCTCTGCCTCCCCTTCTCTGCCAATCTCCATTCTGCTGACCCTTCCTTGGCCCCTCAAGAGCCCGATGCTCTGGAGGGAGCTGGCATCTGAGGCTCAACTTATTTCCGAGCCAGCCACGTGTAGCACACCTGTCCCCAAATTCCTCATCCTGTGCCCCTGCCAGGCCCGACCCATCAACCTCTCCACATTCTTTCCCCCTCAGCCCCACACAGTGCGCCAAGTGCCAACTGGCATGAGACCACGGTGCGTCAGCTTATCTCAAGGTCTGCAAACACGCAATACCGCTGCACCCATCGCCATCTCCCCAGCCCGTGACAGACATCACTAATCCACCACGGCACACTTCAGCTCCCGATCAGTTTCAGCGGCCGTGGGCTGGGACGCACTTTGCAGGTCAGCGGCTAGTGGCCGGCGCACGGCTCCACGCTGCACCCATGCCTGTGGCAGACATGACTAACGGATCGCCTGTTCGCATTCCCACCCGTGCGGAAATGGCGTTAGAAACCTCTCATGTGCTCCGGGCAGTGCAGCCAGCACCTAGCAGGAAACTTAGTGCTTACACAGCACATGCACCGCCCCATTCCCTTGCCACACTCACCGCAGGCATCACCAATCAATTACCAATCTGCTCCTCACGGAGCCCATTTGGGAATGGAGCCCTACAATCCTTCCCCCTGGGTCGCTCTGGGCTTTAAGCAGTAAAGCTTTGCCAGCCCACCACGCTGGCACCGTGCCATCCCCACCCCGCTCACATAGATCTGGTCGAACTTCCCGAAGTCCATGGTCTTGAAGCAGTCGATGGGCGGGCGCAGGTACTCGCAGTAGGAGCTGGACTTGACGACCTCCAGCTGCCGCACACAGGACACATAGGCCAGGCGGGACTGGATCTCGGCCATGTCTGGAACCTTGATCTTGTCTGCCCAGGGGTTTAGCCGCTTCCACAGCAGCCACCAGCCAGACAGGCTGTCCCCGTAGGTGCTGAGGTCTGTCTCATCCTGGCTTCCCACATCAATGGCGATGACCGTCTTGGCACCCATACTGCGGGCGATGTCCGCTGTGGGGCGGGGGGTGGGGGGGAGGGTCAGCAGGCAGCTCCCCACCAGGGCCCAGGGCAGAGAATGTTCAACCCAGTCCCACAAACACCATCATGCAAATGGTCACACACAAAAACCCATGCAAACAACATGCTGGTATGCAAAGGGCACGGACTTCCAGGACTGTGATGTTAAGGAGGTGGGGTCCAACAGTGGAGCTTTTAGGTCTGGGGGACTGGGGCCAGAGGGATGGGGCAGATGCAGGCAAAGGGACAAAGTTTTTGGGAAAAAAAGACACCATGTCAGACACATGGGGGGACAGCGGCATGGAGGGGAGTGCTGTGGAGAGAGAAAGGTTGGTAAGGACACCAGGAACCAGAGACACAGGAGGACAGAGTCAGAGAGGCAGGGAGTCCAAGCGGCAGAGGCGTGGAAGTCATGCCACAAGGGAGAGAAATGCAGGGAAAGAGAAACAGCAACAGAGATTTTCGGGGGAGAAAGAGATATTAGAGATCCAGAAGGAGAGAGAATCTGGGGGGATATGTGGGGCTGAGACGGTGACAGAGAACGATGACCAAGAAAAAGGACATTCAGGAAAACAGGACAGAGGCGTGAAGGGTGGGTGATGGCCCTGTGAGGAGGGTGGTGTGTCTGTGGGTTTGTGTTTGCATGTCCGTGTGTCCCATGGAGGATCCCTGAGTGGGTCTGGGAGAGCCTGGGGGCATGGGGACAGGGTCCTATAGCCAGGCCCAGCCCAGGAAGATACCCAAGTCTCCAGCAGACTTTGCACGAGTCCCTCATGAGCTAATCTGTCTAGGAACATGTTCCCACATCTGTGTGCCTGCACGCATCTCTGTTGTCTGTGTGTGTCTCCTGTGTGTGAACACGCACACCTCTGGGTGTGTCTATAGCTCTATACACACACCAGGGCCTGAGTGCATTTCAGTCCACACGTGTCTAGATCAACCTGTGGATCTGCCTACACCTGCTCACGTGTGTGCAGCTGTTAGCGTGTGCACCCGCACAGAGCCTGCATGGCGGAGTTGGCAAACTTTTTCTGCAAGGGGCCAGAGAGAAGATAACTTTGGCTTGGCAGCGGAGTGGCCTCCCTCCCTACTCTCAACTTTGCCCCTGTGGCACAAAGGTGGCCACAGATGAGACGCAAACGACTGGGTGTGGCCGCGTGTCAATAAAACTTTCTTTAGAAAACCAGGCAGGGGCTGGATTTGCTGGAGTTGGCTGATCTCCGGCCTCCAGGACCGAGAGTGTGTGTTCAGCTAGCACACACGTCTACTTGGGTGTGCTCGCCTCCGGGCACGCGAAATTTTCAGTGGCACCGCCGGCCCCCCGCTCGCCCGCACATGTGAGGGCAGCAGGTACGCAAGCTCACCGTGGACCCAGAGGTGCCCGCCGTGTGTGTGCGTGCGCTTGTGCGCGTCTGAGGCAGCGCGCAGCGTGTATGTGGCCAGCCTGGTGGGCAAGGACACGCGCCCGATTTCAGGGGCACAGGGGTCTGGCCACGTGCACGTGTGGGAGTACGCTATCCGCACTGTGAGCAGCCGCGAGAACGCGTGAGCCCAGCCGGGGGTCCCACGGCCCCCTGCATGCTCCTTTCCGTGTGCGCACGTGTGTCCACGTGTGTCCATTCACGTGAACACAGCCCGTGGAAGCGCCTTCCAGCTCCACACGCTTCTGTCCTCGGGCGCTCCCACGTATCTGCCGCGGCGTGAGCGTGCACGCGCGTCCTCCCGGGCGCCTATCCGGGCGCGCACCTGCGCGTGTGCGCGCGTGCGGGCGAGCGGGCAGCCACTTGCCTGGCAGGTTGTTGATGTAGCCGCCGTCCATGAGGAGGTGCCCGTCCTTCGGGTCGCACAGCGGCGGCAGGTAGCCCGAGAGCGTCATGCTGGCGCGGACGTACCGCCACAGGGAGCCTGCCCGGCGGGACACACAGACACAGACACGCACAGACACGCTCAGACAAGCTCGGAGGCCCGGCCAGCCCGGTGGGCTCGCTGACCTGGCACGTTGTTGACATAGCACCCGTCCACCAGCAGGTGCCCGTCCTTGGGGTCGCAGAGCGGGGGCAGGTAGGGGCAGTAGGAGGCACTGGCCCGGACGTAACGCCACACGCAGCCTGCGGGGACGGCGTGAGGGGGTGAGGCGCCTGACTCCTCCCCCAGCCCCCCACCCCTGAGGAGAGACATACCTGGGGCCTCTGGGGCATTAGTGGGTGATGGTTAGTGCTCGGCAATCGGGCCAGGGTGGACGGTCACTCATGTTAACAATGTCCCAGATGCTCGGCTGCCCTCCCTGCACCCCCTCCCCCCCAGCCGCAGAGGTCGTTGTGGGGTCGGCTGGGGGCACCCACCATCTTTGTGGACACGCATGGCCGAGGCGGTGATGTCCGTGGTCACGTTGAAGTACGGCAGCCACAGGTCCTGTGGGAACAGGGACCAAGCTGGGAGAGGAGTGGGGACTCCCGTGGGGAGCGGCGGGGACAGGGCAGGCGAGGGCGGAGGGCACACCTCAATCTGCTTGTCCTGGAAGACCCGGTGGATGCTGCGGTTGAAGGCCGACCCGGTGAACATGGAGGTGACGGGGTACGTGAGGTCCAACACCGGCTCCATCACCGAGGTCATGCCCTAGGGGCAAGGAGGCGGGCTGGGGTCGAACGGGAGTCGCTTGGGGTCACTAACGAGGTGGTCACTAAGGGTCCTGACTGCTCCAGCCAGGGGGCGAGGGGTTGGGGACTAGGGTCACTAACCAGGAGGTCACAAGAGGTCGGCAAGGTCCTGGAGGTATTGCCATGAGGGTCCAGGAGGGGTTCACAGATGGAAGTCAGGAACAAGGCAGAAAAAGCCCAGGAACCCCTCGGGAATCAGCTTTCAGGGTGCTCCTCCAGTAGGTGCCCCCCCCCCACCATACACACCTTGGCCCACTCCCGGGCCCGCTGCTTCGTGCGACTGGCGCTCCGCTCCTCCGCATACAGGGCCCCGATGAAGGACCCGATGGATGTGCCGCCCACCAGGTCGACAGGGACACCTGCCTCCTCCAATGCCTTCAGCACGCCGATGTGCGAGCAGCCCCTGCAAGGGAGACAAAACCCAGGGGCCCACTGGAGACCCCCCAGGTCCCGCCCCCTCCCCAGCTCCCCCGCCCCCCCACCTCCTCCACAGGCAAGGAACGAGTGCCAGCCCCACCCCTCAAGGGCGGCTCCCAGGAAATAAGCCCCACCCCGCAGGCACCCTGGCCCCGCCCCCTCACCTGGCCCCGCCCCCGCCCAGCACCAGGGCAATGGTGTTGCCGGTGAGCACCCGCGCCAGGCGGGAGAAGTCGCTGTGCCGGTCAGCGCGCCTGGAGAAAACCTTCTCGTAGAGCTCGTGCTGGGATGCGGGGGGGACAGAGCGGCGACGCATGAGGATGGGGGTACAAGAGCGAACGTCTGGACCTCCACACCACCGCTCCTGCCCCCACACGTCTCTAAGCCCACCGCTACAGCGGCCCCGCTCCCGAACGGTCCTAGAGGCTGGTGGTCCCT
Source organism: Mirounga angustirostris (assembly GCF_029215605.1). Lineage (NCBI taxonomy): Eukaryota > Metazoa > Chordata > Mammalia > Carnivora > Phocidae > Mirounga > Mirounga angustirostris. The sequence goes on along the minus strand of NW_026991709.1, from coordinate 209,914,780 downwards.
GGGAAGGCTCCTCTCCAGGCACGGCGCTCACCAACTTGGCAGGGCTGCGGCGGGAGAAGAGGCGGCGTGGACAGCGCAGATGCAAGTGCCCCGAGCACCAGCTGCGCATGTTGAGCCACTCCACGGTGCGCGTGGGGCCTGAGCCCTCCTCCCGGTGCAGCAGGACCAGCTGCTTGAGGGCGCGCACCGCTGTATTCTCCAGCATCTGCTCCAGCTGGGGGGGAACAGAGGGTGGAAGTCACTAATCCTCGGTCATGACCTCCCCGCCACCCACCCCCCACCCCCGGCTGAGCTTGGGTCCCTGCTTGCCTAGCCCCACGGTGAGGGTGCACGGGGCCTGCTGCAGGCACCGGAGGGCAGGGGACGCGGTCCGGGGGTGGGGGGAGGGGTCACTGTGCACGGTCTCTGGACCTGGCCGAGAGTGGGCTCCTGGTCGCCCAGGCCCACGATGAGGATGCAGTCGGCCTGGCGCAAGCAGCGGACGGTCCAGGGAGTCAGCGATGCGTCAGTCTGGTAGAGCACGATGCGGTGCGCGTCCTCCTGCTGGGCCAGCCATCCTGACAGCCGGAATTCTTGGATGCTGGGACAGGGGTGGGGGTGAGTCATCCCAGGGGGCTGGGCAGGGGTCCCACACCTCCCAGAAACCATGTAGTTCCATTACTGGGAGGAGGGGAACTTAGACACCCAGGCCCCCACATGTCCATGCCCCATGGTCTCCCACTGACTGAATGGATGGGGCACATGCTCCTTGGTTCACAGCCCAGGACTCAACCAAATCTGAAGGCATTCTGGGCTTCAAGTCTATCCGCCACCTCCTCAAACTCCGAACACGTACCTATCGAGAGCAGAAGCCCCCAGGCGGGCCCGGATGGTGTCACTGTTGAGAAGGAGTGTAGGCCCTGGGGATGGGTGAGGATGGAGAGTCAGACACCCAGGCCCAGAGAACTGGGGGCCTGTCCCGTAACACCTCCCACCCCACCCCCACTGACCACGGCCCCGCCCACACGTGCCCCACCCACACCCAGACCAATGGCCTGTTCTCACCTCGCCCCACACTCCCCCCCGCGCCCCCCCCCCCCCCCCCCCCCCGGTCCCCGGACTGACCAATAGCTTGCAGAGCATGCTGCAGCTCCAAAGTAAAGGCCACCATGGGCACCTCGGCACACACTGGCAGGACTGCCACCGTTGCCAGGTTGCTGGCTGGGTTGGTAAGCTCCGAGTGAGGGGGGACGCCTAGTCCCGAGCCTGCTGAGACCCCAATGAAGGAGATTTGCTGTGCAATCCTGCATCTGGAGAAGTAGACCTGCCTCCTCCTCCTCAGAAATCCCCGCCCTTCATCATCTAACTGAGGCTTAGTGAAGCCACGCAAAAGGTTGTGGCCTCAGTCCTGGACCCACAGCCTCACCCCATACCGTCTTGATAAGACCTAGCTATGTGGGCGCCTGGGTGGCTCAGTTGGTTAAGCGACTGCCTTCGGCTCAGGTCATGATCCCGGAGTCCCTGGATCGAGTCCCGCATCGAGTCCCGCATCGAGTCCCGCATCAGGCTTCCTGCTCGGCAGGGAGTCTGCTTCTCCCTCTGACCCTCCCCCCTCTCATGTGCTCTCTCTCTCAAATAAATAAAAAAATCTTAAAAAAAAAGAAAGACCTAGCTATGTGACCTTCAGTTTAGGGCCTCATCTCAACAGGATCCATTACATAATTCTATAAGCACTCCACTGTGCCTGTGTGGACAGATCTGTGCCCCTACCCCATTATGGCCTTGGTGCTTCCGTCCACTAAAGGAACTTGAACACGAAACTATGCAGAAACAAATATATTTTTGACCTATCTGTTGCTTCCCAGCTTCTCCACTAACATTCTAGACCAAGCCCTCACCCCCCTCTCTTGCCTGGACCTCCCACTGGCTCCTCCCCTCCAGTTGCTTCCCATAACAGTCTGAATAAGCTTAAATGTCTTTCTGGGGCTCCCAGCCCCTATGTGACCTGACTCCTTCCCCCCATTTCTCCCCCTTGCTCACTTTCCTCCTTGAAGGGCTTCAAAACCACAAATCCCTGTGTGCAGGGCCTTCCTAGTTCTCTTCAGTGCCACACCCTATCTCATTTCTGCCTCTGGGCATGTCAAGTCCCAGCTCATTGTCCCCAGGAAAACCTCCCTCCCTCCCTTCATCACACTCCATCAAGACCTTCTTTTGTTTTCTTCACTGTACATGTCGGGTTGTGACGTCACACTTTTTCTTTGTATTTTCCAAATATCTTGCTTGCCAAGCTGTAAGCCCTTCTAGGAGCCTCGTCTGTCTTGTGCACTCTCCCTAATCCCCCAACCCTGGCACCCAGCACAGGGCCTAGTACATATTAGGTGCCCCCCTGAAAATTTTTCCATATCCCATCAACAGAGAGGCACTCAAGGGTCTGAGATCTTAATGTTTCTGCCAGCAAGACTGCCCCACAATTGTAACAAGGGTGGACCAATGGCCTGATGGAAAATGAACGGGCATTTGTACACATGGGCCAAAACTGGGGGGGAAAAAAATCTGTCAGAGAAGACCCTGAGCGTGGGGGCGTCCTTAGCCAAGGCTCACCACTGCCCCCTACCATCCAGGTGTCAAGGCCAACGGGGCAGAAGACCCTGAAGGGAAGGAGGAGCAGCTGGGCTGATTCAGGGTCGGTTCTCCCTTACCTAGAACCTCTGGTCCATATTTCCACACACCTGAAGTCCGACTCCATTCCCAATGTGCCCTAACTCAGCAAACTACACCTTCCAGCTGGCCAGTAACTTCAGAAGCCAGTTCCCAACTTGGCCCCTGGCCCCTAACTTCCACCCCACGGACTTCAGTTCCCAGCATACTCTTCTGGGACTCCCTCGCCCAGTGTGCTCAGGATGTGGACTCCATCCCGCCCGCAGGCCCTGACACCCAGAAACAAGTTCGCCCCTAAAGACTCCGCCCGTTGGCAAGGACAGATACTTTAGATTCCGTTAAAAGCATGGCCTGGGTCTAGGGCTCTGTTTCCCGGTGTGCCCAGGACCCCGAACTCCACCCCCCACCCCCCACCCCCGCCAGCAAGCACCGGAAATCAGATCCCACTCCTTTAAGCGCCACCCAGCGCGTGGTTTATACGCCGGACTCCACTTCCCCGCATGCCCAGGGCTTCGGGCTCCCCCTCCCAGCGTGTTCTAGGCGTCGGACTACAACCTCCAGCATTCCCGGGGCCAGCCGGCTCTCACCTGGGAAGGGCCCTTGCAGCTGCTGCAAATTCCCTAAAATCTTCTGGCTTAGCAGGTGGATGAGGCGAGTTACGACCTGGGGCATGGGAAGCCATCCAATGAGACGAGAGGGGCAACTGTCCGAGTTCTACTTTTCCCTCCTCCTACCGGGGTGCCTGGGTCCCCGTTACTTGGGTCCCACTCCCAAGAGCCCTGCTCTTAACGCGAGGGCTTCCGTCTCCTCCCTGCTCCCTGGGGCTCTATCCCCCACCCCACTCTGTCCCCACTATTAGGCCCTGCCCCCTCGGGCCCCGCCCCCCATTAGGAGACCAGCCCACACAGCTTGGGAGCCACACGAGCCACACCTGAGGGTATCGACGTTTGATGTGGCCCAGGGTGCCCTCCGGGAGTTTGGCCAGCTCCGTGTCGCGCACAGCGTGCACCGTCGTGGCACGAGGCTGCCGTGTCAGCGCCTCCACCTGGGGGCCCCCCCAGTGCATGACCAGGGCTGCTTGAGCCGGGAGGCCCCAACAGGAAAGGGGGAGCCAACCGTGGGTGCAGACAAGAGGCGCTACCGCCCTACCCCGACAGACCCCCCCGATATGGGTGCAAATCAAACCCCACTACTCATTAGGGCTTCGGGGAGAGGGTTAGGGATCTAGGCCCAGCGGGAGGCGGGGGGATTGTCTCCTCTTCTAATAAAGGTCTGGGGCCGGAGTCTGATCAAGACTCACCACCCCAGGAATTTGCCCCCTTCTCCTGCTCACGGAAAGGACCGGGCTCGGCCCATCAGATTACCTGGGACGATGTGTTTGTTGGGAGGAGTAGTGGGGGGAACCCGTAGTGGGAGTGATCAGAGGGCAGTGGGTGGCGCGGCACTCACCACCCCAATGAGATCCCCGCGGCCGTACTCGCCCACCAGCTCCTTCTTGCCGCTGCCCCGCTGGATGACGCTGCGCAGCCGCCCATTGAGCACAATGTAGGTGCAGTCGGAGCGGTCGCCCTGCCTGGGGTGGGGAGCAGGTCAGACAGGGTCGGGGCTGGGTCTCGGGCAAGGCTCGAGCTGCAAGAAAGGGCAAGGGCTGCACCTGTACAAAGCCCGTCCCGCCTCCACAGCCGTCCAGTCGATGGCAAAGTCCATCTGGCGCACGAAGGGCGACATCCTCGCGGCCACGGTGTGCGCGGCACTCAGCACCACACTGGGCTGTGCACGCATGATCCTGGAGGGGAAAGTTAGGGGTGGATGGGCTGGGGGGGGCGGTGCCCTGGAACATTCCTTAGGAAGTGGAGAGGGTGGGTGACAGCCTGGCGGTGGGATCAGAAGGGCTCAAAGCTGCCCTGGAGAGGCACTCACTGGGCATCCAGAGGGATGACCTCTGCCACAGCAGAACGGAGTCGAGTGGGGGCCCTCCAAGTGCCACTCCCACCCCACGGGGCAGGGGGGCGCCCAGCCATACTCATAGAAGTCGGACTTAGAGATCCTCAGGAAGGTGCAATCTCGCTGGGCTCTCAGTGTGAAGATGAGGGGCTCGCCCGTGAGCACTGCCAGCTGCCCCACCAACTCCCCAGGTTGTGCCACGAACAGGCACACATCCTCTGCCTTGTCGATCATGCGCTGGTAGACATGCAGGCAGCCCCACAGCACAAAGTGCAGGCTCACATCCTGTGGGGCAGAGGCAGAGATGGGCACACGGGCAAGTCCCAGCCCCCACCCAGCTCAAGGCACCCAGAGGAAAGGCTAAGGAAGGAAAAGTGGAAGGGGGGAGTAAAGGCTTTGGATAGCTCTGAGCTGCACAGCACATGTATATAATTCCCATTCGGCACCCAGAGCAGACATTACTAATGGATTACCAAAACCTGAGCTCAGATTAAGGCCCGTATTTTTTTAATAAAGGTTTTATTTTATTTTTAGGTAACCTCTACGCCCTCTATACTCTATATATGCATCTTCCGTCGCCTCAGGTCATGATCTCAGGCTCCTGGGATCAAGCACCCTGCTCAGCGGGGAGTCTGCTTCTCCCTCTCCATCTGCCCCTCCTCCCTCCTCCCTGCTCATGCTTCCTCTCTTTCTCTCTCAAATAAATAAAATTTATAATAAAGAAAAGATGCTAAAAATCATCACTCACTAGGGAAATTCAAATCAAAACCATGAGATGCTCCTGCACACACTAGGCTGGAAGGCATCAAAACATGTTAGGATGTAGAGCAATTGAAACTCTCATCACTGCTGGTGGGAACATGAAATAGCACCAGGGGCGCCTGGGTGGCTCAGTTGTTAAGCGTCTGCCTTTGGCTTGGGTCATGATCCCGGGGCCCTGGGATCCAGCCCCGCATTGGGCTCCCTGCTCCACGGGAAGCCTGCTTCTCCCTCTCCCATTCCCCCTGCTTGTGTTTCCTCTCTCACTGTCTCTGTCAAATAAATAAATAAAATCTTTTAAAAAAATAAAAAATAAAATAGCACCACTGCTTTGGAGAGCAGTCTGGCAAAAGTCAAAAACAGTTCACAAAAAGTTAAAAGTAGGATTGCCCTGACCCAGCAACTTGACTCCTAGATATACACCCAAAAGAAATGGAAACCTACATCCCCACAGAAATTCATACAGAAATCTTCGCAGCAGCATTGTGCATAATAGCCAAAAGGTGGAAATCACTCAAATGTCCATCAGATGAAGAACGGATACACAAAATGCAGTAGGCCCACACAATTGATTATTTCATCATGAAGGAGTGGCACCAACACACTACAGTGTGGATGAACCTTGAAAACATGATGCTAAGTCAAAGAAGTCAGCCACAGGGGACTTCTTGTGTGATTCACACACAAGGGGACACATCCTGTGTGATTCCGTTTATGTGAAATGTCCAAAACAGGCAAATCTATAGAGACCTAAGATTAGGAGCTACTTACCGCTGGGGTGGGGGTTAGGAGGCAGGAGGGGGATAGCTAAAGGGTATGAGCTTTCTTTTCAAGGTGACGAAAGTATTCTTTCAATTCAAAATTGATAGTGGTGATGGCTGCACAACTCTGTGAATGTCCTAAAAACCACTGAATGTCTTATGTAGATATACTATAAATAATTTCATGTGTGTGTATACCTGTATCTATATTTTTTCCCAGTTCCCTTGTTCCACTCCATCCCTGTTGACTTCCTTTTGTTTCCTAGAGGTCACATATCCTCCCACCACAGGATATTTGCACAAGCTTTCCCTCTGCCTAGAAAGTTCTTTTCTCCCTCTTGCACCTAGTTAATTCCTCCCCATCCTTCCTACTTAGCTGGAGGTCACCTCCTCAGAGTTGCTACCCTGCCTGAGCCAGATTTTGTAAAGCCAAGAATGTCTTTTATGTGTAAGCATGAAGCACGTACGGTTTTACAAGAATTGGAGTAACTCTTTGAGTGCAATGTCAGTCAGAACTGTGGGCTTCCCAAGGGCAGGGATCTTGCTGGCGTTTCCTGCCTCTGCAGCCCCAGGAGACGCATACACGTGCTGGAATCTTCTAAGACAGAACTTCCAGACTCCGTTTGGGATATGAATGGGAGTTACTAATATTAAGCTGCCATTTGTCATCAGATTGGGAAGCAAGTCTCTTCACAGCAGGACTTCTCAGAGCCTTGAATATGCTAATGGTGTTCACCAAGAGCTTCCACAAAGGGATTAAATAGCCAACATTTCCCAAATCTGTTTGAGCACAGATCCTTTGTTTATGATACAGGTGTTCCATGAAGCACACTTTGGGAAATGTCTGTAAAACAGAGCTTCTTAACCTTTGCACTATTAACATTTGGGACTGAATAATTCTGCTGCGAGGCGCTGTTCTGTGCATTCTTGCATCTCTGGCTTTTACCCACTAGATGCCAGTAGCATCCTCCCAAGTCAATAAAAAAAAGTCTCAACATTGGCAAATGTCCCTGGAGTGGTCCTCGGGTCAAAGTTTCAAGGATTAGAGAGGAAAGGTCAGTAGGTCCAGAGCGCAAGAGGGATCAGAGTATAGCATCTAGGGGCAGGGATGGAAATCACACACTGAGAGATATCTACACATAGGGTCAAGGGGTAAGGTTCAGAGGTCAGAAAAAGGTCTTGGGTCGGAGTTGCATTAGAGACCAGGGGTCAGCCTCACCTGGTCCCCCTGGCGAGCAATGATGGTACCAGCTTTGGCATGATGCAGCAAGACCCGGCTGCTCAGGAGGGTGGGGTCCTGGAGAGAAAGGGGGCTTGAGATGGGCCCCTGTGGGCCTCCCCGCCCCCCCCCCCCGGGACACCACAGCCACCCACCTCAATCCGCATCAGTTTTGCCAGCTCCCGTTTCGCTGCCTCAAAGATGCTGCTTGTCTGGCGTCCCTGGTAGGGCCCGAAGGGGCAGCCACCTGTGGCCAGCTCATCCTCGCAGTAGCTGTGCTCGCAGGCGCCCGCTGGCTGCTCCCGGGGCTCCTGAGTGGGGGTCTGCACGGGACAGGGCCTGTGATCTCTGTGCTCCCACCTGACCTCTCTCTCCCACCTGACCACTGTGGGCCAGGCCAGGGTTGTGGGAGGGCACTGGGGAGGGGAGGGGACGAGGGCCTTACCCGAACGGGAGCTGCCTGGGGCCCCCCTGAGGCATCTTCCTGCAGGGACACGGAGATCCGGCCACGCTCATACGCCATGTCAAAGTCAGAGCGGGGCCCACCCTGCAAGCCTGCGGTGGGCAGGAGGTATTTTATAAAAACAATAAAGATGAGAGCAACCCCAGTTGACCTATGTGCCAGATTCCCTATCTGTGCAGATGTGACTACTCCATTACAGTACTCGCCCTCAGAATCCTTCTTAACCACAGCTGGGAAGACACCATCTCAATAATTACCCACAAAAACATCACGAGAATACTGCCAGTATTCCCACTTCACAGATGGGAAAAATCAAGGCTGGTACGCCTACAGGCAACCCAGAAGCCCGATGGCCTGCCCCCCCTCCATCTGGTGCCCCAAACCTGAGATGTCCACCGGCATGGAGATGCAGCGACTCAGCAGGGGAGCAGAGGGAGCCTCCAGGGATGTGGGCTTCACCGGATCCCCTGGGAGAGACACGTGGTCAGGCTCCTGCCCCTCAGAGCCTAAAGCTAGGATCACAGAGTAGGGAACTGAGCAGGGTTTAGAGATGGGTCAGCTCACAGTCTCTGAGGACTGGGGGCCTAGGAAAGCGATTCTGATGGCCCCCTGGGGCCGAGGCCAGGGGTCTCTGGGGGACCAAACAGGAGTCAGACCTGGGTACCTAGCTATGGGGCCCCTGGGAAACGGCTGGGGTCATCTCTGATACCTGCAGGTCCAGGTAGTGGGGCCCCAGTGGGGTCAGGCGGCCGGCCAGGAGTCTCCCTAGGCTCCTCAGTAGCTGAGGTGCTGACCACCCTCTTGGGGCCACGCACAGGGCTGGTGCGGGCTGGGAGGCCAGGGCTGGGGAAGAGGCGCAGGGGCTGGATCTCCTGGTGACAGAGAGTCCCCTTGTGGTAGGTCCTGGGAGGCACGCATCCCACCCCCACCCTCCCGGCTCCATGTTCCCTGGGCCCCCTGCGGAACTCACGTGGCTAAACAGCTCGTTGGTCAGACCCAGGTAGTTGTGAAGGGCCAGAAAGGTGACCCGCTGCAGCCTCACCATGATGATCTGTGGCCAGGGAGAAGGGGGAGTGAGACACTGGGTAATGAGAATCACATAACAGAAAGGGGGAGAAAATGTGGACTAGGCATTAAGGGGGTGGAAGTGTAGGGAAGGTCAAGGCCGGGAGCAGTAAGGGGCTGGCCAGGGGCAGAGGGCGAGCCAGGGAGAAACCCACAATCAGGTGGCAGAAGCCTGGGGAGAAGGGGTGGAGGCAGCTGAAGGGAGGGGACAGGGGCCCCCAGGGATGTGGCTGCTCAGGGCTGATAAGCACAGCTTGAGCGCCACCTGGCTGCTGAGCACAGCCCGCAGGTGCCTGGGATGGGTAGGGGCAGGTGGAGGGAGGCCAAAGGCCCGCTGACCTGCACCACCCGCACCAAGCTCTCGGGGTACTTGGTGAACACGGCAGAGAAGGCCTCCACGGGCAGCCGCAGCACTGTGGAGTCCCGGGCTGCCCGGGCAGATACAGTCCGCTGGGGGTGCTGGTGGCCCTGTGGGTATGGGGGGAACAAGGAGAATCAAGATCAGGGGCTGTGTGCTCCCTTACTGCTCCCCAAGTCCTTCCCAAGGCCAGTGCCTTGCGAGACCACTGGCAGCATCCGAGGGGACTCTGGGAGATTGGGGCCCCCCAGGTGACCCTCTCCAAACCAGCCCACTGAGTGGGTCCTCATACCCAGCTTCCTTGTCCCCCAAGACTGATCACTTACAGTGATGACATCCAGGATGCTCAGAAGGCTGTTGACGCTGTCCCCAGGGACCACTTCCTTCACCACACACTCCTTCCCATCCTGAGACACACAGACGCGGGGGAGGGGGGGTTGACCGGGGCTGTCCCCCCCTGCCAACTGGCATTCCACCCCCTGAGCATGCCACTGGCTCTGGACCTCACCACCCAGTGATCATTGACACCCCGATCCCCAAACCCACCAAATCTCTGGCCGGTATCCATTTTCTGGCCGTCATTAACCATAACTGCTGACCATGTAGACCAACCCGACACCCTTGCGTGTTTGTTCCCAACTTCTGCCTGCGCATCTCAAAAGTCCGTGAGCCCCGCTGACCGACAGCAACGCCCATCCCAGTCCCCACTGCCCATCCCCCCGTGGTACCCCACGATTGGTCCGCTCACCGGCCCTGGCAGACAGAGCTCCAGCAGCCCATCCTGCACCACGTAGATACTGGCGTCCGGCTGGCCTGGCCGGAAGACATAGTCCCCCTGGCTGAGCCGCTGGAAGACCATGTGTCGGCAGAGCTCCAGGAAGAGAGGCTTCTCGAAGTGGCCCAGCACCCTATTGGATGGGGCAGAGAGGGGGAGGAATGCAGGAGGTCAGGTGAGCCCCCCAACTCTGCAGCCGCCCCGCACCTGCACCCCAACACTGACCGGACATTCTTGAGCATGTAGAGCACCTCGGAGGGCAGGTGGGAGTTAGCCAGGTCACCCTCCGTCAAGTCAGCCTCGAGCACTGCAGGCGGGGGCTCCTTCCGTTGCAGTGTTGGTGCCTCTTTCTGGATACGAAGGATCCTGGGGGGAAGAGAGGGGTGCAGGGGGCAGGTAGGGAGAGGGCTCGGGCAGACCTGAAGACTCCCACATAGCCTTTCCTCTAAATCACAAAGAACAGGAGTCAGCAAACTCTGGTCCACTACCTACTTACGTAAATAAAGTTTTATTGGCACACAACCATATTCATTCATTTACACGTTACCCGTGGCTGCTTTCACTCAACGACAATGCTGAAAAATTGTAACACAGTCATACAGCCTGCAAAGCCTAAGATGTTTACTGATCTGACCCCTTACAAAAAAATTTGTTGTCCTCTGATGTAAAATCCTAAGATTGCCTCTTTGCTAATCATAAGCTCCTGAAATGGACCCTGTAGTTAGGCAGACCCCTGGCATAAAATACAGCCTGACCCCAGAAACTACACCTCCATTCATCATGGGACCCCTGAGACCTTCCTTCCTAGCACAGACTGGACCCGGAGATAGCCTCCCCAACACACGAAGAGCTCTGGGGTAGCTTCCATCATACGAGGAGACCCCATCAGCTGCTCGGCCTTTGTAAAGCTCCCTGAGCTGGCCTTTCCTTCCAGATCTCAGAGAACCCTGAGATGATCCCTTCGATGGTCACAAAGACTCCTGAAATAGCTCTCATTGTATGTGGAGAGCACAGATAGTGCTCTCTGCTACTCATAGACCCAGAAGAGCCCTTCCCTGCAAGTCACAGGTACTACTGAGACAGCCCCCTCCCGGTCACAAGCCCCCTGAGATAGGACCCTCTAGGATAAGCAGACTCCTGAATTAAATTGCACGATATAGAGAAATCCAGATATGGTTCCTTTTCTGATCAAACAGATCTTAGGCTAGCCCTTGCCCAGTTCAGAGAGAGCGGAGATAGCCCCCTGAAGGTCATGAAAACATCAGTGTAGCTCCTCGAGGGTATGCACACATTGACACAACCCCCGTGACATACAGAGACAGGACATACAGACCCTCAACTGATCATAGAGGCTCTAGAGCTAGCCCTTCTACCGAAGTCACAAAAAGCCACGCGATGACACATCTGCTGATCATGGACAGCCCTAGGATGACACCCTCAGTGGGAGAGCCCTTAGTGTGAAGACACCCTTGAGACAGACCTTCAAGTACATTCCATGATGTCTGGAGACCAACCTCACAGCCAGCTTCCAACTTAGAAAGATCCCTGGGAAAGCCTTTCTCAGAGACTCTGAGATAGCCCTTTGCTGATGGCATGAAGCCCTGGGATGTCCTTCCTATGTTTCTTAGAGCAAGAAGATTCTCGAAATGACTCCTAGGAAACAGAAACGCCTAAGATAGCCTCCTTAGTGTAGGAAGAACTCCAGGGTAGGTGACATAGAGAGATGCTTTCTGACGTAGAGATTGCTGAGATAACCCCTACAAAACAGAAGCTAGAGATAGCCCCTCCAGGAGATCACAGAAACACCTGAGTTAACGCCAATGAATCACCTCCTGTGTGGGGAGACCCATGAACTGGCCTACATGGAGAGCCCAGACGGAGACCCCTAACCCTATTATTACAAAGCGTCCAAGATACTGACTGACTCACAAACACCCCGTGGTAGGGGGAACCTCGCTGAGATGTTCTCAGAGCCCGCCTGTCTAGTGTGCGAGAGTTCTGAGATAGCCCCTCTAATGTGGGAAGACTCCCCAAACAGTCCGTGCAGCTCAAAGAACCCTTAGATACACCCTTTGGTGTGGGCTGATTACTCAAAGGGTCCCTGAGATAGCCCCCAGTGCCAGGTACACCCAGTACAGCCTTACTTCTTGGCAATGTTGAGCATCTTAAGTTTCTTCTTCATGCGTGGCCGGGAAGTGGTGCAGACAGAAGCGTCCACCAGGGAGGAAGTGGACTGTGATACCTAGGAGAAGTAAGGATGGGGGATGGGTGAACTGCCAATTCAGAGCAAGGGAAGAAGGGGCCAGATCCAGAGAACCCTAGCCAAGGAAAACGGACTTACTAAAACGAGTAAAAAGGAAAGGGCAGAACCTCTGTGTGTTCAGCGGGGACCCCGGGGGGTCCTAAGCTCACCTTCCGCATAATTTTCCGACCATAGAAGAGCACTTTGTCCCTCTTCCGGAATCGATACCGGGGGCCATCCGGTGCTGGCGTTTCTGGGGATAAGTGGGGAGAGAAGCACTCTGAGCCCTGCGCAGACTCCACACGGCCAGAGAGGAGGGCACTGCGTGCAGACTCCCGTTAAGTCCCATCTCTACTGCCTCAGGAACCCGGGCATTTCAGCTCCCCACTCCGCAGCCTCCCCGGAGGGGCCCTCCGGGTCCTCACTCGGCACTCGGAGCCTCCGCACCAGCAGGAGGATGAGCACTGCAGTGACCAGCACCGCGACTCCGGCCCCAATCATCACGCCCAGCACCTGCGGGACGAATGGCACTGGCTGCGCATCGCATACCCGGCCTGCCGAGCCCTCCCCGGAGGCCGGGACGCCCCCGTCCCCATCCCATTCGGTCAAGTCCGCCGCCCCCGAGGAGGTCACGATCGGCCCGTGCCTCGACGTCCCCATCTGCAGAATGGGCCGCCGCTGCTCCCTCCCCGGGGGCGCAACTCTTTCCGGCGGCTCCGCGGCCCGCGGTGCACGCCGGGAAACGTAGTTCCGCCTGAACAGTTCTCGCGGGACCGCGATGAGCGCTAAGCATTTCGGGAATCGTAGTCCCCACAGCGCCTCACAAAGCAATCTTTACCATTCCCGTTTGCAACGGAGCCTCCATCAGTTGCTTCAGACTGGGCGGAGGTCTGGTAGCCCGGAATCCTGGGGAATAAGAAGCAGGAGGAACCGGTGCAAGTCGTCACTCTGGGGCCGCCTCTCCCCTACCCCTACCTCGAGCCTTGCCCCCTTCGTACTCGCCGCCTGGATGGCTTCGCTGGCCAGGGGACGGCTGGTGGGGCGCTGCAGAGCAGAAAGGTGGTGCAGGTTGACCTCGACGCCCGGGCTAGGGAGTAAGGCGCGTCCCTGGCTCCCTTCACCCACACGCCCAGCCGACCAGACGCCCCACGGGTACAGCCCCACCCTGGGGCCAAAGGGCAGCCGGCCGGACACCCACAGTCAGCAGCGTGCGCACGGGTCCCCAAAGAGCCCGCCTTCCTCCCGCAAGTGGCCTCCTCCTAGCCTCCGCCCTGAGGGATTGATCAATCCTGACCCGGCAGACCCAAGGCCGCACCCCTCTGCGAAGACTGGATGCCCCAACCCCAGGGAAACTGGGGCCTTCAAGCCACGGGGTCGCCTGACTTCTGACCCAAACCTGCCCCTGGGGAGACCCACGGGCGGGGGGCGCTCGGGAGTGCTGCTGGAAACTCCCACCCAAGGGATCCTGGGGCGTTGCGGAGGTCTCGGAGGAATCCCGGGACGCTCGGAGTGGGGCGGATTCGCAAGGTGTTACTGTGATGCTAGATTTACAGTCACGCATTAGTAAAGTTACAGGGTCTCTGACAGTGTGAAGCATCACTGGGACTCTCGGAACGATGCTGGCGCCATTACTGGGAGACGTAACCAGGGACGCTGGAATTACTGGGGATCACTGTAAAGTTACTGAGAGATTCTCAGGAATACAGCACTATTCCTGGGAAAACTGGGAAGTGGGTGAGCACGTCCCTGGGGTCGTTTGAGCAAGAGCCGGCTAGGAATGAATGCTGGAATATTACTGGGACTTTTCTGGAAACCTGAGAATATTTCTGGCAACGCTGGAGTGCTAACGGAAATTTGGGGGAGTCACTGGGCCCTGGAGGTATTACCTGGAAAATTCATGGGGAAGACTACTCTTCCTCCCTAGCGCGCACCTGGCTACCGGCGCGGAAACACCTGCCAGTAACTGGGGGGGGGCGGGGGAATGGGAGCATCAGAGAGTCGGGAGCTACCGGCCAAAGGAGGGCAGATCTTGGGAAAGCCGAAGACTCGCTAACGACCCCCGAAGGGACGCCTCTGCGGGGGCGACGAAAACCCGGACTCACCCACCGGGCCGCAGCCGGGGTCCACGCTGCGCCAACACCAGTAGCTTTCCGTCCAGCGCCTCGGGCGCGGCCCCTTTAAATTATTCGCGTAAACCGCGCTGCAGCCCCGCCCCCCCACGTGTGTAAGGTCTCGCACCGCCCGCCGCGCTGTTGGACGACGCCTTAAAGGGGCCGAAACCGACTAGCGCAGGGAACGCCCCTCCCGCTAGAAACGAGAACAAGTTTATTTTCCCGTTTATTTAACACCCACCCAGCCCTGTCCCACCCGTGTCCGACCCGACTGGGCCAGGTCCTCAGGGCGCAGCAGGGAACCGGTCCTTAAAAGCAAACCCTAAAAATAAATAAGCGTGAGTCTCCGCAGTCGGAGGGCTAATGTCCAGTAGCAGTGGCGGGTCCGAGTCAATTCACCAGCAGCGAATGCTCCTCCGAGGCGTCCCTGGAGGAGAGGCAGTAGCAAGCAGCCTGTCAGCCGGGGCGGAAGGCAGCAGTTCCCTCGAGCACGCTCCCTGTCCCCAGCCCCCAATCCCTAGCTCGAACCTGCCGCAGCAGCAGAGGAGGCTGCAGGCCGAGCCGCTCCCGCGGCGGAACTTGCCGGAGGTGGGGCTGTCCTGGCACTGAGCAATGTAGGCCTGGAGCTCGCTCTCCTCTGCGCCAGCACCGCCTGGGTGCTGGGGAGAAATGCGGGGTGGCCCCTTTGAGGTTTGCCCTCCCCACCACCTCCTCGCCAGGCAGCCAGCCAGCGAGATCTCCTCCCTGTGACTCAGCCACCAGCCAAGCTCCCCACCCCCACCACCCCTTTGCACTTGAGGTTCCCTCCACCTGTCACTCCTCGGGGTTTGCTTCCCCGGGAGACACTGCCTGGCCCCTGAGTATGTGCACGTCCCGCATCTCGGTCAGTTGGTGCCCTCTGCCGCTGCCCCAGCACCCGGAGCCATACCGGACACAAGCAGGGTGCCTGCATGGGCACATCTACTGAGTGGGTGCACACGGCAGGAGCAAGGTCTGCGCTTTATATCCAAGGCTGATACACACGTGTGACATCTAGGTGCTAGAGCAAGACCCGGGGGGGCTCCTTGGACCCGAGTGACAGGAGTGTATCTGTGGGATGACTGTATCCATGCTTGGGGGGGGGTGCACCCCTGCATCCCCAGCAAAACACTGGCTTTCCGCAGAGCCTTCACCCCTCCCAACCTGGTAGAGAAGCCATCATCTCATCCCCAAGTCCTTTCTGGCTACTGGGCCTTTGCTCTGGCTGTTCCTTCTCCCTGGTGCTCTCTCTTGGACTCCCGTCTTGTCGATCCAGAAGTTTCTAAGACGAAGGAAAGGTCTGCCATCTGTGCTGTCCAATCTGGTCGTCACTAGCCACGTTAGCCTTTGGGCACTTGACAGGTGGTGTGAGTGAGGAACTGAATGTGGAATTGTATTTCATTTCAATTAAAGTCAAAATTTAAATAGTTACATGTGGCTAGGACCAGTATTAGCACATTCTAGAAACTTCCCTGGACTCACCCCAATACGAGTCTAAAGCAGGGGATCCTTTTGTAACCTTCATCCCTCTCACCAGTTGGGTCATCCCAGTTCTGTTCATGGATCATCCATCTTGCCTACTGCTCTGGGATAGCCTGTATATACCATGTTTCCTAGATACCCAGCACAGGACCCTCAGACACGTCTGCTAAAAGAATTGTGTCTACCTGCCTCTCACATTCTACTCCAACCCCTCTCCTCTGACCCCTGCAGCCTGCAGAACCACCACCATTCCCTGGACCCAGAGCTCCCACCCAGGCCACCCTACAGGATGGGAGGGTGAGGATCAGGACTTCCGGAAACACACAGTCCTGGGTTGAGCCTGGCTCGACCACTTAGTAGCTGACCTCAGGGAAGTCACTAAAACTCTACAGCCTGGTTTCCCTGTTGGTAAAAGCAGACACAGGAACCTTACCTGGCCAGAGCCCCACCTTGATAAAACCGAGAATGTGGCAGCTGTGATCAGCACACCTCCCCCCACCCCCGACCCCCAGCCACCTCTCTTCTGGCTTCTCAGAGTCTCCCACCTTCTTTCCCTGGGTCCTTCCCTCCTCACCCTGCACCACATCCCCTGAGACCCTGCTGGGGCCAACTCCAAGGGCCCTGGAGCCCAAGGTTCAGGGCTGTATGTACGTGAGGGTTGGCCCCCCATGGAGACAGGCTGGGGAAGGGCATGCGGGCCGGGGCTGACCTTGATGGTGTCGTAGGCTCCAGTGATGAGCGCGATGAACAGGCTCAGCACCATGTAGATGAAGAGGCTGATGAAGGAGTAGAGGTAGAGCTGGGAGAACAGCCAGACGAGGCTGCTTCGGCCCTGCTGAGCCTGCATTGCGGCAAACGTCACGAACATGTCGTCCCCATTGATGAGCGAGAACAGGCACTCCGACACCATGGACAGCGAGCGAAACTGCCAGCAGGGCAGTGGGGTTGTGGGGTCAGAAGGACCGTGGGTGCAACTGCGGGCTGGGGATGGGGTGGGTTCACAGGGAGTCAGAGGGAACAATGGGCAGAACTGCTGGAGACCTCCTGGTAAGGTACCAGGGGTCAAGGTGGGCTGTTCAGGGTGCCCAGATCAACAGTCAATAGACCAGGGGTCAGAGGGTTTAGCAGTGGGCTTGGAGAGGGGAGACAGGAACCCCTTGACTGTGGGTCATGAGCACCACGCCCTGGACAGCCCCTACCTTCACATGGTAGGGGCCCAACACGATCCAGCCACAGAAGCAATAGCCCAAGTAGATGACAGCCACACAACAGCAGAAACGCATGACGCTGGGCAGGGCCACCCGCAGTGTGGCAATGAGAATCTGTGGCAGGGAGATGGGGAGGCCTCGATGAGGGTGTGGCCACAACCTAGGTTGGCCTTGCGAATGGGAGGGAAGCAGGCAGTGCCTGGCTGAAGTCACACCAGAGTGGCCACAGAAGCTGGAGGTAGTTTGGGGGGGGGTGCAGGGGACCTGAGGATACCCCCTGGCCAGACTGAGCTGGGTGGCATGAAGCAGCAGGCTCCCATGGCTCTGGTTTGGGGGCAGGGACAGGTACATCTGGGGTGGGCAGGTACGGGGAAGAGGCTCGTGACAGGCCATCTATAGAGGCTGGTGATGGCTACAGGTGTATGTATTTATCCGGGGCAAGAAAGTGAGAAGTGGGGAGCGTACGGCCACCACCTGGAGGGTCCAGCCTGCACATTCGAAGCTTACATTGTACTTATGGAAGAAGGTCAGATAGCGGATGACGCCGACCCAGACGAGCAACGTGGAGGTGCCCAGGAGAATGCTGCAGACGTCGTAGCTCGCCAGGTTCTAGGGACAGCAGCAGTGTCAACCCCACCTGGCCTGGCTCTTCCCAGGGGCTGTGGCCCCAGGCAGGTATGGGAGGGGTATGCCGGGGAGGTGGTATAAGGGACCAAGGCCTGGAACAAGTCAACAGGGCCCTGGGCAGGACCCACCTTGGCTTCAATGCCAATCTTCATGATGGTGCCCGAGATGGTGAGCACATCGCTGGTGACCAGCAGGATGTACCAGCCATTGACAAATTCTAGCCGATCCCAGAGGCTGATGACCCGTCCCCGCTGCCGCCACATGAACCCAACAAACTCCTGTAGGAAGCAGGTGGGCTGAGGGCTGGCCCGGGCGAGGGACCCTCTCTCCCCCGGCCCTATGGCCCCCGAGCCAGGAGAGGCTGGCTCAGGCACACATGCGTGCCACTGGACGCAGCTCTCACGTTCTGCAGCAGAAAGCCACGCAGCAGCGAGCGGGCACACAGCAGGAAAGAGAAGGAGCAGGTGAGGATCACGACCACATCGAACAGGAGCCGGAAGCTGTTGTCTCCTGTGGGGAGAGGACTTGGGTAGGGCCGGGAGTGGCTTGGGGCCTTGGGAGACTAGGGATGGGGCTAGGCCCAGGCCTAGAGGGCTGCAGGACTGGTGGTGGCTACTCAGTGGGCTTATGGGTTACCTGGATGAATCAGGAACTGGGCCCGTGCTGGTCTGGGGCTTGGGGGATCCCCGGGCAGGTCAGGGCCCCTGCTAGCATGGGTCTGGGGGTTCGGGGCTCACCATGCCTGAAGACGCTGGGGTGTTTACACTCCTGGATGTGGGCCTGGGTCTCCAGACTGATTGGGATACGCCCACTGTGCGCCTTATTGTCGAAAGTGATCTGCAGGGGTATGGCAGGGCAGGAAAGGCCAGAGTAAACCTTGGCAGACTCAGGCTCCCAGACCCGCATAATGGATGGTCTGTCTGGCCCCATCTCCCTTATTACCCCTAAGCTGCCCTTGGCCAAGGGTCCCCAGCCCCGGAGCTCAGGAGCCCTGTGGGCAACCCTTATCACTGGAGCGCCTGCCCCCCTTGTCCTGGACACTGGGCTTACCAGGACACTGAAGGTGTAGCAATCAGGAATTTCATTGTTGATCAGGCTCTGAAGATTGATGGTCTTCAGCTGGAAGTGGATGGTGACGTTGATCAGCCTGGGAGGGAAGCTTCGGTGAGGGAGAGGGGCTCTGCTGGTCCCTCCTGCCGCCCCCCGCCCCCCACCGCAGCGCTCCTGCCCCACGTTGACTCTGCAGCTTGCAGAGGAAGTGCTCACACACAGGCATCAGCATGGTCTTTCTCTGTCCCCGCCGGTGGGGGGTGGCCAAGGATGCCTGGCATCCTGCCTCCCCCAACCCTCGGCCCAGCCCTGGCGGCCCCTCCATCAGGCAGTACTTGTGGAATTTGAGCGTGAGGTTCTTGTAACTGGCGCTGCTGTCCGAGAGGGAGAGATCATCACTGGGGGGCACAAGGGGTCTCTCAGGGGGGTCCACCTGGATGCAGTCTGAGGACAGGGAGTCAGGGAAGGGACACTGGGGGCGGGAGAGGCACAGGCAGGTCTCCCCAGAGTCCCCAGCAGCCCCCTTCCCTCCTTCACGTCCCACTATGAACTTAACATTTGTCATCTGTTCCCCACTGTCTCCCCTGGAGAGGGCCCAGTTCGTCTTATTGCCTACACAGGCCCGAGGGCCTGGCGCTCAGTGGGCCCCCAAATGCTTAGTGAATTAACGATATTAAAACACAACACTTGGGGCGCCTGGGTGGCTCAGTCCGTTAAGCGGCTGCCTTCGGCTCAGGTCATGATCGCAGGGTCCTGGGATCGAGCCCCGCGTCGGGCCCCCCTGCTCAGCGGGAAGCCTGCTTCTCCCTCTCCCTGCCACTCCCCCTGCTTGTGCTCTCTCTCTCTGTCAAGTAACTAAATAAAATCTTTAAAAAAAAAAAAAACACAACACTTGCATTTTTCTGCACGCCAAGCATTCTACCAAAGACACTGCAAACATCAAGTTATTAACGACCAGGACAACCCTATCTGCCAGATGAATGGGAAGCAGAACTGGGGTTTTAATTCCAGCAGCCAGTGCTACCAACAGTTATGCCCTGCCCTGCCTACTCACCAGTGACAACCATGGGATCAATGTCAAAGGTGTCATTGGCTGGGTCCACGTGGCCTCGGTGGTAGTACTGCTGACAGAGGGCCAGGGCCGAGCCGTTGGCCCAGGGGCCACCCCCGCCCCGCACGTAGGCATACCGGCCTAGCGACACATCAGGGAGCATCAGGTACTGTGGGCAGAGAAGGGGAGGGTCCGTCAGCCCTGCCCACTCTCCCCTGACTGCCTGCCTGCCCACTTGCCTGCCTGCCCCTGGTTGCCCGCACCTGGTCTACAGCATGGAAGATGGCCTGGTAGAGCTGTTCCCGTGTGTAGGCCGCGAAGGTGTCATCGGCCCCATCCGAGTAGCCCAGCAGGAAGAGGTGCCGGAAGGCAATGGTGTTCTCCTCCCGGAATGTCACTGCCAGCTGGTTGCTGAGCCCGAACAGGATGAGCTGGGGAGGGCGGGAGCGGAGATGACAATGCGGGGCACAAGGAATGCCCACCATAAGTCCCCAGGGAGCAACACACAGCGGATGCTCACGTCTCTCATGACAACAGAGGCTAGTGTTCATTAGATGTTTACCAGGTGCTAGGTTCCGTGCTAAACCCAAACCTACAGGGTAAGCACCACTGTTGGGTCCTTTTACCGAAAGGAAACCCGAAGTATCCTAATATACCCTGAATCACAGCGTGAGGCCAGAGGCTCCTTAGGGCAGGCGCTGGCTCTGATTCACCTTGGGGTCCCCAAAGCCCACCACAAGGCCTGGGATGAGGGGTCAGCAACTGTCTGCTCAGCCACTGGGTCAGTTCTCTTTGAGAGTGAACACGGCATCAGACTGCCTGGGTTCAAGCGCCAGCTCCCCATGCTTGGTTGCTGTTTGACTTTGGACAAGTCCCTTAACCTCTCTGAGCCTCAGCTGCCTCATCTATAAAATGGTGGCAACAGCGGTTGCCAGGACCTCAAAGGGCATCTGTGAGGTTACAAGGAGCTGTTCCCACCACAGATCTTAGAGGGCTTCCCGAATGATTACAGCCATTGCCACTGTTCCTATGTTGCTGCAGGGCTTGGACTAGGTTCCGACTCCAGACACAGCAGCGGCCACAGGTGGTGTTCTGCTGGGGCCCCTGCAGGACTCACCTGCACGGTGACCACTAAGATCTTCACGACTTGCAGCATCAGCTTGAAGGGCTTGCGGCCTTTGGCCCGAAATTTGTCACAGGGACTCATGAAGAAGTACTTGAGCCGGCGGCGGAGGTCCTCCTCTTCCGGAGGGACCGGGGAAGCCCCGGCCTGGGTGCCATACCCAGGACTGGGGGTTAGGAGCCGCTCAGTCTCTGCAGGAATGGGGGAGGGCGGTGGGGACCAGGCCCAGGCAGACCCACCTGCCATCAGGAGAAACAGGTCCCATGCACCAGCCAAAGAACTCTGAGAGATCTAAGAAAACCCAGAAAATCTGCAACATGTTGTGGATATATGTAGCAGTCCTATCAGAGGTTACAAATTTGGATTTGGGGTTCAAAAGGGCCTGAGCTGATTCCTGACCCTGCTTCTCACTGGCTTGGGCAGGGCACTCTGCCTCTGAGCCTCAGCTTTCTCATCTGCAGAACAGGACAAAAACACCTCTCACCAGGAAGTTGAGGATTTGATGCTTACAAAACATTTATCACAGGGGCTGGCTTGTGGTAAGAATGTCAGAACATTCCATCGTTGTTCCAGTTGTGGATTTTGGGAAGAGAACGAATTGATTCCACTGGCTTCCCACAGGGCACTCAAGGCTCCAGAGCTCATCTCAACTCCAGCCTCCAGGTATGAGCATGGAGCTCAGCTACATTCCAGTTTTTTTCTGGTCAAACATCCAAAGAAGGATTTTTCCACTCATCATGACCTGGCCCATCCAGCTGACACCCTCACAAGCCCCAGGCCCAGAGAAGGGGAGATCGACAACAACAGTAACAATAACAGAACATATTTGCTGAAGACTCACTACAAGCCAATGGGTGTTATTACCACACTGCCTGTATGTTAGCTCATGAGCTAATATAGCATCTTCATGAAGGGCACCAGCTTCTGGAACTCTCACAGCCCTAGAACCAAATCCCAGACCTGCCACTTCCCAGTTGGGGGGATCCTGGTCATCTTTCAAAGCCTCCATCTTCTCATTTGAAAAGTGGAAATAAAAAGTCTACCTGGATGGGGCGCCTGGCTGGTTAGTGGGAAGGGCATGCGACTCTTGATCTTGAGCCCCACCTTGGGTGTAGAGATTACTTAAAAATAAAATCTTAAAAAAAAAAAAAAATCTACCCTGAGGTTGAAAATCTGAAAGGTGTTCTCTGAATGAAGCGGGATAAAGCAGTTAAAAGCCTCAGTTCAGCCTCCAAGTCTTGGTAATTCTTCAGAAAATAGGGTTTATTCTTTTTTCCTTTTTTTTCAAGATTTTATTTATTCATAAGAGACAGAGAGAGAGAGAGAGGCAGAGGGAGAAGCAGGCTCCCCGCTGAGCAGGGAGCCCGATGCGGGACTCGATCCCAGGACCCTGGGATCGTGACCTGAGTGGGAAAGCAGACGCTTAACCATCTGAGCCACCCAGGCGCCCAAAAATCGGCTTTACTCTTAACACTACTTATTCTCTTCACTCCTGAACAACTTAAGAGAAAGGTCCAAGGTTTCATCAACCGCTGGGGTCACAGCTGGTCACAGCAGCCCAGGAGCGTCCCTGACACACCCCCACCACCCCCACCGGGAGAACCCTGCTTCTTTCCAGGGCCTGGCCCGCGCCTGCCTAACACAGCTGCCAGGGCGAATGTGAGCACTGTCAGAACCTGTCCTGCAGGGAGAGCCAGCTCCTGGCCTGTCCCTTTGGAGCTTGGATGCTGTTGTGGTTGTTTACAAGATAGCTGGGTGGGAAGCCAGAGGGCAGGCCCGCCTCCCTAGCTGGGATCTCAGTTAACCCACCCCAGACCGTACGAGCAGGGACAGCTTTCAGGTATCTCCAGCTAGCTCAAGAAGGGAAGACCAACACAACGAGTCTTCCTCCAGGCTCCCCCATCAGAAGCAGAGACTGAAGAGACTAGAGGCTGGGTTTCCACCGCTTGAGTTCAAGAAAGCTGAGCTTCCACAGGTTTGGACTTATGAGATCGAGTTAGGCGCCTGGGTTCAAGGAGGTAACTCCCCCCCACCCCCCAGCCCTCTATCTGAGTTTAGAGAAGCTGAGCACTGCCTCAAGAATTGGGGAAGGGAATCCTGGGAGTTTCACGTGAGGGCTGGAGAAGCCGGTGCCCGCTGAGGTCCAGCAACGCTGAGCAATCGGAACAACGCTCAGAACGCAAGCCCCGGACACCTCCCGGGCCCGAGCTGGAGAGGCCGGCGGCCCACCCGCTGCCTGAGTTTAGGAACTCTGAGCAGAACCTGGGTCCAGGAAGAGCACACAGGAGTCCCGCCACTCCGAGGTCGGAGGAGCGGGCGCCCACCTGCCGCCCAGGTTCTAGGAGCCATCTGTCCCTATCTTCACCACCGGGAAGCTGAGAGGTCAGCACCAGAGTTTAGGCACGGGAAACCGGGAGCTCCGCCGCGCCAGGTCCGGGGAGCTGGCCGCCCGCCCGCCGCCCGCGTTCGGGGGCCCGCGGGGCCGCGCGCGCCCTCACCTGAGCCCCGCCGGCCCACGGGGGCTGCCATGCCGGGGCCGGGAGCGCCGGACGCCGCCGGACACCGCCGGGCAGCCGGGGTCCGGGCGCCCGCCGCCGCTGCAGCGGCCTCGCTCCCTCGCGGTGCCGCTTCAAACCCTCTCGCGTCAGCTGACTCCCGCCGCGGTCACGTGACCAGAGCGCCCCCGGGAGGCGCACGTGACCGGATCCCGTCCCACCCCCTGCGCCACGACAGGCCCGGCGGCCGCAGCACGCATGCGGGCCTCAACTAGCTCCATGCGGGCGGAGGGCGGCCCTGAGGTCCTAACGCCCGCGGGCGATCGATGTGCTGGGGGATGGGCTGGCTGTGAGAGTGCCGGCGTAGGGCCGGCTCGGCCCTGGCTCCCTGTCATGCCCGCGTCCCGTGCCAAATTCCAGAGTTCCATATTCAGTGCTTGACCCCTTACCCTCCGCAGAGTCCGGTGATGACCAGACGTCCTGTCTCATGGCTGCCTCTCCATCCTCCCAGAAACCCCGTGGTTACTCTCAACTCTTTCCGCTTCTGCTCCTCTCGTCTGAACTGTCAGCAAATCCTATTCCATTTCCTAAGTATGTCCCAAGTAGGACCAACTCATCCCCACTCCTGTGGCCCTCAGCCCAGAGTCCTCCATCATTCCTGGCCTCCTCCTGGCAGCAACCTCCTCCCTGACCTGAGGCTCCCACTCCTGACCCTCTCCAGTTACACTCCCCAGGCAGCAGCCAGAAGCATTTTCCAAGAGTAGTTCCTATCAGCCCTCTGCTGCAACCTGCTGTCTTCCCATTGCTCTGGGATGACAAGCGAACTCTGACCTCAGTCTACCAGAGCCCTCTGTTCTGGCCCGCATCTCCCCGGGCTGACCGCTCAAGGGCCCCAGGGCCTTTGCACTCTTGCTTTGAAAAGAATGCTGGTTAATTACGCAAACTCTGGAGAACAAACAGTTTAGATTAAATCTAGGCCCGGCCAACTGCCACTTCTACATCTTCCAAAGAGTCCCTTGGGGATGCCTGGGTGGCTCAAGGGATGCCTGGGTGGCTCAAGGGATGCCTGGGTGGCTCAGTCGGTGAAGCGTCTGCCTTTGGCTTGGGTCATGATCCCGGGATCGAGTCCCGCATCGGTCTCCTTGCTTCATGGGGAGGCTGCTTTTCCCTCTGCCTGCCGCTCCCCCTGCCTGTGCTCTCTCTGTCTCTCACAAATAAAGTCTTTATTAAAAAAAAAAAAAAAGTCCCTTAAACTCCACGTTTATTCATTTGCAAAATGGGGATACTTAGTCATAGTTACCTGCCCCTTGGAGCTGTTGGATTAAATGAGAAAATGCAAGAGCGCAAAATGCAAGAGCACTGCACAAGGCTGGGCAAACAGTACTGACAATTAAAGTAGTGGTTATTGGGATTATGGAATCCCTCCTGGGGAAAGCAGTCCCCCCCACCTAAATCAGAGCTCTTGATCCTTTTGTGGACCATGAGCGTGATGACTGAGTGTTCATGCCGTTGTGTGAGATGTGTCTCTCCCAAACCTTGTTACCTCCTCAGCACGTTACCTGTCTGATGTGTGGGGGGAAAAACGTCTTGTTAGGCTTCTCTTAGAATGAACTATATACCCTGTAACTCCTTA
The DNA here is from genome assembly GCF_029215605.1 of Mirounga angustirostris. Lineage (NCBI taxonomy): Eukaryota > Metazoa > Chordata > Mammalia > Carnivora > Phocidae > Mirounga > Mirounga angustirostris. Next base: position 209,889,759 of record NW_026991709.1, on the reverse strand, counting down.
AATGTTCCTGAGCTTGGCATCTGTGAGTTCTGTGAAGGCCGTGCTTATCTTGTCCCCGGCTGAGACCCCAGCAATCAATAGATTTTTGTTCAGCACATAAATGAGCAACCTCTTCTGTCCAGTGCAGTGCCTATAACCTGGGCTGTGAAGGACAAGGAGTAGGTTATGTGAGCAGATGGGTAGGGCTGCCTGCAGGGTCTCATATCAGTCTCCATTATCAGCCCACTAGACTGTGAACATGCCAGAAATTCCACCACTCATAGAAAAGCCAAAGGGAAGGGATCCTGCTCAGACCACCTGCAGGGGAAGTCTGCCCATGACTAGGGTGGCCAGGCCTGGGGGAGCAGAGTGTTAACTGCTGGGAGGGACCAGTGTGAGACCTTGTTGGGGAACTGGGAAGCCTGCAGGATTAGGGTGGAGTCAGGACATTGGGGTTCCAGCTATGGCTGGCACCGACCACACCCTCCCATCTCCTGAGGAAGGGGGTGTGCATTAGAGGAAAGCGAAACAGGCAAGCCACACAACACAGAGCCAGGAGGCAGTGGGAGGATTTTACTAAACTGCATGACACACAACTTCCCCAGGCCCCCCATGAGTGTTGGCGTCCACTTCAGCCATCGGGCCCCAGCAGTGCCCCTTGCTCCTGCACCCACTCAGGACTCTCGCCAGTAGGGAGGGCCGGACTGACAGTATCATGGGTGGGAGAGCAGGGGTCAGGGTGAGGCTCAGGGTTGGGGTCGGGGCTGGGCACGGGCCCCCGGTCAGGGCTGGGACCAGATCCTTGCTCAGGGCTGGCCACGAGGTCAGGATTGGCGTCGGGACCAGGCTTAGGGTCAGATTGGACAGAATCAGGGGTGGGGGTAGATTCGGAGCCAGAGACAGCTTTGGGGCTGGGATTAGGGAGGGAGCCCACCACGGAGCCAGGGTCAGAGCCCAGGCCAGAGCTGGGGCCCGGGCTGAGGCCCAGGCCAGAGCCGAGAACAGAGACAGCATCAGGACCCAGGAGGGAGACCTGCCCCGGCCTCAACATGGAGGCAGGACTGAGGCCGAGGCCCGCGGCGGCGGCGGCAGCGGCGGCGGCGGCGGCGGCGGCGGCCGCAGCCGCGCCCTCATGCACCCGCTTGTGCTTGGTGAGGCTGGAGGCTTGGCCAAAGGCCTTGCCGCAGAGCTGGCAGCGGTAGGGGCGCTCTCCGGAATGCACGTGCAGGTGCTGCAGCAGCGCGGAGCTCTGGCCGAAGGCCTTGGAGCAGTGGGGACAGGCGTAGGGCCGCTCGCCCGTGTGGATGCGCAGGTGGTGCTGCAAGTTGGAGCTCTGGCCGAAGGCCTTCCCGCAGTGGGGACAGCGGTACGGGCGCTCGGCCGTGTGCGTGCGCTGGTGCTGCAGCAGCGCCGAGCTCTGGCCGAAGGCCTTGCCGCACTGCGGGCACGGGTACGGCCGCTCGCCGGTGTGCGTGCGCAGGTGCTTCAGCAGCGCCGAGCCCTGCCCGAAGCCCTTGGCGCACACGGGGCACTTGTGCGGCCGCGGGCCGCCGTGCGTGCGCAGGTGCTGCGCCAGCAGCGAGCCGTGCCCGAAGGCCTTGCCGCACACCGGGCAGTGGTGCGGCTTCTCGCCGCTGTGGCTGCTGCGGTGCTTCAGCAGCGTGGAGCGCCAGCCGAAGGCTTTGCCGCAGGCGGCGCACTGGTAGGGCCGCGCGCCCGTGTGGATGCCGCGGTGCTGGGCCAGCGTGGCGCCGTGGCTGAACGACTTGCCGCAGTCGGGGCAGCGGTACGGCTTCTCGCCGCTGTGGGTGCGGCGGTGCTGGCTCAGCCCCGAGCTGCGGCGGAAGGCTCGCCCGCAGTCGGGGCAGGAGAAGGGCCGCGGCGGGCTGGCAGGTGCAGGGAGCACCGCGGGGCTGGTGGCCAGGACCTCGGGCGTGGCAGTGAGGCTGGATGAGAGGGGGTCCGGGTCTGGGGACTCGGTGGGGCCGAGGGTGTCGTTGTTAGGGTCAAGAACCAGGGGGACCGGGCCGATGACATCTGGATCGAGGTCGAAACTTGAAGACATGGGGTCGAGATCTTGGGGATCCGAGTCACGGGTGGCTGAGATGGAGCTCGGAGCTTCGGCGGCGGGGTCCAGGTCCTCAGAGACGGGCTCCAGATCTTCATAGCTGGGGTCCACATCTTCAGAGACGGTGTTGATGTCTTCTGGGTCTTCACAAACTGGGTCCAGCTCTTCAGGGTTGGGGTCCAGGTCCTCTGAGTCGGAGTCAAGCTCTTCATAAGTGGGCCTCGGGCCTTTGTGGCCTGGGTTCCTGACCAGGACCGAGCGCCGCGTCCCTGGCGTGGAAGTGCTGGCTGCTTCTGGGGCAGGATCTGCAGGGTGAGGACAGAGGGTGGGTGGGGGGTAGGTTCTGGAGGCCAAGGGGTCCCTTTTGGAGTCTGGGCAGGGGAGTGAGAGGGGACCATGCCACGGCCCAAAACCCACTCCTGAATACACACATGGATCCTGCTCTTGTCTCAAATCGCAGGGAGACTTGTGATGCGCTCCAGCCAGGGCAGGGAGAAGAGGGACCCTGGTGGGACATGGAGGGGGGCGTGGGGGGAACCTTCCCTTCTCAGCACCACACCTGGATGGAAGTCACAGGACCCAGCACTAGAGGTCTCCAGTACCCAGCTCCAGGGCTCTGCCCCTCTCTCCATCTTGGTCTCCTCCTCTGGTGGGAAGCTTGGGTCCTGTGGAGGAGAGAGAGTCCAGGGTTCCTACCTGCTTGACTGGGGTCCCCTCATGGGGAAGAGGGTGAGTGCTTGGGTTCCTGTGCTTGCTCCTAAGTACATGGCCTGAATTCCAGTCCCGTAGTCGGGGGTGACATATTTGGGGGTTCCTAGTAGCAAGGGCAACCTCTGGCTTGCCTCACAGAGAGGAAGCATCCTGAGCTCTGAAGCTTATATCTGGGGGATGGGGGGGGGACACAACATCTGGTACTCCCCTTGCTTCCTTGGGGGAGGGCAGGGGCACCTCTGGCTTGCTTGCTTGCTGGGGAAGAGGTGACTGGAATGCCAGACCTCACAGCTCAGGGGTGGGAATAACTATCAAAACACTTGTGTATCCAAATGCCAGTTCCTAAAGCTGGGTGGGGTGGGGTGGGGGGGATAAGGTGGGACCCACTGGGGCACAGAGAGATCCATGGACCCCTAGCTAGGTGAGTAGGGACAAGTGTTATACCTGTTTGCCCAGTTGGATAGCAGATCCTGAATTCTAATCCCTAGGTGGGGTGGGGGTGGGGGCAAAAATAATACTTGGGGCCCCTATGGGGTCACTGGGGGGCTCCTGGGTCATCTCCTAGGAAAGGGAGATTCCTGAGTAACTAACTGATCCCAAGGCTGAGGTATGGGGACGAGTGTCAGGACACTTTTTGGTCCCCTCCTGGAGAAAATATCCTGAGTTCCAGCCCCATGCCTGGAGGTTGGAAGCAGGGTGGAGAAACCATTGCTGGGAGCCCTTCTCGGGAGCAGAGGGAGTTCAGGATTACCTGATGGGGAGGTGATGTCTTGAGCTATCCACCCATGGCTGTGGGTTGGGGAGCAAACAAACAGATCTGTTCCTGGAGGGAGGGATAGGGGGGCCTCTGGCTTTCCTGGGGAGAGGGACATCCAGAACCACAACCCCACAGCTGCAAGTGGCTAAGCAAATGGAGAGGGTGGAGTTCTTAGATCACCTCCTCAACCGAGACACCACATTTGAAGGGTGCGGGGGAAACAATGCCTGGGTCCCCTCCTGGGTTTCTGGGGGGCAGGGGGACCTTTAGATGGCCTCCTGAGGAAGGGGACTTCCAAACTCTCAACTCTTAGCTGGAAGGCGGGGAGGAGAACTGAGTTCCTGGGGGGAGGGGGGCAGGTGGACCCCTGGATCACCTCCCGGGAAGGGGTTTCCAGAACTCCGGACCCCAAGACTGGAGAGTGAGGGGAACAATAACTGGGCTCCAGGGGGTCAGAGGGAACCCCCGATCCCCCTCCTGAGGAAGGGCCTCCTGAACTCCCGACTTCAGGCTGGAAGGTGGGGAGAACAATACTTAGGGGTCCTCCAGGGTTCCTGGGATGGAGAGGGTCTGGATCGCCTCCAGGGGAGGGGGCGCCTGAGCTCCCGACCCCAGAGCTGAGGGGTGCCCCCCCATACCTCCCCGATTTCAGGCGCCAACTCGGGCTGGGCCCTTCTCCCCCGGGGCCGCGGCGGCGGAAAGGGCGCTCTAGGCCCTCGGGCCGCGGGGGGACCCCCCTCCCCTCACGCCCGCGACCCCGCTCTCCCGGGCCGGGCGGGCGGCGCGCGGGCGGTGGGGGGTGGGCAGACAGAGGTCGCCCCGGGCCGCGCCCCGCCCCCGCCCCGGCCCCGGCCCCCGCCCGCCCGACCCGCTCGCGGGGACACTCACCCGGCGCCCCTCGCCCCTGCCCGGCCCGCCGCGCCCCCGGGGCCCGCAGGAAGCCCCCCGCCCGCCAGCCCCGCCGGCGGCCCCCTCGGCCCAGCGGCCCCGCCAGGCGCTCCTGGGGAGCGAGAGGGGCCGGCCGAGGGCCGCAGCGGGAGCTGCTGGGACTTGTAGTTCGCCCGCGCCCGCCGCGGCCGTCGCCATCGCTGCCCCCGCCCCCCGGGCCAGCCTTTGTCCCGGCCCGGCCGCCCGGGCCGCGCGACCGCGCCTTTGTCTGCGCCGCGGCCTCCCGCGCTGCCCTCGCCCCGGCCCGCCGCGGCCCCGCGCCTCAGCCCCCTCGCTGTCCCTCCCGGCCCCCGCCTGCTTCGGCCCCTGCCGCGGTCTCCCCCTGCCCCTGTCTCTCTCTGCATCTCTGTTCCCCTCTCGGCGCCTAGCTCTGTTCCTTTCTGTCTCTCTGTCCCTCTATTTCTGCGGCCCTCCCTGTTTCGGTCTCTCTGCCTCTGTCCCTGTCACTTTTCCTGCCTCTGCCCGTCTGTCTCTCCTTGTTTCTGGCCTCATCTGTCTCTGTCTCTGCCTCGTGCCCGTGTCTCCGACTCTATCTTTGTTCAAAAAGCACCAAACCTTCTATTTCTCTGGCCGACTGGCAGGGCACATAAGCAAAGCCAAGGCTCTGAGAAGCCCTGCAATTTACAAAGCTGTTAATCTTTGCTCAATCCAGAGTCCCGGTGTAAGACTCCCCAAGGAAGAATGTTGGGGGCCCTGTCCCTGAGTGTTTTCCTCCTCCTGCCCAGCTGATAGGTCACTCACTGCTGTCACTGGTGGACTCCCTGTGTCTGATGCCCACTGGAGTGATGATCTCTGGAGAAGCCTAGGCCAAAGCGGGGAAGGACCCTGGGCAGACTTTACCTGGAGGCACAGATCCCCGCAAAGAGGGAGTGAAAACTAGCCCCGGCAGCTGCCAGCTGGGCCGTGATGTTCTTCACTGAGCATAAACAACGGTCACAGAATATAAACAATGATCACACAAGGCCGCTCTGTGACCACGTCTGAACCGAGCCAGAGACAAGGACACTCTGCAACCACAAAAACGAATACACACCCTCCTCGCCCGGACTAACGCGATGACTACCGCCTCTTACCAACGACAGCTCCCCTTGCATCCTCCCACTGCAGAGATAAAAATCACCAAAATCCCCAGTCACCAATCCGCTCCCTGCTTCCCGACAGCACCAACCGAGAATTTCTTCAACTCTCTTTAAAACTACCCCCCCACCCCACATGCCTGCATCCTATAAGGTGCCCTCCTGTCCCCCAAAGCCCTCTTATGGAGGCACCCATGGTTCCTGGTATCTGATCTTCCCTTTTTAGCGAGCTAAGACTACAGCTGTATTTCTGATGGTCTTTGCGTGAATTTTGACACCACCTACCCTTGAATACAGCCTCAAGCAAATCAGGCCTCCAGGAGTCTTCCCTCTTCTTTCCTGAACCTTCTAGATCTGTGCTGAACTCAAGGTCTGAAACTGGCTTTCCACCTTTCCGTGGAAAAGCCCACAGCATATCTGAGAGATCTGAGACTGAAATTGGATTATGTCGGGGGTTCCTCATCCTGCCACCTCCTGGAGGATCCCATAGCAAATAATGCTTGTGATGACAGTGTTGTTTCTGTCTGCTAAGTATCTTTTTTTGTTCTTAAGATTTATTTATTTATTATTTTAGAAGGGGGGGGGCAGAAGGAGAGAGAGAGAATCTCAAGCAGACTCCCCGCTGAGCACGGAGCCCTACGTGGGGCTCGATGCAAGGCTCCATCTCATGACCCTGAGATCATGACCTGAGCTGAAATCAAGAGTCAGAAGCTTAACCGACTGAGCCACCCAGGCGCCCCTGTCTGCTAAGTATCTCTATCAGCACGTTACTTTCCCTTTGTGGATCCTTCTCCACTACTCCAACATAACACAGTCCCCCAGTATCACTCAGTCTAAACGCACCAATCAGAGAACCCCATCTCCTGGCCGTAATAATTAGGTTGGAGGACATGATGTTGGAGGGTCTCATTCTTCCTTTCGGATCATAAGCTGTATATAGGCCCTCATCCTACCTGCAGCCCCCTTCCCCAGTTGTCAGGAAGACAGTCTGCATGCCTGAAGACTGGAGCCAATCTACACCAGGATGTATAGGTGAGAGTTGAAGAGAAAGTTTTGTCTATGTTGGCTGAGCTCCTGGATATAGCCATACCTGAGGCCAAAAGCCCTCATTCTTTCTAATACCATGAGCCAACACATTTCCTGGGCATTGGGCTGGTTTTTAGTGGGTTTCTGTCCCTTGAATCGATGACAGTCTTGACTGACTAATTTAGAATTAGTACCTGGAAAAGGAAGGGTATTGTGGGAAGTAACCTAAAATGTGGAACTGGCAGAGCAAAGTGAGGTAGAGGGGCAGGGCCACCACAGACACATATTCACTATAAAGTGAATGGGACTCCCTAGATTTATGCAGTGCATACAGTCTGCCCTGAGAAGAGCCTTCCTCAAGAAACAAGAAATTTCTGTTATGTGGCAGAAAAATAAGCTGATTAAAATCTTGCTTCCTGGGGCGCCTGGGTGGCTCAGTCGTTAAGCGTCTGCCTTTGGCTCAGGTCATGATCCCGGGGTCCTTGGATCAAGCCCCGCTCGGGCTCCCTGCTCCACGGGAAGCCTGCTTCTCCCTCTCCCACCCCTGCTGCTTGTATTCCCTCTCTTGCTGTCTCTCTCTCTGTCAAATAAATAAATAAAAACCTTAAAAAAAAAAAATCTTGCCTCCTTGGGGGTGCCTGGGTGGCTCTGTCAGTTAAAGCATCCAACTCTTAGTTTTGGCTCAGGCTGTGATCTCAGGGTCCTGAGATGGAGCCCTACATCGGGCTCCGCGCTCAGCATGGAGTCTGCTTGTCCCTCTCCCTCTGCTCCTCCCCCTTCTCTCTCTCTCTTTCGAATAAATAAAATCTTTAAAAAAAAAAAACCTTGCCTATTTTATCTTGGGACTCTAACCACGTGTTTCTTGAGACTGTGGTTGGAGGGGCTTTGGAGAAAAATGGCAGGATGTTGAAATATTTGGGCGCCTTCATCAACGTCTCCCCAGACAGACGCAAGCTGCCTCTACATCTTGCAGCAGAGACTGGCATCTGCTTGATTTTGTGATTGCCTGAGCTGAATTCTCCGCCCCAAGCTAAAAGAGGAAATTAGTAATGAGGTGGGAGATAAGACTGGGATTATTGGAGAACCAGGGGGCACTCGATGCCCCAGGCTACTCTGTAAAACGGAACAGTCCCTGTCTATAAACATACAATTACCCTCCATTGGGAAGAGCCTATTAGCTATCTTTCCACCCTCCAGATTGTAACCTGGGGCAATAGAGATGCTAAGGGGATGGGCAGGCACAGATCTGTTGCTAGGAGACAGGGTCCAGCAAAGTTGGGCTCCAGGATCAAAGATCCTGGTGAGGTCTGGGGAACCAAATAACCCAGGGGTGGGCTTGTGAGCTGGGCCATCCAATCATAGCATTCTATCCCTTTGGGCACAATGATTGGCTCATGGCTGGGCATGTGACTCAAATGGGCCAATTAGAGTGTCCTTTAAGTTCCAATAAGAGGAGTTGGGGCAAGACCCTCTCCTTCTTCCTTTGAGGCTTTAATGAAGAGGATTTGGATTGCCAGCATCTTTTTTTTTTTTTTTTGGCCACCGCTTGGAGGGACACAGGATTGCGAGGTGGTGAGGTAGATTCCAGATTTTCTTATTTCTAAGTTATAAAAAACAGAATTCATCCAAATAAATTTGAAGATCTAATTGGCTTTATTAAATGGCTCATGGGGGTGCCTGGGTGGCTCAGTTGGTTAAGCATCTGCCTTCGGCTCAGTTCATGATCCTGGGATCAAGTCCAACAATGGGCTCCCTGCTCAGCGGGGAGCCTGCTTCTCCTTCTCCCTCTGCCCCTACCCCACCCCACCCCCGTGCTCACTCGCTTGCACGCTCTCTATCAAATAAATAAAATCTTAAAAAGATTTATGAATCAGGTGGCATCCCTTCTAACACATAGAGGGGCACTCTGAGGAGTTGTACAAATTGGAAGGTTTTTACAGGAAGGGGGTTAGGGCAAGAAAATTATAGGCAAAAGAAAAGAATTGTTCCAGGCAAAGTCACTTTCCCTTAGGGGAAGGGTAGGGGATCTTATTAGGTGGATTACCTCACCTTCTGTCCATGAAGAAGGCCCGTGTGACAGATTACCTTATTGGTGCTTATCAAAAAATTCCCAATTGGTAGATTAAGACATATTTCTGAGGGAGGTTGAAACTGCAATTAGGTTAGGTATTAACCCTTGGTTTGGTGACTTAGCCTGGCCCAAGTAACACCGTTTGGGGTCTGCGGTTTTCTTTGTAACAAAGTCAATAAAAATCCCTTTCTACTTGAGCTAGAGCGAGCCAGGTTTCCATCACTTGCAACAAAAATGACCTAAGACATTAAAAAAATAGGGGCACATGTCATCAAGCTGCAGCCAAATGCTAGGTTCTAAGAATGGCACATGTGCATTTTAGTTAAACCTTATACCCACTTTATGAAGGAAGAACTGTTGCCAGCCCCGTTTTATGCACAAGGAAAGAGGGGCAGATCATGACATCACTTGCCTAAGGACAGAAAGACAGGGAAGTGGCAGGTCTGAATTCTGCTGCTCCATGATGTTTTCCTTTAAAAATTAATCTGTTCTCCCATGTGCAATCCTACTTTATTCATCTTGGTCTATAAGCCTTTTGGGTTTTTGTAGTTGATATGAAATGCCTTTTTTGGTGTGGGGAAGGGTGAGTGGAATATAGGGAGGGATAGACATAAATCCATAAAATACATCCCAAATCATGATGAAGTATCTTTCTGCACTAAAAATATTTCTAGTAAAGCTCCTGTTCTTTCCTAGCAACCATCCCGGGGCTAGTCAGTTCCACTGTTAGAAATCTTTCAATTTGTGCAGAAATCTGCCTCCTTGGAACTCCTACCTATTATTTTTCATCCGGTGTCTGGGTTGCTTTAAACCATTCATAGAACCAGGCAGGAGCACACATTTTCCTGCAACCAGAGCTACATGGAAATGAATACCAAAGTAAGCTTTCTGAGCTTCCTGGCAGGCAAGGCAAAAAGGAAAAGCCTTTTAGTTAAGAGTAGTCTGATCAACAAACAGACCAGCTTCACCAGGAGAGTCTGATTTTGTCCTGGGGATCACTGCAGGATGGGTTTATTGCAGTGGTTCTCAAGCAGGGCAAACCCCCCCCCCCCCCCCCCCCCCCCGCCCCGCGGCCCAGGGGACATTTGGCAATGCCTGGAGATATTTTTGGTTGTCACAACTGGCTGGGGTAAAGGGAGGATGCTATTGGCATATGGTGATTAGAGGTCAGGGATGATGCTAAACATCCTACAGTGCACAGGAGGGCCTCTGACAATAAAGAATGATCCCATCCAAAATGTCAATAGTACTGGGATTGAGAAATCCTGAGTCATCATGAGGTAATTCAGAAGTGTGTCATGTAGATCTTTAGCGGAAGCAAACAGAAGAGGTGTTTTGCAGCTAGCAGACCCTTGCATAGATAATAGGAGAGCAGCCAAAAGGGCCATCTTATTCTGTGGGACCCAAAGCTGGACTCCTGTTCTTCCTGTGACAACCTAGCTCCACACCAACTGTGGCTGGTGATATAAAGGTGTCATTGAGCTGACCCTGACACTAACTACCCTGGAGGTGAGCTAGGAAATGACAACCTGGCCTCACAGAATTGCTGCCCATGGGGAAAGGGCTCCTGGCCTGGCTTGAGCTTGGCTTTTGGTGGCTCAAGAGGCCTTGGTCTTTGAAGGTCTGATTACAGAGTCAGGGATAGAGTCAGGGAGCCATGTTCATTCCCTGAAACCAGATTCCCAACAGCCGAAAGAAGCAGGCCCTGGGCATGGCCGCTGAGGCCCATTTCATCGTGGACAGAGCCAATCTCACCACACCCAGACCTTCAAGATGGGGGCGCTGTCCAAGGTACCGTTTGTTGACATGCTTGTCAAGCCCCATCAGTGATGGAGCTCCACCCCATCCTCCTCCTTTCCACCCTTTTCATTTCGTCCCTGGCTGGACACCTCCTCCCTTGGACTTGATCATATCATGATGGCTTTTGTTGATTTGTCCCTGGACCCAGCTCTGACCAGTTGCCCAGCCAGCCAGCACACCGTTGAGCTTCCAGCTTTCACCCACAATGGAGGAAATTGCTGGGTCACTCTCAGCCTCTCCACCCCCTCAGTCTCCCCCCTCTGAACCCCACCCCCTCTCTCAATGATTGAAAGCTCCTTCCCATACCCTCATCTTCCTCTTTCCTCCATACCTTCATGCTGAGAAGGGAAGTGCTCTCTCCCTCCTTGACCCCCAGCCACACACACTGAAGTGTGTACATTTCTCATTTATAACATTCTAATGAGAGAGCTACCATTCATCTCCACTTTACAGATGAGCAAACAGATGAGGCTCAGAGGGGCTAAGTGCCTTGCCCAAGACTACTACCCAGGACAGAGGAATTAAGATTTGGACTCTGTCCATTCAGCCCTAGGAATCTGTTCTCAGCCCTTCACTACACTGCCCTGTTCAAAGCTATGACTCCTCTCTTCACATCATTCAGATTTGTTGGTGCACCTGAACACCTTACACTGAGTCCAACAGCCAAGCCTTTGCACAAGCTGGGATGGCCTCCTTGCCCAGAGCGGGGCGATCTTCAGGGCCCGTGGAAGTGTCTGTTCAGGGTTATTTGATGGAGTCACTCTCTCCTGTACCGTCCCCAACCCACGAAGCATCCTCTTTCATGGCTGACTGATGGAGGGTGGGGTGGGATGCTGCCAAGACACTGTTTATTGCTGGCTAGGGCATGGGTAGGTGGGGGCCTGGGGGGCCCAAGGGTCTACCTTCCCAGCCCCACAGCCCCACTGGCGAGGGGAGCCCAGAGGCACATGGCTGTCCTGCAGATTGACCAATCTCAGCACTGCTGGGCCCTGGTACTTGGAGGGAAACTCATGCTCGTATTGGGTTGAGAAGAAGCGCTGTCCACCCAGCGGGGGCTCAATGTGGCCATACTTACACTGTGGAGGCAGGGTGGTCAGCGTGGCAGGACAGCCTGGAGGCTGGTGGACCTACCTGGCCCACCCCGTGGCCCCCATACGACCTGGGAGCAGCAAAGGCTGATGACTGGGCTCTGAGGAGGTGGGCAAAAGGTACCCCAGCTTGGGCTGACCCAGGAGCTGGAGAGAAACCAGTGACCCCTGGAATGACCCCCGGACTGTGGTGACCCAGGCAACTGTGAGCTAACCCTCAGCTGGGGGTATAACTGTGGCTGGTGATATAAAGGTGTCATTGAGCTGACCCTGACACTAACTACCCTGGAGGTGAGCTAGGGATGACCTTGAGGCTGGGGTGACATTAAGATGACCCTGTGCCTGGGGTCACCCTAGAGAGACCCTGAAAGGACTTGATACTAATTCTGGGCCTGAGGTGACGACATTATCATCCTGAGATAAAGCTACACTGATTTTGGGGGTTACCTGGTCAGGGAGGTACCCTTCCCCGTCCCTCACCCGCTGTAGCATGTCCTCAGTCACGGAGGCCGGAGCTGTTCTATGAGGCTTCAGCATCTTCTGGTTCGTGGTTAAAAAATCTGTTTCTGGAGATTTGGGGTGGGGGTAGTCGAGCTGAGGGGCTGAGGGAGGAGAGGCATGGTCCCTGGGCAGGAACGTGAGAGATTAAGGATGGAGTAGGACTTCAGGGCGAAGCCCTCGCCCTCGCTGAAGTTGGAGCGAAGATGGATTAGGAGGCGGGGCGGAGGAGGAGCCAGGGGCGTGGCAAGCGCAGACTAGTGAGGGGGCAGGCAGGGCGGGCTAGTCGGTGAGGGGGCGGAGCCAGAGTCTGACAGAGGAGCAGGGGTTAGAGTCGGGAGACGGCAGATATGGAGAGGGGCGGGCCTACGGCCATGCAGGCGGCAGTGCCGTGACGGAGACGGTGGTGGTGGTGGGGAGTCAAGTCCACGAAGGGGCGGGTTGTCCAGGGTCAGAGTTGGGATCTCGGTCACTGGGAAGGGATCTCGCTCTTCAGGAGGCGGAGCCAGAATCGGGCAGTGGGCGGGGCGAATCTGGCCGGGGCGGGGTTAGAGCTGAGGCCGGGAAGGGAGCCCTGCCCCTTCCCCCCAACCTGCTCACCGTCGGTGCCCCGGGGCAGGTTGCTACGCAGCAAGTGGAGACTGGGCGCTTTCTGCGGCTTCTCTGGCGTCCCACGGGGGCAATAGTCCGTGCCCGTGGAGGTCTGGAAGAACTGTTCGAGCAGTGAGGAGTCCCCTAGACGCACGTGACTCTTCCATTTCTCGTAAGGCACGTGGCGGCTGGGTGGTTCGGTCACGGGCGGTGGCTGTAAGACCACATGGCCTCTGGGAAGCTCCCGTGTCCGGGATCTCCCAAAACCCGGGTGGAGACGAGAGGCGAGCGCTCTACGACCTTGGAGAGCTCACACCCTCTCTAGGCCCACGTTGCTGGTGCTGGGAGTAGGCACTGTATCTCATTTTGCAGACAGAGCCACCGAGGCTCCCAGTGGTTAAGGGACTTAACCCTAGATACTGCAGATAGACCCAGGAGATCCCCCACACGTCACACTCGCTCCCACCTCAAGGACTTTGCACTTGCTATAGGTACTGCCTGGGAAACCCTTTCCCTGATGAGCCCCGGGGGAAGGTCTCCCCCTTCCGGCTGACCTGACCATGGAAGAAATGCATGGAGGTGGTGAGGCTGCCTGGACCAGGGCACCAGTTTCCTTCCAGGATGTGCGATGCTGGAGTCTGGTCATGGTGAAGGACAAAAGGCTCTGCCAGTGGCAGAGCAGAGGTTGAGCAGACCCGCGAGGCCCCTGTAGGAAGTTGGGGGGGGGGGGGTTGGAGGAGGGGGGAGGGGTGGGCAGGGCCGGCAGTAGACTCACCTGGCTCTGGGGCATAGAAATGATCAGCTTTGGTGGTCCTGTCATGGAACAGGCCATCTCCAGGACGAATATTCACATAGTGGATGTGGGCTGCGGCCTGGGCCTTGTCATACCTGCAGATCAGGGGGATTCGTCTGATCCGGGCCCTTGCAACTCCCGGGAAATGGGAGAGAGGCCGGCTTCCCAAAGGCCAAGCTGTGGGGGTGCTAATGGTGGGAGAGCCTTGCTTGTAGGATGGAGGCTTCAAAGGCACAGTATCAGCCCCAGAGCCTTGGATGGCACGCTCCACGAGTCGCTGAGAGCCCGTCACCCTGGTGGAAGGCCACCGTCCCTTTGTACCTGTCTGGGGGCAGACCCTGGGGCCTGTAGGCTTGCTTCTGCTCCGAACACATGGGCCCATGGCCAATCTTGAAGTCTCCCAGTTCCACGCTGGAGAAGGCCTGTGGGCGGACAGAGGTGGGAAGGACAACCCCACCCAGACCCTATCGCTGCCCTCCCCCACAGCACCAGCCCCACCTCGATTTACCCTCTTACACATCAAGGCCGGTGCGCTCGGCAGGGCCTGGAAGTGCCTCTGGTAGGAGGTCCCATCATCCTGTCTCCTGTGGTCCCATCTGAGGGGGTTGAGACCCCCTGAGGATGAGCAAGAACAGACAGAGAAGGGCACTGAGCCCCTGCAGCCTCAGGCCCACTGGGATGCAAGTCCTCACCTGGAAAGGGGAGCTGGGCAGTCCTGACTAGCCTTGCCTGAGGGCTATGTGGAAAACACCAAAAAATAACACAAGGAATGATAACAAGAATAACTGCCAAGTATTGAACCCAGCATCTAGGTTAAATGCTTTGAACCTCATTTGCAGGGTTCATAATTCTCCCCACTTTACAGCCTTCCTGAGGCTCAGAGAGGCCAAATGACTTGCCAGAAGTCACGGAAATTCAAAACCAGAACAGAGTCAAGTCCAGATCTGACAATCCCTGAGTCCAGCGTGGAGGGACTCTGACTAGTGACATGCACCAGCGGGTCCCCTGGAGTCACAGAATCGGAAAATCACAAACGACAGCTACTCTTTTTTGAGCTCTCACTCGATGCAAGGTGCATCATACACTCTGGGCTCCTTTGGCTTCAGCAGCTCCTATGAAGTGGGGCGCTCTTGTTGCACCGAGGAAAATCCAGGCTTGGAGAGGTCAACTTGCTCAGAGTCACATAACTACTATGGTGGCAGGGCTGGGGTGGCAACTTAGCAGATTTGTCTGATTCCAAACCACCATTCATGACTTCTACCCATGGCGCAGCCCCTTGAAAAAAATTCAGGAGCTATGTCATTCTGTGTTTATAGAAACTGAGGCTCAGGGAGGTTCCTGGTTTTCTCAGCCCGGCACTGTTGACATTTGGGGCTGGATAATTCTTTACCGGGGCGAGCTGTCCTGTGCATGGTAGGATGTTTAGCAGCATCCCTGGCCTCCCTTCATTCCCCGCTAGTAGCACCCCCTCCGTGGGTGATGACAACCAAAATGGTCTCCAGGGGCGCCAGGGTGGCTCAGTTGGTTAAGCAGCTGCCTTCGGCTCAGGTCATGAGCCTAGGGTCCTGGGATGGAGTCCCACATGGGGTTCCCTGCTCATGCGCACAGGGAAGAGTCTGCTTCTCCCTCTCCCTTTGCCCCTTCCCCCTGCTCATGCGCGCGCTCTCTCTATTTTTTTAAAAGATTTTATTTATTTGACAGAGAGAGACAACGAGAGAGGGAACACAAGCAGAGGGAGTGGGAGAGGGAGAAGCAGGCTTCCCGCCGAGCAGGGAGCCCGATGCGGGGCTTGATCCCAGGACTCTGGGATCACGACCTGAGCGGAAGGCAGACGCTTAACGACTGAGCCACCCAGGCGCCCCTATCTCTCTTTAATAAATAAATAAAATCTTAAAAAAAAAAAAAAAAAAAGATCTCCAGACGTAGCCAAATGTCCCCTGGGGGAGGGCGCGGAATCCCCGCCCGCCTGGAGAACCACGCGGTTGGCCAGTCGCGCGGGCCGCCCCGGCGCGCTCACCGAGGTGGCAGCAGGGCGCGCGGGACCGTGGGCACGGGTCGTGGGGGGCGTAAAACGCCTGGTAGGTGGTGGGCGGGATGCGCAGCTTGGCTCTGTCGCCAGGCGGCACCGAGTCGCGGTCGAAGATGAGCCGCGCGCCGCGGATCTGCTCGCTCGCGCGCGCCGGCGGCTCGGGCCAGCCGAAGTCGGCGCGCACGGTGGAGAGGCCGGTGCGGACGCGCGGGCCCGCGTGCACGCGCAAGCCGCTGGCCTGCGCGGCGAGGGGGCGCTCCCGCGTCTCCGACCGCGCGGACGGCGACGGCCCCGGGGGCGCGTACGCACAGTGCGTCTCCGACCCGAGCTCTGTGCCCGCCGAGCGCGTGTCCTGGGCGAAGAGGGACCCGCGGGGCGGCTCCTGGCACTGCGGTGCGCGGGTGCCTCCCGGGTGCGCCCCGAAGTCCCGATGCGACGTGGATTGCATGGCGCCCATGTGCAGCCGCGGGTCGGGCCCCAGTGCAAAGTGCGAGGCCTTGAGGAAGTCCCGCCCGGACAGCGGGCACGGCAGCAGGGCGACCGCGACCATCGGGGGACAAGGCGCCACCTGTGAGGGGGCGGAGACACGGGAGTGAGCAAGCGCCGCCTGAGGACAATGCTGCCTTTTACTCCTTCCTGTGTTCCAGGCACGGGGCCCTCGGGGCTGGGGACATTGTGAAAAAACAGGCGCAGCCCTCGTGCCTGCCCCCAGGGAAAGTAGAGATATCATCATTCATTTGACGCTTACTGTGTGCCAGGCACTGTGCTAGGTTCTTGGAAGGGGGAACATCAGATAACAAAACAGACCAAGAGCCGTGCCCTTGTGGAGTTAATACTGGGGCGAGGAGGTGACAGACAATACTGAATAAATGTACTACTATCATTTGCAGAGTTAGGAGAAGGAGCTAAGTGCTGTGGGTAAAACCATCACACAGGGAAGGAGGACGGGGGTGGGGGGGTGGGATGGAAGGGTTGCAGTTTTAAATAGGGTAGTGTCACCGAGAAGACAAAGACCTGAAAAAGGTGGGAGAGGAGCTTTTGGGTACCTAGGGGAATAGCATCCCAGGCAGAAGGAACAGCAGGTGCCAAGGCCCCTCCCAGAGGGGGTCAGTACAGAGTGAGCACCAGGAAGGGCTGCAGAATGAACCCTTGCTTTCTACAGTTTGTCTGATAGGAGCCCCCTCTCCTCACCCTCAGTCAGTGGTCAAGGCCATGGCTCTCCCCTCCAGTGTCTGCTCAGTCCTGGCCATGTCCCATCTCTGCCACACCCCTCCTCATGGGGCTTTCTGCCCTCTGCAGTTGTTCTCTTGGATCTCTTCCTATCCTCAAACTCTCTGAGGCTTAGCAACCTCTCACTCCACCTCCCTGATCTCCAGCGCCCGGCTGCCAGCACCCCAATTAGCTGACTGGGACTTTCTTGCCTTTGCTCAGAGCGGAGGAGTCTCGTCCCCCTCGTCCCAGCCACTCAGAGACCAAGCCCCCCTGGAGCAGGCTCACCCCCGCCGCCCAGACCACATCAGCTCACAGCTAGCTCATGTCGACCTCTTTAGAAAGCAGGCAGCAAGCATGATAACAAGACCACAGTTTGTCAGTGTCTATGTTTGCTTTTTTGATCATTTTGGCACCGAAAAGAGTTGAGAGTGGAGAAGTCTTCAAATAGTTGATGGAGAATCTGACAACTGAAGTTACTAGCTAGGTCACCTCGGAATAAGTAATTGGGCTCTGTGAGCTTCAGCTTCCACATCAGGGATGAGGGTATTGTACTTACCTCAAGGGGTGGCATGGGGACTAATGAGTCTTAGAAGATGCACTTGGCAACCGGCCTGACCCTCGAGGCTCCCTCTGTCCCCAGTCTCCCAGAGGATGCTCACATGTTCCTTCCAAGGCTGCATCCCAGTGTGGTCCAGCTCTGCCCATTGTGACCAAAGAGCTTCCCCCAGACGGTGCTGTCACAATGGTCCCCCAGCTACTCTGAGGGTGGCTGGGAGGAAGATCAGGAGTTAGGCCAAAGGATCCTGCCTTCTGAGAGCTCAAGAGAGCTTGGCAAGTGCCTTGACTTCTTTTTTTTTCTTTTTAATTTTATTTATTTATTTGACAGAGAGAGACACAGCGAGAGAGGGAACACAAGCAGGGGGAGTGGGAGAGGGAGAAGCAGGCTTCCCGCTGAGCAGGGAGCCTGATGTGGGGCTCGATCCCAGGACCCTGAGATCATGACCTGAGCCGAAGGCAGACGCTTAACGACTGAGCCACCCAGGCGCCCCAAGTGACTTGACTTCTTGAAGCCTCTGTTTTGTCATCTGGGAAATGGGGCTGAGGATGGTAACCACTTCAGAAAGCAGCAGTGAGGATTTGAGGCAATAGGCTGCTGGTATTCATTACTGTCATTTCCCAAAGTTTTCCTGCTGGTCTGCTTCCTAACGCTCCCCACACAGGATGAGCCAGCGTCTTTGGTCTTTGGGTCACTGCAATGCTTAATGTCATTCCAGGGCTCAGGGACCTCCAAGGTACCCTTAAGGATGTCAGCGCCCCCCCAAGCCCAAAGACCATCAGGAACACATTTGTGGCTGAACAAATTCAAGCTTGTTACTTGTGATGGCAAGGGAGAGCACACTCCCTGGGACGCTGTGGGTGTGAGACAGGCTTGTCTTCACTCTGGCTTGTCTTCCGTGCTTCCGGGGAGGTTCAAGGAAGTGGGTCTTTGCTTCGCATGCTCTTACTGGGTGGGAAATCTGACTTTCCTTTTTGAGATGATCCGACATGAAAATAATACATAAAATAATATGAATGGGGGAAAGGGGGAGTCAGTCTTTCATGGGGACAGAGTTTAGGCTTGGGAAGATGAAAAGTTCTGGAGAAGGAGGGTGGCATGGTTGCACAACAATGTGAATGTGCTTCCTGCCACTGAGCTGTGCATTTAAAAATAGTTATCATGGGGGCGCCTGGGTGGCTCAGTCGTTAAGAATCTGCCTTCGGCTCAGGTCATGATCCCAGGGTCCTGGGATCGAGCCCCGCATTGGGCTCCCTGCTCCGCGGGAAGCCTGCTTCTCCCTTTCCCACTCCCCCTGCTTGTGTTCCCTCTCTCACTGTGTCTCTCTCTGTCAAATAAGTAAATAAAATCTTAAAAAAATAAATAAATAAAAATAGTTATCATGGTAAATTTTGTTATGTATATTTTATCACAATAAATAACTTTTTTTTAATTTTTTCTTTTTTTATTTTTTACTTCTTTTTTTTTTTTAAGATTTTATTTATTTATTTGAGAGAGAGAGAATGAGAGACAGCACAAGAGGGAAGAGGGCAGAGGGAGAAGCAGACCCCCTGCTGAGCAGGGAGCCCGATGCCGGACTCGATCCCAGGACTCCAGGATCATGATCTGAGCCGAAGGCAGTCGCTTAACCAACTGAGCCACCCAGGTGCCCTATTTTTTTTTCTTTTTTAAAGATTTCATTTATTTATTTGACAGGGAGAGACACAGCAAGAGAGGGAACACAGGCAGGGGGAGTGGGAGAGGGAGAAGCAGGCCCCCCATGGAGCAGGGAGCCCGACGTGGGGCTCGATCCCAGGACCCTGGGACCATGACCTCAGCCAAAGGCAGACGCTCAACCAACTGAGCCATCCAGGCGCCCAATAAATAACTTTTTAAATGGAAAAACAATTTCTTAAAAAAAGAAAGTGAACTAAAGATACAAGGGCCCCAGTTCATGACCCCAAATCAGCTACAAAATGGGTCCTTTTTCTTCCTTCCTTCCTTCGTTCCTTCGTTCCTTCGTTCCTTCCTACCTTCCTTCCTTCCTTCCTTCTCTCTCTCTCTCTCATTGAACTATAATTGACACATAACATTGCCTGTGTTTGAGATTCACAACATATTGATTGGATACATTTATATTGCAATACAACTGTCATTGTAACATTAGCTAATACCTCTCCAGGACTTATTTAACTGAGTGGGTTTCTTCTCACTAAATTCAAGCAAATTGTTGTTTTGTCCATCGGGTTGAGGTCCCATCACTGGCTCCCCTGCCTGGAGCCTGACTGAGGGCTTTGGCCCAGCCAGGTTGTTGCAAATACACATTTCAGCCTAGTTCTTCTGCCTGCTGGGAAAAGAAGGACCCAGGAGGTGGATCCTGGATGCTGTCGGGAAGCAAAGGGGGAGAGGTAATTTTCTTATTGAGGGTCTTAGTTTTTATCAGAAAGTCTAAGGAATGAAGCAAGAGTAAAGCTGTCAGTGGTAAAAGGACTGTAACTCAGACTATCCAGGAAAAGTGAATGTCTGGTTGCTGCTGTGGTTTGGACAATGCTCATGTTTTGCCTGCATTCAGACATGATCATGGAGTAAGCTTGTTTTGTCTTGTTCCACCATGGTCACGGAGTGGCCTTGTCCATTGTTGGCATTCTGCAAAATTATTTATGTCCCACAGGAGAACACCAGGGCTTAGCTGGGACCGCCAGGCCAGCTCCTAGCAACTCCAAGGCCAGCTGTGAATGCCAGGCTATCTCCTGTCTCTCTCAAAGGTCAAGCTCAGCCCTAACCAGATGGTGGAAGACGCTGGGAGGGGTCTCTCTCAAAGGTCAAGCTCAGCCCTAACCAGATGGTGGAAGACGCTGGGAGGGCTGGGCAGGGCTTGCAAGACTCACTGCTGTCTGCTTGGTGCCTGGCACAGGGCCTGGCTCTCAGTAGTCACTCAGAGAAGTGCACTGTGTGATTACGAAGGTGTCAGGGACAGCATGGGCTCCAGGGAAGGGACCTAGCCACTCAGGCAGCAGCAAGGTCTACAGCCCCAGACCCTCTTCCCTCTGCAGGCCTTGGGCTTGGCATGGATTTTTTTTCTTCTGCAGTAACAGTGTCCCTAGTTGGGGGGTGGGGGCGTACAGATGCCTGTGCCCAAGTCTTAAGCAAGGAGGCCTGTGGTCAGATGTGGGGGTCAAAGAGTCTCTTGACTCCCCATCTGAGATGTTGTAGGGAGGCAGACTTGGGGGAGGCGGGGCTTGGGGTCCAGGGCTTGGAGAGAGGAGGGGGGCTGCCTGTGAAAGGGGCTGTTGGCCAGGAGCAAGTGGATGGATTCAAGTGTCATTTTGGTGACTGTTGGGATGTGGGAGGGGCGTGTGTGGAGAGAAAAAGGTGAGCCAGGTCTGTGACTGGTGGGGCAGCCCTGAGATGGGGACACATGAGAGCAAGATGTTCCGGATGATGCTGGGACATGTTGAGTGTGGGGATGGGGTTGGGAGGATGCTCAGGGAAAGTGTCCAGGGGGCAGGTGGGAGCAGGAGTCAGGTCAGGATTAAAGAGGCATGCGGGAGAGGCCAATGATGAGGGGACCAGGGAAGTCGTGGGAGTAGATGAGGTTTCCCAGGATCATGTGCATAGAGTGTGAGCACAGAGCTTTGGGCCGGGAGCTGAGCCCCGAAGGTTATGGCACTTATTGAGAAACTATTTTGTGCCAGGCTGTGGGGACATAGCTATGACCAAGACAGATCAAAGTCCTCACATTCTGTTGAGAGATACGTAACTAGGCAGCTAGATAAAGAAGCGATATAGTTACGTTAGATAGTATTCCAAACTTAGGAGGAAAATAAGACAGCAAGAAATGTGGGTAGGAAGTGCCCAGGAGGGTGTGATGGGGAGGTCCAATGAGAAGATGATGTTCGAGTAAACGTGAGGAGGACGTGAGGGAGGGGGCCGTGTGGGAATCTGGAGGGAGAGCATTCCAGGCAGAGGGCACAACCAATGCAAAGGCCCTGGGGCAGGAGTGTACTGTAACTTCAAGGACCAGGAGGAAGGCAATGTGGTTGGAAAGAAGGGAGCGAGGCAGGAAGAGTCCTGAAAGTTGAAATCAAGGGGCAATATTTTGCAAAAGGCAACCAGTCGACATCATGAGTCATTAGGGAAATACAAAACAAAGCTATAGTGAGATACCATGTCCCACCCAGCAGGATGGCCATAATAATAAGGCAATAATAATAGTAATGAAGCAAAATAAAAGTGTTGGCAAGAATGTGGAGAGTGTTGTGCATTGCTCCTGGGGATGTCAAGTGGTGCAGCGAACGTGGAAAACAGTCTGGTGGTTCCTCGAAGTCAAACAGAGAGCCACCCTATGATCCAGCCATTCCACTCCTGGGTGTCTACCCAAAGGAAGTGAAGTTGAAGGCAGGGACTTGAACAGAGACACACATGCCCACGTTCACAGCAACATTATTCACAGTCGCCAAAATTTGGAAACAACCCAATGGTCCATCAGTGGCTGAATGGATAAACAAAATGTGGTAGATCCATACAAGGGACTATTACGCAGCCACAAAAGGAATGGAGTATAGATATAAGCTACAATGTGGATGAGCCAGACACAAATGGTCACATATCGCATTATTCCGCTTATATGAAATATCCAGAATGGGTAAGCCCACCAAGACAAAGCAGATGGTGGTTATGGGCTGGGGTAGGGAGGGATAGATTAACTGCTTGCCAGAATTACAGGGTCTCCTCTGAGGGTGATGAAAATGTTTTGAAGCTTAAAAGGGATAGTGTTGTAAATGCCACTGCATTGTACATCTTAACACAGTGACTCTTATGTGAATGTTACCACAATTAAAAAAAAAAAAAAGGAAACAGGTCATGTTAACTTTTTGAAAAATCTCATTTGACTTTTTGATGAGAGAATAACGCATGTTGCACAAAATTCAAAAGCTACAGAATTATACCAGATGATGGTTGCTAACTAAACTTACTGTAATCACGTCAGGGTGTCTGTGAGTCAAACCTTTATGCTGTGCACCTGAAACAGGTACAAAGGTGAACAATTTAATATCCTCTTCCCAGCCACAGTTAATTACCCTCTTCGGAGCAACTCCATTACCAGACCCTCGCCTATTCTAGAACGAATCTATGAGTTTCCTTAACTTTCTCAAAATGCCTTTTATGAATTTACAACAGCTGTACATGCTCACTGTAGACGAGCAGACAAGGCAGAAAGGGTGCAGCACAGAAATTAAAAAGAAAAATCCCTTCTTGGGGCGCCTGGGTGGCTCAGTCGTTAAAGCGTCTGCCTTCGGCTGGGGTCATGACCCCAGGGTCCTGGGATCGAGCCCCGCATAGGGTCGCTGCTCGGCGGGGAGCCTGCTTCTCCCTCTCCCACTCCCCCTGCTTGTGTTCCCTCTCTCGCTGTGTCTCTGTCAAATAAATAAATAAAATCTTAAAAAAAAAGAAAGAAAGAAAGAAAGAAAAATCCCTTCTTGAACCAGAGCAAACAGGTCGGTGCTTTCGCTTGGATATGACTTTTGTGGGTAGATGGTTAACTTGAAAAGACCAGCCGTCGCGGGGCAGAAGGCAGCGGGCTCCGAGGGCCGTCTGGGCGCACAGGCCCCGGGCGAGCGGGCACGCTGCGGCCACCAAGCAGCAACCCGGGCAGCTCCCCGCAGCAGACAAAGGGCCCGGCCGGCGACAAAGGGTCGCGGCCGCGCCTGCGCAGAGCCTTCCCGGAGGGCGCGGCCTCGCGCCGTGCCCCCGCCCCCTGGCGCTGCGCGCTGACGTCACGGCGGCGCCACGGCGGAGTTGCCATGGCCGCGCTGAGCGGCCTGGCGGCGGCGCTGAACACCCTGGCGTCGGCGCTGGAGTCGTACAGGGGTCGGGACCGCCTGGTGAGGCTGGGGCGGAGCGCGGCCCGAGGTCCCGGAGCAGGGCTGGAGCTCAGTGACTGGAAACGGAGGCCAGAGCGGGGCGGGTCGCTCAGGATCCCCCCTCGCCGAGGCGCCCTCCCGGCTGGGCTCCGACCCTGTCCCCTAGCAGTGGACATACAGGTTGCTCCTGCTAACTCATCATGGTGGGGTGTTTTCAGTACCAGCCAAATCCGCACGTTTGGACATTTGGGGTCCGACCAGACCACTGAAGGTGGTCACTGGGTTGCCCCAGGCAGTCACATATGAGGACTCAGGGTGTTGCAGCGCTCCTTCTATGGCTGGACATTGAGGTTGCGACCGATTCCCCTATAATTGGGCACTTAGGTTGTTCCAGTTCACCCTGGCTGGACATTTACAGGCCAGCCAAATCCCTGTTTGAACATTTAGGATCTGACTAGGCCACTTGGTTGGTCCCTGGTTTGTCCCTAACAATCTCATATGGGGATTTAGGATTTTTTTTTTTTTTTTAAGATTTTATTTATTTATTTGACAGGAGAGACACAGCGAGAGAGGGAACACAAGCAGGGGGAGTGGGAGAGGGAGAAGCAGGCTCCCTGCGGAGCAGGGAGCCCGATGTGGGGTTCGATCCCAGGACCCTGGGATCATGACCTGAGCCGAAGGCAGACGCTTACGGACTGAGCCACCCAGGCGCCCCCCGGGGATTTAGGATTTTTAGGGCTCTCCCATATGGCTGGAAGGCCCTTGAAGGCAGATGCTCAGCTTGTTCCTATATAAGCTTTTCTCTCTTATAGGTAGGCATTTAGGTTGTACCAGGAAATGTACCAGTGGTGGGCAATTAGGTCCCATTCAAATCCCTTATGATTGGGCATTCGGGTTTTAATACATTCCCAAGCTGTACATTTAAAACGCAGAGTTTTGCTATTACAAAGTTTTGCTGTTACAATTCTGAAAAGAAATAAGTGAAAGTAACATATAAAACAACAGGAAATAGCAATTTCTGGAAAGCAGATGAAATAAAGATGTAAGGGTGGTGAAGCTGACTCAGTTCCCTATGACCCAAATCACCCATTGAGTGGATTCCTTCTCACTGAAGTAAGTCAAGCAGATTACCCTTGACTCACTGGGCTGAGGCCCGATCACCTCTCCACTCCTCAACCCAGCTACAGACATTGGTCCAGCTGGGTAGATGCAAATATACATGTCCGCCTCATCCTCCTGTCTGCTGGGAAAAGGGGGACCCACGAGGTGCGAAATGGTTGCATTTTCTTGTCTCGGTCACATCTGTCTCCAAAGGGTGTGCCCCTCAGTGACACGAGCCAGCATTCCCTTAGAGTCCACAGTGACTTTGGGACAATAAGGTCACGTTTCTCCATTTGTCCCACCCGCAAGTATCTCTTTAAACTTTCAGCTTTTATCGGAAGTCTGTTGATCTAGTCTGCACAAACCCCCTCGCCCCCCAACTTGATCCCAGGGGACCCACGGCCACGTGGGGGCCGATCCAGCTCAGCCCAAGAGCAGGGCCCCGCTGACTGCTTCTGGTTTCCCACAGATCCGAACGCTGGGGTACTGCTGCCAACTGGTTGGCGGGGTCCTGGTGGAACGCTGTCCAGCCAGATCAGAAGTGGGGACACGCCTGCTGACCCTGTCCTCCCAACTCAGCCACTGTAGGACCGTCCTGCGACTCTTCGATGATGTGGCCATGTTTATCTACACGAAGCAGTATGGCCTGGGGGCAGAGGTAACGGGGTGTGTGGGGCCGTAGTCTCTGGGCAACCGATGTTTTATGGACTTGTCCAAAGGCAGCGGTGTAGGCCGTTTCTTACTTTTAAAAATTTTGCTTGCTTTTGTGAGATGGTCAGATGTTCTCATTTGAATTTAAATGAAAAAATGGCTTAGACATTCACACATTCCAAAAGTCTCCCTCCTACCTGATCCCCTTGGTTTTCCTCCTCAGAGGCAGCTACTGTTGCCAGCTTTTTGTGATTCCTTCACGAGGTGTCCTGTCCGTGCGCAGGCAGATCACCCTGTTTACGTAATTACTTGTGCGGCTGGTACACCGTTTGGCACTTGCTTTTGTCCGTTAAACAGCACAGCTTGGAGGTCGCTCCCTATCAGTCCAAACAGAGCTCCTTCCTTCTTTGTGGCCGCACCGTACTCTGCTATAGAGCTGGATGGTGATTTATGTAACTGATCCCCTGACGGTGGACATGTCGATTTTGCTGTTACAACAGGGGACATTTCCCCAGGGGATGGGCCCGGAAGCCCCCCTGGGCCTGCCTGGCCAAGTTATGCCCCTCCCTGGGCTGCCCCGCCCGTCCCCCCTACCCCGTCCCCTCTCTGAGCCACTCCACGTTCAGATGCACCCACCCTTGTTCCACTCCAGTGCCCAGTGGCCCAGTCACCTCAATCTCAAGTGCTTTCTGGACCTTCCTCCTGTTTTGACGCCCATCTCCTATCCTCGTCTTCGATTAGGGCACGCTTCCCATGCGTCCTCAGAGGACCCTTCCCCGAACCAACATCTCCTCTGCGTCCCTAGACAAGGGACAGGGGCCCTCTGCACCTTGTATGTCCCTTGGCCAGAACAACAACTCCTTTTGCTGGGTCCGGTGTTTAGGTGTCTGCACCCCTGTCCTGTGAGCATCTCCTACTCCCCCAGTGTAGGGCCTCGGCCTCGCTGCTTCTCTGCAGGCCCTAGTGGAAGGAGCACACTGGAGAGGGGGCAGGGAGGGCCCTGTTCTCGGGGGAGGACTGAAATACGCCAAACACACCAGAGGGTCCCAGGCAGGATGGGGGAGCTGGAGTGGGGTTCAGAACCTAGAGGGAGGCAGGATCCCAGCTGGCTACTAGGAAGGAAGGGGACCCCGGAGGGGAGGATGAGGGGTATGGCAGGCAGTGAGGATGAGGAGGCTGAAAGCAGGAAGTGAAGGACACACGGGGGAACCCCCCCCAGCTTGGAGGCCTCCAAGGGGCAGAGTCCTGAGGGGTGGGGCCCAAGAATGCGGCGTGGGCACCAGGCTCCTGAGCCTCAGCTGACCCTGCCTCACTGGATACAGGCCGTGGCTTGGAACTTGGTGGAACTTGGTCGAGGGCTTGAGTTCTGCTATTCGAAGGCCCGAGGCCTGTCCTTGTGTGAGGCGGGCAGGTGGCAGCTTCCCCTAAGTACCTCAGTTTGCCTGTTTGCGGGCCTCGTGACCCCTCTGGTTTGGAGTGGTGACCCAAGCCTTGCAGCCTGGTGCCCACTTACTGTCCGCACTGAGCGTGTTCAGTACCACCCTGCCCTGTCAGGTTGGGGTGCTCTGCAGGGCTCCCCCCCACTGCTCTCCTAGAGCCCGGTGCCAGGGAGCCTGGCCTGGAGACCCGTGCGCAGGACCCGGAATGCTGCAGGGTGGGAAGGCCCCGATGCAGGGCATCCTGAGTTGTCCTACTTGGGAATCATCGGGGAACTTAAAAGATATTCCTGGTGCCAGGGCCTACACCGGACCTAGTGAGGTAGAATCCCTGGGGCTGGGGCTGGGGTTGGGGTTTTGAAGCTCTCCAGGGGATCCCCTGTGCAGCTAAGTTGACAGCTTCTGCTCCACGGGGTGGGGGGTGGGGGTGGATGATGGCCACACTGCTGAGAAGTGGCAATCGGGCCTTTCTTCCTTTGCAGTGGCCCGCCATGGGCCAGCCTGCTGGGCCTGGACGTTGCCCGGTGACTGCCATCTGGCTTGGTCTGGGTCCCTAAGATGGGCCTGGGTAGGTCTGACTCCAGGCCCACGCCCCCCTCTCTCCCTCTCTCCTGGTCCTGCAGGAGGACGACACCTTTGTCCGCTGCGTGTCGGTCCTCGGCAACCTGGCCGACCAGCTCTACTACCCCTGTGAGCACATCGCCTGGGCTGCTGATGCCCAGATCCTCCGCGTGGACTCTGCCCGGTGGTGGACATTGAGCACAGCCTTCTGGGGCCTATCCCTGCTCCTGGGCATTGCCAGGTACGTAGCCTTAATGCCCGCCAGCAGGCCCTAAGGGGCGCCTCCCTAGACCCGCAGCTCTACCAGACTCCTCCAAACCCAGTGGCTTGAAATGGCACACGCCGACTGTCTCACGGCTCTGAGGTCTGAAGTCCAGTGTGGACTCACTGCGCTAAAACTCCAGGCGGGGGCAGGGCTCGCGGGGGGAAAAGCCATTCCTGCCTTTTCCAGCTTCTAGAGACCACTGCAGTCCTTGGCCCGTGGTCCCTCCCCTCCGTCTTCAGAGCACAGCCCGTTTCCCTGGGCACATCTCCAACTCCGACCTTGCTGCCTCCCCCTCATGAGGGCCCTGTGAGGACCCCACGTCCTCCCCCATCTCGAGACCCTTACCTCAGTCCCATCGGCAAAGTCCTTTGTGCCACGTAAGGGAGCATGCTCACAGGGCCTGGGGATGAGGACGTGGATATCTTTGGAGGGCATGATGGTGCGCACTGGCCCCAGGAAGCGGAAGGAACTCCAGGCTGGGGACCGAAGTAGCTGGAGGGGGATGCCTTTCCCCAGGTCTGTGCGTGTGTGCGTAGTCGTCGGCAAATGTCCCCAGGGAGAACAGGAGTTTCCTCACTGGCTCTGTGCTTCTGAAACCCATACTGTTTCTAGAACTTTCAAATAATGGTTTCCTTCCGAACATTTCCCTCTCTGTAAATGCGCTGAGCGCATTTGTTCCGAGCTCCCTGCCCAGAAAGCACGCTCCACCGACTAGGCCGGCTAGGCGCCCCGGTTCCATTACTTTTTAAAAATAGACTTTTATTTTTAGAATTTTAGCTTCACAGCACAGTTGAACCAAAAGTAAAGAGGGTTTCCATAGATTCCCCACCCGCCCCACAGCCCCTCCATTATCAAACTCCCCCAGCAGTTGATGAATCCACGTCGACAAGTCACGGGCACCCCAAGTCCGTGGTTTACATCAGGATTCACTCTGTGTTGCACGTCCTGGGGGCTTGGACAGGTGTGTAATGAGTCATTCCCACTGTTACAGCATCACAGAGTGGTGGCATTGTCCTCAAATCGTCTGTGCTCTGCCTGTTCATGTTTAGAGCTTATACTTTTTCCATCGTGTCTCTCTATTTGGTGTGAGCAAGCGTGAGGGTCCCGACCTGGTGTCCGTAGGACCCCAAGATACCTGAGAGTCACCAGGGAGTTTGCTGAAATGCAGATGCCCAGATCCCGACAGGTTTGGATTCTGCTAGTCTGGGAACCCGGGGCGCAGGAATCGGCGTGTTGCCCCGGTCTTCCAGGTAGTCTGATGCAGACCCACTTACCTCACTGCAGGTGCTGACTTGTGTCCCCATGCTCTCCGGGGACAGGTCACCTGGCCAGGGACACATGCCTGGCTCCAGCATCAGAAGCACTAGATGCTTCCAGATCTTGTGTGGACAGTGCAGGCAGGTCAGGGTCCGAATTAGGAGTCCCCAGGAGCTTCCGAGGCCCAGGCTGGTCTGGTGCTCTGGGAGGGCGCAGGGCGCTGGAGTTACCTGTGGCCGTCGGGGGTGGGGGGCGGCAGCCTCCCCTTGGGCTGGCGATAGGGAGCTAACCCCTGCGCCCCCACCCTGCTTTGCTTGCCTGCTGCAGGTCCTTGAGGATGGTCCTGACGCTGAGGCGGAGGCTGAGGGGCCCTGTGGGGGCCTTCACCAGGTACGACCCCAGGGCTTTGCCCGGGAGAAAGGCTGACTTCCTCCCGCAAGCTGGGGACGCTGCTGGGTTTCCCTAGCCGGAGAGGTGCTGTGAGCTGCCACGTTTCCAGCCTCACGCCTGTGCGGGCCTGTGCGGGGGCCTTACAGCAGCTCCGGGGGCTGGCTCAGATGGGGAAACCGAGGCTGGCTTGAGGCCCCGACCGCCCGCCCACCCCCGCAGCTCCCTGCCTGTCTCCAGGGCCCAGAGGACTGAGGTGTGGGTTTGAGACTTCCCACACCCGTCTGTGCCCTGTTCATGCTGTGGGCTCCCTCGGAGGGGGGTGTGACGGGGACACAGCCCCACCAGTTCTCCTCACTCGCTCTGCTGTCACCTCTTCCTGCCCGTTGGGGTGAGCCTGGGTGTGCCTGGGTCTTCCCCAGCGGCTTCTCTTTGCTCCCACAGCCGGCTGCCCCGGAGCAAGAGGAGGGCCGTGGAGGCCCAGGTCCGGTCGGAGGTGCTGACCCTCCTGAGCAACGTGGCCGATCTGGCCAACGCCGTGCACTGGCTGCCCCCGGGTGTCCTGTGGGCCGGCCGCTTCCCCCCGTGGCTCGTGGGCCTCCTCGGGACCATCTCCTCCCTCCTCAGCGTGTACCAGGCTGGCCGGGCCGAGGCCACCACCCCGTGACGTGGCCGGAACCCCACCGGAGCGCCCCTTCCCGCAAAGCAGAAATCACTCGGGCGGGGGCTGGGTCTGTAATTGAGCGACTCAATGCCAGGTGTAGGGACGTGTAATCCAGAGAACGCACGGGGCCGCCTCGGGCACGGGCCCACGGTGGGCCAGGATGTGGGCAGGGGTGCGGCCCCCTGGGGGCCGAGGGCCAGGGCCTTTCCAACTAGGCCGGGGCTCCGTGGGGGCTCCTCTCAGGGCCAGAGTAGGGGTCGCCGGGCCTCACGTGCAGAGAAGGCTGCATTCCAGTAAAGGCGAGCGGGGGAGCCAGGACGGCGTGCGCCACGCGGGCCTCAGGAAAGTCGAGATGGTGATGGATTAAATAGGGTGTTGGTGCCGGGCCCAGTGTGAGAGCTTATTTCTAAATCACTGGCCCCCAGCCCCTCCCACCTGCAGGCCTCCCGCTCACACGCCCTGTTCCTTCCCGGCAGCAGCGGTGGCGGCGGCCCCGTGCATTTTGAGGGGGGGTGCAGGTGCTGCCTGGGAACCACACCTCCCCAGCCCGCCTTCTGGAACGTGCTGGCCCTGAGCAGCCTTCAGCCAAGGCGAGCAGCTCTCCGCGCCTCCGTCTCGGGCACAGGGGCCACGTCTGTGTCTTGTCCCCCCGGGCAGCTCCAGGGTGCTTACTGTGGCCGAAGCCTTTCACACTCCGCCACAGCTTGGGCCCGGGGCTGGTCTGAGTGTCTAACGGGCTCCAGGCTGCGCTCGTCTCCCACGTCATGGGGATCATGGCGGGATGGGATGTCTCAGGCTGCCCCGTGAGAGGCCCCCGCAGATGGTGGCCAGCCCACGTCTGCCCGTCTTGACGTGGCCTCGGATCCCCCACCTCTGGGTCCTAGCCAGAAAGCGGAGGGCATCAGGCTGTCCCTTACGTCCCGCAAGCACCGGAAAGAGCCAACAAAAACGGCAGTTTGCAGCCCCCGAGGCTTCATGTGACACCCCCCCGCCTCTTGTCCCACAGGGAAGCTATGTGGTGGGAAAAGCTGGGATGCGGGGCCCCTCAGGGTTAACACGGGGTGCAGAAGACCCCCCACCTGGCCCTGGCTGGAGCACCCTGCGCCACCCATCCCTCTGGACGAGGGGAGGGGCCAGGCTGGGTCAGCCTCCCCCTCCCCTTTCGCAAAGGGGGGACGTGCTCCCCTTGGCCCTTAGCAGAGGCCCCCTTCCCAGCACTCAGGGCACCGGGGGGCTGGGGTGGGGGTCACAGCACTACCTGCTTACCTGCCTGGACACTCGGGGAGTTCATACCTGTAAGGCACTTGGAGCACTGTGCTTGTGGGGAAGCCACAGGAACACCCGCATGCGTAACCTGTCTGGTCACAGGTCCCTCGGCAGGCTGGTGTCCCCGTGGGCCTGGGCGGAGCCAGATGCCAGGGCTGGGGCTGTGCTGGGACACACCGGTGGGCAGACGAGAAGCCCCACCTGTAGCGTGGCCACACCCCCTGCCCAGTGCCCTTCCCCGCCTGGCAACTTCAGCCTCTTAGGTGGGGGCAGAGCCAGCCAGTTCCTGGGAGCGGGGCCTGAAAGCGTTCTCCCAGCACCCAGGGAGCACCTGCCGTAGCAAACTCAGCTCCTTTGGGGAGCAGGGAGGCAGATGGGCCTTGGGGATGGCCCTACTCGGGGCAGTGGCTCCTTGCCTAGGAGGCTGGCATCCCAAGAGCACAGGGACAGGCCTAAATGGAAGGGCACCCCGCCAGAGCGGAGAGGACTTGGCCGCATCCCCACACCTCAGCCTCGTCTGGAGGGCTGCTTCTCCCGGGGGCCCCCAGGCGTCCCCACCGCCTCGGACTCCGAATGTCTGCATGCGGTCATCGTCCGGAGCTTCCTGAGGGGAGTTTGTGGGGCCCTGGGCATGGGTGGGAGGGGCGCCCCGCCCAGTGACGTGAGCCACCCTTAGAGCGCTGACGTTTGGGCCGAGGATCCTAAAACAAAACCCCAAACCCCCAAACGAACACTCCTGTCGGCTCATCTTCGATACTTTTATTGCTGGAATCAGGTCTTAAGTTTTAAGGTGGTTCTGAAAGACCCCACAGTGAGGAAATGTTGCAATCATCGTAAAAATAATTGTCGGCTGGACTAAGATTATGGTCACAATTAATGAAGACGTGCACAGGTTCCACGGAAATAAGAGGATCTGCTCAACCACCAACCGTACAAATAAAATCGGGCTCTCCGGGAGTGACCTTGCCCGGACAAGAGACGGACCTACGATGACACTGCCCCGCTGTGTGGCCCCGTGGTGGGACACCCCAGTTCCCTGCCACATGGCCGAGCGGCGGTTCCTTCGACTTGTCACCGGCTGAGGAATCGTGGCGTCTCGGAGGGTCAGACCAGAGCCGGTGGACAGGGGTGTGTGGCGGTGGAATCACCCAGCATGAGAGCCCAGAGATGTTCGCTTCACAACAGGACAGCAACTTAAAGTCAACTTTGCTAAAGTGCTCGGAGATGTCTCAGTACGAAAACGCAAACACTGATCACAGACATGGCACAGAGGAGCTCGGACGCGTCGCAGGACCGAGAGAGGACGCTTCTCCTGGCTCCCCAAGGATGCGCGGATGCTGCAGGCCCCAAGCACGAAGTGGAGGCCGGGGGAGAGAAAGGAGCAGGCAGAGGTTCTCAGAGAGGCCGGGCTCGGCACACCACTCACTGTGCCTGGGAGAGGTTCGGAACTGGTCAGCTGGGGCCCCAGTCCTCCCACGAGCACTTTGGGAGGGATGGGGCTCTGGGCTCAGTGGGGGAGCCCGGGGACCAAAGGCCGGAGTATCCCCATTCCCCCACCCTGCACCCAGGCTTGAGTTCCTCCACAGCTGAAGTGTGCATCTGACCCACTGGCCAGCCCCAGAGCGCTCCTGGACATCCAGCACGATCCCCAGCATCTAGAGCTGTGCAGTGGGATGGGTGGCCCTTGTCCTCCAGGGGAGCTGACAACAGGCTAGCTCAGCTCACTGGACACGAGGCACCTGGAGCCCCCTGCCCATCTGAGGTCTCCAGGCCCTAGGTGACCCCTCTAGCATTTCTCCCTCGTCCACGAGGACATGGCGCCCCACCGCTCCATTCCTTGTACCAGCACCTGCCTGAGGGTGAGGGACACCTGCCCTGGGGCCTTCCTCCCTGCAGCCGCAGGAAATCCCGCCCATCTCATGGGGGCTGGGACCCTCGGGCGAGCTGCCCTGGCTAACGCTGTCGATTGGGCTTCTCCGGACAGGCTGAGCGCTCGGAGAACGGCTGGGGCCCTCGAACCCCACAGAAGCCACCACGCTGAGGTGCCTTTGGAAGGCACCAAGTTTGGCAACAGCAGGTTTTAAAAACCTCTGTCAAATTAAAGTGAGTTATGGTCCGTCCCTTTCAGAACCTACAGAACCTGTCACCTGTGCCACTGGCCGTCCTCTTCATACGCCCTGCCCTGTGGCCTTCTGTCCCCGGCTGGGCTGTGTCCCCCCCCCCCAATCTGCACTCACGCCCTGGCCTTGAAGTTCACCACGAACACAGGTAGGTCTCTGCTTCGGAAGCGGATCCTGTGGACGCCACCTAGCCCCAGGGCCAGCCCCTGCTCCTCAGCCTGGGGTCCGGCCTGTCC
Source organism: Mirounga angustirostris (assembly GCF_029215605.1). Taxonomy (NCBI): domain Eukaryota; kingdom Metazoa; phylum Chordata; class Mammalia; order Carnivora; family Phocidae; genus Mirounga; species Mirounga angustirostris. Next base: position 209,856,769 of record NW_026991709.1, on the reverse strand, counting down.
TCAGGCATCTTGCGGAGCCACCACTGTCTGTCACTACCTTGGAAAAGTGGCGTGGAGTCGCTCGCTCTCCCTCCCCAGCGGGTGCTACGACTGCACACAGTTCCTTGGGTTAGCTCTGGTTCAACCTTCGATTAAAAACTTTCCTTTTTGTGTTAAAAAAAAAAAAAGGTTTAGAAAGTTACCCAGGCACCACTGCTAATCCTACAGGAAGAGGCTCAAGGCGACGGGCCAGCCCTGGCCCTGACCCTGACCCTGACCCCGACCCTGGCCCCAGCCAGCAGCCATTGGTGGTGCTTTGCTCGGGGAGAGGAGAGGGACTGGGCTGTTCCCCGGAGAGCAGGACAGGGAGGGGTCTGCACCTCGAGCCACACCCCCTCTAGAAGAAGATGACGTCTTCCTTGCTGCTGTCTTCCTTGTCGCCCGGCGTGGTGGGCAGTGGCAAGGGGGAGGGGGGCACGGGGGCGCCCCCGGGCTTGAGGGAGAAGCACTCGGGGGGGACGTCAGCTGGGGCCGGGCAGCAGGGGTCTGGAAGAGAGGGAGTGGGCTGGTTGTCAGCAGCCGCCAGGCACCGCGGTGGCCCTGCTGTCCCGGGGGGGGGGGGCGGGCTCACCCGTGGGGGACACGGAGCTGTGGCTGCTGAGCAGGACGGGGCTCAGCGAGCGGCGGTTCCGGGCGCTGTTCTCGTCCTTGCCCACAAGCTTGCTGAGGAGCAGCTGCTGCTTAAGGTCGAAGGAGGCTGAGGGAGGGAGGGAGGGCACAGCCTGGGCTGTCTGGCCTCGCTCTGGGCACATGAGCAGCCCCCCGTTTGGGCCAGGGACACACCCACCAGACATTCAGCCCCAGAGACAGTGACACCCGACTTGAGGGCCCTTGGAGTAACTCAGCCTCTGGACGAGAGAGCGACCCCCTGACCCCGGAGCCCAGCAGTCCTGGCACACAGGCCCTGTTCCTCAGGGAACATTCCAGGGCTGGCTCCCCTTGGCCAGAGCCTGCACGCTGGCAGCACCCGCGGGAGTCCCTGGGCTTCCTCTACTGGAGGAAGGACCTCTCACTGCAGGGTGCGCTATGCAAGGGCCTCAGTGTCCCCTCTGTGGGATGAGGACACGGTAGAGACCTGGGCACGAGAATCGTCCCTGGGTGGGGGCTCAGTGGGGAGCATTAGCACCCGTTGCCTTGATGTCCCCAAGGGACCCAGGCTCCTCTTTCTGAACTGCCGAGATGTTCTGTCGGCCCCGGTCCCTGTTTGAGGGCCGAGGTGGGAAAAAGACACGGGGTCTGATGTTCTAATTTTCCTTCTTGGGATGAGACCTCCATGTGGGGCGGGGACGGGCCTCTGGAACGTAGCCAGGTGTCGCCAGGTGTGCCCTCCAGAGGATGGCCCTGGGGTCCCACTTTGGTTTGTCCACAAGAAGCCGCTTTGGTCTCACAAAGAGCCCACGACTGGACCTGCAAGTCCAGGGCCGTAGGGACCGGGCAAGCGCCCGCCCCAGCTCCGGCCCGTCCCTGGGGCTCACCTGAGCTGTCCCAGCGCTGGGAGCCCCTGCTCTTGCTGCCCTTGTCCTTGGCGCCCTTGGTGGAGGCGGCCAGCTTGGTGGGGATCTGCTGCTGCACAGCTGCCTGCCTCTGGATCTGGTTGGTGGCGCTCAGCAGCTGGATGGGCACATCGCTCTTGGCCGGCCGGCTCTCGGCGGGGGCGCTGTCCCGGCGAGCCATCTCGGGGCGCTCTGGGAACTCGGGCCCCGGGCCGGCCAGCGGCGTGCTCACCCGGGCTCCTGGCGCTTTGGCGAGCGCGGCGGGCCTTTCCGGCCCCTCCCCGTTGAAGCTGGGAGTGTGGCTTAGCGGCTGGGCCTGGAAGGGCAGCAGAGGATGCATCCCGAAGCTGTTCCTGCGGGGGGGGGCGGGGAGCGCACCCCCCCCACGGGCCCCTCCAAGCCACTGGCCTCAGATCTGCACGGTGCACCCCCGACCCCCGCCGGCCTCGCCCGCTTGCCCGCCCTCCTCTGGGTCCACGGGTGACCTGAGCTCCTAGCCGGGAGGTTGTGCTTGCACACGCACCCCCACGGTGACGCTGGGGCGCGCGCGCCCTCCCCGGCCCCCGCCCACCTCGGCCGGCGAGTCGGGCGGCAGCGCGCCGGGCGCCGTGTTCTGCTTCCGGAGGCGCCGCTGCTGCTCCAGCTGCTCGCGCTCCCGCTCCACGGCGCGCTGGGCCTCCCGCAGCCGCGCCAGGTCGTGCTGGTAGGCGCGCCGCTGCTGCTCCAGCTGCTCGCGCTCCTGGCTCAGCCGCTCCTGCAGCTGCAGCGACTCGTTCTGGCACCGCTGCAGCCGGGCCGAGGCCAGGGCCAGCTCGTGCTGCTGGCGCTCCCGCTCGCGCTCCCAGCGCTGCTGCTCCCCGCGCAGGCGGCCCTGCTGCTTCTGCACGGCGGCCAGCTCCTCGCGCTGCTTCTCGAAGTTGCGCTGGCGCTCCTGCTCCAGCAGCAGGTTCCCGCGCGTGGACTGCAGCCGCAGCTGCTTCTCGTGCTCCTGGATGGAGGCCCTCTGCATCTCCACGTAGCTGTCCTGCTGGGCGATGACCGCCTGCGGCGGCGGCGGCCCGGCTGCTCTTAGGACGAGGCCCGCCTCTCCCCAGGCCCGACCTCAAGCAGGGGCGGGAGAAGGGCATGGTCGCGGCCCGCCCTCCCCCCGGAAGCCCCCCCCCCCCGCCCCGCACCTGGAGGCTGAGGAGCAGCTGCGACAGGGTCTGGATCCGCTGGACAAGCTGCGGAGAGGGAGAGAGACGCTGGCTCCCTGCGCGAAGCCGCGTGCGCTGTGCATGCCCGCCCCTGGGGAGACGGCCGAGCCCCGGGCCTACCTCCAGCTCCAGGGCCGCGGGCAGCCGGCGGCCGGACTCCGCCCCCGGTACCGCCACCTGCGGAGAGCACGGGGTCAAACACAGACAACTAAGGACCTGCTTACTGTTGGCCAGACCCCCGAGTCTCGGTGTCTGGAAAAGGAGCGCACAGGGCGGCCTTCCTGGAGGCGGAGGGCAGCTGTTGCGGGCTCACGTGGGGCGGCTCGGGGGCCAGGCGCGCCGGGCCACAGCTCCCGGGGGTGAAGCCTGTGCGCGGGCTCAGGGGAGCCCGTGGGAGGCGGAGGTGAGCCCGACCCGCAGCCTGACCCCGCTCTGGCCCCGACGCCTGGTAAGCGTAGGCCTCCGGAGTCCGAGGGGCGGGAGCAGCCAAGTGCATCAGCAGGACAGACGTGCAGACTCAGTGCCCACGATCCCCGCAGCGCCCCTCGGCTGCTGATGCGGCCACAGCTCCCGCCCTGGGCCTGTTCCCCCCCCACCCCCCTCCTGGGCACCTCGTACCATTCCCAGGAGGTGCAGGAGGGAACATGGAGGTTCGCCTGCCCGCAGGTTCACCTGAGCTGAGATTCCTTCCCGGTACAACGGATGGCACTGGTCACTACACGTCCTGAGACGGCAAAACTAGACAACCCCAAACACAGAGCTGTCCACACGTGTGAACGCTAACTTAAAGGGCTTGGGCGGACTCTGTGCTTGGCTCGAGAATATCCCAAGGAAGCAACGTACTGCGGGTGGGGCGTCCTCAGAGGCCCCTGGGGTGTTGCTGGGCTTCGAGTCTGGGCTGCTCACCGGGCCTTGCCAGTCTTGGGAGCCGGGGTTGCTGCTGCAGGCCTTCTTCAAACTGCCATCTGAAAAGCCCAATCCAGGCGCATGAGGACGCCGCAGGTCCCACAGGGGTCCGGGCCAGGCCCCCCGCCCCCCAGACCCAGGTAGGAAATTGTGGCCGGGCTGCCACGCGGTATTTGAGACGCAGAGACCGGCAGGAGAGGGAAAGGCTGCCTGGGTGCTGCTGTCGGAGCACGACTGACAACACCCTGAAGGTTCCAGAACCTGACTAGAGGGTTCATACTCGTTGGGGGGAAGCAGCAGCAGAGATGTCCAGCAGCAAATGCCTCGGCTCTGCTGCTGGGAACGTTCCAAGGACCCGCACCACCTCTTGCTGCTGATCTTCCGGAGGGGCCCCGAGAAGCCCCAGGTGGACGCGGCACCACTCACTCTTGCCGGGGATGCTCACAGTGTCGTAGCCCCCAAAAGTCTCTGCCCTGCGGGGCAGGCCCGCGGAGCCTCCCCCGTCTTCCGCCTGGCCGTTGGCGCTGCCCAGCTGCCTGCAGATCAGGGTGTGGATGTCCTCAACTGTGGAAGGAGGTAGGAGGCACCGAGTCACGCCGTGGAGCCAGGCTGTGGGTGTCAGAGCGTGGCGGGGCCTGGGCACTCAGGCCCGAGAAGCCTGCAGGGCGTCGGTCATGGTCGTCGAATCCCCCGGCATGGGACTTGAGCCCCCTGACCCGTGCGTTCCCTAACTTCCGGTACTACAACCAGGACACGCCAACCCTTGTCTGCAGGACAGGGTGGACCACGGGGGCAGCGTGTGGGAGTGGATGCAGATGCCCTGGTCCTCGTGAACAATGCGGGCGTGTGCTTGTGTGTCGGCCGTCATACAGACGGTCTCTGGGGGCAGGGCAGGTCACACAAAACGCTCTAGGACAAACGGGCTTTGGCCAAGTGAGGAGGTGGGGAGAAGAACATTCCAGGCTGAGGCACAGGATACGAGAGGGTCCTCAGGGGGCCAAGAACAATGGCCACTGAAGAAATGCGAGGAAGCAGAAGGTCAGTGTGGCTGGAGGAAACAAGACTGAGCAGACGCAGAGTCCACAAGGGACCCCTCTGGTCTCCGTTCCCCTCACACTGAAGGAAAGGTCTGGAGGGCAGTAGCTGTCTCTCCCGTCTGCCATTGCAAGAGCGGGGCCAGCTGTCCTGCTGGACCCAACGAGCCCGGGCTGCCCGGCCTGCCACACATGGAGGGCGGGCCGTGCACTAGCCAGCGCCCTCCTGTGGCCACTGCGCTCAGAAGCCTCTTCCCGCCTAGACAGGGGGGCAGCCCACCGGGGTTGGGGGGGGCCTGGTGGGTCTAGGAGCCGTCTGAAGTGACCCACCACATGTGGACGTGTGCCTATTTCTGGGGACATCATCGGGGACCCACTTCTCAGAAAGGAGAACCTCCTGAGTGTGGGGAACCCGTCTTGGTGGACTTCAGATCCCAGGGGCCTAAGGTGGTGCTGCCCGGCATGTAGCGGGTTGACAGGGAGAAGGGGCTGCGAGTCTGCCGGGGGTGTCAAAGGACCTTCTGGCTCTAGCCGATGCCGGGGGTGGGGGTGTCAGTGCTGATCCCAGGAGGAGGGACCCCCCCGCAGAACTGTGGGGTGGCAGTGGGCCAGCGCCCAGCGAGGGCCCCCAGGCGTGGCTCCTTACTCTCACTCATGGCCGACTTGAGGATCAGCTCCCCCTGCATGGTCTCGGGGGGATCCCCTCCTCGGAAGAGGAGTCGCGACTGAGGGACATCTTCGAGCCCGCTCATCTCCGCCATCTCCAGGTAGATCTGCTGCTTCTCGCCAAGGCTCTGTGCAATCTGCTGGTCCTTCATGTTCAGTCGCTCTGCAAAGCCCCAGGAGGTGGGGGTTGGCCTTCCGGGGTCATCTTCCCTGGGGATCCGGCTCCCACCCGCAGACCACCCTGAGTCCAGCATCCCGCAGGGCAGGTGAGGGCACGGCCCTGTCTTCTGATCGTTTGCCCTGATTATAAAACCCAAACACCGTGGGGTGTGCGCGAGGACCAGAACAGGCCGGGTTATTAGTGTGGACCTAAGCGAGACTCTTACAAGACTTCGTTTTCTTCTCCTGAGACTCTTCCTTCAGGCATTTAGGCCACACTCCTTACAGGTCTCTGGGTTTTATGCTTTTTGTTGTTGTTGCTGCTGCGACAGCAACTTTCTCACCAGTGGCCGCCCAAGTATATACATCACGTTCGGCGGGACTACTGGGTGCCCTCACTGGTTCCAGTAGTTTTCTAGTTGATTCTATTAGATTTTTTAGGCAAATAATCATGTCACATGCAAAACGCACTTCTGTCCCTTCCCTTCCAGTCACGGTCTTACTCCCGTTTCTCCCCTTGTCACCCTGGAGGAAGCTGCAGGGTGCAGGGAATATGGCGGGAGGGGCTGGCCCGGCCTGGCTCCGGATTTTGGTGAGCGTCCCTGATGGTCCAGTGTGAAGGATGAGGCCAGCTTTTCATCCAAGATGGGAAAGACTATCTCCATAGAGAAAGTATCTATTTCTAACAGTAAGAATCCTGTCAGGATGAGTGATGAATAGACACTGTTGCCCCCTCGGAGACATATCTATGCAGGGCATGTGTTTTATTACCACCGGGCAGAAATAAAGAGTCTGAATGAACACTGCTTTAGCACTGTGCTTCCGGGGTCAGTGGGAGGTCCCTCCCACCCCCTTTCTTTTGGACATTTCTATTAATGAATAACCTCAAACACACCTCTCCCCACAAAGAGAAATAAAATAAAATATATACTACCTAATTTTATGTCCTTATGGCCTAAATGCTCCCTAATTGAAAATGAAATGACTCAGTTAGTGAGAGGCAAGAGGGAGGCTGATTGAGACCACAGAGTCCCCGGGACTGTTCTTGCTGATGACCTCACTGGATTCTCACAGGCATCTCTTAAACCGGGGAGGGGAACGGATAAGCCCAGGGGGTGCATCTTACAATGGAACAGTATTCGGCCTTAAAAGGGAAGCAAATCAACACACACTACAATGTGGCTGAACCTTGAACCATCCGGCTCAGTGAAATCAGCCAGACACAAGAGGAGAAACACGGCAAGACTCCATTTATACAAGATCCCCAGAACTGGCAAATTCATAGAAACCGAAAGATGAACAGAGGTTACGAGGGGCTGAGGGAGGAAGGAACCGGGAGTGACAGCTAACGGGGATGGGGTTTCTTTCTGGGCGCAAGTTGCACAGTCTTGTGATACAGACGACAAGCCACCGAATGGTGCACTTTACGTGGCTGAATAGTATTGTGTCCGAATTACAGCTAAATAAAGTAGTTAAAAACATTAAAACAGGGAGGAGGAAGCTGAGGTCCACAGCCAAAAAGCCAGGGCTGGTCTGGGTCTGCCAGGCTCTGGAGGGAGACTGTGGGGTCCTGTGCTATCCAAGTCCCCTTGGGGTTTTTACGTTTGTGACCTTGGACACCTACGGTGAGCTCCTTCCCGCACAGGGACCGAGGGAGGTGGCAGGGTGTGTGGCAAAGCCAGAGCGTCTGGAAACGGCTCAGGGGCCCCGAGCGCCGCTATCTCAGGACAAAGCGTAACCACAAAGGCTCCGCAGGGCTGCAGGACGTGACATGGGCCACAGCGAAACGCCTGGTTGCTCGGGTGGAGCTTTGCTCCGTGGCCAACCCCAATGGGACAGGACAGAAATGTCGCTGGCGGTCTCCCAGGGCCTTCTCACCATACGGGGGACACGCTGTGGGCACGGAGGTCCAGACAGACTCCCCTTACCTTGGAAGTCCCTCAGCCTCAGGGCGCGGGCCTCGAACACCTTCTTCTCCTCTTCGGCCTCGCTGAAGGGCCCCTCCTCCTCGTCCGGACAGCTGCAGGGAGAGGGGGCAGGTGGGCAACAACGCTTCACGGGCAGGTGGCCTCGGCGATGAGCACTGAGAGCTCTGTTGGCAGAAGCCACTGCTCAGAGCGTCTCGTCCTGTGGGCAACTGAGCTTGTTAATGGCGCGGGAGAAACACGAGGGGGAAGAGGAAGGCAGCCATGGGCATTTATCCTGTCCTCAGGTGTCCACACGTCACCAGCCGTAGATTCCATGCCTGGCCACCATGTGGGGGAGGAGACTGAGGACAGCTCATTTCCTGGGGACCTGCAGGACTGAAACTGAGCATCGAGCAGGTTCAGGAGGCTTCCAGGCATAGAGAGAGGGAGCATCAGGCTGGCTGGGGTCCCCAGGGGTCCCGTGGCCTGAGGAAGGAGGGCAGGACACCATAGCCTCCTCCAACAGGTCCGGCCCCCGGGTCAGGTGTCACTCACTATCCCACTAGTACAGAAGCGTAGAACAGCCTGGCCCCACACCCACTGACTAGCAACATCTGGGCCTTTTTAGCACCTGACAGGGTTGAGCTGTTGCCGGAAGGAGCCAAAATGGGGCCACGTGTTCCCTTTAGCTGAGGATGGACAAGGCACGAAGGCGGAATGAGGGAGAGGAAGAGCAGAGGGATCTCCTGCCTACCTGTGACCTCCAGCACTCTCTCGGGTACTTGAAGGTCACAGCTGCTTTGCCCACTGTCAAAGCCAAGGGCAAAACAGCTGGGGGGAGAGAACGCCCACATGGGCCCTTCTCACCTCTCAACGGCCCTTCTGATGTGGGCCATCCAAGTGTTCCTCTCCTCTTTGGAGCTGGTGTAGATCTCGTACATCTCAGGCCCTTGCAGGGAGGCGCTGATCAGAAACATGGCTTTCTCCTCGTTGGCCACCTCCCTCACAATGAGCTTTTGTAACAAGATGACCGGGCGCTTCGAGTCCTGTGTGGGCAGAAGGTGAGGTGGGGGGAGGACCCCTTCCACCCTGCTGCATCTGAGCAGGTATGGAACCGAGAGTCTGAGGGGAAGGGGGTGGTGGGGGACACGTGTGCCCCCTTTGTTCTCAAATAATTCAGAGCAGAGATATTTGCCATCTGGGGGGGAAAAAGACCCTTTTGTGATTATTTAGAGATGGGCCTTCACAGAGGTGATTAAAGTAAAATGAAGTCATTAGGGTGGGCCCAGTCCAGTATGACTGGTGTCCTACTCAGGAGAGGAGGCAGGACAAGGAGTCAGCTGGGGCCCCCGAGACCCTGAGCCCCGAGAGAGGAAGAGCCACAGAAACGTAAAGGCTGAGACTGGACAGGATGTTAGCACGAGCCCCTGAAGCCTCCCCAGGCAACCAGACAGGACCCCCCGGTCTCAGAAAATTTGACTCCTGCCTTGCCAGAACCTTCTGGGCCCCGGGCGGCAAGCCCCTAAGGGTCCCTAAGGCAGGCAGGACCCTTCGTCTGAAGAGACAGGACACCTACCACAGAGGCAAAGACGTATTTTTGATCCTTTTCTTGTAGCAGCAAGAGCACGTCGGTTAGCAGGACAGCAAGGACATCTAAGGAGAAAGCACAGAAGGAAATGTCTCATGAGGTCGCAGGGACACACGGGTCCTGCCAGGCAGACATAGATGCATCCCGGGGAGGCTTCGGCCCCAGGGGAGGGGTCCTGGTCACCCAGCGCAGTGCCGTGAGGCTCCTCTGGGAGCCTGAGGGTTTCCGTCTACCTATTTTCTCTTTTTTTTTTAAAGATTTTATTTATTTGACACAGAGACAGAGACAGCGAGAGCAGGAACACAAGCAGGGGGAGTGGGAGAGAGAGAAACAGGCTTCCCGCCGAGCAGGGAGCCCGATGCGGGGCTCGATCCCAGGACCCTGGGATCATGACCTGAGCCAAAGGCAGACGCTTAACGACTGAGCCACCCAGGCGCCCAAAAGATGCTGATGTTAACGGACAGGTGAGGATGTTTCCAGAAGCTCATGAAATGAGCCAGGAAACTCAGGGTTGAGTCCCGAGTGCTCTCTGGTCTGGAAGTACACTGTGGATTTTGGAGGTGGGGCTCGAAGGACACCCCGAGCAGTGAGGGGGATGCTCGGGGACACTGAGGTCAGCGGTCCGGGTGGTGCGTCTACCCACACGGGGGCCCTTCAGTGGCTGCTTGTTTGGTATCCCGGGGCCTCTGACAAACCTGGGGTGTCCCGATGCCTGGGGTTTCTGCTCAGGAGTCAAGGGCTCAGTGTGATCTAGTGGCCCTCCTGGGGGGTGCCACAGCGCCTCAAAGCTCGAGAAAGAGGGTGCTGTCTCATCCTTCCCACGCTCCTGCCTGCCTGTCTCATTCTGACTCGGCGTGCGAAGCCCCTTCGGCCCCGGCGCAGCCAGGCCTGCACCCGCTCATGCAGAATGGTGCCGCTGATCCGGGAGGGTCCCCCCCGAGCCGAGGCGAGGGACAGGCCTTTACCTTTCAGGCGCCCCGACGTGGTCTTCCAGCACAGCGTGCCCTCCAGGTGGAGCCGCCGCTGCAGCATGTCCTCCTTGCGGAAGGTCAGCCCGTTCTTGAGCTTGCTGGAGGACTTCAAGTCCATCTTCCCCGCGATCTCCCGGAGGCGCTGGCCCTTCTCGGACTCGCTGACCTTGGCATCCACTTGGGAGATGATGTCCTTGATGAGGTTCAGGGCCTGGGTCAGGTCTCTGTAGTCCTCGGTGCCAGCTGCCACACACAGCAGACTTAGTGCTTCCCTTCGCCCCTTCCAGCAACCCAGTGCAAGCGGACACGCGCCGGGGCCCGGAGGGCTGTTCCCTGAAGCCACTGCGCAGAGGGCCCTCAAGAATCCACCTTCCAACTCGGATCTCCGGAGACGTAAACGCTTCTCCAAATGAAATGCGGCAGCCCGGCCTTTGGTTTTTGCCAAGACAGAGCTTCCACTGAACGCAATGAGAGCCCTGCACAGCCCTGCTCTCCATAAAACACTCCCTCCTCCTCCCAGGGCCCGAATCTCCTGGAGGTGGTGGAGGTATGGTCAGGTGTGGTCAGGCCCTGGCCTCTGAGAACTCTAGGCTGGGCTGTGTGCCCTGTTTCCTCCACCCTCCAGGTTCCAGGCACGTGGCATAAAGGCCATCTCTGTGTCTGGATCAACATTAATGTACTCCCCCGATAATGACCCAGGGCCTTCTTTGGCCCTGCCTGCGGGGTAATAGTGGGCAAGTAAGACCTGGCACCCCATCTTTCTTGGGTCGGAGACCCCAGCACTTAGCACGAACCCAGACAACCAGGGACGGAGCACAGAGGGGCGCTTATCCAATCCACTGCTAAAACGGGGCAGAAAGAGACCGCCCCTCAAAGCAGCAACCAACGGGCAGGGCAGCGAGGAAAGCTACTTTTTTTTTTTTTTAAAGGTTTTATTTATTTATTTGACAGAGAAAGACACAGCGATAGAGGGAACATAAGCAGGCGGAGTGGGAGAGGGAGAAGCGGGCTTCCCGCCAAGCAGGGAGCCCGATGCGGGGCTCGATCCCAGGACCCTGGGATCGTGACCTGAGCCGAAGGCAGACGCTTAGCGACTGAGCCACCCAGGCGCCCTGAGGAAAGCTACTTTACCTTCTGTGTTCTGAATAATGCGCTCCACCAGCACAGGATACTTGGTTATGCGCTGAGTGACCAGAAGGATACACTCCTGCACGCCAAGCCGCCTCACGATGGAGAAGTTGCCGATTTTCTATGACATGGAAAACAAAATGCCCTGTTGGCATCTTAGCTTGTGCCAACCCAGCTGGAGGCTTCTCCCTTTCTCAGCTCAGCAGGACCTTTTCTTTTCAAAAAAAATATTTTTTTTTTATTAAGATTTTTTATTTATTTGCGAGAGAGAGAATGAGAGGGAGGAGGGTCAGAGGGAGAAGCAGACTCCCCGCTGAGCAGGGAGCCCGATGCGGGACTCGATCCCGGGACTCCAGGATCATGACCTGAGCCGAAGGCAGTCGCTTAACCAACTGAGCCACCCAAGCGCCCAGCAGGACCTTTTCAAGCGTTCAGTGGAAGTAGGGCCTTGCCTGCTGTATGTAGAAAGGCCACAGAAGTAAAGGCAGCCCCCCCGCCCCAAGTAAAACCCATTAAGAAGAAACCAGAACCAGCCAGGGAGGTGGGAGGGAATCACCTGGAGAGCTGTGTATCGCGGCTGTGTGCACATCCCCCTCCACCCCGCATATCCACACACGAAAACCCTGACTGACGCTGTCAGAACCCTCTGGAACTACACTGAGCCTGTGCCCGAGTCAGCCCCCTGCTGGCTCCCGATGCACACCTCTGGCTCAGGACCCAGAAGGCCGTCATCCAAAGCCATTTCTCTGCAGGGCGGAGAGCGGTTTCCGGTACCCTCCAGAGCATTCCACACATTCCGCTTCCCTGCTCCCCCTGCACCCACACACTCCAGGAATGCCAACAATTGTGAGAGCCACTTCTGAGCAGGACTGGCAGAGCACTGCGGGGTTTGCGAGCTTCCAGGGCCAACCCCGGAGCGACCCTCTCCCTTTTATGTCTATCCACTGCAATGGTAAGGGAGCAGAATTTGGAAACCTGTCCTTCGTAACTCTGGACCGTTAGTTATTGGCTATCGCTTCAAATTAAAGTCCCCGGGGACCAAGCAGCGCTGACAGGGCGGCTGCAGGACTCACGCCGACAACCAAGTGGCCTTGACCCAGGTATGCTTTCGAGGATGCCGGAGGCAGGGCCTTGCCCAACCTGGTGGACTCAGGCTGGATGCTACGTTTTCGGGTCTGGGCTTTGAGCACCTGCACACTGTTAGGCAGAAGGCAGGTGGGGGTTATTTCGCAGGCCCGGGGGAATGGGGGGGGCAAGTGGGGACCGGAGTGGGAAGGAGGCGAGGGAGGGGCAGATGCCAGGGCAGGTGGCCCCGTGAAACGACACTGTGTCCCCTCGGCAGTCTGAGGAATGAGAGCCAGCAGGCTCCACGCTAGGGCCTGCTGGTGCAGCCGAGAACGAAGGTGTGTTTTGCTTTGTTCTACATCTGGACTTCCCTGATGTGTTCTGAACAGGTTCGTGGTGGGAGAAGGAAACAAAAACCTGAAAATCGCTGTTTTATAACAGGTACCTTATAATCTTAAGCTCTCCAGAGCCTATAGTCCTGTGGAAAACAGCTTCCAGCAAAGAGGATACATGTTTTAATTAAGAAAATTTCTTTCTTTCTTTTTTTTTTACCTTGATCAGGCTTTGAAATTTCTTGTTTTGCTGCAGCAGCAACTTGTAATGACTGACGGCCTCATTGTGGCCACTGCAAAAGACACCGTACTTTTCTTTCATTCTGTCCCCATTTTCGCCGGAGAACTGCAGAAAGACAACAGGGATGTTAGTGGAAAGGAGCAGGGGAACCGCCAGGGAGTGCGCTCGTCTGGCTCAGCTGACTCTGCTAAAACACGTCTCCAATAAACCTGTGCCTCCGCTTTCTTAGAATCTGACAAGCACTCAGGCAGGGAAATGCTTCAGTTCCGGGCGGGGGCGGCGCTCTCGTCACGAGGTACAAGAAGGAAGACAAGAAAACTTTCTAATGGGCTTTAGCTGTAAAACTTCCTGCAGTCCAAGAAGGAGAACGTTTATGCTGAAGAATGTTAGAAATATTTAACAGCTGGGCCCCTGGGTGGCTCAGTTGGTGAAGCGTCTGCCTTCGGCTCAGGTCATGATCCCAGAGTCCTGGGATCGAGCCCCGCATCGGGCTCCCTGCTCGGCGGGAAGTCTGCTTCTCCCTCTCCCTCTGCCCCTCCCCGATAGGACGCTCTCTCTCTCTCTCTCTCGCTCTCTCGCTCGCTCAAATAAATAAATAAAATCTTAAAAAAAAAAAGCAAAAGGGGCATTCTTTTAATTAACTCTAATGAGCTGACTCTGGATGCCTGGAGCGCTCTGAGGTCAGACAAGGGGTTCTGGGCCCCCTCTGTCAACCTTGGCCTAGGCTCGGACTTCGACTGACTCAGAAGTCAATTCAGGGCTGGCACCCTTTACCACAGGCCTGCTTCGAACAGCCAAAAACACGGAGGTCGAACCAGAAAAACAAAAACAAGGGGCCCAGCCGAGCAACCAAAGAGCAGCCCAGAGCGCGACGGTGGCGAGTGTCTGCGCAGGTGTGTTCGGCACTTAGGCCTCTGTATTTCCGAAAGGCCGGGGGCCGCGGTCCGCTAGAGGCTCTCGATAAACAGAGGCCATGTTCTTTTCACGCCTGCATGGAACAGAGACGAGGCAGGGGCTCCCCCAGGCCCAGTGGCCGTGCTGGCACGCCCACCTGCTGCACCAGGAGGTCCCCGATTTTCTGGATGACGTAATTGCGGGCACTGCCCTCCTCCAGGGACTCCTGGCGGCGCTCCTTCAGCCGAGACAGGAAGTGGCTGTGCATGTCGAGCAGCTCGTCCACACACGGGAAGAGGCGGCCGATGGCCTTGCTGCTGAACTGAAGCTCATCCTGCAGGGCCCTGGAGTAGACCTTCAGCATGATCTTGAGAGTCCGGACGTGGTGCACCTCCGTCTGCACCAGCTCTGCGGGGACACGGACCGAAGGACTGACCCGCTTCGCCCCTCCAGCGGCCCACGACGGCACGCGTGCGAACCGCCTGCCCACCGGGCGCCTGGCTGGCTTCTCCCAGCTCCCCACCGAGGCCCTTCCCCTGGTGGTCTTACTGCCTGGGGGGCGGGCCTCCCATCCCCCCGGGGCCCCAGTGTAAGGGAGCAGCAAGGGCTGGAGTGACTCAGGCTGTGTCCTGGGACCTCCCATCCACAAGAGGATTTCAGGCCTGAAGACATTTCGAGGCTGTTTTAAGCAGGAAGATTGTTCTGGTGAACACCACTCCTTGGGATGTGAAACTCACACGCCTGTGCAGGCCAGTGACCAGACCCGGACTATAACCGATGAAAAAGCAGAGTTCAAGTGAAGAATTTAATTCTCTGGTAAAAGGCAGGGACAGATCAGGTTTCGTGTTGGAGTGTAGCTGTTGTTCAAATCAAGGCCTGGAAGCGGCTAGAGACCAGACACAGGTCAGCAGAGCCAGGCCTGGGGCCACCAGCCATGGGGGCCGGACGTGGCCTGTGTTTGCCCAGAGGGTGAGACAACCTGGCAAAGGGCTGCCCGGATGGAAGCATCCAGCCCGGTCGTCTCCATCCCTCCCTGCAGGATCTCTGCCCTGGGCCCGGAGCCCTGAGGCAAAGCATCCATAGGGTTCTCCTTCTGCCCACACCCCAATCTACTCCGGCCTGGGCAGAAAGCTCAGAGTGTGAAACGTGGAGGGACGCAGGGGTCAGTGGACCCCAGTGGAAAGTGAAGACACTGATATGCCAGAACCTTCTCACGGAGCACCGATGAGGGACAGAAAATATCTCCTGGGGCGACAACACTGTCAGTCTTGGGGAATGATTCCCACGGAGAGAGAATCATAAGAACAAGTAAGGGCTTTCGGGAGAGAAAGGCCTCAGATTCCAGTGAGGGTGTCTTGGGCCTTTGTCATCCTGCTTATGGGGGTCCAGAGGCCTGGAGGGACATACGTGGGGCCCGCAACATGGCACCTGGCCCGGGGATGGGCTCTGTGTCCGAAAGCTATGGTTTGCACAGTGACTTGTAACCTCCCATCTGAGGAGAATGGCTGCCCACGGCCAGGGCGTCCACCCTGGAGCCAGTGCTTTGTCATATGCCCCCCAAGTCCCCTAGTCACAGCCACCCCAGACCTGTCTGTGGTCACCACGGATGGCTGGGATGGGCCCAGGATAGTCTTCTCTCTCGGGGTCACCAGCAGGGTCAGGATGAGTCAGGACTGGGCGTTCAGCCACACTCGTCCTCAGGGACAGGTTCTCACAAAGCCCTCCCAGGCCACCTCTTCCCTCACTGGGAAGGCAGGGCTGCCCTGCGGAGCAGGTGGAGTGGGCCCCATAGTCTCAGCGGGGAGCCTGAGGTCTCAGTGGAGCCCAGACTCCTAGGTGCAACCAATCAGAACAAAGGCAGAAAAGAAGCAAGTGGAAGGTCAGTGTGACGGCACAGAACTTCTTACCATAGAGCACATCCTGCCTCTTTACCACCTCTTTCTTTTGTTTCTTTGCGTATGCCGCGTCCACGGAAAGGCTCCAGGACTCAGCCTCGAAATCGCGGGCGTCCGCCTCGATCTCACTCCTCAGCGAGGCTGTGCAGGGGTCTGAGGGGGGAGTAAGAGGTCGCTGCTCAGGGCCGGAGCCTCGCTGGCTCTGGGCCGCCCCAGCCAGCGTCCCATGGACACACGGACGTGGGTCCCAGCCCTTCCCAGTGTGGGTGGAGACCGAGGGACATCCGTGAAAGAATCGAGGGGACTGTACCTTCTACAAAAATGGGCTCGGCATTCGAAGACGTAAGTGAGAGAGAGTCATCAGCTGCCTGCTTAAATTTTAAAAATACAGAGTCGGCTTCATCCATCTCTCCTGTGACTGGTCTAAATAAGAATCATAAAAACAATTATTCTAAAAAATTGAGTTAAACACACACACACATATTCCATGAAAGCAAGTCTATCTGAGAACTTTCTGGATTTCAATATAAACTTTATCACAGATCATTTGTAAAAATTAGGAGACTATCTGTCCACATCACATCAGGACTTCCTCCATCATAACTAACTTCAATCCAACATCCAGGCACGTTCTAAGGGTGTGTTAAATTGTATGCTTCCTTTAACGGCCACCAGAGCCCACTGGAGCCCCTGGACTACTTTCTACCAAGAGTTGGGTGGACACAGCCACACTCAGTCGAGGGTGGAGGGAGAGCCCTTTCTTAGTGGAAGAAGATAATCAGCCCCTTTCCCCACCAGCCCGTAGAAGGACCACCACAAGGACATTCGTTAGCGTTAGGTTTTCCACCCGAACACTGCTGAGTAGAGGATTACGGGAACCACCTCCAAGTCCTTAGAGGACAAGGGTAAGCCATAAATAACGGGATGCTACCTCCATGGCAACCTCAGTGGGACTTCTAGCATCATCTCCAGCACAGACAGGAACCCTGTCCAAGGGCCCTTCGAGAGTATAAAACAAACTGGCTCCCAACGGCCAAGTACGCCCAGAACACACGGGGTTTCAATAAAGAAGAGGATCGAATCTCCGAAGCAAGTGTTAATAGGAATTTCATGGTGTGGCTGGGGGCCAACGAGCAGGTTCACACGGACCTGAGGGTCTCCCTTCGGAGAGCCACATCCTGCTCCCTCCCTCCCTCCCTCCACGGGCACCTGGCGCAGGGCCAGGACCCCACTTACCCAAGCTGCGTCCCCGTTCCCGCCGGGCTGGGTGCTGGCTGCGGACCCCCCTTCTGTGAGACCATCATGCCGACATTCCTGGACAGGGCTGGGCTGCCATCAGACAAGAGGGTGGCCCTCGGGTGTTCCTTCAGGGACGCTGCGACAGAGGCAAACACAGAGTTGGTGCTGAGAAAGTGGGCAGGGTAGCGGAGGTGGCCTGTCCGAAAGCCCCGTTCCGACTGTGGCCGCAGCACGGACAGGATCTTGGAGGTCAGCAGCTCGTTATCTAGAAAGACATTCTCGCTCCATTTCCGAGGAAAAGAGCTGCAGAAAGACAGCTCGGGGTGGCCGCGGAGCGTGCTGTCTCTGTCACCGCTTTTGGAATGCGTGTTCCCCATGTTCACGATCGCGGCTCCGAGACCCAGCGCGCTGCGAGGCCGGGCCGTGCCGTTTTTATACCTCCGTGTGATCCTTCTAGAAATGTAAAGCTGCGTCTTCTCCTACTGTATTGGCTGAGACAGCGGGTCTGGAGGGCAGGAAATTGGTCCCCACTGTGACCATTTAGTTGGAAATCGCACAGTATCTTCTTCTTTGGTAAAATAACAACAACAACAAAAAATCCCGACACCCCTTCCATCTTGGCAGGGGGTAAAAAAGCAGAGAGGAGTTTAGATTCACTGTCAATAATCTAAGATCACTAAATAGGGAGCTCTGTGCTTGGTGTGGCTCATGTCGACATCTCTCCCTCTCTCTCTCACACACACACGACTGTAATTAACCTGAGATCAGATGTCAGGATGACTCTGAGACCCAGAGACCACAGGGCATGATGTACGGCCACATACGCCCCTGATCCTAAGTACACTAATAGAATCTGAGCACCACAGTGGACAAGAGGGGCTGATCCTATTTTATACAAGGATTGTAAGCCAACCTAAAACACATCGGGGGCTCCAGAGGGTTCTTCGCACTCCTCCGCTCATTAAGGTAGGAACTGAGATAGTGGGACGCGTGTATGCTCTGATCACCTTTCCCTCTGATGGAAAGATGAAACTCAGAAAGCCAAACTGTCACCCTCTCCAATTTGACAAATCCAGTCTGGTTGGGACGCTCTGCCTGGCTCGCTCATTCTCAGGGTGAAAACCACACTCGAAAGCGCTCCTCCAGGCAAGGATAACCAGCAGCGTTAGGACGAGATCTGTCCACTAGCCTTTCCGACCTGGCTCCTGGGTCCCCAGTGCACCCACCCATTTCTGTCACACAGGTAAAGCAGTGGGGACTGTGGTTCTCTGCAGCATGCAGACCATCACCTTTGGGGGCGGGGGTAAGGAACCAGCACTTGAGGAAAATGAATGTACTTCTCTCAAGAGCTTTTCTGGGGAGTGGGATTCAACATTCTGAGAGGTTTTTTTTTTTTTTTAAAGATCTTATTTATTTATTTGAGAGAGAGAGAAAGAGCACAAGCGGGGGCGTGGCAGGCAGAGGGAGAGGGAGAAGCAGGCTCCCCCTCGGAGCAGGGAGCAGCAGGGCTCGATCCCAGGACCCTGGATCATGACCTGAGCCGAAGGCAGACGCTTCACCGACTGAGCCACCCCCAGTCGGGGCCTCCCGACTTCTCGTGAATCTTAAACGATTTCAAAATAAAAAGCTGCAGCTGATTCTCAGTATTCACTGTCACGATGGTCCGTAAAGTTGCAGTGGATACTGAAATTAGCCAGTGCCGCATCACTGCTCCTAGCGGAGACCCAAAGTTGTGCTTCTGGGAGCTTCTGCCTACACTTCCATCAACCCATCCATACATAACCTTGTTTAATGTGTGTTTCTCTCGAAAGACACCTTATTTAATATATACTACTGATCTATTACCATTGAACTCATGGTCACTAGGACTACAACACAGGCCTGAATGGAGCGTATCTAACACGTGGCTCTTCTCTGTCCGAGGCTTCACAGCCTTCTTGCACGTAGTAATGCCACACGGCCCTTCAGCACAATGCTTGGGGGCCACTTCAAGCAGCCCAATCACCCACGGAGAGCACAAAAATGTGAAGAACATGGCATTAACCACACTGCAAACAGGACACTTGTCTACAGTACGAGCTGGAACAAGAAGGCAGGGTGTGACCTTGTCTGGCCTCAGCTGGCAACATGCATGTCGGGTGACTCATATTTTTCACTGCACATGCCTGCACAGGACCGTGACGGCCCCACGGGTGTGGATCTGGGGTCACAGATAAATTTTAGTGAGTAGGTACGCTTGCAAATACGGAATCCGCGAATAAAGGAGGACTCACTGTACAAGAAAGGTGTCAAGTGAGAAATTATCATGATGTTTTAGAACGCCCTTGTTTGCTCAAATACCTAAGATATTTCTTTAGAGCACTGATAGTCTTTGCATTGCTTTATGAATTACACACATATGCCCCAAAAGGATCCGAGCTGGGGGGGCTTCTTACAGGTAAACATAATGCCGTTCATTTGGCAGCCGTATGGCCTCCTGGGAGAAATCGTTTTTTTTCCCTGGAGGGTCTAGCCACCACCGCTCCTCTCAAACTACTTAAGACTTTTTAAATAAGGGGTGGACAATCACTAATCGAGTCTTTCTGTAACTTGTACACAAGTTGGTGGCTCTGGCACAGACCAGCCGTTTCAACCATGTCTTTCTATTCTCTATTTTTGATGATCTGACATCTGGGCCCTTGCTGACCCAGGAAAGCCTGCCCCTCCCAGGGCTGGCGGATTCCTAGAGCTCAGGAAGGACTCACTTGCAAGAGCACCTTTCACATGCAAACCCGCCAATCCAGAGCCCACACTCCGAACCCCTCCTCTGTGGGGCTCTCGCACTCAGGGCCACCGTCCCCTTGCCCTGACTACCCCCGGGGCAGGTGCCGGGCATTAGGGACAGCCCCTACGCCCCAGAGCCCACTGAGATTTTTCAAACTAGCCAGTCCTCAGCCTGTTTACTCTGCCCCACCCGTTCCTCGCCGCAGAAACCACAGCAAAGGCTCTTGCCCACGTTTTCCCATCATGCCCTCTGGCTCCTGACTGACCCCAGGGCCTGCCCCTGTGGCCCTCCGTGGCGTGCCCTGCCTCCCACTCCGAGAGGACTGTGAGTACAAACTTTTCCTCTCCTGGCAGTCATATGCATACCGGCACGGTTTACCATACCTGGCTAAAGCAAATCCTGGATACCCTCAAACACCAGGCACCCAGGGGCCTAGAAGTCTGCCTGCCAGGGCTGGGAGCTCGACCATCTTCCGGGGGCAATTTTCCTACATCTAGACACAGGGAAATCATGGGACGGCTGGTGGGAAGGCACAATGGCATAGCACTCTGGAAAACTGGTGGGTCTTCAAACGGTTAAGCAGAGTCACCCTCCGCTCCCGTGGTTCCACTCCTGGGAATATGCCCAAGAGAAGCGATAAGGTATCGTCACACAAATACCTGCACATACCTGCTCCCAGTAGCATAATTCACAACAGCCCAACATGGAAATGACCCCAGACGTCTGCCAACCGAAGGACAGAGAAACACAATTGTGGTCTGTTCATACAACGGACTATTATTCGGCCATAAGAGGAAGGAAGCCCTGATTCAGGCTATCATGTGGACGAACCTAGAAAATATGCTGCGTGGCAGAGGGCCGACACAAAAGACCATAGACTGTAGGAGCCCGCCTCTAGGAAATGGGTGCAGCAGGTGAATCCAAGGAGACAGGAGGTAGTCGTGTAGGACTGGGGGGGAGGAGAATGGGGGGTGATGGCTAATGGGTAGAAGGTTTCTCTTGGGGGTGCCAGGGCCCATCGTGGGGACTGTGGCTCTACGAAAAGCCAATGCATGGCACACTTAACTGGGGAGATCATACAGTATGTGAGTCCCAGCTCAGTAAAGTTATCAAACAAATGAATAAACCCCATGAGGCAGAGCCATCTTTCTGCAGGAGCAGAACCCAGCGTGAGCCGGTCCTCTGCCCTTGGCTCTCAGAGCGACAGGAATATGTACTCATCCTGCTATCATGTTTTCTGAAAGCCGGCAGCCATGGGACAGATGGGCAGTGGCGCGGTGCTGGGATCCGGGCCACGGCGCGGGGTTCGGCACGTGGCCGCCTAGCGCCGTCTGCACCCCCACGAAAAGTGGCTTCAGAGCCTAATTAGCACCGTCTGCCCACTGCTGAGAAGGGGCATCGATCGGCGTGCACCGGGCCTGCCGCAGAGACTATCTGCCACAGAGCCACTTCTGCAAGGGGACCCAGGGAAGAGGCAGGGAAAAAAAATAAGAAGCAAGCAGAGAAAAAAATGGAAAAAAGTTCTTTGCCCGAGGGGGGAAAAATACACGCTGTTCTTGGGGCGCCTGGGTGGCTCAGTCTGTTAAGCGTCTGCCTTAGGCTCAGGTCATGATCCCAGGGTCCTGGGATCGAGCCCCACATTGGGCTCCCTGCTCCGCGGGGAGCCTGCTTCTCCCTCTCCCTCTGCCTGCCTCTCTGTCTACTTGTTCTCTCTCTCTCTCTCTGTCAAATAAATAAATAAAATCTTAAAAAAAAAAAATACACGCTGTTCTCAGCAACACAGACAGCCGCCTGTTCTCATGACGATTATTCTTGAAAACCTATTTTGTCTTGGTGTCTTGAAGAGTGGTCTCTGTGGGCACTAAGGACGACTAAGCCTGAGTGACAGGTATCAGGATCCCACTTACATATCCCGGGGATATCGTGGGCTCGGTTCCAGACCCACCGCAATAAAGTGGGTCACAGGAATTTTCTGGTTTGCCAGTGCCTGTAAAAGTTATGTTCACACTATGCTGTAGGCTATTAAGTGTGCAACAGCATTATGTCCAAAAAGACAGTATCCATCCCTTAATTAAAAAACACATTTAAAAAAAGATTTTTATTTTTAAGTAATCTCCATACCCAACGTGGGGCTCAAACTCACAACTCCGAGATCAAGAGTCACATGCTCCACTGACTGAGCCAGCCAGGCGCCCTCAAAAACACTTTATTGTTAAAAAAATATATTTAAATTTATGTATTTATTTGAGAGAGAGAGAGTGCATGAGCGGGAGGGGCAGGGGGATGGGGAGAATCTGAAGGAGATTCTGTGCTAAGCACCAAGCCCAACATGAGGCTCAATCTCATGACCCTGAGATCAAAACCTGAGCCGAAACTAGGAGTCGGCTGCCCAACTGACTGTGCTACCCAGGCGCCCCTTAAAGAAACACTTTATTGTTGGGGCGCCTGGGTGGCTCAGTTGGTTAAGCATCTGACTCTTGATTTTTGCCCAGGTCATGATTTCCAGTCATGGGATCAAGCCCTACATTAGGCTCCGCGCTCAGCAGAGTCTGCTTGGGATTTCTTTCTCTTCCTACTCCTCTGCCCCTTCCCCTGCTCATGCTCGCGCGCTCTCTCTCAAATAAATAAATAAAATCTTAAAAAAAAAAAAAAAAGGCAACAAACCCACACACTTTATTGTTAAAAAGGCTAACCATCACCTGAGCTTTCAGAGTCGTAATCACAGATCACAGATCACCATGACAAACAGAGTAAAGAAAACGTTTAAAATAGTGTGAGAATTACCAAAATGTGACAGAGACACAAAGTGAAGAAAAATGGCTTGGTCAGACTTGCTTGCTGATGCCGGCTTGCCACAAATCTTCAATTTGTAAAAAACACGTTATCTGCAAAGTGCAATAAAATGAGATATTCCCATACTTTACTAGAACATCAGACCCCACACTGCGAAGCTCAGGTTCAGAGGGGCTAATTTCCAGCATAGTTATACTCCCAGCATGACCCCGGTCTTTCATAGGTCCTTTAGGCTACAGACTTTTCCCGGATACACAAGCACAACCCATTAGCTCTGGTAGGAATCATAAGGGCTCACAAGGAAAATTCATTAACGAGAGACTTCATAGCTACAGGCCTGTTGAAAGTCCTTTTTCAAGGCAGCCCAACATGACATATCCAGTGAGCATCTTAATTGGCTTTAAACTGTCCTTTATAATCTAGAAGCACATTTGTTTCTAAAAATATCGACTTTGCAGCAAGAATTTTATATTTTCAATGGCAGATTCCTCCAGCTGCTCAATGGGAAAGCAACTGGAAACATCGGCAGCTGGGCCCTGGCACAGAAGTCCCCCCCCACCGCCATTTTCTGCAAAAGGCCACACAAAGGGACCAGCCAAGTGGCAGCTTTAGGTGGGAATGGCCTTCCCCAGCTGCACAGCAGTTTTAAAATAACTGCTACTTTCTCATATATACTGAGGTCCTGTGTCCCCGTCCCTGCCCCCATTCTTTGTCTCAGTGAAGACTTTTCTTTCAGGCGGAGATGGCCGCCTGTCTCTGGAGAGTTCTAGCAAGCACGCGCTTCAGGCAAGTGTTCGAGAGACAATTAAGAGAATCTGAGACAAAATGAAGTTTTCAGTTCACAGTTCCTGGCTTTCCAGCCACCTGAGAATAGACTAAATCGATGCCAAGACAACTCATTGATTTCTCTGCCCTGCTTCATTTTGACGTTACACAAGCAAGATGGTATAAAGATGAATAAAACTATAGAAGACAAAGAGACACAACACAACAAAAAACCTTAACCCCGTGCCTCAGGGGACAAAGGGGAAAAAAAAAAGCATCTTGGGGCTTAGAAGGTATGTGTGAGCCAGAAAGAATACTCTTCCTAAACCTGGTATTACCCAATAAAAATCATTCACGACCCTTCTACTCCCAAATTATGTCAAACCCAGCAAACGCCATAAAAAAAAAAAAGTGCTTATCTTCTTGACTATGTGTGCAGAAAACTTAAAAATCACAAAAAAGGCATAAAAGTAGAAATAATCCATAATGCCACCACCCACAGTTAATTGCCCCTGGTATAAATGGTTTTGTAAGTTGAGAAATAATGTTTAATAGTGAGTGATCTTAAGATCTGGGTTCAAAAAATCCCTTCCATACAGCAAAAGAATAATGTTAATAGCACACACGTATCTTTTGCATGAATACCATGCAGGAAATGTGGGTCATGCCGCGAGTGATATACTTGTGAATTACAATACTACAAAATATTCTGTATTACTATTCTGTGGATAATTTTGGAAATTAGAAATAGAGAGGACAATAATGCCTATGTGCCTGGGGATAAAAATGACCCGCAACCTGAACTTCATGTTTTTCACAAACAGAAACTCAAAGTGGACCAGACTGAAATGAAAAATTTAACACTATAAAATGTTTCACAGGAAACAAAGGATACAACCTTCAGGAACTAAGGCTTGGTTCATGAAGGGTTCTTTGGTAGGACACTGAAAGTCTGATCCACAAAAGACAAAAAAAAAAAAAAAAAAACCAAAACCCTAACAACAAAAACCCTCTAAATTGACTTCATCATAATTGGAAACTTTTGCTCATTAAAAGGATGGAGGCAGAGGGGGGCGGGGATATCTGTAAGGCGCCCATCTGACAAAGGATTAGCACGTAGAATATATAACAAGCTCTGAAAACTCCATAGTAAAAACACAAACAACCCATTTAGAAAATCAGCCAAAGAGATGAAGACGTATTTCCCCAGAGGAAATACACAGATGGTAAAAAAGCGCAGGAGAAGGTGCTCCACTCACGAACCACGAGAGAAATGCAAATAAAGCCGCCACGAGACAGGACAACCAGCAGGGCTAAGATGAGAAAGAGAGACCTCTCTAAAGCCGGGGAGCGGGGAGGGTGTGGGGAAGCTGGATCGCTCACACATTTGATGGCCGGGAGGGAAAACAGTGGGGCAGTTTGCAGAGAAAATTCGGAAACGGCACCCCTGGGTATTCATTTCAGAGGAACACAAAACATATGGCCAGACAGAAACCTGTATGTGACCATCTGTGGCAGCTTTATTCAGGAATAGCCCCAAACTGTGGTCCATCTAGACCACGGAATCCTACTCTGCCATGAAAAGGAAATTTTTTTTAATTTTTTTGCTGGATTTGCCAAAACTTTATTGAGATGTTTGTGTCTATGCTCATGAAGAGTTAGTCTGTACTTTTCTCATTATTGATTGATTACAGGGTAATGCTGGCCTAATAAAATAACTCTTGCCATGAAGAGTAGCTTTGGGGAGCGCCTGGGTGGCTCAGTCGGTTAAGTGTCTGCCTTCAGCTCAGGTCATGATCTCAGGGTCCTGGGATCGAGTCCCGCATCGGGCTCCATGCTCAGTGGGGAGTCTGCTTCTCCCTCTTCCTCTGCTCCTGCCCCTTGCTAGTGCTCTGTCAAATAAATAAAATCGACCACCATTAGTGTGAACTCAAAACCTTTTTTCACTGATTTTCAGTGAACTTGATTGGGAAGATTTGCAAATCCGACATAGCCAGGAGTTTCTGGATTTATAAACTGAGTTGGTTGTTGCTTAGACATCTTCAGTGAAGTTTTCTTGATCGCCGACGAGCCGAGGAACGGGCGCCTACCGACCAGGAAATTTTTTTTTGAAGATTTTATTTATGAGAGAGAGAGCAAGCAGGAGCAGGGGAAGGGGGAGGGGAAGAAGCAGACTCCCCGCTGAGCAGGGAGCCTGATGTGCGACTCGATCCCAAGACCCTGGGATCATGACCTGAGCCGAAGGCAGACGCTTAACCAACTGAGCCACCCAGGCGCCCCAGGAAAAGGAATTTTTTTTGTGTGTGTGTTAACCAGCATTAGTTTTATTTTTCTTATATATATGTTAAAAGATTTCAAAAATATATGATCAATTCTTTGAAATAGTGGCTATATTTTATCATTTTTTCCCTTTGTGACTATATAAATGTGGATGAAAATAGAAAATCCCATCATTAACATAAGAATAAAAAATAAAATAAAAATAAAAGAAAAAACAAAAAACAACAAAAAAAGAAAATCCCATCATTATGATATTTGCTACAATAACCATAAAGTACCCTGATTTTGCTACTGTTCTATTACCAAAAAATATATCATTGTTCTTCTAGAGTCACATTTTCTGATTTGGATGGCTGACTTCTTTTGTCAAGAATATCTGTCATTAACAGTAAGTCATAGAACTAGAAAAATAAAATGATACCCTACTTATTTCATAAAAATTTTATCTACTTCTCTTCTGATATTTCTCTTTGAAGTCAGAACTTCCTATGCTTATAAGTGCTAGCTTCTTTTCTGGCTTTCGCAAACTGGTTATGAATGCTTTCATTTAGACGAGATGACTTATGCCTATATGATTAATAGCTCAAAAATTTTAGTATGTTGTTAAATTCTTTTTTTTAAATTTTATTTTTTATTTATTTTATTTTTTTATTCTTATGTTAATCCCCATACATTACATCATTAGTTTTAGATGAAGTGTTCCATGATTCATTGTTTGTGCATAACACCCAGTGTTCCATGCAGAATGTGCCCTCCTCAATACCCACCACCAGGCTAACCCATCCTCCCACCCCCCTCCCCAGGAAAAGGAATTTTTGATAACATGCAACAACCCGGGTGAACCTCCCGGGCACCAGTCCTGAGAGAAAAAAGCCAATCTCAAAAGGACACTGGATGATTTCATTTATGTCACATCCTTGAAATGACTGAGTTCCAGAGATGGAAAGGGATTAGTGGCTGCCGGGGTTGGCGATGATGGAGTGGATGTGCGGGGGTTGATCTTCACAGTGGTGGAACAGCCCTGGACCTTGGTAACAGAGGTGGTCATGAGAATCTTCATGGGTGATCAAACGGCACAGAACTAGACGCACTCACTGTCCCGATGCAATTTTCTGTTTTGATATCCTATATAGTCACTCAGAAAGGAATCACTGGGGAAGCTGGGTGAAGGGTACATGTGACCTTTGCAATTTACTGTGAGTCCATAATGATTTCAAAATGAAAAGTCTGACATAAACAAAAGCACCACCACCATCAACAACAAAAAAACTAGAAAGAACACTCATGACCAAGGTCTTGGTCAGCATGGGCTGCCATAACATAGTACCACAGACTGGGGGGCTTGAACAACAGACATCAATTTCTCACAATTCTGGAGGCTGGGAAGTCCAAGATCAAGGTGCAGGTAGCCTTGGTCCTGGGGGAAGGCTCTCTCTCTGGCTTGCAGCCAGCCAGCCCAGGTCTCCCTGTGTGCTCAACGGGTGGAGAGAGAGCGAGAGCAAGCTCTCTGGGTCTCCTCTTACAAGGGCACTAAACCTCATCATGGGTGCCCCACCCTCATGACCTCATCTAAACCTAATTACTTCCCAAAGGCTCTACCTCCAAATACCATCACACTGGGGGCTAGGGCTTCAACATGGGCATCTGGGGGGAACACAGTTCAGCCCATAGCTCCCAACAATGAATAAAACCATGTTTCCTAACAATGTTTGTCCCCTTGAGGTACCTCACATCAGTGGAATCACACATTACGTGTCTTTCTGTGCCTGGCTTATTTCACTTAGCATGACGTTTTCAAGGTTCATCCATGTTATGGACTAAATGTATTTGTGTCTCCCCAAAACTTGCATGTTGGGGCCCTAACCCCCAGAGTGGCTGTCTTTCCAGATGGGGTCTCCAAGGAAGTCATTAAATTAAATGAGAACATCAGGTGTGGCCCTGATCTGATAGGATCGGTGTCCTTAACCTAAAGGAGACACCAGAAGGACGCCTGGGTGGCTCAGTCGGCTAAGCGCCTGCCTTCGGCTCAGGTCATGATCTCAGGGTCTTGGGACTGAGCCCCACGTCGGGCTCCCCACTCAGTGGGGAGTCTGCTTCTCTCTCTCTCTCTCAAATAAAGACACCAGAGAGCCCAGATGCCTCCCTCCTCCCACCCCACCTCCCACCCCACCTTTCTGCATAAAGAGGGCTCTCAGCAGAAACCAAATTTGCTGGCACCTTGAATTTGAACAGCCGGCTGCCAGAATTGTGAGAAATAAATTTCTGTTCTTTATATATCCCTAGGACTTTCATGGGGAAGGGTCAGAGAAATGTGCTTAGAGGGGCAGGAAGGAAGGTAAAAGGAGAGAGGAACGCATAGCTAACCTTAGTTTCTTAGTGCTTGGTACAGAGCAGCTGCTGAACGCAAAACTGCACAAATTAAAGTCGCCAGATCTGAAGTTCACCTCAGCCAGGAAGACAGTTCGAGATGAGCCTGTCTGAGCCTCTATGTGGCAACTCTGGGGAGCCAGGGAGGGGACAGAAGTGACAGAAGGCAGCAGGAGGGCAAAGTGATTGTGGTTCGTGAAAGGAGAAAGGAAATTCATCTTAAAAACTCAGTGTTAGTCTGTGGCAAAAAAAAAAAAAAAAAAAAAGAGGCTTATGTGCTCTGAATACAGGAAACAGGCCATGAATCGTTTTCCCATTTCCTTGAACAAAGACAGACTAAACTCTGAGCTTTGCGGCCCAAGTGTGGAGCAGAGAGCCATTTAGAGCCATTATGGCAAATGGATGGCTTGTCCTGGGTGGCTCTGGGCCCAGTGGGGAGATGGAGTATATACCAGCCCCCAGGTATCATCAATCCCACGTGGCATCCCGGTGAATTTGAGGGAGAAATAAGAAAGGGAGGAGTACAGGTTGCGTGCCTTTAAAACTTACTGGCCATTCATATCCGAGCTTGGTCATGGACCTACCTCAGGTAGAAGGAGGATCTCTAGTGGGATGCCAAAGGGCTCTGTCCTCAGTCTTGCCTGAGATGAGAACACAGATGGCTTGCTTATCAAATTCACATGGAATAGAGGAGCGCCTTCAAATCAGGTTTGGAAATAAGGACAGGGAGATGAGTTGACCCAACAGTAACTTGACAGCCAACTATGAAGGAAATGTCAAGAGACTCCGCAAAGATGGGTGGGGTTTGGGGGGTCCTCTAGGTGAGATCATCTAGGGGGTTGCTGGGTGCCCGCCGCAGGCTCAGTAAATCAGCAATGGGATGTGTGCAGAGCTGGGTCACCTTAGACCCCATCAGTATCAGTGCGATGACTAGAGTCCAGAGGGCCAAGCCTGCTTGTGGGGTTTATCTCAGGCTGAGGCCAAGGTCAGTTAGTAGATGGTTCACTGTGACACCGGCCAGGATGGCACCCAGAAAGCTGTATTCTTTTTTTTTTTTTTTTAAGATTTTATTTATTTGAGAGAGAGAATGAGACAGAGAGAGAGAGCATGCGAGTGGGGAGGATCAGAGGGAGAAGCAGACTCCCCGCTGAGCGGGGAGTCCGACGCGGGACTCGACCCCGGGACTCCAGGATCATGACCTGAGCCGAAGACAGTCGCTTAACCAACTGAGCCACCCAGGCACCCGTTTTAAAGATTTTTTTATTCATTTATTTGACACAGAGAGAGCAAGAGAGAGAGACAGAGAGCAAGCACAAGCAGGGGAAATGGCAGGCAGAGGGAGAAGCAGGCTCCCCGCTGAGCAAGGAGCCGGACACAGGCCTCGATCCCAGGACCCTGGGATCATGACCCGAGCCGAAGGCAGCCGCTTAACTGCCTGAGCCACCCAGGCGCCCCCAGAAAGCTGTATTCTGACCAGCACCATGGAGGGTCAGATGCAGGTGGGCCGAGAAGCCCATGTGGGCCAAGTGGAGCACGCCCGGAGGGTCGCTGGGACAACCAAGGGATCCCAGCCATGACGTGAGAGGAAGAGCGTCAGCATGGGGATGCTGGCCAGAGAAAAGGAACCCAGGGAGGGTGCTCTCGAAGGGCTGGCCTGCTGGCAGGCATGGGAAGTCTCTCCTCCGAGGCTCACAGCACAAGTGTTATGGTTAGTGCATGTGAGAAACTTCTAGTAAGAATAGAAGAGCAACCACCCAGTAGGTCACAAACCACAAAGGACCACTACTCCTGTTTTAGCACATTCCATTCCGTTCTTATTTCTATTAATTCCATTTATGCGGAACTGTCGCTAATAATCAACCACTTACAACCTACGAAAATCCACACGGTTCGACCTAACGCGTGGGTAAGCCCCCACTGAATATACAAATTTTGCATCTTGCCTTTCTGCTTAAGATTTTGTCACAAACATTCTACCGCACTGTAAAATGTATTTCAGGAAACTTTTACACTTTCTTTCCTGCAGAAATCTTTTGCAATGGCTGTGAAACTGCTGATTAAACAGGAATATTCCTCCAACGGCATGTTCCCGGGATGCTTCCCGTGGTTATAATAAAACCAATGGAGGGCGCCTGGGTGGCTCAGATGGTTAAGCGTCTGCCTTCAGCTCAGGTCATGATCCCAGGGTCCTGGGATCGAGTCCCGCATCGGGCTCTCTGCTCCTTGGGAGCCTGTTTCTCCCTCTGCCTCTCTCTCTCTCTCTCTCTCTCATGAATAAAAAAAAAAAAAAAAAAAATTAAATTAAACCAATGGAACTAGAGGGTATTACGCTTTGCAAAATAAGTCAGTCAGAGAAAGACAGATACCAAATGATCTCACTCATATGTGGAATTTAAGAAACAAAACGGATGAACATAGGGGAAGGGAAGGAAAAACAAAATAAGATAAAAACAGAGAGGCAAACTATGAGAGACTCTTAACTCTAGGAAACACTGAGGGTTGCTGGAGGGGAGGGGGTGGGGGGATGGGGTAACTGGGTGATGGGCATTAAGGAGGGCACTTACTGTAATGAGCACTGGGTGTTACATGCAACTGGTGAATCACTTAATTCTACTCCTGAAACTAATACTACACTGTATGTCAACTAACCTGAATTTAAATTAAAACAAAAACAAAACTCCAGCAGACAGATGCATGAAATACTTCATCTGTGTTAGATACTTTCTTGGGATAAATCCATATTAGTAGCTGGGTCCCCTGCCCTAAGTCTCCTCAGTCCAACTGCCCCCACCACAGTGCAGACTGTCAGTGTTCCCCTCCAGCTGCAAGCTTCCTGAGAGCAGGCCAGTGACTGGTCAAGCCCTGTATCTCCAGCTTCCTGGAGAGCACGCTGGGTTGCACTCTGCAAGTGTGGTGGAGGGTGCGGATTCTCAGATCCTTGAGCATGCACTGACAGATTTCTTCTGAGCACTCCTGGTGCCTTGGGAACACAAGGCCCTCCCTGCACCAGGGAACTAGGCTGGGGGGCTCACTTCCCAGGAGAGGTGCCCTCCCCTCTCTGTATAATTCCCTCCCTTCTCACTGAGGCCCCTCCACATGCTCTCCTGGAACCTCCTTCATCTTCATAGGACCTTGCCTCCCTGGGCCAGCTCCTGAGTGGGTGGTACCCACTTCTCCTGCACCCTCAGGGCCAATGGGTCACTGGCCCCGTTTTCTGTCTACTTCACGGGGCATGGGCCTGTTCCCTGATCAGTTAGCCCAAGCTGCCACCTCCTTGGGGGGCCGCCCGGCCCCTCCCCTCCCCACCCACCCTGCTGCCCGAGGGTCTCACCACATACCTGTTAGCATCCCCACGGCTTTGGCTCGGACTCCCCGGCCTGGTCACACAGCATTTGTACCCTGCACCCCAACCATGCTGACGTGCAGCCCTGGGTGCTTTGGCCCAGGCACCCCTCCGCCTGGCGAGCTTTGGGGCCTGGCCAGAGTCCCCCTGGGTTGCCCTCCCCCTTTCGCACCCCCACATCCTAGGCCTTTCTGTGCCCTTTACCTCTGTGCACCCTACTGGTTATGGCGTTTATTACACTGCCTCATGCCTCATCGAACCCTGACCTCCTGGAGGGCAAGGGTCAGGTGTCACTCATCTCTGGATGTCAACACTGCTTTGATCTACGTGCTCGGCCAGCCTGCTCCCAGCACGGGTCCACAGACCTTGTGTCCGCCAGGTGGGGAGGGCACTGGGTGGAGTGGGGAGAGGGATGGGGATGGCACCCAAAGGTGAGGCCTACTAGTTCACTTTAAAGGCAACCTGCTGGGGTGCCCGGGTGGCTCAGGTCATGATCCCGGGATCCTGGGATCGAGCCCCACATCGGGCTCCCTGCTCCACGGGAGGCCTGCTTCTCCCTCTCCCACTCCCCCTGCTTGTGTTCCCTCTCTCGCTGTGTCTCTCTCTGTCAAATAAGTAAAAATCTTTTTTTTTTTTTTTTAAAGATTTTTTAATTTATTTTTTGAGACTCGTGGTTGAGAAACCACGAGTCTCCACGAAAACCATTTGGAGCTGCTTCTCCTTCTGGAATGTCTAAGACTCAGGGACGCTTTGTGGTACAACACATGCGTGTTGCTTCCCGGAAATACTGATGTAAGACCTTAATCCTGGCAGAAGTGGTCCATGTTGCTCTAGCGCTCCCTCAAGCAGCCTAGCATCACTTCCTTTTTTTTTTTTTTTAAGATTTTATTTATTTATTTGACAGAGACACAGCGAGAGGGAACACAAGCAGGGGGAGTGGGAGAGGGAGAAGCAGGCTCCCCGCGGAGCAGGGAGCCTGATGCGGGGCTCGATCCCAGGACCCGGGATCACGACCTGAGCTGAAGGCAGTTGCTTAACCGACTGAGCCACCCAGGCACCCCTAGCATCACTTCTGAGACAGGTGTAGAGAAACATCACTCTGATTTTGCACAAGAGGGAAAACGAGGCTGAGATGGGACAGGCAGGCTAGGTCTTAGTACCCAGACAACCAGATGTCCAGTAAGAACCTGTTATATTGCCTGGGGGTAAATCATTCTTAGTAAACCTGAACTTCAAAGGGCTTTTTTTCTGGGGGCAGGGGGTGTGCCAGCTTGTTTATTGATAAATAAGACATTTCTCCAAAGTCATGTCTAATACCAAGATGGCATTTCTCTATGTTGTTCTGGTTAATAAAGATAAGAGCTAATGAAGGCAAATGGCTACAGTGAGTCATCTTAGGGGAAGAAAAGAAAGGGAACAAAGGAGAACATTCTTGGGTGCAAACCCAGCCAGCTGCACGTTATAGTCCGTAAGTACAGAATGTGGCACCAATCTTCACCTGCAGAGATTCGTCCTGGCTGATGAGAAGCAGTCCTCATCAAACACTGACAAGGACACGTGAGAAAATGTCGCCTACATCAGTGCCACCTGGACGTGATCCCTCTTAATGAACAGAACAAGAGTGAACTTCAATGTAAAAAAAAAAAAAAAGGAAAAATTAAAACTGAAACTAATCCATATTCTCTGTCATTCACAGGGGTCTCTCTCTGTTCCCCGATCTGTATCTGCATGGGTTCATTTTTTTGTTTAAAGGTTTTATTTATTTGAGAGAGAGTGCGCGATTGCGTGCACGCGAGCATGAGTGGGGGGCGGCGCAGAGGGAGAGGGAGAAGCAGACTCCCCGCTGAGCAGGGAGCCTGACCTGGGGCATGACCCTAGGACCCATGACTTGAAGGCAGACGCTTAAGCCACTGAGTCACCTGGGCGCCCCAGGTGTTCACGTTCATTAACTACGGCGGACATATACATGTTTCCCGTTCTTGCATTGCTCTGTTTTTCCAAGTTCCACTTTAATTACTTCTCTGAATTACTTCTCTGTTGTTAGACATTCGACTCATTCCAATTTCAGACCCGAGTCTCAAAGAGACAGCGTTCCAGAGGCAAAGGTTAGATATGTTTTATGATGTTAGACTGGTCATCACCAAACTGCTTTTCCAAAGGACTGCACCACCCAGGACACCCGTGCAGGACAATATGGATAGACAGAAAATCCTGGAAGGTGACACGACAGAAGGAAGACTCACTGTAGCTGGGTGGGATCATGGTGTTTCCCCTCATTTCTCGAGTTTCCAAATTTTCTGCGATGCTGGTATGACTTTGATAATTAAACACTAAAAGGTTAGCATGAGGAGGAAGCTGGGTGCAGGGCCTATTTGTAGGAACTCTCTGCATAATCTCTTTAGAACTCTTCCATAAATCTAAAATTTTTTCAAAATACAAGTTTGAGAAAAAGCTCAAAGGAGATGGTGGCCATTTCTGATGCCACCCCAAATCAGCACTGCGCTGGGTTTTGCAGAACCCAACGTTTCTGGTAGGTTATAGAAGCTCCACGACTTCAGTCTCTTCCCCCAAGTGTGGGGGTGCAGAATTAGGGACATTCTGGTACATGACTGTTCTCTTCTGATACGTAGGTTCTGGGGTCAGGAAGAGTGGGGGTCTGAATCTTGACTGTCACCTGCTGGTGCTATCGCTGTGTTCTTGGCTAGTTACTTAGTCACCCAAGACTGTTTGGTCATCTATGCAGAACAGTACATGGTGCCTACCTCACAGGGCTCTGGGGAAGATTCGGGGAGGAAATAAATCTACACCCAGGTGTAGGAATAGGGCAAGGGGCCAACTGGTGCCTTCCTCATGCCTGCCCCTGATATCCAAGGACCTCACTAAAAAAAGACTGGCAACTTTTTCCTGAACATAGACTAGACTGTGGGACGGGGCTCAATACCAGAATACACGAGACCTTAGAACACTGGGAAGTGGGGAAACTGGGGCTTAGCTCCTCTCATGGAGCCCTGCACTGTCTAGGCAGTCACAGCTTCTAAAAGAGTTAGGTTTCCCCCAAAATAATACTGATAAAAAGTTTGTGGATTAGTTTAGAAAACATAAAATACCTCTTTCTGTGGGAATAATGGTGTCTGAGTAAGGCAGATCCCCAGGCCTGAGGAATCCAGATGATCAAGAAGGTGACACATTAGCAAATAATTATGGGATTTCTATTTTTTTTTTTAAGATTTTATTTATTTATTTGACAGAGAGAGACACAGCGAGAGAGGGAACACAAGCAGGGGGAGTGGGAGAGGGAGAAGCAGGCTTCCCGCGGAGCAGGGAGCCCGATGCGGGGCTCGATCCCAGGACCCCAGGATCATGACCTGAGCCGAAGGCAGACGCCTAACGACTGAGCCACCCAGGCGCCCCTAATTATGGGATTTCTAGTATTGGGAGCTGGGAGTGTCCCAGGGAGGAAGATGAGTCATTCTTCCTGGTGGAGGGGAGGAGGAAGGTTATGGGGTCACCTGCACTGGGTCTTGAAGGATGAGCAGGAGGTGGTTAGGAGAAAAGGAGGAAGGGGAAAGGCTATTCCAGGGGAGGGTGGTGGGGGTCCATGCGCGGTGGGCAGGCAGGGGGCATGGGAGTCGGGGTGGGGGGGGAGAGTGTGGCCAGAGATGAGGATCAAAAGGCAGACTGGGCTGGGAATGTGTGGTGTTTCATGTGCCATTCTTGGGCACTTTGACTTCCTGATGGGGAATCACGGGGATTTCAAGTGAAGGACACACAGGATGAGACCCACGTTCCTAGAGGGAATGGTGATGGCAGGGGTGAGAAGTAAAGAAGGCAGAGGAATGATGGAGGGAACCAGTTCAGTGGTCTGCACGCCAGTGACGATGTCCTTAATGCAGGCAGGGAGGGTAGGGTGGCTGCAGGAAAGTGGGAAGACTGAGACATCTGGTTTGGGCCACTGGGTGGTACCCTCAGGGGGTGGGACTGGAAGAAGCGAGAGAGAGGGAGCAGGGGCAAGAGGAACATGGGAGCTCTCGCTGTGGACACCGTCAGGCCAAAATACCCCCAGGATGCTAGTACAGCTGAAAATACAGGATAACAGTGGAACCTGGGAATATCTACGTGGAGCCAATCCATGTGTAGAAATAGCCGGAACATTCAAGGGAAATAAGATGAGAGTAGTTTAAGACAGTGATTCTGAAGAATGATATTTAGTAAAAACAGGGTTTTGCTATGAGCTGTCTGCTCTTCATCCTGGGTTAACAGATACAATCCTTTTTTAAAAGATTTTATTTATTTATTTTAGAGATGGGGGAGGGGCAGACAGAGAGGGAGAGAATCTTAAGCAGACTCCCCGCTGAGCACGGAGCCAGATGTGGGGCTTGTCCCATGACCCTGAGATCATGGCCTGAGCTGAAATCGAGAGTCAGACGCTTGGGGCGCCTGGGTGGCTCAGTCTGTTAAGCGCCTGCCTTTGGCTCAGGTCATGATCCTAGTGTCCTGGGATCGAGCCCTGAGTCAGGCTCCCTGTTCAACAGAGGAGTCTGCTTCTCCCCGCCCCCTGACTCGTGCTCTTTCTTTCTCAAATAAATAAAATCTTAAAAAAAAAAAAGAAAAAAAGAATCAGACGCTTAACTAACTGAGCCACGCAGGTGCCCTGAACGGGTACATTCTTAGGCAACTTGCATTTAACAGGTCCACGCCGGTAACTGAACCCTCTTCTCTATCAAGGTGCACAACTCAGGATGAGGCAAACGAGGCCGACAAGATGCTCTGAGGCCGTCTGCCTGCAAACATTTGCTGAACTACAGCCACTTCTGGTCAATTCCAGAGCAGCAATACTCGGTGTTACAGACACATTCCTTAATAACGAAATGCTACTTAAACTCTTGAACCACTACTGCAAAAGAGTTAGTGTTTCTAATACTTACAAGCAAGTCACTTAAAAACAAGCAGACCAAAATACCATCTGATTAGAAGAAGGTGATCTAACAAATTAGGGGAAACCCATCACATAAATCTAGAAGTGTTCAGCATTCAGAAGGCTTCCGGTTTTCTTGAAATTTTCGTTAAATGGAAATTAGAGTGCAGAGTATACCACAGATCTGGCTTGTTTATTTTAAAAGGACTTTATTTTCAAGCAATCTCTACACCCAACATGAGGCCTGAACCTAGGAGTCGCGTGCTCTATCAACTGAGCCAGCCAGGCGCCCCTCTTATAGGTCTGGTCTAAAGCAAGAAAGATGACAGGGATTTCCAATTTCAAAGGAAAAGCCATTGGATACCAAAAGATTGACAAATACAAGTACACTTATCTACTTTAAGTTAAACGAAGTAGTTAAGGCTTATAACTTTAAAAAATAATTGCTGCTAGGGCGCCTGGGTGGCTCAGATGGTTAAACATCTGCCTTCGGCTCAGGTCATGATCCCAGGGTCCTGGGATCGAGCCCCGCATCGGGCTCCTTGCTCAGCGGGAAGCCTGCTTCTCCCTCTCTTTCTACTTCTCCCCCTGCTTGTGCTCTCCCGCTCTCTCTGTCAAATAAATAAAATCTTTAAAAAAAAAATAAAAATAGGGGCGCCTGGGTGGCTCAGATGGTTAAGCGTCTGCCTTCGGCTCAGGTCATGATCTCAGGGTCCTGGGATCGAGTTCCGCATCGGGCTCCCTGCTCCTTGGGAGCCTGCTTCTCCCTCTGCCTTTCTCTCTCGCTCTGTCTCTCATGAATAAAAATAAATAAATAATTGCTGGCCTTTTTCAGTCCGTTGATCACCTCTAAGCGCACACAGGCTGCAGCTGGGGCCCGGGGCTGGGCTCAGTCTTTCTGCAGACTACCACCTGGGCAGGCTGGAGGCTGAAAAGCCTGTACCCAGATGAAAGGGCCCTGTTCAGACTTCCCATGTGACTCGTTCACACCCTACTCGAACCTATCCTCCACCTGACTGGTCCAGAGCCTACGGACGAGCGCTCCATGGAATGATGAGTCTAATGAAAAGAGCTTTGGAATAGGGTGGATCGGAGAAGCCTGGGGGATGGCAGTCCGAGGCCAAAGGCACGCTCTGGTTAAGGGCAAGGGTATGCTCCCAAGACAGGCTGGTGACGGTTCGTTTCCTTTACTGGGGCTGGGGCTCCATGGGCTGCAGTGAAGTTGCACTGAGGGGGGGATGACAGACAGGGACAAACGTGGGTTGGAGAGAAGACACACCCTTAGCGCAGAAGTGAAGGGAAAGGTGCGCCAGGAAGCTCAGTCTGGGAGGTCTCTCAATCACTAGAGCTGGGAAAGACCCCTACAACAAGTTTTAGGGAAACGCAAAAGAACTATGAACCCACACCCCACGGTCTCCACTTCCTCTCCATGTCTCTGGCCATCTCTCCCGCTACAGATAGTGGGCGCTCAGGATTTGGGACAGTTAGGTCTAGAAAGGCTCTGTCAACACTGAATTAGTAAACGCTGAGCCCCTGCTTCTAGAGGATTCAGGTTCCACGAGACTCTGGTCTTATTTTCGTCAGCCCATCAATACCTGACCTTGTGTTCCCTGTGTTGGTTGGAAGAGACCTTATTTAATCTACATTGTTGCATCATAAACGCGGAACACAGCCAACAGCTCTCTAACTCCCAACAGCTCTCTAACCCCCGTCTGAAAGAAGTTTGTCTCATACATGTATTTTCTCCGCAAGGCTCATCACAGCCTTCTTGGGCCGAGGGACACTAGACAGCACTTTGGCCCAGTGCTTGGGGGCCATTTTCAACAGCAAAATCGCCAACAAAAAGCACAACAATGCACAAAACGTGGCACTAAATACACCGTAAAAGGACACTTGTTTACCGAACGAGCTCAAACAAAGGCAAACAAAGGTGAGGATAGGTGCTTAGGGCAACTCCAATGTTTTGCCACTCTGCGTGTTGTCAAATGACCAAGAAAGCACAGGAAGTATTGATTTGGGGGTAACAGATAAATTGTCGCCAGTGGGTGAATTCGTAAATACGGAATCCACAAATAAAGAGTAAACTCTATTTGTGTCCTTAGAGAGGACACTCCACACACGTGGGGATCTCTGTTTGTCATTCATTGTTGGCACAAGGCCTGGGGCGGAGTGGATGCTCCATAAATATTTGCTGAAGGAAGGGGCAGAGGGAGACCGGGTCTGGGGTAGGTGACGGGAGAAATGAGGAGAAATGAAGGTGGCAGAAGGACAGCATGGAGGGAACACCTTGTGTGTGAAGGTTCTGTTGCGGGTCTTTGGGATCCTTGGAGTTTCTACTTTATCCTTGAAACTGAAGCCATCGAGAAAGTTTATGCACGGGCTCTTTGATCACATTTGCCTCTGGAAGCAGAGGCTGTGGCGGGGTAGAACCTGCAAGGGGATGCAGGTGGACGGGCAAGGAGGGTGTCGGGAACCGGACACAGGAGACCTGGGAAAGGCAGAGCCAGGAGCTGGGTGCGGGGAGAGGTGGTGAGTTTGACTTCCGCGTGGAGTCACCCAAGCTGCCCCTGAGGACGCCAGGTGATGGTAGGTGGCAGCTGACGCTGGAATATGGCGCTCAGGAGAGAGGTGTGAACAAGAGAGGGGAACCTGCATAAGACCAGAAGGCCAGGAGTGGGCGAGATTCCAGGGCTAGAGCTCCTGGGATTGAACCGGATGAGACATGGAATTAACTATCCTTAGGGTCCTGGCTTTGTTGCAAGTTTTCTTGGTACCAGAACAACCTCATTTAGTTATAGCAGTTTCTCTGGGGGTGGGTGTGGGGAGAAGAGGTAGGACGGCTGTATCACAAACATTGGCTCAAACTAGTATTTTTCTGAACTGGAATCTCTGAGCTGCTCCTCTAGTCATTCAGTCCTAATTCCCCATCCTGTGTTTCCAGTTGCTTATTTAGATCGGCGGTTCCCAACTGGGGGGGAGGGGGGGTTCTGTGTCCCGGGGAATATTTGGCATTGTCTGGAAATATTTTGGACTGTAACGATGGCGGGGGTACTCCTGGCATTGAGTGGGGTCACCCCCAGGGAGGCTGCTCAACGTCCCACGAGCACAGGAGGGCCCCACCACAGAGAACTCCCTGGCCCCCAAGGTCCACAGCACCGAGGCTGGGAAGTGATGACTTAGAGGCAGGCACAGAGACTGAAATACTCTTCACACTCATGGTATCTCGCTGGCTTCAGCCGGTTGTTTCAGTCGCTGAGATTTCTGGGCCCTGACTCCAGGGCACTGGGATGAAGGCTGCCCCTCCAGCTGTGATCCCCAGCTTTGATAATTAAACTTTCCACATCTTTTATCTTTCTAGATTACAGAGCAAACAGCCAGTCAGGACAGAGCAGAGGACGGAACCCAAGGGCGGTCTCCCCCTCAGGTGACCCTGGGACCCTAATTAACACCCTTCAGAAACTTCCAGCCAACTAGTTATGAGCCTGGCTAAAGGATGATTAGCTCAGAATTATCATAACACCTCTGTGCACTTCTCATCCTGCCCCAAGAATGTCGTGGGGGACTCGATTAGATGCCTCCCACTTCCACACGTTCCACCTCATTTCCCTGGTCTACTGGGCTGGATCATTGCCACTAGAAGAGGAAACGAGGTCGATGGGTCATGATTTCTTCCTAATGATTCACACTGCTCTTGGGCTCATGACTGTGGCCTCTTTAAACACTCACTCTTCAGTGGCAGGAGTCGGCTGGTCTGTGGTTGGGAGGCCACACCACGCCAATTCTGCTTCCTGCCCAGGCCTGGGACCACCACCACCACCTCTGTCAAAGGCTGTAGGTTTGCGATACTTGCTTTTCAGTTCTTGCGATACCCTATGGTGTCAGATGCAACCAGTATAGAGAACCCTTAAAGAAAACAAACAACCCAGTGCAAAGGACTTGAATAGACCTCGCTCCAAAGAAGATACAGAGGCGGTCAACGGTCACAGGAGAAGATGCTCAGCAGCACTCATCATCAGGGAAATGCAACTTGGAACCACAATGAGAAGCCACTTCACACCCACTGGGATGGTATCATTTTTAAAAATGGGAAATAACCAGTGTTGATGAGGATGTAGAGAAACTGGGACCCTTATGTATTGCTGGCAGGAAGGTAAAATGGTGTGGCTGCTGTGGACAGGTTTGGCAGTTCCTCAAAAAGTTGGACAGAATTATAAGCGTCAGCAACCCCACTTCTGGGTGTAGACTCGAAAAGAATTAAAAGCAGAGACTCAGGGGCGCCTGGGTGGCTCAGTCGTTAAGCGTCTGCCTTCGGCTCAGGTCATGATCCCAGGGTCCTGGGATTGAGCCCCACTTCGGGCTCCCTGCTCGGCGGTGAGCCTGCTTCTCCCTCTCCCACTCCCCCTGCTTGTGTTCCCTCTCTGGCTGTGTCTCCCTGTCAAATAAATGAATAAAATCTTAAAATAAATAAATAAAAAATAAAAGCAGAGACTCAGATCCTTGTACACCCATGTTCACAGCATTATTATTCACGATGGCCACAGGGTGCAAACAACCCAAGTGTCTATCAACAGAGAAATGGATAAACACAATGTGGTCCATCCACACAATGGACTATTATTCAGCCTTAAAAAGGAAGGCCATTCTGAAACCCGCTCCAACACGGATGAACCTTGAGGACACTGTGCTCAGTGAAAGAAGCCAGACGCAAAAGGACAAATACTGTCTGATTCTACTTCGGTGAGGTCCCTAGAGGAGCCCCATCCAGAGAGACAGGAAGTAGATGGCAGGTGCCAGGGGCTGGAGGAGGGGGAGGGGAGTCAGTGTTTCATGGGGACAGGGTCTCTGTTTGGGGAAGATGAACCCATTCTGGAGACGGACGGTGGGGATGGTAACCACAACAATGTGAGTATATTTACGCTGCTGAACTAGACACTGAAAAAATGGTTAACGTGTTTTCAGTTTGTTTTTTGAAAGGTACAACTAGTGCTACCGGGGACCTGAATGTCAGAGGGGCTGCCACTCAACCCTCGTGGATTTAGATTTTCTCCTGGGAACCTGGCATTCCCCAAGACAAAAGATAAACACAAAGCACCACTTCAAAGACCTTCTGTCTGCGTTCACTCCCGGTTCACTCCCGGCCCCTCTCGGCTTGACAGGATCTACTAGCCTCATCAAGAGACTGGCTCCAGGACCCCGGGGAACTCTGCAGGGCTCCCCAAATGGTCTGGAAGGGCCCTGCTGCTGCCTTTTAGTGCCCTCTCCTCAAAGCGCCCTTAGCAATTCGTGAGGATGGTTAATGAAAATACGGGAACAAAAACCCACTCTAGTGGGTGTGTTTCCACTCATTCTGATGAACAAGTTTAACCAGTTCACAGGGGCCAGCCAAGTGCAGGTGGCTCAGGAACATTTTACCCAGACAGGACTAGTAACTATCACTCCTAAAGGATGACATTGACACCAGTGGAAATGACCTTTCAACTTGGGGTCGATGAGGGGCGAACCTGGTCAGAGGGACAGAGTTGTGACCTCAGGGCTGGAAGGGGACTGCTAAAAAAGGGACACTTGGGGTTCCACTTCATTATTTACAGATCTGAGAGAGCACGTGCGGAGCTAAGGATGGGGTCGGGTGCCCTGCACTGCCCAGGCCTGTCCTGGCGATCACCTGCTCCTCTTTGCTCAAGTTCATGTTATTTCTGTGTCAGGAGGGAAGCAGCTTCAGCATCATGCATGCGCAGCTCAGACCTGAAAAGCACATGCCATGTGAGTAAGTATTTCTTGTGACCTGGGTACAAGGCCAGATGCTGAACTGTAGGGGCCCCAGCAAAACAATGCCACCCACTCTCCGGGGCCTCACCAGGAAGGGTAGCCCTGCTTTCCTTGTTGGTGTTTTAAACAATTACAATAATTCAACAGACTGTACAGAAATCAAAATGACGCAGCTGAAAAACATTTTAAGGAAAACAAATGAATTTGAAAAGACTAATTCAGGTGTTGCTACTACACATCTGAAATCTTCCAGAAAACCCCAAATGGCTTTATTATTATTATTATATATCTTTAAACTTTATTTATTTATTCCAGAGAGAGACACAGGGAGAACACGTGAGCTGAGGGAAGGGGCAAAAGGAGAGGGAGAAGCAGACTTGCTGCTGAGCTGGGAGCCCCACTCCGGGCTCCATGACCTGAGCTGAAACCAAAAGTTGGATGCTTAACCGACTGAGCCACCTAGGCGCCCCTTTATATATATTTAAAGATTTATTTATTTATTTGACAGAGAGAGAGAGAGAGCACAAGTAGGCAGAGCAGTAGACAGAGGGAGAGGGAGAATCAGACTCCCTGCGGAGCAGACAGCCTGATGCGGGACTGGATCCAGGACCCCGAGATCATGACCTGAGCCGAAGGCAGAGGCTTAACCAACTGAGCCACCCAGGTGGCCCTATTTTTAAGATTTTATTTATTCATTTGAGACAGAGAAAGAGAGAGCACGTGCGCGCGAGCATGGGGGGGAGGGGCAGAGGGAGAGGGAGATGCAGACTCTCTACTGAGCAAGGAGTCTGACACAGGGAGCTCGATCTCAGGACCCAAAAATCATGACCTGAGGCAAAGGGCAAATGTTAGCAGAGGTGGCTATAAGAAGGGCAGAGGAAATCGAACACTTGACGGCGTCCAGTGGGTTTCTCTTTCACCAGATAAAAAGCATTCTGTTAAAGGTGCAAGGCAAGGAAGAAAAACATGCACATATAACGCCAGAAAAAACCTGTTTGCTTTCAGTGGCCCGGGGAATTACGCAAGGACACTGAATTTCTGTAAAAAAGACAACTGAGATGGTGTCAGGGGTGCTGAGGCTCAGAAAGACCCTCCATAAGGAGTTCCCAGTGCAAACGTACATCCGAGAGGATCCCCTGTCCCCTTCACCTGTGTCCCTCACCAAATTTACAAAATCGGAGTCACAGCCCTAGACGCAGAATGGTAAAAATCACGAGTCTTCTGCAGCAGTGGGTAAGCTCCAGCCTGAGGGCCAGCCACCTGTTTTTGTAAATAAAGTTTATTTTTTGTAAATAAACATAGCCATGCCCACTTGTTTCCCTGTTGTCTGGGGCTGCTTTGGGGAGTCGCTGCAGCAGAGGCTGTGTGGTCTGCGAAGTCTAAAATATTTACTATGGGGCTCTTTACAGAAAAAGTCTGCTGATTCCTGGTCTACCTTATCTACTCGGTTCGTTCTGGAAGGGAGGGCCTGTTTCCAACAACCAAAATGCACCTAGGAGGGCTCATGTTGCATGAGAAGCTCCCGTTTTTAATCCCTGACACATGGAAGGGAAAGGAATAAAGGAAGCAGTGAAGTGGATTAACTGTGTGAAGTCATTACTGAATTCCAGAGCCGTGAAATAGTCTATGCTGGTAGCAAACAGGAACCAGGTTGCTTTCCGAGCATCTCAAGATCCCCACACTACTGAGAACGCCAGCTCTAACTATTAGTGTAAGTCGGCAACCAGCTCCTCTATTAGGAAAATTCCAAAACCTTGCAAAGACCTTCATTAGTATTCCTTTTAGTACTGCAAAGGTGTGAGCTTGAATATATTTTAATATATTTCACATCTCAAGGTCAGGAAGAAAGCAATTTCGCGTACTTATGTAAGCTAGGTGCAGGGCCAAGCAGATGGAACTATTTTTCCCTCTCTAAATTGATAAGACTTTTATATTTGATGAAGGTGGTCTTGAATGCATGGGGGGAAAGAATAGATTATATAAGGACAGGCAAACAAGCAAACACTCAACATATTGTAGCATCAGGCACTTCTTTATACTGTATGGCAAATGATACTCACAGAGGAATCCGATTTAGAAGGTTTTCAAGCAAGAAACTACTTCTTAAGATTTCCTCCGCTTTCCTCTCTTCACTTCCTGAGTTCCCAAGAGTGAGCTGAAGTCCAATGCTTAATTTCAATTTAGGATATTGTGAAAATTACTATGTGTTGTAAGGAATCTAAGAAGTGAGTACTAATAGCTTGTCAACTTGTTCTCATTTATGAGTCATTAGAAAATAGAAGGCTCCTATGGTTGGGTGAATACGGTCCCCTCAAAATCCATGTCCACAGAACATGGGCTCATTAGGAAAGAGGGTCTTTGCAGATATAATTAACTTAAGGATCTCAAGATGACATCATCCTGGATTAAGGGTGATCCAATGACTGGCATCTTTACAAGGCCAAGAGGGAGATTTGGGCACAGAG
The DNA here is from genome assembly GCF_029215605.1 of Mirounga angustirostris. Classification (NCBI taxonomy): domain Eukaryota; kingdom Metazoa; phylum Chordata; class Mammalia; order Carnivora; family Phocidae; genus Mirounga; species Mirounga angustirostris. The sequence continues at coordinate 209,812,558 of NW_026991709.1, read as the reverse complement.
AGATACACAGACACAGAGACAAACACTGAGAGGCGAAGGTCAAGTGAATACAGAGGCAGAGACTGAAGTAATGCAGCCACAAGCCAAGGACCCACGGCCTAGGCCTAGGGCAGCCTTCCAGGATCCTTCCCTAGAGCCTTCGGAGGGAGTGCAGCCTTCCAGACACCTCGATTTCGGACTTTTAGCCTCCAGAATGGTGAGAGAATAAATTTCTGTTATTTTAAGCTACTCGGGTGGTAGCGATTTGTTACAGCAGGCCTAAGAAACTAGTACAGTTATCAAAAGTCAAAGCTATTAATTGTACTGCCAAATGCTCCCTCCTTTGCTAAACTTTTTTCTTAAGGCATGGTGCACTGGGATCCCAAGGCAGTGTTCTGACATTGAGCACCACGACCCCTTCGTGAGTTGGGGAAAACAGCTTTCCACAAAGTAAAATAGAACAGAAAATGCCAGAGTCTATCATGAATAATAAAGATGAGTATTCTTATTCTTTGCTATAACTTTGGATTCCATCGTGTATGTGTGTATGTGCTTACAAGATCACGTTGTAAAATGTTGGTTTTCTTCGTGGTCATGGTCAAAACCAAACACACTGCAGAGTCCCAGAAACCCCTATCTTTGGGCCCATCTACAAGGTGAACCTTCTAGACCAATGGAAAGCTACCCCAGTTTGGAACACCTTTAGGGGTAAGCAGAATTGTGGTTGCCAGAGGCTTGGGAATGGGAAATGGGGAGTGGCTGCTCATGGCTACTTGGTTTCCTTCTGGGATGATGAGAATGTTTGGGGTGAGGAATACATATAAATATATTAAAAACCACTGAATTGTACACTTTAAATGGGTGAATTTTACGGCATGTGAATTATCCCCATTTTATTTTATTTTATTTTTTTAAAGATTTTATTTATTTGACACAGAGAGATATAGCAAGAGAGGGAACACAAGCAGGGGGAGTGGGAGAGGGAGAAGCAGGCTTCCCGCGGAGCAGGGAGCCCGATGCGGGGCTCGATCCCAGGACCCTGGGATCATGACCTGAGCCGAAGGCAGACGCTTAACGACTGAGCCACCCAGGCGCCCCAAATTATCCCCATTTTAAAAAGCAGCAGCAGGATGGCCGACTCTGTGGACAGCAGGGAAACTGGAGGGCCTTCCCCTTTGAGCGGGGCTTTTGGAACATTCTAGAAGAGTGAGAAACACCAAAAGGAAGGTTTTAGCTTCCTGCTAATAAGCCGGGTGGAGCTAATGACAAACTTAGAAGCACTAATTTACAAGATGTGACTTATAATTAATCCCCAGACTTCTGGAGCAACCCACAGCGGTGACACTTCATTTTTAAACAATTTATTTTTATTGATTTGTATGTATATTCTCCACTTTGTTAATGAAATTATATTTTTCAGATTTAAAAAAAAAAAAAAAGAGCTAAGTTGTGTTCACTGTGGCAACCCTGGTCTCTGGTCCCCGGCAGGAGCCTGGTGTTGAAGGAACGGACGGACACACAGACACACCCAGACACTGCCGAGGCCTTTACAAGCAATCACAACCCTATGAAATGAGGAATGCTTTAGACTTCTAATTTTAGAGCCAGGAAACGGAGGATCAGAGTCTTGAAGTAGCATGTCTAATACCACAGAAGCAGGCCTGAGCTCCCTGCTACCATCTTTCTGCTCACGGTGCTCACGTGTGTACGTGTGTCTAGAGAAGGGGCAACAGGAGTGGCCTGCCTGGAGGCACACAGAGTCCTGAGTGAGGCCAGCCGGGAGTGCTAGAAACTTCCACAGGAGAAGGAAGTGCTGGAGATGGTGGGGGGCGGGGTGGGTCCCAAGTCAAATGAGCATGTGAGCTTTCAAGCACTGGAGATGGCAAGTGGGTGTGGGCATTCCCAAGTTCCCCACCGCTGCTGTCACAAATTACCACAAACAGTGGCTGACAACAACACCGCAGTCCCTCTCAGCTGGCGCTGGAGGGCAGAAGGCTGAGCAGGGTCGGGAGGGCTGCCACCTCCAGGAGGCTCTAGGGGAGAATATGTTTCCCCTCCATTTCCAGCTTCCCGCCCCTCCCTCCATCTTCTAAGCCAGCAGCTGAGCACCTTCTAACCTCTGACCTCTGCTTCCACCATCACACCTCCTCCTCGGACCCGGACCCTCCCGCCTCCCTCTCATGAGGACCCTTTGGATGACACTGGGCTCACCTGGATAATCCAGGCTCACCTGCCATCTCCGGATCCTGAATCACACCTGCCAAGTTCCTTTTGCCATAGAAGGTCATATGTTTGCAATTCTTGGGGGTTAGGATGCGAGCATCTCTGGGGGCTGTTGTCCTGCCCACCACACCGGTTATAGTATTTTCACATCAGTGTGGTGGGAGAGGTGGTGGGCTATAAATCCCATCACAGAGGAGAGACCAGATGTCCCTCCAGGCTCCCAGGCCACGACTCTCCATGCATCTCGTGCTGTGGGGAGGACAAGGGTGGCTGATTCCTGCTGCGAATGGACAGAAAAGCGCCAGAACTGCAAGGGCTTACAGGAGTCAGACTCCCAAGGCTGCCGCCTCTGGTTACATAAGCACATTAACCAGATCAGGGCTCTACTGTCAGATTCACTTCATTTTCACTTCTGACGGGTTCCGCATCACTTCAGCTGCCTGGTTCTCTCCTCTCTCCCTCCTACCTTCAGCTGCTAGCAGGCAGTGACTGCTTTCCTGCCCCGCCACACTCCATCCCAGAGCGCTCCAACCTCAGCGTCCCCCACCCATGCTCAATGAAGGGCTACTTTTACTGCTTTTAGACCCTGGAAGCCTTGGGATGGGGTGAATGTGCTTGGCGGGGAGGGGAAGAGACCCTGATTCGAGGGCAGGGAACACAGCCTCCCCCTCTCCAGTGCAAGATAAACTGGAGAGAGGTCCAAACCGGTCATAATGACAGCACCTAAACAGCTCAGGGTGCCCCTGCTGCGTAAGGGAGAGTCCTACTAGCCGATGACCTCGAGGCCTGTCGCCTACCGGGTCACTGACAGCCCACTCTCTCCCACACTGCCATCGAAGCCCCGACACACCTCCCTCTACACAGATGCAAGTCTGACCTCTTCCCACACTGTCCCTGTTTAGGCCCAGCTCATTTCTCAAAGAACTTCCCTGTCTCCAACCTCTGCCTTTTCCAAGCTAGCCTCCGCCCACTAACGGCTAGGGCCATAAAGTCCTCGGCAGTAACATGCCAGCCTATAAGCTGCCCAGCCCAGGGCTCCCTGGCTACCTGCTCAGCAACACGCGTTTCTTGCCTCTGACTTTCACACCCCTGTCAACAGCTGAGTCTCACCCCTCAGGAGAAAGAGAGCTTTCCTGCCTGGGCCCGGGCTATGCCCACAGGGAGATTCTGACCCCACATCTCTGCCTTGACCCTTGTCACAACGGAGAGCACACAGGACTTGGTGTCCGTCTCCTACATGGCAGGAACCTGTCTACAATCAGCTTTAGGAAAATAAGAATCTCTTAGTGCCCGTAATCTGACCCATTTATGCTGGAGAGGGGCTCCCTGTTTCTGCAGGGTTTTCTTATCGTTCCCCCTTGGATTTCTAGCTTCCTAGTTCCAAACCACTTCTTGCAATTCTGTCCCATGCCCATAACCATTTCCACTGCGCTTCTAGTTCTCATCCTGTGTCTCTGTCGGCCTCTCTCTCTTACTCAACAGCTTTATGGAGATGGAATTCACACACTATACAACTGACCCTTTTATGGCATACGATTCGATGGCTTTTAGTGTGTTCAGGGTTGTGCACATACCACCACAGTTTTAGAACATTTTCATCACCCCTGAAAGCAACCTTGCACCCCTTGGCTGTCGCTCCCCGTTCCTCTCTTTCCAGCCCCAGGCAACCACTTATTTTTTGTCTCTATGGACTTGCCTGTTCTGGATATTTCACATAAATGAAATCAGAAGATACAAAGCCTTTTGGGACTGGCTTCTTTCACTCAGCACGACGTTTTCAAGGCTCATCTATGTTGTAACATCTATCAGAATGCCATGCCTTTTCATTGTTAAATGCTATTGTATGGATGGATCACATTTTATTTTTCCATTCATCTGAATGGGACATTTGGGTTGTTTTCACTTTTTGGCTACTGTGAACAACACTCCTGTGAACATTTGTGTACCAGTTTCTGCGCAGACCTATATTCATCCCTCTCGGGCATATACCCAGGGGTGGGACTGCTAGATCATATGGTAACTCTGTGTTTAACTTCTCGAGGAACTGCCAGACTGTTTTTCCAGTTTTTTCCAGTGGCTGCCCCGTCCTACAGCCCCACCAGCAGTATATAGGAGGGTCTCAGTTTTTCCATCTTCCCATCTCTCTTTAAATTCTTTAATTAGGAGCCTCTAAGCGGACACTGCAAAAGATCACAAGGGCCATTGATCACCATATCCTGGTATTATGAGCACCACAAAGCTGCCTCCCTTCCTGCTTCCTATGCTCACAGATGCTGGTTTCTACTCTACATTAGGTCTGGTCAGTCACTATCCACTTCAGTCTTGTGAGGGGACTGGTGAGCACATTCACCGTACTGTGATGGCTTCCTGACTTATTATTCTTTCTCAAGTCAATTTCGCTCTGCAAAGTAATCTCAGCAAATCAGAGGGATCCATAAGCAGTACATAAATGTCCTTGTGCACAGAAACACGATGGATTCCAACCAAGTACTTATTGTGGTCCTTTCCTCCCTCTGTCCCATGCTGCAATGGAGCCACGGGGCACCTGCTTAGACCACCTCTTTCTTTTGCTTTTCTCACCTCCTGAAACTCACCCACAACAATAACCAGATGATAAAATGTTCTGAATTAGATAGTGTGACAGTTGCATAACTCTGTGAAAAATCCCCTGAATGGCATGCTTTAAACGGGTGAATTTTATGATACCTGAATTATAGCTCAATAAAGATGCTATATTAAGGGAAAAAGAGGAGTGACCTGAGTTTAAAATGTAACCACCCACGATGTGTTAAATGTATACTTAGTTAAATCTTTACAACATTTTTTTCAAGATAGGATGTAAATCAGCTTGTGTATTTGCTACTTTGAACACAACCAGATGCAACTTTATACTCAGTTGAAAACTATTTCAGAACAAAAGGGGAGAAGGAAGCAAACTGAATTTTACACTCAAGCGCAATTTTAACAACAAAAATTAAGCACCGCAGCAGGGGCCCTTTCACCGAGGACATTGTTTTCATCAGTTCGCCCCCTCCCCCATCTGTCACATTCCTCCTCCAGAAAATTCCTACACGCAGCTCCGGAGCTGCACCTGGAGAAAGGGTTTTCAAAACACAGCAGCTCTCCACCACTTTGGGGGGGGGGGGAGTAGAACTCAACTAATAAATAACAAAGAAACAAATTGTTTGGACTCCGGTAAAGTTTTAAATTACTTAAGAGGGCCGAGATGAAAAGGTTCCGGAGGTCTTAGAGGGAATTTGAAGAAATGGAAACAGGACATAGGGTGAATGAGGAAGAACCAGGGAGACCCTGACACAAGGATCAGAAATATGCTAAACATGTGGTAGGTAAACACCCAGGGAGGCACAGCTGGTGACCACAGCCCTAGTCCCAGGGGCTGGTAACAAGGGTAATGGCCCTGCAGCCGGTGGTAATTGCTACTGTGTGACAAGAATGAAAATTACAGCACAGCTTATGCCAGAAACAATGTACGTGTCACTTCAGCTTTCAAAGCGGGGGCATTCTCAAGTCAATTTAGGAAAAAAAGAGAGAGAAAGAAAAGAATCAAAGAACCGCTTTTTCCATTTCTCTATGCATGCCATTTAAAAATAAAATAAGCTGTATAAACCCAAAACAAATTATGTTTACAAGAACGGAATTTATGATGCCTTCTGGCATTACGCTCTTACTCGCTGTAGAACAACCTTTTTCTCAAAAGGGCTTGACCCAGAGGATAGCAAACTACTGATAAAGTGCACACTCTGACCCAGTCCAAACAACAACCGAGATGCTCAAGTTTTCCAGACTCTTTATTATTTGCAATGTCGGCCTAAAAATACAGGTCTGGGGGCATGCACATACACAGAGAACAAATAGCATTTATTGAGCATTCACTATATGCCGGGCACTCTGCTATGCACTTCAGACATATTACCTCATGGAATCTCTAATCAATCCTTATTCCCATTTGAAAGATGGGGGACTGAGGCTTAGCAAGGTTACATGGCTAATATGTGGTGGAATGGGGACCAGAACCCAGATCTGATTTGACACTGAAGCCTGCGCTCCTGACACTTCTTCACACAGCTTTAGGATTAATCATTCACCCAGACACCTGCAAAATCATCCCCAAATCGCCCTTGGCCATGGGGGCTGTTCATGCTGTCCTGAACTCTCTCTACCCAACAAGAAGAAAAAAGGCCCTTTAAGGCTTTTGGCTGGAGTTCCATTCTCCCCAAATGAGGCGAAGGGGGAGGAGTTGTGTTCTTCACTTCCACCGTAAAACTTAAAAGAAAACTTTACACTCCGCGCCAGCCATCTCTTCTAAGGCTTCCATCTCAACACAGCAACAGGTAAAAAAGACAGGGGGAAGTAAACGACCACAAACCATGCAAGGACCAAGGGCCTCTGATTTCTCCCTGTAGCGAAAGCTGCCCCGCACCATCTAAATTCTTCCACAAGGAACTGGAGTAAAAAAGCTCCAAAGCACACACACTTCGTATAGTTTTGTTACCCAAAAGCTCCCTAGCACGGACGGCGTCCGCTCCGGGGAGTGAGTTCTCCCCTCTGGTGCCCGAAGCACCACGGCGCTGGTTACTGTTTACCGTTATCACTACATCCCCGGTCCTGCCCCGGGCGCTCCTGAACCTCGAGCCCGGTGACCTCCCTCTCCGGAGCGGGGGGAGGCTGCACCGCGCAAGGGCTGGAGCTCGGACGGGGCCGGCGGGCATCGCCTGCACCCCTGCAGTCACCAGTCAGAGCCCGAACGCACTGAAGGGGCTGCCCGAACTGCAGGACCCGCCCGCCGGCTCCGAGGGGTCCACGGGGGCCCGGCCCGAGGCTGAGGCAGCCCCGGGGGTCCCGCGCCAGAGGCCGCCCCCGGGCCCCGACGGCGCCTTCCCGGGGCCCGAGGCCTCCCTCCCGAGCTCCGCTCTCCTCGGGCCCGCCCCGCTGCCCTCACCTCGGCCCGGTCCCCCGCAGGCCGCTCGCCGCCGCCGCCGCTGCCGCCCGGCCGCCCCGGATCCACAGCGACCCGCAGCCCCGGGCCGGAAGCGGGAAGCCGTGCGGGCGAACTGCGCACGCGTGTCCCCGCCCCTAGGGCGGGTCAGAGGGCGTGGGCCCGGAAGGGGGCGGGGCTCGCCAGTCCGCAGGTCCCCGGAGCTGCAGACCTTGTCTGTGGCCGAACCTGGAGCGGGGCGGGAGGGACCTTCGCCCGGCCTTGTGGGGGACCCCAGGACCGAACCGGGAGGGTCTCTGCGAAAGGGGTGAGGATGATCCCCGGGGGCGGGTCAGCGGCGGTGGGGGGCGTCTTGAGGGAATCGGGGGGGCCTGGAGCGGGGGATGAGCGGGCGCCTGGGCATGGCTAAGGGGATCGAGCCTGGGGCGAAGAGTCTGAGGGCAGGGTGCAAGCAATGGAGGAAACAGGTCCGTCACCTGAGAAGAAGGGGCAGCGTAGATTACAGGAAGCTTGACAAATCTGGGGAAAATGAGCCATATGCCTCTCAGGTGGCCCCAGACACCCCAGCATGGGTACGACCGGATACCCCTAACGCATACTAGACACCCATGCGGGTGCCATCAGATGCTCAAAGCATGCTCTCGGGTACCCCCGAATAGGTCAGACACCCCACCTCGATCTGTCAGGTACCCCAGAGTATTCAGAATCTGAAAAACATGCCAAAATACCCAAAAGTACCAGGTGCCTTCATCCAGGAGCCATCAGATACCCTCAAATAGAAACATCTGAGACCCTACTCAGAAACCTTTAGATACGCCCCCGAAACACATACTAGATACCCCCAAACAGGTATTCAGAGTCTAAAATACATGCCAGACCACCCCCCACACAGGTGTTCTCAGACCCTGGAAGACATGCCAGGTGCCTCCCCCAGCACAGCCACCCCCTCAGGTGCCATCAGACTTCCCAGCTCTGAGGCTGCTTGTTCCAATCCAGGTGAGACAGTTGGGCAGTACCCAGGAGAGGAGCCAAGCACCTCTTTCACCAGTTCAAGCTGGCCAGCCAGGCCGAGATCTTTCCAAGCCAGACTCACTTCAAAACACCCACACTCTGTGGCCGAGAGCCCTCAGTTCAGAAACGGGGTGGCAGTCCCCAAGTGACCTGCCTTCAGTTTAAGTCCATTTCGTCATGGTCAAGAGAGGGATCACATCCAGGAAATCGGAGGTTCCAGAAGTGCAAGGACATGCTTCTGAGCTCAGAAACCGGACACAGATACTTTTGAGGTCTCAATGGGTGTGTAAATGTTCACTCTCTGAGTCCCTCTGACTTTTGGACTTTATTCCAAAGGCAGTGGGGAACCACTGAAGATTTTAAGCAGGAAAAGCGGCATGATCCTTATTGTTACAGCTACCTTGGTTATAGAAACCTTCAGGTTGGCACAGTTCTCCCCTAAATGTAAAAACCACCTTTCTCAAGGAGCCTGGCAACAAGGAGAGGTATCTCTCGTCTTTCTTTTATCTTTCCATTGTGCATTTATTATGTCCTTCTCATGGGCCAGGGACTCTGCTAAGAGCTAAGGAGACACAGGGAATGTAAGTCTATGGCAGTGTTTCTCAGTCTTGGCCCTATTGACAATTGGGGCTGGATAGTTGCCTGTTGTTGGGGGCTGTTCTGTGTATTGGAGGCTGTTGAACAGCACCCCTGGCCTCTATCCACTTAGGTGCAAGCAGCACCCCAGTCCTGACAACAAAAAATGCAAGATATTGCCAACGTCCTCTGGCTGAGAGCAACTGGCCTCAGAGACACTCAGACGCTGATACAGTCGCCCAATCCACAATCCAGGCTTCCTGGGGGAGGTGGCCCTGGCTTTGTTCTAAAGGGTGAGTAAGAGTTAGGTGGCCGCAGGAGTTCCAGGAACAGCACTGAATGAGCAAGGCACAGGTGTGTGTGGGCAGCCACGAGACTTCACGGTGGCTGAGCAGTGGAAGGCAAAAGGGAACAGGTAGGCGGGGTCAGACCATGAAGAACCTCAGAGGTCAAGGCCAGTAATAGGACTGTCTGGAGGGGTGCATGGGTGGCTCAGTCGGTCAAACGTCCGCCTTTGGCTCAGGTCGTGATCCCATCGTCCTGGCTCATCGTCTACTTCTCCCTCTCCCTCTGCAGCTCCCCCTGCTTGAGTGCTCTATCACTCAAATAAAATCTTAAAAAAAAACCCAAAACTATCTGGAATGGTGTTCTGTCAGTGGACCTGGTCTCTGGGAAAGCATCTCAGCTTTACCCTGGCGACCCACCTTCCATAATTACCTGGAGTGTGACTCATTCCCTGTTCTGTTTAACTTACTACGGGGCTGTTTCCTCTAAGGGACAGATTGTGACATCCGGCTTTGAATACCTCCAGTGATGATAGGCTTGTGGCTACTGATACATGGGAGGTGCCTGCTCTCAGCCTGTTTGGAGTGAGCCACAGCTGAGCTGGCCCCACGGGCCTCCTACACAATTGTGGGAGCTGTGGTCAAAGCCCACGGTTGTGGGTCTGTGATTTAGCTGCTAGCTTTAACTCAACAACACATGGGGATGATGATGATGATGGATGCTAACATTGCCCATATGTGCCAGGCACCATGCTAAGGGCAATCCACATATTTTCTTTTACAGCAGCTCAAATCTGTGATCTCAAATGGCTGTCCTGAAAATCGAATGTTGTCTTCAGGAGGTGGAGCTTGATTCCCACCATCCTGAGAGGAGGCTGGATTGAGTTACTTGCTTCCAAAGACTAGAGTAGGGAGAGGAGAAGGATAGTAACCTGGCAGATGTTGCCTTAACCAGGGGATGAAGGTTAACATCCTCAGGGATCTGAGATTGACAGCACTTACCCCCTGATCTGATGAGGCAAGAAGGTTCCCAAACCCATAACCCTGTCTAATTATGAGAAAACATCAGGCAAACCCCGATGGGGGTTGTCCTAGACACCTGGCTGATACCTCTCAAGACTGTCAAGGTCACGAACAATAAGGAAAGACTGAGAAGACTTCACAGACCAGGGAGACGAGGGAGACAGGATGATGAAAGAGAACACGGTATTCTGAATCGCGTCTGGAAACAGAACCCGAACGGAAGAAGAAACCTTGGCGACATCTGAGGAAAATCTGCAGTTTGATTAATAATACGGCACCAGTGTGGATTCCTGAGTTGTGACCAATGTACGGTGGTCACAGAAGATGCTACCGTATGGGAACCCGGGTGAAGTTAGAAGGGGACCCTTTCTGCTCTCTCCACTTTTCTGTGATTCTTAAATTAAAAGCTGAGGGGAGAAAAGGGGCTACCTACCCCCTCTGGGGGTGGGTGGGAGGAGTTAGTCTGTTGTGCCAAGTTAGTGCTAAGCATTATATGTGGATTGTCGACTGTGTGTGTATGGGGGGCAGGGCATCAGCGTCCCTAACCTCCTGCATTGTTCAAGGGTGAACTGTACAATTCTGTTGTTTGAACCACCCAGACTGTGGTATTTTGTGAGGCAGCTCGAGCTGAGGGTTTTTGCAGTGACAAAAGCTGAGACAGGTGTTTTGTGGGCCCTGAGGTATCCACATGGGTTCTGCCCTTAAGGGACCTGGTGAAGTCAGCATCCACTTGGCAAGGGTGAATGGGATGAGGACGCAAAAGGCAAAGGAGGCCACGAGAGAGAATGAGAGGCGATAAAGGAGAGAAAGTGGCTGCCATCCAGAGGGCTGGGCTGGGCCACGGGACTTACCAGAGCTTAGAAAGGGTTTGCCACACAGGGGGCAGCTGGAGTGGCAAAGGAAGGTTCCTTGCGCCAGCTGGTGCCCGTTGATACATTCTTTTCTCTCTCTAGCATCCTGACCCTTGTCCTTTAGAAGCACTGGGCTCTTCCCCTGTGGGGGATAGAAGTGAACCTTAGAATGCCTTGTGCATTCAGACCTACCTCGAATCATGGGGCTCCAGGGCTGGGGGCATACTGAAGAACTAGAGAAGGTAGAGGGAGGTCCCCCCTGGCCCGGCCCCCTGACCTTCTCCTTCTGCCTGGTGACCCGACAACGTAGGGAGCTCAGTCTGCGCTTCACCCTGGTGCTCCTGTTACTCCGCTCAATCTTGCTGGTGCCATCCTCGCTCCTAAGGGATGGAAAGATGAACGAGGTGGGGCAGCAGGGCCAGAGGGCCATTTTCAGCCTGTCCTGCAAGTTGCTCCTGGACCCTACCTGGAATTTGTCTCTTCCTCATGGCCCCCTAGTCCTGTTTCACTTCTTCTGTGGTCCCTGAACTCTCTCCTTTTGCCTCTCACTTATTCACTCAACAAACATTTACAGATGTTTGCAAAGTTCCAGGAACTGTGGGGCTGGGTTTACTGAGGGGACTGTGACATGGTCTCAAGCTTGGGGTCCCTCAGTGGGCAAGGCTGGAAATTCTGGCTCTGTCCATTTCTGTCTCCTCCCTCTGATTCACCCCTGACCCCAGTATCTAATCAGCTTACAAATCCTGCCCATTCTTCCTTTGGGATATCTCTCAAATCCCACTCTCCTCTTCCGTCTAACACTCCAGCCCCAGATTACTGGATTACTGGTACCCCCTCATTTAATAAATACAGTTGACCCTTGAGTAACTTAGGGATTAGGGTCACCAACCCCCTGCACAGTCAAAAATCCATGTATAACTTCCGACTAATAGCCTACTTTTGATCAGAAGCCTTACTGATAAAGTCAACAGTCAATGAACACATATTCTATGTGTTATAGGTATTAGGTGCTGGGTTCTAACCCAGCTGTAAACATGTCACCACGAGAGCCCACTCCAACCCCCAGGCCACACGGTCGGTGGTGGTGAAATGACTGGGTACACGGGGAGGGTCCGGGGGGTAGGAGCCAAGCAGGGCGGCGGGCAGGCAAACGCAGCAGGCTCCGTGTTTCCGGGAGGAAGCCCCGGGGAGGGTGGGGTCGGGGCAGGAGAGAGGGCCCAAGCTGCCCGCAGGCTCAGAGTTGGGGCCCTTGCAGCCCAGGCGGCTTAGGAAGCCTCTTCCCGAAGGCTCCCTGATAAGGGCCCCAAGCCCCGCTGCCCTCCCCCGCTACCTCTAACTCCTAGGGAGGGCACCCGCCGCAGGGACGGTGACGGTGGCCCTGAGGTGGTCCCGCCCCAGTCCCCCAAAGGCCAGAGAAGTAAGCCAGAGAAAAGGAAATGTCATTAAGAAAATCGTAAAGGAGAGAAAATACATTTACAGTCGTATACTCTATTTATTGAAGAAAAATCCATGTATCAGCAGACACATGTAGTTCAAACCCGCGTTGTTCCAGCATCAGCTGTATTTATTAAGTCAGCGGCAAACAAACCCAGCCCCTGTAGAATCGATTCACTGGAGGGAGATCCCACAACTCCAGGCTGCAGCCCCTGCCCGCCCCCCAGCCCTGTCTGTGCTCACCATTATCAGTCACCAAAGAGCTGAGCTCCTTAGTGTCACTGAGGTGATCTGCTGACTTCCCTCCCCTTCCCTCTTCCCAGCCCCACCTGACACCATTCCTCAGGCCTTGCCCTTTCTTCAGGAAGGTGCCTCTTTATTTCCCCAATCCTCCTCTCCGTGTGTTGGTGAACTCCTACTCTTCCATTGGAGACCAGCTCAAGCTGTCACCTCCTCCAGGAAGTCTTCCTCTGCCCTCCCAGGGTGAATGAGGAGCCTCCCCAGGCCCCACCACCACCGTTGCCTTGGCAGGTCCAGGGAGAGTATGGGGGCTCCACCTCCTGCCCCCCGCTTAGGGTCCTGCACAGAGGGCCACTGGAAAGCATGTACAGATCCAGTGCAGGCCCCAGCCCAAAGGTCCCCCCTGTGGTAGGCTCTGCAGACTTACTCAGACAGGAACTCAAACCAGGTGAGGTTTGCGTGGGCTCCTCCGGGGCTGGTTGACAAGCGAGACCTCTGCTGAGCCCTGCAGGATCAAAGGGGACAGGCCCCCGGGTCAGCGGCCCCTCCTTCCCCAGCTGCCCCATCTTCTGCCTCCTCTCTCCCTCCTCCTTCCCCAGCTGCCCCATCTTCTGCCTCCTCTCTCCCTCCTCCTTCCCCAGCTGCCCCATCTCCTGCCTCCTCTCTCCCTCCTCCTTCCCCAGCTGCCCCATCTCCTGCCTCCTCTCTCCCTCCTCCTTCCCCAGCTGCCCCATCTCCTGCCTCCTCTCTCCCTCCTCCTTCCCCAGCTGCCCCATCTCCTGCCTCCTCTCTCCCTCCTCCTTCCCCAGCTGCCCCATCTCCTGCCTCCTCTCTCCCTCCTCCTTCCCCAGCTGCCCCATCTCCTGCCTCCTCTCTCCCTCCTCCTTCCCCAGCTGCCCCATCTCCTGCCTCCTCTCTCCCTCCTCCTTCCCCAGCTGCCCCATCTCCTGCCTCCTCTCTCCCTCCTCCTTCCCCAGCTGCCCCATCTCCTGCCTCCTCTCTCCCTCCTCCTTCCCCAGCTGCCCCATCTCCTGCCTCCTCTCTCCCTCCTCCTTCCCCAGCTGCCCCATCTCCTGCCTCCTCTCTCCCTCCTCCTTCCCCAGCTGCCCCATCTCCTGCCTCCTCTCTCCCTCCTCCTTCCCCAGCTGCCCCGTCTCCTGCCTCCTCTCTCCCCCAGTGCTTCCGTGCACCCTGGAGCCACATCCCAGACCCCACCATCCCTCCATCCCTCCCACTGTGTGCTCTATCCATGATCACTGTGACTGGTTTTCCAGGAGAGGGTGGTAACACATCTTGATCAGACAAAATCAGCATGTCAGGAAGATTTTCTAGCAAACGGCGGTGTCTTGGGAAAGACGCACCGTTTCTCATTGGAGCTAACGTAACTCATGGGCTCCCTCATCCCCGGCTCATGTCCCCTGCCCTTTCCCTCATTAGTCCCTCCCCCCACCTCTCCTGTCCGTGTTTCTCTCCCCTATCTCCCCGTCTTCTCCACAGCTGTCCGCCACCTGCCCACTCCTATCCTGTCCCCCTCCACTTCCCCCCATACTTGTCTTCCGTGTCTGTCTTCCCACCCTGTCCCCTCACACCTGTCCCCCTTCTCACTTACCCATGGCACTGCCGAAGTTCTTGAAGCGCCTGCTGGACAATCAGCCTGGGGCAGGGGGCAGGGGGCAGGGGGGAGTGTGGATAAAAACAGCTCACAGTTGCCCCAGGCCATAGACAGGTTCCCCCAGCCAGCTGTGATTGCCCAGCCAGGGCCCCGGTCCTGATGTAGACCCTGACCGGGAGACCCGACCCCTCCCCTGATGCTGTACTGAGAACCCTTCAGAGAGGCCTGGGTCTCTCCTCTGGGAGAAGATGGTGTGGGAGAGAAGCCCGAGGTTATGGGAGGGTTGGGGAGGGACCCCAGCCTTGACCCTGTGGCTGTCCCCTGGGGTCCCCTCCCCACCACTAGGCAGATACTCACACATGGTCTGGCTCCACGTGGTCCTTTTCCATGCACTCCAGCACTGGGGGCTCCATGCCTGGAAGCAGCCCCCACCCCGGGAGGTACAGGCGTGAGGGGGCTTTGGGGCAGACCAGCCCCACCTGGGCCCCCTGTGACCCATCCCTGCACAACTGGAGACCTTCCAGATGGGGCTTGCCCTTCGGGGAGGAGAGGTACCAAGAGGGTAGAGAGCCAGCGTTGGGGGTGCACCCCTGGGTCTCAAGACTGCGGACAATGTGCCAAGCGCTTTGCGCATGTGCACTCAGTGGACCCTCCAAGTAGCCCTAAGGAGATACACTTATTGTTCCATATTTTTCTTTATTCTTTATTTATTTTAGAGAGAGAGAGTGGAGGGGGGGACAGAAGGAGAGAGAGAGAGAGAAAATCTCAAGCAGACTCCTAGCTGAGCGCGGAGCCAACATGGGGCTCCATCTCACGACCCTGAGATCATGACCTGAGCGGAAATCAAGAGTTGGAGGCTTAACCGACTGAGCCACCCAGGCGCCCTTGATTCTTATAAAACCGCAAGGCTCAGAGACTTACTAGAAAGTGGTAGATTTGGGTTTAGACTTCAGGTCCCTCTGACAGCAGAGAGACACAAGCTCTTAGGACCGAGATTCAGAGATAACGAGGGAGCTAAAGTAGGGGACAGAGGTAGAAACAGAAGAAGAGCCCTAGGGGAGCAAGGGGACTGCAGTCCACCCCTAGCTGGAGGCCCCGGGGGAAGGGGAGGGGCAGGTGCTGGATGCCTCTCCCCTTCCACCTGCCCCCCCCACCCCAGGAATTCTGCCCAGTTCCTTCGCATGGGGCCCCCGAAGCCTCCCTCCCACCCATTAGTAGCCCTTTCCTCTCTCAGGCCTGTCTGGGGCTCCATCCAGGGAACCCTCCAGCAGAAACCCCCTACCTTTCTTGGTTTAAATGAGGGAAACCCTCAGGCTGGGCTACCTTGAACAGCTGGAGTGGGCACCTCCAAAGTGGGAGAGATTTCCAGGGAGCTGATCTCATCGAAGGACACGGGAACGGACCGTGACCTTACTCTTTTCTCAGGGCTGTCACATTCCTGCGGGGAATAAGCATCTCGCTAAGCCAGGGAGGCAGCTCGGGGTGCAGGCAAGCTCCCCAGATGGAGGGCCCACAGCCCCCAACCTCCAGCTGCAGGTAGGGGCACCCCTCAGCCACAGGGCACGGGGATGAATCTCCATAGCGGCGGCTGTGGGCTGGAGCCCCAAAACTCTGAGCTCCAGATTCCAGCCCATCAGGGGTTTCTCCCCAGGTCACGGTCAGGGGCAAAGATGCCCCAGCCACAGGCTACAGCCCTGAGGCTGGAATCCCAGGCCTGAGACAAGATCTACCAGTCACGGGCGGGGCTTCCTTCTAGCTGCAAAGATGCAGAGACCATCTCCTCTACCTCCCAGATTATGGGTTGCACTTGTAACCGAGGGCCCCCTACTGTGGACCCCACTCCAGTGAAGAACCCTCAGGCTTGGGCTGCAATCTCAGGACTCGGTGACTCCCCAGTCTTGCGCTACCCAAGGACAGCCCCGCTGTGACAGGTAAGTCCTACCAGCTACGGGTAAGGAGCTCCTTCCCAGCTGCCACGCTGGCCCCTGGGCCCAGAGTTGTACCATTGTCAGGGGTGGCTGGAGGTGGCACCCACCTTCCCTGGGTGCTCTGCTGGGGTCCCACCCCCAGACAGACACTCCTGGGTCCAGGCCTGCAGATCCTCTCCGGGTAGGTTCAGAGCAAGGCTGGCCAGTGTCCGAGGGAGACAGGGCCCCTCCTTCACAGCCGAGGCCTCGAGGCTGAGCCTGCTGGAAGAAATGAGGAAGGCAGGTCTTCAGTGCGTCTCTTCCAGCTGGCGGTGGCCCCGGCGCCAGCATCCAGGGGCCTGGGGGGACCTGCAGGGCCATCCTTCTGGGGCGGGGAGGAGTGGTCAGAATCCGGAGGGGTGTTCGGTCTCCCTCCATCAGAGGGGTCGTCGGGGGAGTCTTGCCAGCGAATTTGCAGGTAGATCCATGTGTTTGCATGGCAGATTGGATTTCTACTTGCGTGACTTGGGGCGGGGGTGTTGAGGGAGGCAGGTGGGGAAGGCACCGGCTGGTGGTGCGGGCTGACCTCTGCCAGCTCCCAGAGCAGCTCCGCGACCTCTCCCAGCTGCGTCTCCGAGGCAGGCCCTGGGTCTCTGCTGAGCTGCAGAAGGTCGATTCTCCTCCGGCCTCTTCGCTGGGGGCGCCGCTGTCGCCGGCTCCCCCAGGCTGGCTGTCGGAAAAGGCCCCAAGGCCCAGGTCCTGGAGATACTTGCTGCCCTGCAGGGCCCCCAAGTCCATGCTGAGGTCCTCCGTGCTGTAGCTGAGCTGCCCCAGAATACCATCCTCCTGTAGGCCGGTGTGGGGGGAGAAGGCGTTGACCAAGGGCAGCAGAGCAGAGGTCCCGGCACCGAGTCCTTGCCCATCCCCCTCCCGTCCAGCCTGGGCAGTGCCGTTCTCATGGCAGGTGGGGTGAATGGGGGTAGTCCCCCCGGCACTCTGTCTAACCTGGGCCTTCAAGACCTCATTCCCAAAAAAGGGGCCAGAAGCCTGGACTTCTAGCCCTGATGCCACCTCACTCGCTGACGTTCCCTCTGATGGACCTCGGAAAGCGGTGTAATGACCTTGGCCCTAGCCCCTCTCACCCGGCTTGTTCAAGGTCTTCGAATGCAGCTGCATGGACCTAAGTTATCCTGGATGCTAATGCAGAATTTCACGTGGTGTCGGGGCTCCCAGCGCAGTTACGTTAGCGCAGCATTTCTTTTTTAAAGTCGAGTAATGCAATGAGTGATGAATGAGTTACCAAATGTTGAATGAGTTACCAAAATGTTAAAAAAGGACAGTATTGGACCCTGTGATGAATGAGTTACCAAAATGTTAAAAAAGGACAGTATTGGACCCTGTGCTGTACCACTCACCTGGCTCCCGTCCCCTATTCCTGGCCCTGCTCCCTCTTACTGGAGTCTGGAACACCAGCGCTTAAGCCAATCAATACCTTCCCCTCCTGGATGGGTACAAGCCCAGGGGGGCACATTACAAAAGGCTACTGGTCAGCTGCCTCTGCTTCTGGCCCCTCCGTAGCCTCAAGCCACTAACAGGCCTTATCCCTAGTACCACAGTAGCTCCACCACGAGGGGGCACTGTTATCCCACCCTCCGGATCAGAAGACTGAGGCTCAGGGAGGATGGAAGACTCTCCCTGGATCACAGGGCCAACCAATGACAGAGCCGGACTCAAACTCAGGTCTGTCTGGATCCAAGCCCTATGCTCTTTCTCACCCATCTCTCTCCTTCTCCTATTCCTTTTCTCTTCTCTCTCTCCCTCCAAATCATTCTATTTGCCATTTTTTTTCCCCAGTCAGGGAACTTGCCTTTTCTTCTCCTTGGAAAACCTCTTCTCCCAGCCCACCTACAGTTTGGCCTGGAGAACTCCTATTCATCCTTCAAAAGCCAGCTTAGGCATGCCCTCCAGGCTGCCTTCCTGACTCCTCAAGTGTAGGTAAGATGTCCCTTCTCTGGGCTGTCACGATCTGCAGCCCAGGGACTTTCCTTGTCTAGGACTTTGTTAGGACTGACCTCAGACAGGGTTTGGTGGGTAGGAGGGTGGGTGGGCCTCCCCCATTGCTCCCTGAAAAGCCAATACTGAGACATAGCCCCAGGCATCTCTGTGGTCTCAGGCAGCCCTCAATGGACTGTCCCAGTTGGTGGCCTGAAGGGGCCACTGAGGGGACATGGCCCCCCTTCATGGACTTTACAGAAGTCCCCCAGGAGGGGTGCCTGGCTGGCTCAGTTGGTAGAGCAGGCGACTTTTTTTTTTTTTTAAGGTTTATTTATTTATTTTAGAAAGAGAGAGAGAAAGCACGTGAGTGCAGGGGAAGGGGCAGAGGGAGAGGGAGAGAGAAAGAATCTTAAACAGACTCCCTGCTGAGCATGGAGCCCAAAGCAGGGCTCAATCCCAGGACCCTGAGATCATGAACTGAGCTGAAACCAAGAGTTGGATGCTTAACCGACTTAGCTACCCAGGCGCCCTGAGCATGCGACTCTTGATCTTGGGATAGTGAATTCAAGCCCCATGTTGGGTGTAGAGATTACTTTAAAATAAAATTTAAAAAAAAGATTGGTGGTGATGTTAATAAATGTGATTTTTTGAAAAGTCCTCCAGGGGCACCTCGCCCTCTGCCCCTCCCCCGACTGGTGCTCCCTCTCTCTCTTTCTTTTTTTTTTAAATGATTTTATTTATTTATTTGACAGAGAGACAGCGAGAGAGGGAACACAAGCAGGGGGAGTGGGAGAGGGAGAGGCAGGCTCCCCGCTGAGCAGGGAGCCCGATGCAGGGCTCCATCCCAAGAACCTAGGATCATAACCTGAGCCGAAGGCAGACGCTTAACGACTGAGCCACCCAGGCTCCCCCCCCGCCCCGCTCTCTTTCAAATAAATAAATAAAATCTTTGGAGGGGGCCGTCTGCCTTCGGCTCAGGTCATGATTTCAGGGTCCTGGGATTGAGCCCCGCATCAGGCTTCCTGCTCAGCGGGGAGCCTGCTTCTCCTTCTGCCTGCCACTCTCCCTGCTTGTGCTCTCTCTCTCTGTCAAATAAATAAATAAAATCTTAAAAAAAAAAAAAAAAAACCCAGGATAGGATTGCCAGAGAAAATACAGGACGCCCAGTTAAATTTGAATTTCAGATAAACAAGTATTTTTTTTAGTATAAATATATCCCGAAACATTGCACTATTTGACATTCAAATCTAACTGGGTGTCCTGTAATTTTGTTTTTTCAGTCTTGCAACCCTACCCCTGAACCATTTGGCCAGGCAGGGCCAGTCCTTAGCAGGTGAGGGAAAACAGGGAGGCCCCCTACTAATGCTTGGCATGGGGGATTTGCGGAGAAGCTTCCAATTCAAAGTCGAAAGTACCCGGAAAGAGGAGCTATACAGGATCTGTCTTTTCCCCCTGGCCTCACCCGCTGGGAGCTCTCCACAGGTTTACCCCTTCTTTTTTCCTTCTTCTTTGTACCCATTCATCCCACGATGGACACGGGTTGCTTCCACATTTGGCTATTGTGAAGCGTGCAGTGAACGTGGGCGTACAGAGAGCTGTTCGAGTCCCTGCTTTCAATTTTTTGGGGTAGCTATCCAGAAGGGGGATTGCTGGAGTGGGTGGTAATTCTGGGCTTGACTTCTGGAGCACGCTCCATGCTGTTCGCACAGCCTCCCTTTCTCTAGAGTCTCTCCTTTGCCCCCTTTGATCCTTGTCCCTCCCACCTTCCCCAACTGCCCCTTCTCTGGCTCCGTGTCCTCCCTCTGTCCCTTATATACCAGGGTCCCGCTTCGGTCTCTGTGGGAGTACCTACGTCTCTGGTCGTGACTGGCTCAGGCTCGCCTGCCCCTCCTGTGACCTGAGCAGCAGCGTCCTGGCAGGTCTCCTTTTTCCCCCAAATCACTCCAGTCCCATCCCTGGTGCCTGGACAACCTCCCTCTGTTGACTCCTGTCTCCTCTGCCACTGCCCGAAAGGTTTCCTTGTGTCTCTGGTTTTTATCCTTCTGTAAATATAAACATGTCAGGACAGCCTCTCGGCCTGGGCCGGGCCCCCTCTCCCTCTCCTGCATCTGGCCTCCCTCACCGGAGGCAGCAGCGGGCACTTGGCCAGGGCTGGGGGTGGCAGGGGTGGTGGGCAGCTGTGGCCACAGGCCGTCCTCGCTCCCGGCAGCAGGTACACTGAGGGACGCAGGGGGTGGGGAGCCTCAGCCTTGGCTTGGGAACCCGAATCTTTCCTCCAACATTGCCTGGGTGAGAAAAGGCGGGAGGCGGCCCAATGGGGGCCTTTCCAGGCTTCTGACTAAACAGTGTATGCTGGCCCTGACACCCCAGAGAGGATGCAATAAATCCAGGCTCTCACTGCATGGACCCTGGGGAGCCTTGGGGGATGGGCTCCCCCCCAGTCAGACTCAGAGGCGAGATGTCCCAGGAATGCTCTCTGCAGAAGGGCTTACTGGGTGCAGATTTGGACAGTACATGGATAAACTGGTTTTTAAAAACGTGAATAGTTATTTATTTCATGGTATATCAGCAAACCATGGCACGCCAAAGGAGCGTCGAGCATATTGTTTCTCTGGTTCCATTTCATCAGGTAAGAAAGGAGGTTGATATCAAACAAAATAGCAAATAAATGACAGGGCAGCTGATTCTTGAGCAGCTCAAGTGGTAAGAAAACCTCAGTCAGGGTTTGCATCCCTGGTATGACTTTTATTAGCTCAGTGGGACCTCAAGCAAGTCCCAGACTCTCTCTGGGTCTCAGTTTTCTCCTCTGAAAAATGGGTGCAATGCTGCCTTCTTGTAGGATTCCTTGCTGTGTGAGTACAACGGGATGATGTGTGCACTTTGCAAGCCCTGGGTCAGTAGGAGCAGGTCTGATGGTGCTTGCTCTTTTTCTAGTTCGGGAGTCAGGGCTCTCCCTCTGAGGAAGTTGAGGGTTGTGTCAGATGCAGTCACACAGTCCCTCCCCTGCCCTCCCGGAGCTAGGTGCAGGAAGAGTGATGGTTTAACCCAGCCATCATAATCAAGTATGATAGAATGTTCCAGGAAGCAGGCTGAAGAAAAGAACTGAGGAGGGCCAGCAGGCCCTGTCTGGAGGGACAGGAATTCTGGATTGGAATTTTACTTAGAAAATCCCCTCTATTTTAAAGCACTACCCCCAGGGTAATCACTGGGGTAAAAAACCTATTAAGTACAACTCAGTTAGGAAAAGTTAAGCAAACTTTAGACAGCTCCCAGAGCCAAAACAAAACCCCAAAAAACCTATTTCCGACCACATAAAGTAGCGTCCACATGACACATGAATGATCCCTTGAACTGGCCAAGTTTAACGCATTGGTCACATTTCATATATTTAAAAAAAAAGATCTACCTCTTGGGGTGCCTGGCTGGCTCAGTCGGTAGAGCATGGGACTCTTAATCTCAGGGTCATGAGTTCAAACACCATATTGGGCGTGGAGTCTACTTAAAAAATAAAAAGAAAGAAAAGAAAAAAGAAAAGATCTACATCTTACCAGTTAGGAGATAGTAGACTTTCAAGAAGAAGTCCTACTAAATGAAAGAAAGAAAGAAGAAAGAAAGAAAGAAAGAAAGAAAGAAAGAAAGAAAGAAAGAAAGAAAGAGAACCAGGGGGCCTTCCTGGAGGAGGTGACAGCCAATGAAGCCTTGAGGAACAAATAGGAGTTGGCTAGGCAGAAGCTACAGACAAGGGCATTCCAGGCATCAAAAGAACAGAACGTTCAGAAGCCTGCAGGCTTGGGAGGTCCCGGTGCCTTCCAACAACTGGCAAGAGTTCCTTACTGGCTGGAGGTGTGGAGGGGGAACATGGGGCCGGATTAGCAGGCCTGGTAGGTCAAGCAAGAATTTAATCTCTAAGTTCCAAACAGTGGTGGTAGGGAGGTGGGGGTGGGGGCTGCGATTTGTCTTCAGGGAGATCATGCAAGAGGCAGAGTGGAGCTGGGCTCCGACTGGGGCACCGAGGATGTCTGGGGGTGGGGCGGTGACGCGAGGGCTGTGCCCAAGCAGGGCTCACGGGGCTTGCGTGAGAGTGGGGGAGGGAATGGACAAGGACAGTGCCTTCCATTACTTCCAGCTCTGGTGACCAGGTAGATGACAGTGACAGGGACGCAGGTGGAGGGCTTCATTTGGAGGGGGGGGGATAGAGTCTGGCCGCATACTCCCAGGGCGCCTGTTCCCACATCACCACCTCATCTGCCCACTGCCTGCAGCCTACGGTTTTATCTGAAAGGTCCAGAGCCCTGAACTAAACCTGAGTCCTGATCTTACCTTCGTGCATCCTGGATCCTCCCTGACACTTGGGGCCAGGTTCTACCTGCTGGGCCCTAGCGTCCTCTTCTACAAAATGACGGGGTGGGGCCACAGGATGCCCTATATGCTTTAACTGTCACAGACCCTCCTTCCTTAGTGTGGGGGGCGGTGCAAAATGCCACCCAGAACCCCCTCCCGGGAAGACGTGCTGCCCCAGATGCGGGGAGGGGGGCTGCCCGCAGATGGCTGTCCGCTGTCAGACCCCTTCCAGGAAGTCACGCCCCTTCCTGGGCAGCCCACCCGCCATCCCTGATCGATGTGGGGACCTAATGGATAGCCCCTCTCAGCCTGACTCGAGACCACTCTGCAGGGCTGCTCTAGCTTGGAGCTCCCCGTGGAAGCTTCTTCTTCGTGTTTCCTCCATCCACCCACCCACCCATCTAAGCTTCTTTCCTTCCTCCCATCCATCCAGCCATGCATGTATCCATCCCTCTGTCAGGTCTTCCTTCCTCCCATCCGTCCATCCGGCAGCCTTCTACTTACCTCTTCCTCCCTCCCTCCCCTTGTTCCAGGAAGGATTCCAGTCTCCTCATCTATAAAGTGGGATCATCACTACTCCGCCAAGTTTTAACGGGCGTTCTCTGAACTAACGTGCACAAATGTGCCTGGTAAAGTGCACGTGTTTTACAAAGTGTACTTGCTGCCATTGGGGTCATCAGCTCTGGCCCGTCTCAGCCATCAGACACCTGCCTGCTCATCCTCCATGGTGGGGAAATCTGGGTGTTCGAGCCTCCAGGCTCCGTCGCAGCTCTCGATGCCTGAGGCTGCAGCTCCAGAGTCAAAGGACTGGACGCATGGCTTGGGCTCAGAACCTGTGCAGAAAGGAGGGACCAGGCGTCAGGGCCAAGGGGGGAGGGCTGAGGAGCGGGAGTCTGAGTTCTGCGTCTGCCGCTGCTCTGCTGGGGCTCAGTCTTCTCATCTGTAGGATGGGGTGGTGGAAGAAGATGGTCTCCATGACTTTTAAGCCCGCCTACATGCCGTCACCTCCCCATCCTGTGCCTGTGGTGGACATATGTATTCAATCATGAGGCTCTTTCCTGCTGCTGATCGTTTATCCCTTTAGGATCCCCTCCCCCTCCCCCCTCCGGGGCACCATTTCCCAGCAGCTATCTTGAGTTAATCCGAGTGGGCTCCTAAAACGACGCTAGTTTGTCATACTTGCTCTGTCAGAAAAAGCCCTCATTCAATAGAATGTGTCCTTAAGATCAAATGCAAGTGCCCAATGCCCACATTTGTAGGGTCTCTAATGGCGGGACTTCAGGCACCTCTGCCCCCATGCTGTATTTGGAGTTTTAGGGACCTCTGGGTGCCATGGGATAGAGGAGAAAACCAGGGCTTTAGGGTCAAGCAGATTGTGTCCTTGCCTGGACCTGTCATTAATGGTTGCCCCCCCTTTGGGGAAGGCACCTTGAGGGTCAGTTTCCTCACCTGGAGGGTGGGTGTGACGATGCCTTTCAGAGCTTTGGGGAGGGTGAAGGGGCCCAGCGTGTGTGGTCCTTGGCCAGTCTTGGCCACCTTCCTTGCTCTCTAGGTCAGGAGGGTGCCCTGGCTTGGTATCAGGTCTTGGACTGAGCCGCCTGCTGTGGGAGGAGTGGGTACCCCCTTTTCTCTCTTCCTGCTCCTTACGCCACAGCAAGAGAGGTCATCCTTGCCTATTCAAATCCCTGCGGAGGTTCCTCATTGCCTGCAGGAAGGATGTGGAAACTCTTGGCCTGGCCACCGATGTCCACCAGGATATTCCTTCTGTGACTTGTCTCTGCTCCCGCAGGACCTGCTGTATGAGACCCTCCCCCTCCATTCCTGCTCTGAGGCTGCCTGCCTGAAGACCTCACTGTATTCCTTCCAGAAATCTCTGCCCGCCCCCCACCTATGGTGCCTCTTTCATGTGCATTTCATTTCATTGCATTGCCTTGACATCTGGACTCCCTTCACTCCTCCATCCCCCCTCAAGACATCCCAGGCTCTGCTGAAGCCAGGGAGGTGGCAGGAGAGTGCCTGGAGGAGAGGAGACCAGTGGAGGGATACATGGAGGGACTGACCAGACCAGCGCGTTCTAAATAAGAGCAATGGTGGCCTCAGGTGGGGCTGAGTTGGGGTGGGAGAGTGGGATGTCAGATGATTTTGGAAAGTGCTGAGTTAGGTAGGTCGATTGGGTCCCCTATGGCTGGGTGACCCCATGTCCTGGTTTGCTGGGGACAGTCCTAATTAACGCTGAGCCAGGGTGATTATGAGCAACACCCCCATTCATTCTTCAAAGGGTCTAGCAGAGGGGAAGGTCGATGATGTCCCTCTATTCCAACGGGGCTGTCTACTCACACCCCGTCTCTTCCTGGCTGCAGACCTGCAAATACTGCTCCAGGTTTTGGGACCCTGAAACATACACAGTCTGGAGGAGCCTTCTTTTAGGAAAGAATACAAAATTATGAATACAAAATTGCCAGGGCCTCTGAACCAGGACAGCAGGAAACGGCCAAGGCAGAAATAAACACGTTTCATGAATAAATGAGCGCAAAGGGGTTAGGTGGGCACATGCACATGTGCAAAAATACCAGGACACTGGAAAACTGTGTGGCAGCCCCTTAAAAAAGAAAATCATAGAGCTATCTCGTGACCCCGCCATCCCATGCCCAGGTGTATCCCTGCGGGAAAGAAAAACGTACATCCACCCAAAAGCCTATATGTGACTGCTTATGAGCAGCATTATTTATAATAGTCAGAAGGTGGAAACAACCCAGGTATCCACCAATGGATGAATAGACACACGAGGTGTGGTGTAGGCTTACAGTGGAATAGTATTCAGCCACTAAAAGGAATAAAGTTCTGACACCTGCTATAAGGTGGGGGAATCGACCTTGAAGACATTATAAGCAGCCAGTTGACAAAGACCATGTGCTATGCGAGTCCATTTATAGAAAATGTCTGAAATAGGGGAATCTATAGACACAGAAAGCAGAGTCGTGGTTGCCTAAGGCTGTGGGGGGGGGGCTGTGGAGTGACAGGTAGAAGATATGAATTTCTACTGGGATGATGAAAATATTCTAAAATGGATTGTGGTGATGGTTGCATAACCTTGCGAGTACTAGAAGTCATTGAATTGTACCCATTAAACAGGTGAATTGTAGGGTGTGTGAATTGTATCTCAATGAAATTGTTGCCAAAAAAATCGCCGGGGCCCCTTGCAGAATTTTGATTGGGTGGGTGCTTATGGGCTTCAGCTCCATTTCCTTCAAGGTAGATGAGCCTTTGATGTCTGGGCCAGCCACAGTGTGTGAGAACGTCATTGTTTCCACCATCCCTGCTCTCCCAGCTCCCCTTTCAGGCTGACTGAGGGACTCTGCTCTGCTGTACCTCATTTAAGTCTTGTATCTCCCGTCTTCCCCACCCTGAAGCCAAGGCGGCATCTATGACTCAGAGAAATGTCCGAACAAAACACGCAGGCTGTGAAGGAGAAAAACCAGATGTGGGGGTGGGTCCAGGAGGCTGATGTGAGCCTGGGAGGGGAAGAGGAGCTGGTCCCAGGGTCAGTCCCATCCCTTGGCCAAGCACCCCAGGGGCCTCAGGAAAGACCGAAGGGTCTGCCTGCTTCACTTGGCAGGGGCCTCATGGAGGCCTGAGGCCACAAGAGCCTGTAGAGGCCAAAGGCAGAACCTCAGACCTTGCATCTGCAAACCCTGTGGGTCTGGGATCGCAGGCTAAACGTGAAAGGCCAGGGATGAGTTTACTCTTTCTATGGAAGTTTCTGACCCAAAAACGGGCTGGGCTTGACTTTGATGACAGACTCAACTCTCATCCTGGTATCCCAAGCTGCACCCCAATCTTTGTATCACAGACTATAAACCCTGATGCCCAGGGTCATAGACTGAACTTTGATCCAGGTGTCATAGACCGAGCCCCATCCTGGGGTCATGGACTGAGCTTTAATCCCAATATCAGAGACTGAGCCCTGTCCTGGTGTCATGGACTGAGCTCCAATCCCAATGTCATAGACTGAGCCCCATCTTTGTGTCATAGACTGAGCTCCAATTCCAATATCATAGACTGAGCCCCGTCCTGGTGTCATGGACTGAGCCCCAATCCTAATATCATAGACTTGAGTCCTGATCCTGGTATCATAGACTGAGTTCCCATCCTAGTGCCACGAGCTGAACCCTGACACTGCTCACAGAGTGACCTCTCACTCTGATGTTGCACAATGAGCTCTGGTTTTGGTGGAAGGTTCTCTCACCCCAGGCTCCAGGCATTGTCTCCAGTGGCCTCTGGTCATTGCTGCCTAGTATTCCCACCCATACCCCAACCTCAAGCTGTCAGGACCAAACTCATTGTTTTCTCTCCTCATCTTCTGTCCCTATAGCAGTGTGAATGCACTATCTTCCCAGTGACCTGGCCAGAAACCTGGAGACCAGTCTTACCTCCTCACTACCCTTCAGGACACCAAGCCCTGTCAATGTGACCTCCCAGACATTTCTCCACTCCATCCTCTCTTCTTTCCTCTGCCGCTGTCTGCATTTCAGCCCCCATTATTTCTCTCCCTACGCAACCACAATCGTCAACCACAATTTCAACCCCCCTGTTGCACTGTGATTGGTTTACTTGTTCCCTTCTAGACCAGGGGTCCCATGGGCCAAATCTGGCTCAACATCTGATTTTATAAATAAAGTTTTATTAGCACAAGTCATGCCCATTTGTGTACGTATTAGCTATGACGGCTTTCATGCGATAACAGCAGAGTTTAGTAATTTCTTCAGAGATATGTGACCCAAAAAAGCTGAAAATATTTACTCTCTGGCCCTTTACAGAAAAGCTTGTTGACCCCTGCTCCAGACCACGAGGTCCATGAGGGCAGATACTATGTCTGTCCCACTTTTACATCCCCAAGCCCCAAGTAGTAAACTCTTATGTGTATTGATCTGTTCCTATATGCTTTGCCTAGTGTTAAGTGTGCCATGTACTTTGCATTCTTCTATCCTTAAAACAACCCCCAAGTCCCCACTGTTTACAAAAGAAGAAACTGAGGCTTAGAGACTTGCCCAAGGTCATACCATACTGTTAAGAGGAAGACTTGGGATATGAACCCAGGTGTTTCCAACTCCAAAGCAGGGGTTTATAACCACCAGGCTGTCCTGTGGTAAGCTGATGAATGGGTGGGTGGGTGAATAAATGATTGGATGGGTGGATGAGTGGATGGTTGGATGAATGAGTGAATATATTGTTGGATAGATGGATAGATGGATGGGCGGTTAGATAGTTGGCTAATTGGCTGGCTGGCTGGATGAATGGATAGTTGTCTGGCTGGATGGTTGGATGAATGAATGGGTGGATGGTTGCATGAATGAATGGGTGGATGGTTGGATGGATGGATGGTTAGATGGGTAGATGCCTATATAAATGGATGGATGGATGGATGCTGGGATGCATGAATGAATGGATACTTGGCTGGCTGGCTATTTGGATGGACGGATGTGTGGATGGTTGGATGGATAGATGATTAGATGGATGAATGGTGGATGGATGAATGGATGGAAGGATGAATGCATGAATGCATTGATGGATGGATGGATAGTTGGGATAGGTGGTGTGGCAGTGTTTAGAGGCAGTGAGGCATTAAATTCAGGAGAATGCATTCTGAGGGGATGAGGGAGAAGACATGTAGATGGAAGGGGGGCAGAACAGAGTCAGAGAAGCCAGGCAAGAAGGAAACCAAGTTAAGACACAGAATGCACTCCTATGCATTCAGTGAGGAAACCTCACTGCAGGTCCCAACCACCCTCTCCTTAGCCTTGTTTGCTTCCCCAAATCCAACCCCATCATTTTCTCAGGAAGTCCTGTTAGGTGCCCAGATGGCCAGTTACGGAGCTTAAGAGGGGCACAAAACACCCTCTTCCTATGTGTCTCCCCACCCCCTCAGGGCTAAAGACTGGAAGGACGTGGTTAGGAAAGACTTTGCTCCCCAACACCATGCTTCACTCTAAGGAGCCCGGATTTAGGTCCCAGGCAGCCTCTTCCACCATCAGCCCCTGCAGCACCAGCCATAAAAGGGTGTAAGAGTCACCGCTGGTTCCTTCAGCTCACTCCCCGACTTGCCAGCCTGTGAATCAGTCTCAGTCGGTCTGGGCCGGAAGATGGGGTGGGCAGAGAGGCCAGGAGTGGGCGGAACTTCGTAAGGATCTGGGTCAGAGACAGGCACTTTGGTGGTCCTTGGCGGATGCACTAGTTCTCTGTTTTTTTGTTTGTTTGTTTGTTTGTTTTTAGAGAGAGAGAGAGAGAGAGGCAGAGGCAGAGGGAGAAGCAGGCTCACCAGCAGCTCTGTTTACTGGCCAGAACACACCACAAAGGTAGCCTTGGAATAGAACTGTTTTCAAATCCTGGTTCCTCCAGCATGTGCTTGCTGTGTGACCTCAAGCAAGTCACTCAACCTCTCTCAACATCACGAAGGTTCAACCCCTGGCAGCAGCTTCCATCATTCTGACTACTCTTCTACTGCATCCTAGCCTCTAGGCCGCCCTCTTTCTCCCCAACCCCAGCCTCTGGGTCCTCTGATACTCCCATGTCCTTCCTGACCCAAGCAGGGTGCCTGGTACACATTCGGCCCTCAGAGTCTGTGGCGAGCATGAGCTAAGGGATGTTTTCATTGGCCTCCCCCCTTCACGAACCCTCACCGCCACCCCGAACCAGTACTTGACTCACGCAGGTGGTAGTGGCTGGGACTTGTTGAGGCTGAGCGTGGGCTGGCCTGATGGGGTGGGGGAGGGTTGTGCAAAGGTGGGAGGCACAGAGGGGCAAGGACGTCCAGGAGGCTCCACGCCCCGTGGCCGCGGACACTGTCTGGTTATCTTCAAGGGTAAACTCGCTTCGAGATTTAAGGAGAAGCGTCTTTTTGCCAAAGCAATTCACCCACACCTTGGGGGGTGGCAAGGGCCTCTCCAGCCCCCATAGAGGTAAACTGAGACCCCAGGACCTGGGAGGGGGTTGCCACCAGACAATGTGTGTGTGTTCGAGGGAGGCATCGACCAGAACCCCTGGGAGTCTCCAACCTCCTCCTTTTTGCTGCTTCCCTGAGCCTCCGTGCTGCAGCTATCCAAGAGCAAACGGCATCAAGAACCCCCAGGAAGTCATCAGGCTGCTCAGAGGGATTTCTCTTTCCGCAAATTTATCTCCTGAGACAAGGTCCTGGCTGAGCCTGGGGAGACGGGACCCCAGAAGCCTGTGATGTTCCGTGGAGGCCGGGGGAGCTGGGGATCATGGAATTCGGGGCTGGATCAAGCAGAGTCTGTGCCCCAGGCCAAGAAAAGGCTCCAGGCTGCCCAGGGAGCCCTGCCTGCTGGTCACGGCCCGCCCCCTTACCTCTCTTTAAGGCCCACCGCTTCAGCCACAGCTTGGAGAGGGCTGGCCAGGAGTGGTGGAGTGCCGAGTTAGCCATGGGGGCCCACGCGCGCGAGAGAGTGGGTGAACAGCAGGGGATGAAGCAGGAGTTTGGCTGGGAATCCCTGCCAGGATGGGGCTGCCAGCAAGAGGGGCGGAGACAGCCACCAGGGGCTGCCAGATGCATCAGCTGATGGGAGCCTGGGGCTAGGGCAGGGGGGCTGGGGCTTCTGGCTGGGGGGCCCAGGGACTCCAGCCTGGGGGGCGGTCAAGCCCTTAGTACAACCCACCCCCTTCCCCCTTCCCTGACCCGTAAGCTTCTCACGCTGGCCAGACAAGACATTCCCAGGAAGAGCTGAAGATGGCAGTGTGAGTGGTGGTGACACTGGGGTCCTCAGGAAGCAAGTCTAGACTGGGTCTGAGGTGAGCCTGCGTGTGCCTGAATGTCCGAGTTTTTGTGTGCCATCGTCTGTGATTTTTTGGGTTTGTGAGTTTGCACGTAGACTGTGTATTTTCATGTCTGTGAGAGTGTGTTTGAGTGCAAATCTTGCGTGTCACCTTGCCTATGTGGGGGTGAATATGAATATCTAGGTGGTCTCCCCCGTTTTATTGAGATATAATGAACACACAGCGCTATATAAATTTAAGGCATACAACACGACCTGACTAACCTATTCTGTGAAATGATCAGCACAACAAGTTTACTTAACACCCATCACCTCTTATAGACACAGAAAAAAAAGATTTATCCAGAAAAAAAGAGAAAAAAATCTTTTTTTCCTTGTGATGAGAACTCTTAGGATCTACTCTCTTAGCAACTTTTCCCATATACCACACAGCGGAGTTAACACTAGCCACCATGCTGTGCGTCACATCCCCAGGGCTTATTTATCTCATAACTGGAAGTCTGTCCCTTTTGGTCTCCTTCTTCCCGTTCTCCCTCCTGCCCGACCCCCTGCCTCTGGAAACCACAAATCCGATTTCTTTATCCACGAGTTTGGTTGCTGTTTTTAGATTCCACATTTTTTTAAATTAACATATAATGCATTATTTGTTTCAGGAGTGCAGGTCTGTGATTCATGAGTCTTACACAATTCACAGCGCTCACCAGAGCACATACCCTCCCCAATGTCCCTCACCCAGCCACCCCATCCCTCCCACCCTAGATTCCACATTTAAGTGAGATCACACAGTATTTGTCTCTCTCTGTCTGACTTATTTCATGTAGCAGAATGCCCTCAAAGTCCATCCATGTTGTCACAAATGGCAAGATTTCCTTCCCTTTTATAGCTGAGTATTGTCATCTGGGTGTTTCTGCGATCCTGTGTGTGTCTGAATGCCGGTTGGTATCCGTGGGGCTGGATCCACACGGCTCACCTGGGACGTGGGGAGATCTGTGTCTGATATCTGTGAGGGGTTTGGGCGCCTGCCCGGGTTTCTGCGTGTCTGCACGGTCGTGTGCATGTGAGTCGGGTGTATGGGGTGGGTGTGTGGGCGCCGGTCAGCGCGCGGCCACGCCAGGGCTGCTCCCTGGTGGCCGAGCCTCCCTACTGCATCCTCACTCCCTGTGCTGAGAAATTCTGGCTTTGTTCTCTGCTGACCCCCTCCTCCCTCCCCAAACCCTTTCTTTGACCTCCCAGCCCCAAACCGCTGTCACTGGTGAGGGGGTCAAGGGCTTCTCCTTCCTTGCGTCCTGGCCCACCGCCGCCCCCTCGGAGGAGCAGGCTGTCACTCTCCTGCCTTCAGCGACCCTTCCAGAAGGGTTATCCGCTGGCCTACCTTTGCCTACTCACACCCAACGGATCCCACAGCCCCTGTAATCTTATTTCAACCCGCTCCAGCCTTCTTGCTCTCTCTAGGGCCTAGATCCAATGGACATCTTCTGCCTCTCCTTTGCTGGACGCTTCCGACCCCTTTATTTCTTGCACCCCCGCCCCCCACGATGCCACAGACTTTCCTTCCTGCCCTCGCTTGGCCCATCTTCCTTTCTCTGTCTGACCTTTAAGCTCTGTCCTTGGCCATTTCATGCCCTCCTCCCCGGCCCTGACGGCCCCGTCTGCACCTCCCCAGTAGGTGACCCCCGATCTGTCACTAACAGAAAGACATAAAAACACCCACGATGTGAGCAGCGGCACCCACACAACCCAGCACACACAGACAGCCGCAGACGTGCAAACACTAGCCAGACGTACGTTCACACCCGGAAGCACGCACGCACACACGCACGCACACGCAATCACACACAAACGGCTGGACTCCTACGTAGAACCGCACAGGGAGATTTAACGGCGTTGGCCCTCCGCCGTGCTCCAGGCTTTACTTCCTCCCCGCCCGCCACACGCCTGTCCCTGGGTGGGCCAGGACGGCTGTCGGAGGCCCCGGACCTCTGCGTGGAGGGCAGATGTGAGAGCTTCTGCGGCTGCTGGAGCGAGGCTTGGGACGGGGACGGTCCCTGGGCATGGGCAGGCTTGGGACGGGGACGGTCCCTGGGCATGGGCAGGCTTGGGACGGGGACGGTGCATGGGCATGGGCAGGCTTGGGACGGGGACGGTGCATGGGCATGGGCAGGCTTGGGACGGGGACGGTGCATGGGCATGGGCAGGCTTGGGACGGGGACGGTGCATGGGCATGGGCAGGCTGACTGTGTTTTCCGAGCTCCTGGGGTGGGCCAGGCACCGTGTTAAGATGTCACCTGCAAGACCCGGGACAACCCTTTCACGGAGGCGCAAACAGGGCCAGAGTAGTGAAGTCCCTCGCCCGTGGCCACACGGAGGCAGGGGAAGCAGGATCTGAACCCGCACCTGGCCGACACAGCCCTGCCGTCATCCGCAGCGACAGTAACGAGCGCCGGCCCGTGTCCAGCCCTGCGTCGGGCGCTGGGGGCCTGAGGGGACACGGGGAGGAGGGCCCAAAACAGACACACTGATGTTTGTGCGCAGCTGACATTCCCGTGAAAAGCCTGCTTCTGCCAGGAAGCCCTCCCAGAGGGGCTCATAGCCAAGGCTAGAAAACTCACAGGTGGCTGAGAGCGGAGGCACCCTCCCTGGGCCCTCCCTGCAGGTGACCGGGCCAGAGGAGCACTCTGGAGAATCAGCCCCCTGACTGTGGCATTCGAGGCTTTCCCCACATGCTCCATGCTCACCAGCTCCGCTCTCCCTGGCCCCAACTCTCCCCTCCCAGTTGCCCCCCGTCCCGGCTGCTCCCAGCCTGCCAGACCCCCTGGGGCATGAAGCCACCTACAAGCTGTGTGGCCCTGGGGCTGGGCGGAAGCAGGCCTGGGTGTGCCCTGCACAAACCACAGCCTTCCGCCTCCTTCGCCCCACCCCAGGCAGGCGGGTGTGAGGCTCCCCAAGGTGGGCCTAGGTGGGAGCCAGGGGGCGCCTCCCCAGCGGCCAGAACTCGACCTGGAGGGAGGCCCAGGAGGAGGGTCCTCCTCTTCCTCAGCTGACCTCGGAAGATTCGGGTGCGCCCTCCTCGGGACTGGCTCAGACATCAACCTTAGGAGGCAGTGTTTGTTTTGAAAGTCAGACACCCAGGCCCCAATCTTCAGATTCTGCTTCAGGGAGGCTCGGGGGGGGGGGCCCTCCAGGATCCAGTTTACACAGCATGCCTGGTGACTCTGCAGAGGGAGCACCCCCATTCACCCCCTGGCTGGGTCCCCTATGCAGGCTTTGGCTACAAGGGACCCCATCTTCCTGTGTTATGGGCTGCACGAGTCGCAGACCCCAGCCCCCTGGGGTGACCTCTGGGGCGTGCAGACCTCTGCAGAGCAAACCCGGGGTCAAAGAGCCCCCCAGGAAGCAGGCTGGCCGCCAGGTGGAGTTGTGGGTGGTCTATCTGCTGCCCTCTGGACTCCCCCACCCCCCCGCCCCACTGCCGCTCCATCTCTGTTGGTCCCTCTGTCCCCCACACCCCCGTGATGGTCACTCACCAGAGGGAGGCTTGTCCTCGCTGCTGTAGGTACTTGGCCCGGCCACCAGCTCCTGTGGCCCCCAAGACCCACGGCTTCCAGGAGGCCCAGGGGGAGCACTGGCGGGTCGGGGCCCCCGGGGAACCGCAGGGTGACCCAACTCTGCCCCAGCTTCCTCTTCCTCAACTGCCTGCCCGCCTGCTCAGTGCCTCTGTCAACACCAGCCGTGGGCCCAGGCAGGGGCCTGAGGACACAGCCCAGGTCGGGTTCCAGAAGCCGGGAACCTCCCCCACTGCTCAGCCCCGTGCATGCAGGTGTCCTGAGAGGTGGGGTGGGGGATGGGGCGGGGAGCCTCAGCACCCTCGCCCCCACCCCAGCAGCTTCCTGTGGAGCCGACTACTGAAGAGGAACGGGGTGCCAGGGCCTCCCCCGGGTACACGGGTGCACAGAGATGCATGAGACACAAGCCGTGTGTACTCATGGAGACGCAGGCGCTCAGACCCCCCGGATCCCGCACCGGCGTGTGCGAGGGTACACACATGGGTCCCCATGGTGTTGCGGTCAATGTTCAGCAACCACCTCTCTGACCAAAAAAATAAAATAAAATAAAATAAGCCCTGATATGTAGCATTTGCTGACTCCTGTGGTGTAAACAGTCCCACATAGCGGACTGCAAAGCCAACCCGATGCCCTTGAGCGTGGAGACAGGAGGAAACGCTCGTCTGAGCGTCTGGCTCCAGCACGTCACTGGAGTGGGTACTCAGGCACGTGGGTCCTGCACGGAGACACGGGTCCCCTGCCATACGGGTGCGTGGATACCTGTGGGTCCAGGTAGGCGTGGGGGTGCGCAGAGTGGTGCACCCACAGAGACCCCCGGGTGCATGAGGGGCCCACCCAGGCTCCTTTATGCTCAGAGACAGGCGGGTGAACATGCAGAGGGGTGTGCCCGCGACATTACGAATGGGGACATGTGGAACCACACGGGCACTTGGGAGGACACACCTGGAGGCCAGCTCGTCGCGGCTCACGGAGCCCATTGTAATAGGATCAGGAGTTTCGCAGGCTGGGTGTTAAATGCTGCCATCATAAAACATTTAATTATATAAACTTACAGTTAAATAAATCATGTCAAGAACGAAAGTAATAGCCCCCCCCCCTTTTTTTAAAGATTTTATTTATTTATTTGAGAGAGAGAGAATGAGAGAGAGTACATGAGAGGGGGGAGGGTCAGAGGGAGAAGCAGGCTCCCCGCCGAGCAGGGAGCCCGATGCGGGACTCGATCCAGGGACTCCAGGATCATGACCTGAGCCGAAGGCAGTCGCTTAACCAACTGAGCCACCCAGGCGCCCAGTAATAGCCCCTTAAATCCAACACCGCATACTTAATGGCACTGAACTATAGGCTTAGAAATGGTTAAAGTGGTAAATTTTAAGGTCATGTATGCTTTACTGTAATAAAATTAAGAAATGCAACCCTCCCAATTATTTTGCTTCATTTTTCTCTTATCTGTGCTCTCAAGGTTATTCACGACTACTGAATCTGTTTGGGGGCGATCCTGGACAGTGGGGTGCTCCTGTGCATCTCTTCCCAGCTCCGAGGTCGGTGACATCACGCTGGTACCTGGAAATGGGCCACGGTGAGAGATGCTGACACCGTGGGAACCGGCAAACACCACAGATCAGTGCCCACGGAAACACACAAACACAAGACACACGCAAGACACAAGGAGACAGGGAAGCGTGCAGATTCACATGCACAACCCATTCTGTAACCATCGGTTGTTTACTGAATGCAACACACATTTATTGAGCGTCTGCTGTATGCTGGGTCTTTTTGTGGGCAGGGGATTATGGTGAACAGGGCGGACACAACCCCCTGCCCTGGAGAGCTGGAGGCAAGCTGTGAGCAGGAAACAGCCCCACCCCGTGATTAATGGCCGTGAAAGGAAGCAAACCTGGTGATGCGACAGAGAGCGTGTCAGGGTGGAGGCTGCATTCGCCGGGTGGGGGGGTGGGGGGGGTTGGGGGGCGCCAGGGAAGGCCCAGAAGGAGCCAGGCGTGTAAATGAAGATCTGGGACATTCGGTGGGGCAGGAACTGCAGGGGCAAAGGCTAGGGGGCAGGACTGAGCTTGGTGTGTTTGGGGAATGCCGGAGGGCGGGAGTGAGGCTGGAGGGGGACAGACCTAGAAGGTGAGGCTGGCGGTGCTCGGACCTGCAGGCCCTTGGGGCCCAGACTGGAAGCATGATTGAAGGGCGTCATCGGGTGAAGGGGGTTAAGCCGGGAATGAAGGGGCAGAGGTGGGGACAGGGTGGCTCAGAGGGTGCAGAGCCCCAGAGACCCACCCAGACACCATCACTGGCTGGTGCCGGGACGGAGGGTGAGTTTAGAGTCCTTGGCCCGGGAGGAGCTGCTCTCTCTGTCCCTGTCTCTCCCCCACCTCCATTTCTCTCTGCCTCTTCTTCTGGGTCCCCTGATGGAATTTAAATTCTCTCAGGCCTCTCCTCTTCCCTGGC
Organism: Mirounga angustirostris; assembly: GCF_029215605.1. Classification (NCBI taxonomy): domain Eukaryota; kingdom Metazoa; phylum Chordata; class Mammalia; order Carnivora; family Phocidae; genus Mirounga; species Mirounga angustirostris. Next base: position 209,776,321 of record NW_026991709.1, on the reverse strand, counting down.
TCCCTACCCTGCTCTCTCTCTTGTGGTCCAAGGTAGAGAATCCTCTCCCCGCTCTCAGTACGGGCTTCCCTGGCCCTCTGCTCTGGACTCCATGTTCACTGCTCTCCTCCCACCGCTGAGGTCCCCGGTGGCCTCGTGGACACTGACCGCGCAGCTGTGTACCCCTGTCTCACCTCCAGGGAGATCCCCTCTGCCTGAACTACCCTTTTCTGCTTTCCTTGGTGGTAAAATATACATAACGTAACATTTGCTCTTCTAACTATTTATAAGCGCACAGCTCAGGGGCATAAAGCACATTCACACTGTTGTGCAAGCATCCCCACCATCCAAGTTCTCCAGAATTTTGTCATCTCCCCGCGAGTGAGACTCTGTCTCCATGAAACACTGATTCCCCACCCCCGTCCCTGGTGTCTTCTATTGGACTTCCTGTGCCCCTGAATTTGCCGTCTGGGTACCTCCTAGGAGTGGAGTCAATTTCTGTCCTTCTGTGTCTGGTTTATTTCACTGAGCGTAATGCCCTCGAGGTTCATCCATGATGTAGCAGGTGTCAGAATGCCCTTCCTTTTTAAGGCTGAGTTATATTGCATTGTGTGGACGGACACATTTTGTTTATCCATTCATCTGTCAATGGACAGTTAGGTTGTTTTCCACCTTTGGCCATCGTGAATAATGATGCTATGAACATGCGTGTGCAAATGCCGGTTGGAATCCCTCATTTGAACCCCTTTGGGTATATACTGCTGGAGAGTTTTAACTCCAGAGGAAACGGACCCATCCTGCTTTTAGCTTTAGGAGATGGCTTTCTTCAGACGGTAGCTGCTAACACTGAAGTCGGCCACTAGAGGGCAGTGCTTCACCAGGGCTTTTCCTCTGGCCAACCCAAGACCACAGAGAGAAAAACCCCCCAAAACCTGGCAGGGAATGCAACTCGGACAGCCTAAGGGCGGGGCCGTGCTTAGTTAGAGATGAACACCTGTGTCCGTTAGGTCTACCTTTCCTTCTCTCACTTTTGATAGAGATGTGGTTGAGTGAAATATTTTCTGTGCTGCAGGAAAAAAAATTTCCAGATGGGCTAAAGGGCAAATGTAAAAAACACCCCAAAGTAATACAAACTGTAGAAGGAATTTACACAGCAATTTTTACACTTTGGTTTGAAAAGCTTTTTTCTTTTCTTTTTTGTTTATCTTTTTTTTTTTTTAAACTAAGAGAGGAAACTCAGAAGGCATGAATGACAAGACAGAAATATCTGAATATATATAAACTAACACAAATGTAGGGGGGAGGTGTTATAAACAAAACCAATAAGTAAAGCTCAATTAGTTGTCTGTGAAGCGTTAGTACCTTCATATAGAAAGGATTTCTATACGTTGATAAGAAAAAGACCAACAACATAAATAGAAAACTGAGAAATCACATGAAGGGGTATTTCTCGAAACCAAGAGCCAAAGAACATATGAAAATATGGTCCTCAGGAGCCCAGAGAGTGTGAATTTCAGTAACAATGGCTGTCACTTCACACCCAAGAGAGTGTCATCAACAAGAGAAGAGTGAGACTATGTGTCTGATTACCATCTTATTGTAGATGAAATTATAGGGGACATCAGAAAATTTGTGAAATTCTATATATTTAATTTATCTAAGATTTCCAATATTTTCTAAGATTGAACTAAAATTTCCATCATAAAACACGTAAAAATGTGATAAAAAAACATTAAAAAATGGTAACACTTATTGCCAGCAGAGATGCAGAGAAAAGAGCAGTGACGCATATTGTCATACACAGATATTCCTTGACTTACAACAGGGTTACATCCGGATAAACCCATCATAAGTTGAAAATATCAGAAGTCAAGATGTATTTAATATACCTAACCTATCCAATACCATAGCGTGGCTTATTCTCCTCGAGACATACGCAGAACACTTTTATTAGCCTACACTGGGCAAAATCATCAAACACAAATCTATTTTATAATAAGATGTTGAATATCTCATGTAATTTATTGACTACTGTACTGAACCTGAAAACTGGAATGGTTGTCAGTATATACATTTACAGTGTTGCTCAACAGTTGGTGTATCGATGGTTTGAATTTCTGATCCCATGGCTGACGGGGAGCCGCAACTCATGGACACTGCCCAGCATCATGACGGGATCATACGACATATGGCCAGCCTGGGAAAAGATCAAAATTCAAAATCCGAACTACAGTCTCTACTGAATGCATATCGCTTTCACACCATGGCAAAGTTGAAAATTTGTAAGTTGAACCACGCAAGTCAGGGACTGTCTGTATTTAGAAACCCTTCCTCTAATGTGTACAACCATAAAGGGTCACAGCCTTAGCAGCCTCCACTCTCTGGTCTCTTGTTTCGGAAGTAGAGCTTACACTCTAGGATGCGCTTACCATTTCTCACCACATTTCATGAAAGATCCAAGGAGGAAAAATACTCAGTAGGGACTCATTGAGCCTCCCTCTTCTTTCAGTGTTTAAAAAGTGAGGTAGGATTAACATAGAGTGAAATTCAATCCCTTGAGAGTACAGTTCTGTGAGTTTTGGCTAATCCATACTCTCATGTACCCAACACCATGATCAAGATATAGAACGATTCCATCGCCTCCCAAATTTCCTCCTGCCTTTTTGTAGGCATCCTCTTTCTTTCCCTCTGGAAATCACTGAATTCTTCTCTGTCCCTAGAGTTTTGTCTTTTCCAGAATGTCATATTGATGGAATCATACAGATGTTTAGCCTTTGAATCTGACGTTGTCCACCCAGCATAATGCGTTTGAGATTCACCCATGTTCTATGTGTGTTTCTTTCTTTCTTTTTTAAAGATTTTATTTATTTACTTGGCAGAGAGAGAGACAGCGAGAGAGGGAACACAAGCAGGGGGAGTGGGAGAGAGAGAAGCAGGCTTCCTACCAAGCAGGAAGCCCTGTGTGGGGCTTGATCCCTCCATGACCTGAGCCGAAGGCAGACGCTTAACCAACTGAGCCATCCAGGCGCCCCTGTGTGTTTCTTTTTATCACTGTTATAAGGTATACCACTATTTGTCCAGTCACCCACTGACGGTCCTTTAGATGGTATGTAGTTGGTGGTGATTATGAATAACACCACTATAAACATTCGTACTGAGGTTTCTGTGTGAACACGAGTTTTTATTTCTCTTGGGAAAATATCTAGGAGTGGCATTGCTGGGTCCTCTGGGGAATGTACTTCCGACCTTACGAGAATCATTTCAACTGTCTTCCAAAATGCGGTTAAAAATGCACTGTTTTGTGAAAGAGAAGAAAGATGAGGCAGAGGTCCCAGTGAACTGCTAGCTTGTGCACCTTCGGAGGCCAGAGGAGCAGAAATAAGGAGAGCCGGAGGCTGGGGACGTGGGGCCAAATTGTTGGACGGCATGCCTACTTTCTAGACCGTGACTCAAAGGGCCCAGAACATCCATTGCCATGTGATCACCACGACCACCCTTTGAGAGACCCACCGTGCTCACATCAGAACAGTTCCTTTTGGTCCTTTGCCCTGGACCTGCGACTTTCAGGACGAATTCTATTTTCACTTGTGGCTGAAGGTAACACGCAGACCATAAATCATCTCTTCTGCTGTCTTAGCGGACGAAAAAGTAATGCATTCCCACCAGCAACGACTGAGCGCCCTCTGTGGGGCCCTTTACTCGTGTTAGCCATGCTAGTTGGCGTGTGGTGGCATCTCATTGTGTGAGGGCCCCTTGATAAGATCAGGAAACTGGGGTGATTGCCACTGGGGCGCATAACATCCCTGCGTGGAGAGTGGAGCAGTGGAGCTGGACGGGGCTAGGAGTGTGGGGTTCTGGGTCCAACTCCTGATTCTGCCCATCACTGTGCCTCCCGAGTGTGCAAGCTGTGTGCACTTGCATCTCAGCCCTCTGCAGTGTGTCAGTGTTCCCACGACAGGGGCTTTGGTGAGACAAAATGCAGGTGACAGGCTTGGAACAGGGTCTGGCCCAGCGCACACAGCCGCCGGACCTTCCAAAGCTCCTTCCGCCACCCCCTTGCTGCCTCAGGCCTTTGCACCTGTAACGTGCTCTGCTGGAATATTCTTCTGGTCCCCTTTCAGCTGCCCAACTCTGTGTGTGCATGTGCGTGAGTGTGTGTGTGTGTGTGTAAGCAACAAGCTAAGAGGGGTTTATTAATGCCTTGAATCAGTTTGTATTTCTGAAGCCAAACAGCACCTACCCACGTTGCCAAAATAGACCTACACGCATGCAGGAGATCGTGTTTATTCTGTCCCTGGCGGACCCGGAGAGTCAGGGTTGTTGCCAGATAAAATACAGGCAGCTGGAGCTCTTATGTTGTTTGTTTTTGTCTTTTTGATTTTTTAAAAATTTTTAAATTTTGGGGCGCCTGGGTGGCTCAGTTGGTTAAGCGACTGCCTTCGGCTCAGGTCATGATCCTGGAGTCCTGGGATCGAGTCCCGCATCGGGCTCCCTGCTCGGCAGGGAGTCTGCTTCTCCCTCTGACCCTCCCCCCTCTCATGTGCTCTCTCTCATTCTCTCTCTCTCAAATAAATAAATAAAATCTTTAAAAATTTTTTTAGATTTTTATTATTTATTATTTTTTAATTTTACTTTATTTTTTTTTAAAGATTTTATTTATTTGTTTGACAGAGAGAGACACAGTGAGAGAGGGAACACAAGCAGGGGGAGGGGGAGAGAGAGAAGCAGGCTCCCCACTGAGCATGGAGCCCGATGCGGGGTTTGATCCCAGGACCCTGAGATTATGACCTGAGCCAAAGGCAGTCGCTTAACCAACTGAGCCACCCAGGTGCCCCATGCTTTTTTTTTTTTTTTTTTTTAAGATTTATTTATTTATTTGAGAGAGAGAGGGAGAGAGAGCATGAGGGTGTGGGCAGGGGGAGGGGCAGAGGGAGAGGGAGAGAGAGAATCCTCAAGCAGACTCCATGCTGAGTGTGGAGCCCAACTCAGGGCTCGATCCCAGGACCCTGAGATCATGACCTGAGCCGAAATCACAGGTGGATGCTCAACCGACTGAGCCAGCCAGGCACCCCTGGACCTCTTACGCTTTTATTTGCTGATGGTGGTGACCCTGCTTAGGGACGACCCTTTGTGGAGCTCCCAAGCCCCAAGTTCAGGCAGCAACGCAAAGGGCAGGGAGGCTGGGCCTCCTTCTCCTGCCCACTCCTGGTTGAGAACCTACCTCTTCCCCTGCTGCTGAACCCCCAGAGAACCCACAGGAGATTTCAGAGACTTGAAAAGGAAAACCGCATCTTAATATAACCCAAGAAACCAACATTCTCATAACGAGATGCCCGCAGAAGCGCAGCATTGTTGTCAGATGCATCCTGGAGTGGCTCCCAGGGCTGGTGATGAATCACAAAGGAGGGGTCACCACCCTCTGAGAACTTTCTATATGGCTTATTCCTCTCCTTTAATCGTCACGGCCACCCAGGGAAATGGGTTCCATTGGCCCCATTCTGCTGCTGAGGAAGCTGAGCCTTCGTGAGGTGAGGCTCTGTGCCACACGGCCCCCCAGGGGTTGCGGTGTGGAGAAACCTTTAGAACACCTGCCTGGTTAAGGACATGTTGAGAGGGACGGCGTCTGGGCCGCTGCGTCCGCCACTGCGGCTGGGGGCCACCCATGCACCTGCATTGTTAGCTCTGCCTATCTCTGCTAGTGACCCAGACTCGCGTGGCTGGTGACAGGGACGGCCTCTGACCACCACCACACCCACGGGAGACACCATTCCCCAGCAGTTCCCTTCCCACCACTGCGTTCTTTTTTTTTTTTTTTTGGATTTCTTTATTTAAATTCAGTTTAGTTAACATATGCTGTATTACGAGCTACTGGGGTAGAATGTAGTGATTCATCAGTTGCATATGACACCCAGTGCTCATTACATCACATGCCCCCCTTGATGCCCGTTACCCAGTTACCCCATCCCCCCACCCACCTCCCCTCCAGCAACCTTCAGTGTTTCCTGGAGTTCAGCATCTCTTATGGTTTGTCTCCTTCTCTATTTTCATCTTATTTTTCCTTCCCTTCCCTTATATTCATCTGTTCTGTTTCTTAAATTCCACATAAGCGTGAGATCATATGGTATCTGTCTTTCTCTGACTGACTTATTTTGCTTCACATAATGCCCTCTAGTCCCATCCAGGTCATTGCAAATGGCAAGATTTCATTCTTTTTGAGGACTGAGTAATATACCACCTCTTCTTTATCCATTCATCTGTCAATGGACATCTGGGCTCTTTCCATAGTTTGGCTATTGGCCCCATTGCATTTGTCATGTGGCTCCTCCAGTTTGGGACTCCAGCCTTCCTGGAAAACACTGAGGCACTGTTGTCCTTCCCCAGTGCCTTACTACCCTCGACCCCCAGTCTGGTGGTTACTTCTTCCAGCCAAAGCTCCCTCTGGAGGCTTGTCTGGGGTGGGGCAGGAGTCATGCTCGGCTGCTGGGTGGGGCACTCAGAGGCTGGAGAGACATGGTGCCAAACGCTGCCTTCTAATGATCAGGGTCATCACCAGTGCGAGGGAGTGACCCAACACCAGGGTCATCCAAGGCTCCTGCTAGGGAGACCCAGGCTTATAACTTCTATGCTCTAATACTGCCCTGGGCACCGCTGAGAAGGTTTCTTTTTCAGCCCACGAGTCTTGTCTTGGCTAAGAGAGCAGAAGAGGGGATCACCTATGTCTACCCTCAGTGTGAGCCATGAAGGACTTCTAGTAAGTGCCTGGCAATCGCCCACCCCCCTCAACCACGGAACAGGCTAGGAGAGCAGCAGGCTTGCACAAGACATCATATGCTTACCTGTTTGAGACCAGACACTGCGCCAGGTGTGGGAGGCCCTTGCAGAGCTCAGGTCCACTGGGAAACAGACAACCTGGTGAGTGCAAAGCGATGCGGCCCGTGCTCTAGGGGGAGCCCAGGTGAACTTGGATTTGGAGTCCAGGAAGGCTTTCAGGAAATGATGCTCAGCACACACCTGAAGGATGGGTGAGGCTGGGGGACCCTGTGACAAGCACAGGGCTCTCGTGGGGACCGAAACTGATCCCGCCTGTCTGCAGCAAGGAGAGACATGCGCAGGGTGGGGGCGGGTGGCCATAATAAGGAAGCTAGAGATGGAGGCGGCTGTGTGCTGGGTCCCAAGACATGGGTTTCGAAAGAGCTTTAGGCTTTGCTCCAAGGGCAATGAGGAGCCATGAGAGGCTGTATGCAGCTGGAGGTGACAAGGGCTGCGCTTTGTTTCGGGAAGATCCCTCTGCCTGGGCAGGGGTGGGGTGGGGGCGAGAATGGATACAGGGTGCACTCTGGGAGGCTGGAAGGTTGGTTAGGGGGCCGTGCTGTTATCTGGGGGAGAGGGTGGTGGCTTAGCCCAGGCATGGGAGGGAGAGCAGTGGGTGGCTTTGAAGGGGATTCAGAATGCAGAATGAGCTTGACTTTGTGTAGACATGGGAGGTAGGGAGTGAGCATGCTTCCTGGCTCTCAGCCTGGTTCCCTAGATGGCAGGCCCTGGGGGAGGCTCCAGGGTCAGCCCTTGCGATGGAGGGCCTCCGTGTCCGCTAATCTATGGGTGTAACCTCCCTGCCTGCTTCCCACCATTTGCCCAGTTTCATTTCCCATGCCTGGGATTTTCCAGCAGCCCCTCCGGTCACCTGGAAGGAAGAAAGCTGGGAAGACGTTCTTCCACCCCAGCAGCTGGCCCACAAGACAGAAGCTGCCCCGGGCTGACGCTCTTCCTTTTCCTCCAGGAAAGCCTGTGTCGGGGCAGCTGGGAACCCTGGAGGAAGGGCAGGGTGTCTCAGCCATGGGGGCCTCTCTTCCCATGCCCTCATGGACTCAGGGGTCAAGGAATCCCAGGTCCAGGTGGGGGGCTGGGGCATGCATGTTTGGGGCACCTGGACACGTGCGCATGTGGCCCGGGTGCATCTCTTGCCTGCCGGAGCCCACGTGCCCGTGTCTGCGTGTGCCCATTACTGCTGGACTTGAAGGCCCCCGCCCCGCCCCCACCCCCAGGCAGCTGGCCCCTTCTTAATGCGGCCTCTGCGCAAACAGCACCTGCCTGGGGCTATCTGACCCTTGTTTTATTTTCTCTAGTGTCTGTATTTCCTGGCTGTTCTCTGAAATCATTTCTTGGTTTATGCACGTTGATCTGCCTCCTCCATTCGAATGCCGATCTGGGGGGAAAGGGGATTTTTTTGTCTATTTCCTTTGCCACTAGGCACACAGTAGACGCTCAATAAACATCTGTTGAAAGAAGGAGAAAGCCCCTGCCTCCAGGGAGACGATAGGGGGGTGAGAGACAAATAGTAGGTGGACAATAGCAGCAATAATGTCTAACATTTACTCAACATTTAAGGAATATTTATGGAACGCCTATTGTGGACCTGTGCCCTTTGGAACTGGGATTCCAGCAGAGAATGAAGCCTACAGACAACCCCGTTTGGGGTGGCCTTTTCTAGGGGCAAGGGACAGAGAATAAAAATAAAGACCCAAAGGTGGTAAGGGAGGGAGATGTGGGAATATCAGGGAGAAGAGCAGTTTGGACAAAGGGAACAGCCAGTGCAAAGGTCCTGGGGTAGTCCCTGGCCTGATGTGATGGAGGAACAGAGGGGAGGCCCCTGTGACTGGAGCAGAGTGAGTGAGGGGGACAATGGGAGAAGATGAGGGCAGGGAAGGGACAGGAGCAGGTCCTGCAGGATCTTGTGTGCCTTGGGATGGCTTGGGCCTTTACTCTGAAGGAGGTGGGAGCCCCGGAGGGTGGTAGGCAGAGGAGGGGAGGACCTGACTCCCCTCTGGAGGCCGCTGTGGGGAGGACAGATGGTGGGGCTGAGGGTGGGAGCAGGGGGACCAGGGGCAGGGGACTGCACCGGTCCCAGGGGAGGGGGGAGATGATGGGCGCTGACCAGGTGGGGCAGCGGGAGGAGGGAAGGGGGTAGAATCCTGGCTACACTTTGCAGCCTGGGCACGTGGAGAGATTTGAGATTGGGTACAGGAGAAGACCGGACAGACAATGTGACAAGAGAAAGCTTGTGGGTGAGGACGCTCCGAGGGTTTTGGCCTGAGCACCCGGGAGGGTCGGAGAAGGTGGAGGCCCAGAAGAGGAGGAGCAGGGGCAGCGGGGGGTGGGGAGGTGGAGGGGGGAAGGTCAGAAACTAGAGTTCCAGGGAGGGGCCTGGAGGTGCCCCGTGGGAGGCATCAGCTCTCGTGAGTCCTCCTGGCTTCTCACTACTTGGGGGGTAAATACCTTGTGGGGAAATGGGGAGAGAAGGGGGGAGGAGGGTGCAAACATGTGTGTGCTCCTGAGCTCGAGCCTGTGCCCGTGAAAGGCTCACTCTGAGGCCACCTTGTCTGACTCCCTAGTGGAGTTTGAGTCCCCTTGCCCGCACCCGCCCCACGCCCCCTGGAAATCTTTGAATCCTGCGGCCCCCCTAGGCTCTTCTCCCCACGTCAGGTCTGTGTCAGCAGGTGGCTGGGTTTGAGGTGTTGGGTCCCCTCTGGTCTGTGGGCGCCTGGAGGGCAAGATGGGGCTGGTCGTTATTAGCTGCCATCGGATCCCCAGAGTCAAGCACAGAGCCCCACACAAATACGAGGTGCTCCACAGACATTTGTGGACACGAATCCAAGTGTGTACAGAGCTCGGGACTGGGAATGGAGGTGAGAGCAATAGAGGATGCCAGGACCAGAAGACGTGTGGCCGCTCTGTGTGTGGGTCTGAACACATCTCTGTGCGAGTCACGTGTGTGTTTTCTTGTGCTGAGCACGCCTGTGTGTGCGCCCGCATGGGTGTGTCAGAGTGTATTTGTGAATGTGGGATCACACGGGTGTCCACGTGCACCCAAGCTTGTCCGTGTGTGTATTTGCATGAGTGTATTTGAAAGTACTGTGTGCCTGCGAAGGTGCAAACATGGGCTTAAGCATGTCTGTGCATGTGCCCACGTGAATACACGTGTATCCCCCACATGCCTGTGTATGTACCCACATAGGTGTGTCCGAGAGTGTCCATGCAGGGTGCCCACATGCCTTCAGACCCGGCCCCTGATCCCAGGGATTTCCTGAGCCACCCATTCCCCCTCCCCCCAGCACTGCTTTATTTCAAACCCAGAGAAGAGCTTGGCCCACTGAGACTCCCTTTCTCCTCCTAGCCTTGACCCCAGGCCCTCTGGCCTCCCCCCCAAGCCAAATGAGCCTTCAAAGAACCAGGATGAAGTGGAGGAAATTCCTCCTGGCAGCTTCCGGGCCTCTGGGCCGTTCCCAGGGAGGACTCCAGAGCTTTCTGGAGTGGGAACAGTTTTCTTGGAGGGGGCCCCTGGCTCCCAGGGACGGGAGCTGGGGCCTCGCATGCTGGGACGTTTGGGGGCTGGTTCTGCCGGCTGGATCCAGCTCCGCGACTCCACTGCCAAGTTCAGACATAGAACTGGATGATAAATGTGATCTATCGGACAGCTGGTGTGTATCCTACATGTACTATGCAACCCAACAAACTGGACCCCTCTCCCACTGCTCACCACCCTCCAGTCACATGCATCCGGAAGGTTATGGCACCAAATGCGCAGCACACTCTGGGGGGCAGTATCAGTCGGTCCCCGTTCCAGAGCTAGAGAGACCCAGAGGGGCGGGATGTAACCTAAGCCTGGGTGACTCTAAGCCTGTGCTTCTCAAATGAGGGGCAATTTCCCCCTCCAGGGGACATCTGTCAGCGTCTGAAGATATTTTTGGTTGATGCACCAGCCAGGGGGATGTGCTTCTGTATTTTAGTGGGGGGATGGAAGCCAGAGACGCTGCTAAACATCCTACAAAACACAGGATGCCCCCCTCCCCCCATGGCAGAGAATGATACAGCCCCAAATGTCGGTAAGTGGCGAGGCTGAGAAACTCTTGTAAAGCATTTTGAGCATCATGGGAGGCAGACAGGATCCCGAAGCGTGAGCCGAGTTTAGAGACATAAAAGGTGTCTCAGGTGCAAAAACTTGACAGATGCTTCAGAACGTAAGAACAAATGAATAGCCGGGAGCCCATGAAGAGATGCTCAGCATCATCGCTCTTCAGGAAAATGCAAATTAGGACCACCGCGAGATACTACCACGCACCCACCAGAGTGGCCAACGTGGGAAATTCCAACAACAGCAAATGGTAGCAAAATTGTGGAGCCATTGGAACTCTCCACTATTGCCAGTGGAATGTTAGAGGGTCCAACCCCGTTCCATCGGTCAAACCAAGGCAGAAAGTCACGTGGCCAGCCCGGATTCCAGGCCGGATCTGATCAAGCAGAGTATCGCTTTCCAGGCTCAAGACCAGGGGACGTGGGGTTCATGGGGCTTCTCACCAGAAGAGGGAGCCCAGTTCAAATGCCACGGTTCAGGATTTGCTGTCCTTGGTGGGCACCATCATCCATTACAAGGTCAAGGGCTCTGGCTTCTTAAGAACTCTGCTCGGAGCATGGCTATGGAATAAAAAAGGAGTCACTGATGTCTGCCAGAGGTTTCTTGGGAGACTGGCAAGATGGTGCTGAATCTCCAGCCCGGTTCCCAGCAGGCGGGTGTGGGTGGCAGCAGGCCCGAGGACCTGAGGAAGATGATGGGTCAGGGCCTTCCTGAGCTACGCCCTGCAGAGGTTCCCACGGCTGGCACTTGTGGATCCTTTGTAACAGTTGTTACATTTATCGAGCCTCAGCTGTGTGCCGGGCCCAAGGCTGAGATGCTATCCATGCAACCCAACAAACCAGACCCCTCTCCCACTGCTCACCACCCTCCAGTCACACAGGCTGCCTTTCTGTTCTTCCGACAGATCTCCCCGACCTCAGGGTCTTTGCACTTGCAACTACTTCTGCCTGACGTTCTCTTCGCTCCCAGACCTTCACAGCTGGGCCCTTCTCATTCTCCAGGCCTTGGGTCAAATGTTATCTGCTCTCTGGAGTGGAGACCCCCCACCCATCGCTCACCATCTGATCACTGGGCACTAGTTTCTTTATTACATTCTGGACGCTCTTTTTTTTTTTTTTTTTTAAGATTTTATTTATTTGAGACAGAGAGAATGAGAGACAGAGAGCATGAGAGGGAGGAGGGTCAGAGGGAGAAGCAGACTCCCCGCCGAGCAGGGAGCCTGATGCGGGACTCGATGCCGGGACTCCAGGATCATGACCTGAGCCGAAGGCAGTCGCTTAACCAACTGGGCCACCCAGCCGCCCTCTGGACGCTCTTTGAGTTTATTCATTGTTTCTGCTTCCCCACGTCCTCACCGGCACGGGATGTTATGTTTTACCAAGCTGATAGGCAAAGAACGCAGCTCATTTTATTTTATAAACTTTCTTTTTTTTTTTTTAAAGATTTTATTTATTTTATTTGAGAGAGAGAGAGAGAGAGAGCAGGCAAGCATGAGCAGGGGTGGGGCGGGGCAGAGAGAGAAGCAGACTCCCCGCTGAGCAGGGAGCCCGATATGGGACTCCATCCCAGGGCCCTGGGAGAAGTCGGATGCCTAACCAACTAAGCCACCCAAGCAACCCGGCAAAGACGTTTCAAACGTTCTTTTCTCTTTTAACTTAAAAAAGTTTTTTTTTAAAAAAGCTATATTTACTTAGGTCATCTCTACGCCCAATGTGGGGCTTGAGCTCAGGACTCCGAGATCAAGACCTGAGCTGAGATCAAGAGTTGGACGCTTAACTGACTGAACCACTCAGGCACCCTTCTTTTAACTTCTTAGAAGTGTTTTTTAGGGCGCCTGGGTGGCTCAGTCGTTAAGCGTCTGCCTTTGGCTCAGGTCATGATCCCAGGGTCCTGGGATCGAGTCCCATGTTGGGCTCCCTGCTCGGTGGGAAGCCTGCTTCTCCCTCTCCCACTCTCCCTGCTTGTGTTCCTGCTCTCGCTGTCTCTCGCTCTGTCAAATAAATAAATAAAGTCTTTTAAAAAAAAGTGGTTTTTAGCTCCTAGAAGTTTAAATTTTTTTATCTAGTCAAATATTTCAGTCTTTTCCGTTATTATTTATACCTTGGTAAATATCCATCTTGTATTTTCTTCTAGTGGCCGGTTACTGCAGTGTTTTTAGGTTTCACATTTTTGTCCATCTGGAATTTATTTGGTTGTGAGGGTTGATGGGCAGGCATGTCAGACTTAATTTTGTTCTTTTCAGGTGATGGCTGAGTTGTCCCAAGTCTGTTTATTGAATGAGTAGCCGTTTGCATTCTGATTTGAAGTTCCTCATTTATAAATACCAAATAATTATCTGCATTTGGGTTTGTTTAAGGATTTTCTGTTCTTTTCTATAAATCTTTTTTTTTTTTTTTTTTGTTATCTGTCCCATAGTGACATCTTCATAATATTCTTCCCATCCAGGAATATTTATTTGTTTAGCTTTTTTATATCCCTTAAAAATTTAATGATTTTGTTCATATGAACCCTTATACTATTGTTATGAAATATATTCATGGGTTGGACATATTTGGGGTGAATAATATAAAATGAGTCATTTCCCCATTATGTTTCCTGGTAATTACTGGTCTATTCATATTTATGTATTTATTTTGTATCCTGTTGCCTTCCTGAATTTTTATTAACTGTAATAGTTTTTTGGCTAGATTTTCTAGGGTAAATAAGGTTACCTCCTGTAGAGAAATATTATTTGATTTCCTTTTCTCTTAATGCTATTTTTTTCTTGTTATACTGATGGTTAGGACATCCGAATACTAACTAACAATGACAACAGACATTCTAATAATGGCAACATATTCTTTTCCTTTAATTGTAACAAGAAAGTTTGCGTTTCCCTGTTAAATGTGGTGGAGTCATTGAGATAAAACAATTTCTCATTAGGAAGGGTTTTTTTTTTTTTCATATTTGACAATGAATAGCAAACGTTATCATTTACTAGGTTCTTAATATTTGCTGGGTACTTTTCTTTCTTTCTTTTTTTTTTTTAAAGATTTTATTTATTGGGCGCCTGGGTGGCTCAGTTGGTTAAGCGACTGCCTTCGGCTCAGGTCATGATCCTGGAGTCCCGGCATCGAGTCCCGCATCGGGCTCCCTGCTTGGCAGGGAGCCTGCTTCTCCCTCTGACCCTCCCCCCTCTCATGTGCTCTCTCTCAAATAAATAAATAAAATCTTAAAAAAAAAAAAGATTTTATTTATTTATTTGAGAGAGAGCGAGTACATGAGACGGGGGAGGGTCAGAGGGAGAAGCAGACTCCCTGCCAAGCAGGGAGCCCGATGCGGGACTCGATCCAGGGACTCCAGGATCATGACCTGAGCCGAAGGCAGTCGCTTAACCAACTGAGCCACCCAGGCGCCCTGCTGGGTACTTTTCTAAGCATTTTACAGGGATTATTTCTATCCCTCAGAACCAAATATAAATATAATTCCTAAAAACAGCCCTCAGAGGTAAGGTGCTATTGTTATTCTCAATTACATAGAAAGGAGCTTAGGGTCAGAGAATTCAAGGAAAATCAGTCAAAGGAGGAATCAGGATTTGAACGCAGGTAATAAAACTTCTGAGCCTGTGTGTCCGTGTGCTATGCCCACCATAAAAACCTCCTTCCCTTTACTAACTTGCTACATTTTTACCATCAGGGCTGGATCAAGAGTTTATCAAAAGAACTTCCTGACTTCTTTAAAGATGAGCATGCCTATGTTTTCTTTCACTGGCTGATAGTTCATTTCATTTAAAAGACTTCAGTGCTTGGTAGAGCGCTGGCAAATGGGGAAAAAGAATCATTTGCCAGTTTCTGTGGTGTAAATACTCCTGTTGTGGATAATTTCAAGCGACCACTGCGATATCGCCGAGTGAGGAGTTAGGAGGAGATGCACTCTGTTTGGGCCAACATTGATGTGTGCTTGCATTCCCAGGACTAACCTCTAAGGTCATGGCGAATTATTAATTTAACACACACACACATACAATAGATGGCATATATTTTGTGGTCACTGAACACACCTTAGCGGGGTGTGCAGGAGGACCTTGCAATCAAGCACATCAATATTTTAGCAGCAAAAATGCATCACACGTTCTGTGTCATAAATACTATCGAGAGGCTCCCGGAACTTTGGGTCAAGTTGGCTACCAACTTAGTTTTGGTGCCAAACTTATCCAAAAGGTCAGAGCTTTTTTGCTCTGGATGTATGAGTGTGTGAACTTGGGTTTTTATGTAGTATTTTTGCTCTCTCTCTCTCTCTCTATATATATATATATTTGGTGAGCTTGGTCTTCAAATTTTTTTTTCTAGGTTGTCATGTTTTGTATCAGGGTTGGGCTGTTTATAGAATGCCTAGGAAGTTTTCCATCTCTTTTGGAAATCTTTACCTATTTCTTGAACTTTTGAAGGTGGAAAAATGGCATAACTTTTTGGGATTGATCTTTTTGGAGACGTTATTTTTGATAATATCTTTAGTTTTCTCATCAGTATTTATTGATTCCTTCAGGTGTTCTACTCCTTCTTTCTTTTTTTTTTTTTAAGGTTTTATTTTTAAATAATCTCTATACCCAAAGTGGGGCTCGAATTCACAACCCTGAGATCGAGAGCTGCATGCACTTCCCATTGAGCCAGCCAGGCACCCCGGTGTTCTACTTCTTCTTGAGTTAATATTGGTAATGTATACATTTGTAGAAAGCTCAATTCCACTGAGATTTTCAAAAATTTCAGCATAGTGCTGTATGTCATATTCTTTTATTTTAAAAAAAGCCTCTGTTTATTTAGTTTTAGAGAATAGCATTTGTTTTCTTTCTGTTTCTTGGATAAACTGGCTAGAGGTGTGGCTATTCAGTTTCCAAATTCCTTTTGTGTGTGTGTGTGTGTGTGTGTGTGTTCTAATTGATGAAAGATCTTTGAAACTCATTACAAATTCCTTTCTTGACTTTTGTTACTCTCTTACTGACTTCTTGAGGTGAATGTTCCAGTTTATGTATTTCTACAGTAGCTCAGTAGAGAGAGGGGTTCCTTTTATGAAGTATAGGAGGGAGGAGAGTGAGGGGAAGTAAACTTGAAGCTGTGTTTTGACGGATGGAGAGAAGTTTTCTAGATGGAGAAGTTCTTTCCAGTTGAGACGCCAGCCACAGAGCGGTGAAAGACCCACTGCATGCTAGAAATGATTACTGGCAAGGTGCAGTTGAATGAGCAGATGAATGGCATTTGTAATAATATATTTATCTATTATGTTTATAAACTATAATCTAATATATTTATAATATATTAATACATTTGTGGGATTATTTGATGTAACTGTAAGCTCCATGAGGGCTTACAGAGACCACTGTTTTCTAGTGTCAATTCCAGGACCCAGCCCAAAGAAGGTTATTGAGGAAAGGATTCCCCAGATGCCTGGAACGTGCCAAGCCTTGTTCCAGGCACTGGGGGACACAGTAACGAATAGAGCCTTTCTGGTGGGTGGTCCTGGAAGATTTCATTTGGCTGCAATATAGGGAGCCAGGGAGAGTGTGGTGGGAGGTCAGCAGGGGCAGTCATGAGGGGCTTTGCCAGTCCGCTTGAGCCCTGGGCACCATGCGGACTGTATTGTATCGAAAATAAAGAAAAGCCCCAGGGCTGCAGTGCTGCGAATGGACTCTAGGGGGCAGGAGTGGAAGCTGGGAGGTCAGGGAGGAGGTGCAGGGCAGTACAGATGTGGCGTGAAGGGTCTGCAGAGTCGGGAGCCCCTACCAGGCAGCTGCGTGTGTAGTAGGACTGCTTTGGACTAAAAGGGACCACATTGCTTTTCTGTTCAGTGGCTCTGTTGAGGCATAAGGGACCAGGTCCGGTATTTTCGTTGTAAGCATCTTTGCTGCAAAGATTTTTGCCACTTACCTAACCGAACTTAAGGCAGTTTTGCTGTAAAAGTTAAAATCACAAAAAATAAAAGAGGGACCTTAAAAAAGGACATAATGAAACATGAAAAATGAAGAACAAAATTAAAAAGACTTTATTGCGAAATATGAAACCTTTGAATACATTCCACATGTATAGTGTAGATTCATAGCAATGCTGTGCAAGTAACTGATTTTTATTTTGGGGGTGGTACCTAAGGACTTGTCTTCGAAGACTTCCGTTCACAGTATTGTACATGTATTTGTTTGTTGATTCTTCTCCTCATTTGGTAACCCACTTACTCTTTTTTCACTAAAATTTCTTCCTTCATTAAGAAAGGTATCCGGGGGCACCTGGCTGGCTCAGTTGGTTAAGCGACTGCCTTCGGCTCAGGTCATGATCCTGGAGTCCCGGGATCGAGTCCCGCATCGGGCTCCCTGCTCGGCGGGGAGTCTGCTTCTCCCTCTGACCCTCCCCCCTCTCGAATGTGCTCTCTCTCTCTCATTCTCTCTGTCTCAAATAAATAAATAAAATCTTTAAAAAAAGAAAGGTATCCGGGGGCACCTGGCTGGCTCTGGTGGTAGAGCATTTGACCCTTGATCTTGGGATCTGGAGTTTAAGCCTCACATTGGGTGTATTGATTATTGAAAAAAAAAGAAGGGCGCCTGGATGGCTCAGTCTGTTAAGCGTCCAATTCTTGATTTCAGCTCAGGTCGTGAGCTCAGGGTTGTGAGATCCAGCCCTGCATGGGGCAAGCTGCTAAAGATTCCTTCCCTCTTCTCCCTGCCCCCCCTCCAAAGTATCTATTTCCAAATAGTAGGCTGCGTATTTTTTTTTAAAGATTTTATTTATTTATTTGACAGAGAGCAAGAGAGCGAGTGAGAGAGAGAGCACAAGCAGGGGGAGCAGAGAGAGAGGGAGAAGCAGACTCCCCCTGAGCAGGGAGCCTGATGGGGGACTCGATTCCAGGACCCCGAGATCACTACCTGAGCCGAGGGCAGACGCTTAACCAACCGAGCCACCCAGGTGCCCCTAGGTTGCGTATTTGTAACTCAGCTTTGTATTGCGTTGTGAAAGCTTTCTGCCCTGTTTGTTTTTGACATATTGTCACAGATCCATTGATAGATGTTCCAAAGTTCTATGGGACACATGGGCTCAAAAGTCTGAGACACTGTATAGACCATTGTGAGGGCTAAGATTTATACAATATGAAAATGGGAGAAACCAAACTGTTAACCATTTTGATGAAGCCAAACTGCCAAACCAAACTGTCAACCAGTTATTATTATTTTTTTTAATCTTGTATGGTAAAATTGGCTTGTGGCCCATGAGTTACATGGCCAAAGTGTTTGCGGTGAAAATGTCTACGGCAAAGATGTTTATGGCAAGAGTACCTAGAACCCCAAACTGACACACAGTAAGTTGCACATATTTAAAGTAACAAATCGGATGAGTTCTGATCTATTTGTACACGTGTAAAACCATCATCACAATTAAGATCATGAATGTTTGGTCAACCCCCTACATTTCTTACTGTCCCTTCATCATCGTTCCATTCTGTCTCACCCCCACCCCCAAATCACCAATAAAAACCCTGATGTATTTTCTGCCATGGAGACTGGTGTGCACTTTCTAGTACTTCATGTAAATGGAAATGAACCATATGTGGTTTTGTTTTTGTTTTGGTGTGAGCATGTGATCTCACTCAGCATAATGATTTCGAGATTTGTCCACATGCTTCTGCATGTCCATAGTTTGATCTCTGTTTCATTCCTGAATCACATCCAGCAGACAGATACTATAATTTCGTTATTCACTCTCCCGAGAATGGACATTAGGTTTGCTTTGGCTTCCTGGCAATTACAGATAGAGCTAGGATAGTTCATGTACAAATCCGCATGTGGACGTATGCTTTCGCCTCTTCTGGGTAAAGACTCAGGAGTGGAAGCCACCAAACTGGTCCAAAGTGTGTGTATCATTTTACCCCCACCCCCATCCCATCAGCAGTATATGGCATTCCAGTTCCTTCACCTCCTTGACAGCACTTGGTAATGTCCTTGCTTTTATTTACTTATTTAATTTTTTAAAAAAGATTTCATTTATTTATTTGACAGAGAGAGAGACAGCGAGAGAGGGAACACAAGCAGGGGGAGCGGGAGAGGGAGAAGCAGGTTCTCCACTTGAGCAAGGAGCCCAATAGGGGACAGGATCCCAGGACCCTGGGATCATGACCTGAGCTGAAGGCAGGTGTTTAACCGACCGAGCCATCCAGGCGTCCCTGGGTTTCATTTTAAAAGCTGTGTATTGCTCATAGGAACGTAAAATACTGCAGACACTGTGGCAAACAGTATGGTGGCCCCATAAAAAATTAAAAATAGAATTGCCAGTGTGATCTAGCAATTCCACTTATGGGTACATACCCAAAGAAATTGAAGGCAGGGGCGTAAGAGATGTTTGCACACCCATGTTCACAGCAGCATTATTCACAATAGCTGAAAGGTGGAAGCAACCCAAATGTGTATGGATGGACAAATGGATAAACCAAAAGTGCTGCATCCGTACAACGGAATATTATCTAGCAAAAATGGAAGGATGTTCTGACACCTGCTACAACATGGATGAAACTTGAAGACCTTATTCCGGTGAAACAAGTCAGTCACTAAAGGACAGATACTGTAGGATTCCACTTATATGAGGTCCCCAGAGTCATCAAATTCATAGAGACAGGAAGTAGATGGTGGGAGTTGGGGGCTGGGGGAAGGAGATGGGGACTCAGTGTTTCGTGGGGACAGAGTTTCAGTTTTGCAAGATGAACAAGTTCTGGAGACGGAGGGTGGGGATGGTTGCACAATAATGTGAGTGTACGTCACACCACTGAGCTGTACATTTAACAATGGTTAAAATGGTCAATTTTGGGGGCACCTGGGTGGCTCAGATGGTTAAGCGTCTGCCTTTGGCTCAGGTCATGATCCCGGGGTCCCGGGATCGAGCCCTGCATTGGGCTCCTGGCTCAGCGGGAAACCTGCTTCTCCCTTTCCCTCTGCCTCTCCCACTGCTCATGCTCTCTCTCTGTATCTCTGTGTCTCAAATGAATAAATAAAATATTTAAAAAAAATAGGGGTGCCTGGGTGGCTCAGTTCTTAAGCATCTGCCTTTGGCTCAGGTCATGATCCCAGGGTCCTGGGATTGAGCCCCACATCGGGCTCCCCGCTCAGCAGGAAGCCTGCTTCTCCCTCTCCCACTTCCCCTGCTTGTGTTCCCTCTCTCACTGTCTCTCTCTCTGTCAAATAAGTAAATAAAATTAAAAATAAATAAATTAAAAAAATGGTCAATTTTTGTTACATGTATTTTGCCACAATTAAATTTTTTTCACAATTAAACAGTTTTCAATTGTTTAATTGAAAAAAAGGAGTACATATTGTAAAAAAAAATAAAACGAAAACCAACAACACCAAAATAGAGAATGTGGAAGTCCCTCAAGGTGATTCTAACCACGATAATTACCGTTTGTATATCCTCCCAGAATGCTATAAACCCACATACACACCTGTATATGTATTTTCTTAGGTTCTCTGTCTATACTCAAATAAATAAATTATACCCATATATTTTGCCAACATGGAATTGTACTATGCATAATTTTCTGCACCTTTTTTTTTTTTGCTGTAATCATAGATCATGTTCATCCTCCCATTTACATTTGGAAAAACAAGACTAGGCATGCTACTTTTAAGGGTGGTATAATATCCTGTAGCAGGACTTGGCAAACTTTCTTAAAGGGCCAGAGAGTAAATATTTAGGCTTCCTAGATCCAGATGGTCTCCGTGGCCATCACTCACCTCTGCTGTCATAGCGCAAAAGTAGTCATAGGTGATATAGAAACAAATGGATGTGGCTTTGTGCCAATAAAACTTTATTTACAAAAACCAACCCTTGTTCTACAACATGAATGTTCTTTAGTATGTATTTACTTAGTCCCCTGCAGATGGACAGTTGGGTTATTTCCCTCTCCCTCTTCAAGGAATGCTGCAACAAATGTGTGCAGAGATCCCAGGGACGGCAGAGGCACAAGATGGAAGGGGCTCTCTCTGAATCATCATTCATCAACCCACAGTGCCCATTTTACAGATCTGGAAACTGAGGTCAAGAGATAGCTACATAAGGGAGCAAGACAGACTAAAACATTGAGGTTTATCATAACTGACTGTCCTAACTGGCTGAATTCCTCACTTGGAATCAATTTATTCCTTTTTTCTCCTGGGCTATTGAGCACCTTCGCATTTCTCAGCCAAGGAGAGAGAAGTGTCTTTCGTTTAGGGCAGGGCAGGTGGGGCGTGGGAACCTACTCAGAATAGAGTCGGTTTATCAGCTACTGCTTGTTTTGGACGTGCCTGATGGTGGACAGCAGATGTGACTTCAAAACTGCCCTTTGGGTTCTCCTGGGCTGGGAACGTGCACTGAGGTCTCAGACAGGCCCATTCCTTGGACCAGAGGTCAGGCCACATCGGGGGCTGAGTTCTAGGGGTTTTGTGGCTGTCCATAGGCAGATGGTGATGGTGGGAGATAATTATTTTGTTACTAGGGCTGTTTATGATGTTCCATTTTTTCAATGCAATTTATAGAAGGTTCCATACTCTTTTCTGTTGATGGTCTCGAGAAATAATCCTTGGCTGGTGTTTCCTGAACATTTGCTATATGCCAGGCTCTGTATTAAGTGCAGAGACTGCCTTATCTCATTTAATCCAAATTAAATAATCCACAGACCTAGGAGTCAGATCTGAAGTTCTTACGATGGGCTATGAGACCCTGTGGTGTTGAGTATCACCTCTTACCCATCTGAACTTACCGCCTCTCACTCTGCTTCAGCTACACCAGCCTCCTGCTGTTCCTCCAACAAGCCAGCACCACATCCTGCCTCAGGACCTTTGTACTGGCTGTTCCTTCTTCCTCAAATGCCCTTCTTCACTCCTTTCCAATCTCTGCTCAGATATTGCCACATCAGAGAGGCCCTCTGGATCTTCCTATTTAAAGTTTCACTCTCTAAACCACTGGCTGGCAACATCTATATCCCTGTTTTATTTTTCTCCATGGCATACCTCCCAGCCTGATGGACTTTGTATAGGTCAGTTACTCATTTTGTTTATTGTGTGTTTCCCTCCCCTGCTGCATGGGAAAAGGAAGTTTTAACTGCGCTGTTCACCTCTGGGTCCCTAGTCTTGGCACATGGTAGGCGCTCAATAATATTTGCAGAATGAATGTACAAGGTAGGTGCCATTTTAAAGATGAGGTTATTGCATAATGGGGTCCAGAGAAGTGAAGGGAATTGTCTGAGAT
The DNA here is from genome assembly GCF_029215605.1 of Mirounga angustirostris. Classification (NCBI taxonomy): domain Eukaryota; kingdom Metazoa; phylum Chordata; class Mammalia; order Carnivora; family Phocidae; genus Mirounga; species Mirounga angustirostris. Next base: position 209,754,199 of record NW_026991709.1, on the reverse strand, counting down.
CATACTCTGATAAGTGGCACAGTGGACTTGGACATGAACTTGCTGGTGCCCACCCAGGTCTCTCTCCCAACTCTGTGGGCTCGTTCCCCCTTCATGCTTTTCTACTGAGAACTCACACCTGTGGCCTTCAGTGCTGTCCTCGGCTCTGGAGTGGCTCTCCCAGAAGTGACCCAGAAGTTCCTGGAAGGCTCCCCGTCTCCTTACCGTCTTGACTGACTGGTGCAGAAGTACAAAGCTCCCTCCCTCCCGTGGAAGCAGAACAAACTCTGAGACGTAATTCACATGCCAGAGCTCCCCACAGGATGCAGGCTCCTCTTTACTAAATCCTTGCATCCAAATTCTTGGCTTGGGTCTGCTTCTGAGAGAACCCACCCCACGGAATCACCGAATCCCCAGAGCCCATCTAGTGCTGGTATGCAGTAGGTGCTTCATAAATGTTGGGCAAAGCCAGTTTCTCACTCCACACACCCTCCCAGGGTCTGATCCTCTGTCTCCTGTCTCACCCTGGGCTCTGAAATCTAGCCGCCTCCTGGATATTCCTCCTGGGTATTCCCCCCTAACTCAGTGTATCTCCAAACTGAACTCAGCATCTTCATTCATTCAACATGCTGCAGATGGATGGGCAGAAACATGGAAAGAATCTGACTTCTGACTCGGCTGAATTTAGGAGCCCGGGAGCCACCCAACATCAAAACTCCTCCTTCCAAGACATAATATGTCCCCTTAAGGTTTTTCTTTTTGATGAACTATAATTGTGTAAATTTAAGGTGTACAGCATGTTGATTTGATACATTTATGTAATGCAATATGATTACCTCAGGTAGCATCATGTTACATAATTATAATTTCCTTTTTGTGGTGAGAACAATTAAGATCGAATCTCTTAGCGGCCTTGAAGTTTGTGACACGTATTGTTGACTATCATCACCATATCGTGGATTAGATCTCCAGAACTTATTTATCTGCTAGTTGCAAGTTTGTACCCTGAAAACATCATCTCCCCAACTCCCCCGCCCAGCCGCTCGTAATCGCCATTCTACTCTGTTTTTCTGATTTCAGCTTTTTTAGATTCCACATAAGTGAGATCATAGAGTACTTGTTTCTTAAGATTTAAGCCACTTCTAGTTGGGGTTTCTAACACTTGTAGCTGATAGAGTCAGAACTGATACATGCCTCTGCTCTCAGTTTTCAAGCTCAGTGGATACGCTAATGAAGGAGCTGTGACAATGTTACCTGGGACCGAGGTGAGCACCAGGCATTGCAGGAACGGAGGTGAGCACCAGGCATTGCAGGAACGGAGATACACAGCTTGCCTAACCGAGCTGTGAGCCGGGGAATGGTCGGTGGGGGGGTGGGGGTGGGAATCTCCCCAGAGGTTAGCATTAACAGGCAAAGAAGAGTTAGTTGGGGTGAAAGGGAGAACTTTGTAGGCAGGAGAAAGAGCACCTGCAAAGGCTCTGAGGCTGGAAAACGTTTGTTCTGTTCACCTCTGCAGAGAGTCAGGAATGGCCAGAGCAAAGGAGGCGTGTGCTGGGGGGAGAGGTGAAAATAAGATTCTGAGCTTGCTAGGAGCCTTGAAGGTCGTTTTAAGGTAACCTTAGATTTTCGCCTGAGGGGGGATGGAGAGCCACAGAGGTTTCCAGCTGGGGAGGGATGAGGTCAGAGCCCCTGTGGAGGAGGGCATAACCTCGATTTACTCATCTGCAGGATGGGGATAATAATATTATCTGCCACATAGGAATATTGGCAGGATTATATATGTTAATGCATGCAAGGGATTTTGGCTCAATGCATAGCACGTAGGAAGACTCCAGTAATTTTAGAATGAGTGTACAGCATGAGAAGAGAATAGGAAGGCGGACCAGGGCATGGTTAAAGATGCTAGAATCTAGCCTTTGCACTTGCTCACTTGCTGCCATGTGAACTTCACCGCCGTGCCTCAGTTTCCCTGTCTGTAAGATAGGAACAACAGGATCATCACAGCGTGCACTGTGAACAGCACCTCAGCATTATCAACTCTATGAGCGTGTTTGTTAGGGAGTCTCACCTCCTCGGCTGCCACCATACTCTTATTACTTAGTACTTTTTTCTTCACTTGAGTTACTTAAATTTATTTCTCTCTTCCTATTGTAGTAAAATATGCGTAACATAACATTTACCATTTAAACCATTTTAGCTGTATAGTTCTGTGGCACTAACCTCGTTCACATGGTTGTGCAACCGTCTCCACCATCCATCTCCAGAACTTTCCATCTCCCCAAACTGAACCTCTGTCCCCGTGAAACACGGACTCCCCCCCCCCCCCCCGCCCTTCGCTCCTGCCGTCTACTCTCTGTCTCTGTGGACAGGACTCCTCTGCAGTATCTGTCCTTCTGTGTCTGGCTTGCTTCATGGAGCACAGGGCCCTGTAGGTTCACCCTATTGTAGCAGGTATCAGAATGTCCTTCCTTTTTAAGGCTGATTAATATTCCATTGTATGGATGGGCCACATTTGGTTTATCCGTTCATCTATTGAAAGGCCTTTGATGCCCCTCTGAATGTGGTGGGTGTGCGGAGATCTCCTTGAGGCCCTGGTTTCAATGCTTTTGAGTATCTGCCCAGAAGTGGGATCGCTGTGTTATACCTTACCGCCAGGTTTCACTTTCTGAGGAGCCGTCAAACCGTTTCCCACAGTGGCTACACCATTCTACCCGAGATTCCACTCTTGCCCCATTGTGCATTCTCCACCCATAGCCAGTGTGAGCTCAGAACAGAAATCATCCATCCCCCCATGCGTGAATACTTCTCACTCACCTACTGCGCTCTGGGATTAGTGGTGCTCAATATGGGGACACCGACCTTCCTGTAGCTTATGGTTGAGAGGAGGGAGCCAGGCAACAAATGATAAAAATACACAACCGATAGCAAACTCAGATGGCAATAACTACAAGAGGTAGAGAGAGGGTGACAAAAATCACTGGGGGTGAGGGTGTGATGCAGATTTTCAAATAGGGTGGTCAGAGAAGTCCTTGCTGAGGTTAGCATTAGGGCAGAGATCAGAAGGGACGGAGGGAGCCTTGTGGGTATCTGTGGGAAGAGTGTTCTAGGCAGAGGGCACAGCCCTGTGCAAAGGTCCTGGGGCAGCCCTGGGTCTGGCGTGTTCCAGGAACAGGCAGGAGGTTGTGTGGCTGGAGCAGAGTGAGTGAGGGAGAGACAGGGAGGAGGGGAGGGCAGGCAGGGGACAAGGGCAGGTCCTGCAGGGTCTTGTGGGCTGAGAGAGGACTCAGAACTCCTGCCCCCCAAGGTGGGAGCCCTGGAAGGCTGTGAGCAGAGAAGGGCAGGACCTGACGTGGGTGCTCACCGGCGCCCTCTGGTGGTTTCTTCAGGGAGGACAACCTGTGGGGTTCAAGAAGGGGGTGCTGGGTACCCGGTGTGGGGTAGGGTAGTGTCAGTGCTAATCCGGCTGAGCGGTGATGGAGTGAACTAGGTTGGGGACTGAGGAGTTGCTGAGAAGCGTTCAGTTTCTGGATGGATGTTGCCGGAAGAACCAATAGCATCTTCTGAAGGATTGCGGGAGTGACAAGGTGACTCCAGTGATAATTTCGGCCATTGCAATGGGAAAGGAGGAGCCTCCACTGGCCAAGATGGGAAAGATGATGCGGGATCAGGCTGAGTGTGGCAGAATCGCATTCCGGTCCTGTCTCAAGCGCTCCCCTGGCTGGCTTCCATTCACACTCAGGACTTGGTCCAATCCTCCCTCTCTGACTAAGCAGGCTGAGATCACTCCTCCATCCCCTCATCTATGTGGGGGTCCCCCTGCCTCCCTGCAGCCTCATTTCCCAGTCTCCCCTTTGAATCTGGCACCTAGAGCCCATGCGTTTCCTTTCGACCCCCACCTTGGAGGCCTGTGGACCTGTTCCTTACTATTTATGCCCCCCTCTGCCTGGATCTGAGCGGCTTATTGCTTCGGGATCCTTCTTGACCTCCTTTGTAATTAGAGATGGTGGCAGAACTACTCTTATCAAAGATGATGTGCTTTTAGGAGAGTTGATGTTTTCTTTCTCCAAACTAGGGGTGGTGGCATTCACGTAGAAGCAAGCAGCCTCCAAGAGGACACCACGTTTGACTTCTCAGTGTGAGGTCACACTGCAAGGTGGTCTGGAGTGGTATGCCGCAGGGCTCTTTGTCGACTCCCCAGCGCACGGTGTTTTTGCTCTTATCAGATCCTTCTGTTTTATTTTGTTCACAGCACTCCCTGCTATCTGCCATTATCTTCATTATTGCACCCAGCCACCCCCCCCCCAGCGTGTTTATTGCTTGTTTTCTACCACTAGACTGTCACCTCTACAAACAAGGGCAGAGATCTTGTTTGTTTTACTTAAGGCCACAGCTGCAGTGTGGTAAGTGGAACAATGGCACCTGAAAATATGTTTACTTCCTAATCCCTAGAACCTAGGAATCTGTGAGGCTGCCTGGCAAGGGGCATCAAGGTTGTTAATCAGCTGACCCGGAGGTGGGGAGATGAGCCTGGATTATCTGTGGGATCCCAGTGTTAATCAGGAGCATCCTTAAATGTGAAGGAGGGAGGCAGCAGAGAGAAAACCAGAGACATGGTGGCGTGAGAAGGACTTGGCCTGGCATTGCCAGCTTTGAAGGTGGACGAGTGACCAATGCGCCAAGGCACGAAAGGAGGCCTCTAGAAGCCGGGAAAGGCAAAGAAACGGGTTTTCTTCTAGAACCTCCAGAAGGAAGAAGGACTTTCAGACACCTTGATTTTTTTTTTTTTAAAGATTTTATTTATATGACAGGATGAGAGAGAGAGAGAGAGCACAAGCAGGGAGAACAGCAGAGGGAGAGGGAGAAGTAGGCTCCCAGGGAGCCCGATGCGGGGCTCGATCCCAGGACCCTGGGATCATGACCTGAGCTGAAGGCAGACGCTTAACAGACTGAGCCACCCAGGTGCGCCAGACACCTTGATTTTTGCTTTAGCCAGATGGTTTTGGATTTATGACCTCCAGAACTGTGAGATAATAAATGTGTTGTTTTAAGCTACCAAGGTTGTGGTAATTTGTTACAGTAGCAACAAGGGATGGATACACTTAGCTTGGCACCTAGTAAACACGCAATTAAATTTTTTTTTTTTTTTTAGAGAGAGAGAGCACGAGCAGGAGGGAGGGGCAGAGGGAGAGGGAGAGAGAGAATCTTAAGCCAGCTCCATGCACAGCGCTGAGCCCGACATGGGGCTCCATCCCACGACCTGAGCCGAAATCCAAAGGTCAGATGCTTAACCTACTGAGCCACCCAGGTGCTCCTCAATTAGCATTTGTTAAACGAATGCTCAGGAGGTGACTTCAGGACCCAGAACTGCAGATGGTACATTAAACCTTAAGTTAAAGGGGCTGTCGGGCAGCCAGGAGTGGGGTGGGGATCTTGGAGTCAATGGGGTTCACCTCTGGGTCAGCACCGGGCGTGAGGGGGTGTGGAGTTCAAGGTCAGAGCTGCCCTCCCTGGGAACAGTTCAGAAACAGAAAAGGGGTTTCTTGATAAGCGCCACCCCCAAACTACTGTTTTCACTGCATCCCAGTGATGCTGGATGGCTGAGGTGTCCGAAGCGTGTTCTTCTATTTCCTTTTTTAAAAAATTACCTTAGGGGTGCCTGGGTGGCTCAGTCATTAAGCGTCTGCCTTCGGCTCAGGTCATGATCCCAGGGTCCTGGGGTCGAGCCCCACATCGGGCTCTCTGCTCCGCAGGAGGCCTGCTTCTCCCTCTCCCACTCCCCCTGCTTGTGTTCCCTCTCTCACTGTCAATAAATAAATAAAATGTCAAATAAATAAATAAAATCTCTGTCAAATAAATAAAATCTTTAAAAAAATTACCTTAAAACTTAAAATAATTTTATTGTAAAAATTTTAAGTAGTTTGATGTTTACAGAACAATTGAGCAGAAAATACAGAGAATTCCTGTACCTCTTTTTCCCCCTCTCCCCTCGATTTCCCATATTATGAACATCTTGCATTAGGGTGGTACATTTGTCACAACGAATGAGCCAACACTGATGCATTATTATTAAAAAAAAGTCCATAGTTTACATTAGGTTCACTCTTGATGTTGTATCTTCTTTGTTTTTTTTTTTTTTTAAAGATTTAATTTATTTATTTGACAGAGAGAGACAGCTAGAGAGGGAACACAAGCAGGGAGAGTGGGAGAGGGAGAAGCAGGCTTCCCGCAGAGCAGGGAGCCCGATGCGGGGCTCGATCCCAGGACCCTGGGATCATGACCTGAGCCGAAGGCAGACGCTTGATGACTGAGCCACCCAGGTGCCCCTCTTCTTTGTTTTTTTTTTTTTTTTAAGATTTTATTTATTTATTTGAGAGAGAGCCCTCACACGAGGGGGGGTGGGGCAGAGGCTAGAGGGAGAAGCAGCCTGGGAGGGGGAGGGGCAGAGAGAGAAGCAGACTCCCCGCTGAGCAGGGAGCCCAATGCGGGGCTCGATCCCAGGACCTGAGCCAAAGGCAGACGCTTAACCGACTGAGCCACCCAGGCACCCCTCTTCTTTGGGTTTTGACAAAAGTGTAAAGACATGAATTTACCAATACAGTGTTACACAGACTAGTTTCACTGTCCCCCAAGCCCCTGTCCACCTGTTTATCCCGTCCTCCCTTGCCCTGAGCACCCCCCGCAACCACTGATCTTTTTACTCTCTCCGTAATTTCATTTTTTTCAGAAAGTCATATAGTTGTGATTATATAGTACGTAGCTTTTGCAGAGTGGTTTTTTTTTTCTTTCACTTAGAAATATGCATTTAAGGTCCCTCCTCTTAGGGTTTTTGCTTGTTTGTTTTGTTTTGTTTTGTGTTTTGCTTTAAAAAATCACGGTAAAAAAATAAAAAATAAAAAATCATGGTAAAATGTAAAACGTCGTTTTAACCAATTTTAAACGTACAGTTCAATGGCACTAGATACATCACAATATTTGTGCAACCATCACCACCATCCATTTCCAGAACTTTTCCCCCCCAGCTTCACTGATATATAACTGACAAGTAAAATTGTATACATTTGAAGTATACAGTGTGATGATTTGACATATGTATACTTTGTGAAATGATTGCCACAACCCGGTTTATTAACGCAGTCATCACCTCACATAGTAACGTTTTTTTGTTTTGTTCTGTTTTTTGGTGGTGAGAAAGCTTACATGTTACTCTCTTAGCAAATGCCCAGAACTTTTTTTTTTTTGATCATCCCAAACTAAAACTCTTAAACAACTACCCATTATCCCCCTTCTGCCTTCAGCCCCTGGTAACTTCTAATATACTTCTTGTCCGTGAATTTGACTACTGTAGATACTTTGTACAAGTGGAATCATACGCTATTTGTCCTTTTGTGCCTGGCTTATTTCATTCGGCATAATATCTTCAAGGTTCATCGCTGTTGTAGCACGTACCAGAATGCCATTCCTTTTTTTTTTTAAAGATTTTATTTATTTTGGGGTGCCTGGGCGGCTCCGTCGTTAAGCATCTGCCTTCAGCTCAGGGTCCTGGGATCGAGCCCCACATCGGGCTCCTGCTCCACGAGAAGCCTGCTTCTCCCTCTCCCACTCCTCCTGCTTGTGTTCCCTCTCTCGCTGTGTTTCTGTCAGGTAAATAAATAAAATCTTAAAAAAAAAAAAGATTTTATTTATTTATTCATGAGAGATGGGGGGTGGGGGTGGGGGGCACAGAGGCAGAGGGAGAAGCAGGCTCCCTGCTGAGCAGGGAGCCCGACGCAGGGCTCGATCCCAGGAGCCCAGGACCATGACCAGAGTGGAAGGCAGATGCTTACCTGACTGAGCCACCCAGGCGCCCGCCGTTCCTTTTTTAAGGCCGAATAATACTACACGTATGGATGGGCCACTGTGTCTTTTTTTTTTTTTTTTAAAGATTTTTTATTTATTTATCTGAGAGAGAGAATGGGAGACAGAGAGCATGAGAGGGGGAGGATCAGAGGGAGAAGCAGACTCCCCGCTGAGCAGGGAGTCTGATGCGGGACTGGATCCAGGGACTCCAGGACCATGACCTGAGCCGAAGGCAGTTGCTTAACCAACTGAGCCATCCAGGCACCCCTGGGCCACTGTGTCTTATCCATTCATCCATCAACGGACACTGGGTTACTTCCACCTTTTGGCTACTGTGAATAATGCTGTTGTGAACATTGGTTAAAACCATCTGTTTGAGTTCCTGCTTTCAATTCTTTTTGGGTGGACATCTTAGAATTGGATTACTAGATCATACAGTAATATTCTTATCTTTTTGTATCCTGTATTTAAACTGGTAAATTTACTACTAGGTGGACAATGGCATCGACCTGTTATTTTCACTCATGTTTCTTTGGTTAGGAGTAAAACTGAACATTTTTTTTTATTATGTTCAATTAGCCAACATATAGTACAACATTTGGTTCCTTGGCAGTTTTGTTTTCTCTTGGAAACAGTCCCTTAATACCATTTGCTTTTTATCTGGAAGGTGGAACCCTTATCAACTTGAGAATACCCTTTATATGTATAGGGTCCATATATAGATATGGACCTCTTTTGTATCTTGCTTGTGGAATATATCTCCCCATTCTGTTGCTTATATTTTCATTTTGGTCATTTCTTTTTGGATATGTAGACATTTTTATTTTCATGAAGTGAAATCTTGATGTTGTTGTTATGTTTTTTTGTGATATGCTTAGCAAGTGCTTTCTCTTGGAAGACTGATGCACACCCAATTCTATATTCATCTAGTTTGTTCTAAAGGATAGAACAGTCTGAAGTTTAGCAAACTTTTAGTGTGGGAAATTAGATTTAAGCTCTTTTTTAGGGGCGCCTGGGTGGCTCAGTCGTTAAGCGTCTAACTTCAGCTCAGGTCATGATCCCAGGGTCCTGGGATCGAGCCCCACATCGGGCTCCCTGCTCGGCGGGAAGCCTGCTTCTCCCTCTCCCACTCCCCCTGCTTGTGTTCCCTCTCTTGCAGTCTCTCTCTCTGTGTCAAATAAATAAGTAAAATCTTTAAAAAAAAAATTAAAAAAAATAAACTCTTTTTTAGATCTAGCTTTTATTTATTATTTTTTAAAAAGATTTCTTTATCTGAGAGAGAGTGCACATGAAAGGGGGGAGGGGCAGAAGGAGAAGGAGAGAGAGAATCCTCAAGCCCACTCACTGCTGAGCACAGAGCCCAATGCGGGTGTTGATCCCAGGACCCTGAGCTCATGACCTGAGCCAAAAATCAAGAATCAGATACTCAACCGACTGAGCCACCCAGGTGCCCCTAGATCTAGCCTTTAAATACACTCATTAAAGACTTTCTAGATTTCTTTCTCAAATTACCAATGATCTCAGCCCCATTTATTGAATGATGGTATTGGAGAAAATTTTTCTCTTTCCAACTCCGACTGATTGGAAGGCACCTTTAAGATAAATTATTTTAAAATGGGGTGTATTTCCAGGTTAGTCCTTCTGATATATTGATTCAACTGCCTGCGCATACTTGTGCCTATTTGAATTTATTTTGGCTTTTTAATATTTTAATATCCAAAAGTGTTATTGCCATCCTGATTACCCTTCTTTTCCAGATTTTCTTCTCGGTGCTGATTTAATTATTTTTTCAGTCAGTGGTTCCCAGCCAGGAGTTTGTGGTCCAGGGCATACTTGGCAATGTCTGGAGATAATTTTGGTTGTCATACCTGGGGCTGTGCGGCTCGCATAGAAACCAGGGATGCCACTAAACATCCTACAGTGTGTAGGACAGCCCCCACGACAAAGAATTATCTGGCTCTACATGTCCATCGTCCCAAGGTTGAGAAACCCTCCCCTAGATGAACTTCAGAATAATTTTCATATATTCTTTTAGATATAAATTTTTATGTCCAATTGGATTTATATATATTTTGGAGGACAGTGGGAATGTCCCAGTACAGTGTTCTGATTTTAAGTTCTACTTTATGTCCCCCATAAAGTACTATAGTTTTCTTTTAATGGGTCAGAGACTGTTAAAATTTTTCCTCTGTCTTTATTGTATCTCATGTGGTAGATATGGTGATGTTATTCTGAAAAAATGTCTCTGTCTTATGCTGATTTTTGAAAAGGGAATTAACATACACGGTTTAAACAATCCAAGCAGATAGAAAAAGGTTAACCAGTTTCCTGTGTATTCTTTGAGAGAAATTTCATGCATCTAGAAATGTCTGGGGGTAGGTATATGTTAACTCGTGCTGCTGAATTTCACGCTCTCTTTTAAAACACAAATGGTTGTCTTTCCCTTACGTTATTCTTTTTTTTTAAATTTGTAATTAATTTATTTTTATTATTATGTTAATCACCATATATTACATCATTAGTTTTTGATGTAGTGTTCCATGTTTGCGTATAACACCCAGTGCTCCATGCAGAATGTGCCCTCTTTATTTTATTTTATTATTTTTTAAAGATTTTATTCATTTATCTGACAGAGAGAGACACAGCGAGAGAGGGAACACAAGCAGGGGGAGTGGGAGAGGGAGAAGCAGGCTTCCCGCCGAGCAGGGAGCCCGATGTGGGGCTCGATCCCAGGACCCTGGGATCATGACCTGAGCCGAAGGCAGACGCTTAAAGACTGAGCCACCCAGGCGCCCAGAACGTGCCCTCTTTAATACCCATCACCAGGCTAACCCATCCGCCCACCCTCCCTTACGTTATTCTTCATTTAACTTTTTGTATAAAAATAGTATATATCTTGCAGATTTCCTCATCTTAGTACATGTAGATTAACTCATCCTTTTGTTAAAAAGGTCATGGTGTCCCGCTGGCTATTTTCCCGTTATTTATTTATGTTAGAAAGTTTCCTTTGAGGGGTGCCTGGGTGGCTCAGTCGTGCCGCATTGGGCTCCCTGCTCGGCGGGAAGCCTGCTTCTCCCTCTCCCACTCCCCCTGCTCATGTTCCCTTTCTCTCTCTCTCTCTCTGTGTCAAATAAATAAAAACGTTAAAAAAAAAAAAAAAGAAAGAAAGTTTTCTTTGAATTATAACTTTTCATGTACCATGTTTCTACCCAGGGTCAGGTAACTCACTCTCAGCCAGTAGGAAACAGTCCTGTACATTGCAGCATGGAAAGAAATGCTTTTGAGAAATACATATTCCACGTGCGGTCCATCACGCCTTTTCTCTTTCTTGAAAACCGCACTGGAAAGAGGCAAGTAGGCAGCAGAAGCAAACACCTCGGTGCCCATACTTGCAAACGAGTTGGCAGCGCTCCCTTAATATTTTTTCTTGGTCTTACTCAAGTACAAATAGTTCCCCATAGAAGCTTTCCCATCTTCCAAGCATTTTATGTGTTCAGCCCAGTGGCTATCAGAATTCTCTGGAACGAAACGAAGCCAAAATCTTGACAACAGCTGTGCTGTCAGGAGCCTCAGAAGCCGGGAGGAGCCCCTTACTCAGAAATCCAACCGGGGGGCTGTACCTCAGCAGACTTCAGGAAGTGTGGGTTCAAGGGTAGGTTCAAGATGGGGGCGTGGGGGTGGGTCTGACGATTCAAAATGCAACGGATGATGGAATATCATTCAGCCATAAAAAGGAATGAAGGGCTAATCCATGCTTCAATATGGAGGCAACTTGAAAGCATTATCCTAAGGAGTGAAAGGAGCCAGTCACAAAAGGTCACGTGTTACATGATCCCATTTATATGGAAGGTCTAGAATAGGCAAATCCAGAGAGACAGAAAGTAGATTAGTGGTTGCCAGGGGCTGAGGGGAGGGGAAACGAGAAGTGGTTGCTTAATGGGTACGGGGTTTCCATTTGGGGCACTGAAAAAAAAAATTTGGAGCTAGTGTGATGGTTGCACAATATTATGAATCTACTAAATATCCCTGAATTATACATATTAAAATGGTTAAAATGGTAAATTCTATGTTATATGCACTTTACCACCATAAAAAAAAAAAAAGGAATCAAAACAGTAACTGAGTGTATTTGAATACGGGTCAGAAATGGAGGTAAGAATCACAGAGCTCCATGCAAGTGGAGAATGTGCCCCCGAGGGGAGCAAGACTGATTGATAGACATCAAGCTGTGTGAGCATGTCTGTTCTCTCTTTTTTTTTCCTTTTTAGATTTTTATGTTATTTAATTTTATTTTTTAAAGATTTTATTCATTTATCTGACAGAGAGAGACACAGCGAGAGAGGGAACACAAGCAGGGGGAGTGGGAGAGGGAGAAGCAGGCTTCCTGGGGAGCAGGGAGCCTGATGCAGGGCTGGATCGCAGGACGCTGGGATCATGACCTGAGCTGAAGGCAGACACTTAACGACTGAGCCACCCAGGCGCCCCTTCCTTTTTAGATTTTTAAAAATCGAGACACAATTGACATATAATGTGTAAATTTAAGTTGTGCAGTGTGTTGGTTTGATGCATTTATATATTGCAATATTAACACAATAGCATTAGCTAACGTCTTTATCATGTCACATATTTATTTTTGTTAAGAACAGTTAAGATTTAGTCTCCTAGGAGCTTTGCAGTTTATAATACAGCATTGTTGACTATAACCACTCTGTTGTGCATTAGAACTCCAGAGCCTTTTATCTACTAGTTTTAATTTGTATCCTTAAACGGCGTGCCCTAATTCCCCTGTCCCCAACCCCTGGTAACTACGGTTGTACTCTCTATTTTCATAAGTTCAAGGTGATTGTTTTCTTTTCTTTTCTTCTTTTTTTAAGATTTATTTATTTATTTGAGAGAGGATATATAAATATATATATATATATATATATTCACAAGGATATTGACTGTAACAAAACCTAGAATCAACCTAAATAACTCTTTCCCGCAATAAACAGAGAGACCTATACATTCTCCTCAAAATACTAATCAATTCAAATATTTAAAATTTTTCTTGTTCTTTCTTTTTCTTTTAAAGATTTTATTTATTTGAGAGAGAGAGAATGAGAGACAGAGAGCATGAAGGGAGGAAGGTCAGAGGGAGAAGTAGACTCCCTGCCGAGCAAGTCCCCCGATGCGGGACTTGATCCCGGGACTCCAGGATCATGACCTGAGCCGAAGGCAGTCGCTTAACCAACTGAGCCACCCATGCGCCCGTTCTCTTTCTTTTTCATCTCTTAAACCATTCACATAGGGTTTGCATCAACAAGTTATGGTAACTACCAATCTTTTCATGGGTTTTCATGGTTTTTTTTTTTAGTTTTGAGGTTATGAAGGCAGGGTGTGACATTGGTAGAAGAAAACAATCATCTTGGGGGCACCTGGGTGGCGCAGTCAGTTGAGCGTCTGACTCTTGGTTTCGGCTTGGGTTGTGATCTTAGGGTGGTGGGATGGAGTCCCCCCCACCCCACCCCCAGGCTGCCCACTCGGCGCAGAGTCTGCTTAAAAGACTCTCTCTCCCTCTCCCTCTGCACCTCACCCCTGCGCTCTCTCTCTCTCTCTCTCTCAAATCATGGGAGTATACCTGGGCAGCATATAAATTCCTAGAAATGAGATGAGAGGTGGAAAGGGTCAGTGCAATTTACTTGTTGAAAGTCATTGCCAAATCACCTCCCATTGATTGACCTGATTTATACCAGTGATTACGAGAGTGTCTGCTTTCTCACAGATGTTCATATTGTGTTGCCCGTTTTTCTGATTGTTGGCAAATTCAGTGAAAATGATGTGGGCATATCTCTAACCATGAAAAAAGCTGAACATCCTCTTATATGTATAAATCCCTTTGTATTCTTTTTCTTTTTTTCTTTTCAGCAGTCTGTTTCTGTGAGCTGCCTATTCATGTCCTTTGCCATTTAAATTTTGGCAAACAAGAGTTTGGGGTTTTATCTCACTGAAAAAAAAGTACTATGTTTTGTATATTTTGTAGTATAGTAGAATGCATGACCTTTATCTGTCATTTAATCTTTTCTCACTTAAAAATTTTTTTCTCACTTTTAAAAATCTGATTTTTGACTTTATGTATGAATTTTTTTTGCAATTCATATAATCTGTTTTTACATTGCCAAATTTGTTATTTTTGGATTTTAGATTTGGGACTTGTGCCTTGCTTAACGAAATATTCCCTACTTTGAAATTATGAAACAGTATTTCCACATTGTAGCGTCTTACGGTTTCATTTTTGAATGGCTGCGAGTTCATCAAATACATTTGTAGTTTTGTGATAGGGGCTCAGGAGCCTTCCCTCCTTGGATCTATTAAAACAATGATCTTGATGGCTAGACTTCCTAGCATTGAACCATCTTTGCACTCCTGGTTCCACTTATCCTGCTATTGGTTTTGGTGCTGTGTGTGTGTTTTAATTTGCCTGGTTCTTTTAGTAAATTCTCCATGCGGGGTTTTTGCACTGTTATTCACAAGTGAACTCAGTCTGTACTTTTTTTTTTTTTGCCTCCTTACTCCTAAGTGTAATGTATTAAAGCAGGTTTCCATGACAGCGTAGGAGTCTGGATTTACATTTGGTTTCCTGCTTCAGTGAAATGGAAAACAGCTAGATTGAGGATGATTGCACCAGAGGGACCTGCTAAGAGAAGGCCCCCAGCAGGTTGATGGTGAGGTCTCCCCAAGACCTCTGTGATGGGCAACAAAAGTGTTTATTGCCTATATTCATGAACTATGAACCAAGCTTGCTTTCTCTTTAGATCATGCGTTCTGAATACAATGTGTTTAAATGTCAAACCAAAGCCAGTCTAACAAAAACAAAGTGAAATAAAAAGCCCCAAATAGGTTTTTTTTTTTTTTAAGTAGGTTCCACACCCAACGTGGGGCTTGAACTCTCAACCCTGAGATCAAGAGTCACAGGCTCTACCGACTAAGCCAGCCAGGCGCCCCACCCCAAATAGTTTTTCAAAATTTAAAACTTTTGATTTTCATATGACGCTAGACTCCATGCAAAGCTGTTTGACTAGTACAGCAAATCTCTATGTCCACACTCTTCACCAGATTTACAAATTTTGTCACACTTTATCACTTCTGCTTTGTTCTCTCTTTTCTGTTTTTTTTCTGAAGTGATTTGAAAGTCGGTTGCAGTCTACCCCTTTATCAGTACATACTTCATTCAGTATGTATTTCCTTTTTCTTTTTCTTTTTAAGATTTTTAATTTATGGGTGCCTGGGTGGCTCAGTTGGTTAAGCGACTGCCTTCGGCTCAGGTCATGATCCTGGAGTCCCTGGACCGAGTCCCGCATCGGGCTCCCTGCTCGGCGGGGAGTCTGCTTCTCCCTCTCCCACTCCCCCTGCTTGTGTTCCCTCTCTCGCTGTGTCTTTCTCTGTCGAATAAATAAATAAAATCTTTAAAAAAAAATAAAAAAAAGATTTTTAATTTATTTATTAGAGAGAAAGAACTCGAGCACAAGAAGGGGGAGCAGGAGAGGGAGAAGCAGCCTCCCTGCTAAGCAGGGAGCCCGATATGGGGCTCGATCCCAGGACCCTGGGATCATGACCCGAGCCAAAGGCAGACGCTTAACCGACTGAGCCACCCAGGTACCCCTCAGTATGTATTTCGTAAAACCAAAGACATTCTCTCACATCGCCTCCATACAACGATCAAATTAATATTGATCCAGTACTATTATATAATTGATGGACCTTTTTTAGTCTTCCCCAATTGTCCCGGTAATGTCTTACATGACAACAGAAAATCCAGAAGCAACTTTGATCACTTAATTAAGGTGATTAAGTCTGCCAGCTTTCTCCTCTATGAAGCTACTGTTTTTCCTTTCCTTTATCATTGACAAGTATCTTGCAGAGAGATACTTGGAGACCATAGAAATACTCCTTTACTTCTCAAAACTCCAACCATTAGTTTTGGCATTCCCAGATAGTTATTGCCCTAATCAATTATTTGGAGATTGCCAAAGTGTGGTTTTTCTGCTTCTGTCCCAATGATTTTTATTTATTTATTTATTTATTTATTTATTTATTTATTTGTTTATTTATTTTTAAACATTTTATTTATTGGACAGTGAGAGACAGCGGAGAGGGAACAAAAGCAGGGGGAGTGGGAGAGTGAGAAGCAGGCTTCCCGCCGAGCAGGGAGCCCGATGCGGGGCTCTATCCCAGGACCCCAGGACCCCAGGATCACGACCCGAGCTGAAGGCAGATGCTTAACGACTGAGCCACCCAGGCGCCCCTGTCCCAATGATTTTTAAAAGGCAGAGGTTGACTTCCAATTTTTAGAAACTTGTTTTTTTGGGGTGGTGGTGCTGGGGGGTTTTTGCGAAAGAAACAGGGAGCAGTTTCAGGAAGTGGTGGGTCTTTATTTCCAAGTCACAACCAAAATGATTCTTTCAACTTATATCCAACACACAAGTCCTGTGTCCTGAAGGATTTCCAGAGGACAGCGTGTTTCCTTCCATGTGTTTTTCAGCACACACTTCCTACTTGGAACTGTGGTGGCTTTTGGGGCTCCCGTGGATCCGAGGGAAACCCACAGCTCTGGACAGGTTTGCATAAGGAAGAAGGGGGACATTTATCGAACCTACAATTCTTGATATTCTGGGACTGCAGCCACCTTCTCTTTGTTCTCCCTGGGTCCATGCTTGCCCCATGGCACACGGTGAGAGATTATTGGAAAGAAAATCAGATTATGTCAGCCCTTTTGTGTAAACCCTCTAGTGACTCCCCACTGCTTTTAGGATAAAGACGGTTTGGGAGGGGGCTTAACATGGTATATCCAAGGCTCTTCTCCTTCTAGCCCTGACTTTGAGTCCACCTTCCCTTCTCCTCTCTCTGTGCCTAGGTCCATTGGGAGAACACCTGCCGGACTTCCTCTGGGTCCCTGCTCATGCTTGTCTCCCTACCTAGAACACTTCCATGCTTTCCTTTGCTGACTCCTCCTCACCTTCAGATTTCAGCCCAAACTGTCTTCCTTCCCTATCCCCCCTACCCCTACCCCTCTTTGTGCCCCCAGGATTATTTAATGAATGGCCCTCTGCCCCGCCAGACTGTGAGGTTTACAAGGAAACAAAGTGTGTTTATTCTGCTCATTGTAAATCCTCATTACTTATTGCATGTTGACTCTTCCATTCAACAAATATTTATTAAGCAACAGATAGATCAGGCACTGGGTGTAAAATAGTGAAGAAGATGGACACACTTTCTGCTTCGTGGAGAAGGGAGAAGACACACAGGAAACCCAAAAAATTTCAGGAGATACTGGAGTGATGTAAATAACAGGTAAGGGAACAAAGGGATTGGGGGGGTGGATTTGCAAAGTGGAGCACAGAGGTGGAGCCAGCCACTGGAGGGACAGGCCCAGGAAACAGCGGAGGCGGGAGTAGGTTTGGTGGGTTAGAGAAACCGTGGGCTCAGCTCCTGGCAAACTAATATTTGTTTAATGGACCAGACGAAGAATGAGCACCCTCTGCCTAGAATTGTGCTGGGTGCTTTCTCATGCTTTATTGCTCTTGCACCTCGTCAGATCTGACCTGCAGGTATTGTTACATCCATTACAGAGCTGAGGCCAACCCAGAAAGCCAGAGAGAGAGAGAGAGTAAAGTCCCACGTCCAAGGCCACACAGGAAGTGAGGGGAGGGGGAGCCAGATTCCACTCGGTCCTGGCTTTCTAGACTTAAGGCTCCTTCCCCCCCCACCCCCCCCCCCCACCGCCCAAGGTGGGTCGGCCGCTACCGCGCCCTATTCGTGAATGCCATTTGCTAGACACTCAGACACACACGGACTCTGGGTCTGTGTATTGGAAGTCGGGTGTGTCTACCTGTGCGGCAACCGGGCTCTCTGGGGCCTGGTTTGCTCTTCTGCGAGGTTCTGCACATTCTCCCGGGAGTCTTTTCTCCGACTTGAACCACAGGCCGCGCCTAAGGCACCCTCGCTCCCGTAGCCCTGCCACGGGGCACACGGAGTGCACTGGGCGCGCGTGCACGTGGCTGTCCCCAGGGCCCCGGCGCTGGGCGGGGGCGCCCGCGCGTCTACTACGAGACGCGCTGGCAGGACTGGGACGAGGGTGACGCGAGCGCAACATTTAAGGGAGTACCAAAACACCCAGTGAGAGAGACCAAGAGAAACAGGATTTTACTGAAATATTTTTAAGAAAGTCAAAATGAGCCTGCCAGAGTCCAAGGGAACGAAATAGCAAAAACGTTAAGGAAGGGATCCGTCTCGATGGCTCGGGCATGCGGGGCGCCCCCAGCCTCTGAGACGCGAGTCGTGGGGTGTCGGGGGCGCCCCCTCGGCCAGGGCGCGCCGGGGGCCTCCCGCTCGGGGCCCGGGGTGGGGAGGCTGACGGGCGGGGCGGGGCGGCGCCTCCCTCTCGCGCTCCTCCCTCCACCCCTCCCGGGGCCTCTCCTGGGCGCCGGGTCCCTTCCGAGTCCCGATCCGCGCCGCCTTTTGCCGCGACCCGCACGGGGCCCAGCTGACGGGCCGCGTTGTTTACGGGCCGAGCAGCCCTCGCTCCCGCCGCCCGCCCGCCACTCGCCTGCCCAGGTGCCCGCCCGCCAGTCCGCGCGCCTGTCTGTCCGCGCGTCCGTCTGTCTCAGCGTCCGCAGATCGTGGCCCAGGGCGCTCGGGGCTGCGGGCCGGGAGACCGCGGGCCGGGGTCGGGGCCGCCTCCGCCGCGGCGCCGCCGGATTGATTTGTGGCGCCCGAGGCCCCGCGCCCCTTCCTGGGGCTGTCTGGAGGGCCCTCCCGGGCGGGGGCTGCGGCCCGCGGGCCGCCGGCGTGGAGAGAAGCGCGCGCGTCCCCCAGCGCCGCTCGGGCGGCCGCCTCCGAGCATGACCCCCGCGGGCCGGCGCCGCGCGCTCTGATCCGCCGGGACCCCGCGCTCCAGCAGCCATGGGCACCGCGGCTGGGCGGGGGGCGGCGACCGCGCCGCTGCTGGTGGCGGTGGCCGCGCTGCTGCTGGGTGCCACGGGCCACCTGTACCCCGGAGAGGGTGAGTCTGGGGGTCCGGGAGTGGGCGGGGAGCCGCGCGGTGGGGAGGGGGACCCCCTGCCAAAATGGAGCCCACCGCCGTGGACCCAGAGCCCTCCTCGGTGCGTGTAGGGGTGCGGGTGGCCGGGACGGTAGCTTCGGCCCCGCGCGGGGCGGGAAGCCGCTGACCTTGGCCTTTGCCCGCCTGGGCTCGCGGTTCCGCGCCCCGTGTGCGGGCCCCGGGCGGGAGGAACCTTGCCCCAGTGCCCGCCCCGCCGCGGCTGCGTCTCCCGAGCGCGCCTCGGACCCGTGCCTAGCCCTCTCCGAGCCCAGCTCGCTCCGGGGACGCGACACGCGTCTTCTCCAGGTCCTCTGTGAAGTGGGGTCCCTGGGTCCAGGCGGCCTTGGACAGTTAAATGCCGGGGGCGCACGGGTTTTGGAGCGAGAGTCGAGGGTGACTGGACTGAGGGTCCCTTGGGGTCCCTGTTGATAGGTGCTCCAGGGGGAGAATGGTAGAATCCTAGCCCCTCTTCCTGGATCTAGGCCCGTGGCTACGCGGACTTCAGATCCATGTTTACACTTTTGGGTTCTGTTTCCAGATGTCCAGAGGCAAACTCTAGCGCCTTGGCAACAGGGCCTTTGTTGTAGCAGAAGCAGGGGTGTCTTTATCATGATCATTATAGTGTCACCAAAAGCCATGAGCTTATCTCTTTGCACCTTCACCATGCTCCCCCCGCCCAGTTGATACTGTTTGCCCATTTCATAGAGGAGTAAACTGAGGCTCTGGTAGGAGACATTTCGACTTGCTCAAAAGTCAGTGCCAGAGGGAGTAAGAACTCGAACCTTTCTGTGTGGTGCCCTTGTGGGGCTCTGGACTGCTGCTGCTGGATGTCCCATGTCCCCCCATAACCCCCGCAGCCCCACCTCCAGCTCTGCCCTTCATGAAGGGCTCTTTACCTGTCAGCTCAGGGAGGTCTCCAACCTCAGGTGAGCCTCTCATACCTCCTAGCCCCATGGACTTCCCTCCTGGGACTCCCTGTGCTGGCAGCAGATGGAGGCAAACCCCAACTCCAGCATCCTCTTTGGGCTTGGTAGCAGGCCTTTCTGGTTGGGGGCAAGAAATGAAGAACCCGTTACGAGAACATGGCTGGAGTTTCCCACTGGTGTCTGAGGCCCTGCTTTAAAAATATCTGTTGGGTTACTTTTTCAGAATTCTCCATAAAAGGAAATCAGTCATGGTGAGGAAGGGGTCGGGGAGGGAAGGAGCCGCAGCTCCTGAGCTCCGTGATGGTGAATGAGGTCCATGAGAAAGACCACAGGGGCTCTGAAGTTGACACCCCAGGTTTGCTGAGTTCCTCTCTGTTACACAGTGGGTCCAAGGCCCGAGTGCTCGGTGTGCAGTGGGCACAACAAAGGTTGGCTTGGGTTCTCATTAGGAGTGTATGTATGTGTGTGTGCACAAGTGTGTGTGTGTGTGGGGGGGGGGTTCCCTCCTCTTCTGTTCCTTGTAGCTTTGGTAATTAATTGTGGATTTGTGCCTGGGCTTCCAGGGGCCAGTAGATGGGTTTACCATTTCTTTACGTATTTACAGTTCCCACAAGAGCAGAGGCTTATGCTTCTTTCGTTCACAGCTACGTTTCCAGAGCGTAGAACAGTGCCTGGCGCATAGAAGGTGTTTGGTTAAAATATTTGTTCTTGAGTCAGGTTAAAATATTTGTTCTTGAGTCAGTTCATGTTCTTCGCGTTCTCACCAGTACTCCGAGCCGTGACTCTTTTATTCTTCAGATAATGCCTAACTAACACGTACTAATAAGAGCAAACTCTTGGCGGGTGCTGTTCCATATGCTTTGAATATATAGTTCTCAGTTAATCCTCACTCCGGCCCTATGACGTAGGGTTTATTTTCCCTTTTCGCAGGTGAGGCGATTTGACTAAGCTGCAGAGCCCTGGTTTCTTAATAGAAGGTTGCTCTCTTGGGCTTGAGCTTCCCTACCCCTGGCCCGTGGTAATGGTTAACAAAATCCTATCAACTGAATGAGATGTGATGCCCCTCGGAGGTTTGGAAACTTCGAGAAACTTTACAGATCATTAATCTCTAATGTCAACCGGTAGGGCATTTTGGCTGGGGGTTGGGAGGGGATGGCGGTGTGATTTTTTTCTGAAATGCAGGACTTCCTTGGAGATGCCCACTCTCCTGTGGAATCCCTGCTGCTCCGCTCAACTGGGCAGTGGCTCCCCCCTCCATTTCTCCTCCGACTGGCTGGCTGGGGCCTGAGATTACTCGGGGGCATTGCAAAGTCAAAGAATGAAGGCAATGTGAGATTAATTAAAATAAAAACCCACAGGGCTTTGGGGGAGTCCAGCAGTCGGCCAATTGAGGCATGAGAGGCTTGCTTCCAGAGCCCCCTTGTTTCTCAGGTGCCCCTCATTTCTCAAGGGTGGCCCCAGATGTTTCTCTTGTGGGTTCTCTTGTGTGCTTTGGGACCCCCAGAGCAGGACTTCTGCCTGCTCAGTAACCTGCCTGAGGTTCTTCTTTTTTTTTTTTTTAAAGATTTTATTTATTTATTTGACAGAGAGAGACACAGCGAGAGAGGGAACACAAGCAGGGGGAGTGGGAGAGGGAGAAGCAGGCTTCCCGCTGAGCAGGGAGTCCGATGTGGGGCTCGATCCCAGGACGCTGGGATCATGACCTGAGCTGAAGGCAGACGCTCACCGACTGAGCCACCCAGGCGCCCCTGCCTGAGGTTATTCTTAACCTTTGCTTCTCTCCTGGAGCCCTGCCCATCATCCCTGCCCCACTCACTCATAGAGGTCATGGGGGTGAGTTCCCGGGGGTCCCCACTGCACCCCACTCCGTCATTGACTGCCATTCTTAACCTGCTTAGAGTAGAACCTCTCAACTTCAGCGCTCTTAATATTTGGGGTTAGATAGGTCTTGGTTGTTGGGGGGGCTGTCCTGTGTATTGTGAGAAGTTGAGCTGCATCCCTGGTCTCTCCCCCCAACAACATCCTGTAGCACTGCCTCTCTCCAAGTCATGACAATCCAAAGTGTCTCTGGACATTGCTAGCTGTCCCTAGTTGAAAACAACTGCACTGAGGGAGATAACCTTTCCTTCGTCCAGGGCACTTCCCCACCTGGGTTTCCCTGCTCTCTTCTCTGTACTCGGATCTCCATCTGCCCCGGAGCCTTTCCCTTTCCAGCCTACAAACATTCAGTACTCCCTGAACCCCATTGCCCACCACCCATCTCCAGCCTTCCCCTGCCCAGCCTCCCTGGTGGGCCCTAACCACCCTCCTTCTCCCCTCTCACCCACTGCACTGCCCACAGCATCTGGCTTGTGTCTCCATCGCTTTGCTTTGCCGATGGCTCTTGTGAAGGTAATCCCTCACCTCCTGAGTGCGTCTCCTGTCCCCTCACCCCAGCTGACCTCTCTGGGTCTGCTACTCTCTACTCCCCCCTCCCTGGGGGGCGGGCAGGAACGCACAGTCTCTTGCAGAGTTTTCAACGGCACCTGGCTCCTCTCCACCTTCTCTGCTCCCTTCCTGGGCTCGGATGTTAGCTCTCTCTCCTTCGAGGGCCAATCCCTACTGCCATCCACTCTCAGCCCAGTTTTGAATTTACATAGTCAAACTCCTTCATCTAGAACAGGGGCCAGCAAACTATAGCCCATAGGCCGGCTCCTGCCTGCCCGCGTGGGTTTTATAAATAAAAATAAAATAAAACAAACAAACAAACAAACAAACAAATAAATAAATCTTCTAAAAAAAAGAATACGTACATTGGCTTACCTTAAACCCTATTTATGGTTTTTTAATTAAAATGACAAGTAATGCACGCTCATTGCAAAAAATTTGCAAAACCCTGGAGAGGAAAAAACAGAAGTCCCCTTGCAACACTCTTATCACTAAAATCATCCCATTTCTATTCTGGGAGGTGACTGTGCTATCAGTTTGTGTCTTAATTGTATGTGGGTGCGTGCGCAGAGTTATGTGAATTTTAACCCATGCATAGAGTTCTGTGACTGTCCCCACAACTGGGATGTGGAACAGTACCATCACCCCAGTTCCCTCCAGGCATCCCTTTATGGTTATGCTCTCTCCATCCCCAACCCTAGCAACACTGATCTGTTCTTCACTGTTTTCTCTGTAGACTTTAAAACATATCTTATAATTGAATTAATATTCTTTTTAAAAAAGATTTTATTTATTTGAGAGAGAGAGCGAGCGAGAGCGAGCATGAGCGGTGGGAAGGGCAGAGGGAGAGGGAGAAGCAGGCTCCTCACTGAGCATAGAGCCCAAGGCGGGGCTCAATCTCAGGACCCTGAGATCACGACCTGAGCCGAAGTCAGTCGCTTAACTGACTGAGCCACCCAGGCGCCCCAATTGAATTAATATTCTTAACGCTTGACATTTTAAATTTAAGCCCTCATAAGATTTGCTCACAGATTTCCTACTTGTGAATTTGCCTCGTGGCTAAAATTAATTTGTAACTCTAAAGTCAGTACTCAGTGCACTTGGGTGGTTCTTCTGGACCTGCGTAGAGCATCAGGTCACCTGGGTCTCTGAACTGGCCGGTTCCCAGCTGAGGTCAGGCGTGGTGGAGTTGTGTGTTTTATCTCTGGGACGGTGGATTCACGCAAGCCTCAAAGATGAAAACAAGTGTCTCCTTTGACGATGTACGTAGTGCCGCGTTTCCCACATTTTCGTGCTTTTCGCTGGTGATTTTGCTGTTTGAAAAGGCCTTGCCTATCGTGTTGACGGGCTATTCGTGTAAGTGCGAAGAATAAATGCAGGAGAGTTGTGATGTGCCTCACAGAGAGAATACGTCGGGGGATAAGCTTTGCTCAGGCCCGAGCTCAAATGTCTGGTGCTGTTGGCTGTGATCCAAAGTTAATGAATCAACACTGTCTATCAAATAAGGTGTATTTAAACAGAAACGCACATAAAACAAGGTTATGGATTAATCAATTGACAAAAACATTGTGGCCAGAGGCTTGCAGGAACCTAACCTTGTATTTCCCCAGGGACAACGGCGCAGTGTTTGCTAAGCCCGTGTTCCAAGGGGACTCCAGAGACGGTCAAACTAATGAGAATGGGCTGGAGGTGGTGTCCTGTCACTGTGCTTTAAAGTTTGTGATTTGGGGTTACCAGGGCCTGTGTAGAATCTTGTGGAACACATCTGCCCCTCTGGTCCTATTTTTATCTGTACAGAAATCCTTGGTTACGTCTTGGAAAGTTCATGAGATGGCACCAGACTGCTGGCCCTTGTTTCAAGGAGGGGTCTCCTGTGTTCTGTTGATCCTGGTGTCAGGGGGGTGCTCCAGTGGCTTTGGGGGTTTTAGAAAGAGATCGTGTCTCCAGCACAGCAAGATTTGCTGTGCCGTGTTGCCAGATGCAGACTGGATACCAAATGCAGACTGGATATGCCTTCCAGTTGGAGTTCAAGGCAGACTCATGAGGATTAAAATTTGAGTTCCCATCTGGGTTTTTCTTCCAATTCCAGAAGGGTGTGGTGTCACATCGGGTCTGTATGGTAGCTTCTGTTGTGTGTTCGGGAACAGCGGCCCGTTAGTGGGAGATTCTCACTTCTTTCCTGTGCCTTTGTGGGAATGTGGAAAACATAGGTACTTTCCGAAAACTGTGTTTGCTAATCGTGTGCAAAAAGGTAGTGCTTGGACACAGAGGGATAGAGAGAGCACAGCTACCCCTGTTTTCCTGCAGGCCTTCTATGATTTCTTGTTGCCAATCTGTTTCCAAAGATGTATCCTGTTTCCTTGCAGAAGATCAGAAAGGGGAGGAGTTCTGAGATGTTCCTTCCTAACTACATGTGGTTGCATTGTATCAAAGCCACCTGCTACTTCATTATTATTATTATTTTTTAAACAAAGTGCCTTTTGGTCTTGTAAGACTTCTTTTGGTTTTCTTTCCTGTGTATTCTGTGGCACTATCTGTCCCCATCTAGAAAAGTGAGGAGGTAGAATCCCCAAGGGGCATGGAAGCTTCTTATGATCCTGTGGTTTGATGTATGATGCCCATAGGATTGCAAAGCTATGAGTGCAGGAATTAGCCTAGATGTTCTGGAGCCTTCAGGCTTGTAGAAGGTGGTGTCGGGATGGCATGGACCTTTGGTCCTCTCCACGTTCATTAGTGACTGCCCCTCACTTCTCCCTCCCCTCCTCCATCTCCCTGGGTCCCACGTCCCATTGATGGTAATTCCCTAGTGTCTCTGTGGCCTCATCTCTCTCCTTGTACCCGCTCCCACGATGGGCCCCCTTTCTTCTCAGCCAGTGTGCCCTATTCAATACTTTCTCTCCTCTGCTGCCACAGGGATTTTTCTTCTTCCTACTTGGGCCACAGCTGCCAGCCAAACCCCTTTCCCTGGCACGTGAGATCCTGCTCTCAGTGTAGGCTGGAGAAGGGCTTGATATGTGTTTGTCCGGAGCAAAAAACAACATCCCGTAGCCCCCACCCCTGCCAGTTCATACATGGGAGCCATGTGGGAGATAGAGCTTTTGGGGGAGGTAATTAAGGTTAAATGAGGTTAGAAGAGTAGAGCCCTAATTTGATAGGGTTGGTGGCCTTCTAAGGACAGGAGGAGAGAGATCCCTTTCTTCCTGCCTGGGCGCACCAAGGAAAGACCACGTGAGGACAGGGAAAAGGCAGAGTCTGCAGGCTAGGAAGAGAGCCCTCCCCACAAAGGGACCGAGCTGGCTACCTTGATCTCAGACTCCCAGCCTCCAGAACTGTGAGAAATAAATTTCTGTGGCTTACGTTGCCCAATCGGTGGTATTTTCTTATGGCAGCCCTAGCTGACTAAGATGAGAACTGGGGTCGGAATCGGCTCTGAAACCTAGCCGAGAGGGACACTGGCAGATAAAATGGGTGTGGGTCCAGCTTTCTTTGAAATTGCTGGGGCTGGGGGCGCGGCCCACCATGTTCTCTCTAGCAACAGTCAACAACAATCAACAGCCCCCAGAGAAGGCGTCTGATGGTATTGATCCTGGGGCGAAGTGCTCAGTGGAGCGGGTGGGACAGAAGAAAGGGGACAGACAGGTGGGGGGTGTCCCCGGCTGGAGAGCTGGGCCAGGATGGGTAGATGGTATGTCCGTCCTACTTGAGTCCCCACTACATCCCTTGGGGAACCTTGTGTAGAATGCAGATTCTTGGTTCTGGCTCCTGGACATACTGATTTGTTTGGTCTAGAGCCGGGCCTGGGAATCTGCATTCTCCCCAGCCGTGATTCCGATGCTGGCCTTGCACAGAGCACACTGTGGGGAACCCTCTGTGATGGGTAAGGGCACCTGTGTGTGATGGGCTGGATTATGTCCCTCTCCCCCAAATTCATGGGTTGAGGCCCTACCCACCCAGGACCGCAGAGTGTGACTATATTTGGAGATCGGGTCTTGAAAGAGGTGATCAAGTTTTAGGACGAGGGCCTCACAGTGGGTGCTAATCCAATGTGCCTGGTGTCCTCATAAGAAGAGGAGATCAGGACACAGACTTGTGCATGCACAGAGGGTCTACTTCGTGAGGACATAGGGAGAAACTGGTTGTTTATAAGCCTCAGAAGAAACCAGCTCTGCTGACACCTTGTGCTTGGACTCCTGGATGCCAGGACCGTGAGAAATTAATGTGTGGTGGGTAAGCCCCCTGGCCAGCGGGTCTGCGTTATGGCAGCCTGAGCAAACTAGTATACGGGGCTCAGGTCCCGGCTCTCTCATCTTTGCTGTGTGGCCTTGAGGAGGACACAGTCCTCTCTGAGCTTCCGTCACGTTCCTTTTCTAGAAAATCTGTCTGGGCAACACGTGCGCAGTGTTTTGTCTGTGTCCCAGCCTTGCGCACCCCCACCCCTCAGGGCATTTGCCACCCCTCTGTGTCCAGCAATTTCCAGTGGAGCCCGACTCACGTGCTCATGGCTGATGGGGCTTTCTGTGGTCTCCCTCGGAAAGCCTGTTTTTGAGAGCTTATCTTCCCCAGTCTGAGGAATTCGCAGGTCTCACCCCGGCCTTTTGATGTCCCTGCCTTGTGGACATTACAGGTCAGGCATCTGCCTTCTCCCGGGGAGGGAGAACCGGCAGGGATTTCAGTTCTATCTTTCCTGGGGCTTTCTTCAACTTCCACATCTCCCACAGCCCCTCGCTGGCTCTTGGTTTGTTCAGGAGATCTCCTTGGTGCATCCTCCAAGACTGTGAGAAGTTTCTAGAAGGATGATGGTCTGGATGGCAAATGTCCCATCAGGGCTCTCTTTCCCTTCTGGTCCTCTGCTTACACAATTTTCTTCTCCATCCTGCATGTATGATGATGGGCCACTGTTGTTACCTGCATCCTCTGTTCCTGAGCATCCGAGCCCCCAAGCACCCACCTCGGGGCCCCTGACCCCCGTGGCTGGCCACTGTGGAGGCAGAGGGGCCCTCCCATCTACTCCTCCTTCCAGCTGGGCTCAAGAACCACCTTCCTGGGGCACCTGGGTGGCTCAGTCAGTTAAGTGTCTGCCTTTGGCTCAGGTCATGATCTCAGGGTCCTGGGATCGAGCCCCATGTTGGGCTCTGTGTTCCACGAGGAGCCTGCTTCTTCCTCTCCCTCTGCCTGCCGCTCCCCCTGCTTGTGCTCTCTCTCTCCCTCCTGCCCCCCCCCCCGCCCCGTCTCTGTCAAATAAATAAATAAAATCTTAAAAAAAAAAAAAAGAACTACCTTCCTCAGGTCTCCTCTCTGGGCTGCTTCTTCTCTCACTGGGATTTTTACCAGGAATTTGCAGGAAAATACTACAATGCTTTAGTCCCCCCCACCTCTGGTCCACCCGTAAACCTCCCTGAGTTGCATGTGTGAACCTATCTGCAGCAGACTTCCAGAACAAGAATCTCTGGGCCCAGAGGCATTTGTGTTTATAAAATTGCCCCTGAGTCTTGGTGGTTTCATCACTCCCCCTTCAACCCCACGTGGTCGAGATAGGTCCCCCAGGCCTCTTGAGGTCCCTTAGATCTTGTCTGAGCTGGCTTCTCTAGGATATTTATTCGGTTCCCTGTTAACTCCAGCCTCCTCTGCCTGTGTGCACCTGCTCCCCCCCCGCCCCCGCCGTGGGGCCAGGAAAATGGAAGCCCAGAGAGGTTAAATTACTCACCTGAGGTCACACAGCTGCCAGTCGGCAAAGCTGAGATTTGCACCTGGGGCCATCAGGCCTCTGGTCTGTGGGGCGCATTGCTTTAGCGCACTCTGACGGCAGTTTGTCGCAGTTAGCTCGGTGTCTCTATGAGCTGGAAGCCTTCCACCTTACCCATCTTGATAGTCCCCATGCCTGGCATGATGCCTGGTGCACCGGGATGCTCAGCAAACGTTGGATGAATGAATAAAGGAGTGATTCCCATGTGGCTGACTTGCTGGTCCTGGAACCCACATTAGAATCCTGGGGTCTTGATTCTCCCTGCCACGTGCCCTGGCTCCCCCATTTCTCCTTCTCGGAGGAAGCCAGTTTTAAGAGCTAGTCTTTCAGGCAGGTGGAGAATCTTCAGGATGTCTGATACCACAGTGTGGCCCGTTCTCCTTTCCGAAGGTGATAATACATCTAGGAATTGGTTCCGTGAGCTCAGCGCAGGGCACTGACATGGCTGCATGGCCACATTCCAGTTCTCATCGGTTCTTCATAGCTTCTTTATCACGCTGCTGCCATTGTTCACAGCGAGGAAACAGAGGCAGAGATGGAGGAGGTGGCTCAGGATGACCATAACTGGCAGGTGCGGTAGAAAGCCAGATCTGCTGGGTTTCTAGCGCGGCCCGGAACTGGCATGCGTGGTGGCCGGACACCTAAACCCAAGGCTCGTTGGCACCGGACTCCTGAATTTCGGGGTGTTAAGACTGGTAGGAATGCAGAGAACACGTGGCCCCAGACTAGGTCACCAGGGAGCATTTGAAGAATGTGGAGTATATTCATGATCGAACGCAGAATGTCTAAAACTCTCAGCATTGGAAAGCACTCTCAGAACCTTCTGGATACCCTCTTCCCGGCCCCTCCACACTTCTTGCCTGCTTTCACGGTGGAGAGACAATCAGGGAGAAGGGACACTTTCCAAGATGGCTCCCGTGTTAAGTCCTCTTGCCTGGAAAATCCTCAGATCCCTCCGGCTGGGCAAGAAGTTCTAGTCCAGCACCGTCCAAAAGAACGTGTTGCTCTGAGGGAGATGTTCTGTGTGTGGGCTGTTCAACATGGTGGCCATTGTCCACATGGGGCTCTCGAAGCTGTGGCCAGGCTGACTGAATCTTTACTTTTATTTTACTTTAGTTCATTTAAATATTTAAAAAGTCAATGTTGGATTCTGTTGTCGGAAAACCCTTTGGTACGTTTGGGACAAGCCGGGGGAAATGCGCTGCAGAGTTAGCATCTGAATTGAGACCTGCTGCATGGCATTTTGAAAGCTTACTGTGAAAAAAAAATCCTGTAGAGTATCTCATTAATAATTTTTTAAGTTTAGCTTACATGTTGAAGTGAAATTTTTGAATACATTGCATTAATTAAAATATATTTAATTTCATCTGTTTTTTTTTATAAAGATTTTATTTATTTATTTGAGAGAGAGACTGAGAGCACGAGCAGGGGGAGCGGCAGAGGGAGAGGCAGGCTCCTCGCTGAGCAGGGAGGCGGTTGCAGGGCTCGATCCCAGGACCCGGGGATCATGACCTGAGCTGAAGGCAGACCCTTAACCGACTGAGCTACCCAGGTGACCCTCATTTCATCTGTTTCTTTTTACCTTTTTAGAGAAAATTTAAAATGCCATATGTGGCTCATATTATATTTCTGTTGGATGGTAGTGCTCTAGACCCTACACAACCTGGCCACCCACGGTGATGAGCTGTAGCTTGCCATTGCCCTTGACCTTCCAGTAAAGTAGGCAGAACTAAATAATTCTTTTTTTTTTTTTTTTTTAAGATTTTATTTATTTATTTGACAGAGAGAGACACAGTGAGAGCGGGAACACAAGCAGGGGGAGTGGGAGAGGGAGAAGCAGGCTTCCCGCTGAGCAGGGAGCCCAATGCAGGGCTCGATCCCAGGACCCTGGGATCAGGACCTGAGCCGAAGGCAGTCGCTTAAGGACTGAGCCACCCAGGCGCCCCAGAACTAAATAATTCTTAATGCACCATTTGTGTAGGTGTTGGTCCTAGGGCCACCTCCTTCAGGAAGCCTTCCTTCATTGTCCCAAACCAAGTCAATAGCTCATTTCTGTGATCTCTTCTGGCCGCTGAAGCTCTCCTCGAAGGCATCCTCTTTTTTTTTTTTTTTTTAAGATTTTATTTATTTGATAGAGAGAGACACAGTGAGAAAGGGAACACAAGCAGGGGGAGTGAGAGAGGGAGAAGCAGGCCTCCCGCCAAGCAGGGAGCCCGACACGGGGCTCGATCCCAGGACTCCGGGATCATGACCTGAGCCGAAGGCAGACGCCCAATGACTGAGCCACCCAGGCGCCCCGGCATCCTCTTGGTTATATTTTAAGTTGATTTATTTTTATTTTATTTATTTATTTATTTATTTATTTTTTAAAGATTTTATTTATTTATTTGAGAGAGAGAGAATGAGATACAGAGAGCAGGAGAGGGAGAAGCAGACTCCCCGCTGAGCAGGGAGCCCGATGCGGGACTCGATCCCGGGACTCCAGGATCATGACCTGAGCCGAAGGCAGTCGCTTAACCAACTGAGCCACCCAGGCGCCCTTAAGTTGATTTAGGTAGTTGATAGCGACTAACTAGTCTGAGAGATCCAGGAATCTGGATCTGTCCTAATCCCTGTGGCACTTCCATCCTTGGAACAATGTTGGGCACGGAGCAGGGCCTCCTCAAATATTTGCTGAAGGAGTGAACAAAGGAAATGATCTTTAACAAGATTTCTCTGGGTTGTCACAGCAGGAAAACTGTTTCACTGTTTCCTGGTATTTGTCACATGTACCCGCTTCTTCATTAGGCATGTTTTTGAAGGAACAAAGATGGTAAAACTATAACATAGTTACAGCATAGACTTTGCGTGTAATTGCAAGGTTGCAAACTTTGTGCCACCACTTAAAACTCAAGCCTGGGTGAGTCTCGATTTGCTTGTCACACAAATGGGCATGAAAATGCACCTCCTCCGGGGATTATTTTTAGAATTCAGTGAGCCAGAGAGTGGGCCAGGTACTTTATATAGTAAGTGCTCAGAAAACACAGTAGCCCCCCCCTTATCCGCCGGGGATGTGTTCCAAGAGCCCCAGTGGATGCGTGAAACCATGAGAGTCCTGAGCCCCACAGATGCTCTGTTTATTTTCTATACTCACATACCCATGTTGTGTGACTAACGGGTGTGTAGCATACACAGCTTGGATGGGCTGGACAAAGGGATGATTCACATACCGGGCGAAACAGGATGGCGTGAGATTTCATCAAGCTCCTCAGAATCGTGGGCAATTCAAAACTTATGAATTGTTTATTTCAGGAATTTTCCATTTAATATTTTCTGACTGCAGTTGACCATGGGTAACCGAACCTACGGATAACAGGGGACTACTGTATTAGCAGTCGCTGGATCCCCCAATGCCCCTGCTCCTCATTGTCCTTCTCTCCCAGCTCTCCCCGTGTATAGAGGGCTGGCTAGCCAGGTACCACTTATTAAGTACCTGAAGCATTCATTCTTCGGTTCCCACCCAGAGGTATTAAAAGCCAGCAGAAGGCCCTATATTTATTTCTGGCACCATTTCTAACATCCTCGGGGTATTTTCTGTCCCGACAGTAAATTGCTCTATTGTTTAATAGATAGGGACACACACAGCTTTAATGAGTTGAGTGAGATTCATTGGAGACTTTAAAAAAAGCAGTTCTTTATTGTTCCCTACTATTATAGTCGTTTAATTTTTTATAACAACTTTATTGAGCTATGATTCAATACCATACAATTCACCTATTTATTTATTTATTTATTTATTTTTAAAGATTTTATTTATTTATTTGAGACAGAGCGAATGAGAGGGAGGAGGGTCAGAGGGAGAAGCAGACTCCCTGCCGAGCAGGGAGCCTGATGCGGGACTCGGTCCAGGGACTCCAGGATCATGACCTGGGCCGAAGGCAGTCGCTTAACCAACTGAGCCACCCAGGCGCCCTACAATTCACCTATTTAAAGTTTACAATTCAGTGGCTCTTACTTCATTCACCGAGTTGTGCAACCATCACTACAGTCCATTTTCGAACATTTTTGGTGCTGCAAAGAGAAACCCCATCCTCGTTAGCTGTCCCTCCTCATTCCTTCCTCTCCGGCCCCTGGGAACCACTAATCTACTTTCTGTCTCTGTAGGTTTGCCTCTTCTGGACATTCCGTGTAAATGGATTCATAGCACATGTGGTCTTTTGTGACTGGCTTCTTTCACCGAGCATCAGGTTTTCAGGCTACATCCACGTTGTTGCTCATATCAGAGCTTCATTCCTTCTTATGGCTGAATCGCATTTCATTGTATGGATATGCCCCATCTTGTTTATCCATTCGTTGGCTGATGGACATTGGGCTGTCTCCACTTCTTGACTATTATGAATAATGCTCCAGGGGACATTTGTATACACGCATACGTCGCTTTATTGCACTCCACTTGATCATGCTTTGCAGATACTGCGCTTTTTACAAGTTGAAGGTTTGTGGCAAGCCTGCGTCGAGCAAGTCTGTCTGCCCCATTTTTCCAAAGCATTTGCTCACTTCGTGTGTCCATGTCATTTTTGCTAATTCTCACAATATTTCAGACTTTTTCATTATATTGGTTTGGTGATCGGTGATTGGTGATTATGACTCACCAAAAGCTCAGATGATCATTAGCATTTTTTAGCAGTGAATTGTTTTTTAATTAAGGGGCGTACATTTTTTTTTAGTCATAATGCTATTGCACACTTCATAGACTATAGTATAATGTGAATACAACTTTTTTCTTTTTTTAGAGGGGGAGGGAGGGGCAGAGGGAGAGTGAGAGAATCTTTTTTTTTGGTGAAGTTCAAAATCAGATGAGTTTATTTTATTTTTTAAAGATTTTATTTATTTGAGAGAGAGAGCGAGCGAACAAGCGAGCAAGCAAGCACACACAACCAGGGGGAGCAGCAGGTAGAGGGAGAGGGAGAAGCAGGCTCCCCAGCGAAGAGGGAGCCTGACGTGGGACTCAGTCCCAGCACCCTGGGATCATGACCTGAGCTGAAGACAGACGCTCAACTAACTGAACCACCCAGGCGCACCATGGGAGAGAGAGAATCTTAAGCAGCCTCCATGCCCAGCATGAGCCTGACGTGGGACTTAATCTTATGAGCCTGAGTCATGACCCTAGCCGAAATCAAGAGTCGGATGCCTAACCGACTGACTCACCCAGGTTCCCCAAATATAACCTTTTTTTTTTTTTAAAGATTTTATTTATTTATTTGACAGAGAGACAGCAAGAGAGGGAACACAAACAGGGGGAGCGGGGAGAGGGAGAAGCAGGCTCCCCACTGAGCAGGGAGCCCGACGAGGGGCTCGATCCCAGGACCCTGGGCTCATGACCCGAGCCGAAGGCAGGCGCTTGACGACTGAGCCACCCAGGCGCCCCTGTCATTTTTTTAAAAAAGATTTTATTGATTTATTTGACAGAGAGAGAGAGAGCGAGAGCAGGAACACAAGCAGGGGGAGTGGGAGAGGGAGAAGCAGGCTTCCTGCCGAGCAGGGTGCCCAATGTGGGACTCGATCCCAGGACCCTGGGATCATGACCTGAGCTGAAGGCAGACGCTTGATGACTGAGCCACCCAGGCGCCCTAAAAATGATTTTTTTTTTTTTTTTTTGGCAGAGAGAGAGACAACAAGAGAGGGAACACAAGCAGGGGGAGTGGGAGCAGGAGAAGCAGGCTTCCCGCTGAGCAGGGAGCCCGACGAGGGGCTCGATCCCAGGACTCTGGGATCATGACCTGAGCTGAAGGCAGATGTTTAATGACTGAGCCATTCAGGTGCCCTGGGTTTTTTTTTTTTTTTTTTAAGAGTTTATTTATTTATTTGAGAGAGAGAGAGCAAATGAGCGGGGAGAGAGACAGAGGGATAGGGAGAAGCTGAATCCCCACTGAGCAGGGAGCCCAACGTGGGGCTCGATCCCAGGACCCTGGGATCATGACCTGAGCCGAAGGCAGACGCTTGACGACTGAGCCACCCAGGTGCCCCTGTCATTTCTTTTAAAAAGATTTTATTGATTTATTTGACAGAGAGAGAGAGAGTGAGAGCAGAAACACAAGCAGGGGGAGCGGGGAGAGGGAGAAGCAGGCTCCCCACTGAGCAGGGAGCCCGACGAGGGGCTCGATCCCAGGACCCCGGGATCATGACCTGAGCCGAAGGCAGACACTTGACGACTGAGCCGCCCAGGCACCCCCAAATATAACTTTTTTATGCACTGGGGAAACCAAGAAATTCATTCGATGCATTTTATCGAGATGCTTGCTTTATTGCAGTGGTCTGGAACCGAACATGCAGTACCTCCAAGGAATGCCTGTACAAGTTTCTGTGTGGTTGTGTTTTCATTTCTCTTGGATATCTACCTAGGAGTGGAATTGCTGGGTCACGTGGTAACTCTTTGCTTCATGGTTTGAAGAATCGCCAGACTTTCCCACAGCAGCGGCATCATTTCATGTTCCCACCAGTGAAGTACGAGGGTTCCAATTGCTCTGCATCCTTGACAACACTTGTTATCGTCCCTCTCTGACTTCAGCCATCCTCGTGGGAGTGAAGTGGTGTCTCATTGTGGCTTGGATTTGCATTTCCCTGGTGTTCAACAGTTGAATGAACGTTCATCCCTGGTTTTGGTCCTGCCACAGCCTGGGGAGGATGGCGGGCAGGTGTTTTTGGTTCCTGCACCGTAAAATTTTAGGGCGTGCGTGTGAAACACAGGATGAGGTTCAGGTTTGAGGAGCCAGAACGGTGGCCAAACCTACGCTGTAAGTTGCCAGAGAAAAGGCAGAGCACCCGGCTAAATTTGAATTTCCTATAAACAACAGTTTCTTTTTCTTTTTTTTTTTTTTTTAAAGATTTTATTTATTTATTTGAGAGAGAGAATGAGAGACAGAGAGCATGAGAGGGAGGAGGGTCAGAGGGAGAAGCAGACTCCCTGCCGAGCAGGGAGCCCGATGCGGGACTCGATCCCGGGACTCCAGGATCATGACCTGAGCCGAAGGCAGTCGCTTAACCAACTGAGCCACCCAGGCGCCCTAAACAACAGTTTCTAAGGATAAGTATGCTCCAAACATTGCAGGGGATGTAATTATCCTAAAGAAATACTTGTTGCTTATCTGAAATAGAAATTTAACTGGGCATCCTGCATTTTTATTCGTCAGATCTGGCACCCCTGCTGGCCGCTGGTCGGGTGGGGACAGGGCTTGTGGGAGACGTCAGAGGCGCCGTACCTGGGGCGACCTCTGTATGTGGATGTTTGGATGTGACTGCAGCTGGGAGCTGTGTGTGGGGCTCGAACCGGTGTCCTCGTCCCAACTTCCTAGCTAGTAGATGAGTTTGTGCGTGTATTTTCCCTTGATTTAGCCTAATCTGCACAGAACGTGACTAAGGAACATTGCAACTTTACTCCCCCAATTGTTTGCTTTGCTTTGGTGTGTGTGTGTGTGTGTGTGTGTGTTTCTTTCTTCCTAATTTGTGCTTCTTTTGCGAGTTGTTCTCAGGGTAGATTTTTAAGAGGATTTTCTACTATTCTTTAGAATAATCTATTTGCCTCAAAGATACTGGGGGACGGGTTAGTGTCTTAGAATATAGTAAGTAGAGATTGTATACTGAGCCTTATATTCCAGGTGTTGAGGGTGTGTGTGTGTGTGTGTGTGTGTGTTTTGGCAAGGAGAAACTGTCTCAAGAGTTTGATTCCGATGAATGTTAACTTGAGTTTAAGGGGCACAAGGAGAAGGAAGAGCTTCTAATAGATATATGGGAGAAAGGAAATCAGAGAAGGCTGCCTGGAAGAGGTGGCATTTGAGCTGGACCTTGAAGGGTGATAGGCTGGATTTAGAAACACAGAGCTAAGGCATAAAGGAGCTTTGAGAGCTGACAGAGCTAGGGCTGCCTTGTCCAGTACAGTAGCCACTAGCTGCACGTGTCCATTTCCATTTAAATTAACTAAAGTAAAATTAAAAATTCAGTTCCTCAGCCTTTTTTTTTTTTTTTAAAGATTTTATTTATTTATTCGACAGAGAGAGACACAGCGAGAGAGGGAACACAAGCAGGGGGAGTGGGAGAGGGAGAAGCAGGCTTCCCGCCGAGCAGGGAGCCTGACACGGGGCTCGATCCCAGGACCCTGTGATCAGGACCTGAGCCGAAGGCAGGTGCTCAACGACTGAGCCATCCAGGCGCCCACTCTGTGTTCAGTTTAAATGACCCGTTTTTGTTTTTATTGGAACTCAGAGCAGATATAGAACATTGGTATCAGTGCTGAAAGTTCTGTTGGACAGCATTGGACTAGGACAAGGGTTACCAACTGCAGCCCCAGGAATGCAACTCCAGGCCACCACCTGTTTTTGTAAATAAAGTTTTATTGGAACACAGCCACATCTCATTCACATACTGTCTCCGCCTGCTTTGGAGCTACGATGTCAGGGTGGAGTAGTTTCTACCCAGACTGTCTGACCATGAAGCCGAACGTATTTACTGTCTGAGCTGGGGAAGTGAAGGCACAGAGCCCCGAGATGATTGTGATATGTTTGGGAGAAATAAACCACAGCAAGATAGCTGGCGTTAATTGAGCACCTACTGTGTGCTGGGCACTGCTTGCATGCCTGTTACCCCACTCACTGCTTCCCATAGGTCATGTTACAAGGGGAGGACACTGAGCCTTGGAGGTGTGTGAGTGGTGGGCAGCCTCTTCAGCATGGTGCAGGGGAGTGAGCGAGGGGGGAGCCCTGAGGGCTGGGAGGGAGAAGTGCAGGGTCATGGGGAGCCAGGGAGGGTGCTGGAGCCCGGGAAGGACCACCACCTTCAGGAGATGGGCAGGCAGGGTGTTTGTGCGGGGGAGATCAGGTAACAGGGAACAAGGAAGGCAGGTTGGGAAGGAGAGACCTCGAAGTAGGAGAATTGACAAAACAAATTCAGCTCTCCTTGCCCCATTTTGATGCGGGCACCTTTATCCTCCTAAAGCCAAGTCTTTTGAAGATCTCCAGTGTTGACTCACCAGGCACAGCTCCCCTTTCCCTTCTGCACCTGCTGCCTTACTCAATCCCGTGTAGTCCCAAGGTCTCCACTGCATGATAATTCGATGCGATGGTTCTCAGGCTGCCCACAGGTCCCACCAAAGGAGTTATGTTCTTTGCCTTCTGGAAGTGATGACTTAGGCACAGACACTGTAGAGAAAACCACTCATTGTCAGGGCTCGCTAATTTGCAGGGACCCAGGCAGAGTGAAAACGTGGGGCCCCTTGCTCAGAAATGATTAAGGATTTCAAGATGGATGGAAGAACATTGAGCCAAGGGTTGGGCCCTCCTGAGTGAGCCCCACGACTCAGGTTGCACACCCGCGAAGCTGGGCCTGCCACTAATTTTTTTTTTTTTTTAAAGATTTTATTTATTTATTTGAAGAGAGAGACACAGCAAGAGAGGGAACTCAAGCAGGGGGAGTGGGAGAGGGAGAAGCAGGCTTCCCGCTGAGCAGGGAGCCCGATGTGGGGCTCGATCCCAGGACCCTGGGATCATGACCTGAGCCGAAGGCAGACGCTTAACGACTGAGCCACCCAGGCGCCCCCAGCTGGGCCTGCCACTAATTCTTATAACCTATCCATGGCATGTTTGCTCACCTGTCTTGCTTTCTGCTTGTTTTCACTTCTAGTGTGCCCTGGCATGGATATCCGGAACAACCTCACGAGGTTGCATGAGCTGGCCAACTGCTCAGTCATTGAAGGACATTTGCAGATACTGTTGATGTTCAAAACGAGGCCCGAGGATTTCCGAGACCTCAGTTTCCCCAAACTCATCATGATCACTGATTACTTGCTGCTCTTCCGGGTCTATGGGCTGGAGAGCCTGAAGGACCTGTTCCCCAACCTCACGGTCATCCGGGGCTCGCGTCTCTTCTTCAACTATGCGCTGGTCATCTTCGAGATGGTTCACCTGAAGGAGCTTGGCCTCTACAGCTTGATGAACATTACCCGGGGCTCCGTCCGCATTGAGAAGAACAATGAGCTCTGCTACCTGGCCACCATCGACTGGTCACGCATCCTGGATTCTGTGGAGGATAATTACATTGTGCTGAACAAAGATGACAACGAGGAGTGTGGGGACATTTGTCCAGGCACTGCAAAGGGCAAGACCAACTGCCCCGCCACTGTCATCAACGGGCAGTTTGTCGAGCGGTGCTGGACACACAGCCACTGCCAGAAAGGTATGCTGGGGTACACAGGGCTTTCGGCTGCTTCTCACGCCTCGTTCTTTAGCGAGAGGCTGGAGGCCTTCCCTAGACCAGGGGGTGGCACCTTTTTTCTGCAGAGGCTCTGGTAGTAAATACTTCCGACTTTGCAGGCTGTGTGGTCTCCTGTTAGAACCCCTCAGCGCGGCCACGGCAACACATCAACACGTGGGCATGGCTGTGTTTCAATAAAACTTTACTGACAAGTTGTGGGCCAGGTTTTGCCAACTCCTGTGCTAGACAGTTGAATGTTCCTCTTGCTTGGGAGGGGGTGGGGGCAGACGAGCGGGGACTTCGTTGTGGAAAAAAAAAAAAGTTTATCTCTTGTCTGATTATAGAAGTAAGATTGCTCAGGGTAGACA
This sequence comes from Mirounga angustirostris, assembly GCF_029215605.1. Lineage (NCBI taxonomy): Eukaryota > Metazoa > Chordata > Mammalia > Carnivora > Phocidae > Mirounga > Mirounga angustirostris. Next base: position 209,715,619 of record NW_026991709.1, on the reverse strand, counting down.
TTTGGGAAAAGAAATCGATAAAGGAAACACAACAGCAGCCCTTATTCCACAGCTAGTGGGAGTACTTCCTTCTCGTGGTTCTGTTGTGTCTTTATTTACTTACCTTTCCCTGTCTTTGGGCATTTAGGTGATTTCCAGTTTTTCTAAAGAGAAGGATGAACATTTTGGGGTCAGAGCTTTATCAAGCATTTGTTTCTTTGGGCCTTGCTTTTCCAGAAGTGGAATTTCTGGGCCAAAGGCTCTTGATACCAGTTGCCAAATGACTTTCTGGAAATGTTGTACCGATGGGCACCCCTCCTAGCACGGGCCGAGAGGGAACACCTTGGCCAGCTTTGAGTGTTGCTCGAAACATTGTTCATAATTTACTGCAGGGAGGAGCCGAGGTGTTGTAACTGTATTTGCATTTCTTTGATTGCTATTGGGGTTGAGCCTTTTAAAACATGTTTATTTATCATTTGGGTTTTCTCTTCCTGTTCGTATCCTCTGTTCGTTTATCTTTTAGTACTTTAGTGGTTTTCGAAGTACTAGTCTACGTGAGGTTTTCATAGATGAAGACTATTGACCCTTTGGCCAATTTTTTTTTTTTTTTAAGATTTTATTTATTTATTCGACACAGAGAGAGACAGAGAGAGCGGGAACACAAGCAGGGGGAGTGGGAGAGGGAGAAGCAGGCTTCCTGCTGAGCAGGGAGCTTGATGTGGGGCTCGATCCCGGGGCCCTGGGATCATGACCTGAGCCGAAGCAGACGCTTAACGACTGAGCCACCCAGGCACCCTGGCCAGATGGGTTTTCAGGCCTTTTTGTTCAGTGGTGAAAATGCTCTGGATCGCCGGCTGTTGCCAGAGAAGCTTCAGATGTTTATCGAGTCCAGAGTGGGATCTTTGCATGCCTCTCATGTTGTTAGGTTATGTTTAGAAAGTCCTTTTCCATCCACAAAATGATTTTTTCCCCAAATTCCCTATTTTAATTATCATTAAAAAAGATTCATCTGGGACATTTGGAATCTGTCGGTGTGCATGATTCAAAGGGATGTCCCTCCCCCACCTCCCCAATAACTTGTTGGGGTCTCACTGCTGTTTATTGCAGAAATTTACTCCTTTGGCTTTGATTTGGGGTCTGTTTCTGAATAGCCATCAATATGTTCCTGTACCAGGCCTGCTACTGTTCTAATCACTATAGTTTTATAATGTTTTTGTAACCAGGAAGGCATGCTCCAAACACACACCCGTTACTTTTTTATTGTTTCGACTCTTTCATACATCGTGAAATTCCCTGGGAAGAGTTAGTGAGCATGAGATCGAGGTGGGAGAAAGTGATGGGGGCGGGGGTGGGGGTTGCTTAATGGTTGTATCACAAAAGATACAAGGGAAGGGAGAAAGGAGGGTTTTCTCGCCTGAGCCCAAAGCTGTCGGGAAGCCACACAAGGTGAATCCTGAGTAGAATCCATGGAATTGTCCATGAGAAGCCATCGGAGCCCTGGGGAGGGGCCCTTCCGAGGCACAGGTGTTGGGTTGTAGGGTAGCAGAAGGTGAGAGTGGAGGCCACACGTCTTCTGAGAGGTTGGGCAGTGAAGGGAAAGAGAGCCTCGTTGTTTGAGGATGGGGGAGGATTCGATAATTATTATATTGTGGAGCAATCTTGGGGACGTCGGTAGGTCAGGGACAGAGAGAGAAGCTAAATCACAAAGTTGGGGCAAAGTCTCAGCAGAAGTAGAACGACTGTCTGTGGGTTTGGAATTTCGGAAAACAGGGAAGTTTCTGAGGTGGGGGTGGGCGGCAGGTAAGGGTGAATAAGCTGGGAGCAATGGCTTTGGGGGGGGTTGGCATCCACGGTGGCGAGGCCAGAAGAGGATGTCTAGGATCTACGTTAGAGGCCACACGGCTACAGGGGAGCACTGTCATTCTCATGTTGGAGACCAGAGAAGTTACTTAACTTACCTAAGGCCACACAGCTAATGAAAAACAGCTGGGGTTCGTGCCAAGTCTGAGACACAAAAAAGGCATATTTTTTTGAGGGGGGGTGGTTGTCCCCTCTGTTTAGAAACAGTTAAGCCACTTGTAGTTGGGGCACCAGAGAAACAAGGAACACGCTTTTATTATTCCTGTGCTGAGGTCTCCAAATTTAGGTGCTTGTTTGAAATGCTCCAGGCTCTTGTGTCTTGTGATATAATTTAAGACATTCCTCTGTGGATTTATTTCTGTACAGATTTTAGTCAAAATATCCAGAACGGTATTATCTGCAGAAATGTCCCTGGCGTGAGCAGTTTTTTGTGTTTTTTTGTTTGTTTTTTGTTTTTTTCCCTAATCTTTTGCTTTTGAGAACAGACTTGTTTTTTCAGCACGGGCCTTTTGTCAGAGGGGAAGGTGTGGCTCTGTACATATTGCTGTGACCGACACCTGCTGAGGTACCTGGTTCCTGGCATCTGGCTTGGTCGTCACCTGCTCCTGGTGTGTGATCAGTGCTGAGGTCCCCTAGGCGAAGCATTGTCCTGTCCTAGGAGTAGCTGGTGAAATGAGTGTTCTTTGAACCAGCGCCCCTGTCTGCTGAGTACCACTCCGCCCTCGCCTTTTCTTTTCCCCTCAGTTTCTTTTATTGTGGGAAAATACACATAATATAAAACTTACCATCTTAAGTTTTTTTTTTTTTTAAAGATCTGATATTTTTACTTATTATTATTTTTTAAAGTAAGCTTGATGCCCAACGCGGGGCCCCGAGATCAACAGCCACACGCATGCTCTACCATGTCAGCCAGCCAGGTGCCCTGCCACCTTAAATGTATTTAAGTGCGAGCCCAGCGGCACGAAGCACACTCACACTGTCCTGCAGCCACCCCCACCCTCCGTCTCCAGAACTTTCCATTTCCCCCAAACTGAGACTCTGTCCCCATGAAGCACGGACTCCCTGCCCCCTGCCCCCTGGCTCCCACCCTCTACCTCCTGTCTGTGGATGGGACTCTCCTCCGGGGTCCTCATAGAAGTAGAATACTACAGTATTTGGACTTCTGTCACTGGATTATTTCACTGAGTCTGATGTCTTCAAGGTTCATCTGTGTTGTGTGTGTGTCGGAACTCTCCCTTCTTCAGGCTGACTGGTATTCCATTGTGTGGACGGACCACATTTACTTATCGTCATCCGTGGATGGGCACGTGGGTTCCTACCACATTTTAGCTACTGTGAATAAGGCTGCCGCGGACGTGGCTTTTTAAATGCTATGTTACCTTGTGACCCTGGCTTTTGAAGGCTTATTTAATGTGCTGTGAGACTCGAGCACAAAAACAGATCCAAATGAACCTTTATAGGGGATGCTCCCCTGTCTTAGGTGACGGACACTGGCCTATGAAAAACTGTCAACTCGTTTAGTTCTCTAGAATCCTCCCAAACACTTCCTGGAGGGGCCAGAGCCATTGTCTTTTTCTTGCATGATTGTCAGGCTTTGGAAGCTTTTGGGGTCTGGCCAGTGTTTGGGATGAAAGTGTTGGATTGTTCTCTGGACCCAGTTTATGCATTCTCTACAGTGTGCCCTCTTCTACCTGTTCTCAAAACAATGATGTTTTAAGCAGAGAAAGCAAAGGAAGATTAAAGGAAGGTCAAGGTAATTAAAAGGGAAAAAAAAAATCACTGTAGTGTGCGGCTGGAGGTGCTTCCTCTCTGTCGCCCTGCCCATGGGTTTGGGGTGCAAATACCAGGAGAGGCCAAATGCGAGGGAGCCTTGGATGGGCAGAGTGGAGATGGAGTTTATGCAGGCTGGGTCACGAATCACCTTTATTGAGAGCCTACTATGTGCCGGGCATTGGGGTCCTTGGGGCCGCAGGGTGGGAACCAGCCCCCGCCTCCTCGGAGAGGACCTTCTGGTGGCAAATACTGACCTTGAATATGTGACGACACACTCTTGCTAGGAGAGTTACAGGAGAGGGCTCTGTGGGTGGGAGCACGGGTCGAAGCCCCAAACTTGCCTTCAGGGTCCGAGAATATCTCCCCTCCCCCAAACTGGTGTGTCATGAAGACCCCGAAGGTCGGCCTCACTGACCCTTTCCCAGGTGGTTACGAGAACTACTTGGAGTCCTGTTTTGCTCTTCACTGGTCATGAGCTGGTTCAAGCCTGTCTCCTGATCCAAAAGATGGGGACAATGATGGGACCTGCTTGTCAGAGTTGCAGGTTGGGAGGAGGTGAGGTGGTGTAGGGGGTGCATTTAGCGCTGCGCCTGGCACTCCGTGAGTGTTCTGGAAGCTTCCTGGGAGCACCATGGCTGCGCTCCGCTTCTGAGCAGACCCGCCGCTAGGTGAATGCCTGCCAGGGTTTGGCTTTGGCTCTGATTTTGGGCTTGGGGCAGGCAGAGGAGAGCCCACTGCCCGACCCGCTGATGAAGGGGGCAGGGTGTTGGACCCACAGCACTGGAGGGAAGACCACCCTGCTCACCTGGGGCCTTGAGATGCTCCGGAGACCCCCAGCTCTGGGCTTTTGGGGGCATCAGAAGCCACAGAGCTTGCTTGACCAGCTGCTCTAGCCAAACCCACTGGCATTTTTTTTTTTCTTGGCGGCCACCCCAGCTGCTCGCTGCCAGTCAGAGGGGTGGGTGAGGCCGGGGCCCACAGGGTGCCAGGAAACTGCCCACGACGCCACATAGGACATCGGCGAGAGAGTAGGCGCAGGAGGCCGAGGAGGCCGGTCTCTCCTCCCCGGGTTTGGACTTCCTTCCATCTTTGTTTCAGGTTCTCTCAACGTTGGGGTGCTCTCTCTAGATTAAATATTAACTATTTAATTCCGCCTTTGGCATTTTAATGATCAGAACCTTCTTGGTAGCCAACGCACCGTTCTAAGCGCTTGGCTGATGATGCTGCATTGAGCCCCCCGCAATTCCTTCTCACGGATGAGGCCACGGAGGCCCCCCCAGAGGGTACGCCACTTGCCCTGGATCACACGGCTAGCGAACATTGGAGATGGGATTCCAGCTGGGGACCCAGGTGTTGGAGCCCAGAATTTGAGCTATTAAGCATTGTGCTCTCCTGCACTCCAGGTGGAGAGCTGGGGAAATACGGAAGACAAAGAAATGGAGGGGCGGGGGAAGTCCCTGGAATTCTAGCCTGTCAGCATTCTGGCTGCCTTTTCTTTCTTTTTTTTTTTTAAAGATTTTTTATTTATTTATTTGACAGAGAGACACAGCGAGAGAGGGAACACAAGCAGGGGGAGTGGGAGAGGGAGAAGCAGGCTCCCGCAGAGCAGGGAGCCCGATGCGGGACTCGATCCCAGGACCCTGGGATCATGACCTGAGCTGAAGGCAGTCGCTTAACCAACTGAGCCACCCAGGCGCCCCTGGCTGCCTTTTCTTACGGCTCTTTTCATCCCCCCTTACACTAGCTGCCTCCTCCATCAGGCTGGGATTTCTTGAAGACAGGGACTGTGGCATTTATTGCTGTGGCCCCAGCACCTATCAGGTAGAAAAGCAATGGCATCTTTGACCACTCAGGCCTAGCCAGTGTTTACTGAGCACCTACTAAGTGCTAAGCATTTGACAGTGACAGCCCAGGAGAGGATATGATTCCCATTTTACAGAAGGGGAAACACTGAGGCCAGAGGAGTAATTCAGAAACTTACTCTTGGAGACCTTGCTGGGAAATGGCTTGACCTCAGGCTTGTCGGGTGCCCTTGACCAGAGGTCAGCAAACTGACCCGCGGGGCAAATCTGACCCATCAAGTGATTTTTGTGTGGCCCATGAGCTAAGAATGCATTTTATATTTTAAAAAGTTGGGTGTGTGTGTGTGTGTAAATCTAAAGGATAATATTTTATGAGAGGTGAAAATGCTATGAAATTAACATTTCAGTGTCCCCAAATAAAGTTTCCTTGGAACACGGCCAAGCGCGCTCATATGTGCATTTACATAACGCCCGTGGCTGTGGTTGGTGCTGTGAATAGTTGCAACAGAGACTGTATAGCTCTTCGCAGAAAAAACTGTGCCGACCTTTGGTCTTGGCTATGCACCTTATAAAGATGAGGGGGCGCATTGGGGGGTGGAGGCTGGTTTTGCTGGAAATCGGGAGCATCCTAGCATCCGGCCAACGTGGTCACCTTGCCCCTTGCTGGCACCGAGGGGCACTGCGAGGTATGGCATGCCATCCTTACCTTACCTTACATCAGAAGCTCTTGTTTGGTTGGGGAGTCAAAAGGCAGGAGTGAATTAACCATCCAGGGCAGCCCAGCTGGCAGGAGATGTCACGAGGCAGGTAGGCGCCCCCCCCTTCCCGTTCCCCTCAAGTGAGTCATCAGATTGGTGGTTCAAGACATGTCTGTGAGCCAGAGCACCTGGAAATCACGATGTTCTCTAGATAATATCGCTGCAGAATATTGATAAATTAAATTCCTTTGAGGTTTTGTCACTGTGGTCCCTGCAGAAAACAGGGAAGTCTAACACATGCACACGGGTATTGAATAATAGTAATAAAAGATGGTGGATCGTGTAGCATGAGGAGCCATTTGAATTTGTCACCCATATTCCTTTTTGTTTTTGCCAACAATCTTTTTTTTGTTTAAAAGATTTTATTTATTTATTTGACAGAGAGAGAGACAGCAAGAGAGGGAACACAAGCAGGGGGAGTGGGAGAGGGAGAAGCAGGCTTCCCGCCGAGCAGGGAGCCCGATGGTGGGGCTCCATCCCAGGATCCTGGGATCATGACCTGAGCCGAAGGCAGTCACCCATCCAACCGAGCCACCCAGGTGCCCCTTTGCCAACAATCTTAAAAAAATCAAGGAGAGGACTAAAAGCACCAAACTGGGGGGAAGGGGGGGAGGGGAAGCAACAATCCAGGGTCATGGTAATTTCCTTATCATGGAGATGATTGGAATTTTTAAAAGGAACTTCTGGTTTTGGAGATGACTGGATTTTGTGTAGCAGGAAAGAGCACGTGCTCCCGGTCCTACCCAGGCTCGATGGATGACAAGTTGCCGTTGACATTTGTGGAAGGAGAGTGGTGGTTCCAGATTGGAGTGGTTTGGTTCGGCTGGCCAATGACGCTTAGAAAGAGGGGAAGAAGGAAGGGTGTTCCAGATGGGTGGGATGGCAATGACGAAAAACATAGATGCCTTTTGTGGGCAAGAGTAAGGAGGCTGCCTCATGCTGTGAAGAGCCTCAGACCATCATGTGCTTTGGCTGCCAGATGTTTTCCCGTGGCCCAAGGGAGAGGTCATAAAGATTACTTTGGGGCTGTATTCTGGGTGGCCTGTTGCACTGATAGTGAGTGAACAGCTGTGCCGAGCCAGGCATGTTGCTGGGACCCCAAAGTCCTTGCTGAGTTGGAGAAAAAGGGAAAGACGTTCACTCTAAGATAATAAGCTAGGTAGGCAGAAAGTGTTGGGGTAGGCTCCAGGATGCTGAGGGAAGAAGGTAGACCAGTTGACTGCATGGTTCCCTGGCATCTTGGGGACAGTACTGTCCAAATCTTCAGTAGTGAAGATTCAGACTTAAGTTTGGACGAGTGCCCGGCTTCCTGGAGAGGGCTTAAGGGATTCCAATTAACTACTTTTTTGCCTAGAGAAGTAAATTGGCCCAATCCTTTGGAAGAAGGTGGTGTAGAGTTAAATACATAATTATGGAGAGGTGGCTGTCTGGTAACTTGGTAACTGGTCTGACAAGTTTTTCTTTTATTCCCTCCTCCTTGGCGAAATTCATCGACCAGTTATTTCCCACCGTGTCACCAGGCCTTTTGTCAGAATTAAAATCTGTTCTTTGTGACTGAACACCTGAAATGCCCCAGGGAGGTCCCGGGGACCTCAGGTCCTGTTGGGCTTGGAAGCCAGCACCATGTGGTCGTCCTTCTCTCTCCACACACCTGTCCCTGATAGAATGTTTGCTTTCCCAGCGAAGAGTTTCAAAATTGTATCTTCTCTCTTCTCCTGCTCCCCGTTTCCCCCCTCTCTCTGTCTCTCTCTCAGGCTTAGAGATAAATAATGTTAAATAGGATACAAAAAAAAAAAAAGAAAGAAAGAAAAACCCATTGCTTTCCTCTGGGGCCCCATTGTCTGTCATGGGTGGGGCCATATGGGTAGCAGTAATTGGGCTAATTTCCTCCAATTCTAAGTTTGGGAAGTGACCCAAGATCTCCCAACCCAGCCTCAAGCCACGGGACACAGAGGCACGGGATGGAGCATGGATCAGTCGGCGCTGGGGGGCATCTGGTAGATAAAAGCCCACAATCGTCTAGTGCCTGGAGGGTTTTGGGTAGAGGGTCCTTTGACCTTTTCCTTATAGAAGTTTCTTTGCTTCTTTTTTTGTTTCATGAAGGAGGGTCTTGGGTCTTTAATGACCCCAGGCTTGCTGGCTGCCGTCTAGAGAGGGAGGTTCGTTGATGGGCTTTTTCTCGAGTGTTTCCAAGTGCTTTGCTTAGGAGAAGCTGTTCTCTTTGGAAGATCTGATAAGGACAGGGTTTCAAGTGCCGACATCTGGTCACACAGGCACGAGTGTGCATAGCATCCGTGTTGCTAATCGACCACCTGCAGCCCTGATCCATGGGCAGATGGGAGTCCTGCCACAGGCTGTCTTGTTAGTGGTGTGGAAGCTAAAGGCTTTCACCTTTGCAAAGAAACTGCGGGCTATCACAGCAGGGGATATGCAAAAGCAAGACAGGCTTCATAGGAAGCATTCCAGATTTCCCTTCTTTAAAACTGGGAATGAATCACTGAACACTACATCAAAAACTAATGATGTACTATACAGTGGCTAACTGAGCATAATTAAAAAAAAGCTAAAAAAAGCCATCAAAAGGAATGAGATCTTGCCATTTGCAACGACGTGGATGGAACTGGAGGGTATTATGTTGAGTGAAATAAGTCAAACAGAGAAAGACATGTATCATATGATCTCACTGATATGAGGAATTCTTAATTGTAGGAAACAAACTGAGGGTTGCTGGAGTGGGGGGTGGGGTGGGAGGGATGGGGTGACTGGGTGATAGACACTGGGGAGGGTATGTGCTCTGGTAAGCGCTGTGAATTGTGCAAGACTGTTGAATCTCAGATCTGTACCTCTGAAACAAATACTGCAATATATGTTAAGAAAAAAAAAAAAGAAGATAGCAGGAGGGGAAGAATGAAGTGGGGGAAATCGGAGGGGTAGACGAACCATGAGAGACGATGGACTCTGAAAAACAAACAGGGTTCTGGAGGGGAGGGGGGTGGGAGGATGGGTTAGCCTGGTGGTGGGTATTGAGGAGGGCACATTCTGCATGGAGCACTGAGTGTTATGCACAAACAATGAATCATGGAACACTTCATCTAAAACTAATGATGTAATGTATGGGGATTAACATAAGAATAAAAAAAATACTTAACAAAGCCAAAAAAAAAAAATTAAAAAAAAGCTAAAAAAATAAACAAAACAAAATAAAACAAAAAACCCCCAAAAAACCCCAGTGTTTTTTATTGTGGTAAGATACACGTAAGATTTACTATTAGTGACATTAGGTACATTCACAGTGCTGTGTGACCATGACCTCTACATACTTTTCATCATTGCACAAAGGAGCTGTGCCCGTTAGCAGTCACTCCCCGTCCCCCACCCTTCCTCCCCACAACCCCCCCATCCCCGCCCCGGCCCCCACCAGTCTGCTTTCTGTCTCTGTGGGTTTACCTATTCTGGATGTTTCAGTATAAATGGAATCATCTGATATGTGGCTTTTTATGTCTTACTTCTTTCCCTAGACATGGTTTCGTGGTTCGTCCATGTTGTAGCATATATCAGGACCCTGTTCCTCTTTCTTGCTGAATAATATTCCATTGTATGGATATACCAGTCTTGTGTATCCATTTACCAGTAGATGAACATTTGAGTTGTTTCCACCTGTTGGCTATTGTGAGTGATGCTGCTAAAACATTCGTGTACAAGCTTTTGTCTGAATACTTAATTTCAGTTATCTCGGGGGATACATCTGGGAGTGGGATTGCTGGGTCATTTAGTAATTCTGTTTAATAAATTGAATCGAGATTTACTCCTATCTTATTCTTTTCTTCTTTTTTTTTGCCTTTGGTCTTATTTTTAAAAACATTATTGTATTATCAAAGAAGACACAGATTCGGAAAACCACACAAAATGAATGTGTAGCCCAATGGCTGCTACTTCCCTATGGGCAAGGCTGTGGCTCTTTGATTATTACTTCCTTTTTAAAATTTGAAAGTTCTGTCATGTAGTAAAATGGTACTCATTGGTCTCCCTGTTTTTAGTGTATAATAAACAAGGCATAGACTGAACTTCGTTAACAAAACTTTGTGTTCTTTATGAAGGCAACTTTTGCTAAGAAAATTATTTTTATAAGTCAGCGAGGTATGAGGGTTATTTGCAAAGGACTTTTACAAGGGCAAGGAAAAAAGAAACAACAACCACCACCCAAGAAGTTGATCTTAGGGCTCGCGGTTCTGCAGAAGACAGAGTGGACAAGACCTTGAGACACGTTCCAGAAGGAAAACAACAGATGAATCCGAGAAAGGAGAGATGTTCCAAATGGGGATGAATTTGATGAAGAAAAAAAGTTGGAGAATTGTCTTAAAGATGGCCGCCTGGGCGCACCTGGGTGGCTCAGTCAGTTAAGCGTTTGACTCTTGACTTTGGCTTAGGTCATGATCTCAGGGTAGTGGGATCGAGCCTGCTTAAGATTCTCTCCCTCCCAGGGTGCCTGGGAGGCTCAGTCAGTTAAGCATCTGCCTTTGGCTCAGGTTATGATCCCAGGGTTCTGGGATTGATCCCTGCGTTGGGTTCCCTGCTCAGTAGGGAGCCTGCTCGTCCCTCTGTCCTCCCCCACCCCCCTGCTTGTGTGTGTTCTCTCTCTCAAATGAACAAATGAATCTTTAAAAAAAATTCTCGGGGTGCCTGGGTTGCTCAGTCAGTTAAGCGTCTGCTTTCAGCTCAGGTCATGATCCCAGGGTCCTGGGATCGAACTCCACATTGGGCCCCCAACTCAGTGGGGAGCCTGCTTCTCCTTCCCTCTGCCTGTCGTTCCCCCTGCTTGTGCTCTCTTTCTCTATCAAATAAATAAATAAATAAAATCTTTAAAAAAAATTATTTCTCCCTCTGTCCCTCCCCTCCCCACATTCCTGCATGCTTTCTCTCTCTCCCTCTCTCTCTCTCTAAAAAAAAAAAAAAGATGCCCATGTGGTTCAGAGGAGGGCATCATTCTTCACAGACTTTCTTCACAGTTTTGAAAGGATGCCTTTGAAAGACAGCCACTAGCCTGGTGCCCTGCTTGACTTGATTTTGTGACTTCTGGCCATTGGGAGTTTACAAATGTCTCATGTTGGGGATGGCAAATAACAGCAGTGGGCATCTGTAGGATGAAAAACAGGAGTTGGGGATGCGAGAGAGTGAAGGACACAGTGGCATATTGGCCTTGAGGTCTTGGGAGGAGGGATGAAGGAAGCTAAGGTGGACCCAGGTCATAAAAGTTACAAATTCTGTATCAAAGAAGTCAGAGAATGGCATTGATTCCCCCTTGACCCACAGTGCGAATATTGCCTACACAGAGACAAACAAATTTCTGTTTTTCCCCAACTTGGTGAAGGAGGTCTTGAAAAGGTTCTAGCCATCCAGGAATGGTCAATGGGAATCCGTTCTTCAGGGTCTGTTCTTGCTCAGTGAGTATAAAGTGGCATGGGCTGTCTGTTTTATTTTAGAGGACATTAGAGGATCTCTAGAAGGCTAGGTTAGGTGGTAGCCCCGTTTCGCTCACATTGTTCTCCCCTGCATGGCTTACATTGTTCAACTGCTGCTCCTCCTGGATGGGTGGGTGGGCTTTGGTGAGAGTAAGGATGTTGAGGGTCCCACCTCTGAAGGCAGTGGAGAACCAACATGGCGAACTCCAGAGCTGGGCTCTCCCTAAGGTAGCCCTACTGGTTACATGTGGCAGAGTTTAAATGGATTAAAAGTAAACGAATGAAACACTTGTTCCTCGGTTACACTCACCACATTTGGACAGTGCAGATGTAGAGCATTTTCATCATTCCAGAAAGTTCTGTCGGGCAGCGCTGGTCTAGAGCATCTTCATCATTCTGGAGCATTTCATTCCATGGTTAAAGACAGCTGTAGGGTCAGACAGACCTGGATTTGAGACCTGTATCTGTCATGTGACCTTGGACAAGTTGTCTGGCTCTTCCGAGCCTCAGTTTCTTCATCTGAAATGAGAAAATGGTAAAGGACCCCATCTCTCATCATTTTTTTCTCAACTTTTACCTGATAGTCCCCTCTTCTGATAAAAATAAAAATCTCATTCCTCTGCTCTTTTTTGATCTTGATTTTTTCCCCCTCTTAACTCTGAAATAAAACATTGAATTGTTTTTCAACCTTTGTACCTTCTTGAGAATCCGTAGAATAGAGGAAGGAGAGACCGTGGGAAAGTTGCACACACACAACAAAGAGGCTATTCTAGGTACATGTGAGCGAGAAGAGGAACAAGGAAGGGGTAGGTGTGTTGAGTGGGGCATGAGAGTGTCATCAAGAATGAGGAATATGTCAGCTCCTTCCTGGCTTCTCTTCTCTCTCGGGGGAACAGGGAACAGAGTGCTTTTCAGTGTAAGCAGAATAGAAGGGGGTAGCAGAGAGGAAGTAGCCTCCAGATGGGGAAGGGACTGAGGGAGGGACCCCCAGTCTGATTTTGTCTTCCTGGCGCAACATTGAGCGTCTCAGTCAACTCATGATTGTTAGTGATGGGAATCGACTCAGACCAACCTAAACTGCAGTGGGGGGGGTGTGGTTTATTGGGAGGACATAAGACCTTCTCTTGGAACTTGTATCAGCTAGTTTTCGCTGTGTAACAGACCGCCCTGAAACAAAATGGCTTTACACCGCTGTCATTTATTTTGCTCACGATTCTGTGGGTTAGCGGGTCGGGTTTTCTGGGCTGGATCCATCAGCTGATCACAGACACAGTCTTGGCTCTCTCCTGAGTCTGGGATCAGCTGGTGGGATGGCCGGTGGCTGGGTGATCCAGCATGGTCTCAGTCACATGGCTGGCAGTTGGTACTGGGCTGTCAACTGGGATGCTTTGGTTTTCCACCCTGTGGCCGCTCATCCCGCAGTAGGCTAGCTTATACTTGGATCACATGATGGTCTGAAGGTTCCAAAAGTAGCAAGAGGTTAATCCCTAGAGCCACAAGTGTTTTCCAAGTCTCTCTCTGCTTCATGTGTGCTGATTTCCTATTGGTCAAAGCAAGTCACATGGCTAAGGGATGCGGGAAGCTGGAGGGAGGATAGACTCCACCTCTTGATCGGAGGGGAGGAATTTGTGGTGGTTTTTGCCATCTACCGCAGAACCCCAGGGCGGGAAATGCCGGGGCACTCTTGAGACATTTTAGCCAGGACTTAGAGCTTGCTCAAACACCCAAGACTGTGTGTGGTGTAACTGAGAACCTAAAATGATTTTCCTGAGCAGTTATTTAATTTCCTGAATTCCAATGATTGAATAATCAGTTCCTTTCCCAGAAGGACTCTTGATGTTTTCTTTGTCATTTATTAAATTCAACCAAACACCATGGCCAGCTTCTGGGATGCCAGGTCTGTCTCATTCATTTGTGTCTATTCTTATAGACACAGTACCATACTGATTTAATTTCCATAGATTTTGAACATGTTTTATTAATGGCAGATCTAGCATTTCCTTTTGCACTTTTTCAAAGTATTTATCTTTTCTGGTTGAACCTAAGAATCTCCAGATCAACCTCCTCCAGCACACATAAAACCCATTGAAATTTTGATGAAAAAATTTGTATTAAATCTGTAAATTAATTTGAGAAGATACACCTTAATATTTTAGTAATTTTCCTTCCCATCCAGGTATGTAATCAATTGCTCCATTTGTTCAAATCTTTTTATGTTGTTCTCTTAAAAATATTTATTCTGTATATTTCTTGCTATGATTCCTGTAACATAGAGTTATTGATTTGTTTGTTTGTTTATTTATTTATTTATTTATTTATTTATTTAGCAGAGAGAGAGAGAGAGAGCACAAGCAGGGGGAGCGGCAGGCAGAGGGAGAAGCAGGCTTCCTGCTGAGCAAGGAGCCCTATGCGGGACTCGATCCCAGCACCCTGGGATCATGACCCGAGCCGAAGGCAGACGCCTAAGTGACTGAACCATGCAGGCACCCCGAGTTTTTTTGTTTTTTTAAGATTTATTTATTTATTTAAAAGAGAGAGAGAAAGAGAGTGCAAGCTAGGGGGAAGGGCACGGGGAGAAGGAGAGAATCTCTGCAGACTCCTTGCTAAGCAGGGAGCCCACGTGGGGCTTGATCTCAAAATGGTGAGATCACGACCTGAGCCAAAATCAAGACTCGGATGCTTAACCAACTGCATGATCCAGGCGCCCCTGTGTGTAGAGTTTTTGTTGTTCATTGTTGCTACTGTGAATGGGCATATTTATCCCGAATCCAGATCCTTTAGTGGCATTGACAAGTCAGTTGTAAATTTTTTTGTTCATTGTGTGCAGTTCTATCCTGTACAAATTTTGGTCATTTTTTTTTTAAATCTTGTTTTAAATTTTGTACCTCTCACTTCAGTTTTAAATCTTCTTCTATTGGGGCGCCTGGGTGGCTCAGATGGTTAAGCGTCTGCCTTCGGCTCAGGTCATGATCCCAGGGTCCTGGGATCGAGTCCTGCATTGGGCTCCCTGCTCCTTGGGAGCCTGCTTCTCCCTCTGCCTCTCTCTCTCTGTCTCTCATGAATAAATAAATAAAATCTTAAAAAAAGAATCTTCTTCTATTGACTTGGGCTTCACGACTAATATTAAATATTTAACAGTGGTATGACCTGACATCCATGATTAACAGATATTCTCAGATAAAATCATCTTTGTTTTCCTGTGGTAAACCTTACTTGGTTGTGACGAATTATTCTCTTAGCATAGTGTTGAATTTGATTTGCTAGGTTTGCTTTGTTCTGGTTGGTTTTTATTATTTTTGGGGGATTTTTGCCATCTGTGTTCATGAGTGAAATTGTGCTATGTTTTTGGTCTGTTTGATTTTGCAATCTCTTCATTAGGTTTTATTATCTGATATTCTAGCCACATAATATGAACTAGGCAAGTTTCCATTTTAAATATCTTGGAATTATGGCATCAGGCCTAACACTTACTTGAAGAACCAATTATTTGTTGGAAAAATCATATGGTGCTATATAACCTTCTGGGGAAGTAATTCTTCGATAACCTTTGAAAATTTCATACTAGGTTGTTAGAGAATTCAGCTGAAATTTTTTTTTTTAACCTCTGGTAAGATCTTTTTGAGTCAGCTTTTGTGATCTGTATTTTCTTAGTGATCATTTCATTGAGATTTTTGGATTTAATAGCATGCTGTTATGTTTGCTATAATCTTGTTTGTATAGTCTCCTTATATCCATTTGGATTTGCCAGTTCCCCCCCCCCCCCAGGAAAGCAGATGTTGGATTTATTTATCAATTCTTTCTCCACAATTTGTTAGTTATTTAGAGGAATCTTAATTTTTTTCATTTTTAGATTATTCTGAGCCATGCTTTTGCCTTCCCCCCTCCCCCGCCTGGTGTTAAATGTTTGGATGACTCACCAGACACTGAAATCCTTTTTGGAATAAACTGGGGAATGAATGAATGAATGAATGAATGAAGAATTTGATAATGTCCTCTGAATACAATTAAAGCTTTTAAGGCCATGAATTCAGCCCCTGAACTTGGCTTTGGCTGCCCTCCAAAGTTTTGGCTATCTAGCATTCTTGTTTTCGAAAGAGTTGGTGAATATAATTTTGATTTGTTATTTTTGATAATCAGTATTGGGAAAGCTGCTCCTGAGGGCCGACTTGCTTTCAGTCACTTTATATGAATGCTCTGACTTAATCTTCATAGGCACCGTAGGAATTATCCTTGCTTTACAGCCTAGTTTAACAGCCCATGAAACTGAGCGCCATGGGAGGGAAAGTGACTTGCCCAAGGTCGCACAGGTGAGGGGGTGGGGGCAGGGCCAGGACTGGCATCTAGCCCACGGTCTGTTTTGATTCTAAACCACGTGCCCTTGTGACTCTGCTACTCGGCCTCTCCAGTTGAGTGAGTTTTAACCACTAGTCGTTAGGGATTTAAAAAAAAAAAACATTAACCGTTCATTTTGATGGGTTGTCTCAATCTCCAGTTGACGGGATTAAAAATTTAACTTGTCGTAACCCGTCGAGTTTGTGCATTTTTGTAACTGCGTGTGGCCTCTTGGTAGCCGAATGACTGTTCCATGGGCTTCTACGAAGGCTGCTTGGAAGCTGCTGGAGTGGGCAAATTTAGAGTCAGAGCTCACAATCTACCGTTCCACCAGAAAAACGTACCCCCCTGGGACAGACGTGCACGTGGGGATGTGGAAATAAAGGCTTCACCTCGCTGGCAAAATATCTCTGCCCTACCAGAGCTGGGAAGCCTTCTTCTTCCTCGCTCACTCTTGTTATCCTAGCCTCCTGAGACAGCTGGAACTAGTTTTTGCAAAGGCACTTTCTCCTTCCCTCATCATGTGCTTATGGTTTTGTGATGCTGGCCTGGAGGAGCGCGGGCCGGGCCAGCGCTGAACTTGACCTGTGGGCTGCCCCGCTGTTTGGCCCTCTTTCCTATTTCTGGGTCTTGCTCTCAGCGTGAGGATGCTACCAATCAGTGTGACTTGTTGTGATGTCACGTGGTCAAACCTTTCCTTTAAAAATGGTCTGTGATTCATCTTTATTTTTACGGGGCTGTATCATGTTAGAAGTATTACAGTAGGAGTTTTCGTTTGAAATCTAATAAAGGTTTTATTCGGCCATCTGGAGTCTGTGTTCCTTACACTTTTTTTATTGTTCATGACTAAGAGTGGTGTTGGGGTTGGTGGTGGTGGTGGCGGGGTTGGGGGGGGGCTGGCGATGGTGGTTCACATCCCACGGGAGGATCGGGTCCATCATCCAAAACCTCATTTTCTCTGTCTTGGCTGCAGGCGGAGGCCGAGAGCCAAGTGCTGACCCTAAAGAGTCCTTCTTTGGAGGAGTTCTTTTCTTTTCTTTTTTGACCGAAACCTTTTATTTTTTATTTTTTTATTTTTATTTTTTTAAAGATTTTATTTATTTATTTGACAGAGAGAGAGACAGTGAGAGAGAGAACACAAGCAGGGGGAGTGGGAGAGGGAGAAGCAGGCTTCCCGTGGAGCAGGGAGCCCGATGCGGGGCTCGATCCCAGAACCCTGATCATGACCTGAGCCGAAGGCAGACGCTTAACGACTGAGCCACCCAGGTGCCCCAGAAACCTTTTATTTTTAATAGCTTGTTAGATAACGTAATATGCAAATACTTTTAGTGTCACAATTTTACATTATCAATTTTAACATAGCATCATAGACAGGTTTAAAAAACATTTAAATTAATTATTGAACACAAAAGATACGGGCTATTTGTTTTCTAAAGCAATTAACAATGAAAACATTAAAATTTTTTTTTTTTTTTTTTTTTTAAGTAGGCTCCATGCCCAGCACGGAGCCCAACCTCAGGTTTGAGCTCACAACCCTGAGATTGAGATCTGAGCTGAGATCAAGGGTCAGACACTTGGGGCGCCTGGGTGGCTCAGTCTCTTAAGCGTTGGACCCTTGATTTCGGCTCAGGTCATGATCTCCGGGTCCTGAGATTGAGTCCTGCGTCTGGCTCCCAGCTAGGCAGGGAGTCTGTTTGAGATTCTCCCTCTCCCTCTGCCCCTCCCCACCCAATAAATAAATAAATCTTAAAAAAAAAAAAACTTGGGTGCTTAATTGACTGAGCCACCCAGGTGCCCCGAAAACATTTTAAATTTTTACTCACATTGGTAGAGAATAAAAATCACTGTGTTTTCCCCCCACATCTTTTCCCCAAACCAATAATGTCAGCCTTTTTCGTTTGGGGTCAGGTGGAGGGTGTGGGAGGGTATATCACTGGGGTCTTAACATGCATTTTTCTGGACCACTTATAAAGTTGGTCCTCTCTTACATGTCTCTTTTTTTTTTAATTTAATTTATTTATTTGAGAGAGAGAATGAGAGAGAGAGAGAGCATGAGAGGGGGGAGGGTCAGAAAAAAAAGCAGACTCCCTGCCGAGCAGGGAGCCCGATGCGGGACTCGATCCCGGGACTCCAGGATCATGACCTGAGCCGAAGGCAGTCGCTTAAGCAACTGAGCCACCCAGGTGCCCTCTTACATGTCTCTTGATCACGAATGCTTGTTTCTTCTATTTTTTCTCTTTTAAACGTGAGGAGTTTAGGCGGGCGTTTCTCAGTCTGAACCCTGCTGACATTTTGCGCCAAATGATTTTGTGTTGTGGGGGCCGTCCTGTGCGTGGTGGGGTCCCAGCAGCATGGTCCCGGGTCATGACAACCAGAACCGTCTGCAGACATTGCTGTCCCATGCTCCCTGGCTGAGAACTAGTGCTCTGGCGTGAGTACGCTCGTTACCTTCGTTCAGCTCAAGAACGGTTCCCACTTAAGCCCCTTGATGGGCCAAAGGTCCCAGTCTTTTTCATACCCGGCCCCCACCCTCCCACCCAATAACCACTGTCTGAGCTGGATTAATCACTCCCTTGTGTTGCTCTATACAGTAGTCCCCCCTCTTTTTTTTTTTTAAGATTTTATTTATTTATTTGACAGAAATAGAGAGAGAGCACAGACAGTCAGAGTGGCAGGCAGAGGGAGAGGGAGAAGCAGGCTCTCCGCCGAGCAGGGAGTCCGATGTGGGGTTCGATCCCAGGGCCCTGGGATCATGACCCGAGCCGAAGGCAGACGCTTAACCGACTGAGCCATCCAGGCACCCCACAGTAGTCCCCCCTTATCTACGGTTTCGCTTCCTGTGGTTTTAGTTACCTGTGATCAGCTGTTGGCAGCAAGCAGATGATCCTCCTGGTGAATGTCAGAGGATCACGAGTCGCCCGCGTCCTATCACGTAGGCATTTTATCATCTCATCCCATCACAGGAACGAGAAGGATGAGGACGGCACAGTTAAGATATTTTGAAAGAGAGCGAGCGAGCACATTCATGTGACTTTTATTATGGTCTACCGTTGTAATGTTCTACTTCATTATTGGCTGTTGTTTCATCTCTTGCTGTGCCCAATTTATACGTGCATAGAGGAGAAACATAAAATATATAGGGTTTGGTACTATCCGCGCCTTCATCCTGCGGGGATCTCTGAATGTATCCCCCATGGGTAAGAGGAGGGGCCGCTGTCCATTACGTTGCAAATCCCTAGACTCTGTGGTTTAATCTTGCCCATATTAAAAAAAAAAAAACATTTAGTAGGTCTTTTCAAAAAATGTATATTTTTTATTTCTTAGGTTATCCGTGCTTATTTTTGAGAAATATAGGTAAAAGGAAAAGTATCATGTCACTCTGAAATCCACCCTTACCCCCAAGCATGGCTTCTTAATTTTGATAAGAAATCTTTCATAATTGCCTCTGCAAACATATGTGTGTCAGTTGAAATCCCATTAATGTGTTCTAGAAAATGAGGTTATATGATGCCATCTGATGCTTTTGTTGCAATCTGCTTTTTTTCCCCTCTTGGATCTCTGTGTAAATATGAATCTATATAATACTTTTAATTCTTTGTAAATATGAATCTATATCAGACTTTTAATTTCTGCATTGGTGGGCGTTTTAAGGTTGTTTCCAGCTTAGCATTTTACAGAAGGGGAAACTGAGGCATCAGAGGGTGGCCTGACCAACGTGGCAGCTTCTGGACCCACTCTTCGCAGTGCGGTGTGGAGCGATCACGAGCCGTGCCTGGTGGCAGCCTTGGCCCACCTTGAGTTCCAGTGAGTCCTTACCCTGGTGTCCCCATGTGGACGGCCCCCCGGCTGCCGGCTGAGTCCCTGCCCGACTTACAGCGTCGACACTGGAATCAGTCGGGATGTGGAGCACAGAGCTGTTTTGTCAGCTCGATGACATCCTGTACAAAAGCAAGCTGAAACCCAGCAGGGCTCTTGTCCTCTCACTTTATATTGTTTTTCTTTCTAATAGAACAAAGTACGGTTTGCGTAACTCCTCTCCGAGGCAGAGGTGATAGGATCTGAGAGCGGGTCTCACGGCCTCTGGATCTCTGCGGGAGACCAAGCGTGCCCTGTGGCATGTTAGGTGCGTGTGCGCTGCAAAGGGGCGGACCGGGCAGGTCTCTGATCCACAGGTGCCTTCGTCACTCTGGTTTGGGATGTCGCAGGGAGGCGTAGACCTCTTACTCTAGTTACCGACTCCTGGGGCTCTCCCAGATGGATTCTTCTGAGTCCTCAGCTGGGCACGGCGAGCCAGCACGTGCCTGCCTTGCTCTCCCCATGCCCTGGGGTCCCTGTTGAGAAAATTCAAGGCGAACAGAGCCAGGAGGGGGCCAGCAGCACTGTCCTGGGGTGGGCGGCTGGAATTGTGGCATTCCCTGGCATTTGACCCTGGCATTTTGGGTAAGGCAAGTCAGGATTGCCCATGTGGACAGAGCAAATACTGCCTTGGGTAGGTGTCTCCGTCAGCTCGGGCTGCTATAACAAAACACCATAGGTTGGGTGGCTTAAACAGTAGACATTTATTTCTTCCAGCTCTGGAGGCTGGTAAGCTCCAGATCAAGGCACCAGTGGATTCCGTTTGTGGCGAGGGCCTGCCTGCTTCGTGGCTTGTACATGGGCTGCCTTCTCGCCATGTCTTGCCTGGCCTTTCCTTGGGGTGTGCTCTGGACGTAGAGCCCGTGTTTTGACATTCCCGCATGTTCTTGCATTTATCAACAGCGTATTCCTTTTTAAGATCGCGGAGGAGTATTCCATTGTTTGGGACATCTACCTGTTCAAGAACATTTGGGTTGTTTTCCATTTTTGGCTATGATGCATAAGCCTGCTGCAAACATTTGCGCGTGAGCCTTTGTGTGAATGTATGCTTTCATTCCTCCTGGATTCGTACCTGGGAGTGGCAGGCACGCATTGATACGGTGTAACTTGGAGAAACTGCCAGACTGTTTTCCTAAGTGCTTGCACCACACTATGATTCCATCAGAGATGCAAGAGAGAGTTTCCAGTGGCTCTCGTGTCCTCACCGGCACCGGGTACGGTCGGTCTCTTTATTTATTTATTTTTTTAAAAAGATTTTTTATTTATTTATTTGAGAGAGAGAGAATGAGAGACAGAGAGCATGAGAGGGAGGAGGGTCAGAGGGAGAAGCAGACTCCCTGCAGAGCAGGGAGCCCGACGCGGGACTCGATCCCGGGACTCCAGGATCATGACCTGAGCCGAAGGCAGCCGCTTAACCGACTGAGCCACCCAGGTGCCCTACCCTTTCATTTTTTTTAACAGTGTCTTTTGAAGAGCAGCCAGTTTTTAACAGGGTGATGTTATTAATTTAATTAGCTCCAGATTGTGGCTTTGAGAATCTTCCTGAAGCTCTAGCCCCAGATATAGGACATTTGCAGAATTTTATTCTTTTGTTTGTTTGTTTATGAATAGCATTTATTTATTTATTTATTTTTAAAGATTTTATTTATTTATTTGAGAGAGAGAGAATGAGAGAGAGCACATGAGACGGGGGGAAGGTCAGAAGGAGAAGCAGACTCCCCGCCGAGCAGGGAGCCTGATGCGGGACTCGATCCTGTGACTCCAGGATCATGACCTGAGCCAAAGGCAGTCGCTTAACCAACTGAGCCACCCAGGCGCCCGAATAGCATTTATTTTTAAGGCCAGTTTGAGGCTTGCAGAAAAATTGAGCAGAAAGTAAAAAAAAAAAAAAAAAAAAAATTCTCATGGCGTCCCTCACCCTCCCCAACGCAGCTTTCCCTATTATTCACATCTTCATTAAGGTGTTTGAGCAGTACCCCCTCTTTATCCACGGGGGATTTGTTCCAAGACCCCAGCGGCTGCCTGAAACCGCACGTAGTACTGAACCCTGACGCTGCTGTGGTTTTTCTCGTACACACGTACCTGTGGGAAAGTGTAATCTATAAATCAAGCACCGTGAGAGATTAACAACAAAATAGAACGATTATAACAATATAACGTAATAAAAGTTACATGAATGTCATCTCTCAAAGCTCTTGCTGTGCTGTACTCACCCTTCTTCTTGTGATAACGTGAGATGCTAAAGTGCCTCTGAGGGGAGTGACGTGGGCACTGTGACATCATGTTAGGCTGCTGCAGGACCTCTGATGGTGTGGCAGAAGGAGGGTCCTGTGCTTTGGACCACGTGGTTGGCCACGTGGTTGACTGTGGGTAACTGAAACCATGGTTAGCTGGGTGTGGGGGGTACTGTTGTACGTTTGTTGTAATTGATGAGCCAGTATTGATACAAGGTTATTAACCGAAGTCCCCGGCTTATGTTCAAGTTCACGTGGGGTGTGACATCCTCTGGGTTGTGACATAATGTATAATGGCATGTGTCCACCATTACGATGTCAGACACAGTGGTTTCACTCCCTGTACGTTCCCCGTGCCCCATGTTCATCCCTCCCTCCCTCCTTCCCGGAACATTATTCCAGAGCGTACCAAGAACTTCTCTTTCATGTGAGTTTGGAGCAAAGATGTTAGGATGCTTTTCCATCTGTAAGTACAAGGAGTCAGAACTTAAGAAGTTAAAGACTCTCTTTGGAGAAGGGGAAGCATAATCGTGGTCTGATGACCTTCTCAGGATCTTCCAAGGGGAGAAAAGCTGGAGGTTGAACCTTGCCTTGTTTTTAGACTGTGGACCAGGTTTAAAGTTCGGCAAGGGAGGGCTGCAGCCCAAGTTAGGGCTGACTGGTCAGGAGTGATGATCCGATTCTGGCATTTGCTCTCAGGACCATTTGTGAAAAATCCATTTCCAGAAATATTTTAAAGAAGGGAGGAGAACCCTCCTTCCCCCGCCTTCCTCCACAAACCCTCGTTTCCATGATTTGAACATAGGAAAACATATTTTGAAATCTTATCCTTAGGTCCTGATACTCTGAATTGTCAATTTTCTCAGTATCTTTTCCTCCTGACTATATTGTACCATGGACCCTGGCCCCAGGAAAGTGCATAGAATCTGCACAGTTTAGCAAGTCATTATAAAGGGAGTTGGACTCAGGTCGAGTAGCGGAACAGCCTGGGCTCCCTGCATGTTCACCATGTCCTTTTCCAATCATAACTGCCTTCCTCATTCCAGAGGTAACTTTTTTTTTAAAATGACTGCCAAGACTGTATTTTTAACTAAATGTTGAGCCGACACAGCGCTGCATGCATTTAAATGGATCAACAGCATTTTACTCCCTGTACAAAAGTTTGCAGGTGGATTTTCCTGTGTTTGTTCTTTTTGTATACCACGTCCTGGATCTCTACAAGGGTCCCACATTAACAGTGACTTCAGTCACATTTCAAACACAGAACGTGTGTATGTATTAGAAAGGTACACTGTTCTGGGGCCCAGGGACATGCCGAGCAAAGGTGTAAAGTAGGAAGCCCTGATAGGAGCTGGTGAGAATACAAGGCTCTATTTTGTAAAGGTTGTTCAGGAGTTTCCATCAACAGGGCTGTGTCCACAGACACCGAATTATCAAAATGAAAGATTCAGGGGCGCCTGGGTGGCTCAGATGGTTAAGCATCTGCCTTCAGCTCAGGTCATGATCCCGGGGTCCTGGGATCAAGCCCCACATCGGGCTCCTGGCTCAGTGGGGAGCCTGCTTCTCCCTCTCCTTCTGCCTCTCTCCCTGCTCATGCTTTCTCTCTCTCTCTCTGTATCTCTGTGTCTCAAATGAATAAATAAAATCTTTAAAAAAAAAAAAAAAGATTCAAAGCCAAACAACTTGGAAGTCACGTTTGAGGAAACACTTTGTCACCGTGATTAAGGGCTCAGACGAGTTGAAATCTCAACCCGCTATTAACTGACAACAGCTCTGGGCAGGTGGTTTATTCTTTTGGGATTAAAAAAAAAAAAAGCCTCACCTGTAAAAGGTAAAATACAGTCTGAGCTTCCTCATGGAGTCCTCGAGAGATAATGCGCCTAAAACATCGAGCACAGAGTAGGAAGTCATTTAGAGCTAGGACATCACAGTACGGATTGAAGAGTGTGAGGGGGAGGCAGTCGAACGTCAAGCATGTGGAAAAAAAAAACCCAGTTGTCTATATTTGTTTGGTTAAGAATAAAAAATCACACACATACGTATATACTCTCTAGCTTTGGGTTACTAAAGAACTTTGTTAAGAGCCAGAATAAATAGATCTTTCAGTAGTTAGGAGGGAAAAAAAAAAAGATGTTTTACTTTCCCGAGCTGCTCAAAGTTGCAGGGACTTGCCATCGTTGGTTTGAAAGTGCTGGAGGTCCAGGTGGCAGGTTGGTTCAGTGGACAGCGTGAGTGTATGAAGTTTCTTGAAAAGCTGTGATCAAGTAAAACACATCCCTGGGGCACACGGGGAGCTCCTGGGATCTGTAACCTGGCCCTGCCGCTTCCTACCTGTGGGAGGCCGGGCAAGTTACTGGAATTCTCCAAAGTCCCTCAGTTTCCTCGTCTGTAAAATGGGAATAGAAACGTACCATAAAGTTGTAAAGATCAAATAAGGTTAAGGCAGGAACGGTAGACACTGTAATCAGTCACACTGTTGCTGTTTTATCACGATTGTCACCATCATCACTGATTGCTGTCGTTCAGTTTATTCTTTGGAGGAGAGAGAGGAGAGTGGAGAAAGAAATGTGAGAACGGTGGGGAGGGGGGCGCTGGGAGAAGGGTGGGGGCGGCCCAGGGAGGACTTGTCACTCTGGGCTCCTCAGGCCTTTCATGCAGAAGTGTGAGACCGAGACCCAGACGAGGCCTAAGAAAAGTTTGGAGAAGTTTAAGAGGTGTCTGTAGGTTGTGGTAGGTGAGATCCACTGCCATGAGCTGTTGGGATTCAACGACCGAGAATTGGGTGGAGGCGGGAGAGAGATGTGTGGTCGATTGCGCGCGGTGGCAGAAATACACTCCAGACACCCGGTGACTTGGAACTTTATCAAGACAACGTGGAGCCGTTTAACCAAAATGGTGTTCGCAGAAGCAAGTTTCAGGATCAGGAACTTTCCCTCCTTCTTTCCTTGCTTTCCAGGCTGTGCAGATTCTGTGAACAATTCTGAGTGTCTGGGATTCAGCAGGCCGGTGCGGCTCTCGGCTCCTGACTCTCGCTGCAGAGGCCGCCCAAGGTCTCGGGCCAGCCAAGGGAGTGAGCTTCCCGAGTCCCGAGCCAGGCGGGGAAGCTGGAGGCTGTTAGAGGCCATAGCTCCGGCTGTAGACACGTGTTCCTTTGGCTTTGACTTTGTTGAAAACACATTCCCTAGATAGTTTCTCTTCTGCACAGACCTCTGGGGCTCTTGGGCATGCTGGAGGACCTTGTTGGGTGAAGAGCAACCTGATTTAGTCTCTCCTCGGGGAGGCCGTAAGCTGACATTTGTGGGAGGTGACATGCCTTGTGAATTCCCTTCCCCACACTTCGGTGACTTCAGGAGGTGGACACCATTATCACTTCCATCTCACGGAGGAAGAAATTGAGGCTTGGACAGAAATTGGTACCACACCCAAGGGGACCCAGCTCCTGCCAAGTTGGCTTGCAGCTTTACCCCTGCTCACAGCCTGACTGGGCCTGGAGCCGGGGCCCTTTCTCCCCTCATCTCTCCACACAGCCTTTGAGGGCTGTTGCTCTGAGCCCCTTAAATGGCCTCAAGTCCATCTTCCCTGTCCATGCTGCTCGTCAGTTGACTTCTGCTTCCCAGTCCCCCTGCTAAGTGCCACGTACTGTTCTAGACTCTGAGGACGTGGCCCAGGACAGTAGAGATGAGTTCCTAACCTTGGAGGCTGACATTCCTTCAGGGAAAGGACAGATACCAGTAATAAGCTGGAGGCCACTGGGATACCACCTCCCATCCACCAGGATGGCTACTACCAAAATACCAGAAACAAACAAATAAACAAACAAACCCCAGTGCTGCTGAGGATGTGGGGAGATCAGAACCCTTGGGCGCTGTTGGTGGGAACATAAAATGGCGCAGCCTCTGTGGAAAACAGTATGGCGGTTCCTCAAAAGACGAAATGAAGAAACACTGCTTCTGAGTACATACTCCAAAGAATTGAAAGCAGAGACTCGGAGAGATGTTCACATAACCAAGTCCACAGCAGCATTATCCACAGTGGCCGAAAGATGGAAGCAACCTAAATGTCAACAGCTGAATGGATAAACAAGATATGGAATATATCCCTACAATGGACTGTGATTCAGCCTTGAAAAGGAAGGCCATTCTGACACCCACTCCAACATGGATGAACCTTGAGGACACTGTGCTCAGTGAAAGAAGCCAGACGTAAAAGGACAAATACTGTATTATCCCACTCCCAGGAGGTCCCCAGAGGAGTCCCGTCCACGGAGACAGAGAGGAGACGGTGGGAGCCCAGGGGCTGGGGACAGGAGGTTGGTGGGGGGGGTCAGTGCTTCTTTGGGACAGAGGTTCAGTTTGGGAAGATGAGAAAGTTCTGGAGACGGATGGTAGGGGTGGTTGCACTGCAGTGAATGCGCTCAATGTCCCTGACCTGTCCTTAAAAATGACTAAAATGGGGGGCACCTGGGTGGCTCAGTTGGTTAAGCAACTGCCTTCGGCTCAGGTCATGATCCTGGAGTCCCGGGATCGAGTCCCGCATCGGGCTCCCTGCTCAGCAAGGGGTCTACTTCTCCCTCTGACCCTCCTTTCTCTCATGCTCTCTGTCTCTCATTCTCTCTCTCAAATAAATAAAATCTTAAAAAAAAAAAAATTAAAAAAATGACTAAAATGGTAAATGTTATATATATTTTATCACAATTTAAAAAAGAAAAAGAGAAGACGATAAGATGAGTTGTGGTTTGACACAGGGGTTTCATTCCAGTGCGTTGTAAAGTCCTTGGCAGGCTGGGAAGTGTCTTTTTTTTTTAGGCTGGGAAGTGTCTTGTCCCACTTGGAGAGCTGGGTGGCTTTTTCATCTTTTGTGTCTTCAGTAACTGCTTGATGGCTGCAATGGGGCAGGCCGCAGTGACATTCAGTGCATGAAAGAGTGGGAAGTTTGGGTCTGTTGGGGGAAAGAGGTGGGTGCTGGTAAGCGTGCTCAGGGCAAGGGGGCCCGCTGTCAGGGAAGTGGAGAAGAGAGGCGGGTTCTTGTGTCCCAGCGCCCGTGGGCTTGCTGTGGCCCAGAGGTGGCGTCTGCCACGCTCTGGGACCCTACCTGCCACTGTGGCCCCAGTGGGCTCTGTTCCGGGTTAGATTCTGTGCCCCCCCAAAAAGAGATGCTGGAGTCATAACCCCCAGGACCTCAGAGCGTGACCTTATTTGGAAATGGATTGTTTAGGGAGGTAATCAAGTCAAAATGAGGTCATTAGGGTAGGCCCTAATCCGAATGAGTGGTGTCCTGAAAAGAAGAGGAAAGTCAGATGCAGAGACAAATACCTGCAGAGGGAAGATGATCAGCTGTAAGCGAAGGGGACATGCCTGGAACAGACCCTTCCCTCACAGCCCTCAGGAGCCAGCTCTGCGGATACCTTGATTTTGGACTTCCGGCCTCCAGAACCGGGAGACATTTCTGATGTTGTAGCCAGCTGGTGTGTGGTCCTTTGTTACAGCAGCCCCAAGACCCCTGTATGAGACCCATCTCTGCACGGAAGTGGATGGAAAGCCTCAGAAAGGATGACGTAAGGGGGGTTTGGAGTTTATACTGACAGCCCTTCAGGCTTTCAAACTCTGATTTGTGCTCCCACCCGCCCTCCAATTTGTGATTCCCTTATTGTCTTATTCTGGAAAGTTTTTCTCCTTCCGTGTGTGGGAAACAGCTATCCATATGTTAGTTGTTGTGTTTTTTTTTTTTTTTTTTTTTAATAGTTCTATGCTTTTCACACACATCTGGGGTTTACCTTTGCCGAGAGGTGAGATTGTGACAAGTAATCAAATTTGTCAGCACTGGGTGTCGAATGGTCCATGTCACGGACGGGAGGTGATATATATTTCCTTGGTCTCTGGGGAATCTGATGTTAGAACCCCTTATTCTAAACCATCGATCTTTGCATTTCTTCTTGCCTTCATGTCACAACTAAAATGATTGTAAAATGATCATAAAGTATCTTCCACGTAATTCTTCCTTCCTAGCTTTTGAAAGCACCCCAGCTTTGTTTGTTCTTCTTATAATGTGGAAAATGTAACCAAGATTCAGGAAAGAAAAAGGAGGGGAAGAAAAAGAAAAAAACAAAAACAAAAACAAAAACAAACAGACTTGGAAGCTCTGTGTGGGATTTATTGTGAGATGATAAGTCCATAAACTGATTTGGAGAGAAGTGGCATCTTGATAATATTTCCTTGTACCCTTCCACTTTTCCAAGGGTTCCTTTGTATTCTTAGACGTGTCTTAACGATTTTTCTTCAGACAGCATGAGTCTTGTGAGCACTGTTCTTAGGTTGACTGGCTTTCTCTCTATCCCTCCATCTCTCCATTAATCATCCATCTAACTATCCATCTGTCCCTCCATCTACCTATTTATCTGTCCATCCATTCGCTCATCCATCTGTCTATCCCATCTATTCATCCATCTACCCACCCACTCACCCACCCATTATCTACCCATTCTTTTTATTCCCACTCATTTTTTCATCTACCCATCCACCTACATACCTTTTCATCCACCTATTTATCTATGTATCTGTCTGTCTAATGCGGGAGAGATTTCTGAAAAGCATGAAATGAGGTAATTTTCCAGAATACGGGACAGGGATTGTGTTTTCTCTGTTCTCTGCTCCTTCACTAAATGTGTACTAATTCTAAAAGCCATGGTGTTGACTTCCTTCAATTTTCCAACTCTATAATCGTAGCACCTGCAGATAATGATGATTTGCTGCCCTTTACCAATAATTATGCCAGTTATTGCCGTTAACCTTGTTACGGCAGGAACTTTCAGAATAGCGTTAAATGACAGAGTTGAACGTGGTGAGCCGGGCTCACTCCTCATTGAACTGGAATGCTTCAATTGTTTTACTGCAGAGGATAATTATATAATTGTTAAGACTCTTGACCTTCCTGTTTTTAGCCTCCTTTAGTAAATGGGGTGTGATCACGAACTCTTGACTGTCTCGTATATCCAAGAGATACAACAGGCATTTGTCTGTTCATAAGGACGGCAGATTCAATGTGTTAAGCCGTTAAGCTGTTAAAATCGCCCTGAAGCCCCCAGCCCAGTTTTCAAGCAGGGTGGAGTGTTGGTTTGTCACCTCCTGCCAGATGGCCACCTTCATTCTGGAGCAGCTTTTCCCTGGAAGGTCTTCGTGCCCACAGTGGGCTTCAGACCTGAGAACTCTTGGGACCCTTGTGCCTTCACTGGGGTTAGGGTAGGTCTCAGAACTGCCCTGTATCATGGTAACCAGAGAGAGGCTGACTTTATGGGCAGGACCCACTGGGGACCCACAAGAGAGGCCCCAGGTTTGGGACAGTCTGGTCCAGGTTTGCCAGAGTTTTTTTTCCAGGTGATGCCACCCTTATTCCTGTGGGTGAGTGAAGGTGTGGGTCTCAGACAACCTTGTTCCAGGTACGACAAGAAACAGATAAAAACACCTTCCAGAACACAGTGTTAACACTCAGGGGCACATGTCGGTTTTCAGGAAGAAGACTCAAAACCCCAACCGAAATGATTGAATGGCCACTGGGGTCTTCGTGGAGGTGGGCTACCTTTCCAGTCCACGACCACGCGGGGCTCAGGGCAGACACTGTTGTGTAACTGACCGGAGCATGTGCCGTAACTGAGGGTCCTCTTGGTGCATGGGGAGCTCAACATCCCGAATTAGGTTCTGAGCCGGCTAGAATCGATACAGAACTCTAACATGCTTTGGAGAAACGCACGTCAGCTTTAGGCAAACACGCAAGTGCTCGCCCGATGACAACTCAGCCCCTTCACAGCGCCGCTCCCTTGGTCCCAGACGGGCTGTGCGTTCTTTGGTTTTCTGATCTTCTCTGTTGCTTCTTGTTCCCTGGCCATCTGATCTTTCACCCCAAGCCTGCTGAACATAAACGGGAAACGTATATGCTGGAAAACCCAAGCCATTCTCATGGCATCCGTGTTTACCCCTTCAAGCGTCAAGGTCACAGAATGCCTGGTGGCTGGTGTTGAGAGGAAAGGATTCACGGGGCCGTGCGGCCAGCTCTCCTTGTTTCATTGGTTTCCAAGGTAAGATTTGAACTGTTTACTGAAAGAAATTAGTGTAATAAGTCTCCTCTGGCATATATTTCCAGTGTCCAAGTGGAGCTGCTGAGATGTTGCTCAAGAGTAGCAGAAGGGTGTGGGGGGGTGGGGGGACATGCGTCACGCCAGCCCGAGGGGTTTTTATCCGCGTTTTTGCAATATGAAAACCTGTTTGGAATGTGGGTGTATCGGGGGGACCTGGGCTGGTTTCTAGGATTTATCTCTTCTTTGGGCATTTAAAATTGTTTTTTTTTTCTCTTTTTAAGTTTTAAAGATTTTATTTATTTATTTGACACAGAGAGAGAGACAGCTAGAGAAGGAACACAAGCAGGGGGAGTGGGAGAGGGAGAAGCAGGCTCCCCGCCGAGCAGGGAGCCCGATGCGGGGCTTGATTCCAGGACCCCGGGATCATGACCCGAGCCGAAGGCAGATGCTTAACCGACTGAGCCACCCAGGCGCCCCCCAATTTTTTTTTAATTTAATTAATTAATTTATTTATTTTTAGTGTCGTTGCCCGGCAAGACTTTCCCCCTGACTTTGTGTTAAAGTTAGAGACGTTTTGATCTTGGCTTTGATGCAGTCGAGAGGGGGATCTTTGCACGCTGGGGCAGAGTTTCTCTGCCCCGGCACTTCGGGCGTTCAAGGCCGGCCCGTTCCCTGTGGGGTGCTGAGCCGCATCCCTGGCCTCCACTGTCCCTCCCCAGAGTTGTGACAACCACAGATGTCTCCAGACACGGCCAGTGTCCCCCTGGGGGGCGGGGGGGGGGAACGGGCAGAACGTCCCGTTTGAGAACCACTGGACCGGGACCGTGGAATCCAGCAGAGGGAGGGCACTCCAGAGGTTTCTCCTTTTCATGGCAAAATGGAAACCGGGAGCCAGCAGCTGTCAGCCACATGTGTGTAGAATCAGTGGTTTGGCATTGCAGAGCTGCCTGCTGGCAAAAACCACATCTCCACCCCAGGGGGACCAAAGAATCTGAGCAAGTGTGATTACAGTCCACGGCGGGTGGGTTCATGGATTTCCCAGGTGCCATGCTTAGGAGGAGAGGACCGGGCGATGGGGAGCAACACAGACAAGTGACCATCCTGTTGGATGCCGTCTGTCAAACACCTGATTAGGGATATCGTAGACTAGAAAAGCACAGGGCGCAATGCAGGTTTGTTTGGTTTGGGCTGGGGTCCAGCAGGGACTCGGGTAGCCCCAGACTAATCTGGAAGAAGAGCCAGGGAAGGGGATGTTCAGCGCCCCCACCCCCAGGATGCTTTGTCACATGCAGTGGGGCAGAACAGAAAGGAATCATCTTATGCCTATGATGGCGACTGGCCCACAGCAACATTGTCTCGCTGTGGCTCGGCCACTCGCTCGCTGTGTGATCACAGGCGGGTTGCTTGACCTCTCTATGCCTTGGTTTTCTCGTCTGTGAAATGGGGATAACAGTAATGCCTGAGGTTGTTGGGAGGAGTAGCTGATGGATCGATGGAAAGGTGCTTGGCGTGCAAGAAAGCCCCGTCTAGGTGGTAGGCAGCACATGGGGACAGACTCTCCTTTCCCCTGCTACGTTGGTGGGGCACTCGCCTCTCCCCACGTCAGCTGTGACCTCCCCACCCCACCCCCGACCCCTGCGGCTTCTCCTTCTCTTGGTCAGCTGGCCATCTTAGAGGCAAGTGCAACCTGGCTATTTAACGGAGTCTGGAGTGTTCTTTCTGTGCAGCCCCTGTGCATCTGTGTGCCCGGGGTGTATTTGTGCAAAAGCCCACCTGCGGCTGGTTAACCAGGACCATCTCCACTTTCAGACATGAGCCTCATCCAAACACCCTCCGCTATATTTAACCACGGTGTGCTTCCTCGGGACCACACGTCTTTCGGCTTCTTTGCCCCTTGCAGGCTACTGGCTGAGACCTTGGTCCTCCAGTGGCCACAGGGTCTTTCTTTGTGCATTCTTGCTCCTCTGGTCGAGATGTGGCTTGGTCGCCTGGAGTGGGGCCGTCGGCAAGTCTCCTCGGCTTCACGGAGGCCCCTTGTCCCCACGGCGGAAGACTTGGCTGCACACCCTGGCTGCCCGGCACCTTTGAGCTGCCCATGAATGGGTTTTCAGAGCTTCTCTTGTTTACTTCACTGCACGCCTCTCTGTGGGCTCTTGTGAAATCATCGGGAGAGGAAAAGCCAAGTGGAAAACAGCCCTGCTTGGTGTCAGGGCTTGAGCGTGATGGAGAGAGACTGAAATGGAGATTTGCATGAACTGGTTTGCACATGTTTCAAGATTTTATCTTTTTTTTTTTTTTTTTTTTTAAATTGTGTGTCAGTCTGTTCTGGTGGTTTAGAGAAGGGAAATAGGGAACTCTGGGTCTAAGGAGGGACAAGGACAGGTAACAGAGCAGATTAAGGGCTCTGGAGCACTTGGGGACACCCACAAGCCATTATTTATTAGGCACCATCCACTGGCTACATGACCCTTCTAACCGTCAAAAGAGGTAGGATTTGAGCCTAAAAGTCTGGCTCCAGAAACCCAGCCATTGCTGCGCTACTCTGCCTTACAGAGGAAGGGACCTTTTGTACTGGGTTTTGAAGGTTGAATAGGAGTTCCATGAAGAAGAAACACATTCTGTACTGACTTTGGCCTCCTGTTCCTCCTAGAATTGGCCAGAGGCAAATACCTTGGAGGCCATAATTAGGTGACTAGGGTGACCAACTTGCCCTGGCTTTCCCAGGACTTTCTTAGCTTTAGGAAGCTCTGCTTCCTGGGAAACCCACCAGTCCCAGGCAAACCAGAACTGTTGGTCTCCCTAGGTTTCACCCAGCAGCAAAGTTTTACACCAGAGCCTGGAGACCCACTGAATTCCCTTTAACACATCCCCAACAATGCTCATCTCTCAGAATGCTCCCTTATTTCTTCCTGCTGAGGTTCTTTCCCTTGACCCTTCCATTTCTTAGTTTGGGTGAGAAATGAAATGAGGTAATTAATGCTTGCGATGGGCTAAGCAAAGTACCAGGCACATGGGAGTGCCTTCTGGTTTGAGCTGTTGCAGTTTTAGTCCTCTTTGCTCTCTTTGTCTGCATTGGCGTGGGCACCCCTGTCCCTGAAGCCAGCGGGCTTCCTTGTACCCTCTTCTGAGGGAGCATCATCACTCCAGCCGGCCCCCCACCAAGGACGTGGCTGTTTTCCCCCAAGAGCCAGGGGTGGGCATAGTGCCCATCAGTTAGGGGAGCCACATGTGTGCCGGAGGTCTGGGGCAGTGTGGAAGTGTCGAGTATCAGGTCTTAGCGGAAACAGGTTCAGGGTTAGGATTCAGGACCAAGGCAACTGAAGGTCATCAGAGGCCAGGCTGGGCCAGATGTTAGTCGAGCCCCTTCTCCTTCCAACGGCTGCTGCCATCTTTCCATTACCTTGCTGCTGTCCGCTGAGCTCCAGTCACCCCCGCTTGTTTATTTTTATTTATTTATTTTTAAAGATTTTATGTATTTATTTTAGAGGGAGAGTGGGAGTGGGGTGAGGGGCAGCAGGAGAGAGCGAATCTCAAGCAGACTCCCTGCTGAGCGCGGAACCTGACGCGGGGCCCCGATCTCACGACCCTGAGATCACGACATGAGCCGAAATCAAAAGTCGGACTCTCAGTCGACTGAGCCACCCAGGCGCCCCACCCCTGCTCATCTGTTGAGGACACCGGCCCAGACACCAGCCCGCCCTGGACTCTGATGCAGCCTTTCCTACCAGGCCTTCTGCAGAAAAATGATAGCCATGAGTATTCATGGGCGCTGAGGATGTGCCAGGCACAGGGCTAAGCGTCCTCCACCACTTTCCCTTAAAACGCGGTCAGGGGCTGCAGGAACCTGTACCTGTTTTCATCCAAATTCCCAACCAGGCTAGGCCTTGTGGTCTGAACACGTCCTAGAAGGAAGACAGGGAAGCAGAAATGGGGAACGTTGTCGGGAAAGGAGGCTCAGTATTTTTTGGGGCTTACCGATGCTTTGAGTCTTTGGAGTCCTGATGAAGTGGAACGGAGAAAGGGGGATAGTGGGCGAGCAGATGTGGGTGGTGGTGGTGGCAGCTGTCTGCTCTGCCTGGACCAAGAATCTGGGAGATTATTGTGGTGTTTCGGTCGTGATTCTTTCCCCCAGATTTAGACAATGACACAGAGGACAAATACGAGGAGCCATGACCTTCCCCGTGTCCTCGTTGGAAGCATCTGAGACTGCCCAAGAGGCCTGGGCATGCCTGAGCTCACTGGTGTTCACATTAACACGCATGGCCTGGAGCCCATAGTTGTGGGTTCGAATTCTGGTTCTCTACTTCCTTGCTGTGTGACCTTGGGATTTACTTAACATCTCTGTTTCCTCTTCTATAAAATTGGGGGAAATGATCGGATCTGCCTCATACGGTTGTTGAGTGGATTACACAGGACAATGTCCACAGATCCCCTAACACAAGGGCCTGACATGGAGCTGGCCTCCGTTATTTCAACTTGGGCTCTAGTAGTGGTGGGTTGAAAACCCCCAAACTTTGGCCCATCTGTAGAGAAGGTCATTTTTTTTTTTATTGTGGGTAGGCTCGGTAGCGAGGAACGAACACCTCTAGCCAGGTTAGAGAGACCTGGTTCCGTGACCTTGGGGAGGCTTTTAACTTTTTGAACTTGAGTGCTGAAGACCTGTCCCCTCCCGTAGGGCAGCTGGTGGCCCAGGCGTCTTGAGGTTTCCATTGCCTCCAACCCATTGGTTCATTTGTTCGCTGAACTTCAGTTCATGGAGGGCGGGCACAGGCGAAACATGACCCAGACCCTGTTGTCTCAGGCACTGCGGTGGACCTAAATGAAAGGTCGTTGGAAGAAAGGGGTTCAGGGCCAACAGAGGGAAAGAGGTCACTGCCTGCCTCCCTTCTCGGGGGGGTGGGGGAGTGTTTCCTCTCCTACCTGGTTTGCTTCTTACACTGAATTTCCCCCCTTTGGACGCATACTTAGTTTGATTACAAAGAGAAAACACCTTCATCGGGTTGATATCCTTAAAAGGAGCTGATTTATATAATGTTTGGCCAGGCTGTTACTAGCTGACCAGCCTGGGTTCTAGAAAGTTCAAGAGCCTATGTCCTATGTATCGGCCATTGTTCCTTAAAAAACCCACATTCACAGGCTCTTCTCCGAGAATGACTTCTCAGGCTTACAGAATTCTGTCTCTGTTCTTGGTCCCATTTTAGCTCATAGGTCTCTCCTGTAACTAGGACTGCTGGAGACTTTAACTTTTGTAATAGGATACATGACAGTAGCATCTTCTGTTTATCGAGGGCTTCTGATTTTCTAGGACCTGTGTTAGTCACTTTCTGTGCGGTCAGCATGTTTAATTTTCTAACCAGCTGTTATGTAGGGATTGTTACTCATTAATTCCTGTTTACAGATGGGGAAACTGAGGCCCAAGGATGTTGGCTCACTTGCCTCATTTCACATAAAGGCAGAGTTGGTCATTGACCTTGGGTCTGTCCGACCTCACAGTCTGAGCTCTGAGCTCTAGTTGATACCCGTTCTGTCCTGCTCCCCACGGGTTGGGAGATGCGTGAGCCCCCTTGTGTCCCCAGGGTCCAGCCCAAGGCCAGCCAGGGTGTGTGTGGCTTGGCTGGGGGTCCTGTGATCATCACAGTTCCCACCTGTTGTCTTGGTGATCATGAGCAGAAAGGCAGCATTTGCAGATTCACTCAGCGAAGTGGAAGGAATTTACTGGAAGGCAGGGGGTATTGGCAGAAAGTCAGAATTAGGAATCCTGAATTTGAAGACTCTACAGTGTGAGCATTAAAAGTTCCAACTCTGGAGCCAAACTGCCTGGGTTCAAATCCAGGCTCCATCCACCATGCCCTGAGCAAATTACTGAACCTTCTGTTTCCTTCTTTACAAAATAAGGATAGTTTTGTACCTGATGTGGTTAGCCAGAGGATGCAGCAGGGTCCTGCAACCACCCCCACCGTCCGTTTCCAGAACTTTCCATCTCCCCAAACTGAGACTCTGTCCCCGTGAAGCACGGACTCCCCACCCCCTGCCCCAGCCCTGGCTCCTACCCTCTCCTCTCTGTCTCTGTGGACGGGACTCCTCTGGGGACCTCCTGGGAGTGGGGTCCTGCAGGATGTGTCCTTCTGGGTCTGGCTCCTCTCGCTGAGCACAGTGTCCTCAGGGTCCCTCCACGTTGCGGTAGGTGTCAAATTGCTTTCCTTTTTAAGGCTGAATAATATTCCAGTGTGTGGATGGACCCCATATGTTTATCCATTCATCCATCAATGGTGAGTCTTGGGTTTTCTTTCTTTCTTTCTTTCCTTTTTTTTTTTTTTTAAGATTTATTTGTTTATTACAATAAAGAGAGAGAGCACAAGTGGGAGGGGCAGAGGGAGAGGGAGAGAGAATCTCAAGCAGATTCCTCGAGGAGTGTAGAATCCGACATAGGGCTCCATCTCATGACCCTGAGCTCGCGACCTGAGCTGCAACCAAGAGTCGGATGCTCAGCTGAGAGCCCCCCCCAGCACCCCAGATCCTGGGTTTTAAAAGCCACCTTCACACTGACATCTTGCACATGTGTGCCCAGGTCATGGACAGCGAATAGGTTTCCCATCACACGTATGTACAGTAGAAAGCCTGGTTTTCCATCTCCGTGCAGTGCGTGTCTTCAGTCAAGTCTGTCTATGAGAAATGAGAAAATCCAACATTCTTTATCTTGATCCATTAAGACCCCATAAGGGAGGACTGACCCTGAGCATTCCCTGGTGAGAAAAACAAAAAGGAAAACGGACATTTAATACTAACTCTTCGCACGATTCACAGAGGGTGGGTTCTTGCAGTGCCCTGTAGTGGTTTAAGGAATCCTCAGCGTCGTTCCAAACGTCACATTTTTTTTTTTTAAAGATTTTATTTATTTATTTGAGACAGAGAGAATGAGAGACAGAGAGCATGAGAGGGAGGAGGGTCAGAGGGAGAAGCAGACTCCCTGCCAAGCAGGGAGCCCGATGCGGGACTCGATCCCGGGACTCCAGGATCATGACCTGAGCCGAAGGCAGTCGCTTAACCAACTGAGCCACCCAGGCGCCCCTCAAACCTCACATTTTAAATGGAGCTGGGAAAGGACCCTCCCTGCTGGCCTGGGACGCCCCTGTGCTTCAGGAATTCTTGGAGGGACCAGGGCTGGTGGGGGCTGGCAGAGAGGGGCATGAAGCAAATGGAGGCTTCTCTCTGGCTCTGCCTGCCCACAGGCTGGTAGGGTGTTGAGGGCAGTGGCAACAGGACGTGGCCTCATGGCAGATCCTCAGCAAAACTCGGACACGTGGATGGTGCAGTGGATCGCGTGTGCGTGTGCGGCTTGAGAGCTGAGCTGGAGATACGAGACGTGGGTTGTGGGGACTCTGGAAACTGAGGTGTGATGGGGGTGGGGTGGGGGGCTGGAGCCTCTGCAGCTGTACCTGAGGGCTGGACGGACAGACAGACAGTCTTCGCGATCTCAGCCCCGTTCACTTTTGTGATTTCCTTCTGTCTTTGCCACAGGTCACGCTCTAAGGCAGTGGTTCTCACTGGAGGGCGACTCTAGCGATATCTAGGGACATTTGTGGTCGTCATGACTGGAGGAGGGAGGGTGCTACTGGCATCTAGAGGGTGGAGGCCAGGGATGTGGCTCAACATCCTCCCTCGCACGGGACACCCTCCGCCCCCCCCCCCCCCCACGGCCCACGACAGAGAATGATCTGGCTCCCAATATCCACTGTGCTGAGGTCGAGAAACCCTGGTCCAAGACAACAGTGATGGTGGAATTGTCAGTCCCAGATCGGTCCCAGAGCTCCCAAATCCGTGACTTGGGAAAGCGCCCCAGAGTTCCCAGGTGTGCATTTGGCAAGGAAGGTGAAGCTGGCAGGTGGTCCTGTCCTGCCTCAGACAAACCAGTGCTCCCTGCAAAGCTCTGTTTGACAGAAGATGTGTTTGTTGCCCCTTGCCCATGGTATCTCTCTTGATAAGCTTTGTGGATTGTTCCGGATCACGTTGATGGGGGGAGGGGGGGGCAGCTTCCTCCTCTCCAGCTACTGGCCCCGTAGCGCTCTGTCGATGGGAGAGGAGGTAGCTGCCCAGCTCAGGTCTCAGCTCGTAATGTGCTTGTGTATGCTTCGGTTCAGAGGGTCACTGGATTGTGTGCTTTCCTTTGGTTGTTAGTCAATTTAATTTGTTACTAATAATAAAATCCGGAACTTACCTGGCCCTGAAGCCCCGGGTCATTGAGAAAGCTTGGTGGCATGCACATCCTTTTCAAAGGCTGGCTTCGGAAAAAGCAGAGGGTGGGGTAAAATTGTCCCCTGGAACATTTCCTGAAAACTGATTTACCTTCTTGCTGACTAAACCAACAACTGGATCCCAGGGGGTCAGTTTTTCTAGAATCACCTGGTTGTATCAAGGACAGATTGAGGTTTCTGGATAGGGGCACAAAATTTAAGGCAGCACCAAAAATATTCAGTACTTTAATGCTGTATTTAAAAAAAAATCAAATTTAAGGACAAAATATTTACGATGAATAAAATTTCAAAATTTAAATTTTTTTTTTTTTAGAGAGTGTGGGCACACATGTGCATGAGCTGGGGGTTGGGAGGAGCAGAGGGAGAGGGAGAGAGAGAGAATCCTAAGCAGGCTCCACGCTGAGTGTGGAGCCTGATGTGGGGCTCGATCTCACGACCCTGAGGTCACGACCTGAGCCGAAATCAAGAGTCCGATGCTTAACCGACTGAGCCACCCAGGCGCCCCAAAATCTCAAATTTTTAAATAAAAATGGGATCTGACCCTACTTACCTTACCCTAGTCTTGGTCCTGTTGAATCCTGGTTTTCATGAAAATTTTGATTTTGGGTGCGCCGTGGACTTTTTGGCCTTAATTTTGATTTTTAAAAATATTGTTTGTCCTGATGACGGTGTGCTTTGGCACCCCCTTACATCTGTGCCTGAGGTGAGTGCCTCATTCGCCCTGCCCCAGTCCCAGCCCTGGGAGTCTGGGTCGTTTTCTCAGATCATTTTACAGATGGGGAAACTGAGGCCCATGGAGGCTGGGTTTGTGTCCTGGGGTCACAGCCAGCAAACTGGGGCAGGGACTTGAGCCTGAGCAGTCGGACTCCAGAATCCAAACTTTTCTGGCTTTTACCTTCTTGCTGACTTCCTAACTTAGTGTGTTTTGGGAGGCCGGAGTTTCTCCTGCTTGTTTACAGGGAGGAGACACCCCTGTTTCTTTTTGGCTTTTACCTTGAATTAAATCATGGCAACATGGACTATGCAGAACCTTGTCACTTATGTGCTCAAACCATCAGATTTCTACCTGTGTCTTTTTTTTTACTTAAAATTTTTTTATTATGGTGAAATGTATATAACCTAAATTTTCCATCTTAACCATTGTTAAGTGCACAGCTCAGCGGGGTGAAGCACACTCGCATTGTCCTGCAACCATCCCCACTCTCCGTCTCCAGAACTTTCCATCTCCCCAAACTGAGACGCTGACCCCATGAAGCACTGACTCCCCACCCCCTCGCCCACCCCTGGCTCCCACCATCTACCTTCTGCCTCTGTGGATGGGACTCCCCTGGGGACGTCCTGGGAGGGGGTTCATGCGGGATGTGTCCTTCTGGGCCTGGCTCCTGTCACTAAGCATAATGTCCCTAAGATTCATCCATATTAAAGCAGGTGTCAGAATGTCCTTCCTTTTTAAGGTTGAATAATGTTCCAGTGTGTGTATGTTTTGTGTGTGTCTTTCTATTCATTTGTATTTATATCTGTCTAGTCACATTTTGTTTATCTATTCAACCAATTTTTTTTTTTAAGATTTTGTTTATTTATTTATTTATTTATTTATTTATTTATTTATTTATTTATTTGAGAGAGAGAGAACACATGAGAGGGGATAGGGTCAGAGGATGAAGCAGACTCCTTGCCGAGCAGGGATCCCGATGCGGGACTCGATCCAGGGACTCCAGGATCATGACCTGAGCCGAAGGCAGTCGCTTAACCAACTGAGCCACCCAGGCGCCCTCAACCAATTTTTTAAAAAAGAGTATTATACGTGCAATGGTCAACCACCTTAAAGAGGTGTACCGGGAAAAGTAAGGTCCTTCCGCGTCTACCCTCTCCCCAGAAGCAATCACTCCTCTGAGTTTCTTGTTCACCCAAAAGAGGAATTGTATGCACACGTGTGTGGATGCCACTCACATCTGCCTGCCCCTGTTTTTGCACAAATACACTCTCCTCACTGCTCTGTGCCTTGGCTTTCTCCCTTACCAACATTTCTTGGAAGTCATCTGCATCTTTTTCTTTTGTGGCCGCGTCATTTGTAATGGACTTGTCCAATCGTCAATCAATGGACATTTCCAGCCCTTTGTTATTATAAACAGTGAAGCAGTTGGCTGTCCTTGTACTTGAAATGCACAGCATTTTTCTTGAGGAGGTGCCGTCCTGAGTGCCTAGAGCATCCTAGCCCTTGCTCTCGAATTGAAGTAGGGTGGGTGAAGTGGTATTCAAAGATGGGGCGATGCAGAACATTCTGTATTTCAGCTTGTAAGTTGTTCACACGTTATTTTTATCCTCAAACCCACATGGATCTTTTATGGGGTAAAACACACAACTTTTACAGAGTTGATCTTGACATTTGCGTACATTGAAGATCAGAAGCTAGAGGTTTCAAATAAATGTCTGGTTTATTCAGGCTGTTGGGGGTGAGGTGTGAGCTATATATTCATTGCTCCCTGCACAGTGGGAGAACTAAGTCTTAATTACTAAGGTGACGTCCAGGCTCGGGTGGATTTGCGGGCCATCACCTGCAGCGCTCCGCCTGGTCTCACCTGTCCCGGAGGTTGTACTCTCAGCCTTGCTCTCATGCTCTATGGCAGATTCCAACAAAGACGTGATGGCGAACAGTAGAACCGCGTGAGCCGGATGCACGTGTTATGTTTGCTTTGGTGCAGTCCTGTTTCTGCCCAGCCAGTCACCTAAGAGGTCTCAGTCTTGTCACCACCAGGCTTAGGGCTGGCGCCAAACTCACTGTGGCTGGGCAGACGTGAGGACGTTCTTAAAAGCAGGAGTCACTGTTTTATAGCTCTTACTCTTTGCTGGGTGCTGATGTGGGACAGTGGGTAAAAAACACAGGGCCCTGCTCTCATGCAGCCCGTACTCAGTGGGCCTGATGTTCAGGAAACACGTCCACAAACAGGTGGACAAGATAATTTCAGGTTGCTGATAAGTCCTAGGAAAGAATGATGTCAGGGGGACAAGAGAGGCCAGGGTGAGTGGGGGCTCCATGAGGTAGAGAGGTCATGAGAGGAAGCTGCTGTGGGAGGCACTGGGGAGCAAAGTGGCTTCTAGGGGGATGGAACTTGCATGTGCAAAGGCCCTGGGGTGGCCTGCTTTTTTTTTTTTAGGAATCGATTTTTACTGCCTGGTCTTTCAGTGCCACAACCAGGGCACAGAATGAACCTCAGAGCAACAATGCAAAGCGGGTGGCCAGATGATCTTCCATTTTACAAAAGGGGAAATGGGCTCAGAGAAGCCAAGACACTTGCCTGGGAGCCCAGAATCAGGCAGTGGCAGATTCCACCTTGGACCCGATTCTCTGCCCTGAGCTTCTAGCCACTGGCATGCATACCCTGAATCGATTACCCTGTGGGGTGTAAGGACAGCCCTGCCCCCCATCCCTCCATTAGACCACCTCCGTCGGCTCAGTAGCTGCCTCTCCCAAGTCTCCCAGGAGGGGTCTCTGGTGCTGGTGCTTATCTTGGCCACTTCAACCCTGTTTCCCTGGAGCTCTGGCTGTTGGTTTCTCACACATGTGACGATTGTTCTCCGAAGCTACTCAAGGTTACGATGTGTGTGTGTGTGTGTGAGACCCCATTTTTCTAATGCAAAGTTTCTATTTGGGTACCTGCTGTTTAATTTTCCAAGGTGGGTTTTTTTTTTTTTTTTTTTTTTGGTTGCTAAGGAAAAGTGCATTAATTTTTATCTTTGTATCCTGTGGAACTTTTTGTGAATAATGGGCAGCTGGGGGTGAGGGCTGCCAAGGAACAGATTAGGAAGGAAATTCGGCGGGTGGCGGGGGGGGATGTCTGTTTGTGAACCAAGGTGCACCTTTGATCTTCAGATGCCACGGAGGGAAACTCCAGGTGAGCTGGGAGTGAGGGCGAGGGGCGTGCCCAGGAAGGCCAAGCCCGCACGCAGGTCCGGCCAGTGGCTGCACGGGGTGTTCAGTGACATCTCAGAGGGGTGGCTGTCATTGCCTGAGAGCAGTTCCAAGAAGTGGAAGTCTGTGAGCCAAATATGAGGTGTTTTCCTGGGGGTGCGAGGGGCAGGTCTTCACCATAAATCCCCTTGCAAGTCATCCTTTCTGTGCACCGCCGCCCCTCCTCCCCCACCTCAGCCAGGCCAGGGAGACCTAATGAGGTGGAGCCGTGTCTCCGTTGAGACTGCAGGTTTGTTTCTCTGCAGGAGGATTTCCTTCCTCCCAACCTTTCTTTCAGTGTGTGTGTGTGTGTGTGTGTGTGAAGGGACGCAGTTATACCTCTTGTTTTGGGTCTTACTCATTTCAAGTTCGAGCCCAAAGTCATTCCAGGCCCAAATTCCCAACCTTTCCCAGCATTCCATAATCACAGGCCTCGGGGAGAAATGTGCCCCAAAGCCCTCCAATTATGGTTTCCTTAGGAGGCTATTAAATCTTGATTTCTGAGAGGAAAATTGGGCATCCTGTGTTTTCCCTTTCAGTCTCCAGTGTTCTGCTACTGTGGGTGAGCTCTTCTAGAAACTTCCAGGTGGTTTTAAAGGCCGTTTAGGTACCATCGGAAAGTGTGGTTATTTTACAACGTTGTTGGGCTATAAAAAGAGCACGCTGTGTGTTTTATTGAGATCCCTGAACAATAATGTTGGCTGTTTCCTTCGGGGGAAGAGGTGAGTGTGGGGTTCATGGGAACGTGGGGAGACTGTGGATTTGGATCCGAATGAACACGTAGAAGTGTCTGGCAGGGACCTGCTGGACAGTGGGGATCCTGGGGAGCATGGACAGCCCCAGTGTTTTCTGCCTCGGGTGGCTACCTGGCCTCAGGCTGCCTAGCACAGAGCACGGAAATATTTGCGTTTAGGGAACCGAATGGAGTGCAGTGACAGGCTGGGTTTCCAGGGTCAGCCATTAGTCCAGGGTCACCAGCGATACCAAATCTGTCTGCCTCCCCTCCCCCCACCCCTGCCTCATACTTAGCAGATTGAGAACTAACATACAGAAGTGCGGATGAACACACTTTCCCCAAGAATACATTGGGGGGAGGGAAATGAAAGTTTCTTGGGGGCATATTTTAGATTTGGTCACTTAATCCATCCAATGCCTCCCCGCCAGTGGGTTGTAGGAGGTCCACTATTTTGTGGAGGAATCAAGGCTGACAGATGAGATGCCTGACATTGTTGCGGGTGCTGCTAAGGATGCCCCTGAAACCCCTTTCTTGGGCTCTGCAAGGGGCCGGATGCCGTGCAGAGCACGTTTCGCGCATCATCCCATCTGATCCTCAAGCTAGCCCAAGCTGCTGTCACTATCCCCATGTATACGCACGGGGAAATTGAGGCACGGAAAGCTGAGTCACGTGACCAGGAAGTAGCACGCATCCACTCAAAAACCCAGGTCTGCCTGAAGTCATAATTCTTCGTGTTCCACGCTGGGGTGCTTTGAAGCTGTGGATCCCAGGTCTGATGAGAAAGCCTCCAGAGAGCAGATTTGGACAATGCAGAATTTTCCCCAGCCCGTTCATTATACGGCCCCCATTCCAGTCCTGGCAGCCGAGGGACTGGGATGCGTGGCTGACTCTGTACAGCAGCTTGATTGCATGGTGAAGACAGGGAAGCTGTGAGGACTAAGGCAAGGCAGAGGGTTCCGCCAGAAGATGGCATTTAGCTCTCTGGCTGTTGAATGCAAGAAAGAAACACTTGAGCTTTCACAGAATAACCATCCGAGGAAATTAACAGGCCCCTGTGAACCGCCTGGAGTATCAGCACCATGGGTAACTAAATGTTCTTGATATGTAACTGAATGTTCCCTTGCTCCTGAGCCATTCTGTCTGTCTCCCCGAGAGGTGTGTGGAACTGTGTCTGTTCACCAGCTTGTGTCCAGAGCTTAGCATGGTGCCTGTGGCTCAGTAGGAGCTCAGATCTGTGGACCAAGGGGACCAAAAGGAAGATGGTGGGGGGACGGGCAGTGGGATGTGTTTTGCTACCTAGGGAACTTTTTAATTAAGAAACTTAAGAATTCACAGTCAGGCAGCCCATCTGTAAAGGTCGAAGGGGTTTCCAGGGCATCTCCATGGTGCAGAAAACAATCCACCTGTGAATAAATACGGGCCGGAGAGCGAGGGCATGGACGTTGTTGATGCGGGGGAGTGGGGGGAGGAAGCACAATTCCTTTGTGGTCATAGCGTGCGTGTAAAGGAGCCCCGATAAGCTTTCTCTCCATCAAGAGAGAAGGTGACTTCGTTTGGGTGTTGATAAACTACCCATCTTTTTTAGATGATCCCTGGCATCCAGATCTGATGGG
Source organism: Mirounga angustirostris (assembly GCF_029215605.1). Taxonomy (NCBI): domain Eukaryota; kingdom Metazoa; phylum Chordata; class Mammalia; order Carnivora; family Phocidae; genus Mirounga; species Mirounga angustirostris. The sequence continues at coordinate 209,670,949 of NW_026991709.1, read as the reverse complement.
AAAGCATTTCTACAGCTCTATTTTCCTTCATGCACTTTCCCTGAGTGTGTGCCCGGACTTGGCAGCGTAAACAGAGGTGGAGCCAGGAAGTGACAGGTGCATGAGCTGTTTGCTCAGGTAGATGGAGGGCTACAAAGTGGATCTGAAGAGTTGGTGAAGTCTGAGGATCCAGTGGCAAAGGGGCAAACTCGTTCTTTTCTCTGGTCGAAATAAACATGGAGAGGAAATGGGTTTTCCCCCAAATCAGAGAACTCCATTTTTTAAAGTAATAGAATAGCAGTGTCTGAGGTCTACACAGTTTAGTATCCCAAGAACAGCCTTGGGGCTCTCGGCATGGAGATGACACACGGAGCTTCTGGTCTTTGCTAGACAGAAAATAAAGCAGCCAAGACTGGCTTTAGGAACCAACTCGATAAGGAAATAAGCCGAAAGATTTCTCCCTTTGGTCACAATGGAATTTGGAATAGGTGTCTTTTCTTTTTTTAAAGTAAACTCGATCCTGCTTCATGGTGTGTCTCTGCAGAAATGCAGTACATTCTGCTCTTTACTTTTGTCCTTGGGAAGTTGAGGAGATTTTCTCCATTCCGTGTCACTGTGTCTAAACCCTGCTAGCTCACGTGTGTATCAGCACCCAGGAAACTGGCTTCTGTCGACCTGTGTACATTCAAGACCGTGTACTTCGTTATTGAAAAGCCATCAGTCGTGTGAGCGAGCAGACCTTTTTGTGGTTGAGATTGCCCCCAGGGAAACCCTCCTTGCAATTCAGACCTTCCAGTGACAGATTTCAAACTCTGACATTCCCCATTTCTACTTCCTTGTTCCCATGGAGGCTGCAGTTCTGTCTCCCCACCCCCACCGCTAGAAAATGGTTATACCTAATTCCAAAAATGACACAGAACGCTTGACCATGTGTGTCAATAGCAACAGAGAAAAATATGCAAAGAACTCAAGGCAAAAGGCATTATTAGGGAGTAAAGGAGAGGTTTTGCATCGTGTGAAGGGACAATCCTTAATGAGGGTCCACTAGCACAGTATCAAAGTTCAGTGAGGAAATTGAAGGAACTACAAGAAGAATTGAGAAACCTTTGGGGATCCTCAAACACAGTCTTGATCGTGTAGATAAACCTCAATTAGGCAACAAGGAGTTTGGATAATACGGTTAATAAGATCGTGGTAACTGATATAGACTGAACTTCGTACTCTACAAATGATAAACATTTTAAAATGCTCTTGAAATATTTAGAAAAATTAATCGTCTGTTAAATCTCAAAAAAAAAAGGAGCCCCAGCAGAGTCCAAAAAACAGACATTGCACTGGTCCTAATCTCTTGCTGCAAGTAAACGCTAAGTGGAAATTAATTTTTAAGAGCTTAACTGAACAAGCATGCAAGACAAACTCCTACCATGTGATGATGAAAAACAAAACACAACTCTTTTGGTTAGGGAGGAGCTCAATACTGTAAGGATAGACTCTTTAGAAAGCAGTGGAGTGGATGCAGAGACAAATGCAGGGCCGTAAGTGATCACCTACGGAAATCACAAAATTGACACAACAAATAATAAAACAAATCTTCCCAGGAAGAAGGAAATAATAAATTCACAGGGACTAACTGATTTAGAAAACAAATGGAACTGACAAATTCAAGAGGTGGGTCTTTCAGAGCTGCAGTGCCTAATAAGGTAGCCACTGGCCATATGAAAATTAATTGTTTTGCCGTCACATTAGCCAGATTTTCAGCTCTCACTGGCTACAGGTGGCTAGTGAATTTGGACAGCACAGATACAGAACTTTTCTATCAATGCAGAAAGTTTACAGGGCAGTGCTGTTTTCCAAAGAATTTATGAAGTAATGTAACTAAGGAAAAAAAAAGAGGGGGGAAGGACAAATACTATAAAATTAAGAATAAAAAGAGAAATGTAATTTAAAACCCAGTAAAAAATTATAGACAGCTCTGGTAATACTTTTGGGAGTATTATTATTATTATTATTATGTAATTTTTTTTTTAGAAATTTTATTTATTTGACACAGAGAGAGAGCGAGAAAGGGAACATGAGCAGGGGGAGTGGGAGAGGGAGAAGCAGGCTTCCCGCTGAGCAGGAGCCCCATGTGGGGCTCGATCCCAGGACCCTGAGATCATGACCTGAGCCGAAGGCAGATGCGTAACGACTTTTGGGCCCCACTTTTGGGAGTATTATTGAAATAATTTCACTTAGTGTTTTAAGTGCTTATTTTATTAGATTGATCAGTACCTTATAGAAGAAATTAAGGCTGTGATTTTGCCCCCAAGAGCAGCTATGCCTGAATCTCATAAGCTGTGCCATTGTTAATTTCCAAATAGCCTTTAAAGTTTACTTTGGCTCAAGAAGCCAAAAACCTGAGTAGGTGGAAACAGCTTTTAAAAAGTGACTCTTAGGGTCACTGTCTAGCAGGTGTATGTATTACATACACAAATGAAGAAAACTTTTTAAAATGTCCACAACAGACAGGGGTCCTTGCACCTTGCAAGGGTGGTTTTTAGGACCAGGCTGGGGTGGGATTGAGGAGTGACTTACCAGATGTTCTGGACTCCACACGTTAAACCCAGGTCAGGGAAGTCTGAGCATCTGCTTCCTTGTCTGTCATTTGTCTTATGAGTTGTTTCCAGCCCCCCAAGGTGGAAACTTGGGAACCATCTGGGAGATAAGTCCTGAAGGCTCCACCTCCCTGGTGGTTTCAGAAGCCAGCCTCTTCCTTCCTGTCCCCTCTGCCCTTGCCTTCCTCAGCCGTCCACCAGAGAGCTAGAAAATTGCCCCACACGTGGATCTGATGGTGTCTTTTCTGGTTGAAGCTCTTCTTTGGTTCCTCCGGAGGGGCAAAGTCCAAGCCCCTCGGCTCCCTAACTTTCCTGTGTGCCCTGACCTCCCATGCCTCTTCCCCTGTACTTTGCCCTTCATCAACTCTGAACTGTTTATAGTTGCCTAAAGGCAGCCCCGATGATTCATGCATTTGCACGTACTGTCCCTCCCGCATGGGATAAAGCCAGTCACCTGATCCCTCACTTTTTTTTTTTTTTCCCTGTGAGCTTTATTGTGTACCTACTGTGTGCATGGCTCTGGGACCCAGTACCAGACAGGTGAGGTCCTCCCTTTCACAGGGCTTATTGGGAGAGAAAAGACAGTGTCTCCATTCATTTCTGCATATCAGTGCCTGGACGCGGCCAGATCCATGTGGGCCAGGGTGGGGAACAGGTGAATAAAACCCACAGAACTCCATGATACCATACCCAGCCCCATTCTCCTTGGGAGACCTGGGTTCGAGTTTTGGCCCTGCTGCTTGCTAGCTGAGTTGGCATCAGTAAAGCAGCCCTTCTGTGCCTCAGAAGGAGATGGTTGTTTGAGTAATAGGATTAGTATGTTACTAACCGGTGTGGGTTGAATGTTGTATTCTGCAAATGTAATACACATTTTAAACTGTATTCTTGGTGGGAGGTGGTTAGAGATAATGCCCATTGGCTGCCTCAGTTTACTGGAATTGCAAAGACACACGGAGCACGCAGGTTTGACGTCTTCAAATCTGCAGGGAACATTGGCTGGAGGGCACCCCAAAAATAGCCTGTAGATTTTCTTAAAAGTGTAATTTATGAGTATGGTCCTTGGTTTTCTGGGTGAGTGATGGGTGGAAATACCGGGGGTGGGGTCCGAGAGAGCGCTGTCCCCGTTGTGCGGATTCTTCCCTTGCCACTCCCCCCTGGCCTCCAATTTGGGGGATTTTGCTGTGTGACCCTGGAGAGCCGCTGCCCCCCTCTGGGCCTCTAGCGAGTGAGGCCTGGGGCCAGGGCGCCCCTCGGCCATCCCAGGCCCTGCCACGCGGTGACCCGATCTCCTCCCGGGCACACGCCCAGCTCGCGAGCAGCCCAAGTCGCGCGGTGGCTGCTTGGGCCGGCCTGCACACTCGGTTTCTTCTTTTCTTTAACTTTTCCCAAAGTTCCATCCTTTGCAGGCCCGTCCTGCAGGGTCTGCATCCTCGGGAGGCCCTCCCGGGGCGCCCCCCCTCTCTCCAGCGCGGACCGCCTGGCGGCGGTCACGACGCGAGCACCAGTCGGGCCGACCGAGCCCCGCGCGCCTGGGGGCGGGGCCAGAGCTCCGGCAACACGCCTGTCTATTGGCTGAGCGCGAGGGCGGCGCTGCGGCCACCGCCACCGCCCGGCCCGGATTCCACGGAGCGGACCGCGCCTTGGGCTTTGTGCGGCGCACGGACGCCGCTGGCTCGAGGGGGCGGAGCCTCGCCCGCCCTCGGCCCGCCCTGTAGGAACTATACACACGCAGTTGCCTGCCACCCACCAATCCTGAGGCTGCCTTAACGGGGAGGGCCCCCTCCCCGGGCCCGCCCCCTTCCTGGCCTGCGCGCGGTATGTCTCCTAAGAGCTACGCAACTCGATTCCAGACGCATCTGGAAAGCCAATCGGTTTGCGCGCGTGGGGGTGGCATTGTCAGGGAAGCAAAGGGAGAGCTTCCCTGTTTCAAGGACACGCGTCCTTGCGGTTGTCGCTTCTCGTGGATCGCGGACTGGAAAGGGCGTCTGTTGACCACCCAGCTGTTAGAAGTTCGCCCCTGGCCCCCACCCCACCGTTAAATCACCAAGGGGAGGAATTTCCCGAGGCTGTGCTGCCCATGGTCCGGGCTCGGGGAGGGGGGCGGGAGTGGGGGGCTCGGGGGCTCGAACCTCCGCCGCCCGGTATCTGGGGCGGGCGTGGGGGAGAGGGTCTGTGAATGGAAACCAAGTAAATGACTCTACAGAGTTTATAAAATTCACACTTTCGGGGAGAGCCACGGGGCTCTGCGGGGAATGTGTCTGCAGGCCCATGACGCAACTGTTCCATTTGGAAATTTCTGGAAAGCAGTAATTTTGGGAATAATAAATCTTGAGTCCCCCCCCCCCCCCAACTACAGGCTTTGGAAAGAAATGTAACAAAATGTTATTAACATATGTCGTGCTATGGAAACATAGTGGCTTTTTTCCTTTGGCTTTGTTTTGCTTTTTACCATACAGCTTAATTAAGGAACACTAAACCGATTTGAACTTAAAAAAAAGGTAAAGAGGAAAACAAAAAAAAGGTGGGTTTTTCTAAGCATGTCGTTTACAGCGTGGCGCTGTGCTAGTCTTTCCCACTCTTTCAGCCTTTAAACCCTTCCTTTGGATTTATTTTAACCTTTTTATATTGATGCAGTTTTCAGGTTTACAGAAAAGTTGCAAGAATTGTATCCAGATTCAGTGTTGTTTACATCTTACTCTATTTTATCTTTAAAGCATTTATGTACATATGTTATATACATATATTTGTTTTTCCCCCCTGAGCCTTTTGAGAGTCAGTTGCAGGCATACTGGGCCTTTACTCGTAATTCTTAATGGTTTTCTACGGACAAGAAAAGTGTCTTGCACAGCTGCAGTGCAATGAGCAGAATCAGAAAGTTAACACTGATGCAGTATTTTAATCCACAAGCTCGTGTATAAATCTTATCCCTCCTGCCAATGTTGCCCTCATCAATACTACTTTTTCCTGGCCCTCTTTTGGATCTAAGACCACACTTCTTATTTAGCTGCTTTGACTGTTGGTTTTGTAATAAGGCAAAAATGATCTTAAGAGAAACTTTGTATAAGCTCCCAGTGATGCCAGGCAGCTATTCTCACATAGTTGTACTGGGGTATTTGGGGGTAGAATTGTATGGTTGATCAATAGTATCTATTAATTGTCTACCAGAGGCTTTTAAAAAATGTATTTTCAAATAGATGTCAGTTTTAAAAGGGTAGTACACATACAGAGCAAAAAAAACCCCACCAAATTTGCTGATATGTAAGGATGTCCTACCTACCGCCAACTCCAAGTTCATTCCCCTCCCCACGGTTTTGGGGCACATTGCTTGTGTCCCTTCCATAGGTACGTACGTCTCATTTGTCCTTTTCTCTCCCCCTGCCCCCATTCCCATTTAAAAACATAATTTATATACAGCAGAATCCGCTCTCTTTTGGTGTAAAGTCCTGCGAGTTTTGACTGATAACATACATTCACGTAACCACCACCTCAGTCAAGATATGGAATGGTTCCATCACCCCCACACCAGATTCCCCTGGACCCTTTTTCAGCCCCTCTTCAGTTTCAGCCCACTGATGTGTGCAGTGTCCCTACAGTGGCTTTTCCAGGATATCATGTAAATGGAATCATATAGCATATAGTGTTAAGACTGGCTGGCTTCTTGCACTCAATACAATGTGTTTGAAATTCATCCACATTGTTGTGGGTGTTAGCACATCATTCTTAGTTGATTGCTCAGTAGTGTTCGTTGTATGGAGGTATAATGCTTATCCATTCCCCAGTCCAGGGACTTTTGGGTTGTTTCCCGTTTGGGGTGATGACGACTGTAACCACTGTAAACATTTGAATACAGGTCTTTGTGTGAACATGGGCCATTTGTTTTGTTTTATATTTCACCTGAGTAAACCCCTAGGTTGTGTGGTAAGGATAAGAGGGGTACGTTTAACTTTATAAGAAACTACCAAACTGTTTTCTAAATGAGCTGTCCTGTTTTGTATTCCTGCTATGTTTGTTTCTCTCCTTTCTCTACAAAGGAGCTATGTTCTTTAGACACTGCTCTGCATCTTGCTTGTTTCATTTATTGCTACCTTGGAAGTGACTCCAACATCAGGATGCATAGAGCCGCCTTCTTTTTTTTTTACAGCTGCATACTATTCCACGCCTTGATCCACAGTAATTTATTCATGTGGTCTCCTGCTGTGGACCTTTAGGTTCTTTCCAGTCTTTTGCTGTTATAAACCCAACTGGTAATGTCCTGTAGGTTGAAGACGACCCTTGTCCAAATGTCTGTGTACACAGATTCTCTCTCCTCTGCAGGGTAATTCCTCGCAGGAGAAATATCGGGTCAAATTGCACTTGCCTCCTTTGCTTTGGATCACCTCTTCTTAAATAAGTTGACATTTCTGCAGATCTCCCTCTAGGGGAGGCATCATTTGGTGGGGAGCATTGCACTTACTTCAGAGGGTCCAACCAGAGGGTTGACACAGGTACTTCCTCACTCCATGGATTGATTGATTGATTGATTGATTGATTTTAAGATTTTATTTATTTGCGAGAGAGAGAATGAGAGACAGAGAGCATGAGAGGAAGGAGGGTCAGAGGGAGAAGCAGACTCCCTGCCGAGCAAGGAGCCCGATGCGGGACTCGATCCCGGGACTCCAGGATCATGACCTGAGCCGAAGGCAGTTGCTTAACTGACTGAGCCACCCAGGCGCCCCTCCATGGATTTATTTAGAGTTCAGTTATCAATCTTCTCAACAGGGCATCGTGGAAAAGCCACTTGAGGTCAAGTTTTGAAAGCTTCGGCTAGTGTAACTGGAGGCCAGGGGTTTGGGGAACCTTTAGGGAGGAATGGGAGGGCAGCTTATGGGGGAGAGGGAGATGGATGGACAAGGGACTTGTGTGTTTGGAGGAGGGAGGACCGGTGCTTGCTGTCCCTGGAAGGTCTGGGTGGATGTTTCCTACACACACAGCATGCACCTCTCCTGGGAAAGTGGGCAGCCCCTGGACTGCTTGGCATTTTCTCAAAGAGGCCACCATTGTTTTTGGCAGAAACAGCCTGGGCGGTGGCCCTCTGAGCCTGAGCTGCTGGGACTGCGGCTGGGGCTGGGGCTCTGTCGGTGTCTATGTGAGGGGGCCGGTGGAGGAGCACGGGGAGAAGAAAGTCCTCCATTTGGTTGTTTTTCATCTTGCACAACCTGTGGTTTTCATAATTCCGCCTGGGGTGGGGGCAGGGGCTGGCCCAGTGGCATTTCTATTAAATAAGATCAAGTACTTGGAAACAGAATGGGAGACACCCGGAGGTGGCTTATCATCATCGAAGCATAGTCTTCAGAAGTTAAAAACACAACTTTTATGTAAAAAGAAAAAAAAAAAAAAGCGAAAGAACACCCATCAACACATTTCTTTTAACTCTTTAGTGAGGGGACCCGCAGGATGGCAAAGCCAAAGGGTTTGTCGTCACTGAAATAGGATTGCGAAGTTAGATACAGGGCTGTTTAATGTCCTCTGGGGCCACAGGCTGTCATCTCTGGGAGGTTGTGTCTTCTGGTGGATAAAAATCATTTACAGGGTATCCATCTGTGAGATGACATCTGACTCCCTGGAGTCCAGACCCTGGTAGGAATAGTAACTCAATCCCAGGTATGTTTCCCTGAGCGGGGGCTGGCCAACCATCCAGCCCCTTGCCTGCTTCTGTTAAACTTTTTTTGGGCACAAGCATGCCCGTGTGTGCGCATGCACGCACGCGCCTTCCCTACGGCTGCTTTGTGGCCCTTTGCAGAAAAAGCTCGGCAGCTGCTGTGCTGAGGAATGAGATAGATGATTCTCAGGTGGGCTCCAGCATAAAATTGGAAACTCCACCACACACAAGGTGGTGGCCTTGTGTGCAAGTGTTGAGTATTTTTTCTTGGCATTGTCTAGGCCGGAAGGCTTATGTGTTTGGGAAGTTTTTGTTGGGTCTTTGCTAATGCTGCATTTGAACTCAAGGGCTGACCCCCAGACACAGCTCCAGCCCAGGAAATAGAGCCCTTCCTGTTCTCACATGTGCCTTCCCAGAGGGTGGGGTCTTTCTTTGTGGGTCTGCCTTAAATATTGCTTCCTGCCATTGAGCCTCAGCCCTTGGGTCCCTGCAGACAGATCATTAATAATGATGATGATCATAATAATAGGACCCGTGGTAGCTAATTTGTATCAGACCTACATGTTGATCAAAGAATCCAGTGCTGGGGCACCTGGGTGGCTCGGTCGTTGCAGTTAAGCATCTGACTCTTGATCTCGGCTCAGGTCGTGATCTCAGGGTCGTGAGTTCGAGCTCCATGCTGGGCGTGGAGGCTGCTTAATAAAAAAGCAGAACAAACAAAACCCCCGCCAAAGAATCCAGTGTTTTAGCCACATCGTCTTGTTTAGTTGTGAGAAGTTAAGGGACTGTTCTCACCGTTTTACAGACAAGAAAACCAAGGCCGTTGCTTCTTTAAGGAAATCTTTATGGTGTGCTTGTGGGGTGGTGGGCACTCTGTTGCCAAAGCTGAATTCAGGTCACTTCTTCCTTGACTGGGTGGATGCTTTCTTTAGACCCAGGAATATCAGATTCAGAGCCAAAAGATCAAGAGCTTAGCTCTGGCCCTGCTGCTTCTCAGAAGAGCCTGTGGTCTTGCTTCTGTGAAATGGAGATACGTACTTACCCTCTCCCTGCTGGAGTCTTTGTTAGAATTAAGTGAGAATCGAATGGGGAATGGGCGAATGGGCGAATGGGCGGTATGTAATCCCTAAAAAACCTACACGGACCTTCTCCCATCACCCACCTTGCTCCTGTTACAGCTTCTTCCTTCTGTCTGGGTCCATGGCATAAAAAATCAGAATATGCACCATGCGTAGATGCTCCACATTTTGCATTTGCGTGTAGATTTTCATGGTATTTGTGGAGCACCTGCAACCAGGGGGTGGATCACGGATGCATTCTTGAGCCAGTGGCTAAAAGTTGGGTACTTGGAACTGCTCCAAAGTCATTCCTTTTGCCTCTCTGTCTGATCGGAGCTGTGCCTACTAAAGGCCTGTTGGTGCAAGCCCCGTCTTAGGAGTGGGTGTCCTAGGAGCTGGTGCTGTGAACGCAACAGACACGGCTTGTCCTCCAGCATTCCCTCTAGACAGACGGTCAACAAACCCCCAGTGTAATTTTTGAGAGTGATAAAAACTAGAAGAAAAATGTAATCAGATCGTGTGTTAGGACATGGTTGAGAAGGGGGGAGTGACTTCCAGTGGAGAGGTCAGGGAAGGTCTTCCTGAAGTGGTGGGACCTGAAGGACAAGAAGGAGCCAGTCGTGGGGTCATGGGAGGATAATGGGGGAGGGTGCTCCAGCCAGCTGGAACAGCAGATGCAAAGGTCCTCAGGAGTGTGTGTGTGTGTGTGGACAGCTGGGGGGCGGGGAGCAGAAAGGAGACCCAAATGGCTGCCACCTGGGGCTGGGAGAAGGACTCCAAGAGGCCAGCAGGCTAGACCACAGAGACCTGTAGGCCTTAGCGAGGAGTTTATTTTCATTCTCAAGGCCTCTGCTATCCAATGCAAGAGCCAATAGCTACCTGTGGCTGGTAAAATTAAAACTGAAATACAATGAAAAGTTTAGTTCCTCAGGAGAAATTGGAACCCCTGTGTACTCTTGGTGGGAATGCAAAATGGCACAGCCGCTGTGGAAAACAGTATGGTGGTTCCTCAAAAAATTAAAAATAGAACTACCATATGATTCAACAATTCTGCTTTTGGGTGTATACGCAGAAGAATTGAAAGCTGAGGGTTTTTTTTATTTTTTTATTTGAGAGAGAGAATGAGAGAGAGAGAGAGAGTGCATAAGAGGGGGGGAGCGGGAGAGGGAAAAGCAGACTCCCCGCTGAGCAGGGAGCCCGACGCGGGACTCGATCCCGGGACTCCAGGACCATGACCTGAGCCGAAGGCAGTCGCTCAACCAACTGAGCCACCCAGGTGCCCGAAAGCTGAGTCTTGAAGAGATACTTGTGTATCTATGATCTTAACAGCATTATTCACAGTGGAAACAACCCAAATGCCAATTGATGGATGAATGAATAAATAAAACGGGGTGTATGTACGCACAGTGGAATGCTATTCAGCCTTGAAGAGGAAAGAAATTCTGACACCTGCTACAACATGGATGAATCTTGAAGACCTTATGCTCCGTGAAACAAGCCAGTCACAAAAAGACAAGTAGTATATGATTCTACTCCCTAGAGGTCCCTAGAGGAGTCCCATCCTCAGAGACAGAGAGTAGACGGTGGGAGCCAGGGGCTGGGCAGGGGCGTGGGGAGTCGGTGTTTTAAGAGAGACAGAGTTTCAGTCTGGGAAGACGAGATAGTTCTGGAGATGGATGGTGGGAATGGTTACACGACAGCGTGAGTATACTTTGCGCTGCTGCGCTGTGCCCTTAAAAATGGTTAAGGTGGTCAGTTCTATGCTATGTGTATTTTGCCACGATAAAAAAAAAAATTGCACTAACCACACACAAGAGCCGCAGGGGAGAAGCGGCTACCGTGTTGGACAGCGCAGCTCGAGAACATTCCTGTCCTCGCAGAAAGTTCCATCAGACAGCGCTGCTCCTATGTGAATGTAGCTTCAGGGGCCCCTTCTGTTTCCTGGGGCTGGTTTTGGGGTCCACTGGAGCCCTAAAGTTGCTGCAACAAAGAGCCTGAGGGCTTGGGGTCAGTAACACTCCCCAGCTTCCAGACTATGTTTCAAGCCGTGCAGAGTGACTGAGCGAAGAAAGCGACTCCAGGAACAGGCCAGGCCACGGCCGAGGTCTGTCCAGCCTCAGGGAAGCCACATGTCCACGGACAGATATGCCAACAGCCTGGGCAGGGAGGTCTGGTCCTTAAGGACCAGGCCAGATGCCGAGGCACTGAAATCAAGGGGTAATTAGGAAGCGATGAGTAGTGAGACGTGGGGAGAGATGGGGTGGGTGACAAGCTGCTGCAGGAACCCGGGGTAGAGTCCGGCCTTTGGTGGACAAGTTCCGTTGCAGGGGACCAGAAACTCCCCCGGCCACGAAATCAGAGGCAAGCCTCTGGCCTCCCCATCGGCGGGGCCTTCTCTTTTCTTCCTGTTCATTATCTCCTTCAGGTTGCAACAGACATGTCCCCTCCCCTTACCTCCAGCCCCGTGCTTGTGGCTTATGCGATTGCGCATCCCGAGCCTGGAGTTTAAGTAACGAATCTGCCTCCTCCGTCAGACCCCGCGCTCCGGAAGGAGGGGCTGCGGCCACCTTGTTGTTCCTGCATCTTGTTGCTTGTTCCTTGGCTGCAACATCTAGATCACGGCAATCAGATGTCGGTTGAAGTGATAAATGACCTTTGGGTAACTTGCTTCACCGTCTCGTACCTTGGTTTCCCCGTTTGTAACACAGAGTTTGGAATGGCCCTGTAGTAATGTATCTGTTTATAGCAGTATTGCAGAAGCTTGCTAGAACCGACGGTCAGGGTTTCAGAAAATGTGCGAACTAGCTAATTAAAGAAGCTGTTATGAAAATGTACATGAGACAGACTTACAATTAACAAATCATGTTAAAAACAGAGGTAATAAATACTCAGATCTCCCCACTTCCTATTATCTCGCTGCATTTTTTTTTTAAAGATTTTATTTATTTATTTGAGAGAGAGAGAATGAGAGAGAGCACATGAGAGGGGGGAGGGTCAGAGGGAGAAGCAGACTCCCTGCCGAGCAGGGAGCCCGATGCGGGACTCGATCCCGGGACTCCAGGATCACGACCTGAGCCGAAGGCAGTCGCTTAACCGACTGAGCCACCCAGGCGCCCTATCTCGTTGCATTTTTCAATTGCTTACGCCTTTGAGGTTATTCACTACTATGTAGCTCTACAGTGGAGATGCTGTGTAAGGCTGGGCTCCTGTGTGTCTCTCTCATCGGCTCCATGTTCAGCAGCATTTTGTTGGTAGCTTCAGATGGACCGAGGTGGGGGTATTTACACCGGGGCGATTTGCAAATGCTGCGAGTCAGAGCCTCTCTGCTGACACGAATTAATAGTCATGCCTGGCGCGGAGCGAGGACGGTAGAAGGGAGACTGTTACTGTCACGATTTTGTGCGGCTTTTGCCCTCCCTCATCCAGGCTTGCAGTCTCTGCAGACGGCGAAGCTGCTGACCGGCTGTTTTCTCTCTCTCCCCAGTTTGTCCCACCATCTGCAAGTCGCACGGCTGCACCGCTGAGGGTCTCTGCTGCCACAGCCAGTGTTTGGGCAATTGCTCCGAGCCCGACGACCCCACCAAGTGCGTGGCCTGTCGCAACTTCTACCTGGATGGCAGGTGCGTGGAGACCTGCCCGCCCCCATACTACCACTTCCAAGACTGGCGCTGCGTGAACTTCAGCTTCTGCCAGGACCTGCACAACAGATGCAAGAACTCTCGGAGACAGGGCTGCCACCAATACGTCATTCACAACAGCAAGTGCATCCCCGAGTGCCCCTCTGGCTACACGATGAATTCCAGCAAGTGAGTCCAGGGGTGGGGAGGGGGTGGTGCAGCAAAGACGGGAAGCGATGCGGGGCTGATGGTGGGGGGGGCGGGGCGGGGTGGCACCTGCTGAAACTGTGTGGAAAACTAGAGTTAACTGGCAACGAGTGAGGGGGTGCTGCCGCGTGGTGATATTCCTGGGTCTCTCGGATGCCGTTGTCGCCTCCTGTTTTGGTCCTGGCCTTTAGAGCTGGACTCGACAAACTTTCCGTAAAGGACGAGAGAGTAAACATTTTCCCGTTGTACGCACCGTTTTTTAGTTTTTCTGTGCTTAGCTTGGGGAACAGAAGACAGAAAGACAGGAGTCCTTGGTTTCCACTAGCATCCTTCTCAGGGACAGGACCGTCCCCAGGGATGCGGCTGCCCAAATGTTACAGCCTAGAGCAGAGCTGAGGTTTTTATGTTTTCTCCATGCTGGAGCCAGACAATGTGCTGAGATTAGCCGGGAGCACAAGGAGGAAGAGAATCCATTCTAGAATATTCTCAGGACTTTGCTGCATTTTGAAGGACAGGGCCATCAAACCTAATGTTCCCTAATGTTCGGGTGAGGAATACGGTTTTCTCTCTTTGGTGGTGAGTCAGATTTCCTACGCACATCGCAGACTTTTTGTTCATGTTGTTAGCTTCTTTAGATGAGCTATTTCGGTGTCTCGGGGCTGTAACCAAGTTTAAAAAATCTGTTTCCTGGTTTTTGTGTTGAGGGTTTAAAAAAAAAAAACCCCACAAAACAACAAAAAATAAATCAGAAACAGACGCACGTCAAGGGGCCTTGAGCTGATCTGCTTACGTAAAAAATCTTCCTCTTCAGACTTGAGAATTAGCCAAGCGAGCGTGTTCTGGTGGGAAATTTTATTTCCCCGGGTGGAGTGGGTGGGAAGGAAAACAACCTTTATTTCAGGTCTTATGAGCCTCTCTTTGAGTGTTTGTGAAACCTGCAAGTACAACATGTTTTGTTTTAGTTGTTTTTGATAAAACCTATCAAGTGGCTTTGTTGACCAAGAATAGGCTTCTATAAATCACCTTTGCATGCCAGACAGAGCTTTTTTTTTTTTTTTTTTTTCCTGGCCAGTTTATCAGTCAGGTTGGGAAAATGACCATATTCCTTTGGATTCATTTCTGTTTTTTTTTTTTTTTTCCACGTTTGAAATAAAGCATGGATATTAACATCTTGTGGCGAGATGTTTGTTTAAAAGACACTGGCTTTAAATAAAAGGTTTTTTTTTTTTTCTTTTTCCTGACTGTAACTGAGACCTGAGATGGAGAGGAGATTTCTTTGATGTACTTGCTGATGGTGCAACAGCCTAGGACCCAAACCCTGGGAAATTAGCAGCATGTTCTGTGAAGTCTGGGACCTTTACTGAGGGAAGAAAGGCAGAGTGAGGGATGCCAATTATAACTTGTCAGAGCAATATTTTGCTTTGTTGGTTTAAAAAAAAAAATACTAGCTTTCCTTCTGAAACTTTTATTTGATGAAAGACTATAGTGCTGTCATTTTCTTTTTTTTTTTTTTTAAGATTTTATTTATTTATTTGAGAGAGAGAGAATGAGAGACAGAGAGCATGAGAAGGAGGAAGGTCAGAGGGAGAAGCAGACTCCCCGCCGAGCAGGGAGCCCGATGCGGGACTCGATCCCGGGACTCCAGGATCATGACCTGAGCCGAAGGCAGTCGCTTAACCGACTGAGCCACCCAGGCGCCCCAGTGCTGTCATTTTCTAATGTGGTTTAATATCAAATAGGACCAGATAGGTTTTCTTCCATTCTGGTGGTTTATATGGGAATGGTTTCTGATAGTTTCAGAACAGAGGTTTGGGAACCCACATGATTCATTAAAAAGCCTCACTATCTTTGGTCACTTTGAGGTTCCTGGTGGGAGTCCTGGGGTGCTCTTTCCTGGGACGAGGAGGGCTTGATATTTGGGGTGAATGTTAAGAATGTGGTGGGCATGGGGCATCCCTGTCCCTCCCCCTAGAATGATCTTTGCCTGGCTGGCTTCTTGTCAGCCAGGTCCCAGCTGAAAAGTCACTTCCTCTGAGAACCCTTCCCTATTTGACTGCCCTGGCTGAATTAGCATCCAGCCACTCTTTGGCACATCACACAGTTTTCATTTTTTTTTTTTTTTTAAGATTTTATTTATTTATTTGACAGAGAGATAGAGAGAGAGCACAAGTAGGCAGAGAGGCAGACAGAGAGGTAGAAGCAGGCTCCCCGCTGAGGAGGGAGCCTGATGTGGCGCTGGATCCCAGGACCCTGGGATTGGGATCATGACCTGAGCTCAAGGCAGCCGCTTAACCAACTGAGCCACCCAGGCGCCCCCGGTTTTCACCTTTTTCATGGCATTTACCGCCAGTTGATTTTTTAATTGTCAATTTGTTAATTTTGCCCAACCTGACCATATGTTTCACAAGTGTATCGGTGAGCTCTTTCTGGGTAACAAACCAGCCAACACCTAGTGACTCGAAACAACACTCATTCATGGTTTATAATGATTTCATGGGTTGACAGGTGGTTTGTCCAGCCTGGGCTGAGCCAGCCATGACCGCGTGCATAGGGTAGCCTCTCATATCTCGGATGGGCAGCCGAGGCCTCTCTCCATGGGGTTTCCCAGCCCAGTAGCCAGGAAGCGCCTGCCCCCACGTGCAAGTACTTCTCAAGCCTGTGTTTGCATTACATCTGTTGCTGTCCCATTGGCCAAAGCAAGTCACGTGGCCAAGCCCAGATTCACTGAATGGGGACCTACTGGGCACTTCTTGGTGGGATGGGCTGCAAACAACTTGGGGCCTTTGTAATCTCCCACGGGGAAAGTAGATTGCCTCTTTCGTTCACTCATGTGTGCCTGCAGCTTAGAACGGGCGATGGCAAAGGGCCAGATTGTAAATATTTTCAGCTCTGAGGGCCATATGGCCTCTGTTGGCAGCTACGCAACTCAGCCCTTATAGCGCAAGAACAGCGCCACAGAGGATACGCAAGCCAGCGGGTGAGGCCAGGCTGCAGCCTGATGTTATTTACAGAGACAGGTGGTCAGCTGGATCTGGCCCGCGGGCCGTCGTTGGCCAGCCCCTGGCTTAGAGTATCACCTGTCACATAATAGGTGCTCCGGAAGTATTTGCAGAATCAACAAAAGAACCCAAACATTTGGTCCCTATTCCATTTCCACCCCAGCTGTTCTGATATCAACTGGTGTCCGCGGGGCAGGTCTGACCGTAGCCACCCGGAGTGAGCATCGGACTCTGTCCTCCACCACACTGCCCTCACTCCAGATGCCAGCCACGCTTTGGGGTACCCAGGCCACCCATACTTCTCATCGGCTGGATATGCATGTACGTGTTCTCACGTATCCATTTTAGGTTCAATAATTTGCCAGAACAGGTCACAGTACTTTAAAAAAAAAAAAAAAAAGCCATACCGTTCCATCAGTCCCGAGCCTGTTAATGGTAGCGCCCTTAGTTAGGGACTCCGGCAGGGCTCACCCAAGAGGCACATGTCACTTGTGGTCAGCTCCAGATGTTTCCCCATCAGGGCCCCTATTTATGGCTGGGCCGGCCCTTGTGGTTCTTAGGATCGCTGGATGCACTTCAGCAAAGACTATCTGGGAACTTTGAGGAAAACGAGGGTGATGAGTCACAAGTCCTCACAAGAGGGCACAGGGCACCCTCGCGGGCCATACAGTGAGAACACGGGCAAAGAGAGAGAGAGAGACAGTGTGGACCTGGGGCCCTGCCTTCGTTAGGGTCCGAGGGTGGGGCCTCCAGGGTTTCGTGGGTTCACTCTTTACTGGTGAATTTAAAGCATAAGAAGAGGAATTGGGGCGGGGAAGGAGAAGTGGGGTCACTCGGGCAGTCAACTATCTGGGCCACCCAGGGCTCTCTGAAGGAGGGAGCTTCGGGGGCGGGGCAGCCGAATTCCTTATCTCTCCGAGCTGGGTCATGCAGTTGGCCATACGTTCACTGGAGGGATGTCTTTTGAAATGGATGCCTTGGCAATCAGGGCTCACCGTCAGGCACTGAAACTACACGTACTTACAACTACAGCTTTATTATTAAGGATGCGTGTGTTATCACGGGGCGTCCCAGCTCCGTCCCGTGGAGTCAGGGACGTGGCCCTCCCAGCAGATGTTTGCATTCACTGTCCAGGAAACGTCGCCGAGCCGGTGTCCAGAATTTTTCCTGGGCTCTCGTTACATAGCTGTGATCAGTTGACTCCTTGACCATGTGCTTGGACTCCATCTTCAGTGGACCCACCAATCTAATCCTGTCTTTGGTCTTCTTGGGGACCAGCCCCCATCCCGAAGCTACATAGGGGCCACCACACTGTCACCTCACTAGCATAACAAAGATGCTCCTGCCTCTCAGGGAATCCCAAGGGCCTTTGAAGCTCTGTGCCAGGACCTGGGACTGCCATCACCGAGGTCATTCTGAAGAATTGGATATGCCAAGGGTGTGTAACCAGCCCCGGTAGCAACAATGATACCACTAATGAAAAGTGGTCATCAGGGGCGCCTGGGTGGCTCAGTTGGTTAAGCAACTGCTTTCGGCTCAGGTCGTGATCCTGGAGTCCCTGGATCGAGTCCCGCATCGGGCTCCCTGCTCGGCGGGGAGTCTGCTTCTCCCTCTGACCCTCCTTCCTCTCATGCTCTCTGTCTCTCATTCTCTCTGTCTCAAATAAATAAATAAAAATCTTTAATAAAAAAAAAAGTGGTCATCAGAGCAAGGACTAACGACTCTTGTTTTCTATGTGCCAAGTGCTTTAGATAGTTTCTCCTTCTGGGAAATTCTGGTAAAACCCTCACTGGGGGGTGCCTGGGTGGCTCAGTTGGTTAAGCGACTGCCTTCGGCTCAGGTCATGATCCTGGAGTCCCGGGATCGAGTCCCGCATCGGGCTCCCTGCTCGGCAGGGAGTCTGCTTCTCCCTCTGACCCTCCTCCCTCTCATGCTCTCTGTATCTCATTCTCTCTGTCTCAAATTAAAAAAACAAAAAAACAAAAAAAAAAACCCTCACTGGACTGACTTGGGTGCGTGCCTACCTCTGAACCCCTGGGGAGATGGATGATGGTGCCCAGCCTGGCCTGGATCATGTGTCTTGCCTGGACCTAGGAGTGCTGTGCTAGCCAAGAACCCACCTCAGACCCTGTGGAGGGGAGGGATGGTTCCCAAAGGACTGCTGGGAGCTGTGTAGTCCAGTACCATAGGCTGCGGTCAGCAAAGCCAAAGGCTGCCGCCGTCACCCACTGTCCCATGCGAGGTTGTGTTACAGGTGTAGGCACGTCAGACCCTACGCAACAGCAAGCATCAGGTTTCCTCGGGGTGGCAGCACTGTGGTATGGGGCAGCGGAAATCCTCCGAAAGGCCCATCAGCTCGGAAAAATTCCCATCACCGTGGTAACGCCCAAGTCCCAAACCTTCAGTATGATGGCGTGAGTCCTGCCTCTTCCGCGTAGAATGGGATCCTCCTTGGGGCAGTGTGAATCCCATTGCTTTGGGGTATGGCTGGAGCCCTGTCGTTTTAGGGGAAAAGCGTGAGTCCCCTGCCTTTGGGGTAAAGCCGTAGGACGTGCCGCCATGGAGGATGGCATGCACCTGCCCCTTACATGGTGGTTCTTACTGGGGGTGATTTGCCCCCGGTCCCCGCAGGGGACGGTGTTTGGAGACATGTTTGGCTGTCATGCTGAGGGACAGGTGCTACTGGCATTGAGTGAGTGAGGGCCGGGGAGGCTGCTCAGCACCATCCAGGAGCAAGACATGCTCACAACGGAGAATTCTCTGACTCCAAATGTCAGCAATGCTGTGGTGGAAATGCCCAGCCTTAGGGTAACAGCGTAAGTCCCGTCCTTGGGACCCTGAGCAGTCCTGGTGCGTGGGGTCCTGGGTGCCCTGACCCCTTCTCTCCGCTCTTTCTTCAGCCTGATGTGCACTCCATGCCTGGGCCCCTGTCCCAAGGTCTGCCACATCCTGGAGGGCGAGAAAACCATTGACTCGGTGACGTCTGCCCAGGAGCTCCGAGGCTGCACTGTTGTCAACGGAAGCCTCATCATCAACATCCGAGGGGGCAGTGAGTGCTCTGGGGGTGGGGGCTGCCCCCAGCTGGGACCCACCTTCCAGCTACACACCAGGGGAGGAGTCACTTGAAGAGTTGGCTTCCAGACCTAAAATTCACAGCTGAGTCCTGGCCCCACCCACCCGCAGATTCTAATTTTCCAAGTTGGAAATTGGTGTTCTTATGTGGGAATTTGCATTTTTAACAAGTAGGCCATGTGCCCTGTGGCAGGTCTGGGGGCCGTGTTTCCAGAAGTACCACCGCAGGCAAAAAGGCATCCCTTTATTTATTCAGCAAACATTTTATCGAATACTCACAGTAAAGAAAGCAAAGCCCACGCATGATGGATCTTACAAATAAACACATCAACATATAACATAAACTTGGGGTGGACCCCACTATGAAGGGAAGTAAAGCAGGGAAACGGCGGGGGGGGGGGGAGCAGAGATCGGTGACTTCTTCTTATAAAGGGTCACAGAATAAATATATTCAGCTTTGCAGGCCAGACGATCTCTGCCATAAGTACTCAACTCTGCTGCTGTAAAAACAGCCATAGAGAACCTGTAAACAAATGGATGTGGCTCTTTTCCAATTAAACATTATTTACGACACAGGCTGGATTTGGCCACTGGGCTGTCTGTCATTCGCCAGCCTCCGAAATAGAGAATAAAGAGGTCTGCTATTTTTGAAGGGGTTTCTGCTCTGAGGAACGATGCTTTGAGCTGGAGATGAAGCAAACCAAGCAGATCTGAGAGAAAAATATTCAGGGCAAAGGAGGAAGCCAGTGCAAAGGTCCTGAGGCAGAAGGATGCCTGGCTTGTTTAAGGGATGGTGGGGAGGCCCATGTGTCTGGAGGAGGGCAAACAAGGTAAAGGATGAGGAAAAAAGCACGCTGGTCACTTATATGGGGACTTGCAGCCTCCAGGTTGACTCCTCACTCTGAGAGATTATGGGAAGGTTAAAATATTTCTGTAGAAGCTCACTGGATATTCTGTCCTTTCCTTAGACAACCTGGCAGCTGAGCTGGAGGCCAACCTAGGACTCATTGAAGAAATTTCCGGGTATCTGAAAATCCGGAGATCCTACGCTCTTGTGTCACTTTCTTTTTTCCGGAAGTTACGGCTGATTCGAGGAGAGACCTTGGAAATCGGGTACGTGGCCTGGTTCTGGGTGTGGCCTGAAGGCTCACTAGGAGGTCCGCGAGTTAAAACAACTCACGGGTTTTTGCCAAGACACAGAAACACCTGTGTCCATGGATGGATGGAGGGATAAAGATGTGGCTCATACATGCAATGGAATATCACTCGGCCATAAAGAGGAAGGAAATCCTACCATTTGCAACAATACATATGGACCTGAGGGTGTTATGCCGAGTGAAATAGGTCAGAGAAAGACAAATGCTGTAGGATCTCACTTATATGAGAATTTAAAAACAAAACAACAAAAACACGCTTTGAGATACAGAGAATAGATTGGTGGTTGCCAGAGGTGGGAGTAGAGGGTGGGAGAAACAGGTGCGAGGGGTCAAAAGGTATGGACTTCCAGTCATAAAATAAGTAAGTCCTGGAGATGTGATATACCCACGTAGTTAACAATACTGAATTACACACATGAAATTTGCTAAGAGTGTAAATCTTATTTTTTCTTAAGATTTTATTTATTCTTGGTGCCCCAAGAGCATAAATCTTAAAAGTTCTTGTCGCAAGAAACAATTTTTTTTTTTAAATCATGTGAGGTGATGGATGTGAACTGAACTTATGGTGGTGATCATTTCATGATATCTACAAATAGCAAATCATAATGTTGGAAGCCTGAAACGAATACTGTTATAAATCAGTTATATCTCAATAAAACTGGAGGCGGTGGTGGGGGAGTGGGAGGAGAAAAACAGATTTTTTTTTATTGAGGTGCAGTTGACATGTAATACTATATTAGTTTCAGGTGTGCAACATAATGATTCTATATTTGTATATATGCAAAATGATCACCACGGTAGGTCTAGTTAACAACCATCACCATATACAGTTACAAAACTTTTTTCTTGTGTTGAGAACTTTCTTTTTTAAGATTGTATTTATTTATTTGAGAAAGAGATAACAAGAGAGAGCATGAGTGGGGGTGGGGAGAGGGAGAAGCAGAGTCCCTGCTGAGCAGGGAGCCCGATGCGGGGCTCGATCGCAGGACCCTGAGATCATGATCTGAGCTGAAGGCAGATGCTCAACTGACTGAGCCACCCAGGTGCCCAGAACTTAGGGGTTTTTAAAACCCCCCAAAGAATCTGTTAAGGGACAGTGCCTGGAGAGAAAGGAATGTGCTGGGACGTGTCGAGAGGCCTAGCCAAGGAAACTGATACAGTCACTGTTGGGAAATCTCAAGGGGTACAGCCCAAACTTTGTGCCCTCCAAGTGTGCTTTGGGCTTTGTTATGAGTTGGAGTGCTGCCGTGACTGGGCCCCTGGGAGTGCTGTGCCCTGTACCTTCTCAGCTCTTGGTCCCCTTTGACATTGACTGCACCTACTCCTTGCTGAAATTCTCATCTCTGGCCCACAGGATTCTGCTTCTTGGGGATACTCTCCCTGCCTCCTCATCTCCCTCCCAGGTCCCTTTACTCCACCTGCCTTTGAGAGTTGGTGTGCTGGGTTCCCAGCCTTGGCTGTCTCTCTAACGATCTACGTGTGCATAGAGCTCCAGCCCTGGCTTACCCTCAAGCCTGTCTTTAGCGGGGTGACCCCCAGAAGCCTTAAATGCTACATGTACAAAATGGAACTCCTTTCTTTGCCCCAGCTGTCCATCCTCGTTTCTCAGATCTCCTCCCCTCGAGGTCTGCTGACTCTGGGTCAGTAAAACAACAGAAAGCCGGACTAGCTGTGTTTCCTGTAGATGGAGATGGACTCACGAGCGACAAGTCTGAGGAGGGCTGTCCAACAGTGCTGTCAAGGACCCAGGTTCTTTCCATTTTTGTGCTCCTCAGGGTCACAACTCCAGCCATGGCCCCGCCATCTTGGCGTTGGAGGTGACAAGCCAGCGAATGACTAGGTTTGTGTATGTTTCCGTAGGAACTACTCTTTCTACGCCTTGGACAACCAGAACCTAAGGCAGCTCTGGGACTGGAGCAAACACAACCTCACCATCACTCAGGGGAAACTCTTCTTCCACTACAATCCCAAACTCTGCTTGTCAGAAATTCACAAGATGGAGGAAGTTTCAGGAACCAAGGGGCGCCAGGAGAGGAACGACATTGCCCTGAAGACCAACGGGGACCAGGCGTCTTGTAAGTGGGGATGTCCTGGTCCTTCCAGCCCATGGACCAGATAAGGTGGCCGCCCTCCTCCTCGAGAACTACACTGGCCCTTGGGGGTAGGATGGAGGTGTCATTGCCCCCCCCCCCCCGCCATGAGCTAAAACAACTCTATGTCTCGTAGAGTTCTATTTCTGAAATACCGAGGACAGGTGTATCTTACCTTTGTGATTACAGAGATACAGTGCCTGATACTGGAAGATGCCACATCCACGTTGAATGAATGAATGAATGAATGAATGAATGAATGATTTGATTCTTCCTTATAGATGCTCTTGGCTCCAATGCTCTAGCAGGTCCTGGAGCTGCTATAGAGCTGGAGGCTGCTGGCTGACTACACTCCTCTGACAGGTTCTCTCCGGAAGGGACATCTGAGCCTTGAGGCACCAAGGCTTCCATGATACCTTCAGGGGGAGTTGGGTCCTTGTGGGCCGGGCGAGCGCGCCCGGGAATTCAGGGGAGGGAGAGAGCAAGGCTGGGGTGGAGCTTAAGGGAGGGCTTGCCGTCCACTCTTTCTAAGGCATTGTCTCTCCACCACCCGCTCGCTCTCGACGCTCTCTAAACTCCCTCCGCATGTGTTCACTTAGCACTGGAGTTACGTCTTGCGACACGTAAGGCTCGAAAGCCCACATGTATGACAACATTGTACCAGGACAAGCGTTACTCTTGAAAAATCACTCTTCCCAATAATTACTGGCCCGGTGTCCTTCTTGAGTTGGTGTTACTTACTGTTGAGCCTCTGGCCAAGTCACTGGCTGATGGAAGGGGCCAACTTGCGTGACCAGCTTTTGCCCCTGAGCCCCGGCAGAAGGCGTGTGGGAATGAGACCCATCCAGGGAATAGCAGATTGACATCTCCCTTCTCACTAGTGCTCTTCGGGATGTAGGATCACCTGTTTCGGGCTGCGCTGGAGCAAGGTTTTAATACTGATATTGTTTTTAAACTTTCCTTAGGTGAAAATGAACTCCTTAAATTTTCTTACATTCGGACATCGTATGACAAGATCTTGCTGAAATGGGAGCCGTACTGGCCCCCTGACTTCCGAGACCTCCTGGGGTTCATGCTTTTCTACAAAGAGGCGTAAGTAGAAGATAAAGAGGTATGAGGGTTGGGTGTGTTCGGAGGTTCCCCTTGGAGACTCCTCTGTCTCTCTCTTCCTTGGGAATAGCTATCATAAGCTCTTTTATACCATCTCACAAGCTGATGGCATGTGAGGTTAGTAACACCCCCGTTTGTCAAAACCAGAAATTGAAATAGACAGGTTTCTTTTGGCGAGTTTCCTACAGCAATATTCCATTTTGCCTCATGTCCGTATATCTCAGCAAGATATCCTTAACACAATCTGCTCCGTCTGCTTAGTGGGTTTTTAAAGATTGATTTTCGTATCGATTTTGTATTTTCTCCGACATTTAAAGAATTGTGGCAAAACATACACGACATAAAATTGGCCACTTGAACTGTGTTTCTGCGCACAGCTCAGTGGCATTAAGCACATAACTATCACAGAATCCATCTCTAATAAAACTTTCTCATCTTCCCAAACTAAAACTGTCCCCATTAAACAACACCTGCTCGTTTTGAGTACAGTTGACCCTTGAACAATGCCAAAGTTAGGGGCGCTGACCACCTCCCCTGGTCAAAAATCCACATATAATTTTTTTTTTTAAAGATTTTATTTATTTATTTGACAGAGAGATAGCGAGAGCAGGAACACAAGCAGGGGGAGCGGGAGAGGGAGAAGAGGGCTTCCTGCCGAGCAGGGAGCCCGATGTGGGACTCGATCCCAGGACCCTGGGATCATGACCTGAGCCGAAGGCAGACGCTTAGCGACTCAGCCACCCAGGTGCCCAATCCACATATAATTTTTGACTCCCCGAAAACTTAGCTACTAATAGCCTGCTATTGACCGGAATCCTTACCGATGACATAAGCTGTTGATTAACATGGATTTTGTATGTTATATGTATTATAGACTGTATTCTTACAAGAAAGTCAGCTAGAAAAAAGAAAATGTTATTAAGAAAGTCGTAAGGGGGCGGCATCTGGGTGGCTCAGTCGGTTAAGCGTCTGTCTTCGGCTCAGGTCATGATCTCAGGGTCTTGGGATTGAGTCCCACGTTGGGCTCCTTGCTCCGTGGCGAGTCTGCTTCTCCCTCTCCCTCTGCCCCTCCCCCGCTCATGCTCTCTCTCGCTCTTTCTCTCTTTCTCAAATAAATAAATAAAATCTTTTTTTTTTAATAAATAAAATCTTAAAAAAAAGATAAAAAAAGAGTCATAAGGGAGGGAAAATGCATTTACAGTCCTGTACTGTAAAAAATCCACACGTGAGTGGATCCACGCAGTTGGGGCCATGTTGTTCAAGAGTCTATACGACTGCGCTGAAAAAAAGTTTTTTAAAGATTTTATTTTTAAGTAATCCCTATACCCAACATGGGGCTTGACCTTACAACCCAGAGATCAGGAGTTTTAAAGGGAGATGATGGAAGTTGTGATAGTATTCATATTAATAATTGCTCCATCTTTGAAGATTTATTATGCTCCGACTGTGTGCCGAGAAGTAGCACATAAACTCTCATGCAGTCTTTTTTTTTTTTTTAAGATTTTATTTATTTATTTATTGAGAGAGTAGGCACGTGCACAGGGAATGGGGGAGGGGCAGAGGGAGAGGGAGAGAGAATCTTTTTTTTTTTTTTAAGATTTTATTTATTCATTTTAGACACAGAGATACAGAGAGAGAGAGAGAGAGAGAGCATGAACAGGGAGAGAGGCAGAGGGAGAGGGAGAAGCACACTCCTGGCTGAGCCAGGAGCCCGATGCGGGGCTCGATCCCAGGACCCTGGGATCATGACCTGAGCCGAAGGCAGCTGCTTAACCATCTGAGCCACCCAGGTGCCCCTCTCCTGTATTCTTACCAGTAAGTAGTGAGGTAGTTGGTAACATCATCATCACTATTGATATAGTCGGAAAATGGAGCTATAAGGGAAGGGGTCCCTTCTCTTTGGGATCTGTGTCATTTTTCCTTGTGGCGTAAGCTTGTTGGTAGACAGGAGACAACCCTGTAGGATGTCACCTTCCCTGCCGCAGCCCTCCGTCCTCAGAGCGAGAGTCATGGCATGATAACCACCTTCTGCTTTGTCTTGAAAGCCCTTATCAGAATGTGACCGAGTTCGACGGGCAGGACGCGTGTGGCTCTAACAGCTGGACGGTGGTGGACATTGACCCGCCTCTGCGGTCCAATGACCCCAAGTCGCAGAACCACCCGGGGTGGCTGATGCGGGGTCTCAAGCCCTGGACCCAGTATGCCATCTTCGTCAAGACCTTGGTCACCTTTTCCGATGAACGCCGCACGTATGGGGCCAAGAGTGACATCATCTATGTGCAGACAGATGCCACTAGTAAGTGTTTCTTACGTGGAATGGACATCTTGCCTTGAACAGTTGACACGGTGATGTTGTAGGACGTGCTCTTTGATGTGGCTGTTGGCTTCTGAAAGAGCCGGGTGCCCAAGGTTGCAATTTCAAAAGACAAAGCAGTAGCAACAAGCTGCTACTCTGTTCCCTCCCATTCTGGAAAATTTTCAAATATTCACAAAAGTAGAAAAATGAGCCCCATGGACCATCTCCCAGCTTCATCAATGTTTTGCTTTTTTTATTTCATTTCTGTGCCCCCTTCCCCCTTCATTTTTTTTTTAGTCGGTGGGGGGCGGTGGTGCTGGACTATTTCCTAGCAATTTAGTGGTATTTGTATTTTCATAAAGCCTAAGTCCTTCTCCTGTTGTGGAGGTTCTCAGCCCTGGGGTGATTCTGCCCCCCTGCGGACCTTTGGTGATGTCTGGAGACCGTTTTGGTTGTCGTGACGGTGGACGTGGGGCTTACCGGCGTTACACGCTGCTGAGCATCTGGCGATGCACAGGGCAGACCCCCACGACAAAGAACTATCTGGCCCTAAATGTCCGTAGTACTGAGGGTGAGAAACCCTGTCCCATGGGATACAGTCCAGACGTTATGAGCCAGCCCCAGCTTTTTTGGCTGGTGCCCCCTTCTTCTTGTATCCTCCAGCAATACCAGAGGACTCCACAGTTTCTGGAAGCTTCTAGCTTCTGGATCTTTGTACGCATGATGTCCTCTGCCTTGAGAGCCTCAGCCCCCCCCATTGACCCCCTCAGCCACCTGCATTCTTGAGGGGCAGGTTTTGTGGAGCCCAAAGGTGGTGCATTTTGGGGGGTGTTAGATGAGGTATCGTCTCAGTGATACGGATGACTGGCATCCCAGTGCTGAAAGTTACCGTGTGACTGGGTTCAATTTGGGCCGAATGTTACCTGGAAAATGTGAGTTTATTTATCTCTTCCCACTATCCTTCCTTTCCCCAGCATCTTTCCAGTGCCTGGAACCCAGACAGCTTGCCACACAGTTGGAGCCTTCTCTGTATAAATGTGTGCTGCATAATTGAATGAACGAATGGCTGTGTAATCTGTGGTATGAATGGACTGTAATTTGGTACCCCGTGCACTTGCCTGGTGAGCTTTCCATGTGTCTCCAGTTTTCTCTGCTGTTAAATAACACTGCAGCGAACATCCCCATGATCTCTCTAACCGGTGTGTTCTTTCTTTTTTTTTTTTTTAAAGATTTTATTTATTTATTTGACAGAGAGAGACACAGCGAGAGAGGGAACCCAAGCAGGGGGAGTGGGAGAAGGAGAAGCAGGCTTCCCGCGGAGCAGGGAGCCCTATGTGGGGCTTGATCCCGGGACTCCGGGATCATGACCTGAGCTGAAGGCAGACGCTTAACGACTGAGCCACCCAGGCGCCCCCCGGTGTGTTCCTTCTTACGCCCGCCCGACAGCCAGTCCCTGCCCCCTGCTCACGGTGCACCTGTTTTCCCTTTCTCCTTTGCAGACCCTTCCGTCCCCCTGGATCCAATCTCCGTTTCTAACTCCTCGTCCCAGATTATTCTGAAGTGGAAGCCTCCCTCTGATCCCAATGGCAACATCACACACTACCTGGTTTTCTGGGAGAGGCAGGTAGAAGACAGTGAGCTGTATGAGCTGGATTACTGCCTCAAAGGTGAGTGCAGGTGGGTGTGTGGGAGCAGATGATCTGCTTTGTCCTGCTTCCAGGCAAGCGTCTCCCCCCCACCCCATGCTGGCTTCCCAGTGTAAGTGTGGGGGCATGTGCCCACACACACCATCTTGTACCAAACCACACAGACCCATTTCTAAACATCACCGCCTCGTGACACTCTGAAGACTCGTGTCAAAACCAGATAGTTCCATGTCTTGGCACCATTTCTATCTGAAATTTTCTCCCCCTCCCCCTTCCCCGCTGTGGGGATGCAGCTCTGTTAACCCGCTGAATTTGGGGGCTAAGCTAGGAGTCGAGAGGTTAATGACAAAGTCAGGAAAGAGTTTTAGCCCCTACATTTAGACCCTTAACGTTTTAAGGGTTGGAGGTAGCCAGGAGCGGTAATGCGTTCCCTTCTGTGCTTTCCATGAAAAATTTATACTAGAGATGATTCTCCTCCCCGCCGCCCCGTCTTTAATCTTGTTTACTTAACAGGCTTCATCCATTTGCAGGAAAACAGAAAATTCTCTGAGCCTCAATCTAGTTTGTATAAATTAGTTTACAATTTTAAAGCTGGATTTTAAAAAAAACCCATCAAACTGGAGAAAGAGATGTCATTTTTTTTCCTTTAGTTTTTTTTTTTGGTGTTGTTCGTCTGTGCTTTATGTTTGTCCGTATTTATTTTTCTTTAGATTGTTTTGAGTTAGCGATTTCCTCAGCCCTTGACCTTGGAAGCAAAGGCTCAGGGACTGCTGGTGAGGCGTGGCAGAGGCCTCGAGCCTGCGGGCGACTCTTGGCCGGACGTCTGACCTGCTGTAGGGCTTTGGGCAAGTCACCGGGCTTGTCACCGGCCGCCTCCTTTTCGGGAGAAGGGGCAGGAGGCCAGATGATCTCCGGGAGCTGTCCCAGCTCTAAGATCATGTGCTATATGTATGCCTGTGACCTCATTCCCCGCCTGAGCTGAGGTTTGCAAACGTGATTTATCTCTTCAGATTCTTTATATAACTCAAGAGCAAGCACAGGCCTCAGCTTAGCTGTGAGCTGTTGGCCCTGCATTCGAGTAACCGAAACCACCAGCTTGAACCACCACCAGCAACAGCCCTTGGTGCTTCCCTTTTTTTTTTTTTTAAAGAGTAACAACTTCAATTCTGGAAGTCTAAATCTATCATTACAATATGGCTATTTACACATGGCTTACTTTGTAATGATCGCAAAGTTTGTGGAATTGATAAATAAACTTACTAAGGACAGATATGGTATGATTCCACCCATAGGAGGTCCCCAGAGGAGTCCCGTCCACAGAGGCAGAAGGTAGATGGTGGGAGCCAGGGGTTGGGGAGCGGGAGGGGAGTCAGTGTTTCATGGGGACAGAGTCTCAGTTCGGGGAGATGAGAAAGTTCTGGAGATGGATAGTGGGGATGGTTGCACCTAATGCCAGTGAGCTGTGCACTTAGAAATTATTAAGATGGTATATTTTATGTTACGTGTATTTTACCACAATTTGAAAAACATACACAAAATAAATAAGCTTACTCACTATGACTGGGAGTGGTTTCCCGTTAGTATCACCAGTAGGGTTTTTTTTCCCCCCAAGCTTTATTGAAATGTGGTTGAATTATAAGATATTGAAAGGTAAAACTGTAAGATACTGAAAGTGCCCATCGGGATGATTTTGATACACCTATATGCTGTAAAGCGATTTCTCCCAGGTAGTGAGTGAGTTCATACATCTATCACTTGTATTGTGTGTGTGGGAACATTTAAGTTCGACTCCCTTAGCATATTTCAGTTCTAGAATACGGCGTTACCAATGCATTTTTAAAAATTGTGGTGAAATATATATAACATAAAATTGACTATCTTAATCATTTTTAAGCGCACAGCTCAGCGGCACGAAGCATGCTCATGCTGTCGTGCAGCCATCCCCACCCTCCGTCTCCAGAACTTTCCATCTCCCCAAACTGAGACTGTCCCCATGAAGATGGACTCCCCACCCTCCACCCGACCCCCGGCTCCCACCATCTCCTCTCTGTCTCTGTGGATGGGACTGTCTGAGGTGCCCCATTACCTATACTTTCACTGTGTAGTCACAGAAAAACCATGGGACGCTATGTGCCCTGCAATGGGGGCCAGAGAGGGTAACAGGAGTGAAGAACTGTGTGTGGCCTGATCAAAAGGTCCTTTCCTCTCCAAAAAATTCTTAGGATCCTCCCACACGAAGGAAACCCGACCTTTTTCTTCCACCCGTTATGCCATGACCAGTCCCTGTAATGGTTAACCCAGCCAGGTTAGTCTGTGTCTATTAATAAATGTTAGAAGTGTTTTTAAGAGACCCTTGTAGCCATTCACAGCTGTATAAATACTTGGGCTTCTGAGTGGATACTCACCATTCCCGGGAAGGTACTTAGAGCCCATTGTCTCCAGGACCCATTCAAGGGGAGAGGGAAAAAAAATGCTCAGTAGCCCCTAGGAGGCTCCCAGCGCAAGGGCTGGTGGCGGGAAAGGTGAATCCCAGGGGCCTTCGTGAATTTTGCCCGATGAGAGTAGCGTTCATCCTCACAGTCGCACCCGAAGCATGTCTGTGGCCTGCACGATGGATGACAGGTGTCCCTGGGATTGGACTCAGGGGTCGCGACACGGCCAGCTTCGGCACTTAAAAAACAACTTTGTGTTTTTGAAAAATGTCTTCCCCCATCTCCCCTCGTGTCGTTAGTCCAGAGCTTCTCCACCTCAGCACTGTTGACATTTGGGGCCAGATCATTCTCTGCGGTGGGGCTGTCCTGTGCCTTGCCGGACAGTGAGCAGCACCCCCGGCCTCACCCCGCAGGTGCCAGAATCTCCTCTACCCCCCAGGATTCCTCACAGCCAGAATATCTCTTGCCCAGTGTCCGGGGGGTGGGGGACGGTGCAGAATCACCCCTCCCCCACCCCCGACCTCGGGGAAGAACAACTGCTCTACTGATTTCTGGATTCCTGAGTGAACTGTAGATTCTTTAATTTGTAACCATTGGGTCTGAGGGTCGGACCCTTTATATGGCCTCCCGTTACTTTATATGGCTGGCTGGCTGATTCATTCATTCATACAACTGTCACCTGCCCCCTCAGCCTTTCTCTAATCCCACCTCCCACCGTCCCGTCCCTCATTCTGTCCTGCTCATTACTTTGGGTTCTTGGTGTCTTTTGGCATGCCAGGGAAATTCCTGCCTCAGGGACTTTGCACTTGCTTTTTGCTCCGTCTGAACTGCTTTACACCAAGATGTGTGCGTAGCTCATTCCTTTCCTTCATTCGGGACTGCTCAGCAGTCACTTTCTCTGAGACCACCTCGTAAAAAGCATCAGCCCCAGACATCCTCTGTATGTTCATCCTGCGAGCTGACCCATGGTATATGTGTTTATGTTTCTTATGTAGCCCCCCCAGTTCCCAGCCACTAGATTGTAGGTTCCATGAGGCCAAGACATACCTGGTTACCTTAGTCTCCAGTCCAATGGGGTTATGGTGTCTTCTGGTGTCTGGAACACCCTGACATGCACAGGTGTCCCATGTGCCCAGCCCCTCCGAGAAGACCCCCTTGGCGGCGTGCATGTTGAGGGCTCGGGGAGGATCCGAGGCCACCTGCTCTGCCTGTGTCTAGGGCTGAAGCTGCCGTCCCGGACCTGGTCTCCGCCGTTCGAGGCCGAGGGCTCCCAGAAGCACAACCAGAGTGAATACGAGGAGTCTGCCGGCGAATGTTGCTCCTGCCCCAAGACGGACTCTCAGATCCTCAAGGAGCTGGAGGAGTCCTCTTTTAGGAAGACCTTTGAGGATTACCTGCACAATGTGGTGTTCGTCCCCAGGTCAGGACTGTTCCTTGGCTCTGTGTGGAGGGGGCGGTCATTAGGGGAACAAGATGAAGAGGGGAGCCAGGGGGTGGGCGGGTAAAGGAGGAGATTCAATAGGAACCTTAACCAGGAAGAGCAAATAAGCACTCCAAACGGGGACAAGTTAAAAAAAAAAATAACAAAAAACAAAAAAAACCCCGCAGACCCTCAACATTTGCTTTCCCACGTGGCCCAAACTCTTTATCCCAGCCTGGGGCCTCCGTCTGCGTTCTTAAACGAGCTCCATTAGATTTTGCGGCGCACCCTGAGGAATGCCTACCTGGCCCCATGCTTGATTTATCTTGAAGTCTCAAGCTCAGAGCATTCTCTGTGATCATCCCGCCAACCTTCTTGTCCTTCTGGAAATTTCTACTGCATCTTCAAAACCCGGAGGCTTCTCCTGTTTAAATCTGTTGAGTTTCCTTTGGGAGGGAAGGGATGTGCTGATGTACTCGGGCTCTGAGAGGGTTTGCAGGGAAGACGACCCCAGGCCACTCCTCTGTCATTGCCTCTCCCAGAGGCAGAGACGCTCAGGTAAACGGCATGTGTCTCTCGCTGCCTTAGTTTACTTATCTGCCATGTGCAGATAATAATAGTTCTTGTTTCTTAGGATTGTGAGAGCATGTGAGTCACCCAGGCTTCACAGCCTTGACCCTGTAGACGTTTGGAACCAGCTCGTCCTCTGCTGTGGGGCCGTCCTGTGTAGGATGATGAGCCACATCCCTGCCTCCACCCACCCGACACCCCAGCGCTGTCTGCATCCTATTAGTTCATGAGTCTTTAGAGTAACCCACTGACGTAGCTGTCACCTCCCTTTCATGGGTCCAGAGCCGGTGTTTCTGAGCTGGCGAGGGATCCGACCCCGGATCCGGCTGCTGGTGAGGGGTGTGGGTTGTGAGACGCCTCCTATCCCGCCCCCCTTACCAGCAGATGGGCCCCCCAGCAATGTCTGATGCAATGCGCTGTCTCCAAAGTGGATCGAAACCCCAAAGGGTGACATTGGGATAAAATAAGATTTTAAAATGGGTCCCTTCAAATGCCTATCATCGCTTCTCATAAGAATAGACGTTTTCCCAGAACCATCGATGTGTGACATTTAAAAAAAAAAAAATTTCTTTCTTGCGTTTTTTTTCCCCCCCGACCCTGAGTCCGAAAGAGCGCTAAATGTCAGAGCCCAGGCATGGAGGGTGGGAGGCAGTTACTGTTTTACCCGTTAAAAACAAAATGCTGCTGGACTTAAGGAAACGGCTGAGTCAGTTGTGATGTTTAAATGTAGTCAAGTTTGGCATCTGAGGGGGATACCCCAGCTGGCCAGATCTCGGGGGAGGGGAGGGTATTTTCTCTGATTCTCCCCCCGCCCCCGCTGTGTTCTCTGCATCTTATGGAGATGATGTGATTTGGGGGGTGGGAGACGTGGTCCACAGTCAAGGGCAGGGCACCCTTGGGCCGCTCGGAGGGAATGTGGCTTCCAGGGTGTCAGAAGCCAGAGGTCTGTCTGAACGAGTTCTGTCTGTCCTCAAAGTGGTTGGTTTTGTTTTCACAGAAAATCCTCTTCAAGCCCTGGTGCTGAGGACACTAGGTACGACTCACCTGCAGGAGGTCTGCGTGGCCGCTGGGGGCTGCTCAGCGCAGGGCCGGCGGACCAGGCAGGGCAGGAAGCATGCTGTGTGCCTTTGAGACTCCAGAGGCTTCCGTGGCCTTAATGCATGTGATGGGCTGCTCTGCAGATACCGGAGGCTTCACGAATTCATACGGGAACTGCCTTCACCCTCAAATGGGATCTGGGCACAAATCTGCACTAACACACTCTTACTAAAATGTAGAATCAAGGGGCGCCTGGCTGGCTCAGTCGGTGGAGCATGTGACTCTTGATCTCTGGGTCAGGAGTTCGAGCCCCACGTCGGGGGCAGAGTTTACTTAAGAAAAAAAATAGAACAGAAGGGGGTACTTTCTGGGCACCTCTTAGATGCCACGCATTTACCCCACTGCGTTCACCCGCTGAACATTTATTTAAACATTTGTTTATCGGCACCTACGGTGTGGGCCGGACTACGCCTGGACCCCACAGTCTGAGGCACGTGCAGCAGGTCTTGGGGGGAGCCTGATCTGCGAACAGAACGTTTTTATTTGGGGTGGCAAGTGCGGGGCTGCAGGCGTGTGAGCAAAGGCATGCCGTGTCGCTGAACTCCACTGAGGACAGGCGGGCTTTCCTTTGATTTGTGTCTTGAAACTCCAAGGGGGCTTGTCCTGGAGGAGAGGACAGGCAGAGAGAGGCTGGGGAAAGGAAGGCCTTGGGATGAATCACGGGCCCCTGGGAGGAGCCAGAGGGGAGACCGCAAAGGCAGGTCAGGGCCACGTGGAGGGATGCTACTCTCTCAGCAGAGGATTTGCTTCTTGGTTTTTCAGGCCTATTTGTGTGGCCCTGATCTGACCTCTAGTGGCCATTTGGAATATAACCTGCAGAAAAGAAAGGCCTAGACATTTGCGGCTTGGGTCCATCCACATCGGGGTTTCTCAAATCCCAGACGTTAGACATTTAAGGCCACATCATTCTCAGTTGTGGGGCCCGCCCTGTGCATGGTAGGATCTTGAGCGGCATCTCTGGTCTCACAATGCCAGTAGCTTACGTGTTCCCCCAAGTAGTGACAACCAAAAATGTCCCCAGACACGTCAGATGTTCCCCCATGGTGGGGGGAGGGGCAGACTCGCCCCTGGTTGAGGACCACTGGTTTGGTATGAGATTGTGGGGTGTGTAGGCAGCGGAGAATGTGGGAACCCCAAACGACAGATAGCGGGGGAGGGGGGTGACCGCATATACATTCGGCTTGTTTGATGAGACCTTTTCATGTTCCAGTTTTCATGTTTGGACACCCACTTCTCAGTAGTTTTTCCTGAGGCACCAGTGTCATGGTCATTTGGGAAAAGGCCCATTTATGCCTGGATGGAAATGTTCTGAATCTTGCTAACATGGGTCTGTCTTTGGTTTCCGTCCAAGAACGTCACTGGTCTTGCAGATGAAAAGACCAAACAAAAAATCTTAATGCATGTCCCCTGCCCATGTAGGGTTTTTCTTCTGACTACAGTGCAGTTGAAACTAAAAATTGACTTCAAACATTTGAACAGAAAAGTGCTCCCTGGTGATTTAAAGTTGATTGCTTTGATACCTTTTGGGAGAAGCAGATGTGGAGACTTTCATTAAAGTCCATTTGGAAAATAGTGGGAATGAGAATGTCATGTACCTTAAATTTGTAGAATATCGCCAAAGCTGGGCTTTGATGCAAAATTAAATGATTTTGCTAGTTAAGAAAACAACCTAAAAAGGTAAAAATAGAAATGTATTGTGAGGGAGGGGAAATCGTTGAACTTGCAAATATAAGGATGAAAACCACAAATAACTAGAAGTAAAGCAGGTGATCTGAAACCAGGGTCGAAGAAAGATTTTAATGTTGAATTCGCTGGACAGGCTTGTGTTGTTCAATTTGAAGCTTTAGGTGAGGAGGAAGGTTTTAATTTGATCTGATTCAAGATGAAGCAGAAAAAATTAAATATTCTAATAACTTTGGTAAATGAGTAAAAATTACGTCCCCAAAAGGCCCTGGGCCCAGAGAATCTTATAGATGAGTTATTTCAAACTCTGTGATATAGAAACTTTTCTGAGCATAGAAATCTATGGAAATCTTTCCAGGTCATTTTATGAAACTAACATAACGTCCCTTAGCAGAACTTGATGTAGATGCTATATTGACAGAAACCCCAGGACCGGCTAAAATGAGACTTTAGATCCAAACGTCCTAAATGAAACAGTGTGCTGACATTATTGTTTCACTCAGAAGTACAAGGATGGTTTACGATCAGGAGATAACGATAATTCATCAGGGGCCCAGGAAAATCATATGATAATCTCATGAGACAGTATTAATTAAAATTCCTAATTTAGGGAAATGAGCAAAAAAGAGGCCTTTTAGAAAAGCGGGAGTAGAATACTTCTGCTACAAGGTAAATAAATATTACCTAGATGAAACCGACAGCCAAGCTAACATTGTATTTATTATTTATTTATTTATAAAACATTATACTTATTTATCTGAGGCAGAGAGAATGAGAGAGAGAGCACATGAGAGGGGGGAGGGTCAGAGGGAGAAGCAGGCTCCCTGCGGAGCAGGGAACCCGATGCGGGACTCGATCCCGGGA
This sequence comes from Mirounga angustirostris, assembly GCF_029215605.1. Taxonomy (NCBI): domain Eukaryota; kingdom Metazoa; phylum Chordata; class Mammalia; order Carnivora; family Phocidae; genus Mirounga; species Mirounga angustirostris. The sequence continues at coordinate 209,635,419 of NW_026991709.1, read as the reverse complement.
CTCCAGGATCATGACCTGAGCCGAAGGCAGTCGCTTAACCAACTGAGCCACTCAGGCCCAAGCTAACATTGTATTTAAACTGTCCCTGTTACATTGAGAAGGAAGCCCAGTGTCGTTGTTACTAATTAACATTTTCCTGGGTATCTAGCCAATGCAGTAAGACACAAAATAGAAATTAGAATAGCAAAGAATGGATTGTGTGAAATAATGTCATGGATATTCGCAGATAGCCCAGTGCAAGGGTAGACGTGCTGTGGTGTTAACAGGCTGGACAGCCTGCTGCCCATTTTTTTGGTCAATGAAGTTTTATCGCAATGCAACCACTCCCATTTGTTTATATCTTTCAAGCTACAATAGTTGTAAAGCCATTGAAAGTTGAGTAGAGACAAAAAGTACTTGGTGACAGAGGCCCTGCAAAATCCAAAATATTTACTTCCTACCATCGACAGGAAAAGTGTGCCAACTCTTTTTCTAGTGTGTTCCTTGGAAACCCAAGGATATCAACTATGAAGCTCTTAGAAGAGAGTTTGGGAAAGAAGGTACAATGCAAATAAACAAAAAGCCCGGTGATACACTAGCAATAGTTAGAATAGAAAACAGAGGAGACGATCCCTTTCGTAATTGCCATACCACCTTGGTAACCCCATGGAGAATTAACTGTATAGGAAAAAGTATAAACGTCTGCTGAGCTCCAGGATTGTCCAGATACATGTGAAAGACTGTTTTGAATCATTTATAGAAAACTCACTGGCAGTAGTGTTGATAACAGTGTTAATATCCTTGGTGAATAAACAGGGCAGCAGTAGGAACAGCGAGGAAAGCACTAGAACATCATAGAAACAGAGGAGAAAGATGGACACTTCCCTAGAGAAACACAAGGGACCAAGGAAGGAAAGACAAGCTCACACGGAATGGTCTTAAGAGATGCAAACAAAGCAACAGTGCCTTGTTTTTCAGTTAATCTTTTGGGCTGAAAATCTGCAAACAAACAAAACCCAAAAAACCCTGAGTACTGATGAGGTTACCCTGAGGTGCAGTTTCAGGGGCTGCTGGTGAGAGCCCCCGGTCAGTAGAAAGGTCCCGCAGAGCAATTTCACCGTATGGATGAACAGGCACAGCCTAGCATTTTCCCTTCTAAGAGTCTAGTTTTAGGATCTAATAAGACAATCGGACAATGATCAAAGCGATATTTATAAGAGCAAAAAACCCTGGGGATACTCTTATGCAGACATCTTCAGAGGTCCTGTGGGCTCGGTTGCAGACCCACTGTTGTAAGACGAATATTGCAATAAAGCAGGTCGCCTGAAGTTTTTGCTTTCCCAGTGTGTATGAATGTTCTGTTGGAACCAGACTGTAGTCTACAAGGTTGCCATAGCATTGCATCTAACAAACCAGTATACACACCTTAAAAAATACTGCTCCGAAATGCAGACCATCATTGGGGCTTTCAGTGAGTCATACTCACCGATCACAGATAGCTGTAACAAATAATGATAATAATGAGAAAGTTTGAAATAGCGTGAGAATCCCCAGGAAGGTGACCCAGAGACACACAGTGAGGAAATGCTGCTGGAAAACGGTGCTGGTAGATTTGGCCGATGTGGGGCGGCCACAAACCTTTGGTTTGTAAAACTGCAGGATCGCAAAGCACAATAGAGCCAAGTGCAATAAAATGAGGTATGTCTGCATTAAATAAAATAGGAGGGTGGTTAGTAATTTATGGCTCGTGCATTAAAATGAATATTTTCCAGTTTTCCAAGTTTTCTGCAGTGAGCATGTTTCCTTTTGTAACAGGGAGGGAAAAGCTTCACATTGAAAAAGACAAAACATAAATTCTGTGCTAAGTACTTAAGGCGTTACGTTTTAAGGAAGCTCTTTGGTGAATATTTCCAACAGAACAAGCGAACAAAGGATTACAAAGCTAGCTTGGTCCTCATACCTACACATAATATTTCTAGGAAAAAAAATTGCCTCCAGGAAACAGAGGGCAGTGGAATGATGAGTCATTTAAATTTTCTCTCTGCTTTTTGTGTTTGCGTGTTTATAAGTTTTTAGGCTATTGCATTTATTTCTTAATTTCTTCTTAATTGGGGGGGAATGTGTGTCGACTGCATTTTTTTTTTTTTTTTGAGTTACCCTTACCAACCTGAGTGGTAAGATTTTTTTTTTTTAACCCAAGAACTGAAATTTAGTCACTACTATGATGCAGATGCCCTATATGGTCATAAGAATTAGAAGATGCATTTTACCTGTTTAGACAGATGTTGCTGGCCAGTAGTTTGGGATGCTGGGCTCGTGAAAAGCTGGACTCTGACATGCGTTAGGCATTTTGTCTTTAACGCTGACCCGGGGTGGCCGATTAATCTGCAACACGACAACCTGAAATCAAGCATGTTGAGGGGAATACTGGTGTGTGTCCCCTGCCGATGGTCCTGGAGCCCCGTCCCCTCGAGGGCGTCCTGGGGAGCTGCTCTGGGTTGTAATTCCGGGCAACCTGCATTTAATCTGCGTGCCTCCTTGCATCCCCACCGCACCAGTCTTTGATTCCGAGCCTTTTCTTCTCCAGCATTGTTTTTGTCTTAAAGAGGGCGACCGCATGACCGTGTGTGTCCTGCTGTCGTGACAGGCCATCGCGGAAACGCCGGGCCCTCGGGGACGTTGCCAACGTGACGGCGGCCGCGCCCACGGTTCCGGGTTTCCCCAACACCTCGACCAGCGCGCCCACGAGCCCGGAGGAGCACAAGCCCTTCGAGAAAGTGGTGAACAAAGAATCCCTGGTCATCTCTGGGCTGCGCCACTTCACTGGCTATCGCATCGAGCTGCAGGCTTGCAACCAAGACTCCCCCGAGGAGAGGTGCAGCGTGGCGGCCTACGTGAGCGCCAGGACCATGCCCGAAGGTGGGTGGCCCCGTCGCGGTGCCAGGAGACCCGGGCGGACCGAGGGCCAGCCCTCCGCCCGTTAGGCAGCGTAGATGTGTACTTGAACTTACCTGCCTTTGTCGTTTCTTATTTTTATTTGCGGCCGGCTTCACTGAGATCCCAGCTGACATGTAACATTGTGTACATCTAAGGTATACAGAGTGTCGATTTGATATGCGCACGTATTGCAGTGTGATTACCACCGTGGCGTTGGCTGCCACCTCCGTCACGATACGTGGTGACTATTTCTTTTTCTGTAGCGAGAACGCTTAAGATCCACTCTCTGAGCACCTTCCAAGGGTATAGTAAAGTGTTATTAAGTGTAGTCAGCGTGCTGTGCGTTAGATCGCTACAGCTTCTTCGTCTTCCAAGCTGGAAGTTAGTATCTTTGCATTACCCCCGCCCCCTCCAGCCCTTCCCGGCCCCACGTAACCACCATTCTACTGTCTGTTACCTGTGAGTTCCACGTTTTTAGATTCCACATATCAGTGAGATCATACACGATTTGTCTTTCTCTGTCTGACTGATCTCCCTGAGCAGAATGCCCTTAGGGGCCATTCATATATGCCGGTATTATTGTTTGATTACACGAGTCATACGTAGCCAGTATATGAACTTTAGTAAAGACGCATGAGCCATGAGAAATACAAACTAAAATTAAGAAATACATATATGTATGGTATTAATCAGGGTTCTCCAGAGAAACAGAACCAATGGGATATGAGATAAATGGACAGATGGATAGATAGGTATGTAGACGGTCCTATGAAGAAGTGAGTTTTACGTGTCCGTTTTCCTTGTGGGAAAGTTACGCAAGCAGCTTGAGGTTGGTTGCTCGGCTGGTAGGTGGTGGAGGTGGTATTTGATCCAGGGGTCAAGTGCCGGCCTCTAAGCACTGCTCTTTACAGCCAAGGCAGATGACATTGTTGGCCCCGTGACCCACGAAATCTTCGAGAACAATGTCGTTCACCTGATGTGGCAGGAGCCAAAGGAACCCAACGGTCTGATCGTGCTGTATGAAGTGAGTTACCGGCGCTATGGTGATGAGGTAAGACCCCCTGATGCTCGGGTACATACCTCAGGGCTGTCGCTGGTACCCCCTCCCTCTTCTTAAATTCTGGCCCAAATACTTCTCCTATTAGCTACGTTGTCATTAGGACTCCACGCCTTGATTTATAACTTTCCAGGGAGACGGGTGAGAAATTCCAGTCTGCAAACTTACTTATTTCCTCAGTTTCTCCCATTGCTTCTCACATTTCAGCTCCGTCCGACAAGATGAATGATGGCTGCCTGCATTTGTGTCCCCCCTGACATGACAGGAGACCCATTTCACTTTAGACAGAGTTCTCTGAGTCTGGGGAGAAATCACTTAAGATCTTAATAAGGAACTTTCCGTTTACTACCAGACACCGTGCGGGGTGGTGGGTGAACACAGAGATGCCCAAGATATGGCATCTAAGAAGAACAAAAAAGGAGCCAAGCTGTCCTGAGGGGTCACTGTGTGTCTCGCACGTATGAAGCGCTGTGCACACATGGTCGTATCTCATTTATCGTATTTTACCATGTCTAAGGCATGATAAACGGCCCCATGATTTTTATGGACTGCTAAAAAAAAAAAAAAAGATGCTGCCAATTCTGAGTTGGTGTTGCTTCTAAGCTGCATTGCAATTTCAGAAATGCCAAAATGTGAAAATAATAAGCCTCTCAGGACCAATGAAATGCAATAAATCCTCAGAATAACCCAGTGAGCTTGGTCCGGAGGCAGCCAGAATTTTTTTGTCCAGGATCCATAAGAATAAAGTCAGGATTCAAACCCAAGACTGTCTGATGTTCTAATCCGAGGGTTGGCAACTGTTTTTTTCTGTCAAGGGCCAGATACTGAACATATCTGGCTTCCCAGCCGGATGGCCTCTGTTGCAAATACTTAACTCTGCTGTTGTAACTCTGTATAATGGGTATGGTTGTGTGCCAATGAAACTTTTTTTTACAAAAGCAAGCAGCAGGCTGGCGTTGGCCAGCCCCCGCTCTAAGCCATGCCCGTAACTACTTTGGGGTGGATCTCCATCCCCAGAAGGGCTGGGGTCTGCTCCTGCCGGGAGAGGCGCCGGCCAGGGCTTGAATCCACCTGCGCACAATTCTCCCCTTGACCGTGTGACTTCAAGCAGATGAGTCTCATCACCTCCTTGGGTTTGACTGAGCCCTTTCCCTGTCCCAGACACAACCCTGAGTCCTTTGCAACCATCCGTTTGAACCTCTCAGTGACCCGACCAGGTGGGATCTGTTAGTGTCTCCTTTTTTGGCCGGGAGTACGGAGGAGCTGAGTGGACTTGCTCAGGGTCACACACCCGGCATCTTAAATCCAGACCTTTGCGCTCCCGAATCTACCGTCTGCAGTTGAGGGCGGTCACTTAAGTCAGAGGTCGTTTTCTGTAAATGGCCAGAGTGTTTAAGTTTTTAGTTTTGGGAGCCATAAAGTCAGGCTTGGGCATGAGGGGTTTTGTTTGTTTGTTTTATAATAACAGCTTTACTGTGACACATTCACATACCATAAAATACACCCATTTCAAATATACAATTCGGGCGCCTGGCTGGCTCATTCGGTGGAGCGTGCAACTCTTGGTCTCGGGGTTGTGAGTTCGAGCCCCACGTTGCGTGTAGAGATTACTCAAAAATAAAATCTTTACAATACAATAAAATAAAATACACAATTCAATGGTGAGTTTTTTTGTTAATTTTTTACAATTTTTAAGTATTCTCTACACCCAACGTGGGGCTCGAACTCACAACCCTGAGACCAAGAGTCACACGCTCCACCGACTGAGCCAGCCAGGCGCCCCTATAATTCAATGTTTTTTTAATTCACAGAGTTGTGCGACCATCACATCAATTTCAGAGTATTTTCATCACCCTAAAAAGTCCCCCCACCCCCAATCTCCCCTGCCTCGTCTCCCTCCAGTCTCTGTCAACCACTAACCTACTTTCTGTCTCTGTGGATTTGCCTGTTCTCGATACTTCCTATGAATGAATCGTACAATACATGGTCCTTCTGTTGCTGGCTTCTGTCATTATCATAATGTCTCCAAGGTCCATCCGCGTGGCAGTGCATGTCCACGCTTCCTTCCTTTTCATGGCTGAGAAATATTCCAGCATGTGGATGGACCACATTTTGTTACCACTCACACGTAGACGGACATTTGGGTCGTTCTCACCTTCTGGCCGTTGTGAGTAATGCTGCTTAGAGCATTCGCGTGCAAGTGTTTGTGCGGACGCATGGTTTCAGTTCTCCTGGGTGCATATCAAGGGATGGAGCTCCTGGGTCCTGTGCCAACTCTTTTAAGGAAATGCCCACTCTTTCCCCAAGGGGCTGCACCATTTTATATCCCCACCAGTGGCGTCTGAGGGTTCCAGTTTCTCCACATGGTCGCTGACACATGTTCTAGGCTGTCTTTGATTAGAGCCATACTGGTGGGTGTGAGTGGTATCACACTGTGGTCTGGATGTGCATTTTCCTGATGGCTCATTTGGGCTCGAGTTTTTTGCCTTTCCCTGAACCCATGGGACTCTTCAGCTTCAGGCAGCTTCGGGCAATTTAGCGTCAGCCCTGGAACCGGGGTGGGGTTGAGGATGGGAGGCAAAGAGGAGGGGCAGCTTCCAAAGGAAGTTTGGGATGTTGTGGGCAGCAAGGAAGAGAATATGGATTCTGGGCAGTGAGCATCACATTTCCACTACAGACCTTGGTTTTATTCCTGCTGCTGTGACCAACTCTTTCCCATTTGCCTGGAATTTGCCAGTGTTGAGCACTGAAGTCCTACATCCTAGGAATCTCTTGGTTCTGGGTAAACTGGGACAGTTGGTTACCCTATTGGCATTGGACCTAACCCTAAATTCTCCCAGCTGCCTTCGGCTGGACTGCCTCCCCCGTTCCTGGAGCCCACGGGTCACCGGTAGGAATCCCCACTAGAGCCTCTGCCCCACATGGCCCAGCACCAATCCCAGATAGACTGGCCCTATTTGCCCTTTAGGGGAACAGAGACTTAGGGGGGGAGGGAACGGGAGAGAGTGAGAGATTATAATCACCTTTTAAAAAAACCTTTTCATAGATAAGATGGCCGATCATCTCCATTTTCCTTTATTGCCTAGCATTGCTTTGATAAAGAAAATAATGTAAAAAAAATTTTTTTGTATACACCATTAGTACTCTTGTGGTATGATTTTGCCAGTTCTACAAAATTCTCTCCAGCATTTGGTGGGAGGTCATCTTCTTTTTCCTCTTCTTCTTTTTTTTTTTTAGTATTTGTTAGGCTGATAGCTGAAATCACTTCTAGCTGCATCACTTTTGCATCTCTCTCTCCTCGAACCTCACGTTCAAGTCATTTGCCCTCCTACTTCGTCCCCTCTCTGCCCAGAAGACCCGGACTGCCCCCTTCCCTGGAAGGAGCATCGCTTTTTAATTTTGGTGTACTCCTAAGCTTTGCTTCAGCGTCTTTCATGGTTTTGAGCTTCTGTCTTGTTGGCACAAACTTTCATATAACTGGCTTCTTTACTCTTAGGTTTCGCTTCTCGTTTTGCTTTTCGTTTTTGTTTTTCGGCGTCTGTGGAGACAGCTGCCTCAGGGTCTAGTTCCTTCTGTTCATGCTCCCTTCCCTCTCCTTTGCCCCTTGAGGTGTGTGGGGTGCATGGCCGGCTGTGGAGGATGCATTTCCCCTTTGTCCCCAATAGCAGCTACCTTCGGTTTCTATATTTGCTTATTTGTCCCTTTCTACTTGGTGACTCATCCGACTTGGATGAACCTTTGGACCAGAGCCCCCACCCCCTGCTGCCAGCCCGATCCAGCCCGATCTGTTTTCTTGCTGTTGTTGTCACATGATGAGCATGGGAGTTTTTACATTTCTTTCTCTGCCCACTAAAATTTTCCAGTCCAGCTCTCTGCATGCACTATAAACTTGGAGCTGTTTTGGAAAGTTTTCAAAATTTGGCCCGACGCGTGCAGGGTTCATGGTCCCACTTCCCAGTGAGCCTCTTGCCTCTCCTACTAAGGTCTGGGTTGATCTCTGTTTACACGGTGGTCACTGGGGTGTGTGCGCTTGACTTATCTCCTCTCTGTTTTCAGAGATTGAGGTAGGTCCCAACTCTTCTTCAGAATGGTCAAGTAAATCGAATCAAAACAAAAGGCTGCACCAGGGGAAGGAAGGAGCTTTAAAATTTGTCCTTAAGACATTAAGCCCATGCATATGTAAGCCCATGCATGTGTTTGGTTCTGAGGCCAGGAGGTGTGTGTGGGGGCAAAGCCTGAAATTTGATTTAGGTCATGTGGGGCTCTTCTTTCCTGTCCTTCTGGGACTTTCTAGAGGCCTGGTGACAAGGCCTCATACTGGTTCCAAAAAGGCTGGGAGCCAGATGGTTCTGGATTCAAGGGTGGTTGGCCCAGCCACTTACCAGCTAGGAGCCCTCCGACCAACCGTCTCGCCTCTTCAACCAGGGGTCGGCAAAGTATTTTTGTACTCCTGTTCTTGTACAGCGTGAGCTCTAAGGATCGCTTTCATATCTTAAAATGGCTGGAGAGAAAAAAAAAATTCAAAACGTCGAGAGAAGAACAGAGTCACGACACGTGTCAGCTTAACGTGGAGTTCAGCGTTCGGCGTCCACGACGCTCCGTGGGCACACGGCCACGTCCGTTTGTGGACGGATGTTACGATTTGGGCTTGGTCCCCGGCTGCTTTCGCGCTGCCACAGCAGAGCTGAGTGGGTCACAGTGACCGTGCGGCCCCCTTGACAGCGAAGGTTCGCGGACCTCTGCCCCGGGCCCCCAGCATGAGGCCGAGCCCCAGTGGGGTCGTCATAGGAAGCAAATGAGCCGATCCAGGGCGAATGCTTGGCTTGCGGTTTAGGAAGGGTTGGCTGTTATCAGTGATGACAGCCTCCACGTCCGCGTCCTTCCCCGGAGAGCGAGTGTGCGGAAATTCTGACGGTCCCGATGCGGCTCGAGCGCGTGGTGCCCTGATCGCGCCTTCCTTCCAGGGATGGACGCTCCCGAGTGGCGAAGAAGGACCCCCCACACCCTCCCCCTCTCCTCCCCTTGTCTTGCAGGAGCTGCACCTCTGTGTCTCCCGCAGACATTTTGCTCTGGAGCGGGGCTGCAGGCTGCGTGGGCTGCCGCCGGGGAATTACAGCGTGCGAGTCCGGGCCACCTCCCTGGCGGGCAACGGCTCGTGGACAGAAGCCACCTATTTCTACGTGACAGACTATTGTAAGTCTGCGCTTGGGGCTGGGCGTGGCAGGACACTGCAGAGGATGGCCGGGGAAGCTCGGAGGCTGTGCCCGCGGGCCCTGGACTTGACCTCCGGTTCTGCTGGCTGCTGCTGTGTGACCTGGGCAGTGTGCTTGACCTCTCTGAGCCTGTACGTTCTCATCTGACCATGGGGATAATTATAGGAATACCCCCCTCCCCGCCCCGCCTTGGAGGTGAAAGGAGGTTTCAGTGACATTATGAAGGTCAAGTGGCTGGCCCAGGGCACGTCTGATGAACACATTAGCTCCTGTTACTAGTGTCCTGATACTGATTTTTGATGGGTTGTGCCCTCCAAGGGAGGACACGGGAGCTTGCTTGCTGAGTCTCAGATGTGCTCTTGATATGCAGGCAGTGAATGCTGCCGTTGGGTGAGCAAGACATGCTGTGGACAGTAGGGTGGGCGGCTGGGAAGGCTGAACTGGTCAGGGAAGGCTTCCTGGAGGAGGTGCATCTTGACTGAGACCCAGAAGAATATACAAGCGGGGACAAAAGAAGACGGTCATCCTGGCATGTGGCAGGAGCCTAGACACTTGAATGAGTGAGCAAATGACTTGGAAGGAGGGGAGATTCTAGACCAGGAGGAGTGGGAGCTTGGGTGGGAGGGGCTGAGACAAGGCTCCTGCTTGGCCGGCTGGATTTTCACATACCAGGCCTGGTGGGACTTGGGAAAGTGGGAAGTGACTCTTCTCTGGTGTCTGGACACCAGCTGGGTATGTGACACCACGATTCTGATGCTGCCTAGTGGGGTGAGCACAGACCCTGCCAAGTTAGGAGCACGGTTCCCAGCAAGATGGCCCTCACTTCAGATGCCAGATGCAAGTTGGGGGTTCTCCAAGCCCCCCACACTTCTGACCAACTGGCAACAAACTCAGGGGTTCCCACGACCCCCCTCAGATTCAGTCATTTGCTCGATCAGCTCACAGAGCTCAGGAAAGTGCTATATTACAATGACGGTGTTATTGTAAAGGCTATCAGTCGGGACCACCCAAGTGAAGAGACACCCAGGGGAGGGCTGGAAGGGTCCAGGACACTGAGCTCCTGTGTCTTCTCCCAGTGGAATCAGGACGTGTGGCGACGCCTTCCCCGCATACCCATGTGTTTACCAGCCAGCAAGCTCCTCTGAGCTTTGGTGTCCAGGGTGTCACTCGCTAGGCATTGCTGATCACATCGTTGGCTGTGTGATGGAACTCCCTCTGCAGCCCCTCTGCTCTCTGGAGGTCAGGCTGGCGCAGGCCCCAACCTTCCGATCACGTGTGTGGTCTGCTGGTGACCAGCCCCCATCCTGGGTCATCTCATCCCATAGCATAATCTCAGGTTGTGTTCCAAGGGGCTCGTCAATAACAAAGACACTCTTATTACCCAGGATATTTCAAGGATTTGGAATCTCTCTCTCAAAAACCAGGGATGCCGTGAATAAAAGTCCAAGGAAAATATCAAAGTGGGAGAAACATTGGTGATATCATTGATATATCCTTGATATAAAATGAAGATATATGTGTAGGACATGAGTAGAAGATATATGTAAATCATAACACAAGGATAGGCAAAGAACATAAATAGCCAATTTAAAATGAAATACAAAGATAAAAAAACATAAGAAAAAAAGTCCAACCTCAAAGCCACAGCAAAAAAAAAAAAAAGGAAGAAGCAGCAAATTAAAATGAGATGTGATTTTTAACTTATCGAATTGGCAACGCTTTTGTTTCTGTTTAATTATAGTACTTAGTGTTATTCAAATTATAGACACATGGACTTTTTTTTCATGGTTGGTGAGTGCTAAAATATAGTACTTTATTTTTGAAAAGATTTTTATTTATTTGAGAGAGCAAGCAAGAGAGAGAACATGAGCTTGAGGGGAGGGGCAGAGGCAGAGGGAGAAGCAGGCTTCCCGCTGAGCAGGGAGCCCGGTGCTGGGCTCCATCCCAGGATCCTGAGATCATGATCTAAGCTGAAGGCAGATGCTTGACCGACTGAGCCACCTAGGTGCCCCTAAAATATACTACTTTTATAATATGTATCAAACATAAAGGATCTTACTATGTGAACCGACAATTCTGGTTCTAGAAATTTATCCTGAGGAAATGATCAGAGATGTCCAAAAAAGATACATGTCCAAGGAAATGCAGCCCAGCATTACCAAAGATAGCAAAAAGTCTGAAGAATTAAAACAATTCTTTATTTTGCAGCAGGGAGGCAGGCAGGGCACCCAAGGTGCAAATCTGAAGGAGGCACTCACCCCCAGGGGCTGACCCTGCATCTCCAGGACTCAGAGGAAGAGTCCTCAAATTTTGCACCCTGGTGCTTCCCTTTCTTCACCCTGGTTCCATGGCCACGGGAATCGGTGGCGTGAGCAGGACTGTGGGGTCTGGGAAGCCGAGACGGGGTGTGGGGGGTGAAGCCTGGCTCTCAGATTGTGTCCCCAGACCCGCTAAGTCCTGGCAACTTGGTGACCTCCAGCTTCCCTGCTCCTGAGGAAGAAGGGACGAGGAGGAGGGACATGCAGACAACTGCATGTGGCCATAGGTTTCCTTTTCTCATGTTCCATTCAACCACCAAATATTTACAGAGTCTTTCTGTGGCCAGGAGCTGCTGGGGAGGGGGAGGAGGCAGTTTCCTGTCATTCAGGAGGGTGTCTCAGGGTGCCCTCCGTGGCCTTGGCCAAGCACTTCTTCAGATGGCCCCGCTTGAAATCCCTGCTCCACCAGGGGTCAGTTGTGGGATTTGGGGCAAGACCCCTCCAGTCTCTGAGCCTCTTTTCCCAGTCTGTTAACTGGTCTTAGTCACGGTCCCTCCCACCTTGGCTTATGTGACGATTAAGTAAAACCAACCAGCACAGAGCACTTCAAATAGCGCCTGGTGTTTTCCTAAGTGTTCGGTAAACCGCTGTTGATAGGAAAGACCTTAGGGACCAGGGACCAGGTTCCCTCCGGGATTCCTTAGAACCCATTTTCCTCCTTGGCTTCTGAGAGTCTGAATACACAGGCATGTTTATAAATGCAGACAACTTGGCCTTACATGCAAATTTTTTAAAAATGAGGGCTCCACAGCATTTCTTCGGTGAATTTAAAAGGATTTTTTTGAGGGGAGGACCGCCTAGCACACAGGGCCCTTCCTGGTGAATTTTTCATCTGTGAGAGGTGCTGTTGGGATTAATTTGCAGGGCCCACTGCAAGATGAAAATACAGGTCCCCTTGTTTAAAAATTATTAAGACTCTTTTTAAAGATTTTATTTATTTGAAAGAGCAAGAGAGCACGAGTGGCGGGGGGAAGGGACAGAGGGAGAGGGAGAAGCAGGCTTCCCGATGAGCAGGGAGCCCGATGTGGGGCTCGATCCCAGGACCCAGGGATCAGACCTGAGCCAAAGGCAGACGTTTAACCGACTGAGCCACCCAGGTGCCCCTAAAAATTATTAAGACTTTCAAGATGGTGACAGTGGAGTGTTAGGGATGAGGGCCCTTCCAAGTGTGGGGACTTGGGCGATGGCCTGGGTTGTGTGCCTGTGAGCTGGCCCTGGGGGGGGCGGGTGGGAGAAGGCTGACAGTAGGCAGTGGTCTGGGGGTCAGGGTCTCTGAGCCTGGCGCCCAGCCCCGTGGAGCAAGCTGGTGTTTTAGGACTGCTGGAAAAGAGGGGCCGGGGAGACCAGGGGAGAGGCTCGGGGACAAGGGAAGGGGCAGGTGCGTGTGGCCCTTCATTATAGGTATAGGTGTGATTTGTGATAGGAACACATTTTGATGTGAACCATTTATTTTCTTATTCTATTTCAGTAGATGTCCCGTCGAATATTGCAAAAATCATCATCGGCCCCCTCATCTTTGTCTTTCTCTTCAGTGTTGTGATTGGAAGTATTTACCTGTTCCTGAGAAAGAGGTGGGTGTGGTGGTGTGCTGGTAGATGATTAAAGACTGGCTCTCCAGGAAAGAAAGTATGCCTCGATCTAGAGACAGCTGTTAGCTAAGTTTATTATAAATTGGACTGACATAAGGGATGGGAATAGCACGCAACTTACAGGTAATGATCATAATACCATTTGTAACACTCTCTATCCTAAATTCCCCCTAGCTCGTTATTCTCACCAAATGTTTTGGTTGATTTTTCTTCCCCCCGCCGTGAACCTTTGTATCTACAGCCAACCTGTGGTGGCAAGTGATGAATGAGCATAGCTCGACCTGAATGTTCATTGATACTTTGTTTTCATTAAAGAGCAAGGTAAAAATGAACTAAGATGTGTAGGTTCATCAAGGAAGAAGTGACTTCGCTCAGTCACGTAGTAACTCTTAGATGCTGGAGGAACATTTTCTCAAAAAATTTTTTTTTTTTATGGGCGCCTGGGTGGCTCAGTTGGTTAAGCGACTGCCTTCGGCTCAGGTCATGATCCTGGAGTCCTGGGATCGAGTCCCGCATCGGGCTCCCTGCTCGGCGGGGGGTCTGCTTCTCCCTCTGACCCTCCCCCCTCTCATGCTCTCTGTCTCTCATTCTCTCTGTCTCAAATAAATAAAATCTAAAAAAAAAAAAAATTTTTTTTTTTTAAAGATTTTATTTATTCATTTGACAGAGAGAGAGATAGCTAGAGCAGGAACACAAGCAGGGGGAGTGGGAGAGGGAGAGGCAGGCTTCCCGCTGAGCAGGGAGCCCAATGCGGGACTCGATCCCAGGACCCCAGGATCACGACCCGAGCCGAAGGCAGACGCTTAACGACTGAGCCACCCAGGCGCCCCCTCCCCTTTTTTTTTTTTGCCATTTGCAAATCATGGCCACAGAGATGACATCCTTTTTTGTTGTTGTTGTTGAAGATTTATTTATTTTAGAGAGCGAGAGCAAGAGAGAGAGAGAGAGCAGGGGGTGGGGCAGAGGAAGAGAGAATCCCAAGCAGACTCCATGCTGAGCACAGAGCCCGATGCGGGGCTTGATCCCAGGACCCTGAGATCATGACCTGAGCCGAAATCAAGAGTTGGCCGCTTCACTGACTGAGTCCCACCGGCGCCCCGAAATGACACACTTTTAAGCTTATTCTGCGTTGTTAACATTTTTTGCCATCCTTTTCTCAAGCCTGGACAGACAACAGAACAGTAGATCAAGTCTTGGTTTGTACCGTTCCCGTTTCTTTCTATGATGTAAATACTCCTACTGTGGCCAATTTCCAGCTACAGACATACCACTGATGATAGTAAGAAGTAAAATGATAATTAGGAAGTGGTGAGTTTTGCTTTCAATGTCATTTTGTTTAATCGTAAGCCTATGTCATTTAATTTTGGATGATGGCTCTATTAATAACCTGCTCTCAGATTTCCTGAAAACTTAGCAGTTGTTTCTCAGGAGCTGGGCTGAGAACAGCAAAGGGTGAGTGGCTTGTAGGTATTACACGGACAGCCACAGATTACAGTGTAGGGTCCCATGTTGATGTGCGTAAGTAGCCGTCTGATGGGCTTCTACTCCTAACACCCCAGGATCCAGGGGTGTTATCCAGGATCACGTGGATGCTGCTGCTAAGGGTTGTCATTGGCACTGGGGAGCTTGTGACCCCCCCGTGTGAGTGACCCAGAGCCCCGTGAGAATATCCAGCGGGAATGTCTGCCTCTTTCTCTTCCAGGCAGCCGGATGGGCCACTGGGACCGCTGTACGCGTCTTCAAACCCCGAGTACCTCAGTGCCAGTGACGGTGAGTCCCATCCCCGTGCCCCTGGGTTGCCAGAATCCTGCCTTTTGGGGTCCCTGGCCGTCACTGTCAAGTGCAAGTCCGGGGCTGGCCCCGGGGAGGCTGAGATGAGCCCTCTGGTTCACGTGAGCTCGCAGACCTGCCCTTTGCTGCAGAGACTGAGTTACTGAGAACAGCCAGACAGCCGCCGTCTGGCACCTGTTTGGACGGGCTGGTCTAGCTGGTCTGGGACCTGTGAGCTGGGCTGGGAGGCTGACAGAGAGTCCGGTGTCCCAGCTGTTGGGGGCCGGGGGTGGAATTGGGACCTGGGCCAGAAACCCGCACTGAGGGTCAGAGCCAGAGGGCCGCGTATGGACTCGCCATCCAGGTTGGGGGTCGGGAGCCAAAATGAGACACTGCGGATAAGGGGCGGGGAAGACAAGAGTGAAGGGTAAGATGGGGTCCGCAGGAGGCTGTGTGGACTGAAACTTGTATTTCCCCTGATTGTACACTGAGCGGCCCCTGCAGATGAGGCTCTCCTTCCGAGGAGAAAGCGTCTGCCACGTTACAAGTTTCCAAAGTCCTTCACGCAGCAGAAACCAAAAAGTGACTTCCGAGGCATGAACGCTGTTGCCTGGCAGGATGCTGCCGTGGGATACGAGGGTGATGTTTTTAGGGACATCCAGGATTTGTTTTCATCAGGTCCGACAGGGGAGTGTGGGAGAAGGTGGACAAGAGCTTTTATTGTGGTGTCCTTGGGAAGGCAAGGCAAGGTGGGGTAAGACCAAGGACTCGCTGTCTTGAATGATTTCAGTGGGTTCTGGGGTGTAGGGGCTGGCTCTGGGGTGATCGGCCCCCCTGGGGGGGGGTTACGGCTTGGGCTCTGGATCGGTGGTTTTGCAGGTAGAAGGTGCTCTCACAGGCAAGTCATTTACTGTCTCTAGGGATTGGCCGCCCTTGGGAGGGGCAGTCCCTCCAAGGTCATCGAGGCCCCAGATGCTAAAGCATCAGAATAGGGAAACTAGGAGAGGTGGGCCTTCCAGGTGGGAATTGTGCAGGGAACAGGAGCGGGAGGGAGTGAACATGGATGGGGGCGCCTCCTCCCCCAGCTTGGGGATGGCACTGTTAGCCCGCTTCAGAGGTGGGGAAGCTGAACCTCAGGGCTGCCCCTGCGCTCTACCACCCTGCTTCCTTCTGGGAATGCAGGAGCGGCTGAGGGCACAGGGGTGCCCGGTGAAAGCTGGAAATTGGACCTCAAGGGTCTCTAAGGCTGGGAGGGCCGGGGGACAGAGTATCCCCACTGAGCATCTGTGTGTGCTCATCTGCCTGAGGCCCTGGTGACCGGATCAGTTTGCTGGGGCTCCTGTAACGAACACTATGGACCGGATGGCTTAGCAAACAGAATTTTGTTTCCTCACGGTTCTGGAAGCTGGGAGTCTGAGATCAAGGCGTCAGGAGGGTTGGTTTCTCCTGAGGCCTCTCTCCTTGGGCTGTGGACGACTGTGTTGTCCCCAGGTCCTCACATGGTCAGCCTTGTGTGCATGTCTGTGTCTGAATGTCCTCTTCTTAAAAGGACACCAGTCATATGGGCTTAGAGCCACCCCACTGACTTCATTTGAACTTGATTGCCTCTGGAATGGCCCTGTCTTTAAATACATTCTGAGGTACCAGGATTAAGACTTCAACATAAGTTCTGGGGGGGTGGGGGCACAGTTGAGCCCCCCTTCTGAGGAAAGCAAGAACCATTTTGGCTTTTCTTATGAGGCCTTTGTGCATTCGTCTGCAAATTTGTTTGCTGTGTAGCGAACCACCCCAAAGTTAGTGGCTTGAACAACCAGCATTTCAATTCGGTGGGTCTGCCACCTGGGATCTGCTCGGCTGGGCAGACCTTTTGATCTCGCCGGGGCTCATTCACATGGCGGTAGGCTGCCTGCCGATCAGCTGGTGCTGGGTAGTCTCGGATGGGCTCACTGGTATGGCCAGCAGTTGGCAGGCTGGCTGGTCTCCCATCCCCTTGGCACTTTGCAGAAACAACAGCCTCAGATGGGAAGTAGTGTTGTGGGGTGGCGGGGCTCCGAAATCAGATAGAAAGGACGAGGAGGCAGGCTCAGCTCGGCACGTACCGGCCAGAACCCTGGACTGGTGGTGGCTCCTTCCCAGGCCTCTGCTGTCCCCTCCATGAAAGACAGGGACCCACGCCTGTCCTGTTCTCGGCTCTGCACCCAGTGCCTGGCACAAGTCCTGGACCACAGAAGTCCCTTAATGAACATTCGCCAGTGGGAGGGCCCCGGTGGGAGGTGGCTGGGGGTCCCCCCCGGGGGTCCGCCGAGGATGCTGTGTAGATAAATGAGGAGTAGTCTTCCCATGTTCTGTGTATGTGCCGGACGAGTGGGAGGTGCCTCGGGAGAAGATCACGCTCCTGCGTGAGCTGGGGCAGGGCTCCTTCGGCATGGTATACGAAGGCAACGCGAGGGACATTGTCAAGGGCGAGGCGGAGACCCGCGTGGCGGTGAAGACGGTCAACGAGTCAGCCAGTTTGCGGGAGAGGATCGAGTTTCTCAACGAGGCCTCAGTCATGAAGGGCTTCACCTGTCATCACGTGGTGAGTCCTGCCTTTGCCCTGAAGCGGACAGAGGTGTCCTTTCGTGCCTGCTCCCTTGTCCCCCCCTCCTCCGTCCTTCCTCCTCCTCCCGCACGAAGCAGGAGGACTCTAGGTGTGGACCCCCGGCCTGTTCCCCACTCTGCTAAGCACCCTAAAGGTGTCGGGGAGGCTCCGTCCCTTCTCCCTTCTCGAATCCTGTCCTCTCCCCCCTTGCATGGAGCCGGACTCCTTCCTTTGCCTTCCACAATCTTTTGTCTCTTCCCTCTTCCTGGCCCCTTTGAAACCCTGAAATATGCAATGGATGGTTCGCTCCATCCCTGTCCCCCCTCCTGAGTCAGCCCAGACTCTTCCCATGCTGCTGTTCCCACGTGGCCCCACAGCTTCTCCTTGAGCCTTGTGTCCTTTCTTCCCTGCCATGTGTGGCTGAGGGGATCTGCTCTGTGCTGAGCCCCAGTCTTGTCTCTTCGGTGCAGCAGATTCCTGCCCTCTTACGGAGTTTCCAGGACAGCCATGGACACAGACCCTAAACCCAATAAGTTCCTCATGGAGGACGTTAGGAGCCGATGCTGTGGCAGGATGGAACAAGAGAGCAGAGTCAGGGGCTGGGCATTTGGGAGTGGGGAAGGTGTCGTAAGGACGGAGGGACTGAGCCATGTGGACATGGCAGGGAACAGAGGGCCTGGCAGAGGGAACAGCAAGTGCAAAGCCTTGGAAGTGGGAATGTGCCTTATGTGCTCAGGGCCCCCGAGGAGATCTCCAAGGGTCTGCCTCGGAGTGTTGCTGTGTGGGGGCATGTCCCTCTGCTCCCCCACCCCGCCAGACTGTGACTCCTGAATTCTCCCTCCCTCACCTGACCCTCCTGTCCCCACAAGGCACTGACCCTGGCGTTTGAGCTAGACAGACCAGGGCTCCCCACACAGGGTGCTGTGTGTGACGCAGACATCAGACGGGGAGACCTTGGTGATGGAAACCTTCCCACCGACCCTCACCCAAGATTGCGCCCTGCTTGCTCCGCAGGTCCGCCTCCTGGGGGTGGTGTCCAAAGGCCAGCCAACGCTGGTGGTGATGGAGCTGATGGCTCATGGCGACCTGAAGAGCTACCTCCGCTCCCTGCGGCCGGAGGCTGAGGTGAGCTGGTTCTGGGGACCCGGCAGGGCGCCTGCCCCCAGCCACGGGCACCCGGGTCCCTCAACGCCACCCCCTGTTTCGACTTCAGAATAACCCTGGCCGCCCTCCCCCTACCCTGCAAGAGATGATTCAGATGGCGGCGGAGATTGCCGACGGGATGGCCTACCTGAATGCCAAGAAGTTTGTGCACCGAGATCTCGCAGCCCGAAACTGCATGGTCGCCCACGATTTCACCGTCAAAATTGGAGGTGCGTCTGGCCTTCTGCTTGGAAATGTGTGGCCCGGGCCCAGTTTGATTGCAGAAGGACTTGTCTGGCCTGAGCAGTCGAGTCTTCGCCAATAGCGCAAAGAGGGCCCAGTCCTCAGACTGTAATTTAATTGCATTTGCTCGTGAGCTTGCTCACTTCCTGCTCTGGATGACAGTGGTGTTCCCTGTTGGCAGAAGCCACTGCACTAGGAGCTGACAGATGGGACTGACGATGGATAGGTCACCATGATTTTCCTGCCCTCATGCAGCACGTGGTCTTCATCTGCATCACCCGCTGCGGTAGCGGCCATTTACATTCAAGTTAACTGAAATTAACTAGAATTAAAAACGTATTCCCTTGGCTGCACTGGCCACATTGTAAGTGAGCAGTCGCCACCTTGAGCCTGGTGGCTGCCATATTGGGTAGTGTGGCGTAGACCGCGTTCATGATCCCGGCAAGTTCTACTGGACAGGGCTATTGAAAGGCGAACAGTAAAATCGTGCTTGTATGAACAAGAGAAGGAAGGCTGGGGAAAGAGCCCAGGTGATGGTGATGGAAACCTTCCCACCGACCCTCACCCAAGATTGCGCCGTGCTTGCTCCGCAGGTCCGCCTCCTGGGGGTGGCAGCCTTTTGGCCAAAACTTGCAGGATGGGTTGACCTGAATGAATGACAGCATCCCAGGGGGCGTTCCAACATATGCAAAGGCCTGAGGCTGGGAGCATGGCTGATGTGGGGTGAATAGAAGGAACAGGGAGGGGAGCAGAGTGGCATGAGATGTGAGGTTAGAGAGAGAAGCGGGAGCCAGACCTGGAAGGATCTTATTAGTCAATAAGTCATCTAGCCGTTATCCTAAGGAGCCAGCGCGAAGCCAGAAGTAACGTGATTCTATTTATGATCCCAGACAACATTATCAGCAAGGGAAGCCAGAAGGGATGTCATCCCATTTATAATCCAACAAAGACCTTATCCTCCATTAGCCATGGGAAGCAAGATATAATGTGATCCTATTTATGTAGCTTCTCTTGGGCAGTGGGCTGTCAGAGCAGGATGGAGGGAAGGTCCTGCAGGTGAGAGATGGCGGTGGGGCCGGAGTGACGGAGAGGAAGAGTTGGGTTAGAGCGGGATGTGGAAGGAGAGCTGGCAGGACTCGCTGCTGTCTTAGATGTGGGTATGAGGAAAGGGGCGTGGTCAAAAGGGGACCTGCCCCTGGGTTTTGAGCCGGGCAGCTGGGTAGCGGTGGGGCCATACCTAGTGGAGAAGAGGAGGTTGGTTGCAGAGACTCAACTCTTTGGTTTGGGATGCCTGCAAGGTCATGGGTGGGAAGGAAGTGTTGCTGAGAATGGGATTCCCAGCTTGTGGGCTGGAACGTCGCTTCTTTGCCACTTGGTGCTGCCTTTTCCTTCCCTTTACATGGTGGCCCATGCTTTCCCTCCACATCCCCATGAGTACCCTCAGAATCCATCCTCACGGGATTTGGCCACCACCAAGGCGAGCACACACCTGGGGCAGCTGAGCCCATCTGAGGGCTCTCCAAGGCAAGATGGGGCAAGATGGAGACAGCTGGACTGTAGGCTGAAGGTTAAGACCATGTGAACCCTTGGTTGTCAGATTTTGGGATGACCAGAGACATCTATGAAACGGATTACTACCGGAAAGGAGGCAAGGGTCTGCTCCCCGTGCGGTGGATGGCACCGGAATCCCTGAAGGACGGGGTCTTCACCACTTCTTCTGACATGTGGTGAGTGGTGCGTGGATTGGCGGACAGAGTGCTGGGCTCGAATCCCAGGGCATTCCCTTAGTGTGACCAGCAAGAGGGGGCCAGTTAAAACGTGCCTTCCTCACAGCCCCTTGATCAAGAAAGTGAAGGGGAGGACCCTTGCACGGCTACTCATGTTCCGACTGAGACTCATCTAGGCATTTCTGAACGCAGCATGAATTGTTTAACGAACTGGCCAGCCACGTTCTAGTAAACCAAGGAGGGGTGCATGTGTGTGCGCGTGTGTGTATTTTTATGGCTCCTTTGTTCCTACTTTCAACTGTCGTTGGCAGGTCCTTCGGCGTGGTCCTTTGGGAAATCACCAGCTTGGCAGAACAGCCTTACCAAGGCCTGTCTAATGAACAGGTGTTGAAATTTGTCATGGATGGAGGGTATCTGGATCAACCCGACAATTGTCCAGAGAGAGTGTAAGTGTAGAAAGACCAGGTGGTGTGTGGGCTCTCCATCAAAAAGGCACTGCCCTTTGGTTTGCATGTCGTATGTCTACATGTGTGTGCTTGTGTTTGCATGTTGTGTCTTCGCATGGACGCTTTTTTTGCGCATCACATCTACATACATGCTTGTGTTTGCATGCCGTGTCTTTACACATATGCTTTCTTGCATATCATGTCCGTGGAAGGTTGTAGAAAAACCCTACAGCAATGCTTACCACGGGAGAAGGAAACTGGGTAGCTGGGGTGGGATATTTATGTTTAACTGTTGGTTCTTTATATACTTAACATTTTGTCAGGGAATGAATATAATCTGACATGTCCATTATATCTCAACAGAGTTGGGAAAAAAAGAAATCAGAAGCAGAAACATTAAAATTATGTTTTGGTCAGGGATATGTGTTACCTATCTCCCACTCCCCCAGTTTTTGTTGTAAATTTTGGTCATAGAAAAAATAAGGGGCGCCTGGGTGGCTCAGTCGGTTAAGCGTCTGCCTTCAACTCAGATCATGATCCTGGGGTCCTGGGATCGAGTGCCGCCATTGGGCTCCCTGCTCAGTGCAGAACCTGCTTCTTTCTCCCCCTATGCCCCTCCCCCAGCTCATGCTCTCTCTCTTGTTTGCTCATGCTCTCTGTCTCTCAAATTAATAAATAAAATCTTTAAAAAAAACTATTAAAAAATAAAAAATAAAATGGCATAGCAATTGAAATTTTAAATGATGCTTATAAAATATTTTATAACTTGGTGGATAAACCTATGTTAAAATATTAAATATAAAAAGTGTCTATATATTACATTACCAAATATCTTTAGATAGGAAAGATGAGAGGTTAGATCTGAAGGAGAGTTGTATGCAGACTGCATTTTCTCTATGTTCTGGGGTGTTTCCTTTCTGCCATGAGCTTGTTTACATATAAAGTCCTTTATCAGTGTTTCTTAAGAAAAAAGTTTGCCTGGGGCGCCTGGGTGGCTCAGTTGGTTAGGCGACTGCCTTCGCCTCAGGTCATGATCCTGGAGTCCCGGGATCGAGTTCCGCATCGGGCTCCCTGCTCAGCAGGGAGTCTGCTTCTCCCTCTGACCCTCCCCCCTCTCATGCTCTCTGTCTCTCATTCTCTCTCTCTCAAATAAATAAATAAAATCTTTAAAAAAAAGAAAAAAGTTTGCCCTCCTGAAAAATCCAGGGGGAAAGGCCAATCTGAGGCTTCATCCCCCAAAGAATAAGACTGTTCATTTAGAAAACACAATTGGAAGGGACCTCATATGAAAAAGAGTATGAAGCAGAGTTACTTAGAAACTGTGAGCAAAGTATTTCTGAATGGTGCTTCGCGAGAGTCCTTTCCTGGCCATTAGCAGCTTGCTGGACCGTTCCAGGACCAGGGAGATCAGGTAGGCCCTAGGGCAGAGGGCCACACACTTTCTATAAAGGGCCGTATTGTAAATATTCTGAGCTTTGTGGGCCCTGTGGCTGTCTGCTACGGCTACCCAACGTTGTTGTGTAGACTGAAGGCAGCCGTGAACAGTGCATAAGTGAGGACGTGCGGAGACACTTCAGGGGGCCGGATTTGGTAGTTACAGCGGGGAGAGGAAGAGGTAAAAGAGAAACCCCAAGCCCTCAGCACTCGTACTGTGTGTTCTTGGCTGAGTCGGGTTGTAACCCCCTGCTACCAGCTTGGAGAGCGTGAGCGCCAGGCCCGCAGGATGGCTGCTCAGAGCTGGCCCTCTAGGTTCAGTCCACTCAGCTGCCCCATCAGGCCTCAAGCATCTCAACCCTGAAGGATCTTTGACCCTAGAAAGATTGCTTCTTGGCACAGGGGAGCCTTTCATGCAGCCCCAGTAGGAATTAAACTTTATGAAATGCACCAAACGGGAGGAAAAGAAATCAGGAATGTATAAAATGCTCAACCTTGTCCAACATGTAGGTGCATCAAGAGGGGCCCTTTTTTTTTGCATGGTCATTCTTTTTTTTTTTTTTAATTCCTATGTTAATCCCCATACATTACATCATTAGTTTTAGATGAAGTGTTCCATGATTCATTGTTTGTGCATAACACCCAGTGCTCCATGCAGAATGTGCCCTCCTCAATACCCACCACCAGGCTAACCCATCCTCCCACCCCCCTCCCCTCTAGAACCCTCAGTTTGTTTTTCAGAGTCCATCATCTCTCATGGTTCGTCTACCCCTCCGATTTCCCCTGCTTCATTCTTCCCCTCCTGCTACCTTCTTCTTCTTTTTTTTTTAAGATTTTATTTATTTATTTGAGAGAGAATGAGATAGAGAGAGAGCATGAGAGGTGGGAGGGTCAGAGGGAGAAGCAGATTCCCTCTGAGCAGGGAGCCCGATGCGGGACTCGATCCCAGGACCCTGGGATCATGACCTGAGCCAAAGGCAGTCGCTTAACCAACTGAGCCACCCAGGCACCCTACCTTCTTCTTCTTCTTCTTCTTCTTCTTCTTCTTTTTTTCCTTAACATATATTGCATTATTTGTTTCAGAGGTACAGATCTGTGATTCAACAGTCTTGCACAATTCACAGCGCTTACCAGAGCACATACCCTCCCCAGTGTCTATCACCCAGTCACCCCATCCCTCCCACCCCACCCCCCACTCCAGTAACCCTCAGTTTATTTCCTGCGATTAAGAATTCCTCATATCAGTGAGGTCATATGATACATGTCTTTCTCTGTTTGACTTATTTCACTCAACATAATACCCTCCAGTTCCATCCACGTCATTGCAAATGGCAAGATCTCATTCCTTTTGATGGCTGCATAATATTCCATTGTATATATATACCACCTCTTCTTTATCCATTCATCTGTCGATGGACATCTTGGCTCTTTCCACAGTTTAGCTATTGTGGACATTGCTGCTATAAACATCGGGGTGCACGTATCCTTTCGGATCCCTACTTTTGTATCTTTGGGGTAAATACCCAGTAGTGCAATTGCTGGATCATATGGTAGCTCTATTTTCAACTTTTTGAGGAACCTTCATACTGTTTTCCAGAGTGGCTGCACCAGCTTGCATTCCCACCAACACCGTAGGAGGGTTAAGAGGGGCCCTTCTTGATCTGGCCTGGGAATGAGGCAGTCCCTTTGGCTCTCTTTCCAAAACCAATTTTTTTTTTTTTAAGCACCGGTAGAAATCCCATTTCTGTCCTGACCATTGCCAGTGCTGGTGGCCGCCGTCTGATGTTGGCACTTGGAGGGGGCTGGGTGGGGACTGCTCGGCCGGATGCCCCCGGACACATTCCTGACATGTCCCTCTGTCCTGCAGCACCGACCTGATGCGAATGTGCTGGCAGTTCAATCCTAAGATGCGGCCCACCTTCCTGGAGATCGTCGACCTGCTCAAGGACGACCTGCACCCCAGCTTTCCAGAAGTTTCCTTCTTCCACAGCGAGGAGAACAAGGCGCCTGAGAGTGAGGAGCTGGAGCTGGAGTTCGAGGACATGGAGAGTGTCCCCCTGGATCGGGCCTCACACTCTCAGAGGGAGGAGGCCGGAGGCCGGGATGGAGGGTCCTCACTGGGCCTAAAGCGGAACTACGAGGAGCATATCCCCTACACCCACATGAACGGGGGCAAGAAAAACGGACGGATCCTGACTCTGCCAAGGTCGAATCCTTCCTAACAGCGCCTGTTTTGGGGAGTGGTTCCCATCTTCGCTTTCCTCTGGTTTGAAGGCCTCCTGAAAACTCAGGATTCTCCTATGAATCTGCCACAGTGTCAGACGGAGCTCAGAGATCATTACTATCCATTGATGTTCATCTATGACTTAAAAACACATGTGTCTGACTGCCAATTTGACGAGCTGTCAGAGAACTGAACTGTGACCCTAGAGGAGAAGGGGTTTCCTCAGCTGCTGTCCTTGTAGGCAACTGCGGTTTTAAGCCAGGATGTTACTATTTTTTTTCTAGTAGACTGAGAGCAAGCACCTGTTTTTACAAATCTTCTTCTTCTTTTTTTCTTCCTGGTGTCTGAGCTACAGTATAAAGCATAAAACTTGTTTGTGGAACAAAAGTTTGAAAGAAAGAAAAACAAAACAAAACAAAAACCCAACCCTGTTCCAGTAGAATTTCAGGCTTTCTGGAGTGGGCTTCAGGAAGGTTTTTTTTCTCATCCAGGCTGAAGGATTTTTTTTTTTTTCTTCACAAAATCAGTTCCTCAAATTGACCAATAGCTGCTGCTTTTATACTTTTGATAAGGATCTGCAGTCCCAGTGCGTGGCTCACGAGTCTCCGCGTGTGTGCGTGTGTCTATATGTCCAGGCTAGACAGGGCTGGTCAGTGTGTGCAAAGCGTTCATGCTGAGTTGACGCTTTGAGGGTCGGCTCATGAAGGTTCTGCTCTTCTTGAGCTCCTGATCCTCCCATCTCCTTCCTTCTTATTTACTGGGAGACTGTGCCCTCCACAGATTGTTCTGCCCCAAGCCTAGTCTCAGGAGTCTTTTCTCCCTTAACTTTGGTGAAAAATGTTTCCCAGGAGCCAAGGGAGTAGTTTGGAGTGATAGTGGATCTTTTCAAGACCAAACAAAGCTAGGACAAAAAAAAGACAAAAAGAAAAAAAAAAAAAAAAGAACTGAGATGATTAAGAGTTTTGAGAATATATTTGTAACATATTTAATTTTTTAAAACTCTCCAACGTCAGCCTCATAAGTTATTAACTGTTTCCCGGGGTTGGGGGAGGGCTTGTGGGTTGGTCTGCCTGTGTGCAGAGGGGGAGCGAGGCACCAGTTGCTGATTTGTTTGGTCTTAAAGGCATCCACTTTTCTGGGAATAAAGCCACATTAGCTGCTGACCCTTTTGGACGTGATGAGGCCACGCTGAGGGTGTGGGCGATTGGGTTTGGTGGATGGTTTGGTTTCTGCTTGGGGAAGCTGATAGCCACCTGGAGCTGAGTCCCACCTTCAGACACACTTGTGGCTCTTGGATCTGTTGGTTCCTTGTGTGTACCTCGCACGCTTCCTCAACTGGGTGTGCACATACCACAACAAAATCAGACCCCAAAGGGTGACAGCCCAGATGGACTTTGAGAACACTAAGCAATATGAAGCTAGATGCACCTGTCGGTCCCTTCCACCCTCAGGGCATCCAACTGTCCTCAGAGTTGACCTCCCAGAAGCTGCTCTGTGCCCAGTGACCTCAGCTGGGCCAGGTGTGGGGCCTGAGCAGAACTCTCAGGTGCTTATGATGTTGCAGTCCCCAAGAAAGTAGAGTCTGGAGGAGAAACCGCTAAGGACCTTCACACCACCAAGAACTTCTGAATGGGCGTGAATCCAGTTTCTTCCCTTTGGGGAAAGAATCACAGCTGCTCAAATAAAGAACATGGTGAACTCATTACTTCGGTTCATCAAAATCATCACCCACGGGTTATCCCTGAGAGCATTTTCTCATGAGTTTTTGATTGCTTCCTTCTCCTCTTAAAAGTTGTGGGCTTAAGAACAGGATAGAGACAATGGTGACCTCTGAACCTTCTCAATTCTTGGTTAAGAACACAGGTAGACACAAATCCCAATTGCCTATTACTATCTTATTTATATGATTTGAGAAATTACAGCACATGAAATATTTCTAGGGAGCCTCAGTGATTGGGTACAAGGAACAAGCGTACAGAAATTATTTTCGCCACATTTATTTTGTACATATAAGAGGGTCTGTACGTAAATTAAGAACACATAGATCTAGGTATTTTGTTCTTTTCATAGTAAATTTGTAGTGGCCATATACGACACTAGCAACAATTTTCACATTTTTCTAATTCAGAAAGGTTTTCTTATATTAGGGGAAAATTATTTATTTTAATATATAAAAATCACTGTAAAAATCACTTTCGTAAAAAATGGAGTGCATGTAAATTTTTATCAAAGAAAAATAAACAGGTGAATGTGGGGTAATGATTTTTTTTTTCCAGCACAGTCTACCTCAGTGTATCATTAGGATGTGGTTCAATAATGGACATCTTTGAGACTTCAGAATTCTGCCTGGATCCAATCTGAATCAGGGAAAATCTGTATCAGCTGATTCCAAATGCCAGGGACCAGTAAGAATTTTGAGGGAGGGAGTTGGGATAAAGTGTGGCTTTCGTGTGAGCATAGATCCTTTTTCTGGCTGATAATCTTCTCTGAATTCAATCCCCCTCCACTTTGTTTTGATCCTCCATCCATTGTCACCATGCTCCCAGACATGAACTAAATTTCAGGCCATCATGATGTATCTGATGTGTGGAGTGCCCAGGCCTGAGCTGCCTTCCTTTGGTGGGGAGAGGCTACTCCATCTCCTGCTGGGGCAAAGAGAGGCTTTAGTGCAGAGCCAGCATCCCCACTGTCCACTGCATCCCCCTGAAGTGAGCATCGAGGTGCCTTGGCTCTCCATGGCTTGTTCCTACTCCTTTTAAGCCCGGATGCTTTTGGGGAGTGAAACAAATTGCACTTGTGGGCACCTCACATGCAAACACCCGATGTAGCATTTCTATTCTCTTAAGTGGAAAGGGGGAATGTTGAAAAATTCCAATCCAAAATGCACCAGCATGCTGAGTGTATTTTTTAGCAACAAAACCTTGGACCCCTGTGTTTGGTTGACCTCAGACCGATACTGTTTGAACTTATGGGACTTTGAGAACCCATTTGTAAGTCTGGGAAGGGCCAGCAGGGCTGTTGTCCTACTTGCCAAACCTCACCGCCTTTATACTTTTAGACACTGCCCCTGCGGGCTCACCCTTCTGTGCTTACCCTGAAGAGGTACAGTGGAGTGCTGGGCCCACCTGCACAAATGGGATTTCACCTATTAACTTCAGTTGTCTCTGCTACTGTGGTAAGAAGAGCAAGCAGCCATTGGGTCACAAGCCTTTTTCATCACACAAAGTTGACTCTAACAACTTTGGTCCTAGAAAGTCATGGTTGCCCTCAGGAGGGGGTTTATAGGGATGAGCTCTACTGGGGGGGCTCGTAGTGATGGGCTATAAAAAAAGCAACAAAGCCAGCTTAGGTTGACACTTTTTGTTGTTTGCTTTTAAAGATGTCTCATTATTATTAAAACCCTTTTCATTAATGTGGCCTAATCCACATAGTAGTTTCTTCTTCTGGGAGGAGAATAGCAAGCACATTACTTTCTCCCAGGACAGTGATGTCAAACACACTTCTGCAAATGTCTGGATTCTGGGAGCTATCCTTGGTGCTTTCCTGTTATTTCAAGCTAGTAGGAAGAGATGTTGCTGGTTCTCTCGGAGAGATGTTGAGCACAACGGAGAAAGTGTGGGAACTGATGCAAGGGTCTGCACATACAATCCTGTGACCGTTGGAGACTGCTGCCAATTGATGAACAAATCTTCCAGAATCCCACTGGAGCAGACAATCTGCCATAAAATGTGCTTGTTGGGTTGGGAGGTGTTCATTTGTAGCTGTCAAAACGGTGGGCAGTGGGCAGCATTGCCATCAGAGCATGGCCCATGATAGTCATCTGGGTAGGTGATGGATGTGTTGTAGTCCCAGGGACAATCATTTTTCTACTTCATGGTGAGTGGAAGTTTGGTGTTAAATGTCTTTTGGATACCACTTGGCGAGTCCTTGACACCTCAGGCTCTTCAGAAATTATGGTTTTGTTGGGGGTAGGGAACAGGGAAATGCTGATTGTATATAAATGGTGCACATAGAATGGTGTCCCTTCAGAAAGCCTTCCAGAATGTTCTTTAGAATATTGATTTCGATGGAAAGAACAAATGCTGATTTATTCGTGTGTTTGAAAGAATGTGATAGACTTTCAGGGGCTACAACTGAAGGTGAATGTTTCCTTGGGGGATCCCCCAGAAGCAGAGGGAGACATTGACTTTTTGAGCTCATGGTCACCTATACCAGTCAGGGCCAGAACCAACCTCTAGCCAAATTCTTATTTGGATATGGGCCCTAAAAGTCCTTGTTAAAAACCAGATCACGAATCTGAGGCTCTTGGTCCCCTTGGGAAGGAAGGAACAACTTCCAAGATGAGTGTGTGTCTATGCACACATTCAGGAATGACTTGTTTAGTCTTTCTACTTTGTGTGCCTGGGGGCGGTCTCGGTCCTGCCTGTCAGCAGCAGAAACTTCCCATCTGTTTTCAGCAGGCACAGGATCAAATGGGCCTCGGCTTATGTAGAAAACAACTCAGAAACACAAAACCCACCAAAAGCTCAATTATTTTTTCAATGTTTTCCTACAAGAGCCAAGTAGCGCCATGTACAGAATATGCTTTTTTTTTTTTTTTTTGGAATATTGAAATTGCTCTGCATGTAAAATATGGGATAATTACCTGTTTATATGAAAATTCTGAATAAATTATCTGAGAATAGTCTTTGTTTTTGTGTGGTGTTCGAGCAAGGACCTGTGACCTGTGTGGGATTGTGGCTATGGGGTGGGCTGTGTTAAGGGAAATCTGGAAGTTGTGGGGATCTGTTTTAAGAAGGAACAAACCTATGGGTTCTTCAGAAAAACGAAGCAGGAGGTTAAATATTGTTATAATCAGGGCTGATGATCTGCTGGTACATACCTGTACAGTTGAACTGGTGGTTTAAATATTGAACTATTTCCATACCAGTTGGTAAGTAACTGCTACCCCAAAGACCCCCAGACCCTCCCATGATGCAAGCACTGAGAGGTTCATTCCAGGAATACGAGGGGATCTCCAGGATCTTACTCCATTCCACCATGCTGAAGACTTACATATTGAATACTTTTAATGTTATCCTGGCAGCATGGACCTGACCCCAAGGTGGGTGGTCAGTGGGGGACTACAGATTGGAAGAGGATTTTGAACAGCCTTGCATGAGCTATACACAGAATGTAGTGGGTAAGGAGATAGACTTCCTGCCTTCAGCTCCCTGTGTGACTTTGAATGAGTCACATGACTTCATATGTTGGTTGTTGCTGTGTAACAAACATCCTCAAGACTTTGTGGCTTAAAACAGCAAGCATTTATTTCTCACAGTTCTGTGTGTTGGCTGGGTGGGTCTTCTGGTCACAGTCTCACTCCATCTATCCATCCATCTATCCATCTGTCCATTCATCTATCCATCTGTCCATTCATCCACCCATTTACCCATCCATTCACCCATTCATCTGTCCATTTGTCTGTCCATCGGTCTGCCCATGTTTGCCCAACCATCCATCTGTCAAGCCATCCTTCTGCCTCTCCTTCCTTCCTCCATCCCTTCTTTCCTCCCTCCCTTCCCTCCTCCTTCCTTCCTTCCTTCCTTCCCTCTTTCCATCCATCCATCCATTCAACCATCCATGTGTTTGTATACCCATCTGCCTGTCCATCCATTTATCCACCCACCTGTTCATCCATTCAGCCACCTATCTGTCTATCTGTTCACCCATCTGTCCATCCATCCAAGACTCCTGGCCTTTGGTGAGAACCTGGCAAGGCTGAGGAAGCATGGTCTTTGGCTGGGCTTTATAGGCCACGGTCTTGCAACCAGAGGAGGAGCTCTGGCTGGGCTCTGGGTTGGAGTGCGGATGTGGGTGGTTAAAGTGCTCAGGGTTAGGAGCCACAAGTACAAGCTCTGGCCCTGACTCTGCATGACCACAGATGAGACAGTTGTCACCAGCACAGTGCACAAGTGAGAGGAAGCACATGAAAGCTTTGGTATCTCCAAAGTACTCCACAGAAGAGGGATGTGATACTCTTAAAAGGGCAGACATGGTTAGCAGGTGGTCTAGACTCTGTGTGATGAGGTTCGCGCTTTCCAGCTCTTGGTCTCTAACTTTCTTGGATGCTGCTGACCCATCTCTTGGGGCATGGTTTCAACCCCATAAGCCTGACTGTGCTGCCTGAGATTGTGCCCTCAACATGACTCACCCAGTCTTACACCTCAAGCGCCTCTAGAAGCCCTTGTTGTAATCAGAACCACAAGTTGCCACTGCAGTAGATGCTGTAGTAGATCTAGTGGGTAGATCTATCACTGTGGTAGGTGTAGTGGGTGCTGTGACAAGTACACCACTGTGGTTGCTGTGGTGGATTCACTGTAGTTGACACCGTAGGGCACCATCCAGAACACCTCTTCAGAACCCAGATGCTCACTCTTCCAGCTGTCAGGGGCTGTTGCCTGCTGGGGGCTCACAACGGAGTCCCTCTGCCAGCACTCTCCTAGGTTTAAGGGAGCTGCTTTGCCCACAGTTATGCTCCCTTCCTTAGGGCAGCCACATCTGATGACTGGTTTATGTGGGGTACGAAGCTCTGGCCCCTGTGCCTGTTAAGGGTTTGATTGTGTCTCCCCCAAACCCTCTAAAAAAAGATATGTTCAAATCCTTACCTCCAATATCTCAGAATGTGACTTTCCTTGGAAATAAGGTCACTGTAGATGGAATTAGTTAGGGTGAAGTCATGCTGGAGTAGGATGGGCCCCTGATCTGATATGACTGGTGTCCTTATAAAAGGGGAAAGTTGGACACAGGCACACAGGGAGAATGCCATGCGAAGACAAAGGCAGAAACTGGGACAACACACCTGCAAGCCAAGGTGTGGACAAGGAGCCAAAGATTTCCAGGGAACCACCAGGACCTTGAAGAGAAGCAAGGGACAGATTCTCCCTCACAACCTCAGAAAGAACCAACCCTGCTGACACCTTGATCTTGGACTTCCAGCCCCAGAACTGTGGGAGAATACATTTCTGTTGTTTAAGGCCCCCGTGGTCCTTCAGTACAGCAGCCCTAGTAAGCCAGTGGAATGTGGGACAACTCTGAAGAACCACCACAGTTAGAGTGCTCCCTGTGGGATCAGGGAAGGTTTTGGTTGCAGATGCACTGCAGTGTGATTTTCCCCTCTGCTCAGACCCACTTCCCTCCCTTACGGATGCTGATCCCAAGTTACCCCTGATAAAACTCCCCCATGTAAATAAACTAAACCCTTATCTCTATTTGTTGCTGTTAACAAACACTCCAATACTTAGTGGCTTAAAACAACAAACAGCTGTTATTTCTCACCATTCCATAAGCCAGGCCAGCACTTAATTAAATCCAGGCTTCTGTGTCTAACCTCTTGGGTCAGCCAATGGCTTGGCTGGACTGGATGATTCAGGATGGTTTCACTCACCTGTCTGATGATGGCAGGCTAACAGATCTCAGAGTTTTTTCCTTAGGGAACCCAATCTACCACACCAAAGATGTTAGACATTAGGGAAGCTTTCATTGACAGCTTTAGAAAATGAATCAGAGAGGACAGTGAACTCTCAAAGGTCACACAGCAAGTTGCTTTGTTTCACTGTGCTCTGGTTGATGGACCTACAGGTACATTTGGCATTCCAGCATTAAGGAGAAACAAAGAGCTGAGGTTTCTTTGCTTTTTTAAAAGATTTTATTTATTTATTTGAGAGAGAGAGAGAGAGAGGAAAAGAGAAATAGAGGGTGAGTGGGAGGGAGAGAGAATCTGAAGGAGACTCCATGCTGAGTGCACAGCTGGATGTGGGGCTTGATCTCAAGATCATGTGACCATGACCTGAGCTGAAACCAAGAGTCAGATACCCCACCTTGTGAGGTTTCTGAGCACAGTCCCTATAGGGCTGCTCTGAGAAATACAGAATGCTGAACAGTAACCCATAGGGGAAGGAGCAGGCAAAGCTCCCATGGTTAAGGGTATTCCTCTGGAATGGTTCACAACAAGACTTCAAAGTTAGAAATTTGTCAGTTGGCTGGTTGTTCACCAGGCAGTTTGAGACAACTCATTAAACCTCCCTAAGCCTCAGTTTCCTCAATTTTAGAAAAAGATAATTACAGAACTACTGCAGGGTCATTCTGAGATTAAATTGGATAAGACTGGAAAAGCATTAAGCACTGAGCCTGGTAAATGGTATTAGCTCAATACAGGTAAGTAGCTTTATTAGTATTTTTATTATTATAAATATGCATTTTCAAGCCTCGGGGAATGAGTTCCATGGTGTATGGGGTCATTTCATGAACCTCACATGGTGGACTACTCAGGACGACCGTGTGTTTCACAGATGTGACACCTGGGCTTCAGGGAGTTAAAAGAACATCACTGATCTTCCTTTCTGTCCTGTCATGTTGGGGAAAATAGCTGTTGGTGGATGCACTTTAGGATGACCCCCCCCCTCAATAATTCCCACTTCCTGGTGTCCACCACTTTGCATAATCCCCTCTCCCTGAGTATGGCAGGGTATGTGACTTCTTTCTCTCTCTCTATTTTTAAAATATTTTATTTATTTATTTGTCAGAGAGAGAGAGAGCGCAAGCAAGCACAGCAGGGGGAGCGGCAGGCAGAGGGAGAAGCAGACTCCCCGCTGAGCAGGGAGCCCGATGTGGGACTCGATCCCAGGACCCTGGGATCATGACCTGAGCTGAAGGCAGATGCTTCACCAACTGAGCCACCCAGGCGTCCCTGTGACTTGTTTCTAACTCATAGAACATGAAGAAGATGATGGAATGTCACTCCCATGATTATGGAATACTATATAAGAGTTCCTGTTAGCAGGTTGGAGAGAGATTTTACTGGTGGTGTTGAAAAGCAGACAATCCTATTGTGAACTGCCTATGAAAGGGGCCACATGAAGGGAACTGTGGCTGTTCCTAGGATCTGAGGGTGGCCTCCAGCCAACAGCCAGTATAAAACTGGTATCACAAGTCTTACAACCACAAGGAAATTAACTTTGCCAATAACATGAATGAGCGTGGAAGCATATTCTTCTCCAGTCGAGCCTCCACATGAGAATGTGGCCAGCAGACACCTTGATTGCAGTCTTGAGAGCTCTCAAAACCTAGCTAAATGATGTGCAGACTCCTGGCCCACAGAAATTGTGAGATAATAAATGACTGTGTGGTTTTAAGTCGTTAAATTTGTTACACAGCAAAAGAAAACCATTAAAATAGCATAGTGACCTGATTTACAGTATTGTGCAGATGAAGAGTCATTTCATGTGTGGCACATAGAATGTCTTTGCTAAGTGTTAGATAATATGAATCACCGGCATCGACATCATCATGATTCTCCTGGTAGGCATCCTCCTGTGTCAGTCTTTTTTTAAAATATAGATCCTAGTTTTTCTTTTCTTTTCTTTTTAAAATTGAGATATTATTGACATGTAACAGTATATTAGTTTCAGGTGTACAATATAATGATTTGATATTTGTATATGTTGCAAAATTATCACAAGGAGTGTAGTTAAAATCCATCAGTATATATACTTACTTTTTTTGCCATGAGAATTTAAAAAATTTACTTTCTTAGCAACTTTCAAATACACAATACAGTATTATTAACTATAGTCACCATGCTGTACATGACATCCCCATGACTTATATATTCTATAATTGGAAGTTTGCACCTTTTGACCCCCTTCACCTCCTGCCTCTGACAACCATCAATTTGTTCTCTGTATCTATGAACTGAGTTTTGTTTTTGTTTTTAGATTCCACATATAAGTGAAATCATATGGCATTTGTCTTTTTCTCTTACTTCACTTAGCATAATGCCTTCAAGGCCCATCTATATTGTTGTGAATGGAAAGATCTCACTCTTTTTTATGGCTAAATAATATTCTGTTTATATCTATACCACATTTTTGTTGTTCATTCACCCATCAATGGACACAGGTTGTTTCGATATCTTGGCTATTGTGAATAATGTTGCCATGAACACAAAGGTGCCAGCCTTGTTTCTTCTACTGTCCCCTGCCCCCCAGAGAGTGACCCACAGGTGCAAGATGCCACATGCACAAACCCCTTGCCTTGGGCTGTCCCAGCATGTATCCTTTAAAGATTCAGAAACAAAGCCCTGGATAAACTTGGAAGACTCCAACACCAACATTCCAGTGCCCTCTGTGAATCTAGTCACATTTGGCAAGTTATATTTTTCTAAGAATTTGTCCTAGAGCTCATTTGCTGAAGCTTCCCTGGTCTCTGATATTGGGGTAACTGGGGGGTCAGAGGCTGAGGTTCCTGTTGTTTCTGGTCTGGAGATCTGCGGGAGGGGTCACCAGATGGAGATCCTATTTTCTCTAGTTTGGGGTGAGTTTTGAGGATAGGATAGGGCTCTACTTATCCCTAGTCACTTTCTGGGACTCCCTTTGTCTGTCTTGTTGGTATAGACTGGGTGGGTCACTGGGATTGGGCTCCCCATTCTCTACTGTTGCAGGGAAGCTGAAGGAGTCCCTTCTGGGCCTGCTGCTATCTTTTCTAGAATTGGAAGTGACTGGGGTGCTTGTTAGAATTTCCATCATCTCTGGTTTGGGAGGACGGAGGTGTTGCTTGTTTGGACTCCATCTTTTGTGCTTGGAGGTGAGTGGGGGATTACTATTTGAAATTCTGTTGCCTCTAGTGTTGGAGGAGGCTGGTAGTCTCTTGCTAGGGTTTCTGTCAGCTTCACTGTTGGATGCCGATTGTGAGCATCACTTGCTGGGGATTCCATAAGTTCTAATCTTGGTGGACAGACCGGGGGGTCACTTGCTGTGCCTTCCATCATCTCTATGGGGGGAATCAGTTCAACAATTTCTAAAACCTTTTTTTAAAAATATTTTATTTATTTATTTGAGAGAGAGAGAGCATGAGAGGGGGGAGGGTCAGAGGGAGAAGCAGACTCCCCACTGAGCAGGGAGCCTGATGTGGGACTCGATCCTGGGACTCCAGGATCATGACCTGAGCTGAAAGCAGTTGCTTAACCAACTGAGCCACCCAGGTGCCCCCTAAAACCTTTTTTATTCAGAAAAATTTTAGATTTCCAAGAAAATTCTAAAACTATACAGGTTTTTTTTTTTTAAATAGTTATTATTTGTATTTACTCACATTTATGTTTCCTATTGATCTACATCCATAGGTCTCCACATGGAATGATTTTCCTTCAGCCCAAAGAACTCATTTTAGTGTCTTGAAGTGCAGCTGTTGATTAGTTCTTTCAGCTCTTAAAAAAATCCACTGGTAAACATTTTCATTTCATCTTCACTTTTGAAGAACATTTTGTCAAGTTATACAATTTTAGACTGAGCTTTTTTTTTTTCAATCTAATCCTTTAGATGTCATTTACTGTCTTTCTGTTTCTTTGGTTTCTTTAAAAAAGTCATCATTAGTCTTATTATTCTCTTTTGAAAGTAATGTGTTCCTTTGGTTGCTTTGAAGCTTTGCAGTTTGCTTTCAGTTTTCCACAATTTGTCAATGTTTCCTTCATTTTTATTTTTTATTTATTTTAAAAAAGATTTTATTTATTTATGTGAGAGATAGAGTGAGTGGTAGGGAAGGGGAGGGAGAATCTGAAGCAGACTCCATGCTGAGCACAGTGGCTGACGTGGGGCTCGATCCCACAACCCCAAGATCATTACTTGAACTGAAACCAAGAGTTGGATGTTTGACTGACTGAGCCACACAGGTGTCCATTTCCTTCATTTAAAAAAAACCATATTTTTCATAATTATTTTGAAGTCCTTGTCTGCTGACTCCAATACCTGGATTGTTTCTGGGTCAGCCTCTATTGACTTACACATTCATAATTGGTACCTTCTCCTGTTTCTTTGCATGTCTAGTATTTTTTTATTGTGTGCTGGATATTGTTAATGATATGTTGTAGAGGCTCTTGATTATTCTTCTAATGATTAAGTTTTGTAATGGCAGGCAGTTATAGGACTAATGTATCACCTCGAGTTTTTAAATTTTGTAAGGGCAGGTTTATTTCAATTTTGCACTTACTCCTAAGGTGTATCTCTTCCTCTTAGTGCATGATACATATCATGGTGTGGCATTTCTAAGGTATTGGTTGAAATGGGTTTTCCCCAAGATCACTCCACTGTGGATGAGTCCAAAAACCAACTCCAATTCCTAGAATGTGTGTCCTCTTAAATTTCTGTGCCACTCTTCACCTTTCAGTAGCTATTCTTGGCTAAGCCTCCTAGTGACTTTTCCTGCGTAGTTACAGGTTAAGTGTTTTTCAAAGACCCAAAGGAAATATTTAGGCAGGTTTTTTGGACTTCCCTGGGACTCTTCCTTCTCTATTAAAAGAGCATTTAGGTTGGCACCTGTGTTTTTTCAACAAGCACCCAGCACCTTTTGAGCATTTCTTTACTTTATGGCATCGCAAGATATTCCAGGATCATTTTATATTTTCTCTGCCCGAGCCCTGGAATTAACCACTTCTCCAAGGAGCCCTGGTTACCATCCCCTTTTTTTGAGAATGGCATTTACAAACCTAGATCTAGGTGCCAGGTGTACTCATTGCTACTGAAGTGCCACCGCTTCTAGGTCTTCTTCTCTGTTGACAGAGGTTGAAAATATATGTATGTACTCCACTTCAGGCATACGCATACCTCTGTGCTTATCTAGTTATGTATCTATGTACGTATCTATCATCATCTTTCAAGAAACCCCAAGTTCTTACTTCTATCTCCAATTCCAATCCAACACCACAGGGTCCACTCTAGCCTTTCTCTTTCCTTGTTTGTAACGTCTCTGAGAGCAAGAAACTGGCTTTAAGGATCTACAACATATATACTTAGTTGTCCAACCCTAGTATATACATAAAGTGGTTCAGAATTGCCAACCCATACCCTTGAGAGAAACAAATTTATTAACTCTAGTACAGGATTTCTGTACAGTTCTTTTTGCTTTTAGCCTTATAGTATCTGGTCAAAATACAGTTTTCCTAAGTAAGTTAGGTTTCTTCTCCATCCTCTTCAGTGTGGTTATGATATTCATTTGTAATACAGTTAAGTTCATTTGTTATAGTCTGTATTCCATTTTGTGTTACCTCTGCTACCTGGTGATTGTATTTTGTTTTAACCTATAATAATATTCACTCTTTGTGGTTTAATGTTCCGTAAGTTTTGAAAAAATACAGAGAGATTTGTCATGCTATAGGATAGTACCAAAACTCCTGAATTCCCTTGTGCTATGCCTTTGTAGTTATCCTATCTTCTACCTCTTATCCCTAGCAACTACTGATTTGTCCTTCCCCACAGTCTTGTCTTTTCCAGAATGTCATACAACGGAGTCATACAACATGTGGCTTTTTGTCTCTTTCACTTAGCGAATTGAGTTTTAAATTGAGGCATAACTTACATGCAGTGCAATGTACAGATCTTAAGTGTACAGTTTGATGCATCCTGCCAAATAAATATATCTGCGTAACTTATACTCCTATCAAGACATAAAACATTTTCTCACCCTGTGAAGTTCCTTCTTGTCCTTTCCCAGTCAATCCAAGCTACTGCCTCACATCCCTTGCCTCATACTTAGTTGCAACCCCTGTTCTCCACCCCCGTCCAGATTATTTTCTGCCTGTTCTAGAAATCTATGTAAATAGAATCATACAGTATTTACTTTTTTGTGTCTGGCTTGTTTTGCTTGGTATAATCCTACAATTAATTTTAATTAATTCACAATAAAAAATGAAATATATATATAGGGTTTCCTATATACCAGGCAGTCTCCCAAGTGCTTTACATATATTAATTAATTGAACCTTCAATTCAAGTTTACAAAGTAGGCACTCTCATTGTTAGCATTTTATAAATGAAAAAACTGGCACAAAGTGTTTGTTACTTGCCTGAGGTAAGCAGGTGATTAAGCAGTAGGGTCTGGACTTGAACTCAAATAGTTTCTCTCCAGAGTCCATACTCCTAATTGCTATGCAATAGAACACTGTCTCTGTACCAGGCATGGCTATGGTACAGGATCTACAGTGATAAATCAAACACACAGTCCTTGCTTTCGTGGTGTTCACAACATAGTGGGGGTTGGGATGGGGAATAAATATTAGTCAAATAAAGAGGTATATATAGAGTCAGTCAGATGGTGGTAAGTGCTATTGAGATGAATAACTTCCAATAAAGATAATAAACGTGGGAACTGGAGACTTGCTCATATATTTGGAGTGGGAATGAAAGCCTTTCAATTCAAGTGACATTTTGGCAGAAACCTAAGTAAACTGAGCGAGTGAGCTATGTAGCTATGTTGGGAATATCAGTCTAGGCATTACAGAGACCCTGATACTGAACTGTCCTGGGATGATGGGGCTACAGCAAGACCAGCGCAACTATAGTGTAGGAAGTAAACAGGAATGGTGGAAGGTGAGGTCGGCTCTGCAGTGGATCTGAATTGTTTGGGGCCTTGTAGAAAATGGTAAAGACCTTTCATTATATTCTCAGTACATTGGTGTATCACTAGACCAGAACAATTGCAGGCAGGGTGTAGGGAAACAAAAAAGGGATAGTGCATATTCAATGACTGGAAGAAGAACAAGGAAGGAGAGGACAGAGGAGGGAGTGATTATTGAAAATTTGGGGCATGGTAGGAAGAGGGGAGAGGGCTGCACTACAGGGACTGAAAAGTGGCCAAGTGTAGCATCCAGAACCCAATTCTCCTGCAGGGATATGCTGTGGGGTGGACTCACTCTCCTCTATCCTTCTGATCTCCCACCTGGGCTCCCCACTGACCAACCCAAACAGAAGCCTGAGGTATATGAGCCCACTGATATAGTCCATTAACCTCTCGAGGCACAGAGCAGGGGAGAGTAAAGTAGAGCGGAGAGTGCCAATTGTTTCCTTCCATATTCCTTATATACAGTGTTCCTGTACAGTGTGATTTCTTATGTATGTCTTAAAGGATGAATGTCTTCTGAAGAGTTTTCCATTTTGATGATATTCATAGGGTTTTCCCTTCATGTGAATTTCATGTGATTCACAAGATACCACAAAGGCTTTCCTTTAGCCAATGCATTCCTCCTGTTTCTCCCCAGTTGGTAATTTTTTTTTTACTTCTGTGAGAGTTTGAGGTAAAAGTTTTACCACAAAGTAGGCACTTATAGGGTTTCTCTCCACAGTGAGTTAACATTTGGGCTATTGAATGGTATTCCATATTGACTGGATTAGAAGGAGGATCTGCTGATAGCTTTTCTTCACTGAGTCATGATCAATCTCCAAGATGGTTCCCAGTGTTTTCTGTCTCCTTGTATCCATATCTTGTGTAGTTTCCTCCCACACTGTCAGAACCAGTGTGGGTGACCAACACAATACAGATGAAGAGAATATATCCTGCGGCTAGGTCATAAAAGACATTATGGCTTCTGCATTGGCTCTTTTGGATCACATTATTTGGGGAGAACTTGCTGCCATATTATAAAGACACTCATCACTGCAGAGAGGCCTACATGGCAAGGAACCACAGGTCCCATGCCAACAACTGGCACTAGTTTGTCAGGCATGTGAATAATCAATCTTCAGAGTGGACCCTTCAGTCCTAAAGACTTCAGGTGACTGCAGTTCTGGTCAACATATTGGTTGCAACCTTGTGAGGGAACTAGAACCAGAAAGACATAGCTAATCCATTTCTGAACCCCTGACCTACATAAATTGTGAGATAATAAATGTTTGTTGCTTTAAAGCACTAAGTTTTGGGGCTAATTTGTTATACAAAGATAATTTCTACATCCAGCATGAGTTCCCATGATGTCAGAGGGATAAGAAACCAATGAATGCTTTCCCATAGTCACTGCATTCCTATCTACCTATTATGAATTCTCTTGTGCACAGAAAGGTAAGAGTTACTGCTGAAAGATTTCCCACAATGATTACATTTGTAGGGTTTTTCTCCAGTGTGAGTTCTCATGTGTTTCTTAACAGATGAGAGATTATTAAACGCTTTCCCACAGTCACTACATTCATAGGGTTTCTCTCCATTATGTATTCTCTTGTGCACAGTAAGAGAAAAACTACTGCTGAAGGATTTTCCACACTGATCACACTCATAGGGTTTTTCTCCAGTATGAGTTCTCACGTGCTGGGTCAGATGTGAGCTCTTCCTAAAGGCTTTCCCACAATCGTGGCACTCATAAGGTTTCTCCCCTGTATGAATTCTGTTGTGCACAGTAATGGAAGACCTCGTGCTGAAGGCCTTGCCACACTGATTACATTCATAATGATTCTCCCCAGTATGAACTCTCTTGTACCTTTTGAGGATACATCTAGTATGGAAGACATGAAAACACTGATTACATTTGTAAGGTTTTTCTCCAGTGTGAATTCTCACGTGCAGTCTAAGGGAAGAGGGATTACTGAAGGCTTTCCTGCAGTCAGTGCATTCACAGGGTTTCTTCCCATTATGTATTCTTTTATGAACAGTCAAGTAAGAACTACTGCTGAAGGATTTGCCACACTGATTACAGACATAGGGTTTTTCTCCAGTATGAATTCTCTTGTGCTGAGTGAGGTTAGATTTTGTGCTGACGATTTTAAAGCACTGATTACATTTGTTGAGTTTCACTCCAAGATGATTTCTTTCCTGTTGATTAAGAGATGAATGATAACTATAATTTATAGTATTTTTAATATTCAGTGCTATCGTAGGAATTCTCTCTCCCAGGAATTCTGTTATGTATAACATTATAATTTGGCATTTTTGCTACTTTGAGTGTTTGTATAGGCTTTATGCTAGTTTGAGTGATTAGAAGTTAAAAAAGATGGGGCACCTGGGTGGCTCAGATGGTTAAGCGTCTGCCTTCGGCTCAGGTCATGATCCCAGCGTCCCGGGATCGAGTCCCACATCGGGCTCCCTGCTCCTTGGGAGCCCACTTCTCCCTCTGCCTCTCTCTCTCTGTCTCTCATGAATAAATAAATAAAATCTTTAAAAAAAAAAAAAGAAGTTAAAAAAGATGGCTGTGGTGCCACAAGTCTTTATCATATTCAGAGAACAGTTTTCTGATAGGTTTAACACCAGTTTATGTTTGAAATCTTTAATATCTGAGTCACATTTATGGAAACAATTATGGAGATGCTCAGGGAAGAAATAACTGTGAAATCATTTTTCTCCAAATTCACAATAGTTTCATGGTATCTCTTCAGAGGCCACTTTCTCTTGGGAGAATGACTCTCTTGGTAACTTTGTAGTTTTTCTAATTTATGGCATATTCCTACTGTGGAAAATTAGAAATCTTACCATTTTTACACCTTCATATTGTTCTTTTCTAAAAACATGCTACTTAGAAGTTAACCCTTTGGCTTTAAGTAGAGTCTCCAAATCTGAAACAAATTGAAAAGAAGTTTAAGTTTGTGGAGAAAATAAAAGATAAAATGCACATATTACTGAAGACAGACCTTAAAGGATTAGCGTTTTTCAGGAGGTTTGCAATGAAAGGGACACAGGTATGACAATTTTAGGTATTTTTAAAAGATTGTATTTATTTCAGAGAAAGAGAGATAGCAACAGAGATAGCGAGAAAGAACACAAAGCCTGAACCGAAGGCAGACACTTAACCGACTGAGCCACCCAGGTGCCCCAATTTTAGGTATTTTTAAGACTCTAGGAAGATTGAGATTGAGGCTGACAGAAGAAGGAATCGTCAGGAATGTAAAGTGGGATGGAGCTCACGTGAAACTTACATTTAAGAAGAAAAAGAGACATGTCTTTTTTCTTCCTCTAAGGCTGAAGTAAAGTGTGAAGTGATGAACAGAGAATTTAAGAGGAAGCAAAGAAGGTACACAAGGAAGCTTATCCTAAATGCTTTTGATCTTGTCAGGAAAAAAAAAAAGGGCATTTTACGAAGTTCCCTGAGTGACATTTCCTAATGTAATACTCCAAACTCCCAAGCCACAGGCCAGACATGTTCCTCACAAGGACTCACAATCTACCTGGTGCTCACCTGGACAGTTGCCTGGGAGAATTCTGATTTCCTCTGTAATCACTTTATCTTCTTGCTCCAATTCAGACACCAGACCAGGTTTATCAACTTGATTTCCTATACATAAAGAAAGGACATAGTATGTAGGGGGACTCTACAGGGGAAAATGAACCCCACCATGAAACTGAAGCCCCTACTTCTGAAGATAAGCAGGTGTGGCTTTAGGAACAATGGGATAATTATCCCTAAATTCTAATAAATACAGTAGCTCTCTTTCATAGTGAAAAAAAAAAAAAAATGAATGTATCCTCAGTCAATGCCCACGGTGCCTGGGGGAATAACTAGTACCAGAAACTAATACCCAAGCTCAAATACATATTTAAAAGCTCCAAAACTTTTATGCATAGAGAATATAAAGTCAGTCCCAGGACTAGATCTTCAGTTCACAGGGCAGGCATTAGAGTGTAAGCTCCATGATGGTAGGGACCACATCTGTCTTGTTCACCACTGTATTCCCAATTCCTAGCACAGGCCTAGGAACATAAAGGTGCTCAAGAAAGACTTCTGAGAAGTGATGTCAGCAAAAATGGTGGAGTCGGGAACTCTACAGTCTAACCTCCACAAAAAAAAAAAAAAAAAAAAGCAAATTAACAGGTAAAAACTGTTTGAATTACTAAAACTCTAGGAAGTGATCAAGAGCTTACAGCAACAAGGAAAATGCTTAATCAAGACAAACAGCTGAATCTGTAAGAGAGCTTTGTGACATTTTAGCTGATCCTCACCCTATCCTCCGTCCCACCCAAGCAAGCATTTTGAAGACAACAATCTGTGCTCTTAGTACTGGTAGAAGTAGGACAAATCTTATTTTCAAAGAAGTGTGATTGTCTGTTTTGACCTTCCTGGTGGCTCACAGGGCTTGCCTTTATTTCGTTTAACTCCAAACTCTCCTGGAATTGAAGTGGCTATGGGGGCGGAGGGCTGGGGCATGTACTGACTACATTTAAATGTATTAGCTACTGCTGCTTGGGGCAAGGGAAAATCACTAAAGCACACATAAGACTAGCCAAAAAGTCTCAGAGGAAAAGCAGGGAACAAGATGCTTTGGGGGAAAGGGGCTTTGAAAAGCTCGCACAGTCCTAGGAATATAGAACATGTACATACCCACGGTTGGGTGTACGCTCAGAAAATATCTGAAAAGGCACTAAGCCTTCACCTTTGACTGACCTTCAGGCTCTACACAAGCAGTTAGTGAAGGCTAAGGCAGAGTTGTAAACTGTTTGAGTTTTGAAGGCATGCTCCTATATACACAGAGACCATCTGCAAAGACTGGGAGTTTTGGAGTTCCAGGCATTTAAGGAAACCTCTGATAAATCACTAGCTGACCGTTAACTTAACAAGAGATTGCAGTGGCCACACACAACAAATACAGACATTACAAAATTAGTTCAGAAAATGTCACCAAACAATACTAACTAGAACAAGCAACAACAATAAACCTTGGGGATAGGAGAATCTCTGACTTACAGAACTGTCCTAACATTCCAAACGTTTTTGGAGTTTTCAACAAATTATGAGGCATGCAAAGAAACAAAAAAGCATGACCATTACAGAAAAAGGAAATTAAGAAACACTGTCCCTAAGGAAGAGACTTACTAGACCAAGATTTCTTCTTTTTTTTTTTTTTAAAGATTTTATTCATTTGACAGAGAGAGACACAGCAAGAGAGGGAACACAAGCAGGGGGAGTGGGAGAGGGAGAAGCAGGCTTCCTGCTGAGCAGGGAGCCCAATGTGGGGCCCAATCCCAGGACCCTGGGATCATGACCTGAGCCGAAGGCAGATGCTTAACGACTGAGCCACCCAGGCACCCCTAGACCAAGATTTCAACTATTTTAAGAACGTGCAAAGAGCTAAAGGAAACCATGAAAAAGGATTCTCAACAAATAGTGAAAGAAATTATAAAACAGAACCAAACAGAAATTTTGGAGTGGAAAGTACAATAAATTAAAATGAAACATTCACTAGAAAAGTTTATCATCAAACTTGATCTGGTGGAAGAAAGAATCAGTGAACTTGAAGACAGGTCAATTGAGATTGCCCAATTTGAAGAGCATAGAGGGTAAAAAAAAAAAAAAGAACAGAGCATAAGAAACCTGTGGGACACCATCAAACAACCAACATGTGCATAATGGAGTTCTTGAAGGAGAGGAGATG
Source organism: Mirounga angustirostris (assembly GCF_029215605.1). Classification (NCBI taxonomy): domain Eukaryota; kingdom Metazoa; phylum Chordata; class Mammalia; order Carnivora; family Phocidae; genus Mirounga; species Mirounga angustirostris. Next base: position 209,590,605 of record NW_026991709.1, on the reverse strand, counting down.
GAGAAAGGGGCAGAAACAATATTTTAAAAAGATAGATGGCCACAAAATTCCCTTAACTGAAGAAAGTCATGAATCTACATATCCAAGAAACTTAATGAACACCGAAGAGGATAAACTCAAGGAGACCAAATTGAGACACATTATAATCAAACTGTTGAAAGCTAAAGACTAAGAGAGTATCCTGAAAGCAACAAGAGAATTTTTAGTTCATCACATATATGGGATCACCATCAATCAGATTAACAGCTGATTTCACATCAGAAATCACAGAGGCCAAAAAGTAGTGGGATGACATATTCAGAGTGCTGAAAGGAAAAAACCTCTGTCATTCATTAATTCTATATGTAGCAAAACTATCCTTCAAGAAAGTGAGAAGACAATCCATAGAATGGGAGAAAATATTTGCAAATCATCTATTTGATGAGGGTCCAGCATCCTGAATACATAAAGAATTCTTACAACTCGACAATAAAAAGGCAAACAACCCCAGCCCTCTCAAAGTGGGCAAAGGACTCAAATACACATTTTCCCAAAGAAGATATACAAATGGCTAACAAGCACATGGAAAGAGGACCCATCTTATTATTCTTTAGGGAAATGCAAATAACCAAGTGTTTCCACATTGTTGGTGGGAATGTAAATGGTGCACAGGTACCATGGAGAAAAGTTTGGAGGTTCCTCAAAAAGTTAAACATTAAATGACCATATGACCCAGGAATCCCACTTCTAGGCAAACGTACAAGAGAATTGAAAACAAATGTTCAGGCAAAAACATACATGAATGTTCATAGCAGAGCACAGCACTCTTCACAGTAGCCAAAAGGTGGAAACAACTCAAATGTTCATCGACTGATGAGTGGGCACAGAGAAAGTGGTATATACACACCATGGAATAACGTTCAGCCAGAAAAAGGAATAAAGTTCGACACATGCTACAGCATGGCTGAACCTTGAAAACTTTATTCTAAGCAAAAGAAGTCAGATACAAAAGGCTATATATTGTATGATTCCATTTATATGCAATGTCCAGAACAGGTAAAACCAGAGACAGAGAGTAGATCCACGGTAGCCAGTGGCTGGAGTAGGTGGGAAAGGGAGTGGCTACTTAATGATTATAGGGTTTATTTTTGGTGCAATAAATGTTCTGGAATTAGAGATGGTTGCACAAAACTGTGGCATTACTAAAAATCACTGAATTATACATTAAAAATGTTTTCTGTTCTGTGAATGTCACATGAATTAAAAAAAGAAAAGACTTATTACCTGAGTCATTAAATAAATGCAGGGCTGAGGTGGGGCTTACCCAGCGATGCCAGATTTATGCAGTTCTCCCGCATCACGTCTCTGTAGAGTGTTCTTTGAGAAGGGTCCAGCAGTGCCCACTCCTCCTGCGTGAACTCCACGGCCACATCCTCGAAGGTCACCAAGTCCTGAGCCGTCACAAGCATCATGGCTTAGCCAAGGACCACCCCCACCAAGTTGATAGGAGGATGACAGGACTAGGGACAGGACACCCCAAGCACAAGATGTACGGGCAGGGTTCTGAGCTCTGCTCTCCACTGCTCCTGGGCTCAGCCTGCAGGGCTCCTCTCCTGCCTACTGACGCCCACCCCAAGGTGAAATGTACCTTTAACATGTAGGCGAGTCCCTTATTCCAGTGAGACCGTGGAATCCTGCAGTCTTATTTCCCTCGATCTCAGGGCTGAGCATAGGCCGGGGACATGGCAGATGTCAGAGATACTCCCCAGTGGCCATCACCAATTGCTTGAATATAGGACACAGTCATGTCTTTCCTTTAAAACTAATAATAATGTAATGTATAAAGTGACTCTGGAGGAAGTTAGGAAAATATAGAAAATATTGATAAACACTGACAACCCTTTATCCACCACCAGATGCCCGGAGATCCTGGAATGCCTGAAGACCTGGTTTGGCTGTGGGGCTCCAGGCCCTGAAAGGTAAGTCTAACTTTTGGTCAAAAGAATAATTATTTGGGAAAAAAATATGTGACTCACCGGTAATCAGCTTGTCAGGAAGCCATGAACCAACCCTTCCTCCTCTGTGCATCCTTTTTGAGGAGAGGCTGAGTACAGGGAAGACTGAGCTGGAGAAGAAATGAGTCAGAAGAGTCCAGGATTGCTCTATATTCTAGCACTCACCAGTTTGGAGGCTTCCTCACCTACCTGTAATTGACCATACCCCAACACACACACACACACACCTTTCACAGGACAACAGAGCAGAGCCCTGTCGCACCAGGGCCAGAAAACAGGGCCAAGGCTCTTACTGCGCTGGAGGAAAAGATGATAATTCCTATTTCACAGATGAGGAAATTGAAGTTCAAGGGACAGCACTTCATTTTATCAAGTTTATAGAAAGAATTTGAGGTAAATTCAAAGGCTCTCCCATATTCAGGACACAGGTGAGATCTCCACAGACACACTCAAACCACCAACACCCCAAATCCCAAGAACCACACGGGGTCCTGGTGACCCCTGGGCATTCGGGGCTCTACTCCCACCTCCCTGCTCAGCCCCTCCTTTCCTGCTCTGTGGTGCAGGGGCCTTTAACGCTTGGATTTTGAGGGCCCCCCAACTTACTGCAAGTGGGGGACAGAACCATGGCCGCCATCCTGTGACTCAGACAGAGCACCCGGACACTCCTCCTCTCGTCCCCACAGTGCACGCAGGCCAGGCTCTGGACGAAATAGGAAAACAGGAAGCTTTCACAGCCTTTCTCCCTCTCCAGGCTACTGAGGATGAACGGGTCTCAGCCTGCCCACCGTGTCCTCCTTTAAATGCAAGTGGGGTCTCCAATCCTGGGTCTTTACTTTGCTTACTAGCATGTGATGAACGGAGGGCATGTGAAAAACTTGTCCTCTTCTGTCCTAACTGGAACAACCAGCACAAGCCTGTGTCACCCCCATTTAAATCCTCAGCTCCACCGAGTCTCAGGGCACATCCTTCCCATCCAAGCGGTTGTCACAAACACATTCCCAGCTACAACCCCTTTACCAAATAGACACGCTGCCATCTGCCTCCCATGAGTCTTTCCATCTCCAGTCCCACTGCCCTCAGATAACATCAGAGGGCGTGAGGATGACCCTCACTGTTACGAGCTGGTCCCCATCCACGTTGGCCGCACCTTCCATCGGCACCACCCTAGACTCTGTCATCACCTGACCCTGTTCTACCATCTAGAACAACAGCTCAGAAATGTCTCTCTGAACCCAGCCTCCCAAACCTCATCGTTGTCCACTCAGTTGTTCTCAACCACACAAAGGACTCAGTCCAGCCGCTCTCCTGTCTCCTCAGGCACTCCCCATTTGATGTTTACAACATCTAGCCATTTCCTAAATTTATTACTAATGAGAGTTTGTCAGAAGCTGATATATCTCTAAATTTAAGCTAAGTTTATTTAAATTAGGGTGTTCTATTAACCATTTTTCCTGCTGCTTAGAAAAGTAACCCTCACAGAAAGATTAATTTCAGATTATGGTGAAATCTATGTGTTACAGTGACATTTCAGTAGAATGCCCACACTTCCTTAATTTAATTCCTACAAGAGGGGGAAATATTACTGGCTTTTCAATATTTCTACCTTAAGTGGGTTTTGCCATGATAAAAAAAATAATAATTGTTGGACTGCTATTCAACTACTCAGTAATAGGTTGCTGTCTTTATTATAAATCCATATTCCTGATATTGAGCCGTTTTTACCAATATGTTGGCTTAACAGTAAATATATATATGGGGGAATGCAGTGTTTTTAGTAGTGAAATAAATCTATCATAAGGGCAGGTTTCCTTCTGTTTCCACCTAGTCTCTCCCTGATCACTGGCAAAGTGTTTTCAACCCTTGACTCATTTCCTCACGTCCCACTTACTCCTCAACTTGGGACACTCTGGTTTCAACCATTTCAAGGACACCACCCTTGGTAGAATCACTGGTGATCTTATTCATAATAACAGAGATGCAGATTGCAACTACACATACTATTTCTTATCTGTCAGATCAAGAAAAACCCTTTATTGGAAAGTCTGTCCGGAAAGGCACTCTCATACACTGCTGGGGTGCAATCCTACAGAAGGAAATTTGTCATCATCACGCAAAACTGTGAAGATGTTTACTTCTTCTCTGTCAATCGCACTTGAAGGAATCTTTCTCAAAGATACGGAAATACTAAAACCGATGTCTAAGACTATTTACTGTGACAATATATATAATAGCGAAGGACTAAAAGCAACACAAATGACCATCTATAGGGAACTGGTTGAATAAACTAGGGGATATCCATACAGTGAAGAATCATGCAGCCATTACAGAATGAGATGATCTCTAGGTATTCATAGAGATTATTATCCCCAATAAATATAAGGAGAGAAAAAAAATCAAGGTATAAAACAGTGTATGAAATGTTCCTTTTTATAAGAAGGGAAAGGCCAGGAGAGACACATATGTACGTATATATATGTGCATATATATATTTTGCATATATACATTTATAGACACATATAGACAGATACATACACAGATACACATACCCATTTGCTTCTAAATGCAAAAGAAATACTGAGAGAATAAAACAAATGAATATAAATGGTGACCAATAAGGGCAGGAGAATAACTGAGAAGAAGAGACAGGAATTATAGTTAGAATTCCCTGAACATGTCTTATTAGAGAATTTTGGCTTTGGAATCATATTTAAAAAAATACAACTGCAATCCTCAAAACTGAAAACAAACAACAAGAGAAACCTAATTGCTCATCAATTTGGAAACACGACCACAACAGTCTGAAAAAACAATACCTTCCTATGACTTTAAAACAAAGTATATTGCTAATTCTGCCACTTTCCTACTGATGGACATTTGAGTTGCTTCTCATCTTTTGCTGCTGGAAATAATGCTCCCACAAATAATCTCATATTGTTTTGTATTTTGGGAGGTTGACACTCAGAATATATTTCCAGAAGTGGGGTTGCTAGATATGGGCAGCAATGTTTCTGAGTGTCATTTTTTATATACAGGGAAGGAGAGTACCATTAAGTAAATAAATCAATGTTATTAGGAGCCAATATTTTTAGTGTAACATATAAAAATTAACATAAAATCCAGAAAGTTAAGGAAAAAAAAAACACTGCAAAATTAAAACTGAATTAGAAATACCATGTTAAACTCATGATTTAAAAAACATATATTTCCCGGGCACCTGGCTGGTTCAGTCGGTGGAGTGTGTGACTCTTGATCTCGGGGTTGTAAGTTTGAGCCCCACCTTGGGTGTAGAGATTACTTAAAAATAAAATTTTAGGGGCACCTGGGTGGCTCAGGTGGTTAAGCATCTGCCTTAGGCTCAGGTCATAATCCCAGGGTCCTGGGATGGAGCCCCAGGTGGGCGGGCTCCCTGCTAAGTGGGGAGTCTACTTCTCCCTTTTTGTCTGCCCCTCCCCCCTGCTCATGGTCTCTCTCTCTCAAATAAATAAATTAAAAAAAAATCTTTAAAAAATAAAAATAAAACCTTAAACAATAAGAACAACCTCTCCCCCGCCCGGCCAAAAACACACATATATTTCCTAGCTAAATCCAGGGAAAGGTCCTAGAAGGAATGTTACTCAAGGGGCACTTACTTAGCACACCCAGTGTCTAGATCTTGGTTTTTAATACTATTCGCCATTACAAGGAGCAAAGTATGAACTAATAATGGAAAAATCTCCAGTATATGTTAAGGGACAAAACGCAAGACAAAGAAAAACGCATACAGGACTACAATGTTTTGTGTAAGTAAAGTGGAAACAAGAATACATTTGCTTGTATTCACTTGAAAACCTGGAAGGATAAGAATGCACGATAAACCACTAAAAGCAATTACCTATATAGGTCCCTAAGGGAAGAACAGGATGGAAGAACAGGGGAGGGCAAGATTTTCTAACATAGACCTTTTCGTATCATGTTAGTTTTGAACCAAATGCAAAGAAAAACTTTAACCAGAATTTTCAACAAGTGAGTATTTTCTAAGAAAACTGAGTAATTTAATTTTTTAAAAAATTTTTTTATTCTTATGTTAATCCCCATACATTACATCATTAGTTTTAGATGAAGTGTTCCATGATTCATTGTTTGTGCATAACACCCAGTGCTCCATGCAGAATGTGCCCTCCTCAATACCCACCACCAGGCTAACCCATCCTCCCACCCCCCTCCCCTCTAGAACCCTGTTTGTTTTTCAGAGTCCATCGTCTCTCATGGTTCATCTACCCCTCCGATTTCCCCTGCTTCATTCTTCCCCTCCTGCTATCTTCTTTTCTTCTTTTTTTTCTTAACATATATTGCATTATTTGTTTCAGAGGTACAGATCTGAGATTCAACAGTCTTGCACAATTCACAGCACTTACCAGAGCACATACCCTCCCCAGTGTCTATCACCCAGTCACCCCAACCCTCCCACCCCACCCCCCACTCCAACAACCCTCAGTTTGTTTCCTGCGATTAAGAATTCCTCATATCAGTGAGATCATATGATACATGTCTTTCTCTGTTTGACTTATTTCACTCAACATAATACCCTCCAGTTCCATCCACGTCGTTGCAAATGGCAAGATCTCATTCCTTTTGATGGCTGCATAATATTCCATTGTATATATAAACCACATATTCTCTATCCATTCATCTGTCGATGGACATCTTGGCTCTTTCCACAGTTTGGCTATTGTGGACATTGCTGCTATAAACATCGGGGCGCCCGTACCCCTTCGGATCCCTACATTGGTATCTTTGGGGTAAATACCCAGTAGTGCAATTGCTGGATCATATGTGAGTAATTTAATTTTTAACCCTCACTCTTAGTGACCCCTGGTGTCACTTGCCCACAGGAAGGGACCGTTGGCAGTTCTGCGCAGTGGAGGCTGCTGGAACCTCTTGATACAATTTCCACGGGGAACTCAGCTGGTCACACGGAAATCCACGGATCCCTGAGACCGAGTGGAGCCTGAGGCTGGTTTCCACGCCAACTTGGAACTAGAGAGGTGCTCTTCTTGCCTTGGGGCGGGGGGGGGGGGGGCACAAAGATTGCTTTTGAGGCCTTTATAGGAAGTAATAGTTGTTCGACAGAAAGACCGCCCATTCACCATTTTGAGAATGTACTGATTTAAGGTGCCGCGAGAGCCGAAGTTGCCTGGTTCCCCAGCCGTCCGCTCCCAAGTGGGAGAGCGCGGCGTCAGGCTGTGCGCATTCGCCTCGCTCCCTCACTTCGCGGGATGGAGCTTCTGCGGCTGGTCGCTGGGGGGGGCGATCGGCTAAGTGACTCCGCTGACTTCGAACCGATTTCCACAGCTGGTGCAAGACCTCGGACACGCAAGGCCCTGCAGACAGCAGGAGGGTTTCCCAACCTGGGCACTGCGGACACCCGGGCGGGATGGCTTTTTGTCGCGGGGGCGGTCCCATGCGTCGGGGGATGCTGAGCAGCATCCCCGGCCACCACCCTCTAGAGGCCGCTGTGTGGTATGTGACAACCCCACTGTCCCCAGACAGGGCGGGAAGTCCGGGGGTGGGGGGAGAGGGGGCAGAGTGGCCCCCAGGCGAGGCGACGGGGACCGTGCTTTCTGAGGGGGACGGCGCGTCCGGCCCTACAGGCTGACCTGAGCAACAGCCTGAGGCCCCCGGGGACGGACGGAGGGACACCGGCGTGACCGGGGGCTGCCCGAGGCCCAGCCCCTCCTGGCTGGGACGCGAGATCCCGGGCTCGCGGCTCCCCGGCTGCGACTCGGACCGCACTCCCGCTTCCGGCCTCGGGCTCGCGGCGGCCGAGGGGGGCGGTCGGCGATTCCGGGCTGAGGCGGGGGGGCGGCGGGGGCGGGCCTTGGGGGGCGCGAGGGGCGCGAGGGGCGGGGCCCGGGCCTCGCGGAGCGGCGGCGGCGAGGGGAGGAGGGGAAGCGTCGAGGGGCGGCGGGCCTCGCGGGGCGGCGGGGAGGGCAGGGCGGGGAGGGGCCGGGCCTCAGACCGGGGGGCTTAGTTCGCTTAGTTGACAAATAAAAATCCAGGAGGGGAGGGCTCCCGGGCGGCTCGGTCTTTGCGCATCTGCCTTGGGCTCGGGTCATGGTCCCAGGGTCCTGGGATCGAGCCCCGCATCGGGCTCCCTGCTTCTCCCTCTCCCACTCCCCCTGCTTGTGTTCCCTCTCTCGCTGTCTCTCTCTGTCAAATAAATAAATAAAATCTTAAAAAAAAAAAAAAATCCATGAGGGGGAATATGGAAAAGAGAGACACCGAAGCAATCTCTAACTTTAGTTATTGGAGAAAAAAAAAAAAATCAACAAAAGTAACCGATGGAGGGAGGAATGCAGTGGGTGCAGAGACAATCCTTGTATAAATGGAAGCTTAGTATGTGATCAAGTTAGCGTTTCAGATGAGCTGGGAAATGAGGATTTAGTAATGGTTTGAGGAGAATATAGGACACATTTAAAAAATTAAGTATTCAGGAAGAAATTCCAAATATATTTGGAAGGTAAAATTAAAACCTCTAAAGGAGTCAGAAGAAAACATGAAAGGACAGATGTATACCCGAGGTAATTTTACCAAAATGGGAATCTTTATAGTAACTGTCACTTGGTAAAAGAAAACAGAAGGTGCAATGGAGGATGGCCTGAACATTTCTAAGTTACGAAGTGAGTGTTTCAGGCTAGAGAGGTGGCAGGAGAGAGAATGTGCTTACTGAATATGTAATAGTGGAAGAAATAGCTCGATTAAACAGGAAAAACTTTGAGGATAGCCATTAATCCAAAGTAGAACTCCTGTTTGTGAGCCTTGATGGCTAAGGGAGGTGGACATAGGGACTCTTAAAATAGAGCAGAGAAGTTGGTAAACAGATAAAGAGATAAAGAGAATAGTTTTGGAATATCTGAGTGAAAAACCAGAGTGATGCTTATTGTTTAAAGACCTAAAAATGTGGTAGAGACTTATGAGATAAAACCTAAGAATGCCTGTTTCTCCTGGAACCTATTTTATTATTCCTTAAATCTTTTGAAGAGTGCTTGATGGGTCTTAATCAGAATGATCAGCACTTTGGGGCAGAGATGCTGCCTAGTAATCTAGCACTTGAAGGCAAGATGGAGATCTCCACCGGCACCATGAACTTGCCCTTGGCGCTGTGGTAGATGGGGAGGAAGGTGACTCAGACACTGCAGAACACGTTTCTCTCTTCTAGCCCTTCACCACCCTCAACCCCAACACACACACACACACACACACACCCCACCAACAGCAAAAGCATCACCAATACCAACACCAACAATGGGTACATGGATTACACAGAGGGGCAAAAGACGTGCTGCAAATTAGGAGACCGAAAGATGAAGACGGGGCTCCTGACAACTGTCTTTTAGGCTCAGTATTTTACCTGTAGGCTTGAACTACCTATTAGACTTTTTTTCTGTTTGGGGAGACAATAAACTATTTAAACCCTGACTCCAGAAAAGCAAGACTCCACTTGCAGCCATAGTCTCGGAGCTGTTGTTTGACAAGTTTGGGACACACATGGTCCTATATTTCTCCCTCATGTTTTATCAGAAATGTCAGGGTTTATGATCTAGTTATATAAAGCAATATACAATTTTCCTTATTACAGAAGTTATGTGATCATTTTACTAGAAAAGCAGGTAAACATGGAAAGAAGGGGCACCTGGGTGGCTCAGTCAGTTAAGCGTCTGCCTTCGGCTCAGGTCATGATCTCAGGATCCTGGGATCGTGTCCCGCATTGGGCTCTCTGCTCAGTGGGGAGCCTGCTTCTCCCTCTCCCTCTCCCTGCATGTTTTCTCTCTCTCTCTCTCTGTCAAATAACGAAATAAAATCTTAAAAAGAAAAAAGACATGGAAAGAAAAAAAATGAAACCTAAGTTAACTGTAAGTTCATCTTTTTTTTTTTTAAAGATTTTATTTATTTATTTGAGAGAGAGGATGAGAGGAGAGAGAGAGCACATGAGAGGGGGGAGAGTCAGAGGGAGAAGCAGACTCCCTGCCGAGCAGGGAGCCCGATGCGGGACTCGATCCCGGGACTCCAGGATCATGACCTGAGCCGAAGGCAGTCGCTTAACCAACTGAGCCACCCAGGCGCCCTGTAAGTTCATCTTTAAAAGATAGTCACTATTGACATTTTGGTGCATCCTCTTCTAGACGATTTTCCTGCTGTATTTATAAACAGACTAATTCATAGCACTGATATTGCATAATAACTAAACTTAGTTTTTGCTCAAAAATAGACTGAACTTTTCTCCATATTCATAAATATGTGATTTTTAATGTCTGGAGTCCTTTGAATATATCACAGTTACTTTAACCAGCATCCTCTCAATACCTGGGATTTTGGAACGTTTTCAGTGTTATACATAGGTTGTAATGAACTTCAGGGTGCTTCCATTTCTGCACATTTTTTGGATTATTTTCTTTGGAGAAGCCCCAAGAAAAGGAGTTTCTAGACAGAGGGTATGCTTAGTTTAAGATTTCTGATAGATTTCTAAATGGCTGTTTTATTTTATAGTCCCATCAGGAATGAAAACTAGTGTGACTGTGTTCCCATACTTTCTTCACAAAAGGGTATTATCACTATTTTTAATATTTGCAAATGGTTGAAGGCATTTCTTCGAGGGTAAATGTACTTTAATGTATTCACAGGTGAGTTGTATTTCCTCTTTGTCCACTTTTTTTAATTCTTCAACTCATCCTTATTGATTTGTAAGAGTTCAAAACACATCAGTGCTATTAATCTTTACTTTTCATGTTTACCAGATTTCTTTTAGCCAAGGCATCATTTGCTTATTAATTTTATCATGGGTTTTTCTGACAAAGGAAGTCTTTAGATCTTATGGAATCAAATTTTGCCCATATTTGCCTCGATGGCTTAGATCTTATAAAACCCATGACTATAAAAAAGAGTCACTTTTTTCTTCTAGAAGTTTGTGGATCCATTTCTTAGATTTGAGTTTTTAATTTATCTGGAATAGAGACGTAATTTCAACACTTTAGTATTCTATGGCAGGAAAGTGCCATTATAGAAATTATTCTAGGGAGAGATCTACACAAAAGAAGATGCGCAAAGAGGGTAACTGGAATAAAAAATAAATATCACAAAATATGTGTCAGGTTACAGGTAACTTGTGATCTGAATTAAATGAGAAACAAAGTGGCTCAGTGACAACAAAATAGCAAAGAAATAAAAAATACTCAAGAAAATATGAAGAAATTGAGAAAAACCCATGATAATCCAACCATTCAAAGTTAAGTGGTTTGAGACCGTTTCGCAGTGTGCATTTATTATCTTTCTAAATGCACAGATATTTTCAAGTCAATGTATTTTGGAGTGGATATCCACAATAGCAGGATTTAAGTTCGAAATTTAGGGAAGCACTAATAGGATCACAAAACTCCAGGCCTGGAGGGTAACTTAGGGGTCATCTGGGGTTATTACTCATCAGGAGATGAAGAAATGAGCCTTCAGAGATGAACAGTTTTAATTAATTGAAGTTCTTTTTTCTTATGTAGAATTTGTGTATTGCTTCATATTTTTGCAAAACACATACAAATCTGTACTATTATTTGTTTATAATAGTAACCTTTCTAGGTAAGCAAGATAAGTGGTCAAGTACTAGCTTCCTTATTTTATAAATGACTAAGCCTAAATATAAAACCTAAATGTTAATTCAGTTTAGAAGTTTGAGAAGATCTACTTCTGCAAGACCTTTTGGTAAATTCCTCCTGAAGAGAAATGAAACAGTTTGTTCTCCAGAAGGGCAGCGTTTATGTGAGAACAATTTGCTGGCAAAATTATGGTGCAAGAGGAGATAGCCCATGACTACTATAGGCAAAGTGCAGTGCTCTTGGCATTCCAAGAAGGGAGAGGTTAAATTTCACTGGGGACAGACTGGGACACACTTCTGAAAGAGGTATTACAATGTGGTTTTATCACTTCATGCAAATATTATGATATAACAAATTATTTGATATAAAAAGTAACACAGTGAAGACACAAATCTGAAATAGCTCATCATCGTGCTCATATGGTCGAATGTTTCATAAAACTTGCAGAAGTTTAAATGTTACATACTTTTTCTTTTTTTCCAGCTTTGTTACGGTATAATTGACAATTAAAAATTGTATATATTTAACTTGACTTGATATATGTATGCGTTGTGATTAATTACCACAGTCAAGCTAATTTATATATCCATCACCTTACCTGCCTGCCATCTTCTTTTGTGTGCGTGTGTGTATGTTAAGAATGCTTAAGATCTACCTTCTTAGCAAATTTCAATATGCAATTCAGTATTGTTAATTATAATCACAGTGCTGTACTTTAGGTCTCCAGCACTGTTCATCTTGCGTAACTGAAACTTCGTACCCCTGGACCAACATCTTCCCATTTCCCCCTCCCCTCATCCCCTGGAAACCACCGTTATACTCTGCTTCTGTGAGTTTGAATATTTCAGATTCCATGTATAAGTGAGATCATGCGGCATTTGTCTTTCGGCATCTGGCTTATTGCACTGAAATAATGTCCTTCAGGTTCACTTGAATTGTCTCAAATGGCAGGATTTCCTTTTTTTTTTTTTTTTAAGGCTGAATAACACTCCCGTTAACTAAATTGCATTTTCTTTATCCATTTGTCTATTGACAGACATTTTGGTTGTTTCCATGTCTTGGCTGTTGTAAATAATGCTAAAATGAACATGGGGTGCAGATATCTCTTAGAGATCCTGATTTTCTTTTCTTTGGACATGCACGTAGAGATGGGATTACTGGATCATATGGTGGTGCAATTTTAAATTTTTTTCCCTAAAGATTTTATTTATTTATTTGACAGAGAGAGAGAGAGAGAGCACAAGCAGGGGGAGCAGCAGAGGGAGAGGGAGAAGCAGGCTCCTGGGTGAGCAGGGAGCCTGATGTGGGGCTCCATCCCAGGACTCTGGGATCATGACCGGAGCCGAAGGCAGACGCTTAACCAACTGAGCCACCCAGTCGTCCCTCAATTTTTAATTTTTTGAGGAACGTCCATACTGTTTTTCTTAGTGGCTACACCAATGGACATTCCCACCAACAATACACAAGGGTTCACTTTTCTTTCCTTTTTTAAAAAATTTTATTTTATTATGTTATGTTAATCACCATACATTACATCATTAGTTTTTGATGTAGTGTGCCATGATTCATATATATATATAACACCCAGTGCTCCATTCAATACGTGCCCTCCTTAATACCCATCACCAGGCTAACCCATCCCCCCACCCCCCCCAGAACCCTCAGTTTGTTTTTCAGAGTCCATAGTCTCTGATGGTTTGTCTCCCCCTCCGATTCCCCCCCACTTCATTTTTCCCTTCCTGCTATCTTCTTCTTCCTTTTTTTTTTTTTTTTAACATATAATGTATTATTTGTTTCACGGGTACAGGTCTGTGATTCATCAGTCTTACACAATTCACAGCGCTCACCATAGCACATACCCTCCCCAATGTCAATCACCCAGCCACCCCATCCCTCCCACCCCACCCCCCAACTCCAGCAAGCTTCAGTTTGTTTCCTGAAATTAAGAATTCCTCATATCAGTGAGGTCATATGATACATGTCTTTCTCTGATTGACTTATTTCACTTAGCATAATACCCTCTTGTTCCACTTTTCTTCACATCCTTGCCAACACTTGTCATTTCTTGTCTTTTTGATGATAGTGATTCTAACAGGTGTGGGTATCTATCCCCTTGTAAAGTATCTCTTACAACCTTGAAAGGCACAAAAACAAGTACTGAAATAAAGTGAACCTAAAATCAGACCTTTGGATCTCTGCATCATAATGTTAAAGCAAGATCTTTAAAATTAAACTTTCAAATTTTGAGAACTATAGATTCATGTGCAGTTGTAAGAAATAATACAGAGATCTTGCAGAACCTTTACCTGATTTCCCCCAATGACAACATCTTGCAAAACTGTAGTACACTACCACAGCTGGAAAATTACCATTGACACTGTCAAGATACTGAAGAGTTTGATCACCCACAGAGACCCCTTCTTATTCCCTTTTATAGACACAAACACGCCCCTCTATGGCCATTTCTATCCTTTACCCCTGGAAATCACTAACCTGCTCTCCATCTCCATAATTTTCTCATTTAAAGAATGTTTTAGAGCCACACAGCATGTAATCTTTTGGAGTTGGCTTTTTTTGCACTCAATATCCTGGAAATTCATCCAGGTCATTGCATATATCAATAATTTGTTCCTTTTTTTATGGTTGAGTAGTGTTCAATGGTATGGATATACCGTATTACTCCGTTTAATCATTCACCCATTGAAGTATATTGGAGTTGTTTTATTTTTTGGCTACCTAGAATAAAGGTGTTTAATAAACATTTGTGTACAAGTTTTTGTATGGACATAAGTTTTAGTTTCTTTGGGATAAACGTAGAAGATCTAAAAATTTTTTTGATTTTGCAGGATGCTTCAGTGGCTCAGTTGGTTAAGCGTCTGCCTCTGGTTCGGGTCATGATCCCAAGGTCCTGGGATCGAGTCCCACATCAGGCTCCTTGCTTAGCGGGAAGTCTGCTTCTCCTTCTGCCTGACTTTGTCTCTGACAAATAAATAAATAAAATCTTAATTTTTTTTAAATTTTGAAATAATTGTAGACTCAGGCAGTTAGAAAAGCAGTAGTGTTTTTTTTTTTTTTTTAAATTTTGAAATAATTGTAGACTCAAGCAGTTAGAAAAGCAGTAGTGAGAGTCCCATGTACCCACCGCTCAGTAAGCCTCATTGGCCTTCCATTTCAGGTCAAGCAGAGGGGACAGAATGAGTGCCAGACAGGTGGTCAGGTCACCAACCGTGTACCTTCTGGCATTAAAGGCAGAAGCGCCTCTCATCTTCTACTATTTTTAATATTTGCAAATAGTTGGAGAATGCATTTACCCAAGGCTGAATAAGGTAATCAAGTGCTTCTGGCAACTTCCTAACGCCTGAATTCAATGCCAACTTTTTCTTCTTTTTCACTTTCTTACTCTTGGACATTTTGTAGGTAATCTGTCTTACATATATGGTTGCTATGGAAAGAAACCACTTCATACCCTGCAAATTCACCACAATATACCTGTGGGTGGATTAATTTTCATTCTACTTAGCACTCCCTGGGCGTTTTAAAACTGAAACAAATGAATTTCAGTTTTGGAGATGTCACTGCTGTGATTTCTTTGAATTTGGATATTCTTTTGTGCACTCTCTTATTTCCTTCTGGAACTTCCTGCAGCAGCACCCACTCAAGATAACCTCCGTATCTTCTTTCCTTTTGTATTTTTCTTCCTTTCTCACTGTTCTGTGTTCACGGCACACATCTCACTAGTTTCCAATTTGCCAATTCTCTAATGGCTGTTCAGTTTGGGTCCTAGTATTTGTTCTGTGTATTTAATTTATATAATGTATTTCAAATAATCTGTATTTTGTTTTCATATTTCCAATTTTATGCATCATACATGCACTTCTGTGCCACTTGGCCTGCTTTGCAGATGCTTCTAAGATGCCCTCTTTGATTTTCATCTTCCTCCTCCTGCAGTTTCCTTCCTTTGTGTGCGGTTTGGCTGATCCCAGCCAACTATTGGGGATGAACCCCAGTGTATACAAGGATGGAGATGTGATTGTTGGTGGGTCCCCCCCGCCGCCTTTATACATTTCTCCCATACAGTGGGATCAATGGGCCTAGCAAGGATGTCATGTTCCAGCAGTAAGTGCCTTTCATTTATTTTCTGCTTGGTTTTTATGCTGGAGGGGGCCTCAGGGGTCTGTGGATGGATGGACCAAGGCTCTCCACATCACCTGTCCTGTCCTTTGCCCTGCACCCTCATGTCCCAGACTGTCCATAATTAATTTCTTCTCTTCCTGCTGACTTTGATGCTTTCCTCAAAGGAAGGAAGAGAGTTTTTATCAGGCAGACTATAGTTCTAAAAGCAAATTTTAAAGGAACACATAGAAGAAGGAATGATGCCTCATGAAGAAGGAAAAAACATGCATTAGTACCTACAGGAGTGAGTGGGCAGGAAGAGTTTGAGAATTGCGTGAAGATTTGAGAATCATAAAAATGAGAGCAGAGGTAGTAGGGGTAGACAAGGCCAAGTTTATACAGCATCCTTTTGGTCTTCCTAAGAGTTTGTGGGATTTTTTAGTGTAGGATAAACATGAGCACATTTACATACAGAAATGTCACTGTGATGCTGGACTGGGCAGGAAGCCAGAGTAGAGTTACTGTGATGACATAGGAGAGAAGCGACTAGAATCTTAACAGAAGTCGTGGGAGTGAAGTCAAGATGGAATGTATTGGAGGTCATTTTAGATGGCAGAGAGAGGGTCTTTTGAAGCTCCCTAGGAGTGAGGTCTCTGTTTCCCTGGAATATAGCAAATTATCTGGCTCATGGTGGTTTCCCAAAGAGTGCTTGCTCACTGAATGAATGACTTCAAGCCATAGTGGACAGAGGTATAACAGTGAGACAGGAAAGGATTTCGGCTTTCTTGTGAGAAAAAAAAAATGCTCCTGTGAATATGCAAGATAGATACTGAGAAGAATAATAGTTCTGTTTATTTAACCCTAAAGATGTAGGCAGCATTAGCTGGGAATCATCCCATGCAGAGCATTCTCTTATGTGGTATTTAGAGCAACAAAGGAGAACGTTTGGCTAACCTTATACAATGCACTTCTCTGGGGGCCCGTGAATAAGAGATGACTGAGCCTGGGCTGAAGACACTTTGCACTTCTTCCCAGATGTGGATCAGTGTGTAAGGTGTCCAGATTGTCAGTCCACCAACAGGGAGTGACATCACTGCCTCCAAAAAGTGGTGACCTTTCTGGTTTAGAAGGACCCCTCGAGGATGGATCTGTGCTTCTCTGTCCTCATGGCTGTGGTCCTGGGGGTCTTTGTGAAGCACTGAGGCATTCCCCTAGTCAAGGCCAATAACAGGGCTCTCAGCCACGGCCTGCTCACTTCTCTCCTCCTGGGCTTCTTCTGCTCCTTGCTCTTCATTGGCCGTCTCAACACAGCCACCTGTATCCTCCAACAAATCACATTTGGAGTTATTTTTCTTGTTGCTGAAATGAATATGTGAGTGCAGATATCTCATCAAGCTCCTGTTTCATTTCCTTTGGATATATACCCAGAAGTAGGTTTGCCAGATCATGTAGTAGTTCTATTTTTAATTTTTTGAGGAACTTCCAGATTTCTATAGTGACTGCACCAATTTATAATCCCACTAACAGCGCACAAGGGTTCTCTTTTCCCCACATTCTTGCCAACACTTGTTACTTCTTGTCTTTTTGACGATAGCCACTCCAACAGGTGTGAGGCGATATGTTATGTGGTTTTGATTTGCATTTCCCTGATGATTGGTGATGTTGAGCATCTTTTCATGTACCTGTTGGCCATTTGTATTTCTTCTTTGGAAAAAATCTATTCACTCCTCTATGGATGTTTAATTGGATTTTTGTGAGTTGTATGAGTTTTTATGTATTTTGGATATTAACCCCTTATCAGATATATGATTTGAAAATATTTCTCCCTCAGTCCACAGTCTTTTCATTTATTTGATTGTTTCTTTGGCTATGCAGAAGCTTTCTAGTTTGATGTAGTCCCACTTATTATCTTGCTTTTGTTGCTTGTGCTTTTGGTGTCATATCCAAAAATTCATTGCCATGACCAACATCAATGAGTATTTTCTCCTTGAAGTTTTACAGTTTTAGAGAAGTAAGTAGAATCTTAACACATCACTATATCACATTATTAGAATATTTTGAATTTCATGATATAGTTACATTTATCAGTGTATTTTATGTTTTCATATTATGAATAAGCATTCTTTCCTTTCATCTTGAAGAGATGAAGAGTTCCTTTCAGCATTTTTTTTAAGGCAGGACTAGTGGTGATATATACTCTCAGCTTTTATTTGGCTAGTTAAGTCTTTGTCGCTCTTTCTTCCTGAAGAGTAACTTTGCTGGATGGAGTATACTTGGTTAGTGATTTTTTTCTTTCAGCGATGTGACTATGACATCCCACTCTGCCCTGGCCCATAAGGTTTCTGCTGAGAAATCCACTGATAGCCTTATGGGGTTTCCCTTGTAACTTATAAGCTTCTTTTGCTGCTTTTAAGATTCTCTCTTTGTCTGTAATTTTTGACAGTTTTATTATAATGTGTCTTGGAGAGGATCTCTTTAGGTTGAATTTGTTCCATGACCTGTGAGCTTCATGGACTTGGATATCCCAATCTTTCCCCAGATTTGAAAAATTCTCAGCCATTACATCTTTAAATGAGATTTCAGCCCCTTCTGAAGATTTCTTTTCCTTCTGCAACTCCAATTCCAGATTCACAAATTGGTCCTTTTGATGGTATGCTATAGACCACATCATCTCTTCCCACTCTTTTTAAATCCTTTTTCCTTTGTTCTCTTCTGACTGGGTGGTTTCAAAATTCCTGTTTTCTGCTTCACAGATTCTTTCTTCTGCTTGATCCATTCTGCTGTGACATTTTCTATTGCATTTTTAATTTCATTCACTGTATTCTTCAGTGCCGGAAGTTTTATTTGGTTCTTTTTAATGATTTCTATCTTCTCGTTAAACTTCCCATTTCATTTTTATGCTGTTTTCCTGATTTCATCAATTGCTTTTCTGTGTTATCTTCTATCTCATTGAGTTTCCTTAAAACCGCTATTTCAAATTCTCTATCCAGTAAATCCCATATCTCCATGTATTTGGGATCAGTTACTAGAAGATTAATGTAATCCTTTGTTGGTGTCAAGTTTCCTTGGCTTTTCATGTTCCTTAAAGTTTTGCACTGCTGTCTTTGTATTGAAGTAACAGTCACCTCCTCCAGTCTTCACTAATTTCAGGAGAGAAATACCTTCCGCAGCCCTGCTAGGAATTCTTGGGGCTGCTATGGATATACCTCGATGTTCATTGTTTCCTTTCATGGCAGAATTTTTCAGCTTGTATGTGTTCTCTTGGTCCAGCGATACATCAGACCAGGTGTTGACAGCCTCCCTTTTGTTTTTCCAAAAGTGATGTGAAAGCTCGAGTTTGTGGTCTCTCCCTGGCCTGCAGATTTGGGCCAGCTTTCTGCACATTCTCACTAGCTGTCTGCCAAAGCTCACTTTTACCGCCACCTTTGGGATCACACAAAGAGAGCAAGTGGTTAGGGGTGGTGTGTTTGGGTGAGGCACACAGAGCAGTTGGGGGTATCCCCAGGTGAGGCATTTTCAGCAATGCATGAGCAGGATTCTGGAGGGAGTCGTCAATGCAGCTAGTAACACCTGCTATAGGACCTCTCTCTAACGCCCTCCAGGAGTACCAGTGCACCTGCCAATGCATCCAAACTCTTCACATACAAACTCGTATATATATATATTTGCTTTAATGGTGTGCTGAAACTTCTCCTCTGGAAACCTGGACTTTAGCAGAGGGTCTCTTAACAATGTGTCATGGTCTAAGACAGTATTTTCCAGGGTCTCCTACACAGTGGCCAAGATGGGCTAGAGCCAGTTCATGGCCACTGCAGGGTCCACACCTGGGGCCAAGTTCTGTCCATATGTTGTTGGATGCACAGTAGGAGAGACTCCTCCCAGGTCCCTTGGAGTATAGTTCTGGATCCCACTGCTCCCATGAAGACACTTTGGTCTATGGATGGATGCCAAATTATTGTTGACAGGGAAGTAGAGGGAGAAAAATGAGGGGCCTCTTCTTCTACTATGATACCGACATGCTTCTCCTTTGATTTACAGAGATTCAATTTTGACTCAACTTTTAGGAACATGCTGTTGCCTAAAAGGCTCTACAAACTCAGACCCTTTCCACTCCATGAGTTAAACACAAAGAAGTTGCTTAGACCTACTTACAAGGTCCAGGCAGATGAAAGCCAAAGAGTGGTTGCAGTCATTCTACTGGGCCCACATCAGACACACGTGACACTAGCCCACAGGAATTGTAGGTGTTATGTCACACACACCTGAAGATGTTGCAAGCAAGAAGTTTCTAGCAAGATCTCTCTCTCTCTTGCTAGGCTAAGAGGCTGAAGAGGCCCCCAGTGGCACAAAGGCTTTTCCAGGACAGAGAACTGACAGAGAAAAAAGAGGACTGAACTCAGTTCTGACCCCTCCAAGCTGGGACCCTGGTTACATTCCCAACGAGTGGTGGGGTGGGCTGTGGTGGATTTGTGTACAGTTATGGAGATGACATGGCCAAGGAGGGTGAGTAGTCAACAGTCTAGTGGAGGCTTTAGGTGGGTCTCAATGCAGAAGGGACCCAGGGAATGGAACTTTGAAAAAGTGACCTCACTTCCTTGGTGACAGAACCAAACAGAATTCTGATCACCAGGCACCCACATTCTAGAGACAGCCCCTCATCCAACTCACTTGACCAGAGATGCTCAACAGAGCAACAGGTGGTCCTGTCATTTCCCCACTTTCCAAGGCTCTGGCCTCAGGAGAGTCAAGAGTGAAAACTTTATCAGTTGCTGTAGACATTGGCTCAGCCCTTATTTCTAACATCTCTGGCCATTCGGCACAGGGTACCCTAAGGTAACACAGGGCAGCCCAAGACAGGTCAGTCCAGGCCAGGCCACAGCTCTGATCCCACCAAGGCAGCCCCACACTCTTTACCCATTCCTGTGTGTGTAGAGGGAAGGGGAGATAAGGCAGTAAATGAAGGAGGGTGCCTTCCTGGGCAGCAGCAACTACTCCCTCTCCCAGGTCAGGGGGCAGGGGGCAGGTGCATCAGGCCACCACCAACAGCCAGGGTTGGTCTGAGGTGAGAGTGGGGGCAGGAGTCTCTATATCCAGGATGCTGTGATGAATGAGCAGGGCTCAGAATGCAAAATCTGGGGATTCTTCTGGGCCTTCCTAGGGCTTCTGCAATAGTTTCACAGTCTCACTCCCAAACGAGTCTGCACCTGCACCTCCCCCACCAGCTGGGTGGGAGGGTGGAAAGATACTTTTCACATACTCATATGAATATTAGAGAATAAAATTAATGTTGTTTTCACTTAAAAATAAACCACTAGTATCTTTGAATTTTGCCCTTTTTCTGATTCTGGGATCTCCATATTGAGGGTCTCAAAACTCCCTTTATTTTTTTAAAGATTTTATTTATTTATTTGAGAGAGGGAGACAGAGAGAGAGGGACAGCACAAATGGGGGGCAGGGGAAGGGCAGAGGGAGAAGCGGGATCTCTGCTGAGCAGGGAGCCCAATGCGGGACTCGATCCCAGGACCCCAGGATCATGACCTGAGCTGAAGGCAGATACTTAAGCAAATCGACTGAGCCACCCAGGTGCCCCTCAAAACTCTCTTTAATGTGAAAGAAAAATCAGTGGCTTTGAAGTCATCAGGAATCACATAGAATGTGTCTACCCTGTATGCTGTCTCTAAACTAAGAAGGACCTTTTCTTCCACGTCAGGGGCAGACCAACCCTCAGCTTAGAGGCAGTGTCATGCAGCCCTGGCGGTCTCAGTTCTGACCCACAGGATTGCAAGGGGCCACTTGGCATCCTTAAGTCTCTGTGTTCTCATCTCTATAATGGGGATGTTTGTTGAAGACTCATTTGGACAACGCTCTTTTTTTTAGGTTTTATTTTTTATTTTATTTTATTTTTTTATTCTTATGTTAATCCCCATACATTACATCATTAGTTTTAGATGAAGTGTTCCATGATTCATTATTTGTGCATAACACCCAGTGCTCCATGCAGAACGTGCCCTCCTCAATACCCACCACCAGGCTAACCCATCCTCCCACTCCCCTCCCCTCTAGAACCCTCAGTTTGTTTTTCAGAGTCCCATCATCTCTCATCGTTCGTCTACCCCTCCGAATGCCCCCCTTCATTCTTCCCCTCCTGCTACCTTCTTCTTCTTCTTCTTTTTTTTTTTTTCTTAACATATATTGCATTATTTGTTTCAGAGGTACAGATCTGAGATTCACAGTCTTGCACAATTCACAGCGCTTACCAGAGCACATACCCTCCCCAGTGTCTATCACCCAGTCACCCCATCCCTTCCACCCCACCCCCCACTCCAGCAACCCTCAGTTTGTTTCCTGAGATTAAGAATTCCTCATATCAGTGAGATCATATGATACATGTCTTTCTCTGTTTGACTTATTTCACTCAACATAATACCCTCCGGTTCCATCCATGTCGTTGCAAATGGCAAGATCTCATTCCTTTTGATGGCTGCATAATATTCCATTGTATATATATACCACCTCTTCTTTATCCATTCATCTGTCGATGGACATCTTGGTTCTTTCCACAGTTTGGCTATTGTGGACATTGCTGCTATAAACATCGGGGTGCCCGTACCCCTTCGGATCCC
Organism: Mirounga angustirostris; assembly: GCF_029215605.1. Lineage (NCBI taxonomy): Eukaryota > Metazoa > Chordata > Mammalia > Carnivora > Phocidae > Mirounga > Mirounga angustirostris. Next base: position 209,568,249 of record NW_026991709.1, on the reverse strand, counting down.
TACTTTTGTATCTTTGGGGTAAATACCCAGTAGTGCAATTGCTGGGTCTTATGGTAGCTCTATTTTCAACTTTTTGAGGAACCTCCATACTGTTTTCCAGAGTGGCTGCACCAGCTTGCATTCCCACCAACAGTGTAGGAGGGTTCCCCTTTCTCCGCATCCCCGCCAACATCTGTCGTTTCCTGACTTGTTAATTTTAGCCATTCTGACTGGTGTGAGGTGGTATCTCACTGAGGTTTTGATTTGGATTTCCCTGATGCCGAGCGATATTGAGCACTTTTTCATGTGTCTGTTGGCCATTTGGATGTCTTCTTTGGAAAAATGTCTGTTCATGTCTTCTGCCCATTTCTTGATTGGATTCTTTGTTCTTTGGGTGTTGAGTTTGATGAGTTCTTTATAGATTTTGGATACTAGCCCTTTATCTGATATGTCATTTGCAAATATCTTCTCCCATTCTGTTGGTTGTCTTTTGGTTTTGTTGACTGTTTTCTTTGCTTTGCAAAACTTTTTATCTTGATGAAGTCCCAATAGTTCATTTTTGCCCTTGCTTCCCTTGCCTTTGGCGATGTTTCTAGGAAGAAGTTGCTTCGGCTGAGGTCGAAGAGGTTGCTGCCTGTGTTCTCCTTTAGGATTTTGATGGACTCCTGTCTCACATTGAGGTCTTTCAACCATTTGGAGTCTATTTTTGTGTATGGTGTAAGGAAATGGTCCAGTTTCATTCTTCTGCATGTGGCTATCCAATTTTCCCAACACCATTTGTTGAAGAGACTGTCTTTGTTCCATTGGACATTCTTTCCTGTTTTGTCAAAGATGAGTTGACCATAGAGTTGAGGGTCCATTTCTGGGCTCTCTATTCTGTTCCATTGATCTACATGTCTGTTTTTGTGCCAGTACCATGCTGTCTTGAGGATGACAGCTTTGTAATAGAGCTGGAAGTCTGGAATTGTGATGCCGCCGGCTTTGCTTTTCTTTTTCAACATTCCTCTGGCTATGCGGGGTCTTTTCTGGTTCCATACAAATTTTAGGATTATTTGTTCCATTTCTTTGAAAAAAGTGGATGGTATTTTGATGGGATTGCATTTAATGTGTAGATTGCTCTAGGTAGCATTGACATCTTCACAATATTTGTTCTTCCAATCCATGAGCATGGAACGTTTTTCCATTTCTTTGTGTCTTCCCCAATTTCTTTCATGAGTATTTTATAGTTTTCTGAGTAAAGATCCTTTGTGTCTTTGGTTAGATTTATTCCTAGGTATCTTATGGTTTTGGGTGCAATTGTAAATGGGATCGACTCCTTAATTTCTTTTTCTTCTGTCTTGTTGTTGGTGTATAGGAATGCCACTGACTTCTGTGCATTGATTTTATATCCTGCCACTTTACTGAATTCCTGTATGAGTTCTAGCAGTTTGGGGGTGGAGTCTTTGGGGTTTTCCACATAAAGTATCATATCATCTGCAAAGAGTGAGAGTTTGACTTCTTCTTTGCCAATTTGGATGCCTTTGATTTCTTTTTGTCGTCTGATTGCTGTGGCTAGGACTTCCAATACTATGTTGAATAGCAGTGGTGATAGTGGACATCCCTGCCACATTCCTGACCTTAGGGGGAAAGCTCTTAGTTTTTCCCCATTGAGAATGATATTCGCTGTAGGTTTTTCATCAATGGCTTTTATGATATTGAGGTATGTACCCTCGATCCCTATACTCTGAAGAGTTTTGATCAAGAAAGGATGCTGTACTTTGTCAAAAGCTTTTTCTACATCTATTGAGAGGATCATATGATTCTTGTTCTTTCTTTTGTTAATGTATTGTATCACATTGATTGATTTGCGGATGTTGAACCAACCTTGCAGCCCAGGGATAAATCCCACTTGGTCATGGTGAATAATCCTTTTAATGTACTGTTGGATCCTATTGGCTAGTATTTTGGTGAGAATTTTTGCATCCATGTTCATCAGGGATATTGGTCTGTAATTCTCCTTTTTGATGGGGTCTTTGTCTGGTTTTGGGATCAAGGTAATGCTGGCCTCATAAAATGAGTTTGGAAGTTTTCCTTCCATTTCTATTTTTTGGAACAGTTTCAGAAGAATAGGTATGAATTCTTCTTTAAATGTTTGGTAGAATTCCCCTGGGAAGCCATCTGGCCCTGGGCTTTTGTTTGTTGGGAGATTTTTGATGACTGCTTCAATTTCCTTAGTGGTTATAGGTCTGTTCAGGTTTTCTATTTCATCCTGGTTCAGTTTTGGTAGTTGATACATCTCTAGGAATGCCTCCATTTCTTCCAGGTTATCTAATCTGCTGGCATAGAGTTGCTCATAATATGTTCTTATAATTGTTTGTATTTCTTTGGTGTTGGTTGTGATCTCTCCTCTTTCATTCATGATTTTGTTGATTTGGGTCATTTCTCTTCTCTTTTTGATAAGTCTGGCCAGGGGTTTATCAATCTTGTTAATTCTTTCAAAGAACCAGCTCCTAGTTTCGTTGATCTGTTCTACTGTTCTTTTAGTTTCTATTTCATTGATGTCTGCTCTGATCTTTATTATTTCTCTTCTCCTGCTGGGTTTAGGCTTTATTTGCTGTTCTTTCTCCAGCTCCTTTAGGTGTAGGGTTAGGTTGTGTACTTGAGACCTTTCTTGTTTCTTGAGAAAGGCTTGTATTGCTATATACTTTCCTCTTAGGACTGCCTTTGCTGCATCCCAAAGATTTTGAATAGTTGTGTTTTCATTTTCATTGGTTTCCATGTATTTTTTTAATTCTTTAATTTCCTGGTTGACCCATTCATTCTTCAGTAGGATGCTCTTTAGCCTCCATGTATTTGAGTTCTTTCCGACTTTCCTCTTGTGATTGAGTTCTAGTTTCAAAGCATTGTGGTCTGAAAATAGGCAGAGAATGATCCCAATCTTTTGGTACCGGTTGAGACCTGATTTATGACCTAGGATGTGATCTATTCTGGAGAATGTTCCATGGGCACTAGAGAAGAATGTGTATTCCGTTGCTTTGGGGTGGAATGTTCTGAATATGTCTGTGAAGTCCATTTGGTCCAGTGTGTCATTTAAAGTCTTTATTTCCTTGTTGATCTTTTGCTTAGACGATCTGTCCATTTCAGTGAGGGGGGTGTTAAAGTCCCCCACTATTATTGTATTGTTGTTGTTGTGTTTCTTTGCTTTTGTTATTAATTGGCTTATATAATTGGCTGCTCCCATGTTAGGGGTATAGATATTTACAATTGTTAGATCTTCTTGTTGTATAGACCCTTTAAGTAGGATATAATGTCCTTCCTCATCTCTTATTACAGTCTTTGGTTTAAAATCTAATTTGTCTGATATAAAGATTGCCACCCCAGCTTTCTTTTGGTGTCCGTTAGCATGGTAAATGGTTTTCCATCCCCTCACTTTCAATCTGAGGGTGTCTTTGGTTCTAAAATGAGTCTCTTGCAGACAGCATATCGATGGGTCTTGTTTTTTAATCCAGTCTGATAGCCTGTGTCTTTTGATTGGGGCATTTAGCCCATTTACATTCAGGGTAACTATTGAAAGATAGGAATTTAGTGCCATTGTATTGCCTGTAAGGTGACTGTTACTGTATATTGTCTGCGTTCCTTTCTGGTTTATGTTGCTTTTAGGGTCTCTCTTTGCTTAGAGGACCCCTTTCAAGATTTCTTGTAGGGCTGGTTTTGTGTTTGCAAATTCTTTTAGTTTTTGTTTGTCCTGGAAGCTTTTTATCTCTCCTTCAATTTTCAATGACAGCCTAGCTGGATAGAGTATTCTTGGCTGCATATTTTTCTCATTTAGTGCTCTGAATATATCCTGCCAGTCCTTTCTGGCCTGCCAGGTCTCTGTGGTTAGGTCTGTTGCCAATCTAATGTTTCTACCATTGTAGGTTACATATCTCTTCTCCCAAGCTGCTTTCAGGATTTTCTCTTTGTCTATGAGACTCATAAGTTTTACTATTAGATGTCGGGGTGTTGACCTATTTTTATTGATTTTGAGAGGGGTTCTCTGTGCTTCTGGATTTTCATGCCTGTTTCCTTCCCCAAATTAGGGAAGTTCTCTGCTATAATTTGCTCCATTATACCTTCTGCCCCTCTCTCTCTTTCTTCTTCTTCTGGGATCCCAATTATTCTAATGTTGTTTCGTCTTATGGTATCGCTTATCTCTCGAATTCTGCCCTCGTGATCCAGTAGTTGTTTATCTTTTTCTCAGCTTCTTTATTTTCCATCATTTGGTCTTCTACATTACTGATTCTCTCCTCTGCCTCATTTATCCTAGCAGTTAGTGCCCCCATTTTTGATTGCACCTCATTAATAGCCTTTTTGATTTCTACTTGGTTAGATTTTAGTTCTTTTACTTCTCCAGAAAGGGTTTCTCTAATAACTTCCATATTTTTTTCAAGCCCAGCTAGTATCTTTAAAGTGGTGATTCTGAATTCTAGATCTGACATCGTACTAATGTCCGTATTGAGTAGGTCCCTGGCAGTCGGTACTACCTCTTGTTCTTTTTGTTGAGGTGATTTTTTCCATCTTGTCATTTTGTGCAGAGGAGAATAGATTAATGAGAGAACAAAATGCTAGCAGAGTAACAACGTCCCCAGAAATTATACTCTAAACAAATCAGAAAAGACCTGAAGCAGTGGAAAAAGAAATGGGGAGAAAAAAGAAAAAGAAAAAGATAAAAACAAACAAAACAAAACAACAACAACAAAAAACCAGAATGTGATCAAATATGATCAGGCTGGTATATAGATCAGTGCCACACACTAGATTTGGGGTGTATTTTGGTCTTTTAGAAGAAAGTGCCTCCCAAAATTTTAAAGAAAGAAAAATTTATATATGTACAAAAATAAGGGTTGATATGATGAAGGGATGGAATATGACTGTACAGATGGAAATTATAAAAAAATTTTATAAAAGGAATTGATAAGAAGTTGTTTGAAAAAAGAACGAAGAGGATTTAAAAAAAGAAAAAAAAAGGGATAGAATGTGATCAGGCAGGGGAGTAGAAAAAACCATATACTAGAGATTTAGGGTATATTTTAATCTGTTAGAAGAAACTATCTCAAAATTTTAAAGAGAGAACAACTTATATATATATGCCAAAAATACAGGTAACTACTATGAAGGGATAGAATATGACTCTAAAAATGAAAAATAAAAATGTTTTTTAAAAAAGGGATTGATAAGATGTTGGTTGAAAAGGGAAAAAGAAAAATTCAAAAAGAAAAAAAAAGAAAAAAAGACAGTTAAAAAAAATTAACTTTAAAAGACTAAAGAATCATGGTAAAAAAGCCGTGAATTCTATGTGCAGTAGTCCCCTAGCGCTGGAGTTCTGCCGTTCTCATTGATCGGTAAACTTGGTCTTGGCCGGCTGTTCTCGCTGATCTTCTGGGGAGGGGCCTGTTGCCGTGGTTTCCAAATGTCTCTGCCGGAGGCGGAAGTGCCCCGCCCCTGCCCCCTCCTGGCTAAGTCATCTGCTCGGGTTTGCTCTCCGGGCTTTTGTTCCCTGCGAGCTTTCCGTCCAGCTTTGGAGGCGGAGAGTGAAAATGGCGGCCTCCCAATCTCCGCCCCGGAGGAGCCGAGAACTCGGGGCCCCGCTCCTCAGTGAGCCCCCAGAGAAAAGCCGTCAGTCACTCCTGGCTCCCCGGTCTCCGGCCGCACTCCGTGCTTCCCCGGCCTGTGACCGCGCGCCTCTGTCTCTGGCACCCGACCCCGGGTGGAGTCTCCAAACCCAGCAGATCCCTGCGGTGCCCTCCCGCGCGGCTCCTCCCGGGGGAGGAAGGGGAGTCTCCCCGGATCTGCCGCTTGTGGGGTCCCTGCTGGAGGAGCAGGGGCCCGACTGTGCCGCGGATCCCGGTTTATGGCGACCCCGAGCTGAGAGCCCGCGCCTGGGCTCCGCCTCTGCAGCCGGCTTCCCTGCCCCGATACCTGGGAGCTCTGCCACACTCAGGCACCCCCGGTCTTTCTGTGACCCCGAGGGTCCTGAGACCACACTGTCCCGGAGGGTCCCACCCCCCGCTTAGCCACCAGAGTGACGTCCCTCAGCGGAGCAGACTTTTAAAAGTTCCGATTTTGTGCTCCGCGGCTCTATCACTTGCCAGAAGCGGCCGACGGGGGCCCCTCCCCCGCCATCTATCCTCCCGAATATCGCCTCGGATTCACTTCTCCGCACGTCCTACCTTCCAGAAAGTGGTCGCTTTTCTGATGAGAGAGTTGTTGCTCTTTTCTTCCATCTCCTGTTGAGTTTGTAGGTGTTCAGAATGGTTTGATCCCTATCCAGCTGAATTCCTGAGAGGAGACGAAATCCAGGTCTCCTACTCCTCCGCCATCTTGCTCCACCCCCGACAACGCTCTTAATATAGGCTATTAATACAGGGAGGTCTGTTGTTCCCCAGCTAACAAAATGCCCTGAAGGTACTAATTGTAAATTTAAATTGTACTTCCAAAGCCTAGAACCTTTATCATTGTGGGGACTGCTGTCCTGCCTCCTGCTCATGTCACTGAGGGGCTGGGAGTTCCTGGGAAGACTCAACCCCACGAGCCTCCTGGTGGTTCATGGTGATGATGCTGATATCATGTGCCTCCTTGTCCCATCCAGCGTGAAGATGGGTCCATCCTGAACACGGATGAGAGCTGTAGGATGTGGGCGCTCTAGGCGAGCATGATGGGGAAACTGGCAGAGCCCATGGTACTAGTCTTCCCAGGTAGAAACATCTTCCACATCACCATCTTCCCGTTCACATGCCTAGCCTTCAACCCCACGCAACAGGTGCTGGACCAGCTGTTCACCAGGTGAGCACCCACGCCTCCTCAGCACAGTGCTGACTCTGCCCACCGCTTGCTGTGTGTCTCAAGAATGTCACTGCATCTCTCTGAGCCTCAGTTTGTTCCTCTGGAAAGTGGGGTCACAGATGACCACCTTCAAAGGGTTCTTGTAGCAACGAATGGGATAATCCTTGGCAGGTGCTTACCTAGTACCTGGCTCTGCAGAAAGAGCTACTGGACATGCTGTGGCTATTCTTGGTCATTATTTCTCTCTCCCCCATGAAAAGCCATCTGTCTCACCCATCACTGGCCTGTGGCCTTTCTGAGTTTGGAAAAGCATATGGAAAGCAACTTTTTTTTTTCCCCCCTTCTTCCACGAGTAAAGGAGGTTTGAGATTTTATCTAGTTGGTCCTGGTCCTTGTCATTGTGTGGCCAGATGAGGGGTCTCTGGGGGGTAGCAGAGGAGCTCCTGGCCTACTCAGATATCTGGGAAAGTTCTGGTTGGAGTTAATTCAGTCAACAATATATCTTAAGCCCCCACTCACTACATTCAGCCACTATTTTATTTATTTATTTATTTATTTATTTATATTTATTTATTAAAATTTATTTTTATTTTTTTTATGGAAAACAATGTCCTTTTTTGGTTAGTTTTTCCTACAGTTATATATGAATAGCCCACTTTAGAAAACAAACAAACAAAAAACCCCAGAGACTCAATGAATCTAAACAACCTTCCCAACTAATTATGATACTAATTACTACTAAAGATAGAACTGGAACTGAGAGTCAAGGTTGTGGGCGCCAAGACGCATTATTTTCCCATTTGCTGCATGATCTGTAGAAAGACATCAGCTTTAGCCCAGCTAATGTCCATGGATAGTCAGTCACTATTTTAGACACTTAGTGGAACTCAGTGAATGAAGCAGACACAATTCCTGGCCCTAATTCTATTTGGACAGTCAGACATTCACACTAGACATCTAGCCTGTCTTGTCTGGATTGGCAGGAGAAGGGGTGTGTTTGGTCCTGGGCACAGGGGAGCAGTTTGAGAGCAGGAGGCCCCGCTGGTGGGATGTCGTGGTGTAGGCTGGAAGGTTCCAGGAGGGCGAGCAGTTGGCAGAATTAGCAGGTCTCTGGCTTCCATGCTGGTCCATCAGCTGGCCATCATCTTCCTCCTGGCTGCTGGGTGGACAGGGTGGGTTTGACTTCCTTTCTTCCTAAACCAGCTCATTCTGTCCTCAGGAAGCCAGCCCCCCACTGCTTCTGTCTTCACCGAAACTCCACGGGAGGGCACACTGCTTACACCAGGGATGGGCACCGTGGGATCCCATGGGCCAGGGGACACAGAGTCTGCCTAGCCTTGGGTCCGAGTCTCTGACATGGGACAGATACGGTGCTTTCTGCAACTTCCCACTCTACCCCTGTACCAGTCACCACTAACCAATCCCAGCAGGAGTCTCAGCTGGAGGCTCGCTGGCAGTGACATGTCCCCCAAACGGGGCTGAGAAGTATCCACGGAACAGATGGGTTTCTAATGGATCCTTCCTGATGGGAAGTCAGAACTTTCCATGTAAAAGAGGAAGTGAAGGGTTACCGCCCAGTGCCCTGGACACCCCCACCCCAACTCAGTCAGTCTGTGATAACAGCTAGGGGGGGGTCCCATTTCCTGAGCGGATGAAGGAAGGGTTCTGTGTAGGGAAAGCCCTGAGGGGTTCCTAGGGAGGCGAGGCCTTTGGTATGACCCTGGGTCTTGGCTGGGGACCAAACACACCCCTGGGGGCCTGGGGCAGGCAGGAGCCACTCAACCAGGTACCCCTTGACACCCTGTCCCTCCTCCTGGCTGGGGGCCTGGACACCCACCAAGAGCCCAGACGATGGACCCCTGGTCATTGGTGGGGGTCGGGGTGGGTGAAGGCAGGGGGGCAGGGGGACAGGGCCTGTGGCCTCTGGGACCCCTCAGCACCTCATGAGACGTCCTTGGAGCAGGGGCGTCGTGAGGGGAGGGTGCACATAAGCCGCTGTCCTGGTTCCCTGGGCAGAGGGAGCTCAGAGCTGCCTGACTGCAGAGCTGTGGGAGGCTCAGGGGGAGGGAGTGAAGCCAGGCCCCCCCAAGTCAGGAACCACACCAGTGGGCGAGCAATCCCTTCCTGCCCGAGGCCTCAGTCTCCCCATCTGTCATCAGAGAGGGTTGGGCTGGAAGGTCTGGACCCGGCTCCCTTGTCCCTCTTCTCTGGAGCCCAGAGCCCGGCACCAGGTCCGTTCCTGTCTCTGCACGTGCCTGCCCCCTGGTGGGCCCTGGCGGTAGCGCAACATGAGAAGCGGCGCGGATGCCGCTTCGCGACTGTTTCTGATGGAATTTGCCTGCTGCTTTCCAGGGGAAATCGATCAACTTCCAGAAAATGAATGAGGTCAGCAGCTGTGGCCTCACTGCAGGGACAGAGGGGTGTGGAAATCACAGACCCTCCTGGGACGGATCCTCTCTGGCCCCCTTCCTTGGGTCTGCACCCTGTTCTCTGCCCCAGGAATAATTAAGGAGATCCCGCTGATCCAGGAGGCTGCAAATCAATACAACACGGAGCCCGAGGAGCAACTGGGGGCGTGGCTTCAGGCCAAGGAGCCCCTTATGGAGGATGAGAGGGGAGGCCGGCAGGAGCTGGGTGACGGCCAGCTCTAGAGATCCTGCGGCCGTGGCCCCAGGTCAGCCGAGACCTGGCTGCGCGGCGACCCCTGGGGCATCTGGACTCCAGCGGCTAGCTCGCCCTGGGAGGGACACCTGAGGTGTGGCTCCTGGTAGCTCACAGGTGCCCCCCTGTGCTGTAGCTACAGCCCCTGCCGATGGGTCAGCAAGATACGATGGTCCTTCGAGGCCGAGAAGAACTAGCCATCCACAAACCAAGGGCTGAGTGAACAGTGGCTGAATTCAGGCGCTCAGTAACGCTTTGGGCTAAGGGTGGGTGTGGGGTTTCTGACAGCTGGCCCGGGGACCCCAGCTCCTCTGTTCACCAGCCCCAGGATGGGGGATCCCCCTCGCCTTCCTGAACACGGTTTTCTCCGTCATGAGCGTGGGGATGACCTTGCCCCAGCTCCCTGACATCCTCACCTCAGTGCCTAGGTCCCTCTGGGGAGGGGCAATATTTGTTGTAAGTAGTAAATGTTAGAGTCGTGTTTCTTTACAGCCTGGCAGTTGTGGTGTGGGTCTTTCACTTCCTGGGCTCATTTGTTAGGCGTACAGAATGTCACCTTTCTCCTTGAACTAAGAACTCTTCTGGGGCATCAGCTGATGGCCCCCTTGGAACTCCTGGGATGTCGAGGTTGGAGGTGGTTCCACAGGCTGACCAGCGGCCACTGAAATGTGCGTGTCTTTAAAAACAGCACTTGCTGGGGCCAGGTCCCGCTCCGGGACGGTGACTGCCTTGCAACAGCTCTGGAAACAGAGGAACATTTTCTGCTTCTCTTGTTGAGGTTCCTTTTGACCAAATATTAGGAACTTGTGGTTTTCTCGTTCAGTCTCTGGAAGGGCATCAGCCGTAAGTGGGGAAAACCATATTGAAAGGTCAGAACGGGGGCGCCTATGTGGCTCAGTTGGTTAAGCGTCTGCCTTTGGCTCTGGTCATGATCCTGGGGTCCCAGGATCGAGCCCCGTGTCGGGCTCCCTCCTCAGTGGGAGGCCTGCTTCTCTGTCTGCCCCTCGCCCCAATGGTGCTCTCTCTCTCTCTCTCTCTCAAATAAATAAAATCTTTAAAAAAAAAAATGATCAGAACATGCACGTGGAAGGGATAAGCCCAGGAGGGTGGGCAGGACTTTCCATCCTCAGGCCCCTCTTGGGGCTCCCTGATCGACCATTTATCTAGCTGTGGGTCTCCCGGGAGCCTTGTCCACAACCACTGAGTTCCTTTTCCTGTTTGCTTCCTATCAGAGGGAATGATTTGTGATGCAGCTTTTCAGGCTACAGCTGGTCCCCGGTCCATAAACATCACAGCTCCCTGTGAATTAGGGTTTCCAGCATCCCCACACTTTCTTATTCAATTCTTTTTAGGGCCGAAATTCCCTAGAGGACCCCAGCTTCTCCATCGGGCATGTTGTGCTCCCTCCTCTCTGTCTGGGGCCTGATAGATCATGGGTGAGCTCTGGTTTGCAAGGATAAGGGACCAGAATCCTTGTCCTTGTGAAGGACCCCACAGTCTCCCTTGCTGCTGAGGGTGGCTTCTGGGCCCCTGTGGTTCTGAGGTCCCTGGTTGCAACAACAATCACCAGTTTCTACACTCAGTTGTGTTACTGATTTGTCCTAAAGATGGGCAACTGGACCCGAGCCTTTGTAGCTGTTGCCCTCCACGGGCTTGTGCCGTGGTTATGGCATGGGGCTGTGAACCTTTCCCGTCTGGAGCTTGGAAAGCGGAGGCATGAGGGGGCAGGGGTAGGGGTCCCACAGGGGAATGCCCCCGAACTGATGATCCGTGGGCAAGCATGGACACAGCCTTACCGACTAAAATACTGAAATGCTTCCAATCTGGGTGGTAAAACTACACTGCTCTGAGCTCAGTCTGAGCACCCACCCCATGACCAGGACCTAAAGGGTTACCACCTGGCAATTTAAGATCACCACCTGGAAACATCCGGTGAGAACAAGGCCCTGTGAGGCTTCTGAGAGCAGACCCAGCATGCAAGAATGTTCAAGTCTTGTGCCTACCAGATGGCTGGGAGGGACATTCTAGTGCATCCTTGGGCATCCATTGGCTGATCGTGTACTGAGAGGCACCCCAAAGGGACCCATGGTTGCCGCGAGGGTCACATATGTGCAATATTTGTGTTTTATGTTCATGTAAATTAAATACACACATACACACTCAAACTTATTCATACCAGAATAAGGAAGAAGTAGAACCATCAAATGCACACTTTGCAACTGATTACTTTTTCATAGCTGGTATTGATAATTACCTTCTTTACCTATTTCATATTTGCTTTGTGCTGAGCCAGCGTCGCAGCTGATCATGGTTCTCTGCCTGATGGGGGAGCCCAGTCTTGATTCCTGAAGGGCCTGGGCCACTAGTCCCACCTGGAATGGTTTCTTCTAGTGTTCCAATGACTCCAGTCACAAGGCATGGTGACACTGAGAAAGCCTTAAGGAATCTCCAGATCCAGACCCAGGCTTCCTTATCTGCAGGGCAGAGCCACAGATCAATTCCCCCTTGGTAATCAGGATCCGTTACTTCAGCCAGTCCTGAAAAAAATGTGTTTCTTTGCCTGTAAATTCAGAGGCAGTCCTAACCTCTAGTTCAATGAAATCAATGTGTCTCCCTTTTTTTTTTTTTTAAGATTTTATCTATTTATTTGAGGGAGAGGGGAGAGGGAGAGCACGTGCTTGCACTTGCCCACAAGTGGGGGGAGGGGCATAGGGAGCTGAGCAAGGAGCACGATGTGGGACTCCATCCCAGGACCCTGAGGTCATGACCTGAGCTGAAGGCAGACATTTAACTGAGCCACCCAGGCGTCCCTTCAATGTGTCTCCTGGTTGAAGTCTAACTCCCTTAGGAATTAAGCCTCTAGATCAGCAGAGCATAACGTCACAAGGATGTGCAGCAAAAACTCTGCTAGTGGACCCCTAGGGGTCATAGTGTTAACAGTGAGTGGGGCACTCCCATTTCCACCCGCAGTCACGGGATTCCTGCATCTGGGCTATGGGAAAATCAGTGCCATGTAATGGGATGCAGATTTAGAACATCTACAACCTCCTGGAGAACACCATCCCAGCCCTGCAAGGTGTTGCAATCTGGGGGACACTGTCACTTGGTCGTCAAAACCCCACGTTTCAATAACTGTAGCTTTGTAGTAAGTTTTGAGATTGGGAAGTGTGATGCCTCCAGTTTTGGTCTTTTTTCCCCAAGATTATTGTGGCTATGCAGAATCCCTTGAGAGTCAACACGAATTTTAGAATGGATTTTTCTGTTTCTGTAAAAAACACCATTGGAATTTCGATAGGGATGGCACTGAATGTGAAGATCACTCTGGGGAGTACGGTCATTTTAACAATACAGAGTCTTCCGATCCACGACGTGGAATGTTTTCCCATTTGTTTACCTCTCCTTTCTTTCAGCAATGTTTTATAGCTTTTGGTGTTCAAATCTCTTGCCTCATTGGCTAAGTTTATTCTTAAGAAGTTCATTCTTTTTGATGCTACTGTAGATAGAATTTTTTAAAATTTCTTTTTTTGAATTTGTCATCGTGTGTATAGAAACACAAATGATTGGGACGCCTGGGCAGCTCAGTCGGTTAAGTGTCTGCCTTCGGCTCAGGTCATGATCCCAGGACCGAGTCCCCCATCGGGCTCCTTGTTCAGCGGGGAGCCTTCTTCTCCCTCTGCCTGCCATTTCCCCCTGCTTGTGCTCTCTCTGACAAAAAAAGCAAAAACAAAAACAAAAAAACCCACAAATGATTTTTGTGTTGATTTTGCATCCTGCAACTTTGCTGAATTCATTTTCCAGTGCACATTGCTGCGTGTGTGTGTGTGTGTTTGAGAGAGAGAGAGAGAGAGAGATCTTCAGGGGTTTCTACATGTGAGAGCATGTCATCTGTGAAGAGATAATTTTACTTCTTCCTTTCCAGTTTGGATGCTTTTTTATTTCTCTTTCTTGCCAAATAATTGCTCTGGTTAGGACTTCCAATATTATGCTTACTAGAAGTGGCAAAAGCAGGTATCCTTGTCTTGTTCCTGATCTTAAGGAAAACACTTTCAGACTTTCACCACTGAGTATGATGATAGCCGTGGGTTTTTCATGTATGGCTTTTATTTTGAGGAAGTTTCCTTCAATTCCTACTTTGTTGAGTGTTTTTTATCATTAAAGGGTGTTGAATTTTTTTCAAATGCTTTTTCTGCATCAATTGAGATGATCATGTGGGTTTTTTCCCCCATCATTTCACCAATGTGCTATATGACATTGATTTTCATATGTTGGACCATCCTTAAATTCCAGCAATAAATCCCACTTTGTTGTGATGTATGATCCTTTTAATATGCTGCTGAATTTGGTTTGTTAGCATTTTGTTGAGGATATTTCTATTAATATCCATGAGGGATATTAGTCTGTAGCTTTCTTGTCTTGTATTGGCTTTGACTCTGGGATCAGGGTAATATTGGCCTTCAAAGAATGGGTAACACAGTGTTTCCTCTTCTTCAATTTTTTTGGAAGCTTTTGAGAAGGATCAATATTAACGATTCCTTACATGTTTGGTAGAATTCAACAGTGAGGTCGTGTGGTCCAGGGCTTTTCTTTGTTGAAAAGTTTTTGATTACTGATTCAATTCTCTTACTAGTTATAGGTCTATTCAGATTTTCTAGTTCATATTGATTCAGTGTTGGTAGGCTGTGTTTCTAGGAATTGGTCCATTTCATCTAGATTGTCCAATCTGTTGGCATATAATATTGCTCATAGCACTCATAATTCTTTACTTCTTAAAATCAATAGTAGCACCCCCACATTCATTTTTTATTTTACTAATTTGAGTCTTCTCTCCTTTTGTCTTAGTCCATGTAACTAAAGTCTTGTCAATTTTGTTGATCTTTTCCAAGAATCAACTTTTGTTGATTTTTCTGTTTTGTTTTCTTTTGATTATTTTATTTATCTCCATTCTAATCTATATTATTTCCTTCAATTCTTTAAGATGTAAAGTCAGGTTGTTGATATGGGATAAATAAATTTGAGATAAATGAATTATTTGAAATAAAGTGCCCTCTGTCGGTTGCATAGGTCATTATCAATGACTGATGTTTACCCTTTATCTTCTTGCTGAGACATCAGATGAAATTATGCTACAAGGTCCTTTGATGATTCAAACACCAGCTTGTTCTAACCCTGCCAAATCTTTCAGAGCAGTAGTCTGACAACCACCCTGAGCTCCTTGCAGGCGTGGGAATTGTGGGCACAGGATTATGGAGCTCTCTATCTCAAGATGATCTTGTCTTCCACTGCCACCTTGGAAGGTATACTGGTCATGAGCCATAATTATATTATAGACGTATGAGTAACAACATGTTTTTCCTAATTGGTTTTTCACCATGATGGAGGGAAACAGGTGCACAGCCCCAGGACGGAAGTATCCCCAGAGCTTCTCAATGAGGTGCACACTTCACTCTTCTTGGTGGGCTGCCTCTCTCCATAATAGTTTTTGGGGGGATTACTTCACACTTGTCATTTCAGTAGGTGCCCTTGCACTGGAGGAAATTGATGGCCAGGTTACTACTCTTTGGGGTTAGAATTTCAGTCTTGTTTTCTCTCATCTGTGCAAGGACCTCTTTATCCCTTCTGGTTGTCTCATTTCATGTTTCCTTCCCTCTTTTTTTTTTTTTTTCTCTCTATCTTTAACCACAGTATGAAATGGGGTATTTTATGCAAATTATCTCATAAATAATGGTGGAATAATGATGGAGGCTACTGATTATTTTCACTGTACCAGAGTTAGGATGGCAGGAGGGTGCAGATCAGGGGATGAAGGAACCTCTGATCTCAGGCATTGTGTGGGGAAAGAGAGAACTTGTTTTGTCCATGAGGCCAGTGTGGGATGAGGTGTGAGAGTCTTCTGTAATGTCATCAAGGCTGGAGGCCAAACTTTGCACTCTGCCTTCTGTCCTCCAGCCAGAGAAGTTTCTGGCCATCTGTTCTAAAGAAAAGATTCACAGCAGCCTTACTCTCGGTTGAAGGGAAAAAACACTTTATTGATATTATAAAAATCTAATAGAAACAGAAGAAAAGGGGAAATCTGCATATAGGTGAGGGCAACAGTAAGCAGTAAGGGAGAATAAGAAAGAGTTACATCAAATTGGGCACCTACAACATCCAACCTCATCAGCTGGGGAAGCCCCATGGAGACAGCAGACTGGAGTCCTAATTGAGAAGCTTGGGTGGAACATCCTTCTCTCAGGTGAGACTTCCAACTGACCATCCCCATAAGGGCCATATTTATAGGGCGAACAATGGGGTCTAAACTTAAACATTTGTTTGCCCACTGGTAGTTTGGAGTGAGCTGCGTTTCTATGTTATCATGTCTTTACATCTTCAAGGAGCCTGGGCTAGGTGGACTTGCCTCCCCTCTCAGATTCCATTCTGGGGGCGGTCAGCCACGCCTGGAGCCAGAGGGGATATAAAGCAAGATTTACAGCTCTTGACGTCCAGACCAAAAGGGCCAATTCTGACCTGGAGGCCAGCTAACATCAACTAATCAGGCTTCCAAGGTTACTTACGCAGCACAAGTCTCACAAATAACATTCTTTAGCCATCTGCCTAGGGTTGGGATGGGGTGGTCTCTTATGCAGGACATATCACAGAAACCTCCAACCATCCAATACACCATCTCCATTCTGGGCAGAAGCACCCCAGGCATCATGGGATTGTCAAGCTCTGGAATTTTCCTTTCCTAAACTCTGTGGGTTACAATATGGGTAAGTAGAGTCAACTTCATTGTACAAATAACTTCTCATACATAATAATACATCATGAATGTAATTTAAATAAATGTACATTTACATTATTATTTTAATACCTTCAAATGTCATTTCATATAGATATGCCAATACTTAGTCATTGTTACTGATTTTATGTGACAGTAAATAAATTATCAATTCTTTTTAACAAACTATGAACATTTCTCAGATTTAGATATTCATAAAATTGTTGGATTAAAAGAAACATTTGTATAGCTTTGGTATATGTTGCCAAACGCAGGCTGGGAAATCAGCAGTTTATAACACCACAAGCAGAGAACAGGGTCATCCATTTCCTAAATTCTTGCCAAACTAGACATTCTACTTTTTGCATTATTTGAGAGAAATTATTTTAATTTGTACCTCTTTGCTGATTAGAATCTTAATATTGTTGCCTACATTTATAGGTCATTGTACGTATTTGTGAATAAGTATTTATAGCCTTTATCTTTAATGATCTTTCTCTTGGGGTGTTGGTCTTCTGCTTATTTATCCATAATACTCTTTATGTAATAATGATCTGAGCCTATTGTCATGGATTTAATTATTTATCCCTGGTTTCTGTTTTGCTACTTGATTGTGTGATGGTTGGAGAATTTAGAAAGTGCTCACATTTATACTTGTCTTCTATTTTTCCACTTGTTTTATTATTTCATATAACTCAAGAATTTTTGTCTATCTGCCTATATTGAGTTTTTAAAATAAGCTTAATTGAGATAGAAGTCACATAACATAAAATTCAGGCGTGTGCAGGGTACAATCAGTGGTTTTTGGTATATTCACAGAGTCGTGTGACCATCACTATGATCTAACTGTGGAATATTTTCATCACCCCAAAGTGAAATCCTATACCTGCTATTGGTTTCTTTCTGTTTCTTTTTCTTCCCAGCCACTAAACTATGGTTGCTATAGATTTCCCCATTTGGCACATTTCATATAAATGGAATTATGTCATATGCAGTCTTTTGTGAGTGGCTTCTTTCACTCAGTTTCCTTATTGGCTTCCTGTCTGGATGATCTATTCAATGTTGAAAGTGGGGTGTTGAAGCCTTCTATGATTACTGTATTGTTGTCTATTTCTCCCTTCTGATCTGTTAGTATTTGCTTAATATATTTAGGTGCTCCCATGAGGTAGGATCTAGGTAGTAAGTTTTTTGTAGATGTGTTTTTACCAAGTCAAGGAAATTCTGATATAGTTTTGGAATGTAGGTGCGGTTTGTTGAGGTGAGGTCTGGAGGCAACAGCCAAGAAAGAATTTTTCTCCCATTCTGGAGGTTGCCATTTAGCTTTGTTGACTGTTTCCTTTGCTGTGCAGAAGCTTTTGATCTTGACAAAGTCCCAATAGTTCATTTTTGCTTTTGTTTCCCTTGCCTTAGATGTGTCTAGCAAGAAGTTGCTGCAGCCAAGGTCATATAGGTTGCTGCCTGTGTTCTCCCCTAGGATTTTGATGGGTTCCTGTCTCACATTTAGGTCTTTCATCCGTTTTGAGTCTATTTTTGTGTGTGGTGTAAGGAAATGGTCCAGTTTCATTCTTCTGCATGTGGCTGTCCAATTTTCCCAACACAATTTGTTGAAGAGATTGTCTTTTTTCCATTGGACATTCTTTCCTGCTTTGTCAAAGATTAGTTAACCATATTGGTTTTTTTTGTTTGTTTTTTGTTGTTGGTTTTTTTTTTAGTTGGCCATATTATTGAGGGTCCCTTTCTGGGTTCACTATTCTGTTCCATTGATCTATGTGTCTGTTTTTGTGCCAGTACCATACTGTCTTGATGATTACAGCTCTGTAATAGAGCTTGAAGTCCAGAATTGTGATGCCGCCAGCTTTGCTTTTCTTTTTTCAACATTCCTCTGGCTATTCGGGGTCTTTTCTGGTTCCATACAAATTTTAGGATTATTTGTTCCAGCTCTGTGAAAAAAGTGGATGGTATTTTGATAGGGATCATTGAGTGTATAGATTGCTCTAGGTAGCACAGACATTTTCACAATATTTGTTCTTCCAATCCATGAGCATGGAACGTTTTTCCATTTCTTTGTGTCTTCCCCAATTTCTTTCATGAGTATTTTATAGTTTTCTGAGTACAGATCTTTTGCCTCTTTGGTTAGATTTATTCCTAGGTATCTTATGGGTTTTGGTGCAATTGTAAATGGGATTGACTCCTTAATTTCTCTTTCTTCTGTCTCATCGTTAGTGTATAGAAAAGCAACTAATTTCTGTGCATTGATTTTAAATCCTGCCACTTTGCTGAATTCCTGTATGTGTTCTAGCAATTTTGGGGTGATGTCTTTTGGGTTTTCCACATAGAGTATCATGTCATCTGCAACAAGTGAGAGTTTGACTTCTTCTTTGCCAATTTAGATGCCTTTTATTTCTTTTCTTTTTCTTTCTTCCTTTTTTCTTTTTTTTTGTCTGATTGCTGCGACTAGGACTTCTAGTACTATGTTGAACAACAGTGATGAGAGTGGACATCCCTGCTGTGTTCCTGACCTTAGGGGAAAAGCTCTTAGTTTTTCCCCAGTGAGAATATTTGCTGTGGGTTTTTCATATATGGCTTTTATGATATTGAATTATGTTCCCTCTATCCCTACACTGTGAAGAGTTTTGATCAAGAAAGGATGTTGTACTTTGTCAAATGCTTTTTCTGCATCTATTGAGAGGATCATATGGTTCTTGTCCTTACTTTTATTAATGTGGTGTATCACATTGATTGGTTTTTGAGTGTTGAACCACCCTTGCAGTCCAGGAATAAATCCTACTTGGTCATGGTGAATACCCCTTTTAGTGTACCATTGGATCCTATTAGCTAGTATCTTGGTGAGGATTTTTGTATCCATGTTCATCAGGGATATTGGTCTGTAATTCTGCTTTTTGATAGGGTCTTTGTCTGGTTTTGGGATCAAGGTAATGCTGGCCTCATAGAAGGAGTTTGGAAGTTTTCCTTCCATTTCTTTTTTTTTTTTTTAATTAGTTACACCATTCTTTTTTTTTTTTTAAGATTTTATTTATTTATTTGAGAGAGAGAGAATGAGAGATAGAGAGCACTAGAAGGAAGAGGGCAGAGGGAGAAGCAGACCCCCTGCTGAGCAGGGAGCCCGATGCGGGACTCGATCCCGGGACTCCAGGATCATGACCTGAGCCGAAGGCAGTCGCTTAACCAACTGAGCCACCCAGGCGCCCTCATTTCTATTTTTTGAAACAGCTTCAGAAGAATAAGAATTAATTCTTCTTTAAATGTTTGGTAGATTGGGGCGCCTGGGTGGCTCAGTCGTTAAGCATCTGCCTTTGGCTCAGGTCATGATCCCGGGGTCCTGGGATCGAGCCCCGCATTGGGCTCCCTGCTCTGCGGGAGGCCTGCTTCTCCCTCTCCCACTCCCCCTGCTTGTGTTCCCTCTCTCGCTATGTCTCTCTCTGTCAAATAAATAAAATCTTAAAAATAAATAAATAAATAAATGTTTGGTAGAATTCCCCTGGGAAGCGATCTGGCCATGGACTCTTGTTTATTGGGAGATTTTTGATTACTGCTTCAATTTCCTTGCTGGTTATGTGCATACTACACACTATGAATACTCAAGGAAATATGGTATCACCAAAAGAAAATGAGAAGGCCTTCCAGGGAAGATGGTGGATTAGGAAGATCCTATGGTCACTTCATCCCACAGATACACCTAGAAAACACCCACATCAGTATAAATAACCCAGAAAATGACCAAAGACACAGAAAATACTCACCACAGCTAAATGTAGAGAAGAGGCCACAAAGAAGAGAAACTGTGGGTGCAGAGAGAAGAGAGGAGCAGACCCCACCTCAGGCACCCCAGGCAGAGGGGACCCACACCGCAAAGATGAATCCCCGTAACATTTGGCTTTGAAAACCAGAGAAGCCGAACTTCTTGAATTCTTACAATCAGTGGGGCTTTATACCTGCAACTTTAAAAATCAGCAGGCTCTACTCTGGAAGAACTGGAGGAGGATAGGAAACTGAGTCCTTGCCCTTAAGGAGACAGCACAACAAACAGTCCTGCTGAGATACAGCATAGAAGCAGCCATTTATTTTTATTTATTTATTTATTTATTTATTTATTTATTTATTTATTTATTTAAAAGATTTTATTTATTTATTTGACAGAGAGATAGAGAGAGAGAACAAGTATGCAGAGAGGCAGGCAGAGGGAGAGGGAGAAGCAGGCTCCCCGCTGAGCAGGGAGCCCGATGTGGGGCTCGATCCCAGGACCCTGGGATCATGACCTGAGCCGAAGGCAGCCGCTTAACTGACTGAGCCACCCAGGTGCCCCTAGAAGCAGCCATTTAAAAAATGCCTGGTATAAATGGGAGGGAGATTTGTTTAATCTTAGAGGCTGTGCTGGAGAGGCAAGAATCTTTGGGAGACTTCTCCAGGAATAAAAGAGCTGGTAAGCACCACTTCCCTTACCTGCCCCCAACTCTAGATATACAGACACCTGTGGGACTAGCTCAGCACAAACATTCTCCCCTTAGCTTACGGACAGCTCACCCCACCCCTCCATTCTCCTGTGGACCTGCCCCATCTAACATGCCCTTTGCAGGTGTCCATCCAAAGTGGTGCCACAAGCATGGCAGGGTACAAGCAGCCCCAAAGGGGGCCAGCACCATTCCAAAGTGACTCCTTCCCTAGGGAGAAGGGAAGAACACCACACATATCAGTACAACTGTGGTCCAACAGTGGGCTGGGGGCAGACATCTGGGCTGACTGCAGGCCCCACCTACCAAAGAAAGCTTCTCAAGGGACAACACAGGGAGAGTACCCTGCAGTTCAGTGCTACCTTATCTCTGGAAAATGCCTGATCTGACTCAGCTCAAGCCCAAGGCAGCCCAAGACTGGCCCACTAACAACACAGGGACCAAGCCCTGCCTACAACAGTCAAAGAGAACCTCTGAAGACAGCTGGACTGAAGGAAAAAGAGACCAAGGATCCACAGCAGAATGTACACAACACACATAGGAGACGCTCCCTGAAGTTCCAGGCCCTGGGGAACAGGAGACAATGCACTGCAGGACACCACAGGGCTTCTCCATAAGGCTATTATTGTTGAGAGCAAGAGGAGTAACTGACTTTCCTAACACACAAACAGACACAGAGAGACAAAATGAGACAGGGGCGCCTGGGTGGCTCAGTTGGTTAGGTGACTGCCTTCGGCTCAGGTCATGATCCCAGGGTCCTGGGATCGAGCCCCACATCAGGCTCCCTGCTCAGCAGGAAGCCTGCTTCTCCCTCTCCCACCCCCCCGCTTGTGTTCCCTCTCTCACTGTCTCTCTCTCTCTCTCTTAATTAAATAAATAAATAATCTTTAAAAAAAAAAATGAGGAGACAGAAATATGTCCTAAATGACAGAACAGGACAAAACCACAGCAAGAGACCTAAGCAAAACAGATGTAAGTAATATGCCTGATAGACATTTTAAAGTAATGATCATTAAGATACTCACTGGACTTGAGAAAAGAATGGAGGACATCACTGAGCCCCTCAACACAGAGATTAAAAAAAAGAACCAATCAGAGATCAAGACACAATAAGTGAAATTAAAAATACACTTGATGGAATAAATAACAGGCAAGATAAAACAGAAGAGCAAGTTAATAACCTGGAAGACAGAATAATGGAAAGTAACCAAACTGAGCAAAGGAAAGGGAAGAACATTATGCAAAATGAGAATAGATTTAGAAAGTTCAGTGACTACATCAAGTGTAATAACATTCATATTATAGGGATCTCAGAAGAAGAGAGAAGGGAGCAGGTAATTTATTTGAAGAAACAATAGCTGAAAAATTCCCTAATCTCGGGAAGGAAATAGATATCCAGATGCAGGAGGCACAGAGATCACCCCAAAAATTCAAACCAAAGAGGTCTACACGATGACACATAGTAATTAAAGTGGCAAAAAGTAGTGATAGAGAATTTTAAAAGCAACATGAGAAAAGAAGACAGCTAACATGCAAAGGAAACCCCATAAGGCTATCAGTGGATTTTTCAGCAAAAACTTTGCAGGCCAGAAGGGAGTGGCATGATATATTCAGAGTGTTGGCAGGGAGAAACCTGCAGCCAAGAATACTCTACACAGGAAGGCTAGCATTAAAAGTAGAAGGAGAGATAGAGTTTATCAGGCAAAAGACTAAAGGAGTTTATGACCATTAAACCAGCCCTACAAGAAATATTAAAGGGGACTCTGAGTGGAAAGACTATATGTGAGTATGAAAAGTAAAACAAAACAAAACAAAAAAAAACCAGAAAAACCACAAAAACAGTAAAAAATAAGTATTTCTGTAAAAATCACTCAAGAGATTCATAAAATGAAAGGATGTAAAATATGACACCATTTACCTAAAATGTGTGTGTGTGTTGGTGGGGGGAGAGGACTAAAGAATGGGTTCAAACTTAAGTGACCATCAACTTAACATAGACTGCTAAAGCAGAAGATGTTATATACAAACCTGATGGTAACCACAAATCAAAGCCAGTAATAGATATGCAAAGAATAAAGAGAGAGGAATCCAAGTATATCACTAAAGAAAGCTAACAAACCATGAGAGCAAGAAAGGATCAGGAAAATCTACAGAAACAACCACAAAACAAGTAACAAAATGTCAATAAATACATATCTATTAATAATTACATTTAAAAATATTTTATTTATTTATTTGATACAGAGAGAGAGCACAAGTAGACAGAGCGGCAGGCAGAGGGAGAGGGAGAACTAGCCTCCTTGCTGAGCAGAGAGCCTGATGTGGGGCTTGATCCCAGGACCCTGGGATCATGACCTGAGCTGAAGGCAGATGCTTAACCAATGGAGCTACCCAGGTGCCCCTCAATAATTTGAATGTAAATGGACTAAACACTCTAGTTCAAAGACATGGGGTGATAGAATGGATTAAAAAAACAAGACCCATGTACATGCTGCCTACAAGAATCTCATTTCAGACCTAAAGACACCTGTAGATTGAGAGTGAGGAGGTGGAGAGATATTTATCACACAAATGGATGTCAAAAGAAAACCAGGGTAACAATCCTTCTATTAGACAAAATAGACTTTAAAACAAAGACCGTAACAAGAGACTAAAGAAGACACTATATAATAAGAAATGGTACAACAAGAAGATATAACAATTATAAATATTTATGCACCTAACATAGGAGCACCCAAATACATAAAACAGTTAATAACAAATAGAAAGGATCTAATTGATAATACAATAAGAGCAGGGGATTTTAACACCCCCACTTACGTCAATGGACAGATTATCCAAACAGAAAATGAAGAAGAAAACAGTGGCTTTGAATGACACACTAGACCAGATGGATTTGACATATTCAGAACATTCCATCCTAAAAGAGCAGAAAACACATTTTGTTGAAGTGCACATGAAACATTCTCTGGAATAGATCACATATTAAGCTATAAAACAAGTCTCAGCAAATTCAGAAAAGTTAGTCATAGCATACATCTTTTCTTTTTTTTTTAAAGATTTTATTTATTTATTTGAGAGAGAGAATGAGATAGAGAGCACATGAGATGGGGGAGGGTCAGAGGGAGAAGCAGACTCCCTGCCGAGCAGGGAGCCCGATGCGGGACTCGATCCAGGGACTCCAGGATCATGACCTGAGCCGAAGGCAGTCGCTTAACCAACTGAGCCACCCAGGCGCCCAGCATACATCTTTTCTGACCACAACACTATGAAACTAAAAATCAGCCACAAGAAAAAAATCTGGAAAGAGCACAAATACATGAAGGTAAAATAAAATGCTACTAAACAAGGAATGGGTTAACTAAGAAATCAAATAGGAAATCAAAAATTACATGGAGACAAATGAAAATGAAGACACAATGGTCCAAAATCTTTGGGATGCAGCAAAAGTGGTTCTAGGGGGAAGTTTATAAGTAATACAGGCCTACTTCAAGAAGCGAGAAAATTCTCCAACAACCTAACCTTACCCCTAAAGGAGCTAGAGAAAGAACAGACAAAACTCCAAACCAGCAAAAGATAATAAAGATTAGAGCAGAAATAAGTGATATAGAAACTAAAAAACAAAACAAAACAAAAAACAATAGAACAGATCCGTGAAACCAGGAGTGGATTCTTTGAAAAGAATCAACAAAATTGATAAACCTCTAGTCAGACTCAAAAAAAAAAAGGAGAGGACCCAGAGAAACAAAATCAGAAATGAAGGAAGAGAAAGAACAATCAACACCACAGAAATACAAACACTAGTAATAGAATACTATGAAACCATATACACCAACAAATGGGACAACTTAGAAGAAATGGATAAATTCCTGGAAATATATAACCTACCACAACTAATGCAGGAAGAAATAGAAAAGTTGAACAGACTGATCACTAGCAATGAAAATAAATCAGTAATTTAAAAAAACCCCCAAAATAAAAGTCCAGGAGCAGACAGCTTCACAGGTGAATTTTACCAAACATTTAAAGAAGAATTAATACCTATTGTTCTCAAATTATTCCAAAAAATAGAAAAGGAAGGAAAACTTCCAAATTCATTCTATGAGGCCAGTATCACCCTGATACCAAAACCGGATAAAGATACCACAAAAAAGAGAACTACAGACCAATAGCTCTTACGAACATAGATGCAGAAATCCTCAACAAAATATTAGCAAACCTTCCCCAGCCAACTCTTGCGCTGGAGGGCAGCCATGGTGAAATCCACCCCTCTTGGCCTTGAACAGAGGCTGTGCTCTGGCTGAGAAGTTAGTGTGAGGGGAAGTCCCTAGTGCTACCATTGGGCTGCAGTGTCAGAAAACATCTTTCCAGGATCGTGCTGTTCTACTTGAAGGGTAGGCTCTGGGTACAGGAGTGTTGTTTCAGGTACATTGAGGCCCCAGCCCTTTCCAAACACTCTGCTGAAGAAAGCTTGTTTCTATAAAAGATGTGTGCCTACCTACCAACTCCTTAACAAGTTGATAGAAGGTAGTCCTTTTGTAATTCAGGGTAGACCACTTCATACAATATTTTTAAACGGCTGTAGCAATACCAATTTGTAAAATAAGTTATGTGACCTACCTTCTGCCAAATTCACTGGTGGAAGCAAACAGTGCAGTGAACTCAAGAGACAATGAATTTGCAGAGCCTCAAAGCATCTCCCCCCAGATATATACTAACAACTCTCTCTTTGTTTCAAAGACCTAGGACTACTTAAAGCAAAACAAAAACAAAAACAAAAACAAAAACACTGTATTGTGGGGATTCTAATGCAGGTAGATATAAAATCTATGACAACAGCACAAAGGATAGAAGGAGGTAAATGGAACTGATCTGTGGCAAGTATTGTACAGTTGGACGTTTATTAAACTAGTACACTCTTAACTCTAAGTAGATTGTGATATGTTAATGATGCATATTATCATCCCCAGAGCAACCACACACACACACACACACACACACACACGCACGCACGCAGAGTATCACTTAAATGCTAGTAAAGGCATTAAACAGAATACAAAGAAGTATTTGGACAAGAACATGTGGCCACATGCACCGACCGCACCAAGGGGCACTCCTGCCTGGACTTGCTGACCCAGCTGCAGCTTGAGCTGGTGGTGCCCCAGCACTCATGAACAAGGAGCAATGCTTCCCTTCGGAGATGAAAATGCAGGTCAGGAAGCCAACCTGATAAGACTTGGCCTGTTAAGTTTCCTACTAAGATTCCTCTGATTTTTTTCATTTCATTGTTTTAAAACAAGAGAAGTTCTCCTGACTTACTACTTTACTGATTCAGATTTATTCAGGAATAATCATTGTACCTGGTGATATAGATAACAGAGAGGTCTGGGGTTGGAAGCTATACACTTTATGGAATATCTTAATAGAATAAAAGAACTTTTATTCAACTATAAAAAATATTAGCAAACCAAACCCAACAGTACATTTAAAAAAATCATATACCATGATCAAGTAGGATTTATTCCTGGGATGCAGGGTGGTTCAATATTTGCAACAATCAACATGATACCTCACATCAATAAGAGAAAAGAAAAACCATATGATCATTTCAGTAGATATAAAAAAAGCATTTGACAAAGTAAAACATCCTTTCTTGATTAAAAAAAACAAAAAAACAAAACCCCTCTGCCAAGTAGCTCTAGTAGGAACATAGCTCAAGATAATAAAAGCCTTATATGAAAAGCCTATAGCCAACATCATAGTCAATGGCGAAAGAGAGAGCTTTTCCCATAATGCCAGGAACAAGAAGGGATGTCCACTCTCACCATTTAATTCAGCATGGTACTCAAACCTCTAGCCATAGCATTTAGACAACATAAAGAAATAAAAGGCATCCAAGTTGGTGAGGAAAAAGGAATATTCTATTTGTAGATGAAGGATACTATACAGAAAACCCTGAATACTTCACCAAAAAACTCTTAGAACTGATAAATGCATTCAGCAAATTTGCAGGATACAAAAATCAATGTATAGAAATCTGTTGCATTCCTATACACTATTAATGAAGCAGCAGAAAGTGAAATTAAGAAAACAATCCTATTTACAATTGCACCAAACCAATAAAATGTCTAGGAATAAACTTAAAGAGGTGAAAGACCTATCCTCTGAAAACTATGGAACAATGATGAAAGAAATTGAAGATGATGCAAAGAAATAGAAAGATGTTCTATAGTCATGGATTGGAAGAACCAATAGTGTTAAAATGTCTATACTACTCAAAGCAATTTATACATTTAGTGCAATCCCTATCAAAATACCAACATGTTTCACAGAACTATAACAATCCTAAAATTGCATGGAACCACAAAAGACCTCAAATAGCCAAAGCAACCTTGAAGAAGAAAAACTGGAGGTATCACAATTCCAGATTTCAAGTTATATTACAAAGCAGTAGTAATCACCACAGTATGGTACTGGCATAAAAATACACAGAGCAATGGAATAGAAAACCCAGAAATAGGGGTGCCTGGGTGGCTCAGATGGTTAAGCGTCTGCCTTCGGCTCAGGTCATGATTCCAGGATCCTGGGATCGAGCCCCGCATCGGGCTCCTGGCTCAGCGGGGAGCCTGCTTCTCCTTCTCCTTCTGCCTCTCTCCTTGCTCATGCTCTCTCTCTCTCTGTATCTCTGTGTCTCAAATGAATAAATAAAATCTTAAAAAAAAAAAAAAGAAAAACCAGAAATAAACACATGATTATATGGTCAATTAACGTTTGACAACGGGGAAATGAATATAAACGGGAAAGAGAATCTCTTCAACAAATGGTGTTGGGAAAACTGAATAGCTACATGCAGAAGAATGAAACTGAACATTTTCTTTCATCATATACAAAAATAAATTCAAAATGGATTAAAGATCTAAATGTGACACCCAAAACCATAAAATCCTTGAGGAGTGCACAGGAATGATTTCTTTGTCACCAGCCATAGTGACATTTTTTAGCTCTGTCTCCTGAAGCAAGAGAAATAAAGGCAAAAATAAACTACCATGACTACATCAAAATAAAATGTTTTTGCACAGCAAAGGAAAGAATCAACAAAACTAAAAGGCAGCCTACTTAATGGGAGGAGATATTTGCAAATGAAATATCCGATAAAGAGTTATTATCTAAAATATATTAAAAACTAATACAACTCAACACCCCAAAAGCAAATAATTCTATTAAAAAATGGGCAGAAGACATCCAGATGGCCAATAGACACATGAAAAGATGCTCAACATCATTCGTAAGAGAAATACAGATCAAAACCGCAATGAGATATCACCTCACACCTGATAGAATGACTAAAATAAAACAACAAGCATTGGCGAGGATGTGAAGGAAAATGAACCTTGTGCACTGTTGATAGGAATGCAAACTGGTGTAGCCTCTGTGGAAAAGAGTATGGAGATTCCTCATATTAAAAATTAGAGCTACCCTATGATCCAGTAATCACATTACTGGGTATTTACCCCAAAATACAAATATTTGTATTTACAATAGCCAAACTATGGAAGCAGCCCATGTGTCCATCGATAGATAACTGGATAAAGATGTGGTATATATTTACAATGGAATATTATTCAGTCATAAAAAAGAATGCAATATTTCCATTTGCAACAATATGGATAGAGCTAGAGAGTGTAATGCTACATGAAATAAGACAGAGAAAGACAAATACCATATGATCTCACTTATATGTGGAATTTAATAAAGCAAATGAGCAAAGGGAAAAAAAAGAGACAAACCAAGAAACAGACTCTTAACTATAGATAAACTGATGGTTACCAGAAAGGAGGGGGTGAGGAAGGAATGGAAGAAATAGGTGATGGGGATTAAAGAGTACACTTATCATGATAAAAAATAAAAAATAATTTAAAAAAGAATCCTGTATGATCTCAAATGCGGAATCTTCAACAACAACAACAACTCCTCCTCCTCAGAGGAAAAGAAATCAGACATGTGGTTACCAGAGGTGGAGGGTGCAGGGAGGGGGAATTGGAGGAAGGGAGCCAAAAGTTACAAATTTCCAGTTGTAAGTCAGTACTAGAGGTACAAGGTACAACATAAGGGCTCTAGCTTACGCTGCTATATTATATATAAGAAAGTTAAGAGTAAATCCAAAGAGTTCTAATCATAAGGAGATTTTTTCTTTTTTTTTTTTTTAAGATTTTATTTATTTGACAGAGAGAGACACAGCGAGAGAGGGAACACAAGCAGGGGGAGTGGGAGAGGGAGAAGCAGGCTTCCCGCAGAGCAGGGAGCCCGATGCGGGGCTCGATCCCAGGACCCTGGGATCATGACCTGAGCCGAAGGCAGACGCTTAACGACTGAGCCACCTAGGCACCCCAGGAAATTTTTTTCTTTTTTTATCTGTTTGATATGATGGATGTTAGCTGAATATAATATGATAATCATTTCACAGTATATGTAAAATCAAACCTTCATGCTGTATACCTTAAACTTATACAGTGATGTATATCAATTATTTCTCAATAAAGCTGGGGAAAAACCCACATTAAAAAAATAAACAAAAATAGAATTAGTATATGATCCAGTAATTTCACTACTTTTATTGCAGCATTATTTACAATAGCCAAATTATGGAAGCAACCCAAGTGTCCATCAATAGATGACTGGATAAAGAAGATGTGGTATGTATATTACACACACACACACACAATGGAATATGACTTAGTCATAAAAAAGAATGAGCCCAGAGCCCTGAAGTCCCAGCCGGTTCCTACCACAGCCCCACAGTTGCCCACCTCCTCTTTCCTTTCAACATGACAGATGCCACTGTGTCCTTTACCGAGGACTTCCCGGTGGGTGGAGTGGCTGCGGCCATTTCCCAAGACTGAAGTAGTGCCTATCGAGTGGGTCAAGCTGCTGCTGCAGGTGCAGCATGCCAGCAAGCAAATCCTCAGATAAGTAATACAAGGGCATTGTAGACTGCATGGTTCATACCTCCAAGAAGCAGGGAGTCCTGTCCTTCTGGCATAATAACCTGGCCCATGTCATCAGATACTTCCCCACCCAGGCTCTTAACTTTGCCTTCAAAGATAAATACAAGCAGATCTTCCTGGGTGGTGTGGACAAGAGAACTTAGTTTTGGTGCTGCTTTGCAGGGAATCTGACATCAGGTGATGCCGCTGGGGCCACATCCTTGTGTTTTGTGTATCCTCTTGATTTTGCCCATACCCACCCATCCAGCAGCTGATGTGGGCATAGCTGGAACTGAAAGGGAATTCAGAGGCCTCAGTGACCACCTGGTTAAGATCTACAAATCCGATGAGATTAAGGACCCGTACCAAGGCTTTAATGTGTCTGTGCAGGGTATTATCATTTACCAAGCTGTCTACCTTAGTATCTATACACTTCAAAGGGAATGCTTCCAGATTCCAAGAAGATGCACATCTTTGTCAGCTGAATGATCACACAATTTGTCACAGCGGTTGCTGGATTGACTTCCTATCCATTTGACATTGTTCATCGCTGTGTGGTGATGCAATCAGGATGTAAAGGAATTGACATCATGTACACAAACACGCTTAACTGCTGGAGGAAGATTGCTTGCAAGGAAAGAGCCACAGCTTTTTTCAAGGGTGCATGGCCCAGTGTTCTCAGAGGCATGGGTGGTGCTTTTGTGCTTGTCTTATGTAAACTTCTTGATTTCATCATACAAGTTGTTTCCTAGTTTTTTTCCCCCTGTGAAAATGCATGTTGTATTATATAACATATCTTGAGCATTCTTGACAGATTGTTGGCTGTCCATTTATTAATGGCAACAATTTACTGGCTGAAAATGGGATGCAATAATATTCATCTGACCAGTTTTCTCTTAAAGCCATTTCCATGATGATGGGACTCAATTATATTTTTCATTTCAGTCACTCCTGATAAATCTGAAGAAATAAAAAATATCTGAAATAAAAAAATGAAATGAATGAAACCTTGCCATTTGCAACAACATGGATGGATCTAGACAAATAATGCTATGTGAAATTACTCAGAAAAAGACAAGTTCTGGATGATTTCACTTATATGTGCAATTTAAGAAACAAAACAAATAAAGAAAAAAGAAATACCCAGACTCTTACAGAGAACAAAATAACAAACTGATGGTTACCAGAGGGGAGGTGCGTAAGGGCATGGGTAAAATAGGCGAAGAGGATTAGGAGTACACTTATCATCATGAGCACTGAGTAATGCATAGAAGTGTCGAATCACCACTGAATTGTACACCTGACACTAATATTGTATGTTAATTATACTGCAATATTAAAAACACATTAAAAAAGAAAATGACAATTCTCCAGCAACCAAACACAAAGGCATGGAATATTGTGATAGAACTCATACAGAATTAAAATAGGTTGTTATAAAGAAATTGAACAAGCTACAGGAAATCTCAGAAAGACAATTCAGTGAATTCAGTAACAAAATTAATGAACAGAAGTTCTTTATCAAATAGATTGAAATTGTAAAAAAGAACCAAATAAATTCTAGACTGATTAAATCAGTGAATGAGATGAATAATGCAATAGAGAGCATTGGCAACAAGGCAGACCAGATGGAAGAAAGAATAAATGGCTTGGAGAATAGGAATAGAGAAATAATTTAGTTAGAGGAGAGAATTAAGATTTTTAAAAAGTGAAGTAACCTTCTGAAAGCTATCAGATTTGATCAAAAGGCAAATATAAGAATAATTGGGGATGTTGGGAAGATGGCAGAGTAAGAAGATCCTTAGCTCACTGCATCCCACAGATACACAGAGATATCAGCCACATCAGTGCAAATAACCCAGAAAATGACCCAAAGACTGACAGAGCAGACTCTCCACAGTTAGTAATAGAGAGGAGGCCACATCAAAAATGGTAGGAGGGGCAGAGATGCAGTTGGGAACCAACCCCCCAGTGAGACTAATCACAAACAGGAGGGACACCACAAGCACAGAGAAGTGAAAAAAACAGATCCCACACCAGACACCCCAGACATGGGAGACCTCACTAGGAAGATGAATCCCCATGACATTTGGCTTTGAAAACCAGTGGGGCTTAACTCCCTGACTTTGTACAATCAGTAGAGCTTAATTCCAGGAACTTTTAAAATGAGCATGCTCAGCTCTGGGAAAACCAGAGGCAAGAGGAAACTGAGTCCCCACCCTTAAAGACAGAGCATAACAACCCTGCTGAGCCAGAGCATAGAAGCAGTTTGAAAAGTAACTGGGGTGACATGAGGATTTATTTACCAATCTCAGAATGTGCCCTCGAGGGTCAGGGATCTTTAGGAGACTTCTCCAATAATAATAATAATAATAATAATAATAATAATAATAATAATAATAAAAGCTAGTGGATACCATTTCTCTCCCTCCTCCTGCACAACACTCCTATCCTAGATAGACAGACACTTTCAGAAACCAACAGGAACACTCTCTACCTACCTTGCTGGCATCACCTGTCCCATTCCTGAGTTCTCCTGAGGATCTACCCCCAACCAACCTGCTCCACTCAGCAGCAATCCTTCCAAAGCAGCTACTGCCCAACACACCCTCCAAGCAGCCCCAGCATGGACCAGCACCACTGCAAAGTGACTCCTGCTCTGGGGAGAGAAGATAACCCCACACACCAGTGTGCCTAAAATCTCAGAAGCCAAACTTTATAGCTGGCAATATAGAGAGAGTGCTCTGCCAATCAGTGTGACAACAGTCCTGGCAAATGGGCTGAGGGCAGCCATCTGGTCTGTTTGCTGATACCCCCCAACTACAAACCTGCCCCAGACCAGACTATCCCCTTTACAGCACGGGGACCAAGCCCTGCCTGGGATGCTCCCATCATACAAAGTGGACCATTGCAGCTGATTAGACTGAGAACAAATGAGGCTCAGTCATAACTGTAGGGCACATTGGAACCACATAGGAGGCACCCCTCAATTACCTGGTCTGGTGACCACAGGATCTCTTCTTCAGAAGGGTAATGCTTTCCTGATCAGGAGACATAGCTAACTTACTTACTACATAGAAACAAACACAGAGAGCTGGACAAAATAAGGAGACAGAGGAATATGTCCTGAATGAAAGAAAAGGACAAAAACCACAGAAAAAGAGCTAAATGAAACAGAGATAAGCAATATGCCTGATAAGTATTCAAAGTAATGGTCATAAAGATACTTACTGGGCTTGAGAAAAGCGTGGAGGATATCAGTGAGGTCTTCACAAAGAGATAAAAAATATGAAAAGGGACCAGTCAGAGGTGAAAAATTCAATAACTAGAAAGAATCAACAGATTAGGAGAGGCAGAAAAAGGGATCAGTGACCTGGAAGACAGGGTAATGGCAAGTAACCAAGCTGAACAACAAAAATGAAAAGGAATAAAACACGAGAATAGATGAAGAGAACCCAGCAACATCACCAAATGTAACAACACTCACATTATAGGATCCCAGAAGGAGAGGAGAGAGAGAAAAGGGACAGAAAATGTATTTGAAGTAGTAATAGCTGAAAACTTCCCTAATCTGGGGAAGGTAACAGAGATCGAGAGCCAGGAGCCGCAGAGAGCACCCAACAAAGTCAACCCAAAGAGGTCCATACCAAGACACTTAGTAATTAAAATGGCAAAAGGTAATGATAAAAAGAGAATTTTAAAGGCATCCAGAGAAAAGAAACAGTTAGATATAAGGGAAAGCCCATAAGGCTATCAACTGATTTTTCAGCAGAAACTTTGCCTGCCAGAAGAGAGTGGCATGATATATTCAAAGTGCTGAAAGGAAAACACTCACAATCAAGAATACTCTACCCAGCAAGATTTTCATTCAGAATAGGAGAGAGAAAGAGTTTCCTAGACAAACAAAAGATGAAAGAGTTCATCGTCACTAAAGCAGCCTTACAAGAAATGTTAATGGGTATTCTTTGAGTGGAAAGACAGGCCACAATCAGAAGTAAGAAAATTAGGAAAGGAAAAAATTCACTGGTAAATGCAAACATATAACAAAAGTAGATTAATCAATTGTAAAACCAGTACAAAGGTTAAAGCACAAAAACAGTAAAGTCAATTATATCTATAAAAAAAAAAATCAAAGGGGGTGCCTGGGTGGCTCAGTTGTTAAGTGTCTGCCTTCAGCTCAGGTCATGATCCCAGGGTCCTGGGATCGAGCCCCGCATTGGGCTCCCTGCTCAGTGGAGAGCCTGCTTCTCCCTCTCCCACTCCCCCTGCTTGTGTTCTCTCTCCTGCTGTGTCTCTCTCTGTCAGATAAATAAATAAAATCTTTAAAAAGAAATCCAAGGATTCATAAGAGGATGCAAAATGAGACACCATATACATAAAATGGGGGGTGAGTAAAAATTAAGTGCTTTTAGAAAGGGTTCAAACTTCAGAGAAAGAGAGAGAGAATGCACAAGCAGGGGGAGCAGCAGGCAGAGGGAGAAGCAGGCTCCCCCACTGAGCAAGGAGTCTGTTGCAGGACTCGATCCCAGGACTCTGGGATCATGATCTGAGCGAAAGGCAGATGCTTAACCGAATGAGCCACCCAGGAGTCCAAAAAGGGTTCAGACTTAAGCAAAGCAACCATCAACTTAATACAGACTGCTACATGAATAAGATGTTGCATATGAAGGGTAAGGGTAACCACAAATCAAAACCTGTAATAAATACACAAAAATAAAGAGAAAGTAATCCAAGCATAACACTAAAAAGGCCATCAAACCACAGGGAGGAGAGCAAGAGAAGAAAGGTATGGAGAAGAACTACAAAAACTCTAAAACAAGTAACAAAATGTCAATGAGTACATACCTATCAATAATTACTTTAAATGTAAATGGACTAAGTGCTCCAACCAAGACATAAGGTAACTCAATGAATAAAAAAAAGCAAGAACCATCTATATGCTACCTACAAGAGACCTACTTCACACCTAAAGATACATGCAAATTCAAAGTGAAGGGATGAAAAATTATACACCATACAGATGGGAGTGAAAAGAAAGCTGGGGTAGTAATACTCATATCAGACAAAATAGACTTTAAAAGAGAGACTGGAGCAAGAGAGACACCGCATAATGATAAAGCAGTAATGTAACAAGAGGATATAACAATTGTAAATATTTGTGCACCCAACATGGGAGTATCTAAAGACATTAAGCAACTATTAACAAACATTAAAAAAAGAAATTGATAGTAGTACAATAATAGTTGGGGACTTTAACACCCCAGTTAGATCAATGGATAGATCATCCAGATAGATAATCATCAAAGAAACAATGACTTTGAAATGGCACATTTAACCAGATGGACTGAATAGATATATTTAGAAAATTCCATCCAAAGATAGTGAAATACACATTCTTTTCAAGTGCACATGGAACATTCTCAGTTTAGATAACATGTTAAGCCACAAAACAAGTCTCAGCAAATTCAAAAAGCTTGAATCCTATCATGCATCTTTTCCAACCACAGCAGTGTGAAACTAGAACTCAATTACAAGAAAAAAAATCTGAAAAGAACACAAACACATAGAGGTTAAACAACATAGTACTAAACAATGAATGGATCAACCAAGAAATCAAAGAGGGAATCAAAAAATACATGGAAACAAATGGAAATAAAAACACAGTAGTTTAAAATCTTTGGGATGAGGCAAAAATTGTTATCAGAGGGAAGATTATAGCAACACAGGCCTATGTCAAGAAACAGGAAAAATCTCAAATAAACAACCTAACCTTACACCTAAGGGAGATAGAAAAAGAAAAACAAAACTCAAGAGAGTAGAAGGAAGGAAATTAAGATTAGAGCAGAAATAAATAAAATAAATAAAAACACAAAAGATTAATGAAACCAGGAGTTGGTTGTTTGAAAGATCAACAAAATTGATAAACTTTTAGCTAGACCCACCCTCCCACCAGAGAAAGAGAGAGAGAGAGAGAGAGAGAGAATGAAATTTACCTATTTATTTATGGACAGTTGGATTGCTTCCATATCATGTCTGTTGTAAATAAGGCTGCAATAAACATAAGAATGAATATATCTTTCTGAATCAGTTTTCATTTTCTTTGGGTAAATATCCAGCAGTGGAATTACTGGTCTCATATGGAAATTCTATTTTTATTTTTTTGATGAACCTCCATACTGTTTTCCACAGTGGTGTCACCCATTTGCAATCCCACCAACAGTGCATGAGGGTTCCTTCCCCCTCTCCCCCCACATTCAAGCCAACACCTTTTATTTTTTATTTTTTAATTTTAATTCTGACAGGTGTAAGATTGTGGTTTTGATTTGCCAAAGGGGAGATGACTGGGAAGATGGGTAAAATAGTTGAAGGAGATTAAGAATACACTTATCATGGGGCACCTGGCTGGCTCAAGTCAGCAGAGCATGTGACTCTTGATCTTGGGGTTGTGAGTTCAAGCCCCACATTGGGTGTGGAGATTACTTAAAAATAAAATCTTAAAAAAGAATACACTTGCCATGATGAGCACTGAGTAATGTATACAATTGTTGATCATTTATTGAACATATGAAACTAACATAACAATGTTAATCATACTGGAAATTTTAAAAAATTAATTAAAAAATGAGGAAACAGTCCCCCCCCCCACAAAAAAGAGAGAAAACTCAAATAAAATCAGAAACAAAGGAGGAGAAATAACAACTGCCAATACAGAAATATAAGGGATAAGAGAATATTACGAAAAATTACATGCTGACAAATTGGACAACCTAGAGGAAATGGATAAATGCTTAGAAACATATAACCTTCCCAAATTGAATCAGGAAGAAATAGAAAATTTGAATAGATTTATTACTAGTAATAAAATTGAATCAGTAATCAAATAATTCCCAACTAACAAAAGTCCGGAGCCAGGGCTTTAAGGGTGAATTATTTAAAGAAGAGTTACTACCTCTTCTCAAACTAGTCCAAAAAAACAGAAGAGGAAGGGAAGCTTCCAAATTCATTATGAGGCCAACATTGCCCTGATACCAAAACCAGATAAAGACATGCCAAAAAAAAAAAAAAAAAAAAAAAAAAAGGAAAACTACAGACCAGTAGCTGTGATGAACATAGAAGCAAAAAATCCTTAACAAAATATTAGCAAACCCAATTCAACAATACATTAAAAAAATCATTCACTACAATCAAGTGGGATTTATTCCAGGGATGCAAATGTGGCTCAATATTCACAAATCAATGTGATACATCACATTAACAAGAAAGGGTAAAAACTATATGATCTCAGTAGATGCAGAAAAGGCATCTGACAAAGTAAAACAGACTATACTTCAACATAATAAAGGCCATATATGAAAAACACACATCATACTCAATGGTGAGAAACTGAGAGCTTTTGTACAAAGAACAGGAACAAGGCAAGGATGTCCAATCTTACCATTTTTATTCAACATAGTAATGGGAATTTCAGCCAAAGCAATCAGAAAGGAAGAATGAAAGAAAAGAAAGAGCATCCAAATTGGCAAGGGAGAAGTAAAACTTGCACTGTTTGCAGATGACAGGATACTATATATAGAAAACCCTAAAGGCTCCAACCATTATACTACTAGAACTGATAAATGAATTCAGTAAGGTTGCAGGATACAAAAATCAATATACAGAAATCAGTGCATTTCTATACACCAATAATAAAACAGCAGAGAGAGAAATTAAGAAAACAATCCCATTTACAAATGCACCAAAAACAATAAAATACCTAGGATAAACTTAACCAAGGAGGTGAATGTCTCCAAAAACTCTAAGACACTGATGAAAGTAATTGAAGATGACCTAAGCAAATGGAAAGACATTCCATGCTCATGGATAGGGAGAATAAATACTGTTAAAATTTCCATACTACCCAAGGAAACCTATAGATTTAATGCCATCCCTATCAAAAAACAATATTTTTCAAAGAGCTAGAACAAATACTAAAATTATGTAGAAACACACACACACCCACACACACCCAAATAGCCAAAGCAATCTTAAGAAAGAACAAGACTGGTGGGGCGCCTGGGTGGCTTAGTCGGTTAAGAAAGAACAAGACTGGAGGTGTCACAATCCCAGATTTCAAGATATACTACAAAGCTGTAGCAATCAAAACACTATGATACTGGCACAAAAACAGACACACAGATCAATGGAACACAATAGAGAATCTAGAAAAAACTCCACACCTGTATGGTCAGTTAATCTTCGACAAAGCAGGAAAGAATGTCCAATGGAGAAAGGACAACCTCTTCAACAAATGGTGTTGGACAGCAACATGCAAAAGAAAGACTGGATCACTTTCTTACACCATACACAAAAATAAATTCAAAATGGATGAAAGACCTAAATGTGAGACCTCAAACCATCAAAATCTTAGAAGAGAACACAGGCAGTAACCTCTATGAAATTAGCCGTAGCAACTTTTTTCTTAGTATGTCTCCTGAGGCAAGGGAAACAAAAGCAAAAATAAACTATTAGAACTACATCAAAATAGAAACTTCCGCACAGCAAAGGAAACAATCAACGAAACTAAAAGGCAACCTATGGAATGGGAGAAATGTTTGCAAATGACATATCCAATTAAGATTTAGTATCCAAAATATATAAAGAACTTATAAAACTCAACACTCCAAAAGCAAATAATCTACTTAAAACATGGGCGGTGGATCACTACATCAAAAACTAATGATGTGGAGAGGGTGGCTGGGTGATAGACATTGGGGAGGGTATGTGCTATGGTGAGCGCTGTGAATTGTGCAAGACTGTTGAATCACAGATCTGTACCTCTGAAACAAATAATGCAATATATGTTAAGAAAAAAAAAAAGAAGATAGCAAGAGGGGAAGAGTGAAGGGGGGGATATTGGAGGGGGAGATGAACCATGAGAGACTATGGACTCTGAAAAACAAACTAAGGGTTCTAGAGGGGAGGAGGTTGGGGGGTTGGGTTAGCCTGGTGATGGGTATTAAAGAGGGCATGTACTGCATGGAGCACTGGGTGTTATACGAAAACAATGAATCGTGGATCACTACATCAATAACTAATGATGTATGGTGATTAACATAATAAAAAATTTTAAAAAAAGAATAGGCTGCTTAACTCATAGAGGTTTTACAGAAGGAAAAAAGTTACAAATGGATGCTCTTCATCAATATGGATGCCGTACTCGGGGCACCTGGGTGGCTCAGTGGTTAAGCGTCCGCCTTCGGCTCAGGTCATGATCCTGGGATGCTGGGATCAAACCCCACATCGGGCTCCCTGCTCAGCAGGAAGCCTGCTTCTCCCTCTCCCACTCCCCCTGCTTGTGTTCCCTCTCTCGCTGTGTCTCTCTCTGTTAAATAAATAAAAATCTTTAAAAAAAATTTAAAAAAATATGGATGCTGTACTCATCAGAATAGGCTGGGTTGGCATCCAGGTCCATGGAGGTGCCCCCACTCCTAAGATGCAAGCAGCCTGTCTCTTGCTGGAAAAAGCAGCAACCTCTGATTCCCCTATTATGGAGGAAGTGCGTGGATAACCCAGAGTGGGCAATCCAGAAGAGACATCTGTCTCACATCCATGGTATTTAAGGAATTCCTGAACCTTTACACAAAAACACAAAAATGTGGGGTTATCACATTGTCAGATACTGTTTGTAGAAGAAAAACCTGAACATAGTCGTGTGTGAGGGGTGGTATCTGCAGTTTCTATCAACAGTTTCAATGTTTCCTTTCTCTCCCACTATTTTGACATCTTTGAGTACATTCTATAGGAATAGCACTTTCTATGCACAAAATTTTTCAAATTTTTTTGAGAGAGAGAGAGCATGAGCATGGGTGGGTGGGGTTGGAGGAAGGTCAGAGGGAGAGAGAGAATCCTAAGTAGTTTCACTCCCAGTGTAGAGCCAGACACGGGCCTCAATCTCATGACCTTGAGATCATGACCTGAGCAGAAATCAAGAATCAGACGCTTAACCGACTGAGCTCCCCAGGTGCCCCTCAAACATTTTTAATAGGAAAAAAATTAGAGATTCTTTACTGTTCATCAACAAAAGAAACCCAAAACATCTATTTACAGTTCTATAGCATACGTCACATGGCCATAAAGTTAATATTTTGGGCATTTACATTTTGAGTCATTGTCGGTACATTTCAGATTATTTCAACCATCTTATTATTTCCCTATGCTCTTACCTAACTTTTTAATGTTCCTGTAGTCCCTTCACTTGACTTCTTTGAATATTTCATTACTTCATTGTTCCCTCTATAATCTCTTCAGATTCACGAACTTCTGTGAAGTTGCACCAATGATTGTGAATCCTTTACTTAATATAGCTTATTATTTTCATAACCTCCCCCCAAAGCTACTATATTAAAACACTTTTAATCCTGTTTTTACCTTTTTTGACTTTTATATTACTGTTGTCATGCATTTTAATCTTACATTATTTTAATCTTTATGAGACTTTTCTAGGGTACCTTTTTAAAATAATATTCCATAATATTTGTCTATATATTATCCTTTCTGGTGCCCTTCTTTCCTTCCTGCATTTCCAGTTTTCAATCTGGAATTATTTTCCTTTGGACTGAAGAACTCACTCTCGTGTTTTTTCTAATTTGAGGCTGCTAACATTGAAATGTTTCAGCTTACATATTTCTTCAGGCATTTTTATTTTGCTTTGGCTATGGAAATCTGCTTCAACAGGAGATTTAACACTTAAAAATTGCTCTCATTAATGTCTTATTTTATTTATGTTGAGATGTCAGCTGTCAACCTTTTTCTTATTTGGTCTCTGTAGTCTCTAAAATCTTTCTCATTTTCTTTGGTTTTGGGACAATGGTGTGTAGCTGGTTATGGTTTTCCTGTGTGTTCACTTTGCATAGGGGGTATTGGGCTAATTGAATCTGTGGGTAGATGTCCTTCAGCAATTTAGAAGATGCTTGTGTATCTTCACTTTTAATAGCATTTCCTCCACTAGTTCTCTCTCCTCCCATTTTATTTGTATTTTATATTTTATTGTTGTTTTATTATGTTATGTTAACCCCCATACATTACATCATTAGTTTTTGATGTAGTGTTCCATGATTCATTGTTTGTGTATAACACCCAGTGCTCCATGCAGTACGTGCCCTCCTTAATACCCATCACCAGGCTAACCCATCCCCCCACCCCCCTCCCCTCTAGAACCCTCCGTTTGTTTCTCAGAGTCCATCGTCTCTCATGGTTCGTCTCCCCCTCCGATTTCCCCCCCTTCATTTTTCCCTTCCTACTTTTATCACATCCCACTTGTCTTCTAATTCTGTCCTGATTTTTCCAATTCTGTTCACCCCATGCTTCTGTTGGGATGTCTGCTCTTGAACTGTATTCCAATTTAGTAACCCAGCCTTTTGTTCAGTTTAAACTTGTCTTCATTTATGTTCTAAATTTCAGATCTAAACATGGAACACAATAGCTTTCAGAAAATTATAGAAAAGCAGCTTCACAAATGAGGAGAAAAAGATTTGCAATACAATAAGACACAAAATAGAGGGGAGAAAATTATAACTTAGCTCATATCAAGATATATTAGAAGCTACTTTTCATCAAAATTTACCAGGGAGAATGATTGGAATACCAGTGTGGGAGAGGAGATTGGCATTACATATCTGGTAAAGTACATTAAGCCAGTGTGTAAAGAATTTTGTCAGATAAAGAGATATATTTTGAAAACCCATTAGAAAAATGGGTTAAAAAAAAAAACCCCACACAAAACCTTGAATAGGCACTACATAAGAGAGGGAAACAAATTTGACCAGTCAAAAAGGGGAAAATGTTAACCTCTTCAGCTTCAGGGAAAAACTAATAAAAACCACAGTGAGATACTGTTGGATATAGATCATGTTAGCTAAAATGAAAAAGAGCAATGCCAAGTGCCGCCAAGGCGAGGGAGCAACTAGATCATTCATGCACAGCTAGTGAGAATTTAAGTAAGTAGGACCAATTCGGTT
Organism: Mirounga angustirostris; assembly: GCF_029215605.1. Lineage (NCBI taxonomy): Eukaryota > Metazoa > Chordata > Mammalia > Carnivora > Phocidae > Mirounga > Mirounga angustirostris. The sequence continues at coordinate 209,526,602 of NW_026991709.1, read as the reverse complement.
ATTGGCTATTTGTTGGTTTGCTTCGCAAAACTCCTTGGCAGCACCTACTAGAGTTGCATAGGCACCTACACTGTTCCCAGAACACAAACAATCCCAACTTCAGTGCGTGCATGTGCCCACCACAGACATGTCCTCGTGTGGCCACCATACCTGAGTCAGAGTAGCTCTGAGCTGGAAACCAGCCACATGCTTCATCCTCAGGAGAGGGGACACCGCGCTGTCTGCACCTGAGGGCACTGCATGCGGGAGCAAGAATTCGCAGATAACAGCGGACACAATGTTAAGGGGCATCTTGCCAACCTAAATTAACCCACTCCCAAGACAGTGAGTACTGTGTGGTTCCCTTCCCTGCCTGTAGGACACCAAAGCTGGCAAAACTTATCCGTGGTGCTGTTACAGGTCAGGGAGAGCCTGCCCAGTGAGAGATACCCTAGTTTGATCTGAGACGCAATAGGGTAAAGCAAGGGGGTGGGAATCTTTAGACAGTATCTGTGCTGGTTTGGATAATCGAGAGAACTTGGTGTCGGAGCAGTGAGTACCCGGGGGACAGTGAGTGGGGCCAGTGGCGACATCACTAGAGAGCCCCAGAAGACCCCTATCCAGGGGCTTTTCTTGGTTCTCCTTCTGCCTCCCTCTTCCTGAGGGAGAACATCTCCTGTGCTCGGGACTCATAGCACTTAACTTGCTGATCGCTGAGCCTGTTATCCAAAATTCCTCTTCCTTCCTGCCCCAAAGCCTGGAGGTATGTCCTCTCACACTTAGGTAAAACAGTCTGTTGCTGTTGCAGACCAGTACCCCCCAGAAGAAGTGCAAGAATCCAGATTTATCATCTGGCATCACCTGATTTGAATTGTGATTAACATCGGATGATCTATTTCAATTGCTCTCAGCTTGGATGTACATTGGAATCACCTGGACAATTTACAACCACTGATAGCTGTGTCCGGTCCTAGCCCTTCTCATCTGCTGATGTGGGATGCAGCCTGATCTACAGCAATTTTACAAATAAATCCCCAAGGGTCTAAAGGACAGCCAAGGATGAGAAACTACTCTAGCTGTTTTAGGGGCTGTGGTCCTGGCCCTTGACTTGTGTGAAACACACCTGCGATGTTTTTAAATTTAATTTTATTTTTTTAAGATCTTATTTATTTATTAGAGAGAGAGAGAGAGCATGAGCGGGGTGAGGGGCAGAGGAAGAAGCAGGCTCCCCACTGAGCAGAGAGCCCAGGATCATGACCTGAGCCAAAGGCAGATGCTTAACTGACTGAGCCACCCAGGCGCCCCTCACCTGCAGTGTTTTTAATGCTGTGGGTGTCTGGATGCGTCCCAGAGCAAGTGTATCACAGTGGCTGTGGGAGGGGCCAGGACAGCAGAATGTATTTTGTAAGAACTCCAAGTTTTTTGACTGCAAGATGAAGGACGTTTTTCTCATTTCAGAGTTTCTCAGGCTTCTGGGCACCTCAGAATTACCTGGCGAAATTGGAAAAGACTGGATCTCAGGCAGGATCAATTGTATCTGTAGGGGGTGGGGAAGGCAACAGTACTTTGTAACTTACCTAGGTGACTGAAACATGTAGCTAATTGCGCCAGCCACATCACTAAGTTTGGAGAAAGGTGAATTCATGGCAATCAGTGAAGAAAGAACCAATTAAATTGCTCTCTGGATCACCTGGTATGAGTAGCTCCTTGAGATCAGTGACTTCAGAGCTGGATGGCAAACTAGCGTTTAATGGCCCAGACGGCATGAGGAATTCAAAGAATGTTAAATTAGAATATAAACTCTAGATTTTAGATAGTGGCTATCTCTACATGCTCAGAGGGACTCATATATATTTGTGATGTTTAATTTTTTCTTAAGTATTATGATGCAGTGAACTGACTATACTATATTAAAATACTGTTCCGAAATTTTTCAAAATTTTGCAGAAGTAGAGATTAGAGAAAACCCGACTCCCATGTATCCATCATGTTACCTCAAAAATTGTCAACTCATAAATGATTTGGATGCTATTCCCATGGATGAAAGTGCAGCAGTTTCCTGAGAGTGTATCATTTTATCTGTAAACATTTTAGTATCTCTTTAAGGACAGGGATCTTTAGAACAGGAACACAACACCATTATCACATACTAAAATTAAAATAAGTCCTGCCCATAATCAAATATCTTGTTACTTTTCCAATTTCCCCAATTATCTTGTTTGTTCATTCCCTGGTTTTACATTTCATTTGATTAAGGATCTTTTGTAAGATCCACAATTTGCAACTGGTTGATCTGTACGTGAAATCTCTTCAATCTCCATAGCTCATCCATGTTGGGGTGGGGTGAAGAAGGATGATGATGATGTGTGTGAATTATTTCTAGAAGGAATTGGGTTGTATGTCTTGCAGAGCTTAATTCAGTTTGGATTTTGCTTATTGCAACCCCATGGTTACACTTAACATTTAAGTCTGGCATCTGTTGTTTCAGGGGGATAATAGTTGGAAATGAAGGCTTCATCGTGTTCGTGTTCTGTTTTTTTAGAAAGATGAATTCTTAGATGGTTTTGTGACCATCGATCAGCAGGCAACTGATGTCTTGGAAGAATCTGATTTTGAAGTTAACAAAGACTCATAACTATGGATACAATATGTCATTAGTGGTTGCAAATATATTCAAATTACCCTGTTTTCATTTATTACATAGAGCCCTTATACTATTCTCTATGCCTTCAATCTTCCATAGTAGAAACATAAATTTTAGTATAAGTTTAAGTTAAAATTACAATTTTTTGAACATATTGAAAAAAAAATCATGTCGAAGAGTTTGCCTAAAATTCCTAGCCCCAAGTCGGTAAGTTAACTGGCATCTGGATGCAAACCAGGAGCATCTGTAGAAGGAAAATATCATGAGAATTAATGAAAAAGACCAGAGAACCAGCTGCAGGGTCAGAGGCCACTGAGATTGTTTTTGTGAGGTGGTAATTTGCCGCAGCCTGCCCATGAACAGGAGCTGGACTTACTGCTGATGAAGTAGAAAGGAAGCTGTTAGGGACCTGCTCTCCCCCTAGTCGACTGCGCTTTCCCAAGAAATTAAATTCTTGCCTCTCGCTGTGGACTTGGGAGGCTGTTGTGGAAAACAGGAGGTGGATGAAAGTGTTCTCTGGGGTTGAACTTTGAAAAGAGGATAAGGCCTGGGCTCTCTACCTAAAGCGGGTGTCCCAGGGCAAAGCTGAGGTGTCTGATGCAGATGTCCAAGTAGGGGCACCCCTGGACCAAGATCCAGGAGCAAGACCGGTGCTAGAAGAGAGATGGGTGAACGATGAAGGGTTGTCATGACCCAAGATAGGGATTTAAAATGATCCTAAGCGTAAAAATTCAGTGTGTAGCCCAGAAAATAGCAAGTCAAGGGCACTGGTGACATTTCACCCCAATGGACATCTGTCAATGACAAAGACATTTGTCTTTGTCACAAGGTTGGTGGGGAGGAGGACATCTGTCCTTGTCACAAGGTTAGGGGGAAGAGGCTTCCTACTGGCACTAGCAGGTGGAGGCTAGGAGTACTCTTGATGTAGGAAAGAACATTAGGGTTTGAAGCTGAAGGCCAAGAAAGAATTCTTGAGACATCTTTGGTGCAAAAAGGTGGTTTTATTAAAGCACGGGGACAGGACCCATGGGCAGGAAGAGCGGCACTGGGGTCATGAGGAGTGGCCCATTATATACTTTCAAGTTGGGAGGGGGTAAGGGATAGCGTATTGGAAGCAAGGTTTCCAGGACCTCGAGGGAGCTAGCCATTGTTGGGAAAAAGTCATTTATTACCGTCTAATAAAACCTTAGTCATGAGACCCTTCAGATGTGTATTGGGCCATATGCTTGGGGGGTGATTGCCGACATGTATCTTGGGGGGTTTAGAGATAAAGGAAATTTCTAAAGAAAAAATTTTTTTCAAAGATTTACTTATTTGAGAGAGAGAAAGAGAGAGAGCACAAGCAGGGTGAAGGACAGATGGAAAAGCAGACCCCCCGCTAAGCAGGGGGATGTGGGACTTGATCCCAGGACTCTGGGATCATGACCTGAGCCAAGTCAGATGCTTAACCAACTGAACCATCCAGGCGCCCTAAGGAAATTTTTATGTGTTAAAGCAGACTTACAGGATCCTGGGTGGTGGTGGGGGGGGGGGGGGGGTGTTGGGGGGTGTCGGGCTAGGATTATCTTTTGCCCTAAGCAAAGTGTCAACATTGAGGCAGTTGAGCCCCTAGAGGAATGTCACCCTGCCTGTTTCAAAGACTTCTCAGGGGCTGTAGGTAGTAAGGAAATTTAGTAATTTTTCTTTTTTGCTTCCCACCTCACTCTCGAAGATCCTACAAAGCAGCTACCCAGCCCCAAATGTCAATAGTGCAGGGACTGGGAAAACCAACTCATGGCCAAGGAGTCAAAGCTGGCTCCTCGCAAGGCAAACACTAAGGAAGGGCCTCAAGGGCCCGAGGCTGGGACAGGTGGCGGCCCCCTCGCTGAAGACTGCGTTGGCGCTGGAACCGGACAGACGGTCGGGAGCGGGCGCACACCCTGCACTCCTGCCCCTGCCTGGGATTCGGGGTCTCTTCCCAGAGCCCCACGTGGGCTGGCGTGGGTCCGAGTCACCCCTGCGGGGTTTGGGTCGCGAGCGCAGCGCGGCTCGGACTCCACGCCGCGATCGCGCCGGAGGCATCAGGCCGGGCGGAGAACACGCTGCGGGGCCGGGGGGCAGCGGCAGGGCTGGAGGGGCAGGGAGAGGGGCGGCGGGCGCGGCGCCAGGAGGGCTCCGGGATCGGCCTCCAGGGCTCCTCTCGCACGGCACGGCGGCCCCGTTCTCCGCCACTCTCGCTCCTGCCTGGGCAGCCTCTCCCCTTTCTGCCCCCCGGGACCCCTCCGTCCTTCCCAGCGAGGACTGGGCTCGGCCCTCCCCGCCCCTTCTCGCCTCTTTCCCGCTCCGCGGCGCCCACACCTCGCCCTTCGCCAGACCTCGGTTCCTTCCGCCCATCTTCGGCTCTTTCCGCCCATCTTCGGCTCTTTCCGCCCATCTTCGGCTCTTTCCGCCCATCTTCGGCTCTTTCCGCCCATCTTCGGCTCTTTCCGTGCAGCGTCGCCTCCCTCCGCCTCTCCGCCTCGCCTCGGCTTTCTCGGATGTCGCCGCCCCAGTTCGGCTCTTTCCGCCTCTGCCCGCCGCCCTGGGCCCGGGTGCGCTGTCCTGTCCGGCCAGGTGCTAGTGTCTGTGCGCAGAGGTCCAAATGCACGTCCAGCCATAGCACATGGGAGTGCCGCTTTCCCCACATTCTGGCTGTTAACCTAATAAACTTAAAAAAGAAAGTTCCCAATCTGATACCTGAAGAAAGGGATCTCCGTATTTTACTTCGTATTTTTCTCTCGGTGGGTTGTTGGGAAGCATCTCCTGTGTTGAGACTATTCTATATTTTCTGTGAGCTCTGTCCCAGCGTTTACCTATTCTTCAATGGATTCTTGGTCTTTTTCTTTGGTTGGCAGGATTTCTGTAATAGTAATAAATTAGCTTTGGGTGATGAGTTGCCAACATTTTACTCTTAAAAAAAAAATTTTTTTTTTTTTGCCTCTAGTTGTTGCCATGCAAATTTTTAAAAATGAAATCAAACGCATTAATTTTTGTTTCTTCTTGTTTTATGTATAGTTTTAAAAGATCATCTCTCCTTTGAGGTTAGATATAAAATACTTATGCCTTGGTTTCTTCTAGGACTTTCATAGCTTCAATTTTTACATTTGAATCAAATACAACATGCATTTCACAGACCAACTCGTGGTTCCATCATGATCCACTTTTCCTTTACTGACTTAGCACATCACTTGCACCCAGTTTATTATGAAAAATTTTCAAGTATGGAGATAAGTTGAAAGAATTTTACAGTGAACACTCGTGTTGTGGACTGAATTCTGTCCCCTCACGTTTATATGTTGAAGCCCGAATCCTTGGTACCTCATAATGATATGACTATGTTCGGAGGTTGGGCCTTTCAAGAATTAAGATTAAATGAGGCCGTTAGGGTGGACCCTGATTCAATCTGACTAGTGTCCTTAAAAGAGGGAGATTAAAACATACAGACCAGGGACGCCTGGGTGGCTCAGTCGGTTAAGTGTCTGCCTTCGGCTCAGGTCATGATCCCAGGGTCCTGGGATCGAGTCCCGCATCAGGCTCCCTGCTCAGTGGGAAGCCGGCTTCTCCCTCTCCCACTCCCCCCTGCTTGTGTTCCCTCTCTCTGTCAAAAAAAATAAATAAAGGGGCGCCTGGGTGGCTCAGATGGTTGAGCGTCTGCCTTCGGCTCAGGTCATGATCCCGGGGTCCTGGGATCGAGTCCCGCATCGGGCTCCCTGCTCCATGGGGAGCCTGCTTCTCCCTCTGCCTCTGCCTCTCTCTATCTCTCATGAATAAATAAATAAAATCTTTAAAAAAAAACACAACAACATACAGACCAAGAGGCGACAGGAGCACACACACTCAGAGGGATGACCATGTAAAGAGGCTACGAGAGTGTGGTCATCTGCAGACCAAGGGGAGAAGCCTCAGGAGAAACCAACTCTGCTGGTACCTTGAGCTTCGACTTCCAGAATTGTGGGAAAATAAATTTCTGTTGTTTAAGCCACTCAATCTGTGGTGTTTTGTAATGGCGGTTCTAATGAACTAATATAATCTACCACTCAGATTCTGCCACATTTCACTACACTTGCTTTGCCACATCCATCCCTCTCCCATCCATCGATCCACCTTAAAAAAAAATTTTTTTTTGAAGTAGGTTGCATACAGCAGGAGACTTCCCCCCCAAACATTTTAGCACACATATTAATGAGAGTTCAAAAATTGGGGCTGGGTGATCTTTCAAGGCATCTCATTGCATTCCTACTGCTTTGGTGCTGAGTTGGTTCCTCTTCGTGTGGACATCTCCCTGGGGTTGAGTATCTCCATGGAATGGTGGATGGCTTCCCCCGGAGATGAAGCAACTTAAGAGACTAAGGAGGAAGCTCCAATGTGTTTTATGACACAGCCTCAGATATGACATACTGTCATTTCTGCAGCATTGTGTTTATCACCTGGGTCATGTCTGATTCAATGTGGGAGGAGACTGCACAGGGCATGAATACCAGGTGGCAAGGACACTTGGTGGCCGTCTTGGAGGCAGCGGATGCACCCACCTCTTCTCTAGGCCACTTCACTTCATCAGCCCAGAATTCCTTTAATTCTACTCGTTTTCTCCTGAGAGCCTGGTTTCAGTGTAGCTGTTTGGAACCTCATGAATTTTCTATGTGGGGGTGGAACACCTTGGAAGGTCTCCTTTCCCCCTTTACTTTCTTTTATTCGTCTCCCCTCTCTATCCCTCTCAGCCTTGACCCCAGCTCCAGCCTTTCTTGCCTACTAGTGCCCCTTTGAGTAGAAGATGTTCTGAGGGCCAGCTGGGAATGCGGCAGATAAGAAGGGTCTGTTAGGGCGGGAAATGTCGGAGGAAGTTTTGCTTCCTGGGTTCCTGTCACCTGAATAATGGGAGCTTGAGCTATCTGCTGGCTTATCAGGACTACGATTGTCTTCCTTATTCTGAGGCGAGGGTCCTCAACATTCCCCAGGACACGGGACACTTGGTTTGGTGGGGCTCTATATATCCACTATAATCTAGGGACAGAGATATTCTGTATTGAAAAGGGAGGCTGAAAATTGCCTGCTAGGGTTCAGATTGTTCCTTGTGTTTGGGATAAAGGAGGGGTCATCACAGGGGCAGTCATCTCATGTTGGGGAAAACTTGAGGGATTTGCACTGTGGGCTTCCCTCCTTATTTGCTGACATTTCTTTCAACTTTTATTTTGTGGTAATGGGAAGAGATGCAGTTTTCTGGGACTACTTGACACCTATGTTGTCGAACCGGGAGGGTTGCTTATTGAAACTGGTATTGCTTGCCTTTGGGGAGACAGGTTACTTTTTGCTCGAAGTACTCCTATATCTAGTCTGAGGGAATCAAGGGAAGCAAGCTGGGATTTGTGTTGAGAATGGTGTGACATTTGCTGGGGCTCCTTTCTCTTTAGTGTGTAGGGGATTGTAAGTTGTTTTTGGTGCTTCCATCATCTCTAATCTTGGAGGGAAAAGGGAGATCACTTACTGCAGCTTCCACCATCAGATGGAACCCTCATGATGTTGGGGGTACCTGGGAAGTATGAGGCTGGGGCTCCTATTGTCTCTGATGTTGGGGATTGTAAGGTCACTGCCTATCTGGGGCTCCCAGTGTTGGTGTGACAGGGAGGGACCGCTGGATGGAGATCCCATTGTCTCTAATTTGGGGAGAGAATCAGGGGGATAATTGCGTGGGATCCCACTTATCTCTAGTGAGGGACTGGGGGAGTGTCTTTTTATATAGATTGTTTTATCTAGTGTGAGCAGAGGACAAGAAGAATCACTTTCTGGATCTCCCCTTGTCAGTATTGTTGGTATAGACTGGGTGGGTCAGTGGACTGGGGCTGCTCATTGTTTAGTGTTGAGCAGCTGAAGGAGTCCCTGATGGGGCTGCTGTCACTTCTAGAATTGAAAGTGACTCGGGAAGGGGGTACTTACTGGAGTTCCTATCATTTCTAGTTTTGGGGGGATGGAAGGTCTTGCTTGCTCAGACCTCATTATTTGTGTTTAGGGGTGACAGTTGCTATCTGAGGTCCTGTTGTTAGTTTTGAATGGGACTGGTGGTCCTCTACTGGGGCTTCTGTCCTCTCTATTATTGGATGCAGATTGTGAGTGAGCATCACTTGCTGGTGTTCCCATGATCTCTGGTTTTGGGGGGTGGACTGGGAGATCTCTTGCAGTGGCTTACATGATCCCCAGTTTTGAGGGATTGGTTCAATGTGTTTTTAAAAGCATTTTATTTTGAAAAAGCCTAGGCTTACACAAAAATAAAACGATACAGGGTTGTTTTATATAGTCAATATTCATTTATATTTACTTTTATTTTGTTTCCTGCTGGTCTTGATTCTTGGAGTTATGTGTCCTCACATGAAATGATTTTCCTTCAGCCTCAAAACTCTTTTTAAAAGGTTTATTTGAGAGAGAGAGAGAGAGAGAGAGAGAGAGAAACAGACAGACAGACATGTGGGGCTCGACACGGGGCTCTATCTCATGAGCCTGAGATCATGACCTGAGCCGAAATCAAGAGTTGGACACTTAACCAACTGAGCCACCCAGGGGCCCCAGCCTGAAAACACTCTTTAGTTTTTCTTGAAGTGCAGTTCTGCTGTTGATTATTTCAGCTTTTGCTTTCTTAAAACCCCTGTTGCAACACACCTTCAATTTGTCTGAATTTTCAAAGAATATTTTTCTTAGGTCATTGAATTTCATACTGGCAGTTGATACTTTCTTCCGCCCCCCCCCCCATTCAAACCTCTGGATGTCAGACATCATTGTTTTCTTGCTTTCATAGTTTCTTTAGAAAGATTTCAGTCCATTGCTCCTTTGAAAGCAACATGTCCTTTGGTTGGTTTGAAGATTTGCAGCTTGTCTTTTCATTTTCTACAATTTTTCCACATCTTCTCCATTTTTCTTAACATATTATTCATAGTTATTCTGAAGTCCCTGTCTGCTAACTCCAGTATCTGGTCTCTGAGTCTGCTTCTATTGGTTCATATATTCCTAACTGAGAGAACATCTTCCTGCTGCTTTGCATGTCTAGGACTCTTGTTTGCTGAATCTTGTGAACAGTATACTTGATAAAGGCTCTTAATCATTGTACCTTCCTCTGAATATTAGGTTTTGTTATGGCAGGAAGTTATAGTATTAATGGGTCACCTTGTGCCTATAAAGGCTGTTTTAGCCTCTAAAAGCATAGATCTATTTCAGTTTTGCACTGACTTCTAAGATGCAGTCCTTACTTGTAGTGCATGGTACTTAACCTCAGGGTGTGACATTTCTAGGGACATAATCGAAGCCCACTATGTATGTATGTATGTATGTACGTCTGTCTGTCTGTCTGTCTGTCTGTATGTATGTATTTTACCAAGGTCATTCCATTCCAAATGAGTCCAAAAACCAACCTGCAACTCCTGGCATGTGTGATCTCTGAAATTTCTGCATAACCTTCAGCTTTCAATAGCTACTCTCTTCGAAGCCTCCTAGAGTCTTCCCCTGTACATGTACAGCTTAGGTATTATTTAAGGACCTGAGGGAAATTTTTAGGCAGATTTTTGGGGCTTCTTCTTTGTCAATCTTTATTTTCCATTAGAAAAAACTCAAGATATTTCAGGATTGGGTTCTATATTCCCTATGACAGCCCCCATTTCTCCAAAGAGCCCTGGTTCTTCTTGTTCTTCCTCCTCCTCCTCTTCTTCAAGAATAGTATTTTAGAAACCTAGATCGGGGTAGGCAATAAGTATTCTCATTCCTACTGGACTGTCATTGCTACTAGGCCTTCTGAGTGACTTAGCTGACAGGCCGTGAAAATATATGGATGTGTACACACACACACACACACACAATCTCTATCCACCTATCAAAAATCATGAACTCATACTCCTACCTCCAATTCCAACCCAATCAAACACCACAGTGTTTATTCTACTCGTCTCTTTCCTTGTTTGTAACGTTTCTCTTGGACAGTGAGAAGAAGCCGGCTTTCATGATCTACAACATGTTTACTTGTTCAACCCTAATATGCACATAAAATAATTTCACAATCACTAATCCACAAAATTGTAAGGAACAAATTTTTGAACTAAAGTAGAGGATTTCTGGACAACTCTTTTTGTAGTCAGCCTTACATATCTGGTCGAAATACAGCTTTCCAAAGTAAATTTGGATTTCTTCCTTGTGATTATGTTATTCATTTGTAATACAGTTAGGTTTGTTTGTTATAGTTTATCCTATTTTACATTCCTTCTGCTACCTGGCAGATTATTATTTTTTTTAACTTACAGTAATATTCACTCTTCACGGTGTACAGTTCTATAGGTTTTGGCAAGTGCATAGAGTTGTGTATCTATCAACACAGTCACGAGAGAACAATTCCATCACTCCCAAATTCCTTTTGCTGCCCCTTTGCAGGCATTCCCTTCTCTTACTCTTTGCCCCTGAACATCATTGATTTGTTGTCCTTCCCTAGAGTTTTGTCTTTTCCCAAATGCCATACAGTGGAATCATACAATACATGGTTTTTCATACCTGGCTGCTTTCACGTAGCAAAATAAATCAAACTGAGGTACAAGTTACATGCAATACAATATACATATCTTGAGTGTATAGTTTAACACATTGTGACAAATACATACACTTACGTACCCTATACTTCTCTTGAGATACAGAACATTCTCTTCATCCCATAAAGTTCCCTCATGTCACATCTCAGTCAATCCCTGCTCCTTATCCCTTGCCCCCACAACCTGAGTTTAGATGCAACCACTATTCTGATTTTTTTCCTATCACAGATTTTGTTTTGCTATTCTTAAAATTCATACAAATAGATTCATATAGTATTTAGTCTTTGTGTGGCTTATCTTGCTCAGTATATTCCTACAATAAATTTTAATTAATTTATAATAAAAATGAAATGTTTCCTATATACCGGAAGTCTCATAAATGCTTTACATATGTTACTGAGTCCTTAATACAAATCTACAAAGTAGGCATTCCATTGTTTCTATTTTACAGATGAAGAAATAAAACTTTAGGACAAAAAGTTTGTCATTTGCTTGAGGTAACCATGTCTAAAGGAGAGAACCAAGATTGGGCAGAATAAGGGACTGAATACTGTTAAGTTAAAAACAGAGGTAACAGTTGATCCCATGGGGAGTTCTGGAGCAGGGGTGGCCCTTCAGGAGTGTCACAAATTGAGGCAAAGGAATTGGGCATTTGTACTCCTCATATGAATGAGTCCGTAGAATTGGGCTGCCCCTTGAAGGTGGACATTAATCTTAGGTGTGGCACTTTCTTTGGCCCAAGAGAATTCCTGAGAGAATGGCAAGATGAGCCATTAGAACATTTCCAGCAGCTAGGGGAATGAGTGACTTAGTCCTGAAAGAATAATCTGAGAAATATACCACTGTCTTCATTATGGCCCAACACTTATGTCACTTGGATGCACTTGCTTCTTTTTAAAAATTTTTTATTGTTATGTTAATCACCATACATCATTAGTTTTAGATGTAGTGTTCCATGATTCATTGTGCATAACACCCAGTGCTCCATGCAGAACGTGCCCTTTTTAATACCCATCACCAGGCTAACCCATCCTCCCCACCCCCCTCCCCTCTAGAACCCTCAGTTTGTTTTTCAGAGTCCATTGTCTCTCATGGTTTGTCTCCCCCTCTGATTCCCCCCTTCATTCTTCCCCTCCTGCTATCTTCTTCTTCTTTTTCTTTTTTTCTTAACATATATTGTATTATTTGTTTCAGAGGTACAGATCTGAGATTCACAGTCTTGCACAATTCACAGCTCTCACCATAGGACATACCCTCCCCAGTATCTATCACCCAGTCACCCTGTCCCTCCCACCCCACCCCCCACTCCAGCAACCCTCAGTTTGTTTCCTGAGATTAAGAATTCCTCATATCAGTGAGATCATATGATACATGTCTTTCTCTGATATGACTTGTTTCACTTAGCATAATACCCTCTTGTTCCATCCACGTCCTTGCAAATGGCAAGATCTCATTCCTTTTGATGGCTGCATAATATTCCATTGTATATATATACCACATCTTCTTTATCCATTCATCTGTCGATGGACATCTTGGCTCTTTCCACAGTTTGGCTATTGTGGACATTGCTGCTATAAACATCGGGGTGCACATACCCCTTTGGATCCCTACTTTTGTATCTTTGGGGTAAATACCCAGTAGGATGCACTTGCTTCTTAAAAGTGAATGCACACAGGATTCTGGTTAGTCATCTTGCTTGGAGAAACTTTCAAGAGGAAGATCGGTAGAACAAATTATAGACAGCTCTCAACAACAGATTTTCACGGTGTTGCAACTGATACTTTGTTTTTAAAAAGATTTTATTTGACAGAGAGAGAAAGAGGGAGAGCAAGCGAGCACAAGTCGGGGGAGATGCAGAGAGGGAAGGAGAGACAAGCAGACTCCATGCTGAACGCAGAGCTCGATGCGGGGCTTGAGCTCACAACCCTGAGATCATGACCTGAGCTGAAATCAAGAGTTGGGCAGGCACTCAACTGACTGAGCCACCCAGGCACCCCGCAACTGATACTTAATCATTTTTCTCACTTCTACTATCCCATCCTAGTTTCCCTTCACCCTTGACTACAACCTCTGCTGGACTAGGTAGCTTACTTGGAGGGATGATCCAGATCCTCACCCCTGAGTCTGAACACCTGGTCAACATGCCCTTCTCAGGATACAGCTGCTACATTTATTTATCAACAAAATTGGGGAGATATCCCAAAGGACCTGAGTGCCAAATGTCTTCTCTGCCCTCACGGTACAACAGAAGCCCCACATCCTCTGGCACAGGATCACCTATGCCAGAAGCCAGGGTGACTTCTTTCCTCAGGTGCTGGTCTCATAGCAATCGTAAAGGTCAATGGGACCCTTACTTTGCTGGCAAGTGTTCCCCCTCTGGAAACTAGAGCTTTTGGGTTATTTTGTGTGCTTTCCTCCCAAGAGCCCATGACCCATCTTATATGAACACTTGTGAAGGCAACTGTTCTAGACTATAGGTGGGAGCATCAATGCTTTGACAATACCCAAGACAGTACAGTAACTGATAGAATTCAGAGTAGATTCTGAGAAGCAAAAGCAGTGAACAGTTCTGGATAGCTTCCATTTGCCCCAGTGGACCCACTTTCTCTACCTTGTTGAACCTAGTAACGTTAACCAATATGAGCTACATCAATGGGCTTCCTTGCCTTATGGCCTCTGGTTGGGTTTGGTCAATGGGGAGCCTGGGCATGAAATCAGAAGGATGAAAGAAGATGAAGTCTAGCTCTGGCTATTTCTTGCAGAATGTGGGGCTGGATGCTACCCCTTACCTCCCAGCTCCTGGAATGCAGTTCTCTCCTGTCTCTGGATTTCAGTAATTGTTCCCTTCTCTTGTCCTTTCAGGCTCAGGGATGTTAATAGAGCCCTGCCCTTACCAGCTACTAGGTACCAAACATTTCTTGTGGTTTCCCTACATCCTGTCCACAATGCAGTGAGTAACCCCTTTATGAAAACTCTACTTGAATTGTCCTCATCTGTGTCAGTTGTTTTCCGTTGGGACTCTGACTGATATGCCCACTCATTCCAAGTATAAGAAAAAGTCCTAATGTGACCCATAAAACCCAAGATCAGGATCCACCACGTCTCTGACCACATCATCTTCTACCACACCTTCACTATCCCCAACTTGTTCTACTCCAGTCTCATTGGCTTCTATGCTGTGGGACTTTGCATGCCAAGACTGCTCTTGCTACACAAATTCATGACTCACTGTCTCAACTCATTAAGGCCTCCACTCAAGTGTCCCTTAACTAAGAGGCTTTCCCTTCCTATTTTATATACAATGGCAAGATCCCAATCCCCCTCAGCTATTTTATAATGCTTTGCCTTTCTGCTCAACACTTATATTAGCATGTTTTGATTCTTCTATAATCTGTCTTTCCCCCATTAGAATGTAAGTGCTTCAACAGCAAAACTTGAGTTTCATTCATTGCTATAAACACCAGTGTCTTAAACAGTGCCTGGCATATAGATTATACTCAGTAGATAGACTAGTGGTTAAGAGCATGGATTGTCTGGGTTCAAATCTGGGCTCTACCATTTACTAGCCAGGGAGCTCAGGCAAGTTACAGGTATACCATGTTAGTTTTCTCTACTGTAAAATGGGGATAATAATAGTACATACTTCCTTAAGCTTATATTGAGTACTCAATAATATCCATAAGGCATTCGGAAGAGTGCCTCATCTATAGGAAGGGCTATGTAAATGTTTAGTCATTTATTAATGTACTGAAATAATCCACTATAAAAAAATGATCCCAACATAAAAAGGAACAATTCACAAGAAAAAAAAAAACTAATCCTGAATGTACTTATACATCAAAATATATAAAGAAAAAGATGACAGAAATGACAAAAAAAGTGTGAATCCATATCCATAGCAGAAGACTTTAATACATATCTACCACTAAATAAATTTGAGGACAAAAATCTCAATGTACATACTACATCTGAAAACACAAGTAGCTTGAGTTAATGGGCATATACTCTACATCTAAAACTTAGGGAATATACATTATTTTCAAAGAAACATGAAACACTTATAAAATGTGACCAACAAATAGGTTTACTAGTTAGATATTGCATTCAGCTGGACATGAACAGAATACCACCTCAAAAACAAACCAAAAAAAAAAAAAAAAAAAAGACTTTGGCTTCAACCAGTTAGAGGTTACTTTTAATCATATAGGACAAGTCTGGGAACAAGCAGTCCAGAGCTGATTCCACCAATCAGAAGTTTTGGGGGAGCCCATATCATTGTGATTTTTTGCTGCCCTATGGTTTCTGTCATCATGATCAAAACAGAGCTCTTCCAACTCTTGGCCTTGAGTCCACTTTCAAGAGAAAGAACGGGTAAGATGAACAGGATATAGGTGAGGCAAACAAGCCAGATGATGTTCTTCTCCCCAGGGACTTCTACCTACTTCTTGTGGTCAGCAGAGTAAGGCAATAGCCCTTTAAGCTTCAAAGAAGCCTTGCAGATTGAGTATTTTCAATCCTACTCATTGACAACTTGAACAACAACAAAAACATTTTTAAAAAGTAAATAAGTAGGGGAGAATGGACATTGGGAAAGAAGCTGAACAAAATGCCATACTAGGGTAGAAAGATAAAAAAGAATCAGCATCATAAACTCCACTTACCTGACAAAGATGCCATTAAACTAGAAAAAGTATACTGTAAATAGAATCTAGTTTCCACTACGATAAACAAATTCACTCAGGAGATATTCAGAAATGCCTTTCTGGATATGCTACGTACTGACATTTTAAAAGAGTAAATTATAGCAAACATATTACATACAAAACTATGGGACATAACTTAAGGTTTATTTTTGGGTACGGCTATAGATATGTGTTTATACTAAAACAAAAAGACTGAAAGCTAACGTACTAGTGGCCCAATCTTAGGATGAGACATTGATAAAGGTAATCCCACACTCACTATTTATTCTTTCGGTTCCTAGTTTATTTTGTGGCCACTCAGTAAAGAGCTGAGGCATCCTCATACTGAGTACTTCTCTAGGGTCTGCCTCCAATGTAAGTTCTCACAAATCAACAAAGATTCACTGCAAGATTTTTCCAAATTAATACACTGACAAGTTTTGCATCCAGAGAAAACTTCGTATTTTTCCTACTGTACGAGGTATTATTCAAGGCATTCCCTCAGTCTTTATATTCACGAGTGTCTGCAGTGAATTCAGTTTCCTAAGGAATGTGGAAAAATGACTTTCCGGGACCGATGACATTCAACAGGACCTTCTCTCCGGGATAAATCCTCATGCTTCTTAGAAACTGAGAGAACATTCAAGGCTTTCCCACAGCAATTGTGTTCAGATTATCTCCCCATCTTTTGCTCAGTAATGCAAACACTTGTGCTGAAGGGTTTTCCACCTTCTTTCTGTGAATATTCCTCTGTAGTGATTTCTTACATGTGCTCTCAGGGATGGGTGTCCCTGAAGGCTTTTGCACGCTGATGATATTCATAAGGTTTTCTCCTCAGTGTGAACTGTCATGTGACTCCCTAGAAATATCACGAAGGCTTTCCTACAGCTACCGCATTCCTCAGGTTTCTCCCCGGAAGTAATCTTTTGTGCACATTAGGGTGAGTCTGAGTTGAAAGCTTACCACAAAGACTGCACGCTTGTGGTTTCTCTCCAGAGTGAATTAACATGAGTTGGCGAAGGCTCCTTCATATAGAACAGACTGAAAGAATGAGAATGGCAAGCTTCTCAGATGGTTCCTTACGATCTGTCTCCTACTATACATACCCTGTATAGTTTCTTTCCACATTGTGTGAGCAATACAGTCTGCAAGAAGTGGTCATATGTCCTTCTGAGGCTAGGTTGAAAAAGACAATGTGGCTTGTGCGTTAGCTCTCCCACAGATCAAATGCTTTGGGAGGAACCTGCTGCTACATCATAAAGATACTTAGCCCTGTGGAGAGTGAGGTAACGAAGGTTCCCTGCCAACAACTGGCATTAACCTGCCAGACATGTGAGTGATCCACTTTGGAAGTAGATTCTTCAGCAGTAAAGCCTCAGATGAGTGTTGCTCCAACTGACTTCTTGACCTCACTTCATGACACATCCTGAGCCAGAACTACACAGCTAAGCCGCTTCCAAATTCCTGACCTACAGAAACTGTGAGATAATTAATGTACGTTGTCTGAAGCCACTGTGGTTTGGAGGGAAATTTGTTATGGAGCAACAGATAACTCATACATCCAGTGAGTTACCATCAGTTGTCTGAGAATTAAGAAATCAATGACTGCCTTCCTAGTTATTGTATTCATATCCACCTATTATGAATTCTCTTGTGCACAGAAAGGTAAGAGTTAGTGGTGAAAGATTTTCCACAATGATTACATTCGTAGGGTTTTTCTCCAGTGTGAGTTCTCACGTGTTTCTTAACAGCTGAGAGATTATTAAATGCTTTCCCACAGTTACTGCATTCATAGGGTTTCTCTCCAGTATGAATTCTCTTGTGCACAGTAAGAGAAAAGCTACTGCTGAAGGATTTTCCACACTGATTACACTCGTAGGGTTTTTCTCCAGTATGAGTTCTCATGTGCTGTGTCAGATATGAGCTCTTCCTAAAGGCTTTCCCACAGTCGTGGCACTCATAAGGTTTCTCCCCTGTATGAATACTATTGTGCCCAGTAAGGGAGGACCTCGTGCTGAAGGCCTTGCCACACTGATTACATTCATGGTGATTCTCTCTCGTATGAATTCTCTTGTGGCTTTTGAGGTTACAACTAGTGCGAAAAACATGAAAACACTGATTACATTCATAGGGTTTTTCTCCAGTGTGAATTCTCACGTGCAGTCTAAGGGATGAGGGATCATTGAAGGCTTTCCCACAGTCATTGCATTCATAGGGTTTCTCCCCATTATGTATTCTCTTATGAATAGTAAGGTAAGATCTACTGCTAAAGGATTTGCCACACTGATTACAGTCATAGGGTTTTTCTCCAGTATGAATTCTCTTGTGCTGAGTGAGGTTAGATTTTGTGCTGAAGACTTTAAAGCACTGATTACATTCGTTGAGTTTCACTCCAAGATGATTTCTTTCCTGTTGATTAAGAGATGAATGATAACTATAATTTATAGTATTTTTAATATTCAATTAATTTTATGCATATGAACTCTTTCCTAGGAATTCTGTTACATTATTACAATTGATGTTTTGGCTATTTTCAGTGCTTGTATATGGCTTCTGCCCAGTCTGAACTCTTAGAAGTTAAAAAAGATGGATGCTTTGCCACAAGTCCTTATCATATTCATAGAACATCTTCCGATAAACTCTGATAAACCACTTTGTATTTCAACAGTCAATATCTTAGTCACATTTAAGGAAATATTTACTTGTGGAAACTCCCAGTGAAGAAACAAGTTTGGAGCTAACTTATAGTTTTCTCCAAATTCACAACTTTTCACAGTATCTCTCCAGAGACACAATTTCATATTGTGTAAATGACTTTCCTTTAATGACTCTGTTTACTTTGTGACTTTCCTAACTTATTCTCCTACTGTGAAAAACCAGAAATCAGCCATGTTAGTCTTACCGCTTTTATACCATTGGAATGTTCTTTTCTAAAATCATGCTTCTTAGGAGTTAACCATTTGGCTTTAAGTACCGTCTCCAAATCTGGAAAAAAAAAAAAAAAAGAAATTTAAGTTGATGGAGAAAAGAAATAGTAAAGTGCACACATGAGTAAACACAGACTCTGAGGGATCAGCATTTTTGAGGAGGTTTGCCATGCAAGGGTAAGAGTATGAAGAGTACAGATATTTAAAAAGTGGTTTTGAAGGATTAAGACTGATCAGAGATTGGGGTGCCTGGGTGGCTCAGTCGTTAGGCGTCTGCCTTCGGCTCAGGTCACGATCCCAGGGTCCTGGGATCGAGCCCCCCATCGGGCTCCCTGCTCGGCCAGGAGCCTGCTTCTCCCTCTCCCACTCCCCCTGCTTGTGTTCCCTCTCTAGCTGTCTCTCTCTCTCTCTCTCTGTCAAATAAATAAAATAAAATCTTTAAAAAAAAAAAAGACTGATCAGAGATCTACAGAGGAAGGGATTATCAGGAATGCAAAGTAGGAAGGCACTGGACAAAGTGTTTATGTGAGATTTACTTAAAAAGGAAAAGGACTATTATAGCATTGTATGGTGACAGATGGTAGCTACACTTGTGGTAAGCAGAGTATAACTTATAAACTTGCCAAGTCACTACACTGTACACCTGAAACTAATGTAACACTGTATGTAACTACACTTCAGTTAAAAAAAAGAAGGAGAAGAGCTATGTCTTTTTTTTTCCCCATCTGACTCCAAGGTAACCTAGGAGATGTTGAAGAGAAAGGTAAAAAGGAAAGAAAGAACGGACACAAGGAAGCTCATACCCAACGTTCTTGGCCATCTTGGTCAGAGAAGAGTACATTGTACAAACTTCCCTGTTGGACATTTCCTAAATGTAATACTCCCATGCCCCAAATCACTGGCCAGAGCTATTCCTCAAAAAGACTCACATCCACCTGTCCACCTGGTGCTCACCTGGACAGGTGCCTGGAAGAATTCCTCGCTCCTCTGTCATCACTTTGTCTTCTTGCTCCAAATGGGAGATCAGACTGGGTTTACCAATATGATACCCTATTCATGGAGACAAGACACACGGCGTTGGGTCACCTGTCACTACAGGTGACAAGCAACCCTGTGAAACTGGAGCCAATGATTCTGAAGATGATCAAGTACGACTTTTGCAGCAGTGGAATAACTACACATAAATTGTCATGAATATAGTAACTCCCAAGAAACCAAAATTCAAGCACACTCAATATCCAGGTGACAGGACATAAACAGTCCCAAAGTCCACGTCCAAGTTTACATACATACTTCAGAAGCTCTAAAGCTTTTAACCATGGAGAATATAAACTCAGGGTAAGGAACAGCTATTCAGTTCACAGGGAAGGCATCAGACAGAAAGCTCCAGGAGGGTGGGGACCACGTCTGTCTCATTCATCACTGTATGATGAATACACCGTATTCCTAAACCCAGCATAGACCCAGGGACTCAGAAGTGCTTCAGAAAGACCGGTGAGAAGTAACAACAGTGAAAACTGAGGGATACTGAACCAGAAGTCCATAACTCTACAAAAACAGTGAATAAAGTGGGGAAAACCATTAGAATCAGCTTTATCAGAACTTTGGAAACTTACCAAAAGTTTACAGCAACTTGGAAAATGTTTAATCAAGAACAACAACCAGCTGACATTTTCACTAACCCTTGTCTCATCCTCTATTCCCTGCTTTGGCTGTGACCTTGAAGATCACAGCCCACATTCCTACTAGCAGAGGGAGCAGGATGGACCTTATTCTCAAAGTTCTGTGGTTGTTTGTTTTGATCTTTCTGAAGGTTTGACTCAAAGGGCTTGCCTTTATCTAATCTCAAACTCTCCGCGGGCTGTGCTGGGGACTCAGGGGGCATGTGCTGAACACATTTCAAGGCAAATATATTAGCCACACTGCCTGAGGCCTATGAAATAGTACAGGAAAACAAAAGACTAACCAAGGAGCTTGGGAGGAAAAGTGAGGAATAAAATGTTTTGGGGCATTTTTAAAAGTTTCTCTCCCATTTCTTTGAATCTGAGAAGGCCAGGATTGGGCACATGCTCAGAAAAGAAAGTGAAAATTATGGCAGAGTTGTAAACTGCCTGCTGATTTTGAAGGTATATCCCTATACACACACACAGAACACATCTGCAGAGACCACAGGTTTTTTACTTTTTGTTTGAGGCCTTCAAGAAAATCTCTGACAAACTACTAGCTAACCATGAGGTTAACATAAGTCTTCAGGGACCACACATGACAAATACAGACATTACAAAATTAGTTCAGGAGTATCATTAAACATACATACGACAAGCAACAACAACAGATTTTGGTGATGGGGAAAAATCCGATTCCAGAATTGCCATATAATAACGTTCCAAATGTCCATTTTTCAACAACAAAATTCTGAGGCAGGCAAAGAAACAAAAGTGTGGCCCATTACAGAAAAAAAAAATTCCTCCCTGAGGAAGCCCAACCACCAGACTTCTAGTCAAAGAATTTAAATCAACTAAAGTACATCAAAGACCAAAAGAAAACTGTGTATAAAGAATAAAGGAAACCATAAGGATGAATTCTCATGAAATAGAATACATGTTAAAGAAATAGAAATTACAAAAAGAAACTACATAGAAATTTTGGAGTTGAAAAGTACAAAAACTGGTATGAAAAAGTTAGAAGAGGTGTGTCCAACAGCATATGTGAACAGGCAGAAGAAAGAATCAATAAGCATGAAGACAGGACAATTTATATTACACCTCACTGGAAGAACAGAAAGAAAAAAAGAATGAAAAAAATATGAACAGAGCCCTAAAGACCTGTGGGATACCATCCAACATACCAACACACATATCATGGGAGTTCCTTAAGTGGAGAAGAGAATGAGGTAGAAAGAATATTTGAAGAAATAATGGCCAAAACCTTCCAAAAAACTGATGAAAGACACAAATGTACGCAACCAAGAAGCTTAAGAAACCTCAAGTAGGCTAAACTGAGAGACACAGAAATCACTAGCATATCTGTCCTACAAGAAATGCTAAATGGGAGACTTTCAGACTGAAATGAAAGGATAATGGTTATTAACTCAAATCCACACAAAGAAATAAAGAACCTGACAAATGAAAATATGCAAGCCAATAATAATTATATTTTGGGCTTGAAATTCTCCTCTTTTTCTTATATGACTTACCAGAGGAATGCCTAAACCAATAATTATGAATCTATGTTAATGCGCACACAAGGTATAAAGATGTAATTGATGACAAAGCAATATAAAGGGGCGTGTGAGTGCGCACCTATACAAGAGCAAAAATTTCGTATGCTATTGAAACAAAATTGGTACTAAATCAAAATAGATTGCTATAAGTTAAAATGTTCATCGTAATCCCCAGGACAATCATTAAAACAAAAAAAACAAAAAAAACAAAAAGAAATGAGAGGGAATCAAAATGGTCCCTTAGGAAACCCCTAACACAAAAATAACAATGCAAGAACTGAGGAACAAAAATGGAATAGGACATGTAGAAAATAGCAAGATGATCTACGTGGGTCTTTATCAGTAATTACCTTAAATGTAAATGGATTAATCTGTCCAATTATAAGGCAGATTTTGGCAGAATAGGTAAGAAATATCCAATTATATGCTACCCGTAGAAGATTCAATTTACATTATTCAATTACATTACTCAATTTACAACTAAACACACTAAGAGGTTGAAAGTCAACAGATAGAAAAATATATTCCATGCAAAGAGAAGCCAAAAGAGAATGTAGCTACGTTAACTTCAGGCAAAATAGACTTTAAGACAAAAACTGTTACGAGACACAAAGATATTATTTAATGATAAAAAGGTCTATTCGTCCAGAAGATGTAACAATTACAGACCAATAACAACAGAATTCTACAATATTAAATTTCAAACTGACAGAATTGAAGGGAGAAAGAAATAGAGAGTTCTACAATAGTTGCAGACTTGAACACCCCACTTTGAACAATGGGTAGAACAACTAGTTAGAAGGTTAACAAGGAAAAAGAGTACTTAAACAACCCTACAAACTAACTAGACCTAACAGACATACAAAATACTCCGCTTCACAACAGAATACACATTCATTTCAAGTGCACATGGAACATTCTCCAGAACAGACAGATCATGTTAGGCCATAAAATGAGCCTGAATAAATTTAAAAACAGTGAAATCATACGAAGTGTTTTCTCTGAATATAATAGAATCAAATAAAAAATTAGTAACAGAAAGATGTGTATTGGAAAACTTAATATTGCTAAGGTGACAATATTAGCCAAAGCGATCTACAGTTTCAGTGCAATCATTACCAAAACTCCAACAGCATTTACTTGCAGAAATGGACACACCCGAGCCTCAAATTCATATGGATTTGCAAAGGATCCCAAATAGACAAAAGAGTCTTGAAAAAGAACAAAATAGGAACTCCCACACTTCCTGACATCAAAACTTATGTCAAAGCCAGAGTAACGGACACACTGGCACACATGGGCACAAGGACAGACACAGAGATCAATGGAATAGGACTGAGTGAATTTAAACTCCTACGTCTCAGGTCAATTTTTGACATGGGAGTAAAAACAGTTCAATGGGGAAAGAACAGTCTCCTACAGAAATGCTGGGCAACTGGGTAAACACATGCAAAAGAATGAAACTGGTACTTTCTCCCAGACATATGGCAAATTAACTGAAAAAGGAGCAAAGACTTAACTGAAGAGAAACTAGAAAAATTCTTGGAAGAAAACATAGGGGTAAATGTTCACAGCCTTGGTGGATCTGGCAATAATTTCTTAGGTCTGATAAAGCAAAAAAAGAAAAAATAGATAGGACTTTATCAAAATTAAAACTTTCTCTGACGGACTTATTTTGCTTAGCACAAAACTCTCTAGCTCCATCCACTCGTTGCAAATGGCGAGATTCATTCTCTTGTATGGCTGAGTAATATTCCATTGTATATATATACCACATCTTTATCCATTCATCAGTTGATGGACATTTGGGTTCTTTCCATAATCTGGCTGTTGTTGATAATGCTGCTGTAAACACTGGGGTGCATGTGCCCCTTCGAATCACTTTTTTGGTACCCTTTAGATACTTGGGAGTGCAACTGCTGAGTCATAGTTCTATTTTTAACTCTTGAGGAACCTCCATAGTGTTTTCTAGAGTGGCTGCACCAGCTTGCATCCCCACTGACCGTGCAAGAGGGTTCCCCTTTTCTCCGCATCCTCACCAACACCTGTTGTTTCTTGTGTTGCTGATTTTAGCCATTCTGACAGGTGTGAGGTGATACCTCACTGTAGTTTTGATTCGTCTCTCCCTGATGAAGAGTGATGGTGAGCATCTTTTCATGTGTCTGTTGACCATCCAGATGTCTTCTTTGGAAAAATATGACTTCAGGCATATGTGGAATTTAAGAAACAAAACAAACAAGCAAAGGGGTGCGGTAGGAGACACACAAACCAAGAAACAGACTCTTAACTATGGAGAACAAACTGATGGTTACCAGAGGGGTGGATGGGTTAAATAGGTGATGGGCTTAAAGGAGGGCACTTGGGATGAGCACTGGGTAATGTAACGGAAGTGCTGAATCACTGTATTGTACACCTGAAACTAATGTAACACTGTATGTTAGCTAACTGGAATTTAAATAAAAACTTAAAAAAAAAATTAAAACTCTTGTGTGTCATAGGACACTGTCAAGAAAATGAAAATATACCACCAAATGGGAGAAATTATTTCCAAATCGTATTCTGGATAAGGGACTGGTATCCAAAATATACAACCAATTTTTATAATCCAAGAACAAAAGATAAACCGAATTTCAAACTGGGCCAAGGACTTGGAATAGACACTTCTCCACGGGAGATCTGCAAACAGCCAACTAGTACGTGAAAAAGTGCTCAAGGTCATTAGTCATGAGGGAAATGCAAATCAAAATGACAATGAAATCCCACTTCGTAACCATGAGGATGGCTACCACCAGAAAAACAAATGTTGGGGGGGCACCTGGGAGGCTCAGTCGTTGGGCGTCTGCCTTCGGCTCGGGTCATGATCCCAGGGTCCTGGGATTGAGCCCCGCATCGGCCTCCCTGCTCAGCGGGAAGCCTGCTTCTCCCTCTCCCACTCCCCCTGCTTGTGTTCCCTCTCTCACTGTGTCTCTCTCTGTCAAATAAATAAATAAAATCTTTAAAAAAAAAAAAAAGAAAAAGAAATGTTGGGGAAGAGGTGGAGAAATTAGAACCCTCACACCCTGGTGCAGCTGCGTGGAAAATGGTTTGGTGGCTCCTCAAAAAGCTAAACATAGTAACATCTGACTCAGCATTCCTCTCCTAGATGCATACCCAACAAAAGGGGAAACGTGTCGGGACAACAACCTGGACACAAATATTCACAGCAGCGCCGCTTGTAAACAGCCAGTCAGTGGAAACCCCCCAAATGTTTATCAACCAATGAGTGAATTTTAAAAATGTGGAATATCCATAAAGTGGCACGTTATTCGGTCACGACGAGGAATAATGAGCTGATAAAGGCCACACCATGGTTGGGCCTTTAACCATTATGCTGCCCGAAAGAAGCCAGACCAAAGAGATCATATCTTTTAGAATTCCAATGATATGAAATGTTCTCAAGAAGCACAGCAAACAGAAGGCAAATTAGTGGTTGCCCGCAGGGGGCGGTGGGGAAGGTACCCGGGACTGAGCACTTCCAGGGGAGGGGCTGAGAGCTGATGACAATGTCTCCCATTTGGCTGCACGACAATGCCAACCTACCAAAAGCTGCTGAACTGTACGCTTTAAAATAGTTACAGTGGGGGCGCCTGGGTGGCTCAGTTGGTTGAGCGACTGCCTTCAGCTCAGGTCATGATCCTGGAGTCCCTGGATCGAGTCCCGCATCGGGCTCCCTGCTCAGCAGGGGGTCTGCTTCTCCCTCTGCCCTCTTCCCTCTCATGCTCTCTGTCTCTCATTCGCTTTTCTCAAATAAATAAATAAATCTTAAAAAAAATAAAATAAAATAAAATAAAATAGTTACAGTGGTGAGGGCGCCTGGGTGGCTCAGTTGGTTAAGCGACTGCCTTCGGCTCAGGTCATGATCCTGGAGTCCCTGGATCGAGTCCCGCATTGGGCTCCCTGCTCGGCAGGGAGCCTGCTTCTCCCTCTGACCCTCCCCCCTCTCATGTGCTCGCTCTCTCTCATTCTCTCTGTCTCAAGTAAATAAATAAAATCTTAAAAAAAAAAGGGCGCCTGGGTGGCTCAGTTGGTTAAGTGACTGCCTTCGGCTCAGGTCATGATCCTGGAGTCCCTGGATGGAGTCCCGCATCGGGCTCCTTGCTCGGCAGGGAGTCTGCTTCGCCCTCTGACCCTAACCCCTCTCATGTACTCCCTCTCTCTCATTCTCTCTCTCTCAAATAAAAATAAATAAAATTAAAAAAAAAAAATAGTTACAGTGGTGAATTTTATGGTATGTGAATGTCACGTCAATTAAAAGAAAAAAAAGGACAAAAGGAAGTCTTGTCACCTGAGTCATTCAAGACATGCAGGGCTGAGGTGGGGCTTACCCAGCGATGCCAGGTTCCTGCAGTTCTCCCGCATCACGTCTCTGTACAGTGTTCTTTGAGAAGGGTCCAGCAGTGCCCACTCCTCCTGTGTGAACTCCACGGCCACATCCTCGAAGGTCACCAAATCCTGAGCCATCACAAGCATCATGGCTTAGCCAAGGACCACCCCCACCAAGTTGACAGAAGGACAGGAGTAGAAATAGGTTGGAACCCCAAACACAAGATGTACGGGCAGGGTTCTGAGCTCTGCTTTCCACTGCTCCTGGGCTCAGCCTGCAGGGCTCCTCTCCTGCCTACTGACGCCCACTCCCAAGGTGAAATGTACCTCTAACACATAGGTGAGTCCCTTATTCCAGTGAGACCATGGAATCCTGCAGTCTTATTTCCCTTGATCTCAGGGCTGAGCATAGGCCGGGACATGGCAGATGTCAGAGAAATACTTGGTAAATGAATGAGTGATTGCCCCACAGCCATCATCAATTACTTGAGTCTAGGACACCTGAGTTACCTTGCCCTTAAAACTCTCAGTGGAACATGACGTAGCCAGTGACCCTGGAGGAAGCTCTGCCATGTAGAAAATGTTGACAAACACTGCTGCTGGCTGGGCAGCCCCTCGGCCCCTACGAGATGCCCGGAGACCCTGCGCTGGCTGAGACCTGGTTTGGCTGTGGGGCTCCAGGTCATTGAGAAATAGCAAATCCAACTGCTGATCAAAGGAATAATGATTTGGAAAGAGGAATATGTGACTCACCGGTAACCAGCTTGTCAGGAAGCCATGAACCAACCCTTCCTCCTCTGTGCATCCTTTTTGAAGAGAGGCTGAGTACAGGGAAGATTGGGCTGGAGAAGAGAAGAGTCGGAAGAGTCCAGGTTCCTCACCTACCTGTAATTGACCATACCCCAACACACACACACACACACACACACACACACACATACATACACACCTTTCACAGGACAACAGAGCAGAGCCCTGTCGCACCAGGGCCAGAAAACAGGGCCAAGGCTCTTACTGCACTGGAGGAAAAGATGATAATTCCTATTTCACAGATGAGGAAATTGAAGTTCAAGGGACAGCACTGTTATTTTATCAAGTTTATAGAAAGAATTTGAGGTAAATTCAAAGGCTCTCCCATATTCAGGACACAGGTGAGATCTCCACAGACACACTCAAACCACCAACACCCCAAATCCCAAGAACCACACGGGGTCCTGGTGACCCCTGGGCATTCGGGGCTCTACTCCCACCTCCCTGCTCAGCCCCTCCTTTCCTGCTCTGTGGTGCAGGGGCCTTTAACCCTTGGATTTTGAGGGCCCCCCAACTTACCGCAAGTGGGGGACAGAACCATGGCCGCCATCCTGTGACTCAGAGCACCCAGACACTCCTCCTCTCGTCCCCACAGTGCACGCAGGCCAGGCTCTGGACAAAATGGGAAAACAGGAAGCTTTCACAGCCTTTCTCCCTCTCCAGGCTACTGAGGATGAACGGGTCTCAGCCCGCCCACCGTGTCCTCCTTTAAATGCAAGTGGGGTCTCCAATCCTGGGTCTTTACTTTGCTTACTAGCATGTGATGAACGGAGGGCATGTGAAAAACTTGTCCTCTTCTGTCCTAACTGGAACAACCAGCACAAGCCTGTGTCACCCCCATTTAAATCTTCAGCTCCACCGAGTCTCAGGGCACATCCTTCCCATCCAAGCGGTTGTCACAAACACATTCCCAGCTACAACCCCTTTACCAAATAGACACGCTGCCATCTGCCTCCCATGAGTCTTTCCATCTCCAGTCCCACTGCCCTCAGATAACATCAGAGGGCGTGAGGATGACCCTCACTGTTACGAGCTGGTCCCCATCCACGTTGGCTGCACCTTCCATCGGCACCACCCTAGACTCTGTCATCACCTGACCCTGTTCTACCATCTAGAACAACAGCTCAGAAATGTCTCTCCGAACCCAGCCTCCCAAACCCCGTCGTTGTCCACTCAGTTGTTCTCAACCACACAAAGGACTCAGTCCAGCCGCTCTCCTGCCTCCTCAGGCACTCCCTGTTCTCACTTCATGCTTCCCCAGCTTCGATTTCAAGACCCCTCGCTGGCATGCTTCCTCATCTCTCCGCCCCACCTTCACGCCTGCCCAGTGGCAGTGCCGGGGTAGAGCTGTAATGCGGCCACCTCTAGGGAAACACAGTCACCAACGTGCAGAGCCCTTGACCCCGCAGGCCATTCTGTAAGTCAGTGCGGCTCCCTACCCATCCACCTGTTCTCATCTCTTTACACCCACACACCCTCCCCTCTTCCCTCCATGGTAACCCGCTTCCTAAATGGCCCCCGATGACCGAAGCCTCCTGGTGTGGACACCCACCTGCATCAGGCTGACCCGCGTGACAAGAGTACCTCGGCGGTGACTTGGAGAGGAACCGAGGGCTCCCTCCAACAGCAGCACCAGTGTGCCGGCCTGGGAGTCACCGCCTTGGCAGTGAACCCTCAGCACCAGGCAAGACTTCAGATCCCTGCAGCCCCAGCTGATATCCCGCTAGGAACTCATCAAAGTGCCTGAGCCAGAACCTTCTGGCTAAGCTGCCCTGAGTTCCTGAGCCACAAAAACCATGAGAGATGACACATGATTATTATTGTCTTCAGTCACCGAGGTTTGGGACAATCTGTTAGGGGGCAACAGATAATAAACACACCCTCGCTTTTGGCAGCTGGTCCCGCCTCCTACTTCTCAGAGCAATCTTCATGAGAAGGAATCTACCTGCCCGCGCTGCCCCCCAAACGGCCATGCGCACCATGGTCCCCGCCCTCCCTCCTGTTCCAAACCCGGAGCTGCCTCCCCTTCTGTGTCAGGCCCGGCTCTGCGGCTCTGTTCTGTGCTCTGTCCCGCCTGCCCGTTCAGGAGCTGCGCACAACCGACTGTCTTGCCTGCCCCTCCTGTCCAGCTCGCCCGCTCTACTGGGCCCTTTCTTACACCATGGAAACCCAAGGAAGTGTTTTTCAGTAGTGAAATAAATCTTTTTTTTTTTTTTTTTTAAGATTTTATTTATTTATTTGACAGAGAGAGAGGGAACACAAGCAGGGGGAGTGGGAGAGGGAGAAGCAGGCTTCCCAACAAGCAGAGAGCCCGACTCGGGGCTCGATCCCAGGACCCTGAGATCATGACCTGAGCCGAAGGCAGATGCTCAGTGACCGAGCCACCCAGGCGCCCCGTGAAATAAATCCATCTTAAGAGCAGTTTTCTCTCTGTTACTACCCAGCCCCTCTCTCTGATCACAGGCAAAGGGTCTCGCTCTCTCATTTCCCCACATCCCAGCCCCTCCTCAGCCCAGGACACTCTGGTTTCCACCACCACCATTTCAAGGACACGACCCTTGGTAGAACCACCAGTGATCTTGTTCATAATAACAGAGACGCACACTGCAACTACAGTGATACCATTTTTTTATCTGTCAGATCAACAAGGTCCTGGTGGGCCACATCTCCTCTTGGCAAGCCTGTCTGGAAGGGCATGGTCATACACTGCTGGGGCATAATTCCTATGGAAGGAAAGTTGCCAACTTCAAGCAAAACACAGCAACATTTACGCCTTCCCTGCCAATCACACTTCTAGGAACCTACATCAAGGATACACAAATACTAAAGGACAAGGACACAAATACTAAAGGACAAGGGTGCAATGATTCACCCTGGCCTTATTTAGAATATCAAAGACCTGGAAACAATACTGACCATCAATAGGGAATTAGCTCAATAAACTAGGGAATATCCACAGAATGAAGAAACTTGCAGCCAGAAAAGAAAGAGGTGATCTCTAGGTATTGATAGAGATTCTTATCTCCAATAAATTTAAGTGAAAAAAAAAAAAAGAAGGTTCAAAGCGGTGTCTGTGGAATGTTTCCTTTTTATAAAAAGGGAATGAATGGCCTCCTTTCCCTGGAGTTAGGGAATCAAATATAACTCCATAGAACCAGCTTCTTGAGGTCTCTATGTGGGCCGTCCTGGCACCCAACAGATAAATGCAATAAAGGGTGTGAGTGTGAGCAGGGAGGGGAACGTGGTACACTAAGAGTTTGGGCCAGGTGGAGAGAACGAGTTCAGGGCATCTTTGCCTCCTGGGCCTGTGTGGAGACAGATTAATGCCCCTGCCCCAAAGGTGTTCTACTCCTCCGAATCTGTGAATGTGTGAGCTTCCATACACAAGGGATTGACTGTGTAGCTGTGATTAAGGTAAGGCTCCTGAGATGGAGAGAGTATCCAGGATTATCCGGGTGAGCCCAATGTCATCACAAGAGTCTTTACAAGAGGGAGGTAAGAAGGTCAGGTCAGAGAAGGAGCTGTGATGATGAAAGCAGGAGTCAGAGAGAGAGAGATTTGAAGATGCTACCCACCGGCTCTGAAGATGGAGGCAGAAGCCACAAGCCAAGGAAGGCAGGTGGCCTCTATGAGATGGAAAAGACAAGGACAAGGAGTTTCCCCTAGAGCCTCTGGAAGGAATGCAGCCCTGCCAACCACTGAGGATTTCTGCATTCCAGAATGACAGGAGAAGAAATCTGTGTTGCTTTAAGCCACTGAGTCTCTGGTAATTTGTTATAGCAGTGACAGGAAAGGAATACAGCCTCTCACATCCAACCTTCCCTGAGGCCTGGAGTGAGTCCAGCAGACCCAGACAACTGCTATGGAGCCTCTTTCCCTTCTGCGGGTGGAGGATGTCTCCTTTCTCCCCACCAGGGACCCAATCTGCAGTTAGGAAGAGCCCAGTCACTGAGCTGAGCAGTGAGACGGCTGGGACCCAGCCACTCCCGGAGCCCCCAGAGGAAAAGCAGGCTGAGAAGGTGCCTGGGGCACTTTCAGGCCCCAAGGTCCCCATCAAGGTCTTCTGGCAGGTGAAATCTCATAGGAGGGCAGAGGGGTCTGTGCTCAGTTTAGAGATTCAGTGACTCCTGCACCCGGATGTATGTCAGTGCTGGAAGGTCAGAGAGGATGGGCCACCCTATACCAGCGCTGCCCAGGAGAACTTCCAGGGATGACAGAGATGTCCTCTAACTGCTCTGTCCAACTGGCAGCCACAAGCCACATGTGGCTACTGAGCACTTGAAACGTGGCCAGAAGGACTGAAAGCAATGAAATTTTGATCGTATTTCTCATTAGTTTCTTTGCAATAGCTACAGGTGCCTCGTGGCTCCCGCAGGAGACAGGGCAGCCGTGGACATACTCAGGCCTGACTTCTTCCAGGATGCAGAGGAGGGGGCCTGTGAGTGGCAAAGCAGGATGAAAGCATGGGCCTGGGTGTGGGGGGAGGCCTGCAGGTTCACATGGACAGGAGCTGGGGGCAGAGAAGGGCCTGGTACCATCTGGCAAATACAAGCACGAATGAAAGCATCGTTATATTTTCTCAGTTCTAAACTCCCGGGTCTCCTCTTCGCACTTCTTTCCTATTCCACAACCACCATCCGGGCTTAGGGAACCATTATCTTATCCCTAAACTTCCTCCTACCACCCCCAGTCTTGCCTCTTAAATCTTCCTTCTGAATCCTGAAGTCCATTTTAACCCACGCACATAGACCAAATGTGAATCACATCCTCCCAGTGCTCACATCGCTACCATGTCTCTCCACCGGTCCTAGAACAGAGTCCAATCTAAGACCTGACCTGGTCCGGCCTGCCCTGCTCTGCGCGCCCCACTTTGCTGTCTCGGCTCAGCCATTCCTGTCTTCCCAGCTCATGGAGCACACAAGGCTCTCTCCTGCTTCAGGGGTTGTCGTCATGCAGCTCCCTTTGCCTGAAATGCTCTCTTGAAAATAATCCCACACCCTTGCTCCAGCAACTCTATAGCTAGCTAAATCTGACCCCAACCTCAGCTCTTGAGGTAAATATCAGCCCCTCTCAAGAAGGCTTCCCTGTTCCCTCGATTGAGTTCTCTGTGCCAAGCTCCCACATCACTCCTGTCATTAGGTGTTTAAAATCACAATTCTTGGGCGCCTGGGTGGCTCAGTCAGTTAAGCATCTGTCTTCGGCTCAGGTCATGATACTGGAGTCCTGGGATCGAGTCCCATATAGGGCTCCCTGCTCAGTGGGGAGTCTGCTTCTCCCTCTGCCCCTCACCCTGCTCGTGCTCTCTCTAATAAATAAAATCTTAAAAAAAATAAATAAAATCACAATTCCCTATTAGAATGTAAGGTCCATGGAGGCAGAACAAGGTCAGTTTGGCTCTCCCAGGTCTCTACCATCTGGCCCAGGGCCTGCCTCACAGAGACGATGAGCCATCCTGGTTTGTCTAGAACTGTTCTGGTTTGAACACTAAATGTCCTGTGTCCTGGTAAACCTCTCACTCTCAAATAAACAAGAAGGGTTGATCGCCATAAACTGTGAACTCAAAGAATATCTATTGCATGACAAACATTCCCCTCCAAAACATTACAGGAAATCGAGAATGAAAATGGGACACACACACACATGCATGTAATTAGTAAAACGCAACAATTAAATAGAAGACTACTTAACAGGATCCTCTGTAATGTGAATCACCAGACCATTATTTCAGAAAAGTTTTAAGAAATAAAGTTAATTCCTGCCAGAAGACAAGGTAGAGAGGACAATCTTTGTTGAAACAAATGCCCTACCTTCAACACACAAGTTGTTGGATATTCCTCTAGATAATTTTAAATCTCATTAAGAAAAAAAAAAATCCACTTCTTCAAAATGCATCTGGTTGCTGGTCAATTCAATTCTATATTTCTGTTACTAAAAGAAAGTTCAAAGCATTTTTTCCCCCCAGATGTCCCTTTATTGTGAATCTCTGAGGAGGATTTATAGGGCTTTAGAAGTCAAATTGAATGCGCCTGAGGAATGCTGCTGAGGAGTCCTGCTAATCTTTACTGGGATGACTTGTAGTATATAAAAACTTTATGTATTTATGCTTATATATAAAATCCTGAAATTTTTAGTATTATGGAATGCAAGAAAATCTATTTCTCTACCGTTAACACACATCTAGTGATTTATGTATTTGCTTAATGCGTACTTATTTGCATATAACTGTACTTATTGCCTTATTTCCACACACATAACAACACTCACCTCAGTATCTTTCCTTTGAACATAATCCATCAAACATACAAATATTTTTCCTTAAGATACCCTCACTCTTAGCGGCTCTTTGTGTTTACAGCCTGAGCACAGGGAAGCCCATTAACAGCTCCCTCTGCACAGTGGAGGATGCTGGAACCCGTTACAAGTTCCTCAGGGTCCTCACCTGGTCACAGAAATCCACAGACCAGTGAGGCTGGTGGACTCTGAGGCTGGTGGACCTTGAAGCTGGTTTTAACACAAGTTTGAGCTCAAGAGATGCTTTTCTTTTCTGGGGAAAAAAAAAAGGCACAAAGATTGTTAAGGCCTTTTTATAGGGAGTAATAGTTCTTGGATAGATAGACCACCCCATCCATCTTTTTTTTCCCCATTTACTTAAAGTGTAAATGTTGGCAGTGACTGGATTTACCTGATTCCCACCCAACCATCTGCACCCCAAGTGGGAGGAAAGCAGTGTCATGCTGTGTGTGCATTTGACTTGCTCAACTCATCTGGCTGGATAAAGATTTTACGGTGACTACATACGCTTTACTTTTTTTTAATTTTTAAAAGAGATTTTATTTATTTATTTTAGAGAGAGAGAGTGCGGGGGGGGGAGGAGGAGAAGGGGAGAGAGAGTGGGGGAAAGAATCTCAGGCAGACTCCATGCTGAGCAAGGAGCCCGAAGGTGGCAGGATCCCAGGACCCTGAGATCATGACCTAAGCAGAAACCAAGAGTCCGATGCTTAACCCCCTGAGCCACCGAGGCACCCTCTGACTCCACTTTAAACATGGCTTGTCACTTAGGGGGCGGATAAGTGACTCAGCTGACTTTGAAACAATTTCCAAGGTTGACTCAGGACTTCAGAGATTTGGGGGCCCTACAGCAGGATTTCCCGACCCCGGCACTATTGATAATGCATCGTTGTGGGGGGCTGTTCCGTGCACCGTAGGATGCTGAGCAGCATCCCTGGCCTCCACCCGCTAGATGTTAGTTGCGCCTCCCCACACCCCCATTTGCACAACCAAAACAATGCCTCCAGACATCGCTCAAAGTCCCCTGGGGGGCAAAATCACCCCTCAGAGTGGGGTGGGGGCGGCGTCGTCCAGAGTTGGGAGGAACAGCAGCTTCGGACCGACCTGAGGAAACAGCCCAGGGGAGGAAACGGGGCTCCGGCTGGGGACGGAGGGACGCGGGGGCGCCAGAGCCCGAGATCGGGAATGCCCGCGGCCCGTGCCCCTCCCTGGGCGCCTACCGGAAGCCCCGGACTGCCCGCCGCGCACCGAGTCCGGCCCCTCGCCCCGAGGCCAAACATACCACGTGAAGCTGGTCCCGCGCGGAGAAGACCGCACACCCCACGCACGCAGCAAGCCACCCGAGGCTCCTTCCACGGCACCGCCCCACGCTTCCGCTTCCGGTCTCGGGCTGGCCGCCTCGCGCCCCAGTTCCGGTTTCTGTCGAGCCGCCGTGGAGACGGACGTTTAGGGGCCCTGGGTGGGGTCGGGCGAGGTCGACCGCCGCGTACCCCAGGCTCGGGCGAGGATTTCTAGTTCAATTAGTGAGGGCCCCACGGCCCCGGCCTGGGTCAGCACCAGGGACGGAGACCAGGCCTAGGGGCGGGGCTGTGGGCGGTGCCAGGCATCCGGGCGGAGATCAGGTCTGTGGGTGGGACTGTGGGCGGGAACAGCGAGACGGCGGGCGGGCAGGTGGGCGGAGACCACATCTGGGGCGTGGCAGTGGGCGGGGTCGTAGTCAAGAGGAGGTGTGGTGGGCGGAGACCAATTCCAGGGGCAGGAGTGTGGCTGGAATAGGCTTGGTGGGCGGGGCGGTGGGAGGAAATCAGCTCCAGGGGCGGGGCTGGAGGCGGGGCTGGAGGCGGGGCTTTACGTGTATCCCTAGACGGCACTAGTAGCAGGATGAACATGAAACTACAATCCTTTCTCCACGTTCACACAGGCTCACACAATCCTAAAGAACGTGTCCATATTTAGGGCTTGCAATTTTTTGTGCATGTTTGCTGTCTTAATTTCTTTAAAAATGGATTATATGTGCACATTGCTCTACAACTTGCCTTATTGATCTAACGCTATTTTTAAGAATTTTGGCGGGACAGGGAGGGTACTAGGTCATAGATACACATATAGGAAAACTTTAAAAAGCGATACAAAGTCAGTAAAACATCCTCATTGCCAGCATTGTCTCCCAGTCCTTTGTCCAGAGATAAACATCCTTTCCTCCTCTATTCTTTTAGATATAGGTGTATATGTATGCATATGTATATGCTCAAGCCCAAGAGGGATGTCGGCAAGCAACAACTGAAACTGACAAACTGTCCCATGCATCTGGATCTACGGAAAGGAGATTTTAAAAAAAAATTTTTTATTGTTATGTTAATCCCCATACATTACATCATTAGTTTTAGATGTAGTGTTCCATGATTCATTGTTTGGGCATAACACCCAGTGCTCCATGCAGAACGTGCCCTCCTCAATACCCATCACCAGGCTAACCCATCCTCCCACCCTCCTCCCCTCTAGAACCCTGTTTGTTTTTCAGAGTCCATCGTCTCTCATGGTTCGTCTACCCCTCCGATTTCCCCCCCTTCATTCTTCCCCTCCTGCTACCTTCTTCTTCTTTTTTTTTTGTCTTAACATATATTGCATTATTTGTTTCAGAGGTACAGATCTGAGATTCAACAGTCTTGCGGAAAGGAGATTTAAATTCCTGGTGGAGAGGGACAAACCGTGATGAATTGATAGAAAGAATTTACATTTAAAAGGTCAAAAGAAAAAATGAGAAAGAAAATGTATTCATAATATCCTACCTGGCATATCAACAGATAAGATTCATATGTCATAAAGTGCTAAATATTTATGTAATAAAACAATAGACATTGACTTTTGGTTTAGCCTAATTCATTAAATAATTATATTGGATAAGGGAAGTTATGTTTTAAGATATGTAAGAGAACTACATGCTATTTTTCAGAAATACAGAATTACAGAATTTAGAAATACAGAAGTACAATTTACTATAAAGAAGTTGTTTCTGGGAGTCAGAAAAGAGTGAGGAGGACAGCTTTTCATTATAAGGCTTTAAGTATTATTTAAGATATAGGTATAAAGACAGACCCACACACATGCATACATGCACAGAAGCCTGAATTTATATTCCAAAGGGATCATCAAACTGTAAGAAGAATTTATAAAAGTGACTCACTTTGCAACAACAGAATATATTTTGAAAACTTCAGTCTTCTAACATTAAAAAAAGCTATAATCATCCTTGTGGAAAAATGAATAGAGCATTAATCTCCAATGTACATGATGATAAGCATTTTATGCACATCACTCCTGAGTATTTTCACAGCAAATCTACAAGGAAGATGCTATTATCTATCTCCATTTTACAGATGAGGGAATTGATAGCAACATATTGTTAAAATTTTCATATTTCATAGAAATTCTCAATAGATATTGTCTTATTTTAAAATACCTTATTGAATTCTCTTTTCATTAATAAAATAATATGCACTATTCTAACAAGTAAGCAAAGAGTATGTAAAAAATGATTTAATAAAACTACAGTTTTTTTGGATATAGTTAAGTATAGCAACCACTTTATTATTTTTCTGCTCTCTGCCTTACATCTAGGAAGATACTTCCTATCCTAAAGGTTTACTAGAAAGCTGTACTAAATATTCAAGAATTAGGAAATCCCCATATCATATGCAAACTTCCTGAACACACACAAAATGCCATTATGGAAAAATATTTGATAAAAAAATCTTAAATTATTAATGAACTGGTATCCACACAAATCACAATTAGGCAAGATTTATCTATGGAGAGGCAAATATTTAAACTTTAGAAATTTAGAAAGGTAATATATTACATTAGCTAATGTATATAAGAAATTTTTTTTCAGTCTCACTGAGTGCCAGGAAAACATTTGAGAAAATGCACTGCAGCAGTATTTACAATAGCCAAGAGATGGAAACAGCTTAAATATACATTGTTGGATGAAAAAATAAAGAAAATGTGCTGTGTTCATACAACGGAATATTATTCAGAGAAGGAAATCCTGTCATATGCTACAACATGTGTGAACCTTGAGGGCATCATGCTAAGTGAAATGAACCAGTCACAAAATGACAAATACCGCATGATTCCACTTATATGAGGACTCTAAAGTAGTCAAACTCATAGAAACAAAGTAAAACGGTGGGTGCCAAGGGCTGGGGGTAGGGTGGGTGGGGAGTTTTTCGGTGTGTGTAGAGCTTCAGTCATGTGGGATGAGAGGGGGTGGTTCTGAGGATCTGTTGCATGACAATGTGCATGTGGTTAATAATATTGTAATGTACACTTGGCAACTGTTGTCAGGATGAGTTTTATGTTATGTGCCTTTTTTCCATAATAAAAATATTTTGAGAAATATAATATCAATTTCTAATATAGAACTCACAGAATAGAAAGACCTTCCTTAATTTGGAAAACATTAAAAGGGCATTAAAACCTGTAGGAGTTTCCTGGGGCTGTCATAACAAAGTATTGCAGACTAGGTGGCTTAAACAACAGAAATTTATTTTCTCACAGTTTGGAGGCTAGAATTCTGAGGTCAGTGTGTCAGCAGAGTTGGTCCCTTTTGAGGATCACGAGGGAAGAATCTGTCTTAGGCCTCTCTTCTCAGATTGTAGATAGTTGTCTTCTCCCTGTGTCTTCACCTGGTCTTCCTTCTGTCCACATCTCACCCAAATTTCCTCTCCTTATAAAGATACAAGTCATTTGGATTAGGGTCTGCTCTGTTGACCCCATTTAAACTTAATTACCTCTATAAAGACCTTATCTTCAAATACAGTCACATTCTGAGATACTGGGAGTTAGGGCTTCAACATAGGAATTGTGGAGAGAGGGGGTGGTGCACATTTCAGCCCATAACAATCACTAATGGTTAAGGACTGGAACAACTTCCAATCTATATGAGACAAGGACAAGGATAACTGCAGCATCATTAGTGTTCCTAATGACAAAATCATCTGCCCAGGAAATCCTGCAGGTCCTACTCCAATTTGATTTCTATTTTATTTATTTTTATTTTTTTAGAGAGAGTGCACAAGTGGGGGGAGGGGCAGAGATTGAGGGAGAGAGAGAATCTCAAGCAACTCCCTGCTGAGCACAGAGCCCCACACAAGGCTCAATCTCACGACCCTGAGATCATGACCTGAGCCAAAATCAAGAGTTGGATGCTCAATCAGACTGAGTCACCCAGGCACCCCATCACAATTTGATTTATAATCAGTAAGCTCATCATGGTGACTGCATACAAGACCAATACGTAAGAAGCTTTTTATATCTGAGGATAACACACTGAAAATGTAATAGATAAAAAGAACTCCTTTATTAGATCAACAAAACATGAAAAATATGAAGCAAAAACTTAAGAAATACTCAAATAGGAAAAAAAAAAAAAAGAAAGAAAGAAATACCCAAATAGTAAAGGAAAAAAAACGTAGCTCCCAGTTTGGGACAAGATGGTATAGACTCACTTTTCCCTGTTTCTCCCTGCTAAACATAATATAAAGCCTTGGAAACAATTCAACAAATAATTGTATGAAGACTAAAAGATGGAAAGAGGAAGGTGGACTGGCTAAGGACCTCAGCACTTGAGGAATGCATTACACAGTAAGAAGTTTCTTACATTTTATTAAAATTTTCCATTTACCCAATTCTGATCACCAGAGATGCCTGCAACTTGGAATCACCAACAGACCCAGGCAAAATAAAAGTCCTTAGACAAGCATGTTCTCTCTGGCTAAAGGGTCAGGTCATGGAAAACTCAGCAGGACAGAAACATTTTTTACCATACCCACCCTACCCCACCCAAACTCTGTGCTGTCAGTGAGAACTGAGTGGGGAGTATAGACACCTATTTCCTACCATCAGCATCAGGCAGCCCAGGCGGGCATTTTTTACCTGCTGACTTGGTCTCTATTGATGCCCTGATTCAGCAACAGCAAATGCCCAGGAAGACATTTTTCTGTCCCACCAGCAGCATCAACAAAGTGGAAGCCAGATACCTAGACTCTTGCCACCCTGGGCAACAGCAAGCATCCCAGGTGGGTGCTTTCCTATTCCACTGCAGCATCAGTGGACACAGAGCTGGGAGTCTGTTTCTTTGTCTCCCACTGGTGTGGTAGAAGATAGCTGGATCAGTATCAGGGGAGAATGAGTAGGAAGTGTGGTCATTCACACCCCCCGCCCCTGCACCAAGTGGCATCAGCAGGCAACAAAGGGTTGCATTCCCTTTCCCAGCTAGAATATTGTCAGTGCAGATGGAATGAGAGTCTGAACTTCCATTGCCTTCCAGTGGTGGCACGTGGCATCCCTTATTCTCTGAATTAAAGACAGAGAGAAGATCTTGGAGAGGAAGGAACTGGAGAAAGAACATGCCAAAAGTAGATTTCAGATCAGAGTAAATTACTAGGGACAAGGGAATTACTTGATAATAAAAGAATCACTCCACCAAGAAGACAGGGATTACAACAGAGAATCAAAATATGTGAATCAAAAACTGATATATCATCAGTTGTACTCTATAAAAAAAGATACCACATTGTACAGCCTAAATATGTACAATTTTTGCTTGTCAATCATATCTTAATAAAGCTGGAAAAAAGAAAGAAATGTATCAAAACAAGATGGTTTTATTGATGATAGATGATGGCTATATGCTAGAACAAACAAGTATAGCAAAACATAATGGTAAAATCTATGTGGTGAGTATACAGGCATTCA
The DNA here is from genome assembly GCF_029215605.1 of Mirounga angustirostris. NCBI lineage: Eukaryota > Metazoa > Chordata > Mammalia > Carnivora > Phocidae > Mirounga > Mirounga angustirostris. The sequence continues at coordinate 209,486,358 of NW_026991709.1, read as the reverse complement.
CTGTAAAGTTCTTTCAATTGCTGTATTCTTGAAAATGTTCATAATAAAATCAAAATCTAAAAAAAAGTACTAATATAACTGGAAGGAAAAATAGAGGGATCCAAAATTATAATTGGGGACTTCAACACCCTCCTCAGAAATTTATGGCACTATTAGACAAAAAGTCAACAAAGATATAGAAGAACTGAACAATGTCATTAAATATCAGTATCCAATTAACATTTGTAGAACACTCAATTGACATTTATAGGACACTACATCCAACAACAGCCGATACACATTCTTATCAAGTTCCCATGGAACATCCACCAAGATAGAACACATACTGGGTCGTAAAACAAATGTCAACAAATTGAAATAAATTGAAATCATACCAGGTATAGTCTCCAGCCATAATAAAACCATCCTTAAATCAACAACATAAAGATAACAAGAGAGTCTCCAAATAACTGGAAATTAATCAGCCCATTTATAAGTAATTTATGGTTCAATAGGCACTCTCAAATGAAATTCTAAAAAAGATGAAATTACATCAACATGGATGGAACTGGGGGGTATTATGCTGAGTGAAATAAGTCAATCAGAGAAACACAATTATCATACGGTTTTACTCATACATGGAACATAAGGAATAGTGCAGAGGAAATTAGGGGAAGGGAGGGAAAACTGAATGGGAAGAAATCATTGAGGGAGACAAGCCATATGAGACTCTTGACTCCAGGAAACAAACTGAGGGCTGTGGAAAAGGAGGTGGGTGGGGGGATGGGGTAACTGGATGATGGGAATTAAAGAGAGCAGGTGATATGATGAGCACTGCATGTTATATTCAACTAATGAATCATTGAACATTATATCAAAAACTAACGATGTACTATACCTTGGCTAATTGAATTTAAATAAAAAAAAGATGAAAATAGCACAACATATCAAAATTTGTGGCATGCAGATAATGCAGTGCCTAGAGGGGAATTTATAGCACTAAATGCTTACATTAGAAAAGAAGAAATGTCTGAAATCATTAATCTAAGTTCCCACCTCAAGAAATTTTAGAAAGAAGAGGAAAATAAACTCAAAGCAATCAGAAGTAGCGCTCACTTTGGCAGCGCATATGCTCAAAGCAATCAGAAGTAAGGTAATAATGACAATAATAACGTCAATAAATTCTAAAACAAATACAATAGATAATATGAAAAAAATGATAAAACATTAAAAAGGAAATAAAATCCATGATTAAATAAAAATAAACTGTATTTATCAATGGTTTATAATATTGTAAAGAATTCATTTTCACCCCAAATATTTGATTCAATGTAATAAAGTTAGAATAGAACCATAATGTAATTTTTAGATGAAGATGTTGATTCTCAAATTCACAAGGAAGCGAAATTTTTCTTTTTTCTTAAAGATTTATTTATTTATTTTTGAGAGAGAGACAGCGAGAGAGGGCACATGCATATGGGTTGGGGAGGGGCCGAGGGAGAGAAACTTTAAGAAGACTCTCTGCTGAGCTCAGAGCCCCACACGGGGCTTGAGGTGGGGCTCTATCCCAGGACCCCGAGATCATGACCTGAGCCAAAATCAAGAGTTGGATGCTTAACTGACTGAGCCACCCAGGCACCCTGGAAGTGAAAATTTTCAAAGAAAAATAATAACTTTTTTGCCGGCGGGGGGGAATGAACAACAAGGGAGGATATGGAAAAAGTAATATACCACAACATTCTCTAAAGTTTGTTATGGGAGGAAAACCCCCAACAAATTGAAGAGGGATATGGAGGTTCCAGAAACAGCCCCTTGTATATATGGAAGTTTAGTATTTGATAAATTTAACATTTCAAGTAAGTTGGAAAATGATTATTTAAAATTGAGGAGAATCTATCACATCTTTTAAAATTTGGCTAATGTCTGCATTCAGAGAAAGTTTTAAAGCTAAAATTTAAATTTAAAAACTTTTCTAAAATAGTTCAAATACAACATGGAAAAAGCATGTATAACTTAGAAATTTTACCCAAATATGAATCTTTGTACTGTCAGTTGATGAAACAAAACACAGAAGGTACAAAAGAGTGGTCTGAAAAGTTCTTAGTTAGGGAATGAGTTTTCTGGGATAGAGGAGTGGTTGAAGCAATAGAGGACATACTTACTGTGTATTCAGTGGTGGAAGACGTGGCTAGATAGAGTAGCAAATCCTCAAGGATAGCATTAATCTGAGATGGAACCCCAACGGTGAGTCTTGATCGCTGAGGGTAGGTGTAGACAGGGACTCTTAAAAAGAGAGGGGGTAATCCCTTGATAAACAGAGGTAAAACAATTTTGATTGTTTTCTAATATCTGAATGAATAAACGTATAATTTTATGTATCTGAGTGGTTTATTGTTCCAAAGCCTAAACACGTGATGAGACTTAAGAGATAAAACCTGAATGCCTATTTCCCCTGGGACACATTTAAATCCGAAAAACTCTTAAAGAGTAACTGGGGAGGAGGCTTCAGGGGTCTGCTTAGACAACACCACAGGAGGAAATGTGGACCCCCAGTTCTGCTCCCAAGATCCAGCACAGAGGAGCATCTGCATAGATCTCCAGCCAGAGAGGGAACAAGATGACACCTTGAGGTTTGGGATGTGGGTAGAGGTCCTTGGTACCAGAACTTACATTTCCATCCTGCTAGCCATGAGCTGCGCTATGGACATGACAGATTGCCAGGTTTCCCACACCTAACAACTTGCTCCTGCCCAGGAAGACACCCCTCCTCATTTCCTGCCTTATCCCCCCACCACACACAGGAAGGGGTAAAGGGTGTGGGGCTGCCCTGGTGGGATCACAGTTGTGGCCTGGCCTGGACTGACCTGTCCTGGGCTGCCTTGTGTTACCTTAGGGTACCCTGTGCCGAATGGCCAGAGGTGTTAGAAATAAGGGCTGAGCCAGTGTCTACAGCGACTGATAAAGTTCTCACTCTTGGCTCTCCTGAGGCCAGAGCCTTGGAAAGTGGGAAATGACGGGACCACATACATGTTACTCTGTTGAGCATCTCTGGTCAAGTGAACTGGATGAGGGGCTGTCTCTAGAATGTGGGTGCCTGGTGACCAGAATTCTGTTGGGTTCTGTCACCAAGGAAATGAGGTTGCTTCTTCAAGATTCCATTTCCTGGGCCCCTTCCTTCACTGAAACCTACCCAAAGCCTCCACTAGACCATTGACTGCTTATCCTACTTGGCTGTGTTATCTCCATAACTGTACACAAATATCCACCACAGCTCGCCACACCACACGCTGGGAATGTAACCAGGGTCCCAGCTTGGAGGGGACAGAGCTGAGTTCAGTCCTCTTTTTTTCTCTGTCAGTTCCCCGTCCTGGAAAAGCCTTTGCGCCACTGGGAGCCTCTCCACTCTCCCAACCTGCACATTGGGGTTCATGCTAGTAACTACTTCCTTTTGACATCACCAGGTGTACATGAGATTATATCTGTAACACCTGTGGGTTGGTGACACAGGTATATGATGAATAAACTCAGAAATGAGAATTACAGGAAGGGGACATAGCACAGAATACCACTCAAAATAGGCCTGGGTTCCAGCTCTATCATTTACTAGATATTTGACCTTGGGCAAGTTACTTACCTTGTCTGTGCCTCAGTTTCTCCATCTGTCATTGGCATAATAACAAGAATACCTACTTTGTAAGGTCATGGAGAGTTATTAAAGGAGTTAATGTTTGAAAAATGCTTGGAACACCTAACATTCCTGAAGTGCTGTATCTGTACATTATAAATAAAATTTATAAATTCGTCTGGCACTGACTTTGTAAACTCCAGAGGGCAAGAACTAGTGCCTTAATGTATGTAGAAAGTACTCCATAACAAAGGATGGATATATGAACGAAAAACATTTATGAATGCATTACCTATGTTACGCACATCCTCCTGATATTCCCAAGCAAACTCACACCCAAACATACCTGCTCCATCTGACATCCTCTTCTCTGATTCTATCCAGGAATCACTGGGGCTTCTTGGACTCTGCTGACCCTGCACACTATAGATTCTCTTTTCTGTGTCAGCAAATCTTAGTTCTTGTCCAATCCCAGGGCTTACACCTCAATCCTTCTCTTCACCTGGGAGAGAAAGGTCACCCCCAGAGCTTGGCACACACACACACAGAGCATGAACCTTGGAGAAAATATTTCCTTGGCCTGTAGCAGGTAGAAGAATGCAGTGGCAGAGTGGGATGTTGGGGAAAATCCTCCAGGTGTTGTCAGAGGGGATCTGCCAGCAACAACCTGTCTGGTTGGTGGGCCTTGGTGGTTAAGTAGTTGGGAGGGCTGCCATGTTTCAGAAGTCCTAGTGTAATATGATCAATATTATGGCCGTGCAATTAGAGTCACCTAATTAATCCAATCTCATCTGTTCCCTGACTGACTCACAAATCCAGTAGTGATTTGATAATGATAATATTTGTGTTCTATCCTCTCAATTTCATTTATTGGCTAGAGTGATTGTTATTTACATTTACTGTGTATTTTTAAAATGACCCTCCCTGGAAGAGTTTCCCAAACAAATTGAATTTATAATAGAAGCCGATGATGGGCAACCCACAAAATATTTTTATGCATAGTCTCTGGTTTGGCTCTCCCTAAATGGTAAATTATATGGACTTCTGACTTCTCTCTTGAGATCAAGTCCAGTTTGGACTCTGTGGGAGTGCAACCTCATGGCGTTTGAGAAGTAATGGTGGTACTCTGGGACATCTACCGTGTGTGTGAGTGTGTGTGTGAGTGTGTGTGTGTGTGTGTGTGTGTGTGTGTACATGCTGCATCTTGCTATGGGGTGGAGGTAGACTCCTCTCCTTGGGAAAATTTTTCCCAGACATTTTGCTCTGGGCTTTATTTTTACACACGGCTTGATCAGTGCTGTCAATAGGACCACTAAGCACTCTATAATATGGAATTTTTAAAATTTAGTAGCCGCCTTTAAAAAGATAAAAACAAACATATGAAATGAATTTTAGTAATATATTTTAAAACATTATAACCAAGATATTTTTACCTGTGCATGCAATCAATGTAAAAATTAATAGAGACAGTTTACATTTTTTTTGTGTGCTGCATATCAGAAATCCAGCACTTTCCACTTACAACACAGTCTCATTTTGTAAGTTGAATTTTGTCGGATGTATCTGCTTTGTATTTAGATTGTACACTATTCACAGATGTAAAATAGGGTTCACATATCTAAGTTGTTGCAAACATATCTGTAAGTTTTCCACTTAAAGATCTTGTCATATGAATACTGAAAAGTTCCTACTGGGTCTAGTAACAAAGGAGTCATTGTGACCTTATCAAGGAAGCACCCACAGAATGGTGAGGGCAGATGGAAGAGTGGGGTGGTCTGAGGAGGTGCTTGAAGATGAGGCCCCAGAGGCACAGGATGTAGATGACTTTTTCTCAGTGATCCACAACGAAAGGGAAGGAGTGGAAAGAACCATTTCTCTGTGAAATATCAGGCAAGTTAAGGGATCTTGGATATGTATGCAGTAAAAAGTAGGGAAGCTTTGTGAAAAGCCAAGGAATAAATATGCCAACACATAAAAAATCAAGTAAAATTTCCAGGCATTATGGATGTTTTGCAGTGGATGCAGATGATTTTGGATTTATAGTGGTACCAAAGACTAGCAGTAGCTATGGCATGATGGATAATGAGGGTCTTCCAGATTTGAAATTTTACAAGGCAGATATGATAAGTGTTAAGGAATTCTGAATTATTCCAAGGGAATTATTGAGATCATAGACCATGGAATCCAGGATTGGTAGGAATAGGAGAGAAAGTAAGGTGAGGATATGGTGATCTGGCATCACTTCCAATCTTGAGGGACAGGTAACTGTTGTATAAGTGTTTGAGTGAAAACTGAAAATCAGGAATTTGTGGTGGGTGAATATGTTTTCTGAATTATTTTTTACCATGACATTGTTGGTTGATGTAAATGTCTGGGATATGGGAGTGAGTTGCTAAGAACAGGGCAGATGATAATTTCACTATTGGTTTAAGTTCTGAAAGCCAATGGTCAACAGGTCGACCAAATGAATAGTCACCTAACACAGAAGGATGGTGGGGCTGGAGATTTAGAAAAAGACTGGGCACTGTGTGTCCAGGGGTAGGGGGGAAGACCGGGAATTGTATGGTTGAGAGTGACAAGGACAAGTGAGAATAAATCATAAAAGAGAGGATCTTACAAGATGGTGAAGGAGAAATGATCTGGAGTAGGTCCTGAATTTTGACCTTGAACTTTCTGATTTTGATCCAAGTCTATTTGATGATATCCCAGGACACAGGTCAGATCTATCCCCAGAGGTAGAGAAGGAAGGTGGAAGTACAAGATAACCGATACCATGCTCCTAAGAAGGCAACCTTTTAAACCATTTTAAACCAATTTTAAACCAATCTCATGATTTATTTTTATAGGGTAAAAGCAAAAGAAGTATGATGGTCAAGACTCCACAGAGGAAGCAACATGATTGTGGAAACCAATCCAAACCAAAGTCTTGCTTAAGTGTCTCGATCCCTTTGAGGATGTCCAGTTACATATTCAAGAGGCCAGTTACTAGAATTACATCCCATCCTGGTAATGAGGTCAGATGCCATCACTGGGAGGAAACCCTGGACAAGCCCCAACAGGTGTGCTGGCAGAAGAGGCTACAAGGTCTCCAGGCCTGTAGCAGCACAGGGGAGCCATTAAGCACTTTGGATCTTGCCAAAGCCTTGCAAAAACTTGAACCTAGGTGCACAGGTGAATATCTGCCAGGTGTTCTTGCAGGTAGTCTGAACTCCAGCCCCATGCCCATCCCTGCTGGGTCTTCAGGAGTTGATCTGGGTATCCCACAGCTCCTGTGCAAACAATTTCTGGTGACTGAGGAAGATATCAGGAAACAGGAAAGGAAAGTGAAGACAGCAAGAGAAAGGTTGGCCACAGCACTGGCTGTAGACACACTTGCTAGAGAGGCAGAGATAATGAGGGGCCAAGAAGGACAGCCTGAAAAACACCATGAAAAAAAGAGAAGCTAGGGCAGATGAAATGGCGCAGGGCACTTTATTAATGTCTCTCTGCAGTGTCCATGGTGTCTTCGTGCTGCGAGCCCTCAAAACTTTAATATGTACCAGTACTTTTCTTGTATTAAATTATTTTGTGTGACATAGACAATAGAGACAGTGATCTTTTTCAACTGCAAGATTGGGTTTCAGGCGAGAAGAGAAAAGAGATCTTTCCTCTCCATGAGGTACTGTTATCTTCCCTAACTTTGTATGTTATTTGTATTTTAAAGTCAACAGAGAGTGATCAAAGTCATGCGATTATTTAGTGTTCTGCCCTCACAGTCAGGGTAAAACATGCCTGGTCGAAATGGACTGTTGTTTTAGTGTTAATATTCCAACAGAATCCAACATATTTTTTTTAATGTTCTCAAAGAAGATACCTGTTTGTAGGTCTCTATTTTTCTGTTCTTTGTTACATGTTAATTCAGAGTTCAGTACAAGGAAATACCAGACTTCTCACTTTTTTTTTTAAAGATTTTATTTATTTATTTGAGAGAGAGAATGAGATAGAGAGAGCATGAGAGGGGGGAGGGTCAGAGGGAGAAGCAGACTCCCTGCTGAACAGGGAGCAGACTTCTCACTTTTTAAAATATCTCTATATGTTGGAAATTTGATTCATGAAAACTGATGTGCCATTTTGGGGATCATGATGTCAAGAGAGACTCTTTTCAGCATCATTAATCTATCACTGAGCTACTGCTCATTGGGATTTAATTGTCAATTTGCTTGAGCAACCTGTGGTAATATTCAAATCCTTTTCATCATTACTTAACTTCTGTCTCATGGATTCATCAGTTTCTGAGAATGAGTTATTAAAAAATAATAATATTTATAGTATTTCTATCTTTCCTAAAAATGGGTTATTTTAAAATTGAATCTTCTCTCCTCTATTCTTCCAGGAAGTACTCATCTGGAATTTTAGAATGTGTTTTAACATCTCGTTTTAAAACTAATTCTGATTTAGATACACTGAATTTTTTCTTTTCCTCATGACTCCTGTTACACTTTTCTGTGGTCACATTTATGCTTCCTGATGTACATCCTTAACTGGTTCTTTGACTGAAGGCCTTTGGCAGGTCAATGTTGAGTCTGTCCATATTTCAGAAAGTGTTTTTATCTTTTTCTTTGACAGATAGTGTGGTGAGGTGTTTAATTTAGGTTCTTAGTAATTTTTTTCCTTCCTGGTTATTTAGTATTTCTGAGCCCCCATACCATTAGCTATAAAATGGGAATGCAGCTCTCAAGGATAGTGAGTGTAACTGAGGACAATGCACACAGAGGCTAGAGATTGAGAGCACGGCTGGGAAAGTTTGCCCACTCATGTTGCTTAGTAGATATTAAGGCATCAATAATGATAGCTCTTGTTATCATTATTATAATTTCCAGAGAAGGCATTCTCAGAGAATGACTGCTTAAGACTGAGGATGTGACGCTCACACCAAGTAAGCCTGAATGGGTGGCACTGCTGTGAATTCTCTGCCCTTGGGTGTCTTCAGCTGTGGTCGTCTGCAAAATGTGTAGAGGTCATGCCAACTATTCCTGCAAACCCAAAGCAGGACAGCACAGCTTGCCTCGTGCCTGGCTCATCTGGGGCTGCTTGCTGGGGAGACCCTGCTCTGTCTAGCTGGAGTCAGTGCAGAGAAAGATGAAGAAAGACTATCTAGCTTTTTCCTCAGATTTTTTCTTTCCCACTGAGTGTTATTTATCTTTATATCAAAAGCAGACACTAAGTCTCTCAAGCCTTGGGATTTCTCTGGGACTGAGGCTTCCTGGATACCTAGTGATTTCAGCTCCAAGTCCCAACGTTGATTGCCGAGTCATTCCTGACTCACTCATTTCTTCTTGGATTATTTCCCATCTTGGAGGACCCATGAGGGGAGAGGAGCCACTGAGGCAGACTGGTCTGGAAGTCCTGGTGAACCTGAGCTTCAGAGAATGAGACAGTGTTAGGGGAACTTTGTGGGTGGGGAAATATGGAGGAACGGAGATGGGTGTGGTGGCTGGCACAGAGCCAAGGGGAGGCATGCTCCAAGGTTTCTAGGAAGAGAAACCTCGCACTGAGGTGGGATGTTGATTTTACATGATTGACAATGTCTGGGTCTCTTGCCAGTTCTGGTGCCTCTGAGGGACGAAATGGCATGAAACCAAAACACAGACTTGCAGTTGCCCTTCAGGACTCAGTGGAAGGGAAAACCTTTCATCTCGGTCCCTTGTGAACTAGTCAGGGGCCAAGTCAAGAAGGGCCCAGAGACTGTGTCCGACCAATGTGGTTTATTCCTGCTCCAGCCAAGCTCCGTTGGAGCCTCACGCAGAGCTCTCACTGCAGCTTCCTCAGGTCCAGGTGTGGCAGGTAAGAGCCCAGGCTGTGCTGCTGAACCTCGTAGTTTCCCTCCTTCTTCCGCCGGCAGACAGTGACCTGCGAGGGCAAGAAGAGAGCATGAGAATGGCCTGGGACCACAGGGATGGGGGTGGCCAAAGCCACAGATGCCTGCTGCCCCCTGTGTGTCTCTCGACCCTTTTCTACTTCATTTTCTCTCATGCATGTCTTGTACCTCTTTTATCTCTTTCTCTTCTCTTTTCCCTTTAGCTCTGTTTTTCTACTCTTTTCTCTGATATCCCATTCATATCCTCTCCTTCCCTCCCTCCCTCTCCCTCCACACAGGCACCCTCTAGCTTAACTGAGGTATAACTGGTGTACAATGACCTGTATGCATGAAAAGTGAACGATTTGATAAGTTTTGATTATAACTTCGTGAACCATCACCACAATCAAGACAAGGAATGCTCGTCATTCCCGAAAGTGTCCTCATGCTCCTTTGTAATTCCTCCTTCCCTGCCATTTGCAAACACATTCTCGTTCCCAGGCAACCACTGATCTGAATGATATCCCTGTAGATTAGCTCGTATTCTGCAATTTGCTTTAAGCAGGATCATACATTATGTACTCATTGTTATCCAGCTTTTTTCACTCCATATTACTATTTTGAGATTTATGCATGTCAGTGCATGCATTTATAATTTATTCCTTTTTATTGCTGAATTAGTATTACTTTGTGGGGCTAGACTATGGTTTGTTTATCCATTCACTTGTTGATGGACCTCTGGGTTGTTTTCAGTTTTTATGAAGTTATTATGAACATTTGTGTACAAGTCTTTGTATAGATTATTTTATTTTATTTTATTTTATTTTTATTTTATTTTATATTTCTCTTCCATGAATTCCTAGGAGTAGAATGGCTGGGTAGGTATATGTAACCTTTAAAGATGCATCTAAGCTATTTCTCACCAGCACTATTTGAGAGTTCCAGTAGTCCTCATCTTCACCACCACTTGTAAGAGTCAATCTTTTTAATTTTAGCCATCCTCATGTGTCATAGTATCTCATTATGACTTTCACTTATGTTTCTCTAAGACTTATGTTGTTTAAAAGAAGGAAAAAGCAAGGGGCACTGGGTGACTCAATCGATTAAGAGGCCAACTCTTGATTTCAGCTCTGGTCATGATCTCAGGGTCCTGGGATCGAGCCCCCCATCAGGCTCTGCCCTCTGTGGGGAATCTGCTTGAGGATTCTCTCTCTCCCTCTCCCTCTGCCCCTCTGCCTGTTCATTTTTTCTCTCTCAAATAAATAAATCTGTAAAAAAACAATTAAAAAAAGGAAAAAGCAAGACACACACAAACTGTGAGAAAAATTCATAAAACATTTTTCCAGCAAAGGACATATATTTATAAAATATAAAGAACTCTTACAACCCAATAGTAAAAAGACAAGCAACCCTCCTTACTTACCAGGAAGCAGCAGATCAGGCATGTGATGAGTACCAGGAGTCCCGCCAAGCAGATAAGGATGATGGCCCAGAAGGGGAAGTCTGGGGAGATAAGTGCTGGTGTTAGCCACCTCCTGTCATTCCCCTAGGGCTCCTGCTCTCCCTGTACTGTGCCTAACAGTCCCTGACATGGGTTGTCCAGCTTTCATCATTATCAAGACTCTGGGTACATGGTTTTCTTTGACTAGGTACAGCATCAAGACATTCCTTCCCCATCCTGAGCTGGGGCTTCTTTGAGGCTTACCAGAATTCTCAGTTAAGACATCATTTCTGTTGGGAGAATACCCTGGAAGTGAATGAAATGGAGAATGCATGTGACTGTGTTTTATGCTTTTTTTGTATTGTTTTTATGTTTTTTATAAAACTTTTAAAACACACAGAAAAATAGAACAATATCATAAACATACATCATCTAGATTTAACAATGTATATTTCACCCAATTAAAACAATATTTCATCCAGTGTATAAATTGTTAGCACTTGCCACCCTTGCTTCATCATATTTTCACTGAAATGTTGAAGTAGAAATCATGATATTCACCCATTTTTCTCTAAGAAATGAGGACACTTTGCTACATAATCCAAGGCTATTATCACATTCAAGGAATGTAATAAATCAAATTCATATCTCTGGGCAAGGAGGACTGAAATTGGGCTGGGCCATCTTATAATGGTTGGGGGGAGAATGGGTTATCATAGCTGGCAAGACCAAGGGATCTCTCTAAATTTGTAAATTCCCTCTCAAATGCTCTCTTCCCTGCCCAGAAACACATTCACCCCTTCTCCTTTACCAAGTTGTTTTATACTCATTTTCCAGGATTCACCTACAATGTAATTTTGTCCAAGAAGACTTCTCTGATGACCACTCCCAAGTATGAATTATTTCACACCAAATAATTAATACTTTTCAATTGCCTATTCTTGTTATTGCAACTGCAACATAAACCCCATGAGGGTAGGGACACACAGAACCCACCAGGCATGGAAGAGAGTTTCAGGTCACCCTACTGTACAACTTATTCCCAGCCAACTTCTTATAGATGTGCTGTCCAATATGGAGCAACTACAAGTGGCTTTTTAAATTAAAAATAATTTTCATCAAATCAAATAAAAAACCTGGTACCTTGGTAACATTCAAAATCAATAACTATAAAAGCCAGTCACAATAGCCAGACTTTAAGTACACAATAGTCACATGTGGCTACTACACTGGACAGCACAGATATAGAACATTCCATCATTGCAGAAAGTTCTGCTGCATGGTGCTGATCCAGAGCAGAACTTGGCAAACTACAGCCTATGGGCCAAGTCAGGTCCATTTTTATACAGGTCCTTTTTTTACACAGCCTGTCTTGGAGAAAAGAGGTCTATCCCCTATGCCTGCAAGGTTGGTTCACATACAGCTCAGAGCTAGAGTCCCTCACTGACCACTGGCCAAGTGACTTTCAGTACAGGGATGAGAAACAGAATTCCAGAGAGGGGAAGTGACCAGCCTGAGGTTACAGAGCTATCTCTGAGAAGGCAAGTATCTCTAATATTCCACTGGGTGTCCCTTCCTCTCCCTCAATGGTGGATAAAGCCTGGGGGAGTATGCCACCTCCTGTTAGCCTAAAAAAGTTTAATGCTGACTCAACCCCAGGTCTCTAAATTCCCAGAAAAGGCCCCACATGGGGAGGTTGGACCCCCAACTCCTGCCCCAATGACCAAGAAGCCTTACCATCCACAAGGACACTGTTTCTGTCCAGGGTAAAGTTCTGCAACTGGGTACCATTTTTGGTCAGCCTCAGGAACTCCAAATAGATGGCAACTCTGTCCAGTCTCCGAGCCAATGGTGAAAAGTTACACAAGGAGTCCACCCCAGTGTGGCTGCTGTGGGGGACAGACCTGGAAGGGCAAAAGGGATGAACAAGGGTATCTTGAATTCTACCCTGCTTCTAGGTTCCCTGCTTCTAGGTCCTGTCCAAAAGAACTTTCTACAATGATACAAACATTTGTGTTTGCAATATAAAAATACAGTCATTATTAGCCACATGTTGTTGAGCACTTAAAATACGTTAGTGTGGGTAAGGAACTGTCTCACTTTATTTAATTTAATTAGTTTATAAATAAAAAGCCATGGGGAGAACATTTTTGAAATGTTTGCAGTAGGACTTCCAAAAATCCATAAAATCATTGAGAACACTGGGAAGAATGGTCAGAACTTTTTCAGAAATCTAGAAATTAACCAAAGGCTTGCAACAATCTGAGGATCATTTAGTTAAGGAAAAAATGGCTGAATCCTGGTAAAGGGAACAAGATTTACGGCATTAGAACTTGCATTATTCCCATCCTGCTCTCATAATAACTTTGAAAGCCAGCAGTATGAGAACTTGGTAGCTGTGAAAACCAGCAGCCTATCAGCCACAATTTATTTGGAGTTCCCCAAAAGACCCATTCCCATTGAATTTTCAATGGTTGACTTGTCTGCAGATTCCTTTAAAAAGCCCCATTTTCAGGGCTTGTCTTTATTCAACTCAGAGCGATTTCAGTGAGGGAAGCCTATCCCCAGGGCATGTGCCAAAACCAATCAGTGATAGTTGTTTAACATGGCAGCTGCCTGAAGGAGCAATACCACGAGTTGGTGCAGGCAAGAGGTGAGCCAAAAACTTTTTAAAAAGTGGGTATAAGATGTCTCTGAGGGGTTTTGAAAAGCTCTGATGCTTGTGGGGGAGGTCTAGAAGGTCACAAGTGTATGGGGTGGTGTGAATACTTGAAAAGGTCTTAATCTTTCACCTCTAGCTAAAAGGTTGGCTTAATATCTGAAGAAAAATTATCAGCGGAATAGAGCATATTAATAGAATAAAGGAAAAATAACACACATCCAAAAAAAAAGAATTTGAGAAAATACATCCTTCATGATTATTAAAAAAAAAAAGCTCAACAAACTAGGAATAGAAAGAAAGTTGCTTAACCTGAAAAATAGTATCCATGAAAAACCCACAGATAAAACCATACTCAATGGTGAAAGACTAAAAATTTTTTTCCTAAGACCACGGACAAAACAGTGTTGTCTTCCTTCATTTCATATCTTATTTACATTTTAATAAATGTAATTTTAATAAACAATTAGGCAAGAAAAAGAAAGGACAGGCATTCAGATTGGAAGGAAAGATGTAAAATTATCTCTATTTGCAGATGACATATTGAATATGGAAAATCCTAATACACACTCACACACAAAACTAAAAACTATTAGTTCAGCATGAATGTAGGATATAAGACCAATATACAAAAATCAACTGTATTTATATACACTAGTAATTAACATTCTTAAAGTGAAATTAATAAAACAATTCTATTTATAATAGCATCAAAGGATAAAATACAAAACACTTAGGAATAAATTCAACAAAAGCATTGTGAGATTTGTGTACTGAAAACTACAAAAAATGTTGAAAGAAATTTTAAAATACCTAAATACATGGAAGAGCATCTCATGTTCATGGACTGGGGATGTATTATGTTAAAATACTCCCCAATTTGATCAACAGATTAAATGCAATCCCTACCAAAATCCCAGCTAACTCTTTTACAGAAATTAACAAGCTGATTCTAAAATCCATATGGAGTTGCAAGGGACCTCAAATAGGTAAACCAATATGGAGAAAGTACAGAACTGGAGAACTCCATTTCCCAATTTCAAAACTTACTACCAAGCTACAGTAATAAAAACAATGGCCACTAGTATAAGGATAGACATATAGGCAGTGGAATTGAACATGGGGAAGGGAAGGAGAAATAAAATAAGATAAAAACAGAGAGGGAAGCAAACCATAATAGATTCTTAACTATAGGGAACAAATTGAGGGTTGCTGGAGAGGAGGTGGGTGGGGGATAAGGTAACTGGATGACGGGCATTAAGGAGGACATGATGTAATGAGCACTGGGTGTTATATGCAACTGATGAATTGCTAAATACTACCCCTGAAACTCATAATACAATATAAGTTAACTAAATTTAATTTAAATAAAAAATTTTAAAAAGTATAGAACTTAGAATCCATAAATAAACTCATACAATCATGGACAACTGATTTTCAACAAGAGTGCCAAGATAATAGGGAAAGAATAGTCTATTTAACAAATGGTACTGAGACAATTAGATATCCACAGACTAAAGAATGAAGTTGGACTCGTACCTCACAACATAGACAAAAATTAACAAAATAAATCAAACGCCTAAATGTAAGAGATAAAATTATAAAACCCTTAGAAAAAAACTAGGTGTAAATCTTTGTGCATTTGGATTAGGCAATGGTTTCTTAGATTTGGGACTAAAATCACAAACAACCAAAGAAAAAATTGATAAATTAAGAGCCATCAAAATTAAAAATCATTGTGTTTCAAAGGGTAGTACCTAGAAGGTGAAAAGGCAATGTAACAAATGGAAGAGCATATTTGCAAATCATATATCTGATAAAGGTCTACTATCCAGAACATACAAAATGATGATAACTCAACAATAAAAAAAATCAACGTAAAACTGGGAAGAGGACTTGAATAGACATCTCTCCAAAGAAGATAAGAAATGACCAATAAGTACTTGAAAAAATGTTCAACATCACTAATTGTTAGGAAAATACAAATTGGAACAACAGTGAGATACCACTTCACCTCTACTAGGATGACTATAGTAAAAAAAGGATAATAAAAATTGTTGCTGAGAATCTGGATAGTTTGGGACTCTCATATATTGCTTGTGGGAGTGGGAAATGGTAGAGCCTCTGTGGCAAACAGTTCAGTAGTTCTTCAAAAGTTAACACAGAATTACCATATGACCATACAATACCAGTCCTATGTATATGCCCAAGAGAACTGAAGACACAAACTGATGCAAAAACTTACACAAGAATGATCATAGCAGCATTACTCATAATAGATAAAAAGTGGAGATAACCCAAGGTCCATCAATGAATGGATGGATAAACGCAAGATGGTATAGCCCCCCTTATGGTTTTCCTCTATAAAAGACTCTTAACTCTAGGAAACAAACTGAGGGTTGCTGGAGGGGAGGTGGTTGGGGGCTGGGGTAATTGGGTGATGGGCATTAAGGAGGGCATGTGATGCGATGAGCACTGAGTGTTATATGCCACTGATGAATCACTAAATTCTACCTCTGAAACTAATAATACAGTATATGTTAATTAAATTGAATTTAAATAAAATTTTTTTAAAAAGTAGTATAGCTATACAACAGATATTATTTAGTCATAAAAAAAGGAATGAAGTACCTATATGTGCTACAACATGGATGAATCTTGAAAACATTATGCTCAGGGAAAGAAGTCAATCACAAAAGACCACATAGTATATGAATCCATTTATATGGAATGTTCAGAATAGGCAAATCCAGAGAAAGTAGATTATTGTTTTCTAGGGGATGCAGATAAAGGAAGACTAGGAAGCAACTGCTAATGAGGATAGGATTAAAAAAACAACAACAGCATTCCACACCCTACATCACATCTACATCAAAAACTAATGATGTAGTATACAGTGGCTAACTGAACATAATAAAAAAAATTCCACCATTAGATAGTGGGATGGTTGTACCACTCTCTAAATACACCACTAAATTGTACACTACAAAGGGGTACATTTTCTATGTGAATCATATCTTAATAGATGTAAAACAGTTTGGATTGCTTCACTTGATTAGTGGCTACACTACTGAGCCGCACAATTAGACTGCTGGATTCTAAGTCATCTGGCTCTAGCCACCCCCATCTTCTATGGATCCTGACTTCAACAGCTAATTTCTTAAGGCATGGATGCTACATTCCATATTCCATGGCCCCAATACCAGGCACCTCCAAGTCTGCTGAAGTCTACCCTGGCTTTCTTGAATTTCTAAGCCAGTTGGGCTCACTGGCTTAGGAACAAGTTGGTTTTTAGGTAACACTTGTATACTCCCAGGGCTATCTTCCATAAGAGCTAGAACTGGGACCATGACATGGGGACACGTTTACTTAAAGGACAGCAGGAGTCTCCAGAGTGATTAGGTCCTGAGCTGGAACTCACCTGAATGCTAAAACTTGACAGTCAGAGAAAAAATTCTTGATGCTGCTGTTCTGGAAGAGCTGGTTGAGCTGAAAGACAGGGCGATGGTCCCTTGATCATCATCCCAGGCCAAGTGGCATCAGAGAATTTTGAGCCACTGAGCATACTGCCCCATCTATTTTTTCTTATCTCAACAAACGCTAGCCCAGATATGTGTACCAAAGCACATCCCATTCCAGGGTATGACTTAGTTACATGACCCTGGACTAGCTACTGAAACTCTCTGGGCCTGTTTCTTAATTTCTAAATCGGCATAAGCACTGGGTGTTATACGAAAACAATGGATCGTGGATCACCACATCAAAAACTAATGATGTATTGTATGGTGACTAACATAACGTAAAAAAAAAAGAACCTGTTTTCACGAATTGTTATGAAAAATCACCCTCTGACTACCCAGTGTCCATAGGTCTGTCTCTACCTGGGGACAGAGTGGACACACAACCCCATTCTCACCGCATTCTCAATACTTCTCTTGTTCTGCTGGTGTTTGGTGGTGCCTGGCTGGGCTATGTCCTGGGAATAGAGTAGGTTGGTGACAGTGAAATTCAGCTGGAAGTGCTCGGGGAAGGGACTGCTTGTTGGTTTGTCTGTTGGTAGATGAGCTGATGGCTCCACTTCTATAATAAAAAGAAGGTATAAAAGTCCCAATCAGGTGAAGATATTAGCAAAGAAGTCATTCCAGCTAGTCTACTTATTCCTGGCCATGTGATCCGAGCTGGATTTTTAAAGGTGGGCTACATAAAAACCTCTATCCATCTGGCCACTTTGAATCCACTGATCTGTCTATCCATCCAACTCTCCCCCAAGCATAATGAGAGCTCACTAGTATGTGGGGAAGAGGAGACTGGAGCCCTTCTGGGGAACAGAAGGCAAGTGCAGGTGCTGATCACCTCAGGGGACATCCGTCATACACCTTTGCTGACCAAGGTTCCTAATGTGTCTTGCTGCCTCTGGTCTTCTCCCCCTCCCAATCCACTCTCTATACAGCACCCAGTGGATGAGCTTTCTAAAGCAGAACTCTGTGTTGTGTTCCTCTGCAAACTATTCCAGTGCCCAAGAAAGTCCCTGCCTGCATCTATAGCCTTACCTGCCATTTCTCCCACATCAAAGTATTTGCTCCAGCCATACCAAACTCCTTATAGCCTCCCCAAATATTCTGTCTTCTAGGTTATAAACACATGTAGCTCAACTCCCCATCTCTTCCCACTGGCTAAGTCATCTTCACCATCACATCTCAGTTTGTTCACCACTTCCTCCAGAAAACTTTCCAAGATGGACTGTGTGTCCCTCCTTGGGGTTCCCATAGGCTCTTGAAATTCTCTGATTATAGCAGTTACCACAGTGCATCATCAGTGCCTATTTAATTTCATGACATATTGTTGAATGAATGAATGCATCCTTCAATCAATCAATCGATGCACGACTCTGGCAACTCTGGATACTCTACATTTTGGGTCAGAAAGATTTAAGAGTAAAAATAATAATTCCCTTGGGTGCAGTTGCTGCATGTTTTCTTCCTACCTCCTGTTGGATGATCCAATGCCATGGGTCATCAACATGGGCCTCCAGAAAGCCCCCCTTTCCCCTCCAGAGCCTCCATCCATTCCACTGCTACTGAGAAGCCCCATCCTTCCTTTCTCATAGCCCCATCTCTTCAAGCCATGAAACCAGCCCCCAATCTTGCACCTGTCACATGAAGGTCTGCCAGCTGATAGGTGGTGCCTAGCCAGTGGGATGAGACATTCAGGGTCTTGTCCAGAAAGACTTTCTTCACCACGCTGGGGTCCACATTAGAAGAGAACAGTGCCTGGATGGTGACAAACATGGAGCCCAACCTAGGGACAGAGACCATGGAACTCAGCCATCACTCAACATCAGTAGTGTCTCCTGAATTCCTATTTTATAGACCCAAAGACCTAGAGGCAAGAAGTGAGAGGTGAGCTCCCAGGCTAGAGGAGACCTGACCAAAAATACAAGGTTTCCAGGAGTTGGGAATAGAACAAATATAAAAATAACGAACATCTATTGAGCACTTTTAGGAAGTGACTTACACATTCCCTCACCATCACTCTGGTGGAAGGTATTATTATAATTATCCCCATCTTAGAGACAAAGGAACTGAAGTTTGGAAACACTCAAAGTCAGCACTGTGTCCATGTTCCTCCTGTTCCCCAGTATAGATGTCTCAGTTCTTCCACCCATTCTTCACAGACCTGGGTTCAAACCCAACTTGGGCAATTCTTGAGCTGTTCACTTCGCTTATCTGAGCCTCAGCTTCCCCATCTGAACAATGGGGATGATCACGATAAGTACCCATCTCACAGGGGCTGTGTGAGAATCCCATGAGATGACAATGCATGAAAGTGCTCAGCAGGGGTGCGGCCATGGGAAATGTTAATATTGGGCTGATCTTTGTTGAAAGTATCCAGAAGAGGAGAAGGTGGTGGATGCTAGTGTTGGTGGCCCTGTGAGGTTAATCCTTTTCCTGCCCCCCCTTTGAAGACTTATGGAAGGAGATGATAGGAATAGATGACAGGGATGTGGGGGAGCATGGGTACCATGTCAGTGACTTTCAGCTCAAAGACTGTGCCAGGATGGAAGCTCAGAGCCACAAGCTGCCAGCTCAGCCAGTGCTTCCAACCTCCTCAACTTACGTCAAGTTGGTGACCAGGCAAGAGTGGAATATGTCTTGTAGCTGGCTGCCTCTATAGAGTTCGGTGACCTAGAATAAAGGGGGACAGTGGGTGAGATGGAGGGCTCCTGGGGCTGGAGCGGGCTACTGGAGCCAGTGAAAGAACATAGGCCTTGGAGCAAAGGAGCTCTGAGTTCAAATCCTGGCTGTGTGATCTTAGGCACACCACTCCCTTTTCTGAGCCTCAGTTTGCCCATCTGGAAAATGGGGAAGGCAGCCAGAGCACCACCTTTGTAAACTGAGAGAACTCAGAACACATAGGTAAAGTGGAGAGTTAAAATAACCACTTAACAGATGTGAATCAGACAGAGGAACGAGGGGGGCACCCAGGGCAAGGAGAGATGGGACAGGTGAGAGAGACACTACCTTGTCCTGGATGTCCCTCCGCAGGGCTATGTACTCCAAGGATGTGGGGTTGCTGAGGTTCCAGTTGATGATGCGGAAATTTAGCTGATACTCCCTCTGGGTAGATAAACGCTGGGGTGCATAGCCTGGAGCCAATGAGAGGGAGAGAAGACAGTTGGAGACTCTTAGCCTTTAGCACAGAGAGAGGCATGGTGCCTACTGTCAGAATCAGCGAAGGTCAGGCCCACATGCTGGGGGCTTCCAAATGGAAAGTCACCCCATAGGGGGGGAAAACTGGAATTTTACAGTCCTGGGGCGAGGCTTTCTGTTGTGCTTATGCAGTTTCCACTTCCTGGAATGTTCTTCAGTCCTCTGCTTTTCCTGGAAAACTCCTACTCATGTTTCAGAACCCCAGTGAGATGGAACTCCAGGAGAGTAGGGATCTTGTTCTTGCCATGTCCCTGGGCCTAGTACAGTATTGGGTACATAATATCCTCTTCCAGGTAGCCCTCCCTGAATTGTCCCTCCTCTGTGCTTCCATGGCACCCTGTTAATAGCAGTGTTTCTGCCTTTTTTGTGTGTCCCTAAGTAATATTCAGTTCTCTTGGTTATGAGATTTTCAGGGACAGAACCTGTGTGTTCTATCTCTGTACGCAGCACATGGCTTGGGACAGAATGGTAATGTGTATGTGTTTGTTGAAGGAGTGAATGTGAACTGCAGTGGATCCTCAAATAGCGGGGCTGAGATACTCATCTCCATTTTGTTCACTCATTTACTCATTCATTGGGTATGACGATGTACTAACACATAAAGAACTGAGGCTACAGTGCCATATTACAAGACCTTAATTTCATAGAGTTAGGTAATTAAACAATTGTGGTGAAGTATGATTAAGTTGGTCTGGTGCCCATACTAGGGACCATGGGACCATGTAGAGCAGGGTTTCTCATCCTCAGAACTACTGGTATTTGGGGCTATGTAAATCTTGGTGGTGAGGATCTCCTGTTTGTTGGAGGACATTAGCAACATCCCTGGCCTCTAGCCACTAGATGCCGGTAGCACTCTTCTCCAACCAAAATGTCTCCAGTCATTGCCAAGTGTCTCCTGAGGGGCAGAACTGCCTCTAGGTTAGAATCACTGACATAGAGGAGCCTCACATAGAAGAACTCCTGTCCCAAAAGATTCCATGAGTCAGACATTTGGGGTTCAAATTAAAATTCATTTTTCAATTGGTCAAAGAATTTCATGCTATTTACCTGAAATAACAGGAGAGACTCTCTCCATGGAGAGTTTGGGGAGGGTGTCCCCTAATCAGAACCTGGGCTGACTTGTTAAAGAGTAAATAAAGTAAAACAGGGACCAATAATGATTGCTGTAAATCACTCACCATTGACCAAGAGGCTGTCACTGACCAGGGTGTAGAGGCCCATCTGGGTGACACCATGGGTCAGCTGGTTCAGCTCCCAGTAAAGCCACTCTCTGTTCAGCCCATGGCCCATGGAATCATGGCGGTAGGTGCAGATGGTATCAACATGGGTGGCTGCCCCATCTTTCTCAGGTCTGGGGACAGAGGGATGTGGGGACTCTAAAGAGAGGTCCTGAAACCTCACTATGGGGGCCACAAGGAGGGAGGAGCAAATGGGAGGTCAGTGGGAAGACTGGGAGGGTTGGTCACCAAAATGGTCACTACTGACAAATGCTCAGGAAAAAGTCCTACCTGAGGGAGATTAGTCTGCAACCTGAGTAGAAGGGGCCCAGACTGCTTTTCTGGAACAAGGATCCAAGCTGGGGAGGAAGGAGGAGGAGAATGAACAGGAGAGACAAGGGTGGGGGAAGGGCTGGGTGGAATTTATCCCACTTGGAGCTGCTGGGAGCAGGGTCTCACCAGGTGCTGCAGGGTCCTCTTGGTGGAGTTGAACACAGCTGAGCCATTGCTCATGTCCATTGAATACTGGAGGTTGGAGATGGTGAAGTTTAGTGTGAAGGTCTTCAGGTTGTGTCCCATAGCTACAAGAAGAGAGGGGAGAGACGGCTACTACTGAGAGTTAGCCTGAGACCAAATCAGAGTCCTGCATTCATTGTACTCTGTCATCTTCTCTTCCAGTGGCACCAGCCACCCACCATTTGGTCACCCAAGTCAAAACCATCATGTTGCTCAGCTCCTCCTCCCTCCCCTCCAAGTAACCCCAATTCCACTTGCAGAAGAGTCCTCAGATACATCCTCTCTATCCTGTTCCAGCCCAAGCCTATCTTCTCTCACTTGGGCCAACACCCCAGCAGACATACTGGATGCCCTCTCTAAAGAATGTTCTCTACACTGAACACTAGAAGAAATTTTCTTAAGTGAAAGTTTCAGTATAGTCACCACTGCCCATGGCTTCCTTTGGCCTTCAGTGTCAAGTTCAAGCTTCTTGACCTGGTACTCAAGGTCCTTCCCAATATGGTTCTTTCCAACCTTTCAGCTCCACTTATCCATCTATTCCAGGTTAAGCTTAATGCTTTAAGCAAACCAAATCCCTCTCAATTCTCTCCATACACGATGCTGTTTCTGGCCACTGAGCCTTTGCTCACTGAATCTCCTATACCAGGAAAACTCTTCATCGCCTATTTTCCTGGATGAGCCCTCCTCATTCTTAAAGACTCAGTTTGGGTAAAACTTTCTCCAGAAAGCCCTTCCCCTCAAAATTATACTAGGTGCCTTTCCCTAAAATGTCTCACACTGTGTTATAATGGTCTGCTGATCTCACAACCCTGGGGGCTCCATGAGGGTATGCATTAGATTGAATTGTCAGTATAATCTTTGCTATTGACATGACTGTCCTATACCAGAATTTTACAACTGACTGGTAGAGGTGTGGGGCTGGAGAGCTTTTCTTGGGAAGGAAAAGGGATCTCCCAGATACCTGTGGTGGCTTCTAGTTGCACAGGTGATGATGAACGAGG
Organism: Mirounga angustirostris; assembly: GCF_029215605.1. NCBI lineage: Eukaryota > Metazoa > Chordata > Mammalia > Carnivora > Phocidae > Mirounga > Mirounga angustirostris. The sequence goes on along the minus strand of NW_026991709.1, from coordinate 209,463,374 downwards.
CAGGAATGTGGTGGCTGCCTCAGGAGCTGTGGAAAGGGCAGTCATCAGGAAGGAACAGAGTCCCCACAGAGTGGGAGAAACTCCCCAAAGCTTGCCTGGGCTCCAGCAGTGGTTGTCCCAGGACAGGCATTCACAGGTGTGCCATAAATGAGAGTAAGGGAAGGAGGAATTGTGTGAGCAGAGGGGTGAATGAGCCCATGAGTGAAATAAACTTAAGAAAGTAGAGTAGATAAACAAGAGAGAGACTAAGCAAAGAGGACAGGGAGATGAATGGGCAGAAAAGCAGGCAGACAGATGGGATACCTGGATTGACATAGGAAGAGTGAACAAATGAGGGTCAAAGAGAAAGCAAGAATAAACACAGGAAGAAAAGTTGGAGAGATGGAAAGAAGGACAAAAGGAGGAAAAGACAAGCAAGAGAATAGGCAGAGGATGGATGGATGGATGGACAGATGGATGGATGAAAGGAAGGATAGAAGAATGGATGAAGCATAGAATGAATGAAGGATGGATGGATGGAGGGAAAAGGAAGAAAGGATGGATGGAGAGATGAATGGATGGAAGAAAGGTAAAAATGAAAGATGGATGGATGGAAGGATGGACAAAGGAGAGAAGGAATGAAGGATGGAGGAAAGAAGGAGAGATGGAAGGATGGATGGATGAATGGAAGGAAGGAAGAATGGATGAATGCATGGATGGACAAAGGGAAAGAAGAAAGAAAGGATGAATGGAGGGAAGGAAGGAAGGAAGAATGAAGTCTGAGAGAAGAGATAACTCGGAGAATGGAAGAATGGATGGATTAAAAGATAGATGAAGAGACCATTGGACAACTGAACAGGCAAGTTTGGCCAAACCACTGAGTGGCCACCAGTTTTCAGCTCTACATTGAGGCCCCTTCTGTGGCCCTTGTAGGAGATCTTGTTTTCAGGAGGCATGGACTCATCATCTGACCTCAACCCGCATCCCTGTAGGAAATGTTTGTTCAAATTTCTTCCTCCAACCCAAAAGGGTGTGGAAAGTTTAGAAAGCCAAAGTCATGCCTGCAGGCCCAGAAGAGACCAAGGACTCAGCATTCTTCTTCCCACTGACACCTGGCCCCACTCAGGAAAACAGCCTGAGTTTGGGGCAAGCTCCCTTTATTAGTGAGGAGAAAAGTTTGGCTCAAGACCCATAGAGGCTGATATGGGTACTGGATGCAAAGATACATACTTGTAGGAGGCTCATCTGGACCACGTTCATTATAGCCTGGAAACAAAAATGTCACACATAAGGGGAGATGGCAGAACAATCCCAGATATTCCATGCCTTTGTCCGTGTGGGACTCCTGCTGGATGCCTTTTCCTCTGTGTACCAGGTAAGCATCTATGCATCTTCTAAGATCAGACTCAAATGTAATCTCCATCATTAAGCTTTTCCCGATCTTCCAGTTAGAGATGACCCTTCCCTATCCACCTCTCCAGCATGCCCCCAAGAGACTCATCACATTTATGTTCACACATTTATTCCTCCACATATCTATCCATCCCACCATCTACCCTTCCACTCGCCCTTCAATCTATCCCTCCATCCAACAACAATTTATTGAGAACCTACTATGTGCCAAGTTCTATACATTTGGGGAATACAGCATTGAACAAAATGTCTCTGCCCCTTTGGAGCTTACATTAAGACAGGTTGCCCATGTAGCCTGTCTATCCCTGGTGCCAGGCACAAGGCCTGGCTTATAGCAGATGCTGGTGACTGCTGACTGAGTGAACAAAATGAAGCATATTTTACAGGGGGAAATATCCTAAACTGGCCCCTGCAATGGCCAAGGTGAAGGGAACAGATGTGAACTCACAACATCAAGACCCAGAATTACCACAAACCTATGAGTAGCATGGGCAGGTCCCTTCCCTTCTCTGTACATCTCCCTCTTTGCTCAAATGAGTCATAAAGGACCAGGATGTTTCCCTGCCCACCTTATGTGGCAATGGTGATAAGAAAGTGTGAGTTGCCAAACACCATCCCCAAGTTGGGGACAGAGAGGAGAGAAGCTGAGTTATTCCAATAAACCTCACCATGTTCCATGTTCTGCCTCTCAGAACCCCAGAGGAGGGTCACCCTCTTAAACACTATCCCTTCTTGGCTTCTAGGCTGATACCCAGCATGTCCAGAGCTTGGACCCCACAGATGTTCAGAGTGCCCACCTAACTTCCTGGCATTGGGGCCCCACCCAGGAGAGAAGCCCATCTCTGGTCTAGGGTGAGAAGCTGGGAGGGAAGACAGATGTGGGATTTTCTTTCCCCGTGTATCCCCTGGAACGACCCTTCTAGGAGTTAAAGGCATAGGGTAGGGCATAGCATTGGATGCTGACTGCTGGGGCTCATGCCTGGCTCCACTCTTCTCTAGCTACACCCACTTGGGCAAATTACTTAACCTTTTAGAGCCTCCATTTCTTCATCTGTAAAACAGGTGTGATCAGGGACAGTTTTACGGAGTGACAGTTGGAGGGTGGGGGTCAGTATGGAGTTGAGATTCACACCTGAGTTTGTCTCAAGGTTTCCCCTAGAGACCTGACCTGTGGGATGGAGGGGTGGAAGCAGTGAGGGGGGCTGAGAATCGCTCACCATTGAGGTAGAGGCTGTCCTTGTCCAGAGAATAGGGGCCCAGCCGGGTGATGCCACGGGTCTGCCGGCTCAGCTCATGGAACACCTGCCTGGCAGGCAGACCTGGGCTGCTGCGGGGCTGCCGGTAGGTGCAGAGGATGTCCACCCTTGTTTTGGCGCCATTCTTCACAGACCTGAGGAAGGAGAGATCGATGTGTAGGGAGTACAGCCCATGTGGCACCTTGCCACCTGTGGTCACTGCACACATCATATCCTGTGTTCCAGCCTTATTGAACCATTCACAGTTTCTCCACCTGGCCACACACTCTCACCCCAGGATCTTTGCACATGCAGCGACTTCTGTCTGGAGGTCTCTCCCCTTCTCTCCTCGCTCTCCGGTAATTTCCCGGTCATCCTTCAGATCTCAACTTAGACACCTCCAAGAACCCTCCCAGACTGAATCAAGAGAGGGTCCTGGCTGCCACAGGACCTCATGCTTCCCCCATCCCAGCCCTGATGGCCCTCAGTGTTAACATGTATCATTTTTCCTTTTCTCTCCAGACAGTGGCCTCCATGAGGAAGTGTTATGGGACAGTTTGGCTCACTGTTGTGCCAAACTCCCAGCACCTCGCACACTGCCTGTTCCATGCAAAAACCAAAGTCCTGATGAATGGATAAACAAAATATGATATATCCATACAATGGAATATGATTCAGCTTTAAAAGTGAGGGAAATCCTGACACCTGCCACAATGTGGATGGACCTTGAGGACACTATGATCAGTGAAATAAGACAGACACAAAAAGACAAATACCATATGATTTCATTTGTAATGAGGTACCCAGAGTGATCAAATTCATGGAGACAGAAAGTAGAATGGTGATTGCTAATATCTGGGGGTAGAGGGAAGTGGGGAGCTATTGTTTAATGGATACAGAGTTTCAGTTTGTGCAAGTTCTGGAGATTGGCTGCACAACAATATGAATATACTTAACACTACTGAACTGGACACTTAAAAATGGTTCAGATGGTAAATTTTCTGTTATGGCATCTTTTACCACAATTAAAAAAAAAAAAAATCAATTCCCGCCAAGATTCTGCATAGTGTAGACCTTGTTGCTATCTGGAAATGCACTTCCTTTCTCTCTGACCCTCTCTCTCTGCTCCAGCCACACCGGCCTCCTTGCTGTTCACTGAACATGCCAAGCTCATTCCTACCTCAGGACCTTTGCCCATGCTGTTTCCTCTGACTGGAACAGTTTTCATGGCCAAATCCTTCTTTTCCAACTGCGATACCGCTCAGAAATCACCTCCACAGATGCACTGTCCTGTGCCCTGGGTAAAGCTGCTTTCCCGTCTCTATGCACTTCTGCTTCCCATCACCTTACTATATTTGAAACCCTTTTAGATATTTATTCTCCTGCTTAGTTTCTGCTTTCTCCACTAGATGAGTGCAGGGGCAATGCCTGTGCTTCACTCTGGTACCCACCACCTGCCTCAGAGGATCTGCACCACCAGTGACAGTGGAATGGAAAACGCAGATGGAAAAGTGCTTTGTAGACACCTACAGAATGCATACCAACCCAGAAAAGTGCAAGTAATTGCCTGAGTGATGAAGGGTTTCAGAACTACTAGTGGTCATGGGTTCATAGCATCGTGCATGTAACAGATGCCACTGAAATGGATACTTTAAAGTGGTGAAATGGCTAATTTTATGTCTATACGTATTTTGTCACAATTATAACAATAATGTAACATAAAGACATGGATGCCAAAAAGGACCTTCTAAGACAGTCTGCCACAGCTGGGAGTGGCCCCCCATAGTCAGAAGTCCTGTCCTTTGGTGATGGGCCATGGTGGGTGGGTGGAGGGGTTCTCACCTTAGTGAGGTGACCTTGCAGCCTGCATATCGGGCTCCTAGGCTGCTCCTCTGAAACAATGGGCCGAGCTGGAGAGGAAGGAGAGGGCCAGTGTGGTCACAGCTGGTGACAGCCCAGAGGAGGGGTCATGGAGGTGGGGACGGGGAAGCTGGCCTCTCACCAGGTGCTGCATGAGGCTGTCTGTGATGTTGAACTTGAGGGAGCCGGGGTGGCCCATATCTGCTGAGTAGCGCAGGTTGTCGATGGTGAAGTTCAGTGTGAACGGCTCCTCACTGACCTCCAGAGCTGTGACAGGTGCAGGGAGAGCCAAGGCTTGTGGGAAGGTCAGGGCACCCAATATCCACCCACCGTGGGGCTTCCAAGGGCCTCTTGTCCTCCTCCAGATAAATCTGGGGGTTGCTTGTTAATGGAGATACCTCCAGCAGCAAGTAAGGGCAGGCTTAATGATTTGGGGGCTGGAGATGGTATTCCCACCCAGGTGCAGGAGTGGAGGGCTCTGTGAAAACACCAGTGGTTTTGTTCTGTCTGGGAAGGAAAGGCTCCAACTTACCACACTGATGTGGAGCCAGGAAAAACCCCAGACATGGTCCTCCATATTCTCTCTGCTCCCCCATCTCTATCTCTTTATCTCTCTGTGCCTCTGTCTCTCGTTTTCTCTCTTTCTTTCTCTCTGTCTCTCTCTTACACCCAGGTATGCCAATCTTCTATGCATTGCATTAAAAAAAAAAAAAAGCCACCTAGGAGCTGCAACCAATCTCTCTGTGCCTTGATTTATTCATCTGTAAGATAATAATTATTACTACTTCAAAAGCTGTAATGAGGTTTGAACAAGTCAAATTCTGTAAAGTGCTTAAGCACAGGGCTGGGCACAGAGTAAACACGATATAAGTGTTCATTATATAAAACAAATAATCAAATACTTTCTGATCACTCACTATACATGGAGCTTTTTACCCGGATAAATATGAGCTGGGTGCTAGAATCATCCACACTAAACAAAGGAGGAATCACAGTACAGAAATAGTCTTCTGCCCAGGGTTACTTGACAGGAGAGGGAGAGTCTGGGTTTGGACCCAAGTTCTCCAATCCCAGAGTCCTTGCTCATGACTTCCCCTGTGAAGATACATGCTCTTTTTTTTTTTTTAAGATTTTTATTTATTTATTTATTTGACAGAGAGAGACACAGCGAGAGAGGGAACATAAGCAGGGGGAGTGGGAGAGGGAGAAGCAGGCTTCCTGCCGAGCAGGGAGCCTGATGTGGGGCTCAAACCCAGGACCCTGGGATCATGACCTGAGCCAAAGGCAGACGCTTAACGACTGAGCCACCCAGGCGCCCCTGAAGACATATGCTCTTGCTTAGACACATTCAGCTGGCTCAGTGTTCAATGGTTGGGGTGACCTGTGTAGGCCCCAGGAGAAGTATAATAAATGGACCAGAGGCCCCGTGGCCTGACTCTCGAATAGATAAGCAGTGAGCAGCACAGGGTTAACTATTCAGGACAAACCTCTGGAAGAAAAACTTACTTCCCCTCTTCTCTTCCTCCTTCCTGTTCACTACTCCCTCCAAGCTCCCTTCTGTCTATTCTTCCTTCTGTCCTTCCTTCTTTCCTTCTATTCATCCATGCATTCATCCTTTTTCCTTCAATCTTTCCTTCCATCTATCCACCTTTTCTTCTACCTCTCTCAATCCCTTCTTTCCTTTCTTCTATCATCTGTCTATCCACCCATCTATCCAACCATCTGTCCTCCATGTCTCCATCCATCCACCCACCCTCCCAACCATCCATCCATCCATCCATCCATCCATCCATCCATCCATGTACCCATCATATCTATCCATCCATTCACCAACCTTGCATACATCATTCCTTCCTTTCTCACTTCTTCTTTTCCTTCCCTCTTCCCATTCATACCTCTTTCTATGCATCCTTCTGTCTGTCCTTCCTTCTATCCTCACTTTCTTCCTTCTATCCACCTTTCCTTGCTTCCTTCCTCCACCTTTTCTTTTCTTCCATCTATCCATCCATCTTTCCTTTCTTTCATATCTATTCCTTCTATCTATTTAGACATCTTTCCTCTCTCTTTCTCCCCCTCCATTCATCTTTTCTTCCTTCCATCTGCCCATCCATCCTCTGTTACTCCTTTCATTCATCACTTCTCCCTTCCTTCCTTCCTTCCTTCCTTCCTTCCTTCCTTCCTTCCTTCCATCTACCCATCCATCTTGCCTTCCATCCATGTACATTGAATTGATCCTATAATGCTTCTGGAACTACTCTAAGGACTGGATACTGATCAACAAAACACAGTCAATGGAACTGACTAACTTATTTGTCCTCCTATCATTTGGGAAAAGATGGTTGTCATTGGATCTGAAGAGCCTGGAATCCTGCTAACGTTGGAAGGAGTGAGGGAGAATGCTGTGGTGTAAAAGAACAGAGATGGACCCAAGAAGAGAGTTTGAGAGGGTTGCAAAAACACACCTCTAATGCAAGGGCAATTAATTCCTGAAAAAGCTACAAGGTCCTCATTCCAGGGTTTGCCGGGGATGAACCTGAACACAACAGGTGTACACCCAAAATCAGCATGTCTTTTTAAGGAAATGAACTGATGGATGAGTGAGACTGTGAGTTTTCAGAGTTACAGAAACTCTTGGTTCTATTATTTATATATATATATATTTTTAAAGATTTTATTTATTTATTTGAGAGAGAGAGAATGAGAGAGAGTGAGTACATGAGAGGGGGGAGGGTCAGAGGGAGAAGCAGACTCCCTGCCGAGCAGGGAGCCCGATGCGGGACTCGATCCAGGGACTCCAGGATCATGACCTGAGCCGAAGGCAGTCGCCCAACCAACTGAGCCACCCAGGCGCCCCTGGTTCTTTTTTTTTTTTTTTTTAAAGATTTTATTTATTTATTTGAGAGAGAGAATGAGATAGAGCATGAGAGGGTGGAGGGTCAGAGGGAGAAGCAGACTCCCCGCCGAGCAGGGAGCCCGATGCGGGACTCGATCCCGGGACTCCAGGATCATGACCTGAGCCGAAGGCAGTCGCTTAACCAACTGAGCCACCCAGGTGCCCCCAGGCGCCCCTGGTTCTATTATTTATTTGCTATGTGGCTTGGCAGCCTCTCCGAGCCTGAGGGTACTCATCTGTAAAATGGAAATTAGTCACGTGGTTGTACTGAGAACAAAAGGATAAAGTGCATGTGTTTTTGGGTGAATTGTGTCTCCCTCCCTCCCTGCACACACACATCAAAATTCAAGAAGCTCTAATCCCTAGTACCTCAGTAGGTGATTGCATTTGGAGACAGGGCCTTTAGAGAGGTAACTGAGTTAAAATGAGGCTTTTGGAGTGGGCCCTAATCCAATCTGGGTGCTGTCGGTATAAGAAAAGGAGATTAGGACACACTTTGTGTGTGCAAAGGATTGGCCATGCCAAGAGGCAGCAAGAGGGTGCCACCTGCATGCAAGGAGAGAGGCTTCAGAGCAACCAACCCTGCTGGCACCTTGATCTGGACTTTCAGCCTCCAGCACATTTCCGTCATCTGAGCCACCCAGCCTGTGGCTGCCAGAGCTGACTAAGACAGTATGTAACATAGCACGATGCCCAGGAGGCAGCCAGCTTCAATACGTGTCCGCTGAAAACCCAACAAATGGTGCAACGCTGATGTTGAGACGCCCTCAGAACAACAAACAGAGGGGTGAGTAAAAGGATACGAGAAGAGTACCAGGGCAGGGTTTTAGGAGAATCTGAGTGATAACCATGTGAGGGTCAGAATGGTGGGAGGACAGACCTGTATGTGAGATGCTCTTGCCCTGGGATGGGGCTCTCCACCAGAACCCAGGGAGAGAAGGGATGAGTGAGGGGCCCTTCCACATGTTTTCCTCACCAAGGACAGGAGGTAAAGGAGAACAGAGTGGGGACGGCACCCAGGAAACCAGGGCCAGGAATACTCACTAGTGGTAGTCGGGGCTATGGCTCCATAGTTATAACCTGCGGAGAGAAGGCCAGAGGAGATGAGCAAGAGTCAGGGTGAGCATAAGGGATTAAGGGAAAGGCAGGATTTAGGGGCCTTTGTAGGAAAAGTAGAGGGGAAGAGGGAGTGGAGGGATGCTCAGGGAGGATGTATCCAGGCAAGGAGATTGTAGGTGGCTGGAGCCCATGGTTACATCATCAGAATGAAGACTGAACTGAGATTAGAGAAGGAGATGTACCACAGCTCCTTTTGGAGAAACACAAAACTCTGGCCAGGAGAGAGACCCTGCCTGGAGCACAGCCCCTCACCATTGACGTAGAGGCTGTCCCTGTCCAGGGTGAAGGACCCCAGCTGGGTGATGCCATAGGTCTCACGGCTCAGCTCCCAGTACAGCTGCTCTTTGTCCAGCCTGGGGCCTGCAGGATCAGAGTGGATGGTGCAGGTGATGTCCACTCCAGTGGCGGCTCCACCCTTCTCAAGCCTGGGGAAGGAAGGACATGGGGATGTGCAATACTGAGGAGGGGTCCTTCTGGATTTGGAAAGCAAGAGAGAGTAGAAGGCAGGAGGCTGAGAGGGGACAGAAAGGGCTGGCTCAAGCCCAGAGGGGCTCTCATAAGTGTCTCTTGTCTGAGACAACCCCCTTACAACTAAGAACAGAAAACACTTTAACTGGAATATGAAGACAAGATATAGTTGTTCTTTTTTTTTTTTTTTTTAAAGATTTTATTTATTTATTTGAGACAGAGAGCATGAGAGGGAGGAGGGTCAGAGGGAGAAGCAGACTCCCTGCCGAGTAGGGAGCCCGATGCGGGACTCGATCCTGGGACTCCAGGATCATGAGCTGAGCCGAAGGCAGCCGCTTGACCGACTGAGCCACCCAGGCACCCTACCCTTTCATTTTTTTTTAACAGTGTCTTTTGAAGAGCAGCCAGTTTTTAACAGGGTGATGTTATTAATTTAATTAGCTCCAGGTTGTGGCTTTGAGAATCTTCCTGAAGCTCTAGCCCCAGATATAGGACATTTGCAGAATTTTATTCTTTTGTTTGTTTGTTTATGAATAGCATTTATTTATTTTTTTAAAAGATTTTATTTATTTATTTGCGAGAGAGAGAATGAGAGACAGAGAACATGAGAGGGAGGAGGGTCAGAGGGAGAAGCAGACTCCCTGCCAAGCAGGGAGCCCGATGCGGGACTCGATCCCGGGACTCCGGGATCATGACCTGAGCCGAAGGCAGTCGCTTAACCAACTGAGCCACCCAGGCGCCCTATAGTTGTTCTTCTAAGAGGAAAACTTTCGTCTAAAACAAACGATCATCCGGATTCCGTAAGTATAAACATGACGCCTCATTTCTAAGGACTGAGCATCCCCACCATCTGGGCACGAACACATGAAGGTGTCATGGTGGGTGCCGGAGGCCAGCAGTCCAAAGGCATGCCCAGGAACTGAGCCCTGCTGGCCAATACGTGAGGGTCCACCGGACCCAAGCCTCCCTCCATCTGGGGGTCTCACCTGAGCGAGGCCAGTCTGCAGCCAGCGTAGAGGGGGCCGACACTGGTCTTGCGGAACAAAAGCCTGAGCTGGTGGAGAAAGAGAGGGCGGTGAGCAGAAGGGCTGAAGGACTACACAAGCCGGTGTGTGGTGGGGCCGATGGTGGTCATTGAGGGGCTCTCACCCAGTGCTGGAGGGTCCTCTCAGTGGAATTGAACTTGGAAGAAGATGGGTGCCCCATGTCTTCAGTGTAGTGCAGGTTGGTGGTGGTAAAGTTCAGGGTGAAGGACACCAGAGTGGGGCCAGTGGCTGTAGTGGGGGAAGAAGAGACAAATGTCCAGTTTGGACCCTAGTAAGGACCAAGGTTGCCTGGAGCTCTAACAGTGGAGCACCCAGCAATGGGCCTAAGTACAGCCACGGACTGCAGAAGCTGAAGGAGAGAATGTTATGGGATTTTTGAGACACTGGGAACTTTTGCTCATTCATTCAGGCAGTGTATATTGGGCATCTAATGTGTGCAAGGCTCTGTGCTGGGCTCTGTGGGTCCAAGGGTGAATAGGGCATAGTCTCCTAATATTGTGGCCAGGAGAGTAGTCAGACTGTTACGCTGCAGAGGAGCCGGGAGGCTGTGCAGTTCCAGGGAGGCACCCAACCAATGACTGAGGACAGCTTCCAGGAGGAAGCATCATTTCAGGTGTGACCAAAAGCATGAACAAGAGTTATAGGTGAACAGGGGCTGAGAAAGTGGAAGAGTGCTCAAGCAGAAGAATCAGTCTGGGTATGAGCCTGACAGGAGGACAGAGCAGTTGCACTCAAGGGACTTGAATGTTTTCATTATCGCCCTGTGGAAGTATAGACATGAGACTGGAGGGGCCCTCTGAGCCCTGAAAGGGGGGCAGTAACTATACGGCTCAGGGGTTTGGACATGACTTGTAGATAAGGTGGAGTCATCCAAAGAGTGCCAACAAGACAGGAATTATGTGAACAGAGGTACACTGGGAGGGCTGTTGGCGGCTGCTGTGCAGAGGACTGTAGGAGACCAGAGTAGAGGCTACTGCACGAGTCCTAGCAAAAAATGCCAGTGGCCTGAATAAAGGCTGAATGACACAGAGACAGAGAAAGGACTTACAAGATATTATGAAGGGAGAAGAAATGATTTGGTGATGGATTATGTGGGAGGTGAGTGAGAGGGAGGGTCAAGTTTGGCACCTGTGTCCTTGCCTTTGGTGATAAGGGAAAGGAGCGAGTTTGGGAGAAGATGGTGACTTCAGGGTCAGAGACCAAGGGGTTGGGTGATGTCAAGGAGGTGGGTGGACCAAGGGCCAAGAGCTGCTGTGTGGAGTGGGCTGGACTCAGGATTAGGATTCTGAACAGCTGGACCCTGAGCAGCTAGATGGTCCCTGAAACCCACAGAAATGCATGATTTTCCTCGGGGAAGCTAAGTAAGCAATAATGAGGGAAGAAGTGATCTTGAATGAATGATTTTGTAGAAATGATTTTGGTACCGGTAGGACCTTTCTACTTGCAGGCTTGAGGGATGGAGCCAGAGAGGACATGGGGAAGGATGCAGAGGTCACAGTAGGAGAGGGAAAAGAACTCAAGGGATGAAATCAGAAGTGTTACACCTGTAAGGGAATGCTGGCAGTGGAAGCAGCTCTAGTTTTAAACTGTGTGCCTGTCTCTATGCCCCATGTAGCCTGGAGTCAGAGCATTGTTCCCGGTTGTGTTGTGGGGAGGGGTGGCTCCTGTCACCTCCAGCTCAGCCCACACTTCCATGCACATCCTCTGGACTCCTTCCCATCCAGAAGGGGGGAACAGGAGGGAAGGCCTGGCTGGTTGAGCAGCTCCTATCTTTAGGGAAAAGGTGGCGGTCCCAGGCACACAGAGGTCTGAAATACTCACTGTTGGGGGTGGTGGCTGAAGCTGGATAGGTGTAACCTGCAAAGAGAGGGAGCGACAGTGAGGAGGGGAAGGGAGAGGTCCTCAATGAAGAGGCAACTCGGCTGCTGGAGAGATGGCACTGGACCATCACAGCTGGGATTCTTTAAAAGGAAGACGATTAAGCACTGGAAGGGATCAAAGTCTACTTGCCGCCCCCCCCCCCATCTCCAGACAGACAAAGGACCTGCTCAAAGCACTTGGAAATGTGAACCCCCAGTGGAGGTCTGAACTCATACAGAATCCTGATGCAGCAGAGCCCCCTCCGTGCAGAGGAGACCCACAGCCCAACACGGCCCTCACCATTGAGGTACCCTCTGTCATCCCAGAAGCTGGGAGCAAACCAGTGCTTGGGGTGGGGACCTCATCATCCTGCAGATGCCAGGGACCAGCGCCTACATCTGGAGCTTTAATGGGTATAAGTCCCCGTTCCCCTGAGGCTGGGGGTGGAGCAGGGGTGCAGAGGGCAGGCAGTGGGCTCCTGGCCGCTTCCATTCTAAGGTTGCAGAGGGAGTCATGGGGTTTCAGAGACTTCTGAAGCCTCTGAATACTCACTGCTGGGGGTGGTGGCCCAGGTCTGACGGGTGTAACCTGCACAGGTAGAGGGAGAACAGGTGAGAAGGATGAGTAATGAGTGAAAGGGAGGGATGGAGAGGAGGACGTGGGGCCTGTTGAAATGTGGATGCAGATGGCAATCCTCACCATTGATGTAGAGACTGTCTGGGTACAGGGTGTAGGGACCCAGCCTGGTGATGCCACTGGTCAGCTGGCTCAACTCCTGGTACAGCTGCTCTCTGTCCAGCCCAGGGCCCACAGGGTCAGGGCGGTGGGTGCAGATGGCATCCACTCCAGTGGCTGCCCCATCCTTCTCAGGCCTGGGGGTGGGTGGGTAGGGGTAACAAAAGTTGGAGTCCCCAGGCAGGGCTCCAGGGACCCCTAGGGCAGGACAGGAAGGGGTCAGGGCAAGTGAGAAGGATGACACCCACCTCTGGCCAGCCTGGGGCTGTGCACACAGTCAATGGGTGGGAGGAGTTGTATTAAATTGCAAGTCTGAAACCTGCAAGCTCCTGGCATGGGGACAGGAGAGCTCCTACTTGAGACAGGTGAAGAGCTAGAATTTTGGATTAAAGCAAGTGGAAAAGGCATGCTTGTCTTAAGAATTCCATCCCTGAAAACCTAAAGAAAATGCCCTCTTTGGTCAAAGGGAGACAGGAGGGAATTCAGAAGGATAACCAGACTAGGGTCTCCATCCTGCTGAGGGGCTCTGCAGAATCTGGGGACAGTTGGCGGGGTGGGGGGTGGTTACATCAGAAGAGCCAGTGCCTCCTGAATTCCACTTCTGCTGAGGACATGGACAGAGAAGGCAGGAAGGAAGCAGAGGGAACACCTGGGGTCTGGGAGCCCTTGAGGCAGCCCTGGCCATGGATTGCAAGGACTCACCTGAGCAAGGTCAGTCTGCAGCCTGAGTACAGGGGGCCCACACTGGTGTTCTTGAACAAGGGTCCTAGCTGTAAAGGAGAGGGAAGTGAGTAGAAAGTCTGAGGGGTGGAGAACAGGGTAGAAATGAGATGGGTGGGGCTGGCACTAGTAGGCGGGACTTGCATGGGGGAAGGCACAGGTGAGGTAGATGGGCTCTCTGGGGGCATGGCAGAGAACAGGTAGGTAGTGCCTGCATTGGTGGGCGAGGCAGGAGTGCTGAGGGTGGGGCTCTCACCAGGCGCTGTAGGTTTCTCTGGGTGCTGTTGAACCTCCAGGAACCAGGGTGACTCATACCCTCCTGGTGGTGCAGGTTACTGATGGTGAAGTTGAGAGTAAACAGCACCAGGGCAGGACCAGTGGCTGCAGTGGGGGGCGGGAGGGAGATGCCAGTGAGCCTAAGTGTGGGTCATCCCACATTGGTCTCTTCGAGCACTGGGGAGGGGCTTCCTCCAATAGGAAGGAGATCCCAGACAGTAGCATTAAGTGAGGGACTCGGGATAAGTGTGGAAAATTACACTATGGAGGTAAATGCATCATCACACAGAAAGCAAACATTTTGACCCTCCAGTTGGCTAAAATTCCAGACAGACATCCACTTTTCCTCAAGGTTTTTTTTTTTTAACCCAAATTATTTCTGTGAGATCCAATTATTTATTGATTTTTAAAGATTTATTTGAAGAAACACATTGCATTTGTATGGGTCAGGCCCTGTTTTAAGTGCTTCACTTAAATTTTAACCCATTTAAGCCTTGAGGCAAACCCTTCAGAGGGAGATAGTATTCTTATCCCCATTTTACAGATGTAAAAACTGAGCCCAAGGATGGTTAAATAATTTGCCTGCAGTCACACAATCTATAAATGGCAGAGCATAGTTCAAACCTGGGCATTGTGGTCGCAGAGTCTGTGCTCCTAACCCATCCACCTTAACACCAAGGGCAGGTCCATACAGTGACCTGCTCACTCTGGCCTGAGTGGTCAGTAGTCAGAACACCTTCAGAAGGTCCTAGCTGGTGAGTAACTAGAGACTCAAGTAAGACAGTGTTAGTAATGATGGGTCATCCAGGACCCTTATCAGGGTCAGTAGGTGGTATCAAAATTTATCTTGGGCCACTGAGATGCCAAGAATGGCAAGTTAGCCCTTGGCCCAACTAGAGTCTGCCCAAATCCCTAACCAGGACCTATACGAGGGCATTTTCAGGTACACATGTAGCTCATACTGCTCCCTTCTTTCTTGGAAATGAAAACCAAGTACTCAAGAGAGAGAGCAACCCCCACACACACCTGCAGAACTCACCCCACAACCATGCTGATTGTAATTCAATACTTATTTATACACTTGAGTCCTTATTCTCTTTCTTGCTGAAAGCCCATCAAAGACTAGGGCCCTTTCTATTCTGTTCACTGCTGCATTACCAGGGCCTTTCATCCATTAAGGGCTAACTGAATGCTTCTTGAGTGAATGAATGAATGAATGGGCATGGTGCTCCATGTGATACCTCCCACTGGCCAAGTGCACAAGACATTTGCAGGGGAGGAATGGCAGAGAGGAATCTCTTACCTGTGGAGGTAGGGATGGGGGTCGCTGAGGTTGCTGGGGAGATGGTAGAGGCTGGTGCAACAGAGAAGAAAACACAGTGAGGCCAATATGGCAGGAGGGAGGGCCTCCCCAGCCAAACGGGGCCCATCACTGGTCCATGAGACACTCCTCAGGCCTGTGCCAGGCTTGTCTTTTCTGATCCCAGGAGTGAAGGTGGGGAAAGACTGGAGCTTTCCAGGCCCCTTGTGTCCCTGGGGACATGGGGTAGACATAGTGAGGAGGAGAGATGGGCCCCAAGGCAGAGCAACGTTAGGGCCCAAATTACTACTCACTGCTGGGGGTGGAGGTCAGGACCTGATGCGTGTAACCTGCAGAAGGACAGGAAGAGAAAGTATTAAGAGTTGTAAGGATGGGGGGAGGGAGGAAATGGCAAGAATCTGGAGTTTTTTGGGTGTCTATGACTCTATTTATGTAAGCAGACCCAGTAGACAAACTCCAGAAGATGCCACTGAAACCCAGGGAGGAATTTCTCTATCAGGCTATCTGCAGACTCTCCCTCTGCCACCTGCGCAGCCCCTTCTCCAAGTGTCTGATTCCTCAATGAATCCCCAGAAGAGCTGTGAATGTACATCTCCTCCTGCAGGAAAAACCAAAGGTGCAGGCCAAACTTGCTGCTAACTTTTCCTGGACACTGGTCAGGAGGAGGTGTGAAGAGGCTTGGATCAAGCCAGTTCTCAGTCATGAGCCAGCTGAGCTTGAGCAGAGTCTTCCAACTCACGAATGCCTTCCAGGAAAACCAAAGAGCCTTCCACACATCAAGGAACCTAATTTCCTTGAATTCTGTCCCACAATCCCGTGGCAACTTCAACTGAATTGGTAGCGACTGCCTAGGGTATTTTGTTGGTAAGGATTCTGGAGCTGTTTTGAACTCAGAAAGTGGAAGCTGTTACCATTTAGTGATGTCTGCCATGGATGAAGGATTGGGGAGTGATGGCACAGATGTCATATGTTTGTCCTAGACAGAATCTGACAGTCCTTAAAGATTTGAACAAGGACAAGAAGGGAGCATTTCCACACATTACAAGAAAGTGTATTTCATTCCTTCTTATCCTGAGAAAAATCCACATACTTCCTGTGGATTTACACTTCCATGCATAAATGACCTAACATCACCATCATCATCATCACCATCACCATTATCATCATCATTATCACCATCACCACCATTATTACCACCACCATCACCACCATTATTACCACCACCATCACCACCATTATCATTGTCATCACCTCCATCATCACCATCATTATCATCACCATCATCACCATCATTGTCACCATCACCACCGCCACCATCACCATCATCGTCACCATCATCACCACCATCATCACCATCACCATCATCACCACCACCACCATCATCACCACCACCACCACCACCACCACCATCACCACCATCACCATCATCACCACCACCACCATTACCATCACCATCATTGTCACCATCACTACCACCATCACCATTACCACCATCATCATCACCACCACCATCACCACCGTCACCATCATCATCACCACCACCACCACCATCACCACCATCACCATCATCACCACCACCATCACCATCATCACCACCACCACCATTACCATCACCATTGTCACCATCACCATCAGTGTCACCATCACCACCACCATCATCACCATCACCATCACCATCATCATTATCACCATTACCATCATCATCATCATCAACATCACCATCATCATCATTATCATAAGAATATAAGCTTTATGAAGGCAATGATTTTTTTTGTTTTGTGTTCCCTGCTATATTCCCCAGGGCCTGGCACAAAGTAGGTGCTCAATAAAGGTTGTTGACTGACTCATCATCACTAGATTTACTACAACTTTCCATCTTTACTTGAGTGAATAATGTCAAATGTGTTTACGCTCATCAGGCCCCCTCGAACAGATGTGCCATTGACTGGTACTTACCTGTGGGGCTGGAGCTGGGGAAGGAGGATGGAATCCCAGTGGTTCCCAGGTGCACTGTGGAGGTCCCTGGAGCTGAGGAAAAGCTCTCATCAGTGAAAGCAGAAAGACAATCACATAGCAGAAATGCCAACAAGACAGACTATTTATTAGGCTTGCTGCATATGGGACTTGAGCTGAGATTCCCTCTGGAACTGGGGCAGAGAAGAGAGTAAATAACTTGTGGCCTCCAGGAGATCCATCCCTCCTGGAGATGACATAAGCAGGCATGAGGAGGCATCAGCGCTTTGTCTGCCCTGTGTGTTGAGGGGCCCTGGGTCATAGTTGAATACTCACTGTTGGTGATGGGTGCAGAGCTCTGATGGGTGAAACCTGTAGGGAGAGGGAGGGAACATTGTGGGTAAGGGTTAGGGAGAGGCGGAGGACCAAACAGGAGGCAGGGCTACACTGGTGCAGTGGAGGGGGTTCTCCATCAGCACCCATTAGGAAGGAAGGCTCTGAGGGTGAAGTCAGTCCAAGATGAAGAGAAGACCATGAATCAGCACATCCAGTGCACAGGGCCAAGCCCCTAGGGGCTGGACGGGGCATGCATTCTCAAGCCAGAGGGCAGAGGCTGCACGGTGAGGGGGAGAAGACTCTGACCACATCACGGTTGCTCACCATTGACACAGAGACTGTTCCTGTCCAGGGTGTAGTGGCCCAGCAGGGCAATGCCATGGGTCAGCTGGCTCAGCTCCCAGTACAGCTGCTCTCTGTCCAGTCCAGGGCCTTCAGGGTCGGGGCGATGCACACACATGGCATCCACTCTGGTGGCTGCCCCATCCTTCTCAGGCCTGGGTAAGAATCACCACATAGTCTAACTCTCTCTCTCTCTCTGTTGGTCCTTCCCTCTCTCTCCTTGCCAGCCTCTAAGGCAGAAACTTGGGAAACCCTAGTTAACACAAGCTGCCGCCATCAGGGGGATGCCCTCCATCAACAACTAGCACACCACAGGCCTGAAGCCTCCTGCATGCCTGGGAGGATAGCCTCTGAAAGCCCCGTGTGTGTGGCAGGTACACAGAGGGTACTGTTGATGGGGTGAGCAATCCTGGAAGGTGCCAGCTGAAGCCACAACAGCCACATCCTGTCACAGGTCTTGATGGGCACAACAAGGTGCCTGGGGTCATGCTGCAATGGGTGGCAATGGCCCCAGAACAGTGACCACAGCATGGTTTGGTGACATTTTCCTGCAGAGAGTTGGGGTTTTCAAATAGTGAGATCAAAAAGCTAACGTCACTCAGTCTGGATGCAGGGCTGGGGCATTTCTAAAGACTCAAGAGACTAAATGGCCAGAGAGACACACATGCCCTTTGGGTGGGTCTGTCTGAAAGTGTGACCTGTCCATGTTTCAGCATCACCTCCAGCCTCAAGACACTGACCCACCTACCTGCCCACCCAGCCATATACTACTGAGAGATATGGATAGAAAGCTGCTCCCACACTCCAGGGCCATGGATAGGATGTCTCTTATAATAACAATCACCTCTTGTTAAATTCTGAGTATGAAGCGGGCCCAGCACTTTGTACTCATGATCCTATCACTTAACCCTCAGAGCATCCCTGTGGGCTGTATTGCTCAACTCCCACGGTTGTTATTATACCCATCACACTATCTCTCATATGCAATGCAATTATACATAATATAAATATAATGATCTATTTAACATGTAAGTGTATGATATATGTTTGTTACATATTTATTTTATCTTTTATTTATTATTGTATTATATGTTATACCTTTTGTATCTATACTAAATATATATAATAGATCATATATATTAAGGATTATATCTATATATACTATATATAAAAGATATTATACCTATATATAATATACTTATTATACCTATATATAATATATATAACATAAACCTGTATATCAAGTACAGGTATAATTATATATTATACCTATATCTCATATTATCTATACTTAGGTAATATATATGTTATATATTAGGAATTATACCTATATACATCATATATATTAGATATTATACCTATATATAACATATTATACCTATTATGTCTATATAGAACATATATGTAATATAGATCTATGTATAAAGTATAGGTATGATTATATATTATATTATTATACATATATAATATACATATTATATATAGGTATATATATTATAGTTATATATATTATATATATAGGTATAATAAAATATATTAGGAATAGATATAACAGATACACTACAGAATTATACCTATTCTTTTCCTCTCTCTCTCTCTCTCTCTCTCTGTGTGCGTGCAAATTTTATATACAGAGTTGACTTTTGAACACCATGGAGGTTGGGGGTACTGACACCCAACACAGCTGAAAATCTGCATATAACTTTTGACTCCCCCAAAACTTAACTACTAATAGACTGTTGTTGACCAGAAGCCTTACTGATAACACAGTCAATTAACATATTTTTTATGGTATAGGCATTATATACTGCATTCTTACAATAAACTAATCTAGAGAAAAGATGTTAAGAGAATCATAAGAGAAAATACATTTAGAGCACTGTACTGTGTTGAGCAAAACAAAATCCACGTATACGTGGACCCATGCAGTTCAAACCCACACTATCCAAGGGTCAAATCTCTCTCTCCATATACACATATATCTTAGTGTACATATATTATGTATGGGCCTAATATATCACATATAACATGGAGTCACAGGGCACAGCAAGGTTCAGGCACCTGCCCAGGATCTCAGTAAATGGTAGAGCTAGTATTTGAACTCTGCTCTGGCTTCCCTGAGGCTCTTAGCCACGAAGCTCCTACAACGGCTCTTCTTCCAGAAGGAAGGGGAGCTGGAGGTAGATGCCTGTGCTAAAACGGGAATGTGAGGAGAACCAGACCTAGAGATTCTGAAAGATGTGGGAGGTGAGAATGCCAGGTGTGGAGCAGTGTCCACGACCTGCCCCCAACCCCCCAGCTGCACCCAAGGGATGGCGTCCTCCCCAACCCTGAGCCATCCCAGGGCAGGTCAGGCCTCCT
The DNA here is from genome assembly GCF_029215605.1 of Mirounga angustirostris. NCBI lineage: Eukaryota > Metazoa > Chordata > Mammalia > Carnivora > Phocidae > Mirounga > Mirounga angustirostris. The sequence goes on along the minus strand of NW_026991709.1, from coordinate 209,443,457 downwards.
TCCATGAGTCTGACCCATCTAGGATTCTCTGTGTAACAGTGTGCCTGCTTTCCTTCCCTCTTAGTTTCTTCCCTCTTAGAGGTTGCCAGATCGGTAATTTCCACATGCTGCAAGCTCATAATGAGGCAGAGGAGGCAGCGCTGCTTGAGAGCTAGGGGTTTGGCTCTAGAACCCACCATGCAGGGTTGCTCTGTGATCTGCACAAGCTACTCAATCCCTCTGAGCCCGTTGCACCTTCGGTTCCTGCTTCTTGAGGTTGTCATGAGGGCTGATAGGATGAAATGTAAGGTACTAGCACATTGCCTCAGATCTTAGGAATTGCTAGCTGCTGGGGTTGTTATTGGTGATAATGATGGGCAGTATCCGTGGTGGTAGCTGTGCCAAGGTTGGACAAAGTCAGGGAGCCCGTAGATGAGGGTCCCATACACCTGCTGGGCTGTGTTCTTGGGGACAGTCTCACCTGAGCGAGGCTAGTCTGCAGCCTGAATAGAGGAATCCCAGACTGCTGTTCTTGAACAGGGGTTTGAGCTATGAGAAAGGAGAGGGGAGGTGAGAAGGAACCCCTGAGGGAGGCCAGGGGGAGCTGGGGTATTGGTGAAGTGAATGGGGCAGAGGTGATATGGGCAGGGGCAGAAGTGAGGTGGGCAGGGCTGGCACCGGTGGACGGGGCTCTCACCAGATCCTGCAGGATCCTCTCCATGGAGGTGAATTTCCAAGAGCCTGGATGCTGCATGTCCTGTTCGTAGTGCAGGTTGGTTATGGTGAAGTTGAGGGTGAACGGCACCAGGAAAGGGACCACTGCTGTAGCAGGGGAAGGAAAAAGGAGGCCATGCCTGAGTCAAGCCTGGGCTGGCCTCTAAGACAACTTCTGGGGACGGAGATGGAGGGTCCAGATCTCAGGAAGCAGGGGTTCAGAGCAGGCACATAGGCTAGCTGCCTTAGGACCAAAGACAGATTCCAGATAAAGAGCAAAGCCAGATGCTATTAAATACAGTAGCATGCACATCTATTAGGATAGCTATTAGGCTATTATAGGAAGAGAGGAAAGGAAAGAAAGGAAAGGAAAGGAAAGGAAAGGAAAGGAAAGGAAAGGAAAGGAAAGGAAAGGAAAGGAAGAAAGAAAAGAAAGAAAGAAAGAAAGAAAGAAAGAAAGAAAGAAAGAAAGAAAGAAAGAAAGAAAAGAAAGAAAGAAAGAAAAAAGAAAGAAAGAAAGAAGGAAAGAAAAGAAAGAAAGAAAAGAAAGAAAGAAAGAAAGAAAAGAAAGAAAAGAAAGAAAAAGAAAGAAAGAAAGAAAGAAAGAAAAGAAAGAAAGAAAGAAAGAAAGAAAAGAAAGAAAGAAAGAAAAGAAAGAAAGAAAGAAAGAAAGAAAGAAAGAAAGAAAGAAAGAAAAGTAAGTGTCGGCAAAGATGTGCAGAAATTGGAATCCTCGTGCATTGTTGGTGGGAATGCTAGTGAAGCTGCTACAGAAAATAGTTTGGTGGTTCCTCAAAAAGTTAAATATGGGATTACCATATGATCTAGCAATTTTGCTCCTAAGTATAGACCCAAAAGAACTGAAAACAGGGACTCAGATCCTTGAACACAAAATGTTCACAGCAGCATCATTCACAATAGCCAAAAGGTGGAAACAACCCGAGCCCATCATCAGATGAATGGATAAACAAAAGGTGGCATATACATACAGTGGAATAATATTCAGCCATAAACAGGAGGGAAACTCTGACAGCTGCTACCTTACAGATGAACCGTGAAAATATTATAGTAAGTGAAACAAACCAAACACAAAAGGACAAATATTGTATAGTTTCACTTACATGGGGTACCTAAAATAGGCAAATTTGTGGAAACAAAGTAGAGTAGAGGCAACCAGGGGCTGGGGGTAGGGGTTATAGGGAGTTAGTGTTCAATGGGAACAGAGTTTCTGTTTGGGATGATGAAGAAGTCCTGAGAATGGACAGTGGTGTTGGTGGCATGACATTGGGAATATAGTTAATGCCACTAAATTGTACACTTAACAGTGGTTAAAATGGTAAATTCTATGTTATGCATAAAAATTGTTTAATGCAGCAGTTAGATCAAAAGGCAGGTTATGGGGCTCTTGAATCTGGATATGGGGCAGGGTAGGTGCCAGGGGTTGAGGTCTTGGGCCCTGGTGATGCTCCAGACGGGCCCTGATAGCCTCCACTTGAGAGGTTAAAAGTAACAGGATTAGAACCATCTCATGCATTAGGGGGAAAAGAAAAGGAAAAAAAATCAATTCAATCCCATCCAACACAGAAGAAACATTCTTTTTTTAATAGGAGTCAAACGTCAGTTCTTTTTTTTTTTTTTTTTTTAAGATTTTATTTATTTGACAGAGAGAGACACAGCGAGAGAGGGAACACAAGCAGGGGGAGTAGGAGAGGGAGAAGCAGGCTTCCCGTGGAGCAGGGAGCCCGATGCAGGGCTCGATCCCAGGACCCTGAGATCATGACCTGAGCCGAAGGCAGACACTTAACGACTGAGCCAGCCAGGCACCCCAAACGTCAGTTCTTATAGGAGGCTTCCTGTCACCTACTCAACCTACACCACCCACCCCGTAACTCATGACCTTTAATAAAGAGACCATGTATAGAGCTGTGGGTGCTATGATTACCTGACTCACACTAGTGAGTCAGACTTGATTTCAAAACCCCTCCATCCTCTCCCCAGCTGTTGTGATGAGCACCAGGTGATGTATGGAAATGTTGAATCCCTACATTGCACACCTGAAACTAATGTAACACTGTATGTTAACTAACTGGAATTTAAATAAAAACACATATACAAAAAGAAAATTACAGCAGACAAAGCTACAGTAATCAAGACAGTAAGATACTAGATGAGGATAGACATGTAGATCAAGGGGGTATAACCGAAAGTTTAGAAACGAATCCTCACACTTATGATGAATTGATTTTCAATGAGAGTGCCTGTACAATTTAATGGAGAAAGACATTTTCTAAGTAAATGGTACTGGATAACTGGGAAAAAAATGAAATAGCTATAACTTTCCCAAATTTCTTGAAAACATACATTCTCAGAGCTAGGAAGCTTCGAAAATCCCAAACAGTATAAGCTGAAAGAAAACCATGCTCAGATACATCATACTCAAACTTCTGAAAACCAAAGATGAAGAAGAAATCTTGAATGCATCTATAGAAAAATGACGTCATCAATCGTGGGAAAACTTGGTCTATGGCACATGTCACATATTTACAAGCTTGTAGGAGTTAGGTCTGTTACAGATTGGTTGAGTTGATCAGGGTGGAGCTATAAGGACATGGAGAGTGCGCATTCTGTCTAAAGCTTGTAAAAAGTTTGCAGTGTCTTGACCCATGAAACACAGAATGCCAGAAGGCAGAATTCAAATTACAGGACACCAGCTTGTATCCTACAACTCCAGACTCCCATGGCAACATTAAAGGTCAGGAACGCCCAGCCTGGGTCATGGCGTAAACTTGAAAAATACCCACAGACCCAGTTTTTAAAATAAATGTTAAGAGTTGGAGTAAGACAGGTTTCCTGACATAAATCAAGCCCCTGTATCAGGTTCCTGGAGATTCAAGAGCCTTCATCTGGGCAAGATGAAGAGACAGAGGAAGAACCAAGTTCATGACTGAGATCCTGCATGATTTTCTGGATGTTCAAATAAAATTCACGAACGTGACATATACAAGATGGCTACATTCATCCAATCAATAAATATAAAGTGAGTGAAGACTAGTTACTCAGCTTCAAGGTGACAAATACATAAAGACTGAATAAAGCCAATAGTAGTAAATTCCATGAGACAATACTCACGGTGGTGGATAGAGAAAACCTGTGGGCCAGGTGTGTATTCAGATGTGCTACTTCCTATAAGGTGGTCTAGGAGGGTCTTTCAAGGAAGGTGATGGTTGAGCTGAGACTTGAAAGGCAATAAGGTGCCAGGTGCAGCTGACCTCCTGGAAGAGCTAGTATAAAGGCCAGACAGAGGTTAGGACCCTACAGGAACAGACAAGTGTCTGATGTGGCCAAAGCTTAGAGAGCGAAGGAGAGAGTGAGTAGGATAGGCTGAGGCCAGGTGGTTGATGGCAACCAGACCATGTGGAGTTGAAGTTTCACAGGTCCCAGAGAGCAGACTCCTACCTGTAGAGCTGAGGATGGGGGACAGAGTTGTGGAAGATCCTGGAGAGAATGTAGAAGTCACTGGAGCTGAGAAAAAAGAACATGGGAAAAATTATTAAGTCTCATCCTGAAGGAATGTGGGACAGAAGCTGTTCATTAGAATTTGGGCTTCTGTTTGGACTCAGAGCAAGACCCTGGGTGAGTAGGGGACTCCTCTGAGTCTGTGGCTGGACACTTAGGGAGGGAGAATTGGCAGCTTCTCTCCAGAAGAATGTGCTTTGAGGAATAAGGGTTCAGTGGGCATTGAAATTTCACAGTCTTGAATACTCACTGCTGGTGGTAGGTGTCCAGTACTGATGGTTATAACCTGCAGAAAGGAGTAAAGGACTGTTATAATGGGTAAGAGTTAAGAAAGGGCTAGATGACGGGCGCCTGGATGGCTCAGTTGGTTAAGCGACTGCCTTCGGCTCAGGTCATGATCCTGGAGTCCCGGGATCGAGTCCCACATCGGGCTCCCTGCTCAGCAGGGAGTCTGCTTCTCCCTCTGACCCTCCTCCCTCTCATGCTCTCTGTCTTTCATTCTCTCTCTCTCAAATAAATAAATAAAATCTTTAAAAAAAAAAAAAAAAAAAAGAAAGGGCTAGATGGTAGACCTAGAGATGAAATTCATTAACAAACTTGCTGAGATTTATAAATGAACAATAATGGCTACATTTTATTCAGTGCCCTTTTGTGCCTTGTCCTTTGCAAATAATGATGAACACCATCACCGTTACTATTGCCAAAAGAAAAATACAATAGTAAGAGCTGTCCCTATTTATTGGGAATATACTATGCACCAGAAATAATGCTAAACAACACACAACAAGGAAATGGGGCAAATTTACAAACAAGTGTATTCCAAACCTTATCCATGTCCTCTCAATCCACAAAGATAACTTCATCCTTGCTCTCTCAGCTTCTCTCCCTTCACAAAATTTTATGATAGTACGACTTTATCTTTCTAGCTTAGTTTCTGGGGGGTTTTTTTTTGTGTGTGTGTGTGATGTAGAAGTGACAAAATTGTGGCAGGTTGAGAGACTGGTCTGTGGAAGTGAACAAAATGGAGGAGAGGGAATGTACATGTGGTTTGGAATATTAGAGAAACTTTGGAAATGGGCTAGGATAATGAACATGAGAAGAGAATTGGAGGTCAGATGGATGGTATAAAAATTGGAGTCTGAGGAATTGGGGAAGAGAGAATTTTTCATGAGTGTTTCTCTGAGTCATGGTCATCTCCTTGGATGCTCTGTGAGGGGTGGGAGTAAAGACTGGACCCAGAGGAGCCCCACGATTTACTTGGGTTATTCCTGAACTCTCTCATTTGGCTATCAGGACAATCTTGCATGGTATGTATGTTTATTCCATTCTGAAAATGGGATATTAAAGCCTAGAGAGGTTTTACAGCTTGTTCAGCATCACATAAAACAGAGATCTATCACTCACCAACCCTCAAACTATTAACCACTGCTTTAAGGAAATCTCCAAGTTGATATAGGGGGAAATAACTAATCAAGGATCAGGCTAGACTGTTAGGCTAGAGGTCATTCATGCCCCTTCCTGTCCTGAGATTTGAGGCTTTCTCTATCTGGATGGTCTGAGGTGTTGCCTTGTGGTTAAGAACTTGGGGTTTAGATTCAGTCCTGGGTTTGTTTGAATCTTGACTCCGTCATGCATGATGGCTGGATTATCTTGAGCAAATGACTTCCTGTCTGAACGCATGATGGCTTTCTCTGTAAAAATGACTATAAAAAACTCACAGGGTTTTGGGTAAGATTAATATGAGATCATACAAATGAAGACTTTATCACAATTCCTGACACACAGGAACGTTTTGATAAGAATTAGCCACGATTACAGTTACTATTCTCAGTGTTAGCATTGCTTTTAGGGGCATTGTTGTCAACAGTGTTGTGTCCGTAGTTATTACTCATGGAGTATGTGTTAAGTGTGATGTTATCTCACGAAGTCTGTGTAGCTCTGACTGGCCTGTGGGAACTTAGAACATTGGTTGTCATGATGGAGAGAATGACATGGGGTGAGGGCTGGCATGGTCACCTGCTGCCCATTCAGAAACCTTAGCCACAGAGTTCTGCATCACCCACTTCTTTCCCTAGAGTCTGCACACTCCAGTTAGGCTCCTATGGGAAACAGTGGAAATAAGGAGGAAGAAAGATGTCATCCAGGAGGTGACAAGGGAAAGGAAATCAGCCTCCCATGGTGTGTTAAGCATTCAAAAATGAGTCCCCAAGGAAATGCTAGGTTTGCATCAGAACTATAAATTTGTATATAATCATTTCTCAAACTCAGCATTATTGACAATTTGGTCTAGGTAATTCTTTTTTTTTTTTTTTTTAAGATTTATTTATTTATTTGAGAGAGAGAGAGCATGAGAGGGAGAGAGTCAGAGGGAGAAGGAGACTCCCCGCTGAGCAGGGAGCCCGATGCGGGACTCGATCCTGGGACTCCAGGATCATGACCTGAGCCGAAGGCAGTCGCTTAACCAACTGAGCCACCAAGGCGCCCTGGTCTAGGTAATTCTTCATGGTGGAGGGCTGCATTGTGTATTGTGGGATGTTTAGCAGCACCCCTGGCCTCTACCCACTAGATGTCACTAGTAACACTCCAACTATGTATGTAGCCAATATCAATATCTCCAGACATTGTCAATGTCTCCTGGGAGCAGAATCATCCCGGTTGAGAACTACTGGCATAAAGAAGCATGGGACTGGAGACCCCAACTGCAGCACAGACACTCACCGTTAACGTAGAGACTGTCTCTGTCCAGGGTGTAGGTTCCCAGCCAGGTGACACCGTGGGTCAGCTGATTCAGCTCCTGGTACAGTTCTACTCTGTTTAGCCTATGGCCCATGGGGTCAGGATGGTAGGTGCAGATGGCATCCACTCCAGTTGCTGCTCCACCCTTCTCAGTCCTAGGGTGGTGGGACATGGGAATAGGGGCATCCTGAGATGTGGGAGAGTTATATACCTTGTTCAACTCTTGCCTTCAGCTTGCTGCCCCCGCCCCAGCCCCAGCCTTGGTTTGATGACATTTTTCTTACTGGGTCTTGTCTAGTTCCTCATGTGCATTCTTTTCTGGGACCTTTTCATCTAGGATGAGCCAAACATGTGGAAGCATCCTGGATCTTCCCTGTCCTTGGTACCCCCCATCCAAGCAACATCCAGGTCCAGCTCAACATCTCACTGGTTTTCCCACCTCCTGTCCCATCCTCATATCAAATTTTCCCATCCCCGTATCTACCAGCGCACTACTTAAAATAAATGACATCACATCAAGGCTCTACTTACAACTTCATGGTTCCCCACAGATCTGAGGGATATGCCACCCCTTGAAATACCTTTGCCAAAGTTTCTTCTGGCTAATGTTCATTCAGCCCAGGCATCACCTTCTCTAGACTGTCTCTACTCAATGTTCACAATGAGCTAAAAGTTCATCCTATGGGCTCCTATGGCCTCCGTGTAGTGCTTTATCATTGTATTAATCGTGTTCCTATTATGGTTTTAAGTCCATATGGCTGCTATCCTCTCTATACTGTGGATACCTTGAGGGAAGGGCCCATGACTGATTCCCTCGGTGCCCTTAGCACCTGTCACAGAGGATAGCCTGAGGTACCTCATTTCATGTCTGCCTAATGAGTCAGTCCTGCCCTTTCTGGCTAGTGAGCCATGGCTCTGCTTATCCAAGTAATTTAAGACCTTTATTTGACAGCCATCTCTTTCAGGAAGCCCTCTCTGATACACTCAGCCAGAGGGCATGCCGTCCATCTGAATTCCTGGAAGGCCCCAGTCATTTATGATTCTTCTAGTTGCTATGTTCAGGTCCTCACCTTCAGGTGAACTTGCCTGTGACAGTGCAAGCCTTCACGTTGTAAGGGAAGGAAGTCTCACCTGAGCAAGGTCAATCTGCAACCAGAGTACAGTGGGCCAATACTAGTGTTCTTAAATAAGGGACCAAGCTGGGGAGGAAGGAGAGAGAGGTGAGCAGGAGGGGCTGAGGTGAGTGGGTGGGGCAAGGGCAAGGCAGGCCAGGGAAGGCATTGTCAGGCTTTTACCAGGCTCTTCAGGACCCTCTCAGTGGAGTTGAACTTCATGGAGCCTGGGCGCCTCATGTCTGGGGTGCAGAGCAGGTTGGTGATGGTGAAGTTGAGGGTGAATGGCACCAGGGCAGGACCCACACCTGCAGCTGGAGGGAAAGAGAGAGGAGAGACTCATCACGGTCTTAGGCCTGAGCTGTATGTTCAGGGGAAGGGACTAGTGCTGTCTCTCTGTCCATAGTATCCAGTAGGTAAAGCCTGAGATATCCCATCTGGGATCTCCTCCCTCCTCAGCCAGCCAAGGGAGGAGAGCGGATCTCCATGTTAGCTGTGTCATGTCACCTCAAAAGGAAACCTCAATCTTCTTATCCCAGAGTGTCCAAAGGCTGACTTGTCATTGACATTTTAGTAGGAAGAGGAGGAACCAAGACCTTTTGTGCTCAGACCCTGGGCTACAAATGCTTGAGCAGTCAAGAAATCCAAACAGTAGTAATTTCCATGAAATAAATGATCATGGAGATAGAATAGAGATTAGGCCCCATCTATGTGTGGGATATGGGGAAATGCTACTTTATAGGAGGAGGTCTGAGCAAGAGCCAGCTGACCTGAATCTGAAGGACAAAGAGAAACCAGGAACAGAGCTGAGTTCCCATTATAGTGAGAGGAAGGGCCCTGAGGATGGAAGGATGTTTGGTCCCTGGAAGAACAGAAATGAGGCTGGTATGGCCAGAGATGAGGGAGCAAGGGAGATAGTGGGACAGGCTGGGGCTGGGTAAGGCAGCAGGGTCCAGATCATGCAGGGATTCACCAACCAGAACAGGAATTGAAGTTTCATGGGACTCAGAGGTTAGACTCCTACCTGTAGAGTTGGGGGTGGGAGGCAGAGATGCAGGGAGTCCTGGAGAGAATGTAGAAGTCAGCGGAGCTGAAGGAATGAAAGAATACAACGTGAATATAAATTGTTGGGCCCAATCATGAAGCAGTGAGAGGACAGGGCTGTTGACCGGAGTTTGTATCTCTAGTGGGTGGTCTGGAGCTGCTCTGGGGCTGAGAACCTGGGGGGTGGTGGGTACATTCCCCCCTACCCCGGGGAGCAGGCGTAAGGAGGAAGTGTCCCAGGGATGCAGGGACATCTGGGCCCTTGTGACTTACTGCTGGTGGTGGGGATCCAGTACTGATAGTTATAACCTGCAGAGAGAGCCAGAGAGGAAGAGTAATCTGATGGGAGGAGGCTAAGAAAAGGTTGAGGGGTATGACTTGAAACATACAATGCAAACTTTCTCAAGTGCTTTCTCTGAGACTCATCAACTCTTTATGAGTTAACTGCCTTGTACTCTGGTGCTCGCAGTCGTGTCGTCCTCATGATCATCAACCACAAAGACAATGATGATCAATACCCCTCATCTTATGGGGGTTCACTAGGTGCCCGAGACAATATCAACCTCACCAAATGAGTACTAGCAACAACAATTTTATGAGAGTGTTTCCAGCTTTATTTGTGTTTTCTCCACCAATTAAATATAACTCTTTCCTTGGTCTCTGAGTTTTTCCCGCTATCCTACTCTTCAGAGACAGCATGATCTTTGACATAGTTCCTGGACTTCTGTAATGTTGAACTGAGATCATGAGGGTGAGAGACTGAGACAGGCAGACAGAGGTGGGAGTCAACCAGAGAGTATAAAGTTGGAGAGTAAGAGGGAATTGGGGAAAAGAGGGTTTGAATAAGTATGGTTCTGGATCACGGATTGGATCTTCTCTGATGCTCTGTAGGGAATGGAAGTAAAACTTAGACCTATTTTATATTTGGTGGTCTGACTGGGTTTCTTGAAATGAAACTCTTTGAGACTGGACCTAGTGGAGAGAGCCCTGTGGTTTACTTAGATTATTCAGGTTTTATATCATTTGACCTTTACAATAATCTTAAATGACGTTTTTAAAAATTCCATTCTAAAAATAGACACTGAAGCCTAGAGAGGTTGCATGGCTTGCCCAGGGCCACAGGATGAGCAAAAAACCAGGACCAGGTCTTATAGAAAGACCTGTAAACCACCCAAACCTACACTGCCAGCTACAGCTTTAATTCTTAAGGACTATTGAAATATAATACAGGTTTTAATCCAGATAGAAAGACAATGTCAAAGGCAATACAGTGGAGACATAATTAATTGAGCATTGGTTTAAACTGTTGTATTAGGCGCTCCTTGATATGCCTTCCCATCCTGATATTTGAGGCTTGTTCTAGCTGAGTTCGTCTGCAGTGTAGCCTAGTCGTTAGGGGGCCTCTTGGGGGCCTGAGAGCTAATTTAGGGTTTGAGTTCTGATGCTACCACTTATATTAGCTGTCTGATTTTGGGAAAGTAGATTTCCTTCCTTGAGCCTTGCTTGTTCCTCTGTAAAATATACATAACATGTCACAGAGTGTTGGACAGGATTTGTAAAACATAATACACACAACGTTCTGGATCACAGGCATCCCTCAATAAACATTAGCCTTTAGTATAGGTGTGACTGTGGGTTTTGTTTTTAAGGGCATTGTTGAGGAGGGATTTATTGCTAAAAAACAATGCTAACAGCTTTGTTGTTTGATTCTCAGGTGGGGTGTAGTCTGGCTGGCCCCTAGAGGATGAGCAAAAGGCCACAGGCTATCATAACAAAGAGAAAGAAGCAGATCAGTCACCACCTTGGGAACTCGTTGCCTGTTGGGGAGGAGTGAACGCCAACTGTCACTGTGGGCTTGCTTTATCCTCTTCCTTCCCTGATAGCTTCATGCTCCAGTTGGGTTTCTGTGAAAGGTCACTGCAGTGAAGAAGACTATGCAGGGAGCCTTTATTTCCAGACTTTGGAAGTTGTTCTGTGAGCATTAGGTGTTGTATGAAAGTGTTGAATCACTCACTATACTGTATACCTGAGACTAACAGAACACTGTTAACCAACTGGAATTAAAACAAAAACTTAAATAAAATAAAAATAAATAATAGTAGGACTTAGAGACAAATTAACTGACCATGGAATATTCACACTGCTGATATTTGAGAGACTCCATTTGTGCAACCAGAGGAATATAGTGAAGACAAACTTATCAGCATTCACGAGGAGAGTAACAAAAAAGGTGAGGATAGCCAAAGGAAGTGACATCAGCAAACAAAACTTCACATTAATGAAATTTTCAGAGATAGTTTACCATATTGAAAGCACATAGGGTAAAATGCTAGAATCTGATTGAAACTTAAAAAGTAATAGGACAATTCACCCTGGCATAGAAAAAGGCATGGCTGTATTATAAACAATGTGATAAGAAGGTTCCTAAGAATTTCCTCCCCAAAACCCCTTTCATTCTCAAAGTTTCTAATATTTAAAATGACAATGTACAAAATAAATATTACTTTTACTAGAGAGAAAGAAAGAAAGGAAGGAAGGAAGGAGGAGGAGGAGAAGGAGGAGAAGGAGAAGGAAGAAGAGGAAGGAAGGAGGAGGAGGAGAAGGAGGAGAAGGAGAAGGAAGAAGAAGAAGAAGGAGGAGGAGGAGGAGGGGAAGAAGGAGAAGGAAGAAGAAAGAAGAAAGAAGAAGAAAGAAGAAAGAAGAAGAAGAAAGGGAAGGGAGGCAGGCAGGCAGGCTGCTCTGTAGGTATTCTGACAGAAGAGAATTTCCCTATGGAAATTCTAGGTTGGCCCAGAACTATGAACACAGGTACTGAGAAATTGCACTGCAAGGAGACCCCATCTGGGGCTCAGGAGGAGACCCCAACAGCAATTGAGGTACTCACCATTGACACAGAGACTGTCCCTGTCCAGGGTGTAAGGGCCCAGCTGAGTGACACCATGGGTCTGCTGGCTTAGCTCCCAGTATAGCCACTTTCTGTCCAGCCTGAAGCCTGTGGGATCTGGGCGGTAGGTGCAGACCACGTCCATTCTGGTGCTTGTTCCATCCTTTTCAGCCCTGGGGAAGGAGGGACACGGGAATAGGGATGTGCAGAGACACTTGAAAGCTGACCACTCCTGACGACTCCTTCCTTCAATTGTACCCCCTGGTGTTTATGTTAGCAGTCTTCTTAGGGCTTCATCTGCTGTCTCAAACACATCTTTTTCTGTCTGATATGGGGATCCAGACCATCCCACCTTAAGTGTTCTCCAGGGCTACTCTGCACCTAATTTTCTTCTTTTGCTCCCCAATCTTTTTATTAATTGGTTCATGCTCATTGTTTCAACTACCAGCGCCCAGTACAGTCCCTATCCATTCAAGAAGGTAAGTACAGATGGCATCCCCTCCAGTAGCTGAGTCCTGCTTGGGCTGTAAGATTGGGGGTGTGGAGCTCCTAGGGAGGAAATGAGAATTCTGAGCCCAGGCAGCATGTGGAAGGGAACAGCAAAGGACTGAAGACCTTGGAGGGGGTGAGTGAGTCACCCCTATGGCTGGTTGTGACATTGTGCAACACCATCATGGAGCCTGAAGGGAAGACTTTGTTTCATGTTGGTGAATCCCAAGGCTACAGTCAACTCCATGGGAGCACCTTTGGAGCAGGTAACCAAGTTTGGAGAAAAACAGAGAAAATGAATTAAGAGGTGATAAGGGGCAATGTGGTTCAAAAATACTCTTGTCCTGAATTTCAGCTGAACCTACAGTGATTCACCCAGAGCAGGGGATTTACAGGAAGAAAGATCCCCTCTCTCCCCTGCCTGGGAATTCTTGCTATTATCCACACTATTCAAAGAGTGTTCACAATGGACCAGGCATTGCCCAAAGTATGGTCCAGGGACTCCTGGTAGTCATAAACTCTTACAAAGAGTTCACCAAGTATGATTATTTTCATTATTTTAACTTTTATTCTCTTAGGAGTATACTGTGAAATGTTTTCCAGAGGCCACAACATGAAATACTGTAAAAGATTAAATGCAGAAGCAGATATCCTACTGTCTTCTCCTAAACCAGACATTAAAAATATCTGCAAAAATGTAAACAATGGCTCTCTTTTTGTTATGATTTTTTTGGGGGGGAGGGAGAGGAAATACTGCTATTGTTCATAAAAATTATATTATTTGTGTTAACATGTAATAGATTTATTACTTTTAATAAATTAATGAATACATATTTATAACATTTGTTTTAATTTCTAATTCAATAAATACGGGCAGATATAACCCTCAAGTCCAAAGGCTCATTGGAGTTCTGAGTACTTTTAAGGATGCAAGTAACATGTTGAGCCCAGTGACCTTGAACACCACTGTATCATGGTTAAAAGGAGGGACTCAAAAACTAGAAACTTTGGGTTCAAATCCCAGCTCCTCTCAAGGTACTTGACTACTCTGAGCCCAGTGTTCTCTTCTACAGTGTGGGATAATAATCATGTTGTTGTAAAGATGAAATGAATGAAAACATGTACATCACTTAGATTTTTGGGTGGCATATCATATGGTCAATATTATCTTATTGATTCCCCCCATCTCATGGGGAGATGGGGGCAAGTGTGGTGGGTGGAGCTCATTTAGGACGGTTTTGGTCTACAACATTCCAGGAACCTCTTCTCGTGAAGCCATGTGCGTAGAGGACCCACCTCTCTGGTGGGATGACCTGCATTGGCTGGATGCAGGACCCCAAAGAGAGGTCATAGAGTCGTGAAATGTAAGGAAAGGGTTCTGAGCCCACTGACCTCAGAGGACACCAAATGGGCATAGCAGAGAGGAGAAAATAGGCCATTTCTGTAGAGTTCAGGTCTATTTGTGAGTTTTTAAATTGCAATATATCCTGCCAGTATTCAGCATTTTGTTTGTTTTCCCCTTTGGTTCTATGTAACATCCTCTGGGAAGGTCCCTATCTCTTTTCAAGGAATATACTGCAGAATTGCAGTGTTCAGAGTTTGTCCCCAGTAGGGTAGATATGAGCTGGGGCAGGGAGAGTGTCAGGGATTCTGGGGACACAATTGGCAAAGATACTACACTGGCTAATACTATGAGATCCCATCGAGTGTTCACAATGGGCCAGGCATTGTGATTAGTGATTAATAACCCTATTAGTAAGGTACTAGTATTATCACTACTTTGTAGATAATGTGATTGAAGAACAGAGAGGTTATGTAACTTGTCCAAGATCACAGAGCTAGCAAATGGGAGAGCAAGGGTTCAAACCCAGACACTTTGGATCCATTATGATATGCTTCCTCTTGGCAAAGACCCAAGGCTGTGGTTGACTGGGATGTGGGAGACCAAGAAGGGAGAGAATTGGGGTTCTATAGGTGCTTTGGAAGAAGCCTTACCTGAGCAAGGTCAGCCTGCAGCCAGCATAGAGGGAACCAATGCTGCTGTTTTTGAACAGAGTCCCGAGCTGGGAACAAATGAGAGGGTGATGAGCTGGAGGGGTCAAGACTTTGGGGTGTGGCAGGCTTGGGACAAGATGAGCATTGGCAGGGGGCTCTCACCAGGTGCTGCAGGTTTCTCTCAGTGGCATTGAATATCTCAGAGCTCGAGTTTTCCATGTCCTCTGTGTAGTGCAGGTTGGTGATGGTGAAGTTGACAGTAAAAGTCATCAAGAAAGGAACTGCAGCTGTGGTGGTAGAAGAGTAAATGAGCCCAGTCCTGAGTCAGGCCTGGGCTGGGGGTGGGAGGGAAGGCTCCAAGGACACACCTTAACTCCAGCGCTGAGCTGGGGTTTGGCCTAGACTGGCCTGCTATTCAAGACCCTCCCACATAGGGTGACCAACCATCCCAGCTTTCCCAGGACTGTGTGAGTTCCTGGGATGCAGATGTCCAGTTGGAAAAGTGAGACAGTCTTGGGAAAACTGGGATGAGTTAGTCACCCTACTCCCACTTCCCCTTGGCTCTTACCATTTCAGCACATAGTAGCACCTGCATCTCTTCATCTTGGAGAAATGAACAGGCCCAGGGAGCACCCCACTAGCAATGATTGATGGGAGTTGGTGGATAGATACCCCAGCTCCCTTACTGCCCCCTGCAGAGAGGATGACTCCAAAGTTCATGTTCTACGCATTCTCCCAGGGTCCCCTCCAGCCTCTAGAACTGATAAATTTCTATTGTTCAAGGCACCCAGTATTTGGTACTTCATTACTGTTGCCCTAACGAACTAGTATATCACCTAACAGCAATTCTTTCTCTAGGTATGTACCCCAAAGAATTGGAAACAGGGACTCAAACAGATACATGTACACCCACATTCATAGTAGCATTATCCACAGTAGCCAAAAGATGGAAACAGCCTGAGTGTCCATCAACAGATGAGCAGACAGATAAAATGTGGTCCATCCACACAATGGAATGTCAGTCATCCATAAACAGGAATGAAGTTCTGATACACACTATGACATGTAGACATTGCACTCAGTGAAATAAGACACACACACACACACACAAATACACTATGTGATTCCACATACATGAGGTATCTAAAATAGGCAAATTGAAGACAGAAGTGGATTAGAATTACCAGGGGCTGAGGTGAGTGGGGAAGGAAAGCTAACGTCTAATGGGTACACAGATCCTGTTTGGGGTGATAAAAAGTTTTGGAGAAAGATAGGATAACATTTATACAACATTGTGAATGTAATTAATGCCACTGAATTGTACATTTAGAATGGCTAATTTTATAGTATATATACATTTTTACCACAGTAAAAAAAGCCATTCTTACTTGTTTCTGAAGCCACACTCAGAGAGGTCAAGGTGGACATCCCAGGTGAGGTCTCAGGGACAAAGGGACTTCCTGCTGATGTATTGAAGGTGGTTGTGGTCTCTACTATGATGGGGCCTGAACCTGTAACAGCTAAATTAGTGGTCTCAAGAGTTGTGGTTTTCAGGACAGTTGTTGAACTCAGTCCTTCTCTGTGACTGGTTTTAGGTGGTGTTGGGGTCTCTGATGCTATCAAGGTCACAGTGTTCCCCATCACAGTCTTGGACAATTCAGGGAGTCCAACTGAGGTCACAGGTGGTGAGGGTTCTGTGCCCCAGGAAGTTAAGGTGTAAGGCTCACCAGTGGTTGCAGGGGTACTGACAGGTCCAAGATCACCAGCAGTCAAAGTTGGGATACCTGTCCTGGCATCTGATGCAGGGCTGGTGGCCAGTAAGCCTGTGGTCGCCAATAAAATGGGGGAAAGAGTTGAACTTGAAATCGTTGTGCTGATGTCTGTGCCAAGATGGGTGGAGAGTGAGGCTGTTTCTGCAGGAACGCCAAATGAGATAGTTGGACCTAGATCAACTCCGCTGGTCTCAGTTGCAGGTGTGGTGAAGGATGTTATTTCTTCTGGACTGAGGAAAACAGTCTGAGTTGGAAGAGCTTCACTAATCTCCAACTCAGGTCGGATGGATGGTGGTGAGGCTACGGTCTCTGGTGGTAAATGAGGAAAAGCAGTTGAACTAGGAAAATTTGTGCTTGTCTTTGCACTGGACTGGGTGACCAATAAGGCTGTGGTTGCTGGTTCACCAGGAGAAAGAGTTAGACTTGGAATAGTCATATTGGCATCTGTCTCAGAACTAGGGACCTGGGAGGTCACCATATCCGGTACACCAGGGGAGATAGTTGGAGTTGGAACAGCTGAACTGGCTTCTGCCCCAAGACTGGTGCCTACTGAGTGTTTGGTGTCTGGTACACTTTTGGAAAAAACTGGAGGTGTTGTGGGGACAGTTGGGCTGGTCTCTGCAGAAGGGGTGACCAATGAGACTGCTATATCTGGCTTATGTGGGGAATCAGTCTGAGTTGGAATAGCTGAACTGGTTTCTGCCCCACAGCTGGTGGTCATTGAGGGTGATTCACTGGGGGAAACATTGGGGGTTGTCCGGGGAACTGTTGGGCTGGTCTCTGCAGGATGGGTGACCAAAGAGACTGGTGTATCTAGCTCCCCAGGGGAATCAGTCTGAGTTGGAACAGCTGAACGGGCTTCTGTCCCAGAATGGGTGACCCATGAAGCTGTGGTCTCCAGTTGACCTGGAGAAACAGTGAGAGTTTTAAGAGTTGTACTGCTCTCCGCCCCAGAACTTGTGACCAGTGAGATTTCCACCCCTGATACAACAGGGGAGACAGTCACAGTTGGAATGGCTGAAATTGTCTGTGCCCCAGAACTGGTAGCTATTGAATGTGTGGTATCTGATTCACTATGGGAAAAACTGGGGGTTGCCTTGGGAATAGTTGGGCTGGTCTCTGCAGGATGGGTGACCAATGAGACTGGTGTATCTGGCTTCCCAGGGGAAACAAGCAGAGTTGAAACAGCTGAACTGGCTTCTTTCTCAGAATGGGTGACCCATGAGGCTGTGGTCTCCAGTTCATGCAGTGAATCTGTCAGAGTTGTAAAAGTTGTATTGGTTTCTGCCTCAGAACTGGTAACCAGTAAGGTCACTGATCCTGGCACACCAGGTAAGATAGTTGTAGCTGAAGGTGAACTGCTTTCTGCCCCTGGAGTGGTGGCTGTTGAGAGTGAGATATCAGATTCACTATAGGAGAAATTTGGAGTTATTCTGGAAACAGGTGTGCTGGTCTTTGCGGAATGGGTGACCCATAAGGTTGTTATTTCTGAGTCATGCGAGGAATCAGTAAGAGTTAGAAAATTTGCACTGGTCTCTGCCCCAGAACTAGTGACCAGTGAGGTCCCCACCCCTAATATACCAGGGGAGACAGTTGGAGTTGGGATGGAAGAACTGGTCTGTGCTCCAGAATGATTAACCCATGAGACTGTGTTTGCTGGTTCACCAGGAGAAAGAGTCAGAGGTGAAATAACCATACTGGCATCTGTCTCAGAACTAGTGGCCTGTGAAGTCACCATATCTGGTACACCAGGGGAGACAGGTGTAGTTGGAATAGCTGAACTGGCTTCTGTCTCAAGGCCGGCAGCTGTTGAGGGTGTGCTGTCTGATTCACTACGGGAAACATTGGGGGTTGTCCGGGGAACTGTTGAGCGGGTCTCTGCAGGACGGGTAACCAAGGAGACTGTTGTATCTGATTCATGCAGGGATTCAGTCAGAGTCAAAGAGGTTGTATTGGCATCTGTCCCAGAACTAGTGGCCTGTGAGGTCATCATAGCTGGTATACCAGGTGAGACAGTGATTGTTGGAGTGGCTGAACTGGCTTCTGCCCCAGGAGTGGTGGCCATTGAGAGTGTGGTGTCTAATTCACTTTGGGAAAAATTTGTTGGAGTTATTCTGGAAACAGGTGTGCTGTTCTCTGTGGAATGAGCCCATGAGGCTATTGTATTTGGCTCACCAGGGGAAACAGTCAAAGTTCCAACAGTGGAAATGGCTTCTGTTCCAGCATGGGTGACCCGGGAGGCTGTTGTCTCTGGTTCATGTGGGGAATCAGTCAGAGTTGTAAACGTTGTACTGGTCTCTGCCCCAGAATTGGTGACTGGTGAGATTTTCACCCCTATTACACCAGGGGAGACAGTTGGAGTTGGAATGGCTGAACTGGTCTGTGCCTCAGGATGGGTAACCAATGAGACTGTTGTATCTAGCTCACCAGGAGATATAGTCAGAGTTTGATCAGCTGGGCTGGTCTCTGCTCCAGAACTAGCATCCAGTGAAGTCACCAACCCTGGCTTACCAGGGAAGACATTTTGAGTTGGAATGGATGAACTGCTCTGTGCCCCAGGATGGGTGACCCATGAGGCAGAGGTCTCTGGTGCATCTTGGGAATCAGTCAGAGTTGAAAGGACCATACTTGTCTCTGCCGCAGGACTAGTTACTAGTGAGGTCACCATTTCTGGTATACCAGGGAAGACAGTCAGAGTTGGAACAGCAGAACTGACTTCTTCCCCTGAACCGGTAGCTGTTGGGGGTGTGCTATCTGGTTCACTGTGGGAAACATTCAGGGTTTCCCTGGAAACAGTTGAACTGGTTTCTGCAAGATAAGTGACCCATGAGGTTGTGGTCTCTGGCTCACTAAAGGAAACAGTCAGAGGTGGAACAGCTGGACTGTTCTTTGCCCCAGAACTAGGAACCAGTGAGGGTGTGGTTTCTGACTCTCTACTGAAAACAGATGAGGCTGTCCTGGGAAGTTCTATGCTGGTCTCTGCTCCAGGTCTGGTGGCCAATGAGGCTGTCATCTCTAGAACATCAGGGGAAACATCTGGGGTTGTAATGATCATTCCTCTTGTGCTTGTGCTGGCTGTTTTACTTGATGTCCTGAGGAGAGTCAGCATTCTGGAAGTAGGAGTAGAGACTGTAGTGGTCAAAGTTGCTGTAGAGGTGGTCTTCAGAGCTGTGATCTCTGCTCTTTCTGTCCACTCTGTTGGTGGTCCTGTGAATTGGGGGATGGACACACAGTTTGGACAAAATGATCCACCGCTTACTGGACTGGCAATAGCTTATTTTTTCTCCACATGAGGAAAGGGAGAGAAATGTCTCTGCCTGAGATATGCCTGCAATGCTTCTGGAATGGGAAAAGGAATTGTCATTGACATTCCGGCACCTTCCCCTTCTCATCTTGTGCCATAACTCCGTGAATTCTTAACCACTCCCTGTTCCCAAATGTTGTCTGGACGCTCCAGCCCCTAAGCCTTTGTTCAAGCTGTTTTCTCTGTCTGCCTTGTCCATCTTTCATCAGATTCCTTACATTCCGCCCTTCTTGAAACCCCAACTCAAATCAACTTTTACAAATCCATGTCAGAATTCATCTCTCCCTTCTCAATATTTCCTTATCCTACTGTCTGAATCTGCACCATAGGGATGCCTGGGTGGCTCAGTTGTTAAGCGTCTGCCTTCGGCTCAGGTCATGATCCCCAGGGTCTGGGATTGAGTCCCACATCAGGCTCCTTGCTCAGTGAGGAGCCTGCTTCTCTCTCTCCCTCTGCTGCTCCCCCTGCTTGTGCTCTCTCTCTCTCTCTCTGACAAATAAATAAATAAAAATCTTAAAAAAAAAATGAATCTGCGCCATAGCACTCCTCACAGCCTGCTTGGTAATAGCTATTTCTAGCCAGAAGACTGCTTGGTGAATAGTAGGTGCCCACAAATATTTGTTGAGTAAGTGAGTGAGTGAATGAATGAATGGATACATAGATGGATGTATGCAGAGACAGGTCCCTTCTAGATTGAGAGAGATTATGTGTCATTGTGCTTAAGAGCTTGCGCTCTGGGGGTGACTGGGTGGCTCAGTCGGTTAGCGACTGCCTTCAGCTCAGGTCATGATCCCAGGGTCCTGGGATTGAGCCCCATGTTGGGCTCCCTGCTCTGCGGGGAGCCTGCCATTCCCCCTTCTTGTCTCTCTCTCTCTCTTTCTGTCAAATAAATAATCAAAATCTTAAAAAAAAAAAAAAAAAGACCTTGGGCTCTGGAAGAAGGTATTCCTGCATTTAGATTCTGGCTCCTCCACTAACTGGATGTGTTACCAAACCTTGCTAGATTTCCATATTTTCACCTGTGAAGTAGGTGTAAGTACAGTGGCCATCTCAGAATGCTGATAAAAATGCACCCAGCCCGGTGCCTCCTGGCTCACAATACTACCACTGCTATTTCTACTACTACCTGCTGTTACTACCATTACTGCTGTTACTGCTATCACCGCCTAGTAGCATTAATACTACTGTTACTACCTACCATTACCGCCGCTGCTGCTATCACCACCTAGTAGCATTGTTACTACTACTGTTACTACCTACCATTACCGCTGCTGCTGCTATCACCACCTAGTAGCATTGTTACTACTACTGTTACTACCTACCATTACCGCCGTTGCTGCTATCACCACCTAGTAGCATTAATACTACTGTTACTACCTACCATTACCGCCGTTGCTGCTATCACCACCTAGTAGCATTAATACTACTGTTACTACCTACCATTACTGCCGTTGCTGCTATCACCACCTAGTAGCATTAATACTACTGTTACTACCTACCATTACCGCCGTTGCTGCTATCACCACCTAGTAGCATTAATACTACTGTTACTACCTACCATGACCGCCGTTGCTGCTATCACCACCTAGTAGCATTAATACTACTGTTACTACCTACCATTACCGCTGCTGCTGCTATCACCACCTAGTAGCATTGTTACTACTACTGTTACTACCTACCATGACCGCTGTTGCTGCTATCACCACCCAGTAGCATTGTTACTACTACTGTTACTAACTACCATGACCGCTGTTGCTGCTATCACCACCCAGTAGCATTGTTACTACTACTGTTACTACCTATCATGACCGCTGTTGCTGCTATCACCACCTAGTAGCATTAATACTACTGTTACTACCTACCATGACCGCTGCTGCTATCACCACCTAGTAGCATTGTTACTACCACTGTTACTACCTACCATCACCGCCGCTGCCGCTATCACCACCCAGTAGCATTGTTACTATCACTGTTACTACCTACCATCACCGCCGCTGCCGCTATCACCACCTAGTAGCATTGTTACTACTACTGTTACTACCTACCATGACCGCCGTTGCTGCTATCACCACCCAGTAGCATTGTTACTACTACTGTTACTACCTACCATGACCGCTGTTGCTGCTATCACCACCTAGTAGCATTAATACTACTGTTACTACCTACCATTACCGCTGCTGCTATCACCACCTAGTAGCATTGTTACTACCACTGTTACTACCTACCATCACCGCCGCTGCCGCTATCACCACCCAGTAGCATTGTTACTACCACTGTTACTACCTACCATGACTGCCGTTGCCGCTATCACCACCTAGTAGCATTGTTACTACCACTGTTACTGCCTACCATTACCGCCGTTGCCGCTATCACCACCCAGTAGCATTGTTACTACTACTGTTACTACCTACCATCACCGCCGTTGCCGCTATCACCACCCAGTAGCATTGTTACTACTACTGTTACTACCTACCATGACCGCTGTTGCTGCTATCACCACCTAGTAGCATTAATACTACTGTTACTACCTACCATTACCGCTGCTGCTATCACCACCTAGTAGCATTGTTACTACCACTGTTACTACCTACCATCACCGCCGCTGCCGCTATCACCACCCAGTAGCATTGTTACTACCACTGTTACTGCCTACCATCACCGCCGCTGCCGCTATCACCACCCAGTAGCATTGTTACTACCACTGTTACTGCCTACCATCACCGCCGCTGCCGCTATCACCACCCAGTAGCATTGTTACTACCACTGTTACTGCCTACCATCACCGCCGCTGCCGCTATCACCACCCAGTAGCATTGTTACTACCACTGTTACTGCCTACCATGACCGCCGTTGCCGCTATCACCACCCAGTAGCATTGTTACTACCACTGTTACTGCCTACCATCACCGCCGCTGCCGCTATCACCACCCAGTAGCATTGTTACTACCACTGTTACTGCCTACCATCACCGCCGCTGCCGCTATCACCACCCAGTAGCATTGTTACTACCACTGTTACTGCCTACCATCACCGCCGCTGCCGCTATCACCACCCAGTAGCATTGTTACTACCACTGTTACTGCCTACCATCACCGCCGCTGCCGCTATCACCACCCAGTAGCATTGTTACTACCACTGTTACTGCCTACCATCACCGCCGCTGCCGCTATCACCACCCAGTAGCATTGTTACTACCACTGTTACTACCGCTACTTTTACCTACTATTACTGGAGTTATTCCTACTGTTTCTACTACTACTACTTTTTGTATTTCCACTACAAAATAAGTGTTTGCTGAGTCGGATTTGCCAGGAACCACGCTAGACCAGTCCTGAAGCTGGCCAAGGTGACCAGAATTCAGACTCTGAAGATGAGTTAAGTCGCATTGGCTGAGACAGCAGCTACTGGCTGGGGCTTCAAAAAATGGTAAATAAAACACATTACCCTGTAAAATATGTATTTGAAAAATGGTCCCCAGGAGGGAGGGAGAACCACCAGGAGGCTTCTCTATAAAGACCACAAAGCCTACATCAAAAACTAATGATGTATTGTATGGTGACTAACATAACATAATAAAATTAAATTAAATTTAAAAAAAAAGACCACAAAGCCCACTGGCACTTGATTCAGGGATAAAATAAAGGGGATTTAGACTCTGATGGGGGAGCGATGTCCCTCTTTTGCTAAGATTATCCAAAACCCCCACATTTCTGAGAGTGGACATACCAAAATGCTTTATGTGTGTTTGGCAAAGACGATGAAGAGGGGGCAGAGGAGGAGGAGGGACATTTGTAAGCACCAAGCATGATTTGTCTCTTTGATCCTCACCAGAACATTGAGTGTACATCATATTATTCTTGTGGTTTCATAAAAGAGAAAGACAGAAACTCCGAGATCATCATCTGCCAAGGTCACACAGCTACTGACTGCTAGTGTGGAAATCTGAACATCATTTGGCCTAATGCTAAACCAATGCTCTCCAGCACGGTAGTATATCATTCCCTAACTGAATTTCAGGATTCTGTGGGGGTCAGGATGAAAAGAGAAGGATGTAAGGAGAAAATGTCCGTCTGGACAGAAGGTTAAACAAAAGTTTCTTAGTTCAGGTTCTCAACCCAGGGTGATTTTGCTCCCAGTGGATACTTGGCAATGTCGGGAGACATTTTTGTTCATCACAACTGTGTGTATGTGTAGAGTGCTACTGGAATCTAGTGAGTAGAGGCCAAGGATGATATTAAATATCCTACAGTGCACAGGACAGCCCACAAGTAATTATTTGCCTGATAGGGCTGAGGCTGAGAAACCCTGCTGTGTGTTGAAAGGAGTCAATGAATACTGTTAGCTCTTCCTCATAAACTTTGCCATCTAAATACTGGTCGCTACCTGAAACCCAGTGATTCATTTCCTGGTGAACTGATGTAGCCAATCCTGTCAATGCCCTACTTATATCCCAAATAGTGACCCCAATGGGGTCCCGACGCAGCCCCTGTGACTCCACACCTAAGGGCTTTCACTTACCCTGTGGCGGGGGCAGGGGATAGGCTGGAAATGTTGAGGGTTATTACCCCAGGATCAGGCATCCTACAGCCAATGATAGAAGAGAGTTGGACAACAAATGCCCCCATCTACTTAATTCCTCAGATAGGACAACACTGAGGTGTTCTCTTTTTTAAAATTTTTTAAAAATATTTTATTTATTTATTTGAGAGAGACAGCCCGCACAGAGGGAGAGTTAGAGGAAGAAGCAGACTCCCCGCTGAGCAGAGTCCAATGCGAGGCTTGATTCCAGGACCCTGAGATCATGACCTGAGCTGAAGGCAGATGCTTAACCAACTGAGCCACCCAAGTGCCCACACTGAGGTGTTCTATGCTGTCTCCCAGAGCTTCCCAGTGGGACCGACACTGTTGCTCACAGCTGGGGCTTGGTCATGAACGAAATTTGCATTGAGTTCTTTTCCTTGTCTTCTCCAGTGCTTCCTGGGACCATCCCCCACCTGAGACAAACAATTTGCCCCATATCCTTAACAGAATAAGACTTATCACCTGATTGTGGGGTAGGGGTAAATCTGTCTAAAGCCTGCATCTTGCAGAAAGCCTCCAAAATGTATAATAGTCTGGGCTCCAAAAATATTGGGAATAAATTAATGGGTATGGGGAACTTTACCTTTTAACCACACAGTGAGGAGAATCCCTTGCTATATACACCTGCACCTCTTAAACTCTCAGGCAGAACAATCACACTGAGAAATGTTAGCAGGCGCCATTTAGAGAGAGATTATTGCAGTTAAGTAATTGTGTAAAACTCTAGGTTGAATAAAGCTAAACAAATTTCTTTACAGTAGGATTTCTCAGAGTCTTTAATATGCTTATGCATGTTATGATTCTTTAGGAAGGAACATGTTTGCCAAACTTTTTTTTTTTTTTTGACTCAAAATTCTTTGTCCTTTTGTTAAAGGGTATCCAAGCATTACCAAGCCTTAGGAGGTTTCCTGAATGTTGTTTTCTGCCCGTGTCTCCAATATCATTTCCTACCACCCCATCCTTCTACCTCATACTTCAGCAAAGGCGAATTATTTGTATCTCCCAAATATTTCCAGTTTTACTGCTCTCTGTGCCTTTGCATGTGGCTGTTCTCTCTATCCAGAATATCTTCATCAACTCCCTTTGTCTTTCTGGTAAATCCCTAGTCATCTTTTCAAACCCAATTCAAATATTATCTTCCTCATTAAGCCTTCCTTCTATAGTTCAAATACATCTTCATTGCATATGTTTAAAGTTCCATCATAGTTATTCAGTTCCTTTGTTGCTTCCCTGCTGGTCTGAGAGCTTCATGGATACAGTGCCCAAGTATTTTCATCTGCGCATCCTCTGCTTATAGCAGTCTCTAACAGAGAAAGCGATTAATAAGCATTTTCAGAGTTAAGTTAAACTGGGTCATATTTGTGGAAATGACATATCTAACTTTGAACTAAACTCACTATGCATGTTATGAGGAAAAGAAAAGTGGTAACATCTGTCTGGTAACCATTAGACAAAGATCCAGCTAAGACAGGGAAGCCCATGGCCACCCCACATTCTTCCTCTAAAGAAACAAGCATTTTATCTCTCTGGAAGAGGAAATAAGACCTCAAGTGAGATCACTGGGAAGTAAGCAAAGTTGAACCTACCTCTAGGACTAGCAGATGATGTGGGTGCCACAGGGACATGGACTGGTCCTGTGGCTCCTCCATGGGCTGCTTCATTGGGTATCTTTGTGATGCGCTCCACGATGCCATCAGTCCCTGCAGGTGAGGGTGGAGAAGAAGCCTGGGTTAATTCATCTCACCCAGAAGGAGAATACTGTCTAAATGGATCCACTTAATTGACTATACAACTCAATTCTTTTCAAGTTCACCTGTATGGACTTGAGCCAGGGCTATGTGCCATGAATGGCCACCCTTGTCCATTGACCCACTCATCCACCTGTAGATCTCTCCATCTTTCCTTCCATCCATCCCTATATCTACCCATCCATCCTTCCTTCTTTCCTCCTTTCTCTACATCCATCCTCCCTTCTACACATTTACCCTCTCTTCTTTCATTTATCTGTTTTTCCATTCTTCCTTTTATCCCTCCATCCATCCAACCACTCTTCTACCTTTTTACCATCCCACTCATCACTTGCTTACTGAGCACCCATGACTCAACTACTGAGCCACATTTTAAGACATGGGTCAACACCTATCAATGTGTTTAATTTTATTGTGAATTGAGAGGTAACCAAGTCATCTTCCTATAGATAATGGCTAGCAAAGCAGGTGCTAAGGTAGTTAGAGGACTTCTTTGTACTTGTCTCCCAAACAAAAGGTGGGGGCAAGTTCAACTTTTCAGAGGAATGGAATCCCCAAGAGGTTCCTTCCCTCATCTATGGATCTCTTGGAGGTGGTATGCCTCCTCCTAGGCCCCCGGTCCTTCCCACATCCCATAGGTACTTTATTCCATCATTTTACTTTGCTCACCTTTTTCTTTCACTTTTCCCTTGCTTTTGACTCTGTCCTCAATATAAAAACACACTCATTTCAAAGGGGGATATCTCCTCTGTATCTATGTGTAATTAGGCTGTTGTTCTAGTTCTTTGCAACTTACAACACTCCCTTCATTAGAGTCCCTGAGGGCCCACATGTTGTCAAAGGACTCACCCCACTTCAATTTGACTATTAGTAGCATTTGACAGAACTGACCATTTTCCTTCCTAAAACTCTCCCCTCCTATGGCTTCTGCGATGCCAGAATCTCTTACTTTTTATCCTCCCTCTCTGACCACTCCTACTTAGCCTAATAACTAAGAGCATAGATTCCTAGTGCCACATACTCTGAATTCTTACCACTTATTAGCTTTAAAACTTGAGTAAATTACTCAACCCTCTATTTCTCAGTTTACTAATCTGTAAAATGGGCTTATAATCATCCTTTCTTCAAATTGTGTTTCAATACGGATTAAATAACTTAATAGAACAGCACTTGACAGAGAATAAGTGCCCCAGAAAAAGTCTGTCGTCATTAGCATTATCATCAGCATAATCATAGTAATGTTAAAACATCTATCATGGTACTGGAATCATCTACTTACTTATTTATCTTAGTTTCCCCAATGCCAAGTCTAATGCCTAGAACTGAGGATAGATCAACAAATGTTTGCTAAAAGAGTTTCTGTGCAGTAATAAACTCCTAATTAACTCCTTTATGCCTCTCAGGAAAACAGTCATTTCCTATGAGTCACTAATAATGGGAGTATAGGAGCTGTGGGACCCTACTTGTCAACTGTGTTGATTGTGGAGGAAGTTGAGAAGAACTTGTCACTGTTCCCAAGTGAATATGTTCTGTCATTCTGGTATCCACAATGGTTGATAAAGATGTCCTGACTGGCTCAGTCCATGTCTCCAAAGTACTGACCACACCCAAGGGTCCTTCAGCAGTGCTCCTCTCTGCCCCAGTGTTGGTGCCCACCATACGTTGGGTAACCAGTGAGGAAGTAATTTCATGGGGGGCTGGACTGGTTGAAGAGTAAGCAGTAGTGAAGGGCGAAGAGGGGAATGTTATTGAAGCTGATGAAGGTAGACTCTCTGCAATGGTGGACATAGCATCTCCAGGGCCTCGTTCTGTTCTCAGAAATGAACTGGCTGAGAAGGTGGCTGAGCTGTCACCTGGAACTCCAGATATAACTGTAGACAGAGAAGGCACCAATGTGTCAATTGAAATGGTCTCAGCTGAAGACAGCATTACTGTACCCAGGTAAGGAGTACTTTCTGATACAGACACGGAAACCTTGGATTCTGGGAAGGAGGTTACACTAGCTGACCCTGCAAAAGAAAAAGGGATAAGAGTGAGAGAGAGATTTCCACTGAAATTTCAGCACACTACCAAGACAAAGGCTGGTCTGAAACTCGTATTTTCACAGAAGAGGTGATATCAGTCTTGGAATATTTCAAAACATGAGTGGACAGAGGAGATAAAGGTGGGCTTGTGGGAGTAGCTGAACTAGAGTCCAGGGATATGAATGTTTCCTGAAGTCTAGAAGAGAGATGTGAAAGTGGCCCTGTCTCAATGTTCTAGGGTCAAAGAAGACAGGTATTGAAGTGAAAATAGTGGTCTCCTCAATGGAACAAGAAGTATCCATTGGTTAAGAGGCTCTGCATGGGTCACAGTGAATGGGGACAGAGGAAGGTGCTTCATATCTACAAAGGCTATTCTGCACATTACTTACAAGTATATATGTGAAAAAATATTCATACTCTATTTATCTGAAGTAACATCAAACGTGGCCAGTGTTTCAATGTGGAGGTAAAATGATTTTGGGTTACAAGACTAAAACGGAAAAAACTGAACTTTACAGGGACAAAAATGAGAAGTGAGGTCACAGGAATGGGAAAGGAAGTTTACTAACAGATACTATGAAGGAATCTAAGGAAAGTAAGTTTGTGGAAGGGATCACTGCCAGAAAAACGAAGAGCAGAATTAGATCAGAGGAGCAAGATGGCGGAGGAGTAGGAGACCTACATTTCGTCTGGTCCCAAGAATTCAGCTGGATAGGGATCAAACCATTCTGAACACCTACAAACTCAACAGGAGATCGAAGAAAAGAATAGCAACAACTCTCTCAGCAGAAAAGCGACCACTTTCTGGAAGGTAGGACGTGCGGAGAAGTGAATCCGAGGCGATATTCGGGAGGATAGACGGCGGGGGAGGGGCCTCCGTCGGCCGCTTCTGGCAAGTGATGGAGCCGCGGAGCACAAAATCGGAACTTTTAAAAGTCTGCTCCGCTGAGGGACGTCACTCCGGTGGCTAAGCGGGGGGTGGAACCCTCCGGGACAGTGTGGTCTCAGGACCCTCGGGGTCACAGAAAGACCGGGGGTGCCTGAGGGCGGCAGAGCTCCCAGGTATCGGAGCAGGGAAGCCGGCTGCAGAGGCAGAGCCCAGGCGCGGGCTCTCAGCTTGGGGTGGCCATAAACCGTGATCCGCGGCCCAGGCGGGCCCCTGCTCCTCCAGCAGGGACCCCACAAGCGGCAGATCCGGGGAGACTCCCCTTCCTCCCCCGGGAGGAGCCGCGCGGGAGTGCACCGCAGGGATCTGCTGGGTTTGGAGACTCCACCCGGGGTCGGGTGCCAGAGATAGAAACGCGCGGTCACAGGCCGGGCGAGCACGGAGTGCGGCCGGAGACCGGGGAGCCAGAAGTGACTGACGGCTTTTCTCTGGGGGCTCACTGAGGAGCGGGGCCCCGAGTTCTCGGCTCCTCTGGGGCGGAGATTGGGAGGCCGCCATCTTCACTCTCTGCCTCCAAAGCTGTACGGAAAGCTCGCAGGGAACAAAAGCCCCGGAGAGCAAACGCGAGCAGATGACTTAGCCGGGAGGGGGCAAGGGCGGGGCACTTCCGCCTCCGGCAGAGACATTTGGAAACCACGGCAACAGGCCCCTCCCCAGAAGATCAGCGAGAACAGCCAGCCAAGACCAAGTTTACCCATCAATGAGAACGGCAGAACTCCAGCGCTAGGGGGAATACTGCACACAGAATCCATGGCTTTTTTACCATGATTCTTTAGTCTTTCAAAGTTAATTTTTTTTAACTTTCATTTTCTTTTTTTTTATTTTTCTTTTTCCCTTTTTCAACCAACATCTTATCAATCCCTTTTTAAAAAAATCTTTTTTATTTTTCATTTTTAGAGCCATAGTCTATCCCTTCATTGTAGTTAACCTTATTTTTGGTATATATATATATAAATATAAGTTGTTCTCTCTTTAAAATTTTGGGATACAGTTTCTTCTAACTGACCAAAATAAACCCGAAATCTCTAGTGTATGGCTTTGTTCTAGTCTCCTGCCTGATCACATTCTCTCCCTTTTTTTTTTTTAAATCCTCTTCTTTCTTTTTACAACCAATTTCTTATCTTATCAATTCCTTTTATAAAATCTTTTATAATTTTCACCTTTACAGTCATATTCCATCCCTTCATCATATTTGCCCTTACTTTTGTACATATATAAGTTTTTCTTTCTTTAAAATTTTGGGAGGCACTTTCTTCTAACTGACCAAAATACGCCCCAAATCTAGTGTGTGGCACTGATCTCTGTACCAGTCTGATCATATTTGATCATATTCTGTTTTTTGTTTGTTTCTTTTTATCTTTTTTTTTTCTTTTTTCTTTCTTTCCCTTTCTTTTCCCCCAGTTTCAGGTCTCTTCTGATTTGTTTAGTGTATATTTTTCTGGGGTCATCGTTACCCTGTTAGCATTTTGTTCTCTCATTCATCTATTCTCCTCTAGACAAAATGACAAGACAGAAAAAATCACCTAAAAAAAATGAACAAGAGGCAGTACCAACTGCCAGGGACCTAATCAATATGGACATTAGTAAAATGTCAGAACTAGAGTTCAGAATGACGATTTTAAAGATACTAGATGGGCTTGAAAAAAGCATGGACGATATTAGAGAAACCCTTTCTGGAGAAATAAAAGAATGAAAATCTAACCAAGTCAAAATCAAAAAGCTATTAATGAGGTGCAATCAAAAAGGGAGGCTCTCACTGCTAGGATAAATGAGGCAGAAGAGAGAGTCAGTGATACAGAAGACCAAATGATGGAAAATAAAGAAGCTGAGAGAATGAGAGATAAACAACTACTGGATCACGAGGGCAGAATTTGAGAGATAAATGATACCATAAGACGAAACAATATTAGAATAATTGGGATCCCGAAGACAAAGAAAGAGACAGAGGGGCAAAAGGTATATTGGAGCAAATTATAGCAGAGAACTTCCCTAATTTGGGGAAGGAAACAGGCATCAAAATCCAGGAGGCACAGAGAACCCCCCTCAAAATCAATAAAAATAGGTCAACACCCCGACATCTAATAGTAAAACTTACGAGTCTCAGAGATGAAGAGAAAATCCTGAAAGCAGCTCGGGACAAGAGATCTGTAACCTACAATGGTACAAACATTAGATTGGCAACAGACCTAACCACAGAGACCTGGCAGGCCAGAAAGGACTGGCAGGATATATTCAGAGCACTAAATGAGAAAAATATGCAGCCAAGAATACTATATCCAGCTAGGCTGTCATTGAAAATAGAAGGAGAGATAAAAGCTTCCAAGGACAAACAAAAACTAATGGAATTTGCAAACACGAAACCAGCCCTACAAGAAATATTGAAAGGGGTCCTCTAAGCAAAGAGAGAGCCTAAAAGTAACATAGGCCAGAAAGGAACACAGACAATACACAGTAACAGTCACCTTACAGGCAATACAATGGCATTAAATTCATATCTTTCAATATTTACCCTGAATGTAAATGGACTAAATGCCCCAGTCAAAAGACACAGGGTATCAGATTGGAAAAAAAACAAGACCCATTGATATGCTGTCTGCAAGAGACTCATTTTAGACCCAAAGTCACCCCCAGATTGAAAGTGAGGGGATGGAAAACAATTTATCATGCTAACGGACACCAAAAGAAAGCTGGGGTGGCAATCCTTACATCAGACAAATTAGATTTTAAACCAAAGACTGTAATAAGAGATGAGGAAGGACACTATATCCTACTTAAAGGGTCTATCCAACAGGAAGATCTAACAACTGTAAATATCTATGCCCCTAACATGGGAGCAGCCAATTATATAAGCCAATTAATAACAAAAGCAAAGAACACATCGACAACAATACAATTATAGTGGGGGACTTTAACGCCCCCCTCACTGAAATGGACAGATCATCTAAGCAAAAGATCAACAAGGAAATAAAGACTTTATTTTTTATTTTTTTTAAAGATTTTATTTATTTATTTGACAGAGAGAGAGATAGTGAGAGCAGGAACACAAGCAGGGGGAGTGGGAGAGGGAGAAGCAGGCTTCCTGCCGAGCAAGGAGCCCGATGTGGGACTTAATCCCAGGACCCTGGGATCATGACCTGAACCAAAGGCAGACGCTTAACGACTGAGCCACTCAGGCGCCCGGAAATAAAGACTTTAAATGACACACTGGACCAAATGGACTTCACAGATATATTCAGAACATTCCATCCCAAAGCAACAGAATACACATCCTTCTCTAGTGCCCATGGAACATTCTCCAGAATAGATCACATCCTAGGTCACAAATCAGGTCTCAACCAGTACCAAAAGATTGGGATCATTCCCTGCATATTTTCAGACCACAATGCTTTGAAACTAGAACTCAATCACAAGAGGAAAGTCGGAAAGAACTCAAATACATGGAAGCTAAAGATCATCCTATTAAAGAATGAATGGGTCAACCAGGAAATTAAAGAAGAATTAGAAAAATTCATGGAAACAAATGAAAATGAAAACGCAACTGTTCAAAATCTTTGGGATACAGCAAAGGCAGTCCTAAGAGGAAAGTATATAGCAATACAAGCCTTTCTCAAGAAACAAGGAAAGTCCCAAATACACAACCTAACCCTACACCTAAAGGAGCTGGAGAAAGAACAGCAAATAAAGCCTAAACCCAGCAGGAGAAGAGAAATAATAAAG
Source organism: Mirounga angustirostris (assembly GCF_029215605.1). Classification (NCBI taxonomy): domain Eukaryota; kingdom Metazoa; phylum Chordata; class Mammalia; order Carnivora; family Phocidae; genus Mirounga; species Mirounga angustirostris. Next base: position 209,410,896 of record NW_026991709.1, on the reverse strand, counting down.
ATCAGAGCCAAAATCAATGAAATAGAAACCAAAGGAACAGTAGAACAGATCAATGAAACTAGGAGCTGGTTCCTTGAAAGAATTAACAAGATTGATAAACCCCTGGCCAGACTTATCAAAAAGAAAAGAGAAATGACCCAAATAAATAAAATCATGAATGAAAGAGGAGAGATCACAACCAACACCAAAAAAATACAAACAATTATAAGAACATATTATGAGCAACTATATGCCAGCAAATTAGATAACCCGGAAGAAATGGATGCATTCCTAGAGATGTATCAACTACCAAAACTGAACCAGGAAGAACTAGAAAATCTGAACAGACCTATAACCACTAAGGAAATTGAAGCAGTCATCAAAAATCTCCCAACAAACAAAAGCCCAGGGCCAGAAGGCTTCTTAGGGGAATTCTACCAAACAGTGAAAGAAGAATTAATACCTATTCTTCTGAAACTGTTCCAAAAAATAGAAATGGAAGGAAAACTTCCAGACTCGTTCTATGAGGCCACCATTACCTTGATCCCCAAACCAGACAAAGACCCCATCAAAAAGGAGAATTACAGACCCATATCCTTGATGAACATGGCTGCAAAAATTCTCACTGAAATACTAGCCAATAGGATCCAACAGTACATTAAAAGGATTATTCACCACGACCAAATGGGATTTATGCCTGGGCTGCAAGGTTGGTTCAACATCCGCAAATCAATGTGATACAATACATTAATAAAAAAAAGAACAAGAGCCATATGATCCTCTTAATAGATGCAGAAAAAGCATTTGACAAAGTACAGCATCCTTTCTTGATCAAAACTCTTCAGAGTATAGGCATAGAGGGTACATACCTCAATATCATAAAAGCCATCTATGAAAAACCCATAGCGAATATCATTCTCAATGGGGAAAAACTGAGAGCTTTCCCCCTAAGGTCAGGAACACGGCAGGGAAGTCCACTAACACCACTGCTATTCAACATAGTATTAGAAGTCCTAGCCACAGCAATCAGACAACAAAAAGAAATAAAAGGCATCCAAATCAGCAAAGAAGAAGTCAAACTCTCACTCTTTGCAGATGATATGATACTTTATGTGGAAAACCCCAAAGACTCCACCCCAAAACTGCTAGAACTCATACAGGAATTCAGTAAAATGGCAGGATATAAAATCAATGCACAGAAATCAGTGGCATTCCTATACACCAACAACAAGACAGAAGAAAGAGAAATTAAGGAGTCGATCCCATTTACAATTCCACCCAAAACCATAAGATACCTAGGAATAAATCTAACCAAAGAGGCAAAGAATCTGTACTCAGAAAACTATAAAATACTCATGAAAGAAATTGAGGAAGACACAAAGAAATGGAAAAATGTTCCATGCTCATGGACTGGAAGAACAAATATTGTGAAGATATCAATGCTACCTAGAGCAATCTACACATTTAATGCAATCTCCATCAAAATACCATCCACTTTTTTCAAAGAAATGGAACAAATAATCCTAAAATTTGTATGGAACCAGAAAAGACCCTGAATAGCCAGAGGAATGTTGAAAAAAGAAAAGAAAAGCTGGTGGCATCACAATTCCAGACTTCAAGCTCTATTACAAAGCTGTCATCATCAAGACAGTATGGTACTGGCACAAAAACAGACACATAGATCAATGGAACAGAATAGAGAGCCCAGAAATGGACCCTCAACTCTATGGTCAGCTGATCTTTGACAAAGCAGGAAAGAATGTCCAATGGAAAAAAAGACAGTCTCTTCAACAAATGGTGTTGGGAAAATTGGATGGCCACATGCTGAAGAATAAAACTGGACCATTTCCTTACATGACACACAAAAATAGACTCAAAATGGTTGAAAGACCTAAATGTTAGACAGGAGTCCATCAAAATCCTAAAGGAGAACACAGGCAACAACCTCTTCGACCTCAGCCGCAACTTCTTCCTAGAAACATCGCCAAAGGCAAGGGAAGCAAGGGCAAAAATGAACTATTGGGACTTCATCAAGATAAAAAGCTTTTGCACAGCAAAAGAAACAGTCAACAAAACCAAAAGACAACCAACAGAATGGGAAAAGATATTTGCAAATGACATATCAGATAAAGGGCTAATATCCAAAATCTATAAAGAACTTAAACTCAACACCCAAAGAACAATTGATCCAATCAAGAAATGGGCAGAAGACATGAACAGACATTTTTCCAAAGAAGACATCCAAATGGCCAACAGACACATGAAAAAGTGCTTAACATCACTCAGCATCAGGGAAATCCAAATCAAAACCTCAATGAGATACCACCTCACACCAGTCAGAATGGCTAAAATTAACAACTCAGGAAACGATGGATGTTGGCAGGGATGCAGAGAAAGGGGAACCCTCCTACACTGTTGGTGGGAATGCAAGCTGGTGCAGCCACTCTGGAAAACAGTATGGAGGTTCCTCAAAAAGTTGAAAATAGAGCTACCATAAGACCCAGCAATTGCACTACTGGGTATTTACCCAAAAGATACAAATGTAGGGATCCGAAGGGGTAAGTGCACCCTGATGTTTATAGTAGCAATGTCCACAATAGCCAAGCTGTGGAAAGAGCCAAGATGTCCATCGACAGATAAATGGATAAAGAAGATGTGGTATGTATATACAATGGAATATTATGCAGCCATCAAAAGGAATGAAATCTTGCCTTTTGTAATGACAGGGATGGAACTGGAGGGTATTATGCTGAGTGAAATAAGTCAATCAGAGAAAGACGTGTATCATATGACCTCACTGATATGAGGAATTCTTAATCTCAGGAAACAAACTGAGGGTTGCTGGAGTGGTGGGGGTTGGAGAGATGGGGTGGCTGGGTGATAGACATTGGGGAGGGTATGTGTTATGGTGAGCACTGTGAATTGTGTAAGACTGTTGAATCACAGACCTGTACCTCTGAAACAAATAATACATTAGATGTTAAAAAAAAAAAAGAAGAAGAAGATAGCAGGAAGGGAAAAATGAAGGGGGGGAAATCAGAGGGGGAGATGAACCATGAGAGACTATGGACTCTGAGAAACAAACTGAGGGTTCTAGAGTAGATGGGGTTGGGGAGATGGGTTAGCCTGGTGATGGATATTAAAGAGAGCACATACTTTATGGAGCACTGGGGGTTATACACAAACAATGAATCATGGAACACTACGTCAAAAACTAATGATGTAATGTATGGTGATTAACATAACAAAAAACCTCAAAAAAACGAAGAGCAAAGTTTGCAGAAAGAAAAAAAAAATCACACATGATACTCCCTGCAAACACTTATGATGATAGTAGTCATAACTGCTATGATAAACCTAAATACTCTACTCAGGACTGTGATTGATGGAACCAAGATAAAAATATTCTATGACACACCAAAAAGGGTACCTTTCGTGGTAAAGATGGTGATTGTCCCAGGTACAACACTAAGGGAAGAGGTAGAGAGCCTGGTGTTGATTGCCGTGGGGAGGTCTGGTGACAGCGTGGATGGAGCAGGGCCAGGAATGGATGTCCTGCTAGAGGAGATGACGTCAGTCCTGGAGGCCTCATCGGTAGTATCAGTGGATGTTACAGAAGGGACAGTGACTTTCTTTGAGGCCATGACGGTGTGCCAGGAGGCGCTGGTGTCCCCCAATTCCAGTGCAAGGGATGACGTTGACTGTGTCTCCAACTCAGTAGTTTCAGAAAGGCCAGCTATTCGTGTGGAAACCATGGCATCTCCACTGAGGGAAGAGGTGATGATTGGAGTGGGGCCTTTCGGTATCTCTGAGTCCGCTGGGGCAGAGGACTGGGATTCCTGTGCAGAAGTGATAGTCCCCACGTTGGTCACTGCTGTGTTCCCGGAAAGGTGGAGTCCCTCTGTAGCGGTAGACGCTTCTGAAATTACCCGGGTCTCAACTGAGGTGCTGCTCACATCTGAAGGTGAACTTGTCACACGTCCCAAGCTTGTGCTCAATGTGCCAGTGGTGCCCAGCATGCCAGGGGTGCCAGGTGAGGTGGCGGGAACAGGTGGAGAAAGGCCCCTGGCTTGTGATGTGGGGGAAACTAGAGAAGGTGATGTTATGGCATGGGAAGGCACTAGGGAGGATGGAGATGCGAGGTCTAGGTCAGAGGAAGGGCTTGTCTGTGACCCATCCTCAGAACCTGTGCCCATGCTTATGGTTACATCTGGGCGTACAAAACCCTCAGTCCCATCCGAGTGATTCTCTGCCCAGGAGGCTGTGGCTGATGCATCAGAGGCACCTGTGCTCTGTGATGTAGCCTCAAGGAGACCTGTTTCGATGGCCATGGTTACGGCTGTGGACTCTGTCATGACCGGGGAGGTAGACAGCCTGGTGTTGATTGCCATGGGGATGTCTTGTGACAGTCTGGATGGAGCAGGGCCAGGGATGGGTGTCCTGCTAGAGGAGATGACGTCACTCCTGGAGGCCTCATCGGTAGTATCAGTGGACGTTACAGAAGGGACAATGACTTTCTCTGAGGTCATGATGGTATGCCGGGAGGCTCTGGTGTACCCCAGTTCCGGGGCAAGAGATGACGTTGACTGTGTCTCCAACTCTGTGGTTTCCGAAAGGGCAGCCATTCGTGTGGAAACCGTGGCATCCCCACTGAGGGAAGAGGTGACGGTTGGAGTGGTGCCTTTCGGTGCCTCTGAGCCTGCTGGCTCAGAAGACTGGGATTCCTTTGTAGAAGTGATGGTCCCCACGTTGGTGACTGCTGTGTTCCCAGGAAGGTGGAGTCCCTCTGTAGCGATAGAGGCTTCTGAAATTACCCGGGTCTCAACTGAGGTGCTGCTCACATCTGAAGGTGAACTTGTCACATGTCCCAAACTTGTGCTCAATGTGCCGGTGGTGCCTTGCAATCCAGGGGCACCAGTTGAGGTGGCGGGAACAGGTGGAGAAAGGCCCCTGGCTTGTGATGTGCAGGTAACTAGAGAAGGTGATGTTATGGCATGGGAAGGCACCAGGGAGGATGGAGATGTGAGGTCTAGGTCAGAGGAAGGGCTTGTCTGTGACCCATCCTCAGAACCTGCGCCCATGCTTATGGTTACATCTGGGCGTGCAAAACCCTGAGTCCTAGCTGAGTGACTCTCTGCCCAGGAGGCTGTGGCTGATGCACCTGAGGCACCTGTGCCCTGTGATGTAGCCTCAAGGAGACCTGTTTCGGTGGCCATGGTTATGGCTGTGGACTCTGTCATGACTGGGGAGGTAGACATCCTGGTGTTGATTGCTGTTGGCATGTCTGGTGACAGTGTGGACGGAGCAGGGCCAGGGATGGATGTCCTGCTAGAGGAGATGACGTCACTCCTGGCGACCTCAACGGTAGTATCAGTGGACGTTACAGAAGGGACAGTGACTTTCTCTGAGGCCATGATGGTGTGCCGGGAGGCACTGGTGTCCCCCAGTTCCGGGGCAAGAGATGACGTTGATTGTGTCTCCAACTCTGTGGTTTCAGAGAGGCCAGCCATTCGTGTGGAAACCGTGGCATCCCCACTGAGGGAAGAGGTGACGGTTGGAGTGGTGCCTTTTGGTGTCTCTGAGCCCGCTGGGGCAGAGGACTGGGATTCCTTTGTAGAAGTGATGGTCCCCATGTTGGTCACTGCTGTGTTCCCGGAAAGGTGGAGTCCCTCTGTAGCGGTAGAGGCTTCTGTAATTACCCAGGTCTCAAATGAGGTGCTGCTCACATCTGAAGGTGAACTTGTCACATGTCCCAAACTTGTGCTCAATGTGCCGGTGGTGCCTTGCAATCCAGGGGCACCAGTTGAGGTGGCGGGAACAGGTGGAGAAAGGCCCCTGGCTTGTGATGTGCGGGTAACTAGAGAAGGTGATGTCATGGCATGGGAAGGCACCAGGGAGGATGGAGATGTGAGGTCTAGGTCAGAGGAAGGGCTTGTCTGTGACCCATCCTCAGAACCTGTGCCCATGCTTACGGTTACATCTGGGTGTGCAAAACCCTCAGTCCCAGCCAAGTGACTCTCTGCCCAGGAGGCTATGGCTGATGCATCCGCGGCACCTGTGCCCTGTGATGTATCCCCAGGGAGACCTGTTTTGGTGGCCATGGTTATGGCTGTGGACTCTGTCATGACCGGGGAGGTAGACAGCCTGGTGTTGATTGCTGTTGGCATGTCTGGTGACAGCGTGGACGGAGCAGGGCCAGGAATGTATGTCCTGCTAGAGGAGATGACGTCAGTCCTGGCGGCCTCATCGGTAGTATCAGTGGACGTTACAGAAGGGACAATGACTTTCTTTGAGGCCATGATGGTGTGCCGGGAGGCGCTGCTGTCCCCCAGTTCTGGGGCAAGAGATGACATTGACTGTGTCTCCAACTCTGTGGTTTCAGAGAGGCCAGCCATTCGTGTGGAAACCGTGGCATATGAACTGAGGGAAGAGGTGATGGTTGGAGTGGTGCCTTTCGGTGTCTCTGAGCCTGCTGGCTCAGAGGACTGGGATTCCTGTGCAGAAGTGATGGTCCCCACGTTGGTCACTGCTGTGTTCCCAGGAAGGTGGAGTCCCTCTGTAGCGGTAGAGGCTTCTGAAATTACCCGGGTCTCAACTGAGGTGCTGCTCACATCTGAAGGTGAGCTTGTCACACGTCCCAAGCTTGTGCTCAATGTGCCGGTGGTGCCCAGCATGCCAGGGGTGCCAGGTGAGGTGGCAGGAACAGGTGGAGAAAGGCCCCTGGCTTGTGATGTGGGGGAAACTAGAGAAGGTGATGTTATGGCATGGGAAGGCACTAGGGAGGATGGAGATGTGAGGTCTAGGTCAGAGGAAGGGCTTGTCCGTGACCCATCGTCAGAACCTGTGCCCATGCTTATGGTAACATCTGGGTGTGCAAACCCCTGAGTCCCAGCCGAGTGACTCTCTGCACAGGAGGCTGTGGCTGATGCATCGGAGGTACCTGTGCTCTGTGATGTATCCCCAGGGAGACCTGTTTTGGTGGCCATGGTTACGGCTGTGGACTCTGTCATGACCGGGGAGGTAGACAGCCTGGTGTTGATTGCTGTTGGCATGTCTGGTGACAGCGTGGATGGAGCAGGGCCAGGGATGGATGTCCTGCTAGAGGAGATGACGTCACTCCTGGCGGTCTCATCGGTAGTATCAGTGGACGTTACAGAAGGGACAATGACTTTCTTTGAGGCCATGATGGTGTGCCGGGAGGCACTGGTGTCCCCTAGTTCCGGGGCAAGGGATGACATTGACTGTTTCTCCAACTCCGTGGTTTCAGAGAGGCCAGCCATTCGTGTGGAAACCGTGGCATCTCCACTGAGGGAAGAGGTGACGGTTGGAGTGGGGCCGTTCGGTGTCTCTGAGTCCGCTGGGGCAGAGGACTGGGATTCCTGTGCAGAAGTGATGGTCCCCACGTTGGTCACTGCTGTGTTCCCGGAAAGGTGGAGTCCCTCTGTAGCGGTAGAGGCTTCTGAAATTACCCGGGTCTCAACTGAGGTGCTGCTCACATCTGAAGGTGAACTTGTCACACGTCCCAAGCTTGTGCTCAATGTGCCGGTGGTGCCCAGCATGCCAGGGGTGCCAGGTGAGGTGGTGGGAACAGGTGGAGAAAGGCCCCTGGCTTGTGATGTGGGGGAAACTAGAGAAGGTGATGTTATGGCATGGGAAGGCACTAGGGAGGATGGAGATGTGAGGTCTAGGTCAGAGGAAGGGCTTGTCTGTGACCCATCCTCAGAACCTGTGTCCATGCCTACGGTTACATCTGGGTGTGCAAAACCCTCAGTCCCAGCCGAGTGACTCTCTGCCCAGGAGGCTGTGGCTGATGCATCTGAGGCACCTGTTCCCTGTGATGTGGCCCCAAGGAGACCTGTTTCAGTGTCCATGGTTGCGGCTGTGGACTCTGTCATGACCGGGGAGGTAGACAGCCTGTTGTTGATTGCCGTGGGGATGTCTGGTGACAGCGTGGATGGAGCAGGGCCAGGGATGGATGTCCTGCTAGAGGAGATGACGTCAGTCCTGGAGGCCTCATCGGTAGTATCAGTGGACGTTACAGAAGGGACAGTGACTTTCCTTGAGGCCATGATGTTGTGCTGGGAAGCGCTGGTGTCCCCCAGTTCTGGGGCAAGAGATGACATTGACTGTGTCTCCAACTCTGTGGTTGCAGAGAGGCCAGCCATTCGTGTGGAAACCGTGGCATATGAACTGAGGGAAGAGGTGATGGTTGGAGTGGTGCCTTTCGGTGTCTCTGAGCCTGCTGGCTCAGAGGACTGGGATTCCTGTGCAGAAATGATAGTCCCCACTTTGGTCACTGCTGTGTTCCCAGGAAGGTGGAGTCCCTCTGTAGCGGTAGAGGCTTCTGAAATTACCCGGGTCTCAACTGAGGTGCTGCTCAAATCTGAAGGTGAACTTGTCACACGTCCCAAGCTTGTGCTCAATGTGCCGGTGGTGCCCAGCAATCCAGGGGCACCAGGTGAGGTGGCGGGAACAGGTGGAGAAAGGCCCCTGGCTTGTGATGTGCGGGTAACTAGAGAAGGTGATGTCATGGCATGGGAAGGCACCAGGGAGGATGGAGATGCGAGGTCTAGGTCAGAGGAGGGGCTTGTCCATGACCCACCCTCAGAACCTGTGCCCATGCTTACGGTTACATCTGGGTGTGCAAAACCCTGAATCCCAGCCGAGTGACTCTCTGCCCAGGAGGCTGTGGCTGATGCATCCGAGGTACCTGTGCTCTGTGATGTATCCCCAGGGAGACCTGTTTCAGTGGCCATGGTTTCGGCTGTGGACTCTGTCATGACTGAGGAGGTAGACAGCCTGGTGTTGATTGCTGTTGGCATGTCTGGTGACAGCGTGGACGGAGCAGGGCCAGGGATGGATATCCTGCTAAAGGAGATGACGTCAGTCCTGGAGGCCTCATCGGTAGTATCAGTGGACATTACAGAAGGGACAGTGACTTTTTCTGAGGCGATGACGGTGTGCCAGGAGGCTCTGGTGTTCCCCAGTTCTGGGGCAAGAGATGACATTGACTCTGTCTCCAACTCTGTGGTTTCCGAAAGGCCACCCATTCGTGTGGAAACCGTGGCATCCCCACTGAGGGAAGAGGTGACGGTTGGAGTGGTGCCTTTCGGTGTCTCTGAGCCTGCTGGCTCAGAGGACTGGGATTCCTTTGTAGAAGTGATGGTCCCCACGTTGGTCACTGCTGTGTTCCCAGGAAGGTGGAGTCCCTCTATAGCGGTAGAGGCTTCTGAAATTACCCAGGTCTCAACTGAGGTGCTGCTCACATCTGAAGGTGAACTTGTCACATGTCCCAAACTTGTGCTCAATGTGCTGGTGGTGCCCAGCAATCCAGGGGCACCAGGTGAGGTGGCGGGAACAGGTGGAGAAAGGCTTCTGGCTTGTGATGTGCGGGTAACTAGAGAAGGTGATGTCATGGCATGGGAAGGCACCAGGGAGGATGGAGATGTGAGGTCTAGGTCAGAGGAAGGGCTTGTCCGTGACCCATCCTCAGAACCTGTGCCCATGCTTATGGTTACAACTGGGTGTGCAAAACCCTGAGTCCCAGCCGAGTGACTCTCTGCCCAGGAGGCTGTGGCTGATGCATCCGAGGTACCTGTGCTCTGTAATGTAGCCCCAGGGAGACCTGTTTCGGTGTGCATGGTTACAGCTGTGGACTCTGTCATGACCGGGGAGGTAGACAGCCTGGTGTTGATTGCTGTTGGCATGTCTGGTGACAGCGTGGACAGAGCAGGGCCAGGGATGGGTGTCCTGCTAGAGGAGATGACGTCACTCCTGGCGGCCTCATCAGTAGTATCAGGGGACGTTACAGAAGGGACAATGACTTTCTTTGAGGCCATGATGGTGTGCTGGGAGGCGCTGGTGTCCCCCAGTTCTGGGGCAAGAGATGACATTGACTGTGTCTCCAACTCTGTGGTTGCAGAGAGGCCAGCCATTCGTGTGGAAACCGTGGCATAAGAACTGAGGGAAGAGGTGATGGTTGGAGTGGTGCCTTTCGGTGTCTCCGAGCCTGCTGGCTCAGAGGACTGGGATTCCTGTGCAGAAGTGATGGTCCCCACGTTGGTCACTGCTGTGTTCCCAGGAAGGTGGAGTCCCTCTGTAGCGGTAGAGGCTTCTGAAATTACCCGGGTCTCAACTGAGGTGCTGCTCACATCTGAAGGTGAACTTGTCACACGTCCCAAGCTTGTGCTCAATGTGCCGGTGGTGCCCAGCATGCCAGGGGCACCAGGTGAGGTGGCGGGAACAGGTGGAGAAAGGCCCCTGGCTTGTGATGTGCGGGTAACTAGAGAAGGTGATGTCATGGCATGGGAAGGCACCAGGGAGGATGGAGATGCGAGGTCTAGGTCAGAGGAAGGGCTTGTCCATGACCCACCCTCAGAACCTGTGCCCATGCTTACGGTTACATCTGGGTGTGCAAAACCCTGAATCCCAGCCGAGTGACTCTCTGCCCAGGAGGCTGTGGCTGATGCATCCGAGGTACCTGTGCTCTGTGATGTATCCCCAGGGAGACCTGTTTCAGTGGCCATGGTTTCGGCTGTGGACTCTGTCATGACTGGGGAGGTAGACAGCCTGGTGTTGATTGCTGTTGGCATGTCTGGTGACAGCGTGGACGGAACAGGGCCAGGGATGGATATCCTGCTAAAGGAGATGACGTCAGTCCTGGAGGCCTCATCGGTAGTATCAGTGGACATTACAGAAGGGACAGTGACTTTTTCTGAGGCGATGACGGTGTGCCAGGAGGCTCTGGTGTCCCCCAGTTTTGGGGCAAGAGATGACATTGACTCTGTCTCCAACTCTGTGGTTTCCGAAAGGCCACCCATTCGTGTGGAAACCGTGGCATCCCCACTGAGGGAAGAGGTGACGGTTGGAGTGGTGCCTTTCGGTGTCTCTGAGCCTGCTGGCTCAGAGGACTGGGATTCCTTTGTAGAAGTGATGGTCCCCACGTTGGTCACTGCTGTGTTCCCAGGAAGGTGGAGTCCCTCTATAGCAGTAGAGGCTTCTGAAATTACCCAGGTCTCAACTGAGGTGCTGCTCACATCTGAAGGTGAACTTGTCACATGTCCCAAACTTGTGCTCAATGTGCCGGTGGTGCCCAGCAATCCAGGGGCACCAGGTGAGGTGGCGGGAACAGGTGGAGAAAGGCTTCTGGCTTGTGATGTGCGGGTAACTAGAGAAGGTGATGTCATGGCATGGGAAGGCACCAGGGAGGATGGAGATGTGAGGTCTAGGTCAGAGGAAGGGCTTGTCCGTGACCCATCCTCAGAACCTGTGCCCATGCTTATGGTTACAACTGGGTGTGCAAAACCCTGAGTCCCAGCTGAGTGACTCTCTGCCCAGGAGGCTGTGGCTGATGCATCCGAGGTACCTGTGCTCTGTAATGTAGCCCCAGGGAGACCTGTTTCGGTGGCCATGGTTACGGCTGTGGACTCTGTCATGACCGGGGAGGTAGACAGCCTGGTGTTGATTGCTGTTGGCATGTCTGGTGACAGCGTGGACAGAGCAGGGCCAGGGATGGGTGTCCTGCTAGAGGAGATGACGTCACTCCTGGCGGCCTCATCAGTAGTATCAGGGGACGTTACAGAAGGGACAATGACTTTCTTTGAGGCCATGATGGTGTGCTGGGAGGCGCTGGTGTCCCCCAGTTCTGGGGCAAGAGATGACATTGACTGTGTCTCCAACTCTGTGGTTGCAGAGAGGCCAGCCATTCGTGTGGAAACCGTAGCATATGAACTGAGGGAAGAGGTGATGGTTGGAGTGGTGCCTTTCGGTGTCTCTGAGCCTGCTGGCTCAGAGGACTGGGATTCCTGTGCAGAAGTGATGGTCCCCACGTTGGTCACTGTTGTGTTCCCAGGAAGGTGGAGTCCTTCTGTAGCGGTAGAGGCTTCTGAAATTACCCGGGTCTCAACTAAGGTGCTGTTCACATCTGAAGGTGAGCTTGTCACACGCCCCAAGCTTGTGCTCAATGTGCCGGTGGTGCCCAGCATGCCAGGGGCGCCAGGTGAGGTGGCGGGAACAGGTGGAGAAAGGCCCCTGGGTTTTGATGTGGGGGAAACTAGAGAAGGTGATGTCATGGCATGGGAAGGCACTAGGGAGGATGGAGATGTGAGGTCTAGGTCAGAGGAAGGGTTTGTCCGTGACCCATCCTCAGAACCTGTGCCCATGCTTATGGTTACATCTGGGCGTGCAAAACCCTGAGTCCCAGCCGAGTGACTCTCTGCCCAGGAGGCTGTGGCTGATGCATCTGAGGCACCTGTGCTCTGTGATGTAGCCACAAGGAGACCTGTTTTGGTGGCCATGGTTTCGGCTGTGGACTCTGTCATGACCGGGGAGGTAGACAGCCTGGTGTTGATTGCTGTTTGCATGTCTGGTGACAGTGTGGACAGAGCAGGGCCAGGGATGGATGTCCTACTAGCGGAGATGATGTCACTCCTGGAGGCCTCATCGCTAGTATCAGTGGACATTACAGAAAGGGCAGTGACTTTCTCTGAGGTCATGATGGTGTGCCGGGAGGCACTGGTGTCCCCTAGTTCCGGGCCAAGGGATGACGTTGACTGTGTCTCCAACTCTGTGGTTTCAGAGAGGCCAGCCATTCGTGTGGAAACCGTGGCATCTCCACTGAGGGAAGAGGTGACGGTTGGAGTGGGGCCTTTCGGTGTCTCTGTGCCCACTGGGGCAGAGGACTGGGATTCCTGGGCAGAAGTGATAGTCCCCACGTTGGTCACTGCTGTGTTCCCAGGAAGGTGGAGTCCCTCTGTAGCGGTAGAGGCTTCTGAAATTACCCGGGTCTCAACTGAGGTGCTGCTCACATCTGAAAGTGAACTTGTCACATGTCCCAAACTTGTGCTCAATGTGCCGGTGGTGCCCAGCATGCCAGGGGCGCCAGGTGAGGTGGGGGGAACAGGTGGAGAAAGGCCCCTGGCTTGTGATGTGCGGGTAACTAGAGAAGGTGATGTCATGGCATGGGAAGACATCAGGGAGGATGGAGATGTGAGGTCTAGGTCAGAGGAAGGGCTTGTCTGTGACCCATCCTCAGAACCTGTGCCTATGCTTATGGTTACATATGGGCGTGCAAAACCCTCAGTCCCATCTGAGTGACTCTCTGCCCAGGAGCCTGTGGCTGTTGCATCCACGGCACCTGTTCCCTGTGATGTAGCCCCGGGGAGAACTGGTTCGGTGGCCACAGTTATACCTTTTGTGGCAGGAATCTCCTTAATACTGTGTTCTGCTTCTTTACTGATGAGTACTGGCCTCCCTATTAACATGATTGTAGAACGACTTACCATTTCATTACTCTTGACCCCTCTTGTAATTTCTTTTGCAAATATTGGCAGCTGTGAGGTAGTTGGGCTTATCATGTTCCCCACAGATATTTCTTGAAATGTGTTCCCTTGAGGATGTGAAGTAGTGGTTGTGGATGTTGACACCGATTTCCCAGTAGCCCAGTCAAGAGTGGGCAGAAAATCAGGCTGAGAATTGGATTGGAGGATATTAGGTTCAGTCTTTGTATTTGGATGGTCAGTAGTCCAACTTGCGCTTAAATCATGAGTAAGTGAGGGGCTCATCATCTCAGTACCAGAAGTTGTTGAGATGGGCATAGATGTAGTTGTGTCTGAAGGACTCCATGTTCTCATATTTATGGACTTCGTCTCCTTAGCTGAAGCATAAGATGGAATGTGTAGGCTGGTTCCAATGATGGTCACAAGGCCATGGGGAGTAGATAAAGAACTTGATTCAGTGCTAGATGCTAAGGATGAAGTTGTGCCCATTGCAGAACTTGTTTCAGGAGAACCAGTGTCTGTTATAGCCCAAGGGCCTGATGTTGGGGTAGAAGCAGTTGTAGGTGACCAGGTGGAAGCAGGCTCTAGGGAAGACATGCTGGTCTCTGTGGCCAGTGTGCTCACTCTCCTCTCTGGGTTAGACGTGGTAGTCAGGACTGAGTTTGTTCCCATGGTGGTGATGGTGGTGGAGACATCTGGAGTGGGGGTTGCGGTTACACCCATGATGCTCACTTCTGCAGGAGTTGAGGTCTGTGACAGTTGTCCAGGCATAGAGACAGCATCACTAGTTGCTACACTTGTTGTGGCCACCAGAGTCTTAGATCTCATTGGAGGAAATGTGATAGATGGTGAAGAGCTCATTACTCCTCCTGAGGCATTGGTAAAGCTGGTAATGGCTTGGCTTTTAGAGGTCAGAGATGGTGATGTGGTTTGTTCTATGGAGGTTAGATGCAATGTGTCCGTGGCCTCTGGAGATGCACCATGAATCAGATCACTCCCAGTTGTCTTCTCTGACCATGTGATAGCAGATGAATAAGCCTCACCCACAGATATACTTGCCTGTTGTTCAGCTGTTGCAATAGCCACTGCTGAGGAAGCAAGTGTCCTCCCAGTAGAACTGTTTTTGGGCAAACCAGTGACATGGAAGTGGGCAGCTGTGTCTGTGACAGTCCATGGAGAGGTCCCTGGTGCTTGGGTGCTGCCTGTGGTCCTAGACTTCCTCTCTGGGCTAGGCATTACAGTTGAAACTGACCTTGCTCCCTTGGGGCTGGAGGGGATGACCTCCACAATAAGGGCCCCACCCTTGCTTGTTAGTTCTGTAGGAGATGATGTCACAGAAAGGGCCCCAGGTGGAGATGCGGTTTCAGTGGTCTCCAACCCTGTGATTAACTCAGACTTGGGCCCCACGAAAGGGGAGGTAGCAGATACAGAGGAGCCAGCTTTCTCTCTTGCCACACTGATGAGGCTGATAGTGGCTGAGCCTTCTGACCTATCAGAATGGGGGGTGGTAATAGCTGTGTTTGGGTCCACAGGGGAGGCACTCAGTGTTGGGTCACTCCCAGCTGTCCGCTTTGACCATGGGCTAGCAGATGAATAAGCCTCCCCCACAGATCCACCTGTCTGCTGTTCAGCTGTCACTGCCCTTTTACTGAAGGCAATGGAAGGAGCGACCATGCTGCTGACCCATGTCATGGTTTTAAGTTCAGATTTCTCTGTCACTGAGCTTGTGGCTACCTTGGGGGTTATAACTAAACTTGTTGCAGAGTCCTGAAGGCCAGTGGAAGATGTGCTGGAAGGGAAATGCTTGTCCACTGTGGTCCCTTCCGTGGAACCAAGCCACGTGGACAAGTCTATTTCAGTTGTTTTAGAAGTC
Organism: Mirounga angustirostris; assembly: GCF_029215605.1. Classification (NCBI taxonomy): domain Eukaryota; kingdom Metazoa; phylum Chordata; class Mammalia; order Carnivora; family Phocidae; genus Mirounga; species Mirounga angustirostris. The sequence continues at coordinate 209,395,767 of NW_026991709.1, read as the reverse complement.
AGGACTGAGCTGACTTGCTGGACATTCCTTGTGGAAGTTGACTCGCGGTGGAGGAAAGACATTGTTCCTCTTGACTGGCTTGTCCCTTCTGGTGTCCCAGAGTATATAGTGGCCCGAGCTTCAACTGGATATGGGGAGGGTGAGATGTTATTTGTAACTACCATCGTTTCTGTGGATGATTCTGCTGGCACCACAGTTCCTGTGGACAAGCGAAGGAGTCTGGGGCTGCCACTCCCTGTAGTCAGGGATTGAAGGGTGGCCAGTCCCATTGTGGTGTCTGTGGGGGCAGTCTCTGTTGGAGTCTCCCTAAAAGAAGTTCCCACAGTGGTCCTGGTCTTGAGGCTGCTGCTGGGCTCCTTGGAGCTTGGATTTGTGGTATCTTCAGATGTTCCTGGGCTTCTGGTGGACAGGCCTGTAACTGAAACAGCTCTTCAGTTAGGAAGTATGCAAGGAGGTAAAAAAGGGGTTCTTCTGGTTTTGATTCTCCTTCCTTTCTCCTTATAAACCTGCACATACTCTGCTCTTCCGGATGGCAGGAATCATATTGTCCTACCCTTGTGTCTAATGTTGGGTATATGAGCTTGGTCTACTGGCTCGCAGAGCTCCCTCTGGCATCCTATGTTTCTATATCAGTGTGGCCTCCATGCAGACCTATATACCACATCTCATGTCTTAATGGAGGGTGAAGATTCTACCCAGGAACAGGGGAAAACTCTCCCACCTTTTGCTCTGTTTTTCCTCCTTTTCAAGCCTTTAATCATTCTATTTTAGTCTGATATCTGCCTTTATTCCCTAGACTTCAAAACTGTGATTTTAATTAAAAGCTCTGTGGCTTGGTTTTAACAGGTTAAGAGAAGAGGTAGATCAAGGCACCTTACTTCCTATATATTTTCATATTCTTTCACCTCTCATCAGGAAAGGCAGAACATTTTTACTTTCTAGCATAGAAAGACATGTCAAATGATTGCTTTCAGGAATCAGGCAGCTGTATTCATCCACTTAAGCACCTTAAGTGGACACCTCTCACCTGCGGCCCATGTATTGAATATTGTAACAGTGGATAGTATTATAATCATCTTGTAATTATGAATTGTCCCACAGAATAAACCAAGCATCTCAAGTGTACCTTTCCCTGTTCATGGCAATCCCTGACTTCAGTGATGGTGTCTGAGTTAGGAAAGCCCTTCACAATTGGTCAGCTGATTTGTAGAGACACTATATCTGTTCCTAAAGCTAAAGTGATTGGCTCTTGAACATATAAATTACTAAAGAGAAGCAATTTATATTAGAAATCAATAAATCTAGGGCACCTGGGTGGCTCAGTTGGTTAAGCATCCAATTCTTGATTTCTGCTCAGGTCATGATCTCAGGGTCCTGGGATCGAGCCCTGCGTCAGGCTCTGTGTTCAGTGGGAAGTCTGCTTGAGGATTCTCTCCCTCTCTCTCCCTCTGCCCCTCCCCCCACTCTTTATGTCTCTAAAATAAATAAATATAAACTTAAAAAAAAAGAGAAAGAAATCAATAAATGCTCCATAAAAAGTATTGGTTGCTGGAGGGGAGATGGGTGGGGAGACGGGGTAAATGGGTAATGGGCATTAAGGAGGGAATGTGATATAATGAGCACAGGGTGTTATATGCAATTGATGAATCACTGAACTCTACATCTGAAACTGATGATACACCCTATGTTAACTAATTGAATTTAAATAAAATAAGTTAAAAATATAAAATATTATCAATAGCTTCTGGATACAATAGCAGAAAGTTTTGATTATGTACCAGCACATAGGACTCAGGCAATCAATTATTTTACTCCAGAGACTAGTGTTAAGCATAGTATACACAGACGATCATACATACCCAGGCTGATGATAGTCACCAGAGGTGCAGGGTCACCTGTTGACCATGTGGTGCCTCCATATATTCCCTCACTCAGCTCCCTGGTGGTGGTTGCCACAGACTCCTGAGTCCCTGAAGGATAAGAGGATTGAGGTGTCAACCTAGCATTCCCTCAAGATGTGCATACACAAGAAATGCTTTCACTAGACACTGGCTCAGCCATGTCTTCATCTGTCTCTGAGAAGGCACATTGCAAGGAAGAATTCTCTTGTTGGCATAAAATCAAACCCACAAGATGGCCTGGCCCATAATTATAGAAGAGCTTCCTGTTGATGGTGGGACTGCTGAATTGATTGATCTCAAGCAAAGGCATTTGGTGATATTCTGTCTCTATCACCTATAAATATGTGAATTCACCATTGGTTAATTTGTCCCTCCCATGTTTTAGACTCCATAAGTAAAATCAGGATTATACCATGGATTATTATATCAAATTAGTAAGCACATGCAAATAATATGTCTTGGTTATGCATTTTGTTATTTTCCTTTAACATTCTTTTATAACTATCATCATGCAGACTTCATATCTGGGGAGGGGAAAGGTAGGCTCTGACTGGAAGGAACTGAATTTGGACCCAAGGATGCTGAAAGTGTCACTAGTTACATAGAGAAAGTAAATGATCCTACTAGATATGTGGAACCAGAAGGACATTCTCAGAAGGAATTCTCTCTCCTTCTCATTGAATAGTATCCACCAAATCTCAGAATGCCAAAGCAAGGGAAGTCAGGAACTCGGTTCTTACTTGTAAATGGGATAGAGTTATCAAGACTTGGAGCTGAGCTGGTCTCTACATCAGGGGAGCTCTCCTCAGTGGCTATAGTCACAGCCACACCATATGTGGTGACCTTTGGTGGCCTGGCCAAAGAAGTCACCTCAGGGGCCTTGTCTTCTCCCACAGCAGTGCTCAGGGACCAGAAGGAATCTTCTGGGGAGCCAGGGCCTAGGGAAGCTGTGGTTTTCCAGGATTGAATGTTTGTGGATGGTGTGGATGGTGTTAGTCCTGAGGCAGGTAGAGGAGAATTAGGGGTTCTGGATCTCTCTGCTTTGGAGGAAATGGAAGAAGCTGATGTTGATCTTAAGGCAGGTGCCAGGGAGGACAGAGATTTGGTCTCTTCTCCAAAAGAAGGTCTTGTCTATGATGGAGCCTCCAACTCTCTGTTCTTAGGAGTGATCATCAGTGAGAGTAGAAAACCCTGAGTCTCAGCAGAGGGGACACTTCCCAGGAGGTTGTTGTTGTGGTGTCCAGAGTAAGAGTGCTATTTGCTATAGTCCTAGATGGGCTTGTTGGTGTGTTGAAGGTCATGTGTAAAGAATCTGCCGTGGGAGGGAGAGAGAATGGTTGCTGTTGGTTCTGCCAGGGAGGTCAGTGTCACCCACTGACTGAGCAAATCTGGGCTAGGTACTCTGTCATAGGAAGTGAACTCAGTCCCAGTGATTTCAATAGCAGTATCACGGAACATTTGGGAAAAGACCATGCTGAGTCTGTGCCTGTGCCGGAATCCTGAGAAGTACTAGTCTCCCTCAGTCCAAGAGATTGTGAGGAACCAGAGTCTGCCCCAGTCCTTACAGACTTAGGAAAAATGGAGGCTGAAATGTAAAGGCTGGTGGCCTCCATAGTGAAGGCTCTAACCATTGGTGGTGTGAGCTTTTGTGATTCTGAGTGGGTAGAAGCAGAAGAACACGGTCAGCCCCAGAACTGGTCACCACTACATCTGTGAAAGGATGAGTTCCTTCTGTGTCTGTGGCAGTCTCCGAAGCAGCTAATGTCTCCGCTGAGGTATTGATCCAAGTTGGAGAACTGTTCCCAGTTTCTGTGCTCTCAGGTGAGTGAGTGACCCATCAGTTGGCCAAGACCCCCATCATCTCAGTGGTCAGTGGTACGTCACTTCTGAAAATGGGTGACATAGTCATCTGTAGGGTAGGAGCCTTCAAGCTCTGTCCCTTGGAACTTGTACTCAGAGTCAGATTTCCTTCAGGAGGAGTCACTGCTACTGGGGACTTGTGCCCTGACATTGTAAATGCCATGGTGAGAGTTGAAGGAGAACTCTGCTTGCCCTCCATGCTACTAGGGACTGGTGTTCCCATGATGACTACTTCTGTGCTGCTGGCCATCCAAGGATGCTTGACCCCATCTGTCCTGGACCCTGAAGAGAAGGCCTGTATAGAGATGGTTTCAGGCTCCAGAATGAGTTCCTGGGAGCTTGTATCCCTCTGAGCAGTTGACCTGGTGATAGTTACTGATGATGGGTATTCCCTGGTTGTCAAGATCAAGGTAGATGCAGGGTCAGGCAGAGAAGTGAGAAAGGGGTCATTTACATAAGGCTGTGTGCTTGGCTTCTCAGAAGTAATGGAAACATACAGTGTTGGCAGTCTGATCTACTCCTGAAGTCTCAGCAAACATCTGCTGGCCATCAGGAGAAGTTGTGACATGATACAGCATAGTTGTCCCCCCAGCCCTCCATTGCTAAAAAGTGTACTCATGATTTTAGGAAGTATTAGTGATTGTAGTGAGGTTTCCATGATTATTAGATTAATATCTTTTGAGCTTGTCCTGAGAGGACATTTAACAAGTCCTGTTTCTGACCACCTGGGGGAGAGTCTGTCCCTCCTTTTCTAGATGTACTTCTCCTTCCCCATATTTGGCCTTATTCACCCCTGCCCATGGTCCCTGTTCCCCCATCTGAAACCCTTGACCACTGAATATTATTTCTAAGAAATTAGGCCATAATTTAATATCTACCCTCTCTTATTATTTCCCATTTTGGAAACTCCTGTTTGGCTTTTAAAGAGAAACTAAGTGCAAGGAAAATTAGATTATAAAATAGGTCAGTCTCCAAACCTCTATCACTTCTTCCTGACAAGAGAGAACCTTTTTTTTTTTTTTCAGATAAACCTCTGGGACACAGACTTGACTTTCTCATGGCATCACATCTTCCAAGATGGTGTTTTTTTTCCCATGTAAGGATCATTCCAGGAGCCATCAACCATCACTAATCAATTCTTTTTTTTTTAAATTTATTTATTTGAGACAGAGAGAATGAGAGACAGAGAGCATGAGAGGGAGGAGGGTCAGAGGGAGAAGCGGGCTCCCCGCCGAGCAGGGAGCCCGATGCGGGACTCGATCTCGGGACTCCAGGATCATGACCTGAGCCGAAGGCAGTCGCTTAACCAACTGAGCCACCCAGGCGCCCCCATCACTGATCAATTCTTATCATGATAGATTTGGACTTCTTTTAGTAAGAGCCATCCACTAATGAACATGTCCCGAACACAGAATGATCTCTTGTGTTCTTAGAGATACCTAAGATCCGTATTGAAGAAACAGGGCCAAGAGACCTACAATCTTAGGAGAAATCCAGGTGGTACCAACTTCTCAGACTAGTTCTAGCAATAGCACAGTTTGCCAGAGAACAGAAAACATGCTTCCTAGAAAGACAAAGTTAAGCAGCAGCTATAATATCATACCTGCATGGTCAACAACTGTCACAGGTGTTGAAGGGTCACTGTTCAGCCATGAGGAAGTTTCATATGTGGAGAAGTTAGTAATAGACATCACAGACCCATCAGTGCCTGTAGGAGAGACAGGTGGGTTGGATGGATATTGGTCAGTTTAGAAGGAATGCACTTGAGAAAAATCAACATGTGAACACTTTGGAAACAAAGACTATTTACAAGGAAGTGTTATTCAAAGAGTAGAGACAGGAGAATGTAGGTTTGGGGTGATTTGAATGCCAACTCTGCACAAGAATTGTGCCATGAACAAGCACAATGGAATAAGGTATTAATGGGCAGTAATTGATCCTCTTGTCTCTTTAGTTCCAGCATCAACAGAAACCACATAAAGTCTGGAGGTCATGGGCATCAAAGTGCTGGTCTATTCTATAAAGAATGGGCTGGTCAAAGAGGCATATGAGTGAGGCAGATGGCTGCTCAGGTGACTTTAAGCCAGATATTCTAACAGGACATAGTGGAGGGCATATACTAGATAGTGTCAGGAAATACTGTCAGATTCCTGATGGGAAGCGGTTTGCTTTATAGATAATGATAGCTAAGGTGAAGTGACCAGTCAACTCAGGGAGATGAGACAGACACAGAAGCCACAGACTTCTATTCCCACCAGTCTTACTGAGAAGGATCATCAATCAGGGATACCTAGGGAAGCTTAGTCATGATGGGCTGATTCTCATCTGGGTGAGAACGGGTGACCCCGAGAAGAAGTTTCAAAACCGACACATAAAAATGTAGTATTCTACCACATCGTGTAGCAATTCCACTACTAAATATTTGCCCCAAAGCATTAAAAGGATTCAAACAGATATTTGTACACTACTGTTCATAGCAGCATGATTCACGATAGACAAAAGGTGGAAACAACCCAAATGTCCATCATATATGAATAAACAAAAGGTGGTATATATCCACAACGGGATATTATTCAGCCTTAAAAAGGAAGGAAACTCTGACACCTGCTGCAACATGGATGAACCTTGAAAATATCACACTAAGTGAAATAAGCCAGACACAAAAGGGCAAAGAGTACATGATTCCACTTATATGAGGTCCCTAGAATAGTCAAATTCATAGAGGACAGAAATAGAATGGTGATTTCAGAAGCAAGGAGAAGGGGAAAATGAAGAGTTAGTGATGAATGAGAATGGAGTTTCAGTTTGGGAAGATATAAAAGTTCTGGAGACGGATGGCGGGGACAGTTGTAGAGCCATGAGCATGTGTTTAATGCCACTGAACTGTGTATTTTACCTCAATAGAAAAAAAGTTTTTAAAAAATGTGATATGCATGGGGCACCTGGGTGGTGCAGTCGGTTAAGTGTCGCCTCTTGGTTTCAGCTTAGGTCATGATCTCAGGGTCCTGATCTCAGAGTCGTGAGATCAAGCCCTGTGTCAGGCTCTGTGCTGAGTGCAGAGTCTGCTTGTCCCTCTTCCTCCCCCTCTGCCCCCCCCCACTCACGAGCACTCTCTCTCAAATAAATAAATACATCTTTTTTTTTTCTTTCAAGATTTTATTTATTTGACAGAGAGAGAGAGTGAGAAAGCACAAGCAGGGGGAGAGGGAGAAGCAGGCCCCCCGCTGAGCAGGGAGCCCGATGCAGGGCTCGATCCCAGGACCCCAGGATCATGACCTGAACCAAAGGCAGATGCTTAGCCGACTGAGCCACCCAGGTGCCCCAAATACATCTTTTTTTTTAAAAAAAATGTGATATTCATCAGGAATGGCTACAAAGTACCACATCAAAAACTAATGATGTATTGTATGGTGACTAACATAACATAATAAAATTTAAAAAAAATACAAAGCACAATGTGGATGAGCAATCCCACACTCTGGATATACGCAGGCGACTTCTACAGCGATCTAGAAAACCAGATACAGGGAGCTATAGTGGCCATCTGGGCCACCTGGACATTTCCCTGCAGCCGGAATCCTGAAGCAATACAAGTAAAATAAAACAGGCTGTTAAAAAAGGGGAGGGGATTTCTTACCATCTTCAATGACCAACCAAGGAAAACAAACCCATTTCCAAGAAGGCAGAGGCAGCGGGTCCTTACTCATGAGTGGGGGCAAGCTGTCAGGATGAGGAACAGATGCTTCCTGACCCAGAAGCCTCACCTCTGTGGGGTAGGGCCTCTGACAGTGCAGAGGTGGATGTCCGGGGGGGCTCTGTCTCGGCTTCAGAAGAGGTTAATGCTCCTGATGAGATTCTGGCCAGGTCAGGCTCCACTCCCAGGCTGCTGTGCTCTAGCCCTGGGTTTCTAGTCTTGGAAGAAGTGTGGCTGGTCTGTGCCAGAATGTTGGTAAATGCTGAGGAAGAGATCCAGGTTGAGGCGGTGGGATCTAAGGGAGAGGCCCTGGTCACTGCTGTGGTGGACAGATCAGAAGAATCAGACTGTTGCTAATGGTGGGCGATGTGTAAATAGAGGAATTTATCCCCCTTCCAGAGGAGGAGCTGGACTGTGGCATGGTAGAGCTTGTCCCCCCATCCTCCCCAGTGCCCACGGAAGATGTGGCCACGGGGGGAGATGGGGAAGATCTCATGCCCAGCAGGACAGAGGCCAAGGAGGAAGCAGTTTCTCCCATTGTGGGGGGAATGCCCAATGCAGTGGTCACCTCGGGGTACACATCAGAGGCTGAAGAAGAGGATCGTGGCCCAACTCTCCTTATGGTCACTGATGATTCTGACCAGGGGCCGCTTTGCCTTCCAGGAGTGCTTGGAGTTAAAGACAGAGACGAGTTACTCCCTTTGGCGACTAAACTTGTTCCCAGATCGATGGTGGTTTTTCCATGGTCAGATGTCTGAGTCACCCCTCTGCTGGGTTCCGCAGAGCTGGCAGTGAGACGAGGAGCCTCTGTAGACCACTGTGGGGGTGAGCTTGTCTCACCTTGAGACATGGCGCCGACCGGTCTTGCTGCCTCTGATGGTGTGAGCCCCTTCTTGGATGTCAAAGCGGTGAGTGCTGCTGGGGACATGGGCTCTGTCGATGGAGGAGTAACGGGGCGGGGTGGAGATGAGCTCTGCCTGGCTTCCGGGCTGGGGGGGCCTGGAAGTCTGGATGCAGACACATCGGTGCTGCTTCTTGTCTCCCAGGCTTTGATACCTCTGGCTATAGTGTTTGAGGGTGAATCAGTCATGCGGTGGATGCACTTGGTTCTGGGCCCACGGTGGTCAAATCTTTTTTTTGGAAAGCACTGGTGTCTACTCCAGGACTTGAAAGTTCATGGGAAGGGACAGGTGTAGACGTAGCAAACGTTGTCTTGGATGAACTTGGACTTGAGATGTCAGGGGCAGCTGAGGCCGTGTCCTCTGTTGAGCGGGTACTCAGCCCTGTGGCCACGGGGAGAGCCGAAGTGAGAGCCCACAGCCAAGAAGTGACTGTGTTCTCCTTAATGGTTGTCGGCGTCAAGGACTCACCTGAGGCATCAGAGGTCAGTTCCCATGTTCTGCTTCCAGAGGAGGCAGAGGCTGCTACAGATGCTGGTCCTGGGGTTGACTGTGTCCCGAATCCAGGGGATTTTTCTGCCAGGTCTGTGCCCTGGGATTGGGTGGAGTGTTCAACTGTGTCCGTGCTGGTGCGAGGTCTTGTGGCTGGGCTGGCGGGACCGGGTGTCCTTGGGATTTTAGGGCTTTCAGGGTGAGTAGCTGGGCGGGTGGACTCTGTTCTTGCATGGGCGTCCGTGGTTCTGAGCTCCTTCACCGGGCGGGATGAGGAGACCTGAGCCGAACGTGTCTCTCTGGGATCTGGAAGGGTGACGTATGTGGTACCCCCGGTGCTGGTCTTTCCGGGAACGGACATCTCAGGGGGTGATCCAGAAGAGTCAGCCATTTCCTTAGGGTCCATTTTTGCTATTGATACAGCAGCGGTGGTCTTCACGGAGGGGGAGGTGAGGGGTGGGTCAGAGCCAGTTTTCACCACTATGTTGGGACTCTCTGAACCGGTGTGTATTCTGGAGCCGAAGCCAGATGAGTCCGTTGATTCCGGGTGGATGCTGGAGGTAGGGACTCTCTCTTCTGACAGCCTCACGGATGGCGCTGATGTACCCAGGCTTTTCCCTGTATCGGCACTGGCCGGGGTCTTCCTGGGCGATGAGGACGTCGTAGAAGGAAAGTTGGGCAGGTCCCACGTACCAGTCTCAGCTGTTTCAGTTAGCACGCCTGGGGAGACTCCCTGGGCCACAAACGTGGTGGTCGCTGCGACTTTGGCAGCAGGAGCAGAAGGAGATGAGGCTGGACGGCTGGGCCAGCGACTTCTCGTAGAGCTGGGCTCCGGAGGTGAGTGAATTGTTTCTGGAGTCAGAGGTGGGCTGGTTTCATTGCCAGAAACTGTCATCCCTCCAGAGGGCACAGGAGGGAGGGCGTCAGACAACGTGCCAAGCGAGTGGCCTGCCCTCCCCACGGTGCTGGCAGCAGCTGTGGACTGAGACCCGGTTGCTGAGACTGGGGCCCCATCTGTGGCCAGGGCTGCGTCCGCGGATGTCTCCGACGGGGATGTGCTTCCAGGGGGCAGGCGGGTAGTTCTCAGCCTTCGGTCGCCGCCCTCTCCCCTTGCGGGTTGTACCCTGCTGGACGCTGGGGCACCGACAGCTGTGTGTCATGAGTGTGGCCGTGGAAGGTGCCCTTGGAGACATTCCTTCCACAGAGCCGGTGTTTAGGGAACTGGATGTAGGAACCACACCGGCAGGAGCAGGAGGAGTGGCCGGGGCTGGAACGGCGCTTGGGGCCCAAGGGGACCCTGTCTCGAGTTGGGGACTGGTGTCTGGCCAGGCGCTGTTGCGAAGGGCAGTGGGATAATTAACCGCGCTCGCGCGGGTCTGTGACCTCCCTGCCGCGGAAGTAAAGGCGGGGGTCTGAGATGACCGGGAAGCTGCGGGAAACTCAGGGCCCACTGAGTCTGCGTGGGTCTCTTCTGAGGCCGAGGAGGGCGATGGAGAAAGGGAAGGTTTCATTCTGGAAACGCTGGTGATGCTGAGGGCTGTGGGGCCCCCCTGACCGTTCCGAAGCCAGAGTCCTGGCTTTGGGGGTGCTGGGTGTGTCCAGGGCTTCATGGGAGGTGCTGAGGGCGAGCACCCTCCCCGCTGTCCCTGCCCCTGAGGGAGAGGGACGGGCCAGGGCAGAGGTCGGACTTGGGACTCTTGTAGAACTTGCTGTTGTGTTTCTTGGTGTCATGGGAAAAGGGACAGCTGAGCTGGGCTCTGCTCTTTCTGTGGCCCCAGGGCTCCCTGTGGTCAGAGAAGAGGTAACTCTCCGCACCGAGAATGTGTTGGAGCCCGACCCTCGGTCACCCAGACCCGAAGCAGGTGACAGGAGAGGCCCACGGGAAGTCAGCGTGCTGTCTCCCCCAGAACCGGGCTCAGGGGAGGCCAAGGGACGTCCAGTGTCGGACGGAGTCAGTCCCCCGCTTGTCAGCTCCCTGGGATCTGGGGTCTCCCTAGATGAGGTCTCGGGAGAGGTAGGAGAAAGCATCCAGGTGATGAGTGCGTACCTCCTGGAGTACTTCCAGTACTCTCAGCTGGAGAGGAGACGGGGGCACTTTTCCTGGTCTGACTCACGCCTGCATGTGTCTCAGATGAAGTGGCTCTTTCGGGGGGGCCGGTTGTGGCCGGGCTACTCCCTGTGCTTCTGCTTTCCGTCACCATGACCCCGGTGGGGACAGTCCACCGATGGGTGACGGGGCCACGTCTGGCTTCCATGGGTGCAGCTCCTTTGGGGGGGCTGCTCTTCGGAGTGGTGCGCCCAGGGACTTCCACAGTAGGAGAAGGGCTCCCGGCTGTTTCCGTGACGTTTGATGCCTCTCCAGGGTTTGCCTCTGTCCCCTGCGTGTGCTGGGGTTCACCAGGGGACTGAACCGAGCCTGCCTGGGTCTGTGCTGCGGCTGTTGGGGTGCCGGGAAGGGGTGCCCTGGGGCGCTCAGAGCTCTCCGGGGCAGCGGTGCTGGTGCTGTGCCCTGGGTGGGGGGAGGACCCCTGAGCATCGCCTGTTGCCCTGCTGTCAGGGCTGGAGGCGAGGTGACAGTCAGACTGTTCTCTCTTGCAGGAGCAGAGGTTCTGGTCATGGTCTCAGCTGGGGAAGTAAAAGACAGGGCACTTTTGTTCTCCGTGGTCACACCTGCAGGAACCTCGCATCTCAAGCTGGTGCCTGTGTGTGTCCGTGTGCATTCAGTGCTGTGGTCCCAAGGACTGGGTAAAGGCTATAGCTTTTGGGGTTTTCGCAACAAGCGGTGCTCTGCTGCCACTTAGTGGCGGAGGCCAGGGATGCTGCTACAAACCCCAGAGGCTCAGACCAGCCCGCCCTGCAAAGAATACTGGACCCCAAAGGTCAAGAAGGCTGAGGTCCAAAAAACTTGCCCCGACTGTACCTCCCACAGCATCCTTCCCGTCACCTTCTATAATCGTGCCGACATCCTTGCAGTTCCCCAGCCAAACAAGTCATAATTCTGCACTCCTCTTTCCCTCTGTCCACAGTTATCCCTCTCGTCTTTCACAAATTAATACCTATTCATCACTCAAGATTCAGTTCAAGCTAGTGTATTCATTCTTTTGTCCTTACTGAGTTTCCTGTGTTCTACAATGTGCACACATTCATTCCACTGGGATTTGCAGGAAAGTCTGAGAAGGAAAATAAATATTGATGTGGGGAACAGAGACAAAAGGAAAAAAGTAAGTTTCCTTACAACTTATAAGGCAGTCAGAGAAAGACAATTATCATATGATCTCACTGATATGTGGAATTTAAGAAACAAAACAGAGGATCATAGGGGAAAAGAGGGAAAAAAAATAAAACAAGATGAAACCAGAGAGGGAGACAAACCATAAGAGACTCTTAACTCTAGGAAACAAACTGAGGGTTGCTGGAGGGGTGGTGGGTGGGGGCATGGGGTCACTGGGTGATGGGCATTAAGGAGGGCACTTTTTGTGATGAGCACTGAGGGTTATATGCAACTGGTAAGTCACTAAGTTCTATCTCTGAAACTAGTAATATACTATATGTTAATTAAATTGAATTTAAAAATTAAAAAAATTAAAAAGGTATTGCGATAATTTAAAAAAAAGATCATTATTAAATACAATTATGTCCTTTAGGGGCTGTATATTAGTAATTGATACTCCTGCTCAAACTAGGATTAAGGTTCTGTTTTGGGTCAAACTCCTGGAGTTTCTAATTTATAACTGTATTGTGAAAGATACATGACAGTAATTCAACATTTGATTTTTCTTAGTTTATTTAAAAATCATTTTAGTGTCTTAGTGAATGTTTTTGTTAGTCTGCATTTGTTGTTGTTGTTGACTAGTATATTACTTTATTTTTAAATTGTGATCGAAGTTTGATTATTTTTATCGTTAACTTTGTAAGAGAGAGGCGGTAAACATTAAATATGTACATAAATGTAAACATTAAAAAAATTTCCTTACAAATTCCCTTGACATATCCTTGAAACAGGCAGAGTGACCTTCCTCTAGGAACCCAGCTGCCCCCGTGTTAATACTTTGCAAAGGGCAAGAGGCAGTCTTAGCTTAACATTAGCCCGAACTCCAGGACCCTGTTAGTCTCCTTGAACATATAAAAGTTCCTTTGGAAACTCCATCTCTACCCCCGAGATACATGTTAGCAATCACCCTCCAAGCATACGGCCCCCTGATAGACCTCTGCAGGGTCTCATGACTAAGGTTGTGCTAGACAGTAGTAAATGACTCCTCAAGGTCCTGAAAACCTTAGAGACCGACGCTCTCCCTAACCCCCTCCCAACTGGAAAGTATATAATCAGCCAACCCTCATGATCCCAGTGCGGCTCTTTCTGCCCACGGTTCCTGTCTCCGTGCTTGAATAAAATCACCTTTTTGCACCGAAGACATCTCTAGAATACTTTCTTGACCATTTGCTCTAAACCCCAACATTTCCACATCAAATATCACTACTCATTTTTTTTTTTCTTCTGTAATGTGAATTTTAAAAATACACAGCTCAATCATCTCCTCCTCTGGAAGGTGTTCTTTAAAGCTGTGGTATCGTGATTTGTAATAAGAAATGCATATAATTGGCTTTTGTTCCTGCTTTTGGCAAAGAACTCCTAAAACCCCTCGGAATTTCCTAAGTGAAGAGAGCTATAAAGGTGTCTTTTGTTATGTTAATGAGGTGGCTTTGGGGAAAACACCTAAGGATCGGGGCCTGTGGGGTGGGGGGAAGTCGGATACCAACCAAGTGATTAGAGGGTTGGAACTTTCAAGGGGTGGGGGAGAGGGTCTAGAGGTTGAGTTCAATGGCCAGTGGCCAATGATTTAACCATTCCTATGTCAGGAAGCCTCCAAAGAAACCCAAATGGACAGGTTGGGAGAGCTTCTGGGTAGGGAGCACGTGGAGATGGGAGTGTGGTCCCCTCTCCCCATACCTTGCCCTCTGTGTCTCTTCCATCTGGCTGTTCGGAGTTATAGCCTTATATAAGAAACCAGTAACCTAGCAAGTAAACTGTTACTCTGAGTTCTGTGAGCTGTTCTAGCAACTCCCAAGGAGGGCTTGTGGGAACCTCTAATTTACAGTCAGTTACCTGGTCTTGCATTTTGTATCCTGAGCTGAAGGGGGTTATTGGAACCTCCAATTTGTAGCAGCTTGTTCAGAAGCACAGCTAACAACCTGGGCTTGCAAATGGCATCTGGGGGGGCGGGGGGTGGGCAGTCTGGTAAGACTGAGCCCTCAACCAGAGGAATCTTAATGCTACCTCCAGATAGATAGATAGTGTCAGAATTGAACTGAATTCTCAAACACCCTCCTGGTGTCACATTGGAGATTGGATCCAAGAACCTAAAAGGAGCCCTTCCTGAGTGGGAGAATCCCCTTGTCTGCTCTCAGCACCAATGTGTAGCTCTTCAGCTGCACTGCTACTGTATCTCAATTATTTGGTGACATACTGCAATAGACCAGAAGCTTCGAAAGGATAGAAATTGCCTCTGCAATAGACCAGAAGCTTCGAAAGGGTAGAAATTGCCTCTGCAATAGACCAGAAGCTTCTAAAGGGTAGAAATTGCCTTTGGAATCTGCATCTCCCCTGCATATCAGTGTCTTGCATCCATTTGTTGCATGAATGAATCAAAGCACGAATGACTTCAACTCATGAGAGCGCAACCTGAGCATACGTATCACAGCAATGGGATGAAAGTAAAATTCACGGGCCCATTCATATATTAAGTCTCTACTGTTCACAGAAATCTTGTGCTGAGCTAAAGATGACATCAGCTTCCTTAGACATCTGTAGATAATCTGTCCCGCAGAAAGCTGCCACCTCCATCAGAGGGGTAGAGGATAATGGAGATAGAGATGATCATGATGAAATCAAAAATTATTCAAGATCTCCGTGCCGGGTCCTCTCTTTGTATATGTTGCCCCACTGACTCTCCATCACCCTGTAAAATTCTTACTATTGAATGAATTAATATATGCAAACAGTATTTGACACATAGAAAGGCACCCAACCAAACTCCCTGGCATCATAGAATTCTACCTTCTCAGGACAACCAAATGCAGAGGTAATATAACCAAGATCATTTTTTTTCCGTATCCAAGGTAGACAGCTCTCCAGGACCAGAGTGTCACCAGCTACCCTTCCACCCCCTCTTTCCATTGAACTTGGCAGGATGGTCTCTGTAGGAGGCAATGGAAGATACAAGGAGCCATGGGACATACATCAGCTCACTCTTTCTCTGAACGGAGAATTCTTTCTGAGAAGGTTCTGGTTTAGAGTCCAAAGCCGAGGTTACACACTGGCCTTCCTGTCTTCCAACTGGTAAGGAGTGAAATCTCAAAATAGAGTAAGGGTCAGGACTGTGAAAACTCACTAGAACGCAAGGAACTTTTAGGACCGAGTAGGTCAGATTACCATCTTGTAAGCAGTTAAGAGATGGATGCAGCTGGAGCACAGAGAGGTCTCGGGGGCATGTCTCGGAAGCCAGAGCCTGGTGTGAATGTTCCCAGAGGTCCTGACAGAGATAAGACCGGTATTCCCAAGAAGACACAGCCCCCAGTGCAAGAATCCCAGCACAGAGGATAGCAGTCTTCTTGCAAAAAAGATGCATTGGAAGAAGCAAGGACAGGATGTCAGTAGCCCCTGCCCTCCTGGTTGTGACAACCAAAAATCTCTCCAGACACCGCCAGTGTCCCCCAGAGGGCAAAATTCACACCTGGTTTGAGAACCACTATTTTGGAGGCATCTTCTAATTTAATCTAGATTTCACAACTACTCAATCACACATTTATTATCACATTATAGATGAGAACCTGGAGGCTTAAAGAGGTTACCTCACTTGTCCAGGAAGTGGCAGAGGTGGGATTTGAACCCAGGCTCTTGGGCAACAGTGTCGGTATTGTTAACTGCTCCCCTGTGTTGCCTCTTTGTCATCCGAATATAGGGAACCACTTAGACTCCAGGATGGGGAAGACCCATCACCCAGGGGCAAGGAGTGGAGGGCAGCGTGAAGAACCCGGATGGGACTCTGGCCTCAAACTCCCTCTTCTTGTCTGCACTGGTTCCCACCAAGGGGACATCTGAGTAACAGGAGATTGGCCTGTGCACGTGCCAGAGCTGATGGCTAGGTCCAGGCTGAGACCCATCGCCACCATTTGCATCCAGGACAGCATGCAGATGTGGATAGAGGAGGTGGATCGACAGCCAGGAGTCTACTGTCAAGAGTGAGTGGGTCCCTGTGTAGGCCCCTGTGTCTGGCCTTGACGCTCCCAGAAGGTGGGAAGGGCTCATTCACCTGCTCAAACTGCCCACCTGGGGGCAGCCCGGGAACATCAAATGACAAGTTGGATACGATGAAGCCCAGGGCTGCCCCACCTGCCTGGACCCATCACCTTCCTTTTGAGGGGAGGCCACCCAGTAACTGGGAAGAAAAGTGACTGTTCCTTGAGGCTCAGGGGAAACATGAACAAATCTTTCCTCTTTTCCGGGACATGAGTCCCCGGCGCACAGGATGTGCACAATACAAGATGATGGTTACTAAGGTCCTTTGGGATCTTGGAGTGTCTCAGCCCCAAGGCAAGGAGGGAAAGAGCACAGGATACAGATGTGGGAAAACATGGATGGGGTCCAAGGTGGAGGGAGAGGTGAGTGAGGAAAGGATTTCCTCCAACTCTGGAATGTTTTAAAAAATTACTCTTGGGGGAGATGGAAACTCAGAGAGGTTAAATGTCTGGCCCAAGAACACACAGCCTGTGAGGGCTAGATTTAGATTTCTTTTCACCTCTGCCAGGTATTAAGGGAGACTTGTCCAGCATTTAAGTCAAAAGTCCTGGAGCGTGTCTGGATTGACTCCAGGGGAATCCCTGCCCTGAGAGGTGTCCCAGGTACTTGGAAATGACGGGGCGGTGGGGAGGGGTGTCAACCCACAGTCCAGGAGACCAGCACTCCCCGGGACAGGGGCAGGAGTTTACCCTGCTCGAAAAGCACCCTGGCTTCGGACTTGGGAGTGAGCTTCGGGGACAAAAGCTGTTAAACAACCTCTGTTTGTAGCTACGTGCTTGGGGACAACTCAGGGGGACACGCCCCATTGGATTGGAGGTGGTGGGGTTGTCCCGTACAAACCCGCCCACCATTCAGGTCATTGTGTGGATGCCTCACAATGACATATAACCACAAGGCTCTTCCCGGGGCCAGAGCTGGGCCTCGGTGACTCAGGGCTGGGGGGCTGGGGAGCCTTCCCCACCTGCTCTGGGAGCTGCAGCCTGGCCTGGGTGAGGAAAGGGCAGGGCGGCTCCCAGGCTGCCACTGTCCAGGGTCTCATGCCCTTCCAGGAGGGGGAAGCCCCTCTCGACTGCCCTTGGTGGCCTCCGTTTCCCAGCGAAACATTGAGGACAGTCCTTTCTCCTGGGACGAGTAAAGGAACAGGTACTTAAGCACCTGGCAGGTGGTAGATGCCCCCTTCTCCAAGCCTTTCCTATGTCTTGCATACCCAAGAGGTTTGGCTAGAGAGCCCAGACTGGAGTAAAACAGTCCAGGGGGCTGGACAGCCCAGGAGCCACAGGTGGGGAATCGTGGACCTTCTCTCTGTACAGGAGAGAGCCTGGTCTCTCCCCACAGCATGCAAACACACTGAGCTGGACCCCTGCCTCTCCCTGAGGCCGGTGGGTTTCCTCTAGGCAACGAGGTCCAAGCAAATCCCCCCCAGATGACCAACAGGCCCGCAAAGTCCCCTTTGGGATCTAAGAACACACCTCTCCTAAACCTCACAGGCTGCCTTTCGGTTTCCACCCCTCCCCTGTGGGTTCCCCTATCGTGCAGCCTAAATACGCTCACATCACACTGACCTAACCCAGACACACTAACCCAGCTCCCTGCCTCCTGGCCTCTGCGCACACAGATCTCCCTGCCTGGATGGCCCTTCCCTCTCTTCCACCGATCGTGCCCGAAGAAATCCCTGCCAACCCCAAGGCCAGCCCACCGTTTGGGCAGACTCCCGGCTGTCAGTGCTCAGCCTCGCGCCCCTCGTGAGCGGGTGCCTGCCCGCCTGGCCCGCTGGCCAGGAGCTCCTGGAAGCCCGGCACTGTGACGGGCTCATTTCCCACCTGAGAGCTAGGCAGAGGTGCTGGGAACAGAGGTGTCCAAGGAAAGAACCCCGAGGCGGTGAGGAAGCCCTGCAGGAAGGAATGAACGATCCCGGCGGATGGTTCCTTCATGGCGCAGCGGTGTTGTGAATTTGCCTGGCAGTTGGCAAAATGCAGCCTCATCAGGCCAGCAGTGGCCTCGGGCTTTGCCAGAAAGCTAAAGACCTCGTGGGTGCCCGTGGGGGCTGGGGAAGCCTGAGGCGCTTGTCCCTCTGTCCCTCTCCTCAACTGGCCCCGCCCAGCCCCACTTACCTGGCCCACAGATGAGGAGGAGGCTCAGAGCCAGAGGTAGCAGGCGGCCCTCCCAGCCCATGCTCCTGCCTGGCCGCCGGGCTGCACTCCTCACCCCCTGCACGAGTCCCGGTGACTGAACCCAGCCCCGCCGGGCCCTGGCTCCTGGGCGGGTGGTGAGGACACGCCTTGTTGAGCTTCCCTAGAGGGGCAGGGCCCGCCCTGGGAGAAGCAGCGGTTTGCGGCCAGCAAAGGTCAGCCGGCATTTCTCATGCCCGTGTAGTGACTAATACCTGCAGACCGAAACCCTCCGTGAGGAGGGGCAGGAGGGGACAGCCACCCCCAGCCAAGCCTGGCTCCCGGGCCGGTCAAACCGAGGGACCCCCGTGGGTCCCTGTGGGCTGAAGGGAGGACAGGGACCCAGGGCGGGGACCCGTCCCATTCTTTGAAGTCCCTGACCTGTACCGGACACCTTCCTGCTCAGGGGCTGGCACCACCAGACTGGAGCTGGGTGGACCCTCCCTGGGGGAGGCACGTCTGGCTCTGAGCATTTTGGAATGTGCGGGAGTGGACAGGAGACTGCATTCCCACGTGGGGACTGCCCGGCTGCCAGGGGAGCCGAGGGCTGGGCCTGTTGTACCTTTCTACCTCATCCCTCCGTCTGCCCCACATGGCGCTCCTGGGGTCTGCAATCCCTCACTCCCAAGCCAAACCCTTCAGCCGTCCCTGCCAGGGGTAGAGAGGAGCATGAGGGGCTGGCAAGGGGTGCAGCGAGCGGATTTGGGATCCTGCCTCCTCCTTGAAAACTCTGTAGCCTCCGCAGGCTTCTTATCACCCCGGGTTTGGGCTATACAACCCTGCCACTCGCCCAGTGCAGATGGCCAGAACAATCCTCCTTAGGTGCCACGCTCCTCAGTGACACCCCCCACTCCTCCTTTGTCTTGCACTTGGGAGCCCCCACCCCTCCCACCCACCAGCCCCACCCCTCAAGCCTCTAACAAACAGCCTGACAGGTGGGTTTATCTTCACCTCCGGGGAAGGCACCTGCAGGAGCCGGGTGTGAAGCTGGGGGGCAGTGGACACCCTCCAGGGCCTCACACCTCTCCTGCATCTTTTTTTAAAAGATTTTTTATTTATTCATTTGAGAAAGGGCGGGAGAGAGCACAAGCAGGGGGAGCGGGAGAGGGAGAAGCAGACTCCCCGCTGAGCAGGGACCCCCCCCCCGAAGTGGACTCCATCCCAGGACCTGGAGATCGTGACCTGAGCAGAAGGCAGACGCTTAACCATCTGAGCCACCCAGGTGCCCCTCTCCTGCATCGTATATACAGAGCCAAACTCCATGAACCCGGGGTCAAGGCAAGCTTGTCAGAAACCCCCAGGTCCTTCCACGCTCAGTGGAACTTCCTGCTAACCTAGTCTCCTGTCTTCTCACCCTGCTCCCATTCACGCACACCTAGGACAGATGCACCCCGAGCCTCAGCTCTGCTCTGGGCATTCAGCCTGGACGAGATGGACAACAAACAAAGCACAGGTGGCAGAAACGTAGAGATTGACAGGAGACACCCGTCTCAGACCGGGAGGGGGCAGGGAATCGGGGAAGTCTTCCTGAAGGAAGTGCCACATACACCAAGACCTGAAGGTTAAGCTGGATCAGCTGGGCCAGGCGAGGTCGAGAGAGGGGAAGGGAGAGGTCCAGAGAAAAGACACAGGGTTAGCAAAGACTGGAGGCAGCGGGAAGGGGGAGATGGGATCTGACTCTTGTCCCGACCCCCACTCAGATTTTTCTACTCTGAGGCACACCTTCCCTTCTTTAAGAAAACAATCTTGGAAAAACAGAGGCCGAGCTGGTGGGTCCTGTTGGACGGTGATCACCGTATGCACTCCCCCGAACTCATAGAGGGGGAAACAGGGCACCCCAAAGCATCAGATTAGTGACACAGCTGGGACCACACCCCAGACCCCTGGATTCCCCAAACCCTTCTCATTTAAGCAATTCAAATTTTCGGGGTGCCTGGGCATCTCAGTCTATTAAGTGTCTGCCTTTGGCTCAGGTCATGATCCCAGGGTCCTGGGATCGAGCCCTGCATCAGGTTCCCTGCTCAGTGGGGAGTCTGCTTCTCCTTCTGCCTGCCACTCCCCCTGCTTGTGCTCTGTCTCTCTCTGTCAAATAAATAAATAAAATCTTAAAAAAAAAAAAAAGAAAAAAGAAAGGTGACTGGTACAACCGAGGATCTCAATTTCTAATTTTGTTTCATCTTAATTTACAAAGCCAACCCTCCATTTAGTCCGTGGAAACTCTGCAAGTAGGCTAGCCACAGCTCGGGTGTGTGCACATCCTTCTCCAACCGGAATTTTATGAACCATCAACGCAGATCAAGTAGTTCAGATGAAAAACCTAGCATCCGAAATGAGATGCGCTGCCGTTGGAAACGCACCCTGGATTTCGAAGACAGAGTGTGGGGAAAAGAACATAAACCATCTCCTTGGTCATTTTCATAGTGGATACTTACTAAAATGATAAATATTTGGATATGTTGGGTTAAATAAAACATCTGATGAAAATTAGTTGCACCTGATGTCTTTTTACTCTCTTAACCGGGCTACTGGGAAACCTACAATTACATACGTGACTTGAGGTCCCTTCCTATTGGATACTGCCAGTCTGGAATCTGAGTGCCCCCCACTACAAATAATCTTAATTGTTTAGGATAATTATATTATTATTGTTTAATTGTGGAATCTTAATCATCTTAACTATAAATACCTTCACCTCTCTTTGCTCCCCTTGGCAGTTTCTGCACTAATGACAGGGATGGGGTGGGATCCATGGTCCCCTCTCTGCCGCTGAGGCTGTTTAAGATAGGTCAGCCGGACCACCTGGGAATTAGGGATGACAGGGCGGGTCTCCGGGTGCCCTCCTCTCTCAGAGGTCTGCCTGTCCTTCTGCGAGTGTGTGAAGAGAATGGTGGGATCAGAGCAGAAGCGAAACAGCCTCTGGCTCCTGGTCCAGAACAACCGGGCAGAAGAGGGAAGAGACAGAGGGGTCAAGCTCAGAGAAGTGGGAGCAGAAACCCACAGTGTCATCATGGAACCAGCAGGAGGAGTGGGTTTCTAGGCCAAGAGAGAACCGCCCCCCCCCTCCCACACACACAAATGTCCTAGAAAAGGCAGAGGGAAAGCTCAAGAAGGAACTGTCAGGTGATGTCTGAGCAGGGTGTTTCTGTGCAGAAGAATGCCAGATTGTCCAACAACAATGATAATATTTGCTGACCACCTACCGTACGCCAGGTATCAGGGAACCAGGAAGAAGGGCACAGGGGCTAAGAGTGCTGACGTGAAACCACAGCACTAACAAGTAGCATTTACGCAATGTTTTCTCTGAGCCTCACCCTTCATGACCGTAACAGTTCACTGGGTTCTTGTCGAGTCTCTATGAGGTGAGGTGGTCATCAACCCATTGCACAGTGGAAGGGACTGAGGTACAAAAACCATGCAGTGGGAGGTGCCGTATATTTCCATTCACAACAGGTTCATGAATAGGCAAGACTCATGGATGGGAATGGAAATTGGAATAACGTTCTGGGGATGGGAATTGTGCCTAGAAAAGGGACATGAGGGAAACTTCTAGAGCAGTGGTTCTCAATCAGGGGCAGTTATGCCTCCCACCCGGGGGACATTTGGCAATGTCTGGAGACCTTTGGCTATTGAGCCAGAGGTATTCACACAGAGGACATCCAAATGGCCAACAGGTACATGAAAAGGTGTTCAAGGTTACTCATCATCAGGGAAATCATCATCAGGGAAATGCAAATCACAACCACGATGAGATATCACCTCACACCTGCTGGGATGGCTATTACCAGAAAGACAGGAGATAACAACTGTTGGTGAGGATGTCGGGAAAAGGGAGCTCTGGTGCTCTGTTGGTGGGAACGTGCTTTGGAATAGCCACTATGGAGAACTGTAGAACAACCAGAACTCTAAATCAAAGGGAAAATATGCACCCCTATGTTCATTGCAACATTATTTACAATAGCCAAGAGAGGGAAGCACGCCAGTCCATCAACATATGAACAGATAAAGATGTGGTGTATATGTATACATACATATATACATATATATATATATGTGTGTGTGTGTGTGTGTGTGATGGAATATTACTCAGCCATCAAAGAGAAGTGAAATCTTGCCATTTGCGATGACCCAGATGGAGCTAGAGGGTATAATACTAAGTGAAATAAGTCCGAGAAAAACAAATACCATATGATCTCACTCCTCTGTGGAATTTAAGAAACAAAACAAGCAAAAGGGAAAAAAATAAGAGAGAAAGAGACAAATCAAGGAACAGGGTCTTAACTACAGAGAACAAACTGCTAGTTACCAGAGGGGAAGTGGTACAGGGTTGGAGGAAACAGGTGATGGGGGTGAAGGAGGGCACTTGTCGTGATGAGCACTGGGTGATGTATGAAAGTGTTGGATCAACATATTGTACACCTGAAACTAATATAACACTGCATGTTAACTGCTGGAATTAAAATAAAAACTTCAAGAAAAAACAGTATGGCAGTTCCTCAAAAAATTTAAAATAGAGTTCTCGTGTGATCCAGCAATCAATC
The DNA here is from genome assembly GCF_029215605.1 of Mirounga angustirostris. Classification (NCBI taxonomy): domain Eukaryota; kingdom Metazoa; phylum Chordata; class Mammalia; order Carnivora; family Phocidae; genus Mirounga; species Mirounga angustirostris. Next base: position 209,372,918 of record NW_026991709.1, on the reverse strand, counting down.
CCACTTCTGGGTATATAGTCAAAGGAAATGAAAACAGGATCTCAAGGAGATATCTGCAGCCCCATGTTCCTGCAGCATTATTTACAATCACCAAGACCTGGAAGAACCTAAATGCCCATCGGTGGAGGAATGGAAAAAGAAAATGTGGTATAGATAAACAATGGAGTAGCATTCTGCTGTGAAAAAGAAGGAAATCCTGCCTTTTGCAAAATTTGGATGAAACTTGAAGGCATTGCCCTAAGTGAAATAAGCCAGACAGAGAAAAACAAACCCTGGGTGATCCCACTTATACATGGAATTTAAAGAAACCATACTCACTAATACAGAGAACAGATTGGTGGCTGCTGGAGGTGAAGGGTAGGGGTGGGAGAAATGAGTGAAGATAAAAGGTAAAAACTTCCAGAAAAAAAGAAAAAAAAACAGAGAGGTGTGGGTGCTACTGGAACCTAGAGGACAGTGGCTGGGGTCAAGGTCAACATCCTCAAATGTACAATACAGCCCCTAGCAATGAAAAACCGCCTTGCCCAAACGTCAACACTGCGGAGGCTGAAACACCATGTTCTAGAGGAAAGGAATGTTCTATATCTTGAGCTGGACAGGGTTATGCATATGAAAACATCCATTGAGTCATACACTTACGAGGAGGGCATTTTGTGCACTTTACTGGGTGGGGATCATACCTCAACAGAAAGTTTTCAAAAATTAGCTTAAAATTTTAAAACTACAATTGGCAGAGTGTGGTGCTGAACTGAGTCCTGTCTGAGTATTTTTTTTCACCCGGACAGTGACAGCGCCCTGCTCGCTGGGCTCCCTGCTTGTCTTCTTACTCTCTCCAAATCGTTCCCTACAGCACACCTGTTCAAAGCCCTCCAATGCCCTCCCACTGCAGCCGGACTAAAATCTGAATTCCCCACCATGACCTTCACAGCCCTTGGGTCTGCCTCCAGCCACCTCTGGGTCTTCTCCTCTCTCTGCTCTTCTCTACTACACAGGCCTCTGTGCTGGAACTTGCACACGCGAAGGCTTTGCCCACCACAAGCCCTTTGCACATGCTCTTCCCTCTAACTGGCTCCTTCCCATCTCTTCAGCCTCCACTCGGATGTTGCTTCCTCAGAGAAGTTTGTCCTCACTACCCCCAAACTGCCCTGCCTTCTCCCTCACTCGCTGCCTTACCATCCTCTTTCTTTACTCTCTAGCACCTGCCAATTTCTGAGTCTCTACTTTATCATCCACGTGTTCACTTGCTTCCATCTCCCCTTGTGGGCAGGGGCTGGGTCTGTCTGTCATGGCTGTATCTCCATGACTGGTTGAATGAAAAAAGTAACGAAAGTGCTGTGATTTCCCCACCGGGATCGAGAAGGGAATCCTGTTCTGTTTCGTTCCGCTGTATGTGGGCACGGCAGCCTTGGAAGTAGCCTTTTGGGGGCGCTGTCTGTGAAATGCAGCCCGGGGCCCCTCCTTTCCTACCCCGGAATCTTTGATGTAATTCTTGACTCTCTGCCAGCCCCCGCACCTTAGCTCAAGCCCTCACCTTTGAAACAGTCTTTTTGCTCATCCTCTGCCCCAGCTCTCCTCTCTTGAGTTCCCCTCCACCCAGCCACGGACTGACCTTTCAAAAGTGCAAACTGGCCATACCCCGCCTCTGGTCTAAATTCTTCGGGACCTTCTCATCACCCTCAGGATCAAGTCCAAACTCTGCAGCCCGGCTCTCAGGCCCACCTTGCTCCAGGACCTGCCCCCCAGTCACCCAACCACAATCTCCCCCATGACCCAGTGCTTCAGCCTTGCCAAAAACCCATCCTTCTCTCCCACATTGAAGGCCTGGCAAGCCTTCCCGGGGCCGTTCTCTTGGCCAGGACGGCCCTCCTGCTCCACACCTGACACATTCCTTCCGAGGCTTTGCCGACATGCCCGTTGATCCACGAAGTTCCCCACTGCCTCCCACAGATGGAATGCTTACCTCGCCTCCCAGTTTCCAGAGCACCCTGGAACTTCCTCCATGAGAGAGCCTAACCACGCCATCTCATATCTGGGTTTCCATCTCTTACGGCTCCTGGCTTCATGAATACCACGTAGGGTACCTGATATGTGCAGCAGGTATGCAAAAAATAAAAAAAAAAATTGCTGACTGATTCTTTCTTTCTTTCTTTCTTTCTTTTCTTTTTTTTTTTTTTTTTTTTTGACCACTCACAGGGCACCAAGCACTGGGGATAAAGAGGTGAATGAGACAGATGTGGCTGAAAAAGCAAATCAATTTCTACCTACCCACTGCACCTCCCCTGTTTTCTTTTCTTTTTTAAAAGACTTTATTTATTTATTTATTTGTCAGAGAGAGAAAGAGAGAGCATGAGCAGGGGGAGCGGCAGGCAGAGGGAGAAGCAGGCTCCCCGCTGAGCAGGGAGCCCGATGCCGGACTCAATCCCAGGACCCTGGAATCATGACCTGAGCCGAAGGCAGATGCTTAACCGACTGAGCCACCCAGGCGCCCCTCCCTGGTGTTTTCTATACCCCTTTGGTGCTTCACCCTCCTTACGACCTCAGTGGGTAGTTCGTTGTGTATGGCATGAGGACCCCTGATGGAGCCTAAGCTGACTCTGTCTCAAATCCAAACACATCTGGGAGATTCTGGAGGATGGATAGATGGGTTTGAGGTCTATTGTTATCAGGGTTTCTGTAATTTGGCATTACTGACATTTGGGGATGGATAATCCTTAGCTGTGGAGGGCTGCCCTATGCAATGTAAGGTGCTTAGCAGCATCCCTGACCTACACCCACACATGTCAGTAACAACTCTCTCCCCCTCCCCCACAGTGGTGCTAACCAAAATATCTCCAGATATTGCCAACTCTCCTTGGGGGGCAAAATCACTCCAAATTGAGAACCACAGATTTATATCAATACCAAAGAATCTGGCCCAAAGATAAAATCAAGTTATCAAGAAGAGAAGTGACTCCATGTATTGCCCATTGGTTAAAAGCTTATAGTTCTCATAAAAATTCATTGCGTTATACACTTAAGATTTGTGGGCTTTATTGGGTATAAATTATACCTCCATATAAAAGAAAAAAAAGGAAGGTAATATTCTACATCTTTCTTTTTTTCTTTTTTTTCTTTTTTTAAAGATTTTATTTATTTATTTGACAGAGAGAGACACAGTGAGAGAGGGAACACAAGCAGGGAGAGTGGGTGAGGGAGAAGCAGGCTTCCTGCTGAGCAGGGAGCCTGATGTGGGGCTCGATCCCAGGACCCTGGGATCATGACCTGAGCCGAAGGCAGACGCTTAACGACTGAGCCACCCAGGCACCCCTTTCTCTTTTTTTTTAAAGATTTTATTTATTTATTTGACAGAGAGGGAACACAAGCAGGGGGAGTAGGGGAGGGAGAAGCAGGCTTCCCGCCAAGGAGGGAGCCCGATGCGGGGCTTGATCCCAAGACCCTGGGACAATGACCTGAGCTGAAGGCAGATGCTTAATGACTGAGCCACCCAGGTGCCCCATAATTTTTTTTTAAGATTTTTTTTTTTTAGAGAGAGAGGGAGAGCATGAGCAGGAGGGGCAAAGGGAGAGAGAATCTCAAGCAGACTCCCTACTGAGTGCAGAACCTGACACGGGGCTTGATCCCAGGACCCTGATATCACGACCTGAGCCGAAATCAAGAGTTGGATGTCCAACTCACTGAGCCACCCAGGTGCCCCTAATATTCTACATCTTTCTAGGGTGATGCTGATGTTCTGTATCTTGATTGGAGTATGGATTGCACTGATATATGCGTTTGTCCAAAGTTAGCAAATTATACCTGATTCTAGGTAGGTCTCCTGAAGCAAGGGAAACAAAAGCAAAAATAAACTATTGGGGCTACATCAAAATAAAAAGCTTCTGCTCAGCAAAGGAAACAGTCAACAAAACTAAAAGGCAACCTACGGAATAGGAGAAGATATTCCCAATGACATATCAGATAAAGGGTTAGTATCCAAAATATGTAAAGACCGTATATGGGGTGCCTGGGTGGCTCAGTTGATTAAGTGTCTGACTTTGGCTCAGGTTATGATCTCAAGGTCCTGGGATCGAGTTCCGCATCAGGCTCCCTGCTCAGCAGGGAAACTGCTTGTCCCTCTCCCTCTGTCCCTCCACCTGTTCATGCTGTCTCTCTCTTTCGAATAAATAAAATCTTAAAAAAAAGAGAGAGAGAGAACATATACAACTCAGCACCCAAAAAAACCAAATAACCAAATTAAAAAGTGGGCAGAAGACATAAACAGACATTTCTCCAAAGAAGACATCCAGATACATGAAAAGATGCTCAACATCACTCGTCATCAGAGATATACAGATCAAAACTACAATGGGATATCACCTCACCTGTCAGAATGGCTAAAATAAAAAACACAAGAAACAACATGTGTTGGCAAGAATGTGGGAAAGAAAGGAATCCTCGTGTACTGTTGGTGAGAATTCAAGCTGGTACAGCCGCTCTGGAAAACAGTATGGAGGTTCCTCAAAAGTTGGAAATAGAACTACCCTATGATCCAGCAATCACACTACTGGGTATTTACCCAAATAATACAAAAACACTAATCCAAAGGGATACATGCACCGCTATGTTTATAGCAGCATTATTTACAATAGCCAAGATATGGAAGCACCCCAAGCGTCCATCGACTGATGAATGGATAAAGAAAATGTGGTACACACACACACACACACACACACACTGGAATATTACTCAGCCATAAAAAAATCTTTCCATTTGCAACAACATGGATGAAGCTAGACAGTGTAACGCTAAGTGAAATAAGTCAGTCAGAGAAAGACAAATACCATGTGATCTCATTCATATGTGGAACTTAAGAAACAAAACAAACACGCAAAGGGAAAAAAACAAGAGAGAGAGAGAAACCAAGAAAGAGACTATTAACTATAGAGAACTGATGGTTACCAGAAAGGAAGTGGGCTGGGTGAAATAAGAGAAGGAGATTAAGGAGAACACTTGTCGTGATGCGGACCAGTTGATGTGTGGAATGCTTGAATTACTATACTGTACACCTGAAACTAATATAACACTGTATGTTAATTAAACTGGAATTAAAATAAAAACTTAAATAAAGGGGTACCTGGGTGACTCAGTCGGTTAAGCATCTGCCTTCAGCTCGGGTCATGATCCCAGGGTCCTAGGATCGAGCCCTGCATCGGACTCCCTGCTTGGTGGGGAGCCTGCTTCTCCCTCTCCCTCTGCCTGCCACTCCCCCTGCTTGTGCTCTCTCTCTGTCAAATAAATAAATAAAATCTTAAAGAAAACTTAAAAAAATATACCTGAAATCTGTGCATTTCACTGAATGTAAATTCGATCTCAAAAGATAAAAATCTATACACAAATACTGAACTTCAGTTAGCTCTCTGCATGGTGAACTATTTAGAGGGGGATAGTACTGACAATACAATACAACTTGCTTGGAATGCATAAAAAAATAAGATGGTTAGATAAGGTGGATAGAGGGAGGGATGGAGGGATGGATGGATGATGGCTAGGTGGATGGATGATGGATGGGTGGGTGGATGGATGATGGATAGATGGGTGGATGGATGGATGATGGGTGGATGGATGGATGGATGAATGGATGTGTGATAAGGCAAATATGGCAAAATGTGAATATAGAATCTAGGTAGTGGGTTTTAAAGAATTCACAGCAACATTCTTTCAACTTCGCTGTTATGTTTGAAATTTTTCATAATAAGATGTTGGAAAACAGTGCCTTGGGATGTATGCTTAAATTTGTGCCGTTAATGTTCCTAAATTCTAATTCCTTAAAAAAAGACAAAGTAAGAGTCTATATGGTTTTCAGGTCAGATTTACCTCTGACCTAGCTGTGCCTTTTCTCCCTCTGAAACTGCTTTCTCTCCCATCAGCTTGGGGTGGTGATGTATCGAGGCAAGTTTACAGGAACAAGCTCTAGCATTAGACACGCAGGGTTCGAATCACAGCTCCACCATTTCTCAGGTGTGCAGCCTTGGACAATGACCTCTCTTCCCGTGCATCTCGAGAAGGCAATGACAGCAGCTACCTTGTAGCGACATTGCTAATTGAGGCTGAAATGCGATGCTTCCTATCCCTGTAACAAAGCCAATGACAGCAAGAGGTGACAAGAAGCATGCTTCTCTGGGAGCTTGTGTAAGACAGACACCTTCTGCAGTCGTCCTGCATTGGTAGACTTCAGAAAAGCCAGGAGAGAGGAAAGGAATGGATTCTCCCTCAGCTCTCAGAAGGAACCAACCCTGCCAATACACTGACCTTGATCATGGACTTCCAGCCTCGGGAACTGTGATACAATATATTTCCTTGTTGAAGCGACTCAGGTGGTGGGCTTTGTTACACTAGCCCCACGAAATGAACACACCTATAAACAGTAACAAAGAAGCCAGCAGCAGAGCAGGAGGGCAGCGAGCAATGATTCTATTCACACTGACAGATTTTCTTCATGGCTGAAAAATATTCCATTGAATACATTGACACCATCTTCTTTATCCACGCGTCTATCAGTGCAACGACGTGGATGGAGCTAGAGAGTACAATGCTAAGCGAGAGAAATCGGAGAAAGACAAATACCAGATGATTTCTCTCATATGTGGAATTTAAGAAACAAAACAAACAAGCGAAGGGGAAAAGAGAGAGAGAGACAAACCAAGAAAGAGACTCCGAACTCTAGACAACAATCTGATGGTTACCAGAGGGCAGGGGAGGGGATGGGGGAAACAGGTGATGGGGATGAAGGAGGGCGCTTGTCATGATGAGCACCGAGTGGGGCGCCTGGGTGGCTCAGTTGGTTAAGCGACTGCCTTCGGCTCAGGTCATGATCCCAGGGTCCTGGGATCGAGTCCCACATCGGGCTCCCGGCTCAGCAGGAAGCCTGCTTCTCCCTCTCCCACTCCCCCTGCTTGTGTTCCTGCTCTCGCTGTCTCTGTCTCTGTCAAATAAATAAATAAAATCTTTAAAAAAAAAAAAATGATGAGCACCGAGTGATGTACGAAAGTGCTCAATCACTATATTGTACACCTGACACTAATATAATGCTGTATGTTAACTACTGGAATTAAAATAAAGTAAGATAAAGTAATGAAAAAAAAAAAAACACTTGACGGGTTTTTTCCAGGTACTGTACTAGATATGAAGATAGCCTCTGCCCTAGGGGGTTTGGGAGGGACTGAAGGAGGCAAGCAATAAGGAATAGCATGCATGATGTCTGTGACTTCAGGTGACCTATGAGGTGGGGATTTAATCTAGCCTGGGGTTTGCTGAACCCGGGGGTTGGGGTGGAGACCTGAAGAGTGAGTAATATCAGAAAGAGGGAAGGCAGAGTCCAAACCAGAGGCTAGAGTGAGCTGGGGCAGAAGTTTCCTTCAGGGGGAGAAAGGCCCAGAGAGAATCTGAAGAGACAGGTGGCAAGGCCCGGAAGGCCGTGGACCCAGGCGTGGTTGACGGAATAGTGGCCTCCCAAAGATGTCAATGTCCTAATTCCCAAGCCTGCAAATGTGACCTTATGTGGCAAAAGAGTCCCTGCAGATGTAGCTGAGCTAAGGACGTTGAGATGGGGAGGTGCTCCTGGATGACCCGGGTGGCCCGGAGTCATCACAGGGTCCTTCTAAGAGGGAGGCGGGAGGGTCAGAGTCCCAGAAGGAGATGTGATGAGGGAAGTAGAGTCAGAGAGAGATCTGAAGATGCTCCACTGCTGGTTTGAAGACAGAGGATGGACCCATGAGCCAAAGAACTTTCTAGAAGCTGGAAAAGGCAAGCAACAGATTCTCTCCATCACTAAGTGTGTGATGACTTGGTCCAGCAGCTATAGGAAACTTGTACACCATGGGGTACTTCATGGGGGTGCTCAGAGGAGGGATGATGACTCCCCACAGGCACCCAGATGCCCAGAAATGTTTGCCAAACAACTATGTGAATAGATGAACCGACAGAAAAGCGAGCAACCCCTGTCACCACTCTCCCTGGTGCGGCACCCTAAGGCATTTACCAGCAAGACCTTGATGTGTGCCTTTAAGCCTTACAACACACCTCTGAGTTGCGTGCTACTTTGCCCTTTTCACGGATGTGGAAACCACAGCTCAGAGCAATCGTCCAACTTGCCCATTCGGTAAAGCAGAGGCAAATGCAGGATTTGCACCCAGAAGGGTCCAAGTCCAGAGCCTGCACCTGTGTGTGCCCAGCACTGTGCTTCACTGTGTGTTAAAATAGATGAACAGACCAACGAAAGAATCCATGACCCTGCAGCTGAAATGTCCTTCTCTGAGGACCCTCCTCCAAGGAGGTGGCAGCTGTGACATCTCTGGGAGGGAATCTTTGAGGAGACCTTGAGCCCTGGTATGCAAAGGAGGCCCCAGGTTGAGGCCTTTCAAGGGATTCTGTACTATACTGTTTTCTTTCAAGAAGGAACTTCCCAAGAGTGGTCTTTTTGATAGTGCCATGGGGACGGATTTTAATTACATGAAAATGCTTGGGTTTTCCTAATCTATAAGGCCCCACTACAACATTCCCCATGTGGAGTCTTTCAGCCTCTGCTTGCATGCCTGCAGTGATGGGGAGCTCACTACCTTACTCAACTCTCACGAGGAATCCCAACTCTCATGATTAATCATGATAACGTCCCTCTGTTGATAACTTATTTCTGGGTGCTAGAGCTACAGAGTCTTCTCCAACATGCAGTCTCTTTCTTGGCCTTTTCTTCAGCCAGAAGCAGACTGCAAAATAACATACGTAAGTGCGTGTAGTCAGTTCATTGCACTCAGATTGAGACCCCAACCCCACACACTGGCTGAGGAAGTTGTGGCAGGCGACTGTCAAAGCTGGCCCTCAATGATCCCCCTCTCCTGATCATCACACCTTTGTGGAATCCTCTCCCCTCGGATGCAGGCTGGACTTAACAAATCCGTGCTAATGAACAGAATACGGGCAAGAGTGAAAGTATGCCTCTTCTGTGATTTAGGTTCCCAAAGATTACAGCTTCTACCTGTTGGACTCTCTCTGTTGCCTCTCTGGCTCGCATGCTTGGGCGAAGCATACGGCCACGTGGGAGAGGACCGTGGGGGGAGGAATTGAGGGCAGTCTCCTGCCAAAAGCTGGCAAGAAACTGAGAGTCCCTAATCCAGCAGCCACTAGGGACTGAATCCTGCCAACAGTGAACTTGGAGGCAAATCCTTCCCGGGTAGAGGCTTCGGGTGATAGCCTGAGGACAACCTGCGGGAGACCCCGAGGCAGACGAAGACCCAGCTGAGCTGCACCCAGATCCCTGACCCACAGAAACTGAGATAACAAATGTTGTTTAAAGCCTGTGGGGGTTTGTGGGGGGTGAGGGGGGTGATCTATTCTGCAGCAACAGGTGCCTGATACAAATGCCCCCCCCAAGCTAGCCCCTGCCCACCTCCTTGACCTCTTATGACTCCTTGTTCACACACCGCAGCCATTCGGCCTTCTTGAGGCTCCCTGGACGTGCCACACATGTTCTCTACTGAGAGATTTCACATAGGCTGTTCCATCTGCCTGAAATGCCTTTCCTCCTGCAGGATCCCTCTCGGTCTTGGCTCCCGGTGTCACCGATTCAGAGACACCTTCACTGACCACCTTCCCGGCAGTTGCCTCTAGCCCCTCGCTCACCTGGCTCTACCTTCACCTTGTTATAACCTGCTAGACTTTCCGCCTCTGTGAGGGCAGAGACCTGCAGTGGGTTGCTTGCCGTGCATCCTCCGCGCTCAGCGCAAGAGAAGCTGCAGAGCAGGCGCTCGATCGGTATTTGCCAGGTGAGTGAGTGGGTGAATGCAGCCAGTGCCAGGGAGACACATCTGCCTGATGCTTTGAGCTGAAAAACAAAGCAAAAACAGGAAGTGATGTCACTTGCCCGAATGGCCGGCACCACACCCGGCCCGGCTCTTGCCGGCTGGGCAGGCGGGCGTCAGCCTGCACATCCCCCGCCCAGGGCAGAGGCCGCGGGGAGGACTCCCTCCTGCTAGACAGTTGGTCTAGTGACCAATATGCTCTACTGGTCTTCAAGGTCTCCTGGCCCCCCCTGTGGGTGGCCGCCAGCTCAGGGAACACCATGACAGGCCGCTAATCTCAAGGGACCCCAGAAGCAGCTGGGCAGGGCTGCCAGGAAGGGTTCGGGTGGAGCCAGGCCAGGAGAGGCCCCCGCCAAGGTGCCCCGGCTCTCCCGAAATGTATAAAGAACACATTCGGTCCCAGGGGGGTAATGACTTGCAGCGTCCTCGGTCAACAGCTTTAAGGAACCATCCTCCGCCTAATGATTTCCACAAGCCAGGCACTGTGCTAAGCGTCTGCCATGTGTTAGCTCATTAAATGTTCACAGAAATCCTGAGGAGCTGCATTGTTGTTTTTTTTTTTAAGATTTTATTTATTTACTTGAGAGAGAGAATGAGAGAGAGAGAGCATGAGAGGGGGCGGGTCAGAGGGAGAAGCAGACTCCCCGCCGAGCAGGGAGCCCGATGCGGGACTCGATCTTGGGAGTCCAGGATCATGACCCGAGCCGAAGGCAGTCACTTAACCGACTGAGCCACCCAGGCGCCCGAGCTGCATTGCTTTTATAGTCCCCTTTCACAGATGAGGATGCCGAGGGTCAGTGGGATGGGCTGTGTGTCCACTGCCAGGATGCAGAAGGGCTGGGATTCAAACCCCGATCCAAGGCCAGAGGCCAACAAGGATAACCACAATCTTCCTCACCCTCCCCACCTTGACCTACGCCCCCAGGACAGCCTTGAGGGGCAAAGATGAACAAGAGCCAAGGCAGGACGCATGCCGTCTCTGGGACAGATCCTGGGAACCCCCTTCAGAGACTATAATTTCCTCCAGGAGGAATACAATGCGATTTAGAACACGACGCAATGAAAAAATTCCCAGCAGCCACACCCAACAAAAGTAAAAAGAAACAGGTGAAAATTATATGAATCACATATTTCAGGGCTTGGCAAACTTTTTCTGTAAAGGATCTAAGTAAGTACTTTAGGTTTCAAGGATTCTTGTCTCTGCTGTATAATCCCCTTTGTTTTGGGTGGGTTTCTGGGGTTTTTTGTTGTTGCTGTTTGTTCGTTTTGTTTGTTTTGGGAGGGAGGTTGGTTTTTGTGGTCTTGGGTTTGGAAGTTTTGCCCCAGACCTTTAAATATGTAAAAAACCATGCAGAGCTTGAGGTCTTTACAAAAACAGGGCCATAGGGCCTTTGCTCATGACCAGAAGCACTCATGAAACAAAGGGTAATGTATTTTAAAATACTTGAAGGAGGAAGAGAAGAAGGAAGGAGAGGAGGACTAAGAAAGTGAGTGGAGAAGGTGGAGAGGGAGGGAAAAGAGAAAGGGGAAGAGGGAAGGAAGGGGAAGAAAACAGAGGGAAGGAGAGAGAGCAAGAGAGGAGGTTGGGAGGATGGAGAAGAAACACCAATACACACCCCCCACTCCAGCATCTTTCCCACACCCCCTTGCTGGTGAACTCCTTCTCAATTTCAGTTCCTGATGGAGAAACCCATGCCCCCTACCCCAGGTTAGGCTCCCCTGCCTGAACCCCAAGTCCTGCTCCTCTCCTCCAGATCATCACAATTCACCGTGATGTGTTTGCTATGTCCCTTCGCTGTTTGTCTTCGAGCCTTGCGAAACCTGGACAGGTTTGGCAACAGTGGCCTTTGACCCTTGGCATGAGGCACAAACTTCACATCTGTGAAACCAACCAGTACAGAACCAAAACAATAAAACACTCCTAAGCCCAACGAAATGTCTCCTCGGCAGATTCAAACAGCAAGGACTTACTATCTCTGGTCCTGGAATAGGGCGGCATTGTGTACATTGTAGGGTGATGAGCGTCTTTTCCCCAGATGCCATAATAGCCTCCCCTCTCCCCAGATGTGACAACCAGAAATGTCTCAGTGGTCCCCTGGGGATCAGAATCACCCCCGTTCAGACCCATGGATTAAAGCTTGCTGACAGTGAACCCCACCAATGAGGGACACAAGCCATTTTCTGATGGTCTGGCTTGTGTGACATTTATACTCTCCAGAACAGAGGTGCATAATATTTGGGGGGGTCATGGACCCACTTGAGAATCTGATGAGATCTGTTAATTCTCGGCGGGTGGGGAGGGGATGCCTAGACATCCATCCAAACCCATTTCCTAAATATTTAGGAAGATTACTGACCATCTGAAATCCTTCCCAGGAGTTCATGGACTTCAGCCAAAAAGCCCCTAATCCATAAACGAGGATGGACTGTGTACCTTCCAGGCATTTTTTCATTAAGATCACATGCATGCATATATGCATACCCCCCCTCATGCAAAGTAAAAAAGGAAATAAAGCGACACACAACAGGCTAAAACTTAAGTGAGGACATCAGAGGGAAGGGGAGAAATGAAGCGGTGTCCATAAAAGGTGGGTGCCCATTTTTCATGCTAGAAAGTGCTTTATATGCAGGTTGGGTGTAAATTTGTCTCCGAGCCAATGTAAAGGGAGAAATGAAATCAACTTATGTTCCATTGTCCTAAGGGATACTCCAAGATGCGGCCAATATTTTCCCTCTTTTTTCTTTCCCTCTCCCCCCCTTCAATAATTCCCTCAGAACACAAGTTTAGGGTGATGAGGATCCAAAGTTTGAGCCTGTAGAGAATTTGTTGGAGTCATTCCAGCTTTGTAAAAAAAAAAAAAAGCATAAAACAAATCCTAAAATATCAATTACTAAATGCCAACATAGCTTTAAGAAGCCTTCTTGCAAGACACCTGATGCATAGCAGGAGCTGGGTAGAGGTCACTCTTATTTAATTGTAATAATTATCACAACCACCCAGCAAGGTAGGTGGGTGTGACCCAGAGACACCTTACAGGAAAGGAAACTGAGGCTCGGGCCGGTGATCCAGGGTCCCACAGGGAGCTAGCGTAGGGGGTGGTGTCCGCTGCATGTTAACATTCCCGGGAAAGCATCAGAATTGCAGACCAGCCTCGCATATCCTGGGAACCAGGACATACTCCGGGCAGGTGACATGTGGACATGTGAGGAATGGATATAGAGCCCATCTCTCCAAGCCAGCGAGACTCACCTCCCTGCAACCAGAGGAAAGGTACTTCCCGGACAGGTAGGCCACACACCTCACTGAGCGTTGGCATCAACCAGGGGGAGGAAGTGCAGGTGTGGGAGCCCAGAAAGAAAGGACCTATTCCGGGACAAAGTGTCCCCAGGGCTTGCCCCCTGCCCCCATGAGTGACTCACACACACACACCTGGGATATTAATGGATTCAGCGGACACTGAGAAGCTGTGAAACCTGATGTGAAATGGAAGGCTTTTTTAAAAATTGAACTTTGGGAGTTCCTGGGTGGCTCAGTCAGGTAAGCGCCTGCCTTCAGCTCAGGTCACGATCCCAGCGTCCCGGGATCGAGCCCCACATCGGGCTCCCTGCTCAGTGGGGAACCTGCTTCTCTGTCTCCCTCTGCTGCTCCCCTTGCTTGTGCTCTCTCTCTCTGTCAAATGAATAAATAAAAATTAAACTTTGAAAGTACAGTTCCTGGAACAAGACAATGTCCCCCCTCCAGGTTCCTGAGAAAGTAGAAGGAATGGCACGGATGGTGTCCCCTAAGGCGGGCATGCATCCTCCCAATGCTTACCTCTAAGGTGTGAGGGGATCTCTCATTGTGGTTGTGGTTTGCATTTCCCTGAGGATTAGTGACATCCTGCAACTTTTCATGTGCCTTGGCCATTTGTATGTCTTCTTTGGAAAGATGTCTATTCAGCTTCTTTGTCCCTTTTTCGGTCCGATCATTTGGGGTTTTTTTGTTTGTCTGTTTTCCTGGCTAGAGTAGATCTTAAGTGTTCTCACCACAAAAGAGAAATGGCAATCATGTATCGTGATGGAGGGGGTAGCTAATATCTACGCGCACCAAATTGACACGTTGTACACCTTGAACTTATACCATGTTATATGGCAATTCTATCTCCAGAAAGCTGGAGGAAAGAACAACAGAAGGTTTCAAGTGTCCAGTGAGGAAAGGGAAACTCAGGGGTGGGTACTGTTTGCAGAGCAAACTGAGAAGCAGGGCAGCTCCGAGTCAAGAATAGCCTGGCACCTGCTCGGTCCCTGCCCACCCCCCCCCCCCCCCCAGCTGGCGAGCCCCGGGCTGCTGCATGCGTCACAGAGGACACCTTCCCAGTTCCTGAGGAGTTCTTCGGGGCTGTCCCTTCTGTGGAAGAAGGGTGCATCTGCCTTTTCCCTCCCAGCAGCTGTGGCCAGAAAGGCTACCCAGAGAATCAGTTTTGGGCTTTAAAATCAGTCAAATTTGGGGTACAACCCTGGCCTCTGTTCTTGCCTAAATTCTGCAATTTTTGCCAGGTCACCTGTTGTCTCTAAGCCTGTTTCTTCCTCTTCAAAGTGGGGATATTAAGAGGTGGAACCATCCTAACTTGGCTTTTTTTGTGGTCGAAATCCAGTATCCGCAATTTCGTGCACTTCCACGGGATGCTTATCGCCTGAGGGGGGTGCTGTGGTGTTGGAGACCGTCCTTCACGCAGTGGGTTTGGCAGTGATCTGGGCGCTCCATGCAGCAAATCACTATTTTGTTAAATTTTTTCCAATTTTGTTATCATGGTAAAAGACACGCATAAAATACAAACATAAAGTTTACGGTCTTAACCTTCCTTAAGTGTATAGGTCACTGGTATTAAGTACATTCATCTTGTTGGGTATCGCCCCCACCATCCAGCTCCAGAACTCTTTTCATTTGGTAAAAATGAAACTCTGTCCCCATTAAACACGGACTCCCTCTCCCCCAGCCTCTAGTACCTGCCATCTACTTTTTTTTTTTTTTAAATCTCCTTTCCCTCCAACACCACCCAGGCTCCGGTAACCACCAGGGTAGCTCTGTTACTATGAGTTCAGTTTTTTTGTTTTTTTTTTTAGATTCTACAACTCGGGGCGCCTGGGTGGCTCAGTTGGTTAAGCGACTGCCTTCGGCTCAGGTCATGATCCTGGAGTCCCGCATCGAGTCCCGCATCGGGCTCCCTGCTCGGCAGGGAGTCTGCTTCTCCCTCTGACCCTCCCCCCTCTCATGTGCTCTCTCTCATTCTCTCTCAAATAAATAAATAAATAAAATCTTAAAAAAAAAAAGATTCTACAACTCAACAGCAGTAAAATCCAACAACCCATTTTTAAGTTGGGCAAAGAAGCTGAACAGACATTTTTCCAAAGAAGACCTACAGACGGCCAACAGGTACACAAAAACGTACTGGACATCACTCATCATCAGGAAAATGCAAATCAAAACCACACCAAGATATCACCTTACACCTGTCAGAATGGCCAGTATCAAAAAGACAAGAAATAATGAGTGTTGGCAGGGACATGGAGAAAAGAGAGAACCCTCATGCTCTGTTGATGGGAATGTAAATTGGCGTAGCCACTGTGGAAAACAGTATGGAGGTTCCTCAGAAAAGTAAAAAAATAGAACTTCTCTAAGATCCAGCAATCACACTGCTGGTATCTATCCAAAGGAAATAAAATCAGTATTTTATCAAGTATTGATATCCCTTCTAGATCATAATGGATTGAATTTGCCTTTGTTCAGGAGAAAGACAATGAGCAGAGTGACTGAAGGGTCACCCTCATGCATTTGGGAGGAGCTGGGTTGTGGGGTTTTTTTGTTTGTTTGTCTGTGTCAACTGTGTGGTTTTATTTTTTAAAAAAGAAGGACCTAACATCTCTGATGAGATATTTAAAAAGTCATGTCCTCAATAATGCAATATATGTTAAGAAAAAAAAGAAGAAGAAGGAGAAGAAGGTAGCAGGAGGGGAAGAATGAAGCGGGGGAAATCGGAAGGGTAGACGAACCATGAGAGACGATGGACTCTGAAAAACAAACTGAGGGTTCTAGAGGGGAGGGGGGTGGGAGGATGGGTTAGCCTGGTGGTGGGTATTGAGGAGGGCACATTCTGCATGGAGCACTGGGTGTTATGCACAAACAATGAATCATGGAACACTTCATCTAAAACTAATGATGTAATATATGGGGATTAACATAAGAATTAAAAAAATGAAAATAAATAAATAAATAAATAAATAATAAAAAGTCATGTCCTCGATGTAAATGAAAAAAAAAATGCAAAATGACTTCTATAGTATGATCACAAATATGTCAACGTTTTGGTTAAAAAAAATTTATAAAAATAAGATCTACTCAGCCGCCTCCAAAGACGTAAGTACTCATGAAAGAACAGTATCAGAAGGTAGCAGCAGTCAATGGCTTATGGATGGTGCAGTTTTGATGCTCGGTACCTGTTTGCTGAGTGAATGAGGGAGATACTTCTGGTGTTATACATCTTAACTAGATCTCTATTCTATCAGTGAGAAAAAGAAATGGTCCAAATGAGCCCCACAGAAGCGACTAAGTTGAGCCAGAAAATTTTTTCTTCCTCCTCTGACCTGTGATGTTGACCATTTACAGGGAGTGGAAAAGCCCCTCATGGGTGGGTCATGAGCCTCCTCACCTGTGTGATCTCAAAGAAGTTAAAATGTCTTAAAACACTTAGAACACCTTGAGGTGTTGAGTATTTATGGCTTTCATTTTTAATGTAACTTAACTACAACTTGATGTCATTTTTAAGAATGGCTGTGTTTATCAACCTGCACACAAAGATCCTAAAAATTTCACAACTGTCTCTTACAAGCCAGTTCAAACAATGTAAAAATTTTAGATTTTTTTTTAGGATTTTATTTTTTTTATTTGACAGAGAGAGAAACACAGCGAGAGAGGGAACACAAGCCGGGGGAGTGGGAGAGGGAGAAGCAGGCTTCCCGCAGAGCAGGGAACCCGATGTGGGCTCAATCCCAGGACCCTGGGATCATGACCTGAGCCGGAGGCAGACGCTTAACGACTGAGCCACCCAGGTGCCCCAGCAATGCAAAAATTTTAATCTTGTCCCTCTGATCATGTTACACCAAACACCCTTCCCTGTCATGGTATGGCTTAAATGATCTCTCCTACACTCAGCATAATCAAACCTCTAAAGCCATCCCACCTCTTTCTTTTTTCTGTGGTCCAGGACCACATACCCAGATGCCCCTTATGGGATACCTCACTGACCTCAAGTCCTACCTATATGGCTGCAACCAAGCTAGATTACCCCTTCGCACCCAGCATTGTTCTTCCTTCCTCTTGTTTAATGATTCCAACACCCACTGATTGGTCCCAAAGACCCGGATGCCACCCCATCTTCTCCCCTAGCCCTCATCAGCAAACACTGCCCATCCCTATCATAACACCCACTGCTGTTTATTACGATCGCTTGTCGGAGCCCCACGTCCCCCCCTCATACCTTTAGCTCAGTGAAACAAAGGGATTGAGCCTTCTATTTTGTCATCTTTGTTATCTCCAGTGCCTACCAACGTACCAGGCTTGAATCTGTTCATCTATGTCTTTAACCCATCTGTAAGTCTTTAGTGAGCACCTGCTGTTTTTCAGGCACTGTGCACTGGGGGATGATAAGGCAGAAAAGAGAGGTTTGCAGTCAGTGAGCCCTCCAACGTAAGGGTCAGTATAAAGGGCTTAGTGCCCTCACCTCCACATCCACCGTCCACTCAAGCAACGCCCCCCTGTCATGACCCTGGAGAAGCAGGAGGAGGTCAGGTCTGTTGGTGATTGGAGGAGGATGGACAGGTACAGCATGAGAACCTGGGGTGGGGGTGGAGGTAGGGTTTCCCTCTAGGTGCTGGGACAGGCTGTGGTCACACAGGTGAATGGATTTGAGGATACAGGAGTACACACTGCAAAGAGATGCAAGATGCCCCATTGGAGCCCACTGGCCTGCGTTCTCTCCCACAGGGTCTCTGCAGCCCAAGGACTCTGGGGTTTGGTCAACTCTACCTGTCTGAGCCATGCCTTCAAACTGGGAGGAGACATGGGGAGCAAGAGAGGACATGTTGAGGAGAGACAGTCTTGGGGCCAATCAGAAGACCCCCAGGAGGCCCCACAGAAGCGACTAAGGAAGCTGGACCGTCCTGACCAGGTGATCATACCCAGCATCCTTGAGTACCTCTGACACGCCAGGCCCTTCCTTCTGAGGCTCACAGGGGTTCAGTAACTTGCCCAAGGTCACAGAGCTGTAACTAGGACTCAAACCCGTGACCCTGAAAATCTAGACCAAAGGCTGCCCTCCAGTTTCCAAGGCCCTGCAAGGGTTGACCCGTTCCACATCAGGCTCCTCTCCTCTGGCTCTCTCTGGTTCAGACACACTAGCCACGTGGTGTCCCACTTCCCACCGCAGGGCTCGGCGCAGGCTGCTCCCTCTGTCTGGGGGCATTCTTCCTGCCTGTGTATCTCAGATTCAGCCCTTGAATGAGGAGACTCAGGTGTCGCCTTCCTGATCCACCCAGTAGAAATAGCTCCTTAGTATGGATTTCCTCTTCTCTGTGGGTCTCAGTGCAATGCCTAACGATGCACAAACTTTGTGCCAGTCTGATGATTACCACCAGAATCTAAGTCAGTTGCATGAGAGCCAGGTTGGGTCTGACTTACTCCCTATCTGAGCCCAACACCCCACACGGTATTTGGGCACAAAGTAGGTACTCAATAATATTAGTTGCATATCTTCGTTCTGCAACAGATAATGTCGCGCTCACCAAGCATTACACTTAAGTGTCTTCAAGGTACTAACTCGTTTAATACTAAAAGCAATTCCTTAAATTAGGTACCAGATGCCATCCACTATGGCAGCCAACAGCCCGTGCGGCCGCTGGAAATGTGGCTGGTGCAACACAGAAACGGAATTTCTCATTCTATTTAATTTTAATTCATTTAAATTTAAAAAGTGATCCTCAAGCCAATTATTAGAAAGCTGTTCAGTTCGTTTGGGACCACTTGGGTATGTGAATTTATTCCCTCAACTGTAAGATCAAGCATTTCCAACAAAAATGTGGCTAGTCCAAATCGAGAGGAGCTGTGAGTGTAAAATATGCACCTGGCTTTGAAAGAAGCACTTGGTACAGAAAGAAGAATGCAAAGTGCCTCATTAATCGTTGTTTTTCATTTTGAGTATAAGTTAGAAATTATAACATTGTGGGTAAATTGGGTTAAATAAAACTTGTTGGTAAAGTTAACTTCACTTCTATCTTAGTCTGTTTGGGCTCCTATCGCAGAGTGCCACAGACCTCGGAGGAACTTATAAACGACAGAATTTTTTTTTTCTCACAGTTCTGGTAGCTGGAAGTCTGAGATCGGGCTGCTGGCATGGTCGGGTTAAAGCCCTCTTCCAGCTCACAGATCTGGCAAATCCTCACGTGGCAGGAGCTCTCTGAAATCGCTCTTACAGGGCATGAATGTTCATGAGGGCTTGGCTGGCATGACTTAAGCACTTCCCAAAGGCCCTACCTTCGAATACTATCATATTGGACATTAGGATTTCAACATACGAATTTAGGGGCTGGGGTAGTGGGGACACAGACATTCAGACTGTAGCATCTGTTAGTTTTTACTTTTAAAAAAGTATCGTTATACCGGGTGATGGGTATTAAGGAAGGCATGTGTTGTGATGAGCACTGGGTGTCATATGCAACTAACGAATCATTGAACACTACATCAAAAACTAATGATGTATTATACGCTGGCTAACTGAGCATAATAAAAAATACCATTATTAGAAAAAAATTTGAAATTATGTGTGTGACTCACAATCTATTTTTATGGGCCAGTCCTGTACTATAATTACTCTTGTTTTACGGAGAAGCAAATTGAGACACAGAGAGGTTAAGTAACATGCCCTGTGTAACACAGCTGGTGAGTAGCTGAGTCAGATTTGAAACCAGAACATGTAGCTCCAAAGCCAGGGCACTTATTCACTGTCCTGACCCCAACATCCCTCATCCATCAGTGGCAAAGTCTGTGGGAAGGGGAATACCTGAGGATCAGAGACCAGCCCCCACTCTCCTCCTCAAGGAGGGAGCCCTTGCATCAAGATACCAAGACTGTCTGCAATGGACAGAGAAAGCCTGAGGTTGAGCAACATGTTTGGACTTGTCTGTCTCCCTCTTACAAATTCTCACCCAGGGCAGATCTCGATCGTCCTCATGTTGAGCCTCATAACGCACCAAGAAGGAAATATCTGTGAGCATCAGGTGGAAGAAACAGTGAGGTGTGAAACAAAACACAATTGTGTTTCTGGGTGATTGGGTTTAAAGTAGATGAAATTCTCTCTCTCTCTCTCTGAGTGTGACTGGCTCTAGGGACAGAGCCAAAGTCAGTGCCCAGCTTCCAAGGACACCTGTCCCAAGCAGAAAGGTCCTCAGCTGGTCAGACTTACTGGGACTCAAGACCTTTCCTGGGACTACAGGGGCCAGTCTCTCAGGAAAAATATTAAAGAGGAATGGCGTGTCAACTCTCCTTGCCTCTAGAGACCTTTATTTAAAGCCACACTCGCCTGTCACTAAAACCAGACTGTGGTTAGAGATATCCACACCCAGACTTATCCACTTCAAACCTGCACTACACACCCAGGTACACCTGCTCTCAAGTCCTCACCCTTCCCTGGTATGCTCCCTTGGGGACATGGGGACTCAGAAACATATCTCTACAACTGCATCATTTCCAAGAAAATACACAACCAGGAACAGACCTGAAGGACTCTTGTGCAATTATTCAATCTACCCCACAGACCACAAGTCACCCCCCATCTGTCACACGGTAAAAAGACCCAAGAAAAACAACCACCAAATGTATGGACCTTGTGTTCTTATATTCAAAGAAACCAACTGTAAAGTCACAGGCTACAAAATCAATGTGCAGAAATCTGTTGCATTTCTAAACACTAATAATGAAGCAACAGAAAGAGAAATTAAGAAAACATTCCCATTTACAATTGTACCAAAAATAATAAGATACCTAGGAATAAACTTAACCAAAGAGGTGAAAGACCTGTACTCTGAAAACTATAAAACAATGATGAAAGAAACTGAAGATGACACAAAGAAATGGAAAGACATTCCAGGCTCATGGATTAGAAGAGCAAATATTGTTAAAATGTCCATACTACCCAAACTAATTGAAACTTTTAACGCAATCCTTATCAAAATACCAACAGCATTTTTCACAGAACTAGAATAAACAGTCCTAAAATGTGTATGAAACCACAAAAGACTCCAAATAGAGCAATCTTGAAAAAGAAAATCAAAGCTGGAGGTATCACAGTTCCAGTTTCAAGTTATATTACAAAGCTGTAGTAATCAAAGCAGTATGGTACTGGCATAAAAATAGACAGAAAGATCAATGGAACAGAATAGAAAACCCAGAAATAAACCCACAACTCTATGGTCCACTAATCTTCGACAAAGCAGGAAAGAATATCCAACATGCAAAAGAATGAAACTGGACCACTTCCTTACACCATACACAAAAATAAATTCAAAATGATTAAAGACCTAAATGTGAGACCTGAAACCATAAAAATCTTAGAGGAAAACACAAGCAGTAACCTCTTTAGCGTTGGCCATAGCAACTCCTTTCTAGATAGGTCTCCTGAGGCAAGGGAAACAAAAACAAGAATAACTTATTGGGACTTCATCAAGATAAAAAGTTTCTGCACAGTGAAGGAAACAATCAATAAAACTAAAAGGCAACCTACTGAATGGGAGAAGATATTTGCAAATGACATATCTAATAAAGGGTTAGTATCCAAATACCATATATCCAAAATATATAAAGAACTTATACAACTCAACAGCAAAAAACAAATAACCCAGTTAAAAAATGGGTAAAAGACATGAACAGACATTTCCCCAAAGAAGACATCCAGATGGCCAACAGACACACGAAAGGATGCTCAACATCACTCATCATCAGGGAAATACAAATCAAAACTATAAAGAGATATCACTTCACCAGTCAGAATGGCTAAAATAAAAAACACAAGAAACAACAGGGGTTGGTGAGGATGTGGGAAAAAAAGGAAACCTCTTGCACTGTTGGTGAGAATGCAAACTGGTGCAGCCACTCTGGAAAACAGTATGGAGTTTCCTCAAAAAGTTAGAAATAGAACTACCCTATGATCTAGCAATTACATTACTGGGTATTTACCCCAAAAATACAAAAACACTTCATTCAAAGTGCATGCATCCCTATGTTTATGGCACCATTATTTAAAATAGCCAAGATATGGAAGCACCCTAAGTGTCCATCAACTGATGAGTGGGTAAAGAAGACATGGGGCGCACACACACACACACACACTGGAATATTACTCGGCCATAAAAAAGAATGAAATCTTTCCATTTACAATGACATGGATGGAGCTAGAGGGTATTATGCTAAGTGAAATAAGTCAGTCAGAGAAAGACAAATACCATATGATCTCACTCATGTGTGGAATTTAAGAAACAAAACAAAACAAAAAAGCAAAACGAAAAAGAGAGAGAGAGGCAAACCTGGAAGACACTCTTAACCATAGAGAACAAACTGATGGTTACAGAAGGGAGGGTGGGTGGGGGGATGGATGAAATAGGTGATGGGGATTAAGGAGTGCACCAGGTGTTGAATGAAAGTGAAGAATCACTGAATTCTACTCCTGAAACTAATATTACACTGTAAGTTAACTAACTGGAATTAAAATTTAAAAAAAAAAAACAAAGAAATCAACTGTGGAGAAACCTGTCAGAGATGACTGGGACAGTTTAGCATGGACTGGGTGTTAGAGAACATTAAGGACGCATCATCAATTTTGTGAAGTGTGGTGATGACAAGAGCTGCAGGGGGCTCAGGGCGGCCACAAATCCTTCTTCCCACTGAGAGGTGGAGCTTATTTCCCCTTCCTTTGAATCTGGGCTCGGCCCCATGACTTGTTTTGAGCAATTTAGAACGTGTCAGAGTGGGACTTCTGAAGCTCGGCCTTAGGCTGGAGCAGCCTCCACCTCTGCAGGCTGGCAACACTCCCCCCAGGAATCCGCCTGCCTTGCTGGGGGAAACCCACTCCAAGTGGAGGACAGCAGTGCTCCCACCCAGAGAAGAGAATCATCCAGAAGGTCTGGCCCAGTCCAGCCTTTATGTGACTGCAGCCTCAACCAACACTACATGGACATAAGGACTTCAGCCAAGATAGTCGTTTTTTTTTTAAGGAGCCACATTTTTTTTTTAACATAGCGATAGAGAACAGTAATGATGTTCACAAGCCAAAACAAACAGGTTCTCCTTGTGTCCTGTGAGTGGGAATGTAACTTGGGGCAGCCACTATGCAAAACAGTATGAAGGTTCCTCAAAAAATTAAAAATAGAACTATCATGTGATCCAGCAATTCCATTTCTGGGTGTTTCTCCAAAGGAAATCAAAACACTAACTCAAAGAGATATCTGCATCCCCATGTTCATTACAGCATTACTCACAATAGCCAAGAGACAGAACCAACCTAAGTGTCCACTGCTGGATGAATGGATAAAGAAGATGTGGTATATATATACAATAGACTATTATTCAGCCATAAAAAAGAATAAAATCTTGCCATTTGTGACAATATGGATGGCTCTTGAAGGCATTATGCTAACTGAAATAAGAGAGACAAAGAAAGATAAATACTGTATGATCTCATTTATATGTGAAATCCAAAAACAAGAAAAAATAAGCTCCTAGATATGGAGAACACAGAGGTAGGGGTTAGGGGGAGGGCAAAATTGGTGAAGGGGGTCAAAGGGCACAAACTTCTAATTATAAAATAAATAAGTTCTGGGGATGTAACATGCAGCATAGTGACTATAGTTAATAATATTATACTGTGTATATGAAAGTTGCTGAGACTAGATCTTAAAAGTCCTCAAGCCCTAGTCAGGGACCACTCATTCATTTAACAAATACATATTGAATGGCTACTGTGTGCCGGGAACCTTTTTAAACATTTAAACATCACTGAAGAAAACAAAGATTCTCGTCTTGGAAAATATATGAAGAACCTGGGGTATCTTGTACCAGAAATTAAGGAAAATGCTCAGAGATGAATGGGGATACAATGATAGGACAAAGGAGCCAAACTGAAAGAGCTTCTCCTACTGGCCAAGGCTGTGGATTATTTGGGCATCAAGATAAATCATGTCAGTTAACCAGTGATACTCTGCTGGTAATGAATAAATAACTAAATGAGAGAGAAGAGAAATCTTCCCTTATAGCAGAATGCCAACGAATAAATGTGGATGGAACAAGAGAGCTAGGAAACCAATATTTTGCAACCATCATGGGAATAATTGATTCAGTAGGAATCATCACTGGATGCTGGGATGATTCCCACTGTCAATTCGACTAAGCAGCAGAGAACACAGGCATTTGGTCCAACGTTATCCTGGGTGCTTTTCTGTGAGGGTGTTTCGGATGAGATTAACACTTGAAATGGTAGACTGGGTTAAGCAGATTACTCTGTCTAATATGGGTGGGCCTTGTCCAATCAGTCGAAGGCCCAAATAGAACAAAAAGCCTGACCCTCCCCCAACTAAGAGAGAATTCCTGCCTGACTACCTTTGAACTGGGACATTCCTGCCTTCAGCCTCAAAAGAAACACTGGTTCTTCCCGGATCTCCAGCCCGCTGGCTTTCATACCAGAACTACACCATGGGCTCTCCTGGTTCTCAGGCCTTCAGACTCAAACTGGAACCGACGCCACTGATTTTTCTAGATCTCCAGCTTGCCAACTCACCCTACAGATCTTGGGGCTTGTCAGCTTCAATAAGCACATAAGCAAATTACTTAAAATGAATTTCTCTCCCTCTCTCCATATGTATAGATATGTTCATTCTGTTTTTCTGGAGAACTTTGATTAACACAGGTGTTAAACCAGCAGGTAAAGGTTTACTGAGATACAGGACATGGTCCCAGAGTATCTCCTCATAAATTATTTATTAATTACAAAGAGGAAAATAGTACATTGACAGCAGAGAAACTTGGCTGACATCACCTTAACGAGGCAATCCAAGTTAACATCACCAGGAATGGAATAAACCAGTATCACTTGCCTCCTGATACGATGCACAGAGGAGAACACAGCATCGTTTCCATGGCGCCCACCAAAATGCATCCCCTGAATCTCATCATGAAGAAACATTAGACAAACCCACGCTGAGGCGTGTTCTACAAAGCAAGTATCCTGATCTCTCAAAAAAGTCAATGTCATGAAAGACAAAGGCTGAGCACTCTTCCAGATTATAGGAGAACACACTGAAATGACAACTGAATGCAGTGCATGATTCTTAACTGGATCCTGAACCAGGAAAAAAAAAAATGTCGTTATGGACATTACTCTGATGAATAGAAAAGGGACAGTGTGGCTGGAGTGAGCCAGGAAGACAGATGAAGGGAGAGGGGGCTCAGGGGCAGTGTGCACAGGGTCTGGTCGCCCGAAACTCTGCTCCCATGTCTATCACTGAGCTCTACTCTCCTGTACCAAACCACATGCTTGACTTCTCCATCTGGAGTTGTGAAAGCATTTCAATCTGAAATGGAACCTGAGGATATAAAAAGGAAAATCTCACGCATGTGCCCTCAGGAAAACAAAACTTAAGGACCGAGAGACTGATTTGCCATAAATCCCAGCTCCAAATGGAAAGTTTTCAGAGTTGAGCCCAATCTCTCTCCCCCAGGGGAAAATTCTGTAGTAGTCCCTATACTTACCTCGAAAATCTCCCCCCACCTTGAATAAGGTCTTCCTTTCCATGCTCTATCTAATAAGTGTCATTACATTATTTTTTCTTTAACACTGGCAGAATGAATGAATGAATGAATGAATGAATGAATGAATGAACAATTTTTCAAAATTGCTGGTGTGCCAGCAATTAACTTTGGCTAAGGATGCTGAGCTGACAGGAGAGGTAGACTGATGGATGGAAGGAAGAAACAAAAGCTCATAGTCAGCAATGGGAGGAGGTCCAGGGGGTGCAGGAAAATCAGCGTGGGGTAGGAGGGAGAGGATCTTGTGCCAACTCCCAGAGCAGTGCTGCCCTATAGAAATATGATGTGAGCCACGAAGGCAAGCCATGTAGATGATTTTTAATTCTCTATTGTGAAAAAAAAAATTCTAACATTTGTTAAAATGGGGCGGAAGACTTGACTCAAGACTATGGTAATATAGGAATCCTAGTAGGGGAGAGAGACTGGTGTCAACTCAGCACACAACAGGGCCAGTGGGGATTTATAGGCAAAAGGCAGAGGGAGGGGTTCGTGCATGTCACATAACTAAAAGGAGACATTGGGTGGGGGTGGGATTCTTGCTAAACTGACTTGCCAGGATTCTTGCTAAAGGCAGGTTGAGGATTTGGACATTGAAGGTGGAGGATGAGGAAGCTCATCAGATTTCAAGGATGGGGGGATTCTCCATAAACTGACTTAGCCGTGTCCTTGCTCAGACTGGGACAGACAGGCTTGACAAGGACAGAGTGGACACAGAAAGCCAAGGTCAAGAGAAGAGGGACCCGAGGAGCCTGACGAAAATTTGGTTAAGGAGAGAGTCTTTTTGTCATTATTAGCCACGTCTTCTCAAAAAGTAAAAAGAAACAGATGATGTTAATTCTAATGCTATATTACATCAAACCCAATATTTTCACAATATTATCATTTTGACTTATAAAAAATGTCTAAAAAAGTATCAGTGAGAAACTTTACATTCCTTTATTCTATTTTCTTTTTCTTTTTTTTAGATTTTATTTATTTATTTGAGAGAGAGAGAGAGAACATGAGCAGGGGGAGGGGCAGAGGGAGAGGGAGAAGCTGACTCCCCACTAAGCAGGGAGCCCGACGCAGGGCTTGACCCCAGGACCCTGGGATCAGGGCCTGAGATAAAGGCAGATGTTTAACCAACTGAGCCGCCCAGGAGCCCCGCTATTTTATTTTTCTAACTAAGCCTTTATTTTATGCTTAGGGCATGTCTCAGTTTGGACCAGGCACATATCAAGCGCTCAGTGGCCACTGGAAGCTAGTGAATGGCGTGTGGGACTCTGCAGCTCTAGCCAATGGACCCAAAGCTCAGGTGCAGCCTAGAGAGAACACAAGGTCCATCAGAGGGGGGCCAGGGGCACCAGGCAAGCTGGCAAGAGAGGGACCTGCCCCCACCAAGCTGAGTGGGCTGGAGCACAGCCAGAAAGAAAGGATCTTTCCACTCCAGAGACCCTCTATTGTTCTCTACTGGGTACAAAGCAGCACTCACCGCAAGGACCAGATCCATCTTTCCCTCCTTCCAGGAGCTAGCACCTACCAACGGCAGACCTTCGGGCGGGAGATGTCAGAAATCCAACAACTCTGATTCCTCTCCCAGCACGCCTGCCTCCAGTGAATTCCCAGCTGGTTTCACACCAGCTCCCTTCCCTCACTCACTGGCCCCCCTTCCCTTTCCTTCCATATCCCTGACTTGCACCTGATGTTATGTATTAGCATCCATGTTTACTTTCTGCCCCTGCTCCAGATTCGTGTCTGTTTCGATGAGCCAGAAAGAAGCTGTTAACTTGGGTGCATTTCCTACACGCCCTGACTCAGTTTACTCATCTGGAAAATGGAGATGAGCATGGTTCCCATACTTCGGGGCTGTAGAGAGCATTAAATAAGCCAATATCTTCCTAAATCCTTCCCTGCGTGGCCCGACCATTATAAGCACTCAACAAAGGGCAGCTGTGATTACCTTTCTTACTTTACCCCCTCCCCGACCCCACACATCCTAAAGGATCCAGAATGCCCCAGCTTTTCACCCACCGTGCTGACCTGGCCCTAGAGCTTTCTTGCACAGCCCTGTCAGACCATGTGACCCCGACGCAAGGACAATTCCCATCCTTCCAGAGCAAAGCCTTTTCCCTGCTTCCATGAAAGTGATAAAGACATGAGCTGTTCCTTTTCTCTACTGCAGGTTTTGCCCCAGGCCCTTCCGTAAATACTAATTGGAGGCACTGCTAATTTCCTTTTTTTAATCACCATTCACCCCCTTTCCCAAAAGCCTGCCTGTCAGCAAATCTGTCAAGGTTTTTAAAACCTACCCGAGGAGCACCTGGGTGGCTCAGTGGATCAAGCGTCTGCCTTCAGCTCAGGTCATGATCCTGGGGTCCTGGGATCGAGTCCTGCATTGGGCTCCTTGCTTAGCGGGAAGCCTGCTTCTCCTCTCCCTCTGCCTGCCGCTCCCTCTGCTTGTGCTCTCTCTCTCTCTCTCTCTCTGTCAAATACATAAGATCTTTAAAAATAATAAAAAAATAAATTGTGTCCCTCCCCTAATCCTTTCTCTCCCCCATAGTCAGCCGCTCTGATCTCTGAGCTGTTTCTCAAACATGCTCCTGCCTCAGGGCCCTTGCACTGGCTGTTCCCCTGCCTGGAACATCCTTTCACCAAATATCTCATGGTCCCATTGTCACCTCAATCATTCATCTGCTCAGATGTCACGCCTTCAAGGACCAACCCTAGGCAGAATTATTCATAAAAAACTCTGCGCGAGATAATGTCACAGCGTAAACATCCAGTAGACAGTGAAATGAGATGTTGCAATAATAATTCTTGTTTAAGTGTGATTTAAAAAAAAAAAATCTGTCACATCTCACATCTGTCACCCCCAAAGGGGAAGACTACACGCCCTTCTGTAGGGCCATCCTTTGTCTCTTCATTTTCACTGACTTCTGAGTTCTGAAGCGCCTAGAGGCCTGAAGTATATAAATGACTTCTTGGCAGGTCTTGCAAAGGCTCAAAGTGAGCAGTCCTAATCCTAACCAAACAGGATCCATCAGGCGGTTTACAGAGCTGGAGGAAACCTCCACATAATTTCCTCTGCAAGACCACAAAAGCAGCGCTGGGGGAAGAACAATAAAACTACGTTGACAGGAACAGGGGGCCTCTTCCCCATGCCCGCCACCCCCCCACCCCCGCTCCCGATTTGCACTGCAGGGAGCCTTTTCTTCCTTCTGAAATTAAAGGGGGATTAAAAGGGCTAGAAGAAATAGAAGCTTTAGGATGGTAATTTTCTGGCTTTGAGCCAAGGGGTGTGCTCTCCCAGGGCAGCTGATGGCTGAGTCAGCTGAGGCTCTTTTAAAATGAAACTTGGTTTCAAGATTCCAACTCTTCAAAGACACACCAGACCTCGCTTCCTGACAATGTTTCTGTCCATTTTGTTTGATCTGACCTCTGAGCTCTGAAGTGAAGAGATGGGAGGCTGGGGGTCTGAGAAGCCAGGCCCAGAGCAGTCCCCCTGTCCCCTCTGCCAGCCAGGCTCTCGGATAGAAGCCATGTCCAGAGCACAGAAAGGGGCTTTGGTGTTGCCCTGCTCATCTCAGAAACCTGCCACCCATCTGTCCACCCATCCAATAACGATGTACCGAGTGTCTAATATATGCTAAATTCTATGCTAGAAGCTAATAATTACAGGAGTCCCCATTATCCACTGGGGTTGGGGTGGGGTGTGGGTATGTTCCAAAACCCCTGGTGGATGCCTGATACCAAAACCGCAGGTGGTACCAAAGCCTGTATGTACGTGCTTATGTATGATAATGTTTAACTTATAAATTAGGGACCGTAAGAGATTAACAGCAACGTTTTTTTTTGTTTTTTTTTTTTTAAGATTTTATTTATTTATTCATGAGAGACAGAGAGAGAGAGAGAGGCAGAGGGAGAAGCAGGCTCCCAAGGAGCAGGGAGCCCGATGTAGGACTCGATCCCAGGACTCTGGGATCATGACCTGAGCTGAAGGCAGATGCTTAACCATCTGAGCCACCCAGGTGCCCCCAAACAGCAACGTTTTCTTAAGATTTATTTATTTATTTGAGATAGAATGAGAGAGGGAAAGCACAAGCGGGAGGGGCAGAGGGAGAGGGAGAGAGAATCTCAAGCAGACTCCGTGCTGAGCGCGGAGCCGACCCTGAGATCAGGACCGGAGCTGAAACCAAGAGTCCCACGCTTAACCGACCGCGCCACCCAGGCGCTCCTAATGGCAACATTAATAAAAGCAGAGCAATGATAATATACTGTAATAAAAGTTATGTGAATGTGCTCTTTCTCAAGATCTCCCACTGTGCTGTATTCACCCTTTCCTGTGATGATGCGTGATGATAAAATGCCTACGTGATGATAGAGGTGTAGTGCGGGGAGTGACAGGCTAGGACTGACCTTCCGACCACGGGTCAGAAGGGGGATCATCAGGAATAAATAGAAAACATGAACAGACCAACTACTAGTAATGAAATTGAAGCAGTAATCAAAAGAGTCCAGGACCCAATGGCTTCACAGGTGAAGTATACTAAACATTTAAAGAAGAGTTAATACCTGTTTTCTCAAACTATTCCAAAAAAACAGAAGAGGAAGGCAAGCTTCCAAATTCATTTTATGAGGCCAGCATTACCCTGATACCAAAACCAGATAAAGACGCTACAAAAAAAGACAACTATAGACCAACATCTCTGATGAATGTAGATGCAAAAATCCTCAGCAAAATATTAGCAAATTGAATCCAACAATATATGAAAAAAATTATTCACCATGATCAAATGAGATTTATTTCAGGGATGCAAGGTGGTTCAATATATGCAAATCAATCGATATGACACATCACATTAACAAGAGAAAAGATAAAAACCATTTGATCATCTCAATAGATGCAGAAAAGGCATTTGACAAAGTGCAACATCCATTCATGATAAAAATCCTCAACAAGGTAGGTTTAGAAGGGACATACCCCAATGTAATAAAGGCCATAAATGAAAAGCCCACAGCTAACATCATATACTCAGTGGTGAAAGACAGAGAGCTTTTCCTCTAAGATCAGGAACAAGACAAGGATGTCCATTCTTACCACTGTTATTCAACATACTACTGGAAGTCCTAGCCACAGCAATCAGACAAGAAAAAAAGAAATACAAGACATCCAAATCGGTAAGGAAGAAACAAAACTCTCATTATTTGCAGATGACATGACACTGTATATAGAAAGCTCTAAAGAATCCACCAAAAAACTACTAGAACTGGTAAATGAATTCAGTAAAGTCGCAGGATACAAAATCAACATATAAAATCTGTTGCATTTCTATACACTAATAATGAAGTAATGAAAGAGAAATTAAGAAAACAATCCCATTACAGTCGCACCCCAAAAAATAAAATACCTTGGAGTAAACTCAACCAAGAAGGTGAAAGACCTGTACTCTGAAAATGATGAAATACTGATGAAAGAAACTGAAGACACAAATGAAAGATTGGGAGAAAAAATATTGCTAAAATTTCCATACTACCCAAAGCAATACAGATTCAATTCTGATTCCTATCAAAATACCAACAGTATTTTTCATAGAACTAGAACAATTATAAAATTTGTATGGAACCACAGAAGACCCCCAATAGCCAAAGCAATCTTGAAAACGAACAAAGCTAGAGGTATCACAATCCCCAGAGTTAAGATATACTACAAAAGATTCCCCACCTTTTTAAGGCTGAATAATATTCGATTCTATGTGTATACATCTTATATACATCCATTCATCTCATTGATGGACATTTGGTTCCTTCTACCTTCTGGCTATTATGAATAATGTTGCTATGAACATGGTAGACAAGTATCTGCTCATGGCCCTGCTTTCAACACTCTTGTGTGGATATGTGCCCAGAAGCAGAATTGCAGGATCATATGGTAATTCTAGTTTTAATTTTTTGAGAAACCTCCATCCCATTTTCCATAGTGGCTACATTATTACGTTCCCGCCAGCAGTGCATAAGGGTTCCAGTTTCTCCTCAGGAACACTTGTCATTTGGGGTTTTTAAAAATTTATGTATTTATTTTTATAGTAGTCATCTGAATGGGTGTGAAGTAGAGGGGCTAATTCTTTGTAAGCCACGTCATCCCACTCCAGACCTACTGTCCCAGAAACTGTTTTCATAAGCTCTGTAGGGGCTACCGTGCCCTCAAGTCCAAGAACCACTGGAGTAAATGGTCCTTCTTTCTCTCACTTCTCTCTCTGCAAATGTGGGTCCTGGGGGTGAGGGGTGGGCAGAGTCCAACCTTGCTCAGGTATCCTTTGACTGAAACCTCACCCTCTCAGGCTGGGACCCCCATCCCCTGCCTCAGGCCAGGCCAATGAGAGACTCTGCAGGCTGAGCCTTCTTCTAGAGCTCACCAGAAGCCCCACCTTCTTGGGGAAGGCTCCTGCCCACACCACACCTCAGCATACTTCAGCTGCCTTTATCTCCCCAACACCTGGGTCACGGCTTCCATTGTCTCCCCCGCCAAATTCATATGTTGAAGTCCTAACCCCTAGTATCTCTCAGAATGTGACCTTACTTAAACTTTTTTTTTTTTTTTTGAGAGAGAGAGAAAGAGAGAGAGAGGTGGGGAAGGGCAGAGAGAGAGAGAGAGACTTTTTTTTTAAGATTTTATTTATTTGGGCGCCTGGGTGGCTCAGTTGGTTAAGCGACTGCCTTCGGCTCAGGTCATGATCCTGGAGTCCCGGGATTGAGTCCCGCATCGGGCTCCCTGCTCGGCGGGGAGTCTGCTTCTCCCTCTCCCACTCCCCGTTTGTGTTCCCTCTCTCGCTGTGTCTTTCTCTGTCAAATAAATAAATAAAATCTTTAAAAAAAAGATTTTATTTATTTATTTGAGAGAGAGAGAGAACAAGCAGGGGGAGCGGCAGGTAGAGGGAGAGGGAGAAGCAGACTCCCTGCTGAACAAGGAACCCAATGTGGGGGCCAGATCCCAGGACCCTGGGATCATGACCTGAGCTGAAGGCAGACGCTTAACCGACTGAGCCACCCAGGCGCCCTGAATGTGACCTTATTTGAAAATAGGGTTGCCGTCGATGTTACGGCTTAAATTATGATGATGTCACCCTGGAGCAGGGTGGGCCTCTAATCCAATATGATTGCGTCCTTATGAAAAGGAGAAATCTGGACACAGACAGGCACACACAGAACACCGTTAAAGCTGAAGGCAGAGGCTGGAGGGAGACTTCCAGAAGCCAGGGAACACCGAGGATTGCCTTCACACCACCAGAAAGAAGCTTGGAGACGGCCCAGGAACAGATCGCCCCCTCTGAGCCGCTAAGAAGGAACCAGCCCCACCAACACCTTGACCTCAGACTCCTGGCCACCAGGATGGTGAGACAGTACATTTCTGTTGTTTAAGCTGCCGTCCTTTGCTATGGCAGCCCCAGGAAACTCCCACAACTTCCAAAGCCCTTGTCTCTCTTACCCGGCTTCCGTTTTCCCTCCTGCCCTTCCTGTGATCATCTGCCGTGTCCTCGGAGCCTGAGGGGTGCGAAGCATGGACTCAACAGATCACTGAGTGACTGTAAAATGGGCTCATCAGCCAAGCAGTATCACTGAGGTCCCTGTGTGATCCAAAATCCGACTTGCCATTTCCCCTCAAGCCTGTGTGGAAAATTCGGTCTCCTCTGGGCGCTGCGCAGAGAGGGTCCCATTCGTGCCCCCATGTCACCCACTCACGCCCTCCCCCCTTCACAACGGCAAGGCCACCGCTCACCGACCTTTCACCACGCCAGGCATTATCTCCATGACCCCATCGAGCCCTCCCAACATGCCCTACAAACTGTTATCACTATGGCGTTCATTTTACAGATGGGAAAACCG
The DNA here is from genome assembly GCF_029215605.1 of Mirounga angustirostris. Taxonomy (NCBI): domain Eukaryota; kingdom Metazoa; phylum Chordata; class Mammalia; order Carnivora; family Phocidae; genus Mirounga; species Mirounga angustirostris. The sequence goes on along the minus strand of NW_026991709.1, from coordinate 209,339,345 downwards.
AGGCCCAGAAAGGCAAAGTCAAGCGGCTTCAGGAATCCCAGGCGGTGAAGGTGGGTTCAACCCCCAAACTCAAGCCGTCGGCCACTGTGCTTCCCACCTCCAGCCAGACTGTCCCAGGTTACAAGATAAATATTTATGGAGGGCCTACTATGTGCCGGGCACTATCCCAGGCACTAGAGACACATCGGTGAACAAAACAGCGTCACTGCCCTCATGGGGCTCAGAGGCTCGAGGGGGAGATAGACAAACAAGTAAATAAATAATGGTGGAATGTAATGAGAGGTGCAGAGCAGGAGAGTAAGGGGGAGAAAGGGAGGGAGCGTGGTCTCTTGGTGAGGTGTTTGGAAACATGAAAGAGGAGGTGGTTGGGTGGAGACCAGGCAGGAAGGTGGGGGTCAGTGTCATTGGTCCTGACCGCCATCTGAGAATGAGCCCACGGCCCTTGCGCACCCATGTCCCCTCTTTCCCAGAGGATCGGGACCCGGAGAGGCCCTTACCTGTGGGCAGCAGGTATCTGAGCGCCAGAAGCACCAGGAGCCAATGCTGGCCTCCAGGGGGGCCCTGCCATGGGCCAGCCATTCAAGGCATCAGGAAAGCATGGGGGCCACTCCTTGCCCTTGGTGTAGCCCCCGAGCCAAGCCCACAGGCATGACCAGAATCCCCTCCCCAGGGCCCAGCGGCCAGATGGCTGAAATCTGGCAAGTATCAAATGTGCCCGTTTGGCCTAATCCCTCTGAGGCTGGGTGGGGCTGGGAAGGGCCCCTTCTTCTGTTCCCAGGGCCTGATTGGCTCCCTGGGCCCTTGGTCCGACCTGTCTGGTTCCCAGGAAGACAGGGACCCAAGGGCAAGGGGGGTAGGGGGAGCCGACAGGCTCAGCTGTGGGTGTCAGCAGGCAGTATGTCCAGACCCATTGCCAGACCCAGAGCTACAATCGTGACTTGCGGGGACACAGGTACTTCTGCCTTTTGAGGTCCCCCGTCCAGTAACAAAAATTTTTTAAATTATATCTTTCAACCGCTTTGGTATAAGGGTAAATGAAATTCACAGTGAGGTAGGTTTTTTTTTCCCTTCTGATTTTATTTTATTTTTTCTGTTTTTTTTTTTTGTTATGTTACGTTAATCACCATACAATACATCATTAGTTTTTGATGTAGTGTTTCCTCATTCATTGTTTGTGCATAACACCCAGTGCTCCATGCAGAACGTGCCCTCCTCAATACCCACCACCAGGCTAACCCATCCTCCCACCCCCCTCCCCTCTAGGACCCTCAGTTTGTTTCTCAGAGTCCATCGTCTCTCATGGTTCGTCTCCCCCTCCGATTTCCCCCCTTCTTTCTTCCCCTCCTGATTTTAAAAGATGAAAACACTTTTGTGAGCCCCTAAAGGTATCCTGGGCCCCAGGCCTGAAGAATGAGTCAGCTCTCAGAAGTAAACAAACCCATTAAATCTAGCGCTTCCCAAACCTGTGTCACCCAGGACCCGTTTTAAGAACAGAGAGGTTGGGGCGCCTGGGTGGCTCAGTTGGTTAAGCGACTGCCTTCGGCTCAGGTCATGATCCTGGAGTCCCGGGATCGAGTCCCACATCAGGCTCCCTGCTCAGCAGGGAGTCTGCTTCTCCCTCTGACCCTCATGATCTCTCTATCTCATTCTCTCTCTCAAATAAATAAATAAAATCTTTAAAAATATATATATTATATATAAAAAAAAAAAGAACAGAGAGGTTGAGCGAACTTGCCAAAGTCACACAGTCGATTTGAATGCAGCCTGGTTGGCGTCAGAGAACATAAACTTCATCATAGTCCTGTGCCATCCTTCACTGCCTGAACAGAGCCGGGGGTGGGGGGTCGTTATCTCAGGCAGCTCGACCTTGTTAAACCTCAGCCTCCTCACTGATAAAACGGGGATAATAGTGGTAGCCCCCTCCTCGGGCTGCCGTGAAGCTCTAAAGCTTGTGGAGTAACTCCTACCTTTATAATCAGCATCACGGAGAAGTATTTACTAAACACTGAGATTAACTGTTCAGAAATACATGCTCACAAATGTGATAGGTCCCCTGTTATCAGTGTGGACGGAAAGGCGGTGATTATGTATTCAAAATTATTTACTGAGTGTTGGCCGTGCGCCAGGCCCAGAGCAAAGCCCCCGTTACCAGAACTCTCACCAGAACGTGCTGTTTGGGGGCACCTGGGTGGCTCAGTTGTTAAGCGTCTACCTTCGGCTAGGTCATGATCCCGGGGTCCTGGGATCGAGCCCCACATCAGGCTCCCTGCTCCACGGGAAGCCTGCTTCTCCCTCTCCCACTCCCCCTGCTTGTGTTCCCTCTCTCGCTGTGTCTCTCTATCAAATAAATAAAATCTTAAAAAAAAAAAAAAAAAAAAGAACGTGCTGTTTGCACATCTCAAATTTTATAGGCACGAGTCACCTGGGGATCTTGATTCAGTGGGTTTCAGAATCTGCATGTCTGACAGGCTCCTGGGTGGTGTCAATCCTGCTGGTCCCAGGACCCCGCTGGATTAGCCAGAGTTATCCCCATTTTTCGGAGGAGGCAAACTGAGGCCCAGGGAGCTTGCCCCGGCTAGCACTGCCAGCAAGGGGCAGGGCTGGAACAGCATGGGGATCTGGCCCCGGAGTCTCTTGACGGCCGGGCTCTGCAGAATTCCCACCCGGAGGCCGATCGGGAAGGGCCAGAACACAGGGCAGGAGCCTTGCTCTTTGTTCCAAAGTCTCGGGACAGGTGCTGGGGAGTTTTAAACAGAGCAGCAGCAGGGAACGGGTTGGGATTCTAGAAAAAGCCCATCATGGTCTTGTTAAGGAAGGTCTGGAAAAAGAAATCTGGGCAGTGAAGGGGCCAGTGAGGCATAAGTCAGGAAAGTGTCACTTGAGTCCTAGCGGTGGGGACAGAGGGAAGGGACAGACGCCAGGTGGGTGGGGCAGGGGGTGCCTTGGAAGGTGATGGATGAGGAGAGCGGAGGGGAGGAAGAGGACTCCAGGATGGCGGGGGCGAGGGGTAACCCTGTGCTTCTCCTGCAGCCATCCCCACCCAGCCTTGCATCTGGTCCCAACTTGAAAACCTTCAGGGGTTTCTCATGACCCCCGAAAACGGTCCAGTTCTTTAGTCGGCAAATCAGACCGTGCACGCAGGGGTGGCATGGTTAGATGCTCTGCTGCCCTTGTCTCTAATTCTTCATCATTTTTGAACGCAGAGCCTCTGTTTGCCTTTTGCACTGGGCCCTGCTTATTAGGTGCCTGGTCCCGTCTGCAAGGGGTGGTGTCCGCCGGCCCCGTGCCCACCTCCCTGCATTAATATCCTCTCTGTCTTATAGAGGCTGCTGTAGGCAACAGGCTTGAGCAGTGGAAACCTGCTTAAGATAGCAGGGCCCAGAGTGACCACTGGGCTGAATACAAATAGGCCATCAGGAGACCCACCTCAAAGTATCCACAAGCCCTAGCTGACCAATGAGCTACTTATAACTGAGCACAAGTACCAAAAACAGAAAATTCCACGTGTCCCCCCTACCTCCTCACTTCCCCCTCTTAACTACAGCCCCGCACCACTGCCTCCTGGCAGTCTCTCCTTGGCTGTCCTGCCCGCTGTGCCCTTGCGGTGTATTCAATAAACTATCTCTGTTGTTCTGCCTCTGGTGAATTCTTTCATGGCCCGCACTGCTGGCCTCCACATGATTGGGTCGCCCCACGTGTCTCTCTGTCCCTCCCCACGCACACTTTGTTCCTGCGCTTCTGAACCTCTTGCATTCCCCTAAGCCCCGTCTGCTGATCTTGCTATTCCTTCCATCTGGCATGCTGTTCCCTCCACCCATTTAGCAAACAGCTGCTCGTCCCATAAGACCCTATGATAACCCCTTGACCAACTGAGGAAACTGCTCATCCTGTCCCTTATGTCAGTACCCCACTGTGACTTCCCTCTCCGACCAGCTGAGCTCAGTTTCTGCACTGATGTGTTCTCACAGCTGCTCTGTTGAAAGCCTATGAGCTCCATCCATCCATCCATCCATCCATCCATCCATCCATCCATCCATCCAGGCAACACATATTTATTGAGTGCCAACTATGTGATAGGCATTGTTTTACGTACAAAGGACACAGCAACCAATGAACAAAACAGACAGACATCCCTGCCTCATAGAGAGGTAGATCCCAAGCAAGCAAATAAATATCAGCAAGATCTGGGGCGCCTGGGGGGCTCAGTCGGTTAGGCATCTGCCTTCGGCTCAGGTCATGACCCCAGGGTCCTGGGATCAAGCCCCGCATCGGGCTCTGTGTTCAGCGGGGGGGTCTCCTCTCTTTCCCTCTGCCCCTCCTCCCCACTTGTGTTCCCTCTCATTCTCTCCCAAATAAACAAAATCTTTTAAAAAAAATATCAGCAAGATCATTTCAGATATCAATAACTATTAAGGGAGTAAAATGGGGAGGAAACAGTGATAAATCAAAGCAGGAGGGCTGCAGAGGGGACACTTTAGACAGGGTGCTCAGGGATGGCAGCTGAGGATGTGATATGTACAGATGACAAAGATGCAAAATGCACGAAATGCCTGGGGGAAAGCATTGCTGGGATCAGCGTGTGCAAAGGCCCTGTGGTGGGAATGTGCCTGAGGCCAGTGTGGCTGCAGAACATGGAGTCAGAGGGAGATACACACAGAAATGGTGGTGTGGGAGCAAGATCTGAGGGATGGAGCTCTGTCATACTATTCATCTCAGCACCTAGCAATATAGAATGTGCTTGCTGAGTGAATAAATACATGGATGGGTGGATGGATGGATGGATGGATGGATATAGATGGATGAAAATATTCAGTAAAAATGGAGTTGACATGAGTGGGGCGATCAAGGAGGGCCACCCAGAGGAGGCACTTGAGTCCTTTGGGTTACAAATTGCCCATCAGGTTCCTCTTTTCAAATGCAGCCCCCTGGAGGAGGGGCAACCAGTGTCCCTTAACATGGGTAAGTTTTTTAGCCAAACCAGACCCAGAGCCCAGAAGATCTGAGCAGAAGTTTCGGCTCCCGGGTCCTCCAGCTCCCTCGAGCTCACCAGGAAGTGGTAGCTCCCTCTCTCACCCTGCGGAATGCAGGAGCCCTGCCCAGAAGTGGCCTTAGTAACTGAGAAGCCCCATTGTCCTTAAGCTTCAGCTTCATTGTCTCCTCCCATGTGACCAGGGAAATGCCCTGGAGGATGGGGGAGGGGGCCTGACACTGCTCAGCATCTAAGGATGTAAATGGGTCTGGGTCCAACGGAGCCAGTACCCCAGCCTCAGGCTAAAAGAGAATGGATTTCCCAGGTCTGGGTCCGTGTTCCCAGATTCTGATATATTTGCCGCACACATAGGCCCCCCAAGGAAGCCCAGTGGTTAAGAGTATAGATTCTAGGGGCACCTGGGTGGCTCAGTTGGTTAAGTGTCTGCCTTCCGCTCAGGTCATGATCCTGGGGTCCTGGGATCGAGCCCCGCATCGGGCTCCCTGCTCCGCGGGAAGCCTGCTTCTCCCTCTCCCACTCCCCCTGCTTGTGTTCCCTCTCTCGCTGTCTCTCTCTCTCTGTGTCAAATAAATAAATAAAATCTTTAAAAAAAAAAAAAAAAGAATATAGGTTCTAGAGCTGATGCCAGAGTTCAAGTCTTGACTTGGCTCCTTGCTACCTGTGTGACCTTGGGTGAGTTACTCAACCTCTCTGAGCCTCTGCCTCATCACCTGCCAGTAAGGGTAAGAAAGATACCGCCTCGTGGGGAAGCTAGGTAAAACGGTTAGGACTGCCTGGTACATAGTAGGCCTGCTCTGTGAGTGTGTTTTAATAAATACAAGCAGGAGTGAACGAGAACCCTGAACCCTGCCCTTCCTGCCCTTATTCCTAGGAATACAGTTTGATTCTCATCACACCAAGGGAAGGCAGGGCTTACTGCAAGCTCATTTTCCACATAAGGAAACGGAGGCTCAGAGCTCAAAGGCGTGTGGCCAGTGAATGCTCCTGCCTCGGAGGGCCGGGCCGGGTGCCCAGAGAACTTGGGGTCTGCTGCTCTAGGGAAAGCACAGTGGGATGCGGTGCCCAGGGCCAGGGACTTGGGCAGGAAGGCCTGGGTTTCTATCCTGCTGTGTGACCTTGGGCAAGGCACTTGACCCCTCTGAGCCTCGATTTCCTATCTGCAAGGTAAAGATCATTCCTGCCACAGAAGTCAAGAGCTCGATGAGGTAAGGTGCCCTACTTAGCCTAGAGCAATGGTTCTCAGTGGTGTGAGTGTGTGCGCGAGCGTGATTTTTGCTAATGTCTGGAAACATCTGGAAATGTCTGGAGACATTTCTGGTTGTCACAACTGAAGGAGCGGGTGTTATTGGTCTCTCATGGGTACAGCAGCCACATCTTGAAAAGTAAAAAGAAACATAAAATTAATTGTATTTATTTTTTTTAATTCTTTCTTTTCTTTAATTTTTTTAAGGATTTTATTTATTTATTTGCCAAAGAGAGAGAGAGAGAGAGAGCAGGACCCTGGGATCATCACCTGAGCCGAAGGCAGACGCTTCACTCACTGAGCCACCCAGGCGTCCCCAGATAAAATTAATTTTAATAGTGTATTTTGTTGAACTCAACATGGTGAAAAACAGTTTCAACATAAAATCAACATAAATTATTAAGATATTTTACATTCTTTTCTCATATCAACATCTTCAAAATGCAGTGTGTATTTTACACATACATCTCAGTTCATATGCTAAATTTTCAACAGAATTACTAGACTTGCATCTAAGCCTCATGAAATTTACAGGTAAAAAAGTAGATTCTTATACATACATTGTTTCCAAATGTACTCAGAGGTTTTCCAATCCCTGAATTGAGTCTCAGTTTTCAAACTTAAGTTAAAATTAACAAAATAATAAATTCCGTTCTGAGCCTAGTGGCCACATGCAGCTAGACAGTAGAGCTCCAGTCCATCCAGTGGAAGGCTCAGGAAGCAGCCATTACGAAGAGAGGTAGATCATGGTGGGCCAACAGGCATAATTTCCAGGGTGCATTGTTGAATAAATAATAAAAATTTAAACATAAAAATAATAAAAATAGAATTAAAAAGAGGGAGAGGAGGGGCACCTGGTTGGCTCCGTCGATTAAGCATGGGACTCTTGGTTTCAGCTCAGGTCATGAGCTCACGGTCATGGGATCGAGCCCCGGCCTTGGGTTCTGCACTCAGCACAGTCTGCTCAGATGCTCTCTCCCTCTCCCTCCCGCTCACTCTCTCTTCCTCTCTCTCTCTCAAATAAATAAATAAAATCTTAAAAAAAAAAAGAGGGAGAGGAGAACCACATGTTTGATAAGACCCATTGAAACAGAAACAAAACAAACATCGTCCACATCGACCTTTATGTGTAAGTGTGTGTATAGAAAACGCCCAGAAAGATCCACAAGCAAGTATCATGGTCACCTCAGTACACAATGAAGGGAAGGCTTTTACTTCTTCCCAAACACACTTCACTATTGTCTGGATGCTTTGCAGCAAGCATGTGCTACTTTGGTAAATTAATTCACGCACTTAACAAACATTGATCAGACGCCTACTAGGAGCTAGGTCACTGGTGTTCTGGAGACAGCTCGTCCCTGCTTACGAGAGCGATTATCAACTTGTCAGGAGTTTGCGAGTGAGTTTTTAAACATAAGCATCATTAAAAAATAAGTTATATAAACATATGATTAAATATATTAAAAACAGAAGTATAGGGCGCCTGGGTGGCTCAGTTGGTTGGGCGACTGCCTTCGGCTCGGGTCATGATCCTGGAGTCCTGGGATCGAGTCCCGCATCGGGCTCCCTGCTCAGCAGGGAGTCTGCTTCTCCCTCTGACCCTCCTCCCCTCATGCTCTCTCTATCTCATTCTCTCTCTCAAATAAATAAATAAATAAAATCTTTAAAAAAAAACAAAAACAGAAGTATAAAGACTCAAAACTCATCACTCCCTATGTTTTGCCATTATAGGACCCTGATGTTGTCTACTGTACCTCTAAGGGGAGGCTTCTGTGATGAGGCACATCTCTTCCCAAGGCCATGGGTGAGTGGTGTCACCATGGTCGAGGAAATCAGCCAGGGACGGAAATATTTAAATCAACCGAACTGGCAAACCCTACAGATCGGGATGCCCTCCCCCACCTCCCAAGGACGGGGTGTGAAACCTTTACCAGCCCACCCGGCCGAGGTCCAGCTATCCATGTCGGTGTTCGGAAGGAAACAAGACAGACAGCGTCCCTGTCTTCATGAAGTTCATGCTTTGGAGAGAGCAAAACCAACAAACAGCTATGTCCTTCAGGCTAATCAATGTATTTAGAAATTTCTAAGTCACCTGCCTTGTCGACCCCATTGGTATTTTGACCAATTTCCCAGACAATGCAATTGTCATTTCTGCCCCCCCACCCCCGCCCGCCCCCGCATGCAGCTCCACCTGGGATGCTCTTTTGGCGTACCCACCCTTCACCCTCTCACCTGGCTAATGGGATAAGCTTCCAGAAAGCCTTCACTGTCTCCTCCACCCCCCACATTCAGGCTGGGCCGTGGCCACAGCTCCAGCCAGGGCCTCGTTCATCTCTGGCACATTCTCTGGGACCTCACGGGTATTCCATAAAGGAATGAAGGAGGCCCACGACGGGGAAGGCAGATGCCCAGGCACATGCACCACACTCTTCATTCGCTCAGGCCCAGGCAGACATCACCAATTAATCTTTGCCAATTTTATTCATTAACGCATGGTGTTTGCTGGAGGCTTCAGGGCTCCCAAGGCTTTTGACGAAGGGGGTCCCAAAACAGCTCCCTCATCACCCCCCACCCTCATCCCCAAAGCCCACAGATCACACCCTCCCTGCTGCCCTTAAGCCTCAGCCACCTGGTGTCCCTAACTTCTTGCTTCTGGGCAGTGAAAGCAGCACCTATTGGATTTACCACTGGCCTCCGTGGAAATCGGCCTTGAAGCTGATTTTCTGAATTACCCTCCCCAAACTTGTGCATCCTCCTCTAGGCCCTAAGGACAGAAGCAGCTCCATGTAGCCCTAGAAAACTGAGAGATGGGGTTCATCAGTAATAATAATGAGAGCTGAGTACTTCCCCTTAGCTACATGCTGCCCTAAACCCTCCACATGCCTTATTGTGTCTAATCATCCGATACTCCAGTGAGGCAGAAAAGATTATCACTATTTCCGCATGGCTCGGAGAGAAAACTGAAGCATAGCGGGGTAAGGGCTCTGCCCAAGGTGACCCAGCTAGCAAGGGGCAGTTCTGGGATTTTAGTCCAGGGGCCAAACCCCAGGGTCTTCTCTGAGCCACTGAAATGTCACCAGTGTCTATGGATGTGCATTTCTCCAGGGAGGGGGGTTCTGGCCCCAGTCTGATTCTCAGTAGGGTTGGGGGAGCCCCCGCCCAAATAGGGTATAGGCGGCTGCTTTAAGATGTCTTCCTTCTCAGGAGGAATTCCTATTGCCTTTCCTTCCTAAAGCCTAGGGAAGGGGCTGCACATCTTATTGTTCATCATCTCAGCTGGAATCCTGCAAATTGTGTCCTAGGAACCCCACTCTGTTCTAAAGGAAAAACTCCAGGCGCCTGGATGCAGTTAAGCACCTGCCCTCGGCTCAGGTCATGATCCCAGGATGCTGGGGTGGAGCCCTGCATTGCATCAATCTCCTTGCTCAGAGGGGTGCTTGCTTCTCCCTCTGCCTACCCCTCCCCTGCTTGTGCTCTCTCTCTCTCTCTCAAAAATAAACAAATAAAATCTTTAAAGGAAAAAGCTCCTTTCCTTTCCCCCACCTTTCCGGTACTCCCTGGAGGGCATTCCGTAGGTTTGCTGAAACCTGACTCTCTCTTGAGAGTTCCAACCTATCCTCAGACTTTGAGGAAGCCTCAGCCCCTTCCCTGACCCCAAAGCAGAGAGAGAAAGCCTGTCCGCAGTGAAGAGTGATTGTTCTTTAGCTTTGTGGGGGCACTGGGGACAGAAATCAGCAGGACAGACTGTGGGATCCTTCCCTGAAAGACATCAGGCTTTCCCAGGGAAATGTGATCTCATTCAACTCCTTCAACAACTCAGGTGTTAATGACACCTGAGACCTGCATTCTGCTGGGCCGGGGCCTTGGCATCCACGGGGAAGCTGGCCTTCCCAGCTCAGGATTTGTCGGAGGGTGGGGAGGCTGGGCCGATTCCAACTCCCCTCGGGGAGCTCCAAGCCACTGCAGTACCAGATTCACTTTCTAAAGCCCAGGTCTGTCTGCTTTCACTGGGGACACCACCCCTGCCTCCTTGGCTCCAACCCCAGGGTAACACCTCACTGACCCAGGTAATACCTCTGCTTACGCTCCCATTGCTACGACTCACCTCCCCTGCTTTCATTGTTCTGCACCCCTCGGCTCCCCCCCACCTTACTGAGGAGCTCTTCACGCTTCCTGCAAGCTCTTTGTCGTCTCTGGGAATTGCTCCAACAGCCGCACAATGATAAGAAAGCTGCTCATTATTTAATGCTGTTAACATGGTCCAATCTTTATTCTCAGTGATTCCTTGAACATGCAAGCCTGCTCTCAGCTCAAGGCCTGGGAGCTGGCTGTCCCTGTGCCCATCCCAATGGTTCCCTCCTTCACCTTTCCAATGACTGATCAAATGCCACCTTCTCAGTGAGGCCTTCCCTAACTACTTAGTTTAAAACTACAATCCTTGTACAGCATGGTGACAGTTCATGACACTGCATTTGTGTATTGCGAAGAGTTGCTAAGAGAGTAGATCTTAAAAGTTCTTGAAAGAGAGAGAGAGAGAGAGAGAACATGAGCAAAGGGGAGGGGCAGAGAGAAAGAGAGAAGCAGACTCCCCGCTGAGCAGGAAGTCCAGACGCAGGCCTTGATCCCAGGACCGGGAGATCATGACCAGAGCCGAAGGCAGATGCTTAACTGACTGAGCCACCCAGGCGCCCCAATCTTAAAAGTTCTTATGGCAAGAAAAAAAGTTTTGCAACCAGGTATGGTGACAGATGTGAACTAGACTTCTTGTGGTGATCATTTTGCAATACATACAAATATTGTATCATGTAGGACACCTGAAACTAACATGATGCTCTAAGTCAATTATGCCTCAATACAAAAATAATAAAACACCCTACAACCCTGTCCATACAAAACTTGTATACGAACGCTCGTAGCAGCATTATTCATAACAGCCAAAAAGTGGAAACAATGTGGAAAAAACCCAAATGCCCATCAACTGATGAAAGGATAAACAAAATGTGGTATTTCTGCACATATAGCCAATATATGAGGGAATATGATTTGGCTATATAACGGATGAGGTATTGATTTATGCTCCAACATGGATAAACCTTGAAAACTATGCTCAGCGAAAGGAGCCGGTCACATACTCTCCATTCCATTTATGCAAAATGTCCAGAATCAGCAAAGCTATAGAAACAGAAAATAGATTAGCGGATGTTTAGGGCCGGGGGCTAAGGAGTAGGGGTGAAATGGGGTAGGAAGACTGCCATTAAGTATGGGATTTCTTTTTTGGGGTAATGAAAATGTTTTAAAAGTGACTGTGGTGATGGCTGCACAGCTCTGTGAACATACTGAAAACCGCTAAATTGTATATTTTTTAATTGTATAGTTTAAATGGGGGAATGCATGCTCTATGAATTATATCTCAATAAAGCTGTGAAAGAGAAAACTATCACATACCCCTCTACCCTTATCCATATTCTGTTCTTCAAAACAATGTGACCTCACATCTTCCTTGATGTACTTCTTGATTATATTCATGGACTCTGACGCTCGATTGTTCGCTCCTGAAGGGCAGAGATTGGCCGTCCACTGAGTCCATTGTCTCCCCGGGCCTGAGACTTGTCAGGAAAGTCATAGGCATCCAGTGAATATCTGTAAAGGGAATGCTGAGGGTCCTAAACATCCAGCTACTCTCGCAATATTGTCTCTCCACCTTCCCCTTGACCTTCTCCGAATCCTGCCGTGGTGCCGCCGCTCACGTGAAGTGGACACTACACCCCACCCGCCCCAAGGTCGCCTCTGGACTTGAGAGTCCATACACTGATGCTGTTGTTTCATTTCTAATCACGATTGCGGTACCTTCCCCAACCTCTCCCCCGCCACCTCTGTCTCTCTCTCCCGACCTCGGAAAGAACAAGGGCCCCGTGGACCCTCCCCATTTGGACCCCAGACAGCCCCAGTCCTGGGTGGGGTGGGGAAAGAGCGCAGGTTCAGGGAGTCCTGGGGTGGGATGGACAGGGGATTTGGAACACGTAAGGCCACTCTCCTAATGTGCCCCGACTTGGGGTGCCCTGGAGAAGCGGCAGGTCCGTGGCTGCCCTGTGGTGACGGGGCTGAGGTGGAGGGGGGCTCCCTGTAAAGTTCTGTTCCAGGCGCAGCGGAGAGAACCAGGCACCCGCCTGGGTGTCTCTGCTGCCCCCGTGTGTCGTAAGCTGGAACTGCATGAGTTCAGAGTGTCCAAACCAGGGCACCGCGACCAACATCCCGTGAACTGTGGGTCAGTCGCCTGAAAAGGCAGCTGCTGGGAGGATATTGGTGTCCTTCTCAGCTTCTCCCTGTCTCTCTCCTTCTGTTTCTCTGTCTCCCTCCCTCCTTTTCTCTCCTTCTGTCTCTCTCTCTCCATCTCTCTCCTCTCTCTCTGTCTCTGTCCCTCTGTCTCTGTCTCTCTCTGTCCCTCTCTCTCTGTGTCTCTGTCTCTCTCCCTCTCTCTTTCTCTGTCTCTGTCTCTCTCTGTGTGTCTCTCTTTGTCCCTCTCTCTCTTTCTCTCTCTCTCCTTCTGTCCCTCTCTGTGTGTCTCTATATCTGTCTCTCCCTCTCTCTTTCTCTGTCTCTCTCTCTCCCTCCCTCCCTCTCTGTCTCTATCCTCTCTCTGTCTCTGTCTCTCTCTGTCTTTATCTCTCTCTCTCTTCTTCTGTCTCTGTCTCTCCCTCCCTCTCTGTCTCTGTCTCTCTCTGTGTCTCTCTCTCTCTCCCTCTCTCTCTGTGTCTCTCTCTGTGTGTCTCTATCTCTATATCTCCCTCCCTCTCTCTCTGTGTGTCTTTATATCTCTCCCCCTCTCTCTCTCAGTCTCTCTCTGTGTGTCTCTATCTCTCTCCCCCCTCTCTCTGTCTCTGTCTCTGTGTGTGTGTGTGTGTCTCTCTCTCTCTTTCTCTCTGTCTCTCTCTCCTCTGTCTCTCTCTGCCTCTGTCTCTCTCCCCCTTTCTGTCTCTCTCTCTGTCTTTGTCCCTCTCTCTCTTCCACTCCACTATGAAGAGACCCATATGTCCAGGAACTGCTGTCTTTGATCAGTGAAGAACTGAGATCTGCTCAGAGGGAGGGTGGAACCAGACCCCTGCTCCAGTCAGGATAGGGCCCGACCACAGTGCCCCCAGACTTGTGACTGCCGCCCTATCAGAGACTCTGAGCCAAGTCACAGAGCGAAGCCTCTCCCAGTTTCCTGACCCACAGAAACCATGAAATGATAACTGTTGGTTGTTTTAAGCCAAGTTCTATGTTGGGCTTATAACGTTTGCAGGATTTTGTTCCTGCAAATCTAAATTGTTTACACTAATCTAAATATATTTTAAAAACATGGACAACTCCTTAACACTTAACTACTGACTTGTTCCTGACTTTGCATGTCCAGTTCCCTTCTTCTGACATTCCGTTCCCACCTCCTTCCTAGAAATACTCCTTTCTTGGCCTGATTCAGGTCTCAGCTCAGAAGTCATCTTACCAGAGACCAGTTGCTCTCAGAAATGCCCAATTAAAATACCTCCCTCCATCTGTCTCTGTCACATATTCTCCATTATACCTTTGAAGTCCTTCTTACCATTGGTAATTATCTAACATAGTGATTATTTCTTTGTTTATCGTTTTCCCTGCTGAAATGGGAATGGTTGCTTTATTATCTAGTGTTTAATTTTATTTTTGAAAAAATTAATATCAGTAAGATTAACTTTTTTTTCTGGTGTACAGTCCTTGGAATTTTATCACATGTATAGATTTGTGGGATCTGGGGAGACAGAGCATTTAAATTTTTTAGTACCTTCAAAGTCATTGCTCTGATATCAGGATACAGAACAGTTCCACTCCCCAAAAAACTCCTTGGTACTAAACCTTTTAGTCATAGGAAAGGGCTTTTTATTTTATTTTTTTCTCTCTTGCTTACTGTTCCATTGCCAGTGCTTAGAATATTAGCTGGCATAAAGGAAACTTGGTAAATATTTGTTGAATTAATGAATTAAACATATACCGATGTCAGCAAATGTTGGAAGTTGATACTGTAAGGGCTACCAGGACAAATCTCTCCTGGAGATGAGGCCTTAACTTTTTTAAACACAAAACAAGACAGAGATAGTTTGGCTGACAGAATCTTAAGAGAATTTTATTGGCGCCAGGCATCACATTGCATCCCCTCTCCCAACTATCACTGTAACTACTCACGTGCATATGGCAGGAGGACCTACTAGGAGAAAGAGGTGTGGTTCAGCTATCAGCTGATTTTTGGTTGTTCTGAAAAAGCCCTGACCAGATGATGGGTTCCCTACAGCAAACTCCACTATTCTTAAGTTCTGGGTTTTATTCACCAGAGTATCCCCAGAAAGCATCCTCTTTCCAGCCTACAACAGGGCCAAGTGCAGAGGTCTGTTTGTTCAACTGAGAAAGTCTCATTTAATTCTCTTGGAAGGAAAGTAACATAAGCAAACTAGAAGTACAAATTATTCAAAGCCATTCTGTTTAAGATGATGTCCGCTCCTTAGCACCATTTGAAAAATTCTGGCCCCGTTCACTGTTCATTCAGCCCGGAAATAGAGCCCAAACTCACTGCTCGTTCCATTTGGATTGTGAATCTCCGTATGAACATTAGAATGACTCCACAATACATTGCTTTCATAGGGGCTAGAGAATGAGGGAATGAGACCGTGTAATGGAACATGGTGAGGAGACCCTAGGAAAACCTGCAACAAATATCTCTCATTTCTGTTGTGAGCAGTGTTACTACTCATGCAATCCACACGCATATATGGCGGCTGAGACATGCCTCAGCTTCCTTCTGGCTTAAACATTCAAGATTCAACTGATTGGTATTTTTCTCTTTGGCTACAAAGACTTATACCAAGTCAAACGGTTTTTCTTATTTTTCCTTATTTCCTTATTTTCTTAGTGCATGGTCTCAATTTCTTTCTCCCCTGTGCCTTGTACAAATTTTATCTAGTACATGCCATCCTGCTCCCCCAGAAGACAGAATAGGAATGAGGGTAGAAGGGGGGACATGACTTACCTATATGCTCCCTGACTTTGGTCCCTGGAAGTGAAAGAACTCTCTGGTTCTCAGGAAAAAGCCAAACTCTTGAGTTGGTCCCAAAGTCCTTCTTGACCTGGCATTCCCCAAGGCATTCACCATAACTGGATTTTTCACTTCACAAATGCATCCTTCTCTCATTTTCTCTTGCTCTCTGACCTTTTCACATACTGGGTTTTTTTCTTCTTTTTCTGATATTCTTTCCCTCATATTTGTCTGAAAAACATCATCTTATCCTTTGAGGTTTAGGATCATCTCTCCCAGGAAACCTTCCCTGATTCCCCCTTCCAGATTCTGTAGGGTGTTCTTACTCTATCCTACCCTTGCCCTCATGTGCATATTTCATTCCATTACAATTAGTATCTTCTCCCACATTCCACTATAAACTCTACACAATAGGGACCTTGTGTCTCTTGCTCACCACTCCATGGCTAGAGCTTACAGCAAGCCCGGAATATAAACTCCATAAAAATTTGTTGAGAGCTAACCAGATTTTCAACCAGGATAAATCCAATCTAATAGGGCTAGACTGATCTTTCTGGGAAGACAGCATCGGACATACCCAAAAGGACTCCTACTGGTCTCAGTAATTGAGAAAATAGTAACAGGGCCATCTTGAGATTCCCTTTTAAACTTCTGCAACTCAAAATCCAAAGTGGCTACTCTCTAAAACCATGCAACTCCATTCTTTTGCCCATGACCTTAGATGTTGAGATCTTACTTCCTGGAAGTTTCCAGGTGTCCTCATGGTCAGGAAGATGAAGTAATTTTTCTGTTGACAAGCTTCCTCAGGGCCCCCTTCAGATCTCTGTTCCTCAGACTATAGATAAAGGGGTTCAGCATGGGGGTGACCACAGTGTACATCACAGCAGAGGCTTTCTCCTTCACAGCTGTGCGCACAGAGGAAGGACACAAATAGACCCCAATCGTGTTCCCATAGAAGAGAGCAACCACAGACAGATGGGAGCTGCAGGTGGAAAAGGCTTTCTTCCTGCCCCCTGCAGAGGGGACCTTCATGATGGCCACAATGATGCGAGCATAGGAGGCCAGGATGCAGATGAAAGGCGTGGCTATCACCATCCCAGCCACGATGAGCACGAAGATCTTGTTCACAGAGGCGTCATTGCAAGAAAGCCTGAGAAGAGGAGTGAGGTCACAGAAGTAGTGAGGAATCTTATTGTTCCCACAGAAAACCAGGCGCACCATCAAGAGGATATGAGTGAGAGAAATAAAGTAGGAAAACACCCATGGGCCACCAGCCAGCAGGCCACAGAGGCGTGGGCTCATGATGGTGGTGTAGTGTAAGGGGTGACATATAGCCACAAACCTGTCATAAGCCATCACAGCAATTAAAACACTGTCCATAATGCCAAAGAAATGGAAAAAATACATCTGGGTCAGGCAGCAGGGATAAGAGATTGACTTGCTCTTGATTTGGATGTTCACCAACATCTTGGGGACAGTGTTGGTGGCTAGACAGAAATCAACCAACGAGAGATTAGCCAGGAAGAAGTACATGGGGTTGTGGAGGTGTGAATCTGAGCTGATGGCCAGGATGATGAGCAGGTTCCCCACTACTGTGACCACATACATGCAGAGAAACAGAGCAAAGAGGAGGGTCTCCTGCTCTGGATTTTCTGAAAGTCCCAGGAGGATGAATTCAGATGCACTGGTTTGGTTCCTTGGTTCCATGGGTATGATTCCTCTGGAAGTATTGAAAGGGTGACATTACAGGAATGCTACAGAGATGATTCTGGAAAATCAGATGAGATTACAACCAATTTCCCATCCGGACTAAGTATAACACCTGTTTATATACAGGTTACATCTTGAACTATTGATGAAGTGTTTACAGCAACTCATACGTCAAGGTTTGGTAGTAGGACCCTCCCATGAGTATTCTCATTTCCGGAAAATATTGAGAGAGTTTATCATGCATGAAAACTTACTGGAAAAAAAACTAAGGGATTTCCTTCAGGATAAAACAAATTGAATTAAAGATAAGCAATATACAGGAAGCAATGAACAGACAAATAACTTGTTTATATGTAGAAAAAATTAACAAGATGCTGAGTTTTAAAATAATATAATAATTCCACATAAACAAGATGGATTAAGATACTAGGGAACAATTATATGTACTACAAGAAGAGGAATTAGAATAAGTGTTGAAAGGTTCTTGCATTGAGTTGCAGGAGAATAGAAATGTTGAGTATTTTGGACTTTCTACTACAAGGTTTAAGTTTAGGTGTAACCACTAAAATAATGGATATAGAATTTATAACTTGTAAATTATAGTAGGGTTGTAACAGAACTAAAGAGATTTTGGTCGAACCAGTATAAGTCAGGAAAGGAAATATAAAGAAGCAGACAAAAATCACAAAATATATGGGTAATTACAAAAATGTTTAAATGTCTTTAACTGATCTTTAAAAACAGAGACATTTAGATTGGACGAAGGAACAAAATTCTGTCATCTCATGTGTACAAAAGTTACGCCTAAACTGTAATGATGTAGAAAGTTTGACCATCAGGAAATAATAAAGGTATATCAAGAAATACTGACCAAAATTAAGATGAACTGCTTATTTTGGGAAATGTGCTGCTGAAGCAAGCAGGAAAACGGACAGCTCGTTGATATCAGGCAAGACATACTTAAGGCAAAGGCATTAAAAGGGATAAGGAAAGTCATTATATCATAATAAAAGGAAAATTCACCAGAAAAAGAAAAAAAAAAAACAACAGCTACTAATACGCATTTAATAGCACAGCCTTCCAGGATATAGAGAAAAAAACTAACAGAACTGTAAGGAAAAAATGATAAACCACATCATATTAGGAGATTTTATCATATCATTTTTTAGTAGTTGAGAGACTGGGGGCGGGCAGGCGGGGGGAGTAGAATTTTGGTAAGGGTATAGAAAATCTGAGTCACACAATTAACCAGCTTGATTTGAGTATTACATGAAATTATTAGAGAATCCACATTTTTTTCAAGGACATATATCTGCAAAAATTAGGCCATAAAGCAAATGTTAATACCAAAGAATACATATCAAGCAGAACATATTTTCTGATCATAATGTAGTCAAAATAGAAATCAATAATAAAAGATAATCAGCCTCTTCCCATATGTTTGGAGCTACTAAAAGCACATTTAAAAATAATGTGTGCATCAAAGCAGACATCATCATTGAAAACAGGAATATTTATACTTTTTAAAAAACCTATCATCTATCTATCTACCTATCTGAGTAGATATATAGATATAGATATACACAATGTAATATTATGCAGCCTTTTAAAAGGATGAAATCTTGCCATTTGTAACAACATGTGTGGACCTAGAGGGTATAATGTTAAGAGAAATTAGACAGAGAAAGACAAATGCTGTATGATGTCACTCATGTATGGAATCTAAAAAAACAGATGAACAAACAAAAAGCAGAATCAGACCTATAAATACAAAGAACAAACTGATGGTTGCCAGAGGGAGGGGGTTGGGAAGATGGGCAAAATGGGTGAAAGGGAGTGGGAGATACAGGCTTCCAGTTACAGAATGAATTAAGTCACAGGAATAAAAGGCACAGCAAAGGAAACATAGTCAATGATGTAATAGCGTTGTATGGTGACAGATGGTGGCTGCACCTGTGGTGAGAATAACATAATGTCTAGAGACGTTGAATCCCTATATTGTCCACCTAAAACTAATGTAACATTGTGTCGACCGTACTCAAAAAAAAGCACCCCCCAAAACAAAAAACTTACCTAATCAAAGGAGATGCAGGTAAACCAGTATGTAGAAGTAAATTCATAGTCTTAAATGCATAATTTAGAAAAGAAAGCTTGAACCTTTAAAACAGTTGAAGGTCCTAAGAGGAGACTTAGACAATTAGACAGATTACATGATCATGCTCGCTCAGTTCATAATCCTGTTTCCCTTTAGTGATCACTTCCTGGGTGATGTCAAGGAGATGGCACAACAGTTTTCCATCTTCCCTGCAAAGAACACCAAGTTTGACAATTACCCGTTGACCAGAGTATGTGTGTAGGAGCCCGGGGTCCAGCGGAGAAGTTCCAGCACATAACTAGAGCAAAAACAATCTGAGACTTAACACTTTGAAGAGGTAAGAGGAATAGCTTCACTGTGGCTACAGTCACACTTCCCCAAAGCAGCACAACTCAGTGCCAAGGAGACACCCTCAGCCCTTGATTTTCCCCACGGGGTAAAGTGAGAGCGTGTGAGTAAGTATTTGACTCCCCTAGCTGTGCCGGATGCTGCCAAAAAGACCCACTTCTTTCTCATCCTATGCAGAACACTGAGGGGAGCTACCTGAATGAAGCCAGGGAGAGGCTGGGAGCAGAGCAGGCAAGTCTCACCATGCATCAAAGGGATGCAGATCCTGCTAACTATTCCACTAGGAAGCCTGCCCACACACTGCTGGCAATGCTTCTTAATCTGTAGACCCTCCCATCTCTCCTGCAGGGACTTCCAGTGCCCTGTATGCCTCACCCACGAACACCACCAAGCCATGGCTGGCTGGCTCCCTGTGCATGCCCCCAAGGGTGGCAAGTCTGGGCATTTGCAGATGGCTAGTGAGCAAGTGTAGAAAACCAGTCCAACTCTGAGGAATTGAGAGAAAACACACAAACTTGAGCATTTCAGGGCACCACCCTAGGGAAAGCAAACCGGAGGCTGTCAGCCTCTGGCCTGGCTTTGTAGGATCAAGAGAAGGTGTACAGTCTTAAGAATGTCCCCTCCCATAGGGAACAAGAAGTGTGGAGCTGGGCAATTCATTGAAAAGGTCTAAGAATCCACTGAAAAGCCTAAGAATCCCTAGAAGGGTTAACAGAGGGATTTTTTCCCCCCAAAGCCAGTTGGTAAAGCCTGGAGGAGGTAACTGCTTCTTCAAATGTGAAAACGTCAAGGCATGATTTCAGGGAACATTAAAAATCAACAAAACATGACACAACCAAATGACACAATAATTTTCTAGTAACTGACCCTTAAGAAATACAGATCTATAGGGTGCCTGGGTGGCTCAGTCAGTTGGGCAGCTGCCTTCGGCTCAGATCATGATCTCAGGGTCCTGGGATCAGGCCCCACACCAGGCTTTCCACTCAGTGCGAGTCTGCTTCTTCCTCCCCCTCTGTGATCTCTCTTGCTTTCTCTCTCTCAAATAAATAAATAAAATCTTTAAAAAAAAAAAGAAATACATATCTATGATCTGCCTGATAAAGTTTTCAAAATAGATGTTTTAAGGAAGTTCAACAAGCTACAAGAAAACACAGAAAGGGGGCACCTGAGTGGCTCAATAGGTTAAGTGTCCGATTCTTTTTTTTTTTTTTAAGATTTTATTTATTTGACAGAGAGAGTGAGAGAGCACAAGCAGGGAGAGCAGCAGAGGGGGAGGGAGAAGTAAGCTCTCCGCCGAGCAGGG
Organism: Mirounga angustirostris; assembly: GCF_029215605.1. NCBI lineage: Eukaryota > Metazoa > Chordata > Mammalia > Carnivora > Phocidae > Mirounga > Mirounga angustirostris. The sequence continues at coordinate 209,318,619 of NW_026991709.1, read as the reverse complement.
AGCCCAATGCAGGACTCGATCCCAAGACCCTGGGATCATGACCTGAGCCGAAGGCAGACGCTTAACCATCTGAGCCACCCAGGTGACCCTAAGTGTCCGATTCTTGATCTCAGCTCAGTTCTTGATCTCAGGGTCCTGAGTTCAAGCCCTGCATTGGGCTCCACACTGGGTGTGGGGTCTACTTAAAAACAAACAAACAAAAAAACCACAGAAAGATAATACAATGAAATCAGAAAAAAAAAAAAGCACATGATCTTATATATAGAAATCCCTAAAAACTAGACACACACACACACACAAATGGTTGAAACTAATAAATGACTCAGTGAAGTTGCAGGATATGAAATCAATACACAAAAATCAGTTGCATTTCTATACACTAACAATGAACTATCTGAAGAAGAAATAAATAAAACAATCCCATTTACAATAGCATCCAAAGCAATAAAACACTTAGGAATAAATTTAACCAAAAAGGTAAAAGATCTGTACACCAAAAACTAGAACATTGATGAAAGAAACTGGAGAAGACACAAATAAATGGAAAGATACCCTGTTACACCAATTGGAATAATTAATATTGCGAAAATGTACATTCTACTCAAAGTGATCTACAGATTCAATGCAATCCCTATCAAAATTCCAGTGGCATTTTTCACAAATATAGAGGACACAGTCTTAAAATTTGTATGGAACCACAAAAGACCCCCCCCTCAAGCCAAAGCTTGAGAAAGAACAAAGCTGGAAGCATCACATTTCCTGATTTCAACTTTATCACAGAGCTCTAGTAATCAAACAGTATGGTAATGGCATAAAAACACATAGATCCATGGAACAGAACAGAGAGCCAAGAAATGAACCCATGCATAAAACTGCATATTCACATTCAAAAGAATGAAAGTGGACTCCTATCTTACACCACTCACAAAAAATAACTCAAAATGCATTAAAGACTTAAATGCAAGATCCGAATTCATAAAACTCCTAGAAGAGAACATGGGAGAAAGCTCCTTGACATCAGTTTTGGAAATGATTTCTTTTTATATGACACCAAAACCATAGGGAACAAAAGCAAAAATCAATAAGTGGGACTACAACAAACTAAAAGGTTTCCACACAGCAAAGGAGACAATCGACAAAGAGAAAAGGCAACCTATGGAATGGAAGAAAATATTTGCAAACCATATATCTGATGGGGGATGTATCCAAAATATATAAGGAACTTATACTGCCCAATAACAAAAATGCAAATAATCCAATTAAAAATGGGCAAAGAACCTGAATAGACATTTCTAAAGAAGAGGTGGAAGTGTAAATTGGTGTGGCCTTTGTGAAAAATGGTGTGGAGGTTCCTCAAAAGTTAAAATAGAACTACCATATGATCCAGCAATCCCTTTTCTGGGTATGTATCTGAAGGAAATCAAATCAGCATCTCAAATGGATATCTGCTCTCCCACAGTCATTACAGCATAATTCACAACAACCAAGATATGGAAACAACCTAAGTGTCCATCAATGGGGAATGGATAGAGAAGCTGCGGGATATATATAAAATTCAGTCGAGAAAGAAGGAAATCTTGTAATTTGTGACAACATGGGTGAACCCAGAGGACTTTATGCTAAGTGAAATATTCCAGGCGGAGAAAGACAAATATTATATGACCTCATTTATATGTGGAATTTAAAAAAAAAGTCAAACTCATAGAAATAGTAGAATGGTGGCTACCAGGGGCTTGGGGAAATGGGGAGATTCTGGTCAAAGGATATAAACTTGCAGTTATAAGATGAATAAGATTTGGGGATCTACTGTGCAAATAGTTACTAATACTGTATTTTATACTTGAAATTTGTTGAGAGAGTAGATCTTAAATATTCTCACTTTGGCTCTCTTTTCCCTCACAATTTTAGTCCTATGATCCTTTGGAGATTCTGCTAAACTATAGGACTCCCATCCTCCCCGACCCCCACCCCAGGAAAATATACATCTTGACATGACTTTGCATACCATTTCAGGGTGTTCATGAAATGTCCTAACTCCACATTAGGATCCACTTTTAAAAACTTTCTTTGTAGAGGTCTGATAGTTTTCAGAGGTGATTCTCAGACTTACAATTCCAGGCTTCCAACACCCAGATCTGAATTACTGCCTGCAAACTGAGTATTTCTACCTGGAAATTTTTTATAAATACTGTGTGGAATGATGAGAAGCACCCAGATAATTGGATCCAAATAGACCAGAATTAAAACCCTGGCTTCTTAACCTAGTGACTATTAACCTCTCTAAACTTCATTTTCTGTATCTTTATACTTGGGAGAAATAATACCCACCTCTGAGTTTTCTTAGAACCTGAAGCGAGGTAGCATATGGAAAGTGACCCATGTAGTGCTCAGCATCACAGCATGGTCTCAGCCAACATTAGGCAGCATCACCTCAGATGTTAAGGAAGGACTTTGAAAAGAGAAACACCTGGATATGCTTCACAGGCTCACCACGTACCAGCCAAGTGACCTTGAGTAAATTGCCTAACCACTAAAACCTCACTTTCTTCAAAAGGGAATGATGATGATGGATAATGATGATAATGGATAGAGTTTTCTTGAGGATCAAATGAGATATGTATATAAAATTATCTATAGTGTTTGACCCAGAATAAAATGGTTATATTAAGCAGTGACATCTCTTTTTTGTTCTGCGTGGCAAGTTCATTATATAAAAAACAAAGTCTATTTTCTTCTAGAGCCTCTCTTTCTGTGAATGAAATCACCATCCCTCTAAACAACTGTGATGGAAACATTTCTTCCACCGCCAAAGGCAATCCATCAATGAGTTGCTACATCTTCCAGAAGGTGAACATTCTATTCTTATGCTCATTTTCCATCTACCTCCTCCCACCATTACTTGAGAGTAAATCAAGGCTCCCATACCTTCTGGGTTGCCAAGTCCTAGTTCTTAATTAGCTTTTATGCATCCATTCTCCTTCCTCCAAACCATCCTGAAATCACTGCCAGATTAATCCTCATGAAGTATACCTCTGGCTATATCATTTTTATTCACTTTTCCATTTACCCACTCATTTATTCCACAAACAATTATTGATGGTTGCCATATACCAGGATCTGGGCTGAGTGGTGGGGACAAAGACATGAAATGACACACAGACCCTGTCCTCCAGACACTTGAGAGCGGGGATTATGTCTTTGCTCGTTTTTGTGGCCAGCATCTTGTCCGGGATATAGAAGGCATAAACACAATTGTCCAGTATTTGCATGAATAAATAATGATTCTCTTTTAGATTGAGTGCCTCCTGTAACACCAGATACTGCTCTAAGTTCTTTGCCAATTTGCTACTCGCAACAACCTGCTGAGCTTGGTTCTGTTTCACATACAAGGAAATGGAGACACAAGGAGATTAATAAAATCAAATGGTGCATCACAGACAGCAGGTGGAAGAGCTAAGCCAAGCAGTCTGAATCTAGCACCTGCACTCTTAATCTCTACAATTTCAAGAATCTGGAGTGAAATGATAAATTCACAGTTTAATAAAGGAAACAGACTCAAGAAGCATTTATCAAATTATGGGGAAATGGACATAATAGAAAATTACCCTGAAATTTTGTTATAAGAGTCCTCAAGAAATGCAACTGAATCAGGCAACGATTCTTGGAAAGTCTGCCATCCACACAGGAGACTTTATGAACCACCATTGTCCACTGAACAAAATCCAAATGTTTGCTTTCGCATGAGAAAAATCTCCTGATTCTACTGCAAATCTGCATGTCTTGCTCTATTTACTACTGTCCTCCTAAAATTATGTTTTACACCAGATTTGGGCAATATGCCAATCTGCACTCACTACCCATCCTTCCCTGTCATGTCCTGTCTTCGTGCTTCTTCACATTTCATATTAATGAATTCCTAGTATGTGCCAAGCACTATAATAGACATATTACATATATGGCATGTCATCCTAACAACGAATTTCGAGGAAGGGATTATAATCTTACTTCTTTTACAAGTGAGATGATTGAGGCCCCAAATGGGGAAAAGATGTGTAGCTCCCAGTTATTAAATGGTGAGCCACCACTGTATGTCTGCCTGAGTCCAAAACTCACAGCCCTTCCATTGAGCCACGTTGCCCTTCTGCATGCTCTCTTCCTGAAGTTCCTTAGCCCCCTTACCATCCTCCACCAAATTCCCACTCACTTCCTCTGTCACTCCCGGTTTTTCCACAACTCTTGGGAGAAGTTTAAGTCTCCAGAACCCGGAGACTCACTTGCTCCCTAATCATCTTGATGACGCTCTACTCGAAGAAACAAAAGTCCTATCTCACATGGAAACTTAGAGCTTGGTGTCCGCGGTTTCTCAGCAGGAAAGATCAGGAATCTCAATGACTTCAGAGACTCAGTGATGGAAACAACTCAAACTTATGCCAACAGAGCCTGGTGAAAACACTTTCTTCCTTGAGATCCTCAAGTAGACTTGGAAAAGCGGGTCCAGATACTAAGACTGTGCTACATGCTTGCTGCAGAAGAAGGAAGACTCCTTATACTTAATGTCTCCAGTTCAAAGAATTGTTGGTCTAAAGAAACATAGTTATCATTTAGCTATTGAATTTGAAAACCTCAAGAGTTTCAATGACTAATTTTTTTAAATTAACCCAAATGACATGATAAATGTTCATATAAAAGGAAAGTTTCAATTTAGTTTTTAATAGTGGTTTAATGCCTTTTTTGAATTACTGGTTTAACCTAAATTAAAAAAAAATGTAGTGTATTAATACACATACCATAATCTTAAATAATAGGGAGAACATTAATCACATTTAGCAAACATTTTTACATTCAAACCTGGATATTAAAATAAGTGAAATGATTACTTTGAATCACTGTCTGTCAAGGTTCATGATTCACATTTTGGGATGGATTCTTTTCTTAATGCAATACGTAACTTTTGATAATTTTTTAAAATTAATATTTGATCACATAATGTAAGTCAAAATGCAGACAATCCTTTAAAAGGACACATTGTTTGTCTATGTAGCAACAGCTCCAAAGTATTTTTGGGCAGTTTGATACCTTTTATATTTGAAGTATACTTAACCAGAAAACTGAAAATTTAAATTGACAAAATGATATTTTTAAGACTTCAAAGTGATAATTTTCAATAAAATTGGCCTCAAACTAATAAAATCTGTAAGTAAATCAAAATTAAATATTAGTTTAATGACAAAAAACTGAATATTTGTTAGAAGCTGTCTCTCTTCACTGGTGATTTACTTTTAATTATAAAATTTCCAGCAAATCTTAGCTTTCAAGGCCCTTAATATTTGAAATAGTGAGATGCTTGGTGAGGAAATTACACTTGACTCTAGAATTATAAAAATCTCAGCTTTATAAAATGCATCTATTCATGAAGGTAATTTCCCTAAGTGGTGAACAAAATGTAAAATTTAATACAGTACTAATATCTCATTGGAGTGTATACATGTTTCTGAATAATTTTTAAAATAAAATTTATCGATTAATAAAAAAAAAAGATTATGCTGCAAATTATGGGCTGTGGAAAGGGCTTGCTAGCATCACGGCAGGACTACGTTGAGCAGATGCGTGAGTGGCCACTGGATTCAGGACTGAGACCTAGGTGCTAACTTGAGCCCAATAGAATCACCCAGTTCTCTGAGAACACAGTGTCTATCCTCTCTTTCTGCTGCCTGCATTCTCTCCAATTGCTCTCAGAATTTCATTCTTGCTCTCACTCTCTCTCTCCTGTTCTCTCTCACTCTCTCCTCTTATCCTCCAAGTCCACGTCCTATTTTCCCTCTTCTTGACATTATCATTGAAGCAAACTTCACTCAGTTTCCTCCCTGGTGATGGTCAATAAAGACGCTGGCTCTGCTTCCATGAAAGGACAAGAATGATGAAGTTATATCTTGGAGACAGAGGATGCCTTACAGAGGCACAAGTAGGTATCCACCTGGCCCAAAGAAGAAAAGCTAGGGTGGGGATGAACTGTAAGAACAGAGGGAATATTTACAATTTCTGGGCCAATAAGAAGTCAATTCCCAAGGCTTCTTGTTAAACAAATTGTCCAATTTCACTTCTATTCCCTGAATAGTTGTTTCCTATGGGGGTTGAGACATGACAATAGGAAGCCTGTATTGACTATTTGAAGTCTTCAGGAGGCAACTTGTTGCAAGCTATAGGTTTCCCAATGTGCTCTACACCCTCTCATCGGGGAACAAACTCTCCTAGCCTCCTAAACTCTGTCTCCCCAAGGTCAAGGGCTTCTCCTAGAGGAAGTATCCACTCTTCTTTGAAGCCAATGTTCCCCAACAGTTCAAGAAACACCTCCCTACATTCACCCAGTGATCTCACACTGAGAAACAAAGGCTGCTTCCAGCCTCACTTACCCTCAAGAGGGCAACTCTCTGTAAAGACACCATGACTTCCTTCTAGTTCTACTAATGGAACAAGTAGAATCTTACCTGATGGGCACACACGAAGACAGAGGCTGGCTGAATGGGTCCACAGCCAGATCCTTGCTCTGAGTATTGGTCCCAGGGTGGTATCACTGAGAGTCTCTACCTTTGCATTTTTAGGAATTCAGTTTTATGAGGTCACTGCCAGATTATCGGGTCATCGGTCAATAAACACCCATGGAACCAATTGATACATTAAGTACCAGTTTTTAAAAACCTTGTTATGGAAATCACCCAAGCATAGACAAAAGTAGAGAACATAGTACTAGACAGAGTCATATGAAATTGCCAACATTCTACCATTTTTAGCCAATAAAACTGCCTTTCTTGCATGCCTGCTGCTGGAGTTCTCAAGCAGGCAGTCCGGTACCTGGATTGCCAGGTGGGCAGGTCTGGTGCTTGGATACATGGGGACCAACCAGGCTTCCCTGGGATGGGCCTAGGACCTATGCCTATATGAATGGGCCTGGGTGCATGGAGGCCAAACAGGCACCAGAGACCACTGAAATTGGTTTGGTGTTTGGGTTTGTGGTAGTTGGCCTGGAGGCTGGGGGCCCAGGGGCCAGCCTGGGACTGGGAAAGATTAGAGTATGGGTTTATGGGAGCCCACTTGGAGCCTAAGGCCATAGGGGTCAGCCAGGTGCTGGGGCCAGATGGGAGCCCGGGCCTGGCCTGGTGCTGGGGCAAGGTTGGAAGCTGAGTCTGTGGGAGCCCGCCTGGAGACTCGGGTCCTAGGGGCCAGTTCAGTGTGATAGTGGGTTGGGAGTCCGGGTTGGTGGAAGTTGGTCTGGATTCCAGGTCCACAGGGGCAGGCCTGGTGCTGGGGCAGGCCAGGGACCTGAGGTCAGGAGTGAGCTGGGAACCTAGGTCTATAGCAGCTGACCTGGCACTGGGTTTGACCAGGAGCCTCAGTGCCTGGGAACCTGCCTAGAACCTGGGGCTTCCAGAGCCAACCCAGTGCTGGGGTGCTCTAGGAGCCTGGGCTTGTGCGACCTGGTTTGGGGTCTAGGTCCACAGGGGCTGGCCTGGCACTGAGGTAGGCCAGGAGCCTGGCACCATGAGAGTTGCCCTGGTGCTGGTGTACGTGGTGAAAAAGGGTACTCACTGCATTCCCCCTGTGCTACAGGAGGGTGTCTCTGTCCATGCTGTGCTGCCTGGTCTTGGGGGATGGTTGTTGGGGTAAAGTGAAACTGATTGCCCCATCTTCTTCGACGCATTTTCTCCTACCTCTGTGCTGTAATCCCTCATCTGAGTCCTTAGCTCTCCTGAAGGTATTTTCCCGTGTGGATCGTCATTTTGAAGGAGGATGTTTCTAGGAGCAGACGCTCACCGCTGACACTCATGCTGCCATCACTCTTCCCCATGGGGACTTTTTTTTATTTTATTATGTTATGTTAGTCACCATACATTACATCATTAGTTTTTGATGGTGTTCCATGTTTCCATGATTCATTGTTTGCATATAACACCCAGTGCTCCATGGAGTACATGCCCTCTTTAATACCCATCACCAGCCTAACCCATCCTCCCACCCCCCTCCCCTCTAGGACCCTCAGTTTGTTTCTCAGAGTCCATCTTCTCTCATGGCTTGTCTCCCCCTCCGATTTCCCCCCTTCATTCTTCCCCTCCTGCTACCTTCTTCTTCTTCTTTTTTTTTTTTTTAACATATAATGTATTATTTGTTTCAGAGGTACAGGTCTGTGATTCAACAGTCTTTTTTCTTTTTTAAATTTTTTTATTGTTATGTTAATCCCCATACATTACATCATTAGTTTTAGATGTAGTGTTCCATAATTCATTGTTTGTGCATAACACCCAGTGCTCCATGCAGAACGTGCCCTCCTCAATACCCATCACGAGGCTAACCCATCCTCCCACCCCCCTCCCCTCTAGAATCCTCAGTTTGTTTCTCAGAGTCCATAGTCTCTCATGGTTTGTCTCCCCCTCCGATTTCCCCGCCTTCATTCTTCCCCTCCTGCTATCTTCTTCTTCTTCTTTTTTTTAAACATATAATGTATTATTTGTTTCAGAGGTACAGGTCTGTGATTTAACAGTCTTGCACAATTCACAGCGCTCACCATAGCACATACCCTCCCCAGTGTCCATCACCCAGCCCCCCCATCCCTCCCACCCCACCCCCCACCCCAGCAACCCTCAGTTTGTTTCCTGAGATTAAGAACTCCTCATATCAGTGAGATCATATGATACTTGTCTCTGATTGACTTATTTCGCTTAGCGTAATACCCCCATGTGGACTTTTAAAACATGATGTATGGTACCTGGGTGGCTCAGTTGGTTAAGCGTCCAACTCTTGATTTTGGCTCAGGTCATGATCTCTGCATCATGAGACTGAGCCCTGTGTCGGGCTCCACGCTCAGTGGGGAGTCTGCTTGAGGGGTCTCTCCCTTTCTTTCTCTGCCCCTCCCCCTGCTCATGCTCTCTCTCTCTCAAATAAATAAATAAACAAATCTTAAAAAAAAAACAACAATGTGTGATGTAACCATGAATCTTGAAGCTGTTGTCAATGGTTGACTCTTCAAAACACCACCCAAAAATGTTGTAGAGCAAGGGGCTAAGCTTATTAGACCTACCATAGCAAAGAAGAACACCACCTTGAGAAGATCTCAGTAGTGTCTCAGAGGGGAAATCAAGGAAGGATATCTGTAGGGCCTTAGTGCCTGGGCTGGCTGATTTCAAGTTGGGGTCTTATAAGGCAGGGCACTGGTTAGGATAGGGTGGTTTATGACATGGTAGTTTTGCATGGTGATCCCAGAACAGTGAGTCTTAATGAGCCAGCTGTTAATCTTGATAAGTAAATTTAGTTGTTTCATACTCTTAAGCTCAAGGAGGTAAGTCAGTTTTGCTTGTTTTCAGTATGCTGTTTTCAGTTCTCACTAGGCATTTGAACTGGGTGTTAGAGAAATCTGCTCTTGGATCTACCTTCTGGGAATTACATTTGTGGATAAGGAGCTTCAATTCCTTTGCTGGGCATTTCTGTTTGACTTTCTCCCTTTGGGTCTAATTATAATGTGACCACTACTGAGACTAGACAGGTAGAGAATTATTTTTTTTCACCTTCTAGAAGTACTTTTCTGGGTTTATAAAAGTAATGTTTATTACATAATGTTTTAAACATTCAGGTATAAAAAAATAAAATGATCACTTCCAAAAGAAAATTGGCATTGCTAGTTTGGTGCATCTATGTCATGACTTTGGCCTGTTACTTAATAATACCTAAAAATACAAGCATATATGTACATGTGAATTTACAGTTCAGTTCTTAAGAACCTGGGCTCTAATACCAGATTGCCTGTGTTTGCATCTTGGCCTCACCATCACTCTCTATGGGCATTTACTGCAACTTTTTAAGTCTCAGTATCTTTATCTGTAAGTTGTGACAAATAATTGTATCAACTTCGTAAAGTTACTGTGTCTATTAAATGACACAGTACATATAATGGGCTTAGAATAGTTTCTGACAACGAGGTGTGATAACAGTAACAATTATGATGATGATGATGATGATAATTTATACATGTGTCTATTTCTCCAGAGGAAATAAATGCAAAAGGAAATAAATTTAACATAGCAGCACTTCATTTTGAACATTTTGAACATTTTTATTTCATATTCAAGTATACAACTCTGAGACAATCTAAACCTGTAGAAAATCACTTGATTCAGTTTCAATTTTGAAGTCTATTCTAGGTTTTCTATCTAATTTGGTCTACATATTCCTGAGATCAGTACCACATCATTTAATTTTTTTTTTACTTTATTTTGACAATTGCGGTAAGTACATCTATTATTCAGCTTTTCTAAAATATTCCTGGAATTCCTATCTTTTTATTCTTGCAAGTAAATTTTAGGATTTTTAATCATCTTCTAATGTGGTTTGGTATAATTTCGCAAATACTTTAACCTTTAGAATTATTTTGGAATGAACTGAAACTTTACGATATTGAGTCTTTCCATGTAGAGACTGGTAGAAAATTTTAGAGAATTTTTTTTTGAATGCCTTTTGTTTTCTTTAAAATGAAGTGAATGTCAAATTTTTCTCCTGACATTAGCTCACAAGTGCCCTCTGGTTGTCATCTTTCTTTATCCTCTTTCTTTGCCAGTTGTTCAAGACAGCTTGGAGGGCAGTAGAGAACAGGTCCCTTCAGCTCTGAACCGCACAAATTAGAATTAGCCTTGATGTGAAATTCAGTGGGGAGTTTGTCTCTCACTGCAGCTTATTGTTAGCTTGGGATGCTGTCAATTTGAGTCTTTTTTATTGCAGAATCTGTGAAAGCAGTGATTCTCAACTTTGGCTGCAGTTTTGGATCATTGGAGAATTTTAAAAACCTGGCCTCCAGAGATTTTAATTTAATTGGTCTAGTATGAGTCTCATGCACTGGAATTTTCAAAAGCCCACAGGAGGTTCAAAAGCACAGCCAGCCTGAGAACTGTCGCATTAGGGAATTGAGAAAGAAAAGACACGCATGCATGCATGTGGATTAACGTACAAAGGGGCATCCTGGAGTGATTTCTTTCTTTTTTTTTTTTTTTATGAATACAGGCTGGCACACGCTGAGACTGGAAATAAATTATTCATGATTTCAAGTATGACTATGTCCTCTTTTAGTGAACTGAGACTTTGATGAAAGGCTTCCATCTGATTTCAGTGTGAATGCATGAAGTCTGTCTTTTCTGTGTTTTCAAAAGGAGCTCTGTTTAAATCCCAGTAAGGCATATAGTTTTAGTTAATAGTATTGCTCTAAGGTCTGTTTCCTGGTTTGGGTAATTTACTAAGATTATGAAAGATTATGTCACCATCAAGGAGAGCTCTGGGAAGTGTACAGCAAAATCTTGGTGCAATTTTTGCAACTTTTATGTGAGTCTAAAAATATTTCAAAATAAAAAGTGAGAAAAGCATGAGCAGGATGGGAACTCTGCCTCCTATGAGATTAAAAAATCAAATAAAGTTTTTGTTTTATCGGAATTTACTATGGTTGACTGCCTTAGTGTTTCTTTTTTTTTTTTTTTTTAAGATTTTATTTATTTGAGAGAGACAGAGAGCACAAGAGAGAGTGAGCATGAGCAGGGGGGGAAGGGCAGAGGGAGAAGGAGAAAGAGGCTTCCTGCCCAGGACTCCAGGATCATGACCTGAGCTAAAGGCAGATGCTTAGCCCAGGCACCTCTGCCTTAGTGTTTCTTATAGGCATTCAGAAAGAGAAAGTTGATTTGATCCTTCTTGCCTAAGACCTCAACCTGGAGATATATATATATATATATAATTTTACAATCTATAATCTATTTATCTCTATATATAGATTTATAAATTATATATATAAATTTATATTTATATATATAAATTATATATACATATATATAAATTTTCCTTTCCTTAGAAAAAAATGATATTCTTTAGACACACAATTGGGTCAGACTACACTGTGGAGAATTTTGTACACACACACATACACAGAAGGAGTTTGTCTGTTCTGTGCTGAGACAAAGCCTACTCTATGACTACAGGTACACCTAAGGCATGTGGAATGAGATGAGTAAGGATGGGCACCCTCTGACATTGAACTCTGGGATATGATCAGTAAGTGGGTGACTGTTGCCCATTTACAAGGAAGAGGAACCCCTGTCCCTGAGAGCCCCAGTTGATAAGAATTCTATACCTGGAATAGGAGTTTACCTGAGTGTGTCAGCCTTGGGTAGACATCACGACCTCAGTGGAGTACCATCTTGAAATTGTCAGCTAGTCCTTAGTAATGATTTTTCCATGGTTTAAATATGAATGCCATTCCTGAATGTGTATTTCCTTAGTGCATTGAGGCAGAAAGAGGTTAAGAGAGTGGTTTTCAACCAAGATGACTGTGTCCCCCAGCAGATATTTGGCAGTGTTTTTGGAAAAGTTTTGGTTGTCACAATTGAGGGGAGTGCTCTTGGCCTCTGCCAAGTAGAAGCCAGGATGCTACTAAGCTAACCCTTTAATGCACAAGACAGCCCAGTGGTGTAGGTACATATAATGGAATATTACTCAGTCATAAAAAGGAATTGAGTTCTGGTATCTGCTACAACATGGATGAACCTTGAAAACATTCCGCTAAGTGAAATAAGCCTGACACAAAAGGACGTATATTGTATGATTCACAGACACAGAAAGTAGGTTAGAGATTTCCAGGGCTGGAGGGAGAGGAAATTGTAAGTGCTCGCTTGATGGTTACAGAGTTTCTGTTTGGAGTGATGGTTGCAAAACACTGTGAATGTAATTAATGCCACTGAACTGAATGAACACTTAAAAATGGCTAATGTTTTGTGATTTCATTGATATGTGGAATCTTAAAAAACACGTGAATAAACAAACAAAAAGCAGAACAAACTGATGGTTGCCAGAGGGAGGGGATGGGGGGGATGGGCAAGATGGGTGAAGTGGGGTGGAAGGTACAGTCTTCCAGTGATGAAATGAATAAGTCATGGAGAGGAAAGGTACACAGAGAGAATGATACTAAAATAGCATGGAAATGGTGTTTATGAAATTCTAAAGTCTTGTCTATATTGATCACAGTCAGATTAGTTTACAGATTATAGATTAAAATCTGCAGTATGAACTATACAGAATGAAAATTAATGTTCAGGAAACATTTAATGACTCTTAGAAAAAAAAATCACTGATTGTTTGCATTTTTACATAGCTTAGCTGTATTTATAAATATATATTTTTATACCCACATATATAAACTGTGTTTTCACACTTAAAGTTAGAATCTGGCTTCCTGATATCACTAATTAGATTGAGACATCTTTGCCTATATCTAAAAACTGAAGACTGGAGTTCAACTAGAGAGGGGTGGTGTGTCTGCATGTGCAAGGTCTGTGAGATGGGGGTGAGGATGAGCAGGTGGAGAGAATCACATGGTGTACACCTGGCCACACATGGTGAGGGGTTAGACATCATGAATTCCTCTCTTCTATTGTGTTGGTCTTTAAGGATTTGCATGGCCTGGGATAAGAATGATACTAAAAATATCTGTCTAATGAGGAGCTTTGGATATTGATTCCCCAGGGATATATAGAGACACTATAGAGTCAGCCTGTGACCACCTCATTCAACAGCCCTTGCCTAGTCAAGAAGAAGCACACCCGAGGCTCCATCTAGGAATGATCTTTCTTGACCACGAGCCCATTGCCTCACTTAGTGTTCCTGCCCTTCCTGAAGACAGACTGTCTTCAGGATCCAAGCGATATGTCAGGCATCATTCCACACTGATGCCAGCCAGGTAACTGAAAGTCCCTTAGTGAATGCTTCTGTAAGGAGGGCAGTTACTTTACTGCAGATTCATCCAGGGAAAGAAATGAGGAGTGTGCATGCATGAAATGATGAGAACTGAGTGTCCCATGCACTCCAGCCTGCCTTCCTGTTGACAAGTTCCCATGTATGTTTGTACTGATAACACTGATACTCACCCCGTTCTCAATCTGCTGGTCTCCTAATCTCTCTAAAAAATGGCAGAACCCAGTTATTCTCCTACGCAGAAAAATCTGCCCCTTCTCAAACAAGATGACTGTTATAAAACTTACTGGTATTTACTTGAATTTTTGTGGTGGTCATGGGGAGCGGTTTTGGTCAGCTTTTCCTTTTATTTGCATTCCTGGTTCTTGATACACCATTGCACAGACGAGTATATTATCCCTGCAGCTTGCTTGAGGATGGTGAGGAGAAACTGGAGACTCAGAGAGATCTGGCTGGCTCCCTTCTTAGTACACCCGTTTCTCTATAAAATTAACAATGATTTTATATAAGAACAACAGAGATAGTATAATAAATTAAAAAACATCCTTCAACTCACTCCAGAATCGACAAGTGTTGACCTCTGCTATACAAAGTTCAGATCTTTTTTGTAAATTAACAAAATAGGGGCACCTGGGTGGCTCAGTTGGTTGAGCATCTGACTCTTGATCTCAGCTCAGGTCTTGATCTCACAGTTGTGAGTTTGAGCCCCATGTTGGGCTCCACTCTGGGCATGGAGCCCACTTAAAAAAAATGCATACAGAAAGCACCTCTTTTGTATCCTCAACTCTTGTTCTTCCCTTCCTGAGACAACGTCATCTTGAATGTGATGGTGTCTTCTATACATGGCTTTATATTGCACATGTCTTCATAAACATACATAGGATAAAAGGCATTAGCCTATCAGTTAGGGAATGGAGAAATAACTCATGACATAATAATACAGTGGATTACTCTCTGGTAATTAAAATTAAGTGGAATTAAATATATTAACAATAAAGAAAAGACAAATCACATAAGAATTCCAAGTGTAAATGACATGTCCTATATGGTTCTTTTTATATAAGGCCTTTAAAATTGGAAATAATGTAGTTGTGGGGCATCTGGGTGGCTCAGTCGGTTAAGCGTCTGCCTTTGGCTCAGGTCATGATCCCAGGGTCCTGGGATCGAGCTCCGTGTCCGGCTCTCTGCTTGGTGTGGAGCCTGCTTCTCCTTCTCCCACTTCCCCTGCTTGTGCTTTCTCTCTCTCTCTCTCTCTGTCAAAAAAATAAATAAAATCCGGGGCGCCTGGGTGGCTCAGTTGGTTGAGCGGCTGCCTTCGGCTCAGGTCATGATCCTGGAGTCCCTGGATCGAGTCCCGCACCGGGCTCCCTGCTCAGCAAGGAGCCTGCTTCTCCCTCTAACCCTCCCCCCTCTCATGTACTCTCTCTCTCTCACTCTCGCTCTCTCAAATAAATAAATCAATCTTTAAAAAATAATAATAAATAAATAAAATCCTTTTAAAAAAGAAACTAATATAGTTGTTTATGTCATTATATTAACAATAATACTAATTATAGTAAAAATTGCTGGGGAATAATGTGTATGAAGTTCGTGTAGTGATTCCTCTGGGGAAAGAAAAGAATCAAGATTCTTCAAATACATGATTTGTAAACCTGTATTATTTATTGCAATAAAAACACTAAGAATGAAGGACCCCTGGCTGGCTCAGTAGGTGGAGCCTGTGACTCTTGATCTCAGGGTCTTGAGTTCAAGCCCCACCTGGGGTGTAGAGATTACTTAAATAAAACTTAAAAAATATATTTTTAAAAACCCATTTAGAATGAAGATGGTGATGTGTATGAATTTTATGCTGTTGATTGGTGGGTATCATCCTTCATTTATATCTATGGGTTTTTTTGTTGTTGTTGTTTTTGCTTGAATAATCCATAATAAAAATAAAAGTCTGTTATGTTTATTATTATTATGGATTATGCCTTGTAATGGTTCAAAATATACTTAAGATTTTCTAATAATGTATACTTTATGTCATTCAAAAATATTTCCCTGGGCATCTGGGTGGCTCAGTCATTAAGCATCTGCCTTCGGCTCAGGTCATGATCCCAGGGTCCTGGGATCGAGCCCCGCATCAGGCTCCCTGCTCAGTGGGAAGCCGGCTTCTCCCTCTCCCACTCCCCCTGCTTGTGTTCCTGCTCTCGCTATCTCTCTCTGTCAAATAAATAAATAAAATCTTTAAAAAAAATATTTCCCTTATAGCTTTTCATTATTTATACTTATTTGTACATCTAATACATTTTTTATGTAATTTATTTTAATTGCCACATATTTTTAAAGCTTTTATTCATGAGAGAGAGAGCGCACGCACATGCACAAGCAGGGACAAAGGAAGAGGGAGAAGTAGGCTCCCCGCCAAGCAAGGAGCCTGACATTGGGCTCCATCCTGGACCCTGGAATCAAGACCTGAGCTGAAGGCAGATGTTAAACAGACTGAGCCACCCAGGTGACCCTAATTGCTATATTTTTCATCATATGTCCTTATCTTTTTTTTTTAAGATTTTATTTATGTATTTGAGGGGGGGAGTGGAGAGCATGAGTAGGGGGGAGGGGCAGAAGGAGAGGGACAAGCAGACTCCTGGCTGAACTTGGAGCCCGGCAGAAAGGCTTGATCCTAGGACCCTGAGATCATGACCTGAGCCATAGTCAGACATTTAACCGACTGAGCCATCCAAGCACTCCCACCATATGTCCATTTCATTTTATTTCTCTTTTTTTAATTTTTAATTTAATTTTATTTAAATTCCATTAATTAACATATAGTGTATTATTAGTTTCAGAGGTAGAGTTCAGTGATTCATCAGTTGCATATAATACCCAGTGCTCATTATGTCACGTGCCCTCCTTAATGCCCATGACCCAGTTACCCCATCCCCCCACTGTCTCCATTTCAAATGAATATTGATATCATTGATGAGTCCTTCATTCTTTTTCTACATGATAAAAGTTCCCATCTCATAATCTTTTCCCAGAAATTTGCAGTTATCATGCTAGGGGTATTCTTTCTTTCTATTGTCTTTCCTCAACTTACCCCATCCCACTGCTTCCTTGTGAGGAGTGAAATGTACAAGGTGCATTTCATGGCAGGACAAAAACACACACACACACAATAGGAAATGTCAGTACAAGGGTCCTATATACTGAGTAAGTGCCAGATGATTTTCCTCTATTCATTTCCCATCATTGCAACATCTCCATGAGGTTTTATGATAGTTCCCATTATACAAATGAGGACACCAAGCTTTTCATAAGTGAACAATTCCACCCCTTCCCCCCAACACACAAATCAAGTACTGGTCTGGATTAAATTCAGTATTTAAGCTTAAGTAATACACCAAATGATAAAGGCTGTCATGGCTACTTCTGTCTCCTTCAGGCAAGGAAGGACCACTGCTCTACAGAAGTACTACTGTTAAAGATGCCTGATTATCTTATAATTATCATATAAGTCCGACTTACCTTATAATTCTCTGTCTTCCAAGGGACCGAAAATTGTTGCTATTTTCACCTGTTTTTTTTAGAAGACTATGCTTCCTTTCTCTCTCATTTAGCTGGGTTTTTTTTTTTTTCTTTTTTAATGATGTTCCTGCTACCTATCACCTAGGGAAGAAGTCTCCTTAGGATAAGATAGAGAATATCATTGACATTTGCCCAGCTTCTCTTAGAATTAATTGCTAATGCTGGTGAGTAGTGTTTCCATGGGGGAGTCTTATGACCTTCAAGTTTATATGCTAAATTTTCAAATCTTTGCTCAGGTACAGAGCATATGCTTGGATGGATGTCATGCACCTGCTACATGGTACTTCATGGGTAGTGATGGACATATGCTGTAGACAAGGGAAAAGATTTGGGGCATTGTTCAAGATGAATACATTTTTTTTAAAGATTTTATTTATTTATTTGGGAGAGAGAGAATGAGAGAGAGCACATGAGAGGGGGGAGGGTCAGAGGGAGAAGCAGACTCCCTGCCGAGCAGGGAGCCCGATGCGGGACTCGATCAAGATGAACACATTAAGATTTTAAAGGAAGTTTTATGAAATCTGAGTGTTGGTTTAAGAATGCTAATTCTGTATTATCCAGAGGCATTAACAATGATTTGTCTAGACAATCAACTCAGCTGTCAAACCATTTGAGTTCACACCTTGTCTTTTCCAGGCACTGCATACTTCACCCCACCTAAATTTCCCTATAGGTAAGTGGACAGTATGATATAACTCATCTGTAATTTGACAAGCCCTTCATCTGATTCTGAGGCACACCAAGGGTTGGGCACCATACTCTGCAACAGAGATAGGATAACTTCATTCTTGTCTGTTTGTTTGAGACAAGGAATATTTCTGAAAGAAATGCCATGGCTTATTCTTTGTCTCAGTCTCAGCACTTGGCACAATGTGTGAAAAAGAGCTGGTGATCAATAAAAATTTGAGCCAAAAATTTGAGTGGAAGAAAGAAAAGTAAGAGATAATGATGATGGAGGAATAAATTAGCAGAGAGAAAGATTTGAATATTCTCTTGGCTTCACCATATACATAAGTTTTATTTATTTTTACTTAAGCACTGGCTCTCAAACTTTACCATATATCAGATTTATCTGGAGGGTTTGTTAAAACTTAGATTGCTGGTCCTTACCTCAGAGTTTTTCAGCAGTGTATCTGGAGCAATACCAAGAATTTGCATTCCTAAGTAGTTTCCAGGTGATGCTGCTTTTGCTCATCCAGGGACGATTCATTTTATTTTATTTTTACCCCATCTTTTCCATTAGATTCATCAACAACATGGAACCCAGAAATCACATAGATGTTTCAGAATTCTTTCTCTTAGGATTGACAGATGATCCAGAACTGCAGCCCCTACTCTTCAGCCTACTCCTGTCCACATACCTGGTTACTGTCCTGGGAAACCTGCTCAACATCCTGGCTGTCATCTCTGACTCCCACCTCCACTCTCCTATGTACTTCTTCCTCTCCAATCTGTCCTTTATTGACATCTGTTTAAGCACAACCACCATCCCAAAGATGCTGGTGAACATCCAAGCACAGATTCAGAGCATCAGTTATACAGGCTGCCTCACCCAGGTCTGCTTTGTCTTGACTTTTTTTTTTCTAAGATTTTATTTATTTATTCATTAGAGACAGAGAGAGAGGCAGAGGGAGAAGCAGGCTCCCAAGGAGCAGGGAGCCCAATGCGGGACTCGATCCCAGGACCCTGAGATCATGACCTGAGCCGAAGGCAGACGCTTAACCATCTGAGCCACCCAGGCGCCCTGCTTTGTCTTGACTTTTGTTGGCTTGGAAAATTTTCTCCTTGAGCCATGGCCTATGACCGCTATGTGGCCATCTGCCATCCCGAGGTATACCGTTATCATGAACCCCCAACTCTGTGGCCTGCTGATGAGTGCTCTCACTGCTCACTGGCATTGTCAAGGCCCTGCTTCATAGTCTGATGGTACTATGGTTATCCTTTATTTTTTTTAAAAAAGATTTTATTTATTTGACAGATAGAGACACTGCAAGAGAGGGAACACAAGCAGAGGGAGTGGGAGAGGGAGAAGTAGGCTTCCCGCCAAGTAGGAAGCCTGATGCGGGGCTTGATCCCAGGACCCTAGGATCATGACCCGAGCCAAAGGCAGATGCTTAATGACTGAGCCACCCAGGCGCCCCTATGGTTATCCTTCTGTAAGGACTTGGACATCCCCCACTTCTGTGAACTTGGTCAGATCATCAAGCTTACCTGCTCTGATACTCTCATCAATAATATCCTGGTGTATTTTTTGGCTAGCTTACTTGGGGGTGTTCCCCTTTCTGGAATCATTTTCTCTTACACTCAAATTTTCTCCTCTGTTTTGAGAATGCCATCAGATGGTGGAAAGTATAAAGCTTTCTCCACTTGTGGGTCTCACCTGTCAGTTGTGTCCTTGTTCTATGGGACAGCAGTTGGTGTGTACATTAGTTCTGCAGTTAGTGACTCTTCCAGGAAGAATACCATGGCTTCAGTGATGTACATCATGATTCCTCAAATGATGAACCCCTTTGTCTACAGTCGGAGGAATAGTGACATGCAGGGTGCCTTGAAGAAACCTGTCTGTAGGATACCTTCTTTTCTGTGATTGTGCCATGTACCTTGGGCTGGGTTGTAAAAAATAAATCAAAGTTATACAAATCACAGGAGACCCAGAATGCTTACTATTTCTGTCACCAAATGCTTCTAACATGACTAGATAACATAACAGCCAAGTACATTTAAACTTAGGGTTGAAACCTAACTTTTATTTTTATTCAGCTTTTTTATGTTTGTCAAGTTATTTCAATTCTTACTTCAATGTTTTACTCAGTTCCATAGAGGTAGAACCTGAGGCAGAGGTCAAAGTTTTATACTGTTTGTATGGATGACTCTCAGAAGAAGGAAAGTTGTACAATATGGATAGCTCAGAAAAGTATACTAGACTTGTCTCCGGAGGCAAGGGAAACAAAAGCAAACATGAACTGTTGGGACTTCATCAAGATAAAAAGTTCTGCACTGTGGAGGAAACAATAGACAAAACTAAAAGGCAACCTACAGAATGGGAGAAGATATTTGCAAATGACATATGGGATAAAGGGCTAGTATCCAAAATCTATAAAGAACTTATCAAAATCAACACCCAAAACACAAATAATCCACTTAAGAAGTGGGTAGGGGGCTCCTGGGTGGCTCAGTCAGTTGAATGTCTGCCTTCGGCTCAGGTCATGATCCCAGGGTCCTGGGACCGAGCCCCGCATTGGGCTCCCTGCTCAGTCGTCAGTCTGTTTCTTCCTCTCCCTCTGTCCCTCTTCCTGCTTGTGCTCTCTCTTTCAAATAAATAAAATCTTTAAAAAAAAAAAAAAGAAAGAAATGGGCAGAAGACATGAACAGGCATTTTGCCAAAGAAGATTTCCAGATGGCTAACAGACACATCAAAAGATGCTCAACAACACTTATCATCAGGGAAATACAAATCAAAACCACAATGAGATAGCACCTCACACCTGTCAGAAGGGCTAAAATTAACCACACAGGAAACAACAGAGTAGGTGACAATGCAGAGAAAGGGGAACCATCTTACACGGTTGATGGGAATGCAAACTGGTGCAGCCACTCTGGAAAATGGTATGGAGGTTCCTCAAAAAGTTAAAAATAGAACGACCCTATGACCCAGCAATTGCACTACTAGGTATTTACCTAAAGGACATACAAATACTGTTCTGAAGCACACACTCACCCCAATGTTTACAGCAGCATTATCAACAATAGTCTAACTATGGAAACAGCCTGAATGTCCATTGATTGATGAGTGGATAAAGAAGATGTGGTATATATAAACAATAGAATATTACTCAGCCATCAAAAAGAATGAAATCTTGCCATTTGCAGCGATTCGGGTGGAGTTACAGTGTATTATGCTAAGTGAAATAAGTCAGAGAAAGACCAATACCATATGATTTCACTCATGTGGAATTTAAGAAACAGAACAGATGAACATAGGGGAAGGGAAGGAAAAATAAGATAAAAATAGAGAGGGAGGCAAACCATAAGAGACTATAAACTATAGAGAACAAACTGAGGGTTGCTGGAGGGGAGGTGGGCAGGGGGATGGGCTAAATGGGTCATGGGTATTAAGGAGGGCATGTGTTGTGACAAGCACTGGGTGTTCTATGTAAGTGATGAATCATTAAATTCTACACCTGAAACCAATATTACACTGTATGTTAACTAACTAGAATTTAAATAAAAACTTAAAACAAAAAAAGATGAAATAAAATAAAATAAAATTTGTTGTTATAACAAACAGGCCCATTGATCTATGTGTCTGTTTTTGTGCAAATACCATGCTATCTTGATGATCACAGTTTTGTAATACAGCTTGAAGTCAGGCATTGTGATGTCTGCAGCTTTGGTTTTCTTTTTCAACATTCCCCTAGCAATTCGGGGTCTTTTCTGGTTCCATACAAATTTTAGGATTGTTTGTTCCAGGTCTGTGAAAAATACTGATGGATTTTTATAGGGATTGCATTGAATGTGTAGCTTGCTCTGGGCAGCCTAGACATTTTCACAATGTTTATTCTTCTAATCCATGAGCATGGAGTGTTTTTCCATCTCTTTGTGTCTTCCTCAATTTCTTTCATAAGTATTCTGTAGTTTCTATATATAGACCTTTTACCTCTTCTGTTAGGTTTATCCCTAGGTATCATATCATTTTTGGTGCTATTGTAAATGGAATCAATTCCTTAATTTTTCTTTCTTCAATCACATTGTTAGTGTACAGAAATGCAACTGATTTCTGTGCACTGATTTTATATCCTGCCACATTGCTGAATTGCTGCATGAGTTCTAGTAATTTGGGGGTGGAGTCTTTTGGGTTTTCCACATAAAGTATCATGTCATCTGTGAACCTCAACAGTATGGTCAACTAATCTTCAATAAAGCAGGAAAGAATATCTAATGGAAAAAAGACAGTGTCTTCAATAAATGGTGCTGAAAAAATTGGACAGCCACCTGCATAAGAATGAAACTGGACCATTCTCTTACACCATACACAAAGATAAACTCCAAATGGATTAAAGACCTCAATGTGAGACAGGAATCCATCAAAATCCTAGAGGAGAACACAGGCAGCAACCTCTTCAACATCAACCACAGCAACTTCTTTTAAGACACGTCTCCAAAGGCAAGGGAAACAAAAGCTAAAACTGAATTTTTGGGACTTCATCAAGATAAAAAGCTTCTGCACAGCAAAGGAAACCATCAACAAAATGAAGAGGCAACTCACGGAATGGGAGAAGATATTTGCCAGTGACACTACAGATAAAGGGCTGGTATCCAAGATCTATAAAGAGCTTATCAAACAACACTCAAAAAACCCCAAATAATCCAATCAAGAAATGGGCAGAAGACATGGACACTTCTCCAAAGAAGACATACAAATGGCCAACAGACGTATGAAAAAATGTTCCACATCACTAGCCATCAGGGAAATACAAAGAAAAATTGCAATGAAATATCATACACCGGTTAGAATGGCAAAAATTAACAAGAGCGCAAACAACAAATGTTGGCGAAATGGAGAGAAAAGGGAACCCTCTTGCACTGTTGGTGGGAATGCAAGCTGGTACAGCCACTCTGGAAAACAGTATGGAGGTTGCTCAAGCTGTTAAAAATAGAGCAACCCTATGACCCAGCAATTGCACTACTAGGTATTTACCCCAAAAATACATATGTAGTGAAAAGAAGGGGCATATGCACCCTAATTTCATAGCAGCATTGTTCACAATAGCCAACTGTGGAAGGAGCCAAGATGTCCTTCAACAGATGAATGGATAAAGAAGATATAAACAATGGAGTATTACTCAGCCATCAGAAAGGATGAATACCCACCATTTGCATCGACATGGATGGAACTGGAGGGGATTATACTACGTGAAATAAGTCAAGCAGAGAGAGACAACTGTCATTTGGTTTCATTCATATGCAGAATATAAGGAATAGCACAGAGAACCATAGGGGAAGGGAGGGAAAACTGAATGGGAAGAAATCAGAGAGGGAGACAAACCATGAGAGACTCTGGACTCAAGGAAACAAACTGAGGGTTACAGAGGGGAGGGGTGGGTGGGTGATGGGGTAATCAGGTGATGGGTATTAGGGAGGACAGGTGTTGTGATGAGCACTGCGTGTTATGTGCAACTAATGAATTGTTGAACACTACATCAAAAACCAATGATGTACTATATGTTGGCTAATTGAACATAATAAAAAAAACAGGCCCAAATCTTATTACATCCTCAGAGTCATATGCTATCACAGATTGACTTTTATCTGATAATTTGTAATTTACTGCAATAATATTGATAACCAAAACCCATAATTTTAACCCATGACCCTTAATGTGAAAAAAGTATATTGAAGTCATTAATATTGAATTGGGAAGAGTTGAAAGTGAAATTTCTTTATAAAATTGTACAAATGCCTGGTACATTTGAGTATACAGAAATTATTAGCAACTGCTAAATATAATATGCACAAGCAGCATCAACATTCAATGAGCCACACATAACATTAGCCCTGAGTGTTTGCATTCTTAGGGTACATTTCCTACATTGTCACATATATTAATCCAGGTAATACTTATCTATCCATGTAAGGAAACCATATTTTTTAGCTCAAGTGTACTCTGTCTTCTTGAGATTGTAATTAAAATAGACTTGAATTTAAATATACCTTTAACCAAATCTAGAATCTAATAACAGAAGGAAGATGTGGTTGAGTGTGTAGGTGACTTGAAATGGATGTGAGCCAAGAACTGTGGAGGAAGAAGATAGCATGTGTTTGACCAGTCAGGGTGAGAGAATCAGACAAAGCAAAGTTCCTCGTCTCTGAGCCTCGCTCCTCCAAGATTAGCACTGCCCTGTGATCACATGAGAGTAAAAGAGTTTGGCTAATGAGGAGCTTTGGATATTGAACCCCCAAAAGGCAAAGAGACTGCAAATAGTCTGCCTGTGATCACCCCACTCAACAGCCATGCCCAGGTCATTTGCAGGCCACCTGAGCCTCATCCCAGGGTCCAGCAGCTCTGCACAGGAGCCCAGTGCTCCAGTATCTTTCTCTGCTCACTGAGAACAGAGCTCCCATTTTTCTTCTTCACATCCAGGGAAGAACTGAAAGTCATTCCTTACTGTTGACACCCAGGTAATCTGAAGTCCCCTACTTTATATTTTGCAATAAGGACAGTTCTTTGTTTAGCGGTCCATCTGGTAACTGTGAGGTGAGAACATGCAGAAAATAAGCAGAGTTAGGTGACCTTCGGGGTGCCTGACTAAGGATCCATCAATCTTCTCCTCGACCTGTTTGCTTGCACCTTTGCACCAATGCTTGACCATCTCTCATTCTGCTTATCTCCTACTTTGATCCTAAAGTCCTGGGACTTTTTTCTGTTCTCAAGAGCAATCTACTTTGGCTCAATTTTGAAGAATATTCTAGAATTCTCTAACATTTTCTTTCATTTCTTTGGCAAAGGGCAGAGGTGTGTGGCCAGCCTCTCCTTTCCTTTCCACTCCTGGCTCATGATACTCCTTTCTAGAAGAGTTCTTTGCTTTTGACACTGTTTCCTAGTTTTGAGTGTTCTGAGACATAGGAGGTAGAGAATGAGGCAGATCTGAAAACTACCCCATGCTACCTGCTTCCTTTCAGTAATCTAGGAAATATTTAAAAGGCAAAAGACCTAGAATAATAGAACAAATAAGCAGGTACCCATGCTTCCAGAATTCATAAAATTTGATATTTTGCCATCAGGGTTCTTTTTTTCTCTTCTTTTAATTTTATGTTTTTATTTTAATTCCAGCTAGGTAACATACAGTGTTATATTAGTTCCAAGTGTACAATATAGTGATTCAACACTTCCATACAAAACCTGGTGCTCATCACAACAAGTGCACTCCTTAATCCCCATCATTTATTTAACCCATCCCCTACGCACCTCCCCTCTGGTAACCATCAGTTTGTTCTCTGTAATTAAGAGTCTCTTTCTTGATTTGTCTCTCCCTCTCTACTCTCTCTCTCCCTCTCTTATATTTCCCCTTTGCATCTTTGTTTTATTTCTATTTATTTATTTTATTTCTTCTTTTTTTAAAAGATTTTATTTATTTATTTGAGAGAGAGAGAATGAGAGAGAGCAAGCACATGAGAGGGGGGAGGGTCAGAGGGAGAAGCAGGCTCCCCGCCGAGCAGGGAGCCCGATGCGGGACTTGATCCAGGGACTCCAGGATCATGACCTGAGCCGAAGGCAGTCGCTTAACCAACTGAGCCACCCAGGCGCCCTATTTATTTTATTTCCACATGTGAAATAAAACATAAGGTATTTGTCTTTCTCTGATTTCATTTAGCATTATATTCTCTAGTTCATCCATGTCATTGCAAATAGCAAGATTTCATCCTATTTGATGACTGAATAATATTCCATTGTATATATCTACCACTTCTTCTCTATACATTCCTCAATAGATGGACTGCTTCCATATCTTCACTACTGTAGATAATCCTGCTATAAACATAGCGGTGCATGTATCCCTTTGATTTTGTGTTTTTGTATTCTTCGGGTAAATACCCAGTAGTGCAATTGCTGGATCATAGGGTAGTTCTATTTTTAACTTTTGGAGGAGCCTCCATACTGTTTCCCACACAGAGTTCTTTTCTTAAATAACAAAATAACATGGAAAAAACTGGTAGTTATCAGAGCAGTGTTGGGTTGGGCATGGGTGAAATAGGTGAAGGGGATTAAGAGTATGCTTTTCATGATGAGCACTGAGTAATGTACAGAATTGTTGAATCACTATATTGGACATCTGAAACTAACATAACACGGTATGTTAACTATACTAGAATTAAAATTAAAATGCTTTTGAAAGTAATAAGTAGCATGAATTAATAGAGCATCCCTTGGGCGCCTGGGTGGCTCAGTTGGTTAAGCGACTGCCTTTGGCTCAGGTCATGATCCTGGAGTCCCGGGATCGAGTCCCACATCAGGCTCCCTGCTCAGCAGGGAGTCTGCTTCTCCCTCTGACCCTCCTCCCTCTCATGCTCTCTGTCTCTCATTGTCTCTCTCGCAAATAAATAAAATCTTTAAAAAAAATTTAAAAAAAATAGAGCATCCCTTTATGTTCCCCCTCCATTCCCAGAGGCAACCACAGTCTTGAATTTGGTTGTTCTCCACATGTTATTTAAATTATTTACACATTGTGTGCGTTTGTGTGTATGTATAAAAGGCAATTATAAAATGCCTCAGTTGGAGAATGGATAAATAAATTGTGATGTAATAAGACACTGAAAATAAAGTAAGATATTTAAAGTTAATGAACCAGAGAAAAATGTACCAAGACACTGAATGTACTACTTTTAAAAACCAAATGCAAAATGTACAATATGTCAAGTTTAAAATGCAAAACAGAAGTTTATGCATTTTTATTCAAATATTAAAACCACAAGGGAATCATGAATGCCAAGTTCAGTATGGTGGGTCCCTTGGGCAAGAAAAAGTTATTAAGGATATGGAAAAATAAATATTAATTTAATTCTTAAAATATTTACTGCAAATATGAGAATATATTTCAATTTAGTGGTCCTTAGTGGTAGATGCTCAGGACTTAGTTTTCTCCATAGTTTTTGTATACCTGAAATGCTTTGTAATAAGAAATTAGAGGTTTAAGATCAGTGCTACTTTAAAACATTAAACTGTATCATGATATAGGTCTTGTTAGGAAAATTACTTGCTCCTTGGAGTTTTTAATATTTGTGTTGATAATCTGGGTCTAATTTATTCATTTTAGTTGCTATGCATTTTATCATATGACTATGAGAAATGAGCATTACCTCTTGATGTTCATCCAGATTGTTCAATTCTGTTTCCCTACATAAGCAATTATCCCACTAAGAGATTCAACACATCCATTTTTCCTTGAAATTGATGGTTGCCATGCTAACGATATTCTTTGTTTCTCCTCTCTTCCTACACCTTGCCCATCCTATCACTTCCCTTTTATAATGAGCCATACCAGGTGGTACGCTTGTGTCCATGGCAGAAACAAATCACGATAGGAAATATTAAGAATGTCTCATATATCAAACATTGTGCTTGGTGATTTCATCTACTCATCACTCATTCTTGCAACATTCCCATAAGGTTTTATAATGGTTCCTATTATCCAAATGAGACCGAGGTTTCTTGCACAGTTGAAAAGAAAATATCCTTCTTTACAAGGCAAGTGATGGAGACAGAATCAAACTCATATGTGCCTGAACTGAAATATCAATTGACGCTATTGGTTGCTTGTTTTCATGACTCCTAGGGCCATTCAGTTCTAAACATTAGTATCTTAATGAGCTGTTCACAGAAGAGACCTTTACAGACTTTTCCTAAAACATTGGTTCATAAGAATATTTGGCAGATCCACTGATGCACCCAGGACATAGCCATATCTTGTTTGTTTTGGGTGATCCAATAACAGTATTCTCAGGAATTCACTGTAACAAAGGAAACAGGTATCCTTGAGTTCTTCCTGATACATAAATTAAGGATTCCTTTGGAAATGAGTGGCCAAGGCTACCTGACCCAGACTTTGATGTGGCCTAAAACACATAGAAAGAGGAGAACCTGAATTTCTATGATTGATTTTCAACATTTCTTTCCTTAAAATTGTCTGTTATATAACAGGGACAGAATTGTTATTAAAAAAAAAAAGCAATAGAAAATCCATTAAACTGCTGAGTAGGAAGGAAGGGATTATTTCCTTAATCTACATAAAAAGTGGGAAATAAAAGAAGGGATAGATCTCATTAAGCTACCTTGGAAAAGAAAAAAAGTGCCTGAGTGGCTCAGTCTATTGAGAATGTGACTCTTGATTTTGGCTCAGGTCATGATCTCAGGGTGGTGAGATCAAGCCCTGCTTCAGGCTCCACTCAGCATGGAGTTGGCTTGTCCCTCTCCCTCTGCTCCTCCTCCTGCACTCTCTCTCTCTCTCTTTCTCTCTCTCTAATAAATAAATAAAATCTTGAAAATGTATTAAAAAATGTGACTGGTGGTCAAACAAAAAGAGTATGTATGTATTTATTTCATATGTTGTTGGGTGGGTGGGTCCCTGGGTGCAGGGGGAGGTAAGTATTTCTAAAAATAAGGTCTCACTTTCTCATCCAGTTGACATGATCATCCTCAATAACAAGTGCTTCACACTCCGCAAGAACTAAGCTCATTTATATGGATTAAATTCTTTAAGCCCAACCAGCAAGGCATTTGAGGTATCCAGATATACCTTTCTCAATTTCCTTTTTCCCTCTTAAAACTAACTTGACAATCTTTTTCCTCTTCTTACCACTGTAGCAACGCTCCTGTCAAACAGCCTGGACGTTAGTATCAGTAGATTTTATCTTTCTTATTCCAGGACTCTGCTTTTAACACACTAACAAATTGTTGCTTTTTTTTTTTTCTTTCCTTCAAGACCCCAGGCAATTCCTCCTTCCTCAAATTCTTCAGTATGGGGGAAAAACATAGATGTGTTATGTGTCACCTTAGGAGAATGTTTTAATATTCTAATGTTAGAAGAAAAGTGAGTCTCATTGAAATAATAACCATAACAGCTTAAAGTACCATATTATCATCTTGATCTCTGGTTCTGAGTGTGGATCCTCTTTTGAAGCTCTCTCTTGCTACATACTACCTATGTGGTCAGAGATTAGAAGAACTTCAGGCAGGGAAAACACTTGCAGTCTTATGCAGGTGGAAACTTTCAAAGGCAAGTGATGAAGTCTGATCAACCCTTTAGGACACCTAAATCTGCACTAGACAGAGGATGCATCACATGGTGTTCTGAGTTCAGCTCCAAAGTCTGGAAGCCTGAGTTCAATTCCCTGCACCACATCTCACTGGAGTGTCAAGATTTTGTATCCATAACTTCACTTCACTTGACCTTTCTCTTTTTCTATTTTTTAAAAGATTTTATTTATTTATTTGAGAGAGAAAGAGAGAGAGCATGAGAAAGGGGAGAGGGAGAGGGAGAAGCAGACTCCCCATTGAGCGGGAAGCCCAATGCAGGGCTCAACCCCAGGACCCTGGGATCAAGAACTGAGCCAAAGGCAGACACTTAATCGAGTGAGCCATCAAGGTGCCCCTTGACCTTCCTCTTTACTTGAGGTCAGGGGTAAACAGGAGGATGGTAGAAGCACCTGACTCATAGGGCAGTAGAGAGAATAAAATTAGTGAGCATGAGAAAAGTATTGAGGACCCTGCCTGGCAACAGATGCTGCGTTAGAGGTAGTATGTGCAGTTAAAATAATCATATTTATTTGTATAATATCTCTATTACCATTAATTACAACAATTATAGCAAGGGTTTTGTTATAGAATCCAATGACCAGACACTGAAATGGAAATGGGATATTCAACAGGCAGATTTTGATGACCCATTGAAAATGAAGAGGCTTAAATAGTGATGATAGATTCTATTTTTTAATTAAGAATGAGTTAATAAAAGCAGAGTGTTATTTTCAGGAAGGAAGGAAAGAAAGAAAGAGGCTTCACTGAGACATGGGTTTGAACTCCCAGCAGGCTCACTCTGCAGAATGTTGATGAGCCAGGTCACCATTTTCCCCATAGTTATGCTGGGTCTGCTCTAACCTGTGGTCAAGTTGATTTTCCATGCCCACAATCTTCTATGCTGTAGAATTGGGTCCTTAAAGTAAAACTCAGACTGAGAGCAGCAATATTGGGAATTTGTTAGAAAGGCAAATTGTCAGCCCGATGCTCAAGCCTGAATCACATATTCAGAGTGGGGGTTCAGCAATGTGAGTTTTAATAAACATTCCAGTGGATTCTCATGCAAGGCACAGTTTTAGAAACTCTGCTCTGAAACCCTGATTTAATATTGCTTGGTTGTGAGTTTCCTGCTTGCTAATTGGAAGCTGGAGAATTTTAAAGGAATAAAAACATGTATTTTTCCTATCTTCTTCCTATTATTTGGCACAGTGTGAGGAACAAGTAAATAAAATTGGAGTAATTGAGTAGTGTAAGAAAGAGGAGGACGAAAATAAGAGAGGTTGATGAAAGGAGAAAGACCAAAAGAGAGGTAAAAGGCAAAGGAAAATATTTTAAAATATTATATATTTATTTGAGAGAGAGAGAGCAGAGCAAGAGAGAGAGAGAGCAGGGGGGAGGGGCAGAGGGAGAAGGAGAAGCAGGCTCCCCACCTAGCAGGGAGCCCAATGCTGGACCTTGATCCCAGGGTGCTGGGTTCATGACCTGAGCCCAGGGCAGATGCTTAACTGACTGAGCCACCCAGGTGCCCCAGAAAAGATTAATAATATTCAATTCTGTGATGAGCCCTGGGTGTTGTATGGAAGTGTTGATCACAGTATTATAGACCTGCAACTAATATTACACTGTATGTTAACTAACTGGAATTTAAATAAAAACTTTTAAAAAAAGAAAATAATATTACTCATGTCAGGATTTTCTAAAACAAGAGATCCTTGTACATCTGTTATGTGTCCTCTCCTCTGTATTTTTTCCATCAGTCTCATCAAGAACATGAGACCAGAAAACCAAACAGGTGTAGCAGAATTCCTCCTCCTGGGTCTCTCAGAAGATCCAGAATGGCAGCCCCTTCTATTTGGACTGTTCCTGACCGTATACCTGGTCACTGTGCTTGGAAACCTGCTCATCATCCTGGTTATCAGCTCTGACTCCCACCTCCACACACCCATGTATTTCTTCCTCTTGCACCTGGCCTTCACTGACATCTGTTTCAGCACCACCACCATCCCCAAGATGCTAGTGAACATCCAAAGACGGAGCAAATCCATCAGTTACACAGGCTGCCTCAGCCAGGTCAGCTTCGTCCTCTTTTTTGCAGGCTTGGAAAACTTCCTCCTTGCAGCAATGGCTTATGACCGCTATGTGGCCATCTGCCATCCACTGAGGTACACAGTCATCATGAACCCCCACCTCTGTGGGCTGCTGATTCTACTCTCCCTGAGCATCAGCACTGCAGATGCCCTACTGCACAGTCTCATGGTGCTGCGACTCGCCTTCTGCACAGACCTGGAAATTCCCCATTTCTTCTGTGAACTTGCTCAGGTCATCAAGCTTGCCTGTTCTGACACCCTCATCAATAACATCCTGGTGTATTTAGTGACTAGCATATTGGGTGGTGTTCCTTTCCTTGGGATTATTTTATCTTACATTCGAATTGTCTCTTCCACTCTGAGAATGTCATCAGCTGGGGGGAAATATAAAGCCTTTTCTACCTGTGGGTCTCATGTCTCGGTTGTTTCTTTGTTCTATGGGACAGCATTTGGGGTGTACATTAGTTCTGCAGTTACTCATTCTTCCAAGGATACTGCAAGTGCCTCAGTGATGTACACCGTGGTCCCTCCAATGTTGAACCCCTTTATCTATAGCCTGAGGAACAAGGACATGAAGGGAGCCCTGAAGAAACTCATGTGAGAAACATCTTGTTTGTTAATGTGTCATCTGCCTTGGTCTTGGGCTTCTAGAATGAGTCAAAATACAGGAGTACTGGGTGAGTCAGATTGTCTGACCCTTCCCTCAGCAAGTTCTTAGTTCTTATGTTTCAGTGGTTAAATACCATAAAGGGAGTTCAACTTAGGTTTGAAAACTGACTTTGGTTTCTCTAGTTTTGGTATTTTTGAAAATTTATGTGAGGGTGCCTGGGTGGCTCAGTTGGTTAAGCGACTGCCTTCGGCTCAGGTCATGATCCTGGAGTCCCGGGATCGAGTCCCGCATCGGGCTCCCTGCTCGGCGGGGAGTCTGCTTCTCCCTCTGACCCTCCCCCCTCTCATGTGCTCTCTCTCATTCTCTCTCAAATAAATAAATAAAATCCTTAAAAAAAATTTATGTGAACACTCTGAACTTGATTTTTGGGAAACAATTGAAGCAGAATCAGAATAAGGGATTCCTTCTATGGTTATTTTAGGGGACCTGTTCTCAGGAAAATGTTAGTGACAGAAGGATAGGGTGGGGAAAATGCTAAACAAGGACGTCATTATAGCCAGAGGACTGGCCTCAGCCTAGATTTGATGTGTTCTTAACCGCCAGACACTAGAACAAAGGTAACTATGTGAGGAGATGGGTATGTTAATTAGCTTGCCCATAGTAATAATTCCATTATGTATGTATATCAAATCATCATTATGTACAGCTTAAATATATAATTAAAAAAGAGAGGGTGCCTGGGTGGCTCAGTTGGTTAAGCGACGGC
Source organism: Mirounga angustirostris (assembly GCF_029215605.1). Classification (NCBI taxonomy): domain Eukaryota; kingdom Metazoa; phylum Chordata; class Mammalia; order Carnivora; family Phocidae; genus Mirounga; species Mirounga angustirostris. Next base: position 209,286,028 of record NW_026991709.1, on the reverse strand, counting down.
CTTCGGCTCAGGTCATGATCCTGGAGTCCTGGGATCGAGTCCCGCATTGGGCTCCCTGCTCAGCGGGGAGTCTGCTTCTCTCTCTGACCCTCCCCCTCTCATGCTCTCTCTCTCTATCTCATTCTCTCTCTCAAATGAATAGATGGAATCTTTAAAAAAAAAAGAGAGAGAGAGAGAGAGGTGCCTGGGTGGCTCAGTCAGTTAAGGGTCCAACTCTTGATTTCAGCTCAGGTCATGATCTCAGGGTCTTATGATCCAGCCCCAGGACAGGCTCTGTGTTCAGTGGGGAGTTAATTTGAGGATTCTCTCCCTCTCCCTCTGCCCCTCCTCACATTCACATACTCTCTCTCTGTCTAAAATAAATAAAAATAAATCTTAAAAAGAAAAGTAGGTGCCTGGGTGGTTCCGTGGTTAAGCCTCTGCCTTCAGCTCAGGTCATGATCCCAGGACCCTGGGATCCAGTCCCATATTGGGCTCCCTGCTCAGTGGGGAGTCTGCTCCTCCCTCACCCTCTGCCCCACCCCTGGCTTGTGCTCTGGTCTCTCTCGCTCACTCTCTCTCTCAAATAAATAAATAAATAAAATCTTTAGAAAAAATAAAAAGTAAAATATGAATTTAAGAGAGGTGGAGAGAAAAGCATAGCATTCTCAGTCTCAGCATGAGGCAAACAGCCTATATGAATTTGAGAAAGGAATTTGACAAATTGAGGTCTCATTTCCTTTATCAATTTTCCCGTTAACCTTATCCTAACAAGAACTCCAACAATGCCAGTTTCCTGCTAAGCAATTTGTTTTGTTTCAATATGTTGAGTCCTACAACTTAAAAGCATTTGTTGAATGGCACCATCCTTCCCCTGCAATGCCACATTATCCTAAGTAGACTGTCCACTGCATCTGTCCTCAATAGACTCTTCCTACATGTGCCCGTCTCATTGTTTCTATTTTTCACTCTGCTCCAAACCCATACCATTTGTTACTGTACCTCCATAATTAATCTTGATATATATGAAACCGATTACTCTGTTCTTATTTGCCATCAAGTCAAATATTCTTTCTCCATTGCTCTTTCATACAAATTTTAAAATCAGTCTCTCAAGTACAACAGCATCACAGATTTTCCATTAAATCTATAAAGCTATTTAAGGCAAATTGACATTTCTATGCCATCTATCCAAAAATAAAATATTCTTTCGATGTATTTGGGTCTCCTTTATAAGTATTTTTAATGTTTTGAGGACCTGCTATACTGTTTTCCACAGCAGCTGAACCAGTTTATATTCCCAACAAATAGTGTAAAAGGGCTGCCTTTTCTTCACCTACTCACGGGTATTTGTTGTCTTTGGTAACAGCCATGTAAACAAGTATAAAGTAATATCTCAATGAGGTATTGATTTGCATTTCCCTGGTGTCTAGTAATGTTGACAACCTTTTTATGTACATGTTGGCAATTTGTATGTCTTTTTTAAGAAGCTGTCTATTCAGGTCTTTGCCTATTTTAACATCAGATTATTTGTGGGGTGCCTGGGTGGCTTAGTTGGTTAAGAGTCTGCCTTTGGCTCAGGTCATGATCCCAGGGTCCTGGGGTTGAGCCCCATGTTGGGCTTCCTGCTCAGCGGGGAGCCTGCTTCTCCCTCTCCCTCTGCCTGCACCTCCCCTGCTTGTGCTCTCTTTCTGTCAAATAAATAAATAAAATCTTTTTAAAAAAATAAATAAAATAAAATCAGATTATTTGAGTTTTTGCTATTGAGTTGTATGAGTTTCTTATATAGTGGGGATACAAACCACTTATTGGATATGAGCTTTGCAAAGATTTTCTTGCATCCACAGGTTGCCTTCTCATTTTCTTGATTGTTCCTTTTCCTATGTAGATTCTTTTTCGTTTTATGTGCTCCCACGTTTATTTTTGCTTTGTTGTCTTGCTTTTCATGTCAAATCTGAAAAATCATCACCAAAACCAATGTCAATGAGGTTATCCCCTTCTTTTTGTCCAAGGAGTTTTACAGTTTCAGATCTTACATTGAAGTGTTTAATCCATTCTGAGTTGACTTTTGTGAGTAGTGAACGATTGGGGTCCAGTTTCATTCTTTAATCCCCATTACCCAGAAGAGTAAGTATCCACTTACCTGTGAACATAAATCAGCAGAACCCTTTGGTTCCAGCCCACCATAGCATTTATGTTTTTGTTTTCTTGAGGTACATAGAAAGCTTTATCATTTTTTGAGCCCAGCCAAGTCTTCATATTTCCCTATTATTCATGTGTTTGAAGTTTACTGGTGTTAACATGGTGAAGAGTGATATTACAATGCATTCTTGTCATAAGCCTATTTTCAATAAATATATTTTGAAAATATAGATTAAGAAAACTCCATTAAAAAGAGTTAAAATGTGAAAGACATTGGTAAATACATGAAAATACTGAAATGCTTAAAGAAAAATGTTTTCAAGTGAATATTAACATGCAGTATCATCCACGCCTATTATTACCGATGAAATCTCTGAGTGATGGACAAACTGCACACTGTACTTTATCACGACACAATTAAAAATACAGAACCTGGGCACCTGGGTGGCTCAGTCAGTTGAGTGTCGAACTCTTGGTTTCACCCACATTATGATCTTGGGGTCATGGGATCAAGCCCTAAGTTGAGCTCTGCACTCAGTGGGGAGTCTCCGGAGATTCTCTCCCTCTTCTTCTCACTCTGCTCCCACATGCTCTCTCTCTAAAATAAATAAATAAATAAATAAATAAATAAATAGATAGATAGATAGATAGATAGATAGATAACTCCTTAACAAAATTATGAAGAACCTTGAGGCACCTTGGTCGCTCAGCTGGTTAGACATCTGACTCTTGATTTAGGATCAGGTCATAATCTCAGAGTCATGAGATTGAGTCATGAAGCCAGTTCTGCACTGGGCATGGAGCCTGCTTGGGATTCTCTCTCTCCCTCTCCCTCTGCCTCTCCCCCTGCTGCTTACACTCACTCACTCTCTCAAAAAAGATTTAAAAATAAATAAATAAATAAAAATGAAGAACCATAATTCATTCAAAAATCCCCCAGTGGGAATAAAAATGTGCACTGTATCTATTGTGCAGAACTTGGAACAGGTGATTACGAAAGATTAAAAAGAGTATAAAGTCTGTCTACATGATCACAGCCACAATGATCACAAAGAATAGATGATATATTCCCATGTAAAATATAAGAAATAGAAAGAAAGTACAGTAAACATTCAATGATCTAAAGATGAAATAACACTAGGAGATTGAATTTTATAATATCTTAACTATATTACAAATATACTATTTACACCCAGTACGTAAATAATATTTGCACATTAAAATTGGAATCAGGCTTCGAGATATCATTAACCACATATTGATGCCTCTCTTTGTAACTTTAAAAAAAGAAGCCTAGAATTCATTAGAAAGAGTGTGAGTATATGTGTGCAAGGTGTGTGAGACAGAGATGAGCATGAACAGTAGGGAGAATAGATGATGTATACCTGGCCTCATAGGCTCAAGGATTATCCATCATGAATTCCTCTCTTCTGTGGTCTTGGTCTTTAAGGATTTGCAGAGCCCAGAGATCAGAAGGACACTAAAAATATTGTCTAATGGGGAGTTTTGGATATTGACCCCCCAGGGATAGAACACTATAAAGAGTCATCATCCTGTGACAACCTCACAGTCCCTACCTAGTCAGGAAGAAGCACACCTGAGGCTCCAAGCAGGAATGATCTTTCTTGACCCTGAGCCCATTGCCTCACTTGGTCTCTCTGCCCTTCCTGAAGACAGATCTTCCATCTTTGTATCTAGGTGACATGTCATGCATCATTCCACACTGATGCCATCCAGGTAACTGAAAGTCCTTTAGTTAATGCTTCAATAAGGATGGCAGGTATTTTGCTACAGATTCATCCAGGGAAAGCAATGAAGAGGGTGCATGCATGAAACGAGACCTGGGTGTCCCAGGCATTCCAGCCTGTCTTCCTGTTGACAAGTGCCCATGTATGTCTGTACTGACACTGACCTTTATCTCAATCAGCTGTTCTTCTAATCTCTCTAAAACATGGCAGAACGTATTTTCCTCCTGTGAAGAAACTGGTCCCTTTTAAAACAAGAAAACCATTATACACTTTCTCACATTCCCTTGAATTCTTGTGATGGTCATGGGGAAGGGTTTGGGTCAGCTTCTCCCCTTACTTGCATTCCTCATTCTTGACATACCATTGCAGGGATGAGTGTATTATCCCTGTAGCTTGAGGACACAGGGAAGGGAGTCAGATACAGAGACATGTAGCCAGATACTTTCCTAGTACATGTATTTCTCTTCACAAAACTACAAGCATTTTATATAACAATAGCAGAGATGTAAGGCATTGATCATAATACCCATTAGTTAGGAATAGAGAAATTGTGATGTAACAATATTATGTAATACTTTCTGGTAATTAAAATTAGTGAATGGGACTATATATACCAACATAATAAAAAAATAAATTGCATAAGCATGCCAGTTTTAAATGGAATGTAGTGTATGGTTCCATGTATCTAAAGCTTTTAAAATGCAAAAGAATTTTTTTTAATTTTATTTTATTATGTTATGTTATTCACCATACATTACATCATTAGTTTTTGATGTAGTGTTCCACGGATTCATTGTTTGTGTATAACACCCAGTGCTCCATTCAATACGTGCCCTCCTTAATACGCATCACCGGGCTAACCCATCCCCCCACCCCTATCCCCTCTAAAACCCTCAGTTTGTTTCTCAGAGTCCATAGTCTCTCATGGTTCATCTCCCCCTCCGATTTCCCCCCTTCATTTTTCCCTTCCTACTATCTCTTTTTTTTTTTTTTTAACATATAATGTATTATTTGTTTCAGAGGTACAGGTCTGTGATTCACCACTTACACAATTCACAGCACTCACCATAGCACATACCCTCCCCAATGTCTATCACCCACCCACCCCATCCTCCCACCCCCCACCACTCCAGCAACCTTCAGTTTGTTTCCTGAGATTAAGAGTCTCTTATGGTTTGTCTCCCTCTCTGGTTTCAGCTTGTTTCATTTTTCCTCCCTTCTCCTATGATCCTCTGTCTTGTTTCTCAAATTCCTCATTATCAGTGAGATCATATGACACTTGTCTTTCTCTGATTGACTTATTTCACTTAGCATAATACCCTCTAGTTCCATCCACATCGTTGCAAATGGCAAGATTTTGGTTTTTTGATGGCTGCAAAATATTCCATTGTGTGTGTGTGTATGTATGTATATATATATACACCACATCTTCTTTATCCAAAGAATGTTTTTATGAAAGGATAAAACTAATTATAGTAAAAATTGCAGGGGAATAATGTACATAAAGTCAGTGTACTGGTTCCCCTGGGGAAGGAAAAGAATCAAGATTGTACAAACTTACGACGTGGGCTTTACCTATATCTCTACTATTAATTGCAATAAAAACACCTAGAATGAGGACAGTGAAGTGTCTAAACTTGATCATATCAACTAGTGGGAAACCCAGCATTTCACTGTTGTGTCTGTTATTTTTTGCCAGGGTTTTTATTTACTGGGGATTATAGCCTGGGAGATTTCAATATATATTTAAAGTTTTCTCATGCTGTAGGCTTTTGTCATATAAATATTTTTAGGTTTTTATTTTTTATCAACCTATAATTCTGATTCATTTTTTCTTTAATTCATTTTGATTGCTATATGGTTCATCATCTGTCCATGCCAAATGAATATTGACATCATTCCTGTGCACTTCATTCCTTTTCTAAACAATAGAGATTCCCAGCCAGAGTTTCAGCTCATAAACACTTCTCATGCTCATAAACAGTTATCATGCTAAGGATTTACTCTCTTTTTATTGTCTTTCCTCTGTTGCCCACCCCACTGCTTCCTTCTGAGAAATGAAATATTCCAGGTGCCATTGGACCAAAAACCACACACACACATGATAGCAAATGTTATTAGGAGGGTCCCATATGCTGAGTGCTGTGCTGGCTGCTTTTCTTCTCTGCACTGCTCATCACTGCAACATCCCCATAAGACATGATGACAGTTTCCACTCTACATTGAGGACACCAAGGCCTCCATACACTTGAAAAGCTTTCCGCATTTACAAAGAAGTGCTGGTTTGGGTTACATTCAGAGTTCTGAAAGTAACTAACACACCAGATGATAAAAGCTGTCATGGCCACATCTGTCTCCCCCAGGTGAGGGAGCATCACTGCTTTACAGAAGCAATCCTGTTAGGGCACTTGATTATTTTCTAAGTACCTTATAAATCTACACTGTCTTGAAGGTCTTTGTCTTCCAGGGACCAATAATTGTTTGAATTTTCTTCTACTTTGAAGAGTCTATACATTTGATTCTTTCTCTCATGTAGCTGCTTTTTAAAAATGATATGCCACCTACCATCTTGGGTGGAAAAGTCCCCTAAGGACAGAGAACATCACTGACATAGTTGCCTAGTTCTCATAGAATAAAACACTAACACAGATGAGTAGCATTTCCATGGAGGAGTCTTATGACTTTCAAGTTTATAAGCAACATTTTTCAACCTATGCTCAGGTGCAGAGCATATACTTGAATGCATGCCATGACCTGCTACCCTTTTTCATACTGCTACTCTATGTCATGGGTAGAGGTGGACATGCCTTGTATGTGAGGGAAAGATTTAAGGCATTTCTCAAGATGAAAATATTAAAATTTTGAAAGGAACCTAAGAAACATGAAATGGTTTAGGAATGCTAATGCTGTATCATCCAGAAGCATTAACAATGATTGGTCAAGACAGTCAAGTCATCCCATATGTGGAATTTAAGAAACAAAACATAAGGAGGGCACATACTGCATGGAGCACTGGGTGTTATACAAAAACAATGGATCGTGGATCACCACATCAAAAACTAAGGATGTACTGTATGGTGACTAACATAACATAATAAAATTAAAAACAAAACAAAACAAAACAAAAAAAAATGAGCTTAGGGTGGAAACTGAGGGGGGCGGCAAACCAAAAAACGGACTCTTAACTATAGAGAACAAATGGATGGTTACCAGAGGTTAGGGGGTGGAGGGATTAGTTAGATGATGGGGATCAAGGAAGGCACTTGTGTTGATCACACGGTATTGTGCGGAGGTGTTGAATCACTGTATTGTTACCTGAAATTAATATTGCACTGCATGTTAACTGGAACTTCAATAAAAGTTTAAAACCTTAAAAAAAAAAGACTGTTAGCTCAGTAGTCAGACAATCTGAAATCAGACCCAGTTTTTGCCACACACTGTGTACTTCACATCCCTGATGTAATCTCACCTCACCTAAGTCCCCATGGGTGAATGGAGTAATAATACGATTTAACTCATCAGTAATTTGACACACCTTTCAGATGATTCTGAGCATGTCAATGATTGGGCAGCAGACTCTGTAGGATAGATTGGATAATTTCACTCTTGTTTTTCTATTTGTTTGAAGGCAGAAATATTTCTGAAGAAAACACCATTCTTAATCATTTTAACCTCAGCACTTAGCACAATGCATGAAACAAAGCTGGTGATCCAAAAAAAAAAAAAAAAAAAGAGGGGGTGGGGCCATAGAGGGAAGAGGGGAAGAAGAGTGGGAAATGATGAAAGAGGGAAAACTTAGCAGAGGTAAAGTTGGAACATTCACATGGATCCTGGATAGTTTGTTTTGTTTTTTTTTTTTTTTTTCATTTTTTTAAAAGCACTGGCTCTCAAACTTGGGTGTATATCAAATTCATCTGGAGGGCTTGCCAAAAATAGATCACTGGTCCTCAACTCAGACTTTATTAGCAGTATATCTGGACTGATACCAGAATTTGTATTTCTAACAATTCCCAGGTGATCTTGCTGTGGCTTATCTAGGGACTGTTCCTTTTTTTTTTTTTTAATTTTCACGCCATCTTTTCCATCAGATTCATCAACAACATGGGACCCAGAAACAAAACAGTATTTTCAGAATTCTTTCTCTTAGGATTGACAGATGATCCAGAACTGCAGCCCCTACTCTTCAGTCTGTTCCTGTCTATGTACCTGGTCACCATCCTGGGAAATCTTCTCGTCATCCTGGCTGTCATCTCTGACTCCCACCTCCACTCCCCTATGTACTTCTTCCTCTCCAACCTGTCCTTTACTGACATCTGTTTAAGCACAACCACCATCCCAAAGATGCTGGTGAACATCCAAGCACAGATTCAGAGCATCAGTTATACAGGCTGCCTCACCCACGTCTGCTTTGTCTTGACTTTTGTTGGCTTGGAAAATTTTCTCCTTGCAGCCATGGCCTATGACCACTATGTGGCCATCTGCCATCCCCTGAGGTACACTGTTATCATGAACCCCCAACTCTGTGGCCTGCTGATGGTGCTCTCACTGCTCATTAGCATTGTCAATGCCCTGCTCCATAGTCTGAAGATGCTATGGTTATCCTTTATTTTTTTTAAAAAAGATTTTATTTACTTGACAGATAGAGACACTGCAAGGGAGGGAACACAAGCAGAGGGAGTGGGAGAGGGAGAAGCAGGCTTCCCGCCAAGCAGGGAGCCCGATGCGGGGCTTGATGCGGGGCTCGATCCCAGGACCCTAGGATCATGACCCAAGCCAAAGGCAGACGCTTAACGACTGAGCCACCCAGGCGCCCCTATGGTTATCCTTCTGTAAGGACTTGGACATCCCCCACTTCTTCTGTGAACTTGGTCAAATCATCAAGCTTACCTGCTCTGATACTCTCATCAATAATATCCTGGTGTATTTTTTGGCTAGCTTACTTGGGGGTGTTCCTCTTTCTGGAATCATTTTCTCTTACACTCAAATTTTCTCCTCTGTTTTGAGAATGCCATCAGATGGTGGAAAGTATAAAGCTTTCTCCACTTGTGGGTCTCACCTGTCAGTTGTGTCCTTGTTCTATGGGACAGCAGTTGGTGTGTACATTAGTTCTGCAGTTAGTGACTCTTCCAGGAAGAATACCATGGCTTCAGTGATGTACATCATGATTCCTCAAATGATGAACCCCCTTTTTTTTTTTAAAGATTTTATTTATTTATTTGAGAGAGAGAGAATGAGAGACAGAGACCAAGAGAGGGAAGAGGGCAGAGGGAGAAGCAGACCCCCTGCCGAGCAGGGAGCCTGATGCGGGACTCGATCCCGGGACTCCAGGATCATGACCTGAGCCGAAGGCAGTCGCTTAACCAACTGAGCCACCCAGGTGCCCCATGATGAACCCCTTTATCTATAGTCAGAGGAATAGTGACATGCAGGGTGCCTTGAAGAAACCTGTCTGTAGGATACCTTCTTTTCTGTGATTGTGCCATGTACCTTGGGCTGGGTTGTAAAAAATAAATCAAAGTTATACAAATCACAGGAGACCCAGAATGCTTACTATTTCTGTCACCAAATGCTTCTAACATGACTAGATAACATAACAGCCAAGTACATTTAAACTTAGGGTTGAAACCTAACTTTTATTTTTATTCAGCTTTTTTATGTTTGACAAGTTATTTCAATTCTTACTTCAATGTTTTACTCAGTTCCATAGAGGTAGAACCTGAGGCAGAGGTCAAAGTTTTATACTGTTTGTATGGATGACTTTCAGAAGAAGGAAAGTTGTACATCATGGATAGCTCAGAGAAATGATAGAAGCACGACTGTGGTCATATCTAGAGACCGGCTTACAGCTGATCCTGTGATTAGACCATGTCCATTGAAACCCAAAGTCAGGTCAACAGTGAGGCAAAGGAGTTCACCTTTCACACCCCAAGTTAGTTATTATGGAGACCAGTCACTGGTAAACTGTATTCCTTTGAGGCAACATCAGCATCCACTGTACTCAGTTTCATTATCTATATGATTGGTATAATGATATCATCTCAGTCTGAAATAATTGTGAGTTATTTGTGCTTCATCAGTGAGGAAGCCGTCAGTTCTAATAAGAGAAAAAACCTATCCCTAATATGGTGGAACAGGAAACAGTTGTTTGTCATTACTAGGATTTCAGAGATAGGGAATGTACAAGAACAGGGGAGTAGGCTTCACTCCATTTCTCCATTTGGTGGCTTTGTCCTAGGACTGGTTCTCTTCAAGTCACAAGGTGATGGCAGCAAATATAGATGTCATGCTTGAACATGATGCCCAGGGACAGAAAACTGTCCTCCCAGGGTCAGATGAGAATAGGCCTCTCAATGTAGTCAATCAAAGCAGATCTGTAGGAGGTGAAATGGGGACCCTCAATATGATATGCCCACATCCTAATCCCCCTAATTTGTAATTAGTAACTCATGTGATAAAAGGATGAATGGTATTGGAACTTATTTGGGAAAAGGGTCTTTGCAAACAATGCACTTATACTGGATTATCTGGGTAAGCCCTAAATAGAAATCATATGTTTCCTTATAAAATAGGTAGAAGTGAAAGAGACGCAGAGAAGAGGAAGAGGCAATGTGACCATGGAGACAGATATTAGATTGATGCTGCCAGTATTTGATTTCCAGTATTTGATCATTTTTGTCCTACAAACTGTAATTTTTTCCTACAAAACTGTCACTTTTACAGGACCCTAGTGTATCTTTTTTTTTATCACTGCTTTACATTGCCCAATACTACATATTAAATAAATTTGACCTAATATTGGTCTGGTTAAATGTTTAAACTTAATGAATTCTCATCAACACCAGCCATTTTGCAGAATAGGAGGTTCCTGACCCCCCCCCCCCCTCCTGGGAACACACTCACATACAGGTACACACAAATTAATTCCTTCTGAGAGAAATCCAGAAACTGGTTGGGTCACTCCTAGATATCAGAGGACTGAGAAAATACCTACCTCAAAACAGGTAGGAAAAGCTGAGGTATGCTTCACACCATCAGCCCCACCCCTGGGACAGCACCTTACAACCAGGAGAGAATCCCCAACTCAGCTTATCCCCGAGGAGTGAAGGGTTAAGACCACACACAAAGGGCCCCAACTGGTATGGCAAACCCAAGGGACTGGCTCCCAAATCTCCTACCTCTGAGAGCAATGTGGCTTGGCATTTCCAAGTCCCCAGATACCACAGAAAACCGAGAGGCAGTTTTTATAGGAGTACATGAGTACTTCTCATGGTTATCCCCCTGGGCTCAGCACAGAGGGAGGAAGTAGAAACACAAGGCTCCCACTTTTTCCCTGGAAGATGTTTGACTACATACTTTCCCAAGGGTTGGGCTCTACTCAGTCTGCATCCCTGATCTGATTGGGCTCCTCTGGAAGCCTGAAATGGCTTCTGGACACTTCTGATGGAGGCATCAGATGTCCTGATTTCACACTATACTACAAAATTATAATAATCAGGGGGGAAAGATGGAGGAGGAGTAGGGGACTCTATTTCAACTGGTCCCCAGAATTGAGCTGGATATCTACCAGACCACTCTGAGCACCCACGAAACCAGCCTGAGATGTAGGAAGATCTGGATCTCTACAAACAGAATATCGCAGGCAATTGGTTTTAAGGTACGAAGCGGGGAGCCCTGATTCTGCGGGCAAATATCAGAGGATAAACGTCAGCGGGAGGGTGCCTGGCCGTGGGGATCCTACACCAACGGTGAGCGACAGCCTTGCGCGCTGCGGACGGGGCACAGACTCACAGACCAGTAGCGGCGGGGAAAGGACTTTAGGGCAGCCCTGGGGGCGGAAACCCAGAGTGGCAGGGTCGCGTGTGAGAACTGGGAGCAGCTGGCAGTTTTAGAAGCACAAAGGGCAGAGACGTGCCCCAACCTGGAGGCAGGACTGGGGGCGCTGCGGAGGGGCGCACAACCCAGGCCGCTGCAGTTTATAGCAGCACGGACAGAAACAAACAGAGACGGTGTGGCCTGGAGAGCTCACTGAAGAACAGCCTGCGATCTCTCTGCTCTGAGGCAGAGGGTTGGAAATGGTCTCTTCTGCTCTGACTCGAGGAAGAGACGTGGAAAGGCGCCAGAGAACAAAAGCCCTAAAAACTGATTCCCGCTGAGCCCATCCCCCACCACAGGGGGGCAGGGCAACTCCGCCCAAACAGGGTTGCCTGAGTAACAGCATGGCAGGTCCCTCCCGCAGAAGACAGGGTGGGAAAACAAGAGGCCAGCAACCCTAAGGTCCCAAGAAAACAGGTGCATCTTGCTTGGGTTCTGGTCAATAATTTGGACTCTATACATTCCCTCAAACACCCATCAACAGAATGACTAGGAGGAGGAGCCCCCAAAATAGAAAAGACTCAGAGAGGGGCGCCTGGGTGGCTCAGTCGTTAAGCATCTGCCTTCGGCTCAGGTCATGATCTCAGGGTCCTGGGATCGAGCCCTACATCAGGCTCCCCACTCCGTGGGAAGCCTGCTTCTTCCTCTCCCACTCCCCCTGCTTGTGTTCCCTCTCTCGCTGTGGCTCTCTCTGTCAAATAAATAAAATCTTTAAAAAAAAAAAAAAGACTCAGAGATTATGACTTATGCTGCAGATTTACAAATGGATGCAGATATAACCAAGATGTCGGAGATGGAGTTCAGGCTAGCAATTGTGAAGACAATGGCTAGAATGGAGAAATCAATTAATGGCAACATAGACTCTCTAAGGGCAGAAATAAAAGGTGAATTGGCAGAACTTAAAAATGCTATCAATGAGATCCAATCCAATCTAGATAATCTAACAGCTAGGGTAACTGAGGCATAAGAGCAAATAAGCGACCTGGAAGACAATATAATAGATAAAAAGGGAAAAGAGTAGGCCAGGGAAAAACAACTCAGAATCCATGAAAATAGAATCAGAGAAATAAGTGACACCATGAAGCGTTCCAATGTCAGAATAATTGGAATCCCGGAGGGAGTGGAGAGAGAGAGAGGACTAGAAGATGTATTTGAGCAAATCATAGCTGAGAACTTCCCTAATCTGGGGAATGAAACAAACATTCAAGTCCTAGAGGCAGAGAGGACCTAAGATCTAGGAAAACAGGCCAACACCCCAGCATGTAATAGTAAAACTTGCAAATCTTAGAACCAAGGAAACCATCTTAAGGGCAGTTAGGGGGAAGAGATTCCTTACGTACAGAGGGAGAAACATCAGAATAATGCCAGACCTATCTACAGAGACCTGGCAAGCCAGAAAGGTCTGGCAAGACATATTCAGGGTACTAAATGAGAAGAACATGCAGCCAAGAATACTTTATCTGGCAAGGCTTTCATTTAGAATGGATGGAGAGATGCAGAGCTTCCACGACCGGCAGAAGCTGAAAGAATATGTGACAACTAAGCCGGCCCTGTAAGAAATATTAAGGGGGGTTCTATAAAAGGAGAAAGACCCCAAGAGTGATCTACAACAGAAATTTACAGGGACATCTATAAAAACAACGTCTTCACAGGCAACATGATGACAATTAATTCATATCTTTCAATAATCACTCTCAATGTGAATGGCCTAAACGCTCCCATAAAATGGCACAGGGTTGCAGATTGGATAAAAAGACAGGACCCATCCATATGCTGTCTACAAGAGACTCATTTTGAACCTAAAGATACATCCAGACTGAAAGTGAAGGGATGGAGATCCATCTTCCATGCCAGCGGACCTCAAAAGAAAGCTGGGGTAGCAATTCTTATATCAGACAAATTAGATTTTAAACTAAAGTCTGTAATTAGAGACACAGAAGGACACTATATCATTCTTAAAGGGTCTATCCAACAAGAAGATCTAACAGTTGTAAATATCTATGCCCCCCACATAGGAGCAGCCATCTACATTAAGCCAACTGTCAACCAAAATAAAGAGTCATATTGATAACAATACGTTAATTGTAGGAGACCTCAATACTCCACTCTCAGCAATGGACAGATCATCTAAGCAGAAAGTCAACAAGGAAACAAGAGCTTTGAATGATACATTGGACCAGATGGACCTCATAGATATTTACAGAACATTCCACCCTAAAACAACAGAATACTCATTCTTCTCGAGCGCACATGGAACTTTCTCCAGAATAGACCATATACTGGGTCACAAATCAGGTCTCAACTGATACTAAAAGATTGAGATTATTCCCTGCATATTCTCAGACCACAATGCTTTAAAACTGGAACTCAATCACAAGAAAAAATTTGGCAGAAATTCAAACACTTGGAAGCTAAAGACCATTCTGCTCAAGAATGTTTGGGTCAACCAGGAAATCAAAGAAGAACTTAAACAATTCATGGAAATCAATGAGAATGAAAACACATCGGTCCAAAACCTATGGGATACTGCAAAGGTGGTCCTAAGGGGGAAATACATAGCCATCCAAGCCTCACTCAAAAAAATAGAAAAATCCTGAATTCACCAACTAACTCTACACCTTGAAGAACTAGAGTAAAAGCAAAAAACAATGCCTAAGCCACGCATTAGAAGAGAAATAATTAAAATTAGAGCAGAAATCAATGAATTAGAAACCAGAAACACAGTAGATCAGATCAATGAAACTAGAAGTTGGTTCTTTGAAAGAATTAATAAGATCGATAAACCACTGGCCAGACTTATCCAAAAGAAAAGAGAAAGGGGGCGCCTGGGTAGCTCAGTTGGTTAAGCGACTGCCTTCGGCTCAGGTCATGATCCTGGAGTCCCGGGATCGAGTCCCACATCGGGCTCCCTGCTCGGCAGGGAGTCTGCTTCGCCCTCTGACCCTAACCCCTCTCATGTACTCCCTCTCTCTCATTCTCTCTCTCTCAAATAAAAATAAATAAAATTAAAAAAAAAAGAAAAGAAAAGAAAAGAAAAGAGAAAGGACCCAAATTAATAAAATTATGAATGAAAGGGGAGAGATCATGACTAACACCAAGGAAATAGAAACAATTATTAGAAATTATTATCAACAACTATATGCCAATAAACTGAGCAATCTGGATGAAATGGAGGCCTTCATGGAAACCTATACGCTGCCAAGACTGAAACAGGAAGAAATTGACAACCTAAATAGGCCAATACCCAGTAATGAGATTGAAGCAGTGATCAAAAACCTCCCAAAAAACAAGAGTCCAGGGCCTGATGGATTCCCTGGGGAATTCTACCAAACATTCAAAGAAGAACTAATACCTATTTTACCTACGTTGTTTCAAAAAATAGAAACAGAAGGAAAACTTCCAAACTCATTCTATGAGGCCAGCATTACCTTAATCCCCAAACCAGGCAAAGACCCCATCAAAAAGGAGAATTGCAGACCGATATCCCTGGTGAATATGGATTCCAAAATCCTCAACAAAATCCTAGCTAATAGGATCCAACAATACATTAAAAGGATCATCCACCACAACCAAGTGGGATTTATCCCCAGGATGCAAGGGTGGTTCAACATTCGCAAATCAATCAATGTGAGAGAACACATTAATAAGAGGAGGGAGAAGAACCATATGGTCCTCTCAATTGATGCAGAAAAAGCATCTGACAAAATACAACATCCTTTCCTGATTAAAACTCTTCAGAGTATAGGGATAGAGGGAACATTTTTCAAGTTCATAAAATCCATGTATGAAAAACCCACAGCGAATATCATCCTCAATGGGGAAAAGCTGGGAGCCTTTCCTTTAAGATCAGGAACACGTCAAGGATGCCCACTCTCGCCACTATTGTTCAACATAGTACTAGAAGTCCTAGCAACAGCAATCAGACAACAAAAAGAAATAAAAGGTATTCAAATTGGCAAAGAAGAAGTCAAACTCTCTCTTTTTGCAGACAACATGATACTTTATGTGGAAAACCCAAAAGACTCCACCCCCAAATTACTAGAACTCATACAGCAATTCAGTAATGTGGCAGGATACAAAATCAATGCACAGAAATCAGTTGCTTTCCTATACACTAACAATGTAACTGTAGAAAGAGAAATTAGGGAATGGATTCCATTTACAATAGCACCAAAAACCATAAGATACCTTGGAATAAACCTAACCAAAGAGGTGAAGGATCTATACTCTAAAAACTACAGAACACTCATGAAAGAAATTGAAGAAGACAGGGGCGCCTGGGTTGTTAAGCATCTGCCTTCGGCTCAGGTCATGATCTCAGGGTCCTGGGATTGAGCCCCACATCGGGCCCCCTGCTCAGTGGGAAGCCTGCTTCTCCCTCTCCCTCTGCCCCTGCTTGTGTCCGCCTCTCAATATCTCTCTGTCAAATAAATAAATAAAATACTTAAAAAAAAAAAAGAAATTGAAGAAGACACAAAAAGATGGAAAAACATTCCATGCTCATGGATCAGAAGAATAAACATGGTTAAAATGTCTATGCTGGGGCGCTTGGGTGGCTCAGTTGGTTAAGCGACTGCCTTCAGCTCAGGTCATGATCCTGGAGTCCCGGGATCGAGTCCCGCATCGGGCTCCCTGCTCAGCGGGGAGTCTGCTTCTCCCTCTGACCCTCCCCCCTCTCATGCTCTCTCTATCTCATTCTCTCTCTCAAATAAATAAATAAATAAATAATCTTTAAAAAAAAATGTCTATGCTGCCCAGAGCAATCTATACTTTCAATGCCATCCCGATCAAAATACCAATGGCATTTTTCAAAGTGCTGGAACAAACAATCCTAAAATTTATATGGAATCAGAAAAGACCCCGAATCACCAAGGAAATGTTGGAAAAGAAAAACAAAGCTGGGGGCATCACGTTGACTGATTTCAGGTTATATTACAAAGCTGTGATCACCAAGACAGCATGTATTGGCACAAAAGCAGACACATGGATCAATAGAACAGAACAGGGAGCCCAGATATGGACCCTCAACCCTATGGTCGAATAATCTTCAACAAAGCAGGAAAAAATATGCAATGGAAAAAAGACAGTCTCTTCAATAAATGGTGCTGGGAAAATTGGACAGCTATATACAGACGAATGAAACTCGACCATTTGCTTACACCATACACAAAGATAAACTCAAAATGGATGAAAGACCTCAACGTGAGACAGGAATCCATCAAAGTCCTAGAGGAGAACATAGGCAGTAACCTCTTCGACATTGGCCACAGTAACTTCTTTCAAGACACGTCTCCAAAGGCAAGGGAAACAAAAGGTGAAATGAACTTTTGGGACTTCATCAAGATAAAAAGCTTCTGCACAGCAAAGGAAACAGTCAACAAAACAAAGAGGCAACCCACGGAATGGGAGAAGGTTTTTGCAAATGACACTACAGACAAAAGGCTGATATCCAAGATCTATAAAGAACTTCTGAAACTCAACACTCAAAAAACAAATAACCCAGTCAAAAAATGGGCAGAAGACATGAACAGACACTTCTCCAAAGAAGACATACAAATGGCTAACAGACACATGAAAAATGTTCATCATCACTAGCCATCAGGGAAATTCAAATTGAAACCACATTGAGATACCACCTTACACCAGTTAGAATGGCAAAAATTGACAAGGCAAGAAACAACAAATGTTGGAGAGGTTGTGGAGAAGAGGGAACCCTCTTACACTGTTGGTGGGAATGCACGTTGGTACAACCACTTTGGAAAACAGTGTAAAGATTCCTCAAAAAATTAAAAATAGAGCTACCCTATGACCCAGCAATTGTACTACTGGGCATTTACTCTGAAGACACAGATGTAGTGAAAAGAAGGGCCATATGCACCCCAGTGTTCATGGCAGCATTGTCCACAATAGCCAAACTGGAAGGAGCCAAGATGCCCTTCAACAAATGAATGGATAAAGAAGATGGGGTCCATATATACAATGGAATATTACTCAGCCATCAGAAAAGATGAATACCCAACTTTTACATCAACATGGATGGGCCTGGAGGAGATTATGCTAAGTGAAATAAGTCAAGCAGAGAAAGTCAATTATCATATGGTTTCACTTATTTGTGGAATATAAGGAATAGCATGGAGGTCATTAGGAGAAGGAAGGGAAAAATGAAGGGGGGAAATCAGAGGGCAAGATGAACTAGGAGAGACTATGGACTCTGAGAAACAAACTGAGGGTTTCAGAGGGGTGGGGGGATGGGTTAGCCCAGTGATGGGTGTTAAGGAGGGCACGCATTGCATGGAGCACTGGGTATTATACGCAAACAATGAATCATGGAACACTACATCAAAAACTAGTGATGTACTGTATGGTGACTAACATAACATAATAAAAAAAAAAGACTTCTGAGAAATGAAAAAAAAGATTTAACCTTTAACTTGCTCAAAAATAAGAAAATTTACAAATTGGATAGGGATACATATGGGTGATAATAATATTGAATCCCCCTGCCCATTTTAGAGGGCAAATGTGATCAAATATGGCAACCTCATAGGATTCAACCTAATAGAAGAACATGAAACAAAATGATAAATACAAAGTTCAATATAGTGTTTGTCACCGGAGAGAAGAGGGTAATGTGGCTGGGACACCATCAAATGGATTGTCTGTGGCACTGCTTTATTTCTTCACCTGGGTGAGAGATATGTGTTTTACTATGCTACTGTTTTTTTAAAACCGTAGATACATTTTATATACTACTTTGTATATATTTTAACAAGAGAACTTTAGGAAAGGCCTCATATTCCAGATTTTAAATACATTCTTTCATAGATTTCTTCTATCTGTTGCAACCATCTGGACCATAAGGGGAGCTAGACCTATGAGGAAGCCACCATGTGGATGAATAAATGAAGTCTTACTGTCCAGTTCTTGTATATCTCTACATCTGAAGTCCTTACAGTGAAAGAGAACTCTTTTTTACAGCTCTATGGAGGTATACTTACAAAAATTGTATAAAGTTAAGGTGTACAATGTGATGACTTAATATATGTATGCACTGTGCACTGATTGCCAGTGCAATTAATTAACGCATCCATCACCTTATAACCCTCTTTATATTTTGAACATATTAGAGTCAGGATTTCTTTTTCTTATTACAGCCAAAGACCTTCGCACTGATAAAATTTAATTATCTCCTATCATGCCAAACCACTAAGATAACCTAATAATGCTATTTTATATATCCTGGAACTGAGTGTAGTGGTTGCTGATGTTGCCCTCCACAGGTACACTTTCCAGTGACTGGAATTTGTGATTCCTGAATTGGGGACAAAATATCAAAATAAATATCAGCACCTGGCCTCCTAGCAGTTCCAACACTGAAGTGTGATTCTCATGGTATCATCCTAGATTCAGGTAGACTCACAACATCCTCATTTAAATTCTTTCCCTGTTCTGTCTAACCTTATCCCACTTCTCTTCTGAAAACACACCTCACAAAATCACTACTACAAGAACCCCTGACTCAGGTTCTGCTTTTAGGCAATCTGACTCAGAAACTGAGATTAGAGATTTGAAGTCACTTGCCAAACACCACATTGCTGGATAAAGTACAAGTTAGTTTTCCACATCAAATTAAAATGCACATGACCATTATGCTATCTCATAATTTCAGAAGAAGTTGATGATGCAAGAATCAGATATTCTGGCTCATCATGTATTTTTGTCACTTTGACTCATTCTAGAAACCACAGTCGAACACCAATGACACAATCAAAGAGAAGGTGTCCTACTTGTAAGTTTCTTCAAGGCTCCCTTCATGTCCCTGTTCTTCAAGCTGTAGATGAAGGGGTTCATCATTTGAGGGACAACAGAGTACATCACTGAAACCACTGCAGTGTTTCTGGAAGAGTTACTAAGAGCAGAACTTATGTATACCCCCAAACCTGTCCCATAGAACAAAGACACTACTGACAGGTGAGACCCACAGGTGGAAAAAGCCTTATACTTTCTGCCCACTGATGGCATTCTCAAAACAGAGGGTACTATCTGAGTCTAAGAGAAAATGATTCCACACAGAGGAATACCACCAAATATGCTAGTTGCAAAATATATCAGGATGTTATTGATGAGGGTGTCAGAACATGCAAGCTTGATGACCTGAACAACTTCATAGAAGAAGAGAGGGATTTCAAGGTCTGTGCAGATGGTCAGTTGCAATACCATCAGACTGTGCATCAGGGCATCCACAATGTTAATGCACAAGGAGAGTAGAACCAGCATGCCACAGAGGTGGGAGTTCATGATGACTGTGTACCTCAGTGAATGACAAATGGCCACATAGCGGTCATAGGCCATTACTGCAAGAAGAAAACTTTCCAAACCACCAAAAGCCAGGACAACGTAGATCTGTGTGAGGCAGCCTGTGTAAGTGATGCTCTGATTCTGTGCTTGGATGGTCACCAGCATCTTTGGGATGGTGGTTGTGCTTAAACAGATGTCAGTAAAGGACAGGTTGGAGAGGAAGAAGTACATGGGGGTGTGGAGGTAGGAGTCCGAGCTGACAGCCAGGATGATGAGCAAGTTTCCCAGGATGGTGACCAGGTATATGGATAGAAACAGAATAAAGAGAAGGTGCTTCAGTTCTGGATCCTCTGTCACTTCCCCAAGAAGGAATTCTGAAACCCCTGTTTTGTTTTTGGGTCCCACGTTGTTGATGAATCTGATGGAGAAGGTGGAGTGACAACACAATCAAATGTGTGTTTTCTAGACCAGGAGGAGGAGCATCACCAGAGACAAACACTGTCTTAGGATGGGATGGAGACTAATAGAGAGGGATAAGAAGTAGGTGCCTTCAGGACACCTGGGTGGCTCAGTCAGTTAAGCGCCTGCCTTTGGCTCAGGGCATGATCCCAGGGTCCTGAGATCAAGTCCCACATCAGGCTCCCTGCTCAGTGGGGAGTCTGCTTCTCCCTCTGCCTTGTGCTCTGTATCTCTCTCTCTCTCTCTGACAAATAAATAAAATCTTAAAAAAAAGAAGTAGGTGCCTTTTGTATGCATATTATTCTGTTCCTTTAACAAAAACCTGAAGCTGATACAGCAGAGTGCCATCCATTGTTAATTCCCACAAGGGTTAACAGGTGACCATTTTTTTTAAAAAATTACACTATCTATGCTATTCTGATTATGTGAAACATTTGGTAATTTTATAAAGAGAAACAGACAGGGGAGGCAGCTGAAGATTCTGTCTGGATCCCCAAAGACCTCCAAGGCAAGCAACTGAGGTAATACATAAGTATGTGAAGAACCAGGAATATTTTATTGATGTACAATACACATAATAAAAATCTACCATCTACAAATCTAAAAAAAAAAATGGGAAGATAAAGTGAACTTTACCAAATTTCCTGCCTCCCACCATCACCAGATTGCAAATAAATGTCAGAAAATTTTATAACAGCCATCCTGTTTTATAAAAAGCATATTTCTACTCAGTAGGAAAATGGTCCTGGCGATAGCAGAGACTGAGTATGATATTAGTAAATCAGCAGTACTTGAGATTGGTATAAAGTACAAGGAAACATGTGAAGCAGATGACAGGCAGGAGGACCCTGGGTGACATGGTTCTAATAATTTGATGCATGTAATCTTCACAGCTTCCTCTGGATGAAACTGTAATAAAATATCTGTCCTTGTTTCCAAACATTGACTAACAGACATTAGATTACCTGGTGGACATTGTAGTAGAATGATTTGACATTTCCTCTGAGTGTACCAAATGGAAGACCAATACTCAGGAAGGGCAGAAAGACTGAGTGAACCTCAGGCTCCAGGGCAAGAAGGATCATCTATAAGATGAGACTCAGGTGTGCTACTTCTTTTCTGGAGAACTGTTGAAGCAAGTGGTCACAGGCAGATTGCAGTCTCTGTATCCCTACAGGTTCAATTTCCAAAGCTCCTTATTAGCCAAGCAATTTTATTATCACTGTGATCCAGGGCAATGCAAATCCTTCAAGGCCAAGACTCCAGAGGGAGGAATTCAGGATGACCGCTTTTCTGACTCTGAGGCCGGGTATACCATTCACTATACAATATGTATAAATAAATGGGGGGGGGGGAACCAATCCTAAAAACTATATGGAATCACAAAAGACCCCAAAGAATCAAAGCAATCTGGAGCAAGAAAAACAAAGTTGGAGGCATTACTCTTCCTTATATCAAGCTACATATCAAAACCATAGTAATTAAAACAGTATAATATTGGCATAAAAACAGATACAGAGCCCAATGGAATGGAATAGAGAGTCCATAAATAAACTGACACATACACAGTCAACTAATCTTTGACAAGGGTTCCAAGAATATTCAATGGGGAAGGGGTAGTCTCTTCAACAAATGGCATTAAGAAAATTGGATATTGGGGCACCTGAGTGGCTCAGTATCTGAGTGGCTTAAGCATCTGCTTACAGCTTGGGTCATGATCCCTGGGGTCCAGGGATCAAGCCCCACATCAGGTTCCCCACTCAACAGGGAGCCTGCTTCTCCTTCTCCCCACCCCCACTCATGCCCTCTCTCTCTTTCCCTTTCTCTCTCTCTCTCCTCAAATAAATAAATAAAATCTTAAAAAAAAAAAAGAAAGAAAACTAGATATCTACATGCATAGGAATAAAATTGGATGCATATCTTCCACCATACCAAAAAGCAATTATGAAAGAAGTCATATGGTATTTGTATTTCTCAGTCTGACTTATTTCACTTAGCTTAATATCCTCTAGGTCCATCCATGTTGTCTCAAATGGCACAATATCATCCTTTTTTATGGCTGCCTAATATTCCATTGTATATGTATACCACATATTCCTTATCTTTTTTCATCTATTGATGGATGAAGAGGAGTGGGAGATGGGAGATACAGGCTTCCAGTTATGGAATGAATAAGTCATGGGAATAAAAGGCGCAGCATAAGGAATATAGTCAATGATACTATAATAGCAATGTATCAGGATAGGTGGAAGCTACACTTATGGTGAACATAGCATAATGTATAAACTTGTCAAATCAGTATGTTGTATGCCTGAAACTAATGTAACATTGTGTGTCAATGTGTCAACCATACTCAAATAAAAAAAAGAAAAAGTAAAATTAAAAGATGGATATTTTAAAAATCAACTTGAATGGATTAAAGACTTAAACAGAAGACCTAAAATCATAAAACTCCTAAGACAAAACATAAGGAAAAAGCTCCTTGGCATGGACTTGGCAATATGTTTTTGGATATCACACCAAAAGCACAAGCAACATAAGAAAAATAAACAAGTTGGACACATCGTACTAAAAAGTTTGCACAGCATAAGGAAAGAACAACATGAACAACATGAAAAGACAACCTACAAAATGGGAGAAATATTTGCAAACCACACATTTGATGAGGAATTAATATCCAAACTAATAGCAAAAAAAAAAAATAGTAACCCATTTAAAAAATGATGAAAGAACCTAAAAAGACATTTCTCCAAAGAAGACATACAAATGGCCAACAGGTATATGAAAAGATGCTCAAAATCACTAATCATCAGGGAAATGCAAATCAAAACCACCTTACACATGTTAGGATGGCTACAGAAGAAGAAGAAGAAGAAGAAGAAGAAGAAGAAGAAGAAGAAGAAGAAGAAGAAGAAGAAGAAGAAGAAGAAGAAGAAGAAGAATGGGGAGGAGGAGGAAGAGGAGGAGAAAGGGGGAGGGGGAAGGGGAATGGAAGGGGGAGGAAGGTAAGGAGAGGAGGAAGGGAGGGGGGGCGGAGGGAGGGAGGGTTTGGAGAAAACGAAGCCTGGTGCACTGTTGGAAATCGTAAATTGGTAGAGCCCTATGGAAAACACTATGGAGGTACCTCAAAAAGTTCAAAATAGAACTACCATTTGATCCAGCAATCCCACTTCTGGGTAAATACTCAGGTGTACTGAAATCAGGATCTCAAAGAGATACCTGCACTCCCATGTTTGTTGCAACATTATTCACAATAGCCAAGATACGAAGCCAATCTAAATGTTCATTAATGCATGAATGGATAAGGAAAATGAGGTATATATTCACAATAGAATATTATTTAACCTTAGAAAAAGAAGGAAATCTTGTCATTTGTGACAACACGGATGGACCCAGAGGACATTATGCTAAGTGAAATAAGCCCAACAGGGAAAGACAAATGCTGCATTGTATTACTTATATGTGGAATCTAAGAGAGTCAAACTCATGGAAGCAGAGTCAAGTGGTGGTTGCTACTGGCTTGGGAGAGAAGTAAATAGGAGGGTGATGGTCAAAGGGTACAAAGTTTCAGTTGTGCAAAATAAATAAGTTCTGGAAATCTACTATACACCATAGTGCCTACAGCTAACAATACTGTACTGCACATTCAAAATTTGCTAAGAGGGTAGATCTTATATTAAGAATTCCTATCACAAATAATAACAATAATAATAATAATAATTAGAGGGGCACCTGTGAGGCTCAGATGGTTAAGCGTCTGCCTTCAGCTCAGGTCATGATCTCCAGGTCCTGGGATTGAGTCCTATGTCAGGCTCCCAGCTCAGCGGGGAGTCTGCTTCTCCCTCTCCCTCTCCCCCTGCTTCTGCTCTCTCTGTCTCTCTCTGTCTCTCTTAAAAATGAATAAATAAATTCTTTAAAAAAATAAAAAATAAAAACAGTAAGAATGAGGATGGGAGAAAACTTTGGGAAATGATGGATATGTCTATCGTCTTGATGGTGGTGTTGATTTCACAAGTATACACTTATTCCAAACTCATTGAGTTGTATATGTTAGTATATACAGCTTGTTTACATGCCAATCATATCTATAAAGTGCTTTTATAAATTAATTAAATCATGGTTGCACTATAAAAAATCCATCACAGAAGTTCAGATCCTCCTTTTTTTCCTAATTGCACCCCACTAAAGCTTGGGTCAGGCAGCTTTGAGCAGTGCCTCCTGAGTATATTCAGAAGATATGTACCAGCATCACCTTTTCTATTTCCTGGGTTAAGATGAGATTTTTTTAGAATATTGACCTTCCAAACAGGGGAGACCTAGTTGGCTCAGTTCTGGGTGCATCCATGTATTGCCTATAATTCTTATGAGGCTTTTATTTAGAAAAATTCTCTAATGATTTTTTAAAGGTAAATATGTCATCAAGGGTTGCCTGGCTGGCTCAGTTGGTGGAGCATCTGACTCTTTATTTCCAGGTTGTGAGTTTGAGCCCCACGTTGGGTGTAGAGATTACTTAAAAAAAAAAAAAAAAAAAAACACTCATCAGGATCCTAATGTTTAAAGATGAATAGTGGGGCACCTGGGTGGCTCAGTCGGTTAAGCATCTGACTCTTGATTTCGGCTCAGGTCATGATCTCAGGGTCATGAGATTGAGCCCTGTGTTGGGCTCTGTGCTCAGCATGGAGTCTGTTTGTCCCTCTTCCTCCCCCTGCACTCACTCTCTCCCTCTCTCTCTCCCGATCTCTCATGGATAAATAAATAAAATATTTTAAAAATAACAAAAATAAAATAAAGATGAATAGCAATATAAAAACTCTGCTTTGGGCACCTGGGTGGCTCAGTCAGTTAAACCTCTGCCTTCGGCTCAGGTCATGAACCCAGAGTCCTGGGATCGAGTCCTGTAATGGGCTCCCTGTTCCGCAGGGAGCCTGCTTCTCCCTCTCTTTCTCTCTCTCTCTCTCTCTCTCTCATTAATAAATAAATAAAATCTTTAATAAAATAAAAAATAAATAAAAACTCTGCTTCACCAATGAGAAAATCTGAGCCATGTGTGGAGTTGTGAAAATAAGCAATTATATCAGAACTGATCATTTGCTATAAACTTGGACTCAGAAACACCTGAGTTTATTCCAGCTTCCAGCACATGCTTTGGGAACAAGGAGATGTTTACAACTAGGAAATATCACCAAACACAGTGCTTGACATATGGGATCTTAATATCGCCTATAAGAACTTGTTTATGGAGGGGCCCCTGGGTGGCTCAGTCAGTTAAGTGTCCAACTCTAGATTTTAGCTCAGGTCATGATCTCAGGGTTGTGAGACTGAGCCAAACATTGGCTCCACACTGGGAAAGAAGCCTGCTTGGGATTCTCTCTTTCCCTCTCCCTCTGCCCCTCCCACCACCACCACCACCACCCCCCACCCCCCCACTCTTTCTCTCTCTCTCTCTCTCTCTCTCTCAAAAAAAAAAATTTGCTTATGGCATGACAATGACTGGACAAACAGGCATGGTTCATTATAGGGAGGGAAGTGAGGGGTGGGACAAGATAAAAAAAAAAAAGAGGAGAGAAAGAAAGAACAATCCTGGCATGGTAATAAATTTCAGGAAGGAATTTATGTGCTAAAATTCCCACTGTAAATCTTGCTCATGTATAGAAGCAGAGAGAGGGAAAAAACCTTGGTACATTTCATTCTGGTTCATTGACTTTCACTCCTTTGCTATATTCCCCTGTCTTACAACATCACTATTTATTTCTTCTTGAAGGAATGGCCATTTGCATTGTGACATACAGACATACATATGTGCACCTGCATATACACGCACATAAATACACATACACATATGTGTGTGTGTAAAAATAGTTTACCACCATACCAAGAGACCCAACCAACTAAAGACTGTGGTTTCCTCTGGGAACGGAAGGACAGGGATGGAGAAAAACAAAAATAGAATATTGTCTCTATGCAAACTATTTTCTTACTTTAAGAAGAAAACTACTGCGGCATGTACTGCATGGAGCACTGGGTGGTGTACAAAAACAATGGATCATGGATCACTACATCAAAAACTAATGATGTATTGTATGGTGACTAACAAAACATAAAAATAAAATTAAATTTAAAAAAGAAAACTATAATGGCAAATATCAAAATTTATTAATTCCAGACACAGATACATGAGTACCTGTCCTGATATTCTATATTAGTCTCAATTTTTGAATATTTAGTAGGTTACTAAAGAGGGGTCAGCACTAGAGATGTAGCTTATGGGATTTACTCTGGTCCGTCTCCTGTTCCAGAGTCCTCATAGACAGGCACCAGGATCCAGACCAAGGATCATCCCTACAAAGGAATATTAAAGAACAGACATGGAGGGATAAATATATGCTGACCATCTACCTCAATTCTGTGCCCAGAAACATTTTAGAGAGTTCTAGAACTTTCCACAAAATTGTGCAAGGGAAATTTTCTCCTGAGTATAGAAAAGGTCTCTAGAACTTCGGGTTCAGAGTAGAAAATGAGATTTATTAGGTATTGCTGCAAAAGTACATGTTTATATCAGATGCTGAACAATGAGGACCTTCATAGATGAATAAGATCAGGGTCATCTTCAGCATGTTCTCACTCACAGACCCAAAGGGACTAGTAGACAAACACCTCTTCCTATTTGAAAACCATATACTAGGGAACGTCAGATTACCTGGATGCCAGCCCTAAGGAGTGATACCCAGTTCTCCTTTTGATACTTCTCAGGGAGAATGAAAACACAGCTCAAAGGACTAGGCCATGATACAAAATGATGGTCCCTGAGAAAAGGCTCAGGTGTGTTGCCCAGTAACCTGAGCAGAGTGGTCACAGACAGACAATTTGCAGTCTCTGTGGTCCTTCAGGGTTCAATATCCAAAGTTCCTCATTAGTCACATTCTTTTGCTATCATGCTGATCCCCAGGTAGTAAAAATCTTTAAGGAACAAGGCTCAGAGAAGGAATAACTTAAAACTGGCTAATTCCCTCATCCTGGGAGGCCAAAAGTATGCAATTCTTCTCCATCCACCTATTTCTTTTCATATCCATTTCAAATTCCTTTTATACATAGATGCATTTCTGTTCTGTAATTGTATTCTTGTCTTGTTTCCTAAGGTACGTTAAAAGGCACCCTTTATAGCAACAATCTAAGGAAGACAGGACATGTTAAGCTCAAAGTATAGTTTATTATATGGAGATAGATGATAGATGATGATGATGATGATAGATAGATAGATAGATAGATAGATAGATAGATAGATGATAGATGATGATAGATAGATGATGATAGATAGATAGATAGATAGATGATAGATGATGATAGATAGATGATGATAGATAGATAGATAGATAGATGATAGATGATGATAGATAGATGATGATGATAGATAGATGATGATAGATGATGATAGATGATGATGATGATGATAGATAGATAGATAGATAGATAGATAGATAGACAGTTAGATAGATAGATAGATCACCTATATAATGCAAGTGATAATATGCATGATAATATAGCAAATATACCCTAAAAAGCAAATTCTAAGGACTAATTCTATGTATGGCTCATTGTATTTTGTTTCTACATATTATATCCAACAGTTTCTTTTTTTAATAAATGTTAACAATATATTTTATTTAACCTAGTATATTAATTCAATATGTAAACCATATAAAATTATTAATGAGCTATTTTACTTTTTTTTCCTCTTTGAAATGCACTGTGGGTTTGAAACCCAGCACCTGTCTCAGTTCAGGATCTACTCTGGTTCCAGAGAAGAATGGTGGAACCATTCTTCATGTGGTCAACAGCCACATGTGTGCAGTGACTCCCCCATGGAACAGCACAGCTTGAGAGCCTTGACCTGAATGTTCAACAATTTCTAATGTATTCCCTATAATCAAAATGAACTGTGCATGGAAGAGTAGCCTCAGCAAAAAGGCAAAATGGGAGATTGGGCAGCTCAAAGCTCTTGTCCTCTCAAAGTAACACTGAAAAAAGCAAGCGGAATTGTCAGAACTAACCTTGTCAGAACTTCTGAAAACAGTCAAAATTTACAGCAACCAAGTAAGTGCTGGATCAAGAAATAAGCAACTTCAAACTGGCAGGAAAGTTATGTGGCATTTTTACTTGCCCTTGCCCCTCACTTTCCCTGGCATGGCAATAGTCTTAGTATGAAAATGGTTGTAGCCTGTGTTCTCAGCATGAGACCCTGGTCCAGGTATTCTGAGGAACCAGAATAGATCGTTTCTCAAACCATTCTGTATGTCTGTTTTAACCCATCTGGGAGCTACTTGAATGACTGACACAAGGCATTTATCTCTGTTTTGCCTAACTCAGAACTCAGGCTGGAAAAATAGCGGGCATTGTTCAAAAATACTGCAAACCAAACTAGCAGCCTATATACACTTACAGTAAAAGATTAAGTCAAAACATGAAATAGAGGGCACCTGGGTGGCTCAGCTGGTTAAGAGTCTGACTTGTGCTTAACCAATGGGAAAGTTTAGGGTCAAGCCAAGCATCTTGGCTCAGGTCATGATCTCAGGGTCATGAGAGCAAGCCCTGAGTTGGACTCCACACTCAGTGCAGAGTCTGCTTAAGATTCTCTTCCTCTCCTTCTCCCTCTCTCCCTCTGCCTACTAGCACTCTCTCTGTCTCTCTAAAATAATAAATAAATAAATAAATAAATAAATAAATAAATAAATAAATAAATAAAATCTTCTGTAAAATTTTAAAAACCATAAAATAAACCAGCTTAACCCCAGAGTAAAACAGGGGAATTTTTCTTTAGGAAATTCAGATGTTTAAAAGCCACCAAGTTGGGGCACCTGGTGGCTCAGTTGGTTAAGCATCTGACTCTTGATTTTGGCTCAGGTCATTATCCTAGCATTGTAGGATCAAGCCCCACATTGGGTTCCATGCTCAGCAGGGAATCTGCTGGAGATTCTCTCTCCCCTACTCTACCTTTGCCCCTCCCCCTGCTCATGCTCTCTCTCTCTCTCTAAAATAAATAAATAAACCTGGGGCACCTGGGTGGCTCAGTTGTTAAGCATCTGCCTTTGGCTCAGGTCGTGATCCTAGGGTCCTGGGATCGAGCCCATATCGGGCTCTCTGCTCAGTGGAAAGCCTGCTTCTCCCTCTCCCACTCTCCCTGCTTGTGTTCCCTCTCTCACTGTGTCTCTCTCTGTCAAATAAATAAATAAAATCTTTTAAAAATAATAATAAATAAAATAAATAAATAAACCTTTTAAAAAATAAAGTAAAATAAAAAATAAAAGCAACCAAGTATATGGGAAAATTTAGAAAGCCACATGCATGCCCATGGCAAAACATATACTCAGAAAAGACCAGAGAAGATCCTAAACTTTCACATTATTCTCTGCACTCAGTGCAAACCTGGATAAGTGTTGAAAGAGTACTGCAGCACAGATCCAATCTGAAAAGACTGAGAGAGCTGTGTTATTTTTTTGTGTGTTTGTATCACTCCCGGCATTTAAGGAATTCTGTCACAACACTAGCTGAATGAACTAAGGAACATAGATTTCAATGACCACATAAAATAAAAATTATAGTTTTTGCAAATATATTCTGGGAAAGTTACTAAACAGACTACTACCACCTTGAACAATTTTTAAAAAAGCAAATGGTAGGATTGCCTCATTTTTTATGGTACACACACACACACACACACACACCAAAACTTATTAATCCATTCATCCATCACTGGACACACATGGATGGACCTTGAAGGCATTATGCTAAATGAAACAAATCAGACAGAGAAAGACAAATACTGTGTGATCTCACTTATATGTAGAATCTAAAAAACAAAACACCTAACTCATAGAAAAAGAAAACAGATTTGTGGTTACCAGAGATGAGAGGTGGGGTGAAGAGGAATTGGAGGGAAGAGGTCAAAAAGTACAAACTTCTGGTTATAAGATAAGTAAGTTCTAGGGATATAACATACAATATGATGATTACAGCTAACACTGTTATATGATATATAGGAAAGTTGTTAGCACAGATCCTTCAAGTTCTCATCACAAGGAGAAAATATTTTTCTTTTCTTTTGATTGTGTCTATATGAGATGATGGATGTTAACTAAACCTATTGTGGCAATCATTTCACCATATGTGTAAAACACACCATCATGCTGTATACCTTAAACTTATATAGTGATGTATGTCAATTATTTCTCAATAAAACTGTGGAAAAGAGCAAACTCTGGGGGAGATTCTGATACCCAGAGCTATTACATTATAATATTGAGTCCGAGAAGCAGAAAGAAAAAAGAATGAAGAAAAGTGAACAGACCCTAAGGGACTGGTGGGACACCATCAAGTGAAAAAAACATATGCATTATGGGAGTCCAAGAAGGAGAAGAGAAAGAGAAGAGTAACTGAAGATAAAATGAACAAAAACTCCCCAAACATGATAATAGACATGAACCTACAAAACTAGGAACCTTAGTGAACTCCAAGGAGGATAACTCAAAGATACTAACACTAAGACTCATTATCATCAAACTGGCAAAGGCAAAGGGAAAGAGAGAATCTTGAGAGGAGCTCATCAGGGGTGCCTGGGTGGCTCAGCTGTTAAGCGTCTGCCTTTGGCTCAGGTCATGATCCCAGGGTCCTGGGCCACATCGGACTCCCTGCTCAGCGGGAAGCCTGCTTCTCTCTCTTCCACTTCCCCTGCTTGTGTTCCCTCTTTTTTCTGTGTTTCTCTCTGTTAAATAAATAAAATCTTAAAAAAAAAAAAGAAAGAAAGAAAGGAGCTCATCATATACAAGAACTTAAGAGAAAATCAATTCCATACATACAAGAGGTCCTCAATAAGACTAACAACCAATTTCTCATAAGAACCATGAAGGCGAGAGGGTAGTGGGATGACATATTTAAAAGTGTTGAAAGAAAACTGACAACCAATGATTTTATATTTGATAAAATTTTCCTTCCAAAAATGAGGGAGAAATAAAACATTCCCAGAAGAATAAAACTGAAGGAGTTCATTACCACTAAGCCTGCTATGAAAATATCTAACAGATTCCTTCAGGTTAAAATGAAAAGACACTAAATAGCAATTCAATTCTGTATGAAAAAAATAAAAATTTCTGATAAAGGCATGGGCAAATAAAAAAAACAGCATTGTACTTTTGGCTTATAACTCCTCTTTTTATTTCCTACTGGCTTTAAAAAACAAATGTAAAAAATGTTAAATCTATGCTATTGGAAACAATGTATAAAGATTTAATTTGTGACAGTAACAACATAAAGAAGGACAGAACAATATAAGAGCAGAGATTTTGCATTCTATTGAAATAAAAGTGGTATGAATTCAAACTAGATTTTTATAAACTTAGCATATTAAATGTAATGCCCATAATAACCATAAAGACAATTATCTGGATATATTCCAAAAAGACAATGAGGACAAAATCCAAAATGTTCACCACAAAAAATCAACAAGGCAGGAAGGAGGGCAGTAATGGAAGAAATAAAGAACAAAAAAAGGTATTAGACATAAATAAAATAAAATTTCCAATGGAATAATTAAGTGTCTCCTTAAGGGTAAGTAGATTAAACTCTCCAATCAAAAGGTAGAGATTGGAAGAAAGATAAAGAAAACATGACATGAATATAGGCTGTTTATGAGAGACTCATTATGGATTCACAAACACAAATAGACTTTAAATTTAAAAATAAAAAATACAGTCCAGGCAAATAGTTACCAAAAGAGAACTAATGTCAGGGGGAGGAAAATAGACTTTAAGTCAAAACTGTTAAAATAAACAAAGCAAGCAAGATGGAAAATAGATAAATAGATACACAGAAATAGAGATTAAAAGGTCAATAATCAAGACAATATAACAATTATAAACATACATACACCAAACAACAGAGCCTCAAAATACATGAAGCAAACATGACAGAAGTGAAGTAAGAAATACACATTTCCACAATAATACTTAAGAGACTTCAATACATCACATTCAACAATGCTTAGTGTCCCTGGATAGATTGATAAGAAATAATAAACTTGAAAAACATTATAAACAAACAAAACCTAACAGATACATGTGAACACTCTATCCAACAACAGTAAAAATGCACTCTTCTCCAGAGCACCTGGAACATTCCCCAGGATAGATCATATGTTAGGCCACAAAGCAGTTTTCAGTAAATCATTCAAAGTGTCTTTTCTGATCAACATGGTGTGAAGCTAGAAATCAGTAACTGAAGGACAAAAGGGAAATATACAAATATGTGGAAATTAAACAACACACTCCTGAAAAAAACAATGATATCTTACCCATGAGTTTCCTCAAGGCTCCCTTCATGTCCTTATTCCTCAAGCTGTAGATGAAGGGGTTCATCATTTGAGGGACAACAGAGTACATCACTGAAACCACTGCAGTGTTTCTGGAAGAGTTAGTAAGAGCAGAACTTATGTATACCCCCAAACCTGTCCCATAGAACAAAGACACAACTGACAGGTGAGACCCACAGGTGGAAAAAGCTTTATACTTCCCACCTGCTGATGGCATTCTCAAAACAGAGGGTACTATCTGAGTATAAGAGAAAATGATTCCACACAGAGGAATACCACCAAATATGCTAGTTGCAAAATATATCAGGATGTTATTGATGAGGGTGTCAGAACATGCAAGCTTGATGACCTGAACAACTTCACAGAAGAAGAGAGGGATTTCAAGGTCTGTGCAGAAGGTCAGTTGCAATACCATCAGACTGTGCATCAGGGCATCCACAATGTTAATGCACAAGGAGAGTAGAACCAGCATGCCACAGAGGTGGGAGTTCATGATGACTGTGTACCTCAGTGGATGACAAATGGCCACATAGCGGTCATAAGCCATTACTGCAAGAAGAAAACTTTCCAAACCAGCAAAAACCAGGACAAAGTAGATCTGTGTGAGGCAGGCTGTGTAAGTGATGCTCTGATTCTGTGCTTGAATGTTCACCAGCATCTTTGGGATGGTGGTTGTGCTTAAACAGATGTCAGTAAAGGACAGGTTGGAGAGGAAGAAGTACATGGGGGTGTGGAGGTAGGAGTCCGAGCTGACAGCCAGGATGATGAGCAAGTTTCCCAGGATGGTGACCAGGTATATGGATAGAAACAGAATAAAGAGAAGGGGCTTCAGTTCTGGATCCTCTGTCACTTCCATAAGAAGGAATTCTGAAACCCCTGTTTTGTTTCTGGGTCCCATGTTGTTGATGAATCTGATGGAGAAGGTGGAGTGACAACACAATCAAATGTGTGTTTTCTAGACCAGCAGGAGAAGCATCACCAGAGGCAAACACTGTCTTAGGATGGGATGGAGACTAATAGAGAGGGATAAGAAGTAGGTGCTTTCTGTATGCATATTATTCTGTTCCTTTAACAAAAACCTGAAGCTGATACAGCAGAGTGTCATCCATTGTTAATTCCTAAAAGGGTTAACAGGTGGCCATTTTTTAATATTGCCCTATCTATATCATTTTGATTATTTGAAACATTTGGTAATTTTATAAAGAGAAACAGACTGGAGAGGCAGCTGAAGATTCTGTCTGGATCCCCAGAGACCTCAGAGGCAAGCACCTGAGATAATACATAAGTATGTCAAGAACCAAGAATGGGAAGATAAAGTGAACTTTACCAAATATTCCCTGCCCTCTCACCTCCACAAAATTGTAAGTAAATGTCAGAGACTTGTCTAACAGTCATCCTATTTTTTTTTAAGATTTTATTTATTTATTTGAGAGAGAAAGAGAGAGAGAGATAGCAAGAGAGAGCATGAGAGGGAGAAGCAGGCTCCCCGCTGAGCAAGGAGCCTGATGCGGGGTTTGATCCCAGGACCCTGGGATCACGACCTAGGTCGAAGGCAGTGACTTAACCGACTGAGCCACCTAGGCACCCCCCAGTCATCCTATTTTTAAAAAAAGCAGATTTCTACTCATTAAGAAATGGCCCTGGCCATACTAGAGAGTGAGTACATTAGTAAATGGAGGTACTTGAAATTGGTACAAAGTACAAGGATGTGAAGAGGATGCCAGACAGGCAGGAGGACACTGGATGACTTGATTCCAATCATCTGGTACATGTACTCTCTTCACAACTTCCCCTGGATGAACCTGTAGTGAAATACCTGCCCTCATTTCCAAACATCCACGTAGGTTACCTGGCTGGCATCACAGTGGAATGACGATTGACATTTCCCCTGAAGGCACCATCTGGGAGATTTGTACTCAGAAAGGGCAGAGGGATGGAATGAGACCTAGGCTCCTGAGCAAGAAGGATCATCTATGGGAGGAGGCCCAATTATGCTACTACTTTTCATGGGAAGGATTGCTGAAATAAGTGGTCACGGGCAGACTGCAGTCTTGTATCCCTAGAGGTTCAATTTCCAAAGCTCCTCATTAGTCAAACAATTTTATTGTCACTGAGATCCCAGGCAAGTGCAAATCCTTCAAGACCAAGAATCAGGAAGGAAGGAATTCCCCAACCCTGTGAGGCCCAGTGTATACCATGTACTTTTCTCCACACCTGCGTCTGCTCATCTCCATTTCAAATTCTTGGTAAATGTGGACACACCATCCATCTCTAACTGGATAAGAGTCTTCTTTTCTTTTTTTTTCTTTTTTTTTTTTTTTTAATTTGAGAGAGAGAATGAGATAGAGCATGAGAGGGGGGAGGGTCAGAGGGAGAAGCAGACTCCCTGCTGAGCAGAGAGCCCCATGCGGGAC
Source organism: Mirounga angustirostris (assembly GCF_029215605.1). Lineage (NCBI taxonomy): Eukaryota > Metazoa > Chordata > Mammalia > Carnivora > Phocidae > Mirounga > Mirounga angustirostris. The sequence continues at coordinate 209,250,758 of NW_026991709.1, read as the reverse complement.
TCGATCCCGGGACTCCAGGATCATGACCTGAGCCGAAGGCAGTCACCTAACCAACTGAGCCACCCAGGCGTCCCAAGAGTCTTCTTTTCTAAGTGATGGACAAAGATATTGCTATCTAATCAATGACATCAGGAATTCTGATACCTATCTGAGGTGTGAGAATACAGTGTGCATGTTTATATATATTATATATATTTTAATATATCTTACCATATTATACATATTGTTACATTATATATATTATATAAATAAGATATTTAAAAACATAGCTACATTATTATAAAAACGCAAACACTCTGAGGTTTATCTCTCCATGTCCTTAATGTTTCCTGAACATTAATCTTCACTGTGTATATACAGAGCATACACAATATGTTTTATATAATAGATTTTAATCTATTCTCTGTGACAATTCTTTGATTAACTCACAGAACTGCCACTCCCATTTTAGGTTTTCACAGTCACATTTTCTTTTTTTTTTTTTTTCAAGTTTTTATTTAAATTCCAGTCAGTTGGGGTGCCTGGGTGGTTCAGTCAATTAAGCGTCTGCCTTCAGCTCAGGTCATGATCTCAGGGTCCTGGGATCGAGCCCTGCATAGGGCTCCCTGCTCAGTGTGGAGTCTGCTTGTCCCTCTCCCTCCCCCTGTGCTTTCTCTCTCTCTCTCTCATGCTCTCTCTCTCAAATAAATAAATAAATAAAATTTTTTTTTAAAAAGTAAATAAATTCCAGTCAGTTAACATACAATATTGGTTTCAGGAGTAGAATTCAGTGATTCATCACTTACATAGAACACCCAGTGCTCATCACAAGTGCCCTCCTTAATACCCATCACCCATTTAGCCCATCCCCACCCACTTCCCTCCATCAACCCCTAGTTTGTTCCCTGTAGTTAAGAGTCTCTTATGGTAAACAAACTGAGGGTTGCTGGAGTGGTGGGGGGTGGGAGGATAGGGGGGTGGGTGATGGACATTGGAGAGGGTATGTGCTATGGTGAGCACTGTGAATTGTGTAAGATTGATGAATCACAGACCTGTACCCCTGAAACAAATAATACATTATATGTTAATAAAAATAAATTAATAATAAAGAGTCTCTTATGGTTTGCTTCTCTCTCTCTCTTCCCCCCCATATGTTCATCTGTTTTGTTTCTTAAATTCCACATGAGTGAAATCATATGGTATTTGTCTTTCTCTGACTGACTTATTTCACTTAGCGTTATACACTCTAGCTCCAACCACACTGTTGCAATGGCAAGATTTCATTCTTCTTGGTGGTTGAGTAATATTCCATTGTATGTATATACACCACATCTTCTTTATCCATTCATCGGTCGATGGACACTTGGGCTCTTTCCATAGTTTGGCATTTTGATAATGCTGCTATAAACATCAGGGTGCATGTGCCCTTCAAATCAGTATTTTTGTATTCTTTGGGTCAATACCTAGTAGTGCAATTGCTGGATTGTAAGATAGTTCTATTTTTAACTTTTTGAGGAACGTCCATACTGTTTCCAGAGTGGCTGTTCCAGTTTGCATTCCCACCAACAGTGTAAGAGGGTTCCCCTTTCTCCGCATCCTCACCAACACCTGTTGCTTCCTAGGTTGTTGATTTTAGCCATTCTGACTGGTGTGCACAGTCATCTTTTTTGTTGTTGTTACTTATTTATATTTTTAAGGTACAGCTCCGTTTCTTTTTTTTTATTTTTTTATTATGTTATGTTAGTCACCATACAGTGCATCATTAGTTTTTGATGTAGTGATCCATGATTAATTGTTTGTGTATAACACCCAGTGCTCCATGCAATACATGCCCTCCTTAATACCCATCACCAGGCTAACCCTTCCTCTCCTCCCCTCTAAAACCCTCAGTTTGTTTCTCAGAGTCCAGAGTCTCTCATGGTTCATCTCCCCCTCTGATTTCCTCCCTTCATTTTTCCCTTCCTTCACCTAATGTCCTCCATGCTATTCCTTATGTTCCACAAATAAGTGAAACCGTATGATAATTGATTTTCTCTGCCTGACTTATTTCACTTAGCATAATCTCCTCCAGTTCCGTCCATGTTGATGTAAATGGTGGGTATTCATCCTTTCTAATGGCTGAGTAATATTCCGTTGTATATATGAACCACATCTTCTTTATCCATTCATCTGTTGAAGGGCATCTCGCCTCTTTCTATAGTTTGGCTATTGTAGACATTGCTGCTATGAACATTGGGGTGCATGTGGCCCTTCTTTTCACTACATCTGTATCTTTGGGGTAAATACTCAGGAATGCAATTGCTGGGTCATAGGGTAGACACAAAAATCAATGGAACAGAATAGAGAGCCCAGATATGGACCCTCAACTCTTGCATGTCAACTAATCTTGGACAAATCAGGAAAAAATATCCAATGGAAAAAAGACAGTCTCTTCAATAAATGGTGCTGGGAAAATTGGACAGCTATATACAGAATGAAACTCGACCATTCTCCAACACCATACACAAAGATAAACTCAAAATGGATGAAAGACCTCAACGTGAGACAGGAATCCATCAAAGTCCTAGAGGAGAACATAGGCAGTAACCTCCTCGACATCAGCCACAGCAACTTCTTTCAAGACACATCTCCAAAGGCAAGGGAAACAAAAGCTAAAATGAACTTTTGGGACTTCATCAAGATGAAAAGCTTCTGCACAGCAAAGGAAACAGTCAACAAAACGAAGAGGCAACCCATGGAATGGGAGAAGATATTTGCAAATGATACTACGGATAAAGGACTGGTATCCAAGATCTATAAAGAACTTCTCAAACTCAACACCCAAAAAACAAATAATCAAGTCACAAAATGGACAGAAGATATGAACAGACACCTCTCCAAAGAAGACATACAAATGGCTAACAGACACATGAAAAAATGTTCCACATACTAGCCATCAGGGAAATACAAATCAAAACAGCAATGAAATACCACCTTACACCAGTTAGAATGGCAAAAATTAACAAGACAGGAAACAACAAATGTTGGCAAGGATGTAAAGAAAGGGGAACCCTCTTACACTGTTGGTGCAAATGCAAGCTGGTACAGCCACTCTGGAAAACAGTATGGAGGTTGCTCAAGATGTTAAAAATAGAGCTACCCTATGACCCAGCAATTGTACTACTAGGTATTTACCCCAAAGATACAGATGTAATGAAAAGAAGGGGCACATGCACTCCAAATGTTCATAGCAGCAATGTCCACAATAGCCAACTGTGGAAGGGGCTGAGATTCCCTTCAACAGATGAATGGATAACAAAGATGTGGTACATTGACAATGGAATATTATACAGCCATCAGAAAGGATGAATACCCACCATTTGCATCAACATGGATGGAACTATAGGGAATTAAGCTAAGTGAAGTAAGTCAAGCAGAGAAAGACAATTATCATATGGTTTCACTCATATGTGGAACATAAGCAATAGCACAGAGGACCATAGGGGAAGGGAGGGAAATCTGAAGGGGGAGAAATCAGAGAAGGCAATGAAGCATGAGAGACTATGGACCCCGGAAAATAAACTGAGGGTTTCAGAGGAGAGGAGGGTGGTGGGGAGGGGGTAACAGGGTGATGGGTATTAAGGAGGGCACGTGTTGTGATGAGCACTGAGTTTTTATGTAACTAATGAATCACTGAACACTACATCAAAAACTAATGATGTACTATATAGTGGCTAACTGAACATAAAAAAAAAACACAAAGAAGAAATCAAAAAGGAAATAAAAAATACCTTGAAACAAAAAAATGAAAGCACAATATATCAATAACTATGGGATGCTACAAAAACATTTCTAAGAGTGGGGTGCCTGGGTAGTTCAGTCAGTTGGGTGTCTGCCTTTGGCTCCAGTCATGATCTCGGGGTCCTGGGATCAAGCCCCACATCGGACTCTCTGCTTGGCTGGAAGTCTGCCTCTCCCTCTCACTCTCCCTCTGTGCTTTCTCCCTCTCTCTTTCTCTCTCTCAAATAAATAAAATCTTTAAAAAAAAAATAGTTCTAAGGGAGATATTTAGAGTGACACATGTCTACGTTAAGGAAAAAAAAAAATCTCAATAAAGAACAAACTAAGGTCAAACTTAGCAGAAGGAAGTAAAACATAAAGAGCAGAAATAAATGAAATAGAGACCAGAAAACTATATAAAGATTTATTTATTTGAGTGAAAGACAGAGCAAGTGGGGGAGGGGAAGGGTGAGAGAATCTTCAAGCAGACTCCGCACTGAGTGCAGAGCCCAACTCAGGGCTCGATCTCACAGTCCATGAGATCATGACCTGAGCTGAATCCAAGAGTTGGACGCTTAACCCAGGGCTCAATCTCATGACCCATGAGATCATGACCTGAGCCAAAACCAAGAGTCTGATGCTTCACCAACTGAGCCACCTAGGCGCCCCATGAAAACTATATATAAAAAAAAAACCAAAACACAACAAAACTATGAGTCGGTTTTTTTGAAATGATAAACAAAATTGAGAAAATTTAACTAGAATAAGAAAAAAGAGAGGGCGCCTGGGTGGCTCAGTTGGTTAAGCGACTGCCTTCAGCTCAGGTCATGATCCCAGGGTCCTGGGATCGAGTCCCGCATCAGGCTCCCTGCTCTGCGGGGAGCCTGCTTCTCCCTCTCCCACTCCCCCTGCTTGTGTTCCCTCTCTCGCTGTGTCTCTCTCTGTCAAATAAATAAATAAAATCTTAAAAAAAAAAAAAAGAAAAGAAAAAAGAGAGAGAAGACTCAAAATAAAAAATGAAAGAGGAAACATTAAAACTGATACCACAGAAACACAAAAGATCCTAAGAGAGTACTATGAGCAATTATATGCCAACAAGCTGGATAACCTAGAAGAAATGGATAGAGTCTTAAAAACATAAAAGAAATCAAGACTGAATCATGAAGAAAGAAAGTCTGAAGAGACCAATAATGAGGAAGGAGATTGAATCTGTAATCAAAAACCTCCCAAAAAAACAAAAACAAAAACAAAAACCTCCCAACACAAAAAAGCTCATGATGACATGGCTTCACTGGTTAATTCTACCAAACATTTAAGGAAGAATTTACACCAATATTTCTCAAATTCTTCCAAAAAAATTTAAAGATGGAAACATTTCCTAAATCATCTCATGAAGCCAGCATTACCTTGACACCAAATCCATATAAAGATGTCACAGTAAAATTATAAAGGAATATCCCTGATAAAGACAGATGCAAAAATCAACAAAATATTAACAAATTGAATCCAACACCAAATTAAAAGGATAATTACCATAACCAAATGATATTTATCCAAGAACTCAAGGGTGGTTCAACATAAGAAACTAGATCAAGGAAATGCATCACATTAATAAACAACAGGACAAAAAACTCAATCTCAATTGATGAAGAAAAGGAATTTCATAAAATCCAAAACCCATTCATGATAATAAAAAAAAAACTCAGAAAACTAGGGATAGTGCAATAATTCCTCTAGATGTTAAATGTTTTTTATGAAAAACCCACAACTAACACCGTACTTCACAGTGAAAGACTGAAAACTTTTTCCTTAACAAAAGGACAAGGCAAGGAAGCCTATCTCACTGTTGCTGGTCACCGTGGAACTGGAAGTTCTAGCCAGAGCTATTAGTCAAGAAAACCAAATAAAAGTCATCCAGATTGGAATGGAGGCAGTAAAACTACCTCTATTCACAGGGACCTGTTCCTATATATAGTAAACTCCAAAGAGTCCACAAGAAAGGTAGTGAGCAAAGAACTGTTGCAGGATATGTGATCAACACACCAATATCAGCTGTGTTCTTACACATCTGAAAGGAATATAAGAAAGTTATTCTGTTTAAAATAGCACTTAAAACAATGAAACACCTAAAATAAATTTAACCAAGGAGGTAAGAGACTTATACACTGAAAACTAAACACATGGCTGAAATAAATTGAAGAAAATCTAAATAAATGGAACTGTGTCTGGTGTTAATGGGTAGAAAGACTTCATTGTTAAGATGTCAATCTATACAAAGAAACCTAGAGGGGTGCCTGGGTGGCTCAGTTGGCTAAGCATCTGCCTTCGGCTCAGGTCATGATCTCAGGGTCCTGGGATCGAGCCCTGTGTCGGGCTCTCTGCTCAGCAGGGAATCTGCTTCTCTCTCTCCCTCTGTGCTCTCTCTCTCTCTCCCTCAAATAAGTAAATAAAATCTAAAAAAATAAAAGAAACCTAGAGATTCAATGCAATTCCTCTCAATATTATTTTTGTGCAAAAAGGGACAATGCCTTTTTTCCAGATACAGAAAAACTGATCCTCAGACTCATATGGAATTGCAGGGGGCCCCAATCAGTCCAAACAATCTTATACAGAATAAAATCAGAGGACATAGACTTTCTGAGTTCAGAGAGTGCAGTTTGGCAGTTTCTCAAAAGCTAAATATAGAACTACCATACAATCCAGCAATTCCACTCCTAGGTATATAGCCAAAGACTTCAAATCAGGAACACAAACAGGTACTTATATAACAATGCTTGTAGTAGTATTACTGACAATACCCTAAGTGTGGAAACACACACACACACACACACACACACACACTGGATTATGTTTGAGCATAAAAAGGAATGTAGTTCTGAAACATACTAAAACATGGACAAACCTTGAAAACATTATGCTAAGTATAATAAGCCAGATGCAAAAGAGCATGTATTTTATTATTCCTCTTATATGAAATATCTAGAGTAAGAAAAATCATAGAGATAGGACGTAGACTAGGTTCTGTGGCATTAGATCAAGTTATTGATAAATGGCTACAGATTTTCTGTTTGATTCATGATAGCTGTGGAAACAGACTCAATGTTTGCCTAATGCTATGAGTGTAGTTGTGTGACCAAACTGCACATGTAAAAATCATGAAAGTTGCACAGGGTGAAAGAAAGTGGTCCAGTTTCATTCATTTCCATGCGGCTGTCCAGTTTTCCCAACACCATTTGTTGAAGAGACTGTATTTTTCCCATTCTTTCTTTTTAAGTTTTTATTTAAATTCCAGTTAGATAACATACAGTGTATTATAAGTTTCAGGTGTACAATATAGTGATTCAACAATTCCATACATCACCTGGTGCTCATCACAACAAGTGCCCTCCTTAACCACATCACCTATTTAACCCATCCTCCCACCCACCTCCCTTCTGGTAACCATCACTTTCTTCTCTGTAATTAAGAGTCTGTTTCTTGGTTTGCCTCTCTCTATCTCTATCTCTCTCTCTTTTAATCAATTTGCTCATCTGTTTGGTTTCTTAAATTCCACATATGAGTGAAATCATATGGTATTTGTCTTTCTCTGATTGACTGATTTTGCTTAGCATTATACTCTTTAGCTCCAACCATGTCATTGCAAATGGCAAGATTCCATTCTTTTTTCTGGTAAATAATATTCCATTCTATATATACACCACATTTTCTTTATCCATTCATCAATCAAAGGACATTTGGGTTATTTCCATAATTTGTCTATTGAGATAATGCTGCTATAAATACTGGGGTGCATGTAACCCTTTGAATTAGTGTTTTTGTATTTTTTGGTTAACTACCCAGTAGTGCAATTGCTGGGTCATAGGGTAGCTCTATTTTTACCTTTTTGAGAACTTCCATACTGTTTTCTACAGTGGCTGTACCAGTTTGCATTCCACCAACAGTGCAAGAGGGTTCCTTTTTCTCCACATTCTTGCCAACACCTGTTGTCTCTTGTGTTGTTGATTTCAGTCATTCTGACAGGTGTGAGGTGATATCTTATTGTAGTTTTGATTTGTATTTCCCTGATGATGAGTGATGGTGAGCATCTTTTCATGTGTCTGTTAGCTATCTAGGTGTCTTCTTTGGAAAAATGTCCTTTCATGTCTTCTGCCCATTTCTTAAATGGATTATTTGTGTTTGGGGTGTTGAGTTTGATAAGTTCTTTATAGATTTTGGATACTAACCCTTATTAGATATGTTGTTTGCAAATATGTTCTCCCATTCCATAAGTGGCCTTTTAGTTTTGTTGATGGTTTCCTTCACTGTGTATGGTGGAAGTCCTAGCCACAGCAATCAGACAACAAAAAGAAATAAAAGGCATTCAAATCAGCAAGGAAGAAGTAAAACTTTCACTATCTGCAGATGATGCAATATTCTATATAGAAAACCCAAAAGACTCTACCAACGTATGGAATGGGAGGATATATTTGCAAATGACGTATCTGATAAAGGGTTAATATCTAAAATCTATAAAGAACTTATAAAACTCAACACCCCAAAAAATGAAAATCCAGTTAAGAAATGGGTGGAAGACATGAACAGACATTTTTCCAAAGGAGACATACAGATGGCCAACAGATACATGAAAAGATGCTCACCATCACCGACCATCAGGGAAATACAAATATCTTTATTGTTTTGGCATTTTACAATCAGGATTACTTTCTTAGTAGATATGATAGCTTCCTCACTGATCAGGATCAAAGGTCTAATGATCATTTCAAACCAATAAGATAATCACATTATAGATTATAAAACTGAGTATAGTTAATGCTGATGTTGCCCAGCACTGACACAGTTTACCAGTGACAAGTCTCAGGAATTATGGGAGTATGAAAGAACAGCTCCCCACACACACATACCAGGTCATACATTTGGCTTGTCTCTGGAGTGCAATTCACATGGCCATAACTGTGAGATCAGGCAGAATCAAATCTCTGCTATAACCACAGACTTATCTGATCCTCTCCCTGACCTGTCCAACTTCTCTCACTTCTCTTCTGACATTTCAGTATCAGTATAACCCTTGTCTTGGGACAGCCTGTGAGGATCCCACCAAAAATACCAGGCTTAGGAATTGGAACTCATTTTTGAAACATCACAGATCTATTCAAAGAACAAATCAAGTTTCAACCCAAAATTAAGATGAACTTACCTGTTAAATTCTCTAGTCATTCTAGAAGAACTTGGTGATGCAAGAATCTGACATTCTGGCTCACCATATATTTTTGTCACTTTGACTCATTCTAGAAACCCCAGTCCATGCAAACGACACAGTCACAGAAGAGAAGGTGTTCTATTTATGAGTTTCCTCAAGGTTCCCTTCATGCCCTGTTCCTCAGGCTGTAGATGAAGGGGTTCATCATTTGAGGGACAACAGTGTACATCACTGAAACCACTGCAGTGTTTCTGGAAGAGTTAGTAAGAGCAGAACTTACGTATAGCCCCAAACCTGTCCCATAGAACAAAGACACAACTGACAGGTGAGACCCACAGGTGGAAAAAGCTTTATACTTCCCACCTGCTGATGGCATTCTCAAAACAGAGGATACTATCTGAGTATAAGAGAAAATGATTCCACCCAGAGGAATACCACCAAATATGCTAGTTGCAAAATATATCAGGATGTTATTGATGAGGGTGTCAGAACATGCGAGCTTGATGACCTGAACAACTTCACAGAAGAAGAGAGGGATTTCAAGGTCTGTGTAGATGGTCAGTTGCAATACCATCAGACTGTGCATCAGGGCATCCACAACGTTAATGCACAGGAGAGTAGAACCAGCATGCCACAGAGGTGGGAGTTCATGATGACTGTGTACCTCAGTGGATGACAAATGGCCACATAGCGGTCATAGGCCATTACTGAAAGAATACAACTATCCAAACTTGCAAAAACCAGGACAAGCAGACCTGCATGAGGCAGCCTGTGTAAGTGATGCTCTGATTCTGTGCTTGGATGTTCACCATCATCTTTGGGATTGTGGTTGTACTTAAACAGATGTCAGTAAAGGACAGGTTGGAGAGGAAGAAGTACATGGGGGTGTGGAGGTGGGAGTCCGAGCTGACAGCCAGGATGATGAGCAAGTTTCCCAGGACAGTGACCAGGTACATGGATAGGAACAGGCTGAAGACGAGGGACTGCAGTTCTGGATTCTCTGTCACTTCCATGAGAAGAAATTCTAAAATGTCTGTTTCATTTCTGGGTTCCATATTGTTGATGAATCTTATGTAAATGATATGGTAACAAAGACAATGAAATGTTAGCTCCTAGGCGAGCAGCAGGAGTATCACCAAGCGCAAGCACCTTGTTGGGAAAGGAAAAAGTCAAATGGAGAGATGTCTTCTCTTTGTATATTATTTTGTTATTTTGAAAAAAGATTTAAAGTTAATAAATCAGTGAGTCAAGATTTGTTAATTCTGGAAAGGGTTGAGGAATCCTCATTTTTTAAATTAGACTATTCTTTAATTTGGTGACTTCATTAGAAGAAATGGGTAGTGAGACTGATGAGTCTCTCTGGATCTCCACCCTGTCTGCAGAGATCTCACAGCCTGGCAACAGAGGTAATACAACAGTATGTTAAAAACCCAGAATTGGAAGATACAGGGAAAACTGCCCAAGCCAACTCTCAGAAATCAGTAGAAGGATTTTTAAGCAAATGTTATAACAATCACTGTATTTGCAAATGAGCATATTCCTGCTGAGAAGGAAAATAGTCTTTTTCCTTACAGAGAGAAAATAGGAAACTGGCAGAATAATAACTATTTGGGGATTGGAGGAAAGGTACAAGGGAACAAGTCAAGAAAATAGAAGGCAGGAGGCAAATGATATCTTGATTCTAATCATTTTATGCATATACTCTTCACAGTTTCTGCTGGATAAACTCATAGTAAAATATATGCCCTCATTTCCAAACATTAACTAAGGTACATCAGGTTACCTAGGTTACATCACTGTGGAATGATATTGGACATCTCTGCTAGATGTTGGATGATGGAGACCGGTGCTCCATCTGTAGGAAGAGGAAAGGGATGGAGTGAAGCATCAGGCTCCTGGGCAAGAGAAATCATCATCAGGGCAAGGCACAGATATGCCGTTTCTTTTTTTTTTTTTTTTAATTTTTTATTGTTATGTTAATCCCCATACATTACATCATTAGTTTTAGATGTAGTGTTCCATGATTCAGATATGCTGTTTCTTTACTGGGGCAGGGCTGTTGAGCAAGGTTGTCACAATTTGTAGTCTCTGTACCTCTGGAGGATCAATATCCAAAGCTCTTTATTAGCCAACAATTGTATCATCATTCTGATCCCAGGGCAGTGCAAATTCTTTTAAGACTAAAGCAACAGAATTGATGAATTCAAGATGGTTGATACCCTGATGAGTCCAGGTGTTCAACACTCATTTCTCCACCTGTTTCTGCTCACATCTTCTATTTCACATACCTCCTAGATGTGGACATGCCCTCCTTTGGCATCTCTATGTAAACAATGATATCAGGAAGCCTGATAATAATTGTAGGTGTGAAATTGTATATATGTGTGTGTATATATATATTTCAGCCATAAGAAGGAATGAAATTCTGACAGGTACTACCACATGGATGAACCCTAAAAACTTAAGTAAAATGAGCAGATGAGAAAGGACAAATATTGTATAATTTTAGTTTAAGGTACCTAGAATAGGCAAATTCATAAAGATAGGAAAGTAGAATGTGGTTACCAGGGGAGGGAAGAAAGGACTGATTTTTTAGTGTGCTGGAATATATTAACAGCTGTGTCTGTGCTAATAAAATCATGTTGCTATTGGTAGGGTGAGCAAGATCCCATCTGGAAATATTTCACTGGAAGTTTATTTGCCCTGTTTTTATTCTTGTTATATTTGAAAGAACAATTCTGAATTTTCATTGAATGAGTCATGTGTTTTAGTGGCTCATTTTTAAAGTGCTTGAATTTCTCAGTCTTTATCTTTTAGATTGTGCTTATTCTCTTAAGAAACTCTTGACTTCAGGGGAAAAAAAAGAAAGAAATGCTTGACTTTGTGGCACCTGGGTGGCTCAGTTAGTTAAGCATCCAACTCTTGATTTCTGTTTAGGTCATGATCTTGGGGTCATGAGATTGAGCCCTGTGTGGGTCTCTGGGCTCAGTGGGGAGTCTGCTTGAGATTCTTCCTCTCTGCCCCTTCCCTACTTGCATGCATACTCACACACTCTTTCTCTAAAAATAAATAAATCTTAAAAAAAAAATGCTCAACTTCTCTGAGGTAATAAAAATATTTTCTTATTTTATCTTCCAAAATATTTAATCACTTTGATTCTTGTGTTTAATGCTTTGGTACATTGGAATGAATTCTTTTGAGTTTTTGTGGTAAATATGTATAACATAAAATTTACTATTTCAGCCATTCCATTTTTTTAAATTTTATTTTATTATGTTATGTTAGTCACCATACAATACATCATTAGTTTTTGATGTAGTGATCCATGATTCATTGTTTGCATATAACACCCAGTGCTCCATGCAATACGTGCCCTCCTTAACACCCATCACTGGGCTAACACATCCCCCCACGCCCTCCCCTCTAAAACCCTCAGTTTGTTTCTCAGAGGCCATAGTCTCTTATGGTTCGTCCCCCCCTCTGATTTCCCCCCCTTCATTTTTCCCTTCCTTCTCCTAATGTCCTCCATGCCATTCCTTATGTTCCACAAATAAGTGAAACCATATGATAATTGACTTTCTCTGCTTGACTTATTTCACTTAGCATAATCTCCAGGCCCATCCATGTTGATGTAAAAGTTGGGTATTCATCCTCTCTGATGGCTGAGTAATATTCCATTATATATATGAACCACATCTTCTTTATCCATTCATCTGTTGAAGGGCATCTCGGCTCCTTCCACAGTTTGGCTATTGTGGACAATGCTGCTATGAACATTGGGGTGCATGTGGCCCTTCTTTTCACTACATCTGTGTCTGTAAATACCCAGGAGTGCAATTGCTGGGTCATAGGGTAGCTCTATTTTTAATTTTTAATTTTTTGAGGCAGCTCCACACTGTTTTCCAAAGTGGCTGTACCAACTTGCATTCCCACCAACAGTGTAAGAGGGTTCCCTTTCTCCACAACCTCGCCAACATTTGTCGTTTCTTGCCTTGTCAATTTTTGCCATTCTAACTGGTGTAAGGTGGTATCTCAATGTGGTTTTGATTTGAATTTCCCTGCTGGCTAATGATGATGAACATTTTTTCACGTGTCTGTTAGTGATTTGTATGTCTTCAGCTATTTTAAGTGTACAATTCCATGGCATTAAGAACACTCACAGTGTTGTATGACCATCACCACTATCCATTTCCTGAACGTTTTTTATCATCCCAAACAGAAACTCTGTACCTGTTAAATGGTAACTTTTTCTCCAACCAGCTTTCAGAAGGAAACTAACCCTTTGCCATATAGCTGATTTCAGACTTCAGACTGCAACAGAATGCATTCATGTTGTTTTAAGAGGCTAAGTTTGTAATACGTTACAAGGACAATAGGAAACTAATACAGGACACATATCTCAATTCGGGCTGATGATAACAATAATGCTTTCTGGACGTCTCCTTGGAAATATTGTTTGTGTTGGAAGGAAACCCAAGGAGAGGCCGTCAGTTTTTGTTTCTGGGTCTGAAAGCAGGCATTAGTGGCCACCAGGAGAATAGCCCTAATAGGCAAATACCACCACATGGCAGAGTGAAATGCATCCCTGTGGTTCTGTGCCTGGACCTACCCAGTCCCTTAAGTTTTTGTTAGGAAAGATCATTGTTTTATCACTTGACCCTATTGGAGTTGAGAATTTTCTTAGTACAGCTGAAGGCATGCATCCTAACTGAGTTGAAGTATCTCAAATCTTCCCAAAATATAAACTAATATAATCATGCCAATTTTATAGGCGAGAAAACTGAGTTTAGAGAGTTGAAATAAAGCGTCAAAGGCCACATGGCTATGTTTTGGTGGAGGTAGGATTCAAACCCAGCTGGTCTGATTTCAAAATTCTTACCCTTAACCATTTGATCTCTGGTTTCATATATTCAAAGTTGGTCAGGCTGTCTGGATCACACCATTTTTTCTGTCAAATTCCAGCAGTGTAAGCCCAAAGCAGTTGACACATTAATGGAAAGATGATATCCTAGAGATAAGTTTCCTCAAAGCCCCCATCATGTCCTTGTTCCTCAGACCATAGACAAAGGGGTTCATCATGGGGGTGACCACAGTGTACATGACTGATACTATAGCACTCTTCCTGGAAGAGTGTGTAACTGCAGAACTAAGGTACACCCCAAAACCTGTCCCAGAGAACAGGGAAACAACTATTAAGTGTGACCCACAGACGGAAAGTGCCTTATATTTTCCACCAGCTGATGGGATTTTCAGGACAGATGAGGTAATTCGAGTGTAAGAGATAATTATCCCAGAGAGAGGAATAACACCCAATAGGCTGGTCACTAAATACATGAGGATGTTATTGATGAGGATATCAGAACAGGTAAGCTTGAGAATATGAGCTAATTCACAGAAAAAGTGGGGAATTTCCAGGTCTGTGCAGAAGGAAAGTTGTAGTGCCATCACAGTGTGGAGAAGGGCATCCAGAACACTAATAAGGAAAGACAGCAGAACCAGCAGCCTACAGAGTTTGGGGTTCATGATGATATTGTACCTCAGTGGGTGACAGATGGCCACAAATCGATCAAAGGCCATCATGACCAGAATTCCATTTTCTAATACAGCAAAAGTCAGGACAAAGCAGATTTATGTGAGGCAGCCTGTGTAACTGATGGATTTGCTCTGTGTCTGGATGTTCACAAGCATCTTTGGGATCATTGTGGTGGTGAAACAGATGTCAACAAAAGATAGATTAGAGAGGAAGAAGTACATGGGGGTGTGGAAGTGGGAGTCATACATAACAGCCAGGATGATGAGCAGGTTCCCGAGCACAGAGACCAGGTACACAGGAATAGGCAGAATAGGAGGGGCTGCAGTTCTGGATCCTCTGACAGTCCCAGAAGAAGGAATTCTATAGTATCTGAGAGGTTTCCTGATTTCATGTTGCTGAGGGGTCTGATAGAAAAGATGGAGGTGACAAGAAAACAAAACTTAAGACAAACTTTCTTAAACATGCCTATCTTTTCTCCTGCTTTCCTCTCTCCCTTCTTTACCCCTCCTTTCCTTGCTTTGTGTTCCCCTCAACATTCCCCCCCCCATACCATCCTGTCCCAAGTTTTTATTTTCTATCATTTCTTTTTTTTTTTATTTTATTATGTTACGTTAGTCACCATACAATACATCATTAGTTTTTGATGTGGTGATCCACAATCCATTGTTTTCGTGTAACACCCAGTGCTCCATGCAGTACTATTTTCTATCAATTCTTTGTCAAGTAGAGGTACTTAGTAAGAAAAGAGGAATGAAACATTACCCGGTTAAGATGCCTACAAACAGGGGTACCTGGGTGGCTGTCGGTTAAGTGTCTGCCTTCAACTCAGGTCATGACTCCAGAGTCCCTGGATCGAGCCCCGTGTAGGGCTCCCTGCTCAGCAGGGAATCTGCTTCTCCCTCTCCCTCTGCTCCCCCCCCCACAAATGCTCTCTCTCTCTCAAATAAAGAAATAAAATCTTTAAAAAAAGAAGCAAATACACCTGGATGATTACACTTTCAGGGTAATGCAGGGACTTACAGTAATAAATGCAAAATGTTTGACATTGCACATGCAATTAATAACACTTCAGTGTGTTTTATCCAATTATCTCTATGTTTGGGAGAAAAAAAAAAAAGACACTCAATTTTAGAAGTTCCCTACCTCTTTCTCACTGGTATTTTCTCTTTTCCACTTAACATTCTTTAACCACATAATGATGAGGTAAAAAAAAAAAAAAAAGATAAAAGAATGAAAGAAAACAAGAAAGGGGGGATAATTAATTCTAAAAATATTCAAATGTTACTGGAAGTCATTAGAGTCAAGCTCTGTGCTTAGCTTAATAGTCTGGATAGATATATTTACCCTTTTATTGGCTTTCATACATACCCCGTAATGTCTTTCTCTCCCATCATTTTTCCTTTTTTTATTATGTTCAGTTAGCCACTGTATAGTACATAATTAGTTTTTGATACGTTCAATGATTCATCAGTTAAATATAACACCCAGTGCTCATCACAGCACGTGCCCTCTCATTTTCCCTTTCTTACCAGTTTCTGAAAGTGAAAATTAACCTCTCTTTATCTAATAGCATAGGTCCTCCTATTTTTGCCTTAACCCATGTCTTTCATTTATATCATAGATAATATAAAAATGTTCTTAAAAGTTCTCATCACAAGAAAAAAATGTATGACCATGGGTAGTGATGGATGTTACTGAAATTTATTCTGGTAATTATTTTGCAATATTTACATATATCAAGTCACCGTGTGGTACACCTAAAACTATTGCAATGTTATATCTCAATTAAAAGAAAGAAAATGTTAAAAGAGTAAGCCATAGGTCAGACCCTCCGTCCTATTATTCCTGGTTCAGCCCCCTCAGCCCCTGGTTCAGGGAAGGAGTCCCATGTGGACCAACTCAGGACCAGCTCCAGGCCTCTCATATCCCATCTGGCTTCTCCAGATTCCTGAGAAATTGCTCATGATGCCCCTAAAGTGGCAATAAGGGATTGGCATGGGTTAGCAGATGTCTAAGCATCTGCCTACCATTCTCATGAAGTAATGAATTGAAGGAATTTCTTAACAATATCTCAAACATATGATAGAATTACAAGATGTGTACAGCGAGCCCACCTAATGTGATCCCTTTGCTTCACAAATTGAGGCCCTGAGCAGAGTTGACTTTTTTCCTGGAGAAAGACAAGGAATCATAAAAACCATCTAGGGATAAGGCTTGAACACAGACACTCCTTGGTTTAATCATGAATCTCCCAATTGCAACATGGATCTGTGACATGAGAAGGTCCCTGAACCTCTCTGAGCAGATTCAATTTTCTTTTTTTTTTTTAAAAAGATTTTGTCAGAGAGAGAGAGAGAGAGAGCACAAGCAGGGGAAGAAGCAGACAGAGGGAGAAGCAGCCTCCCCACAGAGCAAGGAGCGCAATGTGGGACCCAATCCCAGGACCCTAAGATCGTGACCTGAGCTGAAGACAGGTGCTTGACTGAGCCACCCAGGCATCCCAATTTTCTCATTTGTATAATGGCAACTACTATAAAATATACAAAGGTACTACATCAAACACTAATGATGTATTGTATGGTGACTAACATAATACAGTTAAATTAATACATACACCCACACATAGACATACACACACACACACAGGTATTACACTGATGAAAAATGAAAAGCACCAAGCACAGTGGGGCCTTGCAATGACTTTTCCTATCATTTTTGGTTTTAGCTCTGGACAGTCCTAATGTCTAGAAGGGAAGCTGAGAGTGAGACAGAATGAAAGAGGCAAGGAGGGAAGGCACCGCAAGAATATGATCTCAGGGCTGAAAGGGATGTACTCAAATCTCCACTGGGAGCCCTCAGTATAATGAAATAGAGAAAGGAAATAACCTAAACAAACATCAGTATGGGAATACATTCATAAGTTATGGCATAGTCATGGTACACCATGTTATTTTAATATTTTATACTATTATATCATCCTTAATTTCTTAAATGTTTTAAATATGCAAAGTCTAAATATTTACATTATTTCTTGCTGTATAAAATTAAACCAAAAACTATTAAAGGAGAAAAGCAATTTATATGATAGCTATAGCATGATGGAGTTTATGTAATTATAAATATTCCTTAAAATAATTGTTTCATGGGCGCCCGGGTGGCTCAGTTGGTTAAGCGACTGCCTTCGGCTCAGGTCATGATCCTGGAGTCCCAGGATCAAGTCTCTCATTGGGCTCCCTGCTCAGCGGGGAGTCTGCTTCTCCCTCTGACCCTCCCCACTCTCATGTGCTCTCTCTGTCTCTCTCATTCTCTCTCTCAAATAAATAAAATCTTAAAAAAATAATTGTTTCATGTTTAATGTTCAATTTAAGTACCCCCAAAAGTACAAAAAGACAATGAAGGGCTTAAGCCCACCAGCCAGCATGACTAAATTTGATATTGTGCCAAGCTTGCCCCAGTTTTATTAATAAAACAATGGAAATCGCCTTGAAACCCCAGCATATTTGTACACAATCTCAAGAGTGACCTTCCCTCTCAGAGGGAATTTTCCATGCTTTCATTCCCCTGAAATATTTCACCTGAGTAATAATGTAGCCATAAACATTCTATGCTTATGTTACATGCTCGTATTTGTTATACATAGTACATTATTCAATTCAGCAACTTTTTTTGGCTTTACATTATCTTTTCTCTATTTATCAAGATTGACACAAGAAGATCTGGTTTATTAATTTTAACATACATTCTCTCATCAGTGGGCCTTTGGGTTAATTACAATTTTTTCTATAGTAGAGATTTATCAGACATGTTCACATGTACTAATAGTGTTAAACTACCCATGGCAAATATCCACCAATTCCAGAGTGGTAACCTCTGGGAGGGGAGGAGGGGATATAGAGGATTTGTCCATGATGATATATAGTTATCCCTATCTGAAGGCAAAGAAAGGCCTTTCTCTGTGGGATTTGGATCTGATACTCAGTTTAAAATGTAATGGTAATATATAATGTGTATGTAATACTTTATTATTTTAAAAGAAAATATCTGAAGATAATATGGCCAAAATGTCACCATTAATTCTGCAAAGTGGTTGCATGGCTATTTATTTTACAGCTCACTGTGTTGTTCTGATGGCTTTAAATATTCTCTATTTTCTTTGGGGATTTTCAGAGAAAGACTGGAAAGGTAGACTAATGGGTCTCAACCTCCTCTCTCAAGGTCCTTACGGATAAGAAGTAGGAACAAGACTTGAGTTCTCTGAGATAAAAGCTGGAACCAGATATGGGAAAATTGAGAAGCCAAACTCACCCATCTAGTCCCATTCACAGCCCCCCAAAATGAGGGAAACCAGAGAATTGTAGAATTATCTGTCCAGGTTTTTTTTTAAGATTTTATTTATTTGACAGACAGCGAGCACCAGCAGGAGGAATGGCAGAGGGAGAAGCAAGCTCCCCACTGAGCAGGGAGCCCGATGCAGGACTCAATCTCAGGACCCTGGGACCATGATCTGAGCCGAAGGCAGATGCATAACTGACTGAGCCACCCGGGCACCCCTCTCTGTCCAATTTCTGAAGGGGCTAATTCATGTTCAGGTAGGGAAAGAGTCCCTGGAATTTTTTTTTTTTTAAGATTTTATTTATTTATTTGACAGAGAGAGACACAGCGAGAGAGGGAACACAAGCAGGGGGAGTGGGAGAGGAGAAGCAGGCTTCCCGCTGAGCAGGGAGCCCGATGCGGGGCTCGATCCCAGGACCCTGGGATCATGACCTGAGCCGAAGGCAGACGCTTAACGACTGAGCCACCCAGGCGCCCTGAGTCCCTAGAATTTAAAAGGCAGAGTAATAGCGGGAAATGAAAGCTGACTGCAAATTCAATGTAACAAACTTACCAAACTTTCTCTTACCTCTTGGATGTCCTCCAGATAGGCTGATTTTAAAAAAAAACAAAAAACAAAAACTGTTCAATTTCTCACAGCATTTAGTAGGGCAAATCAGATTACTTGAAGTCACCAATGAGTAATTCCCCTTTCCTCTAGATATTGAAGGGTAGAGATGGGAAATCTGTCCCCAGGAAGGGCAGAGGGACCAAGTAAGGCAATTGAGCTCCCCAGGGCAAGAGGGAGCATCTCAGGAGACTCAGGTGTGTTTCCTGACATGAACAGGTCTTTGACAGGAGTGGTCACAGATAGACTCTGTAGTCTCTGTGGCCCTGGGAGCTCAATTTCCAAAGCTCCTCATTAGCCAAGTATGTACTGTCGTTTCTTCCCCAAGGCATTTCAAATCCTTAAGGAGAACAGCTCATAGAAAGGACTCATGGAGGACTAGATTTCCTGATCCTGAGAGGACAGGTATACATCATTCTCTTCCCATGTTTCCTCTCACCTCCAGACAGGGAATCTCATTCTTGAATTTCTTCGGTCTGACCTTAAGAGAATTGATGAGCTTCTCATTAGACCAATTCCCAGCATTCTCTGGGGCAGAGATTATCACTGGAAGAATAAGAGAAGCAAAGTGGTGTTTAAGTCCCCATAGGGAAGAGATTGGGGATGCAGAGCACGTATCATGCGAGCATCTCCACAAAGTCACTCTAAGAAATTTTTCTTTAACTAAAGTTCTTAATGAGTGAGGTAAGTACTGTAATAGGAAAGAGTGCATGTAAAGAAACCAATTTACTAGTTACTTGGTCAGGCTTTTGGAGGTTGTCTGGAAAATCGACATCAAAACTAGCAATCTTAGAGATCACACACCAAAAAAGCACTAACCAGAAGGAAGCAGGTGATAAATTGCATTAACCTTGGGAAACAGGGATATACAGGACTCTGTACAAACTTTTCTAGTTAAGTGCAAAACTGGTTCAAAATGAAAAGTTTTTAAAAATTTAAAAATCAAAATATGGTCCTACAACATACACATCAAAACCGCCAAAATGAAAAAGACAGTGTAAAGTATTACCAAGAGAGCAGATATGCATATTGGAACAACTACTTTGTAAAATCGTTTGGTAGTGTTGAATAAACATGGCCATGTGTATTCCCTATGACCCAGACTGTACTCCTAAAATATAGACCCTACAAAAATACATACAGCTGTGAACTAAAACATGTACAAGAATGTTCATGGCAGAACTACTTATGACTATAGGGCTCCTGAGTGGCTCAGTCAGTTAAGCACCTACATTCAGCTGGGGTCATGATCTCAGGGTCCTGGGATAGAGCCCCACATCAGGCTCTCTGCTCAGCAGGGAGTCCGCTTCTCCCTCTCCCTTTGTCCCTCCCTGCTTGTATGCTCTCTCTCGCCCTCTCTCTCAAATAAATAAAATCCTAAAAAAAAAAAACCTCCAATTATAAACAACCCAAATGTCCAGAACAGTTTTATAAATTGTGCATATTCATAAAATGGAAAGCTATATATCAATGAGAATAAAACTCTGCTAAAGGAAGAACATAGATGAATCTCACAAATAAGAGTTGAGCAGAATCCAGATACAATGGTAACACATCAGGTATAATAGTGCATGTAACTCTGTAAACATACTGAAAACCACTGAATTTTATACTTTATGACATGTGAATTATATCTCAATAAAGCTGTTAAAAATGCATGATTCTAGGGGCACCTGTTCAGCTCAGTCAATGGAACATGCGACTCTTGATCTCGGGGTTGTGAGTTCGAGCCCCATATTGTGTGCAGAGATTACTTAAAAAAACAATCTTTTTAAAAATGCATTGGATCCATACAGTACACATGTTCTGGTGGCAAGAATCAGGGTGACTGTGAGTGAAAAGGAAGCACTGAAGGAGGATTCTAAGTGCTGAAAATGTTCTACTTCTTGACCAGTGTGTGTAATAGTTAATATAGGTAACCTCCACCCTGGTACCCCAGTAGCAGTTCAATTTTTAAATTATATATATAAATTTCTAAAAACCTGACATAGGTTATATTGGTTAGTGACAGTCATTTGTGAATAAAACCTCCCTCCCAACACACACACTGTAAACATGGTGGCTTAAAACATTAGGTGTTTATTTTTAAGTAACAAGTCTTGAAGACACTAAAGGTTTTTACTTTCGGCGTCAGATGGTCACCTATCTAGGGGATGAATAAAGGATTTATCACAGTCATTGCATAACTTATATTTCTCCCACAGATCTCTCCCATTCTTTACATCCAGTTCTCCTCTGCAGTTAGCATTTGCTTGTATGCCTTCAAGATTGAGAGTTCACTGAAAACTATTGCACATGGACATTTACTAGGAGTTTTATTCAGCATGAGTGCTCTCATGATGCCGCCGAAGGGAGGAGAGCTTACTGAAAGCGTGTCCACAGACACTGCATTGATAGGGCTTTTCACCAGTATGGACTCTCTTATGCACAGTAAGATTACACCTCACGCTGAAGGTTTTCCCACATTGATCACACTCATAGGGTTTCTCTCCAGTGTGAGTTCTTATGTGTATTGTAAGGGACACATGCCTCCTAAAAGCCTTTTCACACTCATTACACTTGAAGGGTTTCTTTTCCCTGGTGTGCTTTTTCATATGTCTCCTATGAGATAAGAGACCACCGAAGGCTTTCCCACACTCCTTACACTCATATTGTTTCATTTTCATGTGAATTTTCTTATGCAAAGTGAGGAAAGATTTCACTCTGAAGGCTTTCCCACACTGGTTACATGCAAAGGGTTTCTCTCCAGTGTGAATTCTCATGTGTTCTTTAAGGCACGAGTGATCCCTGAAGGCTTTCCCACAGTCATTGCAAGTACACGGTTTCTCTCCAGCATGCATTTTCTTGTGCACATTAAGATTACAGCTCATTCTAAAAGTCCTTCCACATTGATCACACTTGTAAGGTTTCTCTCCAGTATGTATCCGCAGGTGTGTCTTCAGGGCTGATGGACTACTTAAGGCTTTTCCACAGTGGCTACACTCAACGGACTTCTCACCAGTGTGGACCCTCTTATGTCTTGTAAGGTATGAAAGAATACTAAAGGTTTTCCCACAATCATTGCAGGCATAGGGCTTCTCTTTGGTATGTATTATCTTGTGCATGGTAAGCCTAGAGCTTCTACTGAAGGTTTTGCTGCACTGATCACATTTGTAGGGTTTGTCCCTTGAATGAATTCCTTCATGTTGTCTAAGAAGTGAACTATCTCTGAAGGTTTTTCCACAGTCACGGCATTCATAGGGCTTCTCCCCAGTGTGAATTCTCTTGTGCCGTGTAAGATAAGAGCTTGAACTGTAGGCTTTCCCACACTGGTTACATTTAAAAGGTTTTTCTCCACTGTGGGTTCTCATGTGCAATGCAATGGATGAGTGGTTCTGTAATACTTTACCACACTGGCTACACTGAAAATATTTCTCTCTAATGCAAGTTTTTTCATGCTTAAGATGTAAGATTGAACTTGAGACTTTCCTAGAGTCAGTGCATTCATAGGACCTCTCTCTTGTATGTTGCTTCTTATGCACAGCTAAGAAAGAACTCCTGATGAAGGTATTTTTATCATTTTTACAGCCATTGGATTTTTCCCCCGAAAGAATGCTCTCATGTGGGTTAAGGTGTAAACAATCTCTGAGGGCTTTCCCAAGATGAAGGCATTGATGGGGATTCTCACAAGGATGAATTCTCTGATTCTGAGTGATGCTAGATTTCATGCTCAAGGCAATTTTATTCTGTTCAATGGATCTTCCTCCATGAGTTTGCTCCTATTGGTTAAAGTAAGTTATGATCACAAGATTTATCTCATTATTATATTGAGAATCTTCCCCCCCATACTCATAAATTCTGACATGTTTAAACAAGCACTTTATTAGAATTAGAGCTTACCTAACATTTTCTTAGTGAATATACAGTTCCTGTCTGAGTTTATTAGCTTGAATAAGATGAATCTTATACCACACTGCTCCCATCAGGGTCTCTTTAGAGTTTTAATACATAAATGCTTTGGAGTGAATGTTTTCAATATTTAATATCTAACTTCCATTATGAAAATATTTACTTTGGGGATTCTCAGCAACCATTTTTGGAGCTAATGGGTAAGTTTCCTTCAAATTCATGATATTTAGAGAATTTCCTGTTTTCTATTGGTAAAATGAGTGCCTCAAATTTCCCCCTTAGTATTACATGGACATCGGGACTTCTAACAGAGAGCAAGAAATTCTCATGTGACTCTTACCTTCTTGCCACTGAGTGCTTCTTTCTCCAAAATATCTTGCTTATGTTGTGATTGTTTGGTTTTAAGGAGAACCATCCCATCTGAACAAACTGGAGGAAAGTAAGTTTTTGTCAATATGCTGACAAGGAGGTAAAGCCCAAGCCCAATCTGACAGAAACAGGAAGCAACCTCGAGTATGAAATGGTGAGTAAGGACAAAACTAAGGTCCATGTGGATTTCTCTTCAAACTGACCCTAAACTTAGGAAGACAATGTGTAAGAAAAAAGCATTCTTGATCAAAAGAATGATATTTACATGCTTTACTGTTTTATATCACTTATTAAGGAAGGTTCTATCATGAATGAAAATTATGTTAATAAGCAAAGGCTATAGCTACACACACACACACACACATACACAAAATGGGAATAACTAGACAGTGATTCTAGATGTAAATATTAAAGCATAAGACAGATCTTTCTTTCAGAGCATAGGAAAAGTATGAAGGACATTAGGAGAAGGAAAAGAAAAATGAAGAGGGGGAAATCAGAGAGGGAGACAAACCATGAGAGACTATGGACTCTGGGAAACTGAGGGTTTTAGAGGGGAGGGGACTGGGAGGATGGATTAGCCCAGTGATGGGTATTAAGGAGGGCACATATTGCATGGAGCACTGGGTGTTATACACAAACAATGAATCATGGAACACTACATCAAAAACTAATGATATACTGTATGGTGACTAACATAACATTAAAAAAAAAGTATGAAATGATAGGTTAAACCTAAGCCAAAGATTAGGGAATTCTGAAAGTACATGAATAAGCTCATACCAAATGGTCTCTGCTTTCTACTCAAATTTAAAGCGTATTTTTTTTTTAAGTTCCCTGTTTGACTTTTCATAATGTACCTCTTTCTCACCCCCACCAAATGTGGTACAAAACATTCATACATGCCCATTGCTCACCTGAACAGGTATCTTGATTTCCTGTCTCTGTTTTCATTTCATCTTCCTGTTCCATCTGGGTGATCAGAGTGGGTTTGCTGAGCTGCTTTTCTACAATGGGGGACAATGGATGTGAGAGAACCATGTAGTGTACAACAAAACTACCATCAAACTGTGGAAACTTTTATCTTTGAGGTTCTGAAGATAGGCAAGTGTGGCTTTAGGAGCAGCGCAATGATTATGACAAATTTCTAACAGACCAAGCAAAAGTAAAGCACTTGGGAGATCAGCTTTCAGAAGGATAGAATGAGGACCCTGTTTAACTTATCTCCCCCACTAAACAACAAATGATGGGCAAAACAAATAGAATCAATCAATGAAGAACTCTAGAAATTAACCAAAGACACAGAAC
Source organism: Mirounga angustirostris (assembly GCF_029215605.1). Classification (NCBI taxonomy): domain Eukaryota; kingdom Metazoa; phylum Chordata; class Mammalia; order Carnivora; family Phocidae; genus Mirounga; species Mirounga angustirostris. Next base: position 209,225,786 of record NW_026991709.1, on the reverse strand, counting down.
AAATGGAAAACTGTCTATCCAAGAAAAATCACTGAACCTTGGTAAGAGAAAGGAGGCTTTGACATTTTAACTTCAGATTATTTCTATTCTTCCTCTCTCCTTAGCTCTATGGCATAGTAGTCAAAAGTCAGCAGCCTTGCAGTCAACAAAGAGACCTGAACATTGTTAAAAGAACCAGCCCCAGAACAGTCAATATTTTCTAAAATATTTTTAAAAGTTACTGAGAAGAAAAAAAATTAAAAAATAAAAAAGCTACTGAGAAGAGGGATGCCTGGGTGGCTCAGTCAGTTAAGCGTCTGCCTTCGCCTCAGGTCATGATCCCAGGGTCCTGGGATCGAGCCCCGCACCGGGCTCCTTGCTCAGCGGGAAGCCTGCTTCTCCATCTCCCTCTGTTCCTGCTCTCGCTGTGTTTCTCTCTGTCAAATAAATAAATAAAATCTTAAAAAAAAAAAAAAAAGAAAGGAGGAAATTTTGGAGGCAGAAGCTCTGGCCCCTATGGTGGTAGAGGCCAATACTTTGGCAAACCACAAAACCAAGGTGGCTATGGTGGTTCCAGCAGCAGCAGTACCTACGGCAGTGGCAGAAGGTTTTAATTACTGCCAGGAAACAAAGCTTAGTAGGAGAGGAGAGCCAGGGAAGTGACAGGGAAGCTACAGGTTACAACAGATTTGTGAACTCAGCCAAGCACAGTGGTGGCAGGGCCTAGCTGCTACAAAGAAGACATGTTTTAGACAATACTCGTGTATGGGCAAAAAACTTGAGGACCGTGTTTGTGACTAATTGTATAACATGTTATTTTAGTTTCTGTTCTGTGGAAAGTGTAAAGCACTCCAACAAAGGGTTTTAATGTAGATTTTTTTTTTTTTTGCACCCATGCTGTTGATTGCTAAATGTAATAGTCTGATCGTGATGCTGAATAAATGTGTCTTTTTTTAAATGTGCTGTGTAAAGTTATTCTACTCTGAAGCCATCTTGGTATACTACCCCAACAGTGTGAAGTTAAAATTCCTTCAGGGTGATGCCAGGTTCCATTCAAATTGATTTGCAATCTGCTTGGGCACAGAAGCCATTGTCTCCACAAACCTTGGTGTAGTTGAACTGACAGTTAATGTGTTGTGACCTGGAGTTCACCATTAAAAGGGTCACCTAAGCAAAGTCCTGGAGTTTATTTGGTTATTAATATGATTGTTGGCACTATGTGAGCCCTGCATCGGGCTCCCCGCTCCACGGGAAGCCTGCTTCTCCCACTCCCACTCCCACTGCTTGTTTTCCCTCTCTTGCTGTCTCTCAGTCTGTCAAATAAATAAATAAAATTTTTTAAAAATTAAGAATAGGGGCGCCTGGGTGGCTCAGTCAGTTAAGCGTTTGCCTTCAGCTCAGGTCATGATCCCAGGGTCCTGGGATCAAGCCCCGCATTGGGCTCCCTGCTCAGTGGGGAGTCTGCTTCTCCCTCTCCCATTCCCCCTGCTTGTGTTCCCTCTCTCACTGTGTCTCTCTCTCTCAGTCAAATAAGCAAATAAAATCTTTAAAAATAGGTTGAGGGAATTTAATGACACCATCAAGCATAGTAATACTTGCATTATATGGATGAGAAGGGAGAAAAAGGGGGCAGAAAATTTATTTGAAGAAATAATAAATGAAAACTTCCCTAATCTGGGGAAGGAAACAAACATCCAGATCCAGAAGTCACCCTCAACAAAATCAGCCTAAGAAGGTCCACACCAAGACACAAAGTTATTAAACTGGCAAAAGGTAGTGATAAGAGAATTTTAAAAGCAGCAAGATTAAAGAAAACAGTTACAAACAAGGGCAACCCTATAAGGCTATGAGCTGATTTTTCAGCAGAAACTTTGCATGCCAGAAGGAAGTGGTATGATATATTCCAAGTGCTGGAAGGACAAACACCTGCAACCAAGAATACTCTACAAAGCAATACTGTCATTCAGAATACAATATAAAGAGTTTCCCAGATAAAGAAAAGTTAAAGGAATTTATCTCCAATAAACCAGCCTTACAAGAAATGGTAACGGGAATCCTTTGAGTGGAAAGGAAAGGCCATAATCAGAAGTAATAAAACTATAAAAGGAAAAAATTTCACAGGTACATTCAAACATAATAAAAGTAGCAGATTAGGGGCACCTGGGTGGCTCAGTCAGTTAAGCGTCTACCTTTGGCTCAGGTCATGATCCTAGGGTCCTGGGATCAAGCCCCGCATTGGGCTCCCTGCTCTGCGGAGAGCCTGCTTCTCCCTCTCCCACTCCCCCTGCTTGTGTTCCCTCTCTCTCTGTCTCTCTCTCTGTCAAATAAATAAATAAAATCTTTTTTTAAAAAAGGTAGCAGATTAATCACTTATAAAACTAGCATGTAGGTTAAAGCACAAAAGCAGTAGAATTAATTACATCTATAAAAATCAGTCAAGAGGGATGCCTGTGTGGCTCAAGTCAGTTAAGCATCTGCCTTCAGCTCAGGTCATAATCTCAGGGTCCTGGGATCAAGCCCCACATCAGGCTTCCTGCCCAGCAAGGAGTCTGCTTCTCCCTCTCCCTCTGCCCCTCCCCTCCCCCTGCTCATGCTCTCTCTTTCCCTCTCTCAAATAAATAAATAAAATCTTTTTTTAAATTTTTTGTTATGTTAATCACCATACATTACATCATTAGTTTTTGATGTAGTGTTCCATGATTCATTATTTGTGTATAACACCCAGTGCTCCATGCAATACATGCCCTCTTTAATACCCATCACCAGGCTAACCCATCCTCCCACCCCCCAATAAATAAAATTTTTAAAAAATCAGTCAAGGGATTCACAAAATGAAAGGATGTAAAGTATGACAAAATATACATAAAATGAGGGGGAAGGTAAAAATTTAGTACTTTTAGAATGGGTTCAAACTTAAGAGACCAACCTAATATAGACTTGTTATATGCATAGGACATTATATATAAGCCTGAGTGGTAATCACAAATCAAAAACCTGTAATAGATACCCTAAAAATAAAGAGAAAGGAATTCAAGCATATCACTAAAGAAAGCCACAAAATCACAAGGGAAGAGAGCAAGAGAAGAAAGGAACAGAGATGAACTACAAAAGCAACCATAAAACAAGTAACAAAATGGCAGTAAGTACACACCTATGAATAATAACTATCAATGTAAATAGATTAAACACTCCAAAAGACAGAGTGACTGAATGGATTAAAAAAAAACAGGACCCATCTATATGCTACCTACAAGACAATCGTTTCAGACTTAAAGACATGCATATTGAAAGTAAAGGGATGGGAAAACATTTACAGTGTAAATGGAAGTGAAAAGAAAGTTGAAGTAACAATACTTACATGGAACAAAACAGACTTTAAAACAAAGATTGTAACAATAGACAAGGACACTGTATCATCATAAAGGGAACAACCCAACAAGAAGACATAACAATTGTAAATATTTATGCATCCAACTTGGGAGCACCCAAATACATAAAACTATAAAAAAAAAGAGGAAATCAATAGTAATACAATAATAGCAGGGGACTTTAATACCCACTTATGTCAATGGATAGATCATCCAGACAGAAAATCAACAAGGAGGGTGCCTGGGTGGCTCAGTCGGTTTAAGCGACTACTTTTGGCTCAGGTCATGATCCCAGTGTTCTGGGATTAAGTCCACCGTAGGCTCCCTGCTCAGCAGGGAGTCTGTTTCTCCCTCTGACCCTCCCCCCTGCTCGTGCTTGCTCGCTCGCTCTCTCACACACAGAAATAAATAAAATCTTTTTTTAAAAAATCAACAAGGAAACCATGGATTTGAATGACATGCTGGACCAGATGCACCTAACAGATATTCAAAACATTCCATCCCAAAACAGCAGAAGACAACATTCTTTTCAGTGAACACAAAACATTCTACAGAAGATTATCATGTTAGGTCACAAGGTCACAAGTCTCAACAAATACAAAAAGACTGAAATCATATCATGCATCCTTTTTCAACCTCAATGGTATAGAACTAGAAATAAACCACAAGAAAAAAATCTGGAAATAATACAAATACATGGAGGTTAAATAACATGCTAATAAACAAAGAATGGGTCAACCAGGAATTCAAAGAAGTTTAAAAATACATGGAGACAAATGAAAATGAAATCACAATTGTCCAAAATCTTTGGCATGCAGCAGAAACTTTTCTAAAAGGAAGATCATAGCAATACAGGTGTACCTCAAGAAGCATGAAAAGTCTCCAATAAACAACCTAACCTTCCACCTAAAGGAGCTAAAAAAGAACAAAGCCCAAATCCAGTGTAAGGAAGGAAATAATGAAGATTAGAAAATAAATGAAATAGGGCGCCTGGGTGGCTCAGATGGTTAAGCGTCTGCCTTCGCTCAGGTCATGATCTCAGGGTCCTGGGATCGAGTCCCACATCGGGTTCCCTGCTCAGTGCAGAGCCTGCTTCTCCCTCTCCCTCTGCCACTCCCTCTGCTTGTGCTCTTCTGTCTATCTCTGTGTCAAATAAATAAATAAAATCTTTAAAAAGAAAATAAATGAAATAAATGAAATTGAGACTAAAAAATGATAGAACAGATCAGTGAAACCAGGAATTGGTTCTTTGATAAGATCAACAAAATCAATATACCTTTAGCCACACTCATCAAAAGAGGGAGGACTCAAAATCATAAATGAAGGAAGAGAAATAGCAACCAACACCACAGAAATACAAAGGATTATAAGACAATATCATAAAAAGTTATGTGCCAACAAATTGGACAACCTAGAAGAAATGGATAAATTCCTAGAAACATATAACCTCCCAAAACTGAATCAGGAAGAAATAGAAGTTTTGAACAGACCAATTACTAACAATGAGATTGAATCAGTAAGACCAAACAAAACAAAACAAAACACAAACTCCCAACAAACAAAAGTCCAGGACCAGATGGCTTCACAGGTGAACTCTACCATTTAAAGAAGCATTAATACCTACTCATCTCTATTCCCCAAAAAAAGGAGAAAGGAACATTTCCAAATTCTTTCTACAAGGGGCTCCTGAGTGGCTCAGTTGGTTAAGCATCTGCCTTTGTCTCAGGTCATGATCCCAGGGTGTTGGCAAATGGTATTGGCAAAACGTACAGCAACATGCAAAAGGATGAAACTGGACCACTTTCTTACACCATACACAAAAATAAACTCAAATGGATTAAAGACCTAAATGTGAAACATGAAACCATTAAATTCCTAGAAGAAAACATAGGCAGTAATTTCTTCGACATTAGCTGTAGAAACAGTTTTCTAAATACAAGTCCTCTGGCAAGGGAAACAAAAACAACGTTAAACTATTGGTACTACAACAAAAAAAAAGCTTTTGCACAGTAAAGGAAACAATCAACAGAAGACAACCTACTAAATGGGAGAAGATATTTGCAAATAATGCGTCCAATAAGGGGTTAATATTCAAAATATATGAAACTTATACAATGCCAAAAAAACAGATATTCCAATTAAAAAGTGGACAGAGGACATGAATAGACATTTTTCCAAAGACATCCAGATGGCCAACAGACACATGAACATAAACTGGTGCAGCCATTGTGGAAAACAATATGGAGCTTCCTCAAAAATTTAAATTAGGATTACCATATGATCCAGTAATTCCACTACTGAGTATTTACCCAAAGAAAATGATAACACTAATTCAAAAAGATATCTCCACCCCTGTTTATTGCAGCCTTATTTACAATAGTTTTACCAAGTGTCCATCAACAGATGATGTATAAATAAGATGTGGTACATATATACAATGGAATATTATTCAGCCATAAAAAAGAATGAAATCTTACCACTTGTAACAACATGGATAGACCTATAGAGTATAACATTAAGTCAGTCAGTCAGAGAAAAAGACCATATGATTTCACCCGTATGTGGAATTTAAGAAACAAAAACAAACCAACAAAGAAAAAGAAGAGGCAAACCAAAAAACAAATTCTTAACTATAGAGAACTATAGAGAACAAACCTCCTGAAAAAGGTGAGAGATTAAGCATACACTTATCTTGATGAGCACTAAGTAATGTATAAAACTGTTCAGTCATTCGGGCGCCTGGGTGGCTCAGTTGGTTAAGCGACTGCCTTCGGCTCAGGTCATGATCCTGGAGTCCCGGGATCGAGTCCCACATCAGGCTCCCTGCTCAGCAGGGAGTCTGCTTCTCCCTCTGACCCTCCTCCCTCTCATGCTCTCTGTCTCTCATTGTCTCTCTCGCAAATAAATAAAATCTTAAAAAAATAAAAAAAAATAATAAAACTGTTCAGTCATTCTATTGTACACCTGAGACTAATATAACACTATGTTAATTACACTTCAATTTAAAATTTTAATTAATTAAAAATCCATTAACAAATATAAAGACCTCTATGAATGAAAGGCCATCCCATGTTCATAGATTGGAATAATTAATATTGCTAAGTTGGCAACACTCCCCAGATTGATCTACAAATTCATTCTTTGCAGAAATTGACAAACTTAGTCTAAAATTCATATGAAAATGCAAGGGATCCAGAACAGTCAAAACAATCTTGAAAAACAGAAACAAAGTTGGAAAATTCACACTTACCAATTCAAATCTTACTACAAAGCTACAACACTAATCAACAGCATGGTACTGGTATAAGGATAGAAATATAAACCACTGGAATAGAATTGAGAGTCCAGAAAACTGAAAAGTTGGATTATTAAAATTAAACTTTTTTTTAAAAGATTTTATTTATTTATTTGAGAGAGAGAGAATGAGAGAGAGCGCATGAGAGGGGGGAGGGTCAGAGGGAGAAGCAGACTCCCTGCCGAGCAGGGAGCCCAATGCGGGACTCGATCCAGGGACTCCAGGATCATGACCGGAGCCGAAGGCAGTCACTTAACCAACTGAGCCACCCAGGCGCCCTAAAATTAAACTTTTATGCCACAAATGATACCACCAAGTAAGTGAAAAAGCAACACACAGAATGTAAGAAAATATTTGCAAATCATGTATCTGATAAGGGATCTGTATCCTGAATATATAAAGAACATTCGCAACTCAATAGAAAAAAAATGGCAATCCAATTCTTAAATGAGCAAAGAATATTTCTAAAGATTTATTTATTTTAGGGGTGCCTGGATGGCTTAGTTGGTTAAGTGTCTGCCTTCAGCTCAGGTCATGATCCCAGGGTCCTAGGATCGAGCCCCATGTCGAGCCTCAGCAGGGAGCCTGCTTCTCTCTCCCTCTCCCACTCCCCACTGCTTGTGTTCCCTCTCCAGCTGTCTCTGTCTCTGTCAAATAAATAAATGAAATCTTTTAAAAAATTAATAAAGATTTTAAAGAGAGAAAGAGCATGCATGAGTGGGGGGAGGGGCAGAGGAAGAGGGAGAGAATTTCAAGCAGACTCCCCGCTGAGCACAGAGCCCCCTTGAGATCGAGCCCTGAGTCAGAATCAAAAGTTGGACCCTTAACTGACTGAGCCAGCCAGGTGCCCCAAATGGGCAAAGGATTAAAATGGACATTTCTCCAAAGAAGACATACAAATGCCCAATAAGTACATGAAATGTTGCTCAACATCTTTAGTCATTAAGGAAATGCAAATCAAAACCACAATGAGATACCATTTTACAAACATTAGGATAGCTATAAACAAAAAGACAGGCAGTATTAAGTGTTGGCAAGAATGAGGAGATGTTGGAACATTTATCATTGCAGGAGAGAATGTAAAATAATACAGCCAATTTGGAAAACTATTTGGCAGTTCCTCAAAATGTTAAGCACAGAGTTACTAAATGGCCCAGCAATTCCACTCCAAGGCATATACCCAAGATAAATGAAAACTTATGTCCACACAAAAACTTGTATTGTATGAATGCTTTGTAGCAGCACTATTCGTAGTAGCAAATGCCAAAAGTACAAATGTCCATCAGCTAATGAATGGATAACCAAAACTGTATGTCTACACAATAGAATATTATCCAGCAATAAGTACTGATAAATGCTACAACATGAATAAACCTAGAAGACATTATGCTATGTGAAAGAAACCAGTCACAATAGACCACATGTGGTATGATTCCATTCATATGAATATTCAGAACAGGCAAGTCTACAGAAATAGAAAGTGTATCAGTTGTTGCCAGGGCCTAGGAACCAAGGAGGAATGAAATGCCCTGTAGGCAGGGCAATGAGAATGTTCTGGAATTTAAAAAAAAAAAAAAAAAGACATACACAACATATTGCTTTGTATTCTCTAAATGGCTAAACTATGGTAGGTGTATTTTATCTTAATACAAGCTATTTTTCTTAAAAGTAAAAATCTACAAAACCTACAAGAAACTAACAGGAATATTCATATTAACCACAAGGTAACTGGGGCTTATTTGCCACAGAAATCCATGCTCAAACTCAGTAAATAAATGAAGGGATTGTCAGCCTTACCCAGAGATGCCAAGTTTCTATAGTTCTCCAGCATCACATCTCTGTACAGTTTTCTCTGATGTGAATTCAGTAACACCCATTCCTCCTGGGTGAAGTCCATGGCCACATCCTCAAAGGTTATTGAGTTCTAAAATATCAACACATTTGTCTCAATCAGCAACCAACCCCACCAACATTCGTGGGAAGAGTCATGGTGACTTCACTGGGGATGAAAGATTTCTTTCATAGTAATTTCAAGATCCTTCAGTCCTCTTCCCTCTCACTCCTAAAGGATCTCATTCAGTCTCCAGAATTTAAAGCATCTGTAACACACGATGAGCTGTATCTCTCCACTTCTAGCCTGGAGTTTTTACAGTCTTACTCTTTCTAACTCCAGGATCCAACACAGACCTGAACACATTTCAAGAAAAATACTTGCTAAATAAATACATTCCCCCCCACACACAGAATGACCATATATTTTATAACCTTTTACTTTCCCTAACATCACTAAGCAGAAAAGATGCCTGAAAAAATTTGTAGGTAGTAGATAGTGGAGTGATTTTGTTGGAAATCCCTGAACTGCCGTCAGGTCTAAAGATAAAAAATGGGTTGTAAGGCTCCTTTGAGAATTTAATAAAGGGAAACCTCACTGAAATGGAGCCAGTAGGCCAACAGGGGGGAGCTCTCGCCCCCTACCACCAGTGGTCCTTGCAGACCCAACAGGAAGAGACAGACCTTGCCAAGTCCTTAATTTATTTATTTTTTTTCCAAAGGTCTAACTTTTATTTTATTTTTTTATTTCATTATGTTATGTTAGTCACCAGACGATACATCATTAGTTTTTGATGTAGTGATCCATGATCCATCATTTTCGTGTAACACCCAGTGCTCCATGCAATACGTGCCCTCCTTAATACCCATTACCGGGCTAACCCACCCCCCCACCCCCCTCCCCTCTAAAACCCTGTTTGTTTCTCAGAGTCCATAGTCTCTTATGGTTCATCTCTCCCTCCGATTTTCCTCCCTTCATTTTTCCCTTCCTTCTCCTAATGCCCTCCATGCTATTCCTTATGTTCCAGAAATAAGTGAAACCATATGATATTGACTTTCTCTGCTTGACTTATTCCACTCAGCATAATCATCTCCAGTCCCATCCATGTTGATATAAAAGTTGGGTATTCATCCTTTCTGATGACTGAGTAATATTCCATTGTATATATGGACCACATCTTCTTTATCCATTCATCTGTTGAAGGGATCTCGGCTCCTTCCACAGTTTGGCTATTGCGGACATCGCTGCTATGAACATTGGGGTGCATGTGGCCCTTTTTTCACTTCATCTGCGTCTTTGGGGTAATACCCAGGAGTGCAATTGCTGGGTCATAGGGTAGCTCTATTTTTAATTTTTTGAGGCACCTCCACACTGTTTTCCAAAGTGGCTGTACCAACTTGCATTCCCACCAACAAGGTAAGAGGGTTCCCCTTTCTCCACAACCTCTCCAACATCTATTGTTCCTTGCCCTGTCCGTTTTTGCCATTCTGACTGGTGTAAGGTGGTATCTCAAGATACATCTCCAAAAGCTAGTGGAACAAAAACAAAAATGACCTTTTGGGACTTCATCAAGATAAAAAGCTCTGCACAGCAAAGGAAACAGTCAACAAAACAAAGAGGCAACCCACAGAATGGGAGAAGATATTTGCAAATGACACTACAGATAAAGGACTGGTATCCAAGATCTATAAAGAACTTCTCAAACTCAACACCCCAAAAAAACAAACAATCAAGTCAAAAAATGGGCAGAAGATATGAACAGACACTTCTCTGAAGAAGACATACAAACGGCTAACAGACACGTGAAAAAATGTTCATCATCATTAGCCATCAGGGAAATTCAAATCAAAGCCAAGTCCTTACTTTACTAGCTACTACTTACTACCCCAGCAGGAGGAAGAAAGGTTTTCTCCTCCTTAGGCAACAGCCCAGGGAAGGAGAGACTGCCACAACGCAGCCAATGGAAAGCCACGATACACTGAATTCCCAATTTATTCAATCGACATTTTGTTTGTTAACAGCCTTCCAACTCTCTCCTTTCCTCTATAAAAGAGGTTCCTCTCCTTTGTTCGCCAGACTTGCCTGCGGTTTGGCTGTAGCTTGCTTGCCCCAAATTGCCATTCTCTGCTATTCCCGAATAAACCCATTTCTGCTGGTAAAATCACTGACAAGTTGTATTTTTAAGGTTAACACTCTGTGCACTGTTGGCAGGAAACACATTCACTCCAGGGCAGAAGTGTATTTTAGGAGAAAGTTACCCGTAATGCAGAGTGGATGTTTTCCACCTTTGTATTCCTCTCATGGATACCAGCATGGTCTAGAACAAGCAGAGATAGAAGACAAGGTGACATGAGAGTCTAGGCACAGCCAGTATTATAACACTCACAAGCCTAGAAATTGCCCAATATCAATTGAGTCATCCATACATATACACACACCCATAAAGCATATCAGCCAGAGCAACCTGCCCTGCCCCCCTGCCCCGAGCCAGAAAATAGTGCTTTGATACCCATGAGGAATGGATTTAGTCTCCATTTTCTTAGGCAGGGAAATTGAAACTCAGAATGGTAGAGTTGTGATCTTTCCCAACTTTATAAAACAAATGGATGGAATAATGAAGTGCCACCCCTAAATATTCTTCCCTCTCTCCCCACCATGCAAATGCCTTTCCTCCAAAATCCCAAAGACCACTGACTCCACTGGATGGAGTTCCACACCATCTCCTCTCATGTTAGCCTCTCCTTCCCAGTCCTCCTCCATGGCTACTCAGCTTTCTTCTTCGGTGCCCACTCTAAGGGGGAAAGGCCACTTAATTCTAATGAAGTGCATCTACCCTAGGAACTTACCAAATATAGCAGACAGATGTGTGGCTGCCATTTTTCAAGACTGTGAGTAAATATACCCAGGATGCTCCTCTTCTTGCTTCTCGATGCTCCTCTTCTTGCTTCTCTGGTCCACTGCAGGCAGTGCTCTGAATTGAAGAAACATTAACAAGAGAATTTGCAAGCTTTCTGTGTCTCCTTTGCACGGAGCACAATTCCATCATAGCCCATCTAGCATGCGTTCCTTTCAGATTCAAGCAGTCTTTGATCCTGGGTCTTTGGTTTTCTTGCCATGGACAACCTCAAAGCAATCTGATAGGTGTTCTTGATCTTCTTCGTCCCTAATGCAAATCTACCATATTATCAAACCACTTGGCCCATCACTTATCAAAACTCCCATCTCCACTGCATTTCCCTGGTTTCTCATCTGCAATGGCACCAAGGCATAAACCTAACTCATTAAGTCATCGGCACCTGACTCCCACTCTGACTCTCTGCCTTGATTCAAGATGATTCTATGTTCTAGGGTGTAAGCTAGCAAACATCCATGACTTTCACATACCTTGAACTTCTCACCCTAGACTCTTGCCCTCTCCAAGACAAAAGTCGGACCACCCTGCTCTGAACACAGTAGCTATACTCCTACTCTGTTCACTTTTTAATCTGTACTGCACCTGCTCTCTTCCCTCAGAGAGGCATCCAAGCTGTCCATCCTCCCGTTATTTTGCTATTTATAATCCCTTATTTCCTTGGAACTACATATAAAATGCCATGGCCCATTATTTCCATAATGTATTTTCCAAAACCTCAAATTCCTCTCTCCCTGGCCTATTATAACACCTGCTCTGGATATTTTCAGCCATCTGTCCATCCCACCTGGGTGATTCCTACCTAACCAGTTATATGGGAAGCACTAAAACTTTGAGGCCATCTGCTCTAAACAGGCCTTCAACGCTAAAGGAAAAGCCCCACAAGCAACTTAATCCCTTAGTTATCCAAAGCTCTTTTCACAATTTCTCCAGGACTTTGACTCTCACATGGTCTCAACTTTCCCTCTTCAACAACAAATGATCTTACACCTTGCTTCACAAAGGAACAGTAACAATGATGAGGATTTAAAAAAAAAAAACTCTTTTGAGAAGGATTTTTCCTCTCCTTGCCACTAACTAGTTCCAATGTAGTACGACACCATCAGTTTCTTTCTTCTTCCACTTTGCCAACAAGGAAGTGTCTTCCCTTTCTTTTTTTAAGATTTTATCTTTAAGTAATCTCTACAACCAGTGGCGGGGGGGGGGGGGGGGCTCTAACTCAACCCTGAGATCAAGAGTCACATGCTCCTCCCACTGAGCCAGCCAGGTGCACCTCTTCCTTCTTATCTAAAGCCAGGATCTCTCACTTTGCTGTGGCAAGGTTTCCCATCCTTCGCACTACTGACGTTTGGGACTGGATACGTCTTTGTTATTATGGGGGCACCCATATGCTTTGCAGCATCTCTGGACTCTACCCAGTAGACGTCAGTAGTATCCTCACCAGTTGCAAAATTAAAACTGTCCCCAGGTATTGCCAAGTGCCCCCTAGGGGGCAAAATTAAGAACCACTGGTCTAATCCCTTCATATCTTCTCTTGGAAGGCATATACTCTCTATTATTATTCCTTGGTTCTTTTTTTCCATCACGACTATAAGCACAAAGTTAGGGGTCCCCAGAAAAAGTGACACATAGCTTTCCTGATGTAAAAAAAAAGTCATTTTAGGCCCCATTTTAGTCACCTTGTGATCTGTGCCTGACCAGGACTACTTGCCCAAAGCACATTCTTGAGTTATCTTTGCTGGATTTAAATCCAGTTTGATCACTCAAACACCAGACAAACCAGACAAGCCTGAGAACTGACACATGTTGACCCTTACCAGCCTGGTGACTTCCATCAACTAAGACCTGGACTCTGTCACCTTAAAATGACTTTTCCCAATTCCAGGCTGAATTCCCCACTGCACAAGCCCCTTCATGTATGTGTATGCACCCTTAGCTTAAAACTTCCCCAGTTTTGTTGTTGGAGACAACACCACTTTGGGAAATATCCCCCCGAGTTTTCCGTTATTTGTTGTAAGAAAAACCCTTCCTTTTCCTCTTCTTTGGCTTAATTGTGTCCGTTAACTCAACACCTACCACAAGGTGAACCCAGTTTTGGGGGAACACCACCAGCTTCTACTTCACTGTACTCATACCTTTAATATTTAAACATAACATAAACATAATAAATCTCTCTCATATTGGAACAAATTTATGCCTCATGTCCCACTTATCCCTCTGGTTACTGCTCACTCTTCTTCACCACCAAACTTCTCAAGAGAGTAGTCTACCCTCACACTGTCCCTATTTCCTCACCTCCCTTAATATACTCCAACCAGGCTTCCAGCCCACCACCCCCTTTCACCGTGCCAAGATTGCCAAGGATTTGAGAGAATTAACGAGAGTTAATCCAGTAAATGCACTTCTGTCTTTGACTAAGTTGGTCCCTCAGAGAAATTCTATTGCTACTCTCTTAAGTTATTCTCTTCCCTGGGCTTTTGTGACATCTTACTGCTCTGGCTACTCTTTCACCTTGGCAAGCTCTTCTCCCATTGCTGACTATCCTCCAGGATCAGTCTTGGCCCATATTTCTTGCCTCATTCTGTGCCTTCTCTATCTATACATTCCCTTGAACTTAATTTTCATCTCTATGCTGGTAACACCCAAACCTCCAGTTAGGATCTCAAATTTATGCTTAAGACCCATATCCTGGGAAGCCTAAGTGGCTCAGTCAGTTAAGTGTCTGCCTTTGGCTCAGGTCACGATCTCAGGGTCATGGGATCGAGCCCCGCATCAGGCTCCGTGCTCAGTGAGGAGCCTGCTTCTCCCTCAGCACCCTGCTCGTGCTCTCTCTCTCTCCCTCTGACAAATAAATAAATCTTTAAAAAAAACCATATCCTGCTGCTTTTCAACTACTGTCACCTAAAATTTTCATAGATTCCTCTAATGAAACATAAAAACTGAACTTATCTCAGGGCGCCTGGGTGGCTCAGTTGGTTGGGCGACTGCCTTCGGCTCGGGTCATGATCCTGGAGTCCCTGGATCGAGTCCCACATCGGGCTCCCTGCTCGGCTGGGAGCCTGCTTCTCCTTCTAACCCTCCCCCCTCTCATGTACTCTCTCTCTCTCTCTCATTCTCGCTCTCTCAAATAAATAAATCTTAAAAAAAAAAAAAACTGAACTTATCTCTTCCCAAAAAACTGTTTTACTTCAAACATTTGCCCTCTTGGTAAGGCATAGGAGCTCCCTGGCTATTCAAAATAGGCAGAAAGGATTATTGGTATCCCACCCTTCGTCCTACCCCACAGCTATAATTAATTGAAACAAGATTAACCATTTGACAAGGGTTTCTGGCCTCCTAGGGGCTGGAATCAAAACCCAACAGAATCCTTAATTCCTCTCCCTCAGGCCACAACAGCAATTGAAAATTTAAAATATAGGCACACTCTCTTCCCCACCCCCAGACGGCAGCCACAATCACTTGAAATCTAAAACTATTCCCTGATGGGATCCTCCACCCTACCACATAGCAGAAATTGGTTGAAATTCATACTAATCCAAACCATTTCTCTCTCTCTCTCTCTCTCAACACCCAAATCCTATCATTTAATGGTGCTTTCTCCAGAGAAAAATCTCCCCAACTACTGAACTCTGCCCCCATCCCCTGCCTCACATGGATAATTCTTCCTGTTATTTTTTGGTCTCTTTGATGTCATTTTCTTGGAATCCCCTTTACCGTGAGCCCCACATCCAATATAAACCTAGTCTCCTTTTACTGCCTAAGAGCCGTTATTCTTCCTATGTAGCCTTCTTCACAATTTGTAATTATGTATTTCGTTCTTTGCTTACTTACATTCTTTCTCTTCCCCTAGACTATAATGTTCAAAAGTACAAGAGTGGCCTTTTCTTAGTAATACTGTACCCTGTCACTGGAACGTCTCTAGCCACATCAAGTGCCCAGAATTCCAGGTGAAGAAATGAGTCTCCAAAGAATCCATTCCACCTTCCATCTGTCCCCGACATCCTCGCTCATTCCACTTTGAAACCAAGAGTCTGGGGGCGCCTGGGTGGCTCAGGTTAAGCGTCTGCCTTCAGCTCAGGTCATGATCTCAGGGTCCTGGGATGAGTCCTGCATTGAGCCTGCTTCTCCCTCTCCCTCTGCCGCTCCCACTGCTTGTGCTCACGCACTTTCTCTCCCCCCCAAATAAATAAATAAAATCCTTTTAAAAAAATGAAACCAAGAGTCTAGAGTGCCATCATCCATTCCTAAACCCTACTACTAATCCTTAATCTTGTCTCCATTCTCTCAAGCTTGTCCTTCCTGCCCTCCGTCCTCACTGTGCAGCTAGCTCTTCTAAGCTAAACACCAATCCAACTGTGGGCCGCCCCAACTCACAATGGCTTCCCACCAGCCTTAGAATCAAATCCTTATCTAGGTTCACAATCTTATCATCCAGCTCACCTTCCTCCTCTCTTGCTTTGTTTTCAGCCCTGTCCTCTCTTGCTCAGTTCCCAGAACACTCTGAGCTCTTCGCTGCCCCGGGGTTCTGCAATGGGCAGAGCCATCCTGCTAAAATGCTCTCCCCATGCCTGGCCCCACCACAGCCCAGCTAACTGCCTAGCTGTACCCTAGTGTGGTGCCTAAATGGGGTGTCTTGATCAGATGGGGGCCCCCCAAATATGGGGGACGATCGGGCAGAAGCCGATGGCATGGGTGGTGAAAGAATTCACCAGACGCAGAACAAAGGAGATAGAAGCTTACTGAATACACAAGGCAGCAGAAGGAGGGCAGCAGAGGAGAGACTGTCTGCAATGAGGCAGTGGGTGGGGGCTGTTTTTAAAGGAGGGAGATGGGGCGCCTGGGTGGCTCAACCGGTTGAGCATCCAACTCTTGATTTCAGCTCATGTCATGGTCTCAGGGTCCTGAGATCGAACCCCACATCTGGCTCTGTGCTCAGTTTTTTTTTTTTTTTTTTAAAGATTTTATTTATTTATTTGAGACAGAGAGAATGAGAGAGAGAGAGCACATGAGAGGAGGGAGGGTCAGAGGGAGAAGCAGACTCCCTGCCGAGCAGGGAGCCCGATGCGGAACTCGATCCAGGGACTCCAGGATCATGACCTGAGCCGAAGGCAGTCGCTTTAACCAACTGAGCCACCCAGGCGCCCATCTGTGCTCAGTTCTAACTCTGCTTCAGCTTCTCTCTCTCCCTCTCCCTCTGCCCCTCCTTTCTCTCTCTCTCTCTCTGAAAAAAATCTTTTTGGGGCACTGGGTGGCTCAGTCAGTTAAGCATCTGCCTTCAGCTCAGGTCATGATCCCGGGAGTCCCACACAGGGCTCCCCGCTCAGTGCTTCTGCCCCTCCCCCCCCATGCTTTCTCTCTCTCTCTCTCTCAAGTAAATAAGTAAAATCTTAAAAAGAGCAAATATTCTGTAAATTAAAAATTATCTTACAAAGTGAAGGGTAGAGGGGAACCCCTGCCAAAATTACTCACCAAGACACACAGAAATCTGTAGGTCAGCAAGGTAAGAGTTTGAGCCAGGAGGATATTCACATATTTCTGAGCTACAGCATGCTTTTGGTCTGGAGAAAAACACAAGGTCACTGACTTTTATCTAGTAATGCGATTGAAAGGACAAAAGGATTAAAAGACACACCCTGGTCTCCTCAATTAGACTTACATAGTGCACTTTGTATCAGATTATTGATAACCCAAAATACGCCCTGATGACCTTAATTCCACTTACTTGGTATTTCCTAATATCCAGAAAGAAAAAGGACTCAGAAATCTCAATAGGGTAATTCACTGCCTATTAAAGTCTAAATTGCAGCATCTATTTGCAGAGTATTTTATAATTCATTCATTCATTCACTCATTCATTCATTCACTGAATAAATATTTATTGGTGCCTACTGTGTACCATGCACGATTCTAAATATCAGGAATGTAGAAGAAACAACACACAATTATACAGAAAAATCAAGTAAGTGAGAAAGGTTGGACAGATGACAAATGCTAGAAAAGAAGTAAATGGTAAAGGGATAGTGAGTGATTGGTGTGGGTGAAGACAGGATCTTTTTTCCCTAATTAGCAACTGTGGGTTTTTGGTGTTTTTTAATAAGGGATACTTGATGGCACCCTTTGAGGACCTTCCAGCTGAGATTTTGACAAGACTGATCAAATTTTGTGCTTGACATAATTTAGGCTAAATTGACTGAGACAGCTGGGCCCTAAATTTTATGTGACCTTCCCCCACTATAACTTGTTTGCTCCACATCAGGTCCGGATTCCCACCCCTCCCCTACATGCCTGCAACACGTGAACATTCCTGCCTCATCTTTCCTGTTAGTGCAATATTCAGTGCAGGCTGTTGAGTTTCAAGACACATCCCTCTTTCCCTTTCCCCAGCTACCAGCCTCTGCATATTAAAGCTTTGTTCACCCACCCCTCCCCTGTTCTGCCATACACTTTGCAGATCTTCCTGTTGCAAGAGTCCCCCTTAAGAAAGTTTTCCCTTACTAATTTTGAAGTGTCCTTTAAAAAGAAATTTACCGGGGGCGCCTGGGTGGCTCAGTCGTCAAGCGTCTGCCTTCGGTTCAGGTCATGATCTCAGGGCCCTGGGATCGAGCCCCGCATCGGGCTCCCTGCTCAGCGGGAAGCCTGCATCTCCCTCTCCCACTCTCCCTGCTTGTGTTCCCTCTCTCACTGTGTCTCTCACTGTTAAAAAATAAATAAAATCTGGGGCCCCTGGGTGGCTCAGTTGGTTAAGCGACTGCCTTTGGCTCAGGTCATGATCCTGGAGTCCCAGGATCGAGTCCCACATCGGGCTCCCCGCTCAGCAGGGGATCTGCTTCTCCCTCTGACCTGCTTCCCTCTCGTGCTCTCTGTCTCTCGTGCTCTCTGTCTCTCGTGCTCTCTGTCTCTCATGCTCTCTGTCTCTCATTCTCTCTCTCAAATAAATAAATAAAATCTTTTAAAAAATAATAAATAAATAAATAAATAAATAAATAAAATCTTAAAAAAAAAAATTTACCGACATGAATTACAGGCGCCAACTATTGGAATACCTGGGAGAAGACATTTCCAAAGAGAAATGCCAGTACCGAGGTTTTCAGGCATGAACAAGTTCGGAGAGTTGGCAGAAGAGAGACTCCCTCTCCGTGGGGAGCCAAGTCCCCTCTGCCCAGCGGACCACTCAGTCTCCTTCCAACTCTGCCTTCAATGACTGCCTATTAGTGGAGTGAAATCATGGTGGGAGAATTTACACTACAGAAACCTGCCAGTGCCACAAATCAGAACTTTTTACCAACTTCCCAGCAAACCATTGCCTCTAGTCCCTGGTCTCTTCATTTCTATTATGCATATAATAATAGCACTTACCTCACAGGTTGAGACAATTTCTTGGCTCATACCAGTGATACTTAATCAGCTCTTATTTGGGTCATGGTGAGCAAAAACTGAAAAGTCCTTGTTCTCTTGGAGTTGTAGCTTACAGCACGAAGAGGGCTTTATTTGAACAATGGCCAGAATCCTGCATCTCGGTACGGTTGTAGATGAGTGCCATCAATGACTGGCCATGGTGCAGGAGAGCCCCAAATCCAGAACCCTTGCCCAGGACCAGAGTCAGAGCAGATCTACTTCGAGCAGGTGCTGCTAAGGCAAAACTCTGGAAGCTGTAGAGATGCAATCATTAGTGTTTCCAAAATAGAATGCAGAGAGCATTTTAAATACTACATATTTTAGTACATATAAGAAAATATATTGCCAACACACACACAAAAACATTTGCTTAGAAAAAAAATTGCTTAGGATTGTGGTGAGTCAAACTTTGCCAATTAAGAGTTGCTTTCAAGTCAATGAGAGTATTGGCAACAACGATGAAGACAATCAGGAATGACTGGGGTTTGGCAAACGGCCTCCTGGAGGGGCGCCTGGGTGGCTCAGTCGTTAAGCGTCTGCCTTCGGCTCAGGTCATGATCCCAGGGTCCTGGGATTGAGCCCCTCGCCAGGCTTCCAGCTCAGCGGGGAGTCTGCTTCTCCCTCTCCCTCTGCCCCTCCCCCGATTTGTGCACACGTGCTCTCTCTCTCTCTCTCAAATAAAATCTTTAAGAGAGAGAGAGAGAACAATTTGGCTAATGAGGAGCTTTGGAAATGAGGCCTCTAGGGACAGAAAAAAAGTAAATAGACTGCCTGTCCCCTATCAACACAATCTCACACCTACCAGACCAGGAAGGAAGGCACTGTGTCACTTCTTAGAGAATGTGTCTTGTCCAGAAACTCCACACAAGACCGTCTCCTTGAAATTCACAAAGACCAATTTGTCTTCAACATCCACATCCTGGGGAGAAACTCAACACCTGTGGCCTTCTGTGGGACCATCCTGGAGATACAGAAATCCCTTGTAAGTTCTGGAGAAAAGGGGTAATTTACTATTATTATTATTATCATTATTCCCATGTAGGGGTAGTCCTAGGTTAATTAAGTAGGAAATCTAAAGCAGTGGTTCTCAAAATGTCCCCAGACCAGCAGCCTGGGCTGGGTTCATATGTGTACAACATGGACAGTCGCAGAGAACCCCGCTCCTGGTTTAAGGCTTTGCTGTCACTGTCTTGAAATATTTGAACTGGGGGTCCCATACTTTCATTTTGCCCCAGGACCTGAAAATGATGCAGCTGGTTTTGCCTGAAGTATCATGCCCTGGGGTGTTATTTGAAATACACTTTCTCAGTCCTCACCTAGACATGCTGAAACTCTGGGGTGGCACCCAGCAAACCAGTTTTTAAGAAACCCTTCAGGTGAGTCTAATGCATGGTCAGATTGAAAATGGCTGTCTAAAGGCACTCCCGATTTTTCATTAACTACTTGGCATATTACCAAGTCCCCTGGCCCTAGATTCACGATTGCTCCTAACTTTGCTGACACCTTTTTCTCACCTAAGTTTGCAAGGACTGATTTCCTACTCAAATGAATCAGTACTTTCTAAACTTCTCTAGGGATTCTGGGCTGCTCTGATGTATCATTTTATTTCCCAGGTAGAACAGGAGGGGACCTCTCTGCTCTATCCTCACCTTGCTAGTTTTAAATCCAATCCTTTGAGGGAAGCTCTGAAATTCGAGGGAAGAAGACCAGTCTCCCCAGTCAACTTGCCCCTTAATATAATCAAGGCTCCTAGTAGAATTTTCAAAATGGTCTTCTTCCCTCACAATTCACGGGTGTTGCCCCATAGCTGTTCTCTCTCTCCTCCTCCTCCTCCTTTATCTTCCTGTCCTTTTCCCCTACACCCTCCAATACATGCCACTCAAAGTGAGGAATCATGTCAGGATCTTCTCAAGTTCCAGTGATAGTAAGATAAATAATATGAGCAAATGAATAGGCATTCTGCCGTGTGCTCTGCTTTTTCTTTCTCATGTGCATTCCTGGAATGTAGATACTATATTCTCATTTCTATTACCCACATAAGAAACAAAAGCTCTGGGGCACCTGGATGGCTCAGTTGGTTAAGCGACTGCCTGGAGTCCCAGGATCAAGTCCCACATCGGGCTCCCTGCTCAGCGGTAAGTCTGCTTCTCCCTCTGACCCTCCCCGCTTTCATGTGCTCTCTCTCTCTCTCTCAAATAAATAAAAAATTTTAAAAAAAGAAACAAAAGCTCTGGACGCCTGGGTGGCTCAGTTGGTTAAGCATCTGTCTTTGGCTCAGGTCATGATCCCAGGGTCCTAGGATTAAGTCCCGCGTCAGGCTCCTTGCTCAGTGGGGAGCCTGCTTCTCCCTCTGCCTGCTGTTCCCCCTGCTTGTGCTTTCTTTCTGTGTCTCTGACAAATAAATAAATAAAATCTTAAAAAAAAGCTCAAGCGTGTTCATGGATTTCCTTCATTGGCTTTGATTGGATTGAATCCAACAGATGGGCTCATTCTACACCATGCTTTAGAAACTTCTACAGCAACAGTTTTCCAAGTGTGGGCCCCCACTCCACCCAGCTGTATCAGCATTACCTGGGAATTTGTTAGAAATGCAAATACTAAGACCCCACCACAGACCTAGTCAACTGGAAATTCTTGGGTAGGAAACAGAGATCTGTGTGGGGTTTTTTTTAATTGAAGTATAGTCAACCTACAATATTACATTGGTTTCAGGTGTATGACATAGTGATTTGACAATTATATACATTAAAAAATGCTCACCATGGTAAATACAGTCACCATCTTTCGCCATGCAAAGTTATTACAATATTATTGACTATAATCCCTATGCTGTACTTCTCATCCTTGTGACTTACTTCTTTTATAAATGGAAGTTCATACTTCGTAATCCCCTTTGCCTATTTCTTTTTTTTTTTTTAATATTTATTTATTTAGAGAGAGTGCATGCGAGTGTGGGGAGGCACAAAGGGAGAGGGAGAGAGAGAATCTCAAGCAGACTCCCTGCTGAGTGCAGAGCCTGACTCGGGCTCAATCCATGACCCTGAGATCATAACCTGAGCCAAAACCAAGAGTTGGATGCTTAACTGACTGCACCACCCATGCACTCCTCCCCTTTGCCTATTTCATCCATCTGCCGGGGTTGTGTTCCCCAAGAACATCCATGAAGTGTGAGAAATGAGGGGCAATTGATTTCTCAAAGCACCATGAAGGACAGGAGCATAATAAAGCAAATCAGAAAAACTTTCTTCAACATTTTTTATTAATTTATTTTTAATCATAGTAATTTAATTAATTATTCAATCATAGTAAAGTATACATGACATAAAAGGTACCATTTTAACCATTTTTCAGTGTCCAATTCAGTAGTATTAAGTATATCCACATTGTTGTACAGCCATCCCCTCCATCCATTTCCAGAAGTTCTTTTAACTTGCAAAACTGAAACTCTGTCCCCCTTAAACACTAACTCTCCATCCCCTTCTCCCAGCCCCATCACCCATAATTCCACTTTCTGTCTCTATAACTGTGACTCCTCTGGGAACCTCATAGAGGTGGAATCATATAGTATTTATCTTTTTGAGACTGGCTTATTTCACTTAACATAATGTCCTCAAGGTTCATCCATGTTGTAGCAGGTATCAGAATGTCATCCCTTTCCAACCCCGAATAGTATTTAATATTCCATTGTATAGATACACCACATTTTGTTTATCCATTCATTTGTCAGTGGACACTTGGATTGCTCCCATATTTTGGCTATTGTGAATAATGCTCCTATGAACATGGGTGAACAAATATATCTTTGAGACCCTCATTTCAATTCTTTTGAGGATATACTCAGATGAGGAATTGCTGAAACATATGGCAATTCTATTTTTAATATTTTTTATGAAACCCTTCAACATTTTAACACAGAAGAATTATAAAGACTCTTTCTCTTTTGTGAATTTTAAAATTTTCCAAATGTATAACCTCCATTCATGTTTCTGCAATAGTGACTATTGAGAAAGGTAACAATCTGTGTGTCAGGAAATCGAGGGGAAAGGGAATATCCTAAACCAAGCTCAACATTTTCTCTTCCATAAAGACTACTACATTGCTCCTTGGCCTTTGGCTTATTAACCAGAATAGTAACAACAGCAATAATTATAGCCAATATGCCTAGAGTATTCACTATGTCCCTAGCACTGAGACCTTTTCTTGTTTAATGCATATAGCATCTTACTCATTTGAAGGACATAAATGTCCTTTGAGCTGTGCTCAACTTCTCTCTTCCATGAGTAAACTAATGTCCTCCCACCCTTGCTTTATAAACCATCCTGTGGGTTGCGATTCTATCATGTGGCCTGGATGTTAGCATTGGCTGGTTCAACAGTTCTCTCCCCCACTTAGGCCAGTATGAGGGCCGAGGAAAAAAATGCTCACTTACCCGCTTTGTTCTCTCAAGACTCCATGTATTCCATCCTCCCTCCACTTCTGCTATGAATATGTATCCTTCCTAAGATAGTTTGGTTTTGGTTAAAGCAGGAAATGATACATTTTTATCAATAATGTATTTGTATACCAGCTCCTAGAATTATTCACTTTTCAAGATTTCTTGACTCAACCATGATGTGGAGTGTCACTTTTATGAGGTGGCAATTGCTGAGAGTACATCATCTCATATGTAATTATTACAGGGGCCAGATAATGAAGGGACTTGAATGCCACTGAGGACTTGGTAGTTTCATGGGTAGAATGCCATTGAAGGATCCTACAAGGATGTACTGGACCTTTGCTGGCACCCGTGGGAAGACTACTCTGTAAAGATGCACAAAATCAATGCACTAAAGAGTACTTGGAAGGTGGGGGATAATTACAAAACCATTGCTATTTGGACATATCCTAGAGGGTGGCTATTAAGAAAAAATTGGGTCAAAAAAATATGCTATATGGGCACCTGGTGGAGCATGCAACCTTTGATCTTGGGTTTGTGGGTTTGAGCCCCACATTGGGAGTAGAGATCACTTAAAAATAAAATCTTTTTTTAAAAAAGAAATATGCTATAAAATCACTTTCTCAGTTTCTAGACATGGCCCATATATCTGGCTCTAAGCTTACTAGCAGAAAGAAAAGAAAGAAAGAAAGAAAGAAAGAAAGAAAGAAAGAAAGAAAGAAAGAAAGAAAGAAAGAAAGAAAGAAAGAAAGAAAGAAAGAAAGAAAGAAAAAGGAAGGAAGGAAAGAAGGAAGAGAAAGAGAAAGAGAGAGAAAGAGAGAGAGGAAGGAAGGAAGAGACGGAGAAAAGGGAAAAGAAAGAAATGTGATTATTAGAGAAAATAACCAGTTGTTCATAAAAAGCATTAGCTGTTCTTGTTTTAAGGAACAGACAAGAATTTCCCCTCTGGATGTGACATTTCTTCAACAAACACAAGAGAGAGACTCATTCAACCTTTTCTTAGAATATCTCTCATTCACTGTAGGCTGATGACAAATGACAAATCACAAGTCCAGCAAAAGCAATTCCTTTGAAACACAAGTCCTAATAGAATGATTTGATGTAATGGTAAGATACAGAATATTTCAAGAAATGGGTTAATAGTGTTATTTCTCACACGGAGGCAGTAGAGAATGTCAGATTATAATTTCCAGGATTACCTGAGATTTGCAATTATGAGCAGACCCAGTACAGAGTTAATTACACAATTAAAATTTTCTGAGAAAGTAGTCATCTAACAAAGTTTAATAGTTTGAAGAAACTACTAGAATTTAACCCTAGATTTTAAAATGGCATGCAGGCATGATAGTTCCTAAAAATAAATACATACATACATACATACATACATACATACATAAAAAATAAACAGCACTTGTTTTCATTCTTAATTTTAGCATTAGAAAAATGGGTGATACATAGAAGTCACTCAAAATTTACTTGGAGTAAAGGAATCTGATGGGAAGAATTGTGTAAATATTACAAGATTTTAAAGCAATAGATAAAAGACTTCTTTCTGGACGCCTGGGTGGCTCAGTTGTTAAGCGTCTGCCTTCGGCTCAGATCATGATCCCAGGGTCCTGGGATCGAGTCCCACGTCGGGCTCCCTGCTCGGCAAGAAGCCTGCTTCTCCCTCTCCCATTCCCCCTGCTTGTGTTACTGCTCTCGCTATCTCTCTCTCTGTCAAATAAATAAATAAAATCTTAAAAAAAAAAAAAAAGACTTCTTTCCAACAAGGGATGTCTGTGTGTCTGTTTCACTGTAACTAACTCATGTCTCTAACTCAGCAGACACATCAACAACATGGAATCCGAAAACCAGACAGCAGTATCAGAATTCATCCTCCTGGGTCTCTTGGAGGATCCAGAATGGCTGCCTCTTCTCTTTGGGCTGTTTCTGACCATGTACCTGGTCACCATGCTGGGGAACTTGCTCATCATCCTGGCAGTCGGGTCTGACTCCCACCTCCACACCCCCATGTACTTCTTCCTCTTCAACCCGTCCCTTGTAGACATCTGTTTCAGCACCACTATCGTCCCCAAGATGCTGGTGAACATCCAGACAGAGAGCAAAGCCATCACCTATGAGGGCTGCCTCGCTCAGGTGTATTTTTTCATGGTTTTTCTATGTATGGACAATTTCCTGCTAATGGTGATGGCTTATGACCACTATGTGGCCATCTGCCATCCTCTGTATTACGTGGTCATCATGAACCCCCGCCTCTGTGGCCTGCTGCTTCTTCTCTCCTTGCTCATTAGAACGCCCTGTTCCACAGTCTGATGGGGTTGCAACCGTCCTTCTGCACAGACTTGAAAATCTCCCACTTCTTCTGTGAGCTTGCTCAGATCCTCAAACTTGCCTGTTCTGATACTCTTATCAATAACATTCTGGTGTATTTAGTGACCAGCCTGCTGGGGGTTGGTCCACTCTCAGGGAGAATTTTCTCTTACACTCGAATTGTCTCCTCCATCCTGAGAATCCCATCAACTGGTGGAAAGTTCAAAGCCTTTTCCACCTGTGGGTCTCACCTGTCCGTTGTTTTCTTATTCTATGGGACTTATGTTGGAGTCTACCTTAGTTCTGCAGCTTCCCTTTCCTCCAGGAGGAGAGCAGTAGCCTCAGTGATGTACACGGTGGTCACTCCCATGATGAACCCCTTCATCTGCAGCCTGAGGAACAGGGACATGAAGTGAGCCTTGAGGAAACTTGTCTCTGGAACATCTTCCTTTTCAGGATTCTGTTGTCTGCCTTGGGTATAGGCTTCTGCAATGACTGAAAGGGAATGAAATACTGGGTATGCTAGAAATCCTGACTCCTCCCTAATTCAAGTCTAAGAAAGTGGTTAATCATGGCTTTCAAGTCAAATAGCTTTTGTATTAAGTCCTACTGTCCTGTGTTTTAGTACCTGTCATTCATTAACTAACTTAACTCTGAGTTCACTTCAACATCTATAAAATGGGCAGAGTAATATTACACTTGATTATTAAATCAATGCTATCTTAGGTTTGAAGCTAAATTTCTGTAGTAAGCAGGCTCTATGGAGGGAGCAGTGTTTTTAAGCAGAACTTACTTTCTGGGGTGTGTTCTGTGTTCTCTCTGAGAGTGGCATGGGGAGAATATTTTTGTAGATGGAAGGCTGGCTTTTGTCTCTATGGAAAAATATTTGGTCTTTGTCCCCAGTTCCTGGCACAGAACTCCTTGGGATCTCCTGAGTGATAAGAGTATCATACCATGCCTTGGTATGCTAATGAGACAACTCTTGGCTCAGGGACTCCTAGATAGCTTCAGGGCTAGTTGCCAGAAAGACCAAGCAGTGATTAGAAAATGGGAACTTTTAGCCCCGCCCCAAACCCCCATCCTCCAGGTGTTGGAGGTTGAACCAATCACCAATGACCAATGATTCAATCAATCCAACCTATGTAATGAAACCCCCATTAAAAAAAAACTAGGGGTGCCTGGGTGGCTCAGTTGGTTAAGCGACTGCCTTCGGCTCAGGTCATGATCCCGGAGTCCTGGGATCGAGCCCCGCGTCGGGCTCCCTGCTCAGCGGGGAGTCTGCTTTTCCCTCTCCCTCTGCCTGCCTCTCTGCCTACTTGTGCTCTCTATCTGTCAAATAAATAAATAAAATCTTTAAAAAAAAAAATTATAAAAAAAATAAAATAAATTAAAAAAAAAAAACTAAAAAGACAGGGTTCAGAGAGCTTCGGGGTTGGTGAACAAGAACACATCCATGTTCCAGGAGGGTGGAGCAGCCCAGACTCCCCAGAGACAGCAGCTCCTGTGCTCAGGACCCTTCTGGACCTGGCCCTACATACCTCTTCATCTAGCTGTTCATTCTTATCCTTTGTTAAAAAGGGGGGGGGGGGGCAGTAATCTACTTAGTAACTTGTTTTCCTGAATTCTGTGAACTGCTCTAGAAAATTCATTGAAGCTGAGGAGAGGGCCAAGGGAACCCCTCTTATTTATAGTCAGTCAGTCAGAAGCACAGGAGACAATCTGGACTTGCAATTGGTTTCTGAAGTGGGACAGGGGCGGTCTTGTGGGACTGAACCCTTAACCTGTGGGATCTGACACTATATCCAGGTAGATAGTATCAGAACTAAGTTGAATTGCAGGACACCCAGCTGGTAGCCAGAGAATGTGAGAATCATTTAGTGTGAGGGAACACACAGAAGCACATTTGGAGGCCAGAGGTATCAGAAATAGTTTTAAATGTTGTGTGAGGTTAAAGGAGAGATGCACAGGGGGAAGTGAGATTTTCTTTAGACCCACAAAGCCTAAAATATTTACTATATGGCCCATTATAGAAAAAGTTCGCTTCCTGCCCTTTTCTGGTTCTCAGGCCCTTGCTTCTGAATTTTTATGACTGAAATTCGACAACCTCCATATAAAAATCCTACAAGTTTGGGGCGCCTGGGTGGCTCAGTCGTTAAGCGTCTGCCTTCGGCTCAGGTCACGATCCCGGGGTCCTGGGATCGAGCCCCGCATCGGGCTCCCTGCTCGGTGGGAAGCCTGCTTCTCCCTCTCCCACCCCCCTGCTTGTGTCCCCTCTCTCGCTGTGTGTCTCTCTCTGTCAAATAAATAAATAAAAATTTTAAAAAAATCCTACAAGTTTGAGCTGCTGTGTTTCAGATGCAAGTTAACAAACACATAGATAATGATCAGTAACTCCAAGGAAAATCAAGATGCACTTCAAGGGCGCCTGGGTGGCTCAGATGGTTAAGCGTCTGCCTTCGGCTCAGGTCATGATCCCAGGGTCCTGGGATCGAGTCCCACATCGGGCTCCCTGCTCCTTGGGAGCCTGCTTCTCCCTCTGCCTCTCTCTCTCTCTCTGTCTCTCATGAATAAATAAATAAAATCTTTAAAAAAAAAAAAAAGATGCACTTCAAAGTCCTCAGATCCTGTTTGTTTTCTGCGTCTCAGAAGAAGTATAAGTTTTCTGACACGGTTGCCCAGCATGTAAAGCCCTGGTTCTCCAAGGAGAGACGGGCAGTGATATGGGAGTGGCCTGAACATTGGGGGGTGTTTAGCTGCATCCTCGCTTCCACCACTAGATGCCAGTAGCACCCCACCCAAACTCAGCTATGACATCCGATCATTCTTCACTGAGAACCCCTGCTCAAAAAAAAGAAGAAAAAATTAATTGAAGACAGGTAAGGCATCTGAGAGAAAACCAGTTATTTACGTCCATGGTTCAAACATCAATGTGCACAGGAGAATGACAATATTCAACTTCACCTTTGCTGCCAGAAAACCCAAAGGAGAGGGAGAGGAAGAAGCAGACTCTCCAATGAGCGAGGAACCCAACATGGGGCTCAATCCCAGGACCCCAAGGTCATGACCTGAGCTGAAGGTAGACACTCAGCCAACTGAGCCACCCAGGCACCCCATGGGAGAGATTTGAGCAGAGGACTGATATCATCCAATTTAAGCTTTCAAAGGATTGCTCTGATGGTTGGGTTCAGTATGGATAAGGGCTTCTTATCCACAGGCAGACCAGACAGGAGATAGTACAATCTGGTAGAGTTGAAGGAGGCTTGAACCAAAAAGATAGTAGTGTAGATGGTGAGAACTGGGCTGATTCTGGGTATATTTTTTAAGTAGACCATCGATATTTGCTGAGGTTTGAGGTGTGAGAGAAAGAAAGGAGTCAAGGACTCAAAAGTTTTTTGACTTGAATTGTTTGTTAAGAGTTGCCATTTTCGGGCGCCTGGGTGGCTCAGTTGTTAAGCATCTGCCTTCGGCTCAGGTCATGATCCCAGTGTCCTGGGATCGAGCCCCCGCATCGAGCCCCCGCATCGAGCCCCCGCATCGAGCCCCCGCATCGGGCTCCCTGCTCAGCGGGAAGCCTGCTTCTCCCTCTCCCACTCCCCCTGCTTGTGTTCCCTCTCTCGCTGTTTCTCTCTCTGTCAAATAAATAAATAAAATCTTGTTTTAAAAAAAAGAGTTGCCATTTTCTGAGATGAGGAAATTGTGGAGCTTAGGGGCTGGGAGTGGAGTTAGTTAAAATTTTTTACTGAACTATAGTATACATATAACTGGATGAGTTTTCACAAACTGGTCACACCCACGTTATCAGCATCCATCCAGATCAAGAACTAGAACTCTATCAGCATCCAGGAAGCCGTCTGTTTCCCTAGCAATCAAGGTCTCCCAGCCCCCTGGGTCCCTGGGTAATCACCGTCTGATATCTAACAGTACACATTGCTTGTTTTGTACTTTGTGTATCAGGGAAATACACTATGTCCTCATTTGTGTCTGGCTTTTTTACCCAACTCATTATGTTTGTGGTAGTCATCCAGAATGTTACATATAGTGACACTGTTCATTAGTGGTGTGTGAATATGTTACAATTTATTCATTCTTCTGTTAATGGGCACTTGTATAGTTTCCAAATTTTGGCTACTAATAGCCAAAATTTGGAAACTGTGTGAATATTTTTGCACCTGTCTTTTGTTGAGAAGTGAATATTTTTGCTGCTGTGACTATCTTTGCACCTGTCTTGAGAAGTGGAATTTCTAGGTTATAGGATATGCATTTGTACAGCTGTAGTAGATTCCACTAGTTTTCCAATATGACTAGACCAAACTGCCCTCCCATCAGCAACGTGAGTTCTACTTCTTCCATATCCTCACTAACGCTTAGTATTTTCAGTCTTCTTATACCCATTCTGTTGAGGGAGTAGTGGTATCTCATTGCGGCAACCTACTTAGCACTTCCCTAACAAAGTCAAGAATCTTTTCCTACATTTATTGGCCATTCGGATATCCTGTTTTGTGATGTGTCCAGATTTTGGTGGTTTTTTTTTTTTGCCTATTTTTAAATTGAGTTGACTTTTTCTTGTCAATTTGTAAAAGTTCTTTACATAGTCTACATACCAATTATTTTGTAGATATATGTTTTTCTTCCACTTCATGGGTTGCTTTTTCACTATCAATGATGTCTTTTTTTTTTTTTTTTAAGTAGGCTCCATGTGGAGCCCAATGTGGGGCTTGAACTCACAACCCTGAGATCAAGACCTGAGCTAAGATCCAGAGTCAGACACTAAACCGACTGAGCCACCCAGGCACCCCAATGATTTTTTTTTATGTTCACCCAATCATGTCTTTTGATGAGCAGTTCTTAATTTTTTTTTTGAGCCGTTCTTCATTTTAATGCATTCCAGTTTATCAAATCTTTCTTTCCTTTGCCTCCTATTTAAGAAATATCTGCCTATTCCAAGATATGAAGTCACATTTTTCTCTATATTTTTTGTTTTACCTCTCACATTTATTTCTGCATTCGTTCTAGAATGATTTTGATTTTTATGTGTAGTATGAGAATGGATACAGCTTTACTGAAGAGATGGTCCCTTGCCCCACTGCAGTCATTGCCATCATACATTAGGTGGCGCTGTTCTCTTGCATCGTTCAGGTTTTTACTCTTGCATCAGTCCCAAAGGAGGGGTGGAAGGCTATTTACGCAAAATTCAAAAACCAGGAAAACTATCCTATGACGTGTAGGAGAGGGTGAAAAAATCTTCCCTTCTACCCTTCTAGGTTCTTGGTTGGGGTTCTGTAACAAAAGGCAGATTAACAAGGGAAAACATGCAAATGTATTTAAGTTTTACTTGGCACGGGACCCTTTATAAGGAAACGAAAACACAAAGTTGTTAACCTAGATATTTTTATGCTAGGTTTGATGAAGAGTAGAAAGTAGTGGGAAAATGTGATAGGACAATGGGATATGAGTTTAAGTGTAGTAAGCTGAGGGAAATTTAGCAATTCCTTTCATTTGGATTCCTCTCTGTGTCCCTCCACCTTCAGAGGTAAGGATGCTTCTTTCCTTTGGGTATAGAAAAGACATCTATCACATGAGCATCTTATGGCCTGCTTCAGGGGAAGGTAAGAGTCCTTCCTGAACCTACCATTTCTCAAATTCCTTCAACTTAACATATTCAATATGCTAATGTGCCATATTTTAGGGCAGCTGTATTCTGAACCCTGCCAGATGTTAAAATAATTCATAATAAGGTTTTTCTTGGAGGATGAGGGGTTGTAGTGACCAGGAGAACCATGAAAGAGGCTTCCGGGTTTCTGGTAATTTTCTTTTTAAAAACCTGGGTAGCAAAAAAATTAAAAAGTAAAAAATAAATAAAAACAAAATAAAAAATAAAAAACTGAGTAGCGATTGCATGGGCATGTACCCTTTGTGGACATTTTGATGATTTGTGCATAGATGTGTTCACTTTTAAAATTTATTCACAGACTCTCTGCATGTTTGTTATATTTCAACAAACAATTTTAAAAATAAATATATAAAAGTCCACTTTATCTCTTTCCAGCTTCTCTAGGCAGTGTGAATGACTGACTAAAAGCCATTTACAGAAATAGGGGGATGCTCACCAGTATAAACTCATCAATTGTGAAGACTAATAAAAGGAAATCTCATCAGAATGGAGTCTGGAAGGTGAGGAACGGGGGGGGGGGGGGGGCGGGCGGTTGCTCTCAGCACCACTGGTTGCCAATTGCAGACCAAACTGGAAGACAGGCACCTTGCAAGTTTACTACCCCAGCAAGAGGATGAAATGTTTTTGCCTCTCTTGGCAACAGCCCAGCCAATGAGAGACTGTCACCATTCAGCCAATGAAAAGCCACTATACTTCAATCTACCAGTTTATTCCAACAGACTTTTTGTTTATGACAGCCTTCTCAACTCCTGCTTTCTTTTATCAAAGAGCATTCGTCTCCTTTGTTCTGTGGACTCCTTAGCTTGCTTGTCCTGGGTTGCAATTCTCTGCTATTCCCACATAAATCTTTTTATTTATTTATTTTGCTGGCAAAATAACTGGCAGTTTCATTTTTAAGGTTAACATAATATTTTACCTCTCTACAATAAGCATATCTTTATATAGAAATACAATGTGCATGAAGTTTTTCCAACCTTCAGAGTACTATTCTCCCTAACAGCTTCCCACTGAGGAGTATTGCAGAATTTTCCTACTCTTAATTTTGAAGGGTTAACTGAGTGATATTTTTCCCATGAGTGATATTTTTCCCTTTCATTCATTCCACCAATTAATCCTTGTGAGTTTACTGGGATTCAGCATTGATTACACAAACTCTGATCCTGACTCAGCATTGTTTACTAATTTTAAATACTCAATTTCTGTTTTTATGCCCCCCAGGTCCTGCCTGAGTCCTAACTCAATCTTTTCCCTCTTTTCCTCCTCTGTACTGGCTCCAGATCTTTAAGATGTGACCCTTTCCCCTCTCTGGAGTTTCCCCAGTCTTGACCCCAAGCACCCACTGCCCTAGGTCTTTCCATTTTTGCTCACCTCTCTGCAGGGGGCTTGTTCTGTCCCCTTCTTGTCCCTGTAAAGAGTAATCAGAATTACTTACTTTTCTCGTTTGAGTCTCACAACAATTGAGGAGGCAGCTCATTTATACAAAAGGGACAGGCTATAAGCAACATATTGAAGTTGCCTGTCTTGGTGGAGTTGGAATTAGAACTCGTGCTAGGAAGGAGGAGTGGATGGCTCTTGCATTCCTCCTGTGCTCACCTTGCCCAGATAAACGCCTGCACTTGGAAGCTGGGCCTCCTAACCTTCTGGCTGAGGTATTGTAAAAGAGGACCACAAAACGCTGACCCGGATTTTTCCAAGCCCCGCCACAACCTCTCTTGACTCAGGAGCAAGGAAAACATTTTTTTTGGCAAAGTGATCAGACACTCTGGGTTGACGGTCAAGGTAGAACTGAATATTCCCTCGTGGATAGATGCGACAAACCAAAGGGTTGAGCGTGTCGTCAAGCTTTACAGTGGACAAGTGCAAGGATGGGGTTGCTATTACTTGAGGTTGAGAGGGTGAAGTCAGTTGTTTGATTTGTGGCATCTTAAAGTGTCTATAAAACAGCCAAGTGGAGAGAGCAAGTCTCATACCACCTGGAATCCAGGGTAGACCTGTGGGGCTGTGGATGGAAATGTGAGCCTTGAGTGCATAAACAATACTTAAAACGGTGAGATTCGCAGCTACCACAGAGAGAACGACGAGAAGACGAAAAGAAACCTGACAACTGAGTCCTGGGGCACTGGAACAATTGGAAGTCGGGAAATGGGGCTTGCCAGACTCCACCTGGGAGCCACCGCCACGACCGTCTAAACTCGAGAACTACATTTCCCAGAATCCTTTCCGCCCCATGCTTCCGAGTTAGAGGCCGCCTGTGAAGTCCCGCGAGATTTAGAAGGCGGAAGTGAAGCGGAAGCCATTGCTCCCGGGAGGCGATTGCGGTTATACACATGGGCAGGGGAGGGGTGCGGCTTCCTCCGGAGTGTTGGGGACCCTCCGCTTCCCCGCCGCAGACCGGACCTGCTGTATGAATTTGGTGTCCCTTCAGCGCCAGCTTCCGTGACCTCCATTGCACCTGATTCTACCCTCAGCCTTGTAAGCCCTGCTTTCCTCACTTAACCCTTTACCCTCGGTCTTCCCGAGGACACGAAAGGCCCACAGGCAGGGAGGAGTAAGTGGGGACAGGGACCTGGGACCGGGAAGCCAGGCAGCCAGGCGAGGAGTGTGCTTTAGACTCTGTGACGGGCGATATGAAACGCTGGTACGCGAGGAGTGAAGTTTAGGACAAGGGGGAGGCAGTGGTGATCTGGTTTTAAAAAAAGGACTCTTGGGGTGTGGAGGGGAAAGCCCGGCCGAGGTGAATTCAGGACATGTGGGTCAGGAATGGGAGACGGCGAGGACAGTACCTTTGCTCTGCGGTCCATTTTCTCCAGCATCAATGGCGGGACACTGGCTTTCTTTTAACCTTTGTATTGAATGTTAAATTTTATGTTGCAAGTGTTCGGTACACTTACCTGTTAGTTTAGTTGACTCATGTAAACAGCCTATAACTAGATTTGAAAGCTCACTTCAACATTCTGTTAATGTAACTTGAGAGTTAGTCCATTCATATTTATTGTGATTACTAAAATTTTGCGGCTTTTACCATCTTACCGTGCTTGGCTCTTTATCCTTTAACTTTCAAGTATTTTTTTTTTTTTTAAGATTTTATTTATTTGAGAGAATGAGAGAGAGAGAGAGCATGAGAGGGGGAGGGTCAGAGGGAGAAGCAGGCTCCCTGCCGAGCAGGGAGCCCAATGCGGGACTCGATCCCGGGACTCCAGGATCATGACCTGAGCCAAAGGCAGTTGCCTAACCAACTGAGCCACCCAGGTGCCCCTCAAGTATTTTTTAATTGGAATGTAAAACATATGCCAAAAAAGATACGGAAACACACACGCATTCTCTTTGCAAAGAAAGTATGGAAACACGCTCTTAAAAGGACAGCAATAAAGGGAATCTACAAACGAGGCCCAGAAAGATACTACGAAACCGCTAGAGCCTATGGTCTTTCCTGCATCCTCCTCTTTCCCCGTGATTTCCTTTATGGATTTTACTGCTTATATGTTTTTCCAAAAATGCATATCCTAGTTTGGGTAATTATTTGTGAATGGACTCACACTCTTAAGTACTTTCAGAGACATCCTTTTTTTCCATTAATGCAAGTACACTTTGATATTTAGAGATTTCTAAATATCTTGTCGTTGAAGTACATACACTTAGCCATTCTTTTTGAGGCACTTCATGGCTTAAATTTTAGAGTCAGTTTACAAAGTTCCACCTACTGGAGTTTTATTTTGAAGTTGTGTTGAATCTGTGTATGAACTTGGATAATATTGGCATAATTCCGTTGTGTCTTATCATTAATATTATGTCTGTGTACTTACATATTCTGTAATGCCTTTGAGTAAAGTTTTAAAGGATTTAGGGTGTTGTTTTGTTTTTTTAAGACTTTATTTATTTGAGAGAGAGCGTGCCCACAAGTGGGGGGAGGGGCAGAGGGAGAGGGAGAAGACAACTCGGGGCTGAGCAGGGGGCCCCGAAGATGACTTGAGCCCAGGACCTCAGGATCATGACCTGAGCCAAAGGCGGACGCTTAACCGACTGAGCCACCTTGGTGCCCCTAGGGGTGTGTGTGTGTGTGTGTGTGTGTGTGTGTGTGTGTGTGAGAGAGAGAGAGAGAGAGAGTTTTGAGAGTTTTGTTGTTAGATTTATTCCTAGGAACTTTTTTTTTAGCGCTTAGGAATTTTTTTTCCCCAACGGCTTGGTGTGTTGAATTTGGGTTCGTTTTTGTGTAGTGTTTTGAATGTTCTTCAAAGACCGTGTTATCTGTATAGAATAAATAGGTAAATTTTTTATTTTCCATTTGCATCGTTCGTGTTTTAATTTACTTACTTCACTGGACAGGCTGGGGACTCCTGGTAGCATTGAATGGAGTTTGGATAGCGAACTTTAGGCAGTCCTTTTTTTTTGTTTTCCTGACCTGGAGGGGAATTGACCTTATGTTTGCTGGAGGCTCTTTTTTTAAGATAGTAAAGGAAGCTCCCTTCTTTTCCTAGTTTAAGAGTTTTTCCTTTTGAACAGTTCAGGTTTGTTGTTTTTTTTTTTTAAGATTTTATTTATTTATTTGACAGAGAGAATGAGAGAGAGAGCACATGAGAGGGGGGAGGGTCAGAGGGAGAAGCAGACTCCCCGCCAAGCAGGGAGCCCGATGCGGGACTCGATCCCGGGACTCCAGGATCATGACCTGAGCCGAAGGCAGTCGCTTAACCAACTGAGCCACCCAGGCGCCCGAACAGTTCAGGTTTTTAACGAGTGATTTTTTTTTCCTTTCAGCATCTACTTTGATATGTTTATTTTGTGTATCTCAAGCTCTGTAAACAATGGCTGGCTTGTAGGTGCTACTACTGTTGTGCATTGAATGAATGAGCGAATAATATGCTTTTCTTGTTTATCTGACAATTGTTGCAAACTAAACCAATTGATTTTCTAATGATTCGTTACATTTGCTTTGGTAAATAACTAGAAAAAGATAGGCACTATTGTGTCATTTTTGGCTTCTGTCTGCTAGTGCGTTGGTTATTTGGATCTGTGTTTAAGTAAAATTGGCTTGCAGTCATCCTTTTCTGTTTCAAATTTATGCCAGCCTCATAAAATGGGGTGGGAATGTTCTCTCTGTTTTCTAAACTCTGGAATATTTTGCCTAAGAACAGAATCACTTTTTCCTTAAAAGGGAGCTGTGCCAGAAGAACCATTTAAGTCTGGAGTTTTCTTTGTGGAAATTTTTCGAGCTGTTGTTTCAGTTCCTTTAAGGGTCACAGTGATGTAAGAAAGGTGTTAGGGTTCGAAGCCAGTGGCCAAGAAAGAATTCTTGAGACGTCTTTGGTGCAAAGAGGTGGTTTTATTAAAGCACGGGGACAGGACCCCTGGACAGAAAGAGCTGCACTGGGGTCATGAGGAGTGGACCATGATATACTTTCAGGTTGGATAGCGTAAGCCTCCCAGGTATTTTGGAAACAAGGTTTCCAGGATCCTGAGGTGTCTACCTATTGTTAGGAAAAGGTCATTTATTATTGTTTAGTAAACCCCCAGTCATGAGACCCTTCAGATGTGTATTGGTGGGTCATATGCTTGGAGGATGATTGCCAACATGTATCTTGGGGGATAAAGGAGATAAAGGAAATTTCCAAAGGAATTTTTATATGTTGAAGTAGACTTAACAGGATCCTGGGGGTCGGGCCTGAGATTGCCTTTTGCCCTAAGCAAAGTATTAACATCAAGGCAGCTGAGTTCCTAGAGGAATGTCACTGCCTGTTTCAAGCACTTGTCAAGGGTCTGTAAATAGGAAGGAAATTTAATAATTTTTCTTCTGCCTTTGTTTCCCACATCAATTGGGCATCTAAGTTCTTTATTTCATTATGGTGAATAAAATTTCTTTAGGAACTTCATTCATTCCTTCTGAGGTTTAAATTGTATAGTCAAAGTTGTTAATAAAGTTCTTATTATATTGCTAATGTCTGTCACATCTGTATTGTAATCTGGTTTTTCATTCTTATATTTTCCTTTTTTAAAAAAATAAAATAAATCCTGCCAAAATTTTGTCAGTTTTGTTTTTTTTAGAGAACTTTTGGCTTGATTGAGCCACTTCACAATATGAATGTCTTCTTCTGTTTTATAACTCTGTTCTTTATAGTTTTCCTCCTTTTACTTTTTTGGGATGTCTCTTTCCAGTTTCTAACATTGGGCACCTGTCACATTCCAAAGAATGCGGTATCTTGTTATATTTCAGTTCTAAATATTGAATATTATGACTTCTTTGACATGTGAATTATTTAGGATTTTTTTTTTTTTCTTTACTGTCCATTCCTGTGACATTTTTCTGGTTATCTTTTGGGCATTGTTTGGTAATTTCCTGGCGCTGTTTTCAGAGAGAGATGCCATTTTCTGAGACACAATGTGCCTCTGTGGTTGGATTTTATAGTAGCCAGGGCATGTGATTTCATCTTGTTCAGTCTGCATGTAGTTATTGACTTGTCTGCTTGCACTGTATTTGTATTAGTGAGAGCTCTGGTGGTGGCTTTGTCCATTCTCCTCAGAGTTCTGTCCTTTTTTATTTTTTTCATGTGTTTGAGGATGTGAAAACATACATACAGCTTTTTCTTGAATTCAGTCTGGAATACCTCCGTTTTCTCTATGAACCTTTCTACCTTAATCCTTTCTGTCCGGTACTAACATTTAAACCGGCTTAAAAAAAAAAAAAAAGATTTTATTTATTTATTTATTTGACAGAGAGTGAGCACAAGCAGGGGGAGCAGCAGGGAGGGGCAGAAGCAGGCTCCCTGCTAAGCAGGGAGCCTGGTGCGGGGCTTGATCCCAGAACCCTGGGATCATGACCTGGCAAAAGAGACACTTAACCAGCTGAGCCACCCAGGCACCCTTTTCCGTACATTTTTTTCTTTTTTTTAAGATTTTAGTTAGTTAGTTATTTTAGAGAGGGCATGCAAGCAGTGGGAGGGAGAAGGACAAGCAGACTCCATGCTGAGTGTGGAGCCTGACACAGGGCTCCACTTGACCCCAGGACCCTGAGATCATGACCTGAGCTGAAATCTAGAGTCCGATGCTTAACCGACTGAGCCACCCAGGCACCCCTTTCTCCTTACTTTTTGGATTTATTTATGTATTTATTTACCCTGAAGAGGTTGGATTAGAAGGGCGGGCAGACATCTCCGTCCTTGTTTGTAATAGGAGTGGAGGAGAATATCAGAGATCAGTTTTGGGAGGAATTTTGGTAGAACTAGAGACCAAAAAATTAGAAATACTCCTTTTAACTTTTTAAGGTAAAGTATAATTTATATTGAAGACAATTTACAGATCTTAGATCCAGTTTGATGAATTTTTGGACAGTTGTGTACGTTGTGTAACCTCTAACTAAAAAAAACAAAATAAAAATATGAAGAATATTTCAGTTGCTCTAGAAAGTTCCTCTTCTCAGTCTCTTCATCTCATACTCTTCCACTGAGACAGCCACTTTTTTACTTCTATTGACTGAAATAAACAAGTTTTGCTAACAACCTAAATAAGTTTGCTATTTTGTAGATGTCATATAACTGGAATCAGAACATTTTTTGTGTCTGGTTTCTGTTGATCAACATTGTAGACAGACATTCAACCATGTTGTGTGTCTCAGTAGTTTTTATTC
This sequence comes from Mirounga angustirostris, assembly GCF_029215605.1. Taxonomy (NCBI): domain Eukaryota; kingdom Metazoa; phylum Chordata; class Mammalia; order Carnivora; family Phocidae; genus Mirounga; species Mirounga angustirostris. Next base: position 209,186,973 of record NW_026991709.1, on the reverse strand, counting down.
TTCAGTAGTATTCCAATGTACACACCACAATTTGTTTATCCATTCTGTGGTTGATGGATATTTAGATTGTTTACAGTTTGGGGTTATTATGAAATCAGATTGTTATGAACATTTTTGTATGAGTCTTTTGTAACATGTTTTTAAAAATTTCTCTTGGGTAAATATCGATAGGTGGAATGGCTGAGTTAAACGGTAAGTGTACTTTTAAGAAACTGGCACACTGTTGTCCGTGGTAGTTGAACTGTTTCAACCCCAGCTATCCATCCTTGCCAACATTTGATGTTGGTAGTCTTTTATTTTGGCCACTCTACTGGGTTGAAATCCAGTATCTTCAGTTTTGCTTTGCATTCATCTGATGACTAATGATGTTGAGTACCTTTTGACAAACTTATTATATTGGTTATTCATTATATTTTGTGAAGTGTCTTTAGCCTTTTTTGTTGAGTTGTTTTTGGGTTTTTTTGGTAGGAGTTCTTTATGTACTTTGAATGTGAACTCTTTGTTAAGTATATGTACTCCAAATATTTTTTCTCAATCTGTGGCTTGCCTGTTCTTTTTTTAAAGATTTTATTTATTTATTTGAGAGAGAGAGAATGAGAGAGAGCACATGAGAGGGGGGAGGGTCAGAGGGAGAAGCAGGCTCCCCGCCGAGCAGGGAGCCTGATGCGGGACTCGATTCCGGGACTCCAGGATCATGACCTGAGCCGAAGGCAGTTGCCTAACCAACTGAGCCACCCAGGCGCCCGAATACTCCTGGATTCTATCACTGAGCCCGATCCAAACCTGTAGGGTGAGAACTTGCTGAATCTTTGCAACAATACCGCAAGCTAATAACAGTACAGATGCCCGGATGCCTCCATTTCACTGCCCTTTACCAGTGCCAGGCACTTTTCCAGAACGTCACATGGTTTCCCTGGGTTCCTCCTTACAGCAACCTTGGGAGATGGATCCCATCCTTTTTTTTTTTCTTTTTTAAAGATTTTATTTATTTATTTGAGAGAGAGGGTGAGAGGAGAGAGAGAGAGAGAGCACATGAGAGGGGGAAGGGTCAGAGGGAGAAGCAGACTCCCTGCCGAGCAGGGAGCCCGATGCGGGACTCGATCCCGGGACTCCAGGATCATGACCTGAGCTGAAGGCAGTTGCTTAACCAACTGAGCCACCCAGGTGCCCTTTTTTTTTTGAATTGAGGTATAATTGATACAGCACTATGCTATATCAATTAGTTTCAGGTGTATAGTGTAATGATTCAGTATTTGTATGTATTGCAAAGTGATCACTACAGTAAGTGTATAGTTAATATCATCACCATACATAGTTATAGATTTTTTTATGTTGTGATGAGAACTTTCAAGATCCACTCTCCTAGGGCGCCTGGGTGGCTCAGTTGGTTAAGCGACTGCCTTCAGCTCGGGTCATGATCCTGACCCGCATCAGTCCCGCAATCGAGTCCCGCATCAGGCTCCCTGCTCGGCAGGGAGTCTGCTTCTCCCTCTGACCCTCCCCCCTCATGTGCTCTCTCTCTCTCTCTCTCCTCTCACCCTCTCTCTCAAATAAATAAATAAAATCTTTAAAAAAAAAAAAAAGATCCACTCTCCTAGTGGATTTCCCCTCAGTTTTCTTAAATTGAAATATAGTTAACACACAATTGTTACAGTAGTTTCAGGTGTAAAACTTCATGCTGTGCTCACCACAAGTGTAGCTACCATTTATCACTGTACAATTGGACTATATTATTCCTGTTGTACCCTGCCCTACCTACTTTTAAATATGCACTACAATATTTTTAACTGTAGTCACCATGCTGTACATTATATCCCCATGACTTACTCATTTTATAACTGGAAATTTGTACCTTTTAACCCCCTTCACCCATTTAACCCACCCCCTGCCTCAGGCAATCACCAATCTGTTCTCTTACCCACAACCTTGTTTTCTGGTTTTTCTTATAGATTCCACATAGAAGTGAAACATATAATATTTATCTCTTTCTTTCTGTCCACTTATTATAAGACTGCTTATTTCACTTTGCACAATGCCCTCAAAGTGTATCCATGTGGCAAATGACTAGATTCCATTTTTTTAGTGACTGAGCAATATTCAGGTGCATGTGCATGCACACCACATTTTCTTTGCCTGTTCATCCATCGGTGGACACTTCGGTCATTTCCATTGTAAATAATGTATTGTAAATAATGTAAATAATTGTAAATAATTTGGCTATTGTAAATAATGCTGCAGTGAACATAGGGGTGCAGATGTATTTTCAAATTAATGTTTCATTCAGGTGAATACCCAGAAGTGGAATTGCTGGATCATATGGTAGTTCTATTTTAATTTTTTGAGGAACCTCTGTTCTATTTTCCGTAGTGGCTGTGCCAGTTTACATTCCCACCAACAGTGCATGAGGTTCCCTTTCTTCCACCTCCTCGCTAACACTTGTTATATCTTGTCTTTTTTTTAAGATCTTATTTATTTTAGAGAGAGAGCTCTAGTGGGGGGAGGGGCAGAGGGAGAAGAAAAGAGAATCCCAAGCAGGCTCGATCTCACGATCCTGAGATCAGGATGTGAGCCAAAATCAATAGACACTTAGCCTACTGAGCCTCTTGTCTTCCTTTTTTTTTTTTTTTTTAATTTAAAAAAATTTTTAATTTCTTTTTTGAGTAATCTCTACACTCAGTGTGGGGCTTAAACTCACAACCCCAAGATCAAGAGTTGGGTGCTCTATTGACTAAGCCAGCCGGGCACCCCATTTTCTTGTCTTTTTTGATAATAGTCATTCTAACAGGTGTGAGGTGTTATCTGATTGTGGTTTGACTTTCATTTCCCTAATGTTTAGTGATGTTGAGCATCTTCTCGGGTGTCTGTTAGCCATCTGTATTTCTTTTTTGGGAAAATGTCTCTTCAGATCCTCTGCTCATTTTGTTATTGGATTGGTTTTTTGCTGTTGAGTTGTATGAGTCTTTTATATATTTAGACATTAACTCCTTATCAGATATGATTCGCAAATATTTTTTTCTGTTAGGTAGGTTGCCTTTTCATTTTGTTGATGGTTTCCTTTACTGTAGAGAAGCTTTTTAGTTTGATGTAGTCACACTTATTTTTGCTTTTGTTTCCAAGTCAAAAAATAATTGCTAAGACCAATGTCAAGAGGCTTACTGCTTAGGTTTCCTTTTAGGAGTTTTGTGGTTTCAGGTCTTATATTCATTCATGTCTTTAATCCATTTTGAGTTAGTTTTTGTGTGTGGTGTAAGATAGTGATCCAGATTCCTTCTTTTGCATGTGGCCATGTACTTGTGCCCACATTATTTATTGAAGTGACTGTCCTTTCCTCATTGTATGTTATTAGATTTTTTGTCATAAAGTAATTGACTATGTATGTGTGACTTTACTTCTGGTCTCATTTTTGTTGCATTGATCTATGTGTTTTATGCTAGACTATTCATTTTCTTTTTTTTTTTTCTCTTTTTTTTTTAAAGATTTTATTCATTTATTTGAGAGAGAGAGCATGAGAGACAGAGAGCACGAGAGGGAGGAGGGTCAGAGGGAGAAGCAGACTCCCCGCTGAGCAGGGAGCCCGATGCGGGACTCGATCCCGGGACTCCAGGATCATGACCTGAGCCAAAGGCAGTCGCTTAACCAACTGAGCCACCCAGGCGCCCTAGACTCTTCATTTTCTTAATGATGTTACTTGACTAAAGGTGTTTAATTTTGGGAAAGTCATTCTACTCGTATCTAGTCTAAAATACTGTTGTGTAAGTCGAGATGGTTAAAATATTTTCTGTGGGTTTTATTTTTTGTTTTCTGATTGATTTCAAAAGTTTTTAATTAAAATTTTTGCTTATGCAGTGATAATAGAAAATGCAGTTCCTTTTTACCCATTGAGTTCTTTCAGTACCATTTATTAAGACTGCTTTCCCTACTGAATCTCTTCTCTTACTGAAAATAATTTGTGCACATGTAGGTTTGTTTCTAACTCTGTTCTATTCTATTGATCTATTTGTTACTTATTCCAGTAACTCTTCATTACTCCCATCCAAGTACTAACCAGGCCCGACCCTGCTTAGCTTCCGAGATCAGACGAGATCGGGCGCGTTCAGGGTGGTATGGCCGTAGACAGTAATCTTCATTACTGTGGTGAACTTAGTAGTATGAATCCTCTGAATTTGTTTTTCTTTCTTAACATTGTTCCGGCTCCTCTAGATCTTTTGCGTTTTGTTATACATTTTACTTTTTTTGTATCTTTTTTTTTTTTTCGGTGTGGGGCTTGACCTCACGACCCTGAGATCAAAACCTGAGTTGAAATCAAGAGTTGGATGCTTAACCAACTTATCCATCCAGGCACCCCTGGTGTACATTTTAGATTTGGCTTGAAACTTCTAGAGAAAAAGCCTGCTGGGATTTTGATAGGGATTGCATTGTATTGGCAGGTGAACTCAGGGAGAATAAATGCTACCATAATAATAATGATTCTTGTAGTCTCTGAAAGTGATATTGCTGCCTAGTTATTTAGGTCTTTAATTTTTTTTCAGCAGTGTTTCACATTTTTTGTTGTCAAGGTCTTACACAGCTTCTAACTTATTCCTAGATATTTTATATGTCTTAGGCTATCATAATTGGCTTTTTTTTTTTTAAGTTTCATTTTCCAGTTCTTTTGCTGAAGTATGTTTTTTTAGTTGAGATTACTGTGAAATGAAAACAAGATTATTTGGTGAAAGTAAGAGTAATGATAAAACAGTTTTTGATTCAGGAAAAACTGGCAAGATTTGTACATGGTTTTGGAGAGATTGGAAGGTCAGGTTTCATAGTATGCTTTTCTCGAATGTAGGTGCTCCTTTTGCAACTGAAGGTTAGGGGTTGTGTGCAGAGTGGTCTTGCCAGGTACCTTCAGAGAGGAGGTAAATGGTTGGAGTTGTCCAAGGCCGGTCTTTTGGTCAGTAGGTGTTATAATGGGCAGAGAGTAGTTGATGTTTTAGATCCATAATGACTTCCAGCTGGGTAGGTGGGGTGGTGAAAAAATGAATTTGCTGTTAGGGAGCAAGATGTAACAACATGGGTGGCCTGGAATCCTCTCTCAAGTGAGAGTTTGAAGTGTTAATAGAGGAGATTTTGTAGAGAGCAAGATCTCTGAGTCATTATCTTCAAGGTGAAGCTGATTCCAGTGATGACAAGGCCTGGACCGTGGCCAGGGTGTATGTGTTGGTGTGGCGTGTGCGGCCAAAAGGCACTGGAGATTAGAACACGTGGTTCTACGTGGACCATCCTCGTGGCTACTAGAACCATCTTAAGTCATGGTGAGCCTTAAAGTTGGAAGGAAGAGGAGAAGTCTGGAGCCCAAGTGTTTATCGAGTAAGGGAGTCAGACAAGTTGTGCTTGGGGACAGATTACCTGGAGAATGGATCTGAATCTTACTTGAGGCGCATCAGGGACCTTCCCCACATTGCCTGGAGGATTTCCTGGGAAGAGAAAGGCCCGTGACAGGGTCCCGGGTAGAACTTGCTGCTCCAGAGAGGAGATGCAGGAAAGCAGAAGTCAGAATTCTGTGAGCCCGAGAGGCAGGACTGCTCCTGGTAGTCCTTTTCTCATTTCCTACAGATGCCTGCTCCAAGAGTCCTGTGACAGCTTCCTGCCACCAGTGCCCTGTTGTTCAGGCAAATCGACTTCATTCTCACGGGATGGCAGCTCTTGGTCTGTCTCCCACACGTGGTAAGTTCTTGGGGTGATGAATGGATGCCCTCAGAAGTCCAGCTTAAGTGGCCCCTGGACGTCACAGAGCTCAAGGGTGTGCATGGCCAGAGGGAGGGCTGCCAGAGAGGATGGAGGAACTGGAAAGAGGTGGGAGCAAAGTCTTGGTATCCTCCCAGTGACTGTGTCTGATTTGGGGTCTTTGTGAGTTTGGGTGAAGTAGGGATTGTGTGTGGTTGGTGTATAAGGAAGGACTGTAATGGGTAACCCTCTATTAGTTTTTTATTATTATTATCATTATTAAAGGTTTCCTTTTTAAGTAATCTCTTCACCCAGCGTGGGGTTCAAACTCACAATCCCGAGATCAAGAGTCGCAGGCTCCACCAACTGAGTCAGCCAGGTGCCCCTATTATTTTTTTTTATCCATTTATTATTGTGATAAATCTGAGCAGAGTAACAGGTCTGCCTCTTAGAGCTTTAATTTCTTCACTCATTGATTGAGAACACATATCACTTTGGGTATGAAGCCCACCGTCCTTTTTCCGTCCATGAGCGGAGCAGGGCTGCTCTGGCTCGTTACAAGACATTGCGTGTGTGAAAGAGAGACGGGGATTGGCACTGCACACTTACAGTGGGTGTGGGGCATTTTCCTGATCTCTGAGTGTCGGGCAGGCTCTAATCCTCATGGATCTGCTCTTCTCCAGCTGTGTCCACTCAGGACCCTGCCTATATCCAGGAGTCAGAAGTTTCTCCTTCTTCAAAAGACCATTCCTCTTCTCAGGATGTGGACCTGTTTGCTTGCAGTGGCCTAGAACCCCCTATGCTAGCAGGTGTTGGTTCTCAGGTATGAGATCTCTGGGACCCTGGGGGTGGGAGAGGCACTTCCCTAGAATGCCCTCAGCACCACTTGTTAGAGTTCTTTGAGCGCCTCCCCTAGGCTGATCAATGCCTGATCAGGGCACAGGAGAAAAAGCCAGAGACTGTTGTAAGGCTCTCCTGGTATCAGGGACCTGGTTAGGGGAAATGAACTTGTGTAGCAGGTCCTTCTCTCATAACAGAGCTCAGAATGCTCAGCTCAAAGCTAGAGAGCTTTGGTCCCGTGTTAGCAAGAGTTTGAATTTGAAGAGATAGGATCACCCCATAGTGAAGAGCCTTGAGGACTGGCTTCTGGAACACATTTGAGACCCCAGAACCCCATCTGAAAATCCTGTGTTTGGAGTCTCGTGCCCAGGCTTCAACCTCAGCCATCTTTCTGTGAACACAGATAGGCTGGTTTCTTACTGACCCCAAATGTGTGTGGTGATTCAGGAGTCAGTGACTTTCCAGGATGTTGCTGTGGACTTCACTGAGAAGGAGTGGCCCTTGCTGGATTCTTCTCAGAGAAAACTGTACAAAGATGTGATGTTGGAGAACTACAGCAACCTCGCCTCAGTGGGTAAGGCTGGAATCATTTTTCTGTTTGAGTATCAGATGTTTTTGTTTTGAGTACTTGCTGTGACCCAGGGACTGCGGGGATTTGGAACATAATTGTGACCAAGCCGAGCTGGTGCCCCACTCACAGTGTCTCCTAGTGGTTGTTGAGACCTGTTCATTGCCTTGACCTTGGACGTTGTCATGTGTGTCTGAGTTTGGGCATAGGTTTCTTTTTTTTTTAAAGATTTTATTTATTCATTTGAGACACAGAGATAGAGAGAGAAAGCATGAGCAGGGAGAGAGGCAGAGGCAGAGGGAGAAGCAGGCTCCTTGCTGAGCGAGGAGCCTGATGTGGGGCTCGATCCCAGGACCCTGGGATCATGACCTGAGCTGAAGGCAGACGCTTAACCATCTGAACCACCCAGGCGCCTGGGCATAGGTTTCTTTTTTTTTTTTTTTAAGATTTTATTTATTCATTTGAGACACAGAGAGAGAGAGAGAGAGAGAGAGAAAGCATGAGCAGGGAGAGAGGCAGAGGCAGAGGGAGAAGCAGGCTCCTTGCTGAGCCAGGAGCCGGATGTGGGGCTCGATCCCAGGACCCTGGGATCATGACCTGAGCTGAAGGCAGATGCTTAACCATCTGAACCACCCAGGCGCCTGGGCATAGGTTTCTGAGTTAAATCCTCATTCCTTTGAAGGGCAAAGCGTGTGGGTCTTTGTGGTTTTGTGTTTTATGAAAGTCTTTCGCTGTGTTCCTTAGAAATTTGGCACCATCATTTTGCTGCTCCTAAGTCAGACTTGTCCATCTTCAGAACACTGAAGACCAAAACATTGACCCCAGCCTAACGGAAGGGGTTGTCCTCTGCACGATCCTCCCTCAACATGTGTCTTTCCCGTGAGTAGGGTATCAGGTGGGCAAACCCAGCCTCATCTCCCACTTGGAGCAAGAAGAGGAGCTGAGGACAGAGGAGAGGGCACTTCACCGAGCCACATCTCCCGGTAAGCACCAGGCAGACGCAGGTACTTCTGGATACCTGCTGTATTGAGTGATGGGATGGAGGGAGATCCACTAGGAAATGTCACCCAGGGAAATTTGAGAATGATCCTTCTCCGTTCTCTCACAAATCCTTTGGTCCCACAGTCCTCTCCCGTGTGCGTGCGTATGTGTGTATTTCTTTTGTTGCTTTTGTCTATCTACTTACTTTTTGTTGAGATATAACTGACATGACACTGTTAGTTTCAGGTGTACAACATAATGATTTAGTATTTGTATATATTGCAAAGTGATCACCACAGTAAGTCTGACTAAAATCACATCCATTACTACACAGTTACAAAAATATTTTTTCCTTGTGATGAGAACTTTTAAGATTTACTGTCTTAGCTTTCAGTGCATTATAGTATCATTAACTGTAGTCACCATGTGTGTGTTACATCCCCAGGACTTACTTATTTCGTAACTGGGCGTTTGTACCTTTCGTGTACCTTTTGACCTTCTTCACACCCGTTTGTCCACCCACCACCTCTGACAACCACCACCAATCTGTTCTCTGTATCCATGAGCTCAGTTGTTCTGTTTCTTTGGCGGGGGGGGGGTTGGTTTTTGTTTTTAGAGTCCACACTTCAGTGAGATAAGGTATGTTTTCCTTTGTCTTATCTCACTTAGCATTATGCCCTCTATCCTTGTCGAAAATGGGAAGAGTCCCTTTTTTATGGCTGAATAATACTCCATTGTGTATATATACCACATTTTCTCTATCTGTTCATCTCTCAAGGGACGCTTAGGTTGCTTCCATTGCCTTGGCTATTATAAATAATGCCGCTGTGAATGTGGGGGTGTGGCTATCTTTTCAAGGTAGTGTTTTTGTTTCCTTTGAATAAATACCCAGAAGCAGAATTGCTTGACGTCATCTTTAAATCCGACATGTCCACATGAGCTCTGTCCCATCCTTTCATTCCACTCAACATTCCTGGGCATACTCTTTCTGTTGTTATCAGTGTCAGTCATTGAAGAATTTATTCCTTAGTGAATCAAGTTAAATGTCTCCCCTGTCACTGCCAGATGCCTCACACAGCCACAGTTCGCAGACATTTTTACCCAACATGTGGGTTTCTCCCCTTTAACATCACCTTTCCTTCTTTAGGGTTAGTATTGCAAAGAAATTCCCTCCTCTTCCCCCCCCCCCACCTCATCTTTGTCACTACCATCTCACCATCTTCTTTCTTTTTTTTTTTTTTTAAGATTTTATTTATTTATTTGAGAGAGCGAGAATGAGAGAGAGCACATGAGAGGGGGGAGGGTCAGAGGGAGAAGCAGACTTCCCGCCGAGCAGGGAGCCCGATGCGGGACTCGATCCCGGGCCTCCAGGATCATGACCTGAGCCAAAGGCAGTTGCTTAACCAACTGAGCCACCCAGGCGCCCCTCACCATCTTCTTCCTCTAGCTAATATTTCTCTTCCCGGGTTAATATTTCACCAATTTGTTTCAGATTGGGAGACTCCGTCTAAAAGCAAGTGGTCCGTTCTCATGGAAGGCATTTTTGGGAAGGAAGCATCCAGCGGTGTGGCAGTGGTAAGAGTTCCTTGGGATAATCCCAGGTCTCCCAGGGGAGAAGACAGGGGCAGCCTCAGAAAAGCAGCTCAAGAACCGAGCGAGTGGCCTTCCCTGAGAGGCACCTGTTTCGGACACTGAGTATCACAGCTTTGGGGGAAAACCCTAAACCGAGCCCCAAATTTCTTGACTTAGAGTTGTGGCAACCAAATCTTGCTGTAACTGTGCCTCAGCTAGTGAGTGTTGGGGCTCAATTCAGATTTAAACAGTTAACAAAACGTATGTGCGAAAAGCTTTGTGAAAGTTACAGCCATGGAGCCTTAGGGGGCGGTGTCCACCTTTCTATTTGTTAGAGGCCAGATGGGGCAGGAGCAGGGCTTTGGCGCCGCAAATCATGACGCCATTCGTCACGGTGATGTGCTTCTACTTCCAATAATTCGTGGGGGGATGACTGCAGATGATTTGTAGGGATGTGGCGAGTTGTGGGAAATGCCTCAGTCAGCACTCCTCTCTTAACAGGAAAGAACACATCTCGGAGAGAAACCCACCGAGTACACGCGCCTGTTTGAAGCCTTCAGCATGGGCACTCATCTTACTCAGCAGATGGGAAGGCACGCTGGCAAGAGGCCCTGTCGCCGCCGGGACTGTGGGGCAGCTTTCAAGAACAGGTCGCATCTCGCCCAACATGTGAGCATTTACAATGGGAGGAAAATGCATGAATGTCACCAGTGCCAAAAAGCCTTCACCACGAGCGCGTCCCTTACGCGGCACAGGAGAATTCACACAGGGGAGAAGCCCTACGAGTGCAGTGCCTGCGGGAAAGCCTTCAACGACCCCTCTGCCCTCAGGAGTCACGCGAGAACTCACCTCACAGAGAAGCCCTTTGACTGCAGTCAGTGTGGAAACGCCTTCCGAACCCTCTCCTCGCTGAAGATACACACGAGAGTTCACACTGGGGAGAGACCTTACAAGTGTGACGAGTGTGGGAAGGCGTACGGCAGGAGCTGCCACCTCATTGCACACAAACGGACACACACTGGAGAGAGACCCTACGCTTGCCACGACTGTGGGAAAGCATTCCAGCATCCCTCGCATCTCAAAGAGCATGTCCGCAATCACACCGGAGAGAAACCCTATGAATGCACGCAGTGTGGAAAAGCCTTCCGATGGAAGTCGAACTTCAACTTGCACAAGAAGAACCACATGGTAGAGAAAACATACGAATGTAAGGAATGTGGGAAATCCTTTGGTGATCTCTTGTCACGGAGAAAACACATGAGAATTCATATTGTAAAGAAACCCATTGAGTGTAGACAGTGTGGGAAAGCGTTCCGGAACCAATCCATCCTTAAGACACACATGAATTCTCACACCGGAGAGAAACCCTATGGGTGTGATCTGTGTGGGAAAGCCTTCAGTGCGAGCTCAAACCTGACCACACACAGGAAAATCCACACTCAAGAGAGACGCTATGAATGTGCCGCCTGTGGGAAAGTGTTTGGGGACTATTTATCCCGGAGGAGGCACATGAGCATTCATCTGGTAAAGAAACGTGTTGAATGTAGGCAGTGTGGGAAAGCCTTCAGAAACCAGTCGACCCTCAAGACACACATGAGAAGTCACACAGGAGAGAAGCCGTACGAGTGTGATCATTGCGGGAAAGCCTTCAGCATCGGCTCCAACCTTAATGTGCACAGGAGGATACACACTGGGGAGAAGCCCTACGAATGCCTGGCCTGTGGGAAAGCCTTCAGTGACCACTCATCCCTTCGGAGTCACGTGAAAACTCACCGGGGAGAGAAGCTCTTCGTGTCATCCGTGTGGAAGAGGCTCCAGTGATGGGTCTTCTTTAGGGGACACACGCGAGCTCAGACTGGGAGGCAGCCTCGTTGGCGTAAGGAAGGCAGGAGCACTTTGATGAACTCACCTGGGCACAAAAGAGTACCTGTAACAGGAGAAATCCAGTTTGTGTCCTGGCTGGGGAAGACCTGTTTCTTCTCATCACTATGGGGTTTTGTGAGAACTCATGCTGGGGGCAAAAATGTACCTGTGGTGTGCAGAAGCCATCAGAGTACATTCGGCTCTTTAAAGAAAATGAGAAATCTAGGGAGAGAAACCGTAGCTTGGTATTTAATATCAAAATGACTTTAGCACCACCCGGCACCTTCTGGGCTTACGAGTAAGCACACTAGGGAGAGTCTCTGTAAATTCACTCTCTGGGCAAACCTTTACTGGTCTCACCCTGTATTCTTCATGAAAGAAATCATACTAAAGAGATAAATTCTGTAAAGTAGGAATGTGGGAAGGTCTGTAACAGAGGTCAGCAAAGTGGCCAACTGTCTGTTTTTGTATGGCTTGCAAGCTAAGAACAGTTGTTCCGTTTTTAAAGAAGAAAAATGTGTGACAGACACCACATGCAACTCACAAAGCCTAAAATCCTTACTTTCTGGTCCTTTACAGAAAAACTTGGCCAACCCTTGGTCTACAGCAGCAGTTCCTAACTGGGAGTGATTTTGCTTGTCCGGAGACATTTTAAGTTGTTAAAGCTCAGGGTGGGGGGAGATGCTTCTGGCACATGACGACGCATAGGAGCCCCCACAGCAAAGAATTATGTGGCCCAAAATGTGGGTATTGCTGAGGTTGAGAAACTTAGCCTGGGACAGCCCCTCAGTTTTTGTGAAATGTTACTCATGCTAGGAGAGTTTTCTATTTAAAACTTCAAAAATATAATCAAGTGTAATTCTTTCAGGAAACGTGAGAACCCACACTGCAGACAGTCCCCACATTGAGATGATTTTAGCCACAGCCCCCTCACTTGTGCTTATGAGAATTCATACCCTGATGGAATTTTCTAGTGGATAGGAAATTTATCAGTCTTTCATCATGAGAACAGACCCTAACTCGTTAATTCGTAGTCTCTGTTTTTAAGATTTTGCTCCTTTAACGCTTAGGCTTCATCACACAAGGTTTGTATATAGTATTTTTATTATAATTTCATTCCTGATACGTGTTAATTTCCTTCTGGATAACTTACTTGACCAGTGGACTGTTTAGAATTGTGTTAAATACCATGTAACGTGGGTATATTTAATACCTGTTTGTTACGAGTGTCTAATTCAAATGCATTGGCTCAGCGCACAGTGTCTTCCATTTAGATGGATCCTCTGGAATGTTCTCGGGCTCCTGTCCAGCCAAGAGTGACATACACATCTCATTGCTCTCCCAGTGTCTCCTCTTTCATGTCAGGAAAATCCAGCTTTTGTCCAATTACTAACGTGTGCTATTTTTAAAAATCTCACCAGTTTTCTGCAGCCAGTACAGTCCTTGTCTCAGCCTGGTCGTTGACCGATAAACAGATGAGAAAGAGCTAGAAAAGGGATTATTCTTACCTGGGTTCTTCTACGTGTTTTGTTTTTGCTGTTTGCTCTACTTCTCACCTTGCAAGGAGATCAAGTACCCAGTGTTAAAAGATCCATCATGGGCGCCTGGGTGGCTCAGTTGGTTAAGCAACTGCCTTCGGCTCAGGTCATGATCCTGGAGTCCCGGGATCGAGTCCCACATCGGGCTCCCTGCTCGGCAGGGAGTCTGCTTCTCCCTCTGACCCTCCCCCCTCTCATGTGCTCTCTTTCATTCTCTCTCTCTCAAATAAATAAATAAAATCTTTTAAAAAAATAAATAAATAAATAAAAGATCCATCATGTGACCATGAGGATGCAAGCCACAGGCTAAAGAGGATCCTGCAGAAAAGTCGCAATGATCCTGGCCTCCCCAGTAGCTTCTTTGTCTACACTAGCCATGGATTTGTTATTTCCAGACTTCTATTACAGGAGGAAAAAAATAAAACATTATTGGCGTAAGTGGCTTTGGATATTTCATTGTTGATCAGTTTAATAATTTTTTGTTTGGGGGAGGGTTCTGCTGCTCCCAAGTGGTTGCCGTCTGTAATACATACACTCGTTCATTAGTAAGGTTTTATAACTGCCTTGTGTGTGGATATAATCTGCTTATACTTGTAACCGTTGGATATGGGTTTTTTTACATCTTTAAGCCATGTTTTAAAATTGTACTTCAAGTCTTTGACATAAGTATTTATTTTCTTGACTTGAAGTAAGTGTATCAGTTTTTACAAAAGCCCTAAGAAGCAAGTACCATCACTATCTCCCTTTTGCGTATGGAGAATCAGAGGCAAGCAAGTTTAGGTTGCTTGTCTGAGGTCAGCCCACAAGCCAGTAGTAGTGCTTGTATTTTAGTCCCACTTCTCTTCTGTCTATGCCCTACATCTGTAGCAGTGAATTGGGATTTTTGCCCTCATGGTGCTTACATTCTGCTTAGGGTAAGGCACCTGAAAAACAAATGAGTAAATAAATATGTTGTATATCAAATGGCGGTACACACAGTGGAGGAAAAATTAAGCATGGTGCTGGTGAGAGGGTATGCAGGAGTTAAGCAGACCTGTTGGGTGGGCTGGGAAAGCCTGCCTTTAAGGGAGCATTTGAGCAGAAATGTCCATGAACTCTGAGTGCGCCATATGTATTCTGGGGAAGAGCACCCTTGGCAGTTCAGAGGCCGTGAAAAAGAAAACTTCATGGGACCGCCATGCAGTAGCCAAGGGGCCAGTGTGGCCGGAGTGGAGCAAGCTTGGGAGTCACAGAAGATGAGGCTAGAGCTGGGTCAGGATCCTGATCTTGTGGGTTTACTGGAAGGACTTTGCCGTTTATCCTCCATGCAGTAGGAGGTCGGTGGAGGGTTTTGAACAGAGGGGTGGCAACTGTCCGATTTCTGTTTGAATCACTGGCTTCCAGGTTGACCGGCTAAGGAAGGACAATGGACAAACAAGCCTGTTAGGAAGTCGTTGCAGAATTACAGTTAGATACACTGGGGGCCAGATTGGGGAGGTTTGAGAAGCACATGGATGAATGTAGCTGTAATTCTCACTTCCAGACAGCGGTCATTTGTTCCCTGCAGTGTACCTTTCATATCGCCAGACATGACTTCGAGTTAGTTGTTTCCGTTTTCCCCAGTTACAAACACTTCTACTTAAAGAGATGGTGTGCATACTTTCTAGAGTGTCCGTGAGTTATTCCAGGTGTAAGGTCTGTGCACGTTCAGCTTAACAGTATTGATGTCAAAATAATTTCTGCAGTGATTGTGTGTGTTACCATTTAAAACAGGTTTGACTGAAACATAAACCTGCTTAATTCACACATGTACAGCTTAATTCTTTGAACAAATCCATGTAATCAGCAAGCAAGAAGAAATCCTACCAGCATAGCTGACATCCCTTCTTTGCCACATGCCCACGACGAATCCTGCCCTACTCTGCATGGGTAACCAGAATTCTGACTGACCACATGGCTTGGGTTTTTGGTTTTTTGGTTTTTTTGTCTTTGAACTCTATACAGAACCATACAGTATGTGTTCTTTTGTGTCTGTCTGACTTTACACATTATTTCTGTGAAATTGATCCTTATTATTTAGAGTATCTCTAGCTAGTACATTTTTGTGTGTGTTCTGTCTGAATATTCCACAATTATTTAAGTAGTTTGTGTCACTTGACATTTCACTTTTCATGTGGGGGCTATTGTGAATAATGCTGCTATGGACATAACTTTAACATTTCTGATAGTGCACAAGTGCATGTATTTTTCTTGGGTGTATACCCTGGACTGAAATTGCTGGGTCGTAACGGGGTGCATATGTTCATTTTGTAGATGATGCCAAATTTCCAAAGTGGTTGTGCAAATTTGTTTCCCAACAAGCTATTTTATAGAGTTGGAAAAGATACTAAAGTTGCCTGCCTTTTTCTTACTGTGATTTACATATTCCATTATGAGCCCTCTGGATGGATGTTTTGCATGTTTTCTCCCACTCTGTGGCTTGTCTCCAGTGTTTTAAATGGTGTTTTTGGTTGAAATGAGTTCCTAATTTTAATTTTATGGACAGCATTCTTCTGTTCCTGTGTAAGGAATATTTGCCACCCACTATTTTTTTTTTTTAAGATTTATTTATTTATTTATTTGACAGGGAGAGAGACAGTGAGAGAGGGAACACAAGCAGGGGGAGTGGGAGAGGGAAAGGCAGGCTTCCCGCTGAGCAGAGGACCCTGGGATCATGACCTGAGCCGAAGGCAGACGCTTAACGACTGAGTCACCCAGGCGCCCCAGAAGTATTTGCCACCCAGAAGGCAAGACATTCTATGATTTCTTCTACAAGCTGGTTTTGGTTTTGGTTTTGGTTTTTGGTTTTAGTATGTACCTGTAGATCTATATTTAGATCTACAGTCCATGTGAAACTGATTTTTGTAGGTATTGTGTGAGCTATTAATCTTACTTTATTTTTTCCATGTTGACCCAGCATTATTTATACAAAAAGCACATCTTGGCCCTAGGAATTTGAGAGATCACCTTTGTCATATATTGAATTCCATATGTATTTGGTCTAATTCTGAGCTTTTTATTCTACTGATTTGT
Organism: Mirounga angustirostris; assembly: GCF_029215605.1. NCBI lineage: Eukaryota > Metazoa > Chordata > Mammalia > Carnivora > Phocidae > Mirounga > Mirounga angustirostris. Next base: position 209,170,857 of record NW_026991709.1, on the reverse strand, counting down.
TCATGTACCATACCACAGTATTTAAATTATAAGCAGCTTTATAATAAGCTTTAATGTCTGGAATGTCTAGTTCCTTCTCATGGTTATTCTTTTTCAGTGTCTTCCTAGGTATTCTTGCTTCGTTTTTCTTTTTTTTTTTTAAGATTTTTTTTTAAGTAACCTCTACCCAACGTGGGGCTCAAATTTACAACCCGAAGATCAAGAGTCACATGCTGTACTGACTGAGCCAGCCAGGTGCCCTGTTTGTTTTTTATACGGCACTTTCCTTTTAGCTTGTCCAACTCCATAAAATTAGCTTGTTGGTATTTTTACTGTCATTCCCTTGAATTTATAAGTTAACTTGAGAACTATTCTATAATGTAAAGTCATCTTATCCAAGAACAGAGAATGTCTTTCCATTTGTTCGGGTCTATTTTAGTCCTTGGAATGTGTAAAAGTTTTCCATATACAAGTTTTATACATTCTTGTTAAATTTTCTCTAAGTATTTAGTCATTTATTATAAATAAGCTTTTCTCTACCTTTATGTTTCCTGTTCAGTTTTTGTACATGAAAGCTACTAATTTTGTAACTTGGCTACTTTACGGAATTATTTTTTGAGTTAGCTGTATTACTGGTTTTTTATTTGTTTTTCTTGTCTAATTGCATTGGCGAATAACCTCTAGTACAATGACAAATAGTAGCAGAGATAGTGGGCATCCTTGCTTTGTTCTAGAGGAGATGCCTCTGTTGTTCTCCCATTAATTAAGATAATGTCTTTTGGAACGAAGGTATTATATTTATTTTATCATATTGAGAAAATATCCTATATTCTTGAATGTTCTGTCATGAATGGGTGTTGAATTTTGTCATTTTTTTTGAACATCTATGAAGAGGATCATGATTCTTCTGATTTATTAATAAAGTATGTGATATTAATAAATATCTCAATATTCAACAAATCTTGCATTCCTGGAGTGAATTTCACTTGTTCATGATGTATTATTTTCTCAATGTGGTGCTGGATCCTTTTTGCTAGTATTTTGTTTAGAATTTCTCATTGGTATTCATGTATGATAATTGGTCTGTAGTTTCTACTGTCTCTGTCTGGTTATAACGGTATTAATATTATGCTTGCTTCATAAAAGACATTGGGAAGGGGCACCTGGGTGGCTCAGTTGGTTAGGCGACTGCCTTCGGCTCAGGTCATGATCCCAGGGTCCTGGGCTCAAGTCCCGCATCGGGCTCCCTGCTCAGCGGGGAGCCTGCTTCTCCCTCTAACCCTTCCCCCTCTCATGTACTCTCTCTCTCAGATAAATAAATAAATCTTAAAAAAAAAGTATTGGGAAGTTTTCCTTAGCAGTGCTCGGGGATAATTTATATGGCATTAGGACTGTGTGGTTTTGGAAGATTTGGTCGAATTCCCTGTGAAACCATCAGAGTCAACTGCTTTTTAGTGGTATATTTCTTTAGGGATTTTATTTCTTCCATAGAAATTGGTCTTTCTTGAGCCTTCTAACTTAAATCGGTGTTGGTAATCTGTATTTTCCTAGGAAATTGTCTATTTCATTTAGCATGGAGATCAGCAAAGTAGTCTTACGATTTTAAATGTTTTCTGATTCAGTGGTTATCACCTCTTAGCTTTTTATATATTTGCTTTCTCTTTTCCTGATCAAGTGAACTACAGGTTTGTCTGCTTGTTTTTTTTAAAAATGGAATTTTGACTAATGAGATCTATTATTTTTCTGTTTTCCTCATTAATTTCTGCTTTTATCTCCACTCCTTCCTTATGCTTTGTTTTGGTTTATTTTTCTTTTTCCACTTTTTTTCTTAACTGGCAGTTAATTTATTCTTAATCTTTCATTTTATTGACAAGTGCTTCCTATATTGAATTTTCCTCTGATTACTGCTTTAAAGTGCATTTCATGGATTCTAATATGTAGTTTCGATCGTCACTATTTCTTTGAAATTCTGTAATTTCAGTTTGTATTTCCCCTTTCATTCAGGAGTTAATAGAGGTTTTTAAATTCCGGTACAAGAGGTTTTTGTTTTTGTTTTTGTTTTCATTTTTGTTCGTAAATTCTAGGTTTATTGTATGTTGAGTTTCTGCAGTTTGGATATAATAGGCCTAGATGGAGGGTATTAATCCTGCTTGATGATCTCTCAGTTTTCTGGATCTGTGGTTTGGTGTCTAATTTTGGAAAATTCTCATCTGTTATTACTTAAAATATTCTGTTGTTTTCTCTTATTCTCCCCCCTCCCTCAGTATTCCCATAACACATATGTTAACGCTTTTTGTAAATTGTCCCATGGTTCTTGGATATTTTGTTTGTCTTTTTCATTCTCCTTTCTCTCTCTCTCTCTCTCTCTCTTTGCATTTGTGTTTTAGAAGTTTCTGTTGAAGCATCTACAAGTTCTTTCTCAGCCAGGTTCAGTCTGCCACACCCATCAAGGACAATCTTCATTTCTGTTGCAGTGTTTTTGATTTCTGGCATTTCCTTTTGATTCTTAGAGTTTTCATTTCTCAGCTTACATTACTCATTTGTTCTTGCATGTTTGCTTTTTCCATTAGAACATGTAGCATATTAACCGTAGTTATTTTAGATTCCTGGTCTGAGCATTCCAGAATCTCTGCCGTAACTGAGTCTGGTTCTGATGCTTGCTTATCTCATGTTAGACTGTTCTTACTTGCCTTTTAACGAGCCTTGCAATTTTTTTTTTTTTTTGAAAGTTTGACATGATGTGTTAGGTAAAAGGATCAGCAGTAATAGGCCCTCAGTGTGTTTTAGTTTTTCTGGCTAGAGGTTAGTCTGTGTTCATGGGGTGCTGTAGCTATTGTGTGAAAGGCCGGAGTTTCCTCTGGTGTCCCTGTTTCCTTTGGGTTCTTCTAGAGATTCCTTAAATCTGGGCTGAGACTAGCAACTCTTCTAACTGGAGTCTCCTTCATACAGGAGCCAAGAAGATCCTTCTCTTCAGTTTTAAGCAACAAGAGTTCCTTTATGTTTGTTTTTAGCCCATTGCTACTTTTCTGAATTCAGGATAAAAGCTGATTTTTTTTTTTTTAAAGCCTACCAGTTACTCCTTGAGAATAAAATAAATAGATATGCTTCCTAAAAATAAGTTCCAGCCTTGGGCCTTTGATAATTGTTTTGACGTAATTTTTTAAAAGAGTTTCTCTACCTTATCCAAGAAGAGGGCAGGTTTGACTACTTTACACAGATTAACCTGCTGTCTTCCACACACCAGCTTGTCATTTGCCTACAGGAGACACGGGAGGAGAGTGCTCACCTGCTGGGAACAGACCCCTGTGTCAGGTGCTTACACTGTGGCGGATCCGTTTGGCTGACGGTGCATGACGCAGAGGGGTGCGCAGTCCTGGGCCTGCGTCCTCCGCTTGCCTTCCTGAAATCCCTGCACCCTCCCATCCCACTTGCAATGCCTCCATGCAGATGAGTGTGTGAGCCGTGGTGGCACTTGCATATCTGTGAGCAGAGGCGCTCAACGTCCCACAGGCCTCGGTGAAAGTTTTCCCAGGCTCGTTAGAGAAGAGCAGTGATTGACTGGCATTTGCCTAGGTCTGGGGGAAGAAAAAACGTGTAACCTAGAGGCCAGGCCCCGGGGAGAGGAGAGAACTTTCTCTGCATTGATGAAAATGCGGCTGTCTTTAATTAGGAGCCTTGGGAATCCAGCTCAGCTACGCTCTCTGTGCAGTCCCTCCATCACATCAATTAACACGAGTAGAAGGAAACTCAATTCCCAGCGACACCTAAGTGGCCTGGAACTCTTGCGTCTCATTGCACTTCCTTGCCATTGTCAGGACAAACATCGTCTTGTACAAGATCTCTCTGGAGGGGGCCCTCTAATTACTCTTACCCAGTCTCCATGTCTCACTCTAGCTTTCTGTGCTTTGGGTTTTTCCAATAGGAACCAGCCCTATCCTCTAATGTTTGGGTAACTCCAGTCCACTCAGGTTACCCTCCAAGGAGCCAACAAATATCAGTGAAGTGCCTCACACTGAATTCGACTTTGAGAAGGGAGACAAGACAAGGTACTGTCTTCAAGGAAATCAAGGTCTAGGAGGAGAGATATGTAAACAGATCGCTCGTGTGGGCAGTTAGTCCATTCAGGAAGTCCCAAGGAGGGTATATTGACAACGAAAGCCACATAGAGGTGATGCAAGCTAAGTGTAGATGGCTTATGTATAGTGTTCGTGATCAGAATTGAATAAACATGCCAATCCCAGGTGCAAAGGCACAGACAAAAATCACATTCTCTGACAGGTAACAGAATTCTCTTTGAAATGGTAGATAAAGCCAGAGGGGTAACGTGGGATGGATTACATAATACACAACGTATGCATCAACATTTTATATATCAGTCTCAAACATTAATTGGAAGTTGATGGAAATCCACTGATGTTTGATGAGATTTGCAGTTTAGAAAGGTAACCTGGGCCCTTTAGTAGAATGTATTTATATTTGCTGCATAATGAACTACCCAAAACAGTGGTTTAAAACCACCACCATATGGTTTATTGTTGGTTGACAGTTTGGGCTGTGCCTGGCGAGGCTCCCTCGTGTCTGCCATGGGCTTCCAGTTTGGCTTGTCAGCGCCTTCACTCAAGACGTCCTCCTCCTACAATCCAGACAAGGCCTGTATCTGCCCTGCCAGAGCATTCCAGAAGATCAAGAGCTCCCCCGTGCAAGTTTTGGTCAAGTCCCTGTTTGTGCCATCTTTGTCTGCACCCCATTGACCAGGGCAATCACATGGCTGGGCCCAGAGCGGAGGGGGAGGGGGAATGGGAATCAGTCACCTAGAAGGGGTGTGGGTACAGGAAAGGGAAGAAATGGTGGCCATTTCTGGAGTCTCCACAGAGCCAGTGTTCTAATTGCAAGAGTCCAAATGAGAGGGCGCCTGGATGGCTTCGTCGGTTAAGCATCTGCCTTCAGCTCGGGTTCTGGGATGGAGTCCCGAGGCGGGCTCCCTGCTCAGCTGGGGGATCTGCCTCTCTCTCTACCCCTGCCCCCTGCTCGTTCTCTCTCTTTCTCTCACTCTCTTAAATAAAATTTTAAAAAAGTCCAAATGAGAGAACAGCTTTATAGAGATACAACTGACATATAATGAGCCGCACATGCTTGAACAATTTGATAAGTTTTGGCCTTGTGTACAGAACTCAAGGTGGAGGTTCTCGTGCCCTCTGGTGGAAGATGCAGGGATCTGAGCGGGCACTTGTTTGGAGTGCTTTGTTTGGACTCTAAGGCTAGAGTCACATGTGGAAACAGCACGTGGTGTAAAGGCACGGAAACAAAGTGTGCTGGAATGGGAGAAAATTCGGCTTACCAGTGAGAAGCTGATCAGCTCGGGAGACCAAAGCACAGTCTTTTATGAGATTGAAATTCTTTGTACAGCTGCCAAGACCCTGGCAATAAGCAGCTCCTATCTGAAGGGCCTCAAAAACCATAAATCTGGCTAATTCCCTTGTCTCCTGTGAACTTCTGGTGCAGAGTAAACCCTGCAAGCTCTGATCACTGGCTCCATGTTTCTGTACCTTTAAGTCCTGATGGAGGCAGGTGAAAGCAGCACTTTCCAGCCAGGTTCTACCGGAGGCCCACCATTCATTTGTGTTTTTAGAGACATTAGAGCCTTTATATCTCTTTTCTGGGCATTGGAAATGATAGGTGTTGTCTATGGATGGCATCCTATCTGGTTGGTTGGTAGAAGTCCCTTTTTAGTAGAGAAGTATGAATCAGTTGGATGACAGTGGCCTTTGATCCTATGTTTTCTTTTCCTGGGTGTGTCTCCAGTCGTTTCCAATGGGATTTATGATAAGTTTAGGCAATAGTCCTTGATGGAGTTGGGTTTGGCCACTAGATGGGACAAGGGGGGGTGGTCCACATCCCTGAGACAAGGCCATAGAGACTCAGCCAACTTTGTACAAAAGAACCTCTTAGCCCTTCAGCTGGTGGGAGAAAGTGCACCTTATTGGCTGTCGGGACATCCGTCCTGCCTCAGACCTAAGGAGGACAGAGCTCCTCCAAGAAGGGAGGTCAGCAGGTGGAGAGATATGTCTTTCCCCCAAAGGAATCCACTTGGAGACGGAATTCATAGGAATGTCTCACCTCAGAGATCAGAAGACATTTTCAGATAATACAGTCACAGTGATTTCTGTGAATTCGCAGTGTCTGCTGCTATTCCCCTTTTTACAAAGTGGAGAGAATAGCATCTGCTTCCTCAAGGTGGTTGTAAAGATGAACTGAGTTAACACATGTAGGTGCTGGACTAATGGCCTGACATACTGTGAGCACCAAACAGTCAATTTAAACAAGTATTTACTGAGATGTTCCACACACTTGGCATTGGAGTTAAAGCAGATAATAGGGACAGACAAGTTTCTTTTCCCCTGGGGTTTTGAGATCACTGAATGTGTTCATCTGTTTACTCAACAAATGTACACTGGTGCTTCCATTCCTGACCTATAGCCTCCTGCATGCAAACACTCTTGACTAGAGGCCAGTATCTTGGGTCCATTCTATCCTGGGCCTTAGGAAAACTAGGGTCTTCCCCTCTCACTTCATATTTCCCACATTTTTCCTTTCTTTGACTCCTTTGTGTCATGACAGGCCAGGTGGTTCTCATCCAGGAGAGATTTTGCCCCTAGGGGACATTTAGCAATGTCTGGAGACATTTTTTATCTTTATGACTAGGGTTGGGGAGGACGCCACTAGTATCTAGTGTATAGAGGCCACAGAAACTGCTAAACATCCTACAACACATAGGACAGCCTCCACCACAAAGAGTAATCTGGACCCAAATGTCAACAGTACCCAGGTTGAAAAGCCCTGTGGTAGAGTAATAATTTCTATAATAAGCACTAAGTGGGAGACAGAAGGCAATCAGATACTGTTCCAGGCTCATTAGGATGGTCCTGTCCTCTTGGCTTCATCTAATTCTGCCCAGGTCTCCAGGGAAGGAGTTTCATGGAAAGGTTGGAAGCTAAGACCTTATTGCACTGAAAAAAGTGATTTTTGTTTGAGAGGCAGTCGGTTTGTATTACACCCTCAGACATCTGCTGGGAAGAATGCAGCTAGGCACAGCTTTCCAAGGGGCAGGATCCTGCCAATAGATCTAACTTGTTGGCACAAGATGGGGACACAAATAAAGAAATGGTGTGCTTATAAATACGGTGCCCACTGTTTTGTGAGAATCTCTATATAAAGACAACACTAGTTTTCTATAATCACCCCAACAGTTATTTACAAATGAAGAATTTGAGGTTGCTTAGAGGCAGAGAGTAAATATCCTAGTAAATGGTAAAGTTAGGATTCAAACATTGGAATCTGCCTGAGCCCAAATCTAGTGACCACCAAGAGGGTTCAACAGTCCTCAAATCGGCCTTAGACACTTTTTGCTCTCAGTTCAAGAGATCTACCCATTCTACCCAGGCTAGCTCAACCAGTATAAAGGATGCTTTGCCCTCTCAGTTCCTTATTATAGGGAGTCTCTGTCTGGGGCCACTTCCTGTTCTAATCCTTAATCTCTAGGTTCAGGAAAGTTCTCTCCTGGTCTGTGCAGATCTGACCTCCAGTGGTGGTGCTCTTGGGGCTGTTCAGAGGGCTCAGCTTTGAACAGAACCCCTCTCCTATGTGGCTTCCTTGGTGCCCTGAGTCAGCTCTGGAGATGGACCCAGCTCCATCTAAACCCATAGCCTCTTCAATCCTCTCTAGTCAGTTTTTCCAAATCTGTCCTGCTGGTAATGGATCCCTCCCCTGTATGGTCCCCCTCGCTCCTTGGCAGCGCAAGCTATTGTAGTTAATAAGGTTAAAGGGATGATGACTGTTCACAATCTCTGCACCTTTTAGTGGCCAACATAGACCTTGGTGGCCCTCATGGCTCATGATGGCTACACATACTGAATGCTTATGCCAGACACTGGTCTGAGTGCTCTTATGCATAATATTTGATCCCCACCAGAACTCTTCAAGAAATGTATTGTCATCATTATTACAGATAAGGGCAAAGAGGCACAGAGAAGTAACTTGTATAAGATCGCACCATTGTGAATAATGGCAGATTTGCACCCAGAACCCTCTTAGTCACTGTGCTCTGCTGTCCCTCAAAATATGGCAAGTGCTATGAAATCTGGACTGGTAGGGGGTTGTTGGTCAGGGTAGGCCCCTGAAGAGCTGACGGTTTTGATTTGAAGCCTGGTTTTGAGAAGGAGCCAGGCACGTGAAGATTTGGCAAAGTGTGTGCCAGGCAAGGAAGATAGCAAGTAGATTGCTTCTTATATGGATCAACGAAGGCCAGGATTTTCTTTCACTTAAAATAGACACTGCCATGAGTTTCCTAAGGAAGCTTCTTATTAACATCCTAAGTATAGGTCAATGGCCACCACCAAACCAAGATTTAGTAAGTAAAGTTTTATGGGGTGAGGTAGGTCAGTATGACCCCGTCCAGATAGGTAATGGTTTCCACACTGAGACCAAGGAAACCCATGGTCCAGCATTCATAGTGCTAGAAGCTAGAACATAACTGAGAAGGGTAAAGTTGAGTCAGTAACGTGAAACACTTGTCACTCCTGCCCCCCTTTTCCCCAATGCACTCCTCGATTTGCTTTCTCCTCCCTTGATGCTTACAGGAGTCTGTGTCCTTGAAATAGTGTGTTTTCATGAGAAGTTTAGTTATTGGTTGACCATTCTTTTTCTTGGATGGACGATAAGACTTTTGGTGTGCTACCTCAAGTCTGTCTTCGGTTCAGGGATGTTTTTCTTCTAGTAAATCATGAATATTATTTATGTTCTGTCTTCAGATTACATATTCAGGAACACCAGTTATCAGCATCTTGGATCTCTGTTGTCTGTCCTTAGCTTTGGTTATCTCACTGAGAGTAAGCTCCTCTCCTGAAAAGTCTCCTCAGAGCCCTTTTCATGTCCCTGTTCCTCAGACTGTAGATGAAGGGGTTCAGCATGGGGGTGACCACTGTGTACATCACTGAGCCTATTGAGCCCTTTCTGAAGGGATGCATTGTTCCAGAAGTGAGGTAGACCCCAAGGCCTACACCATAGAACAAGGAGACAACCAAGAGGTGAGACCCACAGGTGGAAAAGGCTTTATACTTCCCTGCAACAGAGGAAATGCCCATTATGCAGGAGATAATTCTAGAATAAGAAAAAAGGATCCCAGTCAAGGGAATAACAACACCCAGCAGGCCAGTTACCAAATACAGCAGGATGTCATTGGCAAGGGTGTCAGAGCAGGCAAGCTTGAGGATCTGAGTAAGTGCACAGAAGAAGTGGGGGATTTCTGTCTCCTTGCAGAAGGACACCCTCAAAAACATCAAGCTTTGCAACAAAGAATGTCAGGCAGATTAACCAAGAAAGCAGGAGCAGGAGACCGCAAAGGTGAAGGTGAAGGTTCATAATGACCGTGTAGTGCAAGGGGTGACAGATGGCCACAAACCGATCATAGGCCATCACCGTCAGGAACGAATTATCTAGTCCAGCAAAAATCATGAAAAAATACATCTGGGTAATGCAGCCTTCATACGTGATGGTGTTGCTCCATGTCTGGATGTTCACTAGCATCTTGAGGACAGTGATAGAAGGGAAACCTATGTCAGGGAGGGACAGGTTGGAGAGGAAGAAGTACATGGGGGTGTGGAGGTGAGAGTCAGAGCTGATGGCCAGGATGATGAGCAGGTTCCCAAGCACAGTGACCAGGAACATGGACAGGAACAGCCCAAAGAGGAGGGGCTGCGAGTCCATATCTTCTGAAAGTCCCAGAAGGATGAATTTTAAAACCACTGTTTGGTTCCCTGCTTCCATATGACTTATGGAAATTGCCTGGAAAGAGGCAAGAATAATGTTAAAACAATGACAAAACAAGAGCGTGCCATACATTTCAAACTCATGAGGTCTTATGTCTTACCTAAGAGTCGTGATTTCTTTGGTTGACCAAACGGTCTTCAGTAACACCTTCCCCTTCCTGTTTGTATCACTACTACCAGGATCACCTCTTTAAAATGAATGTCCCAGGGCACCCAGTAGGCTTAGTCAGCAGAACATGGGTCTCTTGATCTCGGGGTTATGAGTTTGAGCCCCACGTTGGGTGTGGAGATTGCTTAAAAATAAAATCGGAAAAAAAATAAAGAGGCTCCTGGGTGGCTCAGTCGGTTAAGCATCTGCCTTCGGCTCAGGTCATGATCTCAGGGTCCTGGGATCACGCCCTGCATCAGGCTCCCTGCTCAGTGGGGAGCCTGCTTCTTCTGCCTGCCACTTTCCCTGCTCATTCTCTCTCTCTCTCTCTCAAATAAATAAATAAAATCTTTAAAAAATAAAATAAAAAATATAATGAATGTCCCACACAATGCGGGGGTCTCCTCTGCATCATCCCCAACTCATGGTTGTTCCACCTCTGCTATATAATTCCTATAAGAGGACCACTAGCCTCATGAGCATCTCCATTCTGCTTTGTATCTGTGGTCTCTTCAAGTCCAGGGAAACAGAAGGGGGAGATCATTGGGACTTGAAGAATTTAGTGATATTTTTTGTTCTCATGACGCTTACCAGTGTCTGTCTGGTATCTTATCAGTATCTAGGAACAGCACATTCTCTGTCTGAAGTTTGAGTCAGAGAAGGATGCTGTGCGAAGATTTTATAGATAATTCTTTCATTATTATAGTAACTCCTACATTGCTGTCCCAGTTTGTCCCTCTCTCACCATCATAATGATCAAGGTACCATAATATGCTTCAATTCCAAAGACTAAATCAGACACCCTCCCCCCCCCACCCAAACCATACATTCTAATTATATCCTGCAAGTTCGTATTGTAGTTCCTTCCATTTCTTTAGGTTAGGACAACTATGCCTTTTCTATTTCATTTTCATTTCATATCCCAAGCACTTAACACAGTACCTGGTGCTCTCTATATATTTTGGTTGAGAGAGTGACAGAAGAAATTTTCAGGGTATAGTAGAGACAATTCCCTATCGTAAAATCCTTTAACCAGGAAGAGACACCATTTATCATAAAGGCTTTTCAACTCTCATAAAGGGAATGAGAGCCCTACCTTTTATTTCACCCTGTTAAAAAAAAAAGAAGTCTTAGTTTACATTTGAATATTAGGTCTCTGTGACAGGAGGGAGTTTCTAAACTCAGAGACAGTTGTCTTCAATTTTATATACATTTAAGAAAAGGTGGGAGTGCCTGGGTGGCTCAGTCATTAAGCGTCTGCCTTCAGCTCAGGTCATGATCTCAGGTCCTGGGATCAAGCCCCGCATCGGGCTCCCTGCTCGGCGGGGAGTCTGCTTCTCCCTCTCCCACTCTCCCTGCTTGTGTTCCCTCTCTCGCTGTGTCTCTCTCTGTCAAATAAATAAAATCTTTAAAAAAAAAAAGAAGAAGAAGAAGAAAAGGTGTATGCAAAGTTCCTAAGCAGAATAGTTAAAGATTACAAAGAATTAGATCAGTTGTTTAAAGTATATACAATAAATCATGTGTTCATCAATAATTCCAAATGACAGGTTGCCTGGGTGGCTCAGTCGGTTGAGCATCTGCCCCTTCAGCTCAGGTCATGATCCTGGGGTCCCAGGATCGAGCCCCGTGTTGGGCTCCCTGCTCGGCGGGGAGTCTGCTTCTCCCTCTGCCCCTCATCCCTCACCCCACTCATGCTCTCTCTCAAGTAAATAAAATCTTTTTTAAAAAAATAATACCGGGCGCCTGGGTGGCTCAGATCGTTAAGCGTCTGCCTTCTGCTCAGGTCATGATCCCAGGGTCCTGGGATCGAGTCCCGCATCGGGCTCTCTGCTCCTTGGGAGCCTGCTTCTCCCTCTGCCTCTCTCTCTCTGTCTCTCATGAATAAATAAATAAAATCTTTAAAAAATAATAATAATAATACCAAATGACATCAAAAGGCAAATTAGAGTCTGAGAGAGGGAAATTTTATAAGGAAATATAGAAGTGCAGTTTAATATATTGGAAAGCTTTTAAAAACAGAACTTATTAAACTCAACACCCAAAAAACAACCCAGTTAAAAAATGGGCAGAAGACATGAATAGACATTTTTCCGAAGAAGACATCCAGATGTCCAACAGACACATGAAGAGATGCTCAACATCACTCATCATCATGGAAATACAAATCAAGACTGCAATGAGATATCACCTCACACCTGTCAGACTGAGTAAAATCAACAACACAGGAAACATCAGGTGTTGGTGAGGATGTGGAAAAAGGGGAACCCTCTTGCTCTGTTGGTGGGAATGCAAACTGGTGCAGCCCCTCTGGGAAACAGGATGGAGTTTCCTCAAAAAGTTAAAAATAGGGGCACCTGGGTGGCTCAGTCGTTAAGCATCTGCCTTCGGCTCAGGTCATGATCCCAGGGTCCCGGGATCAAGTCCCACATCAGGCTCCCTGCTCCACGGGAAGCCTGCTTCTCCCTCTCCCACTACCCCTGCTTGTGTTCCCTCTCTTGCTGTGTCTCTCTCTGTCAAATAAATACATAAATAATCTTTTTTTTTTAAGTTAAAAATAGAGCTACCCTATGATCCAGCAGTTGCACCACTAGGTATTTACCCAAAGGATACAAAAATATTGATTCAAAGGGACACATGCACCCTGATGTTTATAGCAGCATTATCAACAATAGCCAAATTATGGAAAGAGCCTGAATGTCCATTGGCTGATGAATGGATAAAGAAGATGTGGTATATACATACAATGGAATATTACTCAGACATAAAAAGAATGAAATCTTGCCATTTGCAATGACGTGGATGGATGGAGCTAGAGTGTATTATACTAAGGGAAATGTCAGGCAGGGAAATAAATACCATATGATTTCACTCATATGTGGAATTTAAGAAACAAAACAGATGAACATGGGGAGGAAGAAAAGAGAGGCAAACCATAAAACAGACTCTTAACTATAGAGAACAAACTGAGGAGGGTGGGGGGATAGGCTAAATGGGTGATGGGCATTAAGGAGGGCACTCGTGGTGAGCACTGAGTGTTGTATGCAAATGATGAACCACTAAATTCTACACTTGATCTTAGCCAAAAGGCCGAGAAGCGATGAACCACTAAATTCTAAACCTAAAACTAGTATTACACTGTATGTTAATGGGAATTTAAATAAAAATGTGAAACTACAAAATAAAAAAATAAAAGCAGTAAGAAAACAGTAAGAAAAAACAAACAAGTTATATCGGTCAAAAAAGAGTTAAGTATGAGACTGTTGATAACATTGCTGTTTATGGCTCTCTGGAATCACTGTAGAGTATCCTGTTCGATCACACTATTTAGAATATTGGTATTGGAGTTTTGCTGTTGGAGTATAATGTTTATAGCAGTGACATGTTGGAACCTAAATAGGACAGTCGAGAAACCTTAACTAACATGACAAAGTGTCCGTGTTACAATGTTAAGTAGAAAGAACAGAATGGGGGCGCCTGGGTGGCTCAGTTGGTTAAGCGACTGCCTTCGGCTCAGGTCATGATCCTGGAGTCCCGGGATCGAGTCCCGCATGGGGCTCCCTGCTCGGCAGGGAGCCTGCTTCTCCCTCTGACCCTCCCCCCTCTCATGTGCTCTCTGTCTCTCTCATTCTCTCTGTCTCAAATAAATAAATAAATAAATCTTTAAAAAAAAAAAAAGAACAGAATGAAACGGGAAGAATAGAGAGACGTTCACATAGAACAGTGGCCGTCTGGAGGTGAACTGTGATGGAAATTCATCAGAGTGTCCACCTTGCTTTTACTGAGAGGTGAGAGTGTAAGTGCCTATTTTCTTTCTTTCTTTTTTTTTTCCTTTTTCTACATTTTCTTAATTTTCCACAATGAGCATATATTACTTTGTGATTATTTAAAAAACTATGGAGAAATATATTCATGTATTTGAACAGATTTCAGGGTGGCCCCTTTTTCTCCCTGTTCCCCTGGGCAGCTCAGAAACACAGTAATCCCTGAATAAAAGATAGCATGAGCCATTATGCCAGGTGGAGAGAGGGAATGGTGTTTGGAAAAGGGAAGAAAAGGGAAAGCAGGAGTAAAAGAAGCAAAACTTCAGAGATGAAACAAGGGGAAGAAGCTATAAAATAAGTCAGGATTCTCCAGAAACACAGAACCAACAGATCTGTGACCTGTATGTACAGTTTGAGCCCGAAGGCCTGAGAACCAGAGCTGATGGCTTGGTTCCAGTCTGAAGCCTGGCAGGCTTGAGTTCCTAGAAGAGCTGATATTTCAGTTCCAGTCTGGAAGCAGGGGCAAGCCAGCCTGAAGGCAGTCAGGCAGAAAGAATGATCTCTTACTTAGCCTTTTTCTTCTCTGCAGGCCTGCAGTGGATCTAATGAGGCCTCCCCACATCAGAGAGGGCAATCCGCTTCACTCAGTCCAGGGGTCCAAATGTTAATCTCCTCCAGGAACACCCTCACACACACATACACCCAGAACTGACCAGATATTTACCATCACAGAAGCGTATGGATTATATCTGGTGATTTCAACTAAAAGGTAGCAGCCTGCAGAACTAAAACGCTCTCCACCTGGCTGCAATATCAATGAGTCTCATTATGAATTTGGAGTAATGTCCACCGCCTGCAGGCCACTGATGGAAGGCAGACATGCTGATGACTCCAGCAAAGCGTTGGAGAGCCTTGCTTTGATTCTGAGTATGTGCTGGTGGGGTTGGGGGTGGGGGTGGTGATGTATGTGTGGCAGGCATGCAGAATGAAAGATCCGATTTAGGGCAGATTTTTCAGATGTGAGAAGAGTATAATCAGCTTAGATGACAAATGGGGATTTGATTGCTTCAGGACTCCATGGATCGTAGGAAGACAAATGAGAGGAACTTTGCTAGTGGGAGCATCTGAGACCCTCCATGCAGTTGGACATGGAGAGTCAGGAATGGGTGAGGATGTCTGTGCAACAAGACTTATACATGAGGGGCACCTGAGGGGCTCAGTTTTAAGCATCTGCCTTTGGCTCAGGTCATGATCTCAGGGTCCTGGGATCGAGCCCCGCATCGGGCTCCCTGCTCCGCAGGAAGCCTGCTTCTCCCTCTCCCACTCCCCCTGCTTGTGTTCCCTCTCTCGCTGTGTCTCTCTCTGTCAAATAAATAAAATCTTAAAAAAAAAAAAAAAAAAAAAACCCAGGGGCACCTGAATGGCTCAGTCATTAAACATCTGCCTTCAGCTCAGGTCATGATCTCAGGGTCCTGGGATCGAGCCCCGCATCGGGCTCCCTGCTCCGCGGGAAGCCTGCTTCTCCCTCTCCCACTCCCCCTGCTTGTGTTCCCTCTCTCGCTGTCTCTCTCTCTGTCAAATAAATAAATAAAATCTTAAAAAAAAAAAAAAAAAGACTTATACATGAAGATCGGTATTTAAGGAGAATCTGGCTCTTTGGTATCAAAATGGCAACGTAAACTTTCACTGGACACCTTCACTCGCCAGTGGGGCTTTAATTCAGGTCCTCGTAGCTCATCTGGGCTACACATAGACTGGCACCCTCCTAGCCCCTTATGCAGGAGAGGTCAGGGTGGTTCCCACCTCATCATTGTTCACATCTTTTAAAAGTCACTCAGTGGCTCAGTATCCCTCCAGAGAAAGGTCCAAACTCCACTCCCTCCGTGGTCTGGCCCCTGTCTTCCTTCTCTGGCCTCATCACCCATTCCATCAACCCCCTCCTGTCTTTTGACCCGCCCTTTGTATGAAGGAGGAAATTGCCCAAAACTTTTAAGTTACTCAAAAGAATGGCTGCATTTCTTTTGAACATTACATCGAAGTGTTGCTAAAAAGGCCAACTTATTTCGCACATTTTCTGGGGGAATATTCCTTTGTTTGCTTGAGACCTAGATTCTGTGACATCAGTGCTAACAAGTAGGAGATTAATAAACTTCAAGTGATTTTTGTCCGGTAGAGATGCAAATTGTTTCTGTTCAGCTAAGAAGATCACCCCAAAGGTTATTGTTCATTGCCCTGTGGGACAATCAATCTCTGTCTGGTAAAAAAGGTAACCCCAAAAGCTACAGTTTTTCAAAAAAAATTTTCTAAAGATTTTATTTGAGAGAGAGACTGCGCACACAAGTAGGTGGGAGGGGCAGAAGGAGAGGGAGACGCAGACTCCCTGCCGAGTAGGGAGCCAGCCGTGGGGCTTGATCTCAGGACCCTGAGATCATGACCTGAGCCAACACTTTTTTTTTTAAGGATTTTATTTATTTATTTGAGAGAGAGAATGAGAGAGAGAGAGAGAGCATGAGAGAGGGGAGGGTCAGAGGGAGAAGCAGACTCCCTGCTGAGCAGGGAGCCCGATGCGGGACTCGATCCCGGGACTCCAGGATCACGACCTGAGCCGAAGGCAGTTGCTCAACCAACTGAGCCACCCAGGCGCCCCCTGAGCCAACACTTAACCAACTGAGCTACCCAGGTGCCTCCAAAGCTACAGTTTTATTTTTCCCGTATCTTTGCATCCAACTTGGAAAACTCATTTCATTATTCCTTTCCTATCTGTGTAAATCCCTGTTCCTCAAATGCTCTGCAAACTAGCTTTACTGTCCTGGCTCCCTCATTAATAAACTAGTCTCTGACATAGACTCACCATATATCTGTATGAGAGTCACATTTTTATCTATCAGAAAATAATGCATTGACGTCAGATCCTTGACATTTCTTACAATTCTTGGTACATCCTATGCTGTTTTGTAGCTCTGGACCTTTGCATTTAGCGTCCCCTGGAGTCCTCTTCCTCCCTATTCACCTGGAAAAGTCCTATCCCTCCTCTCACGTTCTGTCCTGAAATCTTGATTGACACCCCCCAGGAAGCGCTGACCACTCTCTCTTTGCACCTCCTCTGTGCCTTGTAGAAACTGGTGCATGCATGTGTTTGCTCCTGAGGCTTTCATCCCCCTGGGGAGCAACACATTGTAGTTACCTCCTTATATGCAGTACCTAGCTCAGTGTTAGGCACAAGGGAGATGCTCTCTACATGTGGAAAGTTCCCTCTAGAAAATAAAAGGGAGGGATGTTCAAGTGGGTGAAGAGGGAGTTCTGAGGGGGAGACCTAGAACCATCAGGCAGGGAAAGGAGAGCAGAGCTAGAGATGAGGTAAGGACATGAGGTGCAGTGGGGCTTGGAGAGCCCCGTCCAGAGCCAGGGATTTCACTTGATTGGGGCGGGCTTTTCATCCCTCCGCATCCCTACCTTTGTGCCAGGAAAGCATGCAAGTGAAAGCTTTGGCCCGCCCTCTTACCTCTTTGCCAAAGCAGTTTCTGAGCAATGCTAAGGCATCACAATGGAATTGCTGAAGATTTGGGCTCTGTTACATTAGCTTCTCCCAATGGAAGACAAATAAGGGCAGAAAAGCAGGGACCAATAGCTAAGCATCGGGGCCCAGGGCCAGAATGACACCCGGTGTGGCCCCAGGGTATTTCCTTCTGACACGGGAGAGGCGAGGTTGAGGTGAAGGGCACAGGAGGGTTCTTTGGGGCTGAGTTCCCTCACTTCTCATTAAATAAATTGCCGTTTTGATTATCTGTTTCTGGAGACTCCCCACCCCCTGTCAAGGGTCAGGGAGGTGATCTTTTCTGCCCTGTCTACCCAGTGGGAGCAGAGTTGGAGGCCCATGTAGGATCCGCACGCCCCCCCCCCACACACAACATACACGCATATCCTCCAGCCCCACCCCTAAGTCCCCACTGGCACATTTTCTTCCTAAAATATTCCTCTCCCCTTGGGCGTAGCCTCCAGGGTACACAGCTTCCCTTAGGGAATTTCTCACTCCATCTCATTTCTCTACAAATCTAAGGATCAAAAAACATCTTTGGTCAAGTCTTTTTTTTTTTTTTAAGATTTTATTTATTTATTCATGAGAGACACAGAGAGAGAAGCAGAGACAGAGAGAGAAGCAGGCTCCCTGTGGGACTCATCCTAGGACTCTGGGAATCATGACCTGAGCCAAAGGCAGACGCTTAACAACTGAGCCACCCAGGCGCCCCAGAATCATTCTTTTAAATGTTTTTTTCCAGTATGATCTCATTCATATAAAGGCCCAAAATGGACAAATCAAAACTCTGGTGATGGACATCAGAATAGCAATAATCTTTGATCGCTTCTCGGCCTTTTGGCTAAGATCAAGTGCAACAATCTTTGGGGAGTAATGTATGATATTTCTGGGGTGCTGGTAACGTTCTGTAGCTTAATCTGGTTGGCAGTTATGTAAGTATGTCCACCATGAACATTTCATCAAGCTGTATATACATATGATTTGTTTACTTTTCTGTTTGTTATATTTTAATGAAAACATTCACTTGAAAAATTTCCAGGATACATCCTTAGGTCCAGCATCTCCTCTTCAGCAGCAGAATCATTATTCCTAGACAGATTTCAAGGATAATTTTGATTGCATTCCTTAGTAATAACAAGATGCAGTTGATAGCTAATTTTTGTAACGGGACAACACATGTAGGCAATTAATAGTAAACATGAACACGCATCGGGGGCACCTGGGTGGCTCAGTTGGTTAAGAGTCCAACTGTTGATTTTGGCTCAGGTTGTGGTCTCAGGGTCTTGAGATCAAGCCCCGCGTCCTGGCTCGACACTCAGTGGGGAGTCTGCTTGAGATTCTATCTCTCTGCCCCTTCTCCCGCTCGTGCTCTTTCTCTCTGAAATAAATAAATAAAATCTTTAAAAAAAAAAAAGATATTCTCACTTGTGTGATATGGAGAAGAAACACTAATTTCCATAGGATCATCATAATAAGAAACTGATAAAATGATGTCCCCTCCCTCAGGGAATGCCGTATGTCAGTTAAAGTGTTTGAAGTAGATGAATGGAGTTTCTAAAGAGACATAAAACAGTGTTGTGGTCAGTGAGTAAGTTCCCAGGGCAATATGTGTGATATACTATTTAAGTGAACTTTAGGTGGTTTTTAGGTAAGCTTCTGCAAAACCTGTTTGTGGATACATAAATCAAGACTGACATTACGGAAACATTGACGGGAAAATATACCCAACAAACTCATGGTGTGGTAGCTATTGGGGGTAAGATATGCAGAGGAATGGTAACGTGTAAAAGTACCAAGAAAACTCAGATTTTACTGGTAATAATTTATTTTTTTAAAATATTTTTGTTTGTTTGTTTTATTTATTTATTCATGAGAGTCAGAGAGAGAGATAGAGAGAGGCAGCGGCAGAGGGAGAAGCAGGCTTCCCGCCTAGCAGGGAGCCCAATGCGGGACTCGATCCCAGGACTCTGGGATCGGGACCTGAGACGAAGGTAGACGCTTAACCATCTGAGCCACCCAGGCGTCCCACTGGTAATAATTTAAATCTCTATAAAATATGAGTTCTGAAGCTAATATTAATGAGTCAATACTTTTTTATTTTTTTGAGAGTTAATACTTTTAATATAGGTAGTAGATATTGATGATAGTCATAATATGTGATATTAATGAAAATTTTCTAAGTGTTGAGCAATATCCTCAGGTGGTGTTTCTCAACTCTGGATGTTAGGACCATCAAGAATCTCATATGTAGAAATTCTGATTAAATTGGTTCTAGGCTGAAGCTAGTGGCAGTGTATTTTTAAAATATCCACAGGTAAAATAATGATCAACTAAGAATGTGAACTGCTGATCTTTTTTTTTTCAAAATTTTATTTAAATTCTACTTAACATACAGTGTAATATTGGCTTCAGGTATTTAGTGATTCAACAATTCCATACAACACCTGGTGCTCATGATAATAAGTGCTGGCAAGTGCCTGCTGATCTATGAGATTTCTTTTTTCTTTCCTTCCTTTCCTTTTTTCTTTTTTCTTTCTTTCCCTCCTTCTTTCCTCCCTTCCTGATAAGCTCCTTTGTGTTTTGTTTTATCTTTTTTTATGATTCATTACTTTATATTTTTAGATCCATTAGATTGTAAATTTTAAACTACTTTTTACATTAATCTATAATCATTAAAAATGATTTATACCCTGGCGCCTGGGTGGCTCAGTTGGTTAAGCGACTGCCTTCGGCTCAGGTCGTGGTCCTGGAGTCCCGGGATCGAGTCCCACATCAGGCTCCCTGCTCAGCGGGGGGTCTGCTTCTCCCTCTGACCCTCTTCCCTCTCGTGCTCTCTCTCATTCTCTCTCTCAAATAAATAAATAAAATCTTTGAAAAAAAATGACTTATACCCTAAAGTTTGTATTTTAGCTTAAACATAAGCATTCATTTATTTCATTTTTGTTATACAATCAAGGCTTTTTATTTAAATATGGGTTACTAATGGGAGATTTACATCTTCTCTATCATAAACCATACCTACAAAACATTGTATGTGATTTATGTTTTTTTATTATGTTATGTCACCATACAGTACATCATTAGTTTTTGATGTAGTGTTCCATGATTCATTGCGTAAAACACCCAGTGCAATGAGCACTGGGCATTTATTATCTTTTAATTGAAGTTTAATTAATATATAACATTATATTAGTTTCAGGTGTACAACATAGTCATTCAAAATTCCATGTTACTCAATACTCACCGAGGTAAATGTAGTCACTACCTGCCACCATACAACATTATTATAATATAATTGACTATATTCCCTATGCTGTACTTTTCATCTCTGGGACTTATTTATTTTATAACTGAAAGTTTGCACCTCTTAATCCCTCTTATCTATTTTACCCATTCCCCCACCCCACCCACCACACCTCTGACAACCACCTTTCTCTGTATTTAAGAATCTGGGGTTTTGGGCGCCTGGGCGGCTCAGTCGTTAAGCCTCTGCCTTTGGCTCAGGTCGTGATCCCAGGGTCCTGGGATCGAGCCCCGCATCGGGTTCCCTGCTCCTTGGGAGCCTGCTTCTCCCTCTCCCACTCCCCCTGCTTGTGTGCCTTTCTCGCTGTGTCTCTCTCAAATAAATAAACACTTATTTGGTCTGTGGATTAGAAATAAACATTTATTTGAGAGAGCACACAAGCAGGGGAAGGGTAGAGGGATAGAAACTCAAGCCGACTCCCGGCTGAGCAGGGAGCCCAATGCAGGGCTCAGTCTTACAACCCTCGGATCATGACCTAAGCCGAAATCAAGAGTAAGCTGCTCAGCTGTCTGGGCCAACCAGGCGCCCCTACAAAGAACTCTTAAAACTCAACATTAAGGAAACAAACAACTTGATTTAAAAATGGGCAAATATGGGCGAAAGACCTGAACAGACATCTCACCAAAGAAGATATGAGCATATGAAAAGATGCTCCACATGATATGTCATCAAGCAAGTGCAAATTAAAATGAGAAACCACTATGTACCTATTAGAATGATCAAAATCCAGATCATTAACACTAACTAACAACAGCAAATGCTGACAAGGATGTGGAGCAAGGGAACTCTCATTCATTGCTGGTGGGTATGCAAAATTGTACAGCTACCTTGTAAGAAAGTTTGGTGGCTTCTTACAAAACTAAACATATTCTTACATTGATCCAGCAATTACACTCCTTGGTATTTACCCAAAGGACTGGAAAGGACTTATGTCCACGCAAAGACCTGCACATGGATATTTATGGTATCTTTATTCATAATGGCCAAAATTTGGCAACAACCAAGCTGTCCTTCAGTGGGTGAATGGATAAATAAACTGTGGGACATCCAGACAATGCAATATTATTCAGCACTAAATAGAAATGAACTATCAAGCCACAAAAAGACATGGAGGAACTTTAAAAGCATGTCACTAAGTGAAAAAAAGTCAATCTGAAAAGAGCTACATAATGTGATTCCAACTTCCCCCAAAAAGGATGCAGTGGCCTCAGTGGTGTATATAATGGTCACCCTCATGCTGAACCCTTTTATCTACAATCAGAGGAACAGGATCATCAAGAGGGTGCTGTGGAGATTCCTTAGCAGAACAGCCTAATTGCAATACCTGGGACATTTCTTTTTTTCTTTTTTTTTTTTGGTCTGTGGATTAGAAATTATTGCAAAACAAGGAGTGCCTGGGTCACTCAGTCGGTTAAGTGGCCAACTCTTGATTTTGGCTCAGGTCATGATCTCAGGGTCGTGGGATCCAGCACTGTGTTGGGCTCCGCGATCAGTGGGGAGTCTGCTTGAAGATTCCTTCTGCCCCTCCCCTAACTCCTGTGTGCTCTCTCTAAAATAAATAAATAAAATCTTTTAAAATCTTTTATTTATTTATTTGACAGAGAGAGAGACACAGCGAGAGAGAAAGCGCAAGCAGGGGGAGTGGGAGAGGGAGAAGCAGGCTCCCCGCAGAGCAGGGAGCCCGATGCGGGACTCGATCCCAGGATCCTGGGATCATGACCTGAGCCGAAGGCAGACGCTTAACGACTGAGCCACCCAGGCGCCCCAATAAAATCTTTTTAAAAATTTATTAATTTTGGAACCTGAAATCAGGTGACCGATGTCTAGCAGTTCTTTTTTTTAACTTGTTTTGTTGGTATGGTAACATATATGTATGTATGTATGTATATGCTATATATAACATAAAAGTTACCATTTTTAGTCCACAGCTCAGTGGCATTAAGTATATTCACACTGTTGTGCAGCCACACCCACCATCCGTCTCCAGAACTTTCTCATCTTTCCAAACTGAGACTCTATCCCCATGAGGCACTGACCGCCCGCCCCCTCCCCCTGCCTCACCCCTGGCTCCCACCATCTACTCTCTGTCTCTGTGAATTTGACTCCCCTAGGAACTTCCTATAAGCGGAGTGATATAATACCTGTCTTTTCGGGAGTGCCCTATTTCACCTAACACAATGTCTTCAACGTTCATCTATGTTGTAGTGTGTGTCAGAATTTCCTTCCTTTTTTAGGCTGAATAATATTCCTTGTGTGTATACACCACATTTTGCTTATCTATTAATCTGTCAATAGATACTTGGGTTGCTTCCACCTTTTGGCTATGTGAATAAACTGCTGTGAACATGGGTGTATAACAGAAGTTTTAAAGCCTTTTTTTCCCGGATCTGATTTGGTCAGCTACATGTGTGGCTTGGAATCTTACACACAAAATAAAGAGGAAGATTTTTAGATGGATGATAAAACAAGATTTTTTTCAGTTATCAAAATTTTGTCAGGAAACTATCAGGAAAAGACTAAAAAGGATATTTTTACCATGAAAATTTCAACTAAGCCACTGAACAATTGCCCACAGTCTGAAGAATATCAGAGAACATTTGATTCAAAATTTGAAAAAATGCAAACACTTCTCTTTAACTGAGTCTTGCGGTGTAAGAGACACTGTCCAATTAATGCTTGGATACACCTTGTCTCAAAGAATTTCTAAATTTATTAAGAAATGTGTTCCATTCATAGCCTAAAAATATGAATTCATGTCATAGGTTTTTTGAATCTTGCTATAGTGGCGTTTTGCTCTCTAAGACTATTTACTAAAAGGGATGAAGAAATTTCCTATATAATATTTAGAGTCTTGTGGTTATGGTTCCAATGGCTGTTAGATTACACCACTGAGATTATAAATGCTCATTAAGTTACATATATGTGGTAGAAAGCTATTTATACTTGTTGACAGGAAATTGCTTCTACTTACTAAAGTGGTGTTAATAACACATCCGACTTTGATTTCACTACTCCAGTTTTTACTCAAGAAATTAAAAATGATACATTTCACTTACAATTAAGAGTAAATATTTATAAGATAAATTATTTATTCATTTAAAAAAAATGTTTAAGTGGGTTCCATGCCCAGTGCAGGGCTTGAACTCACAACCCTGAGACCAGACCTGAGCTGAGATCGAGTCAGACACTTAATCGACTGAGCCACCCAGGTGCCCTTGATTTATTCACTTAAAAACATGTGGCAGAACTTGTTTTTATGGTAAATCATGGAATATCAGTTTAATTTTCTACAATCAACTGGAGTGTCTTCTTTGTCATTTAAACATTTTCTCACATCCAAAATGAAAAAAAAACACATGGTATTACCCTCCCTCTATAGAGAGCATTCTTGACAGAGGAAGAGGTCACTTTCCTGCACTCAAGAGGTCAATTTTCTCACTGCCAAGTCACCCCCAAGTCCAGTACAAGTAGACTCCTCCCCACCCCTCCACCAAATTGCTCTTTCTCTTATTTTCCATGCCATGTCAGTAACTCCAAGGGATATTGTTCAGCCTTTATTACTTGGCCTAGTATCATCATTTTACATGGTTGACCCTCCCTCTCCTGAAATGGGACTTTGTTTATCTACACAACACGTTCAACACCATGTAGCCTATGCAGTCACAAAAGGGTCACGAGGGATTCACTGAGACAGGTGAGCTTTCTTTCTTTTGTGTTACTTTGAGACAGATCCTAAAGTACTGTGGCTACAGGGAGATGGGTCTTTGCAGCAACAATGCATCCCTGAGGGGGAACCTCTTTCCCTCCAAGCCAAATCCATAGTGATGAAGCTCTTCCAAGAAGGAAGAAGCCCATGGGGGCAGAGAGATCCATCTGGCTCCCAAGCTGCCTTCCTGGAAGCAGAATTAGCACACACGGTTCCATTCTGCCATTTTCTCATTACCCCAAAGGAGCTGAATGACCTGAAGAGTAGAAGATCAGAGGAACAATTTATTTAATGAGAAGCATGAGAAATCATCCCCTCAGGGACTGGAGAAACCATAAATACTTCCCTAGCATCCTCACCCATAGTTCAGTGACACCTGACTAGGAGAACACACCTGGGCCTCTCAGGGACATGACCTGGGGACAGGTTCTGTCTCCCTGCCATTCTCTGGTATAGAGTCTGTCATCAGCATCCAACAGAGGAGAAAGAGGTTACACAAACATTTCTTTATGCAATGGCAGCCAACTGAGTCACACCGTCCTAGTGAGTACTGGGTATGAAAAGGAGGACTAAAAATCGGTTGGGGGAAGGAGGTTATAGGATTGATAATGACTCATGACCCCCCCTTTTTTTTTTTTTTAGCTTCTGGAATTTATTTCCCTGGTTATGTCTTTTTGGATTCCATTGCTACTATTTTCTGTCACCCCCAGCTCTAATGGGCCCTCGTTCTGGAAACTAGTGACTTCCACAGTGTCACTGTTGGTACTCCCTCAAGCCGACTTTTCTAACCCACCTGCTCACAACTTCCTTGTGCGTCTCTGGTGTAGTAGTTCTCAACTAGTCATTCCTGGAGCAGCCACCACCGTATCTCCTGGGAGCTTGTTAGAAAAATATAGTCTCAGTCCCTGCCCAAGACCTGCTGACAGAAACCCGGGGGGAGACTCAGCAATCGGTTTTAGCAAGTCCTCCAGGTGATTCTAATGCATGCAATAATTGAAGAATCTGTCCAGCAGGATATCTCCTTCTTCACCCCACCGCCATCATGACTTGGTTTCTACTGGGTTGTATATACTCTGTGATTCACAAAATATGTACTGAATGCCCACTCCATGCCAGGTGTTATCTATGTCATCACTGCAATTGTGAATAGACCTCTCTTATCTTTCCTAATGATTGTTTACAGATCCATAAGAAGCTAATGACACTGATTCGTTCTAACTGCAGCAGGCAATCACATCAGCAGCTGATAGCGACCAGATTTGCTTTTGATTTCCTAATATTGTATCTCATTCACTTTTCTGTCTTATGCCATTTCTTTTTAATTATTGGAAACAATGTTAAATAATTATAATAGCAGGCATCATTACCTCTTTCTGCTTTTTGTCTGCTTGTTTTGTTTTTTAGGGTTTAATAATGGGTCTTGGATTAACCCTTGCTTTAACATAGCTATTCTTTTTTTTTTTTTTTAAAGATTTTATTATTTATTTATTTATTTGAGACAGAGAGAATGAGAGACAGCATGAAAGGGAGGAGGGTCAGAGGGAGAAGCAGACCCCCCGCTGAGCAGGGAGCCCGATGTGGGACTCGATCCAGGGACTCCAGGATCATGACCTGAGCCGAAGGCAGTCGCTTAACCAACTGAGCCACCCAGGCGCCCAACATAGCTATTCTTTATCACCTTTTGGCAGTATCCTTCGATTCCATGTGACTAAAATTTTACTCTGTTCCCTTCCCATCAGTAACTTAGATTTTATTAAATGTATTTTGATTTGTTTGGAAGCTGTGTTATTTTCTGCATCAATTGATTCATGCTTCATTTTACTCCTTGTTCAGTTTGTTGCTTCCATAGTCAGAGATCAACCTGTAGATTTCTGGTTTGTAATATATGGGATCATTTTTGGTTTCAGTCTTTATTCCACTTTCCATGCTCTTCGAGTACAAAGCATGGGAGATATGAGGAAAAGTAAATTTTGTAACTTGTGATCTGAACTTGTGTGGTTTATGATTCAGTGGTAAGAGGGACAGATATTAATCAGATAATTCCATAAGTAAATGTGAATATAGTTATGATTTGTGCAGTGAAGAAAAATGCAGGAGACTATAAAGGCATGGATTAGAGGACTACACTTGGTGGGCAGGGAGGGCTCAGGAAAGGCTCCCCTGAAGAAGTGATGTTTCATCTGAGAAACAAGGACAGGAATGATCACGGAGAAGACAAAGGCATGCAAGAGCCCCATCAGGGAGGGCAGTACTTCACAGGCATGGCTGGGGGAAGAATCACAGCATTTTTAGAATTCCTACAAAGGCCAAAGTGTTGGTGCTTCGAAAGGCTGGTGTAGGGGCGACTGGATGGCTCAGTCATTAAGCGTCTGCCTTCAACTCAGGTCATGATCCCAGGGTCCTGGGATCGAGCCCCACATTGGGCTCCCTGCTCAGCAGGAAGCCTGCTTCTCCCTCTCCTACTCCCCTTGCTTGTGTTCCCTCTCTTGCTGTGTCTCTCTCTGTCAAATAAATAAAATCTTAAAAAAAAAAAAAAGAATAGAAAGGCTGGTGTAGTCCGTAATAAGACTGGGAAGTCAGAAGGAACCAGCATATGCAGGCAAGCATGGAAAGGATGTTAAAAGAAAGAAAAACCTCAGACCAATCTCCCTTGTGGACACTGAGGCGGATATCCTCAGATGAAAACCCCTTCCAGAGATTTGTGTTTGCTTCTGCCTGACACCTAGAATACAATTCATCCAGGACCACTTTAGACTAATTCCTCTGGCTGAGTTTTCTAGGGGAGTGTGAATGTAGGCTCTAAATCTGTGAGTGGTCACCTCACCTGCAGTGTTCTTAGAAGTTTGACTCTTTCCTGACAACAATCTATCCATCCATGGATAGATTTTCTTCTTCTTTTTTTTTTTCGACTGGGCATTGTGTGAAAATGCTACTTTTTAACTTTTAATTTTGACCTCATTTCAGATTTACAGAAAAGTTGGAAGAACAATATAAATAGCTCCTATGTATATCCTTTACCAGATCCCCCAGATGTTAAATTTTACCATCTTTACTTTTTTCTTCATCCACTTTTCTCTCTTCCTTTTCTTCGTGTGTGTTTTCAGAACCATTTACAAGTAAGTTACACTGTAAATATGGTACCTCTTTACCTCTAACTCTTTGGTATCCCCTAAAAACAAGGACATTTTCCTCACATAACCACAGCACAAAGATCAAAATCAAGATAGTAACATTGATATAATACTACTATCAAAATTACAGAACTCATTCCTATTTTGACATTTATCCTAACAATGTCATCTATAGCAAAAGAAGATCCAGGATCATGCATTTCATTCAGTTGACATGTCTCTTAAGCTTCCTTTCATCTGGAACAGTTCCTAGACTCTCTTTGTATATGATGACATTGGCATTTTTGAAGGGCACAAGTCAGAAATTGTGTAGAATGTCCCTCATTTTGAGTTTGTCTGATGCTCCCTAGTCTTTAGATTGAAGTCCTGCATCTTTGGCAGGAATCTCACAGAAGTAACATTGGGTCCTTTCCAGTGCCTCCTACCAGGAGGTACATGATGTTGATGTGTCCCATTTTGAAGCTCCATGACCATCCAACAGGACTATTATAAAATGGATGCTTAAGATAGGTGATTAGGATAAAAACAGAGAGGGAGGGGCGCCTGGGTGGCTCAGTTGTTAAGCGACTGCTTTCAGCTCAGATCATGACCCCAGGGTCCTGGGTTCGAGCCCTATATCGTGCTCCCTGCTCTGCAGGAAGCCTGCTTCTCCCTCTTCCACTCCCCCTGCTTGTGTTCCCTCTCTCGCTGCCTCTCTCTCTGTCAAATAAATAAATAAAATCTTAAAAAAAAAAAAACAGAGAGGGAGACAAGTCTCTTAACTCTAGGAAACAAACTGAGGGTTGCTGGAAGGGAGGTGGGTCGGGGGATGGGGTAATTGAGGGATGGGCATTAAGGAGGAGACTTGATGTAATGAGCACTGGGTGTTACATGATGCAGATGAATCACTAAATTCTACCCCTGAAACTAATAATATAATATATGTTAACTAAATTGAACTTAAATTTAAAAAAATTTTTTAAAGATAGGTAATTAGGAATTCTAGACTCCATTCTGTAGGATTCCATTTTACTTCTGTTGTTATAAAATGGATTTTTTTTTCAGTTTTTGGAGGTTTTTTTGTTTTTATTTAAATTCCAGTTAGTTAACATACAGTGTAATATTAGTTTCAGCTGTATAATTTAGTGATTCAACACTTTCTTTTTTTTTTAGATTTTATTTATTTATTTGACAGAGAGAGAGAGCAAAAGCAGGGGGAGCAGCAGAGAGAGAGGGAGAAGCAGGGAGCCCGATGTGGGGCTCAATCCCAGGACTCTGGGAGCATGACCTGAGCCAAAGGCAGATGCTTAACTGACTGAGCCACCCAGGCACCCTGGTTTTCCTCTCTTTTTCCACTATGATTGTTTGTTTTGTTTCTTAAATTCCACAAATGAGTGAAATCATATGGTATTTGTCCTTCTCTGGCTGACTTATTTTGCCTAAGATGGGTGGTTGGCATAAAAGACTCCATTTTTTCAGATTTCACTTATAAGTGAAAGGAGACCCAACACTTAGACACAATGACTGACTTCACAAATAACTTGAGTGAAAAGCATGGTCAATATTTTTGTTACATGGAGTGTGCCAGTTTGCTGCTAATTCATGTTGCTCTTGTCTCTTCCTTCATAGATATATCAGGTACATGGAAGCAGGAAACCGAACAGAAGTTTTAGAGTTCATCCTCCTTGGGGTCTCTGAGGATCCAGAATTACAGCCCTTCATATTTGGGCTGTTCCTGTCCATGTTCCTGGTCACTGTGCTCGGGAACCTGCTCATCATCCTGGCCATCTGCTCTGACCCCCACCTCCACACCCCCATGTACTTCTTCCTCTCCAACCTGTCCTTGGTTGACATCTGTTTCAGCACCACCATAGTGCCCAAGATGCTGGTGAACATCCATACAGAGAACAAAGCCATCTCCTATATGGACTGCCTCACGCAGGTCTATTTTTCCATGTTTTTTCCTATCCTGGACACTCTACTCCTGACTATAATGGCCTATGACCGGTTTGTGGCCATCTGCCGCCCCCTGCACTACATGGTCATCATGAACCCACGCCTCTGTGGCCTGCTGGTTCTTGTGACCTGGTTCGTTGGTGTCATGACATCTCTTCTTCACATCTCTCTGATGATGCATCTGAGCTTCTGCCGAGATCTTGAAATTCCACATTTCTTCTGTGAACTGACACAGATTCTCAAGTTGGCCTGCTCTGATACCTTCCTGAACAGTGCATTGATATACTTTATGACTGGTGTGCTGGGTGTTTTTCCCCTTGTTGGGATCCTTTTCTCCTACTCACAGATTGCTTCATCGATAAGGAAGATGCCTTCACTGGGGGGAAAGCAAAAAGCATTTTCCACCTATGGGTCTCACCTCTCAGTGGTTTCTTTATTTTATGGAACAAGTGTTGGGGTCTACTTCACTTCTGCAGTAACTCACTCCCCCCAGAAAGTCTCAGTGGCTTCAGTAATGTATACTGTGGTCACCCCCATGCTGAACCCCTTCATCTACAGCCTGAGGAACAAGGATGTGAAGGGGGCTCTGGGAAGGCTTCTCAGTAGAGCAACCTCTCATCTGTGATGGATCTCTTGGCCCCAGGACTAAGAAGTTTTATGGATCCCAAAAGCAAAAATTTTGATTCTAAAGTTTACTCTTGAATCTTGTAAACCCTCTTTCACCTAATCCTGAAGGAGCTATGACTGCACTCCCCTAGTTTTTACACACTTTTAAACAACTAATTTCCACATAATTTATCTGATGATCTTTCTGCTTTATCTGTTGTCCAAAAAGTATGTCCTTGATCTTTCTTACTTCCTCACTGGTGAGTTCTAACTTGGATTTGGAGCATTTACTTTAGCCTTGTTATCTCAAATGTTGGTGGAGAATGCTTAAACTATTGATTGTTCACCTTAACTTATTTCTATGTGTTTTGTTGTAGGTTTGTGTTGTTCATGTGCATGTATTACCAACAGTGTTTTGGGGTTTTTTTACTGGATAAAATATGATTAAAATACATAATAAAATACAGTCAGTGTTTTAGTACTTATATGGTAAGCCTATGCTAACTTCTTTCTACTGTCTTATGTAATCTTCCTCAATGGGAAGGATTACTGTCTCCATTTTATTTTTTTTTTAAAGATTATATTTATTTATCTGACAGATAGAGAGACAGCGAGAGAGGGAACACAAGCAGGAGGAGTGGGAGAGGGAGAAGCAGGCTTCCCACTGAGCAGGGAGCCCGATACGGGGCTCGATCCCATGACCCTGGGATCATGACCTGAGCCGAAGGCAGACGCTTAATGACTGAGCCACCCAGGCGCCCCTATTGTCTCCATTTTAGAGGTAAGGAAATTGAGAATCTAAGAGCTTAAAAATCTTCCCCAAAGTTGCCGAGGGAACAAGTGGCAAAACCAGGATTCAAATCCAGAACTCTGACCCTGAGCCCATATTCTAATAACAAGCTGCCCAGATTTTCACACGGATTTCAATGTGTACAATTTGAATCGGGTATTTTATTGCTTGGTTGACAATATTTCTGGTTATCCTCTCCTATTGGATATCCAAAAGAATGGTATTTTCTTTCTCCCTTGAAGTTAAAGGTGGTAATATGTTTTGATGTGTCTGATAAAATATGAGTGGAAGTGATGGGTCCCTTCTAGACTAAAACAGTTGAAGAGCTGATACGTTATTCTTCATGTTCACTCTTGACTTGATACGGCTATTGAGGAATGAAGGCATCACAAGATCCAAAGAGTTTAGAAAGCTGACCACTATGTGGAGGACTGTCCTGGATGGTTGCCCAAGTTGGTAGATACTTTTCAAGAGAAAGAAATAAGATTTTTGTTTCATTAAATCAGTAATATTTCAGTTCTATTACGCACACTGATGCTGTTTTCAACAATAGAGTCTAACCTACTCTGACTGTTACATATCCCAAAGCTGGAAATCCAAATTTGAGAATTTTTCTACTCTGATGATTTTTGCTGTCATGCTAAGGGTAAGTCTGAGATCTCCTTTTTCATTCCTTTGTGATCCCTCCAGTCTTTTTTGAGAACTTTAATTCAATTTCACATTAATACTTATACACACATATATATACACATATACATACATGTTAATTTATACATGGCCTACATCCTTGAAAGAGGAGAATTAATTTATTATTGTACCAGAAATGCTCTCTCTCTCTTTTTTTTAGAGAGAGTGGGGGGAGGGACAGAGGGAGAGAGAAAGAGACAACCTCAAGCAGCCTCCATGCCTAGCACATTAGCCCAATGAGGGACTCGATCTCACAACCGAAAATCATGACCTGAGCTGAAATCAAGAGTCAGACACTTAACTGACTGAGCCACCCAGGCGCCCCCAGAAATGCTCTTTAAATAGAAGGTAAGTTCCTCTGAAGAAGTAATCCTTTCTACAGTAGCCTTGGAGTCCTGTATAACTTGATAAGACTGGCACTAACCACTTACAGGACTGTAGGAGGTATCACATTGTCTAACTGGACTGCTTAAGAATATTAGTCTAGTTCCCAAAATAGTAATTCAAATAGGGTTTTTTTGTTTTTGGTTTTTTTTAAGATTTTATTTATTTATTTGAGAGAGAAAGAATAGAGACAGAGAGCATGAGAGGGAGGAGGGTCAGAGGGAGAAGCAGACTCCCTGCTGAGCAGGGAGCTCGATGCGGGACTCGATCCCTGGACTCCAGGATCATGACCTGAGCCGAAGGCAGTCGCTTAACCAACTGAGCCACCCAGGCGCCCTCGAATAAAGTTTTTAACATACAAAATCTCATTCCTTTAGTGTCATAATTCACAATCTCCTTCCAGTATGATATGTGATTCTCTGATATGACACGATATAGATTGTGATTTTGTATCATATTGTTAATAGTTTTGTCTATGTGTTGTAACAAACAAATTTTTCAACAGTTCTTTCCTATAGTTCAAATTTATATTTTTATTTTTAAAATTTACTCTACCAATGATGTATTTCTGTTCAGTGGGATGTAGAAATCTACTCTTTCCAAATGAAAAACAACTTTGTTCTCACACTTTATACTAGTCCTTCCTTTCCCACTGACTTATAAAGGCACCTTTTAATTTTCAAATTCTCAAACCACATTTTCTACCTATTCTGAGGTCAGGCATCTGGTCCAATTCCAGCTCTGCCATTTGCAAGTTGGTCAGCTTCTCTCTACTTCTGTTACTCATCTCTGAAATAGAAACGATAGGGGCGCCTGGGTGGCTCAGTCTTTAAGCGTCTGCCTTCGGCTCAGATCATGATCCCGGGGTCCTGGGATCAAGTCGCACGTCGGGCTCTCTGCTCAGCGGGAAGCCTGCTTCTCCCTCTCCCACTCCCCCTGCTTGTGTTCCCTCTCTCACTGTGTCTCTCTCTGTCAAATAAATAAATAAAATCTTAAAAAAATAAAAATAAAAACGATAACACATGTCAGGGGGTGCTGTTCATATTAAATGAATAATGATAAAGACTATGGGGTTAACTATTGGTTTTGTTAGTAGGTTTTACCGACATCGTTATGTGTTTTTTTGTTTTGTTTTGTTTTTTTAAAGATTTTATTTATTCATTTGAGACACAGAGATACAGAGAGAGAGAGAGAGAGCATGAGCAGGGGGAGAGGGAGAAGCAGGCTCCCCACTGAGCCAGGAGCCCGATGGGGGCTCGATCCCAGGACCCTGGGATCATGACCTGAGCTGAAGGCAGACGCTTAACCATCTGAGCCACCCAGGCGCCCCCGGTTATGTGTTTTTATATTCATACTTGATAGGGCAAGTCTTTGACTTAGGGTACCATCAAACACTTAGCAGGCCTTTTACAATCGCTATTTAAGTATTTTGATTGGCAAAGAACATGTAGCTCAGACTCCAATGGGATATTTTTTAGAGGGAATCCTGAACTATGAGATCATACCTGGGGGGGGGGGGAGGAACTCCTACTGTGAGGAAAAACATGATTGCCTTCAAATTTCTCACATTGGAATAGAATTGTCAAGCACAGTTTCCATTTTATTATGTTTTTCTCTCTCCCAACTAGCTAACCTGTTTAGAAATAAAATAACAAGGGGCACCTGGCTGGCTCAGTCGGTGGAGCATGAGATTCTTGATCTCTGGGTTATAAGTTCAAGCCCCACACTGGGTGCGGAGATTGCTTAAAAATAAAATCTTTTTTAAAAAGTAAGTAAAAAAGGAACACTTATTTAATTAGGATCTTTGAGATTTCAACCTTGGATGTCCCTGAAAGGATAGATGCTTCTTGTCTGCCCCTTTGCTCCCAGCTCACTGACCAGGACAATAAGGATAATATCGTTGTCCTGCTGACCCCAGGGCTGCTTGGATCCCATAACAAACACTATTTCTGGAGTGTACCTACCATCAGTACAACCATGTTCTTCTTCCCCACTGTAATCTGGGTGATCCATTTGGGCTCCCAAAGGAAGGAGGAGTGTCTAACGCGTACATGTATGATTTTGCTAGCAGTAACTCCAGGAACAAGAACATAGTGGCTAAAAGAGTCTAGTTGAAAATCCCTAGGGATTTTATTTATTTTTATTATTTTTTAAGATTTTTAAAAATTTACTTATTTGAGAGAAACACAGCGAGAGAGGGAACACAAGCAGGTGAAGGGGGGGAGGGAGAAGCAGGCTCCCCGCTGAGCAGGGAGCCCGCGATGCGGGGCTCGATCCCAGGACCGCGGGATCATGACCTGAGCTGAAGGCAGACGCTTAACGACTGAGCCACCCAGGTGCCCTGAAAATCCCTAGAGATTTTAGATTTGTGACCTTGACTTTAGACTTTAGACTCTAGAGTGAATTAAATAATGATGATGATGATAGCAGACATGCTTATTTATAAATTTGATGATTCATGTATCCCATCAACTCCACCCCCTCCAATTATTAACCAAAATCTGAGTTTCATTTCCAAATTTTCAGGGAAGAAACTGGCCAGGTTGGACCAGACACTGCTCTCTGATCTGATTAGCTATTGTCAGGGGGTCGGACCACAGAGCAAAGTGGGGCCTGAGCACCACCAACATGCACAGGTCTGCTACAATATGAGAGAAATGTGGGGAAAAGCAGAATTATCCAAAAGACAAATTTCAGAAGAATGTTCAAACCATTGATGTGTTGTACTTCAAATGGACTGATTCTGAGCTGGACATCCAGAGGTTGATGGGACATTGGGATAGATCTGAAAGCAAAGGCTAGTCTGTGATAAAGATCAGAAAGAGGGACTAGATTATCCCCATAATGATACCTCTACAAGATAATGGCATCTGTAATCCTTCTTGATGAATGAATATTAGATTGCTAGTGAGAATGTTTGATTTTGTTTTCTTTGGGCATTAATATCATAAGAATATTTTTATATTTGGGGTTCCTGTTTGTTTTTGTTGTTGTTGTTGTTGTTGTTGTTATTTTAAAGTAGGCTCCATGCCCAGCGTTGAGCTTGAACTCACTACCCAGAGACCAAGGGTTGCATGGTCGGGGTGCCTGGGTGGCTCAGTCGGTTGAGCGTCTTGGTCCAGGTCATGATCGTAGGGTCCTGGGATCGAGCCCCAAATTGGGCTCCCTGATCAGCAGGGAGCCTGCTTTTCCCTCTCCCGCTCCCTCTGCTGCTCCCTCTGCTTGTGCTCTCTCTCAAGTAAATAAATAAAAATCTTAAAAAAAAAAAAAAAGGAGTTGTATGCTCTACCAACTGAGCCAGCCAGGCCCCCTTCCTGTTTGTTTGTTTTAATTAGCATTGCTTTGCCTGTTTCCTGGCAGAATTATCAGCTACATGGATGCAGGAAAACAAACAGGTATCTCAGAATTCTCTTCTTGGGACTCTCCTCTTCAGACTATTGTTGTCCATGTACCTGGTCACCATGCTTGGAAACCTACTTATCATTCTGGCCATCAGCTCTGACTATGACCTCCACACACCCATGTACTTCGTCCTCTTCCACCTATCTTCTTCCGATATTTGTTTCAATTCCACCATGGTTCCAAAAATGCTGGTGAACATTCAGAGAACAAAGCCATTACCTACTATGCAGGCTGCATCACCCAGATGTATTTTTTCATAGTGGTTGGGTATTTGGACATTTTCCTCCAGACCCTAACAACCTATGATCCGTTTGTGGCCATCTGCCACCTCCTACCCACCACAGTCATTGTATGATCTATATTTAGCCAACTTTGGTCTGACAATACACAGTGAGTCTGTACAACATGGTAGGCACTCAAATATTTGTTAAATGAATGAAACCAAATTTGAACCACCTTTTTGAAATAAATGTGAACTAAGAGGTTTTAACCATAAACTCATAGAGGTAGGAAAGAACTTCATGTCATTCATTTCACTTCATAAGTTTTTTAAATGAGAGGATGGATTTCCTTGAGTAAGACTGAATTCCCAGTAATGGATCCATTGATACCAAGGACTGTTTGGGGGAAGATAGATGAATCATTCTGCAAGTACATTATAGAACTTAAACTATACTATAGTTCTCTCTGGGAACAAATGTGCCACTAATCTTTTTTTTTTTTTTTTTTTTTCATTTAAAAATTTTTTAAGTTTTTTTTTAAATTCCAGCGTAATTAACACAGTCTTATATTAATTTCAGGTCTATAATAGAATGATTCAACAATTCTATACATCACTCAGTGCTCATCATGATGACTGTACTCTTAATCCCCTTCACCTATTTGACCCATCCCCCACCTATCTCCCCTCTGGCAACCACCAGTTTGTTATCTATATTTAAGAGTCTGGGTTTTTTGTCTCTTTTTTTTTTCTTTTTCTTTTTAAATATTTTATTTATTTATTTGACAGAGAGAGAGCACAAGCAGGGGGAGCAGCAGGCAGAGGGAGAGGGAGAAGCAGGCTCCCCGCTGAGCAAGGAGCCTGATGTGGGGCTCAATCCCAGGACCCTAGGATCATGACCTGAGTTGAAGGCAGACGCTTAACTGACTGAGCCACCCAGCCGCCCCTCTTTTTTTTTCTTTATTTGTTTTGTTCCTTAAATTCCACATATGAGGGGCGCCTGGGTGGCTCAGTCATTGGGCGTCTGCCTTTGGCTTGGGTTATGATCCCAGGGTCCTGGGATCAAGCCCCGCATCGGGCTCCCTGCTCAGCGGGAAGCCTGCTTCTCCCTCTCCCACTCCCCCTACTTGTGTTCCTACTCTTGCGATCTCTCTCTCTCTCTGTCAAATAAATAAATAAAATCTTTAAAAAAAAATCCACGTATGAGTGAAATTATATGGTGTTTGTCTTTCTCTGCCTGACTTATTTTACTTAGCATTATACCCTCTAGATCCATCCATGTTGTTCTAAATGGCAATATTTCATTATTTTTTATGGTTCAGTAATAGAATTACCATATGATTCAGTAACTCCACTACTGGGTATTTACCCAAAGAATACAAAAACACTAATTCAAAAAGATATGTGCACCCTTATGTTTATTGCAGATTTATCTACAATAACCAAGATATGGAAGTAACCCAAGTGTCCATCAATAGATGAATGGACAAAGAAGATGGTGTCTATAAATACAATGGAATATTACTCGGCCATAAAAAAGAATGAAATTATGCCATTAGTCTTTGTAGCAGCCCTTCACATCCTCAATGGAAGCTCATTTCCCCATTAGTACTTGCTATGGATTGAAAGTTTCTGTCCCCTCAAAATTCATATATTGAAACCCTAACCCCCAAAGTGATATTAAGAGGTGGAGCCTTGGAAGGTAATTAGGATTAGATGGTCATAAAGATAAAGCCCTCATGAATGGAATTAATATTCTTATGAGAGTCACAAGAGAACTTACCTCTTCTCTCTGCCTTGTGTGGACACAATGAGAAGTCAGCCACAAAGCCTTTCACCAGAATTTGATTGTGCTGGTGCTCTACTCTCAGACTTCTAGCCTCCAGAACTGTGAGGAATATATTTTGTTGTTAAAGCCACCCAGTTTATGATATTTTGTTATAGCAGCCCAAACTGACTATGACATTGTTCTTCAAGTAGATGAAAGAATTTGTATAATCCATCCATTTTATGATACAGCTTCCCAAATAACCAATATTCTCTCTATATACTCCAATTTGTCAACTTTCCTGTTTATTAAAATTGTTTTAAATAAGGCTTCCAGGGGCACCTGGGTGGCTCAGTCGTTAAGCATCTGCCTTCAGCTCAGGTCATGATCCCAGGATCCTGGGATTCAGCCCAGCATCAGGCTCCCAGCTCGGCAGGAAGTCTGCTCTTTCGTCTCCCACTCCCCCTACTTGTGTTCCTGCTCTCGTTATCTCTCTCTCTGTCAAATAAACAAAAAAAATCTTTAAAAAAAATAAGACTTCCATATTTTTTCTTCACAAATTGCATCTACTCCAGGTTTTCTCTATAGTAATTTTGTGATATTAGTAATTTGAGCCTTATTATCCTACTTTAAAATAATTATTTGTCTTATGAATAGGTTCAGGGTTCAAATTCAAAAGTTTTGAAAGTTTATTTTTAAAAAATTTTGAAAAGATAGACCATGCAAAACACCTACCTCATCCCTATATTTTTTTTTAATATTTCATTTATTTATTTATTTATTTATTTAAGAGAGAAAGCATGAGTGGGGAGGGAGGGGTGGAAGTAGAGAGAGAAGCAGTCTCCCTGGGATCCTGACCTGAGCCAAGGCAGACACTTATCTGCTTAACCAACTGAGCCACCCAAGCACCCCCTATTAAGGAAGGGAGGAGAGAGGGAGGGGAAAAATTGAGTTTGTTGTTGGAAAGATTCAGTTTGATGTGCCTGTGAAATACCCCACAAATAATCTCCACTTGGCAGTGGCATGGGTTGATCTCATGTTTTGTTTTAATGGCCTTAGTAGGAAAGAATTGGGTTACAGAGGAGCAGGTCAGAAAGACAACATTATGCTTGGTTCAGCCTTACTCAGGATCCTTAATTTCTCAGTGTGGCTCCCACTTCCTAAAGACAGTTCTTCCCAACTCCTGACGCTCATGCATCACAAATAAACTCTCCTGGACACTGCACATTGCCGCAGATCAGTATCCAAACGGTGATCAGGTGGACAGTAAACTGGGGTTGGGTTGCCAACTTCTCCCTTCAGAATTATGGGCTTATTTTCCAGATTCAGGGAGTGCAATCTTCTGACAGCTCTCAGCCTTTTCCCTTTCTGAGAATTGCCCTCAGCTAAAGGAAGCTGACCTCACTTACCCAAGATCACACCACTCAAATCTCTTGCTATGGGAGCATAAATGCCTGACAGCCATCTGTACCCACCACTCTTTGCTCTGAAGATGCTGCTGGCTGCTCCCATCCACGGACTGAACACAGTAGGGTACCAGTGCATGCCCAATGCCATGCTCAAACAATGACATTCATGACCAGGGTCAATTAACTCTGCCAAGTTGGTAACTCTTTTTTTTCTGCTCTAAGGGACCTCAAGTGCCAGGCAAGTGCATAGCTTGAAGTTCAATGGGACTTTTTCCATGTTTCTGGAAGTGCTACCCTTGTGGGTATCAAAACCTCTAAAGCTGCTGAGGCTAGAGTTGAGGAGACCTGAAGCAAATACTGCCCAATTGGCTCACTGGGCATGACATTAGACAGGGCTGCTATTAACAAGCCTTGATTTCTGGACCCATAAATCCTATACATCAGCAATACAGCACATTATGATTGTCATTGACTTAGATTGTACATGCATCCTGTGAATTGTGTAGTCAGTATGTGTTGTGTATTTAAATGCCTGCAGTAAATATGATCACACTCTTTGAAATCAAACATGTTCCCTTATTTTCCATTAAACAAAAATTTTGTTACCTAACCATACTCCATGATTTCTTTATGCAATGTTCTACCTCTATCCTCACTTTCCCTGACAAACTTTATAGGTGGTATATATTGGCACCTCTATTTCCTCCATACTCACTCATCAACCCACTATATCTGGATTGGTTATGCCCCTACCCCTCACTTTAGAGGTAAAAAAATGGAGCCCTCCCTAATATCAACAAAGGCCTCCATGTCACCAGCAAATGTCAAGGGATATTTTCAGTCTTCATTTGGTTAGTCCTTTCAACAGAACCAAAACTATTAACCACTCTGCTTTTCTTCAGAAAGAACCTCTTTGCTCCATGACACTGTAGACACCAAGTGATCTTTGAAATCTTCAAAGACTTTTCAAGGGATGAACATTATGGAACATTCACTCCTGGTTTTGGTTCTTGTAGGAGTTAAATATTCCTTAGGGGATACCTTGTCATTTAAGTCAA
The DNA here is from genome assembly GCF_029215605.1 of Mirounga angustirostris. NCBI lineage: Eukaryota > Metazoa > Chordata > Mammalia > Carnivora > Phocidae > Mirounga > Mirounga angustirostris. The sequence continues at coordinate 209,131,210 of NW_026991709.1, read as the reverse complement.
ACCAAAGAGAGAAGAATTTCTCCTTGAAGAAAATACTTTCATCTTGGCCCACTGTTGTCTACACAGACATAGCATTGTCTGAAATTTTCCATTCTTTCATCTTTCTATCCCAAGGGAACTGAATTGTTCAGAGAGAGGAACATCAGTAGAACAATTTATTTAATGAGGAGCTTTAAGAACTCAACTTTTGAGATGATAATAACAGATCCCTGCTGCTCCTTCCTATAATTCTCTGTTGCCAGCCTAAAGGAAAACCCAAATGGGCTTCTCCAGGACAGACTGCAGAGAAGAAAAAGCTTCAGTCATAACCCTCAGAGACGGTAGGATCATTGCTTCCCAGTCAAGACTGAGGAATACGAGGGAAAGGGGTGAGAAAATGGGCACTGGATTTTATTTGTAAAATAATGAAATAGTCCCATATTTAGTTAGTCAGCAAAGCTGACGTCTCTGTAGTTTAAAGGTGCTTTACTTGCTACTTAAGTCAGTCTTTTCCAGCTCTTGCTAAGCTTCCTTATCTCTCTCTTTCAGAATCTAGAGCCTCTCTCCAGGAAGAGTTATTTTCCAGTGAGTCTCCTCCTTTTCTCTACTCTTTCCCATGAATTGTAAGCTCCTGTTCAATTGCCTGTCCCATCATTTATTCATTAACCCTACTCACTGAAGATCTATTAAGCACAAGGTATTAACTATTTTGTTCCTCGTGTGACTGAATTTTTCTATTATATTCCCTGTTTTTGCTGGCAGATATGACTTACTGATAGCACTTAATAGTTCTGTATTATTTTGTTTTCCTTTAGTGTCCACTATATATCTACAAATGATGTCATTATTTCTGGCTTTTGGTTAATTTCCTTTTCTCATCACTCTCTTTAAATGTTCATGAGAATGTTGAATGATTGAAGTTGGGATGGGCTGCTTGGTCTTTTCATGAATTTAACACAAATATTTTAGTGTTTTAATGTAGAGTACCCTGTTGGCTGCAGTTTTCAACAGCTATTCTTTATTGGGTTAAGAAATTGTTCTTAGTCTCCTCCTTAATGAGAGGCTCTATCTTGGCAGCTAACCACAGGAATGGCTGCTAGATGTTCTCAAATCCATTTTCTATTGTGATTATGATTATGATTCCTCTTCATTTCCCTATATTTGTGATGAATTGTTTTTGCAAACATCCTAGCATTAAACCATCTTTCCATTCCTAGAATAGGTATGACTTTTTCACTATATATTACTCTTTTAAATAGGTATGAATGCATTGCATTTAACCTTACTATTCTATTTTGTGTTCACGTTCAGTTATATGATGAGTTTGAAGATTCCTTTTTTGCATTATAGTTGACGCTTTTGGTCTCAATCTTTATTATACATCTAACATTTGCATATGTTGAACAACTACTATGTGTAGACACTATGTAAGTCCCTGGAAAGACAATGGTGAGCAAAAACAGTCTCCATTTCTGACCCACAAATATATATATATAATTACTGACATGATAGTTACATTAAGGAATAGTACAGGGTGCTCCACATGTGCTCCTCACATACTCTCTCCCTCCTGAACCTCACTTTCTGCTCTCCATCTCACTGGCCTCTCAAATCCCTTCCATTACCAAGCTCACCCACCATGGAGAAACTGCAAATTCTGTTCTTTCTGCCCAAAATGTGTTCCTTTTCCTTATTTCTCTTAATTAACAATTACCCATCCTTCCTCTAGCAGCTCAAATATTTATATTTCAGAGAAGTCTTTTCTACCCACCTTCCTGGGCTAAATTGTTCCTCCATGATTCCGTTTTCCTTTTAATTAATTAGCATTCTATAGACATTAATAATACTAAAACTTTTTCTATTATAGAAGATGTAAACATTTATTTTCACATCTTAAACTTGCCTTTCAATTTTTTGTATGATTTGATTTATAGAAGCTTCAAATATTTTTTATCTTTTTTTTGCAATTAACTCCTCTGATTTTTAATATAACACATCCCCACTTGTGAGCATGAACATATAAGCATACACTCTCACACATGCTTTGTATTTTATTTTAATGATTTGTGATTTTCCCCCTTCTTATTTATGTAATCCATATGCTTTTTCCTCTTTCTTGGAAGAATCCACCTGGCAGGTGGTGTCTGAAAGAGGGAGGCATAGGGTCTTCCTTAATTAGAAGTGCTACATGGTAGTCAAAAGAGGTAACAGACCTGTTGTGTTTCTAATGATCAGAATTCCATCTTTGATGGATGCCCCAGTTTAAGTGGAATATTGATAAATGACAGCCATCCAAGACAAAAATTTTGTGATGGTAAGAACAGAAGCTCACATTTGTCAAGTGTCCTCTGTATGTCACAAGAACCACACTAGAAACATTACATGCATCATCTCATTTAATTCACTCACCAGGCTTGCAATGTAGGGAATATTTACTACTCCCATTGTGGAGGTGAGGTATCTGCAGCTACAAGAGATTAATTAACTTTGTTAGGGTCACACAGAGAGTAAGTTGGTAGACCAAATTATTATTCTAGAAAGTCTGACTCAAGATCCCTTCTTCTTTTTTTTTTTTTTTTTTTTTTTTTTTTTTTTTAAGATTTTATTTATTTATTTGACAGAGAGAGACACAGAGAGAGAGGCAACACAAGCAGGAGGAGTGGGAGAGGGAGAAGCAGGCTTCCCGCTGAGCAGGGAGCCCGATGCGGGGCTCGATCCCAGGACCCTGGGATCATGACCTGAGCCGAAGGCAGACGCTTAACGACTGAGCCACCCAGGCGCCCCAAGATCCCTTCTTCTAAATCACAGTTCTATAATACTGTATTTTGGGACAGTTAAATATCAAAAAATAATTGTCATAAAAGGAATACATTAATAAAAATAGTTATTATTTATTGACATCCTACTGTGCACAATAGCATTTTGAATCATTATAAAGAAGGTAATAGCAGTAACCACATTTTTTAGGGGAAAAAAGGACACTTTGAGAGTTAACTGTGACATCAGTAGGATACATCAGGTCACAGAGTGAAGGTTGTTTGAGTTGAAAACCTATCTTAATCACTATGATAGGGTTATTAGAATAAAGGAAGTTACCAAAGAAAAGACCTTAAATGTCTTCAATTACTTCAGAAGATCATATCAAAGAAGAAATCAGTTTATATCCACAGATTTGAATAGAAGAATTAGAACCAGTGAGTAGCAGATAAAAAGAGAAAGATTTCTGCTAAGTTAAAGACAGTCTGAATGATTATTCACATTTAAAATGGAAATGGGCTACCACGTCAATGAGTGGATCACTGGCATTGGAAGGACTCATAGGAAGGAGGGTAAAGGATGCCCATGCAAAATAGGATCAAAGGTGAATACTAGGAGGTGCCAGCTGGCTGTTCATTGAAGGTTGTTTTGCCTCCTTCTCCAGCAAACACACCAGCTACATGGGAGCAGGAAACCAGACAGAAGTATCAGTATTCCTCCTTCTGGGCCTCTCAGATGATCCAGAACTGCAGCCTCTCCTCTTTAGCTTGTTCCTGTCCATGTATCTGGTCACTGTGCTGGGAAACCTGTTCGTCATCTTGGTTATTCTCTCTGACTCCCACCTCCACACCCCCATGTACTTCTTCCTCTCCAACCTGTCCTTTGTAGACATCTGCTTCACCTCCACCACCATCCCCAAGATGCTGCTGAACATCCGGGCACACAGCAAAGACATCTCCTATATAGGATGCATCACTCAGGTGTATTTTTTTACGGTTTTTGCTGGAATGGATGATTTCCTCTTGACGGTGATGGCCTATGACAGGTTTGTGGCCATCTGCCACCCCCTTCATTACACAGTCATCATGAACCCACACCTGTGTGTCCTCCTGGTTCTGATTTGTTGGCTCACCATTTTCTGGGTTTCCCTGATTCATATTCTACTGGTGGGGCAGCTGACCTTCTGTCCAGGCACGGAACTTCCACATTTCTTCTGTGAACTAGCTCAGATTCTCAAGGTGGCCTGCTCGGACACCTTCATCAATAACATATGCTTGTATGTTGCCACTGTCCTGCTGTGCATGTTTCCTTTCGCTGGGATCCTCTTCTCTTACTCTCAGATTGTCTCCTCCTTAATGAGGATGTCCTCCTCTGAGGGCAAGTACAAAGCATTTTCCACTTGTGGGTCTCATCTCTCTGTGGTTTCTTTGTTTTATGGCACAAGCCTGGGGGTCTACCTCACATCTGCTGTGACCCATTCTTCCCAGAGAAGCTCGGTTGCCTCAGTGATGTACACTGTGGTCATCCCCATGCTGAACCCCTTCATCTACAGCCTGAGGAACAAGGATGTGAAGGGAGCCCTGCAAAGGCTCCTCAGTAGAGTGGCCTCGTGTCCATGATGGGCCACTGGCCTCAGAACCAAGGGGACATTGCGGGCCGCAAAGGCAAATGTGAACTTAAATCTGTTTTTTTCTCCTGTAATAGACATGTTTGATTTATCCAATTCCCAAAGCATCCATGACTTCCCTTTTATTTGTTTTTGTATTAGTCTCTCCTCAACAACTCCCTCCATAGTCCTTTTTTACTTCTCTTCTCTATATGTTGTACAAAATTCCATGTTTGGCCAGCTTTCTTGCAGTCATTCTTAAGATTTCTAACTTTAGGCTTAAAGTACTTATCATATCAAGTGCTGCTGTGGTTGCCCCAAAAATTATCCTCTGAAACATTGATGTTCTTCGGGTGCCTGGGTGGCTCAGTCGTTAAGCATCTGCCTTCGGCTCAGGTCATGATCCCAGGGTCCTGGGATTGAGCCCCGCATCAGGCTCCCTGCTCTGCTGGAGGCCTGCTTCTCCCTCTCCCACTTCCCCTCCCCCTGCTTGTGTTCCTGCTCTTGCTGTGTCTCTCTCTGTCAAATAAATAAATAAAATCTTTAAAAATAAATAAATAAATAAATAAATAAAATAAATAAATAAAATAAAACACTGATGTTCTTCACCTTCATTTGTTTGTGTGCTTGTTTTCCCCACAAGATATAGAATGAAATCATACATGGTCACACCAAAGTGTTTACCATATCAGAACTGTGCCTGTTTGCTCCTTTACATGTTTGACTTTACATCATCTTGAAAAAATGTCCTGGAGACATTTTCTCTCATTCACCCCACTTCTCAAAAGAATAGAGTGAGATTGAGTTGGACTATAACCTGGCTAGCTGACATGGAGTTTCTATCCTACTTTTTTTTTTTAAGATTTTATTTATTTATTTGACAGAGAGAGACACAGCGAGAGAGAGAACACAAGCAGGGGGAGTGGGAGAAGGAGAAGCAGGCTTCCTGCTGAGCAGGGAGCCCGATGCAGGGGTTTGATCCCAGGACCCTGGGATCATGACCTGAGCTGAAGGCAGATGCTTAACGACTGAGCCACCCAGGTGCCCCTATCCTACTTTTTATATGAACGGTGATGTGATTTTCAACTTCAAAATAGGAATCTAGATTTCCATGATTATATTCATAGTAATACACTGCACAGGAAAACTGAAAGGTAGCTTCATTCTTTGTGATCCTTCCACCTGTTCTTCCTTTCTTAAATTTCCTTTTTTTACTTGACTTTTACTTCCCATATATGCAATTTTAAGATACACCCTCAAAGATCCTAAAATACGTAATAATGAATACAATAGAATAAGAGTTATTTTCTCACATGGTTTAATTTTTTTTCTGGAACTCTCTGGAGATGCCATCAGGAATGGTAGTTACACACATGTGGAACGTGTTCAGAACTTAGCTCATTTGAGAAGAATGTTGATAGAATTGAGTGTTCAGTGAAGGATGGAGTAGTCGATGCTATCCACATTTCTCCCACATTCCCTGGGATCCTCCTTACATGTCCACTGCATGACTGCCAATTGCCAGCCCCAGTCAGCACCAACTTTGCCCAACAGGTGGTGGCAAAAGTACCAGGGAATTATGCCCGCACAAAGACAACCCTTGATGGAGAGCTATGGGGTTTATCATGTCTTCCACCCACTGACTGGGATAATTCTGAGGTTTGTATTTTGTAGCATTTTCCAGAATTTCCCCACAGGATGAAAACTCTGCTCATTCCCTGTGGTAGCTAACTTAATATAAACTTAATTGGATGTATTTTTTCCCATGTGTCACTTCTCCTCTCTCTCACCCATGTTCCATATTCCTTGTTCCTTCCAAAAAATGCTTGCACATAAATCCTTGGCTCAGCGTCTGCTTCTCTGGGAATCTGAGATAAGACAAGTGGTAAAGCCTATAATGTATCAAGACAATATCATGAAAGGAGAAACTTTTGGAGAAAAAACAAAGGGAGTTAATTATTGGGAACATAGGTTTGTAAAATTACTCAAAATTAAAGTTTGTTAGACAGAAAAGACTTATTTGATGTGGCTTTGATTCACTTTGATTCCATTAAGTCTAATCCAATGTGAATTTATTTTCTGCCATGTACACATTGAGGAGGGAACCAAATGATTGCAATAGAGTGGTGAGCATAATATCGGTGTGTCATAGATCCTGTTGAAAACAAAGGTAAAAGTTTTCAACCCACCTTGAGGAATTTCAAAAAAAACTCTTTAAATTCTTATTTTTAAAAATATTTTTATTGGGGCATCTGGGTGGCTCACTTAAACATCTGCTTTCAGCTCAGGTCATGATCCCAGAGTCCCGGGATCAAACCCTGAATCAGGCTCTCTGCTTCCTCTTGTAAGGACCCTGATGATTACATTGAGCCAACCCAGAGAAATCAGGGTATATTTCCCATCTCAAGATCCTTAACTTAATATTACTTACCAAGTGGCTTTTGTCATCTAAAGTAACACATTCACAAAGTCTGGTGATTAGTACCTGGACATCTTTGGGAGGCTATTAATCAGCTTACCACGGGAGATGTGTGAGTTAGAATTTGCCAACAATTGGTTGATAAGGCCTTGAGCTGAGAATGTGGAGGGTCTGTCAAGCACTCCTTGCTGGTTTTCAGTAGGCATGATCATCTCATGATCCTGTCTCACATAAAGATGAGGTTGCACCAGACAGGTGAGCTTAGACATCAAGTGACAGAAGAGAATTCCCTGATTCATCTGAACATAACCAAGCAGAGGTTCAGCTGGACACTGGCACAACTAGACACGGGGACTCAAACACCATGAGGATTTCCTTTCAGGTTATCAGCTTTGTTTTCTCAAACTTGCCACTTTCAGATGGAAAGAGACACGGAGACCAGCAGCTCTCACAGCTGTACTATTTAAGAACTGGAATTACTTTGGTTACTCACGTGCCAAAAAAAAAAAAAAAAAAAGAATGAAAGAAAGAAGAAAGGAAGGCAGAAGAAGAAAGAAAGAAAGAGAAAAAGGAAAAGAAAAAAAAGGGGGGGGAAATCTCAGGGAATGATTCTGATCTGCACAAATAGGTTCTCTTTCCAGCTTGGGCCAATCAACTGTGGTCAGGAAACAATGTCATTAGCAACCCTTTTAGAACAACATTTATTGGGGTGCCTGGGTGGCTCAGTTGGTTAAGCGACTGCCTTCGGCTCAGGTCATGATCCTGGAGTCCGTGGATTGAGCCCCGTGTCGGGCTCTCTACTCAGCGGGAAGCCTGCTTCTCCCTCTCCCACTCCCCCTGCTTGTGTCCCCTCTCTTGCTCTCTCTCTCTCTCTCTCTGTCAAATGAATAAATAAAATATATTAAAAAAATAAAAATAAAAAATGCAGTACAGGGGAGACTTCCTGGCTCAACTGGTAGAGCATGCAACTCTTGATTCCAGGGTTGTGAGTCTGAGCCCCATGTTGGGTGTAGAGATTACTTAAAAATAAAATCTTATGGGTGCCTGGGTGGCTCAGTTGGTTAAGCGTCTGCCTTCGGCTCGGGTCATGATCCCAGGTCCTGGGATCGAGCCCTGCATCCGGCTCCCCACTCCGTGGGAAGCCTGCTTCTCCCTCTGCCTGACACTTCCCCTGCTTGTGCTCTCTCTCTCTCTCTGTCAAATAAATAAATAAAATTAAAAAAAAAAAATCCTGGGCGTCTGGGTGGCTCAGTCATTAAGCATCTGCCTTCGGCTTAGGTCATGATCCCAGGGTCCTGGGATCGAGCCCCGCATCGGGCTCCCTGCTCGGCTTCCCGCCTGCTTCTCCCTCTCCCACTCCCCCTGCTTGTGTTCTCTCTCTCGCTGTGTCTCTCTCTGTCAAATAAATAAATAAAATCTTAAAAAAAAAAAAAGTAGGATAGAAACTCCATGTCAGCTAGCCAGGTTATAGTCCAACTCAATCTCACTCTATTCTTTTGAGAAGTGGGGTGAATGAGAGAAAATGTCTCCAGGACATTTTTTCAAGATGATGTAAAGTCAAACATGTAAAGGAGCAAACAGGCACAGTTCTGATATGGTAAACACTTTGGTGTGACCATGTATGATTTCATTCTATATCTTGTGGGGAAAACAAGCACACAAACAAATGAAGGTGAATAAACCTTATTGAGTACACTCCCTTTGTGAAAAAGGTGAATGCACATCTAGGGGAGGAGTGCCCTGGACAGATGGTAAAGTTAATACAAAGACCCTGAGGTGGCAGTTTCCCTGGGGAGGATGTGGCTGGAGTGGAGAATGGGAGCATAATGCAAGAGGAGGACAGGTATCCACAGCGATCATGTGAGGCTTTCCCTGCCTTTGAAAGACTTTTGCTTTCATTTGTTCTGAGTTATGTGAGGAGTCATTGCAGGGTTTGGGGCAGACGCATGACACCATATGACTTAGGATTTCAAAGATCGGGCGCCTGGGTGGCTCAGTCGTTAAGCGTCTGCCTTCGGCTCGGGTCATGATCCCACGGTCCTGGGATCAAGTCCCACATCGGGCTCCCCGCTCGGCAGGAAGCCTGCTTCTCGCTCTCCCACTCCCCCTGCTTGTGTTCCTGCTCTCGCTATCTCTCTCTCTGTCAAATAAATAAATAAAATCTTTAAAAAAAAAAAAAAAAGATTTCAAAGATCATTCTAGCTGCTGGGTTGGGAATGGATTGCAGGGTGGGAGGATGCCTGCTTGGAGGCGACTGCACCAAACCAGGCGAAATACACATAGCTAGGGCCAGGGTGGCACTGTAGTGTGAGGGTTGAGAAGTGGTCCTTGGGGCTATGCTCAGAAGGTAGAGCCAAGAGGATTTGTTCTCGGTCAGGATGTGGGTGTGAGATAAAGAGAGGAGCCAAGATCGGCTCCAGGGTTTGGAGCCCGAACAACGAAAGAATGGAATTGTATCCACTGAGAAAGGGAGGGCTATGGTGGAGCAAATATGAAAGGAAAGTGGATATCAGAAGTTCAGGTTTTGAAAATCGAGAATGTCAAAATTGAGATATTGCAAATGGATAAATTTGATATTATTCCACTTATATGAGGTACCAAGAGTAGTCAAACTCACAGAGACAGAAACTAGAATGGTGGTTGTCAGGGGCTGGAAGAAGGGAGGAAATAGAAGGTTAGTGTTTAATGGGTACAAAGTTTCAATTTGGGAAGATGATGAAATTCTGGAGATGGATGGTGGTGAGGGTCGCCCAACAATGTGAATACACTCAATGCAAGTGTGTAGGAATGTGCACTTCAAAATTGCTCAAATGGTACATCTTACATCATATAAATCTAACCACAATACAAAACATTATGTAGCACAAAAGAAAAAAAATTGATATTTATTTTACATGATATTTTCAATATCATTATAAAATCATAGAGAATGGTTGGGATTTTTTAGATAAAATTTTTAATATGATTCCTCAACAGTTTAGACCAGGGTTTCTCAATCTCAACAATACGGACATTTTGGGTCTGTATTGTTTGTCATAGGAGGCTGTCCTGTATATTGTATGATGTTTAACAGCATCCCTGGGCTTTACCGACTAGATGCTAGCACCGTGTTGTGATAACCAGAAATTGCTCCAGAGGGGTCAAAATCAGCCCAGTGGAGAACACTGGAGTAAAACAATTCCATGAGTGCAGAAGTTGAGGTTGTTAGCTTTCAAAGAGATGGGATAATAGAGAAGCAACATTGGAAGATTAAACATCTTGGAAAGGGGTTGAGGGGCCTGACGCACACCTCATTGGCACCATTAACTTGGAGGTCAAATGTATTGGTCTGGCGATCATCAGTCTGCGTGGACAGTGGTATAAATCAACTACTTGTAAGAAGAGTGAGAGGTTCCTGTTGTGAGAGTCAGGAGTTAGACTAACCAATGCATGGCTGAATCCTACCCAAAACCTTCAGTTCTCATTATCTGGTCCCCACCAGATATATGTTCTCATTGGACACTATGCTATCCACCACATTGGCTACCACTGTAATTAAATAATTATTTGTATAATTATTTTATTAATGGCTGCCTCTTAAAAATCTCTACCTGAACTTTGAATCCCATCCTTTTCTAACTTTTGGGGGAATTTACACTTCATTTATCTTTTTTTATCCTGTATATTCTAATGTCTGCATGTAATGTTATAATTTCCAATAACATGGGAATGTTCCACATTCCCATTTATTTCAATAGAAATAAAACTCACTCATAAGCCCATACTCTTCTTTGGGCATTGCTCCAAACTTCGGGAGATTTGGTCTATACATGCTACTTCTGTTCCCACATTGTTCACTCTCTCTTTAACCAACTAATCTGGAAATCTTTCTACCTCCATCACAATTTCTCTCCCTGAGGTCTGCAGAGACCTCAGGTGCCCAGTTAATTCTAAGGAGGTATTTCCACTCTTCAAATGCTTGGTTTTTCAGGAGCAATGTCACTGACTGCATTCTGTTTCTTGAAATAGAGACCTTTCTCATGCATTTCATTTTTGTTACAATGGGATTCTGCAGGTCAAGTCTGCTGGGTTCTTTGTAACATTAACACATCCTTTAGGGAGAAACTCCTAACTTTGAAATTAAATCCTGTGTAGAAGAGGAGGCAAGAATTGGGGCAGTATCTTTTTTTTTTTAACCCCAAGAAAATAAGATGGTGCTTTTTTTTATTATTTATTATTTGTTATAGGGCAGTATCTTAAGGAACCCTGGAAGACTTCTTTGAAGGAAGATAAAGTTTTTTAATCTCCAGGAGCATGATCTTATTGACTGCACATGTTTGGATGTACCAAGTAAAGAAGGAATAAATGGAAGAAAAAAATTTGCCTCTCTGCATAGCTATTTTCAGGTAAGCAGGAGAGGGAGAAAGTTTCATTTCTATTATTCTCCTGATCTTAATTGTTTAAAAAGTACAATGACAATAGAACAATTTATTTAATGAGGTGCTCTGAGAATTCAGCCTTCAAGTTCCTGGAAACTCTGAATAAGCTCTGGGTGTCTCCAAGGCAGATCATGTTGGGCCTCCCAGAAATATGGGTGATGAATTCCCTGCCTGGATCATCTCCTTGAAGTTTCTGGGGGAAAGTCACTGTAGGAGAAAGAGCCAGGGCAACCAGGGGTTTCCCTGATGCCATCTGAAAGAGCCAGTGTATCCTAGTAAATGCTCAGGGTGGGGTCGGGTGGAGGGGATGTAAACAGTGGAGAAAAACTTTTATTAGTCCAGAGCATTAGGGACACAGACAAGAGCAGTGTTTCTCAAGTGTCTCCAAATCAGCTTGTTAGACATGCAAATTCTTTTTTTTTTTTTTTTAGTGTTCCATGATTCATTGTTTGTGCATAACACCCAGTGCTCCATGCAGAACGTGCCCTCCTTAATACCCATCACCAGGCTAACCCATTCTCCCACCCCCCTCCCCTCTAGAACCCTCAGTTTGTTTTTCAGAGTCCATCGTCTCTCATGGTTCATCTCCCCCTCCGATTTCCCCCCCTTCATTCTTTCCCTCCTGTTTTTTTTTTTCTTAACATATATTGCATTATTTGTTTCAGAAGTACAGATCTGTGATTCAACAGTCTTGCACAGTTCACAGCACTCACCATAGCACATACCCTCCCCAGTGTCTATCACCCAGTCACCCCATCCCTCCCACCCCAACCCCCATCCAGCAACCCTCAGTTTGTTTCCTGAGATTAAGAATTCCTCATATCAGGGCGCCTGGGTGGCTCAGTTGGTTAAGCGACTGCCTTCGGCTCAGGTCATGATCCTGGAGTCCCTGGATGGAGTCCCGCATCGGGCTCCCTGCTCGGCGGGGAGTCTGCTTCTCCCTCTGACCCTCCTCCCTCTCATGCTCTCTGTCTCTCATTCTCTCTGTCTCAAATAAATAAATAAATAAATAAATAAATAAATAAATAAATAAATAAATAAATAAATAAAAGAATTCCTCATATCAGTGAGGTCATATGATACATAGACATGCAAATTCTTGACCTTCATCCCAGATCTACTAAATCAGAAACTCCAGGGTCAGGCCCAACCATTTGCATTTAATAAGCCACCCAGGTGAATCTTATGCTAAAATTTGAAAACAATGGCCTGGGGATTTGTTGAAATGCTTGATGAAGGACGCACACAGGGCTGCATCTTCAAAGGTCTGAGGATTCTCCACCTCCAAAATCTTATCTACAAACAATGATACATTTGTCTTTTACTTTAACAATGCTTGTGTCCCCTCTCTTTTTTTCATCTTATGCAATTGTTTGAATTATGAGAATGCTATTAAAAGCCCATGGTTCGGGCACCTGGGTGGCTCAATCAGTTAAGCATCTGCCTTGGGCTCAGGTCATGATCCCAGAATCCTGGGATCGAGTCCCATATCAGGCTGCCTGCTCCGCGGGAAGCCTGCTTCTCCCTCTCCCACCCCACCTGCTTGTGTTCTCTCTGTCAACTATAAAAAATAAAAGCTCATGGTTCAAAGTAGCGACCCTTGCATGTTCATTAACTGTCATTTCTTGATGCATCCATGTTCAGTTGACCATTTCTCTCATTTAAAAATCATTATGGTTTATCATTTTAAAGATAAATCCTTATTTTTCTAATTCGAGAGCCAGCATCCCCTCCCTCCTGCCCACATACACACCACCACTTACAGCAATAGCTGTTAAAAATTATCAAATAATTTTCTTCCTATTGAATTTACTATCTTTTTTGTCAACCTAAAATTGTTAGGAGGCAATAATTAAGCAAAAGCATGTATTTGGGATCAAAGAATTGCAGTTTGGTTACACAGATTTTAGTAGCAACCCAAATAGTGTCTCACTACCAAGCAAAAGTCAGGGTTTTTTAAAGCAAAAGAAAATGCTTGCTGTTTACAAAGAATTCTGATTGGTGTTGATGGGCAGAAGCTAATCTTGGCTAAGGCTATCACTAAGCAAAAGTCTATTACTGTAACAAGTCACAGGTGTTCAGGTAATCTTTGGAATTTTTGCATTTTGGCCAAGTCATGGTTCTACCCGTGAGGAGGAGCATAAGGCCCATCTCCTTAACGGCCTCCCAGCTCCATTTGAAAACACCTTGACATAAATGACTCAACTGTATTTCAACTTTTACTTTTTGTTTTGATATTGTTAAAAAACAAGACAACAGGCCCAAAATGGAGTCACTTATGCCAAGCCTCATATAACCAAATAGAGATTTAATTAATCAGCTGTCGCAGCCAGAAATGGAATTTTAAAATAGCTGATCAAAATCACCTCATCAGCACTAGTTAGGTGACCTGCCTGGTGGGACCCCTGCCATCCCCTACAGGGAAAGTAACCCTGCAATAACCAACCTGCTCTTTTGCCTAGTACGTCTGCCTTGTTCCTACTCCTTTCTGCCTATAAAAGTCTTTCTTTTTTTTTTTTTTTTTTTTAAGATTTCATCCATTTATTTGACAGAGAGAGACACAGCGAGAGAGGGAACACAAGCAGGGGGAGTGGGAGAGGGAGAAGCAGGCCCCCCGCAGAGCAGGGAGCCCGATGTGGGGCTCGATCCCAGGACGCTGAGATCATGACCCGAGCTGAAGGCAGATGCTTAACGACTGAGCCACCCAGGCGCCCCAAAAGTCTTTCATTTTATATGGCTTCTTAGGGGTCCTTGGATGCTGCCCAATTCAGGTTAATCTGATACATTTATAAATATATATATATTTTAATATTTATATATTTTAATATGATTGCCAATGTAGCAATAATTAGCACCTCTATCCTGTTATATAATTATCATTTCTGTTTAGTGGTTGGAATAAGTTCTAATCTCTTAGCAAGTTTGATGATTATAATACAGGATTGCTTTCTATATTCACTATACTGTGTATTAGGTCTCTAGGACTTATTTACTACTCTTTGCAAGTTTGTACACAAACTTATATAACCTCTATCCTATCCCCTCATCACCTAGTCCCTGGTAACCACCATTTTTTTCTCTGTTTTTATGAGTTCGGTTCTTAAATTATTTTTATTTTTAGATTTTTAAGATTCAAGTATAATCAACATACAGTGTTATATTAGTTTCAGGTGTACAATAGAATGATTCAACAATTCTATACATTTCTCAGTGCTCATCAAGTATACTCTTAACTGTTGAATCACTATATTGTATACCTGAAACACTGTGTATTAGTTACACTGGAATTAAAAATGAAAGGATAAGAAAATAGAGACAATGCAAAAAAACAAAAACAAAACAAAACAAAAAACAACCAACCAAGATAAGTGTACTTTTAATCCCCTGTATCTATTTCACTCATTCCCTTACCCACCTCCCCTCTGGCAAACACTAGTTTGTTCTCTGTATTTAAAGAGTCTGTTTTCTTGTCTGTTTCTTTTCTTTGTTCATTTGTTTTGTTTCTTAAAGTTCACACGAGTGAAATCAAATGGTATTTGTCTTTCTCTGACTGACTTGCTTTACTTAACATTATACCTCTAGGTCCATCCATGTTGTTGCAAATCGCTGGATGTCTTTATTTCTCATGGATAATATTTCATTATATGTATATGCATACATTATATATATATATATATATATATATACTTCATCCTTTGACAGGCACTTAGGTTGTTACTGTGAATAATGCTGCAATGAACATGGGAGTGCAGATATCTCTTCAACATTCTTTGTTGTTTTAGAAGCCTACCATGTTTTTTTCTCACTTTTAGAATTTTAATGTGATTTAATAAAAAAATTGTCTATCTAACATCTATTAGAGGGTTTGCTATTTCAACCCAAATTGTTCTTTGAAAAACACACCTGCCGCTCTCTCAAGGCATTAGCCAGTGACCTTTTCTTCTTATGGTACCTCAGTTACCATTTATTTTTTTAAGATTTTATTTATCTAATTGAGAAGGAGAGAATGAGAGAGAGAGAGAAGGAGCAGAGGGAGAAGCAGACTCCCCGCCAAGCAGGGAGCCCAATGTGGGGCTCGATCCTGGGACTCCAGGATCATGACCTGAGCTGAAGTCAGAGGTTTAACTGACTGAGCCACCCAGGCACCCCTCTCATTTACCATTTAACTCTGGGATCTTACACGGTACTTGACCTAAGTCATTTAGTAAAGATTTGACTAATTAATTAGTGACACATCTAGATTCAAAGCCCCTACCAAACTGTTTCAGATCCACTTATCTGACACCCTCTTTACCTCTTCAGTATTTTTCCTAAGGACTACCAAAGTGCAGAATAGGGGTCATGGGGACTTCCCAGGATTTGTTGTTCAATGTCTTGGGACAGTGTTTCCTCAAATGTCTTGATTATTTGTCATGCTTTTTTTTTTTTTTAAGATTTTATTTACTTATTTGACAGAGAGAGACACAGTGAGAGCAGGATCACAAGCAGGGGGAGAGGGAGAGGGAGAAGCAGGCTTCCTGCGGAGCAGGGCACCCAATGCGGGGCTTGATCCCAGGACCCTGGGATCATGACCTGAGCCGAAGGCAGACGCTTAACGACTGAGCCACCCAGGCGCCCCTTGTCCTGCTTTTAAAAGTAGATTCTCAAGATCCATCAATTCTATGTCTAGGTATATGCCCCTGAAAATTGAAGGCAGAAACTCAAATAGATTCTCACCATTGTTCATACCAGGGTTAATCACAATAGCTAAAAGATGAAAACAGATGAATGGATTAACGGAATGGGATATATACTTACAATGAAATATTCATTCAACCTTAAAAAGGACTGAAACTCTGATACATGTTGCAACATGGTTGAATCTTGAAAACATTATGCTAAGTGAGATAAGCCAGACACAAAAAAGGTAAGCGCTGAATGATTCCACTTACGTGAGGTACCTAGAATAGACAAAGTCATAGAGACAGAAAATAGAACAGAGGTTTCCAAGGGCTGGGAATGGGGGAGGGGGAATGGGGAATTGTTGTTTAATGGGAACAGAGTTTCTATTGGGGATGATGATAAAGTTCTGGGGATAGATGGTGTGATGGTTGTATAATATTGTGAATGTTCTTAATGCTACAAATTGTACACTTAAAAATGCTTAAAATGGTAAATTTTGTTATATATATTATTGTGGACATGTATGTATATCCACAATAATATATATATATTATATATATTATATATATATCCACAATAAAAATATAAATAAAGTAATTTTTGTAATTGTTGTAATCTTTTTTCATAGTAGGTTCTCAGTCTCTTCCCCTGGAGATGTTGACTGGGTAAGTCTGGAATAAGGTGGGAAGCTATACATTAACAATAGCCCCAGCTGATACTTTTGATAAAGCTTACATTTTGAAACATTGCCCGAGGGCAACTGTTTCCAAAAGATTGTCCTAGAGACCAGCAAAATTTGGAACTTGTGAAAAATCCAAATTATCAGACCCAAACCCAGATCTACTGAGACAGAAACTTGGAGATGAAGCTCAGAAATCTGTTTAAACAAGTACTCAAGGTCATCTTTGAGATGACCTTAAAGTTTGAGAACCATTACCCTAGTTACTCCTGGGACCCTTCACTACTCAGCGAAGTGCCTAATGTGAATACTACAAGTCAGTTGTCCCCAAGAGAAGATCTAAGAAAGACTGGAGAGATTCTTCCAAGAGAAAAGGACCCAGGAGAGAGGAGTCACAACTGGCCCCGCTGTTACTCTCCCAGGGATAAGGAATTGGCAGGTCAGAGACCCTTTCTCCTGTGTGGTCCCTACCTTTGAGGAGTCAAACTGATCAGGGAATGGAAAATCCATTGATCAAGTTGTCTAACAAGCTTCAGAGGGGATTGAGTCCCCAGGGCCACAAAACCTGTAACACACCAACATATAGTCACCAAGGCCCGTGTACCACTCTCAAGATACTCATGCCTCCTCCAGGAGAAATCAGCCAGGCCCTGTATTACATGCCTGGCTCTGTATCCCTTCTCTTTTGGGAAACAAATCTTTCTTCATTGCCCTCCATGAGCGAACAAGATTCAGGGCAGTTGGCCCTGGTGGTGGAGCCCGCATTGCCAAGCATGTATAGTCTAGTAAGTGTTGTGGGGAAACAGGGAGAAGAGGTGGTTGGGTAGAAAGGGCATTGACTACTGTTAAGCATATGGCAGGGACACCCTATGATGTCTAAGCAGAAGGAGCTTTAGGGGCCAATTGCTTGGGAGGGTGAATGGCTATGCTATTTGTTCAAAGTTGCTGTTGTGAGTGAGCTTTTACTTTGATCTCATGTTATTTGGGTGGATGGTTGATGGAGATTATAAAGATGAGGAAGAAGAGGCTAAGCACCCAGTCCACTCTTGGATACCACAGCACCTTCTAGAACCACACTGTGTAGTGACAGTTACCAGTCGGAGGTGTACAAATGGATGCCCCCAGGTACTGATAGATTTTTAGGTCTTTTACCATAGAGTATTGATTTGCTTTCTCCTACCTGGCCCCAAAACTCTAGAGCCTCCATCTTCACTCAGCCTAGACAAATCCTTTCTGAATCCTTCTTTGCCACCTTCATTTGTTGGGGAACATCTTCTGTTTCTTCAAAAAGACCTGTCTTCCTTCCTCTTTCTTCACCCTTATCTGTGGTTCTTACAGAGATTTTCAAGAGTGAAGAGTTTGTGTTCCCTGGTATCTAGGGCCACAGTATATAAAAAGACAGGGGCAGGGTGGATAAGGGAGGAAAAGGGAAGTGCACAGTAAGGTCCAACAACCAGTCCCCTCTTGACATTCTACCTTTTTGCTCTGGGAACATTCTGGGAGACATTGAAACTCACATGTCCCTTTCTCATAGTTCCCCTTGATTGCACTTGGGAATCAGGTCTCATCCTTAAGTAAGGACATGGAGTCATTAGCAAGACACTGGAGTAATTTTTTCACCTCTTCTCACCTTTGTTCCTCTTCCCTAAGACAAGTGGCGTGGTCCCTTCAACATTAATGATGTGAGGATTCCCAACCCCATTCCCTTTGACACTAGTTTTGCCTGCTTTAAATGTATCTTTCACTCCAGGTGCCAGGGAAAATTGTGATATGGATCATGTTACTCCTTTGGTCACAGTCCCTAAATAGCCCCTATCCTTTATCCATTATTTTTTTCAAGGTTCCCAGAGATGTAGTCCCTGTTCATCTCTCCAACCTCATTCTTCACTGTTCCCATGTCCCACTTTGTGCTTCAGCAAATTGCTAAAGCACCCTGTCCCATGCTGCTTTTTGCTTACGGGGTCTTTTCCCTTGCTGCCTTCTGTACTAGGAAAGCCCATACTCAATCATCAACCTAGACAACTCCTTGCCCAGGGATCTCTTCCTCCAGGAGTGCCTCCCTGACTCCATCACTTCAGGCTGAATTTGGGATTCCTTTCTGTACTTCACTTTGCAGACTGCCTTTATCTTAGCATTTAATTCACTGAATTACAATGTCAGGCTTCTGCATCCATCACTACCCCTGGAAGGCGGGGTTCCTCAGGACAAAACAACATCATTAATCTTTGTATCCCCAATAGCTAACACTTAGTCTGTCCCAAAGAAGCCCTTGTTGCACTAGACACTAGAAACAGAAGACAAACATGTATTTGGTGCATAAATAAAGGAGAAAGTATAGATGACAAATGGTCGTATCCTCCACCTCTAATTTCTAATCTCTGGCCCTAAGATAAAATGTTTCTAATGTGTGGGAAACTCTTTCTTAAGATGAATGCTATTCCTATTTTATGACCCATATGAATCACAATACAGCACCTGTAAGAAATGAAATTGTTTTCCTAGATTCTAATGCAGTTGATGTTGTTAACACACGCAGCATACTCCAGGAAATACCCAGAATTGTGGGCATTTCCTGTGCACTTCTGATAGTCTGCTCAGCAAAACAGATTGGAATGCAAGAGAGTAAGCCACACTTATTAGAATTCAAGGGAATCTTTTACAAACTATCATACTTTAAAGATGAGTCATGACCATTTGCTTAGAATACCTCTCACCAGAAGCCAGCAGAGATGATTGCAAACTGCTCACCCCACCAAGGGTCAGAACAAAGATGTTATTCACAGTTAAACAATTTGCCTCTGGTATAATCATTTTTATCATTCCAGAGACACTATCTGCTTTGGGTTTTTTGTGGGTTTTCTTTTTTTTTGAGATAAAATTGGCATGTAACAGGGATGCCTGGGTGGCTCAGTCTGCCTTCGGCTCGGGTCATGATCTCAGGGTCCTGGGATCGAGCCCCGCATTGGGCTCCCTGCTCAGTGGGGAGCCTGCTTCTCCCTCTCCCTCTGCTTGTGCTCTCTCTGTCAAATAAATAAAATCTTTTTAAAAAAATTGGCATATGGGCGCCTGGGTGGCTCAGTTGGTTAAGCGACTGCCTTCGGCTCAGGTCATGATCCTGGAGTCCCGGGATCAAGTCCCGCATCGGGCTCCCTGCTCAGCAGGGAGTCTGCTTCTCCCTCTGACCCTTCCCCCTCTCATGCTCTCTATCTCATTCTCTCTCTCAAATAAATAAATAAAATCTTTTAAAAAAATTGGCATATAACATTATATTGGTTTCAGGTGTACAACATAATGATTCAATATATTGCACATACAGAGATCCCTGAGTGGCTCAGTCGGTTAAGCGTCTGCCTTCGGCTCAGGTCATGATCCCAAGTGGCTTGGAATCAAGCCTCACATCAGGCTCCCTGCTCGGTGGGGAGCCTGCTTCTCTCTCTCCCTCTGCCGTTCCCCCTGCCTATGCTCAATTTCTCTCTTTCTCTCTGTCAAATAAATAAATAAAATCTCTCTCTATATATACATATATGTACATATATATATAGCACATATAATATTTGACATATTATTACCACAATAAGTCTAGTTAACATCTGCCACTACACAGTTACAAAACATTTTTTTCTTGTGGAAAACTTTTTTTTTTAAGATTTTATTTATTTATTTATTTATTTATTTATTTGACAGAGCAGGAACACAAGCAGGGGGAGCTGTAGGTAGAGAGAGAGAGAAAAGCAGGCTCCCCACTGAGCAAGGAGCCCAACACAGGGTTCAATCCCAGGACCCTGGGATTGTGACCTGAGCCAAAGGCAGACGCTTAACTGACTGAACCACCCAGGTGTCCCTTCCCCAATATTTAAAAAGCACCATTGAGGATGACTCAAAATTCTGCTTGTGACCTTTGTAGTATTTTATCTTATGGTACCTAAATGGTTGAAACCTTGATATCTACGTTTTCATTGGACATTTTCACCAATTCTTAACTTCACAGATGAAGGCTATTTTGTCAAGCAACAAATGTCCAGGAAGCATCTGGCCCTGGCCCTGCAGGATGTTGATCACTCCTGGTACACTAAGCGTTAAGAATTTGTTCATGTGGTTTATTATTTGGTAAAAACATTTTCTTTTTCTTCCTTTCTTTTTTCTTAAGGAGTAAACCTACATTCTACTCATCCTGAAATAGCCTATCCAGATATTTGAGATACTCTCAAATTTTCTCACCTCTGAGACATAGTTATCTCACCCTTTTTTTGGGGTCCCAGATAAGGCAGATAATCCACATGAAGTTACTGAGGTTCACCAGACCTCTTGTTCCACATTTGTGTTAGAGTGAGTTTGGACCATTTTATCGCTAAGGTCCAAAGTGCTTCTTAACTTTTTAGATTTGATGATTCTAAATAAAGAGGATAAATGAGTGTCCCAGAGGCCGATGGACAGGGGTTGATCAACATTATTAAATGTTGCATGTAATGAATAACAGAATGTAGAATTCCTAAATTTTGTAATGTTAAGGCTTTTATGCCCAGTGCTTCACTTCAGGAAATAAAAATAACAGAGAGACTCTAGAATCTATCCAGTGCCCATTTCATGTTCATTTCCTGCTTCAGTCATCTAGCTGATGAGTTGGCAACATGGAACCAAGAAATCAAACAAGTGTTTCAGAATTTTTACTCCTGGGATTTTCCCAAGACTCAGTGTATCAACCCCTTCTCTTTGGTCTGTTCCTGTCCATGTACCTGGTCACTGTGCTCGGGAACCTGCTCATCATCCTGGCCATCAGCTCTGACTCCCACCTCCACAGCCCCATGTACTTCTTCCTCTCCAACTTGTCCTTTGCTGACATCAGTTTCATCTCCACCACAGTCCCTAAGATGCTGGTGAACATCCAAACACAGAGCAAATCCATCACCTATGCAGAGTGTATCACCCAAATGTATTTTTTTATGGTTTTTGGCGGTATGGACACTTTTCTCCTCACTGTGATGGCCTATGACCGGTTTGTGGCCATCTGTCACCCCTTGCGCTACCCAGTCATCATGAACCCACAGCTCTGTGGCCTCCTGGTTCTCATGTCCTGGTTCATCAGCTTGTCATACTCCCTGATCCAAAGTCTGTTGATGTTACGGCTGTCCTTCTGCACCAACTGGGTAATTCCACACTTTTACTGTGAACTTGCCAAGGCCCTCACACTTGCCTGCTCAGACACATTGGTCAATCATATCCTGCTATATATGGTAACTAGCCTTCTTGGCATTGTTCCCTTCTCCGGGATCCTTTTCTCCTATGCCCGTATTGCCTCCTCAATCCTGAGAATCCCATCAGCTAATGGGAAGTATAAGGCATTTTCTACCTGTGCATCTCACCTGTCTGTGGTTTCTTTATTCTATGGGACAGGGCTTGGTGTGTATCTCAGTTCTGAAGCATCTTCCTGGGGGGGCATGATCACCTCGGTGATGTACACCATGGTCACCCCAATGCTGAACCCCTTCATCTACAGCCTACGGAACAGGGACATCAAGAGGGCTCTACAAAACGTTTTGGGGAGAACACTCTATGTTCAGTGATAGGAATGCTAGTCCTGGGTTTTTGAACTGACAGGAATAGCAGCAATTGGCTAAAGAAATCCTGCCTCTTAATCACATTGAGTTTTGCTTCTCACCAGTCCTTCATAAGTGACTTTGCTCAGAATTGCCTTGCAAGTACTTTTTCTTATGTACTTTAACTTCTTATGTTGACTGCTCTGTTATCCTCAGTTACTACTCTCCACATCACCTCCTTTTACTTTCCTATTACTGCATCTCAACTTGGATTTCTAGTGCTGCGGCCACTTTAAGTACCAATTCAGAATAGTTGCATGAAGATTATGAAATAGTGCATTTTATCAATAACCATTGCTAGCTCCTATTCACAAAGCACCTTTGGTGCGCCAGGCTACAGTAGGTATCTGGAACACAGCAGTGAAGAGGAAAAAAATAGACAAAAATCTTTGCCCTCATAGAGCATAAATCCAGGATCCCAGTTTCTCTGATCACGTTTTATGTCCAAACACAATATATACACTGATGGATAAATTATTTATTTGGTTATTAGCAAGGTTGAACTTTTCTCCATATGTTTATTGAGTGCATTTCCAAACATCTCTGAGTTTGGGTTTCCAGATTTCTTAAACTTTTCAATGGGGGCCTCCCTGCTGCCCCCAGGGAGGCATTGAATGAATGAATGCTCCCATTCCTCTTCTCCATTTCCTTGAATTTTCCCATTCCTGAGCTCAGTGTTGGGTTTGTAATTCAAAGAATATTGCGGACCATTTCAACTACCTTGGAAATGTCTTTAAAATTTTCTCAAATAAATTGTATTAGTAACAAGGTGTCCCACATTGAGTTTCTTGCAATGCAGACTCTTAGACAATGATTAACATGCAGGATGTTTACCAGGCAGTGTTCCTGGAATCAACACTTGGGGAAGGGCAGATGTGTAGTAAGGAATTTGGCCTCACGTAAAGAGAGATATGGCCTTTGTCCCAGCTCCCAGCAGGTAACATTTAAACATTTGAAATTTCCCCTAGTGATAGGAGTGATTGATTATTCATGGAGGGCCTCATGGACCACACTTGATAGTTTATGTTCATGAAATGACTCAGGATGGGGGTTGGCCATGCCAAAAAGACCAGCCATGTGATTAAAGGGTTAGAGCTTTGGGCAAAGTGATATCAGCCCAACCTCAGGAGGGAGACTAAAACCTGAGTTCAACCATGCAGACCATAATTCAACTAGTCATATCTATGTAATGAAGCCTCAATAAAAGTTCTGGACACTGGAGCTCAGGTGAGCTACCTGGCTGGTAACAGTCTTTGAGTAGTGTCAGGTAAAGGTAATGGGTCTGGATTCCAAGGCAAGAGGACAAGAAGCTTCACATATGGGATGTTCCAGACCTTGCATTATGTGTGTCTTCTTTTGGCTGAATCTAATTTGTATTGTTTTGCTATAATAAAACTGCAACCATAGTACACTGCTTCTTAAGTTCTGTGAGTCATTCTAGTGCATTATCAAGGCAGTCCTCTCAGTTTGAATCATTCTAGCAAATTATCAAATGTGAAAAAGTTCCCAAATTTGTATCCAACTGGTCTGATGTGAGAGTGGACCTAGGGGCCCCTGAACTTGTGGCTGGTGTCAGAAAAAGTCAAGCCAAGCTAAAGTCCATCAAAGACCTCCAAAAACCAGCAGGGAGCTCTGGAGCTAAGATGATCTCTTAGAGTTGGCTGGAATTAGGGCAAAAGGTACAAACATTTACATCCCCACATCAAACAGTTATCGGATGTGGGCTGCCCCAGGAAGGAGGCATGACCTTGCTGAGGCAGATCCCTATAGGGGTTGATTGCCGAGGGTTGAGAAACACCCAACATTTGAAACAACATGTCCCTTATTCCTGACAGGAGATCTTTTTTTTTAATTGTGGGGAAATAACATAAAATTTACCACCTTAACCATTTTTAAGTGTATAGATCAGTGGTATTAAGTACATTCACAACCATCACTACCATACATCTCTAGAACTTTTCCACCTTCCCAAACTGAAACTCTGTCCCATTAAACACTAATCCCATCTTTCCCTCTCCCAGCTTCTGGCTCCCACCATTCTACTCTCTGTCTCTGTGAAATTGACTATTGTAGGCATCTTATATAAGTAGAAGTATACAGTATTTGTCCCTTTGTGTCTGGTTATGTAATATGATTGAGGAGAAATTAGATGGAATAGGAAAAACAATCATCAGGAAAATTGGGATCACCTCTGCTCTGGTGGTTCCTCTCCCATCTACTCCTTGGGAATCATATATCCCAGTTTTCCTAGGGAAGTCCCAGGAGACTTGATAACTGTTTATTCAAACTCAATATTAATACAGTCCCCTTTCAGTTTCAAAAGGAAATTAAATATCCTACTTGCTCAAAAACCTGATCAAGATGGGGCGTCGGGGTGGCTCAGTTGGTTGAGCATCTGACTCTTGATCTCAGCTCTGGTCTTGAGCTTAGAGTCATGGGTTCAAACCCTGTGTTGGGCTCTGCGCTGGTTGTGGAGCCTACTTAAAAATATATACATATATCTGACCAAGCTCATTAAATATTTGATGTTTTGGTCCTTAATGTAGGATTTAGATCCTCCTAACAAATAGGGGAGGAAATCATAGGAAAATAACAAGAAAGAGAGAGCTGTGATTATTTTGCAATGATAGAAACAAGACTGCTCATGACCAAGAGTCTTAGGCAATGCATAAAGAAAGTGAGAGCGGTATACAGATATATGCATAATCCTGCAGGGACTATGATTTAAGTGGGGAGTCCAAAATAATCTCCCAATTCCATTAGAGCTATGCTAACAGGAATAATCATGTAAGCAAAAAGCAGAGATCCATATAGGTACATATAGGTACATAGACATAGGTACATATAGGTACATGGTATACCATGTGGCTGCAGATTCAGAATTTCTTGTGCATATTTGATTTGCTGCATTTTCCAGTTCTATGAACCAAAAGGGATAAGACAGATGCTGAGATTAGGCTGTTCTGCTGATCATCCCCCACAGTGCCCTCTTGATGTCCCTGTTCCTCAGGCTGTAGATGAAGGGATTCAACATCACTGAGGCCACTGCACCCTTCCCGGGGGAGGGGGAGATGGAGGAACTGAGGTACACTCCAAGACCTGTTCTGTAAAACAAGCAAACAACCAACAGGTGAGAGCCACAAGTAGAAAAGCCTTTGTCAGCAATGTCCACAATAGCCAAACTGTGGAAAGAGCCAAGATGCCCATCGACAGATGACTGGATAAAGAAGATGTGGTATATATATACAATGGAATATTATGCAGCCATCAAAAGGAATGAGATCTTGCCATTTGCAATGACGTGGATGGAACTGGAGGGTATTATGTTGAGTGAAATAAGTCAAACAGAGAAAGACATGTATCATATGATCTCACTGATATGAGGAATTCTTAATCACAGGAAACAAACTGAGTGTTGCTGGAGTGGGGGGTGGGGTGGGAGGGATGGGGTGACTGGGTGATAGACACTGGGGAGGGTATGTGCTCTGGTAAGCGCTGTGAATTGTGCAAGACTGTTGAATCTCAGATCTGTACCTCTGAAACAAATAATGCAATATATGTTAAGAAAAAAAAAGAAGAAGAAGAAGGTAGCGGAGGGGAAGAATGAAGCGGGGGAAATCGGAGGGGTGGACGAACCATGAGAGACGATGGACTCTGAAAAACAAACTGAGGGTTCTAGAGGGGAGGGGGGTGGGAGGATGGGTTAGCCTGGTGGTGGGTATTGAGGAGGGCACATTCTGCATGGAGCACTGGGTGTTATGCACAAACAATGAATCATGGAACACTTCATCTAGAACTAATGATGTAATGTATGGGGATTAACATAAGAATAAAAAAAATTTTTTTTAATTTAAAAAAATTAAAAAAAAAAAAAGGCTTTGTACTTCCCACCTGTGGATGGGACTCTCAGAATGGAGGAAACAATTCTGGTATAAGAGCAAAGGATCCCTGAGAGTGGAACACCACCAAAAATGGCACCAATAAAATACATCAGCATAGTGTTGATGGAGGTATCAGAGCAGGCAAGGTGGAGAAGTTGAGGTGCATCACAAAAGAAATGATGAATTTCCACATTTGTGCAGAAGGTAAGTTGTGACACCATCAAACAGTGAATCTGAGATTCCAAAAGGCTGCTAAAAAATGACACCAGGACCAACAAGCCACAGAGGCATGGGTTCATGATGACTGGGTAGTTCAGGGGGTGACAAATGGCCACAAACCGGTCATAGGCCATCACAGCCAGGAGTAGATTGTCCAAACACCCAAATAGGAAAAAAAAGGACATCTGAGTTAGGCAGCCTGCATAGGTGATAGATTTGCCATGTGTTTGAATGTTCTCCAGCATCTTGGGGATTGTAGTGGTGCTGAAACCAATATCAGCCAAGGACAGGTTGGAGAGGAAGAAGTACATGGGGGCGTGGAGGTGGTAGTTAGAACTGACAGCCAGGATGATGAGCAGGTTCCCGAGCACAGTGACCAGATATATGGACAGAAACAGCCCAAAGAGAAGGGGCTGCAGTTCTGGATCATCTGGAGGAACTCCATCCAGGAGGAGGAACCCTGAGACAGCTGCTAGATTCTGTGGTTCCATGCAAGTGGGACATCTCTTGAAAAAGAAAAGAACATTGAATAAACAAAACAAGTGTAGAGACACCCAGCTAAGTGTGCATATTCTGATTCAAGCAATTCACAAGTAAAGTAGTCACACTTACGGAGCATACATCCCATCACCTTCAGCAACATTCCTCAATTGTAAACTCTTCTTGGAACTCTTTCCTTATTGGTGTCTGGGCTATTCACCTGTTTCTATATATGCCCACTATGAAGACATTGAGCCAAAGAATGTTAGAGAAACATATAAATATATAAACATAGAAATAGTTAGTTATACTTGCTCCAGAACTCATATTTGTTGCCAGTAAAAACTGAAGAGTTTTCTTGCTTTCCCTGCATGATCCCATTCCCCTACACTTCGGTTGTCCAAAGGCAAACACTGTCATGAATGTGGTAGATATATTTTCCTTTCAATGTTTCCATAATATTAGTATTGATTTATGTATTCATAAATAGGTTTTTTAAAAGTTTACTTAATACTATAATAATGCACATGTTGTTTCCTGAGTTCTCACTTACCACAGTAATGTATTTTGAGTGTCTGTGAAGTATACACATCTATTTCAAGCACTTCAAATGAGGCATAGTATTACCTGAAAGATAAACTTTATTTTATTTTTAATTTCTTTTTTTATTACTATGTTCAGTTAGTCAACATATAGCACATCATTAGTTTTTGATGTAGTGTTCAATGATTCATTAGTTGCGTATAACACCCAGTGCTCATCACAACACATGCCCTCCTTGATACCCATCACCCGGCTACCCCATCTCCCCACCCCCCTCCCTTCTGAAACCTTCAGTTTGTTTCCCAGAGTCCAAAGTCTCTCATGGTTTACCTCCCTCTCTGATTTCTTCCCATTCAATTTTCCCTCCCTTTCTCTGTTGTCCTCCGCACTATTTCTTATGTTCTTATTACAGTATTCCCTTCTTGTTTTTTAAAGATTTTATTTATTTATTTCAAGAGACACAGAGAGAGAGAGAGAGAGAGAGTGCAAGCAGGAGGAGGGGCAGAGGTAAAGGGAGAAAGAGAATTTTAAGCAGGCTTCACATTGAGCTCAGAGCCCGATGTGGGGCCCCATCTCAGGACCCTGAGATCATGACCTGAGCCAAAATCAAGAGTTGGACACTTAACCGGCCGAGCCATTCAGGCACCCTTATTACAATATTCCTAATAAAATTCTTGTGCCCACCTCCATATTACACAAATGAGAATTTCTATAATATATCAGCATAAAAGATGATAGAATTGTAAAAATCAATGTATGTACAATTTTACTATTAATTATCTACATTTATTTTCCTAATAGAAAGTGAGGACAAAATCAACTTCATGCTTTTATTGTCAAGGTATAGAATCAGAAAGATCCCTGGAGTCTGTGTTGCAATGGTCTTTCCATGATAGATCCACATGAAAATTCCTATCTTGTATAAGGAATAATATTTTCATATCACAGATTTCCAAAATAGGTTGCAAAATGCATTACTATTCATAGAAAATCCTATGATCTATAATATTCATGTAGTAAAGGCCCCTGTAAACCACTTACCCCATTTCTTAATTCACAGATGAACTCACAAAATCCCAAGAGAAGGAATTGGTGGTCCTGTTTCTGTTTACTCATCTGGAACTAAAGCATGTTTGAAAAGAAAGCAATCATTCCATACTGGTGGAGTGCACAGAGCCCTGGGATGGGAATCAGACTAAAGTATATGTCAACATCTCAACCTCTCTGTCCTGGTATCCCCTATCTAGAAATGGGGAGAACAGCATCCATTTTCAAGATACATGTGGCACCTAAAAGAGGTTTGCACCCAATAAATATTCAGTCATGGTTTGTAAATCAGAATTTGCATTATTATTGGGGTGGTGGGTTTATGGATGAAATCCAATCCTAAGAAAGGTTTAGTGACTTTTACTGTATTATATGTCAGAGAGGTAGAAGCCTATCATGTCCCAGGAAATTCACTCAAGAATGGGTAGAAATTGGGGTGCCTGGGTGACTCCATTGGTTAAGCATCCAACTCTTGATTTCGGTTCAGGTTCTGATCTCAGTATTGTGGGATCAAGTCTGCCCCCAACCACCTCTCCCTCTCTAAAAAGAAAAAGAAAAAGAATGGGTGGAAATCCTAAAATATGTCTCAGTTCATGCAATAAGATTTATCTCCCTTTCTCTTTTTCTCTCTTTTAATTTTCATCTTTATGAAAATCTCTAGTAATTTTTAAACATAGATTCTATTAAGTGGAAAATGATAGGTCTCTTAGAAAATCTGTGGCATAGATACACACAA
Organism: Mirounga angustirostris; assembly: GCF_029215605.1. Lineage (NCBI taxonomy): Eukaryota > Metazoa > Chordata > Mammalia > Carnivora > Phocidae > Mirounga > Mirounga angustirostris. Next base: position 209,102,190 of record NW_026991709.1, on the reverse strand, counting down.
GCACCGTTTTATTTTTCATCTAGATCTATGAAATGTCATTGGAAGGAAGAGAAGCACCCAGTGCATGAAAGCCACGTTAGACATGTCTATGCCCTGTTTCTGAGAACCAAAGAAGGGTCTATTCAATATTTAACAGAGATCGCTGTTTTTCTTGCAGCCTACTCTGTGCCAAGCAAAGTAAAAGCTCTGGGAAATCAGAAATGAATGTGATTCAATTGTTTCCCTCCAAACACTCAGTACCTGCATAAGGACAAAAAAAAAAAATGTTCTCTCAGGATCTAGGAAAAACTGAATCTTCTGATCACAGGATATTTTAGTTGGATAGATGGTGCTTAGCCTTGATAATGACAACAACAACAACGACAACAATAATAATACCTAAAATTTACCTTGTCCTTACTATAAGCATCTATCACATATTTAGTCACATGTTCAGTGCTCATCTTCTTTCTTTTTTTTTTTTAAAGATTTTATTTACTTATTTGAGAGAGAAAGAGCGAGAGAGGGACCACAAGCAGGGGGAGTGGGAGAGGGGGAAGCAGACTCTGCGGAGCAGGGAGCCCGATGCAGGGCTTGATCCCAGGACCCTGGGATCATGACCTGAGCCGAAGGCAGACGCTTAACGACTGAGCCACCCAGGTGCCCGTTCATCTTAAGTCTTACTCAGTGCAGTTGTATAAACTGGCTCAAAGATATTAAGAACTTGCCCAGTGTCATACAGATGAAAAGTAGAGCAGATAAGATTCAAAATTAAATGGTGGGTCTCTGAGGCCCATGCACTGAACTTGTTTGCTCTGTTTCCCTGCACTTCAGAGTATTTAAGCAGAAGTCCAGAGGTCTTTTCCAAAATTGCTAAGATAATCTTTGAACAGTTTCTTATTTCCTAACTAAGAATGGAATCTAACATCCTGACTCTATATCTCCCTTAGGGATCAAAAGGGCTTAAAATATAAGAAGGGGGTAGGAAGTGGAATATGAAGCAAAGTCTGAGAGCAGGGGCAAGAAAGATAGCTGCCCTGAATTGTCACGAGCTGACTCTTTATGGTCTCTACCTTCATCTCAGCCATTTTTTCTATCGTTGATGCATCAAGTACACCAACTGCTCTCTGGTGTCTTCTAGCATGAACCCCCTAAAGGGAAGAGCACAGTGAGTGGAGGTCTCTGCCTAGAGTAACAGGGTGAATTGGGTAAGCAGGAGAGAATACTGTCTAGGTACCCTGTGAACAGTCTCACTGTCTGCATTCAAACCTGAATTCATCCCCTATCTATCCCAGGACCTGGTAAAACTTAAAAAGCTTCTGCACAGCAAAGGGAGCAATCAACCAAACTAAAAGGCAAGCTACAGAATGGGAGATTTACAAATGACATATCTGATAAAGAGTTAGTATTGAAAACATATATAAAGAACTTATAAAACTTAACACCCAAAAAACCAATAATCCAATTAAAATATGAGCAGAAGACATGAATAGACATTTTTTCAAAGAAGGCATATGGATGGCCAGCAGACACATGAAAAGATGCTCAACATCACTCATTATCAGGGAAATGCAAATCAAAACTACAATGAGATATCACCTCACACTTGTCAGAATGGCTAAAATTAGCAACACAAGAAACAAGAGTTGGTGAGGATGTGGAGAAAAATGAATGCTCATGCTCTGTTGGTGGGAATGCAAACTGGTGCAGCCACTCTGGAAAACAGTATAGAGGTTCCTCAAAAAGTTAAAAATAGAACTGCCCAGGGTGCCTGGGTGGCTTAGTTGCTAAGCGTCTGCCTTCAGCTCAGGTCATCATCCCGGGGTCCTGGGATTGAGCCCCGCATCAAGTTCCCAGGGGGAGCCTGCATCTCCCTCTCCCACTCCCCCTGCTTGTGTTCCCTTTCTCTCTGTGCCTCTCTATGTCAAATAAGTAAATAAAATCTTTAAAACAAAAAATAGAACTACCCTATGATCCAGTAACTGCACTACTAGGCATTTACCCAAAGGATACAAAAATACTGATTCAAAGGGATACATGCACCCTGATGTTTACAGCAGCATTATCAATAATAGCCAAACTATGGAAACTGCCCAGGTGTCCAACAACTCATGCATGGAATGAGATCCTGCTATTTGCAATGACATGTATGGAGCTAAAGAGTATTATGCTAAGCAAAATAAGTCAGTCAGAAAAAGACAAATACCATATGATTTCACTCATATGTGGAATTTAAGAAACAAAACAAACTAGCAAAGGGGAAAAAAGAGAGAGAAAGAGGAAAACCAGGAAACAGACTCAACTATAGAAAACAAACTGATGATTACCAGAGGAGAGGTGTGTGGGAGGATGGGTGAAATAGGTGATGGGGATTAAGGAGGGCACTTGTCCTGATGAGCATTGGGTAACGTATGGAAGTGTTGATTCACTGTATTGTACAACTGAAACTAATAATACACTGTATGTTAACTAACTGGAATTCAAATAAAAACTTTTTTTAAAAGGTGGGTTGACGAAAAAATAAATAAATAAAATCAGGAGGTGAAAAAAAATATTGTGCTCCTATCCTTAACTCTGAAATGATGATCACGGATGTTGCTGTCTTTCAGGGGGTGGTAATACAGATAAACGGTAGCAAGCTATGTAGAAAATTTATCTCAGTGTCTCGCACTTGGAGTCCCAAGGTAAAAGTTTGTAACATTGTGGTTACTGATATCGTTCCATCATCACCATCATCATCACCTACATGATCATTTGGAAGACTTAGGGGGCAGTTAAGAAGGACCTATTTCCTGCTCTGATGGGGAAGATGCCCAAGGGAGATAGAACTAGCATGAGACAAAAATAGAAATCTAAGTAAGAGTTTTAGGATCCCCACCAGAACCAACAACACTAGGTCTTTATAGGGCTTTGAGTTGAATCTTTGCATTTTGGTCCCTTTCTGTCTGGCTATCCCAACTGTCCCAGTGGTCTTGATGAGGAGGAAACAATGCTCTCCCAGTCCCTCCTGCATTCAGTCCCTCCCACTGTACTTGCTGCTGGAGCAGGGCTGAGGAATGCAGATCTGGCTGCCTCTCCACCACCCGGAGCTGGATGAGGATAGAGGCTTTGTTTCCAGGACTGGCAGGAAGACATGCAGGTATGGGTGTCCCGGAGCAGACAACTCTGGGAGAAGGAAACACAGGTATGGAGCCCACTGAACTGGGACTGGCAACTAAAAGGCTGGGAACCACAGGCTAATTGTTTACAGTTGTTTGACCTTGAGGGCTCAAAGCCCATGGTACATAATTAGCCAAATTGGTCCATGCTCTCCCAATCTCTAAGGACTTGCTTTATTAATTGAAGAAGAAAAGGAGAAAAGTGAATGTACTGCGTGGGGGGTGGTATCTAGACCCCTCTTCTTCTCAGGAAGAAGCTGACTTCTACTCCTCATTTCTGACTTCCAAGTTATTTATCTCATCGTAAAATTCAGACACATTTCAACTACAGAAAGCAACATATGACTTTTACATCTGTAGAGCCATTGACTTAATCATGTAATTTAGGGAGAATTAGGTCTTCTATACCAAGAATCTTATAGAATTTCTATTTTCTCAGTTAAAGTTTAGGTCTCTAAGGGGAACTTTCTACTTTTTCTTTCTACAGTGTTGGTTTGGGGTTTGGAATTTATGCATTGGAGATGTATGTTTTTTGCTGTTTTGAAAAACAGCCCAGGTTTTGGGCGCCTGGGTGGCTCAGTTGGTTAAGCGACTGCCTTCGGCTCAGGTCATGATCCTGGAGTCCCGGGATCAAGTCCCGCATCGGGCTCCCTGCTCAGCGGGGAGTCTGCTTCTCCCTCTGACCCTCCTCCCTCTCATTCTCTCTGTCTCAAATAAATAAATAAAATCTAAAAAAAGAAAAACAGCCCAGGTTTTAATTTTTCTGTCCAGTGATGTATGTTATTATCTTAGGCAACTGTTTATTTTGACATATTTATCTGCTGACTTGATCGTTTGCTTAAATACTTCAGAGGTGGGGCGCCTGGGTGGCTCAGTCGTTAAGCATCTGACTCCGGCTCAGGTCATGATCCCGGGGTCCTGGGATCGAGCCCTGCATCGGGCTCCCTGCTCTGCGGGAAGCCTGCTTCTCCCTCTCCCACTCCCCCTGCTTGTGTTCCCTCTCTCGCTGTGTCTCTCTCTGTCAAATAAATAAATAAAATCTTTAAAAAAATACTTCAGAGGTTCTCAGAGATCTCTACATTCAAAATGTGGGCGAGGGATGTAATCTCAAGGCCTGACTGGAAGACAAACTCAGAGCTTGATTTCTCATTAACTGAGATGAAGAAAACGTCGTCTTTACCCAATTAAATTGGGTATGTAAGAAATTGCGCTAATTATGCGTGTGTGCATAAATGGCAGAGGAAAACTTTAGAGAGCCCAAATGACCAAATGACAGGAGCATAGTGAAGGATTGGAGAAGGAGTTGTGAGTGTTGATATGTTTTAGAATGCTCAAACAGGAAGAAAGTCTAGTATTAAACTGAAGTCACTGCAGTAGGAAGAGCCAATCCAATACTCGGTTCATTGTCAGTGAAGTTGGCAGGCCATTTGGCTTAATGTAAAGGCAGGGCAAATTAAACTAGTTATTAGACAGCTTTTCTTTTATTTTTTTTTCAAAGATTTTATTTATTTATTTGACAGAGAGAGAGCACAAGAAGGGGTTGTGAGCAGCAAGCAGAGGGAGAAGCAGGCTCCCTGAGGAGCAGGGAGCCCAATGTGGGGCTTGATCCCAGGACCCTGGGATCATGACCTGAGCTAAAGGCAGATGCTTAACCGACTGAGCCACCTAGGCGCCCCTAGACAGCTTTTCAAAAAGCCCAGATTGCTACCTGAGAAACTATGTGTAGCATCTGTAAAGGAAAGAATGATATGTACATGGGATCCTGGGTGTGTAGCAGAAGACAGGACCCAAAGACAGATTGACCACGATAGAAGAGAAGGAAGCATGCTGACAAAGTGGGATCCTAACGAGGTGGTTGCTAGTGAAAGGAAAGAGCTCCCCTTTGCTGAGGACATGGTCCTTTGCTGTCCTTAAGTAATGAAAATGAAGATAGAGTTAAATGTATCCGTAATGACTCTGGTGACTTAATAAGCCATTGGCACAATTAGAATCACCACTACGTGAAACCTCAACTGTATACCCTTGAACAAGATTTTTCATTACAGTCACCTTTTTATCCTGAGCTCACTTTGCAATCTCCCCATTGCATGTCACAATGTAGCTTTAATCCCTATATTATGACTGATCAGTCAGAGTTCAATCAATAAAAGAGAAACCACACTAGTTATTTTAATGAAGGTAATTTTAGTATAGGTATGATTGAATACTTCTATGAAAGGCACGAAAGGAAAAATATGGTAACAGAGCCATAGCTGTAGAATATAGTGACAACACCGTGGGCTAAGAGGTGTGGGGAAAAGATTGGGCATTAGTGCATGTGATCTTTATTACCATTATTAGAAGAACTTAGAGAGAAGCCAGAAGGAAAATCAGAGCAGTGATTTAAAGATTCACAGCCCCCACCACAGCATCACAATTTAAAGTATAGAAGGGTAAGTTTAGAGCAGAAAACAATAGCTTAAAATCCAGCACAGTGGGGCGCCTGGGTGGCTCAGTTGGTTAAGCGACTGCCTTCGGCTCAGGTCATGATCCCAGGGTCCTGGGATCGAGTCCCGCATCGGGCTCCCTGCTCAGCAGGGAGTCTGCTTCTCCCTCTGACCCTCCCCCCTCTCGTGCTCTCTATCTCATTCTCTCTCAAATAAATAAAATCTTAAAAAAAAAAAAAAAAGATTAAAAAAAAAAATCCAGCACAGTGAACCAGCTGTAGAGTGTGGCGGGAGAAGATACGTAAAAAATATTACCAAGAATATGAGGGGAAAGATCACATTGGCTATTGCTATGGAAAACTCTTTCCTATCTCCTCCTTTCTGATTTCTGATCACTTTGCGACGGTCAGGGTTTGACCATGAACAATGAAGGACCCATACAAGAAAGTCATCTTTGAAAGAAAGGTCTGACAAAATTCAGTAGTCCTCCACCTTAGCTGCACATTAGACCAATCTGGGGTCTGTTAAAAAACTGTTCATGTTCTTTTTACTCTCCAGTCCAATTGAATCTTAATTGGTGGTGGTGGGACTCAGGCATGAGGATTTTTAAAGCATATCAGATGCTTCAGACACGAAGCCAAGGTTGAGGACCAGTGACATACATTCTTTTAAACAACCTGCATCAATAGATTTGATCAAAGCCAAAGTATTATGGGAAATAGATGTGGCAGTAAAAATGGGTGAGAATATATTTTATTTTTTTATTTAAATTCAATTAATTAACATATAATGTATTATTGGTTTCACAGATAGAGGTCAGTGAGTCATCAGTCTTGTATAATACCCAGTGCTCATTACATCACATGCCCTCCTTAATGTCCATCACCCAGTTACTCCATCCTCCTAACCCCTCACCTCCAGCAACCCTCAGTTTGTTTCCTATGATTAAGAGTCTCTTATAGTTTGTCTCCCTCTCTGGTTTCATCTTGTTTTATCTTTTCCTCTCTTCTCCTATGATCCTCTGTTTTGTTTCTTAAATTCCTCATATCAGTGAGATCATATGATAATTGTCTTTCTCTGATTGACTTATTTCACTTAGCATAATACCCTCTAGTTCCATCCACATCGTTGCAAATGGCAAGATTTCATTTTTTTGATGGCTGAGTAGTATTCCAGAGAATATAATTTAAAAGAGAGTTTGAATTTCTACAGGATGCCTGAGTCATAGGTGACAAGTACAGAAGATTCCATGGGTACAATAAGATACAATTGCGCAGTGATTTTGACATACATGGGGTCCCAGAATACTCCCTTAATTCCATCAAAGATGTGCCAAGATAAAAAATATTTAGATATTTCAAAACAAGAGGAATGGAAACCATGAGCTACAAAATTATATGACCAAAGGGGCATGCTTGCTCATACCATATGTTTGGTTTTGCAATCATTTGCAACCAACAGACAAAAAAAAAAAAAAAAGATCCAAGACTAGGCTCTTCTGTTGAGGAGCCTCTGCAAAGCCCTCTTGATGTCCCTGTTCCTCAGGCTGTAGATGAAGGGATTCAGCATGGGAACAACCACAGCATATATCACTGAGTCCACTGCACCCTTCCTGGGAGAACGTGAGACAGCTGAACTGAGGTACACCCCAAGACCTGTTCCATAAAATAAACAAACAACTGACAGGTGGGAGCCACAGGTGGAGAAGGCTTTGTACTTCCCACCTGTGGATGGGACTCTCAAAATGGAGGAAACAATTCGTGTATAAGAGAAAAGGATCCCTGAGACTGGAATACCACCAAAGATGGCGCCAAGAAAATACATGAATATTTTATTGGTGGAAGTATCATTACAGGAAAGTTTGAGGAGCTGAGGAGGGTCGCAGAAGAAATGTGGAATTTCCACATTTATGCAAAAGGTAAGTTGTGACATCATGAGGCAGTGCAGCTGAGAGTCCAGAAGGCTGATCAAAAAAGACACCAGAATGAGCAGGCTACAGAGGCGGGGGTTCATGATGACTGGGTAGTGCAGAGGATAACAAATAGCTACAAACCGATCATAGCCCATCACAGTTAAGAGTACACTGTCCAAACAGCCAAAAAAATTAAAAAAAGACAACTGAGTCAGGCAGCCCACACGGGAGATGACTCTGTTATGAGTTGGAATGTCCAAAATCACCTTTGGGACCGTGGTACAAGTGAAACCGATGTCAGCCACGGACAGGATGGAAAGGAACAAGTACATGGGGGTGTGAAGGCAGGAGTCAGAGCTGACAGCTAGGATGATCATTAGATTCCCCAGCATGGTGACTAGATACATGGACAGGAACAGGCTGAAGATTATAGGCTGCAGTTCTGGATCATCTGAGAACCCCAGGAGGAGGAATTCCAAGGCACCTGTTAGATTCTGGGGTTCCACATAGCAGAGACAGCTTTAGGGAAATAAATGAGAATTTATTAAAAAAAAAAAAAGATTATTTATTTATTTATTCGAGAGAGACAGAAAGAAAGCACGAGAGGGGAAAGGGTCAGAAGGAGAAGCAGACTTCCTGCTGAGAAGGGAGCCCAATGCAGGACTCGATCCCAGAACTCCAGGATCATGACTTGAGCCGAAGGCGGTCGCTTAACCAACTAAGCCATTCAGGCACCCAAAATGAGAGTTTAAATAAAGGAAACAAGTATACAGGTATCCATCAGTTTGTCTATATTTTGGATTCAAGCAATTCATAAAGTATTCACATTTGAGGAAAATCTAGCAAAATTTCTCAGTTGTGGCAACATTCTTTTCTCATTGTCTTTTGCTCCATTCACTTTCTTTGTGCATCCGTCTCTAACAGCCTGGTTTCTTTTTTTTTTCTTCTTCTTCTTTTTTTTAAAGATTTTATTTATTGGGACGCCTGGGTGGCTCAGTTGGTTAAGCGACTGCCTTCGGCTCAGGTCATGATCCTGGAGTCCTGGGATTGAGTCCCGCATCGGGCTCCCTGTTGAGCAGGGAGTCTGCTTCTCCCTCTGATCCTCCCCTCTCTCATGTGCGTGCTCTCTCTCACTCATTCTCTCTCTCTCAAATAAATAAAATCTTAAAAAAAAAAGATTTTATTTATTTATTTGACAGAGAGATACACAGCGAGAGAGGGAACACAAGCAGGAGGAGTGGGGGAGGGAGAAGCAGGCTTCCCGCCGAGCAGGGAGCCCAACGCGGGGCTCGATCCCAGGACCCTGGAACCATGACCCGAGCCAAAGGCAGATGCCCAACGACTGAGCCACTCAGGCGCCCCTAACAGCCTGGTTTCTATGTGCATCCACTTTGGAAAGACTAGGCTAAAGAAATTAGAAGGGCAAGGATACTTAGAGATTTAAAAATCCATAAACACACTAACATATCAGTCCCCTCCTTTAAAGGAAACAAAAGGAATAAGAAATATCTTTTTCCCTTAAAAAAATTGTTGTAATTAAAGGACACTATTAAGCAGTCAAAAGTATTTTGTCTAAATGCAGAGAAATTAATTATCTTGATTTGAACTATTTACAAACACCCTATAAGATCTATGTAATAGTGTCTGACCCATTTTTTTGTGTGTGATATTTGATTGCTAACAGAGCTTAAGGCATACTGCTCTCTTAACCCCATCTGCCCGACATCTGGGCTAGCTGATAAGAAAGCCGGGGTCCTCCAGTTATAAAACAAGTATGTTGTGGGGATGTGATATACAGCATGGTAACTATAGTTAATAATACTGTGTTTCATATTTGAAAGTTGCTAAGAGTAGATCTTAAAAGTTCTCATGACAAGAAAAAAAATCTTGCAACTATGTATGGTGATGGATGTTAACTAGATTTGTGGTGATCATTTTGCAATATATAAATTTTGAGTCATTATATTGTACACCTGAAACTAATATAATTATATGTCAATTATATCTCAATTAAAAAAAAAAAGCAAGCAAGCAAACAAGCCTAGGTTCTTCCTCCTTTGGTGACAGTGAGACATTCAAACCTCACAAGCATTTCAGACCTGTGTAGAAGGACTGCAATGCTCTCTCAGACAGGGAGGTCTTCATATTAGGAATAAAACTTTTTATACCCACCTGTATACTTGCTTCCTTTATTTAAATTCTCATTTTGGGTGCCTGAATGGCTTAGTTGGTTAAGCGACCACCTTCAGCATTATCAGCCTCGACATCCAAGCCAAATTTTGAATAGGAGTCCATCCTATTTCTGCAGAGTGTCCTATCTGAGTGAGTGGGGCATGAGACAATGACCACCACCATATAAGGTCTTTCTTCTCTTGCTCTGGCTTGCTCACTGGATGCTGCCTTATGGCAAGCATGAAGCATGCACTCTGGACTGGATTGCACTGTGATGCATTTCTTAAGCCCTTCCAATCCTTTCTTATAGATCTAAATGACCTAATTTGGAAGTTTCAATAATTACTTGGCTGTTAGAGACAGGACAATGGTATTAGGTCTTTTCTTAATGTGGCCCTGGGTCTTGTGTCTTGGCCCAGACCTATCCATATGTCTTCGAATGAAGCTGTAACTGACGCTAGGGCCAAGGAAAAGCTCTTACCCTGATTGGTTATGTGTTTCAACCAGGCATTGTCTTTTAAGGATGTTCAGGGGAAAGAGTATACCCTGTGTAAGATCTAGGTCCATTGGGTGGTTGCTCATGAAAAAATGTCATTGGAGGGGAGAGAGAGGGAGAAGAAGAGGAAGAAGGAGAGGAAGGGAAGGAGAAGGAGAAGAAAAGCAGTCATTGTTTGTCATGCTCAGGTCTGCACTCCTAAAAACAGGCTGGGACCTTTCAATACCTCTGCTGCTCCTATTGCCCACACATTTGTTGCAACAAAAATCCAGATCCTCAGGGTTATAGGGAGAAACATCCACAGCACCCCTGTATTACAGTAAAGGGATTAATTCAAACCTGATTTAAGCACAGGGTATATAAACCCTATGAAACAATCATCATCTTGGAGGAGGTCCCTCACCCTGAAGATCTGGCTTGAGGCTGTCTGGAGTAAGAAATTTACAAATATGAGCAGGATAGAGAGGACCTCCCTTGAAATATATCCAGTGATAAAAAACAAAGAAATAAAAAAAGGGAAAAAGAAATTAAGAGAAAGAAAGACACTTGCATATGGGGTTAAGAAACAAAAAACTGAAATAGAGGTATACAATTTGACCCAGTTGGAAGTCTGAAATATATTAGAAGAATTTATAGAACAAAAAATAGGTGCTTTTACATCTCTTCAACATCGGTTCTGAATTAACTTTAATATCTGCTGAAATGCACCAACTGGCAAACCTCCATGTTCTCAATCACTACTGGGGCTCGAATTACAGTAATAGCTGGGGATCCCACTAAATTTAAACAAGGTGCCCTCTAGAATCTTAGGGAGGTTCTTGAACAGAAGAACAGAGAACAAACATGTTCTCACCTTCACCACTGAAACTATTACCTTGCCCTCAAAGACCCCACAGTGGGCATGGACACGCCGACCTAATGAGTAATAAATTAAAATTGAATTAAGTCTTTGGCACTGTATAGGAAAAACCCACCCAGTTTTTCACCTCCTGAGTTTCTCCTTTACTTTTACACAGAATACTTCACTTCTGAAACTTCTGGTCAGCAAATGTGTGGGGTTCCCCTCCCCACCACACTAAGCAATTGTCTACATCAGCTGAATGTCCTACAATTTAACTCAATTCTGACACTATCCACCTGGAGCATCAAATCCCACAGGATAGCTCACAAGACTGCTCCTACCCCACTTCAGATGCCAATCGCAAGTAGTAGGTTCCTCATGTTCTAGCCAACGTCTATGCAATTTGGCTACAAAACTAAGGGTTCCCATGGCCCCTTCTTCAGGGTTTGATGAATTTGATTTGTCACCCTGGAAGAGTGCTTGGAGGGAAACCACTGAATCTCATTCATCAGTCATACAAGACATCCCTGGAAGAAATGAAAGCTCAGGCAAGAAAGCTCCCAGTGTATGGAGGCCATATTGACTACATTGGGTTCCTGTGAACTAACAAAGGGTAATCAATGTGTTATATAGATAGATAGATAGATAGATAGATAGATAGATAGATAGATAGATAGATAGATATAGATGATATAGATATGCATATATATGCAAAATTTCAGCTCAGAATATATAATATATAATTAATATATATAAACAGATGTATATTAGTTGCTTATACTGTGCCAACCACAGTGTAGGTACTGAGGAATCAGAAATGAGTGAGGCTTGGGTGCCTGGGTGGCTCGGTTGGTTGGGCGATTGCCTTCAGCTCAGGTCATGATCCTGGAGTCCCGGGATCGAGTCCCACATCGGGCTCCCTGCTCAGCAGGAAGTCTGCTTCTCCCTCTGACCCTCCCCCTCTCATGCTCTCTCTCTGTCTCATTCTTTCTCTCTCAAATAAATAAATAAAATCTTTAAAAAAAAAAAAAGGAAATGAATGAGGCTCAGTTGTTTCCCTGCTGGTATTCTGCCTGGAGTGACCTAGAAAGAGAAAGGGAAGGTAGGTTGCATCATTGGTTGCTTTTTGGGGGTTTTGTTTTAATATTTTATTTAAATAAATAAAATATTTTTTATTTAAAATAAAAAATTTTAGGCGTGCCTGGGTGGCTCAATCAGTTAACCATCTGCCTTCGGCTCAGGTCATGATCCCAGGGGCTCCCTGCTTGTGGGGAGTCTGCTTCTCCCTCTCCCCACCCGATTCATGCTCTTTCTCACTCTCTCTCACTCAGTCTCTCTCTCAAACAAATAAAAATCTTTAAAAAAAAATAAAAATAAAAAATTTTGCTATACCAAATTTTACTACACTACCCCCAAAATATTATAATTCACTAATACACAAAATTGAGATATTTTATATTCTTTTCTGTTCAACCTCAAAATATCTGGTAGTTTATACTGACAGAACATCTCAGTTTGGACCTCTCACATTTCAAGGGCTCATTAGCCCCATGAAACTAAATTGTATGGAAAGATATTCTCCGCACACTATGCCTTGTGAATAGGGTCTTGCTACTCAAATCCAAACCTGACTTCATCCCCTTTTTACCCCAGGACTTGGTAAAAATTAAGTAAGAATGCTGTGCTCTTTTCCTCAACTGTGCACCTCTATCTTGGGGGTGATTATGCAAATGAAAATTAAAAAGCTACATAGCACAAAGCTCAGAGCCTGGCACAAGGAAACCCTCAATAAAGTCTTATATTACGGTTTATTCTCCTCATCACCATCATGATCACCATCATCATATTCATGATCATTTTGGAGTGCTTAGGGAACATTTTGAAGAGATCCATCTCCTGCTCTCATGTGAGTGATGCATATGGAAGCTAGAAATGGTGTTGGAGGAGAGCAGAATTCTGAATGAGAGTTCTGAAATCCCCAACAGGAAAAAGAACATAAACTTCATGGGTCTCTGAGCTGAAACTTTGCATATTGCTGCCCTCCCATCTGGCCAGCCCCAGCTTGTCTAGCTGATGAGGAAGCAGTTCCCGGCAGTCCCTCTTCCATCCACCATCTCCCTGGGCACTCACTGGTCTGTACTGTACCTCTGCTGGGTCATGACTAGGAGTTCGGATCCACCCCCCTTTCCTGCCCGGTGAATGATGATGGCTGAGGCTTTGTCTTCAGGATTGGCAGGAATACAGACTCAGGCATGAATCCTGTTATGCAGATGATAACTCCGGGAGGAGAAGATAGTATGCAGCCTAATGGTCCTGGTAGCCAGGAAGGCTGGAGGCACTGGCTAATTATTTATTCCTGTATGACCTTGAGAGCTCAATGCACAGAGCTCATAATTAGCAAAATTGGTCCATGTTACCCCAATCTCTGAGGACTTCCTAATAACAGAAGAAGAAAAGGAGAAAAGTGGATGTATTTAGAAGGGTCCGGGCCCTTTCTCTTCTTAGGAGAAAGCTCATCTATACACTTTGCTTCTGATTTCCAATTTCGAGGATCTTAACACAAAGTACTGAGTCCTTTTTTTTTTTTTCAGTTTAATTTATGACTTTTTGACTTTGACATCTGCAAATCCTTTATGGCAATCATGTAAATTAGAGAGAATTCAGTCTTCTATAATAAGAATCAGAAACTATTTCTATCTTCTGAGTTAATATTTATGTCTCTAAGAGGAACTTCTTATTTCCCTTTTTTAAGTTTTTTCCCTTATTTAAATGACAGGCCAAGTCCTAGATTTTCTTTCATTGATGTATATATGTATTTAGAATAATATTAATTGTTATGTGCTTTTTTATAACTTGCTACTTCTCTTAAATAAACAAGAGTATCTAACAAGATTGCAATCAATGTGTCAGCCAGAGCCACAGTCCTCTCAAAGTTTGAGTGGGAGAAGACCTGTTTCCAAGCCCACTCACATAGCTGTTGGAAGGATGGAGTCCCTTGTGGGCGGTTGGCCAGAGGTATTCTTTAGTTCTCAGCCACATGGGTCTTTCATGGGGAAGCTCACACATGGCAGTTGACTTCCATCAGAATAAGCAGACAGGTGATAGAGAAACAACAGACAGGAAGATAAAAGCCGGAGTCTTTTTGCACCCTAATCTCAGAAGTGACATCTCATCAGTTTTACCATGTTGTGTTGGTTGGAAACAAGTCACTAACCCAGGACACACTTAAGGGGATAAGTCTCCACAATGGCATAAATATAGGAGGTGGATGTCAGTGGGAGCATGAAAATCTTCCCACCATGCAGGCTTCGCCCTTTACCAGGAAATTGGTCTCTAAACACCACAAGACTCTAGAGATGTCTCTTTGTTTCCCAACACGGTCCACAATCCATCACACTAAAAGGCTCTCAACAAAATTCCCCTGCGGAATATCTGACATGTGGGCAGAAATTGCCTCTGATTTGGTGTTTCTGCAGATCCCACCATGTTGCTTTAGGACATGTAGTCAGGAGAAACTGATGCAGTTTCTCTTCTATCACCAGGGTCTTTCCATTGACAACTCACCAAGCTGTAGCCATTCTATGCTGAAATTCAACAAATGTCCCCTGTGGTTTCTGATTTCTGTACACCGACAAGAATTCATTTGCCCCCAGAATGTATTTTCTTTAGATTACTTTGTGTTCACAAATCCTAATGTTTAAATAAATGTGATTTTGGCCTGTGGGGTTTTTTCTGGTTGCCAAAATAAATTGTATGTAAATGATAGTCCCTTGCAACCTGCCACATCCTACCCATGTGGTTCTCCTGGCTCAGAGGACTCTTGATGAGTAATTCAGAGATTGATCTGTCATTATCTGATGCAAAGAGAGATCAATTAAAGCAAGATAGTGAAGAAGGCCTCTGTACCCCCCATAGAGATCAATAATTAGCTATCCTTGCAAAAAAACAGCTCTGGAAGAGTTCAGAAGTCTACTTAAGAAACTTCAGCAAACAGTGGAACAAAATACCTGAGAATAACCACCCAAAAGGGAAGGAAGAACAGCTTCATTCTGCCTGCAGCATTCCATCCCCACAGTTACACTGCTCAGCACCAAGAGGGAACTCCCCAGCTAGAAGAGTTCCCCTCAGCAGGAAAGGGAGAGTAGGGTGAGTGACCATCTTACCCAGCCTTTCAGTGCACTGTACAAAGGATTTGTTTCAGTTATACTGCATCCAGAGAATGGTAAATCTTGCACATACAGATACAGCTAGAAACAAGGAAGGAGTATAAGGACTATCAATATCAGCCACAAGCAGGTGTGATACTAACATAGAAATAGACAAAGAAACAAATGGTACAGAGTCAAGGGCCCAGAAATAAATCCCTGAATGTATAGTCAACTAATATTTGACAAGGGAGCCAAAACACTCAATGGGGAAAAGATATTCTTTTCAAAAAATAGTGTTGGGAAAACTAGATTATCACATGCAGAAGAATAAAATTAGACCCTTATCTTACACCACTCACAAAAATGAACTTGAAATGGGTTAAAGACTTAAACATAAGACCTGAAAACATAAAACCCTTAGAAGAAAACATAGGGGAAAAACTCCTTCACATTGTCTGGTAGCAATTTCCTGGATAGGACACTAAAAGTACAAGCAACAAAAGCAAAAATAAAGAAGTGGGACTACATCAAACTAAAAAGCTTCTGCAAAGCAAAAGAAACAACAAAATGAAGAAGCAACCACAGAATGGGAGAATGGGAAGACATATTTGGAAATCATATATCTGATAAGAAGTTAATATCCAAAATATATAAAGAACACACGACTCAATGGCAAAAGAAGAAAAAAGTAAAAATGGGCAGAGGAGCTAAGTAAGCAATTTTCCAAAGTAGACTAACAAATGGCCAACAGGTACATTAAAGGTGTTTGACATCATTCATCATCGGGGAAGTGCAAAGCAAAACCACAATGAGATATCAACTCATACCTGTTAAAATGACTATCTTCAAAGACACATATAACAAATGTTGGCAAGGATGTGAAGAAAAGGGAACCCTTGTGCACTGTTGTGGGAATGTACATTAGTATGAACATGATGGAAAACAGCATGTAGATGTCTCAAAATATTAAAAATAGGGGCGCCTGGGTGGCTCAGTCGTTAAGCGTCTGCCTTCAGCTCAGGTCATGATCCCAGGGTCCTGGGATCGAGCCCCGCATCGGGCTCCCTGCTCCCCGGGAAGCCTGCTTCTCCCTCTCCCACTCCCCCTGCTTGTGTTCCTTCTCTCGCTGTATCTCTCTCTGTCAAATAAATAAAAAAATCTTTAAAAAAAATATTAAAAATAGAACTACCATATGATCCAGCAATCCCATTTCTTGACATATATCCAAAGGAAATGAAAACAGGATGTCAAAGAGTTATCTGTGCTCCCATGTTCATTGCAGCATTATTCACATTATCCAAAATATAAAAATAATCCAAGTGTCCATCAACGGACAAATGGATAAAGAAGATATGACATATATAGATACACACACAATGGAATATTATTCAGCTATAAGAAAGAAGCAAATTCTGCCATTTACAACAGAGATGGACATTGAGGGCATTATGCTAAGTGAAATAAGTCAGAGAAAGACAAATACTGCATGATAGCTCTTATATTTGGAAACTAAAACAGCCAAACTCAGAAAAAAAGTTAAAAAGTGGTTACCAGGGGTTGGAGTGGGGGGGAGTAGGGATATATTGGTTAAAGGGTACAAACTTCCAGTTATAAGATAAATAAGTTCTAGGGATCTAATGTACAGCATGATGATTGTAGTTAACAATACTGTATTATATATTTAAAGTTGCTAAGAAAGTAGATCTTAAATGTTCTCACCACAAAAAAGAAATGGTAATTGTGTGACATAATGGAAGTGTTAGCTAACTCTATGGTGGTAATCACTTTGCAATATATCAGTGTACCAAATCAACACATTGTACATCTTAAACTTACACAATGTTGCATATCAATTATATTTCAATAAAGTTGGAATAAGAAATCTATCAACCACAGGGTAGATGATGATGATAATGATATCTATATTTAGTTAGTTCTTACCATGCGCATATTGTCTTTTTAATCCTAGAGTGCTTTCAGCTAAATACCATTTAAAATGAAGGATTAGAGGCCACAAAAGTTATAAAAAAATATATCCCAGTACACTCAGCTAATGCATTAGAAGAGCTGATGTTGGGGGCACCTGGATGGCTCAGTAGGTTAAGCGTCTGCCTTCGGTTCAGGTCATGATCCCAGGGTCCTGGGATCGAGCCCCGCATTAGGCTCTCTGCTCAGCGGGAAGCCTGCTTCTTCCCCTCCCACTACCCCTGCTTGTGTTCCCTCTCTCGCTGTGTCTCTCTTTGTCAAATAAATAAAAATATTTTTTAAAAAAGAGCTGATGTTGCAAATCAAATTTTGGCCTACAAAGCCCATATGTTCAAACTATACACTGGCCTGTTAATAATTGGTTATGACAGTTTGCCCTTGTTGATCTCCTACCACATATAAGTCATGTTATATTCAGCACATTTGATGATATCTTCTCAACCAGCCTTTCATTTAAGTGGTCTTGTTGTCATAACTCTGTAGATGAGAAATTTAAATAGAAATATGTTATGTATCATACTCAAAGCCACGCAGTTTGTAACATCAGGTTACTTATAAATTACTGGAATGCTTATTTAAATTAACTTCCTTAATGTTATAATAGGATTTACCATTTGATGGGAAACTACCATCTGACTGAACCATGGCACAATTATATATAATTACTGCATGGCCTTGGAAGATAAGCTTTATTGCCCCTAATTTGCTGCTGAGAATTCTGGGGCTCAGAAAGGAACAAATACTGGGTTGCTAAAATTTTCAAATTTTTGAGCCTATATTTGGGCAGTGGAGTATTTTCCTATCCCACATTTTTTTCTACTATCTCTGTTTCCTATTCTAGTCAAGAATTGTCACACCACATTCGGATGGCTGTGTGAATCTTCCAGTCTTTTCCTATGCACTCTTCCAAATCCAAATCTAAAAACAAACAAACAAAAACCAAAGCACTACCTCTGGGTAGAGTCTACCATTTGACATCAAATGGCAACATTACTTTCCCTCTTAACAAGGTTCTTTGGCTATCACTTAGGTTTGAATAAATGGATATGCAAATATAGAAATATAGTCATTTTTATTGGGTGGTAACTTCCCGCTAACTGTTTTGGCTTCATCATCTGTCAATTTCATGCCTTTCTCCAATATCAAAGTTCCTTATCAATGTAGTTAGTAGGTGATTTACCTCAGAGATAAAAGGCAGGGTAAATTAAACTAGTTGGACAGGTTTTCAGAGAACCAAAATTACTACCAAAAAACTATGTATGACATTTTTAAAGAAAGATGGATACTCATATTGAAGAACCAAATGGAGCTCAAAGACTGATTTATCAATGACAGAAGACAAGGAAGCATGGTAACAAAGTGAAGTCCTAAACAGGCCATTACTAGAGAAAGAAAAGGGCTCACCTTTGCTGACAACATAAACCTTGGCTGCTGAGGATTTTTTTTTTTTTTAAGATTTTATTTATTTATTTGAGACAGAGAGAATGAGAGACAGAGAGCATGAGAGGGAGGAGGGTCAGAGGGAGAAGCAGGCTCCTCGCCGAGCAGGGAGCCCGATGCGGGACTCAATCCCAGGACTCCAGGATCATGACCTGAGCCGAAGGCAGTCGCTTAACCAACTGAGCCACCCAGGCGGCCAAGCTGCTGCTGAGGATTTTTTTAAAAGTGAAGACAAAGTAGGGGCGCCTGGGTGGCTCAGTCATTAAGCATCTGCCTTCAGCTCAGGTCATGATCCCAGGGTCCTGGGATCGAGCCCCACATCAGGCTCCCTGCTCTGCAGGAAGCCTGCTTCTCCCTCTCCCACTCCCCCTGCTTGTGTTCCCCCTCCCGCTGTGTCTCTCTCTGTCAAATAAATAAATAAAATCTTTAAAAAAAAAATGAAGACAAAGTACAATTTATTTATGATGAAATTTGTGACTTAGTCGGGGCACCTGGGTGGCTCAGTTGGTTAAGCAACTGCCTTCGGCTCAGGTCATGATCCTAGAGTCATAGGATGGAGTCCCGCATCAGGCTCCCTGCTCGGAAGGGAGTCTTCTTCTCCCTCTGACCCTCTTCCCTCTTGTGCTCTCTCTCTCTCTCATGCTCTCTCTCAAATACATAAATAAATAATCTTTAAAAAATAAAAAATAAAACCACCTTTATTTTATGAGCTCATTTTGCAATATTCTAACTGCACGCAACTCATAACACATCTTTCTCCTCATGTTATAATTTAACATTCAGGGTTCGGTCAAGAAAAAAGATATCGGGGCACCTGGGTATCTCAGTCAGTTAAACGTCTGACTCTTGTTTTCAGCTCAGGTCATGATCTCAGGGTCATGGGACCGAGCTCCCAATTGGGCTCCATTCTCAGCTTGGAGTCTGCTTAAGATTCTCTCCCTCTGCCCCTCTGTCCACTCACGTTCTCTCTCTCTTAAATAAATAAATATATATAGAGAGAGAGAGAAAAAAAGAAATCAAGCTAATTATTTTAATAAAGAGAATTGAGTGTAGTTAGTTGGTTAAATAGCTACCACAGGACAAAGCAAAAAATGGAGCAATGTGGTGAAAGATGGAAGCCAATAAATACCAAGGGCTTAGGGGTTTAGAGGGAGTAGTGAACTTTACTTAATTTTAGAATGTAAAGACAACTAAACTCTCTTGGGTGTTTTTAAAAAATCCTCAAACCTAGACACACACCTGTCCAACTAAATCAGAATCTCTGGTGATGAGACCCAGTCGTCATTATTTATAAGACTCCTCAGGAAATTCTAACAAAATCCATGGTTAAGGACCAGTAAATGGCATCCTTAGACATTACCTGAATAAACAGTTTTGAGAGATGCAAAATTTGTATGGAAAATACACAGAAATCATGGAAAAGGATATAAATTTTAAATATATGAAAAGAGAGTTGTAGGGTTACCTAGGTGGCTCAGTTGGTTGAGCATTCAACTCTTGGTTTCCGTTCAGGTCATGGTCTCAGGATCGTGGGATCGAGCCCTGTGACAGGCTCCAAGCTCAGCGGGGAGTCTGCTTGAGATTCTCTCCCTCTCCTTCTCCCTGTGCCCCTCCTCCCCCTCTCCAATAAATAAATAAATCTTAAAGAGAGAGAGAGTTCTACATTTCACCTGGATACCAGGGTCATTGAGGAGAACCTCTCATGCATTCATTATGATGTACAAAGCATCCCAGAATACTCCCCCAATCCAATTAAAAACAAATTTAAAAAGTAATATTCATATATGAAACATGAAGAGGAATGAAAACCATGATATTGAAAAAAATTGTGACCAAGAAAGCAGTATTTGCTGGTCTACATGTTTGGTTTTGCCAATTTTTTTCAACCCACACTTCAAAAAGGATTGCACACATACTGAAATTAGCCTGTTCTTCTGAGGAACCTCCAAAGGGCACTCTTGATGTCCCTGTTTCTCAGGCTGTAAATGAAGGGGTTCAGCATGGGAGTGACTATGGTATACACAACCGAGGCCACCATATCCTTCCTGGAGGAAGGCGACAATGCTGATCCAAGGTACACTCCAATAGCAGTACCATAAAATAAGCAAACAACTGACAGGTGGGAGCCACAGGTGGAGAAGGCTTTGTACTTCCCACCTGTGGATGGGACTCTCAGAATGGAGGAAACAACTTTATAGTAAGAGAAAAAGATCCCTGAGATAGGGAGAAAGCCAGAGATGGCACCAACAAAATACATGACAATGTTATTGGTGGAGGTGTCAGAACAGGCAAGGTTCAGGAGTTGAGAAGGATCGCAGAAAAAATTAGAAAGTTCCATATCCTTGAAGCAGGTAAGTTTTAACACAATCAAATTGTGCAGCTGGGAGTCCAAAAGGCTAACAAAAAAAGACAACAAAACTAAGAAGCCACAGAGGTGGGGGTTCATGATGACTGAGTAGTGTAGAGGGTGACAGATGGCCACAAACCGGTCATACGCCATCACAGTCAGAAGCATAGCTTCCATACATCCAAAAAGGATCAAAAAGGACATCTGAGTCAGGCAACCCATATAGGAGATGGCTCTGCTCTGAGTTTGGATGTCCACGATCATCTTGGGGATTGTGGTAGAAGTGAAACCGATGTCAGCCAAGGACAGGTTGGAAAGGAAGAAGTACATGGGGGTGTGGAGGTGGGAGTCAGAGCTGACAGCCAGGACGATGAGCAGGTTCCCGAGCACGGTGACCAGATACATGGACAGGAACAGCCCAAAGAGAAGGGGCTGCAGTTCTGGATCATCTGAGAGTCCCGTGAGGAAGAATTCTGAGACCCTTGTTAGATTTTGTGGTTCTATGTAGCTTGGACACCTTCTGAAAAAGAAAAGAGGGTTGGAAAAGTGAATCAAGTAAATGGGCAGTCAGCACTGTGTCCCTATTGCATATTCGAGCAATTAACAAGTAAAATATTCACACTTGGGGCCATACCCTCCAGCGCGTTCAGCAATATTTCTGTGTCTCAAATCCAATTTTCTTAGAACCGTTTCCTAATTGGTTTCTGTGTTATTCACATTTCTCTATACACACTTTAAAGACACTCAACTGAAGAATGTTAGAGGACCAAGAACATTTAGAGATAAATGATAAATCCATGATCACCATAAAATACTCTTAAAGAAACATGCCGAATAAGAAACATTCTTCTCCCTTTAAGGAAAAAAATCATTCTAATTAAAGGACACTTAGAAGCAGCCTTATTTTATTCAAATAAGTGCAAGAAATTCCCTTTAGAATATTGATAAACTGTATAATTGCTAGAACTACATTACTGACATTCTAAATTAAAATCAAATGTTTGGGGCGCCTGGGTGGCTCAGTCGTTAAGCGTCTGCCTTAGCCTCAGGTCATGATCCCAGGGTCCTGGGATCGAGCCCCGCATCAGGCTCCCTGCTCCTCAGGAAGCCTGCTTCTCCCTCTCCCTCTCCCACTCCCGCTGCTTGTGTTCCCTCTCACACGCTGTCTCTCTCTGTCAAATAAATAAATAAAATCTTTAAAAAAAATAAAATAATAAAATAAAATAAAATAAAATGTTTATAATCAGAAAGGTTTTTTTTTTAACATGTTAATTATCTCCAGGGGTTTTCATCACTCTGTTTTCGACATCTCTCCTCCATGGAAATACATGCTCACTCAAATATATGGGTTGTCTTTTTAGTCTTTTCTAATATAACTCTTAACTGTGACCTGATAGACTTCAAATTTTGATAAGTATGTTTTGGTTAAATGCACAAAATCATGCAGTGTCAGTGACCCAGTACATGGTATTCGTGTACAATGCCCCTGTGGATCATTAAACAATAACTTTTAAAAAATACTATCTTCCTATCTCTCAGTTTATGCAGGATTAAATATCAACCCTACACAATCTCAGGGAAATTGACACTGGTGTTTGACACTCTCTTTGGGGTTTTGTTTTGTTTTGCTTTGCTTTTGGTCTCTATTTTGTAGTGCTTTGGTATTGGTAAAAGTGCTTACATATATTTCTAATCCTAAACATTTGGAAGTGCTGCGTCCTCATGAAATCCAACTCTAATTATAGAGAGGAATTTAGGAGCTTACAAGACCCCCCAAACCAGGTCTGAAATCAGCCTTCTTGTGCTTCCTTAACTTCAATCTTTACTGAAACAGGGAGAATTCTCCTTAATTATTCATTCTTTTGAAAATTAATTCCCCTTAAGAGTCTGGGGGTTGTTTGTTTGTCTTTTTTGTTTGTTCATTTATTTTTTTCTTAAATTCCACATATGAGTGAAATCATATGGTATTTGTCTTTCTCTGACTTATTTTGCTTAGCATAATACCCTCTAGGTCCATCCATGTTGTTGAGAATAAATAAATAAATACATAAATAAGTAATAAAATCAATTCTCCTTAAATACAGTTATTTTTTTTAAGATGTTATTTTTAAGCAATCTCCACACCCAACCAAACCCATGACCCCGAGATCAAGAGTTGCACATTCCACCAACTAAACCAGTCAAGTGCTCCTAAATACAATTATTTTTAAATCAATTCCCTGAAGGCAACTCTGATATTCATTTCTCTTGACAGGTCACACTACGATTTAATTTAGAGAAAAATGCAAAAGAGAGAAGTACAAAGATGAACATAACAAACACGTGGGGAGTTTCTACACTGGTAAAATGGAGATAACTGAACTTACCTTATTGGAGTGTTTGGAGAAATTAAATAAAACATAAAGTGCTCAGACCCGTGGTTCTCAATCCTAGTTGATTATTATGCTTACCCGTTAATGTTGTAAAATATACTGATGTCCTGTGTATTGCCTAGAGCCAACTGAATAATAATCTCTACATGCACGATTCTTGGTGGTCCTAATTTAGAGCCAGGGTCAAGAACAATGCCTTAAAATATTGCTGGGCACTTCGAACATGTTCAATGAATATTACCTATTATTACTATAATGAATACCCAATAGCTATATTAAAATATAAACATTTACTAATATTTGCTTCCAAACTCATATTTTATAGAGATTTGAAATATTACTGATAAAATTTTAGCTTTCTTTAAATCCCTACATGATCCCATTGCCCTGCATACCTGTCCCCCAAAGCAATCACTGTCATTAATTAGGTGAGTATATTTTCTTCTGGCGTTTCCATAATGTTATTATTTATGTGTTTACAAAGCGTCTTCTTGAAAATTTACCTAAATAGTATATTACTAGTCACACTGCATATAAAGTGTTCTTGTTTACTACAACATTGTGTTTAAATCTAGTTATAACACTTTAAGTGATACATAGTATTAACTGAGGAAATAACTTCATTTTGTTTATCAATTCCTTATTTCAACAACCCTATGAAAATCCTTCTGCCTTTCTGCATATCATGCAGGTGAGAATTTCCATATGACATCTGCATGGAGGATGTTGTTTGTGTTATAAAAATCAACGCAAGTTCAGGCGCTTGGGTGGCTCAGTTGATTAAGCGACTGCCTTCGTCTCAGGTCATGATCCTGGAGTCCCTGGATCGAGTCCCGCATCGGGCTCCCTGCTCGGCGGGGAGTCTGCTTCTCCCTCTGACCCTCCCCCCTCTCATGTGCTCTCTTTCTCATTCTCTCTCTCTCAAATAAGTAAATAAAATCTTTAAAAAATAAAAAATAAAAATCAATGCAAGTTCAATTTCACTACTTATTGCCTACATTTGTTTTCCCAGTAGAAAAATTAGTTGCTATCAACTACATGCTATTATTAAAGTATAGAATCAGAATATTTCTCAAGTATCTAATAATAGTCATTCTGTGATAGCTCCATATAAAAATTCCCATCTTACATAGGGTATAATATTTCCGTATCTCGGATTTTCAGACTGGGCTGTAAAGTGCGTTACTATTCATGGGACGTCCTATGATCCACCATATTACTGCCATGAGTGCTCCTGAAAATCACTGGTCCAGTACCCTAATTCACAGGAAGACATGTAAATCCCTCATCCTGTCTGTGCTGGCCTCACTTCTCTGGAAATCAAAAGGTTAACAGCCATCTCCAGAGATGTGTGGCATCTAAAATTCCATCTAAAGTGGAACTTAATAAATATTTGGTCATTGTTTTGTAACCAGAATTTGTTTTTTTGCTTTTTTTTTTTTTTTTAAGATTTTATTTATCTATTTGAGGGAGAGAGAGCATAAGGGGGGAGGGGCAGAGGAAGTGGGAGAAGCAGACTCTCCGCTGAGCAGGGAGCCCTGATCCGAGGCTCGAGGCTCAATCCCAGGACGCTGGGATCAGGACCTGAGCCCAAGACAGAAGCTTCACTGACTGAGCCACCCACACGCCCTGTAACCAGAATTTGAATCATTATTGTTCTTGTGGGTTTACTGATGAAATGCAATCCTAAAAGTTTTAATAACCTTTTATTGGGTTATATGGCAGAGAATCTGGAGGCTCTCTTGTCTCAGGGCGCTGGAAATCCTAAAAGGTGTCTAAGCCTACACAGTAAAATTTATCTTCCCCTTCTCATTCTGCCTTTTCTTTTTCATACTTATGAAAATCACTGTGATGATTTTTGAATAACTGAATGTTGTAGACGCTATTAAATAGAAAATGATAGAGGGCTGCCTGGTGGCTCAGTTGGTTTAAGTGTTCGACTCTTGATCCCAGGCTCAGGTCTTGATTTCAGGGTCATGAGTTCAAGCCCCGTGTTGGGCAACATGCTGGGCATGGAGCCTACTAAAAAAAAAAAGATCCTATTGAATGTTTATGACATAGATACAAACAAGTGCTATTTTATATGATCTCCTGTCCCTAAAATGGATGAAGGCACAGGCAGGAAAGCACTCGTGTGTACAAGCCATATTGACTATGCTTTGTTCCTGTGACTCAAAGAAGGGTCTACTCAATATTTAACATATTTGGGGGTTTCGTTGTGGTGGTTGCCTACTCTGTGCCAAAGATGATATAAGCTCTGGGGAATCAGAAATGAATGTGATTCAGTCATTTCCTTCCAAGCACTCGGTACTTAATTTGTATAAGGATAAAAATTAAATTTTTTGTCAGAAAGCCATTGAAAACCAAACAATCAGGGCACCTGGGTGGCTCAGTCGTTCAGCGTCTGCCTTCGGTTCAGGTCATGATCCCAGGGTCCTGGGATCGAGCCCCGCATCGGGCTCCCTGCTCGGCGGGAAGCCTGCTTCTCCCTCTCCCACTCCCCCTGCTTGTGTTCCCTCTCTTAATGTGTCTCTCTCTGTTAAATAAATAAATAAAATCTTAAAAAAAAAAAAAAAAGAAAACCAAACAATCAGATCACAGGATATTTTGGTTGAAGGGTATAAAAGTTGGTATTAACAATATTAATCAATATTATCCATAATAATATCTAAATTTTTTGCCCTTACTATAGGCATCCATCACATATTTAACCACATTGGTAGTATTCCTATCTACTTAGTCCTTACTTAGTGGAGTGGCATCAACTAAGAATCAATTCAGATAACAATTTTGAGGCTCAGAGATACTAAGAAATTGCTCCAGCTCACTAGATAGTAAGTAGAGAAGATAGGACTTAAAATTATATTGTGGATCTGAGGCACATGCAGTTAATTTCTTTACTGTTAAAATTCAGAAATTTTAAAGCAGAGATCCATAGGTCTTAACCAATAGCACATCTATTGTACATCTTTTAATAGTTTCTGGCTTCCTGAGTGTGGGTGGAACCTGAGACATTGACGTTGTCTCCCTTTGAAATGGAGAAGGACTAACTTATTAGAATGGAAGAGGAAGTGGACAGCTGAGGCAAAATCCAGGAGCAGGGGCGTGCACAAAAAATCTACCCTAAACTGTCATGAGTCGGCTTTTTCTATGATCCCTGCCAACGATCTTCAGCCATCATTCCTATAGTTATGCACCAACAGCGCACCACTGTGGTTTACCAGTAACCTCCAAAGAGAAGAACACAGTGAGCAGAGAGTGCATGGATGGAATGACCAGAGAAGCAAAACGGTTGTTTGCATTGGCAAAGGGAGAATACTGGCTAGGTGCACTGTGTCTGGAGTCAGACTGTTTGACTGAAACCTGGCTTCATCCCATTCTTTCCCAAGACTGGGGACAAGTTACATTAAAAGGCTATAATGCTCTCCTCATCTGTAAAAGAACAATAATGTGTACACATATATTTTAGGGGTGACTAGGCAGATAAAAAGAAACAGTCTACATAAAGCACTTATTTCAGAGCCCAGGACCGGAATCCTTAATAAAGGTTCATGATATCATGTATATGGTCATCGGGCATCATTCCCCTGCTCATCTTCATCATCACTTTCATGGTCATTGTGGAATGTTTAAGGGACAGTTCAGAGGGACTTATTTCCTGCTCTGGTGAGGGAGATTCCTACAAGAGCTAGAACCAGTGTGGGAGGAAAGCTGAACTCTGAATGACAATTCTCAGATTCCCACCAGAACCAAGAATATAAATTCCACAGGCCTCTGAGCTGAACCTGCATACTGTTGCCCTTCCACCCGGCTACTCCAACTACCCTGCTTGTCCTGATGATGAAGAAACAATGCTCCCCTGGTTGTTCCTGTATCCAGTATCTCCAATATCACTCACTGGACTGTTGGGCCTCTATGCTGGGGCATGACAAGGAAATGACGATCCATCACCCTTCTTATGCCTGTGAGTGATGAAGGTTCAGGCTCTGTTCTCAGGACGGGCAGGAAGACAGAGTCAGGTATGGACCCCTTGATGCATACAGTGACTCTGGGAAGAGAAGACACACACACAGATCCAACCGTGCTGGGACTGGCCAACTGAAAGTTTGCAGGGCAAAAGCCAATTATTTACAGTTATGTGGGCTTGAAAGCTCAATGCACAGAGCTCATAATTAACCAAATTGGTCTGTGTTCTCCCAATCTCTGAGGGCTTGTTAATATTAATGGACCAAGATCATAGGAAAAGTAAATGTCCTTTGTAGGGTCTGAGGCCTTCCACTTCTCAGGTGGGATAGTGCCTGTACTCCTTCTGACTTTCAAGTTTCATACATCTTAATAAAAAAACTCAGATTTAATTTTTAAGTTAACATACATAAACATGTGAGTTTATCAATCATCAAATGCATTCAAATGACTGAGCAATTTAGGGAGAAGTAGGACTTCTATATCAAGAATCTGGTAGGGCGCCTGGGTGGCTCAGTCATTCAGCGTCTGCCTTCAGCTCAGGTCATGATCCCAGGGTCCTGGGATTGAGTCCCACATCGGGCTCCCTGCTCGGCGGGAAGCCTGCTTCTCCCTCTCCCACTCCCCTGCTTGTGTTCCTGCTCTATCTCTCTCTCTGTCAAATAAATAAAAAATAAAATCTTAAAAAAAAAAAGAATCTGGTAGTATTTTTAAGTATTTTTTGGCTGAGATTAACATTTAGATCGTGGACTTTGAGTAAAGCAGATTACCCTCTATAATGTAGGTGGGCCTTAACCAATCAGTTGAAGGCCTTAATAGAACAAAGATTGACCTCCCGGAGGAAGCAGGAATCTTTCCACCAGACTGTGTTTGGACTTGAACTGCAATTCTTCCTGTGTTTCCTGCCTGCTTAGCCTACCCTGCAAAATTTGGACTTAGCAAGCCTCCATAATCACGTGAACCGATTTCTTAAATCTCTATGTAAATATATACATATCCTGTTAGGTCTGTTTCTCTAGAGAATCCTAATACATTAATATTACTGTTGATATCTCATTTGACAGTCTCCAACCAGGTGACACTTTCTTTTTCCTCATCAAACTTCAAAATTTAGAATGAGTGCTACTAATCGATTAGCACTATGCATGGAGGGGAAAGCCTGGATGGGAAGGGGCCAGGAAGGTCCAGAGTAGCTATCTCCGAGTGGTGCTAATATCCTTGATATAAGAGTGGCACTGAAGATAATAGAAAGGGTATGGGATTTAAAGACACAATTCCACCTGATCTCACCAACAATTTCAGACCTGTGGCCAATCAGTGCACTTCAGATTCCTCATCAGTGAAAAGGCAACCTATGGAATGGGAGAGAACATTTGCAAACCATATGTCCAATAATTGGTTAATCTCCAAAATATATAAGGAACTCCTACAACCCGATGGTAAACAAAAACAAACAACTCATAACCTGATTTTAAGAATGGGTTAAGGACTTAAATAGACATTTTTCCAAAGGAGATATACAAATAGCTAACAAGTATATGAAAAAGTGCTCAATATCACTATTCATCAAAGAAATGCAAATCATATATATACAAAAGTGCGTATATATACTATTATTCTGTATATATACTACTATACTTATATAGTACATACTATTATATATATATTATACTACATATCTATTCAGCCTGAAGAAAGAAGGAAATTCTGTCATTTGAAACAACACGGGGGTGAGCCTTAAGGATATTATGCTAAGTGAAATAAGCCAATTACAATGATAAATAATGCATGATTCCATTTATGTATCTAAAATAGTCAAATTCATAGAGTTAGAGTAGAATGGTGGCAGAAGGGGGAAATGGAGAGTTCCTAATCAAAGGGCATAAAGTTTCAGTCAAGCAAAACGAATAAGCTCTAGAGATGTATCATGTTGTACTTAAAGTCAACAGTAATATATGAACACTTTAAAATTTGTTAAAAGAGTAGAGCTCATGTTAAGTGTTCTTAGTGCCACAAATATTAACTGAGAAAATGGAAATACTACCAGATTATTGATATAGAAGTCCTAATTCTCCCTAAATTGCTCAGTCATTTTAATGCATTTGATGACTGATTAAACTCACATGTTTTTGTATGTTAACTTAAATATTAAGGGGCTATTTATGGGGCATCTGTGTGGCTCAGTCATTAAGCGTCTTCCTTCAGCTCAGGTCATGATCCCAGGGTCCTGGGATCGAGTCCCGCATTGGGCTCCCTGCTCTGCGGGGAGCCTGCTTCTCCCTCTCCCACTCCCCCTGCTTGTGTTCCCTCTCTCACTGTGTCTTTCTCTGTCAAATAAATAAATAAAATCTTTAAAAAAAAATTAAGGGGCTATTTAATGTTTAACAGAGATGTTTTTTTGTTTTTGTTGCCTACTCTGTGCCAAAGATAGAATAGGCTCTGAGAAATCAGAAATGAGACTCAGTATTTCCCTCCACTCAGTATCTACATGTATAAGGACAAAATAAAATGTCCTGTCAAAGATCTAGGGAAATCCATACCTTCAGATCACAGGATATTTTAATCAAATAATATGAAACTAGCCTATTAATAATATCTGAAGTCTATTTTGAACTTTCTATACACATTCATCACATATATGGCTTCCACTATACTGTTTAATCCTTGCAACTAGAATGAAGGAGAAAGAAGACAGTTTAAGGAAAATGTAGGAGCAGGGAAAAAAGAGAGACATGCCCTAAACTATAATCGGCTGACCCTTCTATGATCCCTATCTTGATCTCAGCTGCGCTCCTACGTTCTATTACTATAGTCTAGCTGGTGGAAGGGGTACT
Organism: Mirounga angustirostris; assembly: GCF_029215605.1. NCBI lineage: Eukaryota > Metazoa > Chordata > Mammalia > Carnivora > Phocidae > Mirounga > Mirounga angustirostris. The sequence goes on along the minus strand of NW_026991709.1, from coordinate 209,072,116 downwards.
CATTACTCCCCGTTGAGGTCTACTGGAAACCTGCCAAGTGACCTGGCAGGTGAAATGACAGACTGGGTTGGTAGGAGGGAATAACGGCTAGATGACCTGTGTCTGGAGTCTGGATGTGAGGATTCAAATCTGAATTCATACCCATTTTACCTCATGACTTAATACAAGTTATATTTAAATGCTGTGCTCCCTTATTCATCTGTAAAATGACGATGATGTGCAGTCCTCTTCCTTAGAGGGTGGTGGTTATGCCGATGAAATGAAACAAGCTACACAGAACACTTAGCTCAGAGCCTGCCATGTAGGAAGCCAATGAAGTTAATGATATCATGCTTAAGGTCTTCATCATCCTCATCACTTCATGATTTTGGAGGGCTCAGTGACAGTTCAGAGACCGGTTTCCGCCACGGTAGAGCTAGAACCAGTGTGGGAGGAAAGCAGAACTCTGAATGAGGGTTCTTAGACTCTCACTAGAACCAAGAACATAAACTTCGCAGTGCTTGGAGGGAAAACTTTGCATGTTGGTACCCTGCCATCTGTCTAACCCAAATGTCCTGCTTGCCTGACAATAAGGAAACAATGCTCCCCCAGCCCCTCCTCCATCCGCTGTCGCCCATGGCACTCACTGGTTGCACTGTGACTTTGCATGAGCAAGGAGGAAGGGGGCTGCCCCTCCTGCCTGGTGAGCAACAATGGCTGAGGCTATGTACCAAGGAATGGCAGACAGACTCAGGCCAGGCCTCTTGGTGGAGGTTACTACTCTGGGAGGAGACACAGGTATGAAGCCCACTAGACAGGGAGTGGCAGCCTGAAAGGCTGGAGACACAGGCTGATAATGGAATTGTGGCCTGGAGATGTGGATGCAGAGCTCATAATTAGCTCAACTAGTCCATGAACTCCACTCCCCGAAGACTTCACAATCTTGGAGAACCATAGGAGGAAAAAGTGTCCTTGGTCCAGCTCAATGACTTCGGAGTGCCCCCTCTTCGCAGAGGGGAGTTCACTTGGCCTCTCTAGGCACATATCCACAAGGGAGGCTCTTTCTGTAAAGATTATTTCCACTTAAAAATTCTATTGCAATTTTGATTTATTGAAATAGCATTGATGATGAAATAATATCAGGAATATTGGCATCCTTATTAACATTTCCCACGCTAGAACCTGAAAAGACCTCCCTATTTGTACATTTATATGTCTGCAGGGAGAACTTCATACTTTTCTTAATATAAGTACTTATATTCCTTATGGAGTTTATTCCTTGGTAATTTTTTTTCTTTGCTAATTTGAGTGACATCATTGGCTTCATTTGTTGCTAATTGATTTCTATTGCCATATTAGAAAACAATTAAATTGTATATTTCCCTTATCTAGCACTCTTCTTTATTCTGTTTCTAGTTGTTTTTGAGTAGAATTATTTTATCTGAAATCACTCGTTATTGTTAAGAGTAAACACATTGCAGCTATAAAGTGTTTCAAATCGTGCCTGACACAATCAGTCAATAAACCTTTTGGTCAAATCAAGCTATCAGTATTTATATAATGCTAACAATGTGTCCTCTGTATTCAAAGATAAAGCAATCTTGGTCTTTCATACTCAATTGACTGGGTTCTCTTCTTCCCTGGTAACCACACTCCTTCCATAACACAGGGAGCCATATGATACAGATGGTTGAGAAGGTACTTGGTCCTTGCCTAAAAGATGCCAAGTGAGGGTTACACCCAGAATGCTGCCCACAGCCCCACCTAACCCTATGAGTTCCCCATTCAACCACACCCAATCCTGCCTGTCCTGACTCTTCAGAATGCTTTGATCCTTGGAGGCAGTAGAGTGTAGTATTAAAAAGCCTGGGTTCTGGGGGCTCAGTCGGTTAAGTGCCTGCCTTCGGCTCGGGTCATGATCCCAGGGTCCTGGAATTGAGTCCCAAATCAGGCTCCCTGCTCAGTGGGGAGACTGCATTTCCTTCTGCCTGCCTGCCCCTCTCTCTCTCACACAAATAAAATCTTAAAAAAAAAAAAAGTCTGGGTTCTGGATTCAGACATAGTTCCACCACATACTATGTAATTCTGGGCAATTATTTGAGCTCATTTGTGAATCTATTTCACCATGTGTATTATGTTGATTTAAGTATCTGCCTCATATAATTTTGTGCTGATCAAATAAGTTAATACATGGATGTCAAAACAGTGAATGACACAGAATAAAAGCTCATTAAATGTTAAATATTTTTTTAACCTTTTCTCTTTACATAAAACCAAACTAGCCCCCTTCTCTTCAAATCATCTCTGAATCAAACCTTCATCCTCTAAACTCTTCCACAGTATAAAAACTTGAGGTAGTGAAGGAAGTGTTTCTGATCCCACAGAAATGATGTGATCCCTGCCCCCACCCCAGCCGCTCCAGTAGCATCTCCTATATGCATCTGATGGTACTGAATGACTTTGATTTATGGCCAATGTTGATAATATATCTGCCTTAAACACAAAAACTTATTTCTTCTTCTTTGTCTATTTTTAACACCATACAGATTTTTAAAAATATATTAGCCTTAAAATATATTTTATAATTGAGGAAAATAACAAAAAAGCAACTATTAGTAAATTGAATCCAGCAATGTATAAAAGGAATTTCACACCACGACTGGAAATGTATTCCAGATGTGCAAGGCTGGTCCATTATCTGAAAATCACTGTGATCCATCATATCAGCAGGCTATGATCATATCAATTGATGCAGAAAAGGCATTTGACAAAACCCAAAACCTATATTCATGATTTTTTTTTCAACTCTGCAAACTAGGAAGAGGGGAACTTAACTTGATGAAAAGCACCTCAAGAAAACCCATGGTTAACATCTTAGCAATAAAAAAAGGACACAGCTTCACACAACAACTTGGATGTATCTCAAGGGGATTATGCTGAGTGAAAAAAAAGTCTGTCTCCAGAAGGTTACATACTATATGGTTTCTTTACATAACATTCTTGAAAAAAACCAAAATTATACAGATGGAGAACATATTGGTAGTTGTTAGGGCTAGTGATGGAGACGTTTGGGTCTGAATACCAAGTAACTAAAGAGGTTTTTTTTTTACTTTTTATTTATTTGAGAGACAAAGAGTTAGCAAGAGAGAGCATGAGCAGGGGGAGGGGCAGAGGGAGAAGCAGACTCCCCACTGAGCAAGGAGCCTGATGTGGGATGTGGGCTAGATCCCAGGACCCTGGGATCATGACCTGGGCTGAAGGCAGATGCTTAACCGACTGAGCCACCCAGGTGCCCAAGAGTTCTTTTGTGTGATGGAACAGTTCTGTATTCTGATTATGGTAGTAGGTCCATTCATCTACACATGTTCAAACTGCAAAGAAACACACAGACACACACACACACAGACACACACACACACATGCATCTCAAACTGGCAAAATTTAAGTAAGCTCTTGGATTTCCACTGGGGAAAACTGGGTGATGGATACATGGAATTTCCCCATACATATTTTTTCACAGGTTACTGAGAATCTATAATTATTTCATAAAAAAAAAAAAAATTAAACACACATACACACAGCAAATTCAGGACCAGAAGGCTTAAGTGACTTTTCTAAAGTCACAGAGGTAGAGTTGGAAAGTAAAAACCATCAGGTGTCTCGACTCCCAGTCCAGTTTTCTTCCCATTCCACCAAGGAAGCCCCGTGACCTTAAGATAACAGGCACAGAAACAGTATTTTTCTGCATATATCTTGAGCACATTGCTACTGATGTGAATGGTAGAAAGTTCTGATTGGATAGATTTATAAGCATAGCAGGAGACAGGCACTGATATAAGCATCTACCTCAAAAGCTAGAATTAAATTAAACCCAAATAGAATAGAAGGGACTAAAACCAAAAATTAAAGAATCAGAAGGCAGAATAAAGTTGGTTCTTTGAAAAAATTAATATATCTAAATCCCTAACAGGGTGAAGAAAAAGGAAGAGAACATATATATTACCAATATCAGAAATGAAAAGGGGATATAATGACAGTTTTCAGACATTAAAAGGGAATTACAGGATATTATGAATAAAATTTATGCCAACACATTTGAAAAGTTATGGAATGGACAGATACAATTTAGCAAAACTAACAAGAACAAATAAAAAAAACCTGAATAATCTTCTATTTATATTTGGTGTCATTCACCAGTGACACTATCTTTCAAAAGCTTTCTGTGAAGAAAACCGGTAAGACAGATTGACTGGTGAGTTGTTCCAAACATATAAGGACTAAACTGGTTCAAATTTTATAGAAAGTCTTTCAGAACAGTTTCCAACTCTTTTTATGGGGCAATATAAACTTGACACAAAACACAGACAAGTACATGACAAGAAATTACAAGACAAACCTCTAATTAACAGAGAAATAATTTTTTTTAAGTCATATACTGAATCTAGCAAAATGAGAAGGCTAATTAGCCAATATATACCACGTCCAAGTGTGGTTTATTCCAGGAAGACATGTTGTTTTACCATCTGAAAATCAAGGAATGTAGTAATTCACATTAACAAACTGAAGGGTTTTTTTAAAGACCATAATACATGCAGAGAAGGCACTGGATAAAATATTCACTCACAATTAAAAAAAAAAACAAAAACTTGGCAAACTGGGAATAAAACAGTTCTCTTCGTTTTTAAAAGTAATCTATGAAAAACTTACAGCTATTATTATACTTATGAAATATTGAACATTTTCCCCTAAGATTAGGAACAGAGCAATGATGTTCATTTTCATCATTTCTATTCATCACTGTAAAGCAATGAGGCAAAAAAAAAAAAAAAAGATAAAGTTTAGAAATCAAGTAAGACTTCCTTTTGTTATTGACAGGATTGTACACAGAAAATCCAAAATAATCCACAAACTATTTGAATAATTCAAGTAATAATAATTTAATTTATAAATGTCACTGGATAAAAAGATCAATGTACAAAAAGAAATTGCAATTCATGCTAGCTAAAAAATTAAACAGGAAATAAATAAAAATATTTACAAAGCAAAACATACCACATACCTAGAAATAAATTAAACAAAGATATTCAAGTCCTCTACAATTAAACTACAAAACACTGTTGAGAGAAATTAAAGACAACCTAGGTAAATGGATGATTATGTTTCATTGGAAGACTCAATCTTGTAAAGATGTCAATTTCATTCAGGTAATGGCATCGTCAATGCAATTCCAAGCACACTCTCAGCATATTTGTGAAAATTGGTAAGGATGTTCTAAAAATAATATAGAAACAAATGAGGAATAGAGAAGGCAGGACAATCTTAAAGAATAAAAATGCAATCTAAAGATATGTTAACAGATGGCATCTAACCTTTCTGAAAGGATTTCTAGAACTACTCAGCCCCTGCTGAGCTACCAGACTTCAGTTCCCTCCTGTTGTAAGACCCTAGTAAGCACAACATGCCAGCTGACAATATTACCCGACTTGCCCCCTGCTGCCTCCTCCCCTCTCCGCACACATCACACTCTGATTCAGTTGGTGCAAACTCTACTCTGGTTTCTGGATGAGCACAGGAGCCAGTCCTAAACAAATCAGAGTATTACATTCCTTTGGCCACAGTGATTAGATAACTATTGGCAAGTGAGCCAATCAGATTCTATTATAATGATCATATTGTGTCAACGTCTAGTGCGTTGGGGTCCCTGGGTAAGGGTCTACGAAATCACCAGGACACAGGGGATGCAGAGCAAAGGCAGCACTTGCAACTGCATACTGCCGTTTATTACTCACATAGCTATATACTCGCAGTGATCAGATAAACATAACAATGTATACTTAAAGTATCAACCCAACATCCATGAAGTAAGATACACGAAATTCAGTAAGAACAAAATACATCCTGTTTATGCTTGCAGAATAAAGAATTCTCTTAGCCATCCTTCCTTTGGAGACAACATGTTCTTTGTCTTTAGAAAGAACACTTCTGATTAGAAAGACACACTTTAAGCGAGGCAAGAGCCACTTCCTGCTGATCCAGGCATTTAGGACTTGCAACATGAGATAAGGGGAAGAGAACATTTTCTCCTCCTGGCCTAGGCCTGCCTGGCCGACCTTAACCTCACTGCAGTCCTCAAATGACCCTGGCCTGCAAGGGGCCTACAAGCCTACACCATCTCAATATTGGAGTTGTTCAAAAAGACTATCGCTCTTTTCTCCCTGAGACTTCCACCTAGAAAGCAAGCAGCCTGGATCTTCTGGGAACTACGGTAGAAATAGCCTGCCAGGAAGAATAGCTAAATGTAAGTAAGAAGATGCACAGCCAAGATACGGACACTGAATTCATCCAGATAACCATCCAGATAACAGCTTTTTAGCCCCAGGATCCCAGCCATCCCCAAAGGACTTCTTCAATAATCAAACCAATAAATTCCCTTTATAGCTTATACATATGAGAAGAGTGAAAAGACAAGCCAGACACGGGGAAAAGTTATCTGCAATATATATATATATATATATATATATATATATATATATATATATATATATATATATATATATATAAAATCTACGTAAGTTATGAATATATGATATATAACACATGGTTTTACATATGTGTATGTAACGAGACATAGAGATACACATACATACAATAGAAGACAAGTAACTAGAAGGAAACCCTTCAAATAAAAAAGGAACCAAAAATGGGTGAAATGCTTCAATAGGGTGCCCTCATAAAAGATATCCAAATAGCCAACAAGCACATAAAAAAGCATTTACCATCACTACATATCAGGTAACTGCAAACTAAAACTAAAGCAGGATATTACCATGTCCTCTGCTGGATGCCTAAGATTAGAAAGGGCTGGCCAACTAGGTGGAACAATTCGAATTTGCATGCATTGCTTTTAGGATGATAGGTGAAATCCACCTTTTTGAAAAACTGGAATACCTATTAAAACTAAAGCTAAAGTCTACCTATGAGTCAGTGATCTCATTCCTACAAACAAAACATATACCAAGAGAAATAAGTGTAAGTCAGTAAAAAGAGTGATTAAAAGGCAAACTAGACATCATGCTGAGAAAAGAAGCCAAACATATAATTGTACATATTGTATTTAAGCACTTACATAAAGATCAAGATCAAGAAGAAGCAAACCTAATACACTGAATAAAAGTCAAACTGTGGTTTCCTCTGTGGAGCAATTATTGAGAAGGCAGATAAATAAACTTTCTGGAATCCTGGGAATGTTCTGTTTACCGGGGTATGTACATAAGTGAAATTTCATCAAGCTATACACTTAAGATTAGCACATGTCGTGCACAGTAGCGTGTATATGCTTTACTAAAACAGCAGAAAATGAGGTCTACTTTCAGAAATAAACGGGAAATATAATAGAAGGGAAAAGTGTAGCTAGATGTACCTGAAGAAGCACAAACCAAAGAACCTTCATCTTTCCCAAATAAAAAAGCAGAAAAATCTGAAGGTGTCAAATATAAATCTTCCTCCACTAAAATAGGATGATTCCCTGTCTGATGCTTACCTCGCTTATACCTAATTTTCCTTACTGTCCACAGCCCTTCTTGCTGGAGATGCCAGTGGATTTGCACGGATGTCTTTCCCCTTGAGCAAAGTGACGTGACGGGATTGCACTACACAAATAACAACCCTGCTCCAAAATGGGGCCACCTCTATAGAGCCAGTTGATGTGCCAGAGGGACTGTCAGATCAGCAAAAGGACAATGCTGGAACGTGCCAGAAAACCTAAGAAGCTGTGTATGACTGTGATGGAGGAACTTATGGAAAGGTCTATGGAGCTGCTGCCTCTGACTTTACTGAAGTAGAAGCATTTAATGTTCCGTTTCAAGCTAGTGTTGATTGGTGGGTCCGATCATCAGGAAAATGAGCCGGACACTGAAGCTCACCAGGCCCCTATGTATCTGTCTCCATCCTGTGGCCCCACTAAACAAAGAATAATAGCTTCTTCCCGCTGCCTTCCAATTCTCATGCAAACTCTGTTTCAGACAATTCTAACCTGGGACTGGATAAGGAAATGATTCTGAGAAATGGAGTCCCAACCATGTCCAAATTAACACACACAAGCCAGCTCAACCAACTTTACTTCTAGCTTTCTTGTCACAAGGTCCCTTTTTAAACTCAAAACACTGGGTCCAATTCCTAGCCATGAGCAAGGACAGAGAAAATACAAAAACAACGTATTAGATGCGACTCTTCTTTTGAGAACTTGCCCTTATTAATTTCTGTTGAAATGGATTATTAGACAGAAAAGCTTTTAATAATAAAAACTGATAACCTCAAAAACTTTAGGTTCTTTTAGTTAAAAAAAGAAAAAAAAAGGGAAAAAAAATTGGGTAGGCAATTTCCAGTATCTGCCATACTAGAAATGACCAATTACAGGAAAAAAATTACAAAAGAAATTACAAATAGCAAAGTGTTGATACCATAACAGGTGTGATACTGCACACCTGGAGAATGGTGAGTATTAATTAGATACTAATTAAAAAAAAAAAAAAAAAGACCACTCCTGCCTGCATTTGAAAAACACCTTGAATCCCCTATGGGTCCAAAAGATTTTGTAACATAAAGAACATTTACATCTTGGCCGAAATAAAAGTACCTATAATAAAATGTGGTTAGAGCTGAAAAAGTATTAGAGGAAAATTCATCACCTTAAATATTCGTATCAGAAAACAGAAACCGATTATCAATGAGCCAGCAGTCCACTTTACAAGTGAGGCCCTGATCCGTGCTTCTCGTGTGAATTTTCTTGCACGCCGGAAGTGACATTCATGAAGGCATTCCCACAAGGTGTACAGACACAGGTTTCTCTCAGCTGTGAGTTCTCAAGTCGTCAAACAGATACGCAACACTTTCTTGCCTTCTTATATTCATGGCGCATCTCCACAACGTTCCAGATATGCTGTGAGGTGAAAACGCCTTGCAGACGTTCCCACATTTCACACCATTTATACATTTTCCCTAGTGTGAGTTTTCACATGTCTTCGAAAGTAGGCAGGACACACAAAGGCTTTTCCACATTCCTTACATTCATATGGTTTCTCTCCAGTGTGGCTTCTTACATGTCTTCGAAAGGATGAGGGACAACTGAAGGCTTTCCCACATTCCAGACATTCGAAGGGTTTCTCGCCAGTGTGCATCCTTGCATGGACAGTAAGGTATGAAGAATGGCGAAAGGCTTTCCCACATTCCTTACATTCATAGGGTTTCTCCCCAGTATGTGTTCTCATGTGGATCCTCAGAGCTGAGGGATAAATAAAGGCTTTGCCACATTTCTTACATTCGTAAGGTTTCTCTCCAGTGTGAGTTCTTATATGTACTATAAGGTGGGAGGAACTAATAAAGGCTTTCCCACATTCTTTACATTCATAAGGCTTCTCTCCAGTGTGAGTTCTTAAGTGTTCAGTGAGGGATGAGGAACGGCTAAAGGCCTTCCCACATTCCTTACATTCATATTGTATCTTTCCAGTGTGATCTCTCACGTGTGCTCTGAAGGATGAGGGACAACTAAAGGCTTTTCCACATTCCTTACATTCATAGGGTTTCTCTCTACTTTGATTTTTCACGTGCGTATTAAGGGAAGTGGGAAGATAGAAGGCTTTTCCACATTCCAGGCATTCATAGGGTTTCTCTCCAGTGTGTTTTCTCATATGGATACTTAAGGAGGAGGGACAATTGTAGGCTTTCCCACATTCCTTACATTTATAGGGTTTCTCTCCTGTGTGTGTTCTGACGTGTACAGTGAGTTTTGAGGACTCGCTGAAGGCCTTCCCACACTCTTTACATTCGTAAGGCTTCTCTCCAGTATGAATTCTTATATGTATTATAAGGTGAGAGGAAGAACTAAAGGCCTTCCCACATTCCTTACATTCATATGGCTTATCTCCACTGTGAATTCTTTTGTGTTTGGAGAGTGAGGAAGAACAGCTAAACGCCTTCCCACATTCCCTACATTCATAAGGCTTATCTCCACTGTGAATCCTTTTGTGTTCTGTCAGGGATGAAGAACAGCTAAAGGTTTTTCCACATTCCTTACATTCATAGCTCATCTTTCCAGTGTGAATCTTCATATGTGCCCTAAAGAAGGAAGAACAACCGAAGGTTTTTGTACATTCTTTACATTCGTAAGGTTTCCCTTCAGTGGGATTTTTCACATGCTTCTTAAAACAAGCAAGAAAATGGAAAGCTTTCCCACATTCTTTACATTGATAGGGTTTGCTTCCAGTGTGAGACCTGATGTGATTCTTAAGGGATAAATGATCCGTGAAGGCCTTCTTACACTCATGGCATTCATAGGACTTCACTTCAGTAGTTCTCTTGAGTATATTAAGATGTGAAATTTGGCTGCAGTCTTGTCCACACTGATTTTCTTCATTACATTCATAGATGGTCTCCACACCTGGACTTCTTTTAAAAATAAAAGCACATTATTAGTAATAAATATACTTTTATCATTTTCAGTGACTACATTTTCTGCCCTGTCAAGTTACAAGTTCAAAGTCCTCACAGAAGGGTCTACAATAGCCAATATTATCACTGAGGTTTTTTTGACATACAATTTTTCTGGTAATTGCTTATAATTGAACTATGTGTCAAACGGTGAAGATCTCAATGTCATTTTTGGGGAAAAAAATCTTAGAAAAATTCTTTACGAAATCACAATTTTTGACCAAGTTCTAGGTACACGTTTTTTAAGTTTTATGACATTTTAAGATCCTCTCCAGAGGCATGACTTTTTCTTTTTTGAATGGCACTCACCTCAAATGTCTCTCATGGTTTTTGTTCTGATAACAAATACCATGGTATTCCCAGTTTTTGTGTAAAATGGATGAGCAAGAATCATTCCTTTTGAACCTTACTATTTTCTGTTCACCGGATATTCTTTGTCCATAAATATCTTGTGGAGCTACTAATTCATTAGTTTTAAGTTGAATCTCAAAACCTGAAACAAAAAAGCAAAGGCACCTATAAGGAAAAGGACTTCTGGCAACGTAGCTGTTTCAGGACTTCAGTAATATACACAAGGGTCAAAATTGTAAGCAAGAAATAATTCCATGAAGACTGAGACTTATAGTAACACAAATAAGGTATTATTAGGAGAACAAAGGGCACCTGGCTGGCTCAGTCAGAAGAGCATGCAACACTTGATCTTGGGGTCATGAGTTTGAGCCCTGAGCGGGTTGTAGAGATTGCTTAAATAAAAGTTAAAAAGGAAAACAAAACAAAAAGGAACCAGTTCCTTCCTAAAATGCACATGACCAAATACTAACTTACAAGAAGAAATATGGACTGTCTTTCCCAAGAACAAGGAAAGTGTGAGAATACTGATAAAAAGTCAAAATAGTAATCTAAGGTATCTAGAAGATCACACCCCTCAAACAAAGCAAAGTTTTGTTTTGCTTTTATTTGATTTTTACAAACGTAATATCCCCCAACCAGGACAGTTTCTCCCAGGGATTCTTGCCTTCCTGGTGTTCCCCCTGGATAGGTCCTCTTTCCACTGTCTCCAGGTCCTCCTCTTGTTTCCACCGAGAGATCAGATATGGTGTGTGCAATGGATACCCTGTTAATGCAGAAAGGCTTATCATGAGGGAAAACAATGAGGAACCATAAACATTTCCATGAGACAGGGTCAAAATTTTGCTCTTCTGATACTGTAATTATGGGCAAGAGAAAATTGAATTTCTACAAAATGTTTGTCAAAAGTTTTTTTAAAGCAGGAGCAGGATGGGGGAGTAGACAATGACACAGCCTCTGATTTCTAGAACTGATGTGATATTCATTATCTAAACTTCAATATTAGAAGCTGGTCTGATAGAGCCAGGATATTTTGTTCTCCTATTGCACATTAATAATCTCACAGAATACCAATCTTTTTTTTTTTGTCTTTTTTTTTATTCTTATGTTAATCCCCATACATTACATCATTAGTTTCAGATGTAGTGTTCCATGATTCATTGTTTGTGCATAACACCCAGTGCTCCATGCAGAATGTGCCCTCCTCAATACCCATCACCAGGCTAACCCATCCTCCCACCCTCCTCCCCTCTAGAACCCTCAGTTTGTTTTTCAGAGTCCCATCATCTCTCATGGTTCGTCTACCCCTCCGAATGCCCCCGCTTCATTCTTCCCCTCCTGCTACCTTCTTCTTCTTCTTCTTCTTCTTTTTTTTTTCAGAATACCAATCTTAAACAAGATTACTCAGACCATGATAAAATTAAACAAAATAAGGCCATTACATAATTTAATCTAAGGATGACCCCCCCCCCAAAAAAGTCACTGTGCCACCCATAAAATACTCAATAATAAAATTTCTACCTCTTTTTGTCAGCATCCAATCTAAAGTGACCACCTGGACTGGGTTGAACAGTGTCCCTTGAAAATATATGTCCAAACAGATCAATGAAACAGAATAGAGAGCCCAGAAATAGACCTACATAAACATAGTCAGCTGATCTTTGACAAAGGATCAAAGGCAATCCACAAAGAAGACAGTCTTTTCAACAGAGACTGAAACAACTAGCCATCAACATGCAAGAAAATTAATCTAGACACAGACTTTTACACTCTTCACAAAAATCAACCCAAAGTGGATCACATGGATCAAAGACCTAAATGTAAAATGCAAAACTATGAAATTCCTCAAGGGAAACATCATATGAAGAGATAGTCCCATATGTCATCAGGAAAATGCAAATTAAAACAATGAGAAACCGCCACACACCTATGAGAACAGCTAAAATCCATAACACTGACACCAACAAATGCTGGCAAGGCTGTAGAACAGGAACTCTCATTCATTGCTGGGGGGAATGCGAAATGGTACAGCACTTTGGAAGACAGTTTGGCAGCTTCTTACAAAACTAATCTTACTATATGATCAGGCAATCACACTCCTTGGAATTTACCCAGAGAAGCTGAAAACATGTCCACACAAAAACCTGCACATGCATGTTTTACTGCAGCTTTATTCACAACTGCCCAAACTTAGAAACAATTAAGATGTCCTTCAGAGGGTGAATGGATGAATAAAACTGCGGTACACCCAGACAATGAAATATTATTCTGAATTAAAAAGAAATGAATTATCAAGCCACGTAAAGACATGAAAGAAGCATAAATGCATATTACTAAGTGAAAGAAACCACTGAAAAATCTATATACCGTATGATTCCAACTATATGACATTCTAGAAAAGCCAAAACTATGGGGACAATAAAAAGATCAGTGGTTGCCACAGGTTAGCGAGGAAGGAGATGAACTGATGAGGCAAAGAGGATTTTTAGGGCAGTGAAATTACTCTAAATGATACTATAATGATGTATACCACTACATATTTGTCCAAACCACACAATGTATTCTGTGTTGAATGACTTCACCAAGAGTGAATCCTAATGTATAAACTATGGACTCAGGGTGATGATGATGTGTCGATTCAGGTTCATCAATTGTAACAAATGTGCCACTCTGGTAGGAGATGTTGATAGTGGAAGCGGCTGTACCCATATGGGAGCAGGGCACACAGAAGTCTCTGTATCTACTACTCACATCTGCTGTGAACCTACAACTGCTCTAAAAAAAAGTAAGTGTATCAAAACAAAATGTCATGTCCACTTGAAAGCTCAGAATGTTACTTTATTTGGAAATAGGGTCTTTGTAGCTATAATCAAGTAAAGATGGAGTTATACTGGATTAGGGTGGGTCTTAAATCCATTGATTAGTGTCCCTATAGGGAGGGGCATAGAGACAAAGGGGAAAAGGCCATGTGAGGACAAAGGCAAAGATTAGAATGATCTAGCTGCATGGGGCACCTGGCTGGCTCAGCCGGTAGAGCATGCGACTCTTGATCTCGGGCTTGTGGGTTCTAGCCCCACATTGGGGGTGTAGAGATCACCTAAAAATAAAATCTTTAAAAAAATAGAAAAGAATGATATCACTGCAAACCAAGAAATGCCAAGTATTGCTGGCAACCACAGAGGCTAGGAAAAGACAAGGAGAGATTTCTCCCATAGAGCCTTCAGAAGGAGCATGGTCCTACTGACACCTTGTTTGTACTTCCAGTCTCCAGAAATGTGAAAAAATAAGTTTCTGCTGTTTTTATCCACAGTTTGTGGTACTTTGTTATGAAAGGCCTAGGAAAGGGGTGCCTGGGTGGCTCAGTCGTTAAGCGTCTGCCTTGGGCTCAGGTCATGATCCCAGGGTCCTGGGATCGAGCCCCACATCAGGCTCTCTGTTCAGCGGGAAGCCTGCTTCTCCCTCTCCCACTGCCCCCTGCTTGTGTTCCCTCTCTCACTGTGTCTCTCTCTGTCAAATAAATAAATAAAATCTTAAAAAAAAAAAAAAAAAAGGCCCAGGAAACCAATACAGCCTACTTCCACAGACCCATCCCCAAATCACTCACCCAAAGTACAAACTCTATAATATGTATGTTTTAACACCTTCTTTCTGAGACACACCACAGTTCCCCATGTCATACGTTCTCCCTTCCTGCACTGAGTAATAACCCCCCTCTTGTTTACATGTATGTTTCTGAGTAAAGACCACTGACATCATTAAAATTCTCATAAGGACCCAAACCATAAACCTCCCTAAGGCCCAAAGTGACCCCTGAAGTCTATGCCAGCACTTTCAATACTTAATAAGCCTCAAGGCTTTTAACCACAAGAAAAAGAAAAAGGCAGTTCACTACACAGATGTTTATTTTCATGGTGAAGCCACTAGACTTAAAGTTCCTTGGGGTCTGTGACCATGTCGGTCTTATTTACCAATTCATTCCTATTCCTCAGCCTAAATCCTAGGACAAGGTCAATTAGTAAGATTGTTTTCTAAACAACTAAATGAAGGAACGTTGCCATTCTTACCTAGGGAGGCCAGGTTCTGAAAGTTTTCCAGCATCACATCTCTGTAGAGGCTCCTCTGAGCAAAATCTAGCAGAGCCCACTCCTCCTGGGTGAAGTCCACGGCCACATCCTCAAAGACCACAGAGTCCTAAAACATCCCACATATATTCTTTTCAGAAAGGTGCCCACTCTCCCCACGTGTGCAGGAAGATTGATGAGGCTGCTAATACTGGGAAACTGAGAATCAATTCACAGGAAGTTCTGAAGATTTTATGGTCTCCCAACATCTACCCTAGAATTCAGACACCAGATCTTTCTCTTTATACCCATTACATCCTTCCTAACTGACCCCATCCAGTCTATGTATCTAACCACACTTCTAAAACACCAAATTTATCTCTTGCACAGTTTGATGGTGACCATTTCCAATCTTATGATCCAGGACAGTCCAGAGCCTACAAGAAATGACAGAAATGCTCTAGAGATGAAATAATTTCCACACGGACACCAGCAATTCCTTGTTACACAAAAATTTCACCTGCTTCCTTCTTTCCCACCACAGCACTCAGCACAACATGAAAGACTGGGTCAAATCCAAGTGAGGTTTAAATGCATAAAAACACACTGAGGAACAGGGAGCTTTTCTTTCTTTCTTTCTTTCTTTCTCTATCTATCTATCTATCTCTCTATCTATCTTCCCACAAACCTGAGGCCCAGGAGCTTGCAGAAATAGCACTTTCACCTCAGGCCCACAGCTGGCCATATTGTATTCTAGGCCAGGGGTCAGCAAACTGTAGCACATGGGCTGAATCCAGCCTACTATTTGCTTACGTAAAGTTTTATTGGAACACAATAAAATATTTGTTTATGTACTGTCTGTGGCTGCTTTCAAACTAAATTGGTGGTTTAATTGCAATAGAAACTCTTTAGCCTTCAACGCCTAAGACACTTACAGTGTGGCCCAATAGAAAAATAGATCACTAACAACTGCTCTAAACAATTAGGAGGTCAAGGACCTGGTGGAATGGAAAATTCTTTTGGAGAATAATTAGCTCCTACTTACCTGTGTCATATTTTTCTGTAACTCTGCAACTTTTCTTTCTTCTTCCATGTTCCCTTCATGAAGAAAGTCAAGAGTACTGAGAAGTTAGAGCTGGGGCAGGAGAAAGAAAACACGAGAATCCAGGTCTCCCCACAATTTCCACAACTCATGAGCCTGGATGTTGCAGCATATCCGTTATGAGGGATCACTCCCCTCAAAACACACACACACACACACACACACACGTATAAAGCATACCCCCAAGACACCCAACCAAATACACACTGATCTTGTAAGGAGATGGAGTAATCTTATCTCCTCTAGAGCTAAAAAAACATTGCTGGGGTCCTTGCTAATTAAAAAAAAAAGGTTAAAAAAGGTTAAGAGTCCCATGTTCTAAGTTAACTGAAATCTAAAAAAGTTTAGCTGTCAGTTTTCCCATGATAATGAAATACAAAAAACAGCAGACAATGCCTGCAACCATAACTTTGACACTGTGTCAAATCCAAAAAAAGCATTTATAGATGCAACTTCTGGGGGCTCCACTCCCAGTATTTCTTACTTCTGCACCACTGGCAGCTAACAGGAATTACTGCTCAGCCCCTGACCACTGAACCCTCCCCTCCATGGTCTGCAGGGCCTCTGAAACTTGATTTTTGCAAAAAAGCATCAACAGATATCAACAGTGAATTCCACACATAGGAGGTAGAGAAGACTGCCATGCTGTGACTCTCATCCTAAATTGTGCCTACACAGTACAGAAGAGCAGAACAAGAATACCTGAAGTGAAGTTAGCAACATGTCATCTCCGATAGTAATATCTGCAGCTCTATTACATAAATTTTTTTTTCTTTTTTTTTTTATTTGCGAGAGAGAGAATGAGAGGACGAGATGGAGGAGGGTCAGAGGGAGAAGCAGACTCCCTGCTGAGCAGGGAGCCCGATGTGGGACTTGATCCCAGGACTCCAGGATCATGACCTGAGCCGAAGGCAGTCGCTTAACCAACTGAGCCACCCAGGCGCCCTCTATTACATAAATTTAAAATAATGAAAACACAAGTTTTTTCCATGCAGTGGATCAAGTAGTATATTTTAAAACTGAAAAAATCACAACATTCTTTACTAAATTAATAACGTGCCATTTAAGCAACCATGATGTGAGAATGATCTTGCAAAGAGCTTTTCTTTCATAGAAGCTCTGCAAATCAGGTATTATTACAACCAGCTTATAGTTGAGAAATCTGAGAATCAATTAACCATACACTCAATGTTACCCAGTCAGAAAGCTGCTGAGGTGTATGTAACACAGGGTGTATTACACAGACAGATGTATGAATGCAGGCCTGTTTGTCTTCAAAGCCTAAACTCCCAATGAGTATATTTCTGAACATATACCTTACAATTTAGTTGTTAGTGAGGCCCTTATCACTAACATTACCAGAGTCTAGCCTAGAACCCTGCTGTGCACTACGGAAAGTAGGCAAATGAAGTATTCTATTTAAATGTTTTATCTTGGGGCGCCTGGGTGGCTCAGCTAGTTAAGTGTCTGGCTCTTGATTTCAGCTCAGGTCATGATCTCAGGGTCGAGAGATCAAGCCCTGCATCAGGCTCTGTGCTCTGTACAAAGTCTGTTTGTCTCTCTCCCTGTGCTCCTCTCTGGGGGGGGGGGGGGGGGGGGGGAGGAGAAATAAATAAATAAATAAATAAATAAATAAATAAATAAATGGATGAATGAATGAATGAATGAATCCTCTTAAAAATAAATAAATAAATGTTTTATCTTTGAGCTCCTTTAGACTAAGCCCCCCCCCCCCTTTTAAAGAGTTTATTTATTTATTTGACAGAGAGAGCATGGTGAGAGAGGGAACACAAGCAGGGGGAGTGGGAGAGGGAGAAGCAGACTCCCCGCGGAGCAGGGAGCCCCATGCGGGGCTCGATCTCAGGACCCTGGGATCATGACCTGAGCCGAAGGCAGACGCCCAATGACTGAGCCACCCAGATGCCTCTAAGCCCCCTTTTTTGAGCAAGGACACTTCCCTTAAGACCCCTACCTCTTGCTCCTTCATTTCATATTTACTTAGGTAATATTTACCCCAATGCCACCACATACAGTCACAGGGGATACAGCACTGAACAAAACAGAAAAATCCTGAAGGACATGGATGTTATAATCATTTGAGGGAGGGCAGTAAATGAACAAAATGTATCAGGTGTGGTATATGATACACAATAATGCAGCACATTACAGGGATAAAGAGGCACATACACATTTATTTTTAGCCAGTTAGGACTACTTTTGTAGCCGGGAAGAAGCAGAAAATTAAAAGAAGTGTTTCAGATAACACTGGAAATCCACAGTTGGTGTGGTACATATATTTACATATTTATATGAATATCATCAACTCCCAGAGAAAATAAAATCAGTATGAGTGGGCTAACCATTAACTTAAAGGATAGAAAAGGAACAGCATAAAGGTTTAGAAAAATGAAAATAGGACAAAATTAATATTTTTAAAAAACTAATAAAAAGAATCATAAAAATGAACAATGTGTCCTTTGAAAACTAATGAAATCAACAAAGCTTTAGCAATTTTAACAGAGCATAGACAAAGAGTTATGAATGAGTCATAATCACAGATGTTGAAGGGAGAATATAACGAAAAAGTTAAGAGAATATACATGAAAATGTACATATAATGAATGAATTTCTAGAAAGAAGTACAACTTTCTGGCAATGATCTAAAATAAATACAAAACTTGATTAATCCAATCCTAAAAGAAAAAGAAAAAAAAACAGTAGTTTAAAACATGCCCACAAAGGGACGCCTGGGTGGCTCAGTCGGTTAAGCGGCTGCCTTCGGCCCAGGTCATGATCCCAGGGTCCTGGGATCGAGTCCCACATCGGGCTCCTTGCTCAGCAGGGAACCTGCTTCTCCCGCTCTCTCCCTCTCCTTGTGCTCTCTCTGTCAAACAAATAAAATCTTAAAAAAAAAAAAAAAACATGCCCACAAAGGAAATATGAATTACAAATTGTTTCACAGGCAACTTCACCAAATAAGTAAAGGATTCATAATTCCATTGTAGGGATGGAAAATACTGTTTTCCTGAGTGTTTCCAAGCCAAAAAAGTA
This sequence comes from Mirounga angustirostris, assembly GCF_029215605.1. Lineage (NCBI taxonomy): Eukaryota > Metazoa > Chordata > Mammalia > Carnivora > Phocidae > Mirounga > Mirounga angustirostris. Next base: position 209,053,090 of record NW_026991709.1, on the reverse strand, counting down.
CAACTCAAAACAAAACAGGAAAGATCTCATTCACACATATGAATGCAAAATAATATAAAAGTTTTAGTACAGTGGAGAATGGAATAATGAGGGTATAATCACAAACCAAGTTCATTTCCTCCTAGGAATGAAAGGTGGTTAAAAATGAAATCCTCAATTAATATAATCATCACATTAATATTAAAAGATCATATGGCTCTTCCTCTTAAATACAAAATAGTTAACGATCTATATCAATATCCACTGCTGATCATTTAACCCATTAGAACTAGAGAATAACTTTAATTAGGAAAAAATAATTATCATCTACAACACCTACAGCAAACATCTTTTTTTTTTTTTTTAAAGGAAGCTCAGTGCCCAGTGTGGAGCCTAGCAGAGCTTGAATTCACGACCCTGTGATCAAGACCTGAGCTGAGACCAAGACATTATGACTGGGGTCACCTGGGTAGCTCAGTCGGTTAAGCGCGGTACTCTTGATTTTGGTTCTTTTTTTTTTTTTTTTTAAGATTTTATTTTATTTTATTTGAGAGAGAGTGAGCGAGAAAGAGAGCACAAGCCAGGGGGAGAGGCAGAGGGAGAAGCAGACTCTCTGCTGAGCAGGGAGCCCGACGCGGGGCTCGATCCCAGAACCCTGGGATCATGACCTGAGCCAAAAGCAGACGGTTAATCAACTGAGCCACCCAGGCGCCCCAGGTTCAGGTCTTGATCTCAGGGTTGTGAGATCCAGTCCCAGAGGTCGGGGTGGGACTCGGGGAGTTCGCTTAAGATTCTCTCTCTCCCTCCCCTCGCTCTCTCTCTCAAAAAAAAAAAAAAAAAAAGTCAGACACTTAACTGAGCCATCCAGGTGCCCCACAAGCATCCTATTTAAATGCTGAAATGATAGAATAATTCCCTCTGGGATCAGGAACAAGGCAAGGATTCAAATTATATGCTATTCTAGTACTGTCTGTCCACTGGAGTGGAGGTCCTAGCAAACACGCGAAAGAAATAAAAAAGAATGCAAGGTACAGGAATAAAAGAGAAAACGCTGAAAATGGCCCATGATCTCACTCTCGGTGTGAAATTCAATATAATCTACAGATAAATGATTAAAATTTATAGCTGCATTCGACGATGAAGGGGGTTACAGAGATACTAAGTAGTCAGTTCACATTTATGTACCTGAATATAATGTATCAAACTGATGCCCAGAGGCAAGGTAAAATTCACGGATGAAATATCTCCTGCACCAGGAGGGCAGATGGGAACGGAGTTGAGGCAAACGTCACCCCGTGCTCACCGAACACGCCGAAATCCACTGACCAGCGTACAGACGAGGTGGAGGCGCTCGTCCCCGTGACCGAATGGCAGGGATGCTTTTACTTTCCGAAAAGACAGCCAAGGATGCTTTGGAAGGCCGATGACATACGAGGGTGGTTTTCTAACTCTGGCCTGCAGCCGACTCAACCCGGCTGCTGAACGCAGCCCAGGGCTCCTGATTCAGTGAGTTTGGGACGAGCCGCGGCCGGGGGAGGCCCCCGGCGCTGGGTTCCGGCGGGGGCAGGGGGCACGGCCAGGGCGGCGGTCCTCCCAGTGCCTACCTCTCCCCCTCCCGCAGGCCGGACCTGGGGCTGGTCTGACCGCGCCGGGAAGAACGCGCCGAACTGAGGCGAAACACTAGCCCAGACGCGAGGGGAGGATCGCGGAGATATGGCCGCCAACTCGCGCACGCGCAAGAGCGCATTTCTGCTTCCGGTTTCTGATCCGCGCACAGCGTAAGGGGCGGGGCTTCGGGAGCTGAGCGTTAAGGACTAGGGGCGACCTGCCCCTGACCCCTTCATGGGCTGGGGTAAGAGGAGGTCCGCTATGGCCAGGCTGGTGTTTTGGGGCACTCTGAGACAAGAGGATGTCCATATCCCTGGGGATTGCTACAAGTTAATGAGCCCATAAGGCAGAGATGGCAGGTCTCCTAAGCACAGCTAGCAGGCTTTAGCTGTAGTCCCTCTCAGATCTGCTGTCAAGGATGGCATTCCAGCCCCCCCTCAAAGGATCTCAGATCTGCTGTCAAGGATGGCATTCCAGCCCCCCCTCAAAGGATCTCAGATCTGCTGTCAAGGATGGCATTCCAGCCCCCCCTCAAAGGATCTCAGATCTGCTGTCAAGGATGGCATTCCAGCCCCCCCTCAAAGGATCTCAGATCTGCTGTCAAGGATGGCATTCCAGCCCCCCCTCAAAGGAACATCAAGACCTCCAATTCTTGGGCCCAGCCAGCTAAAACATTACTTAAAGTAACTAAAGTCAAGGGGTGCCTGGGTGGCTCAGTCGGTTAGGTGTCTGCCTTCAGCCTGGGTCATGGTCCTGGGGTCCTGGGATTGAGCCCGGCATCGGGCTCCCTGCTCAGCAGAGTCTGCTTCTCCCCCTGCCCCTCCCCCTGCTTGTGCTCTCTCTTTCTCAAAAAAATAAATAAAAATCTTAAAAAAAAAAAAAAAGTAGGGACACCTGGGTGGCTCAGTCGGTTAAGCGGCTGCCTTCGGGCAGGTCATGATCCCACCAAGGCCCACCCACATCGGGCTCCTTGCTCAGCAGGGAGCCTGTTTCTCCCTCTCTCTCCCTCTGCTTGTGCTCTCTCTGCCAAATAAATAAAATCTTTAAAAAAAAAAAAAAGTAAAGTCAAAGAAGTTTATATCCCTGCCCTTCCCAGGAGCCCAAAGAAGGTGGCTATTTTACTGAAGGAATGTTCTAAACCACAAGATGGGTGTTGGGTTCTGCTTACCACAGTTTCTTACCAGGATGCCACCCAGAGGAAGAAAGAGCCCAAACTCCTGGGGGAGGTGAGACATGACAGAATGCAGGATCCTGGAAAAAAAGGCCTGGTCCCCTCTGCTGGAAAAGAGAAAAAAAAAGTACAGTGTCACCACTGTAAGAACTGAGATAATTTATCCTCTGCTTTGCCAGTGACTTTCCAAAAAGTACTAAAAGACAAAAAGGCAAAAGGGGAAGGCAAAAAAAGGAAGGGCTCTTTCTTGGAGGAGGAAATACACAGCATCTCTATGATTAAGGTCCTACCCCAAGAAAGCACTCCCTCTCCCCAACCCCAGGAAATGAATGGCTTGGGAGGAGGATTAACGATTATCAGCTTAACTAGTAAAATTGGCCCACTTTTGCTAAAAGATGATTCTGCCCTGGTTGTTCCTCCCAGACAGTCCCTTTTCCCATTACTGAAATGGGACCTGCTGAGCCAACCTCATGAAACAAGCTGAAAGCTTTTGCTATTGGTGGGCGCCAGCCGTTGAGAACTAGTTAACTTTCCTTTATCAGCGGAGGTGGTCAATATGCTGCAGGAACTACCAGCTGAGAAAGGCGCTGAAGGAGTTCAGGCCATCCTCGCTGACTTAGTGAAAGAAGGGACACCAATTCCTGCCATTTCACCTTTTAGTTCCTGATGCAGCCTGTGCTTAAAGCTACTAAGCATAAATGAAGCTGACCATAGACTATAGTTAAACATGATTATTCCCTTCATTAGAGCACCCCTACCAGATATCACTGCCTTAGTGGATGACATTTGAGCCGAAATTATAAATTTGGCTAATATGTTCTACTCAATAAAAGTTTCACAGGAGAGAAAGGCATCCTCTCCCACAGCCCACATGCTGTGCTCTCTCTCTTTTTTAAATATTTTATTTATTTGAGAGAGAGAGCATGAGCAGGGGTAGGAGGGAGAGGGAGAAGCAGACTTTCCGCTGAGCAGGGAGCCCGACGGGGGCTCGATCCCAAGACCCCAAGATCGTGACCTGAGCCAAAGGCAGATGCTTAACCAACTGAGCTACCCAGACACCCCCGTGCTGTGTTCTCTTAAAGGCACTGTGGGACAAACTTGGACCTGCTTCCAATACCCAGGAAGTAGAACGAATCCCCTTAGACTAAATAGATAACGCTAGCCACAAATGACCATCAACTTTAACCTGTACTCTGTGACTGGGCCTCCTCCCCATAGCTAAGGAGCCCAATCTAGACTGCAGCTAAGCAGTTTTATATTCTGCATTTGTCTTCTGAAGGGGCAGGGCAAAAAGCATCTCACCTCATCAGAACCTAGGAGGCAATGAGAAACTGTCTCCTGACAGTTTCCCGGGGGAGGTGAATGGGAGATGGCCTCATGGGGGCTCCTCACAGGCCTTCTATCCTTTCATGTTCTGGGAGAATCACAGGGCATTCTGCCAATATTCAGATTGGCCACAGGTCAAGCCTTTGCCTGCATGGCCTATGTGGATAGATACAAAGATGCAAGGGAGCCACAGCAGAGTCATTTCTCTACAACTCTGGCCCCCTATTTTTCATGTGTCTACCTAAGAGTTCTTTTTAGATGGTTTTTGTTTGTTTGTTTGTTTGTTTGTTTGTTTGTTTTGTGGTAGGCAGAATAATGCCCCTGCCAAAGATGTCCATGTCCTAATCCCCAGAACTTGTGAATGTATCACTTTGTATGCCAAAGGGGACTATGCAGGTGTGGCTAAATTAAGGTTCTTGAGACAGGGGAATTATTGAGGTGGGCCCAATGTAATCACAGGGATCTTTATAAGTGAAAGAGGGAGGCAGTAGGGTCAGAGTCAGAGGAAGAAGTGTGAGCATGGAAGCGGTGATCAGAGTGATTTATGGTCGTGAGCCAAGGAATGGAGACAGCCTCTAGAAGCTGAAAAGGTAAGGAAACAAATTCTCCCCTAGAGTCTCCAGAAGAAACACAGCCCTCTGGACACACTGAATTTGGCCCAATGAGACCCATTTCAAATGCCTGACCTTCACAACTATGAGATAATAAATTTGTTTTGTTTTAAGCTACTAAGTTTCTGGTAACTTGTTATAGCAGCACTAGGAGGCTAACACAGATACTGTAATTAATTGTACCCATAGGGGCTTATACCAGAATTGATTCTGTTCTTTTTTTTTTTTTTAAGATTGTATTTATTTATTTATTTGAGAGAGAGAGCGAGAGTGAGCAGGAGGGAGAGGGAGAGAAAACCTGAAGCGGACTCTGTGTTGAGTGCAGAGCCTGATGCAGGGCTCAATCCCAGGATGGTGAGATCACGACCTGAGCCAAAACCAAGAGTCAGACGCTTAACTGACTGAGCCACCCGGGTCCCCCTGATTCTGTTGTTTTAGGGAACTTCAGACAAAACTGACCAGGACCATGACTCCCAGTAGGGTGATGAGGGAGGGATACGTGGAGGATATACTTCAGCCAGGCTCCCCATGCAGAGCCAAGCCAATTAAATCATTAAACTGGGTGCAGCAAGAGGTGTTGGCAGCTGAACACATCCTGCTTCAGCTGCCAGCAGGAAGTCCAAGGTAACACAATTGTTCATTACCACTCGTGCGAAAGTGTTCAGAACACTGTCATCGTATGTGGGAAGTGTACAAAATAGGCCAATAATAATAGGATGAGGCCAAAGGGAATCATATTAGTGCCCAGAAAGTTAATTTCATTCTGTTAATTCACGTTCAGTATCAAGGGAGGCTGCTGCTCCCTAGAGGTTCTTTGAAGTGTCTAAATGTGAACATCCGTTTCAGAGGTTACCTTGGGGCATGGAGAGGAAGTTTATGGACTGAGACTTTTTTAGAATTTTACTGTGTCATTACAAATTCAGCATCCTCGTCTTACTGCAATTAAACTCACACTTTCCCACCTCCAGAGATCTTGGAGACCGAAACATTGGCCAGATCTCTTAAAAATATTTGTTTCCCTACAGAGTTTCTGTTTCGGATGATAAAAAAGTTTTGGAAATGGACAGTGGGGATAGTCAGACAACTTTGTAAATATACTGAATGCCACTGAGTTGTACGTTTAAAGATGACTGAAGTGGTAAGTTTAAATTTTACCGCAGTTTTTATTTTTTTTTTTTAAGATTTTATTTATTTGACAGAGAGAGAGACAGCGAGAGAGGGAACACAAGCAGGGGGAGGGGGCGGGGGAGAGGGAGAAGCAGGCTTCCCGCCGAGCAGGGAGCCCGGAACCTCGGGGCTCTATCGCAGGGATCATGACCTGAGCCAAAGGCAGACACTTAACCGACTGAGCCACCCAGGCGCCCCTTTACTGCAGTTTTAAAAAACATTTGTTGTCCTTCATTATCTTATCTCATTGGCTGCATTTTTCTCTGAGCAGTGTGTCAGCTACACACACTTTCCGATCTCCCAGGAGGAGCAAAGGAAGGAGCTAGGGAAAGTGTACAAAGGTTTATCTGGGAATAGCAGAGAACTGCAATTTGGGACAAACAACCTACAGCAAAAACCATACACTAGTTCAACAAACAAAGGAGAGAAACATTATTTTTTGGAGAAGGAGAAAGTTGGGAGGGGTTGTTTTGAACAAGAGTCCATTGCAGAAAAGGAAGAGTTCAGGGTGATGATAGTTTCTCATTGACTGAGTTGCTGGGGAAGTCTATTTCTTATAGGAGATGCAATGTACATCTTCTGTTGGGGAATGTAATTTCCCGTTGAGGATTCTTCTGTTGGGGAGTGTATAATTGATAATTCTTATAGTGATTAAGGAGTGGTATCCTGTAAGTTTCCCCTCTGGCCTCCTGACTGCATTTAGTAAGGTTTCTCAGAGTTTCTGAGAATAAATTACAATTCTATCAGAATAGCAGGTTCACTACCTAGTCCTTGACATATCCCAGGGAAACAAATCCCTCAAGCCAAGAAGAGTTACAGCAATTCAGAATTCCCTCCCCTTTCACCAAAAGACAATTTAGAGAATTCCTAAGACTTATTGTAGACTGTCCATTTCCAACTTAATGTAATTATCTGCCTCCTTCTATGACGTGACTAATGACATCCCTGACGCTCTGCCATGGCTAATATGGAGAAATTTCCCACTCTGGGTCTCCCAAATTATAGTAAGCGCTTTTCTTTTTCTTAGTACTTGAAAGGGATGGCCAAGCTCTTAGACTTTTAACTCAAAATCATAATGGAAATCAGAGGCCCATTAGGCGTAACAGTTGCTCTCCTAACCCAGTAAAGACAGTAGCCTCAGCTGCACATCTAGACAAACCATCTTTTTTTTTAAGACTTTAATTTATTTATTTGACAGAGAGACACAGAGAGAGAGGGAACACAAGCAGGGGGAGTGGGAGAGGGAGAAGCAGGCTTCCCGCTGAGCTGGGAGCGCGTGGCTCGATCCCAAGACCCTGAGATCATGACCTGAGCTGAAGGCCGACGCTTAACGACTGAGCCACTCAGGCGCCCCTAGACAAACCATCTTATTTAAACTTAGGGTCACCTCTTCACCTCCAGCGTAGTGGACTGAGGTGCTGTTGTAGCGTTTTCTCCCTCTTTCCTCAGGTGCAGTTTGCAGCTCCCTTCCCAGGTTAAAGGGAATCACAGACCAGGAGGCTGAACTATATTGAAGAAAAATGAATCATGAATAGTGACTTTATGTGGCCATAGGAAAAGCTCGAGTGCAGCGATGCAGCGATGCAGCGATTGTATTCATTATCTCCACCGGAAACGTGCAACAAGCTATGCAATGAAGAGTATGATGCGTTCACGTATGCACCAAGATTTGAACGCAAATCTTATTCAGTTAAGACATGTAAGAGCACGGGCTGGGGAGGAAAATAAGCCGCTTCGGACCCAGCGGCCCGCTTCGTTCCCGCGGGAGGAAAACGGCATCTCTCCTCCCCCAGCCCCCAGCTGGTTGGCACAACAGGCCTCTGCAGCGCTCCCTTCCCGCGAGGCCCCGCCCCTTGCGCGGCTCGCGGAGACCCGAAAAGCGCATGCGCAGGGCGGCGGCCATTTTGGCCGCGCGCCACTCCCGCGTCTGAGGGGAAGTCCTCCCCTCTCAGCTGCCGGCCTTGGAGCGCCTACGCGGGAAGGAAGGACCGCGGGGGGGGGCGCAAGGTTGAAGGTCCCTTCCTCCAAGAGCCGGGGCCGGCTGGGTCCCCGGGGCGGCGACGGAAGCCCCGGGGAGAGGCGTGCCGCCCAGGCCTTTTCTGGTCGTGGTGACTCCGGCTCCTGCGACCCCTGCCGCCGGCAGCCTGGCGGTTGTGTTTCCTGCAGGCGGGCACGCGGTGCACTTGTGGGTGTCGGTGATTGGAATTCGGTAAGTTCTCCGCTGGAGAGAGGGACCTTTGCAGGTTCTTAGGGAGCACGTGTGTGTGACACAGATAAACGCAGGAGTGAATGAATGCGCCGCTGCCGACGCCCGGCGCTTCCGGTGTAGGAGCCTCTGAGGGGAAGGACGAGGCTGGCCCGTTGCCGTTAGCTGGAATTGAATTGACCTAAAGTAACATGAGTTTGGACGGGTGGGGTTTTCTTTCGCGTATTGGCCCTTAAAATACGCAGCGGCAATGAAACGAGCATCCGTGGAACCTTCATCCACGTTCACTAATTGTTAAGATTTTTGTCTCGTCATATGTATTGTTAGGATGAACCAGTGAATGGTAAGTTGCAGACATTGACTTCACCCCTTAATGGTAAGCATGCATCGGGACAATCTTCTACTAAAAACTCCAGGAAGTAGGATTTCTCCAGTTTTCCGAAAGTATCTGTTAGAGTTGTCGGGATTTTTGGGGGGAGCTAGGATCCGAACAAGATTTGCATATTGCATTTTTGTTTTAGCTCTCTGATCCCTTTTACCTGAAATATTTACCTGCATTAAAAAAAAAAATAGTTTTGGTTCTTGAACGTTCCGAGAGAATTTTACTGTGAAATGTTGGCGTTCCAATATGATGTTGTTTTCCTATGATTTCATGTATTTATTTATTTGTCAGAGAGAGCGCACAAGCAGGGGGAGCAGCAGGCAGAGGGAGAAGCAGGCTCCCTGCTGAGCAGGGAGCCCGATGCGGGACTCGATCCCAGGACCCTGGGACCATGACCTGAGCCAAAGGCAGATGCTTAACGACTGAGCCACCCAGGCGTCCCTTCCTAGGATTTCATTTAATTAACTTGTCTACTTCTTGTAAAGGAGACTTGGGTCTAGAGCAGTACTATATATATATATTGTGAGGTACAGATGTAATTTTTTATAATCTTTAGTAACCAAATAAAAATTTTAACCTGAGGGGCGCCTAGGTGGCTCAGTCGGTTAAGCGTCTGCCTTGGGCTCAGGTCCTGATCCCAGCATCCTGGGATCCAGCCCCGTTTCCCGCTCCCTGCTCAGCGGGGAGCCTGCTTCTCCCTCTCCCTCTGCCTGCCTGTCTGCCTACTTGTGATCTGTCTGTCAAATAAATAAATAAAACCTTTAAAAAAGTAAAAATTTTAACCTGTGAAATTATTTTTAGTGTGTCTTATTTAATCCAACTTACCCAGTTATCGGTATAAATTAGTGAAATTAGTGACTAATGTAGTTAGTAGAGAATTATTAATGAGAAATTTTACATTTCTTTCCTTTTGTGGTAAGTTGCTGGAACCCAGTGTGTATGTGCACTGGATCTCAGTGTGGATGCTGAGTTTTCGTTGGAAATTCTTTTTTTTTTTTTTTTTTAAAGATTTTATTTATTTATTTGACAGAGAGAGACACAGCGAGAGAGGAAACACAAGCAGGGGGAGTGGGAAAGGGAGAAGCAGACTCCCCGCAGAGCAGGGAGCCCAATGCGGGGCTTGATCCCAGGACGCTGGGATCACGACCTGAGCCAAAGACAGGCGCTAAACAACTGAACCACCCAGGCGCCCCTCCTAACAGTCTTTCATCCAAGGGTTTCACATCACTTGTCAGTTTTTGCCTCAATCTGTTTTTACATGGGGGAGGGGGTGTTACAAAATGGTGTTTTTCCTGTCATTCCTTCTCCATTCTTTAGCTATTCAGCTTTCTTTCCCCACCTCCCCTGTCCTCTATACTATTTTCTTTTTGGAGTATCACAATATATTCTTGGACTTTTCTTTCATTCACTATTATTTTGATGCTCAAACTGTCCCAAATTTGCCCAAGGGTAGTCCTTTTGAATCCTGTGTCCCTTCAGCATGAATCCTTTTAGTCTTTAAACCCTATTAGTCTTTAAAATAAATTCCCAGTTCACTTTGTACTTTTTTTTTTTTTTTAAGATTTATTTATTTGAGAGAGAGAACACAAGCAAGGAGGAGGGGCAGAGGGAGAGGGAGAAGCATGTTGAGTAGGATGTTGAATGGAAGACGCTAGACACAAATTAATGCATATCGTATGATTTTATATGAAGTTCAAAAACAGGCAAAATTACATTGTTAGAAGTCAGAATAGTGCTATTTGAGGAGAAAGGAGTAATTTAGAAGAGGCATATGAGTGCTTCAGGGTGGAGAATTTCATGATAATGTACTGTACACTAGTAATTCTACACTTGTTTGAATGTGTAATTCAATAAAATGTTTGAAAAATTAACTGTAATTTCCAGGTATTTGAAAAGACCAACAAAATGAACATAAAGCATAAATTAAAAAAATAAAAGTATAAGTAAGGAAGGAATTTTTAAAAGGCAGATTTAATGAAAAAAAGAACTAAGAGGTTTTTTTAGGAAAAAAGTAGATAAACTTTGGGCAAAGTCTGATTTAGCACTCCACCTACTCAACATTTTATACCCTCTGGTAAGACTCAGGGGATTGGTCAGATCTCTTACATGAGCGTTTCTAAACTGATATGCACTGAAGTAGAGCAGTATTTGAAATGTATTCTGAGTTTATTTTGTTTACCATGGAATTGTTCTAGTGCTTTGGATCAAAAGTTGAATGTCACTTTTTAGGCAAGTCAGATGCCAGTTTTTCAAGAGCCTTCTGAAATGGTTGTTTTTGTATTCTGTTTTTATCTTTTGCAGAGCTAGTTCTGAGTTTGCTAAGAAAAATCCTTGGGTGTATGTGTGTGTGTGTTGGGGAAGGCAGAGGATAATATTCCTTATCTGTTCATATTTTTTCCCTAGGGCTTAACACCAACTAATAGAATACAGATTTATTGTTTAGTACCTGCTTAGCCCTTTGGAATGTGAAAAATCTAAGGTATGGGGCATTTTCTGTTAATTACACTGTGCTCTCCTCAGTGCACAGTGTATTATGTAGCAAAGGGAAGGACCTTTGTAAAAATTTGCATAATGAATGAAGGCAAAAGCTGATATAAAGACTTGAAGGAAGGCAACTGGGCCTATGTGGTTTTGCCAGCTGGAGGAGCTCAAAGATGTCTGAATTAAATAAACCGTTTGTGCTGGGGATCCTCAAGACCACCCTCATGCTCAGCAATGCAGTAGGACTCCCAAGACTCATGCTGGTAAACCCACCATTATAGTTTATAGAATACAGATCAGAATCCGCAAAGGGATAAGGCACATGGGATTAATTCCAAAACAAACCAGGCACAAGCATCCAAGTGTCTTTTCCCAGTGCAGTCAAATGGGCATTGCTTAATATTCCTAGTAATAATGTGTAACATCGCATGTGAAATATTGCCAACCAAGGAAGCTCACCCGGTACATTAGATTATTCAATTGGACTGCTGTAACAAAAATATTATAAATTGGGTGGCTTATAAACAACAGAAATTTCTCACAGTTCTGGAGGCTGGGAAAATCAAGATCAAAATGCCAGCAGATACGGTGTCAGGTGAGGACCTACTTAACTGGTTAATGGAAGGCAATCTTCTCACTGTGTTATCACATGGCAGAAGGGGCAAGGTAGCTCTCTGGGGTCTTTTATAAAGGCACTAATCCCATAATTACCTCTCAAAGGCCCCATCTCCAGAAACCATCACACTGGGGATTAGGTGACAATGTATGAAGAGGCAGGGAGGTACAAACATTCAGTCTATAGTCCCTGAGCTTTGGTGTCCAGGTTTTCATTGTGGGTCAGTCCCATAGGCATGTACCACTGACTTCAGCCATGTAGGCTCCAGCCTGAGTTCAAACTGTTAGAACATTGCCCAAAGACTCAGGCATATAAAAACAGATGTTCACCATAAATCACATTGTTAGCATAAACTATCTGGTCCAACTGGTAACTGTGTGGCCCAAGGCTTCAGACATTACCAGGCAGGGTATTCCATGGACTCAGGTTGTCTCCCACAAGCCCCGCCAAGAGTAGATCTGAAGACAGGCTTTTCTCAGGAAAGTGCAGGATTTGAGCAACCCAGACCTGCTGAATTATTTCTTGCACACCATTTTATAATCGTTGTCCAGGTATGTTGGCAAATAACAATAACCTTAGGAGTTCAGGCTTTTGAGCTAGAGTAACCTGTATTCAGACTCTGGCTCTTCCTAATTGGTGATTTTGGGCCAGTGACTGCTTCTATCTCAATGTAGATTGCCTCAGCTGTGGAATGACAGTAATAATAACCATGTTGATAATCATATGAGCTACCACTGCTTCTGGCAGATAATAGGTATTCAGTAAATGACGATTGTTATTTATATTCATGTGGTATACTCTACAATTTTTAATGGCTTTCATGTAATGTAACTTCATCTTCTACAGAGAGCTGACTAATGAATGATGCTTCATGACAGCTGAGTACTACCTGTTGCTTAAAGACTGATGGTATGTGGCAAGACTCCACTGCTACTTAATCAAGAGGAATTGAAATTGACCTGTCTCCATTAAATTCAGACACTGTCTTGAAGGACTTTGGGAACAAGAGAGTTCAGGGAGGTTTTACTGTCATACCCACAGGATGCCAGCCATTGATCTTTTCTCTTGTGGTAAGTCCTTGTTGATGCTCCTGTCAGACTGTTTTACCTGGCTTGTGAACAGCCTGTCTTGTGGTCAGTGTCTAAGCAGACCTGTTTGTGTACTGTCCAGGAGGGGGCTTAAGTAGATAAGAACATTCTGATGTCTACGTCCTGGGATTTGGGAAGGAGGGGTGGGTATTTTTGTGGGAGAGAGTCTGCTTAGTCACGTGATGAGATTCATTATTGTTGGCCAAAGAAAACAACTTTACCTCTCTGGACTTTAAATTTCTTTTTCTGTAAAATGGAATTTTTCCTCCCAAAGCTCAAAACCCTTCTGATTTCAGATGAGGATGAGGTAGTCTGCTTGGGTATTTTATGGCAACAGCAGGTGTGTCAATTTAGAATTAGTGTGGAGTAGCTTCTAGCCTGAGTGGGAATTTTGGGCAGTTTGGGTTCTCAGGTTTTATTTCTTCTCCCCAAGGTCACCCTTTTTTTCTGTCTTTGTGAGGAGAAGTCAGAAGAGGAAAGGATAGTGACCAGGTGTCTGACAAATTATTCTCGGGTAAGTAGGAAATTTATTCTTTTATAAAAGTACATGCTTCTTCCTACCAGGTAGACATGTTTTCTTCTAGTGGAACAGTGTTTCTTTATGTATATAGGGCCTGCCTAGGGACTGAGTACCCAGATAAATTTCCTCAGGTTTCAGGATTTTTTATGTAGTTGACAGATGACATAGGGAAATGATACTATTATCCCAGTATTTACTAATTCAGTCCAACTCTCATCTGTGCTGATTGTGTGCTCTTAGTGTGCTATGATACACTGTGAGGGAGTGGACATGTGTTTCTCAGAATTTGTGCTATCGCCGGAGGAATGATTCATTTATTCGCCAGCATTTATTGTGTCTGTAATGTGCTCAGATTATGGTAAGTCTTGTCAATAGAGACGAATAAGACTAGAAAAATGTACAATGTAGCTGTGGTGAGATACATTCAATTGGGTAAAAGAGGTGCTCTTAAAGCTCTATGACTGGATGAGGTCACCAGTGAGTATGTCCAGGTAGAGAGGAGAATGGGCATGAGGACCATCAATCCCTGGGAGAGATGATGGGAGAACATGGAACGCTATCTAAGCTTTGGGTCTCCCATTCTCTTTCTCCAGTGAACATGGGTTTAGATGGCAATTGCCTGAGGCTGGGATGTTTGTGATGGTTTAGGACCCAGTGACCTTTGAGGATGTGGCTGTGGAATTCACCCAGGAGGCGTGGATTTTGCTGGATCAAACTCAGAGAAGGCTGTGCAGAGATGTGATGCTGGAGAACTACAAGAGTCTGGCTGCAATAGGTAAGGTTGGTGCCATGTCTTCATTTAGCTTTTTCTGGAACAAATCTCTCTTAAATGACTGTATTCTAGACTGTGCTGACTAATGGCAATGCAATGGTAAAAAGAGCAGACATTGTTTCTGTTCTTGTAGATCTTATCTTGAAGTGGCTTCCTCTTGAAAATGAAGATCTGTTTGTCGTTCTGGTTTTATTTTCTCTATGGATTGAAAGGCTTAGGACTTCAAAAATGTTTCGAAATACAAGTTTGAGCCGGGGTTTCAGGGGAAAGATCGGCACCCTTTTTGGTGAACAATGAGAGAGTATGTGTTTGCATTTTAGTTTCATTTGAAAGTTTATTGGTCTGAAAAACAAAGTTTATTGGTTTGATAAAGTTGTCACGAACATTTTATTGTTTCTCAAGTTATACCTGACAGTATTTGGTATCCCTGGAGGGGGGGGTCCTGATTTATGGAATTATTTGTCATCCCTTACATGTTCTTGTATCAAGCTTCTTTCTCTGAGAGCCAGGTACCAGCTGTGCAGACCAGGTCTGATCTTTCAGGTGGAACAAAAAGGAGAGTGGAGGATAGTAGGAAGGGTTTGCAAAGTAAGGGAAAAGGGAGAGGTGATTTCTTTATGAAAAACAGCAGGAATCTAGGAACTGTGGTCTATTTGGAAATGTTAAATAGGAAGCTTTTGAAGATGGATTTTTCCTGAGAATGCTGGTGCCTTTGGTTTCTGTGGTTCCTTGGGTACTTTAGACTTCTCTTTAACTTTCATCCACTTTTCTGAAACTTCCTTTTGGCCTTCTTTAAATTTTGCATTTAGCTCTTTATTCATTTTCTTTCATCTTTGCTTTCCTGGTTATGCTGCTTTCTGTTCACCATCAGTCTCAACATTTATAAAATAATTTCTTAGGAAATCACCTACCAACTTGACCAGCACCTTATCATTGCCAGACTCTTAATGTAGTCAGATTTCTCAATCTCTCTGTATTCATTTCTTTTTATTTTATATTTTAAGTCAGTCTTTGAAAGTAAGTAGACATCAGCCTTTATTTTTTTTTAACACTTTCCTTCCATCATTTATTTCTCCAAGACCTTAATGTGTTTTTTAATCTTATTTCAGATTGGGAGATTTGTCTTAATACCAAATGGTCAGCACCTCAGCAGAATATTTTGCAGGGGAAAACACCCAGTGTGGTAGAAATGGTAAGATTCTCAGTGTGTAATTCCTTGCCTTCCACAGCAGTGGAAGATTGGAAATTCCATAAGATAGAAAAGCAACATGATAACCATAACAGACATTTGGGGCTAGTGTTATTCATCCCAAACGAAACTGTTTCTCACAGTCTCTGAGCATTATGAATTTGACAAACCCTTTAAATACTCCCCGAGATATATTCACACAGTGTTCACTCAGTATTTCCATATACATAATTTAGATACAGTTTTGGATAAGTAATTTCATCTCAATCAATTATCAACTAAACTCTGTAAGAATCCCTGTGAAAGTAAAGACTACAACAGAACTTTTTAGCAGAATGGTCACTTCATTCTGCTTGAAAGCACTCAGGTCTGGAACCATGCATTGCATGCAGTGAAAATGGAAGAAAAAACAAAAAACTTCAGTCATACTGATTTGTTTCCTGTGTAGTAGAACAGAATTCAAGGCAGAGGGGAGGATCTTTGAGTGTAATAAAGCTGAAAAACTTTTGTAAGTCATCGTAATCTCTTCATCAACAGGAGAGAAGCCATACTGGAGAGGAATTGTTTAATTTTAACCATTGGGAAGAAGCCTTGAGTGAACACTCCTGCTTTAAGATTTACAGATTACTCACATTAGAAAAAAACTTGTGAGTGCAACCAGTATGTAAAAGCCTTCACAAAGAACTCTGCCCTTAATCTATACAACAAAACCCATGATGGAGAAAAGCCTCCTAAGTGTAATCAGTGGTGAAACAGTTAGCCAAAATCCACATCTGTTCGTGAGAAAACTTACACTCGAAAGAAACCGTATAAATGCACGGACTGTGGGAAAGGCATTCCTTCTTCCTTACACCTTAGAGAATGTGTAAGAATTCATGGTGGAGAAAGGCCACATACCTTTAAGGAATGTAGGAAAGCTTTTTCTCATTCTACAGGCCTTTTTGAGTATATGCAAATGAACAATAGAAAAAAGTCCTACAAATCTAAAAAAGTGGGAAAACCTTTATTTGATCTTGTCTTATTCATCATTTAAGAACTCAAAGTGAATTAATGCCTATGGAATGTAAGAAATTTGAGAAAGCCTTTCCTTGTTCCCTAAATCTTGCTAAATGTATACAGTTTCATATGAGAGACACACACTGTGTTTGCAAGGAGTGTAGTAAAGAGTTTACTTGTTTCCCAAAACTTAATATTCACATGTGAGTTCACACTGGAGAAAAATCATATGAGTGTAGTAAATGTGAGAAAACCTTTACCAATTCTTCAGGTCTTATAAACACGAACTCACACTGGAGAGAAGCCTTATGAATGTAAGGAATGTGGGAAAGCCTTTAGTAACTCATCTTGCTTTAAAAGTCACATGCAAACTCCCTTGAGTAAAACCCTATAATTGTAAGCAGTGTGGGAAAACCTTTAAGAATTCACAGTATAGAAAGAACTTTTGAATGTAAGGAATATGGGAAGTCATTTAGGTATTCTTTGCACTTTAGTCAACATAACACATACTGGAGAAAAGCCATGTAAATGTAAAAAGGGTGGGAGAGCCTTCAGTATTTCATCAGGCTTTACGGTACACATGAGAACTCACAGTGCTGGATGACCTTTTGAATGTAAGGACTGTGGGAAAGCCTTTACTCGGTTCACATCTTTTTTTTTTTTTTTTTTTTAAAGATTTCATTTATTATTTGTTAGAGCACAAGCAGGGGGAGTAGCAGGCAGAGGGAGAAGCAGGCTCCCTGCTAAGCAAGGAGCCAGGTGCGGGACTCGATCCCAGGACCCTGGGATCATGACCTGAGCTGAAGGCAGACACTTAGCCAACTGAGCCACCCAGGTGTCCCTCAGTCCACATACTTTATTCAACATTTAAGAACTCATAGTGGGGAAAAGCCATATATAGATGAGGAATGTGGGAAAACCTTTACTACTTCATGCCTTACAGAATGCGTAAGATTTCCCTCTTGAGCGAAGCTTACGCTTGCAAAGAATATGGGAAAGCCTTTAATACTTTCTCTTAGAAAACACATACTAATTCATAGTGAAGGTAACCTTATTAATGAGGAATGTAGGAAGGCTTTAGCTCTGCCTTATACTTTACTATTCAGCTCTGATTTCACAGGTATGAAAAATCTTATAAATGTAAAAAGTGTAGGATTTTTTTTAATTCTTATCCCCCAGTTTGGGAAAACATGAAAGCACACATTAGGAGAGATCCCATGAGTGAAAGGGATATAGGAAAGCCTTTGATTATTCTTTGTTATTAGGAAACATAATTCACACTGGAGAGGAACTGTAAATTATAAATCTAGAGAAGGTGGAAAAGACTGTTAATTTATATTACGTGTAATAAATCACATTGGAGAGATTCTGTGTGAGTGTAAAAACAGTGCTTTCAGTAAATATCTTACATATTTTTTTATAAAAATTGAAGTGCTAAAAGGGTTTTTTAAATGAAAAACCTTTGTTACAAAAGGTTTTTTGTTTTGTTACAAAAGATTTATGAATAAAACCTAAAAGTGTAAGAAATTTGGGAAAGTTTTAGAGTACAAATCTTCACTTACTGCATACAAAAAAGTTGATACTGGAAAAGAAAACCATTTTTACTTAAATGGGTTGTCTCTGTGTGTGTGTCTTAAAGTAGACCAATAGTTTTAAAGACCAGTGATGTTGAACATCTTTTCACATACTTGTCATCCATTTATCTTTGGTGAAATGTATGTTCAAGTATCTTTTTTCTTGTTAGAGTCTGGTTTGTTATTACTGAGTTTGGTTTTCTTAATGAACAGATTTATTGAGGTATAATTACCATGCAATAAACTGTACATATTTTAAGTGTATGACCTGCGTTTTGATGCATACACACATCCATGAAATCATCGTTTCCTGTACACTAGCAATGAACAAATAGAATTTGAAATTGCAAACACAATACTATTTATACTAGCACAACAAAATATGTGCAAAGTCTATATGGGGAAAATTACAAAACTCTGATGAATGAAATCAAAGAACTAAATAAATGGAGAGATATTTAATGTTCATGGATAGACTCTGTATTGTCAAGATGTTAGTTATTCCCAACTTGACTAGTAGATTCAATCCAGTCAAAATTCCAGCAACTTATTTTGTGGATATTGACAGACTGATTCTGATGTTTATATGGAGATGCAAAAGACCCAGAATAGACAACACAATATTGAAGGAGAAGAACAAAGTTGGAGGACTGAAACTGCCTGGCTTCAAGACTTAATATAAAGCTGCATTAAGATGGCTGGTGGTGGTAAGAGAATAGACAGATTGATGGAACAGAACGGGTTGCTGAGAAATAGGCCCACTTAAGTAGTCAGCTGATCTTTGACAAAGGAGCAAAGGCAGTGGGAGTGAAGAAAATTCTTTCCAACAAATGATGCTGGAACAATCAGACATCCACATGCAAAAGAATGAATCTAGACACCGAACACTCTTCACAAAAATTAACTCAAAATGCATTGTAAACCTAAGTGGAAAATACAAACCTATAAACTTCTAGAAGGTAACATAGGAGAAAACCTAAATGTCCTTGAATGTAGCAATACCTTTTTAAATATAAAACTGAAGGCTTGATTCGTAAAAGAAATAATCGATATACTGGACTTCATTAAAATTAAAAACTTAGGCTCTCTGAAAGACTTTGTCAAGAGAGTGAGAAGACAAGTTGGGAGAAAATATTTGCAGAAGACACATTTGGATAAAGGACCATTACCCAAAATATACAAGGAACTCCTAAAACTCAACAGTAAGAAATAGCCTATCAAAAATGGGCCAAAGACTTTAAGAGACATTTCTCCACAGAAGATGTACAGATGGCAAATAAGCATTTATGAAAAGATGCTCTACATCATGTCATCAGAAAAATACAAATTAAAATGAGATAGCACTACACATCTATGAGAATGGCCAAAATCTGGAACACTGACAGCACTGAATGCTTCTTTGCTGGTCGGAAAACAAAATTGTACAGCTGCCTTGGAATAGTTTGGTGGTTTCTTTATTTTATTTTATTTATTTATTTGACAGAGAGAGAGAGAGCAAGAGCAGGAACACAGCAGGGGGAGTGGGAGAGCAAGAAGCAGGCTTCCTGCCAGCAGGGAGCCCGATGCGGGACTCGATCCCAGGACCCCGGGATCATGACCTGAGCCGAAGGCAGACGCTTAACAACTGAGCCACCCAGGTGCCCAGTTTGGTGATTTCTTATAAAACTAAATGTACTCTTACTAAATGATCCAGTATCCGGGGTCCTTGGTATTTACCCAAAGAAGTTGAAAACTTATGTTCATTCAAAAACCAACACATGCATGGTGTTTCAGAGTTGTTTTGTTTGTTTGCACATGAATGTTTATAGCAGTTTTATTCCTAATTGCCGAAACTTCAGTAGGTGAATGAATGCCTTCAGTAGGTAAACAAATAAAAAAACTGGCGCATCCAGACAATGGAATACCCAGCACTTAAAAGGAATGAACTATCAGGCCTTAAAAAGACCTGGAAGCACCTTAAATGCATATTACTAAATGAAAGAAGTCAATCTGGAAGTGTTACATACTGTATGATTCCAATTCTTATGACATCATGGAAAAGGCAAAACAATGGAAATCAGTGGTTGTTGGGTTGGGGGAGGGGCAGCTTGGGGTATGCATAGGCAAAGCACAAGGGATTTTGAAGGCAGTGAAATACCTTGTATGATACTATAATGAAGATATTCCATATTTGTCCATACCTTAGAATGCACAACACAAAAAGTGAACCCTAAGGAACTATGGGTGATGATATGTCAATGTTGGTTCATCAGCTGTAACAAATTTACCACTCTGGTGTGAAATGTTAGTAATGGTGGAGGTTATGCATTGTGGGGGCAGGAGTATATGGAAAAATCTCTGTACCTTGCTCAGTTTCATTGTGAACCTAAAACTGTTGTTTTAAAAAAAAAAAAAGTCTTAAAGTGAATAGAGACCTTTAAATCCAAAAACTTTGGGCAGGGAGCAAGATGAAATAGGTCTATAAGACTCCATTAAAAATATGGTCCTATGGGAAAGCAAGTATGATTCAGGTAGCAGAACTCCACAGAGAATCATTCCTATGATGCAGTACTGCTCCTTAAAGGAATAGACAAGATATTCCCGTCTTTCAGAATTGCTATGGATCATTGGCTATAGTAGGCCTCCCATTCCTCCCACTCCTTCCTTCATTCCTTTTTTAATGATAAGCAGCCAGCATTTTATTTTTTTTAAGGTTATTTTTTTAGTAATCTCTACACCCAATGTGGGGTTTGAACTCACAACCCTGAGATCAAGAGTCGCATGCTCTTGTGACTGAGCCAGCCAGGCACCTCCCATGCCTTTCTTAATATGAATGTCTATTCTGATTATCCTTTTCTCTTCTCACAATTATATATATATTTTTTATATATATATATTATATATATATATATATATATATATAATATATATATATGGTGTGTGTGTGGGGAGTAAATAACTTGTCTCTTTACTTCACAAATCTTCAAGAGTAACATACTCAAACCAAGCAGTCTTTTCCAGACTTTAGACGTCAAGATTCTGAACATAGAGCTTGAGTCTGATACTATGGGCACAAGATTTTGGCATGGTTTTAATAGGCGGTGACTATTTGTGTATGTGGAAGGTATATAAATAATTTGTGGCAGACTGATGATTTTAAAACTTGGCCCCAAAATTCTTTGACACCGTTCCCTCCCCTTGAATCTGGGCATACTTTTGACTTTCCCCTAGAGGAGTACAATATAAATGATGCCATGTGATTTCCCAATCTAGGCCATAAGAGACCATGCAATTCCCTCCTGGTTATCTTGGCATCTTCCTCTGTTGGGATACTGCCAGTTGGTATGCTTCCCTTGGAAACCAGCAGTTATGCTGTGACATGGAGGGGCTACATGGGGATGCTCCTCTCAACAGTGGAGCAAGATGAAATAGGTCTATAAAACTCCATTTTAGGTCTATAAAACTCCATCAATAGCTAGAGGAATAGCCCTCTACCTGTTTCAAGGAAGGCAACCAGATGCATGTGTGAATCTCCAGATGACTCCAGGCCCTTGTCTTTGGAGTCATCTTGAGCTGTGTGAGTTTTCCCAGATAAGGCCCTGGTCTTTGTAGAGCAGAGACAATCCATTCATTCCCTTTGTGTCTTGTCCAAATTTCTGACTCATGATCTGTGAAAATAATAAAATGGTGGTCCACACCAGCAGTTTTCAAACTTTTTGACCTCAGGACTCCTGTATACTCCTTAAAATTGAGCATCCAAAATGCTCTATTATGGGCATTGTATCTATGAGTATTTGACATAGTAGAAGTTAAGACAGATGTTTCAAATATTTATAATTCATTTCATAATGTACATACTTAGGAAAATTACTATTTTCCAAAATGAAAACAAAAAATGTGAGAAGTGAGAGTCTCTTCTTGACCAAACTTTAGTAAGTCTCCTGAACCTTTTCCTGGGTCCGTCTGCACTTCCTTATAAAATCCAGTTTTATCAAGAGCCCTGCTAAGTCAGTTTAGCAAGAGTTCCCTTATCCTCCACCATCCTTCCGGTGCTTTCTAATCACCCTGGCCTGTCTTCAGCAAAGATTGTTAGGTCAGTTCAGCCAGAATTCCTAACCCCTCTTGTTTCCTCTTAGTAATTTTCTTTCTTTTTTTTTTTTTTAAAGATTTTATTTATTTATTTGACAGAGAGAGACACAGCGAGAGAGGGAACACAAGCAGGGGGAGTGGGAGAGGGAGAAGCAGGCTTCCCGCAGAGTAGGGAGCCTGATGTGAGACTCGATCCCAGGACCCCGGGATCATGACCTGAGCTGAAGGCAGTCGCTTAACCTACTGAGCCACCCAGGCGCCCCCTCTTAGTAATTTTCCATCCACTGACCCCTATCCTGCTTCTTGGCTATAAGTTCCCACTTACCATGCTGTATTTGAACTTGAGCCCATTCTCTCCCCCACTGTAAAGTCTTGTTGCAGTGGTCCCTGTACCTATCTCGATGGCTGAAAAAAGTCTGCCTTACCATCTTTAACAGGTGTCATTATTTTTTTTCCTTATCAGATGAATGACAAGCTTTACAAAAAGATTTTTATAAATCATTTTTTCTAGCTTAGTTGGTGACAGCTGGAGTCTCATACATGCTTCTGCATTCAGTTTTTTGCCATAAAATTGATGAAATGTATATAGATGAAATGTATATAGAAAATTAAGCTTCAGTGAGATACATGGTTGGAGAAGTATTTTCATACAATTTTGGCTCTTTGATACTTTGCCAGAATTCAACTAATGGTAGTTTCTTAAAGATTTAGTTGCACTGTGGAGTATGAAGTTCTATCAGTGAACTTTTCCTGTTCTGTTAACATTAAAATCCATTGATTTTTCTTGCACTTTGGATATTTTACCTGTATGTGATTTTGTGCCATCATGTGTTAACTCATATAGGAAATAGTGTACTACATTATGCATATTTTTCAAATGTTGACTTATTTTATTATGAAGCATCATGCACTAATATAACTATTGATCATAGCAGAAAGGTTTGTAAATGTTGAGAAACTGCCAGCATCATGGTTGCAGATATATACATTTTCCAGATTTTTCTGTTGCCTCAAGGACATTTTTAAGGAAAACTGGATTTCTTTTTTTTTTTTTAATGTTTTATTTATTTATTCATGAGAGGCAGAGAGAGAGGCAGAGGCAGAGGGAGAAGTAGGCTCCCCACCCAGCAGGAAGCCCGATGCGGGACTCGATCCCAGGACCCTGGGATCATGACCTGAGCCGAAGGCAGACGCTTAACCATCTGAGCCACCCAGGCGCCCAGGAAAATTGGATTTCTTATTTATCATGAGTATGTGGCAACGAAGAATACAATGACTGTGGCACCTGATGCCACTGCCTTGATTTCTGCCAAGGTGCCAGCAATTTTACCCACCATTGCTTTTATATCATATATAAATGTCAACGTGATGAAATGGTAAATAATAGAACTATTGTAACAATAGTTTTGACCTCACAGACTGCCTGAAAGTGTCTTGGGGTCCTTCAGTTTGGCAACCACATTTTGTCTTTTTTTTTTTTTTTAAAGATTTATTTATTTATTTGAGACAGAGAGAATGAGAGAGAGTACATGGGGGGGGGGAGGGTCAGAGGGAGAAGCAGGCTCCTCGCTGAGCAGGGAGCCCGATGCGGGACTCGATCCCGGGACTCCAGGATCATGACCTGAGCCGAAGGCAGTCGCTTAACCAACTGAGCTACCCAGGCGCCCGGCAACCACATTTTGAGAACTGCTGTTATAGATCACTGTGTTTGGGGTAGTTTGTTACACAGCAATAATAACCATAACAGACTTACCCTCTTTTTCTTTTTTATGATTAGTCTCTTCAGTGGTCTAGAGAGTTAACCGAGAAAATTCCAGGGTGCTTCAGAATTTGGCTTGCTTTTTGCCCAAGTACAGCCTAGGTGTTAAGGGCTCAGACTGGAGCCTGACTGCTGGAGTGTGGGTCCTGCCATTGTTGCTTTTGAGCCATGTGCTTGGGGTGCTTCCCTAAGCCTCATTTCCTTTTGCTAAATGAGATCATTAATAAGGCAAATGATTGTTACCAAATGTCAGTGGAAACTTTATAACAGTCATGAGTCAAGGGTTGGTGAGACCTCCCAACTATTTTGCACTTACTGCATACCACGAAATGCCCTGAAAGCTTTCCATGGATTGAGTCACTTCATCTTCATTACAACTCTGAGGGAGCCACTGTTCTTATTCTGCTTATGTGATTTATATGACATGAAATATCCACCATCATTTCTGGTGGATTCTAGCTCAGTGTTTCACTTTAAACCATCCAGTTTTTAAAGCTAACAGAGTAACCCTAGCCACTGACTCCAGGCTTTCTGGCCTCATCCAGAATTAACAGCAGCCAAATTCTGTTCCTCTGGGTTCCATATTACAAGTGGCCAGACTTTTGGAATTATTGTATTCCCCTCAGCAGAGAACTCACAGTTCAATTGGAACACAGATAACTCCACACAGAAACCCATTGTTGATGTTGCAGCTGACCCAGAACTGCCAGCAGAACTTAATCTGCCCTCGCTTTCAAAATGTGGCCAAGTACTAATTGTAAAGAATGTGAAATACGCATTTTGGCAGAAGTGATAGATAGTCATAGGCTGGACCTTCATAGGAGTGAAGACTGACCTATGGTTTTGCAACTGTGATTGAATAATTTTTCTGAGTTTTTAAAATAATTTTAATGAATAATTTTTATCTCCTTATTTTTACTCCTCCTGTTTCTTTCCCCTCTCGTTGTGGAAATTACACAGGCAGTTTCATCCATCTGATTGCACATGCACATTGTGTACAGTCTTGTTAGACATCAAATATTCCAGAATATAAGCATGACAGTAATTAAGCACAGGATTTTATTATTAAGCCACTTATTCTGCAGATCCCAAAATGAACCTGAATACCACCATGGCTGGCACCAGAGACCTATTAAATCACAGTAAAATCATATCAGAATAAGACTGACTTTTTTGCTTCTCATTTTGCTTGTTAGTAATCATTCTTCAAATTCACAGCCACAAATAGAAGGGATGTTAATTTTTCTCCACTGTTTTGGCACCTGTGACTGTACAAATGATTTAATTTCAGGTTATCACAGTTATATGTGTTGGTTTTCAGAAATTTTAAGAAAATGAAAAATTTGTTGCTGTCATCAAAAAAGAAATAAATCTTCATTTGTCTATTGTAAAAAAACTTAGCATTTGGCAAGGGCAGGTAGATAATTTTTTAAAAGTATACACAGGCATTTAATGAAGCTAGAGATTTTAATTTTGGAACCCTGAGATCCCCCAGATTTAGTTTCTGGGAATTTGTATTGAAAAATGTCTCTGCTCTTAACCCATATGTGGTACAATTTTGCCAGGTTTTGATCTTGGTATAAATGGTGAGAGGGACTTTTTTTTAATCCTAAAGTAGTCATTTTTTTTTTAATCTGAAAACTTGGTCAATAATGCACAAACCAGAAATACAAATGCAGACATTTCTTTTTTTTTTTTTTTTTTTTAAGATTTTATTTATTTATTTGACAGAGAGAGAGGGAACACAAGCAGGGGGAGTGGGAGAGGGAGAAGCAGGCTCCCCGCGGAGCAGGGAGCCCGATGCGGGGCTCGATCCCAGGACCCTGGGACCATGACCTGAGCCGAAGGCAGACACTTAACGACTGAGCCACCCAGGCGCCCCCAAATGCAGACATTTCTAATGGAAGAAGAGCTACGCATTAAGATTGAAAGCCTGTTCTCAATTTGAGGTCCTTTTTGCTATAAGAGCGTAAGGATTTTAGGCAAATGCATTACAAAGTGTTCTTGTATTTGTATGAGCCAGTGGTGGCTTAGTGTAAATAACATGGCTTTTTATAATGCTTGTGAGGAAATCTCCAGCATTTCTACCCTGCTTACCCCAAATCTGGATGGACTGTTAAAGCCCTTAGGGGCTGCAGTAAGAGAAGTGTGTGTTATTAGTTCTCAAATGAGATTCATGCAAATGGGAAATTCACATCTGGTGCAGTAGTTTTTTATGCCAACCCCATTCATGTCCCCAGATTCTGCTTGGCACCTTGAAGGCATCTGTGTGGGTTCCCTCTGTTTATCTTTGATATAAAAATTAGTGCCCTGCCCCAAATGTTTGTAGCCATGGGAGATAGGATCAGCCCTTGGTAGTCCTTTGAGTAGAAGAGCTTTGAGGTGAGGGCCTAGGGTTCACTGTAGCAGCAGGGAGCAGATCCAGTTGTGAGAAGACATTCAACTAACTGAATTTCTGGACCATTTGACTCTGGAATTTCCTTTTCCAACCCCCATCCCCCCAAAAACTGTTAAACGATAGAATCAAATTTCATTAGTGAGCTCTTTTCTAGGCTGTATTTCCTTTTTTTTTAAGATTTTAGTTATTTATTTGAGAGAGAGAGCACCTGAGAGGGGGAGGGTCAGAGGGAGAAGCAGACTTCCTGCTGAGCAGGGAGCCTGATGCGGGACTCGATCCCGGGACTCCAGGATCATGACCTGAGCCGAAGGCAGTCGCTCAACCAGCTGAGCCACCCAGGCGCCCTAGGCTGTATTTCTATGAACAAGTAACCTGATCTGTGCATCTGTATGTGCAGCTTTGTCATTTCCTCTAGGAACGAAAGGCTCTAGGCTTCCAGTGCAGTGCATAAACAATGATGGCCAGGGGCGCCTGGGTGGCTCAGTTGGTTAGGTGACTGCCTTCGGCTCAGGTCATGATCCTGGCATCCCGGGATTGAGTACCGCATCAGGCTCCCTGCTCAGCGGGGAGTCTGCTTCTCCCTCTGACCTTCCCCCCTCTCATGTGCTCTCTCTCTCTCTCTCACTCTCTCAAATAAATGAATAAATAAAATCTTTAAAAATAAAAAATAAATAAATTTAAAAAATTGGCCAAGGCTGTGTGTCTGTCCAGTGGAGCTCAGGAGGGCTAGTGAGCGTTTTACTTCTGTCTCAAAATGTCTTACTTTGTGCCCAGAGCAAAGACAAGAGTCCTTGGTCAATAAGTGTGTAAACGTCCTCACAGTTCAGCTAGAACTGCGTAAGGCTGTGCTCATTATGTGGTAAAGAAAAGACCCTAGCTTCCTTGAAATCTCTTTTGGGGGAAATATAGATTGAAAATTTTACATTTTTAAATTTTTTTAAGTTTATTTAATCTACACCCAACATGGGGCTGGAACTTAAAACCCTGAGATGCTCCACCAACTGAGCTAGTCAGGTGCTGGAAATTTTTCTGCTTTAAACACATGGTTCTAATCTATAAATTTAATGTTAGTATTTAGGTTCCTAGCACTTAAAGGGCCTTCTGTTTACTGGAAGGCATTTTATGGAGCCCTCTGCCTGAGAAGCACAGCCCACCACGAAGGGATTGAGATTTCTTTTAACCACAGATCTCCACACTACTGGGTAGTTTCATTAAATAATATTAATAATGGTTCTCTTAATTCTTAAATCCTTGTGTGTCTAGGCAGATGTTTTATTCATGGGGGTGTCAGGAAAAGTCACAAAGGGGGTTATGGAGCTTTTTTAAATCGTGAGTTTTGGAATGTCTAAATATAGGAACAACAACCCCAAAGGACGTAATATCCACCTTTTTCTCTACCAGATTGGGATTTTCACTTTTATATCATGGACTCCGTTTATGCAGATTTAAGTCAATTCTCGGGGCCCTAATAAAATACCATTTTTTGGTGGGTAATTTAAACCGATGATTGATACCCAACGTTTTGTTGTTTAAATTGAGTCCGACCTCGGTGGGGACTTATTTTGGTTAGGAAGATAGGAGGGGCAGTGACCTCACAGGTGAATCCATAATGGCTTAGAAGTGAGGTTTAGGCCCCTTTTCCTGTGCCGCTCAGCCCCTTTTTCAGTCTTGAGAAACTACTTTTTCCCCTTGGGTAGATCTTATAGCGTCAAAGACGGCTCTGCGATCAAAAGCAAGTTGCTCAGCACTTCGCGTTGCCCGTTTACTCGTTTTTTGTCTGCACCTAAGGTGGGGCGTGAACTCACCACCCGAGGTCAAACGTGGCACACCCTACAGACTGAGCCAGCCAGGAGCGCTCCCCTTCCTCTGAGGGAATAAAACACTTACTTCCTGCGCTTTTACCCAGCAGCGCCTCGGCCACGCGCAGCCCGTGGCCGGAAGCGGAAGTGCGTCCGGCCGGTGCTCTCTTCCGGGGCCGCTGCGGAAGCTGAGACCCGCTTTTTTGTCCGTTGGCGGTCTACTTCGCCTGGCTGTAGCCCAGGTGTGGTTATGCGGGTTAAAGATTGCTGTGCGGGGCTGGGGAGGGGTCAAGGGCACGGTTTCCAGCGCCGCTCTTCCGGGGTCACGGCACTTTCTCCGGGCCTCATCGCGCGCCTTTCCGCACCGGGGGCTCCCGGGCGTCCCTGCTTGTCCTCCCGGAGCCTCGGGCCCCGAAAGGAAGCAGGTGGGGAGATGCGGTCAGGGTGCTACTGGGAGGTCTTCAGCCCATCCCCTGTACGCCTCTCTTTAAAATTCTCCCCCAAATTAGTTATTTTTCCACAAGAAAATGCCCTTTTCTGTATTTCATTTTCTGTGTTAACGGCATTGCCTTGAAATACTCGTAAGTTCACAAAGATCTTTCCTCACCACCGACCCCCCCGCCCCCCGCTTGGAGTTCTGGGGATACATCCTAGTCCCTGTGGACTGACGATTGAGTTGTTCCCCTCTGTATGGGCTTGTGCGTGTTTCTTCCCATTCCTACACCAGGGTAGATTTTTAGAGGTAAAGTTGTTGGGTCGTGTGTAGTATTTCTAGGTACTGCCAACCGCCCTGGTCCATGGGCCTTGTTCTTTTTTTTTTTTTTTTTTTAAGACTTTATTTATTTATTTGACGGAGAGATAGGGAGAGAGGGAACACAAGCAGGGGGAGCGGGAGAGGGAGAAGCAGGCTTCCCGCTGAGCTGGGAGCCCGATGTGGGGCTCGATCCCAGGACCCTGAGAACATGACCGGAGCCGAAGGCAGTCGCTTAAGGACTGAGCCACCCAGATGCCCCAGCCTTGTTCTATTTTGAAGCTTCAGAGTGTTTATTTTCCATCCAGCAAGCTGCAGACCTCTTTGGTTTTCAAATAATTTGTAGATTCTTGGATGTTTACATAACGGTCATATACTCTATGAATAATGACAGATTTATTCTTCCTCTATAATCTTACAACCTGTTATGTCTCCCTATCCTTGTTCCCCCATCCCCACCCTGCATTTCTCCCCAACCCTCCCTAATATACAACACTGGCTAAGACTTCAAACTTGACTAGAGGAGTCACCACTGTCTTTTTCCATGTCTCAAAGGCCCTCAGCTTATCACTAGAAGTTACTGTTTGTTCTAAGTTCTGATACATTTTCCAGTTAAAGACATTTACTTATGTTCTTTCTTTTCTTTATTTACTAAGGTTGTTTTGTTTTTAAAGGTTTTATTTATTTGAGAGAAAGCATGAGCGAGAGGGAGGGGGAGAGGGAGAGAGAGAAGCAGACTCCCCACTGAGGGCAGGGGAGGAGCTCCATCCCAGGACCCTGAGATCATGACCTGAGCTGAAGTCAAGAACTTCATGCTCAACCAACTGAGCCACCCAGGTGCCTTTTGAATTGTGTTTTTTTAATAGAGTTGGTTAAGATTATTTTTAAGTTATGTGAAATGTTGACTATTACAAAACACTCTTTCATTGAGATGATCATGGTTTTCTCCTTTGATCTATGAATAAAACAAATTATATTAATTGATTTTCTAATAAGCATCTCTGGTGTTCCTGGGATAAACTCAACTTGGTTCTGATACATTAAGATTGTCATTTATTGATGTATTTGGTTTGAACTTTAGGTTATTTGTGCTTATTAATGAGATTTGCCTATCATTTTGTTTTTTTACTGTGGCCGTGTAATGCTTAATGTCAATATTATACCAGTCACAAAGAACGTTCTTCTTCCCTTTATACCCTTAATCAAGGTAATCCCTTTGATTAAGTCAAACTGTTTTGTAAATTTTTTATAAAAGAAGTGTGTCCATCTCCTTCTCCTTTCTCCCTTGTGGTAATTGTATAAGGTATTGTAATAGAATAACCAAAATGCAAACATGACATTTTGGGTCATACACAATTCTGGAATTTTGCATGATGCCTAAATTTCTAAATAAAACCTAAATATATGACTCTTGCTTTATAGATTCAGTAAGTTATTATCTCTACTAATGTTTAGTAATATACAAATATGTGATTTAACCAGAGTCTTCATAAGCGTGTCTGATCCCTGGAAAATTTTGAGTTAGATTGGAATTCTCTCCTCTTTGAATGGCAGAACTGACTTATACAACCCAAGCCTGGTGTTTTCTTTGTGGGGAAATTTAAATGCCTAGATCTTTATTTTTTTCTTTGTTTTGATTAAGATATCTGTCCAGGCAGTAAGTTCTTGGGGCTGGGGAGGCCTGAATCTCTCTGAGCAGGTCAGCAACAGCCCAGATTATTTTGGTTTTTTTCCTGCATTTTTTTATTGTGATGAAGAATATATATAACATAAGAGGTACCTGGGTGGCTCAGTTGTTTGGGTGTCTGACTCTTGATGTTGGCTCAGGTCTTGATTTCAGGGTTGTGAGTTCAGGCCCCACATTGGGCTCCATGCTGCATGTGGAGCCTACTTTAAAATATATAATATATATTAATGTATATATTTTATTATATATATTTTTAATTATACATATAAACAGACATGCTGTATACACACGTGTATATGTCATACATGTGTATATCACATGTGTTATGTACATATGTGTTATATACATATCTATGAAAACATAAAATTTGCCATTATAAGCATTTTAAACATACAATTCAGTGGCATTAATCACATTCACAATGTTGTATAGCCATCACCGCCTAGTTCATTTTTTGTAATTTTAGCACTACTCAGTTTGTTTGTTTCTGTAGAGTCATTTTTTTATTTCTCAAGAAATTTATCTATTTCCTGTGAGTTTTAAGCTTGATTGGCATAAAGTTAATCATAATATCTTATGTTTAATCTCTGTAGTGTCTATAATTGTGGGGGGCAGTGTTTCTTAATTTTCTTTGAGCCTTCTCCCTTCTTTTCTTGAATAATCATGCATGACTTCTTCCTATTTCATTAATTTCAAAGGACCTCATTTTTTTTGCTTTTTAATCTCTACTTTTGGGGTTTTGTTTTTTTAAAGATTTATTTATTTACTTTAGAGAGAGAGTGCACAAGTGGGAGGGGCAGAGGGAGAGGGAGAGAGAATCTCAAGCATACTCTGTGCTCAGTGTGGAGCCCGAGGCAGGGCTCGATCTCACGACCCTGAGATCATAATCTGAGCTGAAACCAAGAGTTGTTGGCTGCTTAGCCAGCTGCACCACCCAGGCGCCCCTACTTTTTGTTTTCTAGTTCATTTTTTTCTCTTTCCTTCCTTTAACTTTTCTTCTTTTATTTGGGATTTTTTTTCCCTCTAAATTCTTAAACTGGAAACATTAATTTTTAACTTCATTTCTCTCTAATGTGAGTATATGAAGCTTGCCTTTTTTCCCCTAAGGCCTACTTTAGCTGCAGCTTACAAGTTTTGGTACTTAGAACTGATTGATAACCATAGTATGTATTTTCTAATTTCCAATTTAATGTATGATATGTTTTATTCATGAGTTATTCATAAAGATGATGTTCTCTAAACTCCAAATGTATGGCTTTTCATATTAGATCGAACTATATGAACATGCTAACTTTCCACCATTTTTTTTACCTATAGAAATGGCAGTGTTGGAGCACCTGGGTGGCTCAGTCGTTAAGCGTCTGGCTTCAGCTCAGGTCATGATCCCAGGGTCCTGGGATTGAGCCCCACATTGGGCTTCTTGTTCAGTGGGGAGCCTGCTTCTCCCTCTCCCTCTACCTGCGGCTCGCCCAGCTTGTACTCGCTTGTTCTCTCTCTCTCTATCAAATAAATAAATAAAATCTTAAAAAAAAAAAAGAAATGGCAGTGTCATATGGCTCAACATAATAGTTTTCTTTTTTAACTGAATTTCATTTTGGTCAAGGAACAAAACTGTATATAAATTCTTTGAAAGTTTTAAAACTAGTGCTCACGTCAGCAGCACATATACTAAAATTGAAAGCTTTAAGACTAGCTGTATATTATAGGAAGAGAGCTAGTTTTTGTAAACACTCCATGTGTGATTGAAAAAAATACGTGTATTCTCCATTTATTGAATGTAGTGTTTGTAAGTGTTTTAGGTGAAGCTTGTTCATTTTACTATTCAGATCTTTATATCCTCTTTTTTTTTTTTCCCACTAATTTCTGCATCACTGACAGTATGTTAAAGTGACACTGATGGTGATTTGTCTATTTCTCCTTTAATTTTGTTAGCTTTGATGAGACTGTGAGTGTGCACAACTTCAGAATCTTTATATCTTCCTAGTGAACTGAACCTTATATCCTAATGTAGTTGCCTTTCATAATGCCTTTTTTTTTTTTTTTTTAGATTTTATTTATTTATTTGACAGAGAGACAGCAAGAGCAGGAACACAGCAGGGGGAGTGGGAGAGGGAGAAGCAGGCTTCTTGCCAAGCAGGGAGCCCGATGTGGGACTTGATCCCAGGACCTGAGCCGAAGGCAGACACTTAACGACTGAGCCACCCAGGCGCCCTGCCTTTTGTTTTAAAAGGTGTGAAATCAGAGGTACCTGGGTGGCTCAGTCGGTTAAGTGTCCGACTCTTGATTTCAGCTCAGGTCTTGATCTCACGGTGTGAGTTCAAGCCCCATGTTGGGCTCCACACTGGGCATGGAGCCTACATTAAAAAAAAAAAAAATTTGTGGGGCGCCTGGGTGGCTCAGTTGGTTAAGCGACTGCCTTCGGCTCAGGTCATGGTCCTGGAGTCCCGGGATCGAGTCCCGCATCGGGCTCCCTGCTCAGCAGGGCGTCTGCTTCTCCCTCTGACCCTCCTCCTTCTCATGCTCTCTGTCTCTCATTCTCTCTGTCTCAAATAAATAAATAAAATCTTAAAGAAAAAAAAATTTGTGAAATGAAACAGTTTTGGTTAATATTTGCTTGGTGTATCATTTTTATTTTTGAGATTCAGTCTTTCTGTGTGTTTTTTTTAAAGATTTTATTTATTTATTAGAGAGAGCACAAGCAGGGGGAGAGGCAGAGGGAGAGGGAGAAGCAGGCTCCCACCAAAGAGAGAGCCTGATGCAGAGCTCTATCCTAGGACCCTGAGATCATGAACTGAGCCAAAGGCAGATGAGTAACATACTGAGCCACCTAGGTGCCCTTCTTTTGGTTTTAAATGCATCTCATGAAAGAGCATAGAGCTGGAATTCATCTTTTTTTTTATTTTTTTATTGTTATGTTAATCCCCATACATTACATCATTAGTTTTAGATGTAGTGTTCCATGATTCATTGTTTGTACATAACACCCAGTGCTCCATGCAGAACGTGCCCTCCTCAATACCCATCACCAGGCTAACCCATCCTCCCACCCCCCTCCCCTCTAGAACCCTCCGTTTGTTTTTCAGAGTCATCGTCTCTCATGGTTCGTCTCCCCCTCCGATTCCCCCCCTTCATTCTTCCCCTCCCGCTATCTTCTTCTTTTTTTTTCTTAACATATATTGCATTATTTGTTTCAGAGGTACAGATCTGAGATTCAACAGTCTTGCACAATTCACAGCGCTTACCAGAGCACATACCCTCCCCAGTGTCTATCACCCAGTCACCCCATCCCTCCCACCCCACCCCCCACTCCAACAACCCTCAGTTTGTTTCCTGAGATTAAGAATTCCTCATATCAGTGAGATCATATGATACATGTCTTTCTCTGTTTGACTTATTTCGCTCGAGCTGGAATTCATCTTAACCTAACATGTCAGTCTTTGCTTTTAACCTGTAGAGTTTAATCCATTTACCTGTATATTCCTTGTGATTATTGATATCAGTATTTTCTACTGTCTTGCACTGTGCTTTTTATTTTACCTGCTGCTTTCGTTTGTTTCTTTTCCCTGCTTATTTTTCTTACTTTTGGGATAATTGAGGTGTTTTTTTTTTTTCATTCCATTTTTTCTTCTAGACTGTGAGTTAAACCTGCTGATTCCATTCCTTTAATGGTCACCCTAGCTATCTTATTAGGCACACTTAAAGTCAGATGCTAATCAACATCTCTATTCCCTCCTGCAAGAATTTAAGGAACATAAAACTGCAATCACCTCCCTCCCAATTTATGT
Source organism: Mirounga angustirostris (assembly GCF_029215605.1). Classification (NCBI taxonomy): domain Eukaryota; kingdom Metazoa; phylum Chordata; class Mammalia; order Carnivora; family Phocidae; genus Mirounga; species Mirounga angustirostris. The sequence goes on along the minus strand of NW_026991709.1, from coordinate 209,019,157 downwards.
GTTTTTATTATTCAGTATTAGGATTCTAGCTTGCTTTTCCATCTCACAAATTAGATACTATTATTACCATTTTATATGATCAAGGTTCACTTAGTTTTACCCATTTGATTTTTGTTCAGTCTACTTTTTTAACATTTCAAAATGTTGCACAAATTCCCATTTCCTGGAATACTGAGAATTTACTTTAATGATGGTCTTTTGATGGGTAAACTCTCTCGGGTCTTTACTTAAAAATGTCTTTATCTTTTCCTTCTTTTAAATTTTTAAAAATATTTTATTTATTTATTTATTTGACAGAGAGAGCAAGAGAGGGAACACAAGCAGGGGGAGTGAGGGGGAGGGAGAAGCAGGCTTCCCGCTGAGCAGGGAGCCCAATGTGGGGCTCGATTCCAGGACACTGGGGTCATGACCTGAGCCGAAGGCAGATGCTGAACCAACTGAGCCACCCAGGCGCCCCCCCTTCTTTTAAATTTTTTTAAACTTTTCATAAGGAGATTTTCATGCACATGAGAATAGAACAGTATAGTGAATCCTTATGTCATCAACACTCAGCTTTAATAATTATCAATATTTTACCTATGTTGATCATCATAGCCTGACCGTCTAATACACTATCCACATGTGGCTCTTTAAATTTAAGCTAAAATTTCAAGGAGAACTGTTACAGATTGAGACTAATGAGGCAATCCCATCAATTAAAAACGTTTAACAGGAAGTTTTTAGCATTATCTCAATACCTTATCACATCCCTCTAAATGAACAGTATTTCTTGATATTTTCAGTGGTCTTTGGCTAAACAAATTGGGCCCCAAGTTGGGTTTATCACTCCTTGCAGGAGGGCAGAATGCACAGCATTGTGCACCGTGGGGCCTGTCAGAGGGTGTGGGCTCGTGCCAGGTGCTTTTGGGGGAGGGTTCTGGGTCTGTGATTGGGTTTATCGTAAAGCTTACCTAGAAGGAAGGAAAACTACACAAGGGGGAAGCTGTAACTGATTTCTGAAGAAGCAGCAGTGGCACACGTTGCCCAGAAAGGGGGATGTTTGTTCGTTTTTGAGGCCTAGATAATGTTTATGTGTTGTTTGTGTTCAGACATGATTACACAATGGCCGTGGTTTTGTCTTAGTATGTCATGGTCATGGAGCGGCCCTGTCTGCTGTTGCCATTCTGTGAGGTTGCTTATGTTCAACGGGAGAATGCACACACCTAGCTGACAGTACCAGGGCAGCTCCTGGATGTCGGGCTGCTTTTCTCTTTACCAGTATCGGCTAATACCCAGTCTGTGTTCAGTTCCCCCAAAATGTCTCAAAATGTGTTTTTACAGTTGGCGTTGTCTGAATCAAAGGCCCACAAGCTGCAGTGGGCTGTTAACGTCTCTCAACCAGTCTCTTTGGCGGTAGTCCTCCCTCTCTGTCCCCCAGACTGGGTTTGGCTGTTTATAGCTTCACGATGTCCTTTTTAACTTGTCCCTCAGTTTCTCCTCTTCCTTCTCTTCTATAAATTGCTAATTACATGAAAGGGTTTTTCAGGGTTTTTTGGCAAAAGTACTTCACAATTGGTGCTATTTCTTACATCATATCAGAACTTCCATGCGATCCAGATACCTACTTTGTGATGTTAAAATTTATGAGTTGGTTCCAGTGTCAGCTTGATCCTTCCTTTATAAAGTTCTCCATCTTGTTTATACAGTCTTCATTTGCCCCCTGGTTAATAAGAGTCCTTATTAATTACAAAAGGAGAAAACGACTACTTAATAGAAGAATCTGTGGCATGCCACCTTAACCGTGTGATTAAAGTTATCACCAGTAACGAGACAGACTGGATCATATGCCTCCTGAAGTGGCTCACTGAGAAGGACACGCATCAGCTGTGTAATCCTTCATCCAAAAATGAACTTTCTGAATCTAATCATGAGAAAACATCAGACAAGCCAAAATTGAGATGGAGTCTGTCAAACATCTGACCTGGACTCTTCATATCTTGAAAGTTGAAAGGCTGAAGGACAGGTCAAAGATCAAAGAAGAGTAAAGAACCATGGTTTGAGGGCATGGTCCCATATGAGAAATTTACAAAGTGATTGCTATAAAGGACGTTATTGGACAGTTAGTGAAATTCTGCATATGCAGTGTATGTTACAGAGTAATATTAAATCCATGTTAAACAGTCCTGATTTTGCTCGTTGTGGTTATGCTAGAGAATGTCCAAGTTCCTGCATCACTCTGAAGTATATAGGAGGAAAGGTTCGTGACATCTTCTGTTTCCCCTTGAATAGGTTCTTCTCAACATTCTTGCTGAAGCAGAGAGGGAACACAGGGGTAGAGAGAGAAAGCAAATTTTTTTTTTTTTTTAAAGATTTTTATTTATTTATTTATTTGACAGAGACAGAGACAGCGAGAGCAGGAACACAAGCAGGGGGAGTGGGAGAGGGAGAAGCAGGCTTCCCGCCGAGCCGGGAGCCCGATGTGGGACTCGATCCCAGGACCCTGGGATCATGACCTGAGCCGAAGGCAGTCGCTTAACCAACTGAGCCACCCAGGCGCCCGAGAAAGCAAATTTTAATGGTGAAGAGTCTGTGGAAGTTCATCGTATTCACACCATTCTTCTTTTCTTTTTTTTTTTCTTTTTTTTTAAACGTAATCCTTTTTTTTTTTTAATTTTTTATTTATTTATTTGAGAGAGAGAGAGAGAGAAACAGCATGAGAGGGGATAGGGTCAGAGGGAGAAGCAGGCTCCCCGCCGAGCCGGGAGCCCGATGCGGGACTCGATCCTAGGACCCTGGGATCATGACCTGAGCCGAAGGCAGTCGCTCAACCAACTGAGCCACCCAGGCGCCCACCATTCTTCTTTTCTTTCAGTGTAAAAGTTTTTTCAAAATTAAAAGTTAAAAGTAAACATCCCCATTCACTTTCCACCTAATAATTTAGTAGCTGTTAATTGTCGTTGCCATGATCCATTAATTTACTAGTGCTTGCGAAATGGTGACTTTCTGACTAGCATTTTCTTTATAATAAATGAAGCTTCTTATAAAGCTTGTATGATTCTTCTGTAAAGAAGAACTTTGCCTCATCACAACAGTTAAGCAATCATAAAATATTGTTCACAAAGGAGAGAGGGATATATGCTTGATTCTTTCCTTTTAGAACTTTCAGAATTATGAGTTGATATCCTGGCTTCCTCCAGTACTGACCATTAGGATTTTTAAAAAAATATCGTTATGAACTCATGATTTTGTTTTAGATTTGATGATTTCAACACACTGCAGTCATTATTTATTAAATTGTTCCATCTTAAGCCAGGGGGAGCTCTTTTTTTTAAGTTTTCTCCTGTGTCTTTTTGACAACCCCATTAGCCTTTAATGGGTTTCTTGCTTTCTGCTATATGATGTTCCAGACTCGCCTTGAACATTTTGTGTTCTATACTGGACTCAGCTGTTTTCTCAAATGAGCCCTGGTTTCTTTCATGGGCAAATGACATTTAGAGGCATGTTGGTACTAGGGGGGCACATTGCTCCTCAGTGCCTGTTGACTGTAGACATTTTTAGTAGTTCAGTCTGGAAAAAAGTTTAAAAATAATTGCATACTGTATTCCTGATTCCTAGTTCTTGGATAGGGAGGTAAAATCCTAATAGGGAACTGTACTTTGTGTGTGTGGTCCCTCTGAAGCTAGTATGAGGAAACTTCTAGGTTGTAAGTGTTGAGTATCTGTTAAGCCTAGACTCTCATGACTTCTTTATTCTCTAGGTCTGCTTGCTCAGAACCCTGTCTGGTAAGGAGGGAGACATACAAGAGGAAGAATGGCTGCAGGATTGCTGACAACTTGGTCACAGGTATAGAGAAAATTATTCTGTTTCCAAAAAACATTGCTGTTCCCAAAGGACATATCTCTTGCCCCTGTAGTAAAGCTTCAACTGAACTAGCCTCAAGCTTCCCCAGTTCTCTGGGCCTCTTAGAACGAGACAAAAATGCCTTAGGAAAGGCTTCTATTACTACAACATTTGTTAATTTCTTTTTTTCCCAGATCTTCCTCCAGGTTGACTATTAGTTCCATATTCTGCTGGGTGCTATGCAGGACAAGAGAGATTTTTCACTAGGAAAATCATTCATTTTCCAAGTATTTTTCTCATCCAGCAGTACGGTCAATCTATACTCGATCTTGACTAAGACTGGAAGAGTCCTAGTGGTGCAAAGATCAGGTCAACTATATATTAGACAAGCTGCTAAAAGCATGAGTCTGGATGAGATGGTCTAGGCAGAGCGAAAGAAGAGAGTTCCAAGAACTGAGCCTTGGGGCAGGTAATGGGAGGCCTCTGAAGCACATGTGAACCTGCTGTGCGCTGGCCTCCTTCCCCAGTGCTGGCAGCCTCCCCCACCATTCTTTTGCTACATTGTTAGAGATGGGCCTTGCCTGAGCCACAGTGTGTGTGACGTTTCAGGATTCAGTGACCTTTGAGGAGGTGGCAGTGGACTTCTCCCAGGAGGAGTGGGCACTGCTGGACCCTGCTCAGAAAATCCTGTACAGAGATGTGATGCTGGAGAACTACAGGAACCTGGCCTCCGTGGGTAAGATTGGCCTCATTCCTTCATTTTCTCATTTCTTCATGCAGCAGATGGTCCTTCCTCACATATCCTGATCCAGGATATATGAAAAGAATGACAATACATGGTAAACACAAAATGAATGGCCCCAGCCCTTGTGGGGCAGTCTCATGGCTTCCTGTAAAAGTGCACTGATTTCATTATTATTACAAGATTTAGGTAATTTGCAGTATGTGTCTGCTCTTGGGTTTGGATTTCGAGGGTCAGTTCCCTGTGGATAGGGCATACGTAGGTGTCTGTTTGGGGGATCTTGTAAAAGAGCTCGGATTTGATTCTTTGGTCACTCCTGCAGTTGTATTTGCCTGTCTTCAGAATCCCTTAATATCAAAGTATCGGAATCAGTTTCATGGACAGATTTCTTGTCTCCTTCACAGTTCCCCCACCTCACATGTCTTTCTCCACGAGCAGGGTATCCTCTCTGCAAACATAGTCTGATCATGGAGGTGGAGCAGGAAGTGCTGGGGACAGAGGAGGGGGCAGTTCTCCAAGGTGCTTATACAGGTGAGCCCCAGGCAGAAAGGAGTCATTAAGGAGCAGGCATGGCGAGGGATGGTCCATTTGGGACTGTCAGTGTGTGGCAGAACTGGGCCATTATGTGAGCTTTCCATCTTTCACCATCTCGCCATTCATTCACATTTTCGTGTGGTCTCAGAGAAAAAGCTGTTTTAATTCCTCTTTCAATTTGACATTTCCTTGAATACTTTTTGTTCCATTTTCTCTACTTTGCTTTCAAGATAATACACTCTCCTATTATCTCAAACCTCCAGAATCCTTTCTAAGTAAAATACTTCCCATTTCCATTGCTTGTTCCTATCATTGGCATCTTCTCCCAGAGCCAAGTTCCTGGAACTGTTCCTCTAGTCACAGGCTACATCTTCTTGTTCACATTTCCTTTCCATACTTAGTGTTACTGAAAACAAATCCATAGGGTGCCCACCTCCTTTTTTCTGTTAACCCTATTTTTTATCCCAATAGTTATAAAAATTTTCAATTTCAGACTGGGATATTCAACTGAAATCAAAAGATGGAATTCCTATGCAGAATGTTCCTGGGGAAAAAACTTGCAATGGCATAAAAACGGTAAGATTCACCAGGAATGATTTCTGATTTTTTTTACAGTAGGAGAAGTCTTTGAATGCCATTAAGTTAAAGTACCAGCTTCCAAATGAGGCAAGACAGAGAGGCAGGTGGCATTCACTCACCAGAAAGCTGTCTCAGGAAAGTCTTCCTGAATCTCATAAAATTAGAGAAATCTCTCAACCAAGCTCAACACTTGCTGCCCCACAGAGAACACCAAAAAGTAAACATTTATGTAAATGTGATTCCAGTGTTAAGTGTTTAATACATAGTTAATTCATTCCTCACTCATGATTGGCAAAACTTTGTATTTAGGATGCCTTTTGTTAGGAATGATGGAGTCCTGGGTTAGAGCATTCAGTTGATTCAACTTGTAAGGAACTAATAGGGGAAAAAAAATCACATACATGCACTGAAAATAGTAAAAATGTCAGTCATAATCACATACTTCCTATGTATGGCAGAATCCACACAGAAAAGAATTCCCATGAGTGTAAAGAAAGTGAGAAAGTCTTTAGTCACCACTTACTCCTTGTTCTGCAGGCACCAACTCAACCCGGCAAGAAACCCTTGGAATTTGATCATTGTGGAAAATTCTTTAGAAAGAACTATCATTTTACACATACAAGATATTGTGAGGGAGAGAAATGCTACAAATATAAAGAATATGGGAAACACCTTGGCCACACCTCAACTCTTAGCAGTCATGTAAGTACTCACAGTGGAGAGAAAACTCGTGAGTTTAATGATTGTGGCAAAACTTTCAATCAAGAGGCATCCCTTAGGAGACACTTAAGGACTCTCAAAGGAGAGAAATCTCATGCGTGTAATCAATGTCTTATGTCCTTCAGCTTACACCCTTCCTTTTCAGTACATGTGCAAATACCTACTGGAGAGGAACTCTGTGAATGCTGTGATCATGGAGAAAGAGCCTCCCTTGGTGTCCACAAAACAGCATGTACCATGGAGGAAAGCTCAGAATGTAAGGAGCACGGGAAAGTGTTCACCAGCTCCTTGTCCCTTCAGAAATGTGCGAGACCTCATGCTGGAGAGAAGCCTTATGAATGTAGTGACTGTGGGAAAGCCTTCATTTTTCAGTCTTCCCTTAAAAAGCACGTGAGATCTCACACTGGAGAGAAACCTTATGAGTGTAATCACTGCGGAAAATCCTTCAGCCAGAGCTCTCATCTTAATGTGCACAAAAGGACTCACACTGGAGAGAAACCCTACGACTGTAAGGAATGTGGCAAGGCTTTCACTGTTCCTTCATCCCTTCAGAAGCATATGAGAACCCACACTGGAGAGAAGCCCTATGAATGCAGTGACTGTGGGAAAGCCTTCATCGATCAGTCATCCCTGAAGAAACACACACGGTCTCACACTGGAGAGAAACCTTACGAGTGTAGTCAGTGTGGAAAATCCTTCAGCACAGGCTCTTACCTCATTGTGCACAAGAGAACTCATACTGGAGAGAAAACCTATGAGTGTAAAGAATGTGGGAAGGCCTTTAGGAATTCCTCGTGCCTCAGGGTACACGTGAGAACTCACACGGGAGAGAAGCCCTATCAATGCGTTCAGTGTGGAAAGGCATTCAGCACCAGCACTAACCTTATAATGCACAAGCGAATACATACAGGGCAGAAAGTATGAGTGAAATGACTATAAGAAAGCCTTTATTGGGCCTTTACACCTCATTCCTCACTTTAGAACTCACACTGGAGAGCAGTCCTGTTGTGACCCATGCAGAAAGCCCAGGCACAGTTCTTGACTTACGCTATACTGGGACCAATCTTACGAATGTTATCCTCCTGTGATTGTCTTTATCAGTGAGTGTCTCATCCTGAAAGTGTGACAGCTTGTCAACTGATGAGTATTAAAGGTTATATGCACTCTAAATTCCCCTTAACCTACATCACAAAAGTTTTGATAAATAATGTTTTCATCATGATTTAGTACTAAATGTCCAATCCTCATCAAGGTGTCTTGGATCTATAGGTTATTTAGAAATGTATTTTATAATGTGCAGACTGTGCATATTTTAGTTATCTTTTATAGATTTCTAATTTAATTGGATTATACACAGATTCTGTATGACATTATTCAAACAGAAAGTTGTTGGAGACTTGCTGTGTGGCCCAAGGTGTCAGATGCGACAAGTATCCCCGAATCCAATCCTCCCTCCCTTTCCTAAAGTAACAGAACTATAATTGTATTCAAGTTGGTAGTGTGGACAATTTTTTAAGGAACTCTCTCAACTTTCTTTGCCGCCATGAGTGCCCATGAGCCCCTGGTTCTGGCCAGTGAGACATAGGCAGAGGTCACTACTTGTGGGTTCTAAAAAAGCCCATGGCAAGGGGGGAATCTTAGCTGGCATCTTCACCATTTGCCCTGTGTTTCATCTCTTTTTCTTTCCTAGAAAATAGACCAAGAGGATGATAGTCAGAGGCTACTGATTATACAACAGGGATATACAGTATTATTTGGTTGTATCAACCTTTGGTTGCTTATTTCTGGGCTGCATCTAACCCAAGAAAAATAAACTCCTAACTGATGTAAACCATCTGGAGGGAAGCTTCTGTTACAAGGGATTTCAGTTAGCTGATAACATCTCATATGTGGTCAAGTTTTATGAATCCTTTAAGTGTGGTTGAAAACAATGCCTATTCTGTAATTATTTGTATAATCAGTGTGTCTGACAGATGAATCTTTTGTGTTTTTAAAATTTGTATCATTACAGACCTTCTCTCCTCATTTGCCCTTTATTGAGAGAGGTATGTTAAATGTGTTACTATCACTGTGGGTAGTCGGATTGTTTTTTTAAATTCTGTCTCACTTTGAGGCACTATAGCCAGATGCATACAAATGTAGTCATTTTATATTTTCTTTAAAGATTTTATTTTTATTTATTTATTAGCGAGAGAGAGAGCACGAGGAGGGTAAGGGGCAGGGGGAGAAGCAGGGTCTCTGCTGAGGAGGGAACCTGATGTGGGACTCGACCCCAGGACCCTGGGATCATGACCTAAGCCGAAGGCAGACACTTAACCAACTGAGCCACCCAGGCACTCCTGTCCTTTCATTCTTATATAGTGCCCATTTTTATTCCCTAATAATGTTATAATTCACTTGGTATAAATGCAAACTATTGACCTAGCCTTTCACATTTTCTCCTTACCAGTATGTAAGGACGATCAGAAACAACTTACCTCTCTCCTCAGCACTATGTGGTGGTGTTCCCTGCAACACCAAGGGGGATCTCCTCAGCCACTACATCTGTGGGAGACAAAGAGAGCAGGAGGTCCTCAGCAGCCTTCCCTGCCAAGACAGCAGCAGCCCGCACATATGTCTCTGTTGTTCCTTGCTTTACTTCTGTGGTGATTTGTTCCCCTGCCTACCTGGTTTCATGTTTCATGAAAAAGGGAAAAGGGTAAGAACATTTTTCCCTGCTCTCCCTAAGAAACCTTAGGGGATTTCTCAACTCAAACCAATTTGTAAATCTCCTGGTCGGTATGCATGGGCTCTCAAGTGCCACTGCCTAGCAACATGTCAGAGCATCTTGAAAACCAAATGTTATAAAATTGGGATTCCCCCACATTGCTCTTTTGGAGAGAGTCCAGTCCCTCTAAGGTTGAAAGGGACAGTCTAGAAAGGGAGGCCACTGCACATAGCAAAGGTCCACTCAGGAGTCAGGAGTTTATAGGTAAATACCTAAAAAAAAAAAAATGAGGAAAGATGAAAGACCAAAAGAAAAAAAGTATTATAACTTTATTATAACATAACGCAGGGGCGTTATGTGGCTACAAGTAATCCCTCCCTTCCCAAAGAGCGGGAACTTTAAATCTTCTATACCAAGTAACTGTCAGGTCTAAGAAACATAATGTTAGTCCCCAGTTGCTTACTAATTTAAAAACAACAATGAAAAATAAATCCATAGATACAAAGGAGAAAATAAAAGGTAAAGTGAAGTTATATACATTTGTAACATTTAATATAGATGTATATATAAATTATAAAATGCACACAAAACTAAATTAAAACAAAGATCCATAGTTTGAACCAATTGAAAACCTAGTTTATAAAAGTTTATATGTTAAAAACTTATATAACAAGTTTTATATATAATTATATATATAACAAATATGTAACAAAATTTATATATTAAAAATTTACATATCAAAAAGAAAAGGCTTTTGAGCCTTCACAATGTAAGTTCTAAATTAAACATAATATTGCTAAAATATACTAATTGACAAGGCTTCATAAATTGTAATCAATACTAGGGCTCAAATGATAGTTATACTTGGGGACCCCACTAAATTTAAACATTATTTCTCCTGTAATCATAAAAAAATAATTGAGATAGAGGAAAATAGGTGTACCTCACTGCAATTGTAGTCGTGTCTAAATTTCCCATAGTTATTGTACCCATTGCCCTAAAATATCCCATCTTAAGCATAGATGCCCTGACAACGATGAAAAATAAATAAAGGTCTTTGGCTTTATTCCTTGATAAAATGTGATTCTGTGGACACTTAGTTAAAATAATTAATATGGCTCAATATGTGTTAAAACTGGCCTAAGTTTTAAAACTTATTATATAAACATAACAAAGAGGTGCTTATTTCTACGGCTTCTCCACTTAATAATTCAATTTTGCCTATTTCAAAACTTGAGAATAAATAAATAACTATATCTATCTTTTGGTTGTTAACTGAGTAAAGAGCAGTTAAGAGTTCCTGGACTGTGTGAATGGCACTGCTAGCCGCATGTGACGAACTGCTGGAATGTTACTGCTTTCCAGCTCTTCCTTTAAACAAAAACAAATGGATGAAAGTCAACCATTAAGACAAAACTGCAAAATTCCTAGAAGAAAGCATAGGAGGAAAGCTTCCTGACATTGGATTTGGCAATGGGTTCTTAGATTTGATACCAAAAGCAACTTGCAATCAAAGAAAAAATTGGTAAGTTGTAGTTTATCAAAATTAAGATCTTTTGTACTTCAGAGGTCAATCATCAGCATTTAAATACTTTTGTACTCCAAAGGACACATCAAGAAAGTGAAAACCCATGGAATGGGAGAAAATATTTGCAATTCATATATGCAAGAAGCAACTTCTATAAAGAATATATAAAGAATTCTTACTAAACAATAAAAAGACAAATAATCCAATTTTAAAATAGACAAGAGATTGGAAGAGACATTTCTCCAAGGACATAACAAATAGCAACAAATACATGAAAAGATACCACTAGTCATCAACATCACTGGTCAGTAGAAAAATGACCCAAATCACAAGGAGATACCACTTCTCACCACTTAGGACAGCTAATACGTGAAAACAAAAATTAACAAGTGACATTGGGAAATAGGAACTCATACACTGATGGATAGAATGTAAAATGGTGCAGCCACTTTGGAAAACAGTCTGGTAGTACTTCAAAACGTCAAATATATAGTTACTATATGACCCAGCAATTCCACTCCTAGGTAGATACCTATGGTAATTTTATGTGTCAACTAGACTGTGTCATGAAATACCCAGATATCTCATTAAATGTTATTTCTGCTGGTGTCTGTGAGCATGTTTCAGGAGATTCGCATTTGAATCAATAGACTGAGCATAGCATATCACCCTCCCCAACATGGGTGGACATCATCCAATCCGATTTAGGGTCTGAATGGATCAAAAAAGCAGATGATGACTGAATTCTCTTTTTCTGTCTGATTGTTGAACTGGGATAGTGATCTTCTCCTGCTCTTGGTGCTCCTGGTTTTCGGGCTTTGAAACAGGGACTGAAATCTACCCCGTTGGCAGCCTGGCTGTCAGGTGTTTGAATGGCACCCCCTACTTTCATAGGTCTCTCGATTGGGGTGGTAGACTGTGAGACTTTTCAGCCTTCATAGTTATATAAGTAGTTCCTTACATAAAAGTCATGTGTGCATATAATAAGTACATATAATGTATATTATGTCCATTGTATGTGTGTAGCTCACCATAAAAAGTTAAGGGCTGTGTGTTCTATTTTTCTGGAGAATTCTAATAACAATACCCAGGATAAATTAAAATATGTCTGCACACACACAAAAATATGTGAATGTTCAGAGCAGCATTACTCATAATACCCACAAAATGTTAACAACCCACATGTGAATCAACTGATAAATACGTAAATAACATGTGGTACGTCCATAGGATGGAATAGCAGTCAGCAATAAAAAAGAATGATATGCACTACAACACATATGAACCTTGAAAACATGCTAAGTGAAAAGAAGCTATTGGCAAAGGATCTTATGATTTCATTTACATGAAATGTCCAGAAAAGGCAAATCTATAGAGTCAGAAAGTACATTCATGGTTACCTACACATTAAGAGAGGAGGAAAATGGGATTATGACAGCCAAAGGGTTCTTTTGGAGTGACAAAGTTCTAAAATTGTGCTAGTTGTACAACTCTGGAATTTAAAAAAATTGAATGTTAAAGTTTCAAATGCACAAATTGTAGGTTATGTGAATTATAGCTCAATAAAGCTGTTCCAAAAAAACAAAAGAAAAAAAATCATGGTATAGCTGCATCATTAGAAGCATAAAAAAATTCTTGTCTCTGAAGTACCTAGAGCAGTAAGGTGCAACATATATTAGCTGCCATTATATTTTTACCACTAAATATTAGAACTTAAGATATTATAATTTTTAGAAGTATGATACGGGCATTAGTATTACTGGCACAGAAGAGTCTAGAAACGTATACTGGCATATATAGGAATTCATTTAATAAAGATGGAATTTCACATGACTGGGTCAAGAAAAGTTTACTGGTAAGTGGTACCACAACTGGCCATCTTTTCTGGAGGAAAGAAAATAATCGGATCTGGGGCGCCTGGGTGGCTCAGATGGTTAAGCGTCTGCCTTCGGCTCAGGTCATGATCCCAGGGTCCTGGGATCGAGCCTCACATCGGGCTCCTGGCTCAGCGGGGAGCCTGCTTCTCCCTCTCCCTCTGCCTCTCTCCCTGCTCATCCTCTCTCTCTCCCTCTCTGTATCTCTGTGTGTCAAATGAATAAATAAAATTTTAAAAAAATAATAATCGGATCCAATACCCCACACCACATGGCCAAATAAACTCCACAAGGATTAAAGATTTAAATGTCTTTAATAGGGGCACCTAGGTGGGTCAGTCAGTTAAACATCTGCCTTCAGCTCTGGTCATGATCCCAGGATCCTGGGATTGAACCCAGCACAGGCTCCCTGCTCAGTGGGGAGTCTGCTTCTCCCTCACCCTCTTGGCCTTCCCCCTGCTCCTTCTCTCTCTCTCTCGCTCACTCTCTCAAATAAATAAACGAAATCTTAAAAAAAAAAAAATAATGTCTTTAATAAATGTAAGAAACAAATTCGGTATACAGTTTGAAGATATTTAAAGGCAAGAAACAAGTTATTTTGGGGGTGCCTGGGTGGCTCAGTCAGACCGCTGCCTCAGGGTCCTGGGACTGAGCCCCATGTCAGGCTCCCTGCTCATTGGGGAGTCTGCTGCTCCCTCTGTGCTTCCCCCTGCTCATTCTCTCTCTCAAATAAAATTTTTAAGAATTACTTTTAAAAAACAGATTTTTTGGCTACATACATTTAGTATTTTGTACAGCAACACATAAAACAACCTAGCAAAAATAGTTATCAATAGATGCATAAGACACATGTGATAATGCACATGAACAATTCTTAATAAAATGTCTTATTAGAATCAGGGTTTAAACATCTTTATTAACTCCACAAAGGCCATCCACTGAAAACCCCAGCAACCACAGAGAACGTGATTACTGGAGAAACTTCAGATGTATTCCTGAGAAGTGAAGAATGCCCGGTATCAATGCTATTTCAAAAATAAATAAAAAGAGAATTACACATTAGAAGGGGGGCAATAGATTTGCAGAAAATGGCATTACATTGAAAATCCAAAGGAATCACTTATTGGAGTTTAGCATGGTGCCCAAATAAAGACCTAAAGAAGGGACTGACTGGAGGAGCTAGGCTTTAGGGACTGGCAAGAACGTCAGATAGGGGAGAATCCTTGTAAGGGGTCCAGGAACAAGGGGAGGGGCAGGCAGCTCTCCCGTGCCTGTCGTGGGGTCGGAGCCCACCCGCACACTCGCCCTTCCAGCTTACATATTCCGCAGTCCGAACAGACACTGGGTCTGTTCCCACCTGCAGCCACGCCCTCGGGAGTAGGCCCCGCCCACGGCGCTGGTTCTAACTTCCGCCAAGTCCCCGGGCCCCCTTCCGTCCCCGGCTCCCGCGCCTGGCCCAGCCCGACCCGCCCACGCCCACGCGGGAGAAAGCTAGAGCTTTCCCGCCTGATGTGGTCGGATCGGGCTGACGGCCGGAAAGCGGGGGCCCGCCCCTTCCGGCCTCAGGCAGGAAGCGGAAGTGGGGTCACGGAGGCGCCGGGCTCTTTTCCGCCGCTGGCCTGGTTTCGCTTTGGCTGTGGGTCCACGCAGGCCAACTTCTGGAGGTCAACGCGAGGGAGACGGAAGGACGAGGCTGTGCCGGGCCTCCCAGGAGCCTGCTTAAAGAGACCTGGCGCGTGGGGCGCCTGGCGGCTCAGTCGGTGGAGCGAGCCCCTCTTGATCCTGTGGTCGTGAGTTCAAGCCCTACCTTAGGTGTAGGGATGACTAAAAAAAAAATAAACTTTAAATAAGACAGAGAGCCGGCGCGCACCGCTGTCTTCCGCTGGGAGTGTCCTCGGGAGTAGCTGGACCGGGAAATGTAAGGGCGCTTCCGGGGGGTCGGTTCATAGACGGCTTCCCTCTTCAGTGGCCTGCAAAGCAACCTCTGTGACTTTTCTCCAGGGGGAAAAGCGCTTCCGCCGGCCGAGTTGGTAGATTCCGGCCGTGTCGTCGCGTCCTCACCGACCACGCGGTTCCGGCTCATGCCGGTGAGCACTGTGGGGGGGGGGGGGGGGGCTGGTTCCGACCGGCCTGTTTTCCTATTGGGTGCAAAGGAGTGTTTCACCTGACGGTTTGGCTTTATTTTTGCGCGTTCTTTACTTTTGACACATTACGTTCAAGTAGGAAGTTAATATACTTAGATGTCTATGGTGTGCGTATTTCTGCAGAGAAGTGGAAGCATATGTAGACCACAGGTCTTTTTAAAAAGAGGGACAAGGGGGCGCCTGGGTGGCTCAGTTGGTTAAGCGACTGCCTTCGGCTCGGGTCATGATCCTGGAGTCCCGGCATCGAGTCCCGCATCGGGCTCCCTGCTCGGCAGGGAGTCTGCTTCTCCCTCTGACCCTCCTCCCTCTCGTGCTCTCTGTCTCTCATTCTCTCTCTCAAATAAATAAAAATAAAATCTTTAAAAAAAAATAAAATAAAATAAAAAATAAAAAGAGGGACAAGAATACTCACCTGTCTCTTCATCTGAACTTCGTAAGACTACAGCCCCACAAAACTCTAAGCCACAGGCCTCTAACAAAAACAGATGGAGGCTTTTTTGTTCTAGTTCTGGAATAATTGAACTTCACAGTAACAGGATATTTAGACTAAATATATTTTTTCCTTTGAAAAATCTTAAACCTAAATAAAATATGAACATACAGTACTATGAATTTCCATTGAGGGGATTCAACCACTTCTAGCATTTTGCATGTTGGCCCTCTAGATAAATAAGTACATTTTTTGGTGAACGGTATGAGAGGGTAAGTTGAAAATAAATTGCAGGCAGGGTACTTGGCTTTTAAATACTTGGTGATGCATCTGCTAAAGATAAGGACATTGTGCTAATAAAACCACAATAGCATTATTTCCCCCCATGAAAATTTGAAATAATAATGTCCTCTATCCACTCTGACAAAACTGAAATCCTCCATATTGTTCCAAAATAAGCTTTTGGGTGTTTTTGGATCTAAGATGCAGTCGAAGATTATATATGGCAATTTTTTGTCTTTTAGTGTCTTAACCTACAGCATTGGCTATTGTTCTCCATTGTTTTTTTTGAAAAGTCACATGTTCTTTTAGAAAGTCACACATTTTGATAATTTCTTTTTTTTAATTGAGATATAACTGACATGACCTTATATTTCAGGTGTATAGCATAAAGATTCAATATTTGTTTATATTTGGAAATGATCACCACAGTAAGTCTTGTTAACATCCATTACCACACGTGGTTAGAACTTCTTTTCCTTGTGATGAGAACTTTTAAGCTCTTCTCTCTTACCAACTTTCAAATATGCAACGCATTGTTACTACAGTCTCTCATAGTAATGATAGTCATGTACCTAGGACTTATTTTATAATTGGCAGTTTGTCCTTTTTGACAATCTTCACCAGTTTCTCCACCCCACCCACACCTCTGACAACCACTTCTGCTGTGCAAAAGTTTTTTAGTTTGATGTAGTCCCACTTGTTTCTTTTTGCTTCTGTTGTTTATGCTTATGGTGTCAAATCCAAAAACTCCTTGCCAAGACCAGTGTGTCAGAGAGCTTACTACCTTTGTTTTCTTCTAGGAGTTTTATGGTTTATGGTTTTTTTTGTTTTTTTTTTTATGGTTTATGGTCTTAAATTCAAGTGTTTAGTCTCTTTTGAGGTAATTTTTGTGTATGGTTCATTTTCATTTTTTACCTGTGGCTGTCCAGTTTTCCCAACACCATTTCCTTTCCCCGTTGTATTTCTTTTCTCCTTTGTCATAAATTAATTGATCATATTTGCATGGGATTATTTCTGGGCCCTCTATTCTATTCCATTGGTCTATGTGTCTTTTTGTGCCCATACCATACTGTTTTGATTACTGTAGCTTTCTAGTATAGTTTAAAATCAGGCATCCAGGATGTGATGCATCCAGCTTTGTTCTTTCTCAAAATTGCTTTGGGTATTCAGAGTCTTTTATAGTTCCATACAAATTTTAGGATTGTTTGTGCTGTTCCTGTGAAAAATGCCACTGGACTTTTGATAGAGATTCCCTCTATACCCACTTTATTGAGAGTTTTTATCATAAGTGGGTATTGAATTTTGGTCAAATGCTTGTTCTGCGTACATTGACATGATCATGTGATTTTTATTCATTTTTTAATGTGGTTTATCATATTGATTCATTTGCAGATATGGAACCACCCTTGCCTCCCTGGATAAATCCCATTTGATTGTGGTGTTTGATCCCTTTAATGTGTTGTTTAATTTGGTTTTGCTAATATTTTAAAAGCATGCATTCAGTACCAAAAATTGAGATATTTTGCATTATTTTCTTCAAAGTTAAAAATTTATTGGACAGGGGCGCCTGGGTGGTTCAGTCGTTAAGCGTCTCAGGTCATGATCCCAGGGTCCTGGGATCGAGCCCCGCATCAGGCTCCCTGCTCAGCAGGAAGCCTGCTTCTCCCTCTCCCACTCCCCCTGCTTGTGTTCCCTCTCTCGCTGTGTCTCTCTCTGTCAGATAAATAAATAAAATCTTAAAAAAAAAATTTTTATTGGACACTAAATATTTATCAGATATACTTGATTTGTGTTTAGATCATTACAATTGAAAGAGTAGATTCATACTTAAAATCTTTAAAAAAAGAAAAAGATGGAAGGGTGCTTGGTTGGCTCAGTGGATTGAGCGAGTGATTCTTGATCTCAGGTTGTGAATTTGAGCCCCATGTTGGGTGTAGGATTACTTAAAAATAAAATCATTAAAAAAAAAAGTAGATTCAGATATACAAATTTTTCCACACACATATATGTGAGCTAAAAACTCCTAGTGAGACATCTGATACATAATGGTCCTCAGTTAATGGCAGTTGATATTAATAATCTTCTGTACACCATGTTTAAGCAGCTTTCATGCATGTCATCTGCACAGAAAAAGTAATTGATCCTGTTGAACCATTACTAATCAATATTTTTTATTAATTAATATGAACCCAACTCCAAATAACCTTATCTCCAGAGGGATGGAGATGGCCCTATCCACTTATATTCCTAAGCTGCTCTGAAATGATCTTGGTTTACACAGTACATCATTCAAGCAGATTTCACCCTTAGCTTTGCAGGATGATGGCCTGGGGTATGTCCCATGATAAGTCCTTGTTAATGCCCTTTTTCAGAGATTCTACCTTAGATTCTGCCTGCACAATATAGAGTCCTGAGGTCAGAGCCTGAGCAGTGCTTCTGGTTCATCTAAGAGGAGCTGGAGTGGGCCAGAGAATGCTCTTCTGTATGTCAGGTTCCTGATATGTGTACATGGGGTAGAGTTGCTGCATAATCTCATTCATTTTATTGCCTTCACAAAGGAAGAGTCCCATTACTCAAGGCCTAAGCGTATGTACCTGTGAAATGAAACCATGACTCTCCAGATCACATCTCTGTAGGTTTCCCTGATGGTGTAGTAAAGTCTCCTCCTCTTTGGTGAAGTCCACAGGCACATCATTGAAGATCACTAAGTTCTAAACTCACATATGTGCTGGCTTTAATTAAAGTAACATTTCCATCAGTCTTCACTGGGGAATGAAGATGGGAGACCCAGTGGCAATAGAGGGTTTCAAAGTCTCTCTTATTAATTTTCCCCAAGGCACAGTGTTCCTTGCATGAACCAGGCTTGGACAGATTCTCCACCCCCTTTTTTTTTTCAATTTTATTTGAGAGAGAGAGAGCGTGTGTGTGAGCACCAGCAAGGGGAGGGGCAGGGGGAGAAGCAGACTCCCCGCTGAGCAGGGAGCCTGATGCAGGTCTTGATCCCAGGACCGTGGGATCATGACCCGAGCTAAAGGCAAATGCCCAACTGACTGAGCCACCCAGGTGCCCCTGAATAAATCCTCCTTGAGGACAATTCTGTGACTTCAGCTCTTCTTGCGCACAGCAACCCCCAAATTATTTCCCCTTTGTTTAACCACCCCCTTCAGTATACCTTCAGGGCATAATGTCCTTGACCTGCCCTGGAGATATGACTATGGCACACATCCATTCTGAAACATTCTCCTCTTGTGTGGTACCCCAGCATGTATTCTCAGCCTCTAGGGCTATAATAACACATCTTAAGGGTCATGGGGTTGTGGAGACCTTTTTGTCTTGTGGCTGCCCATGGGACACTTCTGTCTGTGAGTCCTCTTAATAAACCATTTCTCATCAAAGTACACTTGTCCGCCTCCTTTGGTCTTACATCTCCTTTGGCCTTTGGAGTTTGTTTGCATATACCTTTCAGAAAACAGTCCTAAATATTATTCTCTCTGTTGGGAACTCACTCATGTTTGATATACTTCAGTCCTGGCTTTAATGAAACCTCTAAGGCATAAACTTAATACAAGTCTAAAAGCTCTTGTCCAATTTTCTTCTTGCAGCAAACTCCTGAGAAAAGAGACACCCGTAAGCACTGATGAATGTACAAACTGTTTGAGGAATGCACACTTTCAGTCTCATCATGTCAAAGCACCAAAATAACATGCAGTCACCATTATGAAATGCAAATACTGAGATTATTTGGTATTCTCTCATCATTCTGATAGATTCCACTTTGTGAGAAAATTCATCAGGGCTCAGAGTGGCTCTGTTCCTTTAGGAAGCTGTGGAAACAGGTCTACCTAGAAGGAAATGTATGTATCTGATGAATGTATTATGTCATTTTTGTTGAAGGACAAACTTTTTTCTTACCTGAGAAGAACCTGTTAAACACTCAGTCTTCATCTTTTTTGCTGCTGTCCTTGTTTCAAGAAAGAAGAACATGTCCTTAGAAGGAAAACCTAGTAGAAAAGAAGAATGAACACCAGAGATGACTATACTTGCCACATTCACCTGACTGGAATTCATTCCATTCTAGCTTGAAATTCCTGAATATTTCTCTGCATTCAAGTAAATCCACACAAACAGACACTGCTGCCATACAATGCCACCGTGGTCCTCTCTCATGCTGCCCTTCAAGAAGAGAATCATGGTGCTTAATTTCACAGAGTCCTTTTTTTCACCAACTCCTTAATATCATTACTAAATTGTTGACATAGCCAAACTCTTCAAATCTATTGTACTGTTTTTTGGCATGTTTAAGTTTGTAATAAATTCAAATGAACCTCACTGTTTTTAACTCCTTTAACCTACATTTATTTCTATAATTTCTTATATTTTTCTCTCTTACTTTCAAACAGGAAATACAGCATAAACCAAACATTCAGTAATTCGGCAGGATATTTTGGGAGATAAAACATCCAATAGGAGAGGAACAGTAAAATCACTAAGTTTATAAAGCAATATTTTTTATTTTCCACACTTGGAAAAGATTGAGATTTTCCTTAGATGGAACATTTGCCCAAGTGATAGATATTTGAGATAAGGGACATTTTCCAAAGACAAAACAATGTTTCTTGTGAGATATTCTCAGTGTGATGAATCTGGGGATATACTAAACCTACCTTGAAATTTGTCACTTCACAATTCCCACAAGTATTCATTCCCATATATATAAATGGATGTTGAATTTTTAAAAAATGCCATGAAACAAAAGGACTCCCTTTAGGATTATAGGAGGTGGCCCATCATGCTGGCAGAAGGAGTCCATCCAGCTGGAAAGAAATGAACAGGGCAGGAGGTGTATGAATGCACTGGAAATGATAAGAATCCTAATCAGCATGGTAATGCTATTTCTATTTTGAGATGGGTAGGATCAATTAATGAGTCTCAGAAATCTTTGAAGCATCATTCATGCATTCCCCGACAGGCAAGAAGCCATGTTGAATGGGAACTCTGTGTGTGCAACATGGAAAACACTTTGGTGAATGCTCATGCCTTTAGACACAGGAGAACTCAAAATGGAGGGAACACTTACAAGGATAAGGAATATGGAAAAAGCTCCCTTTCTCTGCAGAAGGAAACCTGTAATGGAGACAGACTTTCTGGGTTTAATCAATACAGAAAAACCCATCTACCTGACTCCAAATATTCTGTACTGGAAAACCAGCACCCAAGAAAAAGCCTTCACATGCGGTGACAGTGGGAAGACCTTCCATGATCAATCTTACTTCAAAGCACAAATGACAACTCATGATGGAGAAGAAAGTCTATGAAAGCAAGGAAGGTGAGACACCTGTTCTTCACGAG
This sequence comes from Mirounga angustirostris, assembly GCF_029215605.1. Taxonomy (NCBI): domain Eukaryota; kingdom Metazoa; phylum Chordata; class Mammalia; order Carnivora; family Phocidae; genus Mirounga; species Mirounga angustirostris. The sequence continues at coordinate 208,998,449 of NW_026991709.1, read as the reverse complement.
TGTGCATGAAGAAACTTGCACTGCTAACGGATTTATGAATGTGAGGAATGTGGTGAAAATATTCCATGTGTGCAAACTGTTAAGTATACATGTGAATTGACATGGGAGAAACCCTATAAATGTAAGGAAGTGGGAAAGCCTTTATTTCATCTTCCAATTTTAAGAGACATACAAGAGCGCCTGGGTGGCTCAGTTGGTTAAGCGACTGCCTTCGGCTCAGGTCATGATCCCGGAGTCCTGGGATCAAGTCCCACGTCCCCTCTCATGCTGCTTCTCTCTCGCGCTCTCTCTCTCTCAAATAAATTTAAAAAAAAGAGAGACATACAAAATCTGATACTGGAGAGAGTACCTTTGTATGTAAGGAATGTGGAAAGTTTTTAAAAATTCCTCATGTCTTAATCACATTTGAATTCACACTGGAATAAAGTAAGGAATGTGGGAAAACCTTCATTAGTTCTTTTTCTCTTGGTAAACAAAAAGAAGAAGAAGAAGGTAGCAGGAGGGGAAGAATGAAGCGGGGGAAATCGGAGGGGTAGACGAACCATGAGAGATGATGGACTCTGAAAAACAAACTGAGGGTTCTAGAGGGGAGGGGGTGGGAGGATGGGTTAGCCTGGTGGTGGGTATTGAGGAGGGCACATTCTGCATGGAGCACTGGGTGTTATGCACAATGAATCAGGGAACACTACATCTAAAACTAATGATGTATGGGGAATAACATAAGAATAAAAAAAAAAACCTATGGATATAAAGAATGTGGGAGGGCCTACAGTGCATCCTCAAGCTTTACTGAACATATAAAATCACACTCAGGAAAGAAGCTTTTTAAAGATTATTTATTTTAGGGTGAGGGAGGGACAGAGGGAGAGGAAGAGGGAAAATATCCCAAGCAGATTCCATGCTGAGCATGGAGCCCAAAACAGGACTTGATCTCAAGACCCATGAGCTCACAACCTGAGCTGAAACCAAGAGTCAGGCTCTCATCCAACTGAGCCACCCAGGTGCCCTGAGAAGCCTTTAAAATATAACAAATGTGGGAGACCTTTGCTACTTAAATCATACTCATCTTAGAATCACGCTGGAGAAAAATGTAATGTGTGGGGGAAGGCATTTGCCTGTTATTCATACTTTATCATTTACAGACATGCTCACACTAGAGAGAAGCCTTTCAATATAAGGAATGCATAAAAGCCTTTACTTTTTCCTCAAGACTAACTTAAACATGTTAAGAATTCACACAGGAGGGGTGCCTGGGTGGCTCAGTCATTAAGCGTCTGCCTTTGGCTCAGGTCATGATCCCAGGGTCCTGGGATCGAGCCCCACATCGGGCTCCCTGCTCTGCGGGAAGCCTGCTTCTCCCTCTCCCACTTCCCCTGCTTGTGTTCCCTCTCTCACTGTGTCTCTGTCAAATAAATAAATAAAAAATCTTAAAAAAAAAAAAAAGCATACAGGAAGGAAACCCTATAAATGACACATTTCTCAGTGATGTGCCTTTCAAAACAAATACATGCAAAGAAACCCAGAGTGTAAATACTTTAAGAAGGTCTTCCAATTATTCCAATTAATATTAGATAAATGAAAATTCACCTTTATAAATGTTAAAACTGTGGTACAACCTGCAGTTCTCCCCAGTTCCTTTAACTGTCATGAAAGCACTCACTCTGGAGAGAAATCCCATCAATGTAAGGAATGTGCTAAAAGCCTCAATACTCCCACTGACTTTGAAGATACGAAAGAAACAAACTGGAGGAATGGTCTCTATGTGTAGACTGTGGTAAAGACATCAATCTCCTGAAAACCCAGTATGCTAGCTCTCACAGTGAAGCCGTGCTATAAGAAACATCTAGAGCACTTGACTGTTTCCTCAGTGAAATACGTTCCTTAAATGTGGTAGATCCTGCAGTGCAGAGAATCTTCTATATGATATGTGGGAAAACTTCATCTCCTGAATTCCTCAATGTTCACTTGTAATCTCATTGTGTGGTATGCTCCATTGGTGTAAGATATTTGTTATTTTACATTAGATAATTGCTCATCCTTAATAAACACAAAGTGACTCACACTCAAGAGAAACTATGGAATGCTGGAAATTATACTGAGTCAGAATCTTAGGTTCTGCTGGGACGCCTGGGTGGCTCAGTTGTTTGGGCATCCGACTCTTGGTTTCAGCTCAGGTCATGATCTCATGGGTCTTGGGATTGAGCCCCACATCGGGCTCTGCACTCAGGAGGGAGTCTTCTTGGGGATTCTCTCCCTCTACCTTCCCCCAACCCAGCTCGTGCTCACTCTCTCTCAAATAAATCTTTTTAAAAACAAGGATCTTATGTCTGTTGACAGGCATTAGCCTTGTGGGTGGTTGTAAGATCTGTTTTAAACATTCATCATTGTGTCCCAACCTTTTCTGGGGGCATGATGTATCTTTGCCCTGATTGGCCTGGCCTGGCCAGTCTAGTTGCTGCACCTTCCACCTTGCAACCTGCCCAAAAGTGGGCCTACACGAGTCACACTTTATTGTCTTCTACCCACCTGGATTCTCTTACTGGATTGGCATGATCTTACATTTCAAGCATGGGGCCTGCATCACTGTTAAAGCTGTACATCGAGTCCATCTACACTGAATCACACTGGCCAGGGTAGGGGATGTAAAACGTGTCTGTCAGTTTTGGAAAGAAGACCTTGTGTCCCTTTCTCGAACCCAATCCTATCTCATGAAATCTCAGGATGAAGTATGGGATGAGTGGAGAAAAGGTGAGATTACAGCTAGGAACGTGAGGCAGCATGAGCACATGCCCTATGAACACCACCCTACTAACTGGGGAGGCCCTTCTACTCAAGTTCTGCAGCAAGAGGGTAAGAATAATGAATGTGCTCTTCCACCCCTACATCCAACACCACAGCCTGGCAAAACAACCCTACCATCTTCGTAGCTCAAGCAACAGGTGTCACAGTGATGGGGTCTGGCTCTGTGCTTGTCATTCCAACCATGTGCTGTGAAAACAGCCTCAGTGATACAAATTCATACAGCTCTGATGCCCAAGCTGCTTTGGGTTGGATTATGTCATGTGTGGCCATCAGAGTGCAGCTGCTTGATGACACTCTTTGAGGCTTAATGAAACCATTGTAATGATAATCCAAAGCAAGTTTCCCACATGTCTTACAACTTCAGAAGATATTATCTGTGCACCTTTTTCTCTTGCTCTCATTCACTTTTTTACCTGGGAAAAATGTAAATCCCTGATCACTCTTTCCCTGGGCCATTTGTTAGATGGGTCTTTGCAGTGTGGAATCTTGAGAGATGAGATCATCTCTCCCATAAGATAAAGAGCAGGCTCACTTACTACTTCAAATACACTAGGTTCTGCAAGCTTAGCATTCTTCTCCTTCAGCACCTGGGCCCTTTGGAACCCCTGAGAGACGGGGACAAAGGGAGCCAATTTACACATGCTGATGCTCATGCTACTGGCCATACCATGAGTCAGTTATGGCCTTTGTCTCTGATGTCAGTGTCTCAGCTCCTCTGCCAACATCCTTGAGATAGTGACAGGCTAACTTAACACCTTGAAAGGGAGTAATCAAATCACACGTTCAAGAATTTTGGTAATGGGAATGACATTATAATAGAGTCATGGTTTTCTGGGAGAGGGAAACAATGGTGGCCAGGCTGAGTATCTGCAGTGCAGTAATGAAATTTCTTCTACAAGAGGTTTCCTCATAATCTGAGCAAGAGGGGAATAAAGGCCCTGCCCTTCCTACTTCATGAAGTTGGTTAAGTACTATAGTTACATCAGCTTGTTTTTCCTTAATTTGTTAATCTCCCTGTACATACTGTATGTGGAGCTTATCTATTTGAAATATTTTCAAATCCTTTTCTTTCATTTGGAACATTAGCCCATAATATAATTACTAATACGGGTTTATGTCTAGCATCTCATTTTTCTCAGTATTTATCTCCCCCCCCCAATTCATAAACTAGTATATTGCCCCTATTCCATCAACCTCGTATATAGGCCTTTATTTCCCCTTATTTCTTTTTATGTTAGACTCAATGGTAAACTCTAATCATTGATTCCTTGCTTTCAATGTAATGATATTTTGTAAATCATATTTTTGTTCACATTTTGCAAAAAAGCACTGACACTGGGCATTCTTCCTTTATTCAAGAATGGTTCTAAAATTACTCCATTAACCATGTTTACTGTGATTTTGAGTGGACTCTTTGTACAGTTAATAAATATATTTTAAAACACTGATTTTTTATTTTTTAGATTTTATTTATTTGACACAGAGATCACAAGGAAGCAGAATGGCAGGCAGAGAGAGGGAGAAGCAGACTCCCCGCTGAGAGGGAGCCCAGTGTGGGACTCGATGCCAGGATCCTGGGATAATAACCTGAGCCCAAGTCAGACACTTGACTGAGCCACCCAGGAGCCCCTAAAACGCCGATTTAAAACATATTTCATCAAGACTTGTTCATGGGCATCATTAAATGTTTTATATGCATCTACTGAATTGATATCTATCTTGCTACATTAGTGTTTCATGTTTTACTGCACAAATCCTTTTTTATGTAGGCAAAGAAGTGTTTTTAAAAATTGTATCTGGAGGGGCACCTGGGTGGCGCAGTTGGCCATCTGATTCTTGGTCTCAACTCAGGTCCTGATCTTAGGGTCATGGGATTGAGCTCTGAGTTGGGACTCCGCACTCAGCAGTCTGCTTGGGACTCTCCCTCTGCTCCTCCACCCCATGTGTGCTCTCTCTCAAATAAATAAATTTTTAAAAAATAATTTTATCTGGATTTCCTGTAATGATAATCCAAAGCAAGTTTCCCACATGTCTTACAGCTTCAGAAGATATTATCTGTGCACCTTTTTCTCTTGCTCTCATTCACTTTTTTACCTGGGAAAGATGTAAATCCCTGATCACTCTTTCCCTGGGCCATTTGTTAGATGGGTCTTTAAAAGTCCTTTCAAACTCTCAATTATATACAGATTTTATTGTTTGCTTCTTAAATATAATCCATCTAAAAGCACTGAACTCTTTAATCCTCATAGGATATATATATATATATATTTTTTTTTTTTAAAGATTTTATTTATTTGACAGAGAGCGAGCGAGAGCAGGAACACAAGCAGGGGGAGTGGGAGAGGGAGAAGCAGGCTTCCCGCTGAGCAGGGAGCCCGATGCGGGGCTCGATCCCAGGATCCTGGGATCATGACCTGAGCCGAAGGCAGATGCTTAACGACTGAGCCACCCAGGCACCCTCATAGGATATATTTTAACATGTGGGGTGGGGTAGTGGATCCAATCCCTTCTTTTACCCAGAAAAGATGGCCAATTGATTCAGTACCAATTATGATTTTTGACCTACAGATATGAAATTCTAACTTTATTAATAAATTCCTGTATCAGTCTCTAGATGCTTCTGCACTAGTATTGCATTTATGCTCATCCCAGTTTTGATTAGTGTTATGAAAGTCTTAATATTTAGTGGTAAATATGTGAAGGTTGGTCATGTTTGTTGCGTCTACCACTGTAGGTGCTCAGCTTGAGGTACTTCCATTGGTGATATCATTTTTACCTAATTCTTGTGATCATTGCCTCTTTATATCTGCACATTTGAGTAACCATTCTTCCAGTCTTTACAGTGTCACATCAGTACAGAAAAGCCCTTCATCTGTCAGCTCAACTTAGGCTACTTCATGGCTTGCTGGCCATGTCTGCAGGCAACTGGGCTTTCATATGTGTCTGTAATTGAAGGAATAAACATCTCTTTCAGACCGTATAGACCGTTTTCATGGATAAAAACGGTCTCATGTCAGGTCCCTGGACTGATGGGTTTTGCCTCTAGAATCAGTCAAGTGGGATTGAGGCTAGACCTGGCTCCTGCCAGGTCTGCATTGGAGTCTATGGTACACAATCCTGTTACCAGGGCAATTGACCTTGTCTTGACCCTGGTCAGAAAGGATATCACTCCAGGACCCTGGTCAGTAGGGCTGAGACTAGGATAAGGGGTCAATTCAGGGTCCAAAGACAGCAGTAGTATTTCTGGTTTTGTGGATAGGCAGGGGTCCTAACATGTCACTTGGCAGGCATAAATGGCCCCAGACCACACCTGAGAGGGACTGGAGCCAAGTCACAAGGCTAACTTAGGGTCCACATCCATGACCCAAGTTCTGTAGGCCTGCCTCAGGGCACTGATGGGCGAGTCTTCCCCTGGGTGGGCAGGATTCCTCCTACTTCATGGCTCAGTGTCTGCACCTGGGTTGAGGGCTGCTTCAAGATCGGCAGGGAGACCAAAGTGAGCAGGCCCACCTCCAGGAACCAGATGGACACACGTCCTTCTGGATTCCTTTGTGGTCTAGACTGTTGAGGGCTAATATTAAAATATTTCTCTAAAAACTTCTAGCAATTGTCAATTACATTATGGGATTAAAGATACCACAGTCTCTTTCCATTATTTTGTCACTTTTTTGTGTTTAAATACATGTAACAAAATTCACCATTTTAAACACTTAGGTGTACAATTCTATTGAGTTGGCATCAAGTGCATTGGTTTTTGTGCAACCATTACCACTATCCATTTCCAGATGTTTTCATATTCCCAAACGGATACTCTACCCATGAAACATTCATTTTTTGTTCTAATTTCCCTCCACCACCTGCCAGTCATGCACTGAGAAAAGCAGTTTCCACCTGGGTTTTGCTGATAGTAATGGAAAATAAAGGTGCAATTAAAGATAATAAAAGAGGGAATGAAAGAAAGAGGACAGAAGGCAAAGAATGAGGCAATATGTCACTTACGCTATGCAATATGCCACATAAAAACACCTAAGCAAACTACCACTCAAATCTAGATTTCTACACTGGAAGGTCAAAATCATGTCAGTGTGTCCCAGGTAGAATCCACTGCAATCACAAACTTTTTCTGAAAAATGGGGTAAATGAGAAAATATCTCCAAGAAATGTCGTAATTCCATAAAATTATACATGTAAAACAACACGAACAGTTTTGATATGGCAAGCGCTTCAATTACAACTGAAGTACCCTTTTCATTCCACTTATGTAAAAAACACACCCAAGTAAATGAATGTGAACATCAACACTTCAGAGGATGATTTTTGAGAAAACCATGCCACATTTGATGTGAGTGCTTCATATCTAATGTTGGGCATCTGAGGAATGGCTATAGGAAATCTGACCGAGACAGAAATTTGGTGCTGTAATTAGGGAAGAAAGGTAACAAAGTAGTTACTGAAGATGTTGCTGAGAAACAAATACAAAGATAAATAGAAGTCATAGGTGCTTTGGGAATAGAGGAAAATAAACAGATCTATCACAAGAGAAAAATAACCAGAAAACTTAAATTCACAATATTTGCATTTGGGGTCCACGAGGTCCTCTTGGTTCTGAGGCCAGTGGCCCATCATGGACCATCTCTCCTAGGCAGAGAAGTCTTCCCAGGACCCCCATCACATCCTTGTTGCCCAGGCTGTCGATGAAGAGTTCAGTATGGGTGTAACCACAGTGCACATCACTGAGGTAATCGAGCTTCCGCAGTTAGAATGGTTCCAGCAGAACTGAGCTAGACTGCCAGGCTTCTCCCATAGGAAAAGGAGATCACAGAGCAGTGAAACCCACAGGTGGAAAATGCTTCATATTTCCCCATGTAGAAGACATTCTTATTGAGGAGGAGACAATCCAAGAGTATGAAAAGAGAATCCCAGTGAGACAAAAGTCAGCTGGCATGGTTACTGACACACACAGATGTTACTGATGAGGGTACCAGATTGCTGGAATTAGGACTTGTGGGTTTTGAGATAATCAATGTCAGTGTATTATATACTGCCATACACACAGTGCAGTTAAGACTACACCCATACTCAAGAGAATCACCTCATCTCCCAATCTCTTTCAAACACAAACATACGGGAATGTACCCAGGTCACTTTTTTAAGTAGGCTCCACGCCCAGCCTGGAGGCCAATGCAGGGTTTGAACTCACAACCCTGAGATCGAGACCTGAGCTGAAATCAACAGTCGGGACATTTAACCGACTGAGCCACCCAGTGCCCCATCCAGGTCACGTCTGATCAGGAGTTATCACTAAACTTGATTTGGTGTGTACTCCACTGATTTGATTAAGCCAGAAGGGAAGTGACAGTAAGCTGCTGTAGCCTCCAAGGCCACTCATGACCTAACTAAAGGCTGCTCAAGTGTTACAAGTATCTGAATGTGTTAACTCAAAATTGAAACAAGGTTCTGATGGATTCTGTCTCTATCCAAAGGCCACTTTCAAGAACTGCCAGTGGGACATCAAGTATAACAGAGTATCAGGACCTGTCCTATTCTCAAGGTTTCCCATCTCATACATCTGAAGTGATGTAAACGAACCAGCACGTCACATGCCAGGTGCAGCTCTTTCTGAACACAGGCAAAGGACATAATTGTTCTTCCAGGCTGTGGTGATTTGGGAACAAAGAGAATATTCTCTGTTCCTAGCCTCTCCATGTACTGCCTGAGGTTAAAGGTATTTTCTAACCTAGTACTAGGTGTGTTGTTCTCTTTCCAAGGCTATGAGATCAGGGTGTATAACCTCACCGTTTATAAAGTCTTTTCTGACCCAGGAAGATCAGGTGTGAGAGAGAAACAAGAGCATTTTCAGGAAATGTAGAGACCTATATCCTCCCCCTTCACCAGCATGAGGCATTGTAGATGGACTCCGTGAGCAGTGAACGGACTCACATGTTCACTATCTTCACAGTATTAGACAAGGTCATATACCTACAGGATCCAGGTAGTTTGTATAACATTAGGTCTAACGGTAGTAGTCCCACATGGGGCCAGGCTGCAAACCAGGTATAGAAACTAGACTGGACTAGCATTGCTATTGGGCAGAAAGCCAGAGCATTCCCAAAAATGTTCAGGGCAGAGTGGCACATGTTCAAACCAGATCTATGAAGCCAGCCTGTAAGTTGAGTCCCAAATGGCTCTTAAACAACTTCACTGTGTTCCTCCAGCACCGTTTGTAGAAGACTCTGCTTTCCCACATTGTTTAACTTCACAGGCATCTAACTAGTGAGTTCTTTCATGTATTGGGACACCTGTAGACCTTTCCACATTCCTCATATGGTTTCCCTCCAACGTGGCTTCGTTTTTGAAATGCACTGGAATAACAGTCCTTGTCAAACTTATTACGTACATAAGTCTTCAACGTATTGTGTATTTTTAGGCGTTAAGTCATGACTACGATGTGAAGCCTTTCTCACGTTCCTTACATTCAAGGGGTTGCTCTCTGGTATCAATTTTTACATGTTGAGATTGGCCTAAGGAAACAGTGAAGGCTTTCCCTCGGTGTTTACATTCATAGGGCTTATCTCCAGTGTGACTTCAAATGTGCAAGTAGTGAAGGCTTTCCCACAATCCGTATACTCAAAGGACCGCTCTCTACTTTGAATTGTATGTTTATAAAGGTTGGAAGATCAAGTGAAGCCTTTCCCATACTCCTTACTTTAATAGGGTTTCTCTCCAGTGTGAATGCTTAAATGTCAAATCAGGATGAGAGCACTAGTGAAAGCCTTCCCACAGTACTTAACATTCATAGGGCTACTCTCGAGAGTGATTTCTCAAATGGCTATTAAAATATAAGAAAGTCCTAAAGGCTTCCCCACATTCACCACATTGAAAGGGTTTCTCTCCACTATGAGGTCTCAAACGTTCATTTAGATATGAGGAATTACTGAAGGCTTTCTCACATTCACCACATTCAAAGGGCTTCCCTCCACTGTGAGTTCGTAGATGTTTTTTAAGGACTGAGGGCCAAACGAAAGCTTTCCCACACTCCTTACATTGATAGGGTTTCTCTCCGGTGTGAATTCTCAAATGTACACTAAGTCGTGAGGAATTAGTGAAGGCTTTCCCACACTCCTTACACTTATAGGGCTTCTCTCCCGTGTGAATTCTCAAATGTTCATTAAGAATTGAGGAACTACTGAGGGCCTTCCCACATTCCTTACATTTATAGGGCTTCTCACCACTGTGAGTTTGAACATGTTTACGAAGGACTGACAGCCAAGCAAAGTGTTTCCCACATTCCTTACATTTATAGGGCTTCTCTCCAGTGTGAATTCTCAAATGTTCATTAAGAACTGAAGAACGACTGACGGCTTTTCCACATTCCTTACATTTATAGGGCTTCTCGCCACTGTGAGTACGCACATGTTTACGAAGGAGTGAGGGCCACTGGAAGTGTTTCCCACATTCTTTACATCGGTAGGGTTTCTCCCCAGTGTGAATCCTCAAATGCACATAAAGGCGTGAAGATGTAGTGAAGGCTTTCCTACATTCACTACATTCAAAGGGTTTTCTTCCAGTGTGAAGTCGAATGATATGATTATTGAGGCACTTGGAATCTGCATAAGACTTCCCACATTGTTTACATTCATGGGGTTCTTGAGCAGCGTGTGTCTGCACATGCTCATTTTGACCTGCTGAGAAAACTGAAGCTTTTATAAATTGCTTCCATTCATTGAAATCTCTTCCATTGTGAGTTCTCCTATGTGCCTGAAAGTGTGAACGACTAATGAACGTTTTCCCACAGTCACTGCATTCAAAAGTCTTCTCTGCTACGCTGGTTCTCTCATACACTGCATGTGGAGTCCGGCTGAAGACTTTACCACACTGATTAAACTCAGAAAGTTTCTCTCTAGTAGAGTTTTTCTTTTGCAGATTAAGGAGGCCATTGTGATACTGATTACACTCAAAACTGTTCCCTCTATTTTGAGTTCTCATGTGGGTCTTAAGGTTTAAATATTTACTCAAGACTCTTCCACCTTGCTCACAGTCAGAGAGTTCTGCTCCATGGTAGGTCCTTTCCTGTTGATGGAAGGGATGAAAGTTGATGATAGGATTTTCAGACTGATTACAAATTTCAACCTTATAATGCAAGAAACATGATGATGATGACTCTTTGCATTTTCATTACATAAATACAGTTCCTGTTGATTTCTTTCAAGTTAAACCAGGGAACTCTTCTACCAAAAACTGATGCCATCTACTCTTAAGATCATTCCATTAAAATTTCGCAAAAATGTTTAAAGACTCAATGACAAGTTATGTATCTGGGAATGTGTACCTGTGGCATCTCGGGAGCAACAATTCTCAAGATAGATTTGGATTATAAATCCCAAATCATCATATTCAGAGTATCTCTGAATTACTCTGTCTTTGGTGGATGCCATTTGTCTCAAATATCTCAACTTGCATTGAATTTTATAACAGGACCATCCATCTTTTTTGAATGTGGAATATAAGAAATGTCACATATCAATCTTACTTTTTGTATTTCAATGGCTGTTTTTCCTCCAAAAAAATCCTGGTGAGATGCTGACCCTTTTGTTTGAGGTTGTGTTTCCCATTCTGAAATAAAACAAAAACACAAATTTAAATATTTGCAGGAAGAAATCATAGGCTAAACAATTTTAAATTAAGCTTGGGTGGCTCAGTTGTTAAGCATCTGCCTTCGGCTCAGGTCATGATCCCAGGGTCCTGCGATCGAGCCCCACATCAGGCTCCCTGCTTGGCGGGAAGCCTGCTTCTCCCTCTCCTGCTCCGCCTGCTTCTGTTCCCTCTCTTGGTGTCTCTCTCTCAAATAAATAAAATTATTAAAAAAAAAAAAAAAGACTCAAGTTTTCTTTATGTTCATATTAAAAATGGTGAAATAACAAGAAAGAAAAAAGGTTCACTGGTTTCTTTATGGGAAAAATATGACAATAGGTGTGTAGGGACAGACTTCAGTGGCTAGTACTAAAAAATAATTTTCTGAAAAACATGTCAAACAATAACAAGATATTATCAAGGTAACATATGATCAAGTAGATACATGAAAAATACCTGGACAAGGACGATACACCAAAATTATAAACTTTTTTTTTTTAAGATTGCATTTATTTGACAGAGACACAGCGAGAGAGGGAACACAAGCAGGGAGAGTGGGAGAGGGAGAAGCAGGCTTCCCGCAGAGCAGGGAGCCTGATGCAGGGCTCGATCCCAGGTCCCTGGGATCATGACCTGAGCCAAAGGCAGACGCTTAACGACTGAGCCACCCAGGTGCCCCCAAAATTATAAACTTAAAGAAGAATTAGAACAGGTCATTTGTGCGATCATAGAAATTTTAAGTAAAAGAGTGAAGGAAGGTGAAGATATCCAAAAACATCAGAGATAAATGGCTTCAGCCCTCTAAGACAAATGTATCTTAAAAATTTTACACATTAAAGTTGCAAAGATGCCATCCTATAGGTTGACCAGTTAAGTTTGTTAATAACAACACTCACCTTGGAAAACTCCCTTCTCCACTGTCCTCAGCTCTTGTTGTTCCAACCAAGCGATCAACTTAGGTTTCGACAGTTGATATTCTGTCCACAGGAAAAGGCACATTAACAGGAGAGGCTTATGCAAGAGATGACAAAGCTTCCGATGAATCCAAAACTTTATTTCTAATGAAAGCAGAGAAATTATCCTGAAAGGACCAAAAGAGGCAAATACTCCCCTTCTGACAAAAGAGTAGTTATCTCTTAACCCCTGAAAGCCAAATTTGAATGTATGCACATATTTACAGAGTATAAAGGTATTTATTCAAATCGGAAATAAAGGAGATGAAGAAAGGAGATCTTTGTTCTGACGGGGAAACCACTAGAAGAGTGGCCCTCAAATGTTGGGAGTGTCTCACAATCATCAGGATGGCTTACTGAAACACAGAAGATGGGGCAACAACCCCAGCTTAATAATTCAGAATGTCAAATGTGGCATCTAAGAATGTAAATTCCAAACAGAGTGATGGTGTTGCTGTTGGCCTCATGGCCACGTTTACAGAACACCCATTGCAGATTATAACCCATTAGTGTAGGGACTATGCATCTCTTTCTTCCAGTTATGTTCAGAGGGCACCACCAAGGCTGGAAACACATAAAGTATATGACACGTATCTGGAATGTTGGCAGCCTCACCTACTGCGACCAGGTTCTGATAGTTCTCCAGCATCACGTTTCTGTATAGGTTTCTCTGAGTGAGGTCCAGTAATAGCCACTCCTCCTGGGTGAAGTCCACTGCCACATCCTGGAAGGTCACTGCAATCTAAACCATCACACCCATGTTGGCCTGAGACAAGAAACATCTCCACCAATGTTCACGGGAGAATAAGGACAGGAGACTCAATACCTATGCAGGGTTATGAGATTTCTCATTATCCTCCCACGGTTCCATGATCCTAGGTCCTCTTCTCCCCATCTAAACTCACTCACTGCTCATCTCCACTCATATGGCTTTAATGGCACCTTTTAAGCTTTTGAGCTTATCTCAGCAAAACCGTAGTAGTTCTTATTTCCCTCTATTGCAGTAGACTTCTGAGCACACTAAAGATCCTTGATAAACAGCGCAGAATGACTAAATTCTGTGAGAAAAAGATACTTAACACCTTCCTTACCATGTCAGAGCACATAGCAAAGTGGAAATATGCACCTGGTATCCATGAGGTTCATAGGTGATTAGTGAAATACTAAGATTATTTTCAGAGTAATCCTTTTCAATATGAGAATTTCCACTTCCAGGGAAAATGCAACTGGGGATTCAGTCCTTGTGTGGGGTTTATTTACTTTAGGAAGCTCAGGACACAGATGTACCTAGAAGGAATGTATCCACCTGGTGGATATAAGTACGGCATTCTGTTGATTGATACGCTTTTTTATTACCTGTTGATAATTTTTCAGCCAGACAGCCACCATCCTTTCTGCCTCTGTGTTTTCCTCAGGAAGACAAAAAGGATCTCTAGAAAGATCTTGGAGAAAAAAAAAAAGAATACTTAGAATGCAGCATGACCGGAATCACCCACCTGAAAAATCATTCCATCCTAGTTTGAGATACCCATATATCCCTGCACACTCAAGAAATCTCACATAAATACACACTCTACTGGATAAAATATCAGAGTAGCCCTGCCTCACCTGGAGCCATAAAAGGGACGTGTTAGACATACTGCCCATGAGGAAAGGGGTCATCATCTTATTTTACAGGTATGGAAACCTAATCCCTGGGAAATCCGATTCTTTATTTGCCCAAGATAATAAAACTCATCAATGGGATTATGCAGCACCAAGTCCCAAAGCACACACACCAGGAAGGTGACCTAGATAACAGCATTCTCTGGCATATTTCAGCTCTAAGTAAACCAGCAGCCTGACTGCTTAGGCCCTATATTGTGTAGGGGTGACCTTTAAGAATCCTCTGAAAATAAGAATCAACAATGAATTACCGTGGGTCAGATCAATGGCTGCCATCCTGGGAGAGTGATGAAATTTGCCTGATGAGAAATTTGATGCCAAGATCAGTTCAGTGCAACTTAAGAATCTAAGTAAATATGGCAATCTTCATTACTTTTGACAGTGTTACCCAGAGTACTTTTCATATCAATCATTAATCAGCAAGCGTTACTAATCCATTATCAAACATCATACATTAGCTCTCTCTCTGTAGATGATATATGGGAAATTCACTAAAAATGTTATAACCTTTGGCATGAAAGTCAGTCATAACTATTACCACTTCCTGACGATAGATACATAACAGATGTCCGTCTCACTAGGAGCTGTATGTATATCAGCTCACCTAATTATCATAACAACCCTTTACAATGGGTATCATTAGCCCTATTTAATAGCTGATAAAGCTAGATTTTTACTAATCATTGGTCCAGTACCATCCAATTAAGGAAAAAAGAGATCCACAATTGAATGCAGATAGGCTTCTCTCAAATGTTTGAGATCCTGAGGTTCTTATTCCCAAATATGATCAGACGTCATTCTAGACCTGCATTGTCCATTTTGGTAGCCAGAAGCCACATATGCTATTGAGTACTTGATATGCAGTTAGTAAAACAGGATTTTAGATTTTATTTATTTTTAATTAAATTTTAAATTTAAAACTTTTTGCAATAAAAAATCTTAAAAAAAAAAAACTTTTTGCAAATTTACTTATTAGAAAACCTAAATGTTTGCGTAAGCTTAAATATATCTATTTTCTCAACTCTATTTATTACATGATTCAAACGCATAAAATACATCTGATGAAAATTTTGTGTCCAATGAATTCTGAATTCATGAGAAGAATTTAAAATACCTCAATTTTTATATGGGTTACATACTGAAATACTTATATGATTTCCTTGTTTTTTGTTTATTACAGTTACAGAAAAGCTTTAATCATATACTTGGCCTACACATTATATTTCCATTGGCCAGCACTGGCCTACAATACTGCTGGATATTATGAAGAGGAGAAAAATGAAGTGTTTGATTTGGTTAACACCCCTGAGCTTCACTTCATGGAGCTTCGAGTGGCTTGGAGCCCTGTGCCTCCTTTTAATTTATCATAACAGGCTTATTCTTTTGTCCTTTCCACAAATAATTAAGAAATTGTGGTCCTGTGCTAGGCACTATGCAGAAAACAGTGATATATACAGAAAACGTCCCAGGGCTTAATGGCCCAACATTCCAAAGGGACAAGATATTCAATTATTAATGAACACCTCTGTTTATCAGTGCTTATGGAGCAAAAAATCAAGTAGGTGAGAAAATAGAGTATCCTATATACAAACACAAATATTGTGGGTTGCTTCTTGGGTAATGTAATGACAGAAAAAGGAAAATAACCATAGGCTGTTCTAAATAATTTTTTTTCTAAATAATTTTAAGAAAAATAATGCTGGAAGGATTTTACAAAACTCAGAAGACTCTTTAAGTATTCAACAGCCTCAGGAGGGTCTTGATTGAGGCTCAAAGCAATCAAGGTTTGCCCACTGCCCCTTGCCCTGGCAAAGGAGCAATGCCAAATCACTGTCCTTTACAATGATCTATTTTAGGAGTCTTTCCACAGAACTTCCTTTTCATATTACCACTTCTGTTTTTCCACCAAGTTTTTATTTTATTTTTATTCCTTTCTTAATAAGGCTTCCTTCTTATTTTAATCTTTTAACCTGATACAGTCTAAAGGACAACTCCTATGTTGAAAATTATTGACTCGGGCGCCTGGGTGGCTCAGTTGGTTAAGCGACTGCCTTCGGCTCAGGTCATGATCCCAGGGTCCTGGGATCGAGTCCCACATCAGGCTCCCTCTCAGCGGGGAGCCTGCTTCTCTCTCTGCCTCTGCCTGCCACTCTCCCTGCTTGTGCTCTCTCTGTTAAATAAAGAAAATCTTAAAAAAAAAAAAAAAGAATTATTGACTCTCTTTAATAAACTGAACAGAGAACAGCAGCCCAAATGCTGATCTACAGAATGGTATCCAAATGATGACAAATGCTGGAAGTTCCAGTTTCGTTACCATAAGCCAAATTAACCCTCACAACACAAGATACTTCATTCTACAGATGAAAAGTGCTATACAATGAAATGCGCAGATCTTAAGTATTCTGAGGATGAGCTTTGACAAATTTACCCATATAAGGAGCAGTTCAAGGAAGACAGAGAATATATTCATCTCTCCAAAAAGCCTTCACCCTTCTGGTTCATTCCCTCACCCTCATTCCAGATGATCATTATCTGATTTCTGTCAATTACTAGATTTGTTGTTAAGCAGTACGCACATCATTTATAAATCTATATCCTGACAATTTTCTCCTGTTTAGAGAAACAATAAGGGAGAAACAGTCTTAAAACTCCCGAGGAAGTGCAGAAATGTCCATTTCTTCTTGTATTTCTGTCAAGCATTGGTTTATATTTCGTGCAACAATATTGTGGGGGTACATACAAACTTTGAAACTGTACCAATCTTGGAGATATTGAATCTTCTATTGTAAACTGCTCTATCTCCAGTAATGCTTTATATGACAATGTTGTCTGACATAAGGAGGATTTTACAAAACTCAGAAGACTTTCTTTTGGAGAGCTCTTTGGAATGTAAGTGTGTGGGGATCTCAGTCTTCTGAGCACTCACCCACCAGCCAGGAATGTCTGCAAACTGAATACCTATTTCCGATGGATACCTGATGTGTCTGCCCACCAGACATGGCTTGGCTGCAATCGAGAGATTTTCAAATGTTTGTCCAATGCCTGCTGACTACCTCTGCTGCAGGACACCCAGCCAACTTCTTTACAATCAATAGACTGCAATGATACCTTGCAAATAAGATATGACCCAATCTTGGGGAGAAGACATCCCTATAAATCTGACCTTATTACTGTTCAACTCTAGGGTCTAACAGAGTGCTCTTTACATCTTTATGTTACTCTTCCCATGTATATCAAGAAATCAAGGAGTGGTTTTTGTCTTCTGATTAGACCCAGACTTATACAGAATTGAAACAGACAGTGATTGCAGGAGATACACATGTAGAGGTGAGATCTGGGGGTTGATTTCATCAAGTCTTTGGTCTGGAGCAAGACGCTGAGCTCCTTGAAAGACACTCAGCTGCATTATGAAAATCAAGCTCTGACCTATGGCTCACTCTGAAGATGTACACAGAAGCACTTGCCTTGGGAATCCAAGTGAATGCTGTTACCTCAGTAATGATGACTACAAAGATTGTGGTGAGAGATAGATTCTTTTTTTTTTTTTTTTTTTTTTTTTAAGATTTTATGTATTTGACAGAGAGAGACACAGCGAGAGAAGGAACACAAGCAGGGGGAGTGGGAGAGAGAGAAGCAGGCTTCCCGCCGAGCAGGGAGCCCGATGTGGGGCTTGATCCCAGGACCCTGGGATCATGACCTGAGCCAAAAGCAGATGCTTAATGACTGAACCACCCAGGCGCCCCGAGACATTGATTCTTATGACTAGAGTTGCACAGAAAATGGCCTGCTCAGATTTACTAAGACAAGCTCAAACCAAGGTCTGATAACCACAAAGCCTCAAGACAGCTCTTAAAAAGGACATTTCTTGTGGCCACAGGACTGACACAGTTGAAAATCAAACACGAAATTTAATTGCACAGGTAAAATTACAACCACGATTAGAGTGTCTACATCAACTAGTTGTTCATGTGAAAATTAGGGCACTGATACAGGAAGAATGAGAACTTGAAAACGAATGGGGATATTGAGTCAGACAAAGATGAAACTTACAATCGTGAATCCACAAGATACTAACTCTCCCTTATCAGAAGTCTCCTGCCCTTTGGTTTCTGAAATGAGCCTTCCTCTGCTTAAAAATACTGAGGAAATCTCACCTGGGGCAGAAGTCTTAGAAGGAAATGCTCCTCTCTTCAAGATCCACCCAAACCACTGCCCCTAGTGACAATGAATTCACAGTCATGGGGAACAGGGATACAACACAGTGCAAGATAAAATAGCCTGTACAACAAAATAGTTCCAACTAGGATAATATATAGAAGAAACCTGAGTACCCTGTGGGGGAATAAACTGTAAGCATGCCAGACCCATAAGGTTGGAATATAACAATAAACTGGGCCAAATTCATTGACATGGGGGTACTTATTAGACAGTCTGGGTTTAATATATATTATCTCATGGACCCAGGGAAAGCTCTAATAGCTTACTTGCTTGGCTGATACCAGAGACTCAATGGTGACCTACAGTAATGAGTTCACATGCCAGAACTTCCACAACAAAATGTGAAGGAGCAAATCCTAGGGAGATAGCAATGTAGCACTGGATTTATCCTGTGTGATATACAGCCCCATTCCCCATTCTATGTTGAGGGAACAGAAGATTCTCCACAAAGGTATGGAGAAACGGTAAGTGGACGGCCTCCATCCTAGAGGCCTCTGTGGTTATTCTCCATGACAGGTGAGGTATGACTGTAGGGGCTATACCATCACTGAGATAAACTCCCTGATTTCACTGGGGATGATGAGAAGCCAAAGTAACAGAAATCAAGGAGGCGGCACTTAGTTGCCGAAGACAAAGAGGGCACATGAACCACGAAGAGCAGTGGGAATGAAACAGGAATCAGAGTGCTTTGGCCTGCAGAGACCTCTCGTGGTGGCTAACTGATCCCAGCCTAATTGGTCCCTTGCAATGAAGAGATATGCAGCCTATTACAGCAGAGGTCAACAAACCTGCACTAACAGTCCATACAGTACTTTTTAGGCAGAGCAGGCCAAATAGTCTCTGTGCTATACATACTCAAGTCTGTCACTGTGGTTTCACAGAAGCCATAGAAAATATGTAAACCAATGAATATGGTTAGGTTTGTCTAAAACTATTTACAAAAACAGGTGGAGAGCCAGATTTGGCCCAGGGTCCAGTTTGCCAACCTATGTACTAGAATTTTATTTGATGTCTGTAACAAGTAGTTTCAAGTACAGTAACCAAAACTCTGATTTGACTGACCACAGTGGAAAGTCACAGCCCCCTACCCAACTTCCAAACACAGACCATATCACAAACTAAGAGCTCCTTCATATCATCACCACTGTTCATACTATAAACCTTCCTACAGACTCTTCATAAGGGGATGTACAGTCATTTACAAGTGACTATGCATGGGGGAAAAGGAAATACTCAGACAGTCTCTAAGAGGACACTAATTCCTGAGGATCCAAAATATCATTGTGGCACACCACCAAAGTGGAGGCTTATGGTAGTCAGGTGATTTTTTAAGAAGTCTTAACTTCAATGAACTCAGACTGGACCAGCTGCAGCAAGCACCCACCCTATATTTATTTCCTTCCCCAAAACCTAAATATATAATTGGATTTTTTGGCAACTGGCAGAATTTCCTTATCTCTGACCCACCGGGTAAGGACCATTATGGTAGGAAAAGCTAAAAGGAGGATCCTGGAATTCCCCACCACTGGACAAAATAATCCAGAAACAATACCAACACTGCAGGGGGAAATGCAAGGTTTAATGCTTCAAAAGATTAGCTGCATCTATACCCTTCCCGTTTTCATTACTATACAAGTCATTACAGGATAACATTACAATTTAGTCTTTAGGTAACTGATTTTCGTGAGATTGTAACTAAATTTGAGCAGTAGTTACTATAGACTGTGAGGGGGATAAAATGACTTGATATACATTTATAACTCCTTTATGCAGCATAATATGGAGTACATATCACCCACAAGATAGTATGTGAAAGATCTTTTGTAGTCTCTGGACCTGAAGCTGGCAAACTATAAATCACAGGGCTGTTTTTGTAAATCAAATTTTATTGGAGCAAAGCCATATCCATTTATCTACTAAGGTCTATGGTTGCTTGTGCACTACAAAGGCAGAGCTGAGTAATTCCAGGCCTTATGGCCAACAAATCATAATGCAGTCACGGAAAGAGGACTCCAACTACCTCCATTTTGACCTCAAACTTTGTAATTGATTAAGGTCTTCTTTCCAGCTCATCTCTTAACTCAGACAAAAATCCAAAAGGGTAAAGCATCTCTGATGGGAACTGAAACTTCCTGCTCAAGCTTTAAGGACTACCCTGGGCCAGCAAGACCCCATGTGATTGATTCCAAGGCAATAACTGACCTGATCTTTGCTCACCTGCAAGTACGCACTGACTTCTGTCCCACATGTTCCTTATAAAAAACGAAGTATTTTCAGAACTTCGGCAACCATCTTTGAGATACTAGTTCGCTCTCTTTCTGGTATTGGCCTCACTGACATGTATTTCTATCTTGTTTCACCACCACTCGTTTCTCTGCCTTTGCTTTTGTCAGTGACCAGTGGCCGAACCTGGTCTGTTTTAGAACCCCAGAGACGGGTGCTCTTGCATCCCTGAGCCCCAGCTACACTACTACCTTGACCTTTTCTAACAAAAGTCTACCAACCTCTGTACCGGACCCAATTACCATATTTCAAAATTACAAGACAAAGAAAACATTTAAACACATCATGGAAATAAAATCACAAATATCAAAAGTATGTGTTTCTCAAAGAGCATGTGACTCTCCCAAGTCTGTATTATGAAGAAACAACAGCTCTGCTTTAGCTTAAAAGAAACTAAGAGACATAAACATATACATTGCCATATATAAACCCTAACCAAGTCCTACATCCAAAAACATTCAAAAACATATTTTGAAACAATGTATAGGATTTTCGTTTTTACAGAGCAGGTATTAGATAACATTTTTAATTTTCTTGGGTGAAATCAATGTATTATCGTTTTAGTAGCAAAATGGTCCTTATCTTTAGGAAATACATTACCAAGTATTTAAAGGTCAAGTATCACGCCTGCAATTTATTTCCTTTTTACTCTCAAACAGTACACTAAAAAATACATTTCTCTATCCAGAAAGAGCAACCATGCAAAATGCGAAAACGGGTGAATTTACTTCGACGCACATTCATAGCAGTAGTATTTACATTTCCTTTAGGTTTAAGATCTTACGAAACAAAATACCCTTAATCCAAACGTCCTGTAATTGTGAAATTCAATTATTCTACAAGTGGGGTAATAAAGCCTCCATTCTTCTCTCCAAGAGTCCCCTGGTTTGAAACCTGGTGGGGATGGACGGGTTCAGGAGGGAAGGATGATAAGGTAGGTGAAAACTTTCCCTTCAGTACAGAGACGTGTGTATAACCAGCTCCTGAAATATGCACACTGCAGACATCCGACAAAGCCCATTAGCTTCCTACTAAGATACAGTGTGTCCAAAACAAAGACCAGCGTGACAAAGCCACACTCTCAGCCGAAACATTCTCTTCCACACGAAAAGGAAACACAGGCCCTTGTGAACCAACTTTCCCAAAACTCACCAGTCAGGTCCCCGAAAAAGCGAGGACGCGGGGCGGACTCTGGGTCACTCCCAACAGCAGCAATTCTCTTCCTTGCGGAGAAAAGTCACAAAGGTTGCTTGCACAGCGGATACAAAGACCCCGCGGAAGCGCCCTGACAGCAGGTCCGCAGCGGCTCCGGGCGGGAACCGCCGGCCCCCGCGACCTCTCGGGCGATCTAGGCGGATGCGAACCGAGCGACCCGGCCCCTCCGCAGGCCCATCGGCGACCCTGACTAAACCCGTCCCTGGATTCCCTCCTCTTTCCCTCCCCTTCACGCCGCCCTCACCACAGCCGGCCCACGGACGACCTCTACCATCCCGACGCGCTGAACGCGGCCCAGAAGAGGCAGCGGAAGAGAGCCCGGCGGGCGTGTGACGCCACTTCCGCTTCCTGCCGGGGCTCGAGGGGCGGGGCTTCCACTTCAGACCGCCCAGCTGCTGTTCCCTCCCTCACCGGCTTGGGGTGGGCGGCTGGGCTGGGCGCTTGGTGTGAGGCCGGGATGCGGCCCGGAGGACAGGCTGGGGCTGGAACCAGGTATGTGGGCGCGACTACCCGCGGAGAGCGCGACCCGTGCGCGGGGGCGGCCCGGGCTGGCGTGGGGCGAAGCCCAGCTCCAGTTTGGGCGGTGCGAGGACCCCCTGGACAAACCCCACAGCCTGCGCAGTGAAAGGTTTCCTGCCTCCCTCCCCGCACGTCCTAGACAGCCTTTACAGTCGTCCCATATCGATAAGCCCGAGAATCCAGTTTTTAGGATCCCGTTTTTAGGCCTTTATCTTGGGTGTTATTGGGTGGCCTTTTTGCAGTAAAGAAAGATCTTTTTAAACACGATTGGGTATCCCATCTAGTCAAGACTTAGGGGAGGGGAGTGAGAGGGCAATGGACGAAATATGTGAAGGGGATTAAGAGGTACAGTCTTCCAGTTATAAAATAATTAAGACAGGGGATGTAATGTACCCACATGTGGAATATAGTCAATGTAACATTTCACCATTCTTTGTGTGGTGACAGCTGTTTAACTAGTCTTACTGTGGTGACCATTTCATGACGTGTATATATGCCAAATCACTGTGTACCCCTGAAACTAATCCAATACTGTATGTCAGTTGTTCATCAATAAAAAGAAACGTGTTGGGCGGGCGCCTGGGTGGCTCAGTTGGTTAAGCGACTGCCTTCGCTCAGGTCATGATCCTGGAGTCCCGGGATCGAGTCCCGCATCGGGCTCCCTGCTCGGCGGGGAGCCTGCTTCTCCCTCTGACCCTCCTCCCTCTCATGCTCTCTGTCTCTCATTCTCTCTCTCTCAAAAAAATAAATAAAATCTTTAAAAAAAAAAAAAAAACGTCTTGTTCATGCGCATCATCAAATGTTTTATGCATCGATTGAATTGATAATCTGTTGCAATGTTAATGTTTCATCTTTAATTGTACAAACATTTAATTGTTTTTTTTAACATCAACAAAAATGTCAAATTTATTAGTTTACATCAACATTATGGAAGTTAAAGAAAATAATTAAGTTGTCTCATGGACTGGAAGGTGACTTATTAACTCCCTCTCATTTCCAAACCTCATCAAGCAGTCACTATGTTTATAAGGTAAGTCAGCTGAATGCTTGAAATCTAGAAGAACTTTTAAGATCTTCAGTTTGTCCTGTTGAATGTTAATAGTATTGACATAAATAAATCCCTTCAGATAAATGTGAATTTATATGTTTGCAATATTCTAGCATACTTGAAAAGCTGTTTTCACAGTCATCACAAGCATGAGGAAAAATTTTAGTATGTTCAATAGCAACATGCCTGTTAACATTCATATTAACTCTACTCTGAAAACCACATACTTGACATACAAAGAAGTTTTTACATTTGTCAAAGGGAATTTTGCGGGTGCCTGCGTGGTTCAGTCAGTTAAACGTCCAACTCTTGTTTTGGGCTCAGGTCATGATCTCAGGGTCATGAGATTGAGCCCGTGTCAGGCTCCGCACTCAGTGGGGAGTCTGCTTGAGATTCTCTCGCTCCTTCTCCCTCTGCCCCTCCCCCCCGTGTGCCCTCTCTCTAAATAAATAAATAAAATCTTTTTCCAAAAAAGGCAGTTTTGCTTAAGAGGCTGTACTATCCATGTTCTCCATTGTTATACTTAGCACTTAGTTAATTTACATGCATGTTCATTTACCATATGGCTTTGCAAGTCTTCTGGATCGTTGGTTTCATGTTTACAGAACAGGCACTTGTACTATTCATCACAGTTGTGCTCCTGGAAACGTAGATAGCGTTCACTGCTTGAAGATAACTGTTCATTGCACTGCTCACAGCAATAAAGGTCACTAAAATGGGCGTCCGCAATGTGTTGGCTGAGGTTCTCAAAAATCACTGTTTTGTAATCACGGTATTTACAAATGCAGGGATCCTCTTCATGCAGTTTGGTGTGTTCAATCAGAAGCATGTTAGTAGAGAAACTTTCTTTGCAAATTCGACACACATTTGAATCAGTACCTTTGTGCATCAGCATCATATGCTACTTTATAGCAGAAAAATATTTGCTGTTGAACTCACAAAGTTCACATTTACAGAAGTCATTGCTATTAGCTCTCAGTAAAGGCTGCTTCTGCTGGGCCAGCACATTCAAAGCTTGGCTCCTGTCAAGAATTTTGCAAACTTTAGCTGGTGGCTCCTCATCAGTTTGGTCTTGGAGACTCTCGGAGGAATTGTTTTCTGTCTCCAAATCATACTCTTCAGAAATTGCATGCACTTCTGCAACAATTGGAACATCTTCAGCAGTGTGAACTTCTCTAGGACTCTCCTCTTGAGTTTGTTCGTTGACCGATTCAGGTGAGTCACACTCTTCATCACAGATTTCAGTATCAGCAGATTTTTTTTTCACAAAAGACAGTGTGGTCTAGAATTCTCAGTACAGAACTGGGAACCAGGTAGTTATGATTTCTATTTCTGGCCTTGATTCCATCTGCAAATTTTGGCAAATCATTTGATGTCTCTGTATCAGAGTCATCCTCTTGTCAAAATATTTTAGTCTGGTTTTCTTATAGAACAAATACTATAACTGATCAGAAAAAATTCCATTGAATCCATCTGCAATTCTGCTTATTCCAGAGGAATCTGAGTAACAAGAAGAGTTTAATGTCTTACTTTTTCTTGTTTTAGGATATTTATTCGTATCTTTTCAATTTGGTATAATTCTTAATACTGTAGTGAGAAGAAATGAATTACAAGGAAGCTTTCACAGATGCTAAAAAATGCCAGGACCCCAGGACTGCAGTACTGTGGCCCTCATGCTCCTGGGCACTGCCCCAGCCTAGCCCCTCTCCCCCCTGCATGCCTCACGCCCTGCCTTCTAGGCCCCCTGTACAAAGGTTTAAATGTTATATAGGTGAAGAAGTCTAGTTTTTTTTTTTTTAAGATTTTATTTATTTATGAGAGAGAGAGCTTGGGGAGGGGCAGAGGGAGAGAATCTCAAGCAGACTTCCTGCCCAGCAAGGAGCCCAACGTAGGACATGATTCCATGACCCAATATCACGACTTGAGCCAAAACCAAGAGTTGGACCCTTAACTGACTGAGCCACCCAAGCGCCCCCAAAGAAGTCTGTTTTTTAAAAGACTATCTGCATTTCCTGCCTTAATTTTAAAAGTCTCTTTAAACTACAGATTTTATTCAGATTTTATCATTTTCTTCTTAAATATATTTAAAGACATTTAAATCTCTAATTTGCATGGAATGTATTTTGACATGTAGTGTGTGGTAGTGGATCCAGTCACATTTTGTCCTCCAGAAAATATGACTAGTTGTTTTAGTACCACTTACTGATAAATTAATTGGCATACTGAATTGGAATTCCACCCTTATTTTTAAAAAGTTCTTTTTTTTTTTTTAAAGATTTTATCTATTTATTTGACAGAGAGAGACACAGCGAGAAAGGGAACACAAGTAGGGGGAGTTTGAGAGGGAGAAGCAGGCCTCCTGCGGCGCAGGGAGCCCGATGCGGGGCTCGATCCCAGGACCCTGGGATCATGATCTGAGCCAAAGGCAGACGCTTAATGACTGAGCCACCCAGGCGCCCCAAAAACAGTTCTTAAAAATACCTGTATCATAAATAAATAAATAAATTTAAAAAAATACCTGTATCAGTTTCTAGAAGTCTTTTGTACTAGTAATGTATTTATATATAAACATCTCTCACTTGATTATGGTAGCTTTATATGTTTTAGTATTTCATGGTAAATATATAATGGCAGGTAATATTTGTTGCATGTAACAGCAGTAGGTATTCAGCTTGGCATCCTTCACAGGTCAGCTGGTAGAGTATGCAGACAAGTGGTGTTGGTGTTAGGGTCTGTGCATTTGAAGGAACAAACACTTCTTTTGGTCTTTAGAAGCTGCTTTCACTAGATAAAGACCTTCTCCTGCTGGGTTTCAGGCCTGGTGGTTTTGCCTCTGGGATCATAGTTGAGTTGGGTTGAAGCCATGTAATACAGCTGCTCCTGGATCTGTATACTACAATCTGTGGTTGAAAATCCTATCAGTAGGGAAGTGGACCTTGTCTGGTCCCTGGGTAGACAGGACTGCGTCCAGGACCTTGGTCAGTAGGGCTGGACCCGGGACAACAGTTCTCTTCAGGATCCACAGGTGGCAGGGCTATCTTCCCAGTTGTGTGAAAAAGTATGGCTCTCCCACTAGGCATGCATGAATAGCCCCACAACACAGCTGAGAGGGGCTGAAGCCATGTCATAGAACTGCCTTAGGGTCCCCATCCGTGACTGAGTTCTGTAGGCCTGCCTCAGTCGGCACTGATGGATGCGTCTTCCCCTCATGATTCCTACATCATGGCTCAGAGAGTTTGGAGCTGGGCTGTGGGCTGCTTCAGGTCTGCAGGTTTGCCTCAGAGTCACAGATGGACACATGTCCTTCTGGATTCTTATGTGGGGAGGACCACAGATCAGAGAGACTGGAGCTGGATCACAGGCTGGCTGCTCAAGATCTGCATCTTAGAGTGAGGTCGGCAGCCTGTTACCTGAGAGGCATGGGTGGAAGTGTCTCCTTCTGGGGACTGCGGGATGGTGCTGGTGCCAAGGCCAAATGGGGCTATAGCCAAGTCCACATGAGGACATGGCTATTTCCAGGTGTGTGGCTGGGACCGTGGTCAGCAAGCCGACCACCTGGGCATAGGTCTGCCTTCTCAAAATGTCCCTCCTTGTTCTTGGGCCCTACTGGGGCTTTGTAGTCTTATACTGAATTCCAAAACTCCCACAAATGGAGGGGGTCTCTAGAATTTGGGAAAGGCAAGCAAACAGACTTCCTCAAGCACCTCCAGAAAGAAATCAGCCCTGTTGATGCATTTTAGACTTCTGACTTCCAGAAATCTAAAATAATACACTTGTGTCATTTTAGGCCACTAGACTTATGGCAGTTACAGCTTCAATAGGAAATTAATACACCTCTCTTCCAAAATCTTCCCATCTTATTGCCACTGGCTACGTCAGGTCCCCATCATCTTTTCCCCTCGACTACTTCAACAGTCTCCTAAAATGTTCCCTCTGCCTCCAGTTTCTCCCACTCAGAGCAATCCTAAAGTCTTCATGCTACACCTGTGATTACAACATGGCCCTAGTGCTCCATTGCGTTCAAAATCCTTAATATGTCAAATTAGATTCTCTCTCTCTCTCTTTTTTGTTTTTTAGAGCAGAGCGGGGAGGAGAGGGGAAGGGCAGAGGGAGAGAGAGACTCTCAAGCAGGCTCCATTCCCCATGCAGAGCCAATGCAGGACTCGATCTCACAACCCTGAGATCATGACCTGAGCCAAAATTAAGAGTCAGATGCTTGGGGCGCCTGGGTGGCTCAGTTGGTTAAGTGACTGCCTTCGGCTCAGGTCATGATCCTGGAGTCCCTGGATCGAGTCCCGCATCGGGCTCCCTGCTCGGCAGGGAGTCTGCTTCTCCCTCTGACCCTCCCGACCCTCCCCCCTCTCATGTGCTCTCTCTCTCGGTCTCTCTCTCTCAAATAAATAAATAAAATCTTTAAAAAGAAAAGAAAAAAAAAGAGTCGGATGCTTAACTGACTGAGCCACCCAGGCATCCCTCAAATTAGATTCTTAATAGCCTGTCCTCCATCTACCTATCTAGGCTTATTTCTAATAACTCATTCATCCATTCCATATAGCCTCCTGAAATGCCTTTGTCTTGAATTTTCCATGTTTATGTGTATGTGGTTCCTTTCTCCTCTAGTTCCAACTTGCCTCTCTACTTCCTACCCAAACCATTCTTCAGTTAAATTTCTACTGATTGTTACTCAGTGCTCAAATGTATTGTCCCATTAGAAGTTTTTGCTGAATTCCAAGTGTTGGTGATGTGGAAAATGTGGAACCATCATTCATTGCTCATGGAAATATAAAATAGTGGATCCACTTTGAAAAAAGTTTAGCAGATTTTTAAAAATGAAACATCAATTTACCATGTGACTCAGTAATTACACCATGAGTTATCAAAGAAATGAAAACACATGTCAACACAGAGACGCACATGCAAAAGTTCATAACAGAATTATTCATAATAACCCCAAACTGGAATATCCAAGTGTCTACCAGCTGATAAATGAATAAACAAATAAAGGTATATTTATACGTTTGAGTACTATTCTGCAATTATAAGAAACAAAATACTGATACGAGTTTTCCACATAGATTACCCTCAAAATTCATTATGCTAAGTGAAAGAAGCCAGAATCAAAAGACCACATATTGTATGATTACATTTACATAAAATATCTAGAAAAAGCCAATTTATAGAGACAGGAAGCAGATAAGGTGTTGCCTAGGACTGAGGTGGGAGTGGACATTAACTGCAACTGGAGGCAAGGGAACTTTTGGAGTGATAGAAATGTTCTAAAATTGCATTTTGGTAATGGTCCCATAATTCTATAAGTTTACTAAAATTGAATGGGTGAATTTCATGGTATGCAAATTATACCTCAGTAATTTCATTAAATAAATATTTTCTCTGGAATTACTTGAGTTGAAAACTTTTACATTTCTTTTCAACAGGTTCTATTACACACCAACATTATTATGCTCACAATTCTGTATTGCAATCATATTTACTTCTTTGGTCCCCTCCTCAATTTGTACACATAGACAGTAATTCAACATTGCTTGAAACTTAATGGAATCATGTATTAGGATCTTGAGGATGTAGCTTAAAACCACAATAACGGGAAACAAAGGTCCAATAGAACAAAGAATAGGCAGAGGACAAGAAGGAAAGAAGGAAGAGGAAAGAAGACAAATAGGAGGCAATATCTCAATGACATGCAACGCAATATATTACCTATAAACCTGAACAAATGAGGGACACGTGGGTGGCTTAGTCAGTTAAGTGTCTGCTTTCAGCTCGGGTCATGATCCCAGGGACCAAGGACCGAGTCCCACATCGGGCTCCTTGCTCAGTAGGGAACCTGCTTCTCCTTCCCCTTTTTCCTGCCGCCCCCCTGCTTGTGTGCTCTCACTCTCTCTGACAAATGAATAAACAAAATCTTAAAAAAAAAAACCAAACCCTGAACAAATGAGGTTTCAAATCAACATCCCCGCTGTTGAAGCTGAAAATCACACCAGTGTTTTCAGGAACACTATGGTAGCAAACTTAGGAGTGTGAGCTCAGGGTCAGGTTTCCACATCCCAATCTCAATCTTTTTTAAAAAGGGAGACAATATCTTAAGGAAATGACAAGATACACAAATTTACAGATGTAGAGCAACAGGTACAGTCTTGTTGATATGGCAAGCGCTTTGGTTGTGACTATTGTATGATTTCCATTCCGTTTCTTCCAGGGAAAAACAAACGTAAAACCAACTTAAAGTGAAGGATATCAGCATTCCAGAGGACAATTTTGGGAGGAAACCATGCTGGCACTTAATATAAGTACTTCACATATAATATTGAAAATCTCAGGAATGGCTATAGGAAAGCTGGCCAAAGAATGTTATGGGCTGTAAATAGGGAAGAAAAAAGAGAAAAAAAATTATTGAGGAGGTTGTTAAGGAGAAACTAACACAAAAACAAAACCTAACAAAAGCAAACCCATGGGTACTTTGGGAATAGAAGTGAGGCCTGTCTTTTAGGGGAGGAAAAAAACCCAGAAGATTTACATGTACAATATTTGCCTTTGGAGGTCACAGTGTCCCCTTGGTTCTGAGGCCAGTGACCCATCACAGACAAAGGGCTCGACTGTGGAGTCTTCCCAGGGCCCCCTTCACATCCTTATTCCTCAGGCTATAGATGAAGGGATTCAGCATGGGGGTGACCACAGTGTACATCACTGAGCCAATTGAGCTCTGGGAAGAATGAGTCGCAGAGGGACTGAAATAGAGCCCCAGGCTTGTCCCATAGTACAAGGAGACCACAGAGAGGTGAGACCCACAGGTTGAAAATGCTTTATGTTTTCCTGCTGCAGAGGATATTCTCATTAAAGAGGAGACAATCAGAGAGTATGAAAAGAGGATCCCAAGGAGAGGAAACACACCCAGTATGGCAGTGGACACATATAAGAAGATGTTATTGATGAGGGTGTCAGAGCAGGCCACCTTGAGAATCTGAACCACTTCACAGAAGAAATGTGGAATTTCTGTGCCTGAACAGAAGGTCAGCTGCCTCATCAGTAGGACGTGAATCAGGGAGACACAGAAAATGATGAACCAACACACCGGAACCAGCAGGCCACAGAGTCGTGGGTTCATGATGATGGTGTAGCGCAGGGGGTGGCAGATGGCCACAAACCGGTCGTAGGCCATCACAGTCAGGAGGAAACCATCCATTCCAGCAAAAATCATAAAAAAGTACACCTGAATGAGGCATCCAGTGTAGGAAATGTCTTTTCTGTGTGCCTGGATGTTCAGCAGCATCTTTGGAATGGTGGTAGAGATGAAACAGATGTCAACAGAGGACAGGTTGGAGAGGAAGAAGTACATGGGAGTGTGGAGGTGGGAGTCAGAGAGGATAGCCAGGATGATGAGCAGGTTTCCCAGCACGGTGACCAGATACATGAACAGAAACAACCCAAAGAGGAGGGGCTGCAGTTCTGGATCATCTGAGAGGCCCTGGAGGAAGAATTCTGATACTCTGGTATGGTTTTCTGCTTCCATGTAGCTGATGTACCTGCTAGAGGAGTTGAAAGCAATATTCAGTGAATAGCCAACTGTCACATCAGCCGTCATCACCTTTATAATACCACTGTTAGGTGGACATCC
Organism: Mirounga angustirostris; assembly: GCF_029215605.1. Taxonomy (NCBI): domain Eukaryota; kingdom Metazoa; phylum Chordata; class Mammalia; order Carnivora; family Phocidae; genus Mirounga; species Mirounga angustirostris. The sequence goes on along the minus strand of NW_026991709.1, from coordinate 208,967,482 downwards.
TTCACCCTCCATTCGTCCTTCCAAAGGCAATGATTTCATTCACTCAGCCAAATGGTATCTCATTTTCAAACTAAATGTACTTAGGTATCCTATTAAAAATTTAGCAGATATGTCTATTTTTTAATTTCCTATTCACAGGTCTAATTCTATTTGAGGCCATGGACATAAACGAATTTCTTCTATATGATCATCCAAAATAAGTGAAGACATCAAATGTCTTTCTTTGACAATCTTCATAATTCAAATATCTCTATACGAGTTATACAATGTGGATTCTCAACTCAAATAGCCTTAATTCGATGAGGTGATGCTTCCTTTCAATGAGACAGTTAACTATTGTCTTATTATTTTTCATTCTAAATATGTGGCTACTGCTATTAACTTCTTTGTGGGGATTCAGAATGCTCATGTACACAGTAGGATGTCAATAAATGATAGCTACTTTTATTTGTTGATCCCTTTGGTAGACAAATATCCCAAAATTCATATAGAGCTGTGATTTAGAATATGGGATCTTGAGTCAGTCTTTCTAGAACAGAAATTTGGTCTACCAACTGACCCTCTGTGTGACCCTGAGAAAGTTAATCTCTTGTAGTTGCAGATACTACACCTCTCCAGTGGGAGTGGTAAGTATTCCCTACAGTGTAATCCTGGTGAGTGAATTAAATGAGATGATGCATGTAATGTTTCTACTGTGGTTCTTGTGACATTCTGTGGACACTTGGAAAATGTGAGTTTCTGTCCTTACCACCACAATAAATCTGTCTTGTATGGCTATCACTTATCAATATTAAACTGAGGCAGCCATTAAAGGTGGAATTCTGATCATTATAAACACAACAGGTCTGGTAACTCTTTTGACCACCTTCCAGCACTTCTCATTAATGAATACTCTATACCTCCCTCTTTCAGATACCACCTGCCAGGTGGATTCTTCTAAGAAGAGAGAAGAGCAGGTGGACTACATAGATGATAGGATGAAACAGAAGCACACAACCATTAAAGTAAAATACAAAGTTTGTGTGAGAGTGTGTGGTCCTGTGTGCCCTGGAGCAGGTGTCTGTTGTATTAAAAATCAGCACTTTTTTTTTAAGATTTTATTTATTTATTTGACAGAGAGAGAGACAGTGAGAGAAGGAACACAAGCAGGGGGAGTGGGAGAGGGAGAAGCAGGCCTCCCACGGAGCAGGGAGCCCGATGCGGGGCTCGATCCCAGGACCCCGGGATCATGACCTGAGCTGAAGGCAGATGGCTTAACGACTGAGCCACCCAGGTGCCCCAAAATCAGCACTTTCATTGCAAAAAAAATGATTGGTAGATTTGATTTAAAATACTCGAAAACTTCTATAAGGGAAATCATCCTTTAAAAATTAAAAGGCAAAAAATTAAAAGGCAAATTTAACATGAAAATAAATGTTTACATTATGTGTGATAGAAAGGAGGTCCTTGTTATTCCTAATGTCTAGAGATTGCAATTAATTAAAGAGAAATAATTATTGAGAACCAATTTAGTCTGTGGAGGTACATAGAAAAGTCTTTTCTGAAATAGGTATACTTGAGCTGCAAGAGGAACGATGGGTAATCGTTAATCAAGGGAAATAAGGAAAGAGCACATATTTCAGGTCCCAAAAACAGAATTTACACTTTCCCCATGATTGGGTGAGCTTGGTAATGGAAGGGATTTGAGAGGCCAGTGAGATGGAGAGCAGACAGTGAGGTTCAGGAGGGACAGAGTATGTGAGGAGCACAAGTGGAGCACCCTGTACTATTCCTTAATGTACCTCTCACATTGGTGATTTTATGTTTATTTGCGGGTCAGAGGTTGTGACTGTTTTGTTCTCCATTGTCTTTCTAAAGATTTACATGGTGCCTGCACATACTAGGCATTCAACACATGAAATGTTAGGTGTATAATAAAGATTGAGACCAAAAGTGTCCACTTAACACAAAAAAGGAATCTTCAAGCTCATCATATAACTAAATGTAGGCCAAAAAAAGACACGGAATAGTCAAGTTAAATACAATGCAGCCATACCTATTTAAGAAGAGCAATCTATCCTAAAAACATAACACAAGTGTTTTAGGAATGGAAAGCTCATTAATGCTAGGATGTTTGCTAAAAGTATGCATGACAAAAATAGAGAAATGAAGAGGGATCATAACCATAATCACAACGGAAAAACTATTTGAGAAAATGTAACAGTCATTACTGTGGTTAGATTCCTGGAACGAGCCTCTTACTACATGAAACTTCAGTCAGTTTCTTAACCCAATAAAGAATAGTTGTTTAAAACTGCAACCAAGGGGCACCTGGCTGGCTCAGGCAGTAGAGCATGCAACTCTTGATCTTTGGGTTGTGAGTTTGAGCCCCATGCTTGGCATAGAGATCACTTTAAAAAAAAAACAAAAAACTGCGGCCAACAGGGTATTCCACATTAATACACTAAATTATTTTTCTTACATTTGTGAGCAGATCAAGACAATCTACTCCAACTCAGTCACTCCATATTCTCTTGAATATTTATAGAGATTAGTAAGATAGGAAATGGATATTAGCCTGAATACCAAACGTCAGAAGTGATTGCATCATTTGTAGATATACTGTGGACACTAAAGGAAAACAACAACAATACAGAACGATTAAGTGCTATCAGTAAGACAAATCTTCCAGCAAAAACAGTTAGGGAATATATTTTTTAAAAATCCAATCACTTGAGGAACAAAGAGGACAACACATCATGTATAACACATACCCACTGAGTAGTTAATGATAAATGATGGGACAGGAAATGGAACAGGAACCTAGAATTCATGGGAAAGAATAAAGAGGAGACTCAGTGGAAAATAACTTACTGAAGAGTGTCTCTAGATTCTGAAAGAGAGAGAGGGAAACAGAACGAGAGCTGGGGAAGACTGGTTTAAGTAGCAAGTAAAGCACCTTCAAACTAGAGGCCAGCTTTGTAGGCTGACTAAATATGGGACTGTACCTGTCTCATGACTCTAGAGATAAACCCAGTACCCACTTTCTCACCCTTTTCCCTCCGTACTCCTCCAGCAATGATCCTACCTTCTCTAATGATTATCACTGAAGCTTTCTCTTCTCTGTAGTCTGTCCCAGGAGAGCCCATTTGGGTTTTCCCCTAGGCTGCCATCAGAGAATCATAGGAAAGGGGAAACAGGACATGTTATTATCATCTCAGTGGCTGAATTCTCTAAAGTCCTCATTGAATAAATTGTTCTTCTGACTTTCCTCACTGCAAACAATTCAGGTCCCATGGGATACAAAGATGAAAGAATGGCAAATTTTCAGGCATGTCTGTGTAGGCAACAGTGGGCAAAGATGAAGGTATATTCTCAAAAAAGGAATTCTTCTTTCTTTGGTTTGACTTAAAATGAGAAAATATCACCTAAGAAACATTTAATTCCTACAAGAACCAAAACCAGGAATCAACTTTATGGAATGTTCATTCCTGAAGAATCTTTGGAGATTTCAAAGATCACTTAGTCCACAGTGTCATGGAAGCAAAGAGGTCCTTTCTGAAGAAAAACAGAGTGGTTAATAGTTTTGGTTCTGTTGAAAGGACTAACCAAATGAGGACCGCTGGTAACATGGAGGCCTTTGTTGATATTAGAGAGGGCTCCATTTTTTACCTCTAACATGAGGGATAGGGGCATGAACAATCCAGGTAGAGTGGATTGATAAGTGAGTATTGAGGAAATGGAGGTGCCAATATAAACCACCTATAAAGTTTGTTAGGGAATGTGAGGATATAGGTAAAACCGTGCAGAGAAAAAAATGTGGAGTATGGTTTTAAAATTTTTGTTTAATGGAAAATATGCAACAGGTTTAATTTCAAAGAGTATGATCACATTTAGAGCAGACATTTGCATACAGTAGATATTCTGGCTACACAATTCACAGGATGCATGTACACTCTAAGTCAGTGACAATCATAATGTGCTCTGACTCAAATATATGGGATATGTGGGTCCAGAAGTCAAGGCTTCTTAGTAGAAGCAGCCCTAATGTCATGCCCAGTGAGCCAATTGGACAGTATTTGCTTCAGGTCTCCTCAACACTGGCCTCAGCAGGTTTAGAGGTCTTGACACCTACAAGGGTAGCACTTCCAGAGACATGGCCAAGGTCCTATTGAATTTGAAGTTTTCCAGCTGCCTGGAACTTGAGGTCTGTCATGCCAGAAAGAGGAAACACCATTTTGGCAGGGTTAATTGACCGTGGTCATGAATGTCATTGTGTGAGCATGGCAGTGGGCATGCACTGATACCCTACTGTGTTCAGTCCAAGGATGGGAGCAGCATTCTCAGAGCAAAGACAGTGGTGGGTACAGATGGCTGTCAGGCAGTTATGCTCCCACAGCAGGAGATCTGAGTGGGTAAGTGAGGTCAGCTTCTTTAGCTGAGGGCAATTCTCTAACAGGGTTAAAGGCTGAGGGCTGTCAGATGGCTGTACTCCCTGAGCCTGAAGAATAAGCCCTTAATTTTGAAGGGAGGAGTGGGGGACCCAACACAGGGTTTACTACAGTCCACCCCATTAGCATTTGGTTCATGAACTGCAACAATACGTACAGTGTCCGTGAGGGTTTATTTGTGATGCATGAGAGTCAGTAGTTGGGAAGGGCTGTCCTTAGGAAGTGGGAGCCACAGTGAGAACTGAAGGACTGTAGGATCACTGACAATATCGACTGCAGCTTTGACCCTCCTTTTTGCTCATGTTCCAGTGATAAGCTCTCTTGGGGCTACCTCTTCTGGCCCCCTTGGAGACTAATATAGCCAAGGCCAGAATGGGGGTAGGCTTGCTTTGGTCCTCTGTAAATTTGTTAAAGATAACATAGTCTCTCCCCTTTGTGATACACAGAGTGCACCACAAAATCTAATTAAAGTTTAGCTGTTAGTTGGGTGCATATGAAACCTTTGATTTCACTACAGCTCCCCCGTGGAAAAAAAAGGGGGGGCATCCTCTTGATCTATAAAATTTGTGGAGTAACTTCCGGAATTTGCAGAGAATAGCTGTGTAGCACCTGGATTGTCACCCACCCGATCCCCCCATCTGTAAGTTGTCCTGAGTAAAATCCCTGTATAAACTGTATGGAGTCAGGTGCCTGGGTGGCTCAGTCGGTTAAGTGTCTGTGTTTGGCTCAGGTGATGATCCTAGGGTCCTGGGATCGAGTCCCAAATCGGGCTCCCTGCTTAGTGGGGAGACTGCTTCTGCCTCTGCCTGCCACTCCCCGTGCTTGTGCTCTCTCTTTCTCTGACAAATAAAAATTAAAAAAAAAAAAAAAGTATCACGGGTCGTGAGTTCAAGCCCCACCTTGGGCATAGAGCATACATTAAAAAAAAAAATACACACTCCTAATACCCACAAAGTGGAAACAACCCAAATGTTCGTCAACTGATGAATAAATAAATAAAATGGAATATACAATGGAATATCATTAGCTAAGAAAAAGAAATGATGGGGGCGCATGGATGGCTCAGTTGGTTAAGGTGCTAACTCTTGATTTTGGCTCAGGTCATGATCTCAGGGTCCTGGGATCAAGCTCCAAGCCAGGTTCAGTGCTCAGGGAGTCTGCCTGAGATTCTCTCTCCCCGTCTCCCTCTGCCCGCCCCCACCAGAGAGCACGCACGCTCTCTCTCTAATAAATAAAATCTTTTTAAAAAATGATGTATACTACAATAGGCATATGAACCTTGAAAAGCATACTAAGTGAAAAGAAATTATTGACAAAATATTGTATGATTTCATTTCCATGAAATGACTATACAATACGATAGAGAAAGAAAGTAGATTTGTGGATGCTTAGATGTTGAGGGAGGAGGAAAATAAGGGTTGGACAGCCAAGGGTGCTTGCAGAGTGATGCAAAGGTTCTAAAATGTAATGTTTGCACCACTCTGTGACATACTAAAAAACATGTATCAGTACAGTTTTAAAAGAGTAAATCATACGGTATGTGAATTATATCTCAATATAGCTGTTGCAAAACACAAAAGGGAAAATCATGATAATAGCTACATAAGTAAATTCATAAAAAATTTTATGTCTCTGAAGAACCTCGAGCAGAAAGATGTAGTAACCATTAACTGCCATTATATTTTTACCACTCAAGGCTAAAACGTAGTATAAAATTACTGTAAAAAAGTATATGTCCCGGGCGCCTGGGTGGCTCAGTTGGTTAAGCGACTGCCTTCGGCTCAGGTCATGATCCTGGAGTCCCGGGATCGAGTCCCACATCGGGCTCCCTGCTCGGCGGGGAGTCTGCTTCTCCCTCTGACCCTCCTCCCTCTCATTCTCTCTGTCTCAAATAAATAAATAAAATCTTTAAAAAAAAAAAAAGTATATGTCCCTAAGTATATATTGTTGTCATAGAAAAGTCTAGAAACTGATACAGGTGTATATAGAGCAATTCACTGTTTAATAAAAGTGGATTTTCAAATCAGTATGTCAAGGATAGCTTATCAATAGATCATACTACAGTAGACTATCTTTCTGAAGAAAAAGGAAAAATGGATTCACTATCCCACATCATATGCTAAATTGCATTCTTGGAGGAATAACATCATAATGTCATTAAAATATACATTAAGAAAGAAAATAGGAAATCAATATGGAATGTAGAGTTTGAAGAGAATTTTTAAGGTAAGGCGGGAACCCTCAAAATTACTTATTAAATGCATCATGGAACACTACATCAAAAACTAATGATGTATGGTGACTAACATAACACAATAAAATAAATTTAAAAAAATTTTAAATTACTTGTTAAAAAAAGCATCCTCTGAGGGGACCCCCGCCCCCCCTCAGCCTTGCCCTCTTGACTTCCAAATGCAGCACAGGACTGGCTCGGGCCCCATCCTAGTCCCTTGGGTCTGTCCCTGCTCTCTGCCCCCGCGCTGGGCCGACTGCAGGACCCTCAGCACCCACGGGTACGAAACCACGGCTTCCCCGCGACAAGCAGTCTGACGTGGCCAGCTGTCCGACTCGGAGCCACGCCCCTTACGGCGAGAGGCAGGAAGCGGAAGTGGCGTCACTCGCCCCCCCCCCGCGGTGTTTGCTGGGTTGCTCAGCGTCTCCGTGGGCGAGTCAGCTTGGTGGTCTTGGGGCTGAGCGTGTGTTGGGTAGAAGGCCCGCATACAAGGAGAGCGTTAAAACACAGGTGCGACCCAGTCTCCGAGGGGCCTCTTTAGAGGAGTCGGGTCCCCTGAGCTCGCGCCTTTCCTTGCTGGTGCCCGCATTGGGCCGGGCCGGAGGTGAGGTGAGGGCGCGCCTGCGGAATGTTTCTGCCGCAGCGCCTCCCTGTTCAGACGCCTCAGGTAACCTTTGTGACTCCTTTCCAGGAGGAAGCGAATTTCCGCTGAGCGAGGCAGGTTGCCCCTGCCCGGTGCCCAGCGGTTCTCACGACCCCGGCGCTCCTGGCCCTCCTGGTGAGCCCTGGGGGGGCGTTGGTTCAACGAGCCTCTCCTCTTCTCATACGCAGGAGAAAGGTTTTAGCGAGCGTTTGACCTTGTCTTTTCCTGTTTTTCTTTTTTTTTTTTAAGAGTTTATTTATTTATTTATTTGAGACAGAGAGAATGAGAGAGAGAGAGCATGAGAGGGGGAGGGTCAGAGGGAGAAGCAGACTCCCCGCCGAGCAGGGAGCCCGATGCGGGACTCGATCCTGGGACTCCAGGATCATGACCTGAGCCGAAGGCAGTCGCTTAACCAACTGAGCCACCCAGGCACCCCCCAGTGAGGGTTTTACCAGAATTTCCCAGAGGGAGAAACTATCTAAAGCACTTGGCACGTAGAAAACAAGAGTCGTTAGTCCTTGCTCTGATGACCACTTTTTTTTTTATTAAAGATTTTTATTTATTTATTTAAGACAGAGAGAATGAGAGACAGAGAGCATGAGAGGGAGGAGGGTCAGAGGGAGAAGCAGACTCCCCGCCGAGCAGGGAGCCCGATGCGGGACTCGATCCCGGGACTCCAGGATCATGACCTGAGCCGAAGGCAGTCGCTTAACCAACTGAGCCACCCAGGCACCCTCCTGTTTTTCTTCTTGAACGTTACCTATAGGTAGAAAAGAGACTTACGTTCAAGGGTGTGCGTATTTCTGTATATAAGTAGGAACATGTGTGAGCCGCAAATCAGTCTTCTAGATGAAAGCAAGAATACTCCGCTCTCTCATGCGCTGTATGTCCTGGGCCCGTGCATCCCCCACAAACCATCAGAAGAAGGGCCTCCAGGAGAAAAAGTTGGGGACTTTATTAACGAGGTGTTTGGACTAAGTGTGTTTTATCCTCTCAATTTTTCTTCTGTAAAATCTGAAACTTTCAACAAAATTTGAACACCCAGTGCAGTGAATGTTTGTTACAGTAGTTTCACCCATTTTTACCAATTTGCATACATGCTCTCTCTCTGGATGGCTGAATGCATTTTATGGTGAACTGAGAGCATAAGTTGAAAAGAAAATGCATACATAAAACTTGACCTTTTTTTTTTTTTTTGCAGATTTCTTTTTTTTTTAATTATATATATATTTTTTTATTCTTATGTTAATCCCCATACATTACATCATTAGTTTTAGATGAAGTGTTCCATGATTCATTGTTTGTGCACAACACCCAGTGCTCCATGCAGAATGTGCCCTCCTCAATACCCACCACCAGGCTAACCCATCCTCCCACCCCCCTCCCCTCTAGAACCCTGTTTGTTTTTCAGAGTCCATCGTCTCTCATGGTTTGAAAACTTGACCTTTATTATTAACATATGATGTATTATTTGTTTCGGGGTCCAGGTCTGTGATTCATCAGTCCTACACAATACACAGTGCTCACCACAACACATACCCTCCCCAATGTCCATCACCCAGCCACTCCATCCCTCCCACCCCCCACCACTCCAGCAACCCTCAGTTTATTTCCTGAGATTAAGAGTCTCTTATGGTTTGTCTCCCTGGATTCTTCTTGTTTCATTTTTTCCCCTCCTCCCCTATGATCCTCTGTCTTGTTTCTCAAATTCCACATATCAGTGTGATCATATGATAATTGTTTTTCTCTGATTGACTTATTTCGCTTAGCATAATACCCTCTAGTTCCATCCACATCATTGCAAATGGCAAGATTTCGGTTTTTTAATGGCTGCATAATATTCCATTGTATATGTATACCACATCATCTTCATCCATTCATCTGTCAGTGGACAGCTGGGCTCTTTCCATAGTTGGGCTATTGTGGACATTGCTGCTATAATCATTGGGGTGCAGGTGCCCCTTCGGATTACTACATTTGTATCTTTGGGGTAAATACCTATTAGTGCAATCACTGGGTCATAGGGGAATTCTATTTTCAACTTTTTGAGGAACCTCCAAACTGATTTCTAAAGTGGGCTGGACCAGCTTGCATTCCCACCAACAGTGTAGGAGGGTTCCCCTTTCTCCGCATCCCCACCAACATCTGTCATTTCCTGACTTGTTAATTTTAGCCATTCTGACTGGTGTGAGGTGGTATCTCATTGAGGTTTTGATTTGGATTTCCCTGATGCCGAGCAATGTTGAGCACTTTTTCATGTGTCTGTTGGCCATTTGGATGTCTTCTTTGGAAAAATGTCTGCTCATGTCTTCTGCCCATTTCTTGATTGGATTATTTGTTCTTTGGGTGTTGAGTTTGATAAGTTCTTTATAGATTTTGGATACTAGCCCTTTATCTGATATGTCATTTGCAAGTATCTTCTCCCATTCTGTCAGTTGTCTTTGGTTTTGTTGACTGTTTCCTTTGCTGTGCAAAAGCTTTTTATCTCGATGAAGTCCCAGTAGTTCATTTTTGCCCTTGCTTCCCTTGCCTTTGGTGATGTGCCTAGGAAGAAGTTGCTGCAGCCAGGGTTAAAGAGGTTGCTGCCTGTGTTCTCCTCAAGGATTTTGATGGATTCCTGTCTCACACTGAGGTCTTTCATCCACTTTGAGTCTATTTTTATAAGTGCTATAAGGAAATGGTCCAGTTTCATTCTTCTGCATGTGGCTGTCCAATTTTCCCAACACCATTTGTTGAAGAGACTGTCTTTTTTCCATTAGATATTCTTTCCTGCTTTGTTGAAGATTAGTTGACATAGAGTTGATAGTCCTTTTCTGAGTTCTCTATTCTGTTCCATTGGTCTGTGTGTCTGTTTTTGTGCCAGTACCATACTGTCTTAATGATGACAGCTTTGTAATAGAGCTTGAAGTCCAGAATTGTGATGCCACCAGTTTTGGTTTTCTTTTTCAACATTCATCTGGCTATTCAGGGTCTTTTCTGGTTCCATACAAATTTTAGGATTATTTGTTCCAGTTCTGTGAAAAAAGTTAATGGTATTTTGATGGGGAGTGCATTGAATGTGTAGATTGCTCTAGGTAGTATAGACATTTTAACAATATTTGTTCTTCCAATCCATGAGCATGGAACTTTTTTCCATTTCTTTTGCCTTCCTCAATTTCTTTCATGAGTATTCTATAGTTTTCTGAGTACAGATCCTTTGCCTCTTTGGTTAGTTTTATTCCTAAGTATCTTACGGTTTTTGGTACAGTTGTAAATGGGATCAATTCCTTAATTTCTTTCTTCTGTCTGGTTGTTGGTGTATAGAAATGCAACTGATTTCTGTGCATTGATTTTATATCCTGCCACTTGACCGAATTCATTTATTTATTTGACAGAGAGAGACACAGCGAGAGAGAAACACAAGCAGGGGGAGTGGGAGAGGGAAAAGCAGGCTTCCCGCTGAGCAGGGAGCCCGATGTGGATTCGATCCTAGGACCTTGGGATCATGACCTGAGCCGAAGGCAGACGCTTAAATGACTGAGCCACCCAGGCGCCCCAAAAGTCACACAGTTTGAAATTTTGGATTTTATTTTCACAATGTGTTTAGGTGTTTCTTCCATTTCTTGTATTTTCTGTCAACTGGTAATTGGGTCCAGACTAGAGGGGAGCAAACTTTTTTCTGGAAAGGTCCAGAAAGTAATTACTTGATGCTCTCTCTGCAGGCCATAAGTTGTCAGAATTACTCACCTCTGCCTCTGTAGTGTGCAATCACAGACCTGAGGCAACAAATAGGGATAGGTGTGTTCCAAGAAAACCGTTTACCAGAGCGTGTCAATTCCTGGTGTAGAGGCTTCAGAACATCATTTCAGAATATTCTGTAGGTGATGTTTTGCACACCAAATTTCATTTTGTCAGGAAAACTTAAATTTACACCATCCCTCGGATGCCAGGTTTGATTGCTTGCTTGTTAGTGACCACCAGAGCACTCTGTTTTAAAGATAGACTTTTCCTTTGATGTAAGAAAAGTCATATATGGATTGATATTTTGATACTCAGAATATCTTATTTCACAACAGCCTTTCTAACGTTTGCTTCATTTCTGTTAATACGTGTGTGAATAAACTTTTGTATATAGAGTTTCACATTTGTGGGGTTGTGTTTCAAGGTAAGGGTAAGCTGCTCAGGTTGGTTTTCTCAAAGAACAAGTATACATACGTTTTGCTGGATACTGTAAATTCTGTTAGATAATTCTTGTGGCACATGACAGGGAATCACCTTTTTAAAAATTTCTAAAAATTATAGAGACATATAAAGGACAAATTTTATTTTTATTTCCTATGTACTTATTTCAAAAAGAATATCCTGCGCATTTTTATCTGAGTAATACACTCAAATGCCTTCGCAGAAGTACAGTGTTTTGCTTTATGTTATATTGTGTGGAAACGTTTTATATGAGACTTAAGTGGTTTTCATGTTGTAACTCTATTTTTGTCTTCCTTTTCTTTTTATGTACCATACTGTAACGTTTTTGGCAGTGAGTGGCAATCGTCTCACATTCCACAAAGGGTTATTGAATTCTTTTAATGAGCTAGGTTGTGTGCCAGGGGCAGGGAAACAATGGCCATCTAAACAGACATAGAATTGCTACCATAGGGCTTACAGTCTACCTGGGAATACAGATTTCAGATGAATACTGGCACATTTGTAACAGGAACATAAGAATGGATTAATATGAGGTGGTTGTACCTATTGGGAGGGACTGATATTTACATTGTGAAGGGAAGTGTGAGTGGGATTTAGTTAAGCAGGTTTTTGAGTGGTCCTGAGGATTTGTAGAGTGGATAAGAAAAATATCAGATGAAGGGAACTTCGTGGGCAAAATATAGCCTAGTTAGAAGATTAGTGTATTTCTTGAACTGAGGCAAGAGTGTTGGCAGAAGGTGAACAGACAGCAAGTGGTGGGAGATGGAGTGGAGAGCAAGGACAGGACCAGGAGAACAAGTAAGGCAGTCTAGCCAGTATTCTAAGGCCAGGGACACTTCGGAAGTGCCTAAGCCTGGGAATGATTTGAATCCATTTACAGCTTAAATAGAATATACTAACTCCAACTTTGGGAGTGGACTTCAGAAAAGATGAGAGTGAGGGCATGGAGTCAGGATAGAATCTTAGGGTGTGTAAGTTCTTTGTTGTTTTTTAGGAGGCATAAGTTTTAAAACACGATCTTGGTCCCCCTAGATGGCGGTGGTTGTTATGGAAAAGAAGAATAGGAAATGATTTGAGAGTCATGTAGAAGGTAAAAGTGAGAATCCAATCATTTCTTCATTTATACATTTACTAGAGTATATACCTGTACTTAGTTAATGCTTAAATGTTTGATTATTGCTTAGGGAAAAAAATCCAATCCAGGGCAGTTCTTAGGGAACTTGTAAACTATTAGAGGAGGTGAACATCTAACCAAGAAAACAAAGTATTGATAAAAATTGATTAGTGTTCTGGAGCCAAAGTAGAGAATAGTATTGTTTTCTCTATATGGGAGTAGGTAAAGGTAAGAAAAGAGAGTTGGTATTGAAGTCTGAAAAAGACAAGGCATAGGAGTTAGCCAGGGTGGAAGTGATGAGAGTAGGCACTGGGAAAGTCTTCTATATCAGGTTGATTATGTTGAAGTTTGAGAGAAGGGAGTGTGTCAAGACTCACTCCCAGATTTCATAGAGACATTTTTTTTTAAGATTTTTATTTATTTATTTGACAGAGAGAGAAACAGCAAGAAAGGGAACACAAGCAGGGGGAGTGGGAGAGGGAGAAGCAGACTTCCCGCTGAGCAGGGAGCCCGACGCAGGGCTAGATCCCAGGACCCTGGGATCATGACCCGAGCTGAAGGCAGATGCCTAACGACTGAGCCACCCAGGTGCCCCTCATAGAGACATTTTATTTGGTTGAGAAAAATGCTGAGGTAGGAATCTAATTATCAGTGTATTACTGACAGGAAAAGTGATACCTCTTCAAATTATGTGAATCAGGAGAAAATAAGAGGGGCGCCTTGGTGGCTCAGTTGGTTAAGCATCCGCCTTTGGCTCAGGTCATGCTCCCAGAGTCCTGGGATCGAGCCCTGCATCGAGCCCTGCATCAGGCTCCCTGCATCGGGCTCTCTGCTCAGCGGGATGCCTGCTTCTCCCTCTCACACTCCCCCTGCTTGTGTTCCCTCTCTGGCTGTCTCTCTCTGTCAAATAAATAAATAAAATCTTTTAAAGAAGAGAGAGAGAATAAGAAAAAAACATGATTGTGATTTAATCTGATTAATAGGACATTCATTATTCAAGGATTTAATCAAAATCAGTGACTGAGCATTAAAAATAATTTCTCAGGGCACTTGGGTGGCTCAGTCGCTTGAGCATCCAACTCTTGAATTCAGCTCAGGTCATGATCTCAGGGTCCTTAGATTGAGCCCCACATCCAGACTCCATGCTCAGCAGGGAGTCTGCTTGAGATTCTTTCCCTCTGGTCCCCCCCCCCCCCGCCCCATGCACGTGTGCTATCTCTCTTCCCTTCCTCCTTCCCTCCCTCAAAAAATTAATTTTTTTTAAAAAGTTCTCCATTCGGGGCACCTGGGTGGCTCAGTTGTTAAGTGTCTGCCTTTGGCTCAGGTCGTGATCCCAGGATCCTGGGATTGAGCCCCGCATTGGGCTCCCCGCTCCGCAGGAGGCCTGCTTCTCCCTCTCCCACTCCCCCTGCTTGTGTTCCCTCTCTTGCTGTCTCTCTCTCTGTCAAATGGATAAATAAAAGCTTTTAAATAAAAAAAAATAATAAAGTTCTCCATGAAAATTCACACATTATCAATAATCTTAGAAATGTGGGTTTTTGGAGTTTTCGTTTTTGTTATTTTAGAAATGTTTGTTTTCATAAACAGAAAGTCACAATCTCTCTTAGTGATTTGGCAGTCTACTGTTGGGTTTCTCTTCCTATGCAAACTGGATTTCTGATTTCCTAAAGGAATGTCTTTAGGAACCATACATCTGTGACTCCTTATAGACACACCTCTAGGGGTTTGGAATCAGTCCATATGTAAATGACTAGATTTCCCTGCCCATGCAAACTGCCAGAAATCTCTCAAGGGTCCATGAGGCTTGGAAATATTGCCTCTCTGTTTATCTTTTAGACATTCCAATGAGCTAGCTGGCCATAAGGAAACAATTGATGAAGGTGTTCTGTTTGGTTTTGTTTTTTAAGTAAGCGCTATGCCCAATATGGGGCTTGAAGTCATGACCCTGCGATCAAGAGTCACATGCTCTCCCAGTTGAGCCAGCCAGGCACCCCTGATGAATGTTTTAAAGGTAGAGTTGCTGAGGATCCACATTTACTGCTGGTTTGGGAGATATTGGAAATAATTTTTTTTTTAAGATTTTATTTTACTTATTTGACAGAGAGAGAGAGAGACAGTGAGAGAGGGAACACAAGAAGGGGGAGTGGGAGAGGGAGAAGCAGACTTACCGCGGAGCAGGGAGCCCAATGTGGGGCTCGATCCCAGGACCTGGAATCATGACCTGAGCCGAAGGCAGATGCTTAACGACTGAGCCACCCAGGCACCCCTCATTTAACTTTTGTCTATGAGGGTTGTTTTTGTTTTTGCTTATTTTTATTTTATTTTTAATTTTTTTAAAAGATTTTTATTTATTCATTTGAGACAAAGAGAGAGAGAGCACAAGCGGGGGAAGAAGCAGAGTGAGAGGGAGAAGCAGGCTTCCTGCCGAGCAGGGAGCCCAATGTGGGGCTTGATCCCAGGACCCTGGGATCATGACCTGAGCCGAAGGCAGACGCTTAACGACTGAGCCACCCAGGCACCCCTGGAAATAAATTTTTAAAAAATTTTCAATATGTACTAAATTTTTACATATGCATCCTCCTATGACAAAACAGTAAGGTGTGCACATGTATATCAAGTAAACATAAATACTGTTGCTATCAGCACTATTTGAAAGAGCCTTAAATTGGATAAATTTCCAAGCATGGAATAACAGAAGAATGAGTAAATTGTTGTATTTTCATACTGTTGGAATACTTTGTAACAATGTGGGTGAACTTGACCAAACATAATGTCAAGTGACAGAAGCTAGGTACAAAAGTGGATGCCCCTCCCCAAGGCAAGAATTCAGCCCTTATTATGGTAGATATGTATTTATCTCTTGCTGCCTAACAAAATATGACAAATTTGATGGGTTACAACATCTTGCATTTATTATCTCACTGTTTGTTTGGGTCAGGAGTCTATATATGGCTTACACAGGTTCTCTACTCAAGATTTCAGAAGGCTACAGGCAGGATATTGCTTGGGTTTTGTTTTTATCAGGCTTCAGTAGGAAAGAGTCACTAGAGCTTAACTAGGGAAGAATCTGTTTCCACACTCACTTTAGTAGTTGTCAAAATTCATTTCCTTGCAGCTGGGGGCTAGCCTCAGCTCCTAGAAGCCATGTGCATTTCCTTGCCACTTGGCCAGTTAAGGAAAATATCTTAATCAGAGGGAAAGCCTAGACACTCTTTAAAAGACTTCCATCTGATTAAGTGAGGCCCACCAGAATAATTTCCTACTGATGAACTCAGAATCTACTGACTTGGAACCCTAATTACACCTATAGAATCTCTTCATATTTGCTATATTGTATTACTTAAAAGCAAGTCACAGGTCTTGCATCCACTCAAGAAGAGGAGATTGTCCAATGCCGTGTCCACACATGGAGTGCTTGGAGGACAGTCCATGGGGCACAAGCTAATTGTGGTTTAGTGCAAAGACAGAGTTGGGCCAACATGTAGTATGCATCCTGGAACACAGTGTCACATGTCATGAGGGATATAGTAAAGAAGCTATTAGGTTCACCTGTGTCCGGAGGGATATGGAGTGTGTCTGCAAGTGGGAAGCTTTTGAGCATGAGTTGTTACTATTGCAAGGGGTCCATTAAGGAAGGTGGTGACTGCACCAAGGCTATGGTACTGGCACAAAAACAGACATACAGACCAGTGGAACAGAATAGAGAACCCAGATATGGACCCTCAACTCTATGGTCAACTAATCTTCAACAAAGCAGGAAAAAACATGCAATGGAAAAAAGACAGTCTCTTCAATAAATGGTGCTGGGAAAATTGGGCAGCCACATGCAGAAGAATGAAACTCGACCATTCTCTAACACCATTCACAAAGATAAACTCAAAATGGATGAAAGACCTCAATGTGAGACAGGAATCCATCAAAATCCTAGAGGAGAACATAGGCAGTAACCTCTTTGACATCGGCCACAGCAACTTCTTTCAAGATACATCTCCAAAGGCTGGTGAAACAAAAGCAAAAATGAACTTTTGGGACTTCATCAAGATAAAAAGCTTCTGCACAGCAAAGGAAACAGTCAACAAAACAAAGAGGCAACCCACACAGTGGGAGAAGATATTTGCAAATGACACTACAGTTAAAGGGCTGGTATCCAAGATCTATAAAGAACTTCTCAAACTCAACACCCAAAAAACAAATAAGTCAAAAGGTGGGCAGAAGATATGAAAAGACACTTCTCTGAAGAAGACATACAAATGGCTAACAGACACGTGAAAAAATGTTCATCATCATTAGCCATCAGGGAAATTCAAATCAAAACCACACTGAGATACCACCTTGCACCAGTTAGAATGGCAAAAATGCTCAGGGCAAGAAACAACAAATATTGGAGAGGTTGTGGAGAAAGGGGAACCCTCTTCTTACACTGTTGGTGGGAATGCAAGTTGGTACAGCCACTTTGGAAAACAGTGTGGAGGTTCCTCAAAAAATTGAAAATAGAGTTACCCTATGACCCAGCAATTGCACTCCTGGGTATTTACCCCAAAGACACAGATGTAGTGAAAAGAAGGGCCCTATGCACCCCAAGGTTCATAGCAATGTCCGCAATAGCCAAACTGTGGAAAGAGCCGAGATGCCCTTCAACAGATGAATGGATAAAGAAGATGTGGTCCATATATACAATGGAATATTACTCAGCCATCAGAAAGGATGAATACCCAACTTTTATATCAACATGGATGGGACTGGAGGAGATTATGCTGAGTGAAATAAGTCAAGCAGAGAAAGCCAATCATATGGTTTCGCTTATTTGTGGAACATAAGGAATAGCATGGAAGACATTAGGAGAAGGAAGGGAAAAATGAAGGGGGAGGAAATCAGAGGGAGAGATGAACCATGAGAGATGATGGACTCTGAGAAACAAACAGAGTTTTAGAGGGGAGGGGTGTGGGGGGATGGGTTAGCCCGGTGATGGGTATTAAGGAGGGCACGTATTGCATGGAGCACTGGGTGTTATACGAAAACAATGGATCGTGGATCACCACATCAAAAACCAATGATGTATGGTGACAATAATATTTTAAAATTTTAAATAAATAAATAAGATTACTTGGGGATTGTGAGTTCTGGTTACATGGCATGGGTGAAGCATCACAAGATGTCCTTAGCCCACACCGTTGACCCATCCTGCACCTGCTGGAAGAATCCTGTAGCTGGTGCAAGAGAATTTCCTTGCTTTCTGCAGTGCTCCTTCATTGCCTTCAATTGAAAATCTTCACATGTTCAGTGTAAAAGATAAAAGCCTTAAAGAATCCACTCCTATATTTCATACCAGGTCCTGGAGGGGTTTTGGAGCTGTGATGAATAAATTGGTAACCAGCATTCATATGTACCCTTCTATGTGCCCCTTTGCAATCCCATCTAATAATAAAACAACTCTAAATTTCTAACACAGATACAAGTGAAGAAATTCTCGCCATTCCCCAAAGTGAGAGATGCAAAAATCCCAATAATCATTGTGTCCCCATTGCAGGCCCTATTAATTATTCCAGGTTTAGTCACAGTCTCACTGACTATTCTGTTACCTAAAGACTGAGTTGTCAAGTTAATCTCTAGTACTTGTATATAAGTAAAAATAAGAATTAGAAGTCAATGGTTTATATAGTTGAACACATGCATATAAAGATATATAACAAGTAAAGAAAAAAACCTGCAAAACGACAGTTCTTGCTTCTGTAAATTGGTCTTGGCATAATTGATATGCATGGCTTACTTCAATGCCCAACTCAATATTTTTCTTATCCTCTAACAGAACATCATCTACTCTGGGTTCTGCACCTGGTAGTTACCCAAATTCTGCAGTCCAAAAAGGTCCAAGTCTCTCATCTTGCCTTTTTTTTTTTTTCCAGCTGTAATTTTCTTTTAACCTTTTCTGTGGAGCATGGAAGTACTAGGAAACCTCTTACAATAAATTCTTGCCTCACTTGTATAGCAGTAACCCATTTTCTCTCTGGCAAATGGGATCAATCACCCCAGCAAGTATATAAACTCACTCTCCCTCTTTAAAAAACAGAACAAAAAAAGCATTGGTTTTTTTACAGTTGGCTTAGTGGTATTATAAGAAGCCCCAAATGATAGGGTGCCTGGGTGGCTCAGTTGGTTAAGCAATGGACTCTGATTTCAGCTCAGGTTCATGAGATTGAGCCCTGTGTTAGGCACTCAGTGAGGAGTCTGCTTGAGATTCTGTCTCTCTCAAAATAAATCTTAAACAAACAAAAACCAAGCTCCAAATGACCATGTCTCCATATCATCTTCCCATTTAGTGGAACTATAATTGTGTTGTCTGAGGAAATCATTCCTCATTAGGAACTTAGGTATCCAACCTTCAGCTGTCTAAATTGCTGGGTTTAGAAGCAAATATTCTGTTGATGGAACCATTCCCACGTTGACCGATCAACTTTTGGACCCATGTATTCTGGCTTGGGTAGGGGGTACCATGGAATGCTCTCTGGCTCAAAGCATATACTGTGTCCCATGAGACAGGAGCCCATCACCTTAGCGGGCGGTCTCTTAATGGCACTGTAACTGTGTTTTCAGTAAGCTATTTGACTTTCTATTTACTTCAGCTCCTGAGTCATGGATGTAAGAGGTAAGAACATTTGATTCTGAGGACATGCTTCTTTTCTTTCAGTTTGCAGTGAAATGTGTTTCTTAATTAGAAACAAAATGTGTGAGTGCCATGACTAGATAAAGCATTCTGTGATTCCATAGGAAGTGGTACCAGCAGAAGCACTGTAAGCAAAAAGGCAAATCCATATCAGTGTGATTCTGTTCTAGTGAGAGTGAATCTTTGCCACCTCCATGAGAGAAGAGGTCCAATGTTACCAATCTGCACCAAGAGGTTGATTTGTCCTTTTTAGGGAATGTTGTACACTAATTGTTGGTTTCCTCTTTTTACATTTTGGGTTTTTTTTTCATTTAGATAGAATTGACATATAGCATTAGTTTCTGGTGTACAACAATCATCTGGTGATGATTTGATATTTGTATATATTTTGAAACAATAACTGCAGTAAGTCTACTTAAATCCATTACATCTAGTTACAAGTTTTGGGGCTTTTTTTAAATGATGAGAACTTTTAAGATCTACTCTTAGCAACTTTCACATATACAATACAGTATTATTAACTATAGTCACCATGCTGTACATCACATTGCCAGGACAAATTTATTTTGTAACTGGGAATTTGTGCCTTTTGACCACCTTCGCCAGTTTCTTCCACCCGTGATCTCTGGCAACCACCAATCGGTTTTCTTTATGATTTGGTTTGTTGATTGTGGATTCCACATGTAAGTGAGATCATACAGTATTCGTCTTTCTCTAACTTATTTCACTTAGCATAATGCCTTTGGTGTCTATCTATATGTTGCAAATGGCAAGATTTCTTTCTTTTTTATGACTGAATAAAATTCCACTTTGTGTGTATGTATATGTATGTGTGTGTATATATACATATCCATATGAACACAGTTCTTAATTCTTTCATCCATCAATGGAAATTTATGTTGCTTCCATGTCTTGGCTATTGCAAATAATGCTGCTGTGAACATCGGGATTCATACAGCTTTGAGTTAGTGTTTTGGTTTTCTGCAAAAACACCTGGAAGTGGAATTGCTGGATCATATACTAGTTCTATTTTTAACTTTTCAAGAACCTTTACATTGTTTTCTATAGTAGTTGCACCAATTTACCTTCCCACCAATAGTGTACAAGGGTTCCCTTTTCTTCACATCCTGGCCAGCCTCAATATTTCTTGTCTTTTTGATAATAGCCATTTTAACAAGTGTAAGGTAATTTCTCATTGTGGTTTTGATTTGCATTTCCTTGATGATGAGTGATGTTGAGCACCTTTTCATGTGCCTATTGGCCATCTGGATGCCTCTTTGGGAAAATGTCTATTCAGATCCTCTGCCAATTTCTTAATACTGTTCTTTGTTTTTATGTAAATGAGTTGTATGAGTTTATCTATTTTGGATATTGTCCTCTTATCTGATACATAGTTTGCAAAAATTTTCACCAATTTTGTAGATTATCTTCAACTTGTCATTTCTTTTTGCTGGTTTATTCTTGCTATTGTTGTCTTTGATTTTGGTATCAAATCCAAAAAAATAGTTGGCAAGATCTATATCCAGGAACATACCCCCTATGTTGTCTTCTAGGAGTTTTATGGTTTCAGGTCTTACATTCAAGTCTTTAATCTATTTTGAGTTAATTTTTCTAACAGTCCAGTTTTATTCTTTTGCATGTGGCTGTCCAGTTGTCCCAGCTTTATTTATTGAAGAGACTGTTCTTTCCCCATTGTGTAGTCTCAGCTTGTTTGTCATAAATTAATTGACCATATATGCATGGGTTTATTTCTGGGCTCTATCCTTTAATGAAAGTGGGGTATTAAAATACAATACTATTATTGTATTAGTGTGTTTCTTCCATTATGTCTGTTACTATTTGCTTAATGAACTTAGGTGCTCCTTTGTTGGATGGATAAATATTTACAAAGGCTATATCCACTTGTTGGATTGACCCCTTATCACTGTATAATGCACTTGTCTCTTATTATACTCTTTTTTCAAGGTATATGTTGTCTGATATAAATAAAAGTTAATCCAGCTTTCTTTTGGTTTTCATTTGCATGGAATATTTTTTTCCATCCCTTTACTTTCAGTTTCTGTGTATCCTTATATCTGAAATGAGTCACTTGTAGGAGCATATACATGGGTCTTGAGTTTTTTTATCCATCCAACTATGTCTTGACTGGAGAATTTAGTTCATTTAAATTTAATGCAATTCCTGACAGGAAAGTACTTATTGCCATTTTGTCATTGTTTTCTGGCTATTTTGTAATTCCTCTTTTCATCTCTTGCTCTCTTCCTTTTTAAATTAATGATTTTGTTTAGTGGTATGCTTAGATACCTTTCTTTTTTCTGTATCAACAGATTTTGTTTTGTTACATATAACAGTTTATATTTTAGTTTCATTGCATTCTAAAGCTTTACATTTACTCCCCCCATGCAAAGTTTATGTTTTTATGTCACAATTTATATATTTTATTATGTTAGTCACCATACAGGACATCATTAGTTTTTCATGTAGTGTTCCATGATTCATTGTTTGCATATAACACCCAGTGCTCCATGCAATACGTGCCCTCCTTAATACCCATCACCGGGCTAACCCATCCCCCCACCTCCCTCCCCTCTAAAACCCTGTTTGTTTCTTGGAGTCCACAGGCTCTCATGGTTCATCTCCCCCTCTGATTCCTCCCCTTCATTTTCTCTTCCTTCTAATGTCCTCCATGCTATTCCTTATGTTCCGCAAATAAGTGAAACCATATGATAATTGACTTTCTCTGCTTGACTTATTTCACTTAGCATAATCTCCTCCAGGCCCATCCATGTTGATGTAAAAGTTGGGTATTCATCCTTTCTGATGGCTGAGTAATATTCCATTGTATATATGGACCACATCTTCTTTATCCATTCATCTGTTGAAGGGCATCTCAGCTCTTTTTATGGTTTGGCTATTGTGGACATTGCTGCTATGAACATTGGGGTGCATGTGGCCCTTCTTTTCACTGCATCTATTTCTTTGGGGTAAATGCCCAGTAGTGCAATTGCTGGATCATAGGTTAGCTCTATTTTTAATTTTTTGAGGAACCTCCACACCATTTTCCAAAGTGGCTGTACCAACATGCATTCCCACCAATGGTGTAAGAGGGTTCCCCTTTCTCCACAGCCTCGCCAACATTTGTCATTTCTTGCCTTGTCAATTTTGCCATTCTAACTGGTGCAAGGTGGTATCTCAGTGTGGTTTTGATTTGAATTTCCCTGACGGCTAATGATGATGAACATTTTTTCATGTTAGCCATCTGTATGTCTTCTTTGGAGAAGTGTCTGTTCATGTCTTCTGCCATTTTTTGACTGGGTTATTTGTTTTTTGGGTGTTGAGTTTGAGAAGTTCTTTATAGATCTTGGATATCAGCCTTTTGTCTATAATGTTATTTGCAAAAATCTTCTCCAATTCCGTGGGTTGCCCCTTTATCTTGTTGACCGTTTCCTTTGCTGTGCAGAAGTTGTTTTGTTTTTTTTTTTAAGATTTTATTTATTTATTTGACAGAGAGACACAGCGAGAGAGGGAACACAAGCAGGGGGAGGGGGAGAGGGAGAAGCAGGCTTCCCGCGGAGCAGGGAGCCTGATGCAGGGCTCAAACCCAGGACCCTGGGATCATGACCTGAGCTGAAGGCAGACGCTTAATGACTGAGCCACCCAGGCGCCCCTGTGCAGAAGCTTTTTATCTTGATAAAGTGTCAGAAGTTCATTTGTTTCCCTTGCCTTTGGGGAAGTGTCTTGAAAGAAGTTGCTGTGGCCGATGTCAAAGAGGTTATTGCCTATGTTCTCCTCTAGGATTTTGATGGATTCCTGTCTCACATTGAGGTCTTTCATCCATTTTGAGTTTATCTTTGTGAATGGTGTTAGAGAATGGTCGAGTTTCATTCTTCTGCATGTGGCTGTCCAATTTTCCCAGCACCATTTATTGAAGAGACTGTCTTTTTTCCATTGCACATTTTTTTCCTGCTTTGTCGAAGATTATTTGACCATAGAGTTGAGGGTCCATATCTGGGTTCTCTATTCTGTTCCATTGGTCTATATGTCTGTTTTTTGTGCCAGTACCATGCTGTCTTGGTGATCACTGCTTTGTAATCATGGCTGACATATCTATCCTGAAGAATATCCCATGTGTGTTTGAAAAAAATATATAGGTTTTATTGCTTTCGGATGGAATATTCTGTATGTATCTGTTAAGTCTATTTGGTCTATAAAGTCAATATGTCCTTATTGATTTTGTGTCTAGATGATCTATCTATTAATGAAAGTAGGATACTAAAATCCTCTACCATTATTGTATTGCTCTCCATTTTTCCCTTTTGGTCTATTAATATTTGCTTTATATATTTAGGTGCTTTTATGTTGGGTGAATACATATTTACAACTGTCCTATCCTCTTGCTGATTGAACCTTTTATCATTTTGTAGTGACCTTTTTGTTGTCAAGCACTGAAATAAAGTTCTCATACACCAATCTGAGCAGCCATGCAGGGCTACCTCTGCAAGGGAGAGCAGGAACAGCTGAATCCTGCATATAGCTTTTATTTTATCAGAAAAGCAAGGACAGATGCCTCAAAGCATGGAAAGGAGTACAAAGCGATGGCAAATATCTTGAAGCCATAAAGCAGCCTGCATTCTCCCCCTAGGCATAGGCTTCAGAGAGGCAGTCATGGGATAAGGGAGGAGTGGGATATTTGGGCTAGCAATTGCCAGGTGCAGAAAGGGGGGACTGACCCCGTTTTCTCATAGCTCCTAACTTATGCCCTGGAGATCATGGGATCCTGCTCCTATTGGGCCACTGTGTTCAATAACCCAAGAACCGGAATGCTGCTGACGTTTCAGCTGCTTCCACGATCACCCCTTAGGGCTTACAATATATTTTCTAAGACTAACTCCACACCTTTGTTTCTTGTTACAGTCTTTGTATTAAAGTCTATTTTGTCTGATTATGCTATCCCAGCTTTCTTTTGGTTCCTGTTTGCATAGGACATCTTTTTCCATCTCTTTTATGCCAGTCTTGGCTTATCAATAAGCAGCACTGTAGTTAGGCCACTCTACTTTCTTTGTATGTTTGTATTTATTTTTAAATAGGCTCCACACCCAGCATGGAACCCAGTGTGGGGCTTGAATTCCCGACCTTGAGATCAAGACCTAAGCTGAGATCAAGAGTTGGACGCTTTACCAACTGAGCCACCCAGGTGCCCCTGTGTTTATTATTCTTTTCCTACCTCAAATTAAATACATAGCCCATTTTTCAGACTTTCTTCTATTATTAATGTAAGCATTTGAAGCTTTGGTTGTATTTGTATTGCTAGAGCTGAATCTCTAACAAAATTTAGATTATTGATAATTTTGTTACTTTTCAATTATAAATACTTAATTTGCACTATGGTGTATAGTTTGACATTGTTTCAAAATGTGTTTGTGTATTTCCACCACATGTTGTATTTTTAATGTTTTTGTTACTGCTTATAACCAAGCTTCATTGTCTTTACAGAATTCTATTAATCTTTTTTTTTTAAGATTTTATTTATTTATTTATTTATTTGAGAGAGAGAAACAGCATGAGAGGAGAGAGGGTCAGAGGGAGAAGCAGGCTCCCCGCTGAGCTTGGAGCCCAATGTGGGACTCGATCCCAGGACTCCGGGACCATGACCTGAGCTGAAGGCAGTCACTTAACCAACTGAGCCACCCAGGCGCCCAGAATTCTATTAATCTTTTGAAATGTTTGAGATATGCTTTCTGGCTCTGTATATGGGCAATTTTTAGAAGTGTTCCATGCAAGCTTGAAAAGAATGTTTGCAGCCAGCAATGCTCTGTGTCTCTGGGCCCAGCTCATTAATTGTTTTGCTCAAGCCTTTGTGGTTATTGAATGTTCCTCTATTCTGTTCCAGAGAAAGGTGTATAAAAAATATTCCACTCTAATGGTGGTTTTTATAATTCTCTTTTTATTTGGTCCATTTTTGTTTTCTGTTTTTTTTTTTTTAAAGCTGTGTTATATACAGTTTTGGAATTGCTGTAGCTTTTTGGTGAATTAACTTTTAAATATTATGAGTAACGCTTTATCTCTATAAATGCCCATTTCATTAAAATATCTTATCAGATTTTTATGTATCTTTATCATATTGTTTCGTCTGTATTTCTCAACCTGATTTCTTAAACATTTTATGTGACTTTTTAAAAAATAATACAAGTGATTTCTTAGGAAACACATGTTCAAAATACATTCATAAGCAATAAATGAACAGAGAAAATGGGATCCCCTGCAATGTTCTACCTGCAGGGAAATTAAGTAACTCTTGCACCAAATCCATAATGCTGACAGCTACTTAAGTTTTACTCTGTGGATCAACTAGAGAAAAGAGAAAAGCCCAGGAGGTTTTGGGTTAATGAGAAGTTTAACCTCCACTCCTGACCTGGATGTGACATTGCACCAATTGTCCCTGCTACTTCCTCTGAACGCTGACAAGCTGCATCACTGATTCAGAGGCTTATCTTCAAAACACTGGGTCTCAGGGTGCCTGGGTGGCTCAGTTGGTTAAGCATCTGCCTTCGGCTCAGGTCATGATCCCAGGGTCCTGGGATCGAGTCCCGCATCGGGCTCCCTGCTCAGTAGGGAGCCTGCTTCTCCCTCTCCCTCTGCTGCTCTCCCTGCTTGTGCTCTCTCTCTCAAATAAATAAAACGTTTAAAAAAAAAAATAAAGACATATAGCTGTCATTTAAAAACTCTGGATTCTAAATAAATTTCTTTTTTTTTTTTAAGATTTTATTTATTTATTTGAGAGAGAGAATGAGATAGAGAGCATGAGAGGGGGGAGGGTCAGAGAGAGAAGCAGACTCCCTGCTGAGCAGGGAGCCCGATGTGGGACTCGATCCCGGGACTCCAGGATCATGACCTGAGCCGAAGGCAGTTGCTTAACCAACTGAGCCACCCAGGTGCCCTAAATAAATTTCTAATTTTGAAATAAATTCAGGCATTCAGAGAGGTAAAAATAGGACATATGTTCCTGTATATCTTTCACCCACCTCTCCTGAAGGTTAACATCTTAGGTAACCATAGTATAATTACTGAAACTAGTTGATAATATTTTATCAATGTTAATTTCCTAATCTACAAACCTTGTTCAAGCTTTGTTTTATTTGGCCTGTTTTTTGGGCCAGGGTGCATTCAGAATCACACATTTCACTAATATTGATAGTTTTTAAATCCACAGTAACAATCCCTATCAATTAATGGAAGCATTTAGTCCATTTATTTGTAATATAATTACTAATATTTGGATTTGTTATCTAATTTTATGCTTTTCATTTGTCTTATTTTTGTTTCTTTCTTTGAATTCCATTTTTTCCTCATTTATTTTTCCTCTTGATGTCCAAAATTTATACACTGCATTACACTGAAAGCCTTGTAGTTTAAGGTCTTAATTAGGGGCACCTGGCTGGCTATCAATAGAGCATGTAACTTTTGATCTTGGGGTAGTGAATCGAACCCCATATTGGGTGTAGAGATGACTTTAGAAAAAAGTTAAAAGTCTTAATCAGTATCTCTTCTCTCTTACAAAGCATACAGAGAATTTTGAATACAGTCATTCTAATCAACTACCTTCTGATTTTATACACTAGGTACAGTACTTACAGACAAGTCCAGAATCACACAAGATAAAACAGTAGTAACCACAAACCTGTGGACACAGCTATTAGGAAACAAACTGATAAATAGGCAAACATAATGGACAGTCCCCTAGATGCAGACATTGAAACCCAGAGACATACTGTGATATATGAAGAATGGCTCCAAGTTATTTGTACTTCTTTCCATTGAGGTGATGTTTCTGTATCCTCCCCCTTTGTTCTTTGGCTGACTTTGTGTGTTTTCTTGAACAATATATTTGGAAAATCCATTTGGCATTTTCTACTGAATTGTTACATAGGTACACCCTATCCAACAAAATGTGACCATCAACATAAATGTAAAAGGTTACCCACAGACACTTGATTTGAGTGGCCAGAGAATTCAGTGCCTAGTCTTTCCTAATTTGGGTCTTCAAACAATGAGCCATGTAGGCACTTAAGTCTGTCTTGCTGCCCAACCAAGACAGGGAAGATAATTAATAACGCTGCCGACCTCTGAGTATAGTACCCAGTCCTTACCAGGTAGTAAGCCTGACTAGAGAACCCAGGCAACTAAGAGCCCATCCTACAGCCCTGCTTGGGCAGGGAACCAAGCTAGCATTCCTATACAACTGTTAGCAGCTCCCCCAACTTCAGAGCTCAGGCAGTTGACCCAAAAATAGACATTGTTAGCAGTCCCATCTGTCCAAAGACACTACCAGGAAACAATCCAGAAAGCTACTGACCTGACTGGTAAAGAACTCTCTCTGTCAAAGTTAACCTATAAATCCTGAAAGAGGAGACCACTTATTCAAAATGTGCAGATACCCATGTAAGTAATCAAGAATCATGAAAAATCAGGTAAACGTGACACTGTCAAAGGAAATTAATACAGCTCTAATAACTGACCCTAAAGAAATGGAAATCTATAAAATGTCAAAATATTACTCTTAAAGAAGTTTAGTGAACTACAAGAACACACTGATGTATAACTAAACAAAATTAGGAAAACAATGCATGGAGAAAATGAGAAGTTTGACAAAGAAATAGAAACCATCAAAAACAACCAAACAGAGGGGTGCCAGGCTGGCTTAGTTGGTAGAGCATGCAACTCTTGATCTCAGAGTCATGAGTTTGAGCCCTGCATTGGGTGTAGAGATTACTTAACCTTTTTTTTTTTTTAAACAAATCCTAGAGATGAAAAATACAATTAATGAACTGAAGAATTCAATAGAAAGCTTGAAAAGCAGATATGACCATGCAGAAGACTGAATCAGTGTCCTAGACGACTAGACAGTTGAAAGTACTCAGAGCAGCAAAAAGAAAAAGGAATGAAAAAGAGGGAAACTTACAGGACTTAATAGGACATAATTAAAAGAAACAATATCTGCATTATGGGAAATCCAGAAGAAGATTTAAAGCAAGGATAGCTAAAAATTTCTCAAACCCAGAGAGAAATGGACATCCAGATCCATGAGACCCATAGGACCCCCATTAGGTTGAACGTGAATAGGGCTACAGCAAGACACATTATAATTGTCAAAAGTCAAAGACAAAGAATTTTGAAAGTGGCAAGAGAAAAGAGATAATTTATATACAAGGGAACTCCTGTAAATGATGGGTGGATTTCTCTGAAATTTTTCAGGCCAGGAGTGAATGGAATGATATATTCAAAATATTGAAAGAATTAAATTGTCAACCAAGACTTCTATACCTGGCAAAGCTGTCCTTCAGAGAAATAAAGATGCTTTTGACCAATCAAAAGCTGTGGGGATTCATCACCACTAGACCTGCTTTACAAGAAATACTAAAGGGAGTTCTTTGAGTGGAAGTAAAAGGACACAACTGACATCATAAAAACATAAGAAGATGGAGTAAAACTCACTTGTAACAGTAAATATACTCAAAGTTGGATTCTGTAATATGGTAATGGTGGTGCATGATTCACTTACAACTCCAATATAAAAGTTAGAAAATATAGTAAAATATCTAGAAGTATAATGATTTGTTATTCTATACACAATATATGTTTTAAAAATATGTAAGCTGTAACATCATTAACCTGAAACGTGAGAGGGAGAAGTAAAAGTATAAAATTTAGGAATGCCACTGAAGTTGTTAACAGTTTTAAAAGGGTGTTAAAATTTTAAGATATTTTATGTAAGCCTCATAATAACCACATGGGGGGGAAAAAACCTGTAGTAAAAATACATAATAGGGGCACCTGGCTGGCTCAGTTGGTAGAGCATGCAGCTCTTGATCTCTGGTTCATAAGTTCGAGCCCCACATTGATAAAGAAGTCAGAAACTGATACCAAAAAACATCAGAGAAAAACAACAATCCAACAGCAGGATAAAAACAAGGAATAAAGGGTCAATAAGACAGAAAACAATGAACAAAATGGCAATAGTGTCCTTACATATCAATAATCATTTTAAATATAAATGGATTAAATTCTCCAATCAAAAAATGCAGAATGGCTGAATGGCTAAGACAACAAGATCTGGCAATATGCTTCATACAAGAGATCACTTTAGCCTTAAAGATACACATAGACTAACAGTGAAGGGATTGAAAAAGATACTCAGCAAATGGTAACCAAAAAAGGAAAAGAAAAAAGCCAGGGGTAACTACACTTAAAGCAGACAATATACTTTAACCTAAAAATGGTAAAAAGAGACAAGGCTATTACATAATGATAAAGGGATTAATCATTCAAGAAGATTTAACTATTGTAAATATTTATGCATCCAACATCACAGCATCCAAATATACAAAGCAAAAACTAGCAGAGCTAAAAGCAGAAATGCATTAATATTGGGGGACTTTAATACCCCACTCACAACAATGGATAGATCATCCAGACAGAATCAATAAGGAAACAGCAGATTTTAACAAAACCATAGACCAAATGGACCTAACAGACATATACAGAACATTCTGACAAAAAAATACAAATTCTACTTAAGCACATCTGAAATATTATCTAAGACCATATGATAGGCAAAAAAAAAAAAAAAAAAAAAATTCCTAGCAAATTCAAGGATTGAAATCCTACCAAGAATCTTTTGTGACCACAATGGCATGAAAATATACAAAAATAATGAATCATGGCTCACTACATCAAAAACTAATGATGTATTGTGTGGTGACTAATATAATAAAATTTTAAAAATTAGTAAAAACAAAAAAGTAAAACAGGAAGAAAACTGGAAAGTTCAAACATACTTCAAAATTAAACAATCTACTGAATAACCAATGAGTTAAGGGGGAAATAAAATAGTATCTCAAGACAATCAAAAGAGGAAACACAGCATATGAAAATCTACAGGATGCAGCAAAAAGATTTCTAAGAAGGATGTTCCTACCTAACAATAAATGCTTACATTAAGAAACAAGATAGATCTAAAAAAAAGAAGAAGAAGAAGAAGAAGAAAGGAAGGAAAGGAGAAAGGAGAAGAAAGGAGAAAGGAGGAGAAAGAGAAGAAGAAAGAGAAGAAGAAGAAGAAAGATCTCAAATAGACAACCTAACAACCCTTTAGGAACTAGAAAAAGAACAAAACAAACTGAGCCCAAAATTAGCAGAAGGAAAGAAATAAGACTTAGAGGAGAAATATAAATAGAAAAAGGGAAAAAATAGAAAAGATAAAAGTGTTCATTCTGTTAAAAAAAATAAACATAATTGAAGTCCCAAAGATGGCAGAGGAGTAGGGGACCCTACTTCAACCGGTCCCCTGAATTTAGCTGGATATCTACCAGACCACTCTGAACACCCACGAAATCAGCCTGAGATGTAAGAAGATATATCTGGATCTCTACAAACAAAATATCTCCAGCAGGTGGTTTCAAGGTATGAAGCAGGGAGCCATGATTCTCTGGGCAGATATTGGAAGATAAACAAAAGGGGGAGGGAGCCTTCGGGATCCTGCACCAATGGAGTGTGAAAGCCTCCCATGCTGCGGACCAGGCTCACAGACCAGTAGCAGTGGGGAAAGGACTTTAGGGCAGCCCCCCAGACTGAAACCTGGAGCTGCGGGGGCACACCTGTGAACTGGGGGCAGCTGGTGGTTTTAGAAGCACAAAGGGCAGAGACGTGCCTGGACCTGGAGGCAAGGGTCTGGGAGTACTGCTGTGGGGGGCACAACCTAGGACGCTGCAGTTTTTAGCAGCACAGACAGAACCAGAGAAAGTGTGGCCTGGAGAGCTCATGGAAGAACAGACTGTGATCTCTTTTCTTATTTTTTTAAATTTTATTTTATTATGTTAGTCACCATACAATACATCATTAGTTTTTGATGTAGTGAGGCAGAGGTTTGGATGTGGTCATTTTGCTCTGACTCTCAGAAGAGATGGAGAAAGCCACCATGGAAAGCCACCAGAGAGCAAAAGCCCCCAAAAACCAGTTTTCACTGAGCTCATCCCCCCCCCGAACAGGGGGCCAGGCAACTCTGCCCAACAGGGTTGCCTGCATAACAGTGCAGCAGGCCCTTTCCCCAGAAGACAGGCAGGAAGATCAAGAGGCCAACAACCCTAAGGTCCCTATAAAACAGGTGCATTTTGTTTGGGTTGTGGTCAATAATTTGGACTCTGTGCATTTCCTCAGCCACCCCTCACCAGAATGAGTAAGAGGAGGAACCCCCAAAATAGGAAAGACTCAGAGACCATGACCTCTGCCACAGAACAAATGGATATGGATATAAGCAAGATGTTGGAAATAGACTTCAGGGTAACAGTTATGAAGACAATAGCTAGGATGGAGAAAACGATTAACAGCAACATAGATTCTCTAAGGGCAGAGATGAGAGCTGAACTGGAAGAACTTAAAAATGCTATCAATGAGATCCAATCTAATCTAGATACTCTAACAGGGTAAACGAGGCAGAAGAAAGAATGTGATCTAGAAGACAAACTGATAGAAAAGAAGGAATAGGGGGAGGACTAGAACAAACAGCTTAAAATCCATGAAAACAGAATTAGAGAAATAAATGATGCCATGAAACATTCCAATGTCAGAATTATTGGGATCCCTGAGGGGGTGGAGAGAGAGAGGACTAGAAGATATATTTGAGCAAATCATAGCTGAGAACTTCCCTAATCTGGGTAAGGAAACAAGCATTCATGTCCTAGAGGCAGAGAGGACCCCTCCCAAGATCAAGGAGAAAAGATCAATGCCCTGGCATGTAAGAGTAAAACTCGCAAATCTTAGAACCAAGGAAACCAGCTTAAGGGCAGTTAGGGGGAAGAGATTGCTTACATATAGAGGGAGGAACATCAGAATAACGTCAGACCTGTCCACAGAGACCTGGCAAGCCAGAAAGGGCTGGCAAGACATATTCAGGGTACTAAATGAGAACATGCATCCAAGAACACTTTATCTGGCAAGGCTGTCATTTAGAATGGATGGAGAGATACAGAGTTTCCAGGACTGGCAGAAACTGAAAGAATATGTGACTACTAAGCCAGCCCTGCAAGCAATATTAAGGGGGGGGGGGGGCCTCTATAAAATGAGAAAGACCCCAAGAGTTATATAGAACAGAAATTTATGGAGAGAATCTATAGAAACAAAGGACTTCACAGGCAACATGACAATTAATTCATATCTTTCAATAATCACTGTCAATGTGAACGCCTAAATGCACCCATAAAATGGCACAGGGTTGCAGATTGGGTAAAAAGACAGGACCTATCCATATGCTCTCCACAAGAGACTCATTTTGAACCTAAAGATACATCCAGACTGAAAGTGAAGGGATGGAGAACCATCTTTCATGCCAATGGTCCTCAAAAGAAAGTTGGGGTAGCAATTCTCATATCAGACAAATTAGATTTTAAGCTAAAGACTGTAGTTAGAGATACAGAAGGACAGTATATCATTCTCTTTTTTTTTTTTAAGATTTTTTTTTTTTTTAGAGAGAGAGACAGCGCGAGAGGGAACACAAGCAGGGGGAGTGGGAGAGGGAGAAGCAGGCTTCCCGCAGAGCAGGGAGCCCGATGTGGGGCTTGATCCCAGGACCCTGGGATCATGACCTGAGCCGAAGGCGGACGCTTAACGACTGAGCCACCCAGGCGCCTCCAACACTCTATCATTCTTAAAAGGTCTATCCAACAAGAATATCTAACATTTGTAAATATCTATGCCCCCAACATGGGAGCAGCCAACTACATAATCCAACTATTAACCAAAATAAAGAGACATGTTGATAATAATACATTAATAGTAGGAGACCTCAACACTCCACTCTCAGCAAAAGACAGATCATCTAAGCAGAAAAATTAACAAAGAAACAAGAGCTTTGAATGACACACTGGACCAGATGGACCTCATAGATATATACAGAACATTCCACCCTAAAACAACAGAATACTCATTCTTCTCGAGTGCACATGGAACTTTCTCCAGAATAGACCACATCCTGGGTAACAAGTCAGGTCTCAACCTATACCAAAAGCCTGAGATTATTCCCTGCATATTCTCAGACCAAAATGCTTTGAAACTGGAACTCAATCACAAGAAAAAGTTAGGAAGAAATTCGAACACTTGGAAGCTAAAAACCATCCTGATTAAGAATGTATGGGTCAACCAGGAAATCAAAGAAGAATTTAAACAATTCATGGAAACCAATGAGAATGAAAACACATTGCTCCAAAACCTATGGGATTTGGCAAAGGCAGTCCTAAGGGGAAAATACATAGCCATCCAAGCCTCACTCAAAAGAATAGAAAAATCCCAAATACACAAACTATCCTTATACCTTAAAGAACTGGAGAATCAACAACAAATTAAGCCTAATCCACGCATGAGAGGGGAAATAAGATTAGAGCAGAGATCAATGAATTAGAAACCAGAAATACAGTAGAACATATCAATGAAACTAGAAGCTGGTTCTTTGAAAGAATTAATAAGATCGATAAACCACTGTCCAGACTTGTCCAAAAGAAAAGAGAAAGGACTCAAATTAATAAAATTATGAAAGAAAGGGGAGATATCACACTAACATCAAGGAAATAAAACAATTATCAGAAATTATTATCAACAATTATATGCCAATAAATTAAGCAACTTGGAAGAAATGGATGCCTTCCTGGAAATCTATAAACTACCAAGACTGAAACAGGAAGAAACTGATAACCTGAATAGACCAATAACCAGTAATGAGATTGAAGCATGATCAAAAACCTCCCAAAAAACAAGAGTCCAGGACCTGATGGATTCCCTGGGGAATTCTACAAAACATTCAAAGAAGAAATAATACTTATTCTGCTGAAGCTGTTTCAAAAAACAAACAGAAGGAAAGCTTCCAGACTCATTCTATGAGGCCAGCATCACCTTGATCCCCAAACCAGGCAAAGACCCCATCATAAAGGAGAATTTCAGACCAATATATCCCTGATGAATATGGATGCCAGAATTCTCAACAAAATCCTAGCTAATAGGATCCAACAGTACATTACAAGGATCATCCACCACGACCAAGTGGGATTTATCCCTGGGATGCAAGGGTGGTTCAGCATTCACAAATCAATCAACGTGATAGAACACATTAATAAGAGGAGAGAGAAGAACCATATGGTCTTCTCAATCGATGCAGGAAAAGCATTTGACAAAATACAGCATCCTTTCCTGATTAAAACTCTTCATAGTATAGGGATAGAGGGAACATTCCTCAATTCCATAAAATCCATCAATGAAAAACCCACAGCAAATATCATTTGCAATGGGGAAAAGCTGAGAGCCTCCCCCTTAAGATCAGAAACACAACAAGGATGCCCACTCTTGCCACTATTGTTCAACATAGTACTAGAAGTCCTAGCAACAGCAATCAGACAACAGAAAGAAATAAAAGGTATTCAAATTGGCAAAGAAGAAGTCAAACTCTCTCTTTTCGCAGACGACATGATACTTTATGTGGAAAACCCAAAAGACTCCACCCCCAAATTACCAGAACTCATACAGCAATTCAGTAACGTGGCAGGATACAAAATCAATGCACAGAAATCAGTTGCTTTCTTATACACTAACGATGTAACTGTAGAAAGAGAAATTAGAGAATCGATTCCATTTACAATAGCACCAAAAACCATAAGATACCTCGGAATAAACCTAACCAGATGTAAAGGATCTATACTCTAGGAACTACAGAACACCCTTGAAAGAAATTGAAGAAGACATAAAAAGATGGAAAAACATCCCATGCTCATGGATTGGAAGAATAAACATTGTTAAAATGTCTATGCTGCCCAGAGCAATCTATACTTTCAATGCCATCCCAATCAAAATACCAATTGCATTTTTCAAAGTGCTGGAACAAACAATCCTAAAATTTGTATGGAATCAGAAAAGACCCTGAATTGCCAAGGAAATGTTGAAAAAGAAAAACAAAGCTGGGGGCATCACACTGCCTGATTTCAAGCTATATTACAAAGCTGTGATCACCAAGACAGCATGGTACTAGCACAAAAACAGACACATAGACCAATGGAACAGACTAGAGAGCCCAGATATGGACCCTCAACTCTATGGTCAAATAATCTTCGACAAAGCAGGAAAACAATATGCAATGGAAAAAAGAGTCTCTTCAATAAATGGTGCTGGGAAAACTGGACAGCTATATACAGAAGAATGAAACTCAACCATTCTCTTACACCATACACAAAGATAAACTAAAAATGGATGAAAGACCTCAATGTGAGACAGGAATCCATCAAAATCCTAGAGGAGAACATAGGCAGTAACCTCTTTGACATTGGCCACAGCAACTTCTTTCAAGACACGTCCCCAAAGGCAAAGGAAACAAAAGCGAAAATGAACTTCTGGGACTTTATCAAGATAAACAGCTTCTGCACAGCAAAGGAAACACTCAACAAGACAAAGGGACAACCCACGGAATAGGAGAAGATTTTTGCAAATAACACTACAGACAAAGGGCTGGTATGTAAGATCTATAAAGAACTTCTCAAACTCAACACTCAAAAAACAAATAACCCAGTCAAATAATGGGCAGAAGACATGAACAACACTTCTCCAAAGAAGACATACAAATGGCTAACAGACACATGAGAACATGTTCATCATCATTAGCCATCAGGGAAATTCAAATCAAAACCACACTGAGATACCACCTTGCACCAGTTAGAATGGCAAAAATTGACAGGGCAAGAAACAACAAATGTTGGAGAGGTTGTGGAGAAAGGGGAACCCTCTTACACTGTTGGTGGGAATGCAAAGTGGGACAGCCACTTTCGAAGACAGTGTGGAGGTTCCTCAAAAAATTAAAAATAGAGTTATCCTATGACCCAGCAATTGCACTACTGGGCATTTACCCCAAAGACACAGATGTAGTGAAAAGAAGGGCCACATGCATCCCAATGTTCATAGCAGCAATGTCCACAATAGCCAAACCATAAAAAGAGCTGAGATGCCCTTCAACAGATGAATGGATAAAGAAGATGTGGTCCATATATACAATGGAATATTACTCAGCCACCAGAAAGGATGAATACCCAACTTTTACATCAACATGGATGGGCCTGGAGGAGATTATGCTAAGTGAAATAAGTCAAGCAGAGAAAGTCAATTATCATACGGTTTCACTTATTTGTGGAACATAAGGGATAGCATGGAGGACATTAGAAGGAAGGGAAAATGAAGGGGGGGAATCAGAGGAGGAGACGAACCATGACAGCCTGTGGACTCCAAGAAATAAACAGGGTTTTTAGAGGGGAGGGCGTTGGGGGGATGGGTTAGCCCAGTGATGGGTATTAAGGAGGGCATGTATTGCATGGAGCACTGGATGTTTATATGCAAATAATGAATCATGGAACACTACATCAAAAACTAATGATGTACTGATAATAAAAAAAAATGTAAAAATAAATAGTAAAGCATGGAAAAAAAACCATAATTGACAGATCTTTTGCTGGACTAACCAGTGAAAAAAGAGAGGCCCCAAATCAACAAAATTATAAATGAAAAAGTAGACATTATAACTGATAGAAAGGATAAGAGGCTACTATGAACAACTATATGCCAAAAAACTGGACAACCTAAAAGAACTGTAATAATCTTAGAAACATAAATCTACCAATGAATCGAGAAGAAATAGAATATCTGAACACACCAATTACTAATCAGATTGAATCAGTAATCAAAAACCTCCCAACAGGGGCATCTGGGTGGCTCAGTCGTTAAGCGCCTGCCTTCGGCTTAGGTCATGATCTCAGGGTCCTGGGATTGAGCCCCACATCGGGTTCCCTGATTGGCGGGAAGCCTGCTTCTCCCTCTCCCACTCCCCCTGCTTGTGTTCCCTCTCTCGCTGTGTCTCTCTCTGTCAAATAAATATTTAAAAAAAAAAAAAAAAAAACCCTCCCAACACACAAAACCCCAGGACTACATGGCTTTATTAACTAATTTTACCAAACACTTAAAGAAGAATTAATGCCAATCCTTCTCAAACTCTTTCAAAAAAATTAAAGATGAAGGAACAATTTGAAATGCATTCTGTAAAGCATCTACCAGCATTACCCTAATACCCAAAGCCAGATAAGGACATTACAAGCAAATTATATACCAATGCCATGATGAATATAGATGCAAGAATTCTCAACAAAATATTAGCAAACCAAGTTCAAAAATACATTAAAGGGATTATACACTATGACCAATTGGGATTTTTTTTTTCCCTGAGATGCAAGGATAGTTCAATATACACAAATCAATAAATGTAACATCACAATAAAATGAAACATTAAAATAACATCATCTTAATATAGAAAAAGTATTTGAGGATTTTATGATTTTAAAAAGCCTTGAAAGTTGGGTATTAAAGGAACATACATCATCATAATAAAGGCCATATGTGGGGCGCCTGGGTGGCTCAGTTGGTTAAGCAACTGCCTTCGGCTCAGGTCATGATCCTGGAGTCCCTGGATTGAGTCCCGCATTGGGCTCCCTGCTCAGCGGGGAGTCTGCTTCTCCCTCTGACCCTCTTCCCTCTCATGCTCTCTCTCATTCTCTCTCTCAAATAAATAAATAAAATCTTTAAAAAAAAAATAAAGGCCATATGTGACAAACCCACAGCTAACATTAGACTCAACAGAGAAAAAGATTTTCCTCTAAGATTCTGAAAAAGGGTACCCACTCTCACCACTCACCAGTTAGGCAAGACAAAGAAATCAAAGTCGTCTAAATTTGAAAAGAAGAAAAACTGTTGATATCTGCAAATCATATGAATTTATATAAGAAATCCCAAACTCAACCAAAAACTGTTGGAACTAATCAATGATTTTAGTAACATTTCAGGATATAAAAGAAACATCAGAACTCAGTTGCATTTTTATACACTAATCATAAAACATCTGAAAAAGAATGAAAATAATTCCATTCCCAACATCAAAAACAACAACAAAAAAATACCTAGGAATAAATTTAACCAAAGAAGTGAAAGATCCATATGATGAAAACTATAAGACTTAGCTAAAGAAAAAAAAAAAAATCAAAGAAGACACAAACAAATGGGAAGACATCCCATGTTCATGGATTGGAAGAAATAATAAAGTGATCCATACTAGCCAAAGCCATCTAGGTTTAATGCAATCCTCATCAAAATACCAATACTATTCTTTACAGAAATAGAAAAAACAATCCTAAAATTTGTATGTAATCACAAGACCCAAAAGAGCTAATGCAATCTTGGGGAAAAAGAACAAAGCTGGAGGCAATTATACTTCCTGATTTCAAACTATACTACAAATCTAGAATAATAGAAACAGTATGATGTTGGCATGAAAAGAGACACATAGTCCACCCATCTATATGCTGACTAAAAGAGATTCACTTCAAAAAAAGGACACACACAGGGCGCCTGGGTGGCTCAGTCGGTTAAGCGACTGCCTTCGGCTCAGGTCATGATCCTGGAGTCCCTGGATCAAGTCCCGCATTGGGCTCTCTGCTCGGCGAGGAGCCTGCTTCTCCCTCTGACCCTCCCCCCTCTCATGTACTCTCTCTCTCATTCTCGTTCTCTCAAATAAATAAATAAATCTTTAAAAAAAAAAAAAAAAGGACACACACAGACTGAAACTGAAAGGATGGGAAAAGATACTCCATGCAAATGGAAACCAAAAGAAAGCTGGGTTATCTTTACTTAGACAAAACAGATTTTAAAACAGACTGTAAGAAGAGACAAAGAACAGCACTAATAATAAAAGGATCAAACAAGTAGATGCAACATTTGTAAGTATTTACACACCTAACATAGGAGTACCTAAATATATAAAGGAAATATTAACAGCCCTAAAGAGAGAAATAGACAATACAATATGTCCACTTTCCTCAATGGATAGATCATCCAGACACAAAATCAATAAAGACACATTAGTCTTAGTTGACACATTAGACCAGATGGGCTTAACAAACATTTCATCCAAAAGCAACAGAGGGGCGCCTGGGTGGCTCAGTTGGTTAAGCGACTGCCTTCGGCTCAGGTCATGATCCTGGAGTCCCGGGATCAAGTCCCACATCGGGCTCCCTGCTCGGTGGGGGGTCTGCTTCTCCCTCTGCCCTCTTCCCTCTCGTGCTGTCTCTCATTCTCTCTCAAATAAATAAAATCCTAAAAAAAAAAAAAAGCAACAGAATATGTATTCTTAACTGCACATGGAAGATTCTTCAGGCTAGATCACACGTTAAGTCCCAAAAGAAGTCAATTTAAGTACATTGAAATCCTATCAAGCATCTTTTCCAATCACAGTGATATGAAACCAGAAGTCAATTACAAGAAGAAAACTGGAAAATTCACAAATTCGTCGTGATTAAATAATACCTACTGAACAATGGGGTTAAACTGAAAATAAGAAATTAAAAATACCTTGACAGATGAATATGGAAATATACCAAAACTTACAGTACATAGCTAAAGCAGTTCTGAGAGAGAAGTTCACAGCAATAAATGCCACATCAAGAAATAAGAAAAGTTTCCAATAAAGAACCTGTTTACTCTCAAAGGAATTAGAAAAATAAATGAGAGACTCTTGGAAGATGGAGGGATAAGAGCTTACCTCGTCCCATGGACACACTGAGATAAGTTACGTCTATACAGCTAACTGAAAATGACCCGAAAAGTCACAACAACAGACTTTCCACAGTTAATCATAGAGAAGAGGCCACATTGAAAATGGTAAGAGGGGCGGAGACACAGTTGAGAACTAAACCCCTGGTAGGACTGACCACAAATGGGAGGGGCACCACAAACACAGAGACCAGACCCCACATGAGGCACTGCCAGCACTGGGAACCTGCACTGGGAATACAGGTTCCCATAACATCTGGCTTTGAAAACTAGCAGAATTTAAGTTCAGGAGCTTTAAAAATTAGCAGGCTTAGGGGAGTCTGGCTGGCTCAGTCAGTAGAGCATCCAACTCTTGATCTCAGGGTTGTCAGTTCAAGCCACATGTTGCATACAGAGATTTAAAAAATAAAAACTTTTTAAAATCCCTATCTCAGAAATCAGCAAGCTTAAAGCTGAGAGAGCCAGTGGGTGATAGGAAACTGGGTCCCTGCCCTTAAAGAGCCAGCATAAAATATAACTCTGCCCAAGAAACAGCACAGAAGCAGCCATTTGAAAAGTGCCTGGGGTATAAGTGAAGGAGATGTACTGACTAATCTTAGAGCATGTGCTGCTAGGCAGGAATCTTCAGATTTATCCAGGAATAAAAGTGCTGGTCAATGCCATTTCTCTCCCCCTCCTTCAACCTAGGTAGCCAGATGCTTTTGGGAGCCAGCACCAATACTCTCACCCCATGTTCCCCTGCTCACCCATCCCTTCCAACTCACCCACCTCAGTAGGCATCCCTCCAAAAACAACTCCTTCCCTGCTACTCTATACAGGCAACCCTGGCAGAGACCAGTGCCACTCCAAAGTGATTCCTGCCCTGGGAATGGGGGATATAGCCTCACACACCAGCACTCCCACATTCCAGCAACCCAGCCTCTTAGCTGGCCATGCAGAGAGCAAGACTTCAACATTGGTGAGCCTGCAACTGTGCAGAAAGGCTAATTACAGGCATCTAGTCTGGCAGCTGACCTTGCTCACCAATGAGAGACTCTCGGATGCACAGGGAGCAAGCCCTGTCCTTTGGGGCACCTGAAGCTGTGGCAGAGAAGCCACCTAGTCTGATTGCTGGCCTGGTCCATCACCAAGTCCATGGCGACCTCAGTCCTCTCAACAGCACAGGGACCAACCCTGCCCAGTGTGCCCATAGCAGGAAAAATGGGTCATTGAAGTTGACTGGCCTCAAGCCAATTGTGTCTCAGCCTTGATAATAGGGGAATAGCAGCCCACACACAGGACACCCTGGAGCACCTGATTCTGGAGACCAGGGAGAATTGCACTACAGGGCACCATAGGACTTCTACACAAGGCCACTACTTTCAAGACCAAGAGATGTGGCTTACCTACATAATACACAGAAGCAAACATTTAGACAAAATGAGGAGACAGAGGAATATGTGCCAAATGAAAGAACAAGATGAAATCACCTAACTACTGATGACTGAGAGAGGCCTGTCCAAATTTCAAATCAAATGGGGAAACAATTCCCAAGGAATATTCAATGACAGCTTTCAATGGCCCAGTGGAACACATATATTCACCCCAGACTTATTTGTCCATCAAAGTAGATTTCTCACAAAGAAGGAACAGCACCTGGGACTCAATGCTTGTCTCCTGAGCCCTCCATGGTGGTCCTTGGTGGTGCTCTGATGGTGTTGGCCGCCCAGTGGATCAGTCTCAGCACCCTCACAGTAGTCTTGAGGATAACCATTTTGTGCTTCCCACTTTCGAGGAATCCTTCACTGTGCCTCTTTTAGTATACGCCAATTATCCCTAGATGCTTCCATGATTTCTCATCCAGTAGGACACTTCGTTAATAAAACGTTGATTGGGGACCTCTCATACACCCAATCACAGTTAACTATACAAAGCAAGAATCTGGAGTCAATCTCTTACCACAATTTAGATTGGAAAACCACAGAAGAAGGTGCAGACACTGCATAAGGCAGTAATCGTCAAAGTGCAAGTGCACCAGAACTCGCTGTTTGGTATAGGACAGTTGAGTAAGCCAAGAGCAGTCCAGAGGCATGCCCCCCACCAAAGAGAGTCACCCTGTGCCAACTGATTTGCGCTGGGGTGACCAATTATAAAGGTGACCAGATGATAGCACAGATAGGTTAATGCCACCGAAAGTTTATTACTTACAGCTCCAAGAGAAGGGGGCACACCAGGTAATGCAGGATCAATAGGGAAGCACCAGGTCAGGAGGCAGAAAACAGGAGTGAGGGGAAAGCATAGGTCAGGGCTCTGTTGGGGTTTCTTCAGGAAAGGCAAGGCAGAGCAGGGTAAAGGTAAATACCGTGTAGCTTGAATAATTCCGGTGGGCTCTGAATCACAGTTGTCTGCTACCTAGCCCTAGGTTGATTTAGGGCAGGAGAAATACTGGATTGTTTTGTGAGAGTTAAGATAGAGGAGCTGGTTGGAGTACGGGCTCTGGAGCGGTTGGTTTGCCTATGAGAGGTGAGCTTCCAAAGAAATTAGTTATTTAGCTAGTGCAGGGGCGCCTGGGTGGCTCAGTCAGTTAAGCATCTGCCTTCGGCTCAGGTCATGATCCCAGAGTCCTGGGATCAAGCCCCACATTGGCTCCCTGCTTGGCGGGGAGCCTGCTTCTCCCTCTCCCTCTGCCTGCCACTCCCCCTGCTGGTGCTCTCTTTCTGTCAAATAAATAAATAAAATCTTAAAAAAAAAAAAAAAGAATTAGCTAGTCCTTTGTCTGGAAGCGGCCGTCCACTGAAAGGCAAGCCAAAAGGGGCACTTACCAGTACATCCAGGAGCTATGGAGGAGGAAGCAGTCCAATGTAATGCACTTTCTCAGGGTGCACTGCTGGCAGTTACCACCAGTTCTCTGCACTTCACAGGGCCCTCCACCCAACCCAGCCCGATAAAGCATGCAGACTGGGGTACAAGGCCAAGCAAGTTCATGTCCTATTTTGGATTCGTGTGTGATGTAGTGGCCGCCAATACCCAGTTCCTAAGGGTGCAACCTATGGCAAGCCTGTCCGTCATGGTGTTAACCAGCTAAAGTTGCCCAACAACTTCAGTCAGTTGCAGAGGAGCGAGCTGGATGCCACTGGGGCTCTGAGAGTCTTGAATTCTTACTGGGTTGGTGAAGATTCCACATACAAATTCTTTGAGGTTATCCTCATTGATCCATTCCATAAAGCTATCAGAAGAAATCCTGACACCAGTGGATCACTAAACCAGTCCCCAAGCACAGGGAAACGGGAGGGCTGACATCTGCAGGCTGCAAGAGCCACGGCCTTGGGAAGGGTCAGAAGTTCCACCACATTATTAGTGTTTCTCACCAGGCAGGACGGAGAGGACACAATATTCTCCAGCCCCACTGCTACTGCTAATATAAGTAATGTTTGTAAAATTCTTACCTATTAAACAATTTAGGTAAAAAAAAAAAAAAAAAAAAAAAGCTAGTCCTGGAGGGGCAGTCTCTCCAGGCAGCAAGACCCCAAAGATGTTAAAGCAATATAATACGCAAAATTAAAAGCATGATTAATACAATGGTTAAGCCAATGTCCAAACACAATGGTTTCCTCTTGGATGGAAGGTGATTCAAGATGGAAAAGATTCACATGGGTAAGGTAATCTTCCATTTCCTTATCTGGAAGGTAGATACCTATGGACACACTATTTTGTAGTTTATTAGCAGCACTTATGATTTTCACACTATATTCTATATGTATGCTAGAATTATAAAATTTAAGAATGGGAAAAAAAGGGATGCCTGGGTGGCTCATTCGATTAAGCATCTGACTTCGGCTCAGATCATGATCTCAGGTCCTGGGACCAAGCCCCGTGTTGGGCTCTGCACTCAGCAAGGAGTCTGCTTGTCCCTCTCCCTCTTCTTCTTCCTCTCCCCCACTCGTGCTCGCTCTCTATTTAACAGAATGGTGGGGAAATAAAAGTATTAAAATAATGTAGTAGAGGTGGGGTGCCTGGCTGGCTCAGTCAGGAAAGCATGCAACTCTTGATCTTAGGACCTTGAGTTTGAGCCCCACATTGGGGAGTTTACTTTTTTTTAAGTAAGTAGAAGGAGGGGGTCGCCTCGGTGGCTCAGAAGTTAAGCATCTGCCTTCAGCTCAGGTCATGATCTCAGGGTCCTGGGATGGAGCCCTGCATCGGGCTTTCTGCTCAGCGGGGAGTCTGCTTCTCCCTCTCAATCTCCCTCTGTGCTCTCTCTCTCTCTCAAATAAATAAATAAAATCTTTTAAAAAAGGAGGAGGAGGAGGTAAAGCAGAAGAGTCAGAGAGATGGTAGTATGAGATGGACTGACATTGCTGGTCTTCAAGAAGGAAAAAAGATCCAGAAAAAAAAGGAGAGAAGGGCATCTAGAAGCTGGAAAAAGGAAACAGATTCACCCCTAGAGCCTCCAGGGAGGAATACAGTCCTATTAATATCTTGATTTTAGTTCACTGGAACCCTTTTCAGAGTTCTGAACTCCAAAACTGTAAGGTAGTAAAATTTTAGTTGTCTTATGGCATTGTTTGGTAGTTTGTTATAGCAGCAAT
Source organism: Mirounga angustirostris (assembly GCF_029215605.1). Classification (NCBI taxonomy): domain Eukaryota; kingdom Metazoa; phylum Chordata; class Mammalia; order Carnivora; family Phocidae; genus Mirounga; species Mirounga angustirostris. The sequence goes on along the minus strand of NW_026991709.1, from coordinate 208,922,986 downwards.
AGTAAACTAATAACACAATGTAAAGCTAAAATATTAAGGTACAGATTGTGAGGTCAAAGAGAAGTATCTATATTTAGGATAGAATGGATAGGGTAGAATAGGATGGACAATGTATATACTAATTTCTCAGAAATCTATTGCAAAAAGACCTTGGCACATGCTGTTCTATAAAGCCAGCTTTTGAAAAATGTCCTCAGTGACTTTTATGGTTAAATCCCATCCTCATTCAACTCACCCAAATCAGCATTTGGTATAGTGGATCAGTCGCTGCTCCTTGCCTTGGATTCATGGACACCAATCTTAATTCTATTGCTATTTCATGGGCCACTACTTCTCAATTCATTCAGTACTTCCTCCCATGACTCCAACTGCCAAAGTTGACTCCCAGGGCTTGCCAATCCTCAGCTGAAATTATCTAACTGAATGGTTTTAAGTGCCATCTATACACTGATGAATCTGAAATATAAGTGCTCAGCCTGATAAGCTTTTTTCAGGTACCAAGAAGTCTACACATAAGCAGTGCAATGGCTGGTGCAATACTACAAGCAGAAAACATCTCTGTGTTTTTCAGCTATACCTTATTTGTCTGTAGCTTTTGTCCTCATAGTACACAATGTATCATCTGAACTATAGGAATGTACCTGACTTCCACGAAGGAAGGAGAAAGAATGAAGAGCAATCCTTGAAGAGAAAAAGCCACTGGAGACTGTCCCCTTTTTAAAAGCTTTCCCAGAATGCACACTGATGTCTTCTGCCTACTTCTTATTAGCCAGGATTATGAAATAGTCTTCCTATAAACCCAAGGAAACCTGAGAAGTAGGAATGATTTTTTTTTAAAAACTATGTGCCTGGAGATAATCTGGATTCTATTTATAAGGGACAAGGAATATTGTGATGACTAAATACTACTTGCCATAGAAAGCAAGAATTGTCCTATATCAAATAATATGAAGAGCCCCATTTTATGACCCACTTGCAAATAAACTAGAAAGCAGTACCTAAAAATACGATAAAATGCCCTTACATTGCGAGGGCACATGGGTGGCTCAGTCAGTTGAGTGTTCAACTCCCGGTTTCAGCTCAGGTCATTATCTCATAGGTCATGAAATTGAGCTCTGTGTAGGGCTCTGCACTCAGCAGGGAGTCTGCTTGAAAGATTCTCTCCCTCTGTCCCTCCCCCAGCTCACGCGCACGCTTTCAAAATAAACAAATATATATTTTTAAATGCTCTTAGAGGGGCGCCTGGGTGGCTCAGTCAGTTAAGTGTCTGCCTTTGGCTCAGATCATGATCCCAGGGTCCTGGGACCGATCCCCACATTGGGCTCCCTGCTCCACGGGGAGCCTACTTCTCCCTCTCCCTGCTGCTTCCCCTGCTCTGTCAAATAAATAAAATCTTTTTAAAAATGCTCTTACATTGCCAAATAAGGTTCCAAATATCTCATATAATTTAATGAAGACATATATATGGGGAAGTCCTTAGATGTGAACCATAATGAAAACACCATTATATGAAATGAGTATAATATTGAAAAAAATTTTACTTAGAGTATCTTTTTTTTTTTTTTTTAAGATTTTATTTATTTACTTGAGAGAGAGAGCACGAGCAGGGGGAAGAGACAGAGGGAGAGGGAGAAACAGACTCCCCGGTGAGCAGGGAGCCCGATGCAGGACTTGATCCCAAGACCCTGAGATCATGACCTGAGCCGAAGGCAGACGCTTAACCGACTGGGCAACCCAGGCGTCCCTAGAGTATCTTTAAAAGCAACTAAAACTTTGTAATACAAAACCACCACAAAAAATAAAGGTGCTAGCTGCTTTCCTTGAGAAGGAAACACACAGAAAGGCAATTGTATTTATGTCATTTATTTCAATATGACCTCCAGGAAGAATTCTCTTGTGTACAGTAAGTAAAGAGCAATACCTGAAAGCTTCCCCAAATTCCTCTCATTCATACTTCATTCTTTCAGTGAGTATTTTGTGTCTCTTAAGGGATGTGTATTTACCAAAAATCATACCCACATTTTTACATTCATTCAGCTTCTTTCCAGGGTGGGTTTTCACATGTAGAGTAAGATGTATAAGATGGATACACCATTTCCCATGTACCCTACAACCACTATTTCTCTCCAGTGTGGATTATTTTTACTAAAGGTCAAAAGCCAAAAAATAAACACATACACACATACACACATAAAGGCATACCCATTATTTCTAATATTCATAACATTTTCTGCCTCTGTGAGATTACCAAAGAATGTTAACATATGGGGCTGTTTTCCCACATATCTTACCATCATAAGGTTCTCTTCACTGTGTGTTGTGACTTACCCATTAACACTTGAACAATTTTCAACATTTCTTACATTCATGAGTCTCCTTGCATATGAAGCAATCAAGAATTTCTAAAAGCTTTCCCGAAGCTTTCCCACAGAAATCTCTCCACTGTTTTTTTAAATGCTGAGTTCTTAAAAGATATAAGAAACAACTGTAGGTCTTCCTGGATCCTTGACATTTGTAGGGTTTTATACCAGTATGAAGTCTCATGTGGATATTAAGGCCTTGGCACAAAGGTTTTACCACATTCCTTACATACAAATGATCTATCCCTAGTATGAGTTATCACGTGCTATGAAAGCATGTGGTCATATTTTAAGGCTGTATCTCATTCTTACCTTCACATCACTTTTACAGTAGTTTCTTATTTATCTGTAAGTAATCTCTATGCCCAAAGTGGGGCTCAAACTCACAACCCTGAGATCAGAGTCACCTGCTCTACCAACTGAGCCAGGCACCCCTGACTTTCACAGTAATTTTAGATATGTAAAATTAATGTTTAGAGCAGTAACAAAAAGGCTCTCCCACATACCTTATAACTGGAAGGTTCTCTCAAGTGTGAGTTCTTACACATTTTGTAAAGTAGGAACAACTACTGCCCTCCCATATACCTTATATGAATGGGAATTCTGCCCCAGAAAGTTCCTATCATGTAAGGATGAAAAATGAGTAAAGATTTCTCACACATTCTTTACTTTCATAAGGTACTTTATCCAGATGAGTTTAGATGTGAATACTAAAGTCTGAAGAACATTTACAGGTTTTTTCACATGCCTTAGTTCTTAAATGTTTAGCAAGTGCCGAAGATTGAGCAAAGGTTTTCCCACATTCCTTACATTCATATGGTTTCTCTCCAGTGTGAGTTCGCATGTGAATATTAAGGCATGTGGAGTATCTAAAGGCCTTCTCGCATTCTTTACATTTGTAGGGCTTTTCTCCAGTATGCGTTCGCATGTGCATATTAAGATTTGTAGAACGAGCAAAAGCTTTCCCACATTCTTTACACGCATAGGCCTTCTCTCCAGTGTGAGTTCTTAAATGTGTGGTAAGGCCTGAAGACTGAGTGAAAGCTTTCCCACATTGCTTGCATTCATATGGCTTCTCTCCAGTGTGTGTCCTTACATGCTGATTGAGCATTGAAGAATTATTAAAGGCTTTCCCACATTCCTTACATACATAGGGTTTCTCTCCAGTGTGTGTTCGCACGTGTAAGACAAGTCCTGAGGAACGAGTGAACGTTTTCCCACACTCCTTACATAAATATGGCTTTTCTCCACTGTGAATTCTTACATGTTTTGTAAGGTATGAAGAGTGAATAAAAGCTTTTCCACATTCCTTACATTCATATGGTTTTTCTCCAGTGTGAATTCGCATGTGTAAAATAAGTCCTGTAGATCGAGTAAAGGCTTTCCCACATTCCATGCATACATACGGCTTTTTTCCACTGTGAATTCGTCTATGATCTGTAAGGTATGAGGAATGAGGGAAGGCTTTCCCACATTCTTTACATTCATATGGTTTTTCTCCAGTGTGGTGTCTCATATGTATCTTAAGGGATGACTGATCAACAGAAGTTCTCTGACAGTCTTTGCATTCACATACTTTCCCTTGTGTCTGAGTTTTCTTGTGCCCAGTAAGATTTGAAAGCTGACAAAAGGCTTTATCATGTTGAACACTCTCAGAAGTTTTCTCCCCAACAGGGATTTCCTTGAGCAAAGTACAAATAAAGTTCTTTTTAAAGGCTTTCCCATTCTGATTACCCTTAGAAGTTTTCTGTCTACTGTGAGTCATAAATAAGTGCCCACTAAATGCTCTTCCATACAGGTGAGAGCCATATCGCTTCCCTCCAGCATTGCTTCTCTCCTGTTGATTAAGGTTTAAGTAATAACTAAAGACTTTTCCACATGCACTATAACAGAATTTCTCCCTCATCACAACTTTTATGCATTGGAAACATCATCATAATTGAAGTGTTTTTTCCATTTCCATTTAAGTGTACAGAGTTCCTGCCCTGTTTTTGAGTTGTTTTAAGTTGAACAGACTCTGAGGCTAGGGCCCTGAATTATATTCTACTTTCACAGAGTATCTTCTGGTAATTATTCATACTAAATCATTTAAAACCTAAATTATTCTGACTAAATCCCAGTGCATCAAAAACTGGACATCTGAGTTATATTTATGTGGATCTCTGAGGAGAAACGGGTTTGAAGTAGGTTTAGAGTGCTCCTCAAATTCTTGATATTCAAAGAATCTCTTCACAGATTGTGCTTTCTTTGGGTAAGTGACATTTATTTCATATAATTCACATGGATTTTGTACTTCTGGTCCAGGTGTGGAAGAAAGGAATTACTTTTGGAGATCTTACCAACTGTATTCCATTTGATGTTTTTTCCGAAGAAATATCTTGAAGGGATGTGGAACCTTTGGTTTTGAGCTGCAAATCCAATTCTGAAAAAAAGTGGAAAAATTTAGTTTTGGAGAAAAATCCTGGGATAAAATTGTTTAAAAGCATATGGCACAGAGAATGACACCACAAAATATGGTAAAGTAGGGAACTCCAGGACTCCTTCCCATCAGAAAACAACAAACAAGCTTACAAAAACTATCAAAATCAACTATTACAGAACTTTAGAACCTAGTCAAAAACTTACAACCACCAAGGGAACACTTATGGAAGAAAGAAGCAACTATAGTTCACCAAGAGAGTGCTGAGGCATTTTAATTACCCACCTACCATCCCCCCTCTCCAGATCACCGGCAGCCATGTAGACAACAGGATGCATCCCTGAGCAAGTTACAAGTGCTGAAAGGAGCACTATGGACTTTGCTGAAGAACTGCCATTGTGTTTCCATCTGTCTGGCAGCTTCCTCGAGTATCACCGCTGCAAGCATGTGCCTTTATCTCACCCAACTCAGAGAGTTCCCAGGAGCAAGGCAGCATCTCAGACAACTACTGATGAAAGTGTCTAAAGGCAAAGTGTTGCCCACAGCAGTCCAAGGAAAGGAAAAGCCTTTGGGACAAACGAAAGACAGCCTGAAAAGCCTTAGAAGGAACAGACTGGGAATGCTGATATGTGCGTAAATAAAAGCTCGAGTGTTTACCAGGGAATCAAGAAGTCCACAAGCACACTGGGGGCTGGATGCATGCTGAGAAAGGCCGGAGAGGACTCAAAACTTTCACCTCTGGCTGACCTTCAGCCAGGAATGGAAGGCTAAGGAAGAGTTGTAGATGGTCTAGCTAAACACTGAAGGAGTGGCCCAACACACAGCCAATCAACAAAAACTAAAAGAATATTTTAGTTTTCTTTTCTTGGCTCCAGTATTTAAGGAATTTCTGTCACTCTAAGGTGACCACTAAACTAATAGAACACAGATTTCAGGGAGTGCACTAAAAAGAAGGCAGAATATACAAAAACAATTTATAAAAGCCACTAAACAAACACCAACAATACACAACAAGCAGCAACAACAAACCCAGGGATGGGGTGAAGCAGATTTTCAAATTGCCACATTATGGTATCTAAAATTTACATTTCCAACTAAAACATGAGGTATGCAAAGGAACAATAAAGAAATTAATACAAATTGTTCCTGAAGGCCAAAGCATTGGACTTACTAATAAGTTTAAATCAATCTGTTTCAACACACCCAAAAAGCTAACAGAAACCATAGACAAAGAATTAAAGGAAACTAGAAGAATTATGTTTCACTTAAGAGATTGTCAGATAAGAGACAGAAATTACAAAAAAGAATCAAATAAATTCTGGAGCCAAGGGGCAGCTGGGTGGCCCAGGTCATGATCCCAGGGTCCTAGGATCAAGCCCCGCATCAGGCTCCCTGCTCAGCGGGGAGCCTGCTTCTCCCTCTCCCCCTGCCACTCCCCGTGCTTTTGCTCTCTCTCTGTCAAATAAATAAATAAAATCTTTTTTAAAAAATTCTGGAGCCAAAAAGTACAATATCAGAAATGTGTAGTACAGGCAAAAGGACAGACATGTACATGAATAGAAGAGAGAATCCAGAAAAAAACCCATACATCTAGAATCAATATATTCTCAACAAGCGTGCCATGACCATCCAATGGGGGAAAGAACGGTCTCTTCAACACACAGTGCTAGGATAACTGGATATTTCTATGCAGAAGAATCAAATGGGACCTCTACTTCACACCACATACACAAATTCACTCAAAACGGATCAAAAACCCAGTGTAAAGGCTAAACCTATAAAAACTCTTAGAAGAAAACAAGGGTGTAAGCCTTCAGAACATTGGATTTGACAGTGTCCAATCTATCTATTCTTAGATATGACATCAAAAGCACCAAAGAAAACAAAGATAAACTGGACCCCACTGCAATTAAAAATATACATCAAAGAACACTATCAAAAAAGCAAAAGGATAACCCCAAAAATGGGAGAAAATATTTGCAAATCATCCATGTGATACGGGTCCACTATTAGAGTACAGAAAGAACGCCCATGCTTCAACAACAACAAAACAAACAACCCAATGTAAAAAATGGGCAAAGAACTTGAATCAGCATTTCTCCAAAGACATGGAAATGGTCAACAAGCACACAAAAGATGTCCAACATCATTTGTTTTAGGGAAATGCAAATCAAAACCACAGTAAAATACCACTTCATACCTGCTAGGATGTTACTATTAAAAAGAAAAAAAAAAAAAAGAAGAAGAAAAAGAAAGGGGGGAGGGAGAAAGGAAGAAAGAAGCGATGGCAAGGATGTGGAGTAACTTCTAGACTGCTAGAGGGAATATAATATGGTACAGCTTCTGTATAAAATAGTTTGGTAATCCTTAACGAGTTAAACATAAAATGACCATATGCCCTCACAATTCTATTTCTAGGTAATAAGTTATAGTCATGAAACTGAATTTTGTATGATTCTATTTGATATGTACAGAATAGGCAAACCTGTAGATTAGAAAGTAGATTAGTGGTAGGGAGGCTGACTGCTTAATGGTTACAGGGTTTCCTTTTCAAGTATGAAAATATTTTGGAACTAAAAAGAGGTGATGGTTGCACAACACTGAATGTACTCAATACCAATGAATCATACCCACTAAAATGGTTAATTTTTGTGTATTTTATCTCTAAAAAAAAACATATGGCACATACTTATGTCTAAATATGCATGAAACAAGACAAAAGGTTGAAACAAAAGGGAAATTGGACTACACAGAGTTTGGCTTGTTAGGAGTGTGGCAATGATAAAGGGTATGGTGTCGAAATTGTAGGCAATGTACAAAGCTTAATACTCTGGAAAACTAAGGCTGACCATAAACAAAAAGACACTGACAGAATCAGGAAAACAAGATAGAAAGTACTGTAAAATGAGCTATCTGCCAGTAATGAAATTTTCAATGGAGTCAAATAGATCTTTCTGGGAGAATAGGAAAGGCTGAGATCAATGGAAATTTAAAGGTAAAGAGAGTTGAAGGTTCCTAAGCAAACTCAGAAACCGAATGACTTCGGCCTTCTCAGAAAAAGAGTATACCTTTGAAAGTCTGCCAAGTGGCATTTCCAAATGTACGGCACCTTTCCCAGGCATGAACTTACCCTGCAGAATTCCTCTCCCTCCTGTCCTCAGCTCTTCTGCTCCTCCCATTGAAGAGTTGAGATCAGGTTTGCATGATTCGTATCCTGCTTACAGGAAAAATATATGAAGTGGACCTTGCAAGACATGAAACGCGGCTCTTTGGATAGGAACCAACACTTTAGCTTCAGGGTTTCTGTAGACAGTGAAGTCTCACTTTACAAACAGCAAAATAATCACACGAAATTTTAAATCGATGCAATAAAACTATTCTAAAAGGAACAAAAATTTAAGTACATTCTTTCTGTGTCCTCAAATGACTAGAGAGCTCTAAGACCTGAAAATCATGTCCAGCCTCTACACACACTTAAAATCCTAAGGTTTTCAGTCCCTAAAAGTAATAAAGTCATTTATTTAGACAGATCTTCATTTTCACAGGGAATCCTCTAGATAGTAAGGCCCCTGAGGCCAGGGATTATGTCTGTCTTGTTTACCAAACTATTCCCATTTGACAGCAAAGATACTTAAGAAACATTCATTTCATAACATTCATAACATTCATGAAGAAATGATTTCAGCCTTACCTAGTATAATGAGATTCTGGTAGTTCTCCAGCATCACATCTCTGTAGAGATCTCTCTGTGTTTGATCCAACAAAGTCCACTCCTCCTGGGTAAAGTTCACAGCCACATCCTCGAAGGTCACTAAGTGCTAAACCATCAAATACATGCTGGCTTCAGTTAACCACCATCTTCTTTGAGATTCTCAGGAAGATGCATGAGGGACTGAGGAAGGTAGACCAGAAGCCTATAGTACTCCTGGGCCCAGACCTCTTCTCCTCTCTAGCTACAGATGCTGCCTGGTGATCAGAGCCAGTCACATGGACTTACCAGCATTACTGACACGTGACTACATTTATGTTATCACAGCTTGACTGTGGGCTATTTGTGCTTTATTCCTCCTCTATTTATAGGCTGTAGTTAGCACTGAACACAATGCAAACACTGTAAAATCTTCTAACAGGTGAATTATTTCCACAGTAACACACACATTCCATGAGATTAGATACCTTCATATCATTCCTCGGTATCTATCATACCACTCAACAAAACGATAAGCCAACAAGCATGACTGAGGATCAGAAAGAATTAATTAATACTGAGATAAAAGAATCATATAATCTTGAGGATTAGTGTAATCCCTATATATTCTGAGATGGCATGAGTCCTGGAGAAATTGACCTGAGACTCATTCCTAAGCAGAGTCATTAATTGCTATAAGAAGCCTGGGAACATTACAAGGAGAAATGACTACCCAACAAATAAGCCTGACATTCTGCAGAAAGGTCAACTTTCCACTTACCTGAGAAGAATTCATCAGTAACCCAGCCACCATCCTTGCCTCCTCAATTTTCCCCTCATGAAGACAGTAAGGGTCCCAAGAAAGATGACCTCAGAGAGAAGAATGCCATGAACTCTGAAGCCAATCCAATAATCACATGCCTTAAGCTATTCCACACCATGCACAGAACATACCATAAACACACTAATTCCATAAACTGGCAAAGTGCTCTGAGTTACCTGTAGCAAGAAAATGGTTTTCTGGATCTTGCTACCCATGAGGAACAGGTTAAATATTCCAATTAGAGTTACACAAATTACAGTACAGAGAGCAGAGCTATTTGACACAACAGAATTCATGAACATGTTACCCCCTCAAAAAGCACACACACCTTCCTGCCTCCCAAATCCCAGGAACCTGACTTGTACATGCTCTGCTCATTTCAGTTGCTCTTATATGGTCTACTGCATGATCACTCAGCCCCCAGCACTGAGCACTGGGTCTGCCATTTGTGATGGAACTATATGAAAAGAAGCATCAACAAGGACTCACCACACACCTGATTCACATCAAGGGCTGCCATCTTGTGAATCTGATAGTGGGAATTTCCAAAATATTCCATTTCTTGCTCAGAAGACCACGTCAGAGAAGCTTTTGAGTTTAAATTAAGAGGTTGATCTCAATTTCTCTTTGACTACTGGAGTGTCTGGGTAACCAGTTCACAATATCCATCATTAAGCAATAGACATTTTTTCTCAATCATCAAACATCACTCTTTAGCCATCTCTGTGCAGACAAAACATGTGACAGCCATTAAAAACTGTTGAATATCCTACCATGCAAATATTAATACCAACCTCTATTTACTGAGCACTGTTAGTAGCTCTACAAATATAAACTCCTGCGTTGGTGGTATACTGGTTAGCATAGCTGCCTTCCAAATATAAACTCCTTTAGTTGCCCTAACAACCCTCCAAATTGGGTATTAATAACGGTCATTTAATAACTGAGAAAATGTAGGTTCACACAGTATTAATAACTGTCTCAAATCACCCGTTAGGAAAGGTAAGCCAGGCAGACACATGCTGGTATGGCAAAAGCCTTATCTCCTGTGGTAGTTGTTATTCCTCAGATAACCAGAATTCAGTCCACATCCTCTGCTAGGCATAATAGCAATGAGAAATACAAAAGATTTTATGAAATGAGAAGTCCTTCTGAGCACCCCCTGCTGGAACTTGGTTGGATTTAGAACCTTTGCCTCCTTCTGTCTCTTACTCCTTCATTCAGTCAGCAAATATTTACTAAGGGCCTTCCTTCTGCCAGGCCAGGTACTGGGCAAAGAGGAGGGAACAGTTCTTAGGGATCTCACAGTTCAATCGGGCAATGCCGGTAATAAACAGATAATTATCAGTTGGTAATGAGCAGTATAGTTAAAGAATCAATCCCATTAAAGTATAAGGAGTACTGCACATATACAAATATATTCCTGATACAGAAATAAGGCTAGTTAAAGGTAGGATAAAGACAGAATAGGGAAATAATCACTTCAGAGGACTGTGATAATTTATACCTCACTTAAAAAGTGTCCAAAGTTTGACCCAAAGACATCCAAACTTGAAATACCATAATTTTACAAAAACTCAAAATACACTTATGTTAGCCACTCCAACAGCTTCTGAATCATGTCATTGGGTTTTTTGTTTTTTAAAAAAGATATTATTTATTTATTTGTCAAAGAGAAAGAGAGCACAAGCAGGAGGGGTGGCAGGCAGAGAGAGAAGGGGGCTCCCTGCGAGCAAGGAGCCCAATTCGGGACTTAATCCCAGGACCCCTGGATCACCTGAGCTGAAGGCAGAGGCTTAACGGACTGAGCAACCCAGGTGTCCCAGGTTTTTTTTTTATGTTGAAACTGAAGGCTTTCCATATTATCTCACAGTTAACCACAAAGACTAGTATACAAATATATCATGCATCTTTTCACCTTTTCTTATTATTACTTTTTTCCATCATTAGTTTTATTTTTATTCATTCAGTATATTTTCTTCTACTTCTGTATTTCTTGCTCAACCTTATGAAGTAGAATGCTTAGATCCATTTCTCGAACTTCTTTTATTAAATTACAGCATACTTACAACTAAGGGAGGCAATCATGAATAAAAATCTCAGTGAGGAATTAAGAAATGAACAGCCCCTTATAACCATCATTCAGGTTGAGAAATAGTAATATATCCAAATCCAGCATCTCAGACATATTCCTTGTCTCTTTTCCAAATCACTCACTCCATGCCTCCCAACTGCAACCACTATCCTGACACTTTAGAGTGTTCTGCCTGTTTTCGAATTTTAAAGAGTATCAAACAGCATGCATTCTTTTAATGTCTGGCTTCTTTCATTAGACATTATGTTTGTGACGTTCATCCAAGTTGCATCTGTGCTCCTTCCTTTTACTAAAGAGTATGCCACAAAAAATATATGCCACAATTCATCCACCTGTCCCTTGATCCACTTCGGGTTATTTCCAATTTAGGGATATTTCAAATAATGATGTTACATATAAGGATGCCTGGGTGGCTCAGTCAGTTAAGCGTCCACCTTTGGCTCAGGTCAGGATCCCAGGGTCCTGGGATTGAGTCACGCATCAGGCTCCTTGCTCAGCGGGAAGCCTGCTTCTCACTCTGCTTGCTGCTCCCCCTGCTTGTGCTCGCTCTCTGTCTCCCTGATAAATAAATAAAATCTTCAAAAAAAGGAAAAAAAATGATGTTACAAATACTGTTCATGTTCAATTGGTGGACATGTGTGTGTGTTACTGGTGTGTAAGGTAGTCGATACACTTTAAAACACTTGGCACTGTCGCTTTTTTTTTTTTTTTAAGATTTTATTTATTTATTTGACAGAGAGACAGTGAGAGAGGGAACACAAGCAGGGGGAGTGGGAGAGGGAGAAGCAGGCGTCCCGCCCAGGTGTCCCTCTTTTCTTTTTTTAAAGATTTATTTGAGAGAGAGCGTGTGCATGCTCCTGAGTGGGGGAGGGCAGAGGTCGGGGGGAGAATCTCCAGCAGACTCCCTGCTGAACACAGAGCTGACACACGACTCCATCCCATGACCCTGAGATCATGACCTGAGCCGACATCAAGAGTCGGATGCTTTTTTTTTTTTTTTTTTTTTAAAGATTTTATTTATTTATTTGACAGAGAGACAGCGAGAGAGGGAACACAAGCAGGGGGAGTGGGGGGAGGGAGAAGTAGGCTTCCCGCCAAACAGGGAGCCCGACGTGGGGCTCGATCTCAGGACCCTGGGATCATGACCTGAGCAGAAGGCAGACGCTTAGCGATGAGCCACCCAGGCGCCCCGGCACGGTCACTCTTTTTAGTTTTACTTTTAGACATTTAGTGTGCGCAGTAGTATACACTGTGGTTTTTATTTCCAAATCTCTGGTTGCTAATGAAGCACTTTTTCATATATTTGTTGTCCATTTGCATGTTTTCTTTTATTGAAGAGCCTATCCAAACCTCTTGTTCATTTTTCACTTTGGGTATTAATTTGTAGGAGTTATTACATAACTCCTTTGTTGTTACATGTGAGGCAAGGAACCAAGTACTAAAGGTCGAATATCATGCCTGCAAATTATTTTTTTTTAAAGATTTTATTTATTTATTTGAGAGAGAGAGAATGAGAGACAGAGAGCAGGAGAGGGAGGAGGGTCAGAGGGAGAAGCAGGCTCCCCGCCGAGCAGGGAGCCCGATGCGGGACTCGATCCCGGGACTCCAGGATCATGACCTGAGCCGAAGGCAGTCGCTTAACCAACTGGGCCACCCAGGCGCCCCTCATGCCTGCAAATTATTTTAATCTCCTTACCTTCAAAAGAGCTTATCATAAACATTTAACTATACACATGGAGAGTTGTAAAAAGAGGTCCACTACGCATGCAGCATACTAACAAATGGTCAATGTGCAACAAGGTAACCTGAATAATACATCCACCTTCATTAACGGTGCCCACAGCCAGAGCAGTTCCGTCCAGTGCTCACCAGAACGCCCGCAATCGCCGGGTCACTGAGAAGAGGGTCCCGCGGACGTTTTCCACCACTGCGTACACGTTTCTCCCCTGGAGAAAGGGCACAGTGTTTGTCGTGGCAGCTTTTGAAGAGAAGCGCACACCGGACGGAGAAAAGGCCCTGCCTCCACCGGGCACCCCGAGCCATGGCCACGACCCCCACCCGCGCTGGCGGAGCCGACAGAGGCTCTCGGAGGGACCGGGGCGGCCGCAGTCCCTCGGGCGCGCTCTACCGGCGGGGAGGAAGCGCCGCGATTCCCAACCAGCCCAGGAAGTTCGAAACCCCCGGCGCTGAGCGCCCCGCAAGAGGCCGACAGAGTGGAAAACTTACCTCCCACGCAGGGCGGAGCGGGAAGTGAGATGGTATCCGACGAGCACTTCCGCTTCCGGTTTCAGACACGAGGTCAGCGTAAGGGGCGGGGCCTCAGGAGCATCCGGGTCGGAGTACGCGTGGCGGCCTCTCCTTTCAGACGCCGGGGGAGGCGGTGGGACCTGGAACCAGAGCGGGCTGTCCACAGCGACCGGGCCGGAGAGCCGAGAGGAGCGCAGGGGACCGAGTTGGAAGAGGCACAGACGCGGTGGGCGGGGTTTGCCTCCGGGTTCCGGGCCAAGGAAGCTCACCAAGTGCCTTTCTACAAGTCTTTCTCCATGTTGGTCCAGCTCCACGTAGCGCTATGCATATTTATAAAGATAATCCTGCTGGTCCACAAAAGGAACTCCTAGCTCATTCAGTCCTCTTTTTAGACCTTTAGTCTTGTTTGAGATAGAATTCTCATAGCACATAATTAACACGTTTAAAATGTACCGTACAGTGGCTTTTAGTATAGTCGGAGCGGTGTATCCATCACCACAATCAATTTTGGTACATTTTCATAATCACAAAAGGAAACCCAGTACCCTCTTAGCTATAATACCCACCCCACCCCAAGCCCAAGGCAACAACGAATCTACTTTTTGTCTCCAGGAATTTGCCTATTCTCACATTTCATGTAAACAAAATATTACAATATGCGGTCTTCTTTGTCTGGCTTCTTTGATTTATATAACGTTTTCAAGGTCACCCATGTTGTAGCATGTACCAGTACTTCATTTCTTTTTCTTACTAAATAATATTCCACTGTATGGGTGTGCCACAATTTATCCATTCATTAGTTGATGGACATTGGGTTACTTCCCCTTTTTTGATTATTATAAATAATACGGGATGTTTTTTGAACAGCGATCAGAGGAAAATTCATATTCTTAAACGTTTATATCCTGAAAAATGAGACAATAATATATATCAAGCTAAAAGAACAGACAGAAAGCCTAGAAATAGAATATCATTGCAAACCAACATAGAAAGTCATATAGGAACTTAACACTACAAAAGAGCATCAAGCCCAGATGGATTGGTTTTTGGCTGAGTGGGGGTGGTAACAGCTTTATTGGAACATAATTCACATACAATTCACCCATTTAAAGTATACATTCATTTAGGGGCGCCTGGGTGGCTCAGTTGTTAAGCATCTGCCTTCAGCTCAGGTCATGATCCCAGGATCCTGGGATCGAGTCCCACATCGGGCTCCCTGCTCGGCAGGAAGCCTGCTTCTCCCTCTTCCACTCCCCCTGCTTGTGTTCCTGCTCTCGCTATATCTCTCTCTGTCAAATAAATAAATAAAATCTTAAAAAAAAAAAGTATACATTCATTCAGTGGTTATTATACTCACAGAGTTGTGAAACCATTACCACAGTTTTAGAACAATTTCACCACCCCCAACACCCCATCCCATCCCCAACCTTAAGCTGCTACTAATCTATTTACTGTCTCTACAGATTTGCCTATTCTGACAATTTCATATAAGTTTTGAAAAATACTGTGTGGTCTTTTGTGACTGATTTCCTTTCACATAGCGTAAACTTTTCAAGGTTAATCTATTTTGTAGTATTTATCAGTATTTTATTCTTTTTTTATTATTTATTTAAGTAATCTACACCCAATGTGGGGCTCAACTCATGACTCTGAGATCAAGAGTTGCATGCTCTTCTGACTGAGCCAGCCAGATGCCCTAGTATTTTATTCTTTTTAATTGATGAATAATATTCCTATCAGTTGGTGGACATGTGGGTTGTTTTCACTCTTTGGCCATGAAATACTGTCGTACAAGTTTTTATGTGGACATGTTTTCATTTCTTCTAGATATATGCCTGGGACGGAAACTGCTGGGTCATATTGTAACCCTATGTTTAAGCTTTAGAGGAACTACCTAATTTTCCCAAAGTGGCTGCACCACTTTACAATCTCACCTACAATATTTGAGGGTTCCAATTTCTCATCCTGTCCAACATTTAGTGTTTTTTGTTTTTTTAATATTATAGCCATCCTGGTTGATGTGAAGTAGTATTTCATTGTAGTTTTCATTTTAATTTCCCTGGTGACTAGTGGGTATTGAGTATCTTTGCATGTGCTTATTGGCCATTTGTATGTCTTATTGGGAGAAATATCCGTTCAAATCCTTGACTATGTTTTAGTTGTGTTATTTACCATATTATTATTGGACTCTAAGAGTTCTTTATATATTCAAGTTGTCAGCCCCTTTTCAGATATAGAATTTCCAAATAGTATCTCCCATTAAATAGGTTGTCTTTTCGGGCGCCTGGGTGGCTCAGTTGGTTAAGCGACTGCCTTCGGCTCAGGTCATGATCCTGGAGTCCCGGGATCGAGTCCCACATCGGGCTCCTTGCTCAGCAGGGAGTCTGCTTCTCCCTCTGACCCTCCTCCCTCTCATGCTCTCTGTCTCTCATTCTCTCTCTCTCTAATAAATAAATAAAATCTAAAAAAAAAAATAGGTTGTCTTTTCACTTCTTTATGGTATCCTCTGAAGTACAAAACAATTTTATTTTGATGAAGTTTCAACTTGTATATTTTTTTCTTTGGTTGCTTATGCTTTGGGTGTGAAATTTAAGAAACCACTGTCAAATCCAAGGTCACTAAAGATTTACTATGTTTTCTTCTAAGAGTTTTATGCTTTTAACTCTTACATTTAGTTCTTTGATCCATTTTGAGTAATTTTCAAATATGATGTGAGGTAGATATCCAGCTTCATTCTTTGTTGTATGGATATCCAGTTGTCCCAGCACCATTTGTTGAAAAGACTATTTGTTCCCCTACTGAATTGTTTTGGCACCCTCACCAAGCATCATAGGACCATAAATGTGAGCCCAGGTGTTTTAGTTAGGAGAATTATACCTTCAAAGTTCAGATATTTGTAGTACTCCTTAAGTTGTTTAAGAGCAATGAGAATGCAGAAAAACTTCCTAATTCCTTTTATGAAGCAAGATAACATTCATATAAAACCTGATCGAATACAAAAATAGAAAATTACAAAGCCATATTACTTGTGAATATTGATTCAAATGAGCTATGTTAAATATTAGCAAAAGAATATGAAACCACAGGGGTGCCTGAGTGGTGCAATCAGTTAAGCATCTGATTCTTGGTTTCCACTTAGGTTGTGATCTCAGGGTCATGAGATCAAGCCCCACATCCGGCTCTGGGCTCAGCTGGGAGTCTGCTTAAGATTCTCTCTCCTTCTCCCTCTGCCCCACTCTTTCTCTCTAATAAATGAATAAATCTGCATGGAGCACTGGGTGTTATACGAAAACAATGAATCGTGGATCACTACATCAAAAACTAATGATGGGGACACCTGGGTGGCTCAGTTGTTAAGCGTCTGCCTTCAGCTCAGGTTGCGATCCCAGTGCCCTGGGATCGAGCCCCTGCACTGGGCTCCCTGCTCTGCAGGAAGCCTGCTTCTCCCTCTCCCACTCCCCCTGCTTGTTTTCCCTCTCAAGCTGTGTCTCTCTCTGTCAAATAAATAAATAAAATCTTAAAAAAAAAAACTAATGATGTATTGCATGGTGACTAACATAACATAACAAAATTAAATTTAAAAAAAGAATATGAAAACACATTAAGAAAATAATAAACTTGAGCACGTGGAATTTACTCTAGAAATTCAAGGTTTGCTTAGTTATTAGGGAATCTTTAAATAATATACCATATCAACACATTTAAGAAAACAAGTCATATGATTATCATCTTCATAGATGCTGACGACACCTTTAACAAAAGTCAACACCCGTATTGATAAAAGCACTTAAAAAATAGAAATTGATGAATATTTTCTTAAGATGATCGCCTATATTGGGGCGCCTGGGTGGCTCAGTTGGCTAAGTGTCTGGCTCTTGATTTCAGCTCAGGTCACAATCTCGGGGTTGTGGGATCAAGTCCTGCATTGGGCTCCATGCTCCACCTGGAGTCTGCTTGAGATTTTCTCTCTCTCCCTCTTCTGCCCCTCCCCCTGCTCACGTGCTCTCACTCTCTCTCTCTAAATAAGTAAATAAAACCTTTTCCAAAAAATATGATTGCCTATAGGGGTGCCTGGGTGGCTCAGTCGTTAAGAGTCTGCCTTCTGCTACGGTCATGATCCCAGCGTCCTGGGATCGAGCCCCGCATTGGGCTCCCTGCTCCGCGGGAAGCATTGCTTCTCCCTCTCCCACTCCCCCTGCTGTGTTCCCTCTCTCGCTGTGTTTCTCTCTGTCAAATAAATAAATAAAATCTAAAATATATATATATATATATATATATATATATATATATATATATATATATATATGATTGCCTATATCTATATCCGTGTGTGTGTGTGTATACATGTGTGTCTGGGTGTGTACTGGTGGTATTGGTTAATACAGTTAGATAAGAGAAACTAGTAAAAAACATAGGAATTGCAAAAAAAGTAAAACCGTCTCTTTTTACAGATGATATGATATTGTACATGGAAAGCTCTAGAGAATTTTTTTTTTTAAGATTTTATTTATTTATTTGAGACAGAGAGAATGAGAGACAGAGAGCATGAGAGGGAGGAGAGTCAGAGGGAGAAGCAGACTCCCTGCCGAGCAGGGAGCCCGATGTGGGACTCGATCCCGGGACTCCAGGATCATGACCTGAGCCGAAGGCAGTCGCCCAACCAACTGAGCCACCCAGGCGCCCGAAAGCTCTAGAGAATTAATGGTAAAATTAATTAATGGTAAGCAATAAAGAATGTAGTAAGTTAGCAGGATATATAATTGCCATCTAGAAATCAAAAGCCTTCATTTATTTACTCAACCAATAACCAGTAGAGAAAACCTCATTTATAATAGAAAAAAAAAAAACCTTTGGATTAAACTTAACAAGCAATGTATAAAACTCACTTAATGAACTTTTAAAATACTCTGAAAGACACAAATAGACTTGAACAAAAGAAAAAACACAGCTTGTTCTTTGATAAAATGGCTTAACATCATAAAGATACCAATTCTTCCCAGGTTAATTCAGAAATGTAAGATAATCCTAATAAAAATACCAACTAGCTTTTTTAAATAGAGTTAGGTAGGGGCACCTGGGTGGCTTAGTCGGTTGAGTGGCCAACTCTTGATTTTGGCTCAGGTCATGATCTCAGGGTCATGGGATCAAGCCCTGCATCAGTCTTCGTGTTCAGTGGGGAGTCTGCTTGAGGATTCTCTCTCTCCCTCTCTCTCTGCCCCTCCCTCCACTTATGCACCCTCTCTCTCTAAAATAAATGCATAAATCTTTATTTTCTTTATTTATTTGTCAGAGAGAGAGAGTACAAGCAGGGGGAGTGGCAGGCGGAGGGGGAGGGAGAAGCAGGCTCCCCACTGAGCAAGGAACCCAATGCAGGACTCGATCCCAGGACCCTGGGATCATGACCTGAGCCAAAGGCAGATGCTTAATGACTGAGCGACCCAGGCATCCCTACATAAATCTTTTAAAAAATTAAGTAAAATAAAATGGAGCTAGGCAAGTTGATACTAACATTTATACGGAAAAACAAACACGTTATTATCTGAGAAAACACTGGAAAAACAAGTGATGATGCCCTACTGACATCGTGGAATAATAGTCAGCCATCAAAAAGAAACTACATATAGTGGAATATTACTCAGCCATCAAAAGAACAAAAGCCTGTCATTTGCAACAACATGGTTGGAGCTAGAGTGTATTATGCTAATAAGTGAAATAAGTCAGCCAGAGAAAGACAAATACCATATGATTTAAGAAATGAAACAGATGAACATGGGGGGGGAGGGAGAGGCAAACCATAAACAGACTCTTAGCTATAGAGAACAAACTGATGGTTGCTTGAGGGAAGTTGGGGGGGATGGGTTAAATGGGTGATGGGTATTAAGGAGGGCACTTGCAATGAGCACTGGGTGTTGTCTGTATGTGATGAATCACTGAAATTCTACTCTTGAAACTAATATTATACTATATGTTAATTGGAATTTGAATAAAAACTTGAAACTACAAAAAAAATCCATTTGCCATAGGTGCATGGGTATATTCTGACTTCTCGATTCTATTGCATTGGTCTCTATGTCTATCTCAATGCCAATATGTTTTAACATGCTTTTAATTTCTGTATACTGATGCTTTAACAGCTACAAAATGGTTACTAGCTGTTAGCTGTTCCCAAGTAAACCCTGGCTAACCCAAAAACATCTGGAGACTTTAGATAGTCCCAAGCTATAATCTCTAACATGGTTAATATAAATTTCATGGAAGAACCA
Source organism: Mirounga angustirostris (assembly GCF_029215605.1). Classification (NCBI taxonomy): domain Eukaryota; kingdom Metazoa; phylum Chordata; class Mammalia; order Carnivora; family Phocidae; genus Mirounga; species Mirounga angustirostris. Next base: position 208,903,091 of record NW_026991709.1, on the reverse strand, counting down.
CTTTCAAATACAGCTGGTTGATATTATGCCTGCTTATTCAGCCTTGCTTATTCTATTTCAAAACCCAAGTTTGGATGCCCATCGCTTGAAAGGCTAATTAATATTCAAGAGATGAGTTTTGACTGGAAAGGAATATGAGCTTTATTTAGAAGGTGGGCCACCTGGTAAGAAGGCAGACTCTGGTCCAAAGGCCAACTCCAATGTTTCTGCCTAGCCCAGGAGTTTTTTAAAGGTGTTTATGGCAGTTAATCAGTAAAAAGAGTGTCGTGGTCCATAACATTTCTTGATTACATGCAGATTCAATGGTACCAGCTACAGACATTATCTTGGTGCTTGAAGGTTGTACAAGGGGGTCTGGTTTCTGTTTTATGACGAGCATAAGTGCTCTGTTCTTTTCTAGGAAAGAATGCATGATCTATAGATATATAAAGATTAGTTAATCAAATACATGGGCTAAGGATGCTTGCTAAAGTTTAAAGACTACTAGTTTAGTCAGAGGGGCCAAGATGACTTCACTTCCTTCTCATGGAAAACACAATAAAGGTGTTTGCCCACAGTTCCATTCCCTTCCTCTGCCTTGTGACCAACCCCAGTATTTACATTAAGTAGCCCTGTATGGAGTACTGTGTTTCCCCCAGTGAACTGTGAATAAAACATAAGTTTAAAACTATTTCTGTTACTCTCTCAGTCTGCATCTGGCTTCACCATACCTCACCCTTCAAGGCAATATGACTAAAACATCTGGACACTGAGCAGGATTGTTTGGCCTCAAATGAGAAAGAGATGCCACTAGACTGCTGTTGGCTTACTAACTGGATACACTACACTGGAAGACACCATTGCCTGCTGCTGTGATTGAACTTTGACCTTAGCTACTGTGTTTTGTTTGGCTGGTATAGGGAAAATGCTGGCCTCATAACAAGAACTTGAAAGTGTTCTCCCTTCTTCAATTTTTTTGGAAGTTTGAGGACTGGTGTTAATTCTTTATTTTTTTACATAAATTTGCCCAATGTGAGGCTTGAACTCACAACCCTGAGATCAAGTGTTGCATGCTCTACCAATTGAGCCAGCCAGGCACCCCTAATTCTTCTTTAAATGATTGGTAGAATTCACCTGTGAAACCATCTGGTCCTGGGCTTTTCTTTGCTGGGAGGTGTTTGCTTCTTGGTTCAATTTGTTCATTCATTACTGGTCTGGTCACAATTTCTATTTCTTCATGATTCAGTCTTGGTAGGTTGTATATTTCTAAGAATTTAACCTTTTCTTCTAGGTTGTCCAATTTGTTGGCATATAATTGTTCATATTAATCTTTTCCAGCCCTTTGTATTTCTGTGATGTCACTTGTAATGTCACCTCTTTCATTTATTATTTTATTTATTTGAATCCTTTTTCTTAGTCTTGCTGAAGACTTGTCAATTTTGTTTATCTTAAAAAAAAACCTCTTAGGGGTGCGTGGGTGGCTCAGTTGGTTAAGCGACTGCCTTCGGCTCAGGTCATGATCCTGGAGTCCCTGGATCGAGTCCCGCATCAGGCTCCCTGCTCAGCGGGGAGTCTGCTTCTCCCTCTGATCCTCCCCCCTCTCATGTGCTCTCTCTGTCTCTCTCTCTCAAATAAATAAATAAAATCTTTTAAAAAAAAAAAAAACCTCTTAGTTTCGTTGGTCTTTTCTATTGTTTTCCTATTCTTTATTTCATTTATGTCTGCTCTGATTTTTGTTATCTCCTTCCTTCCGCTAACTTTGGGCTTAGTTTGTTCTTCTTTACATGGTACCTTGAGATGTAAAGTTAGATTATTGATTTGAGATCTTTCTTTTTTTCTTAATGTAGGCATTCATTGTTATAAAATTCCCTCTTATCCCCACATTTGCTTCATCCCATAAGTTTTGGCAGGCTGTGTTTTCATTTTTGTTTCAAAATATTTTTTAGGGGCACCTGGGTGGCTCGGTTGGTTAAGCATCTGTCTTTGGCTCAGGTCATGATCCTGGGGTCCTGGGATCAAGCTCTGCATTGGGCTCCCTGCTCAGTGGAGAGCCTCCTTCTCCCTCTCCCTCTGCTGCTCCCCCTGCTTGTACTCTGTCAAATAAATAAATAAAAATCTTTAAAAATATATTTTTGATATACAGTAATGCTAGGGTTCGTTATTACCAGGTTATACTTCTGGTTGCAGTATAAATCTATTTTTTGGAGGCAATTCAAATAAGAAAATCCTAAACTGTGAATATCTTCAGCTCAGCAATGGCACTTTTTAGGTATTTATCTTATGGGAAAGATACAATAGATGTGTAAAAAATTTAACTACAAGGATATTCACTATAGTATTGTAACAATAGCAAGAAAGATGAGAAGCAAGTTTCTAACAACAGGCATTAGCTAAAATACAGCTTTTTCATGTGAAGAAATACAATGCTACTACTATAACGATGTCATAAAATATTTAAATATATGGGAAGTTGGTTAAGTTTGAAAAGCAAATTACAATACATCATCATATGACCTTATTTTATTATAAAATATGTGTATAGGAAAATGATTAATAGTGGTTTTATGTACTCCATGGAATTTTGGGTTATTTCTCTCTTTTGCTTGTCTTTGTTTTTTACAATAAACATATATTGATTACATAAAAAGATTTTTTTTGCTTCCCTATTGTTTACTTCATGGACTCACTGGTTGTTCAGGAATGTGTTGTCCAATTTCCACATATTTGTGAATTTTCCAGCTTTCCTTCTGGTAATTTCTAGTTTTGTACCATTGGGGTCAGAAAAGATACTTGGGGGGCACCTGGGTGGCTCAGTCGTTAAGCGTCTGCCTTCGGCTCAGGTCATGATCCCTGGGTCCTGGGATCGAGCCCCGCATTGGGCTCCCTGCTCTGCGGGAAGCCTGCTTCTCCCTCTCCCACTCCCCCTGCTTGTGTTCCCTCTCTCGCTGTGTCTCTCTCTGTCAAATAAATAAAATCTTAAAAAAAAAAAAAAAAGAAAAGATACTTGGTATAACTAAAGTCCTCTTGAATTTGCTAAGACTTCTTTTGTGACCTAACATGATCTGTCCTGGAGAATGTTCCATGTGTGCTTGAGAAGAATATGTATCCTGTTGCTGTTGGATAAAATGTTCTGTATATGTCTGTTAGGTCCATTTGATCTAAAGTATATTTCAGGCCCAGTGTTTGCTTATTGGCTTTCTGTCTGGATGATCTATGCATTGTAGAAAATAGGATATTACTTTGTTGCCTATTTTTCCTTTCATATATCTATTACTATTTGCCTAATATATTTAGATGCTCTGATGTTGGGTGCATATGTATTTGCAATTGTTAAATTCTCTTGATGAATTGACTCCTTTATCTTTATGTAATGACATTTTTGTCTCTTGTTACAGTTGCTGACTTAAAGTCTATTTTTAGTGATATAAGTATAACTACTTCTGCAATCTTTTGGTTTCCATTTGCATGGAATATCTTTTTTCATTCTTTAACTTTGACTCTATATATGTCCTTAAAGTTGAGGTGAGTTTTGTGTAGGCAGCATACACTTGGGCCCTTTTTTTAATCCATTCAGCCACTTTTTGCCTTTCAATTGAAGAATTTAATCATTTACATTTAAAGTATAAATTGGTAAGGACTTACTAATGCCATCTTATCAATAGTTTTCTGGCTGTTTTGTAATTCCTTTGTTCCTTTTTTGCTATCTCGAAAAGATGTTCACCCTAAATCTAATTAAATCTGTAAACCCCTACTGTCCAATAAGCTAGCCACTAGCCAAATATGACTATTTAAATTTAAATCAATCAAAATTGAAAACTGAGTTTCTTAGTCACACTAGCCATATTTGAAGTACTGAAGAGTCACATGTGGCTCAAGACTACTATATTGAACAGTGCAGATATAGAACATTTCCATCATCACAAATAGTACTGCTCTAAGTCATGATTTCTCAACTTCAGCACTACAGACACACAGAGCCAGCCAAGTACTGGGGCGGGGGTCCTGTGCACTGGAGAATGTTTAGCCACTCCCTGACCTCTACACACTAAATGCCAGAAGCACTCCCAGTTATGACAGCCCAAAACATCTCCACATATTGCCAAATGTCCCCCAGGAACAAAATCACCTCCATTGAGAACCACTACTCTAGACCTAACTTCCAATTTACAGGAACTCCAAAATACAGGAAATGAAAAACAAGCTAAAAGAAACCATGAGAAAACAATGAAACATCCATAATGTGAAACATCCCACATGAAATCGACATGGATTCTTTAAAATAATGTCATGGGGGCGCCTGGGTGGCTCAGTTGGTTAAGCGACTGCCTTCGGCTCAGGTCATGATCCTGGAGTGCCTGGATCGAGTCCCGCATCGGGCTCCCTGCTCGGCAGGGAGTCTGCCTCTCTCTCTGACCCTCCCCCCTCTCATGAACTCTCTCTCTCTCATTCTCACTCTCTCAAATAAATAAATAAATCTTTAAAAAATAAATAAATAAAATAATGTCATAAAGGCAAAAAAAAAAGTCAGGAGTACTGTTCTAGATTAAAAGAGTATATAGACACAGTAACAACCAATGTAAATGTGTAAACCCTGACTGAACCTTGGGTTAAATAAATAACCATGTGTCTGTAAGCCATTTGTATGTCTTCTTCAGAGAAGTGTCTTTTCATGTTTTCTGCCCATTTTTTGACTTGACTATTTGTTTTTTGGGTGTTGAGTTTGAGAAGTTCTTTATAGATCTTGGATACCAGCCCTTTATCTGTAATGTCATTTGCAAATATCTTCTCCCATTCTGTGGGTTGCCTCTTTGTTTTGTTGACTGTTTCCTTTGCTGTGCAGAAGCTTTTTACCTTGATGAAGTCCCAAAAGTTCATTTTTGCTTTTGTTTCACTAGCTTTTGGAGATGTATCTTGAAAGATGTCAAAGAGGTTACTGCCTATGTTCTCCTCTAGGATTTTGATGGATTCCTTTCTCACATTGAGGTCTTTCATCCATTTTGAGTTTATCTTTGTGACTGGTGTTAGAGAATGGTCAAGTTTCATTCTTCTGCATGTGGCTGTCCAATTTTCCCAGCACCATTTATTGAAGAGACTGTCTTTTTTCCATTGCATATCAGCAATTGCACTCCTGGGTATTTACCCCAAAGACACAGATGTAGTGAAAAGAAGGGCCCTATGCACCCCAATGTTCCTAGCAGCAATGTCCGCAATAGCCAAACTGTGGCAAGAGCCGAGATGCCCTTCAACAGATGAATGGATAAAGAAGATGTGGTCCACATATACAATGGAATATTACTCAGCCATCAGAAAGAATGAATACCCAACTTTTACATCAACATGGATGAGACTGGAGGAGATTATGCTAAGTGAAATAAGTCAAGCAGAGAAAGTCAATTATCATATGGTTTCACTTATTTGTGGAACATAAGGAATAGCATGGAGGACATTAGGAGAAGGAAGGGAAAAATGGGCGGGGGGAATTGGAGGGAGAGATGAACCATGAGAGACGATGGACTCTGAGAAACAAACAGGGTTTTAGAGGGGAGGGGGGTGGGGGGATGGGTTAGCCTGGTGATGGGTGTTAAGGAGGGCACGTACTGCATGGAGCACTGGGTGTTATACAAAAACAATGGATCGTGGATCACCACATCAAAAACCAATGATGTATTGTATGGTGACTAACATAACATAATAAAATAAAATAAAATAAAGAAAAAGAAAAAAATAATAAAACAAAACAAAAATAAATAAATAAATAAATAAATAACCAGCTCTGTGAGACTGTTTATTGGATTGAGTATATTGGACTGTATATTAAATGGCATAACTATTTTTCATTTTTCTAGGTGGAATAACAACATTATGGTTAAATAGAAGACTACCCATATTTCTAGGAGATGCATATGAAAGCATTTAGGGGTCTGACATATGTCTTCTACTTGATTCAGTTCAAGTTCAGCAGGGGGGAAAAAGTATAATAGGAATTGGTAAAGATTTAACAATTGATGTCTCCAGGTTGACAGTATATACATTCTTTCAACTTCTGAAATTTTTCAAAATAAAAAGTTGGCCAGAGGGAGACAGGGGGGAATCCATTTGCTCCCAAACAAAACCATTTTGCAATGAAATAAATTCTGACTTCCAGAAACAACATTATTTTTCCAAAGAAACCAGCCTCTCTTCATAGTGACGCTGGGAAGGGAAAGCCAAATGAAATGTTAGAGATTTAACTCCTCTCACACAAGTGGGGATTCGCGGCTGGGCGCCTGGGTGGCTCAGTCGGTTAAGCCTTTGACTTCGGCTCAGGTCATGATCTCAGAGTCCTGGTTCAAGCCCTAGGATGGGCTCCCCGCTCAGCGTGGAGTCTGCTTATCCCTCTGCACCTCCCCCACTCGTGCTCTCTCAAATAAATAAAATCTTAGAAAAAAAATTGTGTTAAAAAGACTCTCCCTCTGACACTCCCCTCACTCACTCATTCTCTCTCTCTCTTAAAAATAAAAAAGAAGGGATCAGGGGTTCCCCAGGGAGAGTCTGTCCAGTTCTTTTTTTTTTTCTTTTTTTTTAATTATGTTATGTTAGTCACCATACATCATTAGTTTTTGATGTAGCGTTCCATGATTCATTCTTTGCCTATAACACCCAGTGCTCCATTCAGTATGTGCCCTCCTTAATACCCATCACCGAGCTAACCAATTCCCCCACCCCCCTCCCCTCTAAAACCCTCAGTTTGTTTCTCAGAGTCCATAGTCTCTCATGGTTCATCTCCCCCTCCGATTTCCCCCCCTTATCTTTCCCTTCCTACTATCTTTTTTTTTTTTTAACATAAAATGTATTATTTGTTTCAGAGGTACAGGTCTGTGATTCATCAATCTTACACAATTCACAGCACTCACCATAGCACATACCCTCCCCAATGTCCATCACCCAGCCCCCCCATCCTTCCCACCCCCCACCACGCCAGCAACCCTCAGTTTGTTTCCTGAGATTAAGAATCTCTTACGGTTTGTCTCCCTCTCTGGTTTCAGCTTGTTTTGTTTTCCTCCCTTCCCCTATGATCCTCTGTCTTGTTTCTCAAATTCCTCATATCCATGAGATCATATGATACTTGTCTTTCTCTGACTGACTTATTTCGCTTAGCATAATACCCTCTAGTTCCATCCACCTCGTTGCAAATGGCAAGATTTCCCTTTTTTAATGGCTGCATAATAATCCATTGTATATATATACACCACATCTTCTTTATCCATTCATCTGTTGATGGAGTCTCTCCAGTTCTCACCAGAAGGTGCCCACATCTGCAGAGGAGCGGGGATGCGCGGACCACACCTCTGCAGAACTGAGCCCAAGTAGCGTGCTTTTCTTCCCGTCAAAGGCCAGTTAATCGCCAGAAGCCACGCCTGTCATCGGAGACCAGATTCACACGTTGACCCTGTGCCTACCACGGCCGTGCAGGCCCCCCACCCTGCTTTGGTCCAAGATCAGCGGGGCCAGACCAGAAGCCAATTGAGTCGACTTGGCCCTCTGATGTGGTGGGGAATTCGGCTACGACGGCTGTGTCCCGGGAACGCAGGCTTCCGCTTCTCATCTTGGGGAAAGAAGGGGTGTGGCCCATTGCTTACCTCTTGGAGAGCGGAAAATCTGCGTTCCCTCGCTGAGGACCTGGTTGAACACATTGGCGGACCAGGCTTGACTCGGATTCATACCCACTTGGAGGCGGGGCTTTGTCCCTGCAGAATCATATTTTTTTCTTTCCGCTTGCACCTACAGCCCGATACCACGACCAACCATATTTGTAATGGCAAGCCTGCCAATCTGTGAAATGTTATATCCTTCCCTTCATTCGTTTTTCTTAAAATGTGCTTCACATGTTTGCTTTTTGCAATTTTGGTTAGAGCCATTCCCGGATGCTTCATATATGTATGTGTATATATGCATTTCACACTGATTATTTATATGATTAATAGAATAATGGTATTTTTGGTATCGATCATGAATCTAGTAACCTTGACAAAGATTAGTTCTAATAATTTGCTGATTTTCTTGGATTTTTTATGTAAATGGTGTAAATAGCTGTAAACAATAGTCTATTTTAATATATTTTTCTTTTCTGCCAATAATTGTATCTAATTTAATTTTTCTTACAGTGTTGATCAGAATTTCTAATATTATGTTGAATAATAGCAGTGATTAGTAGGCATTCTTGTCTTGCTCTTGATGTACAAAGCAATGATTCTAGGGGCACGTGGGTGGCTCAGCTGGTTAAGCCTCCAACTCTTGATTTCAGCTCAGGTTATGATCTCAGGTTGTGGGATCGAGCCCCAAGCCTAGCTCTGCGCTAGGTGTGGAGCCTGCTTGGGATTCTCTCCCTTCCTCTTTAAATAATAGTAGTAATAATAATAGTAATAATAATAATAAAGCAATGGTTCTAAACTTTCTCCATTAATTATGATATTTGTAGTGGAGGGGGTGTCAATGACCTTAACAGGTAAAAGAAATTAATTTTTATCCTTGGATTGGGAAGAGATTTTATTGTGAAAAATGTGTTGAACTTTATCAAATGCTTTTTTATGCTTTTGATTTAACCTTATGGAATCTTAAGTCATACAAAATATTTAATATTTGTGTAGTCAAATTTGTCATTTATAGTTTCTGGATAAATTATTGTGCTTTTAAAAGTGTGTCCAGGGATGCCTGGGTGGCTCAGTCAGTTAAGCGTCTGCCATGGGCTCAAGTCATGATCCCAAGGTCCTGGGATCCAGTCCCGCATCAGACTCCTTGCTCAGTGGAGAGCCTCCTTCTCCCTCTGTCTGCCACTTCCCCTGCTTATGAGCTCTCTCTCTCTGACAAATAATGTCTTTTAAAGTAAATGAATAAATGTGTATCCAAAGTCTAGGTTATAAAAATATTTTCCTAATTTTCTTATAGTTTGAAATCTTTGTAACAGTATATGTTTTGGTATGCAGTGTGACATGGAGGTGCAACTTTGTGTTCCTCCAGATGGATGGTTAATATATTGTTTTGATTGCAATAGTTTTGTAATTTTTAATATCTGTTTACAACAGTAATAGGGATGACTAATGTTTCCTCTATTAAATTATTTACCCTAGAGATACTCTACAAAATGGTGCTACTCTCATCCTCTGTTACAGTGAAAAAACAAACTTATGCACAGAGAGCTTACACCTGACTCAATCTTAGACAGTCTGGTTTCACAGTCATCTTGCTTCACTATTGGGAAGACAAGTCTCTCTTCATTTTTGTTTGTTTGTTTCAATAAATTCTTGGCTGATCTCTGGCATTTATTCCTTATGTAAATTTTGAAATCATTTAGTTATTGTTTTACATTTATATGTTAATCTTGGGAGGACTGGTTTTTCTTTCTTTACATAAATCTTCTCATCCAGTAATTATTTCCATTTGTTCAGATCTTGTTTCATTGCATTTCATAAGATTTCTTTATGTGTATCTTATCCATTTCTTGTTATATTTATTTCTAATTTTTTGAACTTTCTTTTCACTATTGAGAATGGAAGTTTTTCCCATTTTTATTTCTACATGAAGCTTGTGTGTGGAGGGGATTGGATGTGTGTGTGTTGGGGGGGGTGTTGTGATGAGTGTACCTGAGAAAATTAAGTTAATTTAATACTAAGTTTTATTTTTTTTAAGATTTTATTTATTTATTTGTCAGAGAGAGAGGGAGAGACAGAGAGCAAGCGCAAGCAGGGGGAGCGGCAGGCAGAGGGAGAAAGCAGGCTCCCCGCGTAGCAAGGAGCCTGATGCGGGACTTGATCCCAGGACGCTGGGATCATGACCTGAGTGAAGGCAGCCACTTAACCGACTGAGCCACTCAGGCGTCCCTAATACTAAGTTTTAAAACAGAATTTTTCGGGTCGCCTGGGTGGCTCAGTCAGTTAAGCATCTGCCTTTAGCTCAGGTCATGATCCTGGAGTCCCGGGGATTGAGCCCCACATCAAGCCCCACATCGGGCTCCCTGCTCAGCAGAGAGTCTGCTTCTCCCTCTTCCTCTGCCCCTCCCCCTGCTCCTTCTCTCTCTCACTCTCTCTCTCAAATAAATAAAATCTTTAAAAAAAACCAGATTATTTTGTGTTTTTATGCATAAATCCATAACTAAAGATAGAGATAATCTTGTCTCTTTTTTCCCACTATTTATACAGGTTATTTCTAGAAACCAGAATCTAGAAAGCAGTATTGAATAAGCATGAAATATATGGGCAGTCCTGCCTTGTTCTGGATTGAATGGAAATTATTTTGGCCCTGTACCTGAAGCTGCCTGGGGCCCTCTGGCCAACTTAGTAGTGTCTAAGCTTTAACAAGCACCCTTAGCCCATATCATTGATTAGCCTTTCTTTGTATACCTATAGATCGTGCATTCTTTCCTAGAAAGAACAGAATATTTCTGCATGTCACCAGGCCCTCCTGCACCACTCCTGGGTACCAAAGAACCAGACCCCCTTGCACAACCCCTGCTCACTATGGAATCAGATCCCCTTGCACAACCTCCAAGCACTGAGACAGATGAGGTAACATCTGTCGCTGGCACCATTGAGTCTGCACGTAATAAAGAAATGTTATGGGACCACTGTACTCCCTTTACTGATTATCTGCACTAAACCCCTTTAAAAACCCTTGGGCCAGGCAGAAACCATGGAGTTGGCCTTTGGACAAGAGTTCACCTTCTCCCCAGGTGGCCAGCCTCTTGAATAAAGCTCATATTCCTTTCCAATCAAAACTCATCTCTTGGGGCACCTGGGTGGCTCCGTTGGTTGAGCACCTGCATTTGGCTCGGGTCATGATCCTAGGGTCCTGGGATGGAGCCCTGCATCAGATCTCCTGCTCAGTGTGGAGCCTGCTTCTCCCTCTCCCGCTCCCCCTGCTTGTGCTCTCTCTCTCTGTCAGATGGATAAATAAAATCTGGGAAAAAAGACAACAATTCATTTCTTGAGTATTGGCTTTTCAAGCAAGAGGTAGCCAAACTTGGGTTTCAGTAACATACTCTCAAATTAATCATTTAACAGAATTATTAAATAAAAATTATTCTACTGGTGAAATGTGAATAAGGTCTATAGTTTAATAATATTATGCCAATGTCAGCTTCTTGGTTTTGACTATTATACCATGGTTATGTAAGATGTTGTCACTAAGGGAAGCTGAGTGTACTAATTTTGTAATTTCTCTGTTAGGTGAGGTCATCAAGATGTGACCACTTGTTGACTCAAGAGCTGGCCTGGGCAGTTGGAGGCTCCTCACCCTTTCCCCTGTCCTTGAAATGCATGTTCCACTTGCTTTCCCCATTTTCAGAAGCTGCCCTAAGGATACAGCCTTGAGATAGAAATGTGATGTTGAAACTACCTAGACTGTATACTCGTCTGAACCCGTTAAGGTCTCTGTACAAACTTAAGATTTGGCAGGTGGGTGCTGAAAACTACTTGTTTTGAGTCTGCCTACAACAAGACTCAAGTAAATTCCCTTGCTCATTAAAACTGCCACCTAGGGCGCCTGGGTGGCTCAGTTGGTTAAGCGACTGCCTTCGGCTCAGGTCATGATCCTGGAGTCCCGGGATCCAGTCCCGCATCGGGCTCCCTGCTCGGCGGGGAGTCTGCTTCTCCCTCTGACCCTCCTCCCTCTCATGCTCTCTGTCTCTCATTCTCTCTGTCTCAAATAAATAAATAAAATCTTTAAAAAAAAAAAAACTGCCACCTCTTTGATCTCAGGGTTGTGAGTTTGAGCCCCATGTTGGGTGTAAAGATTACTTTAAAAGTAAAAACTTGGAGCACCTGGGTGGCTCAGTTAGTTAAGCTTCTGCCTTCACCTCGGGCATGATCCCAGGATCCTGGGATTGATCCCTCTGTTGGGCTCCCTGCTCATCAGGGAGTCTGCTTCTCCCTCTCCCTCTACCCCTCCCCTGCTCATGCTCTCTCTCTCTGTCTCTCAAATAAATAAAAAATCTTTAAAAAAATAAAAAAGTAAAATCTTTAAAACTGACACCTACCAATCTGAAATGGTTTGCCTCTTTTTTAATTAATTTTTTTAACTTAAATTCAATTAATTAACATTTAATGTATTATTTGTTTCAGGGTTACAGGTCTGTGGTTCATCAGTCTTATATAATACCCAGTGCTTATTACAACACATACCCTCCCCAATGTCCATCACCCAGTTACCCCATCCCCCCACCCCCCTATGGTTTGCCTCTTTTTTCATCTCTCCCTTCCTTTAGAGTACAGGGGCTGGTTTCAGATTACACCCAGGAAGCTCCCAAGGAGGCTCCACAGCAACACTATTGTGTCTAAAATTATTTCAAAATAAAAAGGGTTTTTAAAAAATTATGATTAACTTGGGATACTGTTCAAACCTTGGCATTCGGTTAATGCCTACTAAACATCTCCACTGCTGTGTGATGGTCATCTTAATTTTGAGACACCCAAAACTAAATTCATTATTTCCCCCCAACACTTGTTCCTGCTTTACCCCATTTCAATAAATGACAATTCCATTATTGTAGTTGCTCAAGCTGAAATCCTTAGGGTCATATTTCATTTTTTTCCTTTTCTCATAGCCCACATGTAATCTGCCACAAAATCCTGTCAATTCCATGTTTAGAATATTATAAAGAATACAAAAAATAGTTATAATTCATCCACATATCACCACCTTTAATGCTAACACTGACTTCAGGGCTTATCTGCTTCAGCAGCTGGAGTTCCCTTAACTAATATGATAGATGATGGATAGATGATCAAAAGATAGAGGATATAGATTGATAGATGACTGATTGATGGATGATATAGATTGATAGATGATAGATAGATGATAGATAGATAATCCTTGTGGTATTTGTGGTATATGTGTTTCTAGACTAGATATCAAGAGGGGAAGTGCTAGGTCACTGGGTATGCTGATTTTTATTTTTAAAATACATCTAATTATCCTCCAAAGTGGTTGTTACCATTTACACCCACTCCTATTTGTGTAATAAAATATCAGTTTTCCCACAAGCCTATCATTGAATTTTAAAAATATTTGCCATCCTGGGGCACCTGGCTGGCTCAGTCAATGGAGCATGCAACTCTTGCTCTTGGGGTCATGAGTTCAAGCCCCATGTTCGATGTAGAGCTTACTTTAAAGAAAAACCAAACATATATTTTATTTATTTAAGATTTTATTTATTTGAGAGAGAGAGAGATCACAAGCAGGGGAGAGGGGCAGAGGGAGAAGCAGACTCCCTGCTGAGCAGGGAGCCCAATGTGGGACTCCATCTCAGGACCCTGGGATCATGACCTGAGCTGAAGGCAGACACTTAACCGACTGAGCCACCCAGGCACCCCAATAAATAAATATTTTTAAAATAAAAATATTTGCCATCCTGATGGGAGTAAAATAATGTCTCAGTATTATTTTAATATACTTTTCCATGACTATTCCTGAGAAATTATGTTTTTTCATTCATCTAATTTCAGGTCTAATTTTATATCTCAACATGTGAAATCTTTTTCTTTTCTGTTATTTTTAACATATCCAACTGGTTATACCAGGTAATAGAAAAACCATTTGTATTTTTATATAATCTATTTTACTAATGAAATTTATGAACTTTAATATTGTTTCAGTTGATTCTTAGACATACAAAATCTTGTCTTGATCTCTTTACCTATTCTTCTGAAATAAGTTTCTCTCATTTCTGTAAAATATCTTAAAGTTCTGCTCATATCTTTTTAAGGTGTTAAACATCAACATTAATGTTAAAATGGAATTTTAAAAAATTTATTACTATTTGCTCATCTTTTAAAAATAACAATAAACCATTACATGTAAACATAAATAACATTTTTATTTTGAAAATATAAGAACATTTGCCAAACCAGAAAATTTAGAGAGAAGAGTGGCATTATTTGACATTTTTGCATAACTTTAATGTCTGCTTAACAGATAAACAGCTGGCCTCTCATATCTGCTTCTACAATCAATCTGTTGTGATTTGTTTTAATTGAAGTATATGAAGAAATTCAGCTTCACAAAGACACATAGATGGAAAAGAGAAGAGCATTTTTACAGCCTTTTCAGAGAATTGTGGACAGTCTTCTTTGATACTGAACCAAAATTAATAAGTGGTCATTTCTTAAAGATTAGTTACAATGTGGAATCTAAAACCGTATCAACAAATTTGTCATGTTCTGTCACAAACAAAAATAGAGAATTTATTTTTTTTAAATGTTTTATTTATTTATTCATGAGAGTCAGTGAGAGAGAAAGAGAGAGGCAGCGGCAGAGGGAGAAGCAGGCTCCCCGCCTAGCAGGGAGCCCGATGCGGAACTCCATCCCAGGACCCTGGGATCGTGACCTGAGCCGAAGGCAGACGCTTAACCATCTGAGCCACCCAGGCACCCCAAGAATTTAAATGTGAAACTGAACTTCAAAAAATGAAGAAGACACTGAAGCCAAACACATTTATAATCATTTGTTTGGGGAAGGATTTCTTAAACAAGACACAAAAACTCACACCATAAAGGAAAAGACTAATAAATTTGACTAAAATTCAGAATCTCTGCCATCGAGACACCATAAAGAGAGGGACATTTACAAACAGAAGTAAAAATTGGTATCAAAGTTATCACACCCAGCAAAAACATGTACAGGTAATGCCCAAGGGGAAATTTAAACTAGCCAATATTATAAAAAGATGCCCATTCTCAATAGTAATCAGCAAAACATGAATTAAAACAATGAGATACCATTTCCTAACTACTCAGAAATATAAAATACAAGAAAAAACATAAAACACAAAACAAATTTTAGCATACAGATTCTATAGCCAGCGAGTTCAGTTTTAGAGTAATTTAATATATATGAACAAGGGAGATGTGCAACAATGTTTATGGCAGCATTATTCATAATGGATAAAAGCTGCAAACAACCTAAGGAGGTCCATCTACTCTAGACTGGATAAATAAGCTGTGGTATATTCATACAAAAGGTCCCTATGCAACAATTAAATAAATTAACTACAACTACATGAGACACACAAATAAACGTCAAAACTGTGTGAGCAAAGGGACACCTGGGTGGCTGTCAGTTAAGCGTCTGCCTTCGGCTCAGGTCATGATCCCAGGGTCCTGGGATCGAGTCCAGCATCGGGCTCCTTGCTCAGCGAGGAGCCTGCTTCTCCCTCTGCCTGCCACTCCCACTGCTTGTGCTCTCTCTCTCTCTTTCTAGTAAATAAATAAAATCTTAAAAAAAAAATGTGTGAGCAAAAGTATGTCACATGAGAATGGATAAACATGCTATTCACTTACATAATGTTTTTCCCTTCTTGATTTTTTTTTAGTAACTTTATTTTGAAATAGTTTCAGAATCACAAGAAGTTGCAAAAATAGTACAGAGTTCCCATGTACTCTTCACTCAGCTTCCCCCAATGATAATATCTTAACATAACCATAGTACATTCTCAAACCAGGACACTGGCATTGCTACAATACTATTAATTCATCTATAGACCTCATCTGGATCTTATCTGTTGTTATTTGCACTCTTTTCATTTATGGGGGGAGATAATAGAGTTCTGTGGGTAATATATGAGTGATAAAGTTGACTTTTTATCACTTCTTATCACATATATAGATAGGTTCAGGTAACCATTCTCATAATCAGGATACAAAATGATTCCATCTCTACAAAGAAACCTTCATGTTATCCTTCCCCCAACCCTTGGCAAGATGTTGTCATGCAAGAAATTAATAAATTTAAGAATCACAATAGTTAATTTCATCTTGAGAATAATCATGAAGATCTCACACATAAGACTTCTGAGGTAGAGCAATCTTCTATCTCTTGGCTTGGTTGAGGGTACAAGTTTATTGATCTTTAACTGTACATGCATATTTTCATCACATCTTCTCTATTTCCCATTTTTCAAAGAAATATACAGAACAGAAATCACAACTATTAGGGTGGTAGAAATCAATCCAAAATATTAGATATCATAATAAAAGACTAGACTGGTTTACAAACTAAAAGATATTTTCAGATTGGATTTTTTTATACAGCTACATCCTATTTACAAGAGACACATCTAAGCTTAAGTACACAGGTTTAAATGAAAAGAATTGAGAAATACATAACAGATACTAATAAAAAAAACTGGCATGACTTTACTAATAATACTAAGTTAATTAGATTAAATAAAGATTAAAAAATCCTCCTCTTTACTATCTCCAATTTTTCTCCTAGTTTGTCCTGAACCCATTTCAATCGGGCTTTTGTGGGCAGTAGGTCACAGAACCAATTTTGACAAGGTCATCAAGGACTTATATTGATATTTTGATATTTATTGTTAAATTCAATCAGGAAAAAGGGGGAAGGGCCAAGGAGGAGTGGGTAGGGAGAGTCTCAAACCTCAGCACAGTCTAGCCAAGTTTGGGCCAGGCCAGTGGAGTGTTCTTGAGCAACAGCCATCACTAGAAGAGCCCTACTACCCAGAGGAATGGGCTTGCACTATTACTCCTGCCATGCTTAGTCACTGCTAGGAGTAGTCTTAGCACAACACCAAAGGTAGGTCCTGGGATGGGTAGCAACCAGGGCCATTGGCCAACTAAGCCCCCAGGTAGATACCTAAGGGGCAGGTTCTCATGGCTGCCACACAAATTTCTGATAGCTCCCCCACTATGAAACTACAGTAAGGACTTTGTTTTAAAAGAGTATCTCTTTTCTCATGTAACATGAGTCTAGAAATAAGCAGTTCAGGACTGCTGTAGTCACTCAAGAAACCCCCTGGGGAGCAAGGAGCCCTATGTTCTGGCTGCACCATCTCTACCTGTGGCTTCTGCCTACAGGTTACAGAGTAAGGTCTTCCAACTCCAGGTTCTGTATCCAGGTTCTAGGCAGAAAGGAGGAGGAAGGACCATGAACAAAAAGTGAAAATAACAAGCATGGGACTGTCTCCTTTTCAAGAGCTTTCCCAGAAGCTACACCAGTGACTCTGCCTACCTGCCACGGGCCAGAGCTCTGGGACATGACCACTCCTTCAAGAAAGAATAAGAGAGAGAGCTGCTTGGGTTTTTGTTTTTGGTTTTGGTTGGTTTGTTTGTTTTGTTTTTATAGTAAACATTAACAAATTGAGCAAAATCCAAGTTCTGAGAGTAAGAAGAATGAGGAGAATGGATATAGAGGCAGCCAGCAGTGTCTGCTACACTGGGCTAGAGAGAAAGTTCCAACAAATGCCAAAGAATCCATATCCTACATATATCACTGACTCTGACCACAAGGCAGTTAAATGGGAAATGAAAAACAAGGCAACAAAGAACTCCTGGCACTGCATCTTGAAAACATATTCCCGAACAACCCATGAGTCCAAGAAGTCATCAAAATGGAAATGAGACAATATTTACAACCGAGCCATAATAAATACAAATATTACCTATCACAGCTTGTTCAAAAATTTAGAGGGCATTTTGAGGGATATGAGTATTCTTGAGTATTTATATTATGAAAGAAAAAAACAAATTAATGAGTTAGGGGTAAGCACAAAGGCAATGCCATGTTCACAACATGGACATAGCCTCTCTCCCTCAGAACAAGTTCTCTTGTGAATAGCAAGTGAAGATCCATACCTGAAGACCTTCCATATTCATTATACTAAAAGGACTTTCCTCCAGTGTTGTCCTCACATGTTGCATACAAGGATGAGTGCTTATGAAGGCTTTCACACCTTCTTTTGTGGAAGAAAAAAATATATGACTTTTCTGTGTGGTTTCTGCCCTGATTCTTTTGAGTTGAAAAAGTGACTTTTGCCAAATGGCTCTATTACATGTCTATTATCCCAGAGCTTCACACATAAGATTTCTTAAAATCATTTTCATAACTAAATTATGTTCCAAATCCTCAATAAAGGATGTTTGTGGGATGGGAGGGATTTGATTATAGTTTGTGTGCTAGTAACATTATTTTGTTAATGCTAAATTTCATCAGTGTATTAATGATATTTTGATTACAGAGGAAAATGTCTGTGGGAAGGCAATTCTTCATGGGTAGCTCACGTGTGCACATCTTACTCTGTTCTGGACTATGTCTCCAAGGATGTTTATATAACATCCTTAGAGCAGAGGGCAGGTTTTTTGTTGTTCAGTGTAATAAAGATAATGTCTCCCTCTGGGGCAAAGAACAAGCACGTTTGTTTGCAGCTCCTTAGAAAAGCTTGGGGCTCCAAGCTGTGATACAAACCCACTTCATGTCACCCCTGTAGGACTTGGGAGTCAAGAGGAATTGACAGCAATATGAAGCTTGTACTGCCTCCTGTCCTGTAATAAAGTCCTTGGTCTCTGACCCAGAAGTCTGGTGTCTTTGGCCAACATCCATGAAACTGTGGCAGGCTAACTTGTTAACCTATAAGTAGGGGGAAATCTCAGATCTTTGAGTTCCTGACAATGTCCTTGTTCTTAGGATAAATGTTAAAGAAGTCTCATGTCTGTAATGGCTCACCCATAAAATAAAATTATACACAAATGAAAAAAGCTGTAACTGTCAAAAAATGTTGACAACTGGTGAATCTAGGTGAAGGAATGGACTTTGGGAGAATTTTCCCAACCAGTATTATAAGGCCACCATATTCTTGAAACAATAACAAAAGGACAACATGAGAAAGAAAAACAGCAGGCCAATCTTACTCAAAGATGCAAAAATCCTAACATATTAGGAAGCCAGGAACAATGATGTGTAACTAATATGTGATGGCCAAGTTATTCAGGAATGCAAAGTTAATTTCACAGTGAAAAATCAATTAAAGTAATTTACCACACAAACATGTTAGAGATGTTACATGTATTCATTCACTCATTCATTCAACAAATACTTATTGAGTGCCTACCATGTGTCCTACCATTGTTCTAGGAGTTTTGAAATATATCAGTGAACAAATATAATCATCTCAGGAGATGCTGAACAAACATTTGATAAAATTCAACATCTGTTCATGAGAAAGGATGCCAACATCCTAGGAAAAAGAAAGAAACTTTCTCATCCTAGTAAAGTTATCTATAAAAATGTTACAGAGAACACCACACTTAAAGATGAAATATGAAAAAAAAAAAAGCCCTTTAAGATCAGGAAGAAGACAAGAATACGTAGGACTGGGCGCCTGGGTGGCTCAGATGGTTGGGCGTCTGCCTTCGGCTCGGGTCATGATCCCAGGGTCCTGGGATCAAGTCCCGCATCGGGCTCCCTGCTCCTTGGGAGCCTGTTTCTCCCTCTGCCTCTCTCCATCTCTGTCTCTTATGAATAAATAAAATCTTTTAAAAAAAAAAAGAATACCTAGGACTGCTTCTAGTCAATATGGTTCAAGTCCCAGCCAGAGGGCAACAAAAGCATAAGAAAGGTATACAAATTAAAAAGGAGCAGGGGAAATCTGCCTGTATTGGTAGATATGATTATCTACAGAAAACCTCAAAAGAGCTACACATCAGTTATTAGAATAAGAATATAGCAAGTTTGCTACAAGCCAAACTCAACACACAAAGAGAATTATAATCTATAAGGACCACAAGATACATATACCTCTAGCCCTTCTCCAGAAACCTTACATCCCGCTTTAGTTTGAATTACCCACAGCCTACGAAAGAAAAGCATTCAAGGTCTCACAAAAAGTCCAACAAGGCTTTTAAAGAACACAAGGAAGAGAACCAAATTAGGAAGTGTGGCATTGAAACTACTGAGTAAAAGGAGGAAGACCCTGAAAAAGACGACATCTCCAAGCTAAATAAATACCTCACCTGAATCCCAATAAATGAGCTAAAGAGGGTCATACTCTTCAGTCATGCACCTACTCCAAAAAGGATTCATCAGTTGAACTCACACATCATTTGAGAAAAGATCATGCTATTGTCCCCTACAAGGAACACCACTATTGCAAAGATGACTTCAAAGCTAAGTATTATGGACATATCCTACCACAATGGAGACTGTAGCTTGATTTATCAAAATGAATGCACAATGGAATCTCCTTCTATAATAGTTTTAGTGAGATATAGTTTACATACCATAAAACTCAACCATTTTAAATGTATAATTCAAATGATTTTTAGTGAACGTAGTTGTGCAACTATAAGCACAAACCAGTTTTAGAAACATTACTATCAACCCAACAAGATCCTTCACGCCTGTTTAATCAGGTTCCCAACCCCAGCCCAGGCAAACACGAGCCTACTATCTGTCTCTATGCCTTTCCCTATTCTGGATATTTCATATAAATGAAATCATACAATATGCGGTCCCTTGTGACTGGTTTCTTTCACTGAGCATGTTTCTAAAGTTCATTCATGTTGTAGCATGTATCAGAACTTCATTTCTTTGTATTGCCAAATAGTGCATTGTATGGATAGCTAGATTTTATTTACTTATTTTCCAGTTGATGGACTTTCAGGGTTTCCTCTTTTGGCTATTATGAAACATGCTATGAACATTTGTGGGCAAGTTTTTGTGTGGACATATCTTTTTCATTCTCTTGGGGGTCAAATGGTAAATTTATTTTAAGAAATCGCCAAACTTCTTCAAAATGACCACACATCATTTTACAATCCCACCAGCAATGCATGTTCCCTGAATGTTGGAGGCTGCTTTTTTCTGGTCCTTCTTTTCCCTCAAGACCCATGTTTGTCGGGTGCCTGGGTGGCTCAGTCATTAAGCGTCTGCCTTCGGCTCAGGTCATGATCTCAGGGTCTTGGGATCAAACCCCGCATCAGGCTCCCTGCTCAGCGGGGAGCCTGCTTCTCCTTCTCCCACTCCCCCCTGCTTGTGTTCCCTCTCTCGCTGTGTCTCTCTCTGTCAAATAAATAAATAAAATCTTTAAAAAAAAAAAAAAGACCCATGTTTGTCAATATAAATGCTTTTTTTAGATACTAAGAAGCCAATGTCCACACTTCATATTTTTAAGAAAATAACATTTTAAATATATATATTTATAAAATGTATAAAATTTTACTGAAAGACATTAGAGAATGACTAAATAAATGAAGATATTGAGTTTAAGGCCTGAAAGATTTAACAATTCTACCAGTACTGATCTAATGAAATGCCAATATGATTTTTTGTGGAATTGTGTAAGCTTATTATAAAATACATATGAAGAAATGAAAGGCACAGAAGAGAGAAGCTACTCTTGAAGAACAAGTTGTAGGGATCTGTCTCTCAGATGTTAAAAAATAGAATAAAGTTATTAAAGATGGTGCTATATTGGTACAGGATTAACAAATTTGATTATAACAGAATGGAAGGCCCAGAAACATAAAAACATGCACACAGAAACTTCAAACGGGGACTGACTTTCAGATTAGAGTTCTAGGAAAACTGGTTATCTACCAGGGAGGAAATTAAATTGGACCCCTCCTGATACTACATATAAAAAAATCAATAATGGAAAACAAAATATTTTAGAAGACATTTCAGAAGGACTTTTTAGAAACACTTTAGAGGACAAGAGAGTAGAACATATTTATGACTGCATGTTATTGCCCCAACACAATCACCCAAAGACTACCGGGACAAAATCTATAGTCTAACAAAGTCAGGTTTACTGGCTCATTGCAACAAGGGAGACCACACACCTAAGGAACCATGGGTATCCTACCAAACAAAGGAAGACCTATGGATATCATAAAATCTGGGGGAAGGAGAGAGTTCAGGTGAAATTTGAATCAAGTTGTATTTTGATAGGCTCAAAAAGGAAATCAACATTGTGAGTTAAAATACATCTAATAGAAACAGTATTTAGAATTAAACCAAAATAAAAATACCTTAGGTCGAAACCCATGTAATGTAGCTAAAGGGATATTGAGAGGATATCTATGGCCTTAAATGCTTTTATTCACAAATACGATCTGAAAACTAATGAGTTAGACTTCCATTTTGAGGATAAGACCCTGAAGAAAGCAATTCCGTATTTATAACGCTCATAAGGTTTCTCTCCTACCCTGAATTTCTTTGTGCAGGAACTGAAGTCCCCATGGAGGGCTTTCTTACACTAACAATATTCACAGAGTTGCTCACATGTGAGATCAACTGGGGCTTTCCCATGTGATTCTAATCCTAGGGCTTCTCTCCACTGTGAGCACTCACATGTTTCTTATGGGATGGGTGACTCCTGAAGTTTCCCACAGTAGCCGCACTGGTAAATCTCCCCTGTATGTACCCTCTTGTGAGCAGTCAGGTTAGAGCTCCTATTGAAGGCTTTTCCATGGTTGCTGCAATGGTAAAGCTTCTCCCCATTATGGGTTCTCATGTGTGCCATCAGATGCAATCTCCTGCTAAAGGCTTTGCCACAATCTTCACACAGATAGTCCCTCCCTGGTGTGCACTCTCTTATGCATGGTCAGGTTCCTGCTCCTGACGAAGCCTTTCCACAGTCATTGCATTTATACAGCTTCTCCCATTGTGTATCCTCTTGAGTATAGCAAGGCTCAAGCTGGATCTGAAGAGTTTCCCACATTGGTTAAACTCATACGGTTTCTCTCCAGTGTGGATTCGCACATGTGTCATAAAGGACGAGTGATGACCCACGAGCTTTCCCACGCTGAAAACATTCACAGGGTTTCTTGCCAGCATGAGATCACACATGGGTCTGAAGGGATGAAGGATAACTAAACACTCTCCCACATTCTTTACATTCATTTCATTTCTCTCCTGTGTAATTTCTCTTGGGCCAAACAAGGTTAGAATTGCTTCTGATCGCTTTTCCACACAAACTGTATTCATGGGGTTTCTCTCTGGGTTGAGTTAGTGCCTGTTGGTTAAGGGATAAGCAATAATTAAAGGCTTTCTCACTTTAATTGCACTCATGGGGATTCCCCACCACCACAGAAAGTCTGCACTAGGGATGCCTGGGTAGCTCAGTCTGTTAAGCATCTGCCTTTGGCTCAGGTCATGATCCCAGAGTCCTGGAATCAAGTCCCACATCAGGCTTCTTGCTCAGTGGGTAGCCTCAGTCGGTAGCTTCTCCCTCTGCCTGCCACTCCTCCTTGTGCTCTCTCTCTCTGACAAATAAATAAAATCTTAAAAAAAAGTCTGCACTGGGGCGCCTGGGTGGCTCAGTCGTTAAGCGTCTGCCTTCGGCTCAGGTCATGATCCCAGGGTCCTGGGATCGAGTCCCACATCGGGCTCCCTGCTCAGCAGGAAGCATGCTTCTCCCTCTCCCACTCCCCCTGCTTATGTTCCTGCTCTCGCTTTCTCTCTCTCTGTCAAATAAATAAATAAAATCTTTAAAAAAAAAAAAGTCTGCACTATAAAAAGCAAATTCCTACATGAGAAATTACTACCATTTTCAGAGCACATGTACCGCTCCTGCCCTATTTGAGTTCTTCCGAATTTTAAGTAAGGTGAATGCTCTGCCACAAGGTCCCATCATAGTCACAACATTCTAAAGCTGCTTATGTAGATTTTTCTTGATAAATACTTAAAAACTGAATTATATGTCAAAATTCATTAAGTCATATTAATGGATCTGCTTACTTACAGCAACTCTCCATAAATAAATACTAAAATTGGTTTAGAATGTTCCCCAAAGTCATGATACTCAGAGACTCTCTCCTAAGAAACAACTTCTTCTGGGTGAAGGTCACCGGACCCAAGTGTCTCCCCATGGTGGTCATGCTCTTCTTCCATAACACAGCAATCCCAGACTTCTTCTGCAGAGAACCAGCAATGTGCCCTCATGAGCCTTACCATTTCTCTGACAGTAGGTGTTTTTTCCAAACTTTATTCTGCTTTGCAGTGTTGTTTTTGGCTTTAAGTTGAAACTTTTGATCTGAAATTAATGGGGGAGAGGAGGGCAAACATTTAAGTTCTTAGAGAAATAAATGATGAGATAAAGTAATTAAAAACAAAAACGAAGAGCCAGGCCCATATACCTTTTATTCATAGACCGACCCTAAACATGAGACGTCAATGTGACAGTGAAGAATGCCCCAGCAGTTGGACAGACTTTAAGGATTTCAGCAATATGAAGAATTTGACAGTGACAGGAACAAGGGATGGAAATGCTAAGAAATGTTTTTGTCAAGAGTGAAATGGCTGCTAACAGTCTGACAGAGGGCACTATCAAAGTTTGGGGACAGTAGAAAAATGAACAAACTGGTGGGGTCATGTTCCAATAAAACTTTATTTACAAAAGTGGAAATGTTCAGAAAAAAAGGAAGCAGGACAGAGAGAGCTTTCTCTGGGAACAAAAGAAAGTTGGGGAGAAAAGGAAGAAGGAGAGGAAGCGAAGCCAAAGCTTCAAGAGAAATTCATCCCAAGTGGCCTGAGATGATTTCTCAAACAAGATAACATTTAGACGGCATTGTAATAGCAGTGTATGGTGACAGATGGTAGCCACACTTGTGGTGAGCATAGCATAACACAAAAACTTGTTGTGAGGGCGCCTGGGTGGCTCAGTTGGTTAAGCGACTGCCTTCAGCTCAGGTCATGATCCCAGGGTCCTGGGATCGAGCCCCACATCAGGCTCCCTGCTCCGCAGGGAGCCTGCTTCTCCCTCTCCCACTCCCCCTGCTTGTGTTCCCTCTCTCACTGTGTCTCTCTCTGTCAAATAAATAAATAAAATCTTAAAATAAAAAATAAAAAATAAAAAAAATAAAAATAAAAACTTGTTGTGTAACCCCTATGTTGTACACCTGAAACTAATGTAACACCGTGTGTCAACTATACCTCAATTTTTTAAAAATCATGACATTTTAGAAATTCCCTGAATGGAGTTCCTTTTGCCTGGGGCTCACCTACACTGGTTTCTTAGAGAGTCAGAACTCTCTTTTTCTTGGTCCCCAGCTCCTCCTGCTCTACCTAGGTGAGCAGGTCGGGTTTATGGAAATGACACCTGTGCACAGGGAAAGACACATCAAGGGGGATGTGCAGGGATGAAAAGGCAACTTCCCCTCAGAGTGGGGGCAACACTTGCAGAGGATGGGCATGTGTGACCCCATGAGCAATGAGGTGATGGTACCCAGGACTCACACAAACTACCTCACATCATGCCCTGTAGGGATTGGGGATCCCCAGCCCCAAGCTCAGAGACGCACTTCAGGAGCACCAAAGCTTCTAATCATGAAGAAAATAAAGTTGGCATAAAGATGAATCTTCAGGGGCGCCTGGGTGGCTCAGTTGGTTAAGCGACTGCCTTCGGCTCAGGTCATGATCCTGGAGTCCCCGGATCGAGTCCCGCATCGGGCTCCCTGCTCGGCGGGGAGTCTGCTTCTCCCTCTGACCCTCCCCCCTCTCATGCTCTCTGTCTCTCATTCTCTCTCTCTCAAAGAAATAAATAAAATCTTTAAAAAAAAAAAAAGATGAATCTTCATTCTCAAGGGAAGATGCTAGACTAGGGATTAGTGACTAGAGCCCGGAGTTAGCCACCTGCTTTTGTAAATACACTTTTTTTGGAACACAGCTCTGTTTACATACCATACTACACCAGGCACTGCATTAGCAGCATTGTGTCATTGCAACAGAAACTCTATGGCCCACTATGCAGGAAACATTTCCTCTCTGGCCTTTAAAAGAAAAGTGTGGCCACTCCTGTTCTACACTGTCACTCCTCAAGAGTGAGCCACATCTCCAATTCACTACTCTTTTCCCAAGACCAAAAACAGTTCCTGGAATGTAACAGATGCTTAAGAAATATTTGCAGCAGGGCGCCTGGGTGGCTCAGTCAGTTGAGCGTCTGCCTTTCACTCAGGTCATGATCCCGAACTCCCGGGATTGAGTCCTACGTCGGGCTCCCTGCTCGGCGGGGAGTCTGCTTCTCCCTCTGCCCCTCATCCCACTCTCGTGCTCTCTCTCTCTCTCAAATAAATAAATAAAATCTTTTAAAAAAATATTTGCAGCAGAAATCTACCAATGAAGAGATGAGGCTGACTGAGGCCAGTTTCCTGTAGTTCTTTAGCATCAGGTCTCTGTACTTAATTTTCTGAGCAGGGTCCAGCGCGGCCCACTCCTCCTGGGAGAAGTCCACCACCACTTCCTCAAAGGTCACTGAATCCTGAAACATCACACACATTCAGGCTCAGCCAAAGCTCATCTCCATTAGTGTCCCAGGAAGGCAGAGTGTGAGGAGGATGGCACCAGAAGACCAAGAAGTGGGAAATTCAGATGCGGGCAGAAAGGGTTCCTCGCTTCATCTCTCTCCACACACACATCCTCAGCAGTCTTGTCTAGCCTCATCGATTTATTAGCTCTTCAACAAGTGGTTGAACTTTTCTCTCTTCAACTAGTCTGTGAACCCATCTGGCCTGGGTCCCCTAGGTGAATTGCCACACAGCCCTGAGCTCATGGAAGCCTGGGACAAATACTTAGTAAATGAATGAATGATGTCTCCATGAATTCCTGAGACAAAGTCATCTCATAGCCTTTCTTGGTTTTCTGCCACAGCTCTGAAGTGACTACTGAGCTAATATGAACAAGGCACTGAAAAAAAAATTCACAAACACTGAGCATTCTCTGGGAAGTCCCTTAGCCACCATTCATTAGAGGCTAAGGGTCCTGAGGAAGTGTGGAGACAAGTCCTGGTCAGGTTGGAAGGCTCCAGGCCACCAGAAGGAGACACGGCCAACCTCAGGGAGGGAGACGTCACATTGGAAAGAGGGGGTTTCTGATTACCTGTAACCAGATTGTCAGCAACCCTGAGCCATCACTTCTGCCTCCACATTCCCTTCCTGGAGACAGGTAGTCTTGAACAGGCACAGCTAGAGGAAGGACAAGAGGGTGGATGTGAGAGGCAGGATATGCTCTAGACTCCAGCCAGCACATGCCTGGAAGCTGCATCACAAGACCCATGACCACACATGAAAACAAAGCAAATGCCGTATGCACACAGGTTTCCTAAAAGGCCGGGGGAGTCCTGTCTCTCACAGCCAGCAAAGAGCCTTGTCGGCCTTGCTGCCCATGAGGAAGCCTAGCAAACCCCCATGACTGTTAAGGGTACTCAAGTTCAGAGAGGTTTAGCAAGTCAATTGCCCAAGTTTATAAAAAGGTGCAAGGTATCATGTATTATTCCCCAAACAACCCAAACCCAGGCACCAACCCTGATGCAAGCAGATTGGAGGGCTCCTGGGCTCTACTCCCACCTTGTTCCTAGCCTTTGGAAGCTCTGAAGGAAGAGGGCCTCAGGAAAGTGAAAGTGGCCAGGGCATGATCTAGCTCCAGGCAGGTGCACAACAGGGAAGAAAGCCCATGCAGGTATGGCGGGAGCTTGGTGTGACCTGGGTGTCTGGAGAGGAAAGTGATGGGAGAGGGTGGCAGATGGGCCAGGAGCCAGGTCAAGATCAGGGCAAACAAGCCTAGATTGAATCTGAATTTACACCTTCTGATTGGCAGCTTCGCAGGAGTTCTGTAAGAGTTTTCCATTCCTATTTGTATTTTTAAAGATCAAAACTGGCAGCTGCTCAAAGGACAGAAAGGGGAAGGCAAGAGTAGAAGCAGGGGTGGGTGGTGAGGGCCAACAGCACAGTCCAGGTGACAACGGGGACTCCTTGGGAAGGGAGAAGCAGCAGAGATGATTGTATACATTTTGTAGGAAACGTCTAAGGATTTGCTAGGGACTTACACTAGGATGAAATGTGGGGAGAGAAGATGTGCAGCCAGTGAGAGAACTCAGAGAAACCACAGAATGATCCAGTCTTTACACTGACAGTGTTGAGCTTCACACCCAAACCCTGTGCTCCTAGAAAATTGTGATGGGTAAGAAATCCCCCAGCCCTTTTGTGTTCTGGGAAATGTCTAAATGCAATGAAACACCCTTCCCTATATGACTTAGATATCTAAGACAGGAGGATGACCCCTTACTGGCCAGGCACAGACTATCCAAATTCCCATTTTTGTCTAATGAATGAGTAGCTGAACTGTTCGTCCCCACTGAACTACCTAGATAAAATACCTTTGAATTTAATTTGACTTCACTGAACTTCGGTGGTTTCTCTCCTCCCCCAACCTACCCCTGAGCACTGGGACATAACAACCCTCTACCAGCCCCTCCCTGACAATCAGCTGACCTCCCTGATCAAAAAAATCCTATCACCCCACCCACTCGTCCCACTTCCCAGCCTTCTGAACTCCTTCCTATAAAAGAAAAGTTCTTTAGTGCCAGACTTTAGGGTGGGAGTGTTCTGCCTATGGCAATAGTCTCTCCTTACAGTACCAATAAACTGGGTAGGTAGTGGTGCTATCAACCTGAGAGGGAAAGATTAAGAAGAGGCAAATTTGTTCAAGGTGAGGTTTTACAGGGAAAAAAAAAAAAATATATATATATATATACACACACACATAGTATACGATATGAAAATTAATATGTATATATCATATACAATATACTTTATAAATATACACAGCATTTAACATATTTTACATACAGCATGTTAATGCTGTAACACTAATATTAATTAATACCCCATCAAATTAAACAGGGTATACAGCGACAGAGAGCCCAGGTACGAGGGATGCAGCTATCCATCTGACCATTGCCTCCCCACATCGTACACAAGAGGAAGGGGATGAGAGCTGGAGGGTTCAGGAAGGGAAGGGAAATTTCCTCCTGGGGCAGGGACACTCCCACAAGGTATGCTCCCCCTTAGAGAAGTTTGATAGGGCAAAGGGTTTTGGTGGGGGTTGGGGTTTTGGGGAGGATCTTTTTGCAAGAGGCATATCAAGGCCTGTTTTTAAGCTTGTGAGAATAATGTGGGTTGGCAGGAATAATTCAAAACATGTTAGACCAGCAGGCTGAGGCAGGGCTTCTAGGGTATATCTTATCTGGGCTCCAAGTTCAGGCCTCCTCAGCACTGGGTAGAAAAACTGTCTTAGCCACAGATGACAAAGGATGACTAGAGGCCTTTGGTAGTTGGGAGTGTCCTAGGGATATTGGAATTTATGTCTACAAAATTTTAAATAACTCCTATCCTTAAACCAGCAACTCATAGGATTATAGCCAAGAGAAATCCCGGCATCCCGGCATCGATGCAGAAAGAGAAAGAGAGATAGCTTGTCCACTACAAACTGATTATCATAGGTAAAAACTGGAACCAATCAAAATACACATTATAGCATTAATTATCATATATCGTACCATGGGATATGATTATGGTGTTTATTTTTTAAAGATTTTATTTATTTATTTGAGAGAGAAAGAATGCACAAGCAGGCAGAGGGGCAGAGGGAGAAGGAGAAGCAGACTCCTCACTGAGCAGGGAGCCCGATGTGGGGCTCAATCCCAGGACCCTGAGATCATGACCTGAGTTGAAGGTCTTAACCGACTGAGCCACCCAGGTGCCCTGATTATGGTGTTTAAAACAAAAACTGACATAGATCTGAAGGTAAAGTATAAATATATTTATATGACTTATAAAATATATATATGCAGAGAGGCATGTACCTGCATTAAAAATGACCATTAGGCAAAGAATTTGAATAGAAATTTCCCCAAAGAAAACATAAAGATGGCCAATAAGCACACGACAAGATGTTCAACATCACTCATCATTAGGGAAATGCAAATCAAACCCATAATGAGATGCCACTTCGTATCCATTAGGATGGCTATTATCAAAAAAATAAAAATAGAAATCACAAGTGTTGGTGAGGTTTTGAAGAAATTAGAACCCTTGCTCATTGCTGAGGGGATTACGAAACAGTGCAGCCACTGTAGAGAACAGTATGGTGGTTCCTCAAAAAGCTTAACACAGAATTACCATATGATTCAGCAATTCCATTTCTGAGTATATACCCAAAGAACTGAAAGTAGAAACTTGAACAGATATTTGTAAACTAATGTTCATAGCATGATTCACAATAGCCAAAAGATGGACAACCCAAATATCCATCAACAGATGGAAAAACAAAATGTACATACATAAGGCTGAATAACATTATAGTTGTGTTTATATATTATATATTATAAAACTATAGCACAAATAAATATAAGTGCATATATTTATATTTTATATTTATATTAAATATAACTATATATTTTATAATATAAAATGTTATAGAATATATATAAAATGCAAATATACCAAAAATATAAAATATGCAAAATATGTAAATATATAATGAAAAATATACAAAAATATAACATAATATATAAAATATGTAAACTATAAATACAAATATGTGACTATAATAAACATAAACATATATAATGTAAATATAATATTATTCAACCTTAAAAAGGAATGAAATCCTCATACATGCTATAACATGCATGTATTTTAAAACATTATGCTATGTGAAATAATCTGGACACAAAGGAACAATATTGTAGGATTCAACTTATACAAGGTACTGACAATAGTCCAGTTCATAGAGAAAGAAAGTAGAATAGAGAGTACCAGGGGCTGCGAGTTAGGGTTATGGGGAGTTACTATTTTTTTTTAAGATTTTTAAAAATTTATTCATTTGAGAGAGAGCGAGCATGAGCAGGGGAGAGAGGCAGAGAAGCAGACTCCCCGCTGAATCAGGAGCCCCCCCAGTCGGGCTCAATCCCAGGACCCTGGGATCATGACCTGAGCCAAAGGCAGACCTTAACCATCTGAGCTATCCAGGTGCCCCAGAGAGGTTTTGTTTTTTTTTTTTAAGATTTATTTATATGAGAGAGAGAGAGAGAGCCGTGCGGACGCATGCATGCACAAGAGAGGGGAGGGACCGAGGGAGAATCTTCAAGCAGACTCCCTGCTAGGGAGCCCACACAGGGCTTGATCTCATGACCCTGAGTACATGACCTGAGCCAAAACCAAGAGTCAGACGCTTAACTGACCAAGCCACCCAGGTGTCCTTGGGAGGTTATTTTTTAACTGGAAGAGTTTCATTTGGGGAAGATGAAAAACTTTTGGAGATGCATGGTGGTAATGGTTGCACAACAATATGAATGTACTTAATGCCAATGAATAGTACCCTCAAAAAAGGTTAAAAGGACAATTTTATGGTATGTACATTTTATCACAATAATTTAAAAAAAGAGGGGTGCCCAGGTGGCTCAGTCAGTTACACGTCTGCCTTCAGCTCAGGTCATGATCCTGGGGTCCTGGGATCAAGCCCCAAGTCGGGCTCCCTGCTCAGCCAGGAGTCTGTTTGTCCGTCTCCCTCTACCCCACTCATGCTCTCTCGCTCTCAAATAAATAAATAAAATCTTAAAAAAAATAAAAATAAATGAAAGCAAGGCCACACTGCTATTGGTAACACCAGAGGCCTCTAGAGAAAAGCACGACACTGTATTTCATGTGCACTTGGCAGGGAGAATGTGAAGGGAAACATTAACATTTTTACTCTATAGTTTTCTGAATTAGTTGAATGTTAAACAAGAAAAACAACACATCCATGCATCACTTGTGTAATCAAGAAAAATTAAACAGTCATGTACAAACAGAAATAATGCACGTAGCTGAATCATCACCTCTGCACACAGCTAATCTCACTGATCCAAGTGACTTTTACCTCACCTCCACACACACCAAATGCCTTCCATTTGGAACCCTGCCAACAGCATACTCTAGACCCACTCATTACTGACTACAGATTCATATTTCATCTATTTCCAATCTTTCTTTCCAACCAAGGAAGAGCTTTTTAATTTTTTTTCAAAGATTCATCTATTTGAGAGAGACAAAGGGAGAGGGAGAGAGAGAATTTCAAGTAGACTTCCCACTGAGCATGGAGCCCAACACAGGGCTTGATCTCACAACCCTGAGCTGAAATTAAGAGTCGGATGCTCGGGGTGCCTGGGTGGCTCAGTCATTAAGCGTCTGCCTTCGGCTCAGGTCATGATCCCGGGGTCCTGGGATCAAGTCCAGCATCAGGCTCCCTGCTCAGTGGGGAGCCTGCTTCTCTCTCCCGCTCCCTCTGCTTGTGTTCCCTCTCTCGCTGTGTCTCTCTCTGTCAAATAAATAAATAAAATCTTAAAAAAAAAAAAAAAGAGTCAGATGCTCAACCGATGGAGCCACCCAGGTGCCCCGGGAAGAGCTTTTTAAATCAAATATCTACAGCCTTATGAAATACATCCACATAATCTTACATTCTTTAGATGGTACAAAGCATACATCATTGTGCATTACAAAGGCAACATCATTGTGGTATATATATACAATGGAATATTATGCAGCCATCAAAAGGAATGAGATTTTGCCATTTGCAACGATGTGGATGGAACTGGAGGGTATTATGCTGAGCGAAATAAGTCAAACAGAGAAAGACATGTATCATATGACCTCACTGATATGAGGAATTCTTAATCGCAGGAAACAAACTGAGGGTTACTGGAGTGGGGGGTAGGGTGGGAGGGATGGGGTGACTGGGTGATAGACACTGGGGAGGGTATGTGCTCTGGTAAGCGCTGTGAATTGTGCAAGACTGTTGAATCTCAGATCTGTACCTCTGAAACAAACAATGCAATATGTTAAGAAAAAAAAAGAAGAAGATAGCAGGAGGGGAAGAATGAAGGGGGGGAAATCAGAGGGGGAGACGAACCATGAGAGACGATGGACTCTGAAAAACAAACTGAGGGTTCTAGAGGGGAGGGGGGTGGGAGGATGGGTTAGCCTGGTGGTGGGTATTGAGGAGGGCACGTTCGGCATGGAGCACTGGGTGTTATGCACAAACAGTGAATCATGGAACACTTCATCTAAAACTAATGATGTAATGTATGGTGATTAACATAATTAAAAAAAAAGAATAAATATACTATCTTACCCAGGAAAAAAAAAAAAAAAAAAACAAAGGCAACGTCATTGTATGGCAGAGAATGTGCCCAAATTGTGGCTTTTATCACCTCCTGCCTGGAAGATTCCAATGTTTTACAGACTGATTCCTTTGCTCTCTTGTATCTCTATGCCTAATAGTTAATAATGTTCCATGAGGTCAACAGAATTCTACGAGGGAGGAAAAAAGCCTGCAAATCTGATTGTGCCCCTTCCCAGTTTAAGAACTTCTAGAATGCCTCCTTTGGATACAGCACACAGTCCAAATTCCAATCTCAGCAGAGACTCTCCCACCTCTGGCCTTTCACACACCTGCCTTGCCCTCCCCTGGTGGGAATGCTTGCTGAATGAGAACGAGGAGGATAACCAGGGTTCTTCTGGCCTTAGTGCTGGGTTACTGGGAAAAAAACTCTTCTGAGAGCTTGCAAACGTTAACTCCACTCTCCCATGAGTATTGGTCCAAATCACAACACCTCTGTGGTCCAAACACCTCAGTCAAGGAACTAACATAAGCACAAGCACACAATTTCTGGAAAAACTCAGTTTCTACCAGGACATAGAAGAGACCCAGTCATGGGATTCTCAGAAACCGAACACTGACAGTAAAAAAACAACTTAAGTCAAGGAGCCACTGAATAATAATAGTTACAAGAAAGGAAAATAAGGAGCCCAACTCATTCATGAGCATAAGTGCAAACAGCAGAAAGAAGGTATTAACACACTGAATGTACTAGTGAGCAGGAGAATCTACCACAACCATGTGGGGATCCAAGTTAGGTTTAGGATCTTTATGAAAACACTTATAAGAATTCACTACATTTGTAGACTGGAGAAAAATCATATAATCACCTGAATTCATTCAGTAAAAGTATTCGATAAAATCACTATTCCAGGGGCGCCTGGGTGGCTCAGTTGGTTAAGCGACTGCCTTCGGCTCAGGTCATGATCCTGGAGTCCCTGGATCGAGTCCCGCATCGGGCTCCCTGCTCGGCAGGGAGTCTGCTTCTCCCTCTGACCCTCCTCCCTCTCATGCTCTCTGTCTCTCATTCTCTCTGTCTCAAATAAATAAATAAAATCTTTAAAAAAAAAAAATCACTATTCCATGGCTTTGGGAAAAAAAAGTTAAATAAGAAGGGAACATCTTGGGCGCCTGGGTGGCTCAGTCGTTAAGCGTCTGCCTTCAGCTCAGGTCATGATCCCAGGGTCCTGGGATCGAGCCCCGCTAGGGTCGCTGCTCGGCGGGGAGCCTGCTTCTCCCTCTCCCACTCCCCCTGCTTATGTTCCCTATCTCGCTGTGTCTCTGTCTGTCATATAAATAAATAAAATCTTTAAAAAAAAAAAAAAAGAAGGGAACATCTTTACCAGAAAACAGTTTTTTAAAAAACCTACGCCTTCCAGAATGTGGTAATTAGACTGAGGTTATAAAAGAGAACGTCTGTTTTTAGGAGACATATGAACACTGAGGTCTTCAGAAGTAAAGGGTTATGATTTCTGCAACTGACTCTCAAATAATCCAGCAAAAACAGTAATTATTATATGTACAGAGATACAAGAAATGTGGCAAAATATTAACAAATGCTGAATCTAGACAAAGAGCAAATGGGATTTCATTGTACTGTTTTGGTAACGTTTTCTCCTATAAGCTTCAGTGGTTTCCAAACAAAAAGTTTTATCTTAAAATAAGGAACTATAGCTTACCGGTGAAAAGTTGAAAAATTCCGGCTTTTAATCTGAGGAAAGACAAGGATGGCAGCTGTCACCACTTTATGTGGTGATGGTACTGGAGGTCCCACCAGGGCGATAAAGCTAAAA
Organism: Mirounga angustirostris; assembly: GCF_029215605.1. Taxonomy (NCBI): domain Eukaryota; kingdom Metazoa; phylum Chordata; class Mammalia; order Carnivora; family Phocidae; genus Mirounga; species Mirounga angustirostris. Next base: position 208,868,577 of record NW_026991709.1, on the reverse strand, counting down.
AAAAATGAAAAGTTTGAGGAAATGAAAAGTTTGAGGATTGGAAAGGTATAAACACAACTGTCATTATTCATAGATGACAGCTGTACATATAAAAAAAAATCCCAAAGCATCCAGCCTCCCTCTCCTAACACTCTCCCTACCCAGTCTGGTCAGGCCTCTCTTTCCTAGGTTCACCCAACACACCAGGCTCTCCTGCTTCTGGGATTCTGCACTTGAAGCTTCTTCCACCTCTCAAACACTCTCCCTCCACAAGCCTCTGCCTAATCAGTCCTACTTATCCTTCAGTTCTCATAAATCAGTTCTTCCTAATAGGTCTTCCCTGTCTGTCCATATTAAGCTCTCCTGTTTGGCACAGGACACCCTCCCCCCATCAATTTTATATCTGTTTCTGATCTAAATAGCCCACTCTCTGGGGACAGCACTGTGCCTCTTTTGATTGCCCAGGCCAGACTCATACCCAGTACTTAATGAGCTTCTGCTGTGGGCCCTGGAAAATGTTCATTTACAGCTAGATTGAGAAAGTGCACACCTCCAATAGAAACGCCAACACAGGGGCGTCTGGGTGGCTCAGTCAGTTAAGCGTCTGCCTTTGGCTCAGGTCATGATCCCCGTGTCCTGGGATGGTGCCCCTTGTTGGGCTCCCTGCTCAGCAAGGAGCCTGCTTCTCCCTCTCCCTCTGCTGCTCTCCCTGCTCATTCTCTCTCTCACTCTCTCTCACATAAATAAAATCTCTTTAAAAAGGGCGGGGGGGGGATGCTTGGGTGGCTTAGTCGGTTAAGCGTCTGCCTTCAGTTCAGGTCATGGTCCCAGGGTCCGTGGTGGGATCGAACCCCACATCGGGCTCCTTGCTCAGTGAGGAGCCTGCTTCTCCCTCTCCCTGCTGCTTCCCCTGCTTGTGCTCTCTCTCTCTGGCAAATAAATAATAAAATCGGAAGGAAGGGAGGAAGGCAGGCAGGCAATACAAACGTTAACACGTTAACTTAAATGCCTGTCACAATATAAACCACCAGTGTTATTTCTGAAGCTTTTAAGAAAAATTCTTAAAAGGCAAATGTGAGGGCGCCTGGGTGGCCCAGTTGGTTAAGCGACTGCCTTCGGCTCAGGTCATGGTCCTGGAGTCCCGGGATCGAGTCCCGCATCGGGCTCCCTGCTCGGCGGGGGGTCTGCTTCTCCCTCTGACCCTCCTCCCTCTCATGCTCTGTCTCTCATTCTCTCTCTTTTAAATAAATAAATCTTTAAAAAAAAAAAAAGGCAAATGTGAGAAACATTATTTTTAGAAACAAGTAGCCTGTGTTGCTGAACTTCCTCCAGAATTTTTCTTCCGACTTCCCATATGTGACTTTTTAACCTCACAAGAAAAAAAAAATCCATTTGGCCACCTCTTTTTAAAATTGGTAAATTCTAATTTCCGCTACTGGTATTAGGAAAGCTGCTTCCTCCTTTTTCCTGGAAATCCCTGTGTTTTAAAGACACACAATTTCATGTATTTCACTTATGCTTTAGACTTCTATTAGGCTTTAGCCGCAAGTATATGCCACCAAAACCCGTTTTAATAATATCCAGAGTGGGGGGCGCCTGGGTGGCTCAGTCGTTGGGCGTCTGCCTTCGGCTCAGGTCATGACCCCCGGGTCCTGGGATCCAGCCCTGCATCGGGCTCCCTGCTGGGCTGGAGGCCTGCTTCTCCCTCTCCCACTCCCCCTGCTTGTGTTCCTGCTCTCGCTGTGTCTCTGTCAAATAAATAAACAAGATCTTTAAAAAAATAATAATAATAATAATATCCAGAGTGGGGGGCGCCTGGGTGGCTCAGTCGTTAAGCGTCTGCCTTCGGCTCAGGTCGTGGTCCTGGGGTCCTGGGATCGAGCCCCGCATCGGGCTCCCTGCTCTGCGGGAAGCCTGCTTCTCCCTCTCCCACTCCCCCCTGCTTGTGTTCCCTCTCTCTGTCAAAAAAATAAATAAAGGGGCGCCTGGGTGGCTCAGATGGTTGAGCGTCTGCCTTCGGCTCAGGTCATGATCCCGGGGTCCTGGGATCGAGTCCCGCATCGGGCTCCCTGCTCCTTGGGAGCCTGCTTCTCCCTCTGCCTCTGTCTCTCTCTCTGTCTCTCATGAATAAATAAATAAAATCTTTAAAAATAAATAAATAAATAAATAAATAAATAAATAAATAAATAAATAAAATCTTTAAAAAAAAATAATAATAATATCGAGAGTAAGCGATCCCCATGTTTTAAAGCTCTGCCGCGGTGTCAGGCTCCCGAGGAGCTGCAGCCGACTGGGGAAGTGCGGAGCTGAATAATCTTTCTTCAATCCAAAGGCTTGTTGTTTACATTTTCACTTGCTCTATTTCATTCTCTTTTCTTGATTACACTTATTTATTGGCACTCGCGCTAGAATCCTGAGGAAGCATTTTCCCAAATGAATTTATCAAATTAACCGAAAAAAAGTTTTAAGATAGTCTCACCTCAACAATTTCCCACAAAAGCAAGCCGCAAGTGAAATTCTCTTGTGTTACGAAGGCAGAAAGGGACTTCCTTGATATAAATTTCACCAAGGCCTCTTACCCGCCGAAACCAACGGCATCCCCAGTTCAGAAAAACCGAAGCACCCGGAGAGGCGACCAACGGCCGTCGATCTCCTGGCCCGCGAGACCGAGACCCCGCGCCCGCTGAGGCCCCGCCCCTAAGGCCCCGCCCATAGCCCGTTGGGCCCTTCTGAGACCCCGCCCCCAAGAGCCCCACCCCCGATAAGGCCCCGCCCCCAGCGCCCCATTTATCCACCCTCACTGAGACCCCGCCTTCCGAGGGCCCCGCCCCCACAGAGATCCCGCCCCCGACCCCGTTTGCCCACCCTCACCGAAACCCCGCCTTCCCAGAGGCCCGCCCCCTCCCCGAGTCCCTTCTCCCAGCTCCCTCCCGGACCTTGCACCTGCAGCCACTCTTCTGTGCTGGAAGCAAATAACGAGAAAAACCGTGGTGCCGTTAGAGGGAAGATGGCGGCCGTTCGGGGGAGGCGCACCCCACTTCCGGTCTCGGGGCTTGGAAAGTAGAAGGCTCCCGCGGGGCCTAGGAGCGCAGAGGCAGCGGGAGGGGCGGTGGCCGCGTCCTCTGGCCTCCGCAGAGAAGTCCTAACGTTGGCCCAAGGCACTGCAGCTGGGCACGCCCCGCCGGCTCCACTCCAGGGACCCTGGGCAGGAGCCAGGCGGAAGGACCGGGGTGGGGGCGGGACCAGAACGGCCCGGAGTCTGTTGGGCGGAGCTTCGTGCCCACCCACCCCTGACCCGCCAGTCAGCTCCCTCTCAAAAAAATGCTCTTCTCTGAGTTCTCGCAGGAGCTTCAAGGATGTACTACGCTTGGAGGTGCTTTGTTATGCGGCAGTAGATACCTGATACATCCTTCCTCCCTATTCTTAAAAAACTTTCTTGCCCCTTCTCAGTTTTTCAGTATTATCTTGTTAATCTTGGGACTGTTGACTTTATTTTTTTAAACCTTTCTGTTTTTATATGACAAATAGTAAAGGACATTTAGTTTTTCCTTAGGTATGAACATGTTTAGATCTTTTATTTATTTCGATTGCTGGTTTTAGTTTTATGTGGTTACCATCATTTCCCTTAATAATGCTTTTCCTTTCATTCATTCATTAACTTGAGTCATACCTTCACAGAACTTTTGTTTCTATTGGGGAGGAGGACAGTTGGTAGAACTAACATACAAGAAAACATGCCATGTCAACGCCACATTGGAATATTTCTAGTATATTTACAAACTGAAACCTGTGGAGAGTCATTCAATCATTTCTTTTTAAACCATTCTTTAAAAAATAAGAAATACAATTTAAAAAGTGTTGACCTTAAAAATAAGTTATTTTACCAGCAAAGATAGGTTTCTTGAGGAATAGCCAAGAATTACAATTTGGGACAAGCAAACTGTGGCAAAACCATAGGCTAGTCCAACAAAGGAGAGGAATGTTATTCATGGAAAACAAGGAATAAGTTGGGAGGAGTTGTTTTGAATGAAAGTCAATTGGACAAAAGTAAGAGTTGAGAGTAATGAGGAGTTTCTCATTGGCTAGATTGCTTGGGTAGTCCATTTCTTGTAGGAGATGCTATGTACATCTTTTCCTGTTGGGGGACTATAATTGACAGTTCTTCCTATGGTTAACATGAAGTGGTACAGCATGAGACCTACCCCTTCTGGCCTCCTGACTCCATTTTAGTGAGGTTTCCCTTTCTAATTTTCACAACAGGAAGCAAATTTATAGTTTAAATTTTATTTTTAAAGATTTTATTTATTGTTAAAGATTTTATTTTTATTTATTTTTTTAGAGAGGGAGAGACAGAATCTGAAGCAGGCTCCATGCCCAGTGCAGAGCCCAACTTGGGCTCAATTTTATAACCCTGAGATCATGACCTGAGTCAAAACCAAGAGTTGAACACAACCAACTGAGCCACCCAGGCACCCCTAAAGATTCTATTTTTAAATAATCTCTACACCGAACCTGGGGCTCGAATTTACAACCCCAAGGTCAAGAGTCGCACACTCCACTGACTGAGCCAGCCAGGTGCCCCAAGATTTTATTTTTAAGTTCTCTCTATCCCTGCAAGCAGGAAGCCCAATGAGGGCTTGATCCCAGGACCCTGGGATCATGACCTGAGCTGAAGTGCAGATGCTTAACCGACTGAGCCATCCAGGTTGCACTGTTTTTGTTTTGTTTTGGTTTTGGTTTGGTTTTTTGTGGTTTTTTGTTTTGTTTTTTAAGTAGGCTCCATGCCCAGCGTGGAGCCCAACACAGGGCTTGAACTCATGACCCTGAGATCAAGACCTGAGCTGGTATCAAGGGTCAGGCGCTTAACTGACTGAGCTACCCAGGTGCCCCCCCGTGGAGACCACTCTTTAAGGGAGCCCTGGGTTAAATCACATAGGAGGTCAGCACACACAGCTAAGTGTAGCCCTTCCTAATACCCCAAGATGAAAGTCAGTGACTATGTAGCCATTCCAGATTCATCCATGGAGCACCAACCATTGTACCTGGCACCATGCTGAGAACTCCTTTCTTATGCATAAGTAGCTAGAACCAGGCTTCCCTCATTGGCCCCCTTCAGAGTTCAACATGATGCCAAGACTTGTCTAAGTGTCACAGCAAAGTAAAGGTCTGATTTTGCGTGAGATCCCCCTGAGATGTCTGGATCTGGCAGTAACCATTGTGCATGTGGTGTGATATGTGTATGACATGTGTGTAGTGTGGGGGTGGGTGGGTGGTGTATATGTGGTGTGTGTGTCTGGTGGGGTGCAGGGATGATGACATGGTGTGGTAGCGTAAGTGTGCAAATATGTGTATCTTTGGTGTGTGTGCCAAAGCATGGTGGTGTATTGTGTTTGTGTGTGTGTGTTGGTGTGTACATACAGTACAGTGTGTATGTAGTGTGTATGTGTATGGATATGTATGTGCTGCTGTACATACACACTCGTGCTTACTCCACCTGGACCAGTCCTGTTTCTCCATTCCATGGCCGGGCTGCCTCCTTGTCTTCCCTGTGCTCTGAATCTCTCTTCTGCTCCCCCCTATAGTTTAAATTTTAAACAACTTTTATTTTTTTATTTTTTTATATATATATTTTTTATTCTTATGTTAATCCCCATACATTACATAATTAGTTTTAGATGTAGTGTTCCATGATTCATTGTTTGTGCATAACACCCAGTGCTCCATGCAGAATGTGCCCTCCTCAATACCCACCACCAGGCTAACCCATCCTCCCACCCCCCTCCCCTCTAGAACCCTGTTTGTTTTTCAGAGTCCATCGTCTCTCATGGTTCATCCACCCCTCCGATTTCCCCCGCTTCATTCTTCCCCTCCCGCTACCTTCTTCTTCTTTTTTTTTTTTCTTAACATATATTGCATTATTTGTTTCAGAGGTACAGATCTGAGATTCAACAGTCTTGCACAATTCACAGCGCTTACCAGAGCACATACCCTCCCCAGTGTCTATCACCCAGTCACCCCATCCCTCCCACCCCACCCCCACTCCAACAACACTCAGTTTGTTTCCTGAGATTAAGAATTCCTCATATCAGTGAGATCATATGATACATGTCTTTCTCTGTTTGACTTATTTCACTCAACATAATACCCTCCAGTTCCATCCACGTCGTTGCAAATGGCAAGATCTCATTCCTTTTGATGGCTGCATAATATTCCATTGTATATATATACCACATCTTCTTTATCCATTCATCTGTCGATGGACATCTTGGCTCTTTCCACAGTTTGGCTATTGTTAAATTTTAAACAACTTTTAAAATGAGACCCCCACACACAACCCATGTACGCTTTCTCAATCACAAATTCCTGGCTCCCCACTTAAAAGGGAGCAGTATCCTGGGTTTTATGGTTATCACTTCTTTGCCTTTCTTTACACTTGTACCACCTAAGTATTCATTCCTGATTCCTAGTTTAATTTTGCATGTTTTTGACTTAAAGAAATGAAATCATACAGGATTTTAAAAATGTTTTGTGAGATTCATGCATATTATTACGTATACTTCTGTTCACTTAGTTTGGGGCTATTCCAAATAATGCGTATCTGCATATCCTTGTACTAGGACATATTTCTTGGTGCCCATGTGCAAGCATTCCTGTTGTATACATTCCAAAGAGTGGAATTATGGAGTCCTTGGGTGTACATATCACTCAACATAATAGGTCTGTTTTCCAAATGGATTATATTAGTTTTCCATGCTCTTTAACAAATTACATAAACTTTGTGGCTTACAACACACATTATCTCAGTTTCTATGATTTAGCTGGGTTCTCTGTTTTAGGGTTTCACAAGGCTGAGTTCATGTTATCCAGGGCTGGGTCTTCATCAGAGACTCAACTGGGGAATAAGGGTCTACTTCTAAACTCCATTAGGTTTGGCAACTTAATTGACAAACTTAATTTCCTTTGGCTGTACATTTGATGAGCACAAAGGCAAGAGAAATGTAGCTAAAATTAAGTCTCCTTACAACTTGCAGCCCACTGATAAATCCCCAAGATATGTAGAATGTGACATTCCTCAAGGAACTCATGGCTACTTTACTGTTGATGTTTCATTGAAGACTAAAAGCAACCTTATCTTAATAGCTAGCCCTCCAAGGTCCTGGAGACCTTGCTTTTAACATGCACAAATTCCTTAGAGATAATCAGTTACTCCTCACAATCCTAGTGTGGCTCTTTCTGACCATAGGTCCCTGTGCTATAATAAAAGCACCTTTTTGCACCAAAAACGTCTCAAGAATTCTTCCTCTTTTTTTAAGATTTTTATTTATTTGAGGGCGCCTGGGTGGCTCAGTTGGTTAAGTGACTGCCTTCGGTTCAGGTCATGATCCTGGAGTCACAGGATCGAGTCCCGCATCGGGCTCCCTGCTCGGCAGGGAGTCTGCTTCTCCCTCTGACCCTCCCCCTCTCATGCTCTCTCTCTTTCTCTCTCATTCTCTCTCTCAAATAAATAAATAAAATCTTTAAAAGAAAGATTTTTATTTATTTGAGAGAGAGCAAGAGAACACAGAGGGAGAGTGAGAGGAAGTAGCAGACTCCCTGCTGAGCAGAGAGCTTAATGCTGGGCTCAATCCCAGGACCCCAAGATCATTACCTTAGCCGAAGGCAGATGCTTACCCGACTGAGCCACCCAGGAGCCCCTCAAGAATTCTTTCTTAATCATTAGCTCACTGGCCCCACATCACTATTCATGAAAGCTTGCTGCTTCAATGCCAGAGAGAGGAAGACTCTAGAAACTACAGTCTGCTGGCAAGTTTTATATAATGCAGAAGAATTACAGGAGTGGCATCTGATCACCTCTGCCATACTCTGTTGGTTAGAAAGAAATATGATTGTGCAAATGTATATTCCCACACAGTGTATGAGCATTACTGTTCTGCATCCTTATCCATACTTGGTATTGTCAGCCTGTAATTTTTTTTTAATTTTATTTATTTATTTGTCTGAGAGAGAGAGAAAGAGCACAAGCAGGGGGAGTGACAGGCAGAGGGAGAAGCAGGCTCCCCGCTGAGCAAGGAGCCCGATGAGGGACTGGATCCCAGGACTCTGGGATCATGATCTGAGCTGATGGCAGACGCTTAGCCAACTGAGACACCCAGGCATCCCAGCCTGTAATTTTCAACACTCTATCAGGTGTGTACTAGCGTCTCTGGATGGTTTTATTCCCATTTCTTGATCACTGAAACTGAGCATCTTTTCATGTTTATTGTTTGGAAACCTTTTTTTGTGAACTGCCTACTCAAGGCTCTTGCCCATTTTTCTTCTGGAACTTCTGTTGTTTTCTTATGATAATGTAGAAGTTTTTCATTTATTTGGACAGCAGTGCTTTCCAAATACATATGTTACATATATCTTATCCCTCATAGCTTATTTTCCCTTTCTTAATGGTGCCTTTTTTTTTCTGAAGATTTTTATTTATTTGACAGAGAGAGAGCGAGAGAGGGAACACAAGCAGGGGGAGTGGGAGAGGGAGAAGCAGGCTTCCCGCTGAGCAGGGAGCCTGATGTGGGGCTCAATCCCAGGACTGCAGGATCATGACCTGAGCCGAAGGCAGAGGCCTAACGACTGAGCCACCTAGGCGCCCCTTAATGGTGCCTTTTTAAAAAGATCTATTTATTTGAGAGAGAGAGAGAGAGAGAGAGTGGTGGGGATGAGCTGAGGGAAAGGGAGAGGGAGAATCTCAAGCAGACTCCAGGCTGAGCATGAACCCTGACACAGGGCTCCATCTCAGGACTCTGAGATCATGGTCTGAGCAGAAATCAAGAGTTGGATGCTTAACCGAATGAGCCACCCAGGCACCCCATGGTGTCTTTTTGATAGAGTTCTTTAGTATATTCCAGTGGATCTATCTTTAATGTTGTGGTTACTGTTATTTCCTTATCTATAAATTGCCTATTTCCATGCCAATTCTCTATTGAATTGCTTGCCTTTTCGTCATTGATACATAGGAGTAAGTTGCATATCACATATGCCTTCTCCTGGTTTGCTTCCTATCTTTCAATTCTGTATTAAATTTTGATGTAGTCAGATATTTTTTGTATTTACATCTTCTTTTTAAAGATTTTATTTTTATTTATTTATTTGAGAGAGAGAGAATGAGAGAGAGCACATGAGAGGGGGGAGGGTCAGAGGGAGAAGCAGACTCCCTGCCGAGCAGGGAGCCCAATGCGGGACTCCATCCAGGGACTCCAGGATCATGACCTGAGCCGAAGGCAGTCGCTTAACCAACTGAGCCACCCAGGCACCCTACATCTTTTTTTGAGGGAGAGGGAGAGAGAGCGTGCATGCAAGGGGAGGAAGGGTGGAGGGAGAGGGAGAATCTTAAGCAGGCTCCATGCCCAGCGCAGAGCCAACAGCGGGCTCAATCTCACAACCCTGGGATCATGATCTGAGCCAAATCAGGAGTCAATGGCTTAACTGACCGGGCCACCCAGGCACCCCTCCTTTTGTATTTACATCTTTTTTTTTTTAAGATTTTATTTATTTGAGAGTGAGAGAATGAGAGAGAGCATGAGAGATGGGAGGGTCAGAGGGAGAAGCAGACTCCCTGCTCAGCAGGGAGCCGCATGTGGGACTTGATCCTGGCACTTTAGGATCATGACCTGAGCTGAAGGCAGTCGCTTGACCAACTGAGCCACCCAGGTACCCTACATTTTTTTTTTTTTTTAAGATTTAGTTATCTGATAGAGAGAGTGAGCACAAGCAGAGGGGAGGGTCAGAGGGAGAGGGAGATGAAGGCTCCCTGCCGAGCAGGGAGCCCATGCAGGGCTCAATCCCAGGACCCTGGGATCATGACCTGAGCCAAAGGCATACACTTAACCGACTGGGCCACCCAGACGCTCCTGTATTTACATCTTAAACAGGATTTCCATAAACAACATACCCTCCGAGTGTATGAGCTTTCCCCCTAACATTTTAATATCCAAATTTTCAAATATATAGATAGCAAATTTGTAAGAATTTTATAGTTAAACCTTATAAGCACCACCTAGATTCTACCATTAGCGTTTTCCTATAATTGCAATATCACATATTTATCTATCCTTCCATCTACCCATCAATCTTTTTACGTTTTTCAAAGTAACTTGTGACATCAGTACACATTTTCCCGTATTTTTCAGTATGTATATCATCCACTACAGTTTAATATTTGCATACAATATTTTCTTTTGAGGAAAAATTTACATAAGGTGAAATTAACTCTAAAGTGTGCATTAGTTGAGTTTTGATAAATACATCTATGTAATCCGATCAAGATATAATTATCCTCACTCGCAGAAGTTCATGTCCCTTTCAGAGTCAGTTCCCACCCAAAACTTCTGCCCAACCACAGTTCTTAAGTTTTGCACTACAGATTACTTCTTGTTTTTCTCAGAACTCCACCTAAACAGAATCATATAATATATACACTTGGGCAAGGCCTCCTTCACACAGCATGTTTAAGATCATCCATGCTCATGTCCTTTTAAAAGTTCTCATTTGAAACATAAAAGCACGCTCCTGTCCCCCTATACTTTTGGGTTCTAACATCAGCCAAGTGCTCGGGAGAAGGGGGCGAAGGAGCAACAGATGAGAACACTGAGGTCCAGAATCATCTGGGCACAGTACTCCCAATACAACCGAGCCACCCGCACCCCCGCAGGTCGGGAAAAGCCGTGGACCTGCAAGACTCTCGGAAAACGCGCCGCAGGGCCCGGACCGAACCTGCCCTTTGGCCCCGGATCCTTCCCGCCAGACCTAGCCCGCCGGCGACACCAGAACTGGGCGCGCCGGGAGCCGCGGAGGCGACACAGCCACCTGCAGGAGTCCAGCCGCCTGACAATTCTGCTTCCGGTTTTCTGAGCAGAAAAGGGGCGGGGCCCCAGAGCGCAGGCGGGGCGGAGTGGGAGGAGGGAGGAGCCCGAAGAAGCCCGCTTGGAAGGCTGGGTGCTGAATGGGCCCAGCCAAGGACTAGTACCAGGACGAGCGGGCGGAGCTAGAGGCGGGAACAGCCCCTGGGGGCGTGGCCTAGCTGGAGACACGGCCTGGGGCGTGGCCTAACTGGAGACACGGCCTGGGGGCGTGGCCTAGCTGGAGACACGGCCTGGGGGCGTGGCCTAGCTGGAGACACGGCCTGGGGGCGTGGCGAGGGGGGCGAAGACCAATCTTAGAAGGCGGGGCTAACAGTAAGCATAAGGGCATCGTGGGCAGGGATAGGTGGTTCCCAGGCTCGGGGGCGGAGCCCGGTAGGGAACTGGTGTGAGGGCAGTGCTGGGGCGGAGCCTCACTTCCAGTTGGCGGTCCTCAGGATGCCTAATAAAAGCTTTTTTGGCTCCTTCTCTCTGCCCTTCCGGGACCCTATGTGACAGAACACCAGGTGTACAAAGGTACCTGTCAGTCCACAAAGTGGATCACACCTCCATTCATCCTGTTTCTTCCTTAGGCCCTTCAAGTATTAAATTTTCTTCTTCAGTGGGTCGTATCTTTCAGTTTGATTTACTCCTAGACACTATATGTACATACATTTAATTTTTTTAAAGATTTTATTTATTTGTCAGAGAGAGAGCACAAGCAGGGAGGAGGGTCAGAGGGAGAGGGATAAGCAGGCTCCCCGCGGAGCAGGGAGCCCAATGCGGTACTCAATCCCAGGACCCTGGGATCATGACCTGAGCCGAAGGCAGACGTTTAAACGACTGAGCCACCCAGGCGTCCCCATATATTTAATTTTTTGTTTCATTTCCCATTTGATTGTTACTAGGGAGTTCTGAGAGATGAGGGACATGCTCTGATTTAAATCACAGATGTAAACTGGAGTGTCCAGCCAATACAGTAGCTGCCAAAAAAATACACTTTCCTTTCATTTTCCCTATTTATGAAAGGTGAAGAAGTATACAAATATTAGCAACTTATTAATTCCTGTACTGTGAGAGTAAAAATCATCTACATGACAAATTCGGTGACGTGCTGCCATCTTCTGGGGATTAAGGGTATTACATACACTCTGTCTCAAGCATCTGCTATTGAAAGCAACCACAAAACTGTACTTCCCTATTGGAAAGTTATGTGAAAATGAATAAAAGGAAACCTCATTTAGAATGGAGTCGGGAGACCATCAGGGAGAGCTTTCATGTCCAGCACTAGTTGTCAATTTTAGACCCAACGGAAGAGAGGGACCAAGGAGATACTAATTTGCTATACCTGCAGGAGGCAGGAAGATTTCTTCCTGCCCCAGCAGCAGCTCAGCCAATGAGAAACCACTATACTTCAAACTCCCAGTTTATTCCAATGGACTTTTAGTTTATAACAGCTCCTCCCTATTCCCCCTTTCTCCTCTATTAAAAAAAAAAAAAAAAAAGCTACGCTCCTTTGTTAGGGGGACTTATCTATGGTTTTGCCATAGTTTGCTTGGGCCTGGGGTAGCAACTTTTTGCTATCCCTAAATAAGCCCATCTTTTGCTGGTAAAATAACCGTCAGTTTTGTTTTTAAGGTCAACAGTTCTCACGTTAGAAAGCATTTTCTCTTACCACTATCCCTTTGGTTATAACATCTGCCTGGTGTTTGAGGTAAGGAGGAACAGTTTGACAGTTGAGAAAACTAAGGCCCAGAATCATGTACACACAGTATTTCCACTTCACCCCCAGCAATTTGGTGGAAGGAATGACTATGACTTTCTGGGGGAAGAATGGAAAGGCCCTGAGGTAGGACAGGTTTGGCATCTAAACAACAGCAGAATCCTGGTGTCTAAAATGTTTGAAGTGAGTTTGGCAGGATGGAGACTAGCTGGAAGAGAAGTCAGAGAAGTAATGGAATCATATAAAGCCATCTGGGCAACGGTAAGAATTGCGGGGTTTGGGACACCTGGGTGGCTCAGTTGGTTAAGCATCTGCCTTCGGCTCAAGTCATGACCCCGGGGTCCTGGGATGGAGCCCCATGTCGGGCTCCCTGCTCGGCGGGGACTCTGCTTCTCCCTCTCCCTCTGCCCTTCCCACCTGCTCCTGCTCATTCTCACATGTGTGCTCTCTGTCTCTCTCTCAAATAAATAAATAATATCTTTTTTTTTTTAATTGTGGGTTTTACCTTGAGTGCAATGCAGGAGCCCTGAAGGGTTTTGAGCTATAGGAGCAACATCATCTGATGTATATTTTTATTTTATTTTATGTTAAGCTTCTCTTTGTCTGGTGTGACTCTAGGAAGGCAAAGATAGAATCGGGCAGGACAATTAGAAAGTTGAGGCAATAATCCCAATGACAGATGGAGATAGCTGGACGCAGGTGGCTGGGAGGAATCGAAGGAGTGGGACCAGCTCTGATGCTAAAATTAAGGCAGAGCTGATGGCTTTCTGCTATCTGCTGATGGATTTGTGTAGTTTTAGGGCAAGGAGTCAAAAAAGACTCAAAGGATTTTTGTTTGCTTATCATCGTCAAAAATAATTCTGGACATTGGTAAAGAGAGACTTCATTCAAAAGGATTATTGCAAGAGGGAGAAAAGGCCTATTGAAATAACACTCCAACCATAAGATCTATAAGTATCTCAGAGGTTAGTTAGAAAAAGGCTCTTCTTTTATAGGGAGGAGTAAGTGAAGCCCAGAGAACATCTATTTAAGGAGGCACAGTGTAGGTGCCCGACATTAAGCTTTTGATTGAAGAGGAGTCCATTTTATGAACCTGAATAAAGGAAATCTCATTTAAAATGGAGTTAGGAGTGGGGTGCCTGGGTGGTTCACTCAGTTAAGCATCCAACTCTTGATCTCAGCACAGGTCTTGATCTCAGGGTCCTAAGTTCAAGCCCGGTGTTGGGCTCCATGCTGGGTGTGGAGCCTACTTAATAAAATAGGATAAAATAAAATGGAGTCAGGAGGCCAGAAAGGGTGCCATATCACTTCTTGCAGCCCTTTGCAGAATGAACAGGAAGAGACATACCTTGTATTCTCAACAGGAAGAAGCCAGCACATTTACTACCCCAGCAGTTGGAGGAAAGATTTATTCTGAGCTCAGTGACAGCCCAGCCAGTGAGAAGCCATTATACTTCAAACTCTCAGTTTACTCCAACGGACTTCTTTTGCTTATAATAATGCCTCCCAAGTCCCTTCTTTCCTCTATAAAAGAGCATTCCTCTCCTTGTTCCCCAGACTTGCCTATGGTTTTGCCATAACTTGCATGTCCTGAATTGTAATTCTCTGTTATTCCTGAATAAACCCAATTTTTTTGCTGGTAAAAGAACTGTTTTATTTTTAAGGTTAATAAAATTCACCAATAAAGAGTGAATCCACAAAACCCTAGGCCCTCCACCCCATCCTTAACCCCCAATAAAGACAGAACCCCAGGACTGTGCTCTCTCGCTCTTTCCTGGCAATCTTGGGTATGCCATGTGCCCTCCAGGACTTGTGAGTAATAAATCTTGTTTTTCAAAGTCATCTGATAGTTGCTGCTGAGGTGTGGTTTGCAATCATAATAAGAACCACGAGAGTGGGTCCAGCCACAACACTGGCTCCAGTCAGGGCAATGTCTGGGGGGGCCCACTGCCAGTTACTAGGGGCCCAGATGAGTGCCCCCAGGCATTCCTAGCCAATAGCATCACTATTACAGGCTGAGACTGACACAAAACAGGTATGCCTCTATTTTAGTCCATTAGGGAGAAAACGTCATTCCTCCGCCTTTCCATGTCCAAGGAGGGCATATGTCTGCTGAAGTGACCTCTGCACGTACACACCCATACTCTATATCTCACTAGCAGGTTTGGAAGAAAGAACTGAGCGTCTTCAAATCTCACCCTTTCTCTCTCCCTTTGGGAGGCTGTGAGACTCCAGAGAAGGGCTAGTTTGATCAGGCTGGGGCCATACGGTAAGCATCCAGAGGAGCTTTGTGGTTGACCAGCTGACCGTGCCCAAGTACCTTTGACAAATGCAGCAGTAAAACATCATAAGGCCAACGGGCGATGCAGAGCCAAACCGGCATGCTTCAATCCAGGTTTTGTTATTCATGAAGCTGATGTTTCCATCTCTAACTCCCGTGATTGGTCTCAAACTCAGAAGGGAGATTAAGAGATGTCATTGATTAGGGCGTGTGGCTGGCTCAGTTGGAAGAGCGTGTGACTCTTGATCTCGGGTTCATGAGTTTGAGCCCCACGTTGGGTCCAGCGATTACTTAAAAAAGTAAATAAACTTAAAAACAAAAAACAAGTAATGTCTTTGGTTTTTCTCCAAAGTCCCAATAGTAGACAAAATTCTATAAGATTATAAATCTAACTTCTCACAGTGATTTCCTCTGGGACCTAGGATTAGAAAGAGGTTCACTTTCTATAATTTTTAAATAAGATTTTATTTATTTAATAAATAAAAGAAGAGAGAGCACAAGTGGGAGGAGGGGCCGGGGGGGGATAAGCAGACTCCCTGTTGAGCAGGGAGCCCTATGCAGGGCTCACTTGATCCCAGGACCCTGAGATCATGACCTGAGCCAAATTCAGATGCATAACCAACTGAGCCACCCAGGTGCCCCTCACTTTCTATAATGTTAAAATTCTTTACAAACATGTTATTTTTTAATATCAGGAAAATTATTTTAAGAAAAAACATATGTTTAAACACAAATATCCATCAAAAGATGAATGGGTAGTGGTACCTGGATGGCTCAGTCGGTTAAGTGTCTGCCTTCAACCCAGGTCATGATCCCAGGGTCCTGGGATCGAGTCCCACGTCAGGCTCCTTGCTCAGCGGGGAGCCCGCTTCTCCCTCTGCCTGCTGCTCCCCCTGCTTGTGCGTGCGCTCTCTCTCTCTCTCTCTGGCAAATAAATAAATAAAATCTTTTTTTAAAAAAAAGATGAATGGGTAACAAATTGTGCTATTATAACCATATGACAGAATACTACCCAGGAACAAAGTTTTGATTCCTACAAGAGCCTGGATGAATCTCAAAATCATTATGGTGAGTGAAAGAAAAGACCCCCCCCCACACACATACAAAGTATATATGATTCTACTTACATAAAATTCTAGGAAAATAAAAATAATCTATAGTGACAGAAAGCAGATCAGTATTTGTCTGGGAACAGGGATGGAGGGAGGGTTAAAAGGAGCCACAAGGAAACTTTAGGGAGTTATGGAAATATTTGTTATCTTGATGGTTTCACTGGTCAGAACTCATCAAATTATGCACCTAAATATGAGCTGTTTATTTATGTGAATCATACCTCAATAGAGCTCTTCATTGGGCTGCTGGAAGAAGTCCATGCAAGAAGGACTGAGCATAGTACCTGACACAAAATAGATACTCAATTAAAGTTCGCTATTGTGATTATCCTTTACTTTCAATGGAGGGTGTATCAGTCATGTTTTTTTATTTTCTATATTTTGTGATGCTTTGACACCTTAGAGCCTTGCAAACCTGGGTAAGGACCACCCTTCTGAGGGGTGCCCCTGAGCACACTTTCATATGCAAAACAACCAATCCAACGACCTCCTTGATCTCAGTCTTACACAGCAAACCAATATTCCCTCTGCCCTAAATCACCCCAGAGCCAAGTAACAGACAACTAGGGACCACCTCTAAAGCCTATAGCCCACCCAAAGTACTCAAACTAGCCAATTCTAAACTTGCTCAGCTTGCCTACCCACCCCTCAGAGCTAAGCTCAGGGAAGGGGTCACTAAAGTTGGGTGAGCCTGGAAGAAAGACACCACTAACCAGTGGCATGCTGAAGTCAGCTCATGCCAGATCAGGGGGGTCAATTGCTAAACTTGCAGGAATTTTGTGAGCCAGTTGTTAGACTGCTGGTAGCTTGAAACCAGCCATGATGGGATACTTACACCCCAGAAATGGGCAAACACTACAAATTAGGGCTCCCCCACCCCATCACTACTTGCTAGCGATGTCCATTGAACACTTCCATGTTTACCACTGCCTCCAATTTCATACCTGCTGCTCCATTTCTGCAGGAAAAGCAAGAGGAAGAAAGGAAGGAAACTTGTTTTCCTCCTCGAGCTGCTCCAGGTGGGGCATCAGCAGCCTACTCCAGGACCACCGGCAGAGCCCAGTGTAAGACTGGGATTGGCAGGGGCGCCTGGGTGGCTCAGTTGGTTAAGCAACTGCCTTCGGCTCAGGTCATGATCCTGGAGTCCTCGGATCGAGTCCCACATAGGGCTCCCTGCTCAGCGGGGGGTCTGCTTCTCCCTCTGACCCTCTTCCCTCTCGTGCTCTCTGTCTCTCATTCTCTCTCTCTCAAATAAATAAATAAAATCTTTAAAAAAAAAAAAAAAAGACTGGGATTGGCGACTCCATCATACTCCCAACAACAGACCTCAGGTCTCCAGACACCCTTAAAAGAGATCTCTTTCCCTAACCTGAGACTTCTCCAGTCCCAACACCCCAGCCTGCATCAGTTTAAGTCCCCCAGGTGCCCTGGGCTGGAGCTGCCAGGTTTGATGACAGCATGGGACAAGCAGACCCTACCCACGGCCCCACTGGGGGAGTACTCATACCATAGTCCTCATGTGGCCTGATGGGGAATTTCCGCCCCACCCGCTAGTGGGAAAGCATGGGAGAGACACCCAGGTCCTCTGGTAAATGAGCTTGGAACAAGGAACCAAGAGTCCCAGCTCAGCCCTGTTTTCTCTTTTGGCTCTGCCCGCCACTGAGCAGGCAGGCTGGGCTGGTGGGCAGGCGGGGAAACTAGTCACACACGCCCTCCCACCCAGCTCAGATCAGAAGTAACACTCAACTCGAGGGCGGGTGCTCCTGCTCACTATCAGCCTGCCACCTGCTTTTTTCAAGTGGCTCAGACTTAGCAGGCAGGAAAAGAGTCGCTACTTACTGAACCCCTAAAACACGTGCCACCTGTGAGGAGCCTCCAACTTCACCCCCTCAGCTGACTTCACTTTCTATTGCTCACCCCTTGTTCCCTCAGCCACACAATTCTTCCTGATCCTGAAAAATGTCAAGCTCATCCCCGTCTCAGCGTCTTGGTCTTTCCTTTTTCCCAGCGCTTCCCAGAGTGGGTTCCTCATCACCTCTCGGGTCTCCAAACTTGAGCGGCTCATCCCGCCCACTCTACCAGACACAGGCACCTCCATCACGTGAGCCTGGTTTATTGTCTCTAAAACCAGTCCATCAATGCTTTCACCTGTTGATCGCCCAGCCTTCTACTCAGGGATTGTTTTGTTCACTGCTGTGGCCCCAGGGCTTAGAACACAGCCTGTGATAAAGTGGGCACTCAAGAAACGTTTGTTGAATAAGAAACCAAATGCCGGGGCGCCTGGGTGGCTCAGTCGTTAAGCGTCTGCCTTCGGCTCAGGTCATGATCCCAGGGTCCTGGGATCGAGCCCCGCATTGGGCTCCCCGCTCCATGGGAAGCCTGCTTCTCTCTCTCCCACTCCCCCTGCTTGTGTTCCCTCTTGCTGTGTCTCTCTCTGTCAAATAAATAAATAAAATCTTTAAAAAAAAAAAAGAAAGAAACCAAATGCTTTTTTGAAAAAAAAATTATTTTTCTTTAATAGCAAAATAATATATATTGTGGAAAAATTGAAAAATACAGACCAAGTACTGAAAATACAACTTAGAACCTTCATTAACACTTTTGATTATCAAAGCCTAAGTCCTGATTGGCTTCTCATGTCCCTCGTGTGCAAGTAGGTGTATCAATGGTGTGTCGGTGTGTGGGTGCACATGCATAGACAGTCTTTCCAGGCCTCCTAAGGGGCCTTGGCCCCTCAGGTCCCCCTAACTCCTAGCCCTACCCTTCTGCATCCATCCTGTTCCTGAGAACAACCCTTCATCAAGGACCCTTTTGGCCCAGGGCTGCTAAAGAGTTAAGGCTTTGCAACATAACCATGAGGTAGCTATGATCTTCCCCATTTCCAGATGTGGGGACGGGCCCTCCAGGAGGCTGGCTGATGCCACAGAGGCCAAACAACTGGCAAACAGGGATTCCAATTGTCTGGAGGCCCCAAGGCCTCGGTTCTCTCTACCTGTGGCTTTCAGGCCCTGTTGCCCTGACTACAGGCCCTCTGCAAGGTGCCATTCAGAGGATGTGGGGCTCCCCAATGAAAGCTGAGATGGACGGGTGGTAGTCACATCCACCAGTCCATGGACTCTTTGGGGCAGGCCCTAACGATGACCATACAGTGGGGCAGTCCCCTACACAGGATCCTCTCAGCCTCCTGACCCTCCCACCCTAGCCCCTGCAGCTCAAGGACCCTGAGCTTGGGCATGGCGAGGCAGGAAGAGAGGATTTCAGCTGGGGAAGGCATTTCTGGGGTAATGAGAGGGCCTAGCAAGCACAGACTCTCCAGGGCTGGCATGCCCTCCAAGACCGACAGGCCAGGGGCAGAGAGGCCCCTCACGGTCAGCCGGATCTTCCGCACATCCCGGAGGTGGCGGCTGATGGCCAGGAGGGTGCTGTCAGCTGAGAGGGTACAGCCTAGCACCTCCAGCCTCTGCAGGTAGCTCAGCTCCTGGAGGCCCGCATCCAGCCCTGTCTCTGTCACACGGTAGGTGCCGCCGAGCACCAGTGACCGCAGGGCACGAAAGCGTGTCAGGCCCTGCAGGTGCTCATCTCGGAAGGCAGGGACACGGTCCAGCACAATGCACTCGAGCAAGGGCAGCACGGTGGGGTCCTGCTCCTTGAGGAGCCAGGCCATGGAGATCTCACAGCTGTGCAGCTCCAGGGTCCTCAGGGTGCAGGGCAGGCTGGTGATGGGCACCATGCTCAGGTCAGCCACGTGTAGGCAGAGGCGCTTCAGGTTGGGGCATTTCTGGCCCAAGGCCCTCATCAAGGCAGGGGACAACTGGGGGGCCTGGGAGCCTGAGAACAGGTAGCCACCCATCCGCAAGGAATGGAGCCGGGATGCCATGTACCGGCGAAGGAGGTGCCACATGACTTTAGGCCGCATCTGTAAGAGCCAGAGAGGGGGGTGACAGGGTGAGGGATATGGAGACTATTCCAAGGGCCCTGCCTGCCTGGAGACAGACAAGCCCCAGCTGGGGCTCTAGTGTTCCCCTGGGCTTCTGCCCTTCCCCTGCCAGCCGCATCTGACCCTGCATCTCCCATTCATTTTGATTTCTAGGTTTGAACAAAAGCAATGGGGGAAAACAGATGCTCAGAATAGATCTGTCTTTAGCAACAGAGTGGATTCCCATTATCTGGAGTAAGTAAGAAAGCAAAGCCACTCACCAGCATTTTATCCCTTTCTTAATGACCACCGCCAGTAGAAGTAAGCAACACAAAACCAAGCTGAAAAAGCCTAGAACTGCCTAGAGTAAATTAGACCTATGTTTAAAAAATCATCATCATCATCATCACAACCTGGTAATAGTGAAAGCTGCAAAAATTAACCCTAGAAAGTTAATTACTAGAGAACAAAAATGTAACTGGAAGCACTGTGCATTTTAATGTAGGTACATTTTACCTTTTAAAAAAAAGAAAAAAGAAACTGCATAATGTAAAATTTGTGCATAGCATAAAACCTGGGAGGTTGTTAGAAATTCAGAATCTGGGGCCCCATCCAGTTCACTGAATCAGAATCAGCATTTTAACAAGATCCTTGGGTGATTCATATACACAGGCAAGTTTGAGACACTCCTTTACAACACTGTTTATAATAGTAAAAAGCTGGGGCGCCTGGGTGGCTCAGTTGGTTAAGTGACTGCCTTCGGCTCAGGTCATGATCCTGGAGTCCCGGGATCGAGTCCCGCATCGAGTCCCGCATCGAGTCCCGCATCGAGTCCCGCATCGGGCTCCCTGCTCGGCAGGGAGTCTGCTTCTCCCTCTGACCCTCCCACCTCTCATGTGCTCTCTCTCATTCTCTCTCAAATAAATAAAATCTTAAAAAAAAAATAATAGTAAAAAGCTGGAAATAACTAAATGTCTGTCAACAGGAAAATAGAGAAATTGTGGTATACTCATTTAACAAGTTAAAAGGAACGAACAAGATTTACGTGTCTCAGTTAAAATAAATCTCAAAAGCAGTATTGTGTGAATAAAGCTGGTTGCGGGTGGATGTACAATAAATAGCATTTAATTACCTAAATAGAATACCATTACTTAAATTTTAGAAACACATTAAAAAAACTATATATTGCTTCTCGGCACTCATGCAGGAAGTAAATAAAAACGTGATCGGAAGACTACAGATCCATTTTATAATAGTGGTTACCTCTGAGGAGGCTTTCAAATAATGCAACGAATATATCTATAAATGCTGTGTGCGCATATGTCTACATAAACCTTTGCATGAATGTTTCACATAATCTGCAGCAAAAATGACCGAAGGTCAAAATGGGTTAAATCTAGGTGATGAGTACATAGTTGTTTCAGATTATTACCCTCTACACATTTCTATATATATTTGAAACGGTTCAAACGAAAACAAGAAAAATAGATACGATGCAAATGGGGAAAAGTTTAAAAGGCTCGGTTGCACTACTCAGCAAATAAATTCTGGAAATTAAACTGAATCTGGAAAATGATTCCTCCAGGAAAACTCATTAATAGATAATGTAAGCAACTAACATTTGTCCTAGGCTCACTCTACGCCAGACTCGGCTCTAAGCCTTTCCCTGCACGAGCTCGTTATCCCCGTTTTGGAGATGCGGAAACAGGCTGCGGAGCAGGTAAGCCACGGTGCCGGGGTGCGCCCGGGACGGCCCGGCTCGAAATCCAGGGAGCGAGGGGGTGGGGCTCGCGGCCCAGACTCCCGACCGCGGCCCCGCGTACCGTGTACAGCGTCAGGTCGACATGTCGCCAGAGCCACCGGTCGTCCACCAGCCTCCTCCAGCCGTGACAAACCCTGGGGGAGGGGACCCGCCGTTAGAACAACCCCGGCCCCGCGGGAACCGGATCCGCATCTCAGGGGAAGCCCCACCCCCGCCCGCCCGTCCCCTCCCCCACCCCGCGGGGCGGGGCCGCACCTGGAGATGCGGATCCGGTCCCGGACCGGGAGGTAAGAGAAGATCTCCAACAGGACCGAGTCCGGCAGGTCGGCCAAAGTCGCCATGATCCGCCGACACGCACTTCCGCTGGCGGCTGAGGGGATTCGGGATCTCGCCCCGGGGGCGCCAGCGGGTGGCGGGGGTGCCGGCAGGGCGGTGGCCGCCGCCTCCGACGGCGGGCGGAGAGTTTCAGCTTTCCTCCGGCGGGGACATGGTCGGGTCCCGGCGACCTGGACCGAGCGCGGAGGATGGTCCTAGGAACCAAGCCCTAGCACGGAAGGCGTGGCTGAGGCTCTGACGCGACCCGGAGGCGGGGTTAGGGGCGCGGACGAGGCTGGGGGCGGGGCTAAGGGCTGGGACGAGACTGGGGGCGGGGCTAGGACGAGGCTCATGGGCGGGGCCAAGGACTGGGACTAGGATGGGGGCGGGGCTAAGGGCGGGGAGGAGGCTCGTGGGGCCGGACTGAGGACCGGGATCGAGCCGGGGAAAGGTAGCTCGGGCGGGGACGGGCGGGGACTAGGGCGGTGACGAGCGGCCCGGGGGCGGGGCTGGGGGCGGTGACAGGCCCGGGAGCGCGGCAAGCGTTGGGAGGGCGGGGCTTCAGACCCCAGGACCCAGCCCGGAAGGCGGGGTAGGAGCGCGCTAACGCGGGACAACCGGCAGTTGTAAGGGAGAGCGAGGCCCTAACTTTTTTACTTAATAACGCTTTTTGATGCCTATGAACGAGAATAAATTTGTAGAACCGAAGTAGCTTGTTAACAAAGGGCGTGTTCAATTTTTCGGTTTGATAATGCCAAATTGTTCTGCCTAGAGGCTGAGTTGACACTCCCACCAAATATATACTCCTCATTTGTTTTGTTTTATTTTTTTTTAAGATTTTATTTATTTATTTGAGAGAGAGAGAATGAGAGACAGAGAGCATGAGAAGGAGGAAGGTCAGAGGGAGAAGCAGACTCCCTGCTGAGCAGGGAGCCCGATGCGGGACTCGATCCCGGGACTCCAGGATCATGACCTGAGCCGAAGGCAGTCGCTTAACCAACTGAGCCACCCAGGCGCCCACTCCTCATTTGTTTTTTAAAAGATTTTATTTTTAAGTACTCTCTACACCCAACCTGGTCTTGAACTTACAACTTAGAGATCAAGAGTCGCATATTCTACCGACTGAGCCAGTCAGGCGCCCCATATCTTTTTTTTTTTTAAGATTTTATTTTCAGGTAATCTCTACGCCCAACACAGGGCTGGAACCCACAACCCCAAGATCAAGGGTCGCATGCTGCATAGACTGAGCCAGCAAGGTACCCCCATCACTCATTTTTAAATTAGCAATTCATTAAAAAATTATCAATTAATAAAAACTGAAATTTATTCAACATTCCTGTATTGATGAGTATTCAAGTTGTTTCCAGATTTTTTTTTTAAGATTTTATTTATTTATTTATTTGACAGACACAGCGAGAGCAGGAACACAAGCAGCGGGAGTGGGAGAGGGAGAGCAAGCCTCCCGCAGAGCAGGGAGCCTGATGAGGGACTCCATCCCAGGACCCTGGGATCATGACCTGAGCTGAAGGCAGTGGCTTAACGACTGAGCCACCCGGCGCCCCTGTTTCCAGATGTTACCACAAACAATATTTGAGCTAAACATTTATATATATATAATAACCATTTATATATATAAGCATTTATATATTATATATATATAAGCACTTGTATATAAAAGCATTTATATATATCTCACGTTTTTTCTACTGAACAAATAGAAATATATATATCTTTTATGTTTTTTTCTTTTTTTAAAGATTTTATTTATTTATTTGTCAGAGAGAGAGCGAGCACAAGCAGGGGAAGTGGCAGGCAGAGGGAGAAGCAGGGTCCTGGCTGAGCAAGGAGCCCCATGCAGGACTTGATCCCAGGATCCCAGGGAAGGCAGACACTTAACCCACTGAGCCACCCAGGTGTCCCTCTCACATGTTTTTTTCTATTGGATAAATAACTAGGAACCGGTTTGATGGGTCAAAGGACATGTGAAGTTTAATTTTGAGGTTTTGCTAAATCACACCCCCAAGAGCCCATAACGGCAATAAATGTTTTCAATACACACACACACACACACACACACACGGAGGCAGGATTTGAGATGTTGAAAACTGTCTTAAAAAGAAATGCAAAACTCATTAAGATGTATACATTAAATGTGTGCAATTTTTGTATATCAACAATACCTCAGTAAAGCTAAAAAAAAAATACATCTGTATGCTTGTGCTTATCCATAAATAAATAAAAAGTAAAACACCAGGGCTTTCATCTATCAGATTAAAAAAGATGAAGGAGCACCTAGGTGGCTCAGTCAGTTAAACCGCTGCCTTCATCTCAGGTCATGATCTCAGGAACCTGGGATGGAGCGAGCCCTGTAGAGGGCTCCCCACTCAGCGGTGAGTCTGCTTCTCCCTCTCCATCTGCTCCTCCCCCCTGCTCATGCTCTCTCTCAAATAAATAATAAATAAAATTTTAAAAAACAAAAGAAAACAAAACAAAAGATGAAGAAGCTGGAAAATATCCACACTGGCCTTGGTGTGAGGAAACAGACCCTTCCAACCCTGCAGAAGGGGCAGAATTGATTCAAACTCTTTGAAGGCAGTTTAGCAATATAAGATTGCAGCCTCTGTTGGGCCCAACAATCCCTCGTGTAGGATCTCAAATCGTTTAAAAAAAAAAAATGACGTAGGTCTTTCAGTGCTGTTTGAACAATCTCCAGGATACTGTTTGGTTTAAAAAGCAGAAGATGTAGAGATCAGTGAATATAGTTTGATCTCACTGGAAATACATACATCTCCAAAAAATGCACACACGATTTATTATGTGTTTCACTCTTCATACACGAAGGCCTGTATAAAAACTAAAACATTCATAGGGAGCCTGGATGGCTCAGTTGGTGGAGCATGTGACTCTTGATCTCAGGGTTGTGAATTCAAGCCCTACATTGGGTGTAGAGATTACTTTAAAAATAAATAAATAAAAAATCTTAAAAAACAAAACCAAAAAACCCTAAGTCATTTGTTTCTGTCCTTTGACATAAAATACTGTATGTTACTTGAAAATACAAAGTCTCTATCGCTATTGAAATGTGTTAATGTCTGAAAAGTTTTATCATTTTCTTGGGAGGCTCCATATCAGATGTTTGAAGCAGGAACTATCTCCAGAAAATGGCAACTTTTAATGGTAGTTGCCCCTGGGGAGGGCAGGGATCTGAAGGCAAGGACACTTTATGCTGCCATATATATACTTTTATACTGCCTGAATTTTTACCATGTGCAATTGTTACCTTAAAAAAGAGTAAGTTCCGGGCACCTGGGTGGCTCAGTTGGTTAAGCGACTGCCTTCGGCTCAGGTCATGATCCTGGAGTCCCGGGATCGAGTCCCGCATCGGGCTCCCTGCTTGGCGGGGAGTCTGCTTCTCCCTCTGACCCTCCTCCCTCTCATGCTCTCTGTCTCTCATTCTCTCTCTCTCTCAAATAAATAAAATCTTTAAAAAAAAAAAAAGAGTAAGTTCCAAATGTTTATTTATTTATTTTTTTAGATTTTATTTATTTATTTGACAGAGAGAGACACAGCGAGAGAGGGAACACAAGCGGGGGGGTGGGAGAGGGAGAAGTAGGCTTCCTGTTGAGCAGGAGCCCGATGCGGGGCTCGGTCCCAGGACACCGGGATCACGACCTGAGCCGAAGGCAGACGCTCAACGACTGAGCCACCCAGGTGCCCCCCAAATGTTTATTAATCAATCAAACCCCTTTAATGTTCTCCCTCAAACAAGAGCACAGAAAAAACTGCTTCATGCTTTGGCAGCCGTCCTGCAACTGTGGAAAGACCAAAAGAATCCCACAGAGGCCAAGTCACTTGCCAGGGCCACAGGCCCAGATCTGATGCCACAGCGTACCCCGCTACCACACTACCCATGGTCTTGAGTCCTTCTGTAAAGCCTATGCCATCCTATGTGGGGGATGCCTTCTTTGCTCCCAGCGCCTTGGGCTTCCCCCTCACAGCACTGTACTGAAGACCACTTCACTTGTCTTATTCTTCTAGCAGACTGAATTCCGGGGTGGTGGGTCAGCCTTGGTCACCGCTGTATCTCTAAGGCCTGCTGACAGGATGAGATGTTGGGAGAAGGAAATTCCAAAGCAATTCTCTCCACTCCTAAGATTATTTCCCCTCTGGCGATTCCTAGGTAGGGCGATTGGGGTTTTTTGTTTTGTTTTGTAAGATTTTATTTATTTATTTGAGAGAGAGAGCGAGCAGGAGGAGAGACAGAGGGAAAGGGAGAGAGAATTCCAAGGGGACTCGGCATTCAGCGCAGAGCTCAAAACAGAGCTTGATCTCATGACCCTGAGATCGTGACCTAAGCCGAAACCAAGAGGTGGATGCTTAACCAACTGAGCCATATCTGGGGGGCAACTGGGTGGCTCAGTCGTCAAGCGTCTGCCTTTGGCTCAGGTCATAATCCTGGGGTCCGGGGATCAAGCCCCACATCAGGCTCTCTACTCAGCAGGAGGCCTGCTTTTCCCTCTCCCATTGTGTTTCCTCTCTCACTGTCTCTCTCTCTGTCAAATAAATAAATAAAATCTTTTTAAAAATTAAATTGCCGGGCACCTGGGTGGCTCAGTTGGTTAAGCGACTGCCTTCGGCTCAGGTCATGATCCTGGAGCCCCGAGATCGAGTCCCGCATCGGGCTCCCTGCTCGGCAGGGAGCCTGCTTCTCCCTCTGACCCTCCCCACCTCTCATGTGCTCTCTGTCTCTCTCATTCTCTCTGTCTCAAATAAATAAATAAAATCTTTAAAAAAAAATTAAATTGCCAAATTTGGGGGCACCTGGGTGGCTCAGTTGGTTAGCGGCTGCCTTCAGCTCAGGTCATGGTCTCAGGGTCTTGGGATCGAGCCCCACATCGGGCTCCCTACTCAGTGGGGACTCTGCTTCTCCCTCTCCCTCTGCCCCCAACCCCCCCCATTCCTGCTCACTCACACTCACTCGCTCTCAAATAAGTAAAAATAAAATCTTTAAAAGAAATAAAAATAAATAAAATTGCCAAATTTGATTTAAATTGCACCCCTGGGGCAACTGCTTTAAAGTTCAGCAAAACCCAGCAAAATCCTGTCCCTGGGCTCAGTTACAGGAGGGTTCCTAAGAACCATCTCCTGTTGCATCAGCATACAGGGGTGGAGGGAGGGAAACCTCACATATAAACTCCTTCCTCTGGGTCAGAAACCCAGGAAACAAGGGGGCTGAGAGGCCCTGCCCAGCTTGCGTCTTGGGTTGTGACCTAGAACTCTCCCTCTTGGGAAGCACCTACCTCCTCCCCACCCCAGCACCTCTGACAGCAAACCTTCAGACAGGGGGAAGAGGGCTGTCCTTGTTCCTCGAGGGGCATTCACTGAGTCCTTTCATGGGAAGCTCCAACTTCTAATTACCAGGGTGTGGGGAGGTGTCTCTAAAGTGAGGTGTCATATCTCCTGAGGCCCCTCCCCCTCTTGCCTTAATCTGGGGGAGAGGGGGTCCGTGCAGGAGTGGCAGCCTAGTCCTGGGACTTCCCATTGCCCACCATCACCCTCAGGATGGCTTAGCCCAGCTGGGGTTGGCAGCCCCCCAGTGGATCCCCACCACCACCCATTGGAGCCCAAACCCTCAACAATCCCAGACTTAGAATCTCATTCCCTTTCAGCACCATCCCCCACGCCTTTCAATTCCCACCCCGTAGCCTGTAACTCAGCATCACGATCCTGTGCTTGAACGATCTTTGAATCAATCACTTAGAAATTAGAACTTCTTGTTTTTAAAAAGTAACATTTACTTTTTTCCCGATTACAAGAGTAATATATGTTCATTGTAGATAATCTGGGAAAACCACCAAAAAGTACCAAAGAGGAACAGGAGATTCAGCAATTCCACCATCTAGTGGTAGCCACCATCAACATCTTGTGTGACACAGTAATTCTGTGAATGCAATGCTGTGTTCCTTCCAAACTTCCTTAGGCACATCAGTCCCCTCAGCTCACCTTTGACCTTCCAACCTCCCCTCTTGCCCCATCTGTTCTTGCGCAAATTATTAAAGAACCATCAGAAGTTGGTCCAAGACCAATCCTTACTACAATCCTAGGGTGGGAATTGCTATCCCATTTCCATAGATGAGGAAAATAAGAATCAGAGAGGGTAACTGTCTTGCTTGAGATCATACGGTTTAATATTAAGGGGTGAGGTTGGGTTTTTCACTCATCTGTCCAAATTCAAAGCCTGTGTCTCCAACCTAAGTTTTCCATTCAGATTCCCTGCCCTCTCAAGCGCACTCAGAAGAACTCTCAGAGGAATGACAGGTCAAAGTTCTGAGCAGGAAGACCCCTGAGCCTAGTGTTTGTGGTAGGACCTCTTGAGCCAGCTCCCTAAGTCAGGTCAGCCGCCAAAAGGTCACAGAGCATCCGCCCTTTCCACAGGATGGCCCCTCGTGTCTTCTACCTAATCTCACATCCCAGTTTGAGAAGGTGGATTGGGCACATCAGAAGTGGAGGCTCATTTTCAGAGTGAATCCCTTTAGGCTCACCAAACTGGGAAAAGCCTGTCTGCTGAGAAAGAACAGCTGAATGGTTCCATTTCCACTGGCAGCTGTTTGGTTGAACTTAGGGGTGCTCCCTGTCCCACCAGCTCTGGAGAACTAGACCAGTCGAGGGGCTGCTTTGGGACCGAAAAGCAAGGTTGACATCTCGTACAAGGTGCTCCCAACCGGGCCGGAGCGATCTTCCTTGAAGACGCAAACCTGGGTGATTTTGCACTTGTGCCGTTTCCAGTTTACTTGCCTGTGAGGCTGGTTGGCGTGCAACTTGGGACTCCATTCTAGCAAGTGCTGGGATCCAGGACGAGATCAGGCGGCTCCCTTGCTAACTGACTGCAGTCTGCGCCCAGGTGTCCCGGGGCGTCAGGAGCGATAGCTAAAGGGGAGGGGTGAGCAAAACGCTTCCAAGGCCCGGCTCTGAATGAAGGTACGGGTCCAAACGAGATGACTGCACGACTCGACCCAGGCTCCCCATAGCCCTGAGGCTAGAGGCTCAACTAAGAGGCTTCGTCGCGCTCAGAAACGGGAAGTCACTACCCCCCACGGGACGTCCCCGGCTCCCCTGATGTTCCTACCAAACCCCACACCAGACGACGTCTCCCCACATCTAAGGGGCCTCAACCAACAGCTTCCAACGGACTGGGCGCCGGCCCCTGACCTCTTTCTTTTCACGCCCCTTCCCCGGCCACGAACAGACGGGGACCCCAACTTGGCTCCACGCACCGACGGGCAGGTAGCCCCTGCCTAAACCCTGCACCGCGAGCTGCGCCTGGGAACCGCAAACCCATCCCGGGCCTGGGACCGGAAAGAAGTCGGAGGGGTGTGGGAGGGGAGCGGGAAGCGGGGACGGGCGCTTCCGGTTATTCACTTCCGCTTCCGGCTCTTAAAGTCCACTCTGACCCCGGCTCCGCCCTCGAGCGAGGAGGTTGTGGCGTCGGCTGGTTCCAGGCGTTTCGAGGTGAGGGGCTGGGGAGAGATTTACGGAGTCGCGGAAAACTGATGGGACCCGGCCATCGGGGGGGTGCGCGCCTGCGAGAGGCGAGGCGGGGCCTTCAGGCGACCTGAGGGGGGAGGCGCGGCTGCCTGGGGTCCGTGGTCCTGGGAGTTGAGGCCCGGGAGGACGCGGATCCGGGAGGTTGAGGGGTAAACAGAAGACTCAAACCCGGGGTCAGGGTCCTGGGAGACCCCTGCAGTCCTGACTCTGCTGCCTTCCACCCCACGCTGTGTGTAGCTCCAGACAGGATGATCGAGGTTGTTTGCAACGACCGTCTGGGGAAGAAGGTCCGCGTTAAGTGCAAGTATCCACCGGCGGCCAAGAGGCAGTGGTTCCTGGGGTGCTTGGCAGGAGCCAGGCAACTCAGTCTGTGTTGTAGGGTGACTTCGGTTAAACCCGGGCGAGGGGGCGGATGGGGTCCCGGCAGAGTGCCTTCAGCCCTGGAATGCCCTCTTCCACGTTCTACCTCTCCCTTCCATTTTCCTTAACTCGTCTGCGCCCAGCACTGATGACACCATCGGGGACCTTAAGAAGCTGATCGCAGCCCAAACTGGCACCCGTTGGAACAAGATCGTCCTGAAGAAGTGGTGAGTGCAGTGTAGAGCTGGGGGCTGGACGGGACTAGGTCAGGTTTGGGTTGGGGAGCCCTGCGGGCTTAGGCAGAGCTTCCTCAGCTTGCCTCCAGGATGAAAAGCCACCGTAGACTTCTGTCTAAAAGGTTTCTATCCCGCAGGTACACGATTTTTAAGGACCATGTGTCTCTGGGGGACTGTATCCTTTGTGTGACTTCTTGGGCAGCGTCTACATAACCAGACTTGGTTCTCTTTGTTCAGTGCTGGGAGTCTGCATGAGATTGTGCACATAAAGTGTTTAACTTAGTATGCAGCACATGGTAAGCGTTTAGAAAATGGGAGCCATGTAGTTGTTTTGTTGGGGGAAGAGGGTGGTTGGTGAAATACTTTGACTTGGCTTAGAAGACACTTTATTTTTTTAAGATTTTATTTATTCATTTGACAGAGAGAGAGACACATAGTGAGAGAGGGAACACGAGCAGGGGGAGTGGGAGAGAGAGAAGCAGGCTTCCCGCCGAGCAGGGAGCCCGATGCAGGGCTGATCCCAGGACTCTGGGATCACGACCTGAGCCGAAGGCAGACGCTTAACGACTGAGCCACCCAGGCGCCCCTCAGAAGACACTTTAAGGTCAAAATATATATTACTGAACTCTACCTGAGTGTGGACAGGAGGTCAGTGTGGAGTGAGACTCAGGCGAGTCTGTCGTGCAAAGGGAGTGTGAACTTTTTTTTTAATAGTTTGGGATCAAAATGACCCAGTTCCAAATGGCTTCCTTGGCCCTGGGTGGAGTCCTCAAGCCACCCTGACCTACCCGTGCAAGATGAGAGGGGTGGAGATGGAGGCCACAGTGAGAATTCCTTAACACCTTTACTTCAGATGAAATCCATGATGGGATGAACCTGGAGCTTTATTACCAATAGAGCAGAATTCCTTCTCCTGGACATGCCCTGCCTTACCCTCTCCTCTTCTTCCGCCCATCCCCTCCTCTCCCACCCTCACCCCCACACTGGAATGGATGCTTGTTTTTAAAAACTCATGTTAATAAAATCTTAGAAGTTGCTTCATTGTTGTCATTTTTGAGTGAGGCCTTGTCTGATGTGGGGAGGGTTGACATCTGGTTGTCACTATACTCTCAGTACCCAGCTGCTCAGTAAGAGCTCAGGATCAACTGGATGCCTGAGGGAAGAGTAAGCCAGCAGCCTGGGAGCCTGAATGGAAGCCCACCTACAGCTCTGGGATTTGCCATGGGTCTGTAAAGGTCAAGAGATTGTGGGATTATTGTCATCCTAATAGACCAAGGGGTGTCTGGGTAAGGACAGTAGATACAGTAGTTAGGAATACAGGTTCTGGATTCAGACCGACTATGGTTGGAATCCCAGCTCTGCCCCGATAGTGATTCTGAGCAGGGTAATTAAATTCTCTACGACTTCATTTCCTTATCCAAACTGGAACTGATAGTGTTTACTTCATTGCCATGTTGTGGAATGTAGATGAGCCAAAGCATGGTTAAGCATCCACAGTTCCTGGACTCTTGAAATCCTAGGGGACAGAGTGAGAGAGCGTGGCATAGGCTGAACTTTGGTCTTTAGTGGTGGGATTTGGGGAACCCAGCCTCTTTGATCCTCGTTTTCCTACTCTAAAAAGGAGCACCATGATGACACCCACATCTCAATGAGATAATGCGGTTAAAACAGCAGGATGTCTGGCACAAAGTGTTTTAAGCTGTCTCCAACCTTCCCCCAGGTGGGAGTAGACAGGACACCAAACACCCCATCTGTGTTCCCCGTGGCCGCAGATCCCAGGGTCGAGGTTGGCCTTTCCCCAGAGCTGCATTCTGGAGCCGTTCTCAGGAGCTTCGCCCAGAAACTTGCCCCATCCCTTTTCCCCTCTCTCGTATTGACCTGGCTGATGTCTTGCAGTACATTAACATGTTCAAGTCTAGCCTACTGCTCCTCCCCTTCCCCCTAAGCCCCGCCCAGTCTACTGCCTTCACTTCACTACCAAGCTTCTTGGGAGGTAGACCTGCCTGCTGCCTAGGGTGCTGCTGGCCTGTAGTTCATGGAGGATGATCTTTCCTTGGTCCCCATTAGACACCTTCCTACCTGCCCTCTTGGCTTCCCTTCTGTCCTTAGGACTCAGCTCCCTCCTGATGTCAGAAATGTCTGTTTCCTGATACCTTGCTCTTCCTACTCTTAGAGCTATCTCCCCCCATATTTGTCTACTTAAAAATAGATCCAACAAGATGTTTTTTTTAATACACCATAGCCTTGTCAAGGTGGTTACTTGTTAATTTCAAATCAGCATAGAAAAGTACGGGCTGAAAGTAAAACCCTTCTTGTCCCATTCTCTCTCCTGAAGTCAGGTCTTTTCCAATACATTTATAGAAACTCCATTTTTATTTTTTTTAAATGGCCATGCTAATATCTGCTTGTAAAAACAATCCAAATGTTTTGTTAAAAAATAAGTTTCTTATTAACAGCACCCTTCCCACCAGTGGCAATTCTTAACATTTGAGTAAATCAGTAATTTTCTAAAATACAATCTATAATTTTTATACAATTGGGATAATTATGCATTCTGTAATATATACCATTCGGTGCTTTTTTGTTTGTTTTTAAAGTAGGCTCTGTGCCCAATGTGGGACTTGAACTCATGACCCCAAGATCAAATCACATTTTCCACCGACCAAGCCAGCCAGGCACCCCAGTAGCTTGCTTTTTTATGCTTTATTTTTCACCTTTCCATATAAATTGTCTCATTCCTTTTCATTAGTTTATTGGTACTTGCTTGTTTTGCTTTTTTTACGTAAAAAGGAAGTATGGAGGGATTTTTGTGATGATGGCACGCCCCTGTGTAGAACTGTAGTGGTGGATGAAGGACTTTGCTTTTGTCAACCAGGATGTAGGAAGAAAGATGGAATGCAGGCTGTCAAATGAATCTGCCTGTATTGTAAGTGAATCACATGACCACACCAAAAGGGGTTGGGAAGAAAGGAGCTAACTTAAGTAACTTTGGAAAAAGTTTTTTTTTTTTTTAAGATTTTATTTATTTTTGACAGAGAGAGTGTACAAGCAGGGAAGCAGCAGGCAGAGGGGGAGGGAGAAGCAGGCTCCCTGCTGAGCAAGGAGCCCGATGTGGGGCTCGATCCGAGGACCCTGGGATCATGACCTGAGCCAAAGGCAGACGCTTAATGACTGAGCCACCCAGGCACCCCTGGAAAAAGTATTTTAACTGGATACTGTAAGGCTAAAGATAAAAAAGAATTATACATAAACCCTGTACTCTAATTAAATAAATTCCTCACAGCATTATGATTAAGCAATTCTGGAACTACTTTTGTACATATATAACCACACACACACACACACACACACACACACGGTTGAATGAATGGGTAAATATACTGTAGATAGTGAGAACCAGATTTCTCACTGCTAGAGGAAGAAGTTACAAAGAAAACAAGGTGGGATGAAAGGAGGTAGCTAGAATAAACCCTGTGAGGCTGGATTAGAGTTGGAGGCATCAGTATGGACTCATACTAAAAACTAAACTTTTTAGTTTAGTATGTATACAGACATGCAGAAATGCAGATATGTATGTTTATATTTCCTTGCTTTATCCACTTGGACCAGAAGCAGTGACACCCCAGTAACAATGGGCATACCCAGCACCTAGATCTTGGTTTCTAAACACCATTCTCCAATGAAAGGAACCAAGCCTTATAGAAGTGATTGGTTCCCAGAACTAGAACAGAGAATTTACAAGCTGAGCCTGGAATATCTTGTGATGCCACGAAGTAGGAAGTGCTCAAATAGAAAGGGTGAGAGCGTGTAGAAAGGGCACAGAAGCCAACTTGTGAAAGAGCTCTCAGTGGCCAAATTGGAACAACCTGAACAACCAAATAATAATAATATTGGACTATGATCAAAAGAATAAATATCTTTGAGCCCATGCTCGTATCAATAAATAATTGAATATGTAAATAAACGGGGGAGAAGGGACAATTCTTTATTACAAAAGAATTGCAGTTAAATGTAGAAGGAAAGAAGGAAATAAGAAATCACCACTGCATCACCATAGTAATAATTGCTGTAGACAAAGAAATATTGATAGATGCTAAAATTGGTGGGCAAAAGTTTAAGCAGAAGTAGTCTCAAAGTATCTCTCAAAAAGAGGAAAATAGTAAGTTTACAAAGAGGAAGAGGAAAATAGTAAATCCATCACAAAGAGAAAAATAATAAGTTTAGATACTGCCTTAACCAAGTGATCAAAGTTAATAACCATCACAAGTGGGAGGCAGATTGTTAAGGTGGTCCCTAATGATCCTCTTGTCCTGGTATTCACATCCTTGTGTAATCCCTTCCTCTTGAGCATAGACCAGACCTAGTTTCTAACAAATAGAACAAGGCAAAAGTAATGGGATATCACTTCTGAGATTAAGTTGCAAAGAGAATGTGGCTTTTGTCTTGCTTTCCCACTTGTTCATTGATGAAAGCCAGCTGCCTCATGGAGAGGCCCCCAGCTAAAGCTAGTGAGGAAATCTATTCCTCAGTCCGTGATCACCTTAGCAACTAAATCCTGAAAGCAACCACATGAAGGAGCTTGGAAGTAGATCCTGCCCCAGTCAAGCCTTCAGATGAGACCACAGCCATTCCTGCGGACACCAGCTAAACTGTGCCTGGATTCCTGACCCATAGAAACTGTGAAATAATAAATGTTAATCCACTAAATTGTGGGGTAATTTGTTACACAGCAAAAGATGCCTTAATACAAGTAAAACAATGCAACATCATTGATCACCTGGTATGATGCACTGAGAAGGGCACATTGTCTCTGTGATATCCTTCCCAATCACATGGAACCTCAATCAAATCATGAGAATATCAGACAAACCCTATCATGGCAAAATATCAGAATGAGGGACATTCTGCTTTCTGAAAGTATGAAAGGTCATGAAAGACAAGAAAAGACCTAAAAAATGTCATGTACTGGAGGAAACTGACAATGACAATGTGTGTCCTGGAACATAAAAAGAATGTTAGTGGGAAAATGGGAAATTCTTTTCTAAAGTCTAGTTTAATTAATAGTATTGTACTAATGTTGATTTCCAATAGTATTTACAAATGTTTGATCATTATTCTATGGCAGGGTTTCTCAGCTTTGGCACTGTTGACATTGGGGCTGGATAATTCTTTGTTGGGGTGGCTGTGCATTGTAGGATGTTCAACAACATCCCTGGCCTCTACCCACTAAATGCCAGCAGCATCTCCCTATCCACCATTTGTGACAACCAAAAATGTCTAAGATATTGCCAAATGTACCCTGGGGGGAAAAATGACCCCTGGTGATCTCTGTTCTATTATTATTTTTTTAAGATTTTATTTATTTATTTGAGAGAGAGAAAGAGAGAGAGAGAGCACAAGAGGGGGGAGTGGGAGAGGGAGAAGCAGACTCCCCGCTGAGCAGGGAGCCCGATGCGGGACTCGATCCCGGGACTCCAGGATCATGACCTGAGCCAAAGGCAGTCACTCAACCAACTGAGCCACCCAGGCGCCCTGTTCTATTATTTTTTTAAGACTTTATTTTTAAGCAATCTCTACACAGGATGTGGGGTACGAACTCACAATGCCAAGATAGAGAGTCCCATGCTCC
The DNA here is from genome assembly GCF_029215605.1 of Mirounga angustirostris. NCBI lineage: Eukaryota > Metazoa > Chordata > Mammalia > Carnivora > Phocidae > Mirounga > Mirounga angustirostris. Next base: position 208,832,836 of record NW_026991709.1, on the reverse strand, counting down.
ACCAACTGAGCCAACCAGGAGCCCCACCTCCATTCTGTTATTATGTAAGGTGTTAATATAAGGGATGGCTGGGTAACGGGTAGATGAAAAATCTATACTATTTTTGCAATTCTGTGCTAAGTTGAAAATCATCTTTTAAAAAAAGATTATGGAGGGGTGCCGGGTGACTCGGTTGTTAAGCGTCTGCCTTCGGCTTAGGTCATGATCTCAGGGTCCTGGAATCGAGCCCCATATCAGGCTCCCTGCTCAGCAGGAAGCCTGCTTCTCCCTCCCCAACTCCCACTGCTTGTGTTCCCTCTCTCGCTGTCTCTCTCTCTGTCAAATAAATAAATAAAATATTTAAAAGATAAAATAAATAAAGATTATGGTTATGATTTGTAAAAAAATTAAAATGTTATATTGAAACTTACATTCCTCAATTTTTCCTTCACCTGAATTACCAGTGGTAGTCATTAACATATTTGAATGAATCCAGAAATTTTGTTATATAGTTTTTACACAATTGAGGTAATTATACATATATTACTCATACTGTTCAGCAGTTTCCATTTTATGCTTTTTTAATGCTTTGATATCTTTCTATAAGGGATCTAATTCTTTTCAATTAATTGTTGTTTTGTTTTGCTATGCTTTCATACATACTATAATTGCTATGCTGTACTGTGACTAGCTTTTGTTTTCACCCATCAAACATATTCTTGCTATGGGCCACTTTTGAGAGCATTCTACAAATTAACGCATTTAATCTTTGCATCAAAGGTATGTATAAGATATATATTCTTATCCTCATTTGCAGAGGGAGAAGCTGAACCACAGAGATTAAGTAATTTGTTCAAGGTCATAGCAAATGGAGGGCCAGGCTTTGAACCCGGCAATCTGGCTCCTGAAAGCTCTTAGCCTACTACATCCTGTCTCAGATTTTTTGTAGACATGTTTCCCTGTGTTTCATATGACGGCGCCTCATTCTTTTTAATGGTCACATAAGGGTCTAGTTATAGATGAACTATCATTGAACTCTTCCCTGTTGGTGTCTTTGCCTCTCATATCTCCAGCCTGTCCCCAGGCATCTCCTCGGTATCCCATAGGTGCCACACTCAATTTTAAATCGATTCAAACTGAGTTCATGATCCTCCTACCGGCACGTCCTCCTGTGTCCCCAGCTAAGTGGCCCTGCCAACACCCACCAGTCACCCAGGACGGAGGCAGGAGCCAGACTGAGAGGGAATAAGTAAAGTAGGTTCCAAAGGAAGTAGAAGATGTTTGGGTCAGTGGCATAGGGAAAGGGTTAGTCTTGCAAAAGAAAAAAAAGTGGGGGCATAGCTTTGGACATCTGGAGGAAACAGGTGGGGAGAGGGAGGATGGAGGAGCCAAATTTAGGCTTCTGGGTTCTTCGCTGCTCATCACCAAGGCAACTACGTTGCTACGGCAACAGCTAAGGTAGCACCGCCTCTTTCAAGTACCTCGTGGGCTGCGGTCACCGCCAAACCACCCAGACACTTCCGCATGGAGGGTGCGGGCCTCTGGGAACGGTTTAGGAAGGCGGGAATTACTGCCGCAGTAGCCAATCGGATGGGGCCTGCGGCGAAGGACGCAAAGGAGGGGTCCGGACTTCTTTGATGCTCACCAAAGGGTGTCGAGAAGGACGGGCTCCAGTCCCCTCCCCACCAGTTAGGGGCAGAGTGAGGAAGGGGGCGGGATCCGGGTGAGGCAGTACGGGGGCGGGACCCAGGTAAAATGCGGGGAGGATCCGCCCAGTCTCGCTGTTACCCAATAGAAAGCCTGAAAGCCTCTCTGGACTGTTAGGGTGCCCAATGAGCATCGTCGCCAGGCCCCGGAGCGAGGCGTACCGAGCCAATCAGCGGCGGCGGTGGGCGGGCGCGGGCGGCATAGGCGGTGCGGCGGAGGCGGAGCGGGCGCTGCGGCAGGAGGGAAGATGGCGGACGAGGAGAAGCTGCCGCCCGGCTGGGAGAAGCGCATGAGCCGCAGCTCAGGTGCCGCGGGGGTCGGGGCTGGGGCGGGGCCGCGCGGGCCCGCGGAAGCAGGGCTCGAGCTCGCCCCTCGGGCGCGGCGGCGCCGCCCGATTCCCGTGGGGTCTTGGCTCCTCCGCGTCTTCCCAGGGTAACGGCCCGGGCCCGCCCCGTGGGGGCTGCGAACCTCAGCAGCGGGGATGCCGGAGGAAACTGAGGCAAGGGGCGGGGCCGGAGAGACCCAGCGCGCTGCCGGGGTGGTGAAGGGCTGGTGATCCCCCTGCACTCCCCTGGGTGATGGCCCTGGCCCTGCCGATCCGGCTGACACCTTTTGGCCTGATGGACCTGACGTCCCCGGGGAACGTTTCTGCACTCTGCTGGGCCCGGGAGGCACCCCCGGGGAAGGACACCCCAACCCCATGCTCAGGGCGTGGCCCCAGGGTGTTGCCCGGCCTCGGGTCCACAACCTACTCCTGCTAACCCGCCTGCCATCCCCACCCCATCTAATGCTGAGTCTGCCGGATCCGCCCGGTGGTATTCTGCCTGAGGATGGACCGTGTGCTGGGAGCCCGATTTAAGGCTTATCCACAATAATAATATCAGTAATAGGGCACGTTCATCTCACCGCCCAGCATTGTGCCAAGTGTGTTTTAAGTGTGTTCTCTCTCTGACCACAACTCTGGGAGATAGGTAGTTATTACCCCCATTTTGCAGGTGAGGAAACTGAGGTCGGAAACTTAAGGAACTCACCCAAGGTCATTCATTCCAAGGGGGTGGGGGCTGGATTAGAAGTCTGACTGCAGAGCCCCCTGCCCTTGTCACTGCAGACTAGTGAGGGGGGCCCAGCATCTCACCGCACTGCCTCCATAACCCATAAAAATCACAGTCACAATGATTTCTGTTAATTGAATGCCAGGCCCTCTAGTGAGCACTTCCCGTAGATCATCACTATTCTCCACATTAACCCTGTGAAGTTATGTCCTTAATTCTGCCACTTCACCCCCACTTTTCAGATTAGAAAACCAGGGTTCAGGGAGATAGAGGCCATTGCTAAGTTTTTAAAGTCAGTCACTGGCTCAGCTCTCACCCAGCCTGCTACAGCCCTGCTCTGTGGCTGCAACCTGCAGCATGAATCTGATGCCCTACCCAGTTCTGGGCCCCCTCTCTTGCCATTTATGCTTGATTCCACCCTGGTGGTTTTCCTCAGGGGTGACATTCAGCTCTTCACGGTGCTGGATGCAAGTCATCCATGCAACCCAGGCAAAATCTCAGCCTCTGGAATGATGCCTGGGCTCTCCTGGGTCCTACTTCAGTCTTCTCGCTTGCAGCCTTCACCCCTACTGCTCCTCAGGCCCTGGGTAACGTCTGGCCCCCAGGAATGCTGTCCCTAGTTGTGCAGCCCCGTGCACCGGGTGCGGGTTAAGAACAGAGCTTTCGTGTTTGACAGCTTGGGTATAATTCCTGCCTCCAACCATGTGTGCCTGGAGTAGAGTGTACACTCAGGAAACATTACCAAAGACGTGGAAGGTGAGGCCTCGTTTCTGTCATCTATAAAATGGAGATAATAGCTGTCACACTCCTAGTGTGTCCTAGGCACTACCCTAAGTGTGGCAAGAGCTGTGAGCTCACTCAGTCCTTAGAACAACCCTACAAACAGGGACTGTTGTTAATCTACATTTTACAGGTGACAAAATCGAGGCCCAGAGAGGGTAGCTCACACGGTGAGTGACAGAGCCAGATTTGAACGGGCAGCCTGGCCACCTCGTACATGCTGCGAACCACTCCCTGTCCCCCGCGGCTTCCTCTCTCCTGTCACTCTGGGTTCTTTTCCTCCTTGAAGTCTCCCAATAACTGAAGTTACTACATTGTCTTATTTGCTTGTTGGGTGCCTGTCTGTCCCAGCACCTAGAGCGTCAGCTCCCTAAGGGCCTGTGGCACGTGGTGGACACAGTGGATTTGTTGAATGAAGGCATTCCATTGGCCAGTGCCTTGTCTTGGCCTCAGGGTGGTGTCCTTTGAGCAGGTCCCCACTGAATCCCTGCCCCCCCCCCCCCCCAGGCCGGGTATACTACTTCAATCACATCACTAATGCCAGCCAGTGGGAGCGGCCAAGTGGCAACAGCAGTAGTAGCAGCAAAAATGGACAGGGGGAGCCCACCAGGGTCCGCTGCTCACACCTGCTCGTCAAGCACAGCCAGTCACGGCGGCCCTCGTCCTGGCGGCAGGAGAAGATCACCAGGACCAAGGAGGAGGCCCTGGAGCTGATTAATGGTGAGCAGGGCTGGCAACAGGTTAGGGGGGAGGGTGGGGGTGGGGGGTGTCCTCTCCTTGGGAACCGGAACCAGCCTCGTAGACCTCACACCAGATCCTGCACCCCAACCAACACAGCCGTCAGCGTTGGCCGACACGGAAGTGCCTGAACATGACATGAGCCTGGGCCACACAGCTGCCTCTCCTTTTTCTTTCTGTCTGGCATCTGAGGGTGAGCCAGGTTAGGAGGGGAGGACCCAGCCTTGGGGGCTGGCAGACCTGGGTTCGGATGGTAGCTATGCCCCGTAAGCTCCAGGACCTTGGGGGACTTGCGTAACCTCCTTGAGACTCCGTTTTCACCTCTGTAAAATGGGCGTTGTCCCATACCTGCCCCCGAGGCCCATCGCGCCAATCCTGCGAGGTGAGGGTGTTTGGTGCCCAGTGGGCCCTCAGTCATTGGGAGCTATTGTTGAGGGTAATGTCATCGAGCAGGGTTCTGGGGCACCTAGGTGGGTGGGGAGGGAGGGAGGTTGGAAAGGTAGCAACGTAGAACTTGCTAGCAGGGTTCATGACTTACCTCTGCCCTGAGAGAGGATGCTGTTCCTGTCTCTGTTCTGTTTCCTCCACAGTCTAGAGCACTGGTGAGAACACAGACTTTTTCTTAAAAGGCCAGATGGTGAATACTTTAGGTTTTGAGGCCGTACATCTCCGCTTTGTAATTGATAGCAGCCTGAGATAATATGTACCCAAGCGGGTGTGGGCGTGCGTGTCAATAAAACTTTATGAAAACAGCAGCATGTCGCCCGTTACGGCTGTCCGTTGCAGATCCGTGGTATAGAGCTGCCTGGCATGGCCACCACTACCTACACGGGGCTGTTTCCGTTTAAATTAATTAAAACTAAGTCATATTAGAGATTGGTTCCTCACACACTGGCCACACTTGAAGTGCTCAGTAGCCACATGTGGGGAGCGGCTGCCATCTCAGCGCAGACCTAAAACATTTCCATGCTTACAGGGAGTTCCTTTGGACAGTGCTGGTCTGGATCTCACGTGTGGTGTCATCATTCAGGCTCTGCCACCACAGACCCCAGGCCCCTCCTGGGCTGCTCTTACCACACATGACCCAGTGCCTCACCCAGACCCAGCTGGCCTGAGTGCCCATCTGGCTCTGCCCAGCCCTGGCTGTGTGACCTTGAGCAAGTTACTTAACATCTCTGAACCTGTCTTTTCATTCGTAAAATTCATGTTTTGATAATAGAACCTACACCTCATAGGGTAGTTGTGAAGACTCTGACCTAATGCAGTGAAGCTTGAATAACAGTTCTGGTGTCTAGTAAATGTTCTGTAATTGCTAGCGGTCATGATGATTGTTGTAATGAGCACAGGCCTGGCAGAGTGCACAGTCAGTCAGTATTGGCTCTTGTTTTACTGTCACATCCCTTGGTCCAGTATTTGGCCTCCAGGATATTACTTAAACCCACCCACCACCACCGCCTTCCCCCGTACGGTGTCTGGCCTCTGTGAGCCTCACACCTCAGCATTACAGAGAGGAGCAGAGTTCATGCACAGAATCTGGAAGGCAGATTAAAGAGCTCGCCTCCTGAGCTCCGTGAGGACAGGGACTGGCTCTCTTCCCACCGTATTCCCACCGCTCTACACACAGCCTGGGCTACAGTCAGTGCTCACAGCCTTGTTTCAGGAACCAACGGGAAGTGAGAAGGATTCCTAGCAGAGGAAGTGGCAGAAGTAAAAGCCTGGGGCAAGGCCATAGCCAGGACTCCGGGGAAGGCCGCACGGGCGACTGAGGGGGGATGAGACCCTGCAAGGGCATGTCCCAGCAAGGTTGAGGGGGGCCCCAAGTGAGGTGAAGAGTTTGGGTCCTTTCTGGAGATGGCAGGAAACATGGCCACATATGATGTCAGGACGGCTCTGCAGTGCTTTGCTTTCAGGAAAGAGCTGTGTGGCCGGAGTGTGAAGGGCCAGGGAAGCTGGAGGGCCCAGAGCCCAGGTGGTTGGGTCTAGCAGTGAGCGATGAGGGGGGTCTGGCTGCCCGAGGGGAAGAGGAGGAAGTGGGTGGGGAAAGCCCAGAGAATCACGCGGTGACTTGGGTCTTCCCAGCTCAAGTGGTCCCTGTTCTGAGGCTTTTGGACCCACAAGAGTGAGCAAGAGGCAACAGGCATTTGGAGATTGAGTCTCCACTGGTGGAGGGGACTTGGGAAGAGGCGCAGTCTGGGGAGGGACTCATTAAGTCTGAGGGGCCCAAGGAAGAGCCGTTGGGGGCCAACTGGGAGAAGGTCTGGATTCAGCAGAGCAGCCAGGCCAGAGACGGAGACCTGTGGGGCAATCCTGGCAAGAGATGGCAGGAGGCTGAGGCAGGAGGGCACGGGGAGATCTGAGCGTGCGTGGGAAGGGAGGCTGTCAGGCCATGGAGATTGCCTGAGAGGGGAGGTGAGGGTGCCGCCCCATCTCCAGGATGGACAAGTATGCGCCCGGTGAGCTGATACTGTGGCAGGAGCCTGGGGGTGCTGAGGTCAGCTTAGGTCTTAGAGAAGGGGGATCGGGGAGGTGCTCTCAGGAAGCAGCCGGGCCCTGGGGCCTAACCCTAAGTCAGTGCAGACTCGGGCGTGTTAGCAAGGGCTGGACTCACGGACCTGCACAGATGGCCTGGGGGAAGCTGTGGGAGGACCTGATGGGCCAGGGAGGGGTGGGGGAGCAGATTCTGGAGAGGTCCAGGGGCAGAATCAGGACTGGATAACAGGTTAGCTGGGCAGGGGAGCGGGGGTCAGAACCAGTGTGGCTCATCCTGGAGTCCCACACAGATGGAGCCTGGTGCCAGCCATGTGGCCTTGGGCAAGTGTCTCAGAGCCTTGGCTGAATCATCTGTAGAACGGGGGCAGGACGGCCATGAGGTCCAGGGGCCGGCCAGCGGCGGACTGCCCAGCAGAGCAGTGGGCTCAGTGCCAGGTGCTTGCTGTCTACACGGGACCCCGGTCATTGAGGCATGTGTGTTTGGCGGCCAAGGTCAGGACAGAGCGTCTGCTGCTTCCCTGAAAGAGCTCTGGGCAGCCTGGTGGGCTCCCATGTAGACCCGACAGTGATTTTGGCCTGCTTACTCAGTGTCTTGAGATGGGGCTGGGTTGGGGAGGTCATTAGGAGAGTGCAGTGAGACGGTGCGCTTCGTAACCACTCACTCATGTGCCGTGTCAGCAAGCTTGGGGTGTCCAGGCCTGCTTTTCTCTTCTGTGAAAGAGGATGTTCCCTCTGTCCTGGGCTAGTTCCAGGTGATCAGGAGATCAGGATTGGGGACTCGAATCTCATCAGTACCCATTTAGGTCCAGTGCTCCCCACTGCCCCGAGGGGACAGGCTGCCTGCAGTAGGAACCAGAGTGTCCGCATTTTCTGCTGAGGCTCCTTTTTCTCTGCAGCTGCTGGGCTGTGGCCAGGCCCTGTCAGGGATCTGAGGACCAGCTGCCTGTCATTGCCAGTGTCCTTGTCTAAGGAGGCCAGGCTGTGGAGAAGCCCTCTCCACCTGCTCCCCATCCCTCCAGTCCCACAGGCCCAGGGCCTGAGTGTCCCAGGGAGGCCCTGGTGGAAGGAGCAGCTCCCTCAGCACACAACCATGCTGAGGACTTAAGGGTCCCAGGGAGGCCCTGGTGTGAGCAGCAGTCCTCATACCCAGGGTCTGAGGGTCAATGAGCACCTTTGGCCTAGTGTCCCCACCCAAGATCAGTGAGTCCCTTCCAGCCTGCTGGCTTCAGGCTGGGTCTCTGGTCTCTCGGAGCCCCTCCCACTGGATCTTGGGTCGTCTGGGACAGCAGATCTAATCCTGTCACCTCTTTCTCTGTCCAGGCCCCTTCCCTAGTTTGTCTCTAAACCTTTTTAGGGGCGCCTGGGTGGCTCAGTCAGTTAAGCATCCAGCTCTTGATTTCAGCTCAGGTCACCATCTCAGGCTCGTGAGATCAAGCCCCCTGTTGGACTCTGCGCTGGGCGTGGAGCCTGCTTAGGATTCTCTCTCCCTCTCCCCCTCCCCTCTAAAAAAAAAAAGAGACTCAGAGACCACCCGATTTGTTTACTCACTTTCCCCGAAATAACTGTGGTGTATTAGCTCGGGGTGCTATAACTGAATACCACAGGCTGGGGATTTATTTCCCACAGTTCTGGGGCTGGAAGTCTGAGGTGAAGGTTCACACCAATTCAGTTTCTGGTGAAGACTCTCTTCCTGGCTTATGGATCGCCGCCTTCTCGCTGTATGCTCATGTGGCCTTTCCTTGGTGTGTGCACATGGGGAATGAGACATGGAGCTCTCTGGCGTCTCTTCTTGTAAGGACACTAATCCTGTGGGATCAGGGGCCTCCCTTATGACCTCATTTAACCCTGATCACTTGCATGAAGGCCCATCTCCAAATACAGTGACGGTGGGGATTGGGGCTTAACGTATGAATATGGGGGGACACAATTCAGTCCCTAACACAGGGACGGACAACTAGTAACTATCAGGAGCTTGCGCAGAACCAGGCACTGTGCCTGCCGGAACTACCCCTCCTGGTAGCCCTCCAAGGTGGGAGCTGCTATCATTAGCCCATTTTACAGACCAGGCACGTAAGGCTCCAAGAGGCAGTCAGCCACCAGGGTCACTGAGCTCAGGAGGGGTAGAGCTGAGGTCTGAATGCGGTAGCGGGAGTCCAGAGTTTGGCCTCCTCGGCCTCAAGAGACGCACTGAGCAGGCCAGCCTGTGATCTACCTGCTGCGACAGGTGCCCTTCGGTCATTCAGCCAGTTTCAAGGGCTCCTGGACTCCCCGAAGCAGGTGGGAGTTCCTTGCTTCAGACTCGGAGCTCCTTGAGAGGCCGCCCCCAGGTCTGCCTCTCTCTCAACCGGAGCCCCGTTGGATGGGTGCCGTCTTGGTGAGGGGTGCTGAGGCAGGCAGGCCAGGCCAGGGCATTGCGGTGGGGAGCGGGGGGCGTGTGGTAGGTGCTTCCTTTTCTCCCCCTCTTGAGCCTTTTGATGTGAGGTGCACAGGGAAAAGACATGAGGCTCCAGTGTTCCTGCCTAAAGATCGGAGGGGTGGATCCCACTCCCGCCTTCCCTGTGGCCTGTTTCTGTCTCATTTACTCATGAATCCCTTCAGCGTTAGCGAGCACCTGTTCTGTGCACAGAGCAGGGTGCCGGGAACGCAGCGGTGAGCAAGGCCAACCGGCCCTGCCCTCCCAGCGTGAGGCGGGTGACAGACACACAGGACACTGGCAAACGCAGGGAGGCACCTCACACAGCGGGGTCTTGGGAAAGGCTCCTGGGTGAGGCCAGAAGGCAACATACGCGCTTCCTGCGGGAAGAGACCATTAAGCAGAGGCCTGGAGGTGGTGGGGGCAGAGCAGGACTGGGAGAGATGTCCCGGCGGAAGGGGTAATCCTGAGCCCACGGGAGGCACAGGGGTCTGCGGGTTCCCTTGCATCTTGACTTGTGGCCAGACTCCTAAAAATCAGCTTCTAGAAAGGAGTGGGGTTTTTTTGTTTGTTTTCTAATCACTTGAGGCTTCTCTCCAAGCAGAATGTTTTCTGAGTTGGCTGGTCAGAGGAAGATTTGGGGGCTGTGAACGATGGCGGGCAAAGGCTTGGCCAGGCCGTCTAGGCTCCGGCGGATCCGTGCTGACTCACGGCCCCGCCCCTGGAGCCTGCGCGCCCCGTGGTGCTCGTGCGGGGCTCTGGGCGGGGCCAGGCGCCGCACGTGCTGGGCATGCGCGGACAGGGCCCGCGGGGAACCCTGTGTGCTCAGGATTCTCCGGCCCACGGATCGGGGTCCAGACAGAAGGGAGAGGGGGAGAGATCTCGAGGCTGCCCAGGTGAGGCGGGCAGATGGCCAGAAGTCCAGGGAGCGGAGGGGGAGGGGGGTGTCTTGGTGATGCCCGCTTCAGGGTGGATCGCGGTGGGTGCAGCTGGCACAGGGGGGCCCCCCAGCAGCCCAGGGGCTTGTGTCGCGTTGGCGAGCCTTTCTGACCAGGCAGCGTATCACACTGACGACCAGACCAGACAGACGTCCAGGCGAGGGGGCCCAGGGATGGGCAGATCACACAGACACAGGGGGATCCTTAGCACTGAGACATGCAGCCCTCATGGAAAGGAGAATGTGACGTCTGTCAAGGTCTCCGAGCCAGGCACTGTGCTGTGTGTCACTGTGGCCTGCTGGCAAGTGACTGATGCTTCAGAGGCAGCGGGATGGCCAGGACATGACAAGAGTGACAGGGACATGGGGAAGGCAGGGGTGACGCGGGGTCAGCCGTGGAAGCAGCCAAGCAGATCAGATACCAGGACACTGGTTGCTGACATGCTGTGCAGCAAGATGGGCCGGTAAGTGTGTTGTCACGGTTGTGATGTTTCGGTTGTGGTCCTAGCGAGGTTCGTCCTAGCTCAGCTTCCAGCAGATGGCCTGGCTGGGTGTCTGGGCCTCAGAGCACCAGGTAGATTAGCCAGCAGTGTCCCCGTGGTGCTCAGACAGCAGCGGTGGACAGAAGTGTCATGGTGGTGTTGAGAAGTCCACGGGCAGGTATGCCAGGGTGACCCTCACGTCCAGTGTGGGCTGGGTGGGTGTGTGGAATGTCCCTAGGAGAGTAGCTGCCTGGGAAGCCATGTGGGACCAGACCGAGGTGAGGGGCTATTCTGGTGGTCGGGGGCCAGGTGTCCTGGGAGCCCACCCAGTGGCCGCTCATTCGGGTGCTAGGGCAGCTGGTTGGAGCAGAGGAGGAGGCCCTTAGGGAGGAAAGGATGGGTTCTGGCTCCAAGGGCTCACACCTGAACTCAAGAGCAAGTGGGGGCTCTTCCCTGCCGGGCACACACAGTCCTGCGCGCTTTGCCCCCCGCATGCTGCCCCTGGCGTCCCTCTCCCCTCCGGGGAGAATCCGTACCCAACGGGGACAGTTCGTGCCACACAGAGGGTGAATCCAGAGTGATGCCAACACAGCCTTTTAGGGCAGCTGGGAGAAGAACTGTGTCAGGGGCCGTAGCCCGTGGGAATGACACGTGTCCCATCGAGGCTGCCTTGTGGTCTCTTCACGACGCCCCAGGAAGCAGCCTGGGCCTTGCATTGGACAACTGAGGCCCAGGGACTGAGGATTCAGCCGACTCCTGTGGCAGAGCTGGCCTGGTGCCCTGGCCTCCTGCCTTTCTCCTAGAAGCGTCTAGAAAATTTCCCCATCACCACCCTGGGAGATCTGGGTGGGGGCCCTGGGTCCCAGCATCCCTCTTCAGTGTCTGCCCTGCCTTCTGCTCTCCTCCCCAACAGAGCCTGGAAGTAGATTTTTTTCCCCCAAAATATGTGTTGGGGGGTGGGAAGAGGTCATGCTATATTCATGTTGTGTTGAGGGGGGGAGCGCTAGGAGTGACAAAGGGAGCAGGGGTGGAGGAATGGGGTGTGAGACCAGCATTGACCACCACGGGGTCAGGGTGTGCACGCATGCGGAAGGCATTTCATGGACACGTGTGACTGTGCACACATGTTGGGGGGGTGGCATTCATGGACACGTGTGAGGCGAGTGCTCACACATGCTCGTGTGCAAAGTAGGGCAGGGGTTGCAGGCCCCCTGTGCCGAGTGAAGAGCCACCCTCCACCTGGAGCCCTGCACCCCATCCTGCCCTGCCTCTGATGCAAGGTCTCCCTGTATGTCCCCGTGTCATGTGTGTCCACAGGCTACATCCAGAAAATCAAGTCAGGAGAAGAAGACTTTGAATCTCTGGCCTCACAGTTCAGCGACTGCAGCTCGGCCAAGGCCAGGGGAGACCTGGGTGCCTTCAGCAGAGGTGCGCAAGGAGCGGGCACTACCTAGCCCTAGAGGAGTCTCTGTCCCGTCAGTGGGGGTCCCCCAGCCAGACGGAGGTTGGGAGGGACAGCCCCGGCTGCACAGGCCTTCAGGGTCCACCAGGTGGCAGCACAGTCCCGCAAGCTTCAGAGGGAGTCGCCCTGCTTGGGGGGGCGTGGCGGGGCTGCTTCTGCCTGGTGTCCTTCCCTCCTGTGGTGGGGAGTCCGTCTGGGGGTCTCTCTGTGCAGTTGTCCCCATCATGGACCCAGCAAGGTAGGTACTGGCTGCCATTTGCCTCTCCTCTGGTTGAGGGGTATAAGGCTGGGTCCCCTGAGAGCCCCAGGGCCTGTCTCCAAGAATGCCCCTCCCAATACCACCCTCAGGAGTGGGGAAAGCAGGGGTGAGGAGAGGAGAGTTCAGATCGGCAGCCCTGAGTTTAGGCCTGTCTGGCTCAGGCAGTGGGAAAGGAGGAGCAGAGCGGATCAGGCCACCTCCTCCTCCTTTCCCTCCTCTTCCCCCTCCATCCTGGAGGTCTCCGGAGCATCAGGGAGGGGCCCAGGATGGGGTGAGGAGTGTGGGGAGAGCCAGCAAGGGGCTGTCAGCTGCCTGCCCGCCCCAGGAGGCAGGCGGGACAGATGATGCGGCAGGGGCTGGCAACGGGGGCCCGGGGAGACAAGTTCATCACCGAGATGTGCCTCCCAAGTGCCCAGCGGCAGAAGCCGCTCTGCCTGCCATCCCTCATGCTGTCCTTGGGCTTCCTGGGGCTTCTTAATGGCCCCGCCGCCCCACTGACAGGGCCATAAGCCGCATGATGGATGAGCATAGGGCTCAGCGCAGGTGGGAGCCCCATCTGCCTGCCCCACCTGGTCCTGGCCTGCGGCCGGACCTTGACCCTCACACGCCATCTTCACGCTTCCCCAGGTCAGATGCAGAAGCCATTTGAAGATGCCTCCTTTGCACTGCGGACAGGGGAGATGAGCGGGCCCGTGTTCACGGATTCCGGCATCCACATCATCCTGCGCACGGAGTGAGGGGTGTGGGTGGCTCAGGCCTGGCCTGCAGGGTCGGGTGGGGCGGGACGGGTGGCTGGGCCCATAGACTCTGCTCCCTGCTGTCAGCCGGCCAACGGGTGCCCCTCCCTGCTGATGTCACAGTATTTATTGTTCCCAAAATGGCTGAGGGGAGCTCTTCACCACTGGGGGCTCCCTCTCTGCCCCCAGCTGGGGCTGTCCCTGCCAGACTCCTCTCCCCTTTAGGAATTGACTTCAGAAGGGCAGGTGGGTGGGAGGCTCCCAGACTGAAGGGGTCAGGGTGACCTGTCCCAAAGAGACGGCCTGGTCAGCTGACGGCCCCTCTGTCTGTCCCCGCCACCCAGGTCCAAGATGGGGGCAGGACGGCCTTGTTTCTGGTTATGCTATGTTCCTCTATTCAACTGCAAAAAGCAAATGCTCCACATGGGGCCCAGGCTGCCCACCTCCTTGGGGCCCTCACTGAGGGTCAGTGCAGCCCTCTTCGCACCCTCGATTAAACTTGGAACCACTACTCTGCTGTCTTGTGTCTCGTTCCCTCCCCACTGAGGTGAGGGGGGAGCTGTCAGGAGCAATTCGTCTTCCGCCGTCCCTAGCGTCCCACGTATCCAGGCTGCATTTCCTCCCTGAGAAGCCTCCCTTCATCCTGGGCCCGGGGTGGCGGTGGGGGTCCAAGCAGGGAAGTGGGGCGCCAGTCAGTGTCCATGGTCCTCAAACTTGGGTGTTTAAGAATGTTCTAGAATGCTAGGGCAGTGCCCTGATGTCACATCTCTGGATTCAGCAGGTCAGGGTGGACACACACACACACACACACCTACACCCCCCACCCCCACTCCCCGGACGCAAGCCACTCCGCTCCCAACTAGAACAAATTACACCCAGCACCCTGAGGCCTGCTTTCCTGTTACCACAAATGCTTCTGGCAGGTTCTTCTGGATCCTGCCTCCTTCTCAGATGCTGTTACCTTAGCAACAGGGGACTAGCCAGGAAGGGAGGGGGCTACTGCCAGGTGCCTCTGAGAGTGGGGATCCTACCCAGCCCTCTGGGGGAGGGAGGCCCTGTACTGGACCGAGGAGAAAGGGCTGTCTTGGAGCAGAGGGGATGCCTATGGCAGAGCCGGTCGAGGCACCTCCCGGGTGGCCTGTGGGTGTGGCCCACCTGCTTTCTGTCACCTCCTCATAGCTACCCCTGTGCCGGGGCCTGGGCTGGGGGCCCAGTTCAGTCAAGGAGTTTATGGGCTTAGCCCACTCTGCCCCTCTCATTTAATGGGAACCATCCCAGATCGGGGCGGGGGGAGGGTGGCAGGCTAGCAGGGCTTGGGGACCTGAGCAAAAGAAGCCCTGCCCAGCCCCGTCCCAGGGGAGGCCCCTAGGGCTGTGTCTCATAAACAGTCACTTGGGCCAGCTCCCATCTGGCTGGTTTCTAGAGCGATCGTGCTCTGCTTGCTGCCTGCCAGAGTGTTTGTCGTTAAGGTTTAATGGGCCTCCTCGCCACTCCGCAGGCTGGAGGGGGGGCCGGTGGGCTGGCTGCACCTGCGGGCAGAATCTTCCATCACCTGTGGGGGCCAGCAGGCAGGCAGCAGCACCCCCGTTCGCACCAGCAATGCTGTGGGGTCGGGAGCGATCACACCCCTGCTGACCCCTGGAGCCTCTGGGAAGGAGCAGAAACAAAGGGGGTGGACAGGGGGCTGAGAAGCTGCTGGGGGGTGTTGTATGTTTTCCTGTGTGGGGTTGGCAGGAACATGGTCTTTGCGGCATTCTGTCACCTTGGGCGTGTGTGTGCCCAAGCATGCGTGTGGCCGTGTGACTCTAGTTATCCCTAGGTGTGTGTCCTGTGTGACACTAGGGAGGCCCCCTGACCGGGTGTGACCACCTCCCCCTGTGGACCTCCTCCTCCCTTTGTCTAGCTGTGCAGCGGCCCAAAGACAAAGACAAAGGAATGCCACCGTTAGCTAAACATGCCCCCGAGTCCACTCAGCGTCAGCGTGATTCATGAAGTAGCTCTGGCTTCCCTCACCTGCTCCACAAGCCCCACCCACCGCCTCCTGCCTGGAGGTGGGGTCGTAAATCCCAGGCCTTCTGGATGGTGACAGCGGTGCAGTCTTCCCTCCTGTCCCCTGGGTCTGGCATTTCCCTGCCCAGAATGCCTCAGGGCGGGGGCGGCGGGGGAGAGCGGTTTCCAACCTTCTGCCACGTGCACCAGCCCAGGTTTCTGTGGCCACGCGGCAAGGCTGGGGTGGATCACCTCCACTTGGGGTAAGGCAGGCACTGCCACGGGATGGGCTACGAAGTTCCCCACTGTAGCCGGGCCCACGTCCACGAGGGAGCAAGGCAGAGGTGGCGGCAGGCAGCCTAAGGCGCACAAGGATCCTGGCCTGGGTCGGGAGTGGACGGGCATCCCTCCTGCCCATCCTTGGTTGGAACAAAAGCCACAAACGCAAAAGGGTAAGGAGCACTGGCCCTGCCTCTGTGTGTGAGACAGGGACAAGGAAGTTAGGATGCCAGGCGCTTTGGGCATCTGCTGGACGACCGGCGTGCAGAGGTGACCCGCACACCCGCACCCAGCCCTGCGTTCTGTGTGCGTCTCCAGGGCTGGGTGGGTTTGGACAAAGACGGTGGAACTCAGCAGGCCTCTATCCCCGACCTTACTTTGGGAGTAGGAGAGACCAGTGAACTACTCTTCCACCTGCACCATGCTCATTTGGGGGATTTGCCTGCAAATAAATACGGATAGGAGGGCTGGGCTGCAGAGGTCCTAAGTGGCCCCTAACTCTGTGCCCTTTTTTTTTTTTAATCAGGTACAAAGTGCCTCAATGGGCTTATCCGGGAATCAGTTCCTTTTCAGTGTCAAACTTGTTAATTTAAATGGAAATTAATTGCTTTTCTTGAAGATTTCTTTAAAAATTGGTTTTAAATGAATGCATTAGGCAGTTACATTTATTATTCATTGGTTTCATTTGCAGTATGGTCCCCGTGTCCCGCGTTCCCGGAGATGCCAGCACAGAGCGGAGATGATTTAATCAGAGAGGCCATTAATTAGACATGGGCGGGGGAGGGTAGCTCCCAGAAGAGCTGGTGTCACTTCCTCCATGGTCTCAGTGGGGTGGGATCTAGGCCCCTGGGGTTCTTTACATAATATTCCTCCCCAGATTGAGTGGGGGCCATGTGGTGGGGCCAACGTGGGGGTGGCGGTCAGCATTACCTCTGTTCCCAGCCACCGGCCCCAGGGGTGACTCTCCCCACTCTTGCAGTCTGTCTCACCTTGGCCACCAGGGATCTGGCCAAAATAAGGTCCTCATCTGTTCTTCCCCTTCTGTGCCCCCCACTCCCCACCTTAGTCACATCACCAAGGCTCCTGAGGAATTGGCCTCTGCTTCTCCGGCCTCTTTCCGGCTCCCTCACGCTCCTTCCTGCCTCCCATACTTCCTAGCATGGCCGGTTCTTCACCTCCAGGAGCTGTAGTCTTCGTGTTGGGGCCCATCTCTGCCCAAGCCCCTTCCAGTGAATGGGCTCCAGGCGTGGGGTGAGGGTATGTTCAGCTGAAGGCACCCAGTGCCCCCTTCAGGCTGTTTCTACCTTTTAAGTAGTGAACTTAGAACAGGTGCGACTCATGTAAAATGATTTTGAAATTACAAAGCAAAAAGAGAAAAGGAAAAATATTGTGCCCTACTCTCTCATACCCAAATTCTTAAAAGCAGCCAAAGTGTTTAAAAAAAAATTTTTTTTTTTTAAGTTGCCAGATGGTTCAGTGATGCACCAGCGTGATCAATGAGTGAAAAACCAGTGATGGAGAATATTCATTGGAGGCCTGTTTTCATTGTTGTGATAGAATTCTCCGTTGTTTGGATCAAACTGCCTTCAAATTGTTTTCAAACAAAACAACTTTGGCTTGGGTCTCCTCACCTGTCTTCCCGAACGGCTCGCCCTGCCATGCAGCCCACCTGGCCCCCAGGCTGGGCTTGTCTGCCCCCGGTGCCCACAGCTTGTGGCCTGGGACAAAGGGGGCCCAGCCGGGATGGGTCTCCAGGCTCACACTTAGCCTCCACCTTGCCTCCTCTGCCCCACTGCGACACACAGAGCAACCAAAGCATCAAATGTCAAAGGTCCCGTTTATTCCAGCAACCCGGAAAGAAAGAGTGTAAATTAAAAAAAGAAACCGATCCATGCACTCAACTCCTTGAAGGGGAGGAGGGGGCTTGGAGGGAGGGCCTGGGGGGATGGGTGGGAAGCAAGGAGGGAGCGGAAGGAGAGAAGAGAGAGACTGAGTGGCAGACAGGGAAAGAACTGGAGAGTCAGATCCATGAAAAGACAGAGACAGAGGGACATCAATAAAAAGGCCGAAAGAGTGAAGTATCAAAATCAGAGACCGACAGAGGAGAAAAGACAAGACACAGAGAGAATGCACTAGTAGAAATACAGGCGCAGAGAAGGAAAGCCCGGCAAAAAGGGAGGGAGAGAAGAAAACGGACAGGAGAGGGGAGAGAGAGGGCCCGACGGAGACAGGAAGCGAAAGGGCCCCGGGCGGGCGGGGTCGAAGGGGCCCCCGCCCCGCCCCCCGCCCCGCCCCCCGCGGCCCTCGGGCGGCAGCCGGAGCTCCCGCAGCCGCTAGGGGTCCCCCGCGGTGCTGACGACGTGGAAGAGGGTGACGTTGTAGAGCACCTGGTGGCCGTTGTTCCAGGTGTAGAGGGCCCGCTCCCGGGGGTTGTAATCCAGCATGGAGATATGGGAGTACTGGTTGTGGAAGGGCACGTCCGTGTACTCGTAGCTGGACGTGTTGGTGAAGTAGGCGAAGTAGACCTTGGCCCCGGCCAGGTGCGAGTTGGTCACGTAGAGCACGCCGCAGATCATGAAGGCCTCCCCGGCGCTGCGCTTGGGGTAGCCGGTGTCCCAGGAGCGCACGACCTCGAGGGTGTGCGGGTCCAGCCGGCTGACCACGATGTTGCCCGCGTTCTGGTTGGTGGTGTACACGGCCCAGAGCCCGCTCTCGTCCACCATGAAGTCCATGTCCGAGAAGCCGCCCCAGGAGTAGGGGAAGGTGTTGTTGTAGCCGGCCCCCGGGAGGCTCCTCTGCACCAGGACGGAGCGCGAGCGGAAGTGGTACTTGACTACCACGTTGCTCTGGTACTTGTTGTAGAACAGGGAGCCGTTGTACACCACGTGGCCGGTGCCTGCCCACGGCTGCGGCAGCAGGTGCTGGATAAAGTTCTGGCCCTTGATGAAGTCCCCCAGAGTGCGGAACTCCAGGACCCGCCGGCCCTTGTAGTAGCCATCCATGTACCAGACCTACAAGAGAGCCGCGCGTCGCTGCCCAGCGGCCCGCCGCCACCCGAAGGCCCCAGCAACCGCCCAGGAATCACCCGTGGCCATTAGGGGTCCACAGTCACTTAGTGGTCATGAGTCAGTCCGGATGTCCAGTGACCATTCGTGACCGGCCATAGTCCCAGTCATGGGATCATTTGATCAGGAAACACCATGGGTCTGAAAACAGACACTTGCTACCTAAGGATCAGGGCATATCGCGGTCCCTGGTGGGCTCCCGGGGCCCAGGAATTTACCGCTCATTGGAGATGGGATGGTTAGCGGTCACTGGACAGCCCTGGGGTGACGAGGTCACTTGCATTCACCCCCGTAGCCACAAGATGACCCGGCCTGTCAGCAGCGTCTCCTCGACCGTCACCATGTCAGTCAGCAGGGGTGCGTGCCCTCACTAGGGCTGGTTATTGGGCCAAGCATCTCGAAAACTTTCACGCCAACATTATCACGACCATTTTGAAGATAAGGAAATTGAGGCTCAGAGACATTAAGGAACCTGCCCAAGGTTCTCTAGCTAAGAATTTGGTGGCAGCCGGATGCAAATCCAAGTCTGATTCCCAAACCCAAGCTCTTCACCACTTGGTTGAACCCCCATAATCCCTGGGAGGCCAGTGATCATAGTGAGACAATGGCTATTTACTACCTCTAGTCGCTGTGTCACTCAGTGGCCACCTACTGACCGATATCAGTCACTAGGATAGTCACTGGGCAGTTAGTGGATGGTTCCTGTGGGTCAGAGGTGATGGGCAATCATGACCATGGAGACCACTGGAAGTCCAAACGGTCAACAGACTTGGCTATTCTCGGGGCTGGAAGGTCCTCGGTCACCTGGGGTTACTAGACAGTCGAGAGGAGGGCCAAGGGCTCTGGAGATCCTAGGACACTTCAGCCTACAAGAGAGGCATTGGTGTGGAATTGCTGGGCACCTGTGGGCAGCCACAGGCTGTCTAACCCAGGCTCTGACCCCTGGGGTGGGCACAGTCACTCACCCGGCTATCCGCACTGGGGGCCATCGTGTCGGTCATCCAGGAGCCAAAGCGGGACCCCATGGCCCGAATGGTGATGGGGTTACTGACCCCAGTCAGCTTCCCACAGCCTGGGAGGCAGGAAGAGGGTAGATAAGGGTGGAGGATGGGAAGAGCCCGAGCGACACAGGGCAAGGATGATGTGGTGTGATCAAACTGGGAAGAGCTGGGACCAGGGGTGAGGGAAGATCCAGAAATCTGGTCCCAAGATGGAGTTAAGTTGAGGGTAAGGGGACTGGGAGTCAAACCCGTCAGGGGCATTTCCAGTTTGGGGGTCTATTTTAGGCCTTGGGTAGAGAAGTCAAAGGTCAAAGTTTAGAAGTTAGAGGTCAAAACCATGCCCAGCTTCTGGGCACATAGGTGGTATTAGGGTTGGGTGTGGAGGTCAGGGGTCAAAGTCAAGGGTCAAGGCATACCCAGCTTCTGGGCGCAGGCATGGAGCCGGGCCTCCAGGGCCATCACCCGCTGCTGCAGGTCCTCGTACCCGTAGGCGCCCATCTCCTCCTGGATGGCTGCAAGGCTGCTGGAGAGATTCCTCACCTCCTCCCGCAGGTGCAGGATGGTGCGAGTGTCCGCCTTGTACTGCTCCAGGACTGAGCTCAAGGGCAACAGCTCCGACATCCTGTCCTTCAGCTCCTGCCCACCAAGATGGAACCCTCACTGATCCTAACCCCTGAACTTTGATCCAGTCCTGACCCCAGTCTTGGACCCATAGCTTCACCCCCTTATCTCTGATGCACACCTGGCCCTTGACATTTGTGCATACTAGACCCTGGAACCCAGCCTACCCTTGGTCCCTCCCAGACATGACCCCACTCTCAGAACTAATGGACGCCGATCCCAACTCTTCCCTTGGCCTCTGACCTGACCCAGAGGGACCCACCTGGAAGCTCTTGGCTGAGAGGGACCCATCAGCCGCCCGGAGTCGTGCGTCCAGGCTTCGCATGAGGGTCTCCATGCTGCGCACGTACTGGAGGTCACGGTACGTCCGCAACTCAAGGACCTCCATGGACTGGGAGACGTTCTGGACCTAGGAGCTTGGGAGGGTTAGGGAAAGCCGGACTCCTGCCCTCCCCAAGCCCTGAGATGTCACAGATGAGGCCTGGCGGAGCCGGAGGCCAGCACCCAACCAACCTGCTCCCCTGATCTTACCGGCAACCTCCCCGCCGGGCTGGCCATTACCCCCTCTCACCTCCCACCCCTTCTTCCCTGGTCTCCAGGCTTACCCCCTTGCCCTGCCCCGCAGTCAGTTCTTCATACAGCAGCCAGAGGGAGCTTTTCAAAAGGAAGACCCTGCGGCCAGTCCTGCCTCCTCTCCATGTTCATCCACTGCGACCCACCAGCCCCCTTTCCTCTCACAGACTCTAAGCTCCTTCCTGCCTCAGGGCCTTTCCACCTGCGGATCCCTCTACTGGGTGCACTGTTCCCCTCGTCCTGCCATGCTGGCTCCCTCACCCTTCAGGCCTCATCTCCAGCATCACCTTCTCAGAGTGGCCTTCCCTGACCCCCTGCCTCCTGTAGCCCTCCACCCTCTCTCCCTTACGTGGTTATGTTCTTCCTAGCCACAGCTACTATCTGGAACATTCTCATTCATCAGCCTCCTTCAGGTGAGATCCTCACGGGCAGACCCAGTGTCTAGCTCATCCACAGCGAAATCCCCAGTGCCCAGCACTGGCCTAAACTAGATGCTCAGTAAGTGCTTTTCAGCTACATGATCGAACTGAATTCCCTTGCCCTAGCCTCTCCTAACCCCGAATGAGGACCCCCTGGTTCCCATTTCCACCTGCCTAAGGTGAGCTCCACCTGGTTAAGGTAAACTCAGAGACAGCACTGGGTGCTTGTGGAAACACAGATTTTCCTGAACCCCTGTTCACACGACACTTGGAAGTTCTCAGAAACCCAACAGCCCAACACCCACCCTGGATGCCACAACACATTTTTATAACCATTCTCAACAATCAGGGGATCCCACGTGGGTGTCCCAAACTGGCCAAGCAATGCTGGTGTTGTGGGCAAGGCAGGATCCTGCAGAGTTCATGGGTGGGAGAGTCCAGGGCTGACCGGGATCTCTTCTGTTCTCACCAATCCCTCAACTTCCTCTTCCATAGGATAATGATGGTTAACTGGTCCCTTTAGCTGACTAATGAGCAGTTCAGCTGGATAGTGTCAAGGGACAGCAGTCAGTCTATAAAGGGCACCAAAACATCCTCAGGGATGTTTTGAATGGGGACTGTTTTATATCGACCATAGTCAGAAGGGGATAGAATCTTGTATGTGTCTTGGGTTGGAGGGTGAGACCCCTCCCCAAGGGACACAAGACATTTTTCTCAGCAGGTGAGTCTGGTGAGTTAAAGAGCTGAGTAGGGCGTGCATGGTGGGGCCAGAGATCACACACAGGAGACTCAGATGCTGCCTCCCTGTCCGCACACAACGCTCAGCTTTCTCCAAAGAAGCACTGAACACATATTGACTAAAATATCCACCTGGAGGGGAGCCAGGTTATCCACCAGCTCTGGTGGATATATGGCTATATCTGGCCCCCAGCTGGCCTGGATGGGGGCCGAAGGCAGGGTAGAAATTGGGAGATTTTCACAGTCTTCCCGGGGCACATGGAAGGTTCTTACCTTCTCCATCAGCTGCCGCAACTCCCGGCTCCGACCATCGCGGGAGCAGGTGCTCTGTGCCGGGATCACAGCCGTGCAGATGCATTTCCCGTCGGGGGCCTGGGCTGAGGTATACAGCTGCCAGCCTTCCTCCGGGCTCTGGAAGAGGGTCTGCAGGGAAGTCAGGGGTCAGAGAGCAGGAACCCAGTGGGGGATTCACCCTGCCCATGCTGGGGGAGAAAGAAGACCCAGGAAGTGACAGATGCCCTGGAATGTGCTGGACCATGTGCTGAATGCCTAATGCATGTAATCTCAATCCCTCCTCAAGGAAACCCATTTTACAGACGATGAGACTGAGGTATGGGGGGATTAAGGAACACGGCAAGGAGTTGTGGGATTCAAGCCCTTCCACAAGACAGGAATTTATTCTCTCGCGCATGTTCACATACATCCATCATTGCCTCCATGTGTACGAGTGGGCACAGACCCACGTGTACTGATCCCCAAGCCTGGACCTCCCTCCCTGCTTTCCCAGCCCACTGTGAAACATGGACTCTGGCTATACCCCAGGAGGCACTAAGTACAACCCTACTGTTGTCATCTCCCACCCCACCCCTGCTCCTGAGAAGCCCAGGTAAGGTAATGGCCGAAGGGTGACAGAATCCTCATAGGGACTTCAAGGCCCTTGAAAAGAAAGCATCGTTGCACACTCCTAAATTCAACTTCAGGTCAGTTTATGATGCTTAGGTAATTCAGGGATCAGTCATGGCTGTTTCCCAAGCCATGCTCCTTGGAACACTGGCAATCTTTCCAGGCATGCTCGGTGATCAAATAAATTTGTGCCTTGTTGGGTGAAACAAGTTCCTTTGATGCAGGACTTATCAGAGCCCCTGAAATGCTGATGTGCATCAAGAAACTCCAAAATTTTCTACACTTATTGGAAAATATGAGTGCTCATTCTACGCCTGGCATAGGGTCTGGGATAGGGCTAGGAAGAGAGAGGTGAAGAAAACATCTGGCTGCTGCCCATGGATGGAGGAGACAGACATCAAACATGTAACCCCACTGATATTTCTAGAACTATTTATTGCAGTGAATGCTCCACAGAAAGTGCAAGGAGTAACAGGGGGTCTTCCTCAGGCTGGGGATTTCAGAGGAGGTACCCCAGAGAAAGGACACTGAAGTTGAACTTGAGGGATGAGTGCCAGGAGAAGGGCATAGGGGAGGGGACACTTTTGACAGCACAAATTCAAATCAATATCTGGAGGTATTTGAGAAACATTGTTCAAAAAGCATTGAGTAATCACCGGATGGAACATGGTGGGCCCCCAGATTAGGCCCTCTTGAGCTTCCCCAGAACATACTGGACTTAGTCACAACTCTCAGTCTTTTTGTTTTTATCAGGGCATGATGGTCTCCTTTGTTCAGGAAATATTTGGTAAGTTCCTACTGTGTGTCAGGCTCTATTGTGGACATTGAAAACACAGCAGTAAATAAAATGCACAAACACAAAAGCTCTCCTAGGAGCTTATGTTAGACAAAGACAGAAACAGACAAGTAAATGCCAAATATTTAAAGGGTGATGAGTGCCATAGAGATAAGTAATATAGGGAAGGAATGATGGGGGTGCGGCGCTGTGGTTGGGGGTTGCAATTTTAAGGTGGCCTGGGAGGGCCTCCAAAAAAGTGTCATTTGAGTCAAGACCTGAAGAAGGTGAGGGATGAGCCATGCAGATATCTGGGGATGTTCCAGGCAGAGATAAAAGCAGGTGCAAAGGCCCTGAGGCAGTACCATGCCTGATATGTTTAGGAAACATGGAGAAGGCTGGCATGGGTGGAGCAGAGTGAGAAAGGTGGTGGGGTGGGGGATGAGGGCAGGGAGGGGACAGGACAGCATGTTCAGGACCTCTGGGCTATAGGAAGGACTTTGGTTATTCCTGGGGGAGGTGGGAGCCACAGAGGGTTCTGAACAAGGAGGGAGGTCACTAGACACAGGCGCCCTCTGATGGCTGTGAGAGAGACAGACTGGGGAGCAAGGACAGAACACCAGGGCCAATGAGACTGCATAGGTCCAGGTGAACAGGATGGGTGGCCATGGAGGTGGACAATGGAAGATTCTGGACCTAACCAAGATGTGTTCCTACATACCTGGAAGAAATTCTGATAAAACCCAAGTGTTTTACAGAGAAACAAAGCCCCACAATAATTATTCATTTGGACAGCTGTTAACTGATCGCCCCACAGAAGCTGTTCCCATGAGCCGTAGCAGAGATAAGCCAGGCTGTGAGTTACGAGCAATCCTGGAGATGCCAGCTATTAGCCCACCTTTTTTCTTTCCCACTCAATAAAGTCTTTTTTTTTTAAGCTTATTGTAATGTGAGCAAGTGATATAATTGTACAGATGAGCTTGACTCCTCCACTAATTTATAAGAAAAACAAACCATTCATAAACGCCATCTGAAATGATTGTAATTAGTCATTCTTTGAGCCTTATGTTCACCCTTTTGAAGTTGGGGGATCCCCCTTTTTGCCAGTCCACGTCTCCTCCATGGAGCAATGAAGTCACCCACCTTGCCAGCCTTTCTTGCATGCAGGTACGATTCAGGTAGAGCCAACAGTCATGACTCCCCAGGCCTACAGTGCAGAAGCATCCAGGATCCGCCCCCCCAAAGCCCACTCTGCCTTTGCACTGGGCAGGCAGCAGAAGCCCCCTCCACTACCACCCCAGCAGTCCCCAACAGTGCCACATAGGAGTCAGTGATAGATATCAGTAGCCCTCTCACCTCTCCGGTAGGAGGGCCCTGAGGGGCATGCTGCAGAAAGTTCGCCAGGGGAACCCACTGGGATCTTTGCTCCAGGTGCCCACAGCGGCGCCCTGCTCCTTAGCTCACCCGGCATGGGAGTCCTTCACTTCCCCTACCAGTTCCTGGTGGTATCACCTCCCAGGTGAATACTCGCACTCAACTCCCCACCAGTTCTGCTTCTGAGGGAGTTCCACCTAGACAAGAAGGGGGGACCCAAGAATGCCTTCCACCTTGATTCCAGGAGGATGTGAGACTAGCTTTGTCTCCTTTCATGACAAATCCGGTTCTTTAAAACAAAACAAAAAAACTTGAGTCTAAGCACCCCCATCCGTGTCCCCCTGGCTCTGATCTCCAAGCGATTTGGACAGAACACCCCCCCCCCCAACCTCCAAAGGTTCTCATTTGTGCAGAGACAATGCAGCCCAGTTCAACATAATTAACATCTCCTTTCTACAATTCCTAGTGTATCCTTTGAAACAAACAAGCCATTTTCTCTCAACACGCGAAATATTGAATTGTAAAAGAGAAGCAAGATTTAAGTGGCAAGGAGAGAAGGCCTCCACGGCTTTCCTAAAATAATTGTCTGCGTTGGACGCACCTCGCTGAAGTGTTCTCTGCAGCAGTGTAATTAAATGCCTGGGTCTTGGCTGCCAAATCTCAGCACAGCAGAGATCCGGAGTTTTGCCTAGCAGGTTCAAGTTCAAATCCGCAGTCAAGTTCATGTCCCCGGGAACCACTGGAAATGTCCTGGAAGGCTCACTGGTTGGAGAGTGCAAATGTCGGCTCTCTAACTGGGTTTAGCTTGGAACATAGGTCATGAACTCTTGGAGGTCACAGTCCTAAGAACAGAGAATGGCCTATCCTAAGAAAAATGCTTATGACAGCAGGTGTGAGAGCCCAGGAACTGTCCAGGTACAGAAACCTGCGATCAGGTGGCCGGTCTCACCTCAGATGTGGCAAATGTGCTGGAGAAGCTAGCTGCTTTCTTGGCTGAGCTGCTGGCTCTGGAGTTTAATATTCCTGCTAATGGGCTCTAAGTGGGGAAGCTATGTGCTCAAGTAGCTGTTTCTCAAATCATCTTTTCTAGCTGGGATTTTTTTCAAATACTTTCACTGAGGATGCTGCCCCAATTAACCAGCAATCCCCGTTAACAGGTCCAGGATTGACATGCAGGAAAAATTTTTCTCGCTGTCACACCCAGGACCAATCATCTCAGCCTACAGCTCTACCACCTACATCTTGGTTCCGACACAATTCCTGGTTCCCCCAGGGGTGGAGGGACGGCCACAGTATCTTGGGGCAGCCATCCATGGAGAACTGGCTCTCGGGGGTTAGCCAGCAGGAAGAGAGCAAGCAGCTGCCTCTTAATAAGACAAGGATATTATTGCATTTGAGGCCAGGTAATTTAATCAGGAAGCAGAAGAGGCTTGGGGCATAAGGTATAGAATTATCAAATCACTATGTTGTACACCTGTAACTAATATAGCACTGTATATTTTTTCAGTTAAAAAAACTTATGACAGGGGCACCTGGGTGGCTCAGTCAGTGAGGCGTCTGCCTTCAGCTCGGGTCATGATCCTGGGGTCCGGGATTTGAGCCCCGTGTCGGGCTCTGTGCTTGGCAGGGAGTTGGCTTCTTCCTCTCCCTCTGCCTCTGGCTTATCCCAGAGGACTCCAAGCGATTTACAAGCGATTTATTTGTAAACTACCACACGATAGCTCCAATTAGGAGAGTAGGAATTCGATGTTTCTGGAGGGCAGTCTGCCAATCCGGAGCCAAAGCCTCAAGATTTCTTCATTTGCATTTAACCCAGCCAATCCCAGTGGGAGAATTTAGCCCAGGAGAATTGTGCAGACGAGCACTTGATCGCTACAAGGATGCACATTAAAGGGCTGTTACAAATCGGACCACTGGAATGTGCCCCCTCCAGTTGCTCGACAGTAGGGGGCTTGATTTCAAAACTTAAGGCACATGCATAGGAGGGAATACTACACAGCCAAGAAAATTAGAGTTTAGTGGGGATTTTTATTGTCATCTTCAGATTGGTCTTATCTTCTAAATTTCTCAATCCTTTAAATTTTTTTTTCTTTTGCAAGGGAGACAAGGAAGGAAGGGAAAAGTGGGGACATAGACAGAGTCAGAAATTAGGCTAAGAAAAACTCATGCTTTTAAAACCCGAACAACCAGCATATGGTCAGGCCATAAATTTGGCTCCAAGTTCCTTAGCAGCCGACTCAAAAAGGAAAAGCTGGTCATTTATGCGGTTCCCAGTGTCCTGAAACAAAAGCACAGCAGATGCTCAGGAGCAAGCTTAACTATTTTCAGTACCGAGAACAGGCAAGGATCTCTCCCACGATCCTCCCAAAAAGCAGTCCCTGTGATGTCACCAGCATCTTTCCAGGCAACATTCTTACACTGGGTAAGGAGGGGGGTGTGGGCAAAATAGGTGAAGGGGATTAAGAGGCACAAACTTCCAGTTATAAAATAAATAAGTCACAGGGATGAAAAGCAGAGCATAGGGAATGTAGTCGATCTATTGTAACAACATCGTATGGGGGACAGATGGTGACTACACTTCTCGTCGTGAGCATTGCATAAGGTATAGAATTATCAAATCACTATGTTGTACACCTGTAACTAATATAGCACTGTATATTTTTTCAGTTAAAAAAACTTATGACAGGGGCGCCTGGGTGGCTCAGTCAGTGAGGCGTCTGCCTTCAGCTCGGGTCATGATCCTGGGGTCCAGGATTTGAGCCCCGTGTCGGGCTCTGTGCTTGGCAGGGAGTTGGCTTCTTCCTCTCCCTCTGCCCCTCCCCACTGCTTGTGCTCATGCGCGTGCATGCTTTCCCTCTCTCTCTCTCTCTCAAATAATAAAATCTTTAAAAAAAAAACTTCTGACAGAAAAAACTCATTTCCTTTGGATGTTTCTTACTCCTACTTGGATGGTAGAGTAGAGGCAGGTGGTTAAGAGCAGAGTCTGGGGGTCAGGCTGCCTGGGTTTATGTCTTTGCTTGGCCACTTGCTCATTGTCTGAAGCAAGTCACTTCATCTCTCCCTGCCTCGGGTTCCTCATCTGGAAAATGGACACGATAGCTGTACCTACCTCACACGGCTGCTGGGAAGCTTGAATGAGTTAATGCCCTCTACGTGCGAGCGATTACAACAGTCATCAGCATGTAGTAAGCGCTATGTGTTTGCTATTATTATTATTATTATTATTATTATTATTATTATTATTACCCTCGTGACTCTAAAGCCAGTTCACTAACTTCCTGAAATCAAAACGGTCTATCTCGATGCAGGCACAGAAGTGAGATGGTCTGGAAGAACTGATGAGAGTCCCGTGGAACTGGGGCTGAGGCCACAGGACGATGAACAGTCCCAAAAGGCCGATGTTGGAGAGGAGTAAGCCCCGTGGAAGATGAGTGGAGATGCTTGCTCTGTCCTCATCCGCATGTGGCTCAGTCGGCTCCCTGTCCCGGAGTATCTCCTAGATAGAATTTGACGGAGGGGAGTCCTGTCTCATCGTGGCTGGCCGGCAATCAACAAGTCTACACCACTGGCTCTTGTCTCTGGCCCAACCTCTGGTCTTCCTGGAACACCCTGCTTGTCCCACCTCCATGTCTTTGCCTTGGCTGGACCCTCTGCCATCAACACTCTTGCCCCATCTCATGGCCGGACTAACCCTTCCCATTCCTGGGGGCTCTTGCATAAATGTCTCTTCCAAAAGCAGCCTTGCTGTCCCTGCCCCATGTTACCCACCTCTCAAGGCATCCTGTGCTGGCCTCCCCTAATACCTCCACTTCTTCCTCGATGTCAAGCGTTGTTCTAAGCATTTTGTAAGTAGGTGATTGGCAGGGACTGTCATTTGGGCCTTTGATAGGGGAAGAAACTGGGGCAGAGGGTTCAGATCTCTTCCCCAGAGCTTCACAGCCTGCAGTATGGTCCTAGGCTTGAACGCAGGCCATCTGGCTCCCCCCACACCGTACCTTCCCAGTGCTCCTTCAAGGGCTGATCACAGAGGCCGTTAGGACCTCACGGGTGTGACCACTGGCTCAAAGCCTGCCTCTGCCCCTGTATGTTTGGCTCATTGACTTCATTCCCCGGGCCTGGCATGCCAAATGTTTGTTGAATGAATGACTGAACAGTGGGTGGCCAATGGGACAGAGAGCAAACCTCTTGACAGATCCACCATGCATTTCCCCTTCTGCCACCAAACTAGCTTCTGTCTGTCCTAAGGAGGGATCAGGGATTGTGTGGTATCAGGCTGGAGCCAGGCACCTGGCAGGCTGAGGGGCAGCCATGGCTTCTCCCTGACTGCTGGGATGGCAGAAGGGCCGTGATGAATACACAGGGACATGCCTGTCTGCCACGTCTGAGCGTCCCTTTGGAGGGCTTGAGAAAATAGCAGGCTGCTCCTGTCAGACCTCAAGATATTGGGCAAATGCCCCCTGAGTGAGAAACTTGACAGGTCTTAAAGACGGTATCAGCTCACCCATGCCTCCACAGCCTAAGCAGCTGGGGCTTTGCCTGTGAGAGCCTGTGGCTGGGGGTGACCACGAGTCCATTCACTCATTCATTCCCTCACTCATTCATTCATTCATTCCCTCCCTCCGATCTTGCCCTGAGCGGCTATCCAGTCTAGCAACACAGCACAACCTCTTACCCTCTGAAGCCACTCACACCTTGGGGACAGAAGACCCCTAGCACCGCTTGAGCCCCAGTCAAAGCCAATACTAATGTTCTAGGATGTCTTAGGCTCTGCCATCCCAGTACCAATGTGGACCAATAATCAATAACATAGACTTCCTTGGGAAATGCAGGAGGAGACACAGGTCTTTCAGTTTGACTGACCTCCCCTGCTCAAGTCCAAGGAAGATATGGAGAAGGCTTGCCTTGTGCAAGTATTTACACACTCAGTCCATTCCGTCCGAGTGTGGCCCACACTGTGTTGGAACCACCATGAATCCCTGCAGACAGCTCTCAAAGTAGGGTGTATGGGCAGGTGTTTGCATCATTCAAGGGTCACGCCAGTCATCAGACAAGCTTGCTTTGAGAAAGTCCAAGTCCCCACCACCCCCGCCCCTAAAACTCATGAACACCCTATTTGAGGAGACCTTTCTGGGAGGGAACAAACCTCCCGAGCCTGCTGAGTCTCCCAGGGCTCCTTTCAGGTCCTCCATGACTCCTGAGCTCTTTATCACCCCAGGGCCTTTGAACTTGCTGCTCACCACACAGTTGTCCAGATGAGCCATAATGAGGGCCTCCCCAGGGTAGATGCAATTGGGATGGACAAGTCAGAGTTCACAGGATTTGCAGAGGGGCCAGACATGGGTGGAAGGAAAGAGGAGGGAGATGAGCGATAGGGTGGGTGGATGGGAGTGTCATTTGCTGAGATGGAGAAGGCTGGAGGAGGGGCCTGTGTCAGGGGCAAGGGCAGATGCGGGGGATGGAAATCAAGAGTCTGAGATGTTGGGGCACCTGGGTGGCTCAGTCGTTAAGCGTCTGCCTTCGGCTCAGATCATGATCCCAGGGTCCTGGGATCGAGTCCGACATCGGACTCCCTGCTCAGTGGGGAGCCTGCTTCTCCCTCTCCCTCTGCCTGCCGCTCCTCCTGCTTGTGCTCTCTCTTTCTCTGTCTGTTAAATAAATAAATAAATTCTTAAAAAAAAAAAAGAGTCTGAGATGTGCATTTGGGTGCCGCCTGCAGAGATGGAATTTAAGGTCACAGAATGGATGGAGGAGCAGACACCAAGCACCCCCACTGAGGCCTCCCATTTTATTTAACACTTATAGAGCTTGCCCTATGCTATGGACTGAATGTTTCTGTCTCCCCAAAATTCATATGTTTGAAACCCAACCCCCAGTGTAATGGTATTTGAAGGTGAGGCCTTTGGTAGCGAGATTGGTGCCCTGATAAGAGGCCTCAGAGAGCTCCCTCCTCCCTCCCACCACGTGAGGACACAGTGAGAAGACAGTCCTATGAGCCAGGAATCTGGTTCTCTTCAGACACTGAACCCGCCAGCACCTTGACAGACTCCGCAGCCTCCAGAACTATG
The DNA here is from genome assembly GCF_029215605.1 of Mirounga angustirostris. Classification (NCBI taxonomy): domain Eukaryota; kingdom Metazoa; phylum Chordata; class Mammalia; order Carnivora; family Phocidae; genus Mirounga; species Mirounga angustirostris. The sequence continues at coordinate 208,801,998 of NW_026991709.1, read as the reverse complement.
AGAAATAACTGTCGGTTGCTTAAGCCCCTCCATCTATACTTCGTGTGTTCGGCAGCCCAAACAGACGAAGACACTAAGCTGCTTTACAAACGCGAAGTCCTCTTAGCCTCCCCTCACGCAGTGGGGTAGGTACTAACACTAGCTCCATTTTACAGACGGAAAAACTGAGGCACAGAGAGGCACATCAGTCGTCCAAACTCACAGTGCAGATAAGTATCCAAGCCGGGATTTGGACCCTGGCCTGTCAGACTCTCAAATCCTTGCTCTTAGCCATGACGCTCAGGGGAGAAGAGCCTCTCCCTCCATGGAAGCTTGGCCTCAAGACTTACAGCTCTGATCCATTCTCCCAGAGAAGCCAGAGCTGGCTTTTGACATGTCACTTCCACATCAAACCCTTCGTAGCTCCAGGTGCCCTCCGCATAAAGCCAATCACTAGTCCTGCCCCATGGAGCCCAGCTGAATTCTCAGCCTCCCCACTTGCCTGTCTCCGCCCCACACAGTTATTTTAGTTCCTTTTTCCTGCCTCTGGACTTTCATCCAGAGCTCTGTGCTTTGCTTAGGATACTCCCCTCCGCTCCCTTCACATGGGGAAAATCTGCTCAGGCCTTCGCAGAGTGGGGTGCTCTGGTTTCGATGCTTTAAATGGCATTTTTAGTATTGCCCCCAAGACATAAACACAGAGAGTCCTGTGACCATGGGATATGCCCATTCTATGCAAAGAGAGGTCCTTCAGCATCACGAAAGTGGTAGTAGTAATAATAATAATAATAATTAATAATAGCATCATCATCATTATCAGTAACAGCTAACACTGATGGCGCACATCCTGTGAGCCAAGCCCTCTTCTGGGTGCTTTGCAGCTGATTTCTCACCAATCCTCATAAGAACCCTATGCAAGTCCTGGATAGGCAGCTATTCTTTTGTGAGATCCTAAGCAGATCACTTGGCCTCTGTCGTTTGTAAAAAGGAGATCAAAACTGCTCTCTGCTCTCTGAACACACACACACACTTGGTTGTAAGCTGCTGGACAGCTTCCCCTGCTCCGCATGGTTGGGAACTACATTTCCCACACTGCCTTGCTCTCTGGCTTCCGGGAAGGTGCAGCCAATGAAAGGCATTCAGGGAAGATCTGGGGGCAGGACAAAGGGAGAAGCAGTAGTATTTTCCCTACAGTTACATCTCCTCTGTGGCTTCAGCTTTTCACTAATAGTTCTACTCCTGGGCTCTGTTTGTACTACTTTTTCTGTTTGACCCCAAGTCGTAAGGGATAGAGGCTCTCTGCTGTTGCTAATCTCTGGGTTTCATCTCCAACCCTTGTTTAGTTTTACATCTCTTCCATCATCTTTGTATCCAGTTCCCCAAATTAAAATCCCTACAATTCCTCAAAGAGATGTTTCTTTAGTCAGACCCTGAATGAGACAGTAGTTGCTCAATAAACACATGTGCACAAACAGGCAGCTCTAGAGTTTAACAGCACAGGCTGACTTCAGTCCAAATTCTGATCTGTTCCTTCCTGTGTGACCTGGGGTAAGTAGCTTAACCCCTCTGTGCCTTTCTTAACCTCTCTGCTTTCTCATCTAAAAGTTGTGATCATAATAGCCAGGCTTCATACGGCTGTCATCAGGATGAGGAGTTAGTACATGTCAAGAGTCAACTGCAGTGCCTGGCACGCTGCATGCTCAGTCAGTAGGACCTTTTCTAGATAATTTTTTTTTATTCTGGAATAATTTTAGATCTACAGAAAAGTTGTGAAGACAGGATGGAGAGCTTCCATACACCCTCCACCTGATTTCCCCTGTTGATAACATCTTGCATACCCATGGCACCCTTGTCACAACTAAGAAACCAACATTGGTGCACCACTATGATTAAATTTCAGACTTTATCAGATTTCCCCAGTTTTTCCACTAATGTCCTTTTCCTGGTCCAGAGTCCCATCCAGAATCCCACATTGCATTCAGTCCCCACATCTCCTTCATCTCCTCCTTCATCTCCCTCATCTCATGTTGAGATGTGATCGTTTCTCAGCCTTTCCTTGTTTCTCAGGACCTTGACAGTTTTGAGGACTAGTGGCTAAGGACTTTGCACATGCCCCACTGGCTTTCAAGGGCAGGAACCAGGTCTTAATTTCTCCCCGTGGTTCCCTGGCACACCCCCCGATGCCTAGCACACAGTAGCTGCTTCACAGACACTTCCTAAGTGAATGAATACATGAATGGCAATCATTTATTTCTTTATTCTCCCACACCCCGTGTTCTGTAGGCGTCCCTGCCAGAGGCTAGATCTAGAAAAGTTCACAGTGAAATAAAAGCTCTTCTCTTTTCAGAAGGGTTCCTTTTTGATCCTTTCTTTGTAGACATCAAGGATTCTTTTCTTTAATATTTAGGGGTTTTTTGTACCAAAGAGAAGCGGCTACATTTGCATCAGACGTCTCACTTTTCAAGGCAAGGGAGAGAGATCTTTCCAGCAAGACGGATTTCTTCCTTCCCAGAGCTGTCACTTGATTTCTCTGCCTCTCCCTCCCCGGCCTTTGGGCCGCTGGCAGGGGCCGGTGGGGGTTTGGGGCTCTGGAATCATCCACACTTTGATGTCCTCTCTGTCACAGCCCAAGGAAGCTTAATTAGAACCCCACAAAGTTGCCGAGACTAAGCCAGCCTCAGGAACTGGTGCAGGAGCCTGGCTGGTGATGGAGATGAATTGGAAGCTTTATTTCCTGTCCCTCTGAATGGCTCAATATTTGCCACGGGGACCTGGAAGCCTGCCTTTGGGTACACAGAGTGTGCCCCTTTTCTAACATTAGCAGGTCAGCAATGGGAACTCCCTTTAACCATGCAGGCCTGCGGGTCTGGCTGCTTTTTATTTCTCAGCCCTGGCAGGCGAGGTTGAATGCAGGGGCATGAGAAAAATGCCCCCGTCGAGGTCATTCCCCACCCCCCCCCCCACAGTCCCTGCTGCTGGAAGACACTGGCCCGGGTTTAATCTCTCACCTGAAGTTTGTCAGAAGTAAAAATGAGCCTGGGTGAGCTTTCCCGACACTTCCCTCTACTTACAGGAATTCAATTTCTAGACTGGGCATAAATTTGCAGCCATCAGCGCCTGCGGTGGGGGCTGGGGCTGGGCATATTGGCTGGGGATGGATTTCTGAAATCAATCCGTCGGCGCATGGAAAAGGTCGTCATGGGGAAATTTATCTTCCGTGGCTGGCTGAGGCATTTCATGCCGTTAGCCATGGACGCCCCTGAACAAAATGGAGGTGTTTGCTTCGAGGCTCCCAGGTGGGGGCTGGAGGGAGGAAACCTTGGAAGGCTGGATAGTGTAGTCAGGAGGTGACAGGGGACCAACCTGCCAGCTAATAAATCACAGGGACAGCCAGGGGCCAGCACTGTCTGAAAACCCAATTCCACTGGCTCCGTGTATTCCCCGGGGGGGGGGGGGTGCGGGTGGCAAGTTAATGTGGGGTCCAAACCTTTTGCCATTTGGCTGCATCTTTGACAAACATCCTGGGGTTTCGAGGAAGTGAGTCGCAAACGCACTCAGTTCCTCCAGCCGAGGTGAGGCCACAGAGCATGGTCACTGAGGGCTCTTGACTCTGGAGCCCATCGCCTAAGTTCAAATTCCAGCTCTGCTGTGTGACCTTGGGCAAGCGACAGCCACCCCAAGCCTCCATTTCCCAAATTGTAATATGGGGTTGGTGTTTTGAGGGTTAAGGGAGCTAATATATTTGAAAGACAAGTGAAGGGGCGAATGTAAAACAGTAGGACAAGTGTCATGTTGGGGGCAGTATAGGATGCTGTAAGAAGAGCCTGGCTATGGATCCTGGGTTTGAGGGTTCAGGGACAGCCTTCTGGAAGAAGCCATAGCCAAACAGACTGGATGAATGCGCAGGAGTCAGCAGGGTGAATGAGAGGGTTCTAGGCAGAGGGAGCAGTGTGGGCAAAGACCTGGGTCGGGGGGAGAACTGAGCATCCCACCAATATTTATTGAGCACCTACTATGTGCTCAGCACACTTTAGGTACTGGAGACACAGCAGCAAATGAGACAAAGATCCCAGCCCTCATGTCAGTCCCACTCTGGTAGGAAGAGGTGCAGCACACTTGAAAGTTGTGCAGTGGGGTGCCGAAGCTCAAAGCGGGAGGCGGGAGGTGAGCTGGGTATTCTGCTAGTCTGTCCAGATCCTCTCTCCCCACGCCTCCATCCTCTCTGCGCTCTGGGAGGCTGACTCCTGCAGCCCTCGCTTCCCGGAACCCCTGCCCTCCAGCGTCCGGTGGAACCCGGTCAACGACGGCAGCCATAGGAGCCAGGGGGGCAGAGGAGAGAGAATTTGGTGGGGGGACACAATTCAGCCCGTAACCATGTGTGAGTAGGGAAGGATCTGGTCGGGAACATCGTGGAGGATGGACTGGCCCGAGCAAGACAGAGAGGCAGAGAAATCCACCAGATGAACACATCAGAGGGCTGACTTGGCCCATCCTTGTGAGTTTTCCAGAGCTTTCAAAGAAAGGAATCTCAAAGACAGAAAACAGTTCCAGCCATGAGACACATCCTCCTCTTAGAGGGGAGGGGGCAGTGACAGCCACCAGGGTCACCAGAGCCCTTTGTTAGCGAGAATGGGCCACTTGAAGGGAAATCGATCCCAGCTAAGCGTCGAGCAGCTGCTCCCAGCCAACGCTGCCAGAGACAGTCCCTTTGCCCCTTCTCCTCCAGGTCTGGGACGGGAGCCAGCAGGAGCCTGAAGATTGTTCTGCCAGGTGGCAGGTCTCAGAAGAGCCTTCAATCAGCATGCATTGTGGTGTCCATCCCAGCTGGCATTTCAGCATCACCTCCAGCCTCGGTACTAAGCAGAGACCAGCTCCACATGTAATGATTATTATTGTCCCCAGCCTTGCCAAGCACCGCCTGGGTGCCAGGCACTATGCATGCACGGTGCATGCACAAGGGACCTCCTAGTGTCACTTCCTAGCCACGTGACCTTGCACAAGTGACTTGAACCTCACCATACCTCGGTTTCCCCATCTGTGAATCAGGGTTGTTGTGGAGGTAAATGAGTGCCTATGTGCAGAGCTTCGAACCATACAGACTAAGAACCGTGTAAGGTGAGGGGGAAAAGTCATGAGGTGGAGCCTGATATGGAACAGAGGGGAACAGAGGTCATGCTAGATGTTTCCATGGAGGGAATTTAGTATGGCGAGTATGATACTGAGGAGCCAGAAAGGCTGAAAGAGGGAAGTGGGGGGAGTGAATGATCAAAAGAGTAGTAAATGCAAAAAGCTTCAGGGCTGGCAGGGCAAAGGGAGGAGGGGTGTTACCAGAGCCCAGGAGCCAGGACCACTAAGCAGGAATCGTGGCAGGTGGGAGCTGGACCCAGGGAGGAGACAAGGCCACAGCCTACAGCAAAGAAAGGAGGGGAGAAATCCTCAGACTTCTTTCTTCCTCCCGCCTCCAACTGCCACCACAGCCTCCCATTGGCTGAACCAAACAGGAAGCCAGTGAGCAAGGGAACTTGGGAGATGTAGTTTTCAGGGGTCAACTGCCCCGCAATACAGAGAACAAAGGAAGGGCAAGGAATAGATTTAAGGGACACCAGGTAAGTGGCCAGCCCACAGGACTGTGGCCCCACACTGACTCTCCCTAAAGTTGTCTTAACCACCAAGCTACAAACTTACAGAGCATTTGCTCAGGTGAACTGTCCCATTTCGTGCCCCAGAATAAGTCTGATAGGATAGTGATAATGCTGGATCCTTCTTGTCCATAGTTAAGAGCTAAGTTTAAAAGTCACCTCCTCGGAGAAGCATTCCCCGATTACCTCCTTAAAGAAGCCCTTTTCAGCCCCCATCTCCCTGCCTGGCACTTGTCATGGCAGACACCTTACTATATATATTTGTTAGCTGGTGTAGCTCTTTCCCAAAGGGAAGTAAATGTACAAGTACAAACACCTCATACCTTGGCCACTACCAGATTCCCAATGCCTAGAACAGCACTTGGCACATAGTAGGTGCTCAATAAATGTACAATGTTTTTTACAATGCTGCTTCTTTTTTTTTTTTAAAGATTGTATTTATTCATTTGAGAGAGAATGAGAGAGAGCACATGAGAGGGGGGAAGGTCAGAGGGAGAAGCAGACTCCCCGCCGAGCAGGGAGCCTGATGTGGGACTCGATCCCAGGACTCCAGGATCATGACCTGAGCCGAAGGCAGTCGCTTAACCAACTGAGCCACCCAGGAGCCCGCTGCTTCTTTTTTTTTACAATGCTGTAATTCCAGGGGCTGGAATTACAAATGCAGGTCTGTGGGGCTATACAGATGCTGGTATTTCTACTCTTCTGCCCTCCAGCCAGCTACCCCAAGACTCTCCAAACTCTGTACCTCCTCCAGGGCTGAGAGTAAACATCACTGCCTGCTAATCCCTGCTCCATCCCTGAAGCTGCTCCATCCCTGAAGATAGATCAGGGACCTGCTCCATCCCTGAAGATAGATCAGGGACCTCTCCCATGGTGTGTCTCCATAGTTCTCTACCCCTTACCTCTCACAAGGTTCTTATATTTTATACCTTTCCTTGCCTGGGTGGGCGTCTGTGTGCCCCTACTAAGCTGTGAGCTCCACAAGCACAGGGCTGGATCTACTTTCCCACTTGGGCCCCAAAACCAGCGCATGCTAGCCTCATCAGGACATGAATGAATGAATGAATGAATGCCTCCTGCACACTCCAAGTCCTCCATGGGACCTCTTTCTCCCACCCTCTGTGCCTACCCTCTCTCAGGCTCACCTCCCTTCTTCCCCTTCCTTCTAAGGGTGGGTACAAAGGCTCTGGGTTTTGAAGGAGTCATGGGGTCTAAGGCAGTTGGGGGCAGCTTGGGAGCACATAGACCCCTGGAACCTAAAAACTTGAGTTCAAATCCTGGTTGCTCCACTTTCTAGCTGTGTGACCTTCAGCAAGTGATTTAACTTCTTTGTGCATCCATTTCCACATCTGCAAAATGGGCACCATAGCAGTGTCTTTCGATAAGACCATGGGAGAATTAAATGAGCTGTTCTGACCTGCCTCAGGGCAGCATCTCTTCCTCTCAGTTCCCATCTGCAATTCCCAGACAACTCTGGGAAGCAGAGGGCTGAGCCTCCGGCAGTTAATGAATCCAGAAAGGATCTCAGATGTTTCAGGGTAGCCCTGGCGCCAAGTTGGCCTGATTTTCATCCCGAGAGAGCTGAGAACAGGTTCTGGTGTCAGACATCTGCGCTATGATTGGCATAAATGCCTGGTGCTCCTGTGACCCTATTCGTTGGAGCCTGGGGGTATAGGAGATACTCTTGGGTCTCTGCCCCGCTCTCCTCACTGGGCACACCCACCCCACAGATGCTGAGAGTGGGAGCTCACAGCTAGCACCTGTGACCTTTTCTGGAGACCTGCCCTTGGCTTTGGGGAATCACCACACCCTGCAAAGGCCTGCGAGGCATCCCCCACCCCCAGGAGCAGCTAAAACAGGATTGACACAGTGGTCCAGAAGCCCACCCCTCTGCAATGCAAGTTACATTCCAGAGGGACCTCCACCCCCGTGGAGCAGGCCAAGCCTGGAATTTACCTGAGACCTCATCCATCCCCTCCCCACTCCTGCTTCCCTTACCCTCCACTCACAGTTAATCATGTGCCCCAAATCCCTGACTTGGGTTCTGCTTCTCGGGAACCCAACCTAGGATGGGGGGGGGACAATGAACATTCAACCTAAGGGTATCCATGTGGGTGTCCCTTCAAAGCTCACATTCACACCCAGGCACCAAGGTCTGTCATTTCCACATGCAATCCACCTGCCAATCCCGAGAGCAGCTCTGGCTTCAGAATGCATCCCGAGTTGTGCCCAGTCCAACCAGTGTCCATGTGCAGCGCCCATCACTACTCTCCAGGGCTCGCTCTGTTGCATTTTCTACATAAAAATGCACTATCTCTTTTTTTTTTTTTAAAGATTTTATTTATTTATTTGAGAGAGAGAGAATGAGAGAGAACACATGAGAGGGGATAGGGTCAGAGGGCAAAGCAGACTCCCTGCCGAGCAGGGAGCCCGATGCGGGACTCGATCCCGGGACTCCAGGATCATGACCTGAGCCTAAGGCAGTCGCTTAACCAACTGAGCCACCCAGGCGCCCAAAAATGCACTATCTCTTGATCCTGCATTAAAATTTATCTTGTTTCTTGTCTGTCTCCCCCATGATACTGTCGGCTCCCCAAGGGCAGGGATGTTTATCGCTTTGTTCATCGCTGCATGAACAGTGCTCTGCACATAGTACATGCTCAATAAACATTTCTGGAATTAAAGAAGGAATCCTTGAATGCATTAACTTAGAGACAGCTTTAATCGTCTCTTTCTCGTACAGCTTTACAATTTCTTTTTTTTTTTTAAGATTTTATTTATTTATTTGACAGAGAGAGACACAGCGAGAGAGGGAACACAAACAGGGGGAGTGGGAGAGGGAGAAGCAGGGGGAGTGGGAGAGGGAGAAGCAGGCTTCCCACTGAGCAGGGAGCCCGATGCAAGGCTCAATCCCAGGACCCTGAGATCATGACCCAAGCCAAAGGAAGACACTTAACGACTAAGCCACCCAGGCACCCCATAGCTTTACAATTTCTGATTCTTCTACTCCTCCCCATCTCAACAGTCATCTCCCCAGGGAGGGTGCCTCTGCCCAGGCAGAACCTCAGGCCATATTCTTCGTCTGTCCAGAACCCTCCATGGCTCCCACCTCCTCTGGGCAAGATCCTCACCGCAGCCCACAGGGCCCTGCCTGATCTGCCCCGTTCCCTCCCTGCCCTGTCTCTGTCCCTCTCCCCCTCCCTCACTCTGCTCCAGCCCTGCGGGTCTGCTCCCTGTTCCTGCAACGCCTGGAACCTGCTTCTTCTCTATCAAGTTTTTGCACTGGCTAAGTCCTTCTGCCTGGAATGTCCTTCCATCTCCCTCAAATCTTTCCTTCAATGTCACCGTTTCCAGAACCCTTCCCTGATGGCTCCCACCCCGGTCAAAAGTACAAGTGTCTCAGCACTACCCACCCCCTCTCTACCTTACCAACTTCTGACACCTTTGTGCACTGATTGTGTGTATTATTATTCTTTTTTTTTTTTAAGATTTTATTTATTTGCGAGAGAGAGAATGAGAGACAGAGAGCATGAGAGGGAGGAGGGTCAGAGGGAGAAGCAGACTCCCCGCCGAGCAGGGAGCCCGATGTGGGACTCAATCCCGGGACTCCAAGGTCATGACCTGAGCAGAAGGCAGTCGCTTAACCAACTGAGCCACCCAGGCGCCCGTGTGTATTATTATTCTTCCCTCCAGAATGCCAGGCAGGGATTTTTACCTGTTTTTGTTCACTGTTATGTCGCCAGCATCTACAACAGTACCTTGCCCAGAACGGGTACTTGGTATTGGTTCGTTAAAATTCTGCACAAACACCCTATGAGGTAGGGACTTGAAGAGTCCGCTTACACAGATGAGGAGACCAAGGCCCAGAGGGGAAGCCACGGGTCAGGGAGGGGGCCCATGCGCTGGGGCCGCAGGCGTTTCCATGGCGTGTGAGGTTGAGTGTGACTGGTCTGAGCCCATGGGGCTGCATCTGCCTGAACGTGGACACAGGACGGTGCCCGGACATGTTCAAAGAGATTTTGCATCTGAGATTCTGCATGCAGAAGGGAGGCGGCGGGCCAGACCACAGGCAGGTGCTAACACATGTCTGCGTACTCGCTGTGGGTGTGTGACAGTGCGTGGGAGGATGGGAATCTGTGCAACCATAGCCAAGCTGTGTGCCTGGGCGTGTGAGTGCGTGTGCGTGTGTGCGTGCATGCACGCCTGGGTCTGGGAGGCTTGGATGGGGTTGGAACTGAACTTGAAGGAATGTGGTGGGTGAGGGAAGAACCCCATCAGCCACAGGCCTGTTATTTATAGACGGATCTCGGTTCATAAATTCCAAGTGTTTTTTTTTTTTTTCTCTCTCTCCCTGCCAGGCCCCTATAAATATTCATGAGTTTCCTGCCTTGGAATATTTGAGTAGTCGAAAGGAGGAGTGGGTGGGCCATGAGGGGAAGGAGAGGGTCTCCTGTGGTGTTGGGAGGACATGCGGGTGGGGAGAACGGGGGTCTCTCTGGATTTGCCTTCTCCCCTCGGGGCTCCCCTTCCAAGCTGCAGCTGGCAAGATGGGGAAGGTTCTCAGCCAATACAGAGATCTCCCAATGCCTATTATTATTCTTCCCCAGCGTCTGTGGAAAAATACCGCCCACTCCGGGGGCAGAGAAGGTGTCTGCGCTGCCTTCTCAGCTTGGGCTTGGAAACTCATTACCCTGGGACCCCCGTCTCAGGAGGGAGGGGGAGGCCCCTCAGATGTGCCAGGAGGCAAAGGAGCTCTGCAGGCAAGCCACGGGAGGGCATGTGCGGCCCCCTGCCTGGCCCCAAGGAGAGGGACGGGTCGTAAAGGCTGGTCCATACAGGCGGAGATCAAGCGTGCGTGTGTGATGCTGTGGTGTGAGCACGTGACTCCCTGAATGTGTAAGCAACTGTTCACAACTTTCCCATTTCTTCTCTCCCTCGGGCACATGATGATCAAGCTGTGCTTCCCCGGCGTGGCCCTGTGACTCCCTCCAGCCAGCGCTCTGTGAGTGTTAGTGACTTGCCGCTGACAGCTTTAAGAGCCAGTGCGTGACTTGCCACGTGCGTGACTTGCCACGTTCCTGTCTCAGCAGTTGTGGCAAAAAGTGTGTGTTGACGAGAAGCCTCTGGCAGCTGGGGTCCCCAAGCGACCACACAAGGCAGAGACCCCTGTCAACTGCGTGAGTTCATTTGAAAAGTGAGGTGGATGTGTGGCTCGTGTGGGTGGCCGAGAGCACGAACTGCGCGTAGCCGTTTGTAAGCCCAAGTGGGTGAGCATCAGCGAGTGCATGAAATTACACATAGGCACGCGTAAGCCAGGGATCGAGTAAGACTGTGCAAGACTGTTGGGGAAACACCGTGAGTGTGAAAGGCAAGGCGTTGCACTGCACACCGCCAAGGGGTGCTGTTCTCAGAGCACACCACTCGCCCTAGAATCATGCCACTGTCACAAATATGACAGGGTCATCACGGGGGAGGCTGTGCCTGAGTGTGGTGCCTTGGTCGGCTGACGGTGTCTCTGAGACTGGGACGCGGTCCGTGCATGTCGTGCACGAGGATTTGTGCGCGGCTGCTGTGTCCATCTGTGCAAAGCATGTTGCTGTGTGTTTGAGGCACAGGCGTGGGTTTGGTGCTGTGTGTGTGTGTGTTGCCGTGTGAATGTGTGAGCCCCTGTGCGTTATGTGCCTGTGTGGAATACAGGGATTGCTCTAGTCTGCATCAGAGGGGTCACGGTCCACATGCAGGGAGGCACGGCCACCCTGGACATTCCCAAGCTGTCAGCTCTGCTGAGCACGTTTCCAGGCTCATGGGCCTGCGCTGGCTCAAACTCGGGTCCCAGGATGACCCTACGTTGGAAAATAAAATTCACGTCCCTTCATTAGTCCTGGGATATGCCATGTCATTTGCAATGGCTATTAATCACAGAGGTACTCAACAGTTTGAGGGAAGAATCTCAGCAAGTAGGGAGATCCCCACAGGGCAAACCTGCTCTCCCTCAACTCCCCCCAAATAAGACTATTTTCTGTTTCTGTCGTCCTAAGCACTGCTCTGGTCCATCCCAGGACCTGGGTTTGGCCTTGTCTATCTCAGGTTTCCACTATAGCCCTGGTGCACTCAGGACCTGGATTTGTTCCTAGTCTCCTGGGACCAGGCTTATCTTTGGTCTTTCCCTGGACCCAAGTTCAGCCTTTGTCTACCCAGGGTTTGGGGCTGACCCTCCTCTGTGTCAGAGCCAACCACGGAGTATCTTACGATCTCAAGGATGTATCCCTGTTCTGTCCCAGGACTTGAACTAATCCCATCTTGGAACCTGAGTTGAGCCTGGTCTATCTCAGTATCGGGTTCCACCTTGCCTGAGCTTGACCTTCATAACTGGCTGAGAAATCCATTAGCTGAAGCTTCCTCTTCCTGAGCTGAAGCTTCCACAGGCCTCTGAATGTCCACTGCAACTGACTGCTGTGTCCCAGGATTAACGAGGGTAGGGGGACTGTATTTTCCAATGACATTTCCTAAAATTCATCAAAGTGGATTTTATGGGTCTTTTCCAAGGATTATTACAAAGGCTTTCTTGATGGGCTGTTACAAACGGCATTAATCTTCAAGAATGGGGGACTTTATGAGAACCCATCACAAGTCTTACCTCGTAAATACTGGAGTTGGACATCTGAGCTCTATCTAGGCTCAGAGGCCAACCCTCAGGCCAGGAGTTCAGGAGGGGACCTTGAAGAAGGCTTTCTTCATGGTTGTGTAGCATGGGGAAGGCACACTGTCGTGGGGCCACTTGAACTAAGCAGAAAGACTCTAGACATTCTCCACTCTCCTTTAACCTTCCCTGACTAACCAGGGAAAATTAGAGCCATAAAATAGAATCCCCCTTCTCCTGTCATCATTTATAAACTTCTTCCCCATCCTGGTCCTTACTTCCTGTTATGGCGGAGGAGCTGCCCTTCCTCTTAAGGTTCGTGCAGCTGTTCTTGTTCCGTCCCTTTCTCCCTTCTTGGGAGTCTTATACAATCAATATCCTGTCTTTGTGTTGCATATCCAACTTCTCCCTTTCAGGCAGAACTTTCTCCTTAATTTTTAAATGAACTCGTCTCCCCTATTAAAAAACCAAAATACCTTAACTTGATTCCTCCTTCCATCTGTCTACCACTTCTCTCCTCTTCCTAGTTGCCTACACTAACTCCCTCCTCCACCACTCTTATCTAGTTTTTGACCCCATCGTATCACCGATGGCCTCCATGTTTCTAAATCCAATGGACATTTCTCAGCCCACCATCTTTCTTGACCTCTCAGCAGGATTTGACTCTGTTGAGTGCTCTCACTTTCTTGATACATTTCCTTCCCTTGGACACTATGATACATGCTTGCATGGTTCCCTCCTACCTCACTGCATCTCCTTTTCTTCTTCCTCCACCTAGCCATTAAATGTTACTCTAAACCAAGGATTCTCAACCTCAGCACTAGTGATATTTTGGCTGGGTAACAATTCTGCACCCTATAGGATGTTTAGCAGTTTCCACCCCCTAGACAGCTCCTCCCTGTTGTGACAATAAATGTCTCCAGATATTGCCAAATGTCTCCTGGATGTGAAATCACCTCCCAGTTGAGAACCACTTACCCTTGGCAAAGCTTCCATCACCACCTGCAAGCATAAATGTCCTCAGAACTCCAAACCCATATATGCAGCTGACTTTTTGACCTGCCCCACTTTGGATGTCTCAAAAGCATCTCAATCCTAACATGCTCAAAATGAAATGCAAGATCTCCTCTCTTGAACCTAGTTCTCATCATCTTCATGGCACCTCCTCCTCCCACTGCCATCAAGTCAGTGGTTCAGATGCCCAGGCATTATCCTCACCCCCATTTCCCTTCCTTCACCAAGTCTTGTTGATTTTAACTCTTCAATATTTTGTGTTCATGCATGGTTCTTCATCTTTTTTTTTTTTTAAGATATACTTATTTATTTGAAGGGGGCAGAGGGAGAGGGAGAGAGAATCTCAAGCAGACTGCCTGCTGAGCACAAAGCCCGATGTGGGGCTTGATCCCACAACCCCAAGATCATGACCTGAGCTGAAATCAAGAGTCAGACACTCAACACAGTGAGTCACCCAGGTGCCCCAGTTCTCCATCTTTATCACCACTCAGTAGTCCAGTAAGTCCAAATGGTCTACTCTCACAATTCAGAAAGTCTACCTGGTCTACCTTGATCGACCTTTTCTCTTGCCAGTCCACTCTACACATGAGAACCTCAGGGCACTTTCACAATGCACATCTGATCATAACATCCTCCCAACTGAAACCTCATTGGTAGATTCCCTTTATTCTTAGGATACAGACAAAACTCCTTAACACAACCATAAAGCCCTGCAGGTCTACCCTTTACTTACCTCTGCTTTCATCCCACACAGTCTCTCCCCTGCAAGGTCTTCTTTAATCTATCATACTGTCCACACTTTCTCTCACCCCAGGGCCTTTGCCTAAGAAGTTCCCTCTGCCCAGAGCACCCTTTACTCTTAGCTTTGGACCCCAGCTCTTGCTTCCTCCAAATTAGATCAAATCCCCTTATTAAACTCGGATAACACCAAGGATCTTTTCCTGAAAGCTGTTAGCAGAGCCGCCATTTATATTTATTTGTGAATATTTTTTAAAGATTTTATTTATTTATTTGACAGAAAGTACAAGCAGGGGGAGTGGCAGGCAGAGGGAGAAGCAGGCTCCCTGCTGAGCAGGGAGCCCGATGCGGGGCTCGATCCCAGGACCCTGGGATCATGACCTAAGCCGAAGGCAGCCACTTAACCGATTGAGCCACCCAGACACACATATTTGTGAATATTTGATCATTACCTGTCTCCCCATTTTGAAGGATGCCCCGTGCACTCTGCCTGGCTCACCATCTTCTCTCCTGTGATGTACCTAGTAGGTCCTCAGAAGTACTTGTTGAATAACTACATGGATGGAAAAATGGCCCCACTGGTTTCAGGATGAAGTTTGAGTGTCTTGCCCTGGCACTCGAGGCTCTCCATCTCCTCGAGGACTGAGCTCTCAGTCTATGTAAAAGGTCAGGGCAGACACCAAAGGGCACAAGATGGCCAAATGGAGAATAATAATTCAGCAGAAGCAGGAAGTTGAAGACAAGGATGACCAAGAGAATATAGGTCCCCCTGGGAGGGGGAAATCTTGGGGAGACACTGGCTTTTGATAGAGCACAGAACAGGGTGCAGACCATTATCTCTTCCTGGCTATTAAGAGGCAGGATGACCCAGCTGTCATCTGGTCTGCTCTGGTCCCCACTTCTTTTAGAAATTCTCCTTAGGGGGTGCCTGGGTGGCTCAGTCGGTTAAGTGTCTGCCTTCAGCTCAGGTCATGATCCCAGGATCCCGGAATCAAGTCCCATGTCGGGAATCCCTCTCAGCAGGGAATCTGCTTCTCCCTCTGCCTCTGCCTGTCCCCCTGCTCGTGCTTGCTCTCTTTCTCTCAAATAAATAAAATATTTTAAAAAGAAAGAAAAGAAAGTCTCCTTGGGCCTCATGTTTCTCTCCAGCTACCATCCCATTCCTATTTTCCTTTTTCTCACCCCTCACATATGATCCATCAGTAAGTCCTGGTGGCTCTACTTAAAACATGCGCCAAATATGCCCACTGCTCATCATTCTGGAAGCTTCTATCCTGGCTCAGCCACCGCTGGCTTTTGCTTGGACTATTGCAGTTACCTCCTCCCTCAGCTCCCTGCTTCCACCCTCACTCCCTGAAACCCATTGCCTAACAAGGAAATTAGAGGGATCTTTAAACAACGTGAGTCAGATCATGGCACTCTTCCCCACTGCAACTGGTCCAGCAACTTCTCGTTGCACTTAGAATAAAAACCAACAACTCGGATGCCTGGGTGGCTCAGTCGGTTGGGCGTCTTCCTTCGGTTCAGGTCATGATCCCAAGACCGGATCCAGCCCCGCGTCGGACTCCCTGCTCAGCAGGGAGTCTGTTTCTCCCTCTCCCTCTGCCCCTCCCCTCTGCTTGTGCACACACACTCTCTCTCTCTCAAATAAATAAATAAAATCTTAAAAAAAAAAAGTTGCTAAGAGAATAGATCTTCAGTTGTCACCACACATACATATGCACACAGGTAATTATGTGATGGAGGTGTTAACTAACCCTATTGTGGTAATCACTTCACAATATATATGTGTATCAAATCATGCCGTTGTATACCTTAAACGTACACAATGTTATATGCCAATTACATCTCAATTAAGATGGAAAAAAATGTCACCTCCCCAGAGAGGCTACCCAGATGTCCTGACAAAATAAGGCTCCTGGTTACTTCCTTTCCCACCTCCTCGTTGTCTTTACAGTGCTTATCTATCTAAAATGAACTTGTTTATTTATTTGCTTACATGTTTACTGTGTGTCCAGTATAAAATACACATTGCAAGACTGAAACAGATCCATCGTATTCACACTGTCTCAGCACCTACAACAGCACCTGGGACTCTAGACACTCAGTTTGTCCAGTGAATGAATGAATGCATGAGTAAATGATGGGTGTCTATTATTGCCTCCCCTCCCAGGCCCCCTTCTAAGAGAAAGCTCCTATCTGTAAGTCCCTGCTGAGAAAGAGACTTCCATAACAACGTGTTCCCAGGTACCCAAGGTGTCCAGTCTCAGCAAACTGGACAAGTTGATTCCTGATACACATTGAAAGAGGCAAATTCTCCTCTTTCAATCTTCCAGGGAGATGGAATTGGAACATGAAGGTCAAGGCAATTAAAAGGCATGGGGCCATGGAGCTGAAGGTGCCCAGGGGATCAGGGGCTGCTGGACTGAGGGGCACCCGGTGTGGAGGAGGACAGGAGAGTGGGGATTTGCTCCTGAATCCAAAGTAGCCCCGTCTCTGCCACCATCCCTTGCCCTGGTTTAACTCTCAGCACAGTGCTATTACAGGATTATAATTTCTCCCCGTTACCGCTAAAATGCCAGCTCCATGAGAGCAAGCCGCTCATCTGTCTTGTCTACCTGGTGCATAGTAGGTGCGCAGTAAGTATTTGCTACTGAATTGAAGTGAGTGTGTAAGTGATGGCTTTCCAAAGTCCTGGAGCCCCAGGTACTGGGTTTTGTGAGATTCTCTGCACTCCTTATCTATAGCTCCTCTTGAACTAGGCCATTTTAGGGGGCTTTCTATTCCAAACACATTCTCTGACACCCACCCATCCCCAGGCAGACAGACCAGACTCTGATGCTTAGAGGCAGATGAGAACAAAAAAGAGATGTCAGGGAAAAGCCAACCAATGAGAAAGGAAACCATGGCTTTCAAGGACTGAAATCTCTCAAGCGAGAGCAGGAGAGAAACAGACGAAGCTGGAAGGCTGGAGGGATGCTACGGTGGGTGCCAGGACAGGACAGTCGGGAGGGGGATGAGAGAAAAGTCTGGAAAACTAGACACAAAGGACAAGGATCTCTTTGCATTCCAAGGAGACTATTCATAATGGTAATAACGATTCTACTCAATGATAATTATGGTCCCTAATATTCACTGGGCTCTTCCTTGTGCCAGGCACTCCAAGCCATTTGCCAGCACTGGCCACCATAATTAGCTCTGATGGGAGGAGGGCGTCAACAGGGGAGAATCTCAGCTGAGACAGTCTGGGGATGGAGGCTGAGCTCAGGACACTATATTCCTGGATGGCATCGCCGGGTCACCCAGGTGCCCATGTGACTCTGGATTTCCCCCTCCCTGTTCTTCGAAAAGGACCTGGGGGTTCCAAGGCCAAAGGCCATTCCTATTGGCTTTGAGATCTCACTTTGCCAGGAGTCCAAGGAACTGAGGGGAGAGGGGGAGCTTGGTCATTCACTTTCCAAAATAGTAGCATGTGGAGGGATGCCTGGGTCGCTCGGTCAGTTAAGTGTCTGCCTTCGGCTCAGGTCATGATCCCAGGGTCCTGGGATCGAGTCCCACATCAGGAATCCCTGCTCAGCGGGGAGTCTGCTTCTCCCTCTGCCTGCCTCTCCCACTGCTTGTGCTCACTCTCTCTGACAAATAAATAAATAAAATATTTTTAAAAAATAGTAGCTTGTGGATATTGGGGTACACAGGAGTTCTGTGACTGTGTGGATATCTGTGTCTATCTATAGGCACCTCTGAGCACCTATGTTCTGGACACATGTGGAACATCTGGGCTCATCTGTGACTAGTCATGTCTATAGGCGCACATTCGTATAAATCCAGGCAAAGGCTGGTGTGCATCAGTGGACAAGTGTGCATGTATGTGTGTCTTTCACTGTCTCCCATGGCCATGAACATTCCCTTCACTCTGAAACGGTCATCAGCGTTCTATTCCCATATGCTCTGTGCCCAATTCATGAGCCCCCAAGTCAATCTGCACAATCGGTCTTTATATGTGCGCACCAGGTATGTTTGTGTCTTTGCCTTCTCCATGAGCGTTCGCGTCCCTGCACAGCTCCAGAGCCCGAAACGTAAATGCCTGTCTACGTTCACACGGGTGAACGCCTCCCTATAAATACCCGTGGCCCTCTGTGTGGCCCCACGTGCATGTCTCCCCAGAAGCCACAAACATGTCACACATCTGTGTCCATCCAAGAACACCAGGTAAAATAGGTGAAAATTCTAAAAAAGAATACTCACGCCCTTCCACGTGTAATTCTCTATGTCCGCTTGCATCCACGAACATTCCCGCCCTTCTCTCAGGAGGGACTGACATCTGTGTACATTCTGTCAGCGGCACTCTTAGGTCTGGTCTCCCTGACCAACTCATTAGCTTTGCAGTCAGTCCTGAAATATTCCTGCAGAATTGATGCTTGACTAATAAGCCCGGTGTCCTGCTGAGGTCGCATGGCATTTGCAAGGGCTAATGCCAGGGTTGAGGAATCCTGGCCTCCTGGAATAGCCAGGGAATGCACTCACCGTCATGAGCAGACTCCTCTCCCTTCTCACTGCACCAAGTGTCCCAGCCACTGCCTGTTGAGGTACGTTTATGGCCCCAACACTACCCTGGCATCACACAAAGGGTTGCATCTCCACATTTGTCATTGTACAGAAGGCTGGATCATGGGGCGCCTGGGGGGCTCAGTCGTTAAGCGGCTGCCTTCAGCTCAGGTCATGATCCCAGGGTCCTGGGATCCAGCCCTACATTGGGCTCCCTGCTCCGCGGGAAGCCTGCTTCTCCCTCTCCCGCTCCCCCTGCTTGTGTTCCCTCTCTCGCTGTGTCTCTCTCTGTCAGATAAATAAATAAAATCTTAAAAAAAAAAAAAAAGAAGGCTGGATCACTCATCAGGGCACTACACTAAGGGCTGCATTAACAGACTTGTCATTATACTGTGGGCTGCATGACCTTATCATGCATTACGCCGAGGGTAGCATCATCCAACCTGTCTTTATATGTGAAGACGGAATCATCCTTTCGGTCGTAACACTGAAGGCCCCAGTCCCAGGCTGAGCATTATACTGAGGGGCTTTGTAGCCAGAAAATAAGACTTGAGAAGCAACATTTTCCCTTTTCATTGATAACTCCTCTGAGTGAGGTTGCGAAGTAATCCCAAGGGAAGTGGTAGGACCACAGCAACGGGGGAACTGGAAATCCTGAAGTGAGGCACTGGGGAAGGGAAGCTACAGAGGACAGAGGAGCAAACAGTAGTACATCAAGAGCTGGAATTCAACGCTCCTGACCCGGCAATGCTGAAGGGGCTGGGGAAATTCAGAGTGTGCAGCCGCAGGGCCGTCTGACTAATGCCTCCTGGAAGCTCTAGATACTGCCAGGCCTCCGCTGTTCCTGCCAGGGAGGTCTGCAAGACATACCTTGCCATGCCCTTGAGGACAGGTGCCTCACCTGCCAGTGCAGAGCTCCATAGCACAGCATGTGAGCCATGCCATGACAGGCCCCGTCCTGTGCCACATCCTCTGCTGGGCTCCGTGTCCTATTGCCCCCCGACACACGCAGGCGTGCTAGGCTCAGACGTTCCCATATGAGAGACGCGTTCTGACCCGCTCCAACACGTCCCATGGGCTCGGGCATGCCCGGCTGCCATCAGGTTCTCCTTATACAAAGGGGCATGCCTGCCATGAAGACATGCCCTGACACGTTCAAACATACTATGACACATCCCAACATATGGGGCCGTCTCCAACAGACATGCACGTGCCCCAGCAGGCTCTGGGGGCCTGGCAGGTCTCTAGCCTCTGCCCCTGAGTCTACATGCCTGTGGCCACCTTGCCCTTCCAGATGGATTGATGGGGCAGCAGGGAAAAGGCTGTTATAAATTAAACATTGAGACACTGCCTGAGCACTAGATTCCTGCCATCTATTCACTGGCTGGTTCTCTCCCAGGAGGCTGCAGGACCACGGGGTGGGGGAGAGGGCAGGGGAAGTGGCTCATTTAATTAATTAGTCCTAATTGAGATATCTTTGTAAATATCCCTTTATTGAAGGACACGATCCCATCATTTCCTAGGAATTTGCCGTCTCTATTTGTCTCCAGCCCCTGAGTATCGCAGAAATGACAAGAAAAGAAAGAGCAATCCAAAGGGCTGCTTGAACCCTAGCCGTGCTTCTGACAATGGCAGCAACACTGAGGGACAGGCAGGGAGGCTCAGAGAGACACAGAGATCCAGGCAGAGTGGCAGGCAGACAGACAGAGAGATACAGGCAGAGAGACATGGGGAAACTGCAGGGGACAGGGCAGGAGACAGGACAACAGGCAACAGGGGGGGTCACGCAATGCCAGCAGAATCAGGATGCAGACCCTGAAATGCGGGAAGAGGGACAGGCTGCCAGAGACGGGAGGAGAAACTTCACGACAGGGAGACCAGAAGTGGGGACAGATGGACCCTGGCCAGGCAGACAGACCTCCCTCTGCCTTTTCCTGCCTCACCTGGTCTCCCCATGTCCTGGGCAAACTAGCCACTGCAGCAGCAGCAACAATCAAGCCTGATTCCTCTTTGGCCCTTGCTACTCTCCCCTTCTCTCTCCCTCCCCCAGTCACCCCTGCAATCATCTCCCTTGTTCAAAATGAGCTTCTGCAGCTGCAGCCCAGACAGCTGTTCCATCCTCGAGCCAGTGCTGGGGCCTGATGGCTGGGTCCTAGAGGGAGGCCTTCCTAGGTGGCAGCGGGGGAGGAAGGGAAGTGGAGGGAAGGGGCTCACCTGGAGCTTGGGCACCCACCCACACCTCACCCTGGGCTCCCATCAAAGCTTGGCTCTAATCCCCAGACCCCCTCTAGGGCCTTCAAGGGCTCACACTGGTCTGGCTCATCCTGTCCCATTCAGGAATCCTGCCAACACCCACCCTGGCTTCTGGTTCTGTCCTGTCTCAAGAGCCCTCTCAGGTCTGAGAATGCTGGTCTCTCCCCCAGCTCCTATCAGAGTCCTGGACTATGATACAGCAACTATGGTAACACAGAAACAGGATCCCAGAGAGAGAGAGAGAGAGACAGAGACAGAGACAGAGACAGAGACAGAGGCTGACAGACAGACATAGACCTAGAGATAGGGATGGAACAGATATAGAGACAGAGACACCAAGAGACAGAGATGACAGAATCAGAGACAAAAGAGACACACAGAGACAAAGACAGAGACACACAGAGGACTTAGGGACAGACAGAAACATAGAAGACAGTATGACAAAGAGAGGCAGACACTGAGACACAGGCAGACAGAGATAATCATCAACATTCACTCAACAAACATTTACTGAATGTCAACCATGTGTTGTAAAAACACAGTTAAGACAGAGAGAGGAAAATATAGTTTATGAGACAAAAATACGAGAAAGAAACAGACAGAAACAGAGACTCAAAAGACAGAGTTTAAAAACGGTGAAGCATCAACGGTGAGACAGAGAGAGACAAGATTGGGAACCAGACTGCCCCCCTAGGTCTCCAAGTGGCAGCCTCTTCCCTCCCACACACAGACAGACCCAAGCCCACATCAAACTCTCTCAAAACACCTGGGCCTCCCCCAGATGGCTGCTTTCCTTCCTTGCCCAGCTTTGTGGCTGCTCCCCACTGGTGTTTCACAAAGCGGCGTCAGCCATCCAGAGTCAGAGGGGAGAAGGATGCTGGGGACATGAAAGACACCAAGAAGCAGAAACCAGAGCTTCCCTCTGGAAGAGGAAGAAGACAGTTTTAGTCACAGGTCAAGTGGCCCTAAAGCCTAGACCACGTTCCCTTCATGGCTGTCCATGGTGCTGACAGTAGAGACACAGGCTGCACCTCAAGCCATTTCTTATGTTGGCATCAAACTTGGGGTGGACGAGGTCGAGGGTGGTAGTCAGAAACACCTGATGGGCTCAAGCTGCTACCTACCTCATCAGCTCCTCAGAAACACCACCTGCCATCCCACCCCAACACCTTCACACACCCAGTTCTCTTGGTCTATCTCCCTCCACCTTACCAGCTCAGCTCTGCCCAACTCTTACTCAACCTTCATGTCTCAGGGTAAATGTCACCTCTTCAGGGAAGCCTTCCCTGACCACCCCTTCCCAATTACATGTCTTCATGGCTCCATATCTTCTCCTTCATGACCCCTACCAAACTGTGATTATATAGCCAATTGCACAATTCCACATTCACTATGTCTCCCTACGAAGCTTTAAGAGAGAAGAAAGAGTCTCCCTTGTTCACTGCTCTATTTCCAGTCCCCAGCACAGGACTTAGCATATGGAGGGACTCAATGATTGCTGGTTGGGAATGACTCTGCTCTCTGGTGGCAAGATTACTCCATGCCTTGATGTGGGAAGTTGGCAAAGTGCACATTCGTCAGACATCCGTTCAAACAGAAGGTTTGAAAAACAAGGGCACATGAAAAAAAGCTTTAAGAAACAGATGCTTCTGGGATGCCTGGGTGGCTCAGTTGGTTAAGAGTCTGACTCTTGATTTCAGCTCAGGTTATGATCTCAGGGTCATGAGATCAAGCCCCACATTGAGCCCCACATCAGGCTCAGTGGGGAGTCTGCTCGAGATTCTCTCTCCCTCTCCCTCTGCCCCTCATCCTGCTTTCTCTTTCTCTCTCTCAAAATAAATAAATAAATCTTTAAAAAAGAAAAGAAAAGAAACAGACACTTCTGATCCATAAGAAAAGATTCGGGAATCACAGAAATACTCATCAAAGTTCAAAGGTGCCATCAGGAGGAAGAAGGGGCAGTAGTCTCATGGGGGCAGAAAGAACTGAGACCGTTCAGGACATACCTACTGCCCTAAAGGAGAAGATCCCAGTAATAAACAAAAGGGACAAAGTGCTTACATGGCACTTCTATTCTGTTGGTGGCAAATAATTACCAAGATGATTTCAGATAATTATGAGTGCTGGGCAGAAAATAGAACAGGTCCAAATAACAGTGTGGGGACATTCTAGCTGGGGTGGTCAAAGGAGGTCTCTCTGAGGAGGTGACATTTGAGTTGGGACCTGAGTGGTGAGAAGGAGCAGGCTAGAGGAGGTTCCCGGAGGATGGCACAGCAAATGCAAAGTTCCAGAGGCAGGAACAAGAAGAGGGATGGAAGAGTGGTCCAAGACCTGAGACTCGGGCAGGGAGGGTCTTGTAATAATAATAATAGCAATAATAATTACAATAGCTAACCTTTATAGGCACCTTCCATATGTCAGGTACACAGCTAAGCACAGTGTTATATGGAACATTCCACCATTATCCCCATTTCATGGATAAAGAAACTCAGGCTTAATGAGTTGGACCAGAGTCGGGAGTTTAGATTTGGTTCAAGTGAGGTAGGCAAAAGTTCAAAGAAGGCAAATTTCACACTCACAATCTAGAAGGATTTTCTAACAACTAGAGGTCTCTAAAAATGCAACAAGCAGGGGCGCCTGGGTGGCTCAGTCATTAATCATCTGCCTTCGGCTCAGGTCATGATCCCAGGTCCTGGGATCGAGCTCCACATCAAGCCCCGCATTGAGCCCCACTTTGGGCTCCCTGCTCGGCGGGAAGCCTGCTTCTCCCTCTCCCACTCCCCCTGCTTGTGTTCTCTCTCTTGCTGTGTGTGTCTCTCTCTGTCAAATAAATAAATTAAATCTTAAAAAAAAATGCAACAGGCAGGGGTGCCTGGGTGGCGCAGTCAGTTGAGGGCCAACTCTTGATTTCAGCTCAGGTTGTGATCTCAGGGTCATGAGATCGAGGCCCGTGACAGGCTCCACACTCAGTGCAGAGTCTGCTTGAGATTCTCTCTCCCTCTGCCTCTGCCCCTCCCACTCATTCTCTCTCTCTTTCTCTAAAATAAGGAAATAAATCTTTTTTAAAATGCAATAAGCAACTTCATATTCCTTTTCTGCTCCAAATCCCTCCAAATCTCCCATCCTTTGACACTCAGAATGAAGTGCAGACACCTCCGGCCAAATTCCTTCATGACGTGGACCCTTCTGGCTACTCAGGCCACTTCCACACTCCTCCCAGCATGGCACATAAATCTCCAGGAACTCTGAATTGCTTGGTCTCTCTGTGCTCACCAGGATGCCCATTGCCTCTGAGCCTCTGTTCATGCTGTTCCTTCTTGCTCTGTCTTCACCCAGCCAATTCCTTCTCAACTGTAAGACTCGGTGTGAGTACCACCACCTCCAGGAAACCTCCACTGTACCCTGGCTGGTTTCAGTGTCCTCCTCTGCACCCCTATAACACTCCAGAAATATCCTTATTACCACACATACCATGTCGTGTCCCAAGTACTGTTGACAAGGCTGCAATCTGATTGAAGTCAGGGATGTTATTCATCTCTATGTCCCATAGTCCAGGAAACTTCCCAGTACAAAGTAGGTGCTCAATAAATGTTTCCTCACACTTTGAAGTGTTTGAGCAGAAGCTGGAAGTCCACAATTTAGGAGCAGGTAAATATGGTCGGTGGGGGTCAAATCCACAATATGCCTACTTTTCTCCACCCCTTTGGCCCCTACCTTGGTCCAGCCCCCATCCTCACTCACCTGGATCAGTGCAGTGGCCTCCTCCCTGGTCTTCTGGCTCCTGCCCTCATCCGCCTCAGGGACCAGAGGGAAACTGAACACCTGAGCTAAGTCCTGTCCCTCTTCTGCTCAGAACCCTCCCTGGAATTCCATTTATTTGCTTAACAAGTATTTATTGAACACTTACTATTGCCAGGTCCTATGCTAGGCACTAGGGCTACAACAGTCAATAAAAGTTTTTAAAAATCTCTGCCCTCGTGGAGCTGACATTATAGTGGGGAATGAATCAGAAGACAACAAGATAAATAAGTGGACTATGCAGAGTATATTAGAAAGTTAAAAGCGCAAGGAGGAATGGAAAGCATGAGGAGTTACAGGTTAAAACTAAAATCCCTACAAGGTTCCCCTACCCCTGAACAGATGCAGCTTCCCTGCCACCTCCCCACCCTCAACTACAACTGCTTTCCCCCCTTTGCTCACTCTGCTTCAGCCACTCGTTTCCTCACTGTTTCTCCAACATTTCAGGCACATTCCCACCTCAGGGCCTTTGCACTTGCTCTTCCCTCTATTTGTTAACTCTCTTCCTTTAGAATTGAGCCCTCTCTCACTTCCTTCAGATCTCTACAACTCCTTCTTACTGAGCACCTAGGATGTGCCTAGTAACTTCCATTTGTTCTCCCCAACCCTGAGGAAGGTGGATTTTTTTTTTAACAATTTTATTTTTAAGTAATCTCTACGCCCAACATGGGGCTTGAACTCACAACCCCAAGGTCAAGAGTCACATGTTCCACTGACTGAGCCACCCAGGTGCCCCAGGAAGGTGGATTCTTGATTTAGACACTTTACAAATATTTATTCTGTGCCTACTATGTGCTTGGCTACCACGGCAAATGAAGAAACCCCTCCTTACTGAACACCTACTATGCTCCCAGCCATTTGTTTCCACTTGAAGGTGGAATCCATGAATCCTTATGAAGATGTCATTGTTGGTTCAGTCACTTGACAAATATTTATTGTGGGCTTACTATGCATCAGGTCTTAGGGTTTAATAATGAGCAAAACACAGATGTTCTCGGTGGTTCCTCATGGATCCTATGGTCTAATGGGGACTCTAAACTCTCCTTGACTAATGAGGATACTGAAGCTTAGAGAGGTTAAATAATTTCCCCAAGGGCGTACTGCTAGTAAAGTGCAGGGCCAGAATTCAAACCCAGATATGTATGACTTAGAGTCCTATCATTAACTGAGCATCTACTATGTCAGGCACTAAGCTGGAGCTTTTAAGCATAAACATGCTTGACATAGAGGAGGCAATCAATAGTTCTGCTGAATAAACAAAATGGATGGAAGGATGGATATATAAAGGATAGACAAAGAGATTGCTGGATGATGGATGGATAGAGAGATGGATGGATGGAGGGATGGATGCATGGAAGGAGAGGTGGAGAGATAGATGATGGATAATGGTTGGCTGAAGAGACGGATGGAGAGGTGGATGGAGAGATGAATGGGAGGATAAAGAGATGGATGGATGGATCGTGGAGAAACAGATGGAAGCACAGATGAGTGGGGAGCTGGACTATAGATCTCTGTTACTCACAACAGTTCTGTGAGGTAGGAATTATCATTCCCATTTTATATATGAGGAAACCACAGCTCAGAGTGGTGAACTCACTGGCGCCCAGAGTCAAGAGCAAGTCATAGAGCAAGGTGGGGGAGAGTGGATCCCAACCTTGGTCTACCAGACTCCCAAGACCATTTCTAGAGCACTCTCTCGTGACAGTTCCCCTTCAGGTCCTATTCTAAGTCTCCTGGCATCTCACTCCACAGAGTCCTTGTGCAAGGCTTAGTGAGACTGAGGGATGGGATGGGGATCAGGGATGAAAGAAATACTAGCTTTCAGCAGGTAATTTCATGGTAGCACTAGATCGTGGTCCTATTAGCTACAGATGGGTCAGAATGGAGACCAGTTCTGTTTGGGTACATGTACATGTACACACACTTACAGAAAACACATGGTTCACACAGGAATCCACCCACACGTATACAAGGTAGGCACACACACCATTCATAGATACACACATATGCACACACACTTCTGAAGACATACATGTCTACACTTACATGCACACAAACACACACGTACATAGTAGCACAAACAAAATCATAACTCAGAGACATACTCTTCCACACTTATGTACACCTTCCCCACACACCATATGCAATACATATTACATGCACACATTTACACAAACTCACACTCTGTGAGGGTGGGGGAGGGGAATGTGGCTTCTGATTTCAATCTCTCTTCTCCCTCAGAAGGCAAGAGCTAAAAGGCTGTCACAACTCATATGTGCACATGCAATCATTTAACACACACAAGCCCACAGTCAGGGACATAGAACTGCAGATATACACTTAGACACATCCACACCCGGACACACTCACACTCATTCGGGGACATACCTTCACACACAGGAAGATACACTTGGACCCTCATGTTGGCAAAGCTCATAATCTTTCTCCCTCAATTCACACCCAACCCCATTTACACACCAAAACTCATGCCTAGATAAACACACCAGAATATACTCGAATCATATCACTCGATGTGACAGACATGCAGAAAGACATTGTTTCACATATTATCTTCATGTTTGAGAATTTGGACTGAAAGCCCTCACCAGTGCCAAGCCCAATACCATTTCCCCCCAGGGGTGGGACAAAGCCTGGGCACAGTGCTTGGCATTCCCCGCCCCCCTCCACTTGCCTCCCACCCTTGGGAGCAAAGACTTCTTTTCCTTTCAGCAAGGAGAAAGAAAGAAGTGGTGTGGTGGCCACTGGAAGCTGAACAAGGGAGCTGGTGAAGTTAGGGAAACATTGAGCAGGAGAGGGAGCTCCATGCACCTATTGGGAGGAGTCCCGCAAACAGATTGAAGAGGGGAAAAGATGGGAAGGGAGGGCCATATCTTGAGGAGACCGAGGGAAGTTTGCAGTGGAGGCTGCCTTCTCCCCTTTCCCCAGGACACCAGGAACACTGTTATTGATCATGATTGAGTCTCCCTGCCCCCTCCCCAAAAAAGCTCTGTGGCAAGAGGAGCTGGAGGATGAAGGTGATAGAGGAGGATAGGATGGGATGAGGGAAGGGGCAATCCCGTGCTTCTGGGGGCCGGGCCAGCCCTTGCCCCTGCCCAGTCTTGAGAGCCATCTGCCTCCTAGAGAGAGCGAGTTCTGGGAATAAATATTCAGCACATGGTGAAGCAGGTAACCAGGAAGGAGATGCTGGGGCGGGGGGGCTGCAGGGGAGAGAAAAAGACAGACAAAAAGAGATACAAAGTCAGGGACAGTGCAACAGAGATAGAGACAAAGACAGGGAGAGACAGAGAGAAGCAAACCAGAGGGGAAAGAACAGATAGAGACGGAGAGAAAAAGAGAGACAGACGGGACGACTCAGAGATACACAGACAGGCAGCGATCCCGAAGGTGGAGACGCTCGGAGACCCCGTGGTTCCCCCATTCAGAGGCAACGTCCCTTCCAGCCTTCCGAATCCACCCTCCCGCTCCGCCCCACTCAGCGGGACCGGGCTCAGTTGCGCAGCCCTTGCCGCCTGCGCGGGGAGCCGAGCGAGCCTAGTACATTGTTGCCCCTCGGACACTGCTCACTAATAATGAGAAGCAGTAATAACAATAACAAGAATAAACGGCGCGGGGAGGGGATCGGGATCCCGGGGCTCCTCCGCGTCCAGCCCCCAGCCCCGGGAGGGCGCCCCCCCGACCAGGCGCGCAGGGAAGCTGGGGGGCGGGGGCCCCCGGGGGCTGCGGCGGCGGCGGCGCGGGCACCACGCCCCCCGGGAGTGCCCCCCGCGCGGCGGCCACTCACGATTTTCTCGGAGGCGCCCGCACGGGACACGGTGCCGTTGAGCCCCACGAGCGAGGGCAGCGTCTGCGACATCCAGTTGGTGACCATGGCCATGGTGCTCAGCACGGCCCCGATCTTGAGCAGCGGCACTGACATCGCGCCCCCGCCTCATGCCCCGCGGCCGCCCGCCGCGCGTCCCTTCTCCGGCCCGCCGCCTGGCGCTCGGTCCCTCGCCACCCAGCCGCCCCGGGGGCGCGAGCGCAAGCTGGGGGCCGGGACCGGGGCCGGCAGGGGGGCTCGCGGACGCGGGCTGCGGCTCGGCGCGCCTGGCGGGCTCCGCTTATAAAGCGCCGGCTCGGCCCCCCACCCCCTCCCGCGCCTCCGCGCCGGGCACTTCCAGCCGCCGTGACGTCACGGCTCCGGCCCGGAGCCCGGCGGGGGCGGGGGGCGCCCAGACTGCCCGCCCTCCCCAGGCCCCACCGCTGCCCCGCGGGGACCGCCCCCCTGGGTGAGGGCCCCCTGCGGTGGCGTTCCCCACCTGCCCCACCCCCACCGCCGCGGTATTCCCAGCCCCGCCCCCCAGCGGTGTTCCCGCTACCCCCCCCCCCCCCGGCACTCCCGGGCCACCCTCCGCGCGCAGCCCCTTTCGGAGCCCTAGGCCCTCGACAGCCCCCCGGGCTCAGTGGGCGGCCGCCGCACGCGGACCACCCGAAGCTGGCAGGCGGCCGGAGTCGCAAGCCCCCACCCTCCTACGGTTAGGACACCGACCCCGGCTCTCTGGAACCCGGGAGCGCAGGCGTCGGGGGCCGGGGGGGCTAGACCCGTGGGCACCCCTGAACCGGGCCGCACAGGGTCTCCTTTCCCTAGGGGAAGAGACTTCCCCGATACCACTCTGGGGACCCCCCTGTGGTTTCGGGACCAGGGAAGCCCAGAGTGGCGGGTCTAGAGCCAGTAGACGCGACTGCTTGGATGACGGTGCGGCAGTGGGGGGGGGTCACCCGGGCAGCCGGGAGGATTTCCCACTACACCGAGGGGCGCATCGTAACCCGGGGCGGCTGAGACGGAGGAGCCAGCCTTTTGCAGACTAGTCCCAGGCGGGTCTCCACTCACAACTCGAACTTGGGGTGGGGGCGGGGAACTGACACTTCGGACCTTCCTCGGGGCCCCAGGGCTCGGGGTCCGCCCCTGCGGCGGCGGGGGAGTGCAGAGCGGCCCCCCACCCACCCACGCACCAGCCGGCGGCGGGGGTGGCGAGGCGGCGGGGAGGAGCCCCCGGCGGGTTTTAATATCCTCTGTTTTCCCTGCACTCACGCCCCCTCCCGGCGTCCCCGCATCACCTCGCGCTGCCGCCCCGGCCGCCGCCGCCGCCGCCGCCGCGGTCGCCCGCAGCCCGCGGCCGCCGCCGTCTGGAGGCGGCGATGACTCAGGCCTTTCCTGGCCGTGGCCGCTAGCCGAGGGCTCGCCGCCGAGGGAGAAGCGCTGGACAGGGCGGTAGGGGTCTTGAACTGCCCTTTTTTCTGAGCTTAACACCGAGAGGCAGGTGCTGACCCTGGTGACCCCCAGCAAAGACCTCTCTGCCTCAGTTTCCTCATCTGCAATGTGAGTGGTTGTGAGGACCCATGTACCTAATATGTGTAAAGGGCTTAGGTGTCCTGAGAATCAAGTTAAAGATTTACTGAACATCTACTATGTGCAACGCACTGTGAACAACAGATAAAAATGCCTTTGTGGAGCTGAAAATTATATGGGGCAAGACAGACGGGGGGTGGGGGGAGTAAAATACATAGGCTATGGGGAGGAAGGGGCATCCAGGCTAAGTAGGAGAGTAAACTTTAGGATGGTTGGAGAGTGATATCTGGGCAGAGACCTGAAGAAGGTGAGGGAGGGAGCCATTTGGATATCTGAGGGAAGAGTTACTGACGAAGAGAACAGCAAGTGCAAAGGCTCTGAGGCAGGAACATAAGTGTTCAAGGAACAGGCCAGTGTGGTTGGAGCAGAGTGAGCTGGGAGAGCATGCATGTGTCTGGGAGAGTGGGTGATGTGCTTATAAAGTACTTTGCAGGGTGTCTGGGACACGCTAAGCATTTCATAAATAGTAGCTGCCATTGTTATTATTTGCGACTGATGATAAGCTTTAAAAAATGAGATGAGTCCTTGCCTCCTTGTACTACAGCTTGCATTTACAAGTGCTGAACACTTTGCAAATGTGCTGGCTGAGCACCAGCTGCAACCTCCCATGAAAAGTACAGCAACATCCCTATTTGCAGGTGAAGAAACTGGGCTCAGAGAGGAGAGGGGACCAACTCAGGGTGACCCAGCAGGTAAATAGGGGCTCAGGATTTTAACCCAGGTCTGTCTGATTTCAGACTGCAAAACCACTGGGCTCCAAGGTGTCCTAGCTTAGAGAATTTTGAACCCACTGATACTCTGTCATTCTCTCACCATCGGTGCTGTGGGAAACTGCCCTAGCTCCTTCCAGTCAAACTCCTCCAAGGAGTGGTCTACACTCACATCTGCATTTGCTGTCTCTACTGCCTCACCTCCTACCTCCTCAATGCTTCCAAACTCCTCTCACCAAAGGCAGCAGTGACCTTCCAATTTGCCTGTTCCACAGCCTCACATGAGCCCTCATTTAGTTACCCCACAGGTTAGTCTTCATGGATCATTCCCTCTTTCTCGAAAGTAATTTCTCTTTTGATTTCAGAGACACCTTATCATTTCCTAGTTCCACTCCCACCTCTCTGGCTGCATCATCACTGTCTCCTGCCTTCTCCCAAAATGTCTATGTCTCACAGGGTTTTGTCCTGAGTCCCCACTTGTCTCATTCTGTATACTGTGCCTGGACCATGACACCCACTCCCAAGGCTTTGGTTCTGTCTGGCACATTCCCACCTCAGGACCTTTGTACTTGCTGTGCATTGCTGTCCACTCTACCCAGAACACTTTTTTTTTTTAAGATTTATTTGTTTATTTGAGAGAGAGAGAGTACATGAGAGGGGGGAGGGTTAGAGGGAGAAGCAGGCTCCTTGCTGAGCAGGGAGCCCGATGCGGGACTCGATCCAGGGACTCCAGGATCATGATCTGAGCCGAAGGCAGTCGCTTAACCAACTGAGCCACCCAGGCACCCCCACTTTTTTTTTTAAGATTTATTAATTTATCTGAGAGAGAGCACGTGCATGCACGTGGGGGGAGAGGCAGCAGGAGAGAGAGAGAATCCTCAAGCAGACTCCCCACTGAACTTGGAGCCCAATGCAGGGCTGCATCCCAGGACCCTGTGATCATGACCTGAGCCAAAATCAAGAGCTGGACGCTTAACCGACTGAGTCACGCAGGCACCCCCCCCAGAACTATTACCACAGATACACATATAGCTGTTCCTTTACTTCATTTATATCTCTGCTTTATCACTGTGTAGGTCAGAGGCATGCCCTACCTTTCTCCAGAAAACTACATTTCCCAGGTTCCCTTACACATTGGCATCCTATTAGGTTTATCCAATGGGAGGCACTGGAAGGAGACTGGAGGGTGGGAAGGAAGGGAGGATCCACGGTATTTCTCCCCGCTCTTTCTGCTTGGGGTTGTGATGCATTCAGATGGTGGCTACATCTCCTCCATGGTCCCAGCTCCCACACAAGAGCCCCCTCCTCATCACAACACCCATTTGTCAGGTCCCTCAAGCAGCTTTGTACTGTGGTTTTTGCTGGATTCCCTGATCATCCCATCAGCTTGGCTTCTCAACTCTTCCATCTTATGCTTAACCAATTCCCTGTATTAAATTCCCTCTCTGAAACACCTAGAGTGGTTTTTTTCCCTAACTGAACTCTGAGTGATATGGTCATCATGTCTGAAGGACCTTCCCTGGCCACGTCATTGATGATACCAGCCCCCACCACTCTCTGTCCCTCACTCTGCTCTATTTTCTCAAACAGCATTTATCCCTATGTGACTGACATTACTTTTATTTGTTTATGGTCTGTCTCCTCCACTAGACTTTCAAGTTCACAAGGGTACCTACCTGGCTGTATTTTTCACAGCCAAAACCCCAGGGCTTAGAACTTAGTGCTTGGCACATAGTAGGTATTCAAAAAATGTTGTTGATTAGTGACTAAATGAATCTACAGCTGAGGTTCCCAAAGGTATATCTACAGCTCAGATCTCCAGCTGGAGTTCAGACCCCTATGCCCATCTGCTTCTTGGACATTCCCACTTGTGTTTTCCAGGACTCACAGCACATGATGCCCACCAGAACAACCTCAATCAGAAAGACAGGCAGTGCTGGTGATGATGTAGAGAAATGGGAACCTATTGCTAGTGGGAATAAAAAATGTTGCAACCACTTTGAGAAACAATTTAGCCCTTTCTTAAAAAGTTAGACAGGGGTGCCTGGGTGGCTCAGTTGGTTGATCATTTGACTCTTGGTTTTGGCTCAAGTCATGATCTCAGGGTCATGAGATAGAGCCCTGTGTTGGGCTTCATACTCAGCATGGAGTCTGCTTGAGATTCTTCCCTCTTTCCCTCTTCCTCCTCCCTCACCGCCCCCCACTCGCACTCTCTCTCTAAAATAAATAAATAAATAAATAAATAAATAAATAATAAATAAATAAATAAATAAATAAATAAATAAATAAAATCTTTTTTAAAAAGGTTAAACAGAAACTTACCATAAGACCCAACAGTTCCATCTACCCGAGATAAATATGTCCATTGCAAGACTTGTATGTGAATATTCAAGCCAAAATTTTTCATCATGAATGAAACCATCCAAATGCCCATCAACTAGCAAATGGATAAACAAATTGTGGTACATCCATAAAAGGGAATGTTATTCAGCAATAAAAAGGAATAAACTGTAGATATATGCTACAACATGGATGAACCTTGAGAATATTTTGCTAAGTGAAAGAAACCAGATACAAAAGGCCACATTTTGGGGCGCCTAGGTGCTCAGTCAGTTAAACATCTGCCTTCAGCTCAGGCTGTGATCCCAGGGTCCTGGCTTTGAGCCCCATGTTGGACTCCCTGCTCAGGGGGTGTCTGCTTCTCCCTCTCCCTCGCCCTCTGCCCCTCCCCCAGCTCCTGCCCTCTCTCTCTCTCAAATAAATAAAATCTTTTTTAAAAAGGCCACATTTTGTATGATTCCATCTATACAAAATGTCCAGAAAAGGCAAACCAATAGAGACAGAAATTAGATTAGTGATTGCCTGGAACTGAGGGTGGGTGTGGGGATGGACTGCAAATGGGCACGAGGGATCTTCTGGGGGTGATGGAAATGTCCTAAAACTGGATTGGGGTGATGTTTGCACAACTCTGTAAATTTACTAAAAAGTCACTGAATTGCACACTAAAACAGGTAGATTTTATGGCATGTAAATTATACCTCAACAAAACTGTTAAGGGGGGGCATTCTTAAATTTTCCCTTCAAGCCCCCTCCCCTGAGGTGCCCTGCAATGAATGAACTGATGTGAGAATGAGTCCTTAAATTTTGTGCCCCAGTTTCCTTGCTTGCCTCCCCCTGGTCCTGGCCCAGATGTACCCTCAGTTAGAAACTACAGATTGTGTTCCCCTTTACTTCCTTCTCCTTCCCTACTCCATCCAAACCAGCACCAATGCCCGCTGATCTTGATGCAGAAATGTCTCCAGAAAGTATCCCTTCTTTCATCTATACATATATTTTTTTAAGATTTATTTATTTATTTTAGAGAGGGAGTAGGGGAAGAGGGAGAGTCTTAAGTAGACTCTCACAACCCTGAGATCACGACCTGAGCCAAAACCAAGAGTCAGACTCAACCAACTGCACCACCCAGGCGCCCCTAATATTTATTAACTCACAACCTGAGATCAAGAGTCACACACTCCTCCAACTGAGCCAGCCAGGCGCCCCAAGAAAGTATCCCTTCTTTCCCATCACCATCATCACTTTAAGCATTGTGTTGGGGAGTGCCTTAGGTTGAAAGTTTGTGCACCGCCGCCCCCCCCCCCAAATTCCTATGTTGAAACCTAATCCCCAATGTGATGGTATTTGGAGATGAGGCCTTTGGGAGATGATTGAGTCATGAGGGTGGCTCCACCCTCATGAACAGGTTAGTGTCCTTATAAAAGAGAGCTCAGAGAGCTCTGTCTCCCTTCCACTATAGAAGAAAACAGTGAGAAAACACCCAATCTGCCAGCACTCTGATCTTGGACTTCCCAGCCTCCAGAACTGTGAGATATACATGTCTGTTGTTTATGAGCCACTCAGTCCATGGTATTCTGTTAGAGCAACCTGAATGCGCCATGACCAGGAGCCATGGAAAGAAATGGTTTTTCCCTGACCTGAAAATTCTCTGGAGGGAAGAAGTTGACAACTGTCAGAAATAATAACCATGGTTGCTAAAGTTTACTAAGTACCTATCCCATGCTAGGTATCATTAGCAGCAATGTACTTATAATAACTCACTTAACCCTCAGACTATCACTGAGTAGAAGTAGATAGGATTACAATTCCCATTTTTAAAAATGAGGAAACAGAGGCACAGAGATGCTAAGAAATTTCCCGAAGGCCTCCAGGATACAATCCCAGATGGTCAGGCTCCAGAGTCTACATGGTGCTTGGTCAACTGGGTCTATTCACAGGGGAAAGAATAAATGATCCCTACCTCATATCCTATGCAAAAATCAATTCCAGATGGATTGTACATCTAAATATGAAAGGTAAACAATAAATCTTTTAGAAGAAAATATAGAAGAACATCTTCATTACTCTGAGGGTAGGCAAAGATTTCTAAAACTGGGCCCTAACAAGCACTAACCTTAAAAGGGGAAAAATATTATTTGAACTACATTAAAATTAAGAAGGTCTATTGATCAAAGACTCCATTAAGAGAATGAAAAGACAAGCCACAGAGTGGGAGAAGATATTCACAATCCTTATGTCCAACAGAGAACTCATATCTTATTTAATCTATATGAGATCTGTATAGATAGATGCAGATACAGATGTAAAATCTGGATACACAGGCACACATATATTCCTACAAATCAGTAAGAAAAAGGTAGGCAGCAGAATAGAGCATTTAACAAAATGGAACACTAAGTGTCAATAAACATGTGAAAAGGTATGTAATATTAATCATCAGGAAATGTAAATTAAATCCAAAACATGCTACCACTACACACCCACTGGAATATCTAAAGGAAAAAGGAAAGACACCACCAAGGGCTGGTCACGATGCGGAGCAGCTGGAATGCTCAAATACTACCGGTGGATGAGTATATGGGAAAACGGAAGAGTCTTTGAGACTTTGGAAGACTGGCAGCATCTCCTAAAGCTCAATATATTCCTCCTCTACAACTCAGCAATTCTGCTCCTCGGTACATACAGTGGAGTCTCATTATTTGTGGATCCCATATTGGCAAACTCGCCAACTCACTGTGATTTATTTGTAACCCCAAAATCAATATTCATGGGGCTTTTGTGGTCATTCATGGACATGCATGCAGTGGCAAAAAAAAAAAAAAAAAGAATGGAGTCACCAACCCGCAGATTCCCAACTGAGGTCCAACACAACCATGTTCTGCCTTCTTGTTTCAGCTCTTATAACTGTAAACAAGCATCTTTTTCACTGGTTATTTGGTGCCAAGCTTTTCACATTTTTTTGGTGTGCTTTTTATTAGTGATTTCACTATTTTAAGTGGCCCCCAAGCATAGTGCTAAATGCTGTGTAGTGTTTCAAAGTACAAGCAGGCTGTGACATGTCTTTGGAGAAAATACATCTTGTCAATAAGCTTCATTCAGGCGTGAGTTATAATGTCTTTGGCCATGAGTTTGATGTTAACCAACCAACAATACATATTAAATAAGGTGTTTTTTAAGTAGAAACATACATAAAACTAGGTGGCATCTTGTTTGGTTAACAAAAATGTGACCAGAGGCTTACAGAAATCTAATCCAGCTATGATCCAACGCCATGAATCAGGATTCCGCTAATATCCAGCAGAAATGCGAACAAGCATCTGCTGAAGACAGAGTGTCAGAATATTTATATCAGCACTGTTTAGGTCAGCCGCAAACTTCACCAGCCCAAATGCCCAGAAACAGTAGAACGAATATTTCATGGTATAGTCACACAATGGAATGCCATAAAGTGATGAAAACGGGCAAGGACCACCAAACAGTAATATGGCGGCATCTTACAAACATAATGTTAAGTGAGACCAGCCAGGCCCCCACAACTACATACCTCATGACTTCATTAAGTTACAAAGCTGGCCAAACCCGTGCATAGTGAGAGACAGACGTTAGCTTAGTGGTAACTCTTGGGGAGCAGGTGGCTAGAAGAAGCATGAGGGGGACTTCGGGATATTTGAAAAGTTTTGTTTCTTTACCTGGTACTGGTTACACCATGTCACTTCAAGACAATTTATTGAGCTGTACCTTTATAATCTGCGCACTTCTCGGTAGATATATTTTACGTCAAGAAGAAAATTTACTCAGATATATGAATTCAGGTGTAAGTTCCTTCCCTGTTTGATGTGCAACAGGTAAAAACGATGGAAA
The DNA here is from genome assembly GCF_029215605.1 of Mirounga angustirostris. Taxonomy (NCBI): domain Eukaryota; kingdom Metazoa; phylum Chordata; class Mammalia; order Carnivora; family Phocidae; genus Mirounga; species Mirounga angustirostris. The sequence continues at coordinate 208,765,074 of NW_026991709.1, read as the reverse complement.
CTGCCAGTAGAAAAGCTAAGAAACACAAACCCAAAAGAAAACAAAAACAAAACACAAACCAAGAGAAACTAAGTGTCCTTTGCAAGAAGACCTGTGGCCTCTTTCATTCACACACAAGGCATGAATTCATGTCCCATACACACAGAGCTTTGCACGCCTCAGAACACAAATGGCGTTAATCTTCTAGCCTGTGCCTACTTTCAGCGTTTTGCTTGGTGACAGCAAGTGTTTGGAAATGGTGTTGAAACATGTCTCGCTTTTGTCTCCCTGAAAGTCTGGGAGCCCCACGCCCCTGCTGTCATCTCTGTTTTCCTGCCTGGTTCAGAATTCCAGGAGAAGGTTGGGAAGGAGACAGTTGTCCTTGTTAAGGATCCCAGACAACGAGAGGTTCACTCCTTCCATTCCCCAAATGTTAGTCCTGCTAGGCCTCTGGCTGCCACCAATTTGCCTCAGGCCTTGCCAACTCCTGAGGTAATGCTGTCTTCATGCCTTCACTCTCCCAACTCCAGTGTCTTCCATGTTATAGCCAGAGGCTCTGGCCCTCACTCAAATCCAACCAGGTCTCATTCCTGGCTTTAAAATCTTTTACTTAGGGGCACTTGGGTGGCTCAGTAGGTTAAGTGTCCAACTCTTGATTTTGGCTCAGGTCATGATCTCAGGGTGATGAGATCAAGCCCCACATCCTTGCTCAGCGTGGAGCCTGCTTAAGATTCTCCCTCTCCCTCTGCCCCTCCTCCCCCTCACTCTCTCACCTTTTACTTAAACAACAGAAAACCACCTGATTTTAAAATGGACAAAAGACTTGACATTTCTCCAAAGAAGATATACAAACAACAATAAACACATAAAAAGAAGCCCAACATCACGAACTCTTCACAAATTGCAAATCAAAACCACAATGAGATCACATCACACCCATGGGCTAAAGTCAAAAAGTCAAGTAGTAACAACAATGCCGCTGAGGATTAAAGAACCTGGAGCCCAGGTTCTTTGGTGGAATGTAACATGGTGTGGCCACTGTGGAAAACAATATGGTGGCAATCCCTCTTCCAGGCATATGCCCAAAAGAGTTAGAAGCAAGGTCTCAAATAGATATTCGCACCTCATGTTCACAGTGGCATCATTCACAATAGCCAAAAGGTGGAAGCAACCCAAATGTCCACTGAAGGATGAATGGATAAACAAAATGTGTTGCATCCACACAATGGAATCGTGTGCAGCCTTAAAAAGGAGGGAAGTGATGGGGACGCCTGGGTGGCTCAGTCGATTAAGCGGCTGCCTTCAGCTCAGGTCATGATCCCAGGGTCCTGGGATGGAGCCCCCACATCAGGCTCTCTGCTCAGCAGGGAGCCTGCTTCTCCTTCTGCCTCTCTTCCTTGCTCATGCTCTCTCGCTCTCTCTCTCTCTCTCTCTCTCAAATAAATAAATAAAAATAAAAGGAGGGAGGTACTGACTCCTACCATGACATGGGATGAGCGTTGAGGACACGATGCTGGGTGAAATAAACCAGTCACAAAAAGACAAATACTGCATGATTCCACTTATATGAAGTACCTAGAGTAGTCAAATGCATAGAGACAGAAAGTAGATAGGGGGTTCATGGGGTCTGGGAGAGAAGGGAATGCGGGGTTGTTTAATAGGTAGAAGTTCAGTTTTGCAAGATGAACAGAGTTCTGGGGATGGATTGTGGTGATGGTCACACAACTATGTGAATGTACTTAACATGAGAGAATTGTACATTTTATTTTTTTAAAAAGATTTTATGTATTTATTTGAAACGGGGGCGGGGGAGAGCAAGCAAAAGCAGGGGGGAATGGCAGAGGCAGAAAGACTCCCCACTAAGCAAGGAGCCCAATGTGGGACTCGATCCCAGGACCCTGGGATCACGACCAGAGCCGAAGGCAGCTGTTTAACTGACTGAGCCACCCAGGCATCCCCAAGAATTGTACATTTAAAAATAGCTAAGATGGGGGCGCCCGGGTGGCTCAGTTGGTTAAGCAACTGTCTTCGGCTCAGGTCATGATCCTGGAGTCCCAGGATCAAGTCCCGCATCGGGCTCCCTGCTGAGCAGGGGGTCTGCTTCTCCCTCTGACCCTCCCCCCTTTCATGCTCTCTCTATCTCATTCTCTCTCTCAAATAAATAAATAAAATCTTTAAAAAATTAAAATAAAAAATAAAAAAATAAAAAAATAAAAATAGCTAAGATGGTAAATTTTATGTTGTGTGTATTTTGCCACAATTTTAAAAAGTCTTCTATTTAAACACACACACACACACACCCTTACTTAGTCCTGAGAACTACTCCACGGTGGGCTGTGTCACAGGCTTGTATGTGCTCACTTGGTGTCTTTCACATAGAAATGACTAGAGACGTTAGGAAGAGAAAGAATCTGGTTTATCATGGGTGTTCACCATGTATTTTTCTTGGGAACAACCAGGACTTTCTCAGGGTCAAAAAGGTGAGGAGTGGGGCGCCTGGGTGGCTCAGTCGTTAAGCGTCTGCCTTCGGCTCAGGTCGTGATCCTGGGGTCCTGGGATCGAGCCCCGCATCGGGCTCCCTGCAGAGCAGGGAGCCTGCTTCTCCCTCTCCCACTCCCCCTGCTTGTGTTCCCTCTCTCGCTGTGTCTCTCTCTGTCAAATAAATAAAATCTTAAAAAAAAAAAAAAAAAGCAAGAAAAAGGAAAGAAAAGGTGAGGAGCTATTTGCCATTTCACCCAGTGGCTTCTACTGACTTTGCCTTTTGGTTTCTTTCTTCTCTGGCTGTGACTCCCTGTCTTCTGTCTGCTAAGCAGGGCTGACATGTGAGCTGTCCAGGACGGCCAGAACTATGTGTAAAGTAAGAGTAAACAGGCCCCAAGAGAGCCTACTGGGGCTCCCAAAAGCAACACAAATAAGCTTCCACACACAGACTTCATTGACTCTATTCTGACTCCTCTCTGTTCTTCCTGGTTTCTCCTTGGTTTGTGGCTGAGCCCTGGGTGGGTGAAGCTGTGAGATGCACCAGCCTTCCACTCAGCATGAAGACATATGGGTGTTCTCAGACAAGAGTTCCCGAAAAGCGGGACAAGTTCTCTCACTCCTGTCACAACCCCCTTCTTCCCAGCACAGCCAGACTCAGCTTTGGAGGAGTTAAATCTTCTATCCCACCCCTTAAGAGCTCATGCTGTCACGTAGGCCTTGGTGTCTGGTGGGAGGCTCAAAATGCAGAAGACTCTCAATGAGCGCTTTCTAAATGAGCACAGGAGTACAAGAATAAGTGAAAACAGGGGCGCCTGGGTGGCTCAGTTGGTTAAGCGACTGCCTTCAGCTCAGGTCATAATCCTGGAGTCCCGGGATCGAGTCCCACATCGGGCTCCCTGCTCAGCAGGGAGTCTGGTTCTCCCTCTGACCCTCCTCCCACTCATGCTCTCTGTCTCTCATTCTCTCGCGCGCAAATAAATAAAATCTTAAAAAAAAAAAAAAAAAGAATAAGTGAAAACAGCAAGTTATCGCTTCCCGGGCACTGACGCTGAGTTCTGGGGACAAAAGTCATTGCCCACACCAGTTGCCAGGCTCATGAGAAACCCATCCACATGCACGTAGTCAACCCACATGAAAAGAGTCACTGTGGACACATACCCACAGGATGTGATTATGGCACACACATGTCCCTGTGCCCAGCTCGGTCAATGCCAAGTATGTGGTTCTGAAACATACAGCCCCATGGACACTACAGATGAATTCTTGTAGGGCCAGGGGTCACAAGGCAAGTGACATGAGTCACTCAAGTGCAGAATGAGTTCTGGTGTTTATTTAAAGTTTTGATATTTTGTATCACCAATTTTTTTTTGCATTAATTTTGATTTTGTTAAAATATTATTTATCTTGGTTTCTGACTTTTTGGGGGGGAGCATCCCTTCAATTTTGCATCTGAGGCTAGTGCCTCAGTTGCCCCACCCTGGCCCAAGGCATTGACACACTTTCTGCCTGCACACCTTCAGCGAGCCATGCGGACACACGCAATCTCTGCACAAACCTCATCTTACCACTAGGTGTCACCCCAGCTCTTTCATCTTGAGCCCGGGTTCCCCCCCCCCCCTTCCCTAGGAAGAAAATGTCCAATTCACTTATCTGAGTATCCTCAAGACTTCCTTTTACTTCCCTCCACCTGGGACATTTACATTTTCTAAAGGAGCCCAGGAGAACAGGATGTTAACCCCAAATAGTGGTGCCCTATAATGGAATTGAGGCACAGATGAGGAAGATGGGTTTTCCTGATGCCTCCAATCCAGGAGCGGAGGTTGACTTGAAATGGGTAGGGGATGGCCCGAGGGGACAGCTGTTCCTTCACCCGTCCTTTGGTACAAGAGTCCCGCTGTTTGAGAAAGAAAGAGACTCTGTGGGAGGAAGAGGGAGATTCATCCATTCATTAAAGTTTTCATTTTAACAGATGCTTGTTGAGCTCCTACTGGGTGCCTGGCTCTGTTGCAGGCACCAGAGATACAACAAAGTCCACTGGACCCTGATGAGCTGCCACTCTAGGGGGAGACAGACAACAAATGAATAAACAAATCGTGGAGAAGGAGTGACAGGCTATGAAGAAAAATAACAAGAGTAAGAGCTCAGAGAGTGGCCATAGGGAGGTCATTTTAGATGGTTGGTCAGGGTGGGTCTCTTGGAGGAGGTGGCATTGAAGTAGAAGGAAGGAACAGTGTCCCAGGCAGAGGGAATGGCAAGTGCAAAGGCCCTGGGGTATGCAGTACAAATTGAACTACTCCTCCCCTCCCATCCTGTGGGGAGCCCAGGGAAGAGACGACTTCAAATCCAGAGAGTGGCCGGTCCAGATCTACAGCTAGATCTTAGGGAGGACTTCCCAGTAGTTGAAAGTGGGCATCTTTCCCACCGGGAAAGCTATCTGGTAGTCTCCAAGGCATTCACAGGCCAGACCCAGAAGATCTGACACAGACCCTGGATGGATGAACAGATGAATGACTCCTCTGACAGGTGCTACTCCCTGTTCTCAGAGTCAAATCCAAACTCCTGTCTATAGCCCACACATTCTCACTTGGTCTGGCCCCTCCTGTCTTCCCTGGCCTCAACTCCCAGCAACCTCCCCTCCCCTCACTCCTCTCCAGACACACCAGTCTCCTTGTCACTCCTCAAACATACCAAGATGTTCTCACCTCAGGGCCTTTGCACTTGCTATTCCCTCTGCCTTGAATGCTCTTCCCCTGGATCCTCGGAAGGCATCTTCTCTGACCTCCTTCAGGGGTCACCTCAAATACCACCTCCTTAGAGACATCTCTGACCACAACCATTAAAATGGCCGCCCACACCACCACTATCCCTCTTTAATCCCGTTTTTTATTCTTCACGCCACCTGCATTGTATTATATATTCATTTTGTTGTTGACACTGTATTACATATTTATTCAGTTCTTGCCTGTCTCTCGCGCCAGAAGATCAGCTCTAGGAGGGCAGGGATTTGATAACTTGATTCATGGCTGTCTCCCCAGTGCTTAATTGCATCTGTTGATCGAATGGACAAATGAAGGATTTCTAGCAAGGACCCCTGGTGGAGCCCAGGACCCATCAGGGACTGAGAAGGGGGCTCTAGGGAAGAGATGGGGGGTGGACAGGGAAAAGAGCATTCACTCTTCAGAGCCTTTCCTTCTCTGGGGCGCCAGGCTCTGTGGACGGCTAGGGGCTGAGACCAGTTTATGACGCTGTAGTGCCCACGGTGGCCGCCTGGGGGCACTGCAGTTAGTTGCAGGACCCCACCAGCCCCAACAGATTACCCCAGTTTAGCCCCGCCCCATCCACCCTTAGCCCCGCCTTCCCAACACAGTTTAGTCCCGCCCCCAAGCAGTCCAGCTTGGCCCCGCCCCCAAGCAACTCCCTCCGCGTCCAGGGGGTCCGTAAACTCACCCCCCAACAGCACCTTTCACTGCACTCTCCTGCACCACTAGCCAATCTTGGCAACAGGTCAAGAAATCTAGACTTTCCCAGAGGCTAGCAGGGCGGGAGGAGAATCCTGAGGTGGTGATTCCCAAGGGTCCTTCTTGGAAACCAAATTCCCCTTCCCTCCTGGTTCATTTTTTGCCAGCGTTCTCTCAACCTTCTGCCTCTTTTGGTCTCTCTTTACTTCTCTCTGGCTGACATCTCAATTGAGCATCTACTGTGCGCGGCCTGATGCCAGGCACTGATCACACTTCCCATCCCAGCCAGGATGTGGGTCCTGAGATGGGAAACCAAGAAATGAGGGATGGGACCCCATGACCTCTCCCTATGGCCTCGGAGATCCTATTGAGAGTCTGACCTCCAGCCCTCCCATCGCCCCCTGGGGTGGGCATAAGGGTCTGATTCCTTTCTTCTCTTAACCAGGAAAGAGAAGGTGCCAGGACTGTTTTTCCTCTGAGCTTCTACCTAAAAAACTCTTCGAGTTTCTACACAGACACTGTCCACACCCATGGAGTGGATGATTTAACAAGAAGGTAAATGTGTGGGCTCAGGCACTGGACTGCCTTTGTTCAATCCTAGCTCTGCCACTCCTGAGCTGTCTCAGCTTGACAAGTGACTTAACTTTTCTGTGCCTCCCTTTCTTCATCTGCAAAATGAAGGTAACAATAACGCCCACTAGTAGGTGCCAGGGGGGTTAAATGCTTCTTTCATGTTGGGTGCTCGAAACAGTGCCCAGCACATAATAAGCACTTAGTAAATGTTAGCTGTATTATAATTATTATTTTAGATTCCAGCTTTCCTCTAAGCTCCTGCAGATCTGAGAACTTGAGGGGCCTCCCGTCTCCAAGATGGAGGAGGAAAGAGGTTTCCCAACAGCTGAAGAAAACTGGGACACTCCACCCCCATTTTGCAAGGCCCCCCAAGCCTGCCCAAGAGATGGGGGTACTATGAGGAGGACGACTTTCTTCTGTGAAAGCATGAATGGGGTGCACAAGGCACCAAATCACACATACACACACACACAGATGCATGGATGTGCACGTTTGTACACACAGCTTCTGCTCTTCACCCTCCCTTTTAGGGTGATTTGCTCAAAGGCACAGAATAGCACATGGTCACCCCAAATTCTCACACAGCCACACACCTGCTCACACACATTTTGTACAACACCCAGGCAGATGAACAGAATCGTGGGGACACACAGAGATCTTTATACACGGACCTTTACACACGGCTTCAGTTGCCCAAATACCGCCAGGATTAACACAATCCTCACTCGCTGTCACACCACTGGTCACACAGACACACAACTCCAGGGGGCAGTCTCACAAGCCTCGCAGTCACATCAACCCTCCAGCCACAGCCTCCCACTGTCACACACAGACTCTCTCTCCCTCACGTACAAACACCCTCTCCCATCACACCCCAACTCATGCACAGCCAGACACACAAACTCTCAGTCACACCCAGCCGTGACACACACACATTTACCCAGCACCCCTCCCCAGCACCTCACACACGTCCCCATCAGTCACTCACACGTGAGTCCCGCCCCCTTCCCCACACTGGGGGTGCAGGTGAGGAGCGGGGGGGGCCTGCAAAATTTGGGCACCTCCTGCCATAATGGGGGGAATGAAGGGTCAGCAACACCCCAAGGCCCCCTGAAGTTGCCCCCGCAACCCCACTCAGCTTCAGTGAGATGGCGGGTGTGGGCTCCGGGTCACCGAGAGGTTGAGAACCCCGAAGCTGGGGTCAGACTGTCCCCCAAACCATCTCAGCTCGGGGCTGGATGTGAAGCCCCCTTTTCCTTTCCCCAGCCAGGGTGGACATCCCAGCCCCTCCCCCGCTGCGACCCCCGCCCCTCTCAGCTCCGGGGGTCTTATGGAGCCCCAAATGGCGTTTCTGTCGGGACCCTCTAAGACCCTCTCCCCTCCTGGCGCCCCTTGCGCCTGCACCTGCCCGCCGGGCCCCTACCTGTCCGGCGAGGCCTGAACACAGCAGCAGCAGCGGCAGCGGCGGCGGGACCGTGAGCGGCCACATGACGCGCCCCCGGCCCGGCGTCCCGTCCCCCCGCCCGCCCTAGCGGCGCCTGGACGCGGGGACCGCCACCTTGCGCGACCCCGCCCGCCCGGCTGGGGCGACCCTCGCCGCCGCCTCCCCCGCCTCGCCGGCGGCTGGGATTCCGCCCCAGCCCCGCCCCCGTCGCGCGCTCCCAGTCTTTGTTGCGGGCTCCGCCCCCCGCCCCGCCCCGCCCCGCCCCCAGCTCGTCTGCGGGCGCAGAGCCGGCTTGGGTCTGGGGGCGGGGAAGGGGGAGGTGCTGGCACTGGGGAGGCGAGCTGGGGACGAGGCCCGGCAGTCCCCTAGGCCCTATGGGGGTGGGGGCGGGTCACGGAGATGGGGGAGGGGTTCCGTCACGTGCTGGTGAATTTCACCCTCCCAGGACCTTTCTCACGTTGAAAATGGGGTTGGGATGGGGGTCAAGGGGCAGGGGGGAGTAGGAGGAACACCTGGTAACGAAGAAGAGAAATTGAGAGGCCCCCTCCTAAAAGAACTCAAGAATCAACAGAGAAACTGAGGCAGAGCTTATGAAATGGGACGTTGAGGGAAGGGGGTCACTGCCGGGACAAGGGGGTGGGACAGAGATGGAACAAGGAGCGAGAGACCAGTGACCGAGGCGGACGGCCAGCTGGGTGGGCCTGGCCCCCAAAGGGGATACCTTGTCTTCTCTCTCCCTCTCCCACCCCACTCTCCAGGCCCCTCTTCCTCAAAGTCCGCCCTCCCCCGCCACACCCGAGACAGTTTCTCACTCCCGTTTCAACGACCCAAGACGGGAGACCAGATCCCGAGAGGATCAAAATATTTAACAAGGCCTCCAACGAGAATCCATCTGCATATGAAGGGCGTCCTTGTTCTGCCTCCAGCCTCTCTCTGCTTCTCCCTCCTCTCCGCAGTGGTCTTCCCCGCCCATAAGCCCTCAGTGGCTTTTTGAGGTCAGGGTTACAGAGGAATCAGCCAAAACATATCGGGCGGGGGGTGGGGGGAGGGCTGGCCTTTTCCTGACCCTACTGTATGCCAGACAGATAACAGGGTATGGAGGGTTTTGTCCAAGCAAGAAAAGAGCTTGTTGTCCAATAGAACTGGGTTTGACCCTGGTTCTGTCACTTCTTGGCCATGCAACTTGAGGCGAAGAGCTTTCCTTCTCTCAGGAGACCTGTTTCCTCATGGAGGTCCTTGGGGAGACAGCTGTGACTCTTGAGCAAATAGAGCACCCAACCAGCACTCAGTCCAGCGAGGCGTGGAGAGCATTACCAGTGAGGCGTGGAGCTGAGAAGACTTGCCATGGGATGTGGGACACAGAACAGAATCTGAACTAGGGAAGGCATCTCATCCATCCCTCTACCTCCTCTCCCCAAATGGAGGATGTTCCTTTGCTGACTCCTCTGACCCAGCCTGCAGTAGGTGTAGAGTAAGAAGGGTTGTTATGTTAGTTGGTATGAACCACAAGCTTTTGACCAAGTGTGGGCTGTGGTCAACACTGAGAGCAGGGGGTCCCTGCCACCTCTCATCGTGTCAGTTTATCACAGCGTGGTTCCCTTATTAAGCTGTTTCAGGACCATGAACAATACCCTCTGCACTCTGAGATGGTCATTGTCATGGTCAAGCATGGCCTGTGTTATGTGGTTGACATTGGTCAATGTGCCCTTAGGTCCATTTCCCATCCTTCTCCAGCTCTGCTCTGTTTCAGGGGTGGGGCCCCTGAAAACTACATTTCCCAGGCTCCCTTGCATCCGGCTAGACTCAGCCAATGGGAGGCCTGAGGAGAGGTTGGGGTGGGGAGTGGGGAGAAGCCAGAGTGTTTCTCCCTCTCTCTCTACCTTGGGCATCTCTGGCAGGGACAGTTGTGTCTCCTCTGTTGTCTCAGCCCCCCTGGGATGGGAGTCCCCACTGTGGTTCAGCTCCTGCCGGGTGGTAGCAGGCTGTGGACTCTGGTAACTTCTTCCTTCAGCTACATCAGCTCTTGGGAAGATGGTGGTTGGCTACTCACTCTAGAGTCAATTCACCTCCCATTTATTCTTAAAGCTTAACTAACATCTCTGGGGCCAAATCCCCATATGAAACTTTGCTATGGAACCACCCTGTGTGAGCTTTGTTTTCCTGACTGGACCCTGGCCAATACATTCTATGCTGTGGTCATGACCACAGCCGTGGTCAGTAGCAATCTGTGTCCCAGTGATGCTGTGGTCAGTGTCCTATGGACCTGGGATCTGGCTGCCATCAGGATCCTGGTTCTACTGGGGTCAGCAGAGTGGTCCGTCATCCCCGGGTCATTCCTGGTTGTATTGCGGTCAGTGTGATGGTCAGTTTCCTGGCTGTAATGTGCTCAGAGTCACAATCACTGTCCTGTCATGCTGTAGTCATTATTCTGACCTTGTTTTGGACAGTGACCTGGCCATGCTATGGCCAAAATTATGGTCAGGTCACACACCGTGATCGGGGTCATACTCAGTGTCCTGGTTCTGCTGTTGTCAGCTTCAAGATCAGCACCATCATCAGCCCTGTGATGAGCACAGGTCTCCCTTGCTCTGTGGTTAGTGTAGTGGTCAGAATCGTGGACCATCGCTGAAGAGAGATCAGCTTCTCAAGGACCTCGTGCGGCGAAACTGATGGACCAGGTGACTCAGGGGCTGGCACTGGGCAAAGTCTGCTCTCCACAATATCTGGAGGCAGGGCAGAGGAACATTGGGTCCCTGCCAACTCTCACCAGCTCACCATTGGCTTCTCCTAATTGGTGCTTGGGCAGCCCTTGGCTTTACTCTCCTGTGACCCCTTCCTGTGTCTAGCCAGAGGAAAACACATCCAGGCCTTTGTTTTCCCATACTCTGCACAGGGCCCGACACAGAGATGACCAAAAGGAATCTAATGAGTGAATGAATCTATGCCGTGTGTGTCTACACATGCCTTTGCTCTTGCAGATCCCTCTATGTATTATTCAGAGGTCCTTTGGTAGCAAGTGGCAGAAAAGAAACTAGAACTGTCTTAACCAAAAAAAAAAGAATATCAGCTCACATAACTGAAAAAAAAATCCAGGGGTAACTGACTTCACACATGGCTGGATCCAGGGGTCCTGTTACATCATCAGGATTCTGTCTTTCTCCATTTCTTGTCTCCAAAGCATTATGCTGGGTTATTTGTTGTGCATCTTTCCTTTCTCATTAAATCCACATAGACAAATGAGGGTCAGTCTTGCCAGGGACCCTGGCGAGAGAGCATAGAACCTGCTCCTCACAGCTGTCTCGCCTGAGGGGAGAGAGGTGGGTGTTTGTTCTCCAGGTCCTGCATGTTGCTGGGGGAGGGCTGTTCCCAGGGGTGCCCGCTCTTCAGCATTCCTGGCCTGGCCAGTGTGTGAACTGAGACAGCCCTGGAGCAGGAAGAAGTGTGCACAGGAATGTGTCAGGACCAAGGGGATGTGGGCAAGGCACTGACCTCATCTGCCTTTGTCCCATTTTTCAGATGGAGAAATTGAGGTTCGGAGAGCTTAAGATACTGGCTGAAGGCCACAGAGAGGATGCACAGCAGAGCTAAGACCATAATTTGGCTCATGTCTGAATCCAGACATGAGGCTCTTTACGCTGTGGTTGCAGGGGAATACCCAGGCCAGATCCCGCGGTGTCCACATGGCATTGAGAAGACTCAGCCCCACCCAGGTGAGCTGAGCCTCCCAAGCCCATGCATCTCCACAGGGATCATTCCAGTTCGCTCCAGGTCCACGGCTCCCAACCCCGCACTTCCAAGTGCTCACACAAAATGGAGCTCAGCCCTCCTTCCATGTCCCAGAAGAGGTTCCCGAGCTCAGCACTAAACCCTGGGGGCTCCCCGCAGACTGTCTCCATTGTTCAGCCCCATTCTTTCCTTCTCTGGGCCATTTCTTGTTTGTTGTTTTTTTGTTTTGTTTATTATGTATTTATTTGAGAGAGAGAGAGAGAGAGCAAAAGCAGGGGGAATGGCAGGTTGAGGGAGAGGGAGAAGCAGGCTCCCCACTAAGCAAGGAGCCCGATGCGGGGCTCGATCCCAGGACCCTGGGATCATGACCTGAGCCGAAGGCAGATGCCTAAACCAACTGAGCCACCCAGGCGCCCCCTCTGGGCCATTTGTCACTGTGAAACTGTAGCCACCCCTGGGACTCCTTCCCTTCTGGGCTTCACACACACACCATGGACATACAGTCACCCAGGGACACCATACCAGGATACATGGTCCAGGCATAACATCACACCGGGACAGAATGATGTTATTCAGAACCAACACACAAAAGCACATGCAACACACAGCCCAACACACACATCCAAGGCCCGAGGGCACACAGAAACACATACCCACGGTCAGATGGTGGAAGAACCTCAGAGGCGAACGGGTCATAATTACCCAAGACCTGGCAGTCATGAATACAGTGGGCCCAACACACACAGACCCCCCCCCCGACACAAAAAAATGCACAAAACCCACAATGCGGGCACACGGCTCACACACGCAGATCCCCAGTGTGGACACGTAGTTCACGTATCAGCACAGCATAAAGACAAACACAACGCAAACACGGCGTTCCGTGTGGCCATCTGTAAAACAGCACATAGTTCATGCGGGAACACATACACCAGCCTACAGGACAGTCACACCCGAGAGGCAGGCAGTTCCAAGCACATGAAAGAAAAACACAGTTTGGGGCACCTGGGTGGCTCAGATGGTTAAGCGTCTGCTTTCGGCTCAGGTCGTGATCCCAGAGTCCTGGGATCAAGTCCCGCATCGGGCTCCCTGCTCGGCGGGGAGCCTGCTTCTCCCTCTGCCTCTGCCTCTCTCTCTCTCTCTCTCCCCGTCTCTCATGAATAAATAAATAAAATCTTAAGAAAAAAAAAAAAAGAAAAACACAGTTTGTACAAGAAACACCCAGAGACCTGTGAATCAGACCCGGTCACACACACAGATGCACGGTACGAGGTACATAGTTCTCACACACACAGAGACCCACAGGGACCCACAGACACCCTCTGACACGCAAAGCCCAGGCCAGGGCAGCGTGGGAATGAGGTTGTGGGAAGGGGGAGGTGGACAGAATGACTAAGGAGGCCTCTCTGGAGGAAGCGGGGGGGAGAAGGAGGGCGGGTGGGCCTGCATCCAGCACATGTGGTTCCCATTATTGGCCTGGGAATTGAGGGATGAGTTGGCGGGACAAGGAGACCCAGCATCGCCTCCCAGCCCTGCCAAGCCAGGAAGGAGCGAGGCCCTAATCAAGGTTACAGGCCCGGAACTTGGTTCAGAATCACAGCAGCTCCTACCAAGAAGGGTCGACCCTCAGCCAGACCTGGCGAGGGCTCACTTCAACCCCTGCAGCAGTCTGGGGAAGGGTTTCATAGGAGAGGAAAGTGAGGGGCTCAGAGAGGTTAAGCCACTTGCCTGAGATCACACAGCTAGGAAGTGATGGAGCTAGGATTGGAGTTCAGGTCTCTGGGCAGCACTGGCTCAAGCCCCAAAGTAGACGCAGGTGTCCTCCATTCATCCACAGTAGAGACAACGTACTCACTTCAGGCCCAGGCTGCCCTGAATTTGTGGCTATGAGCAAGAAAGCCTCTGCCCTCAAGTAATTGAGAGTTTGGCGCATGCACAGATGGGCAGAGTTCTCTGAGCTCTGAGTATGTTTGGAGGGCCCTGATCTAGCCTGGGGGTAGGATAAGTCAGAGCCAAAAGCTGCGTAAGAGCTGGCAAGGGCTCAGCGGGCAGAGAGAAGAGCAGATGCAAAGGCCCTGAGGCTGGAGAGTGCAGGAGGTTAGCTCTCCTGTTTAAGGATGGTGACAAGTGAGGCCAGAGCTGCCAGACAGAAAGACTTGGGGCCCGATAGGGAGTTCTGGAAGCTTGGAAGGGTGGTGAGCAGGAAGGGGTATGGTGTAGTTTGGCCAACTAGCATGAAGATTGTACCCAGGACAGCTGAAGATGTGCCTTCCCCATAACCCTGACTTTCCATTCGTCTGTATTCATGCACCCCAGAGACATTTATCCATGTGCGCAAAGACACATGCCAGGATGTGTGAATGGAACAAAATGGAAAGCACCTAAAAGTTCATGAGTACAACAGATAGCTATGCTGAGGTAAGCATTTAAAAAGACAGGACTAGAAATACTTGTGTCTGCACAGAGAAGTTGCAAACGCCTCTGGCTGAGCTAGCAAGCCAGTTGCAAAAGAACATGTTCAATATTGTACCAGCTAGAGATAGTTTAAGAACTTGCCAAAGTATGTGCATCATCCATGGATACAGCTCCCCTGGATTCAGTAAACATGGAGAAATACTCTGAGGACAGAAGTTCCTACATTCAAGGGAAGAGAGAAATCGGGAATCATGTTTAATGGGTATGGAGTCTCAGTTCGGGAAAATGACACAGTCCTGGAGATGGACGGTGGTCATGGTTGCCCAACAATGCGAATGTACTCAGTGCCCCAAACTAGACACTTAAAAACGGCTAAATGGTAAATTTTATGTGAGGTATATTTTATCACAATTAAAAAAATTTTTTTTTAGTTTACACTCATTTGCCCATAGTGGGGAAAGGAAAGGCAAACTATGGCAGAAATGTATACAGGGGCATCAAATGTGTGTATGATGCTTTATTTTTTTTTTTTTTAAGATTTTATTTATTTATTTGACAGAGACAGATACAGCGAGAGAGGGAACACAAGCAGGGGGAGTGGGAGAGGGAGAAGCAGGCTTCCCGCTGAGCAGGGAGCCCGATGTGGGGTTTGATCCCAGCATCCCAGGATCATGACCTGAGCCGAAGGCAGACGCTTAACGACTGAGCCACCCAGGCGCCCCTATGATGCTTTATTTTTAGGCGGGGTGGTGGGCATGTGTTTATTATAGAGTTCTTGCTATATGTTTTTTTTTTCTTTTTTCTTTCTTTTTTTCTGAGAGAGAGAGCATGTGCGTGCATGCACACACACACACACACACACGAGTGGGTGGGGGGCAGAGGGAGAGGGATCGAAAAAAATCTTAAGCAGGCTCCACGCCCAGTGTGGAGCTCAAGGCAGGGCTCCATCTCATGACCCTGAGATCATGACCTGAGCTGAAATCAAGAGTCAGACACTTAACCAACTGAGCCACCCAGGTGCCCCTGCACTATATGTATTTTTTATAATAACACTCACACAACCTGATGCTTAGGTGCTATTATTCACCCCACCATCACAGCTGTGGAGACTGTGGCTCACAACAGTGAAGGTCACACTCACCCCAGCGGAGGAGCTGAAACTGGACCAGATGGCTTGGCGCTAGCCAGGATACCACACCGCCTCCATACCCCTTCCATATTTCATTCATCGGCTTTGTAACACTAGAAATGTATCCAAGAAGAGGTGGTGTCTTGGAGGGGGCATGGGAAGGGACACGAGGAACTTTCTGGGGTGCTGGAAACAGTCTACATCTTGTTTAGGGTATGTAGACATTTGTCAAAACTCGTCAAATGGAACACTTAAGATCCATGCAAACAAATGTTTAAAAAGAAATCTACCGATCCAACAATCCCACTTCTGAGTATAAGTCCAAAAGAATTGAAAGCAGGGTCTACAAGAGATATTTGCACGCTCGTGTTCATAGCAGCATTATTCACAGTAGCCAAGACTTGGAAGAAACCCAAGTGTCTATTGATGGGTGAATGGATAAACAAGATGTGGTGTACATGCTAGGTAGGAATAGCATTCAGCCTGAAAAGGAAGGGAAACTCTGACACATACTACAAAGTGGAAGACCCTTGAGGACATTATGCTCAGTGAAATAAGCCAATCACAAAAGACAAATACTGTATAAGTCTACTTATATGAGGTCCCTAGAATAGTTGAATTCACAGAGACAGAAAATAGATGGTGGGTGCCAGGGGCTGGGGGAGGGGAAATGAGGACTTGTTTACTGAGGACAGAGATACAGGTTTGCAAGAAAAAAAAGTTCTAGAGAGGGGCACCTGGGTGGCTCAGTCAGTTAAGCATGGGACTCTTGATTTCTGCTCAGGTCATGAGCTCAGGGTTGTGGGATAGAGCCTCACTCAGTGGGGAATCTGCTTGGGATTCTCTCTCTCCTTCTCTCTCTGCCCCTCCCCCTGCTCTCTCTCTCTCTCTCTCTAAATGAATAAATAAATCTTTTTTAAAAAAAGTTCTAGGGCGCCTGGGTGGCTCAGTTGGTTAAACGACTGCCTTCGGCTCAGGTCATGATCCTGGAGTCCCAGGATCGAGTCCCGCATCGGGCTCCCTGCTCAGCGGGGAGTCTGCTTCTCCCTCTGACCCTCTTCCCTCTCGTGCTCTCTCTCATTCTCTCTCAAATAAATAAAATCTTTAAAAAAAAAAAAGTTCTAGAGGGGCACCTGGGTGGCTCAGTTGGTTAAGTGTCTGCCTTCAGCTCAGGTCATGATCCTAGAGTCCTAGGATTGAGCCCCACATCAGGCTAACTGCTCAGCAGGGAATCTGCTTCTCCCTCTTCCCCTCCCCCACTCATTCTCTCTCTCTCTCTCAAATAAAAAAATAAATAAAATCTTTAAAAAATGTTCTAGAGATCTGTTGTACAGCAATGTGAATTTACTTAACACTAATGAAGTGTACACTTAAAAATGATTAAGATTATAAATTTTGTTATATGGGGCGCCTGGGTGGCTCAGTCGTTAAGCGTCTGCCTTCGGCTCGGTTCATGATCTCCGGGTCCTGGGATGGAGCCCCGCATCGAGCTCCCTGCTCAGTGGGGAGTCTGCTTCTCCCTCTCCCACTCCCCCTGCTTGTGTTCCCTCTCTGGCTGTCTCTCTGTCAAATAAATAAGTAAAATCTTTTTTAAAAAAAAGAAAAAAAATAACTTTTATTATATGTTTTTTACTACAAAAATAAGATAAAATAAAATAAAATTTATTATTTATTTATTTATTTATTTATTTGACAGAGACACAGCGAGAGAGGGAACACAAGCAGGGGGAGTGGGAGAGGGAGAAGCAGGCTTCCCGCCCAGCAGGAAGCCCGATGTGGGGCTCGATCCCAGGACCCCGGGATCATGACCTGAGCCGAAGGCAGACACTTAACGACTGAGCCACCCAGGTGCCCCTAATTTAATTTTAAATTAAATTTAATTTAATTTTTAAAAAAAAGGAGATCTACCAAGAGAGGGGAAAGCCTGTATAAAGACAAGACCAGCACCAAGGAAGGGGCAGGACAGCCTCTCAAGATCAATCTGGTCCTCTGTCTGCTCAGCTTCCCCCATCTCCCCAGTATCCCCATTGCCACTTAGGGTAGAGGCCCACCCTCTCAAAAGGAAACTCTGGTGTCCGGGACACTCTAGACACAGGGCACACATGTGCTCTCGTGTGGACAGGCCCTTGTAAGCTTGCATGGCCTGTGCCTCTTTGTGGGCCTAGACCTTGTCGTCTGTGTCTCTGGGCCTGGCTGTGTGAGAAGTCACACGACACCTTCCCCCTTTCTGAATGAGCCTCTGCTCCAAGGATGCCTCCTCCATGCAGCCTTCCCTGACCACCCCGTCTCAAAGAACACCTCTTCTTGTCCTCCTCTCTGCCTTCTTTCTCGTCATAACACCATTTGACACATCATATATGTATTTGCTTACCGCCTGTCAGCCCCACTTGAGTGTTAACTCCACGAGGGCAGAGATCCTTGTTTGTTTCCCTGCTGGATCCCCAGACCCTATTAATAGTGCCTGGCACAAGTAGGTGCTTAATAAATATTTGTTGATTGACTGAATGGATGAATGTGTGGTGTGGGGAAGGGGATCTCAGAAACATCTACGGCACTAGCTTAGCTGAGCCTGTGAGTGTAGTTTTTGTTGGTGGCATGTCTGTCCGCGTGGGGCTGTGTGTCCCTCTGTCTGCCTAGCATGTAGCAGACCCCAGGATGCAGCAGTTCTGGGTGTGCCAAAGGGGGTCTCAGGTGGGGCTGCGCATCTGAGTGTGGTTTATGGACATGGCTCTGTGTGTATGTGCGAGGGCAGCTTTGGTGTGGGTCCGGGCACAACTGTGTGTGTGGCCTGCTGTGCGTGTCAGCACGTCTGGGTCTGGCTGAAGGTGAACGGGCGTGTTTAACGTGGGTCTGCCTCTCTGAGTCTGCCTGTGGGTTTGGGATGTGACAAGATGAGGGTCTGATTCTCTGGGCCGTTGGTCGGTGTATGTCGCTGAGCATGAATATCTCCAATGGTGGTGTGCGTATGCGTAAAATTCACCTCGCCACCCACCTCCTCCTACAGCCATGAGTGAAGCCAGAGGTGGCTTCCACACTGGCTGCTGTGCCCCAGCCCCAGTTCAGAACACACAGGGTGTAACTGCTCAGGGAGCGCAAGTGGTGTGATTAATTATGGCCGCTGAATATGCAAATCAGCTGGGGGTTTTCCCAGCAGCCACCTGGGTGCTGGCGATGATGCTGGGTAAATTCACAGAGCTGAGCGTGAGGCCCAGAATTCCCTCCTTACCCCTTTGTCAATTACCTTAATTTAGTAGGGCCGAGATTCTAATACTTCAACCAGTTTTTAGCTAATTAGAGAGTACTCATTACACTATTAATTATTCCTCCCCTCCAAAATACCTGCACCAGGGTGGGCCTGGAATTGCAAAAGCAGAGGCCAGTGGACCTGCACTACCAGATGTAATTATTTATTTTTATTTATTTATTTACACACACACACTCGAGGCGGTGGCGGGAGAGGGGCAGAGGGAGGAGAGAGAGAATCCCAAACAGGCTCTACACCCAGTGCAGAGCCCGATGTGGGACTCAATCTCCTGAACCTGAGATCATGACCTGAGCCGAAATCAAGATTCAGACGCTTCACTGTCCAGCCAGCCAGGCGCCCCAGATATATTTTTTTAAAAACGATGGGAAAAATTCCCCTAAAGGAGAAGATGGCTTTTTGTTTAGCAAAGTCTCTAGTTCTAGACTCTGGGCAAGTTTACTCCACCTTTCTGTTACTGTTCCCTTACCTGCAAAATGGGGATAATAACAGAACCTTCCTCAAAGGTTGTAATAAAGAATACATTAATTCATTCAGGGAAAACATTTGATGAACAGGACCTGCCATGTAGATGCTCAATCAGTGGTCATTGTTATTAATAGTGTTAGTTGAACTAATCATGGATTGTGTGGGTACGATGATTTGGTCTACAAGAAATGTTCTTCATAAGAAAGTGAGATAAATTTGATCTAAGTGTAGACAGTCTTAGAGGAAGGGAATGAGGAGGGTAGGCAAGAAGAGGAGTCAGGGAGGGAAAGATGGAAGAGGGCAGCAGAATCGTGGGAAATCCAGACTGGGGCGGGGGGAACACACCACCAGTGACAAATTTATAATGGTGAGGACTTTTTTAAGATTTTATTTATTTACTTGACAGAGAGAGACAGTGAGAGAGGGAACACAAGCAGGGGGAGTGGGAGAGGGAGAAGCAGGCTTCCCGCCGAGCGGGGAGCCCAATGCAGGGCTCGATCCCAGGATCCCGTCTGAGCCGAAGGCAGACGCTTAGCCAACTGAGCCACCCAGGCGCCCCATGGTGAGGACTTTTAAGGAGAAGGATATTCAACATTAAATTCTAATCTGTTGATGTTGCTACAGTGGGACCTCCTGGTTTGCACACATGCTTACATGCTGACCTTCAGTGAAAACTGGATTCGTTCACTGTATTAGTCAGGATAATTAATAATAGCTGCTGTAACAAGCAACCCTTAAACATCCCAAGGGCTTAATGCAATCAAGTTGTTTGATGGAAGTCTCCTTGTAGCATTCCTCCAAGCAGTAGCTCAGAGAAGTTGGCCCCTTTCTAGTTCCATATGAGACACTCCCATCTTACTTACAGATGTGATCTCCAAGGTCATCACAGACTGAAAGAGCTCAGAAGATCAAGCAGGAGGTTTGTGGCCAAGACCCAGGTGCATGCCCCAACCTAACTGCAAGGGAAGCTGGGAAATGCGTTCTCAATTAGGAGTGCTCAGGAAGAGGAAAACAACACATAGCTTTGGTGTTACCATATGTGTTGAGTTAAGAATGTTTGGAAGAGGAACTAAATGGGAAGCAGGCCTGGGTGTACATTTGGATTGACAGAACAGTGTGAAAAAATCAGCAAAAGCAACAAATCAGCAGAAGAGGTAACCAGGGGAAACACCATCCCCTCAAGAGTAATCATCAGTATTTTAGAGTTTCTGGATTCTTCACTGTGTGGGGGATACTTCCTCAAATTTCACATGGCTTTTCCTCTCATCCTTCAGGTCTCTCTGCTCAAATATTACCTCTTCAGTGAGATCTCTCCTGACCACCTGCTTTCAAATATCCACCACTCCATCACTCTGTATCTTGTTTGATTTTCCTAAAATCACACTACATAGCTATGTTTGTCTATTCTCTATCTCCCTCGGAGTAAGATCCTGTAAGGAGTAAGAAAGACCACATCTTTCTTCTACCCTAGCATTTGGAACAGTGTGTGGCACTGAGTAAACCATCAAGAGAATGAAACAAGTGAATGAAAAATAAATGCATCAATCAATTCGAGCCCAACATTCTTCACAGAGTTAGGACCCAGTAATGTTTATTGAATGCATGAGGGAACCCAGGACAAGCATTCAGATGGCCTTATGGGACCTGGTGGCAGAGGTAGTAGGGTAAGCCCTGGCTTTTGGGGAAACAATCCACCCCAACCTGAAACCTATAACTACGCAAGCCCACCCGACCCAACTCAACTCACACCAGCCCTCCATCACTCCTAACTCAACTCCATTCGGCGATGTCCATCAACTGATGAATGGATAAACAAAATGTGATATATCCAGACAATGGAATATGATTCAACAATAAACAGGAATGAAGTACTGATACACGCTGCAACATGAACCTTGATCCATTATGCTAAATGAGAGCAGACAGATCCAAAGGACCACATATTATTTGATTCTATTTATATGAAATGTCCAGAATAGGCAAATCCATAGAGACAGAAAGATTAGTGGTTGCCTACCACTGAGAGGTTTGGGGAAATGGAAAGTGACAGCTAATGGATATGGGTTTTTGTTTTGAGGTGATGAAATGTTCTAAAATTGATTGTGGTGATGTTGCACAAGTCTGTGAATATACTGAAAACCATTTAATTGTATACTTTAAATGGGTGAATTATATGGTAAGTGAATTACATCTCAATAAATCTATTTAAAAGAAAACCTCAACCCACCATCTAACCCCCAACTCAAGCTACCTCAAACCCAACTCTCATCTTAACTGGTGCCATCTTGACTTACCAAACTGCCAATCCCCCCTCCCCATTCACAGCAACCCCTACTTACCTCTACTCCATTCATCCTACTTCCCAAATCAACCCTCATTCATGTCAATCCAACAACTAATTCCAAACCCTGACCTCAATTCACTGATTGCCCAACCTCCAACTCAGCGGACCCATCATTAATCCACAACCTTAAACTCATTC
This sequence comes from Mirounga angustirostris, assembly GCF_029215605.1. Taxonomy (NCBI): domain Eukaryota; kingdom Metazoa; phylum Chordata; class Mammalia; order Carnivora; family Phocidae; genus Mirounga; species Mirounga angustirostris. The sequence continues at coordinate 208,743,657 of NW_026991709.1, read as the reverse complement.
AACTCATTCAAACCAACCTCTAGACTCATCTTCAATCCATTTTCAATGTAACTCACCCAATACCTACCCCCAATATCCAGCTCACCTCAAGGCTCCACTTCTAACTCAATTCTCTCTACCCCCAACTCATCTTCTGAACTGCCACCCACAAGTTTCACCTCTAGTCATTTTATCTCAAACCCAAACCACATCCCATGTCACCTCTTGATCCATTCCCTCACCCTCAGCTCAGCCAGTGACTCCAGGACTACACAAGGTCAACATGGAGATCTACCTATTCTCTCTCCCTCTTCTTCTCCCTCCCTCCCTCCCCTCCTCTTTCTTTTTCAAAGTTTGAGGTCTTCCTAATAGGTTCACAATTTTTTCCAGCTTTATTGACATAGAATTGACATATGATATTGTGTAAGTCTAAGACATACAACCTGTTGATTTGATACACTTGTATATTGCAAAATGATTACTACTATAGCATTAGCTAACACCTGCATCACATCACATAATTACCATTTCTTTTTTTATGGCAAAAACATTTAAGATCTCTCTTAGAGATCTGGCAATTTTCAACTTTTCTTCTAGGGGCCTGAGTTGGTAAACAGACCCAACGTCTTCAGTGAGTACCATTAGAACTGGATGCCCCCACCTCCCAAAGCCACCTCTACCAAAAGACACAATTAAGATGGGTGGGGGCAGATACCTCAGGTGAGACAAGAGCCTGACCTTAAGAAAGATATAGCCAGCACTAGATGAAAGACACAGGAACACAGTTCACTGGTTTATTCTCAGACTTGAGATGCCAAATATGCCCTATGGCCCTGGAGGAGTGGGGATCATGCTAGAATCTCTCTCATCATATCCCAGCCTTCCCTAAGGAGGAAGCAGATTAAATATACAACAGAGGGGATTTTCCCTTTTAATCCAGACCCAGGTATAAATAGGGCAGCACCATTAGGATCCTGATTCACCCCCACCATCTTGGCCCCCATCCCACCTGGCATGGCAAGGTGCGTTTGGGGAGATATGGGTGGGGGGCAGTATTCAGAGCTGGTCTGAGGCAGCAGAAGGAACACACAGCTCAGTCCAGGGAAGTCCCACTTCCCTCTGTAGTCTGACTTCAGTTCCTTCACTGTGAACCCACCTGAAAATAGGAATGAGTGAAGGGGTCCCAGCCTGGGATCAGGAGACATCCAGTGCTTAACTATTGGAAAGGGTAGCACCACAGGGTGTTGAGAGCACTGCCCAGGGAGTGGGGGGGGGGGGGGGCAGGTGTGGGGGGGCATTCATCAGCTCTGAATTAGGAGTTCATTGCATGGGGCATCAGGGGTGGGGAGTTGAGGGTTGGGTGGGCATAGAGGGGAGAAAGAGCCAGACTACAGTATGTCAGCTTCGGTGCAGTGAGGAGGAAGCTGGGCTCTTGGGCCAGGGGTGTGCAGCCCCCCGGCCCCCCGGAATGGAGAAAGACTATTGCTTGACCGTGAGGAGCAGACTCTCCCCTGGCCCCATAGGCACAGGATACGATAAATATGATGGCTTTAAAGCCTCAGCACCAAAAGTGCCCCATCGGGGGCTCCCTCGATGTCCCTCCCACCCCGAGACGCTCAGCTGCTAAAGCAGACGGGGCCCAGTTCAAACCCAAACTTCTGGTTCGTCTGGCCAAAGTCAGCAGCCGCCACGTCCCACAGAGGCAGGAAGCCCACCCGGGAAGAGCTCAGCTCCAAGAGGGTCTTTGTCTGTCCCTTCCGGAGCTGACCACGGGAAGACAGAATGGCGAGTTAGTAGGAGGGCAGCCAAGGCCCCTCCCCACCCCGGCCAGCTCCTGCCCCTCCCCTTACCCGGCAGCCATCATAGGGGACAGTGATGGTGGCTGCTGCCGTCTGGTTGAAAGACAGCTCCTCCCCGTTGGCTCCCAGGAAGCGGAGGGAGCGGCTGTGGTCGCCTGCAGCTTCGTCCAGCCAGGCGGCAGAGTTCTGGCAGGAATAGGTGAAGCTCTGGCGGGCCGTGGCGCTCAGCAACTTTAGGAAGGTCATCTGGACCACACTCACCGGGGACCCATCGGCGTCCACGTAGGAGAACTGGGAGTGGGACAAAGCAGGAGGTGAGGGTGCCCCAGTCACCCCTACTCTTTCTGAGGAACCTACCTCCCAGGCTCTCCATCCTGCCACCTCTGCCTCGTCCCCTTCTTTGGGTGGCCCCACCAGCCGTCCAGCACCCATGGTTCCCTTGAGAGACCCTAGGCACACGTGGCCACTGAGCACTTGAAATGCACCCGATGAGGTGGAAACTGCTTCCAATGTTGTTTGATTTAAAATTATTTAATTATTTTGTTTTACTTTATTTAATTCATAACTAATAATTGAGCCTCAGTCCAGTTATCAGAAAACTTAGGTGTGGAACAACTTGAGTATATGTGAATCTACCTTTCCAACTGCAGATTTTATGAAATCTAAGTATGGATCAAGAACTTCCAATGAAATTTAGTACCCAAATTACAACATGCTATAAATGTAAAATATGCATCAGACTCTGCAGAACTCAGAGGGAAGAAATCTAAAATGCCTCAGTAACCTTTATATTGATATGACACTCTTTTAGATGCACTGGGTCAAATAAAATATATTATTAACATATCATGGGCTTGAGATAACTGGCTGGGTAATACATCCCTTCTGGTTTCCTTTTCTTCTCTGTATCATTTCCATGTTCCCCAACTGATATTTTCTGGAATCACCTCCCAGATAAAGTACTTGCAACTGAGTCTTTGTCAAAGGGTCTGTTTTGGGGGAACCCAAACCAAGATACCCCCACATTATATTATAACTTTGTTTCTTTGGTTATTGTCTGCCTGTTTCCTTGGTTATGTTCCTGGTGGAGTATCAGCTCCATGAAGTCAGGAGCTGGGTTTTATTTGCTGCTACCTTTCCAGTGCTTAGCATATACATGTGTGTTACATAAGCAAATCCCAAACTGAACCCAAGTTCCCCCCACCCAACAAGGCTGTTCCTCTTCTCATTTACTATCTCAGAATCCCCCCAGGCACCAGCCCACCAACACTCTCCTTCCCGCCCTCCATCTCAGCAATGACTAGGTCCTATGGACTTCCCTCCTAGATGTTCCAAGCCATGCCCTCCTCCCCACCCCCATAGCACCAGCTCCAGCCTGGACTACCTCTTCACTCTCTTGGACCAACATACCAGTCTCCTCCACCCCATCCTCACCAGTCCCAGAGGCACTTTTCTAACAGAGAGATTAGATTTGGGTCCTTCCCTCACTTAAACACATTCCATGGCTCCCTGCTGCTTACAGGTCTTTCTGGGGGAGGTAGGTCTAGCCCTCACCTACTTCCCCCACCTCCTTTCTTTTTCTTTTTTTTAAAGATTTTATTTATTTATTTGAGAGAGAGAATGAGATAGAGAGAGAGCATGAGAGGGGGGAGGGTCAGAGGGAGAAGCAGACTCCCTGCCGAGCAGGGAGCCCAACGCGGGACTCGATCCTGGGACTCCAGGATCATGACCTGAGCCGAAGGCAGTCGCCCAACCAACTGAGCCACCCAGGCGCCCCTCCCCCACCTCCTTTCTTACCACACTCCCCTTCACACTTTCTAGAGCAGAGCAAGTGGCTTTCTCTTGAAATTCAGCAGACCCTCTTTTAACTCTGGGCCTTCGTGTATGCTGTTCCCTCTGCCTGCAACACTTTTCCTTGTCCTCCCTAACTTGCTGACCCAGCTCATTGTACAGGCCTCAGCTGATCTGTGACTGCTACCAGGAAGCCTCTGGTACTTTCAGCACACCTCTGGATTTCCACCATACCCTGCGCCTCCTCCATCACACATCTGATGCTGCCCACCCCCAATCTGCCACCTCCACCAAGCCTGCAATCACCAGGAAGGCAGGGCTGAGTCTTCCCTGCTCCTTTCACCCCTCAGAGCCCTTCCTCCAACTCCCCCTGCACCAGTTCCCACCAGTTTTCATACCATCCCCCACCTCGGCCTCCAGCAACTCACCTTCTTCCCTCGACGGAATGTGCTATACCAGTTTCCCGGCTTTTCCCTGGACCAGGAGGCCATTTTTACCTGGGGATGGGAGGGGGTAGTCAGCGTAGAAGACGCCCTGGGTGCCAGCGAGGTCTTCCCTGCATTTACCTCCCCACCCTGAAAGCTGCAGCCTCTATAGCCAGGACTCTTGGGCTGCTGTCTGGCCACAGACGTGAGCTTGGCTGGTGTGCCGGGCAGCCCAGGGGACTGGGGGTCCCTGCCCTCTGAGGCAGCCCTCAACCAATGACTGATAAGAGTTGGTGGATAAACGCCCGGCTCCCTCTCCTGCCGGTGTCCTGGAAGTCCCCCAGTAGAACTGAGCCTTTAGTGCCCAATGGTGACATTTTAATCTGCATTGGTCGCCTCCCCCAGCCCCTCTCACTTCCCTCCTCTGCTCTCCCGGTGCCTCCTGAGATCTCCACCTAAATCAATGACCTGCGCTCAAATCCTTGTCTCAGGGTCTGTGTCTGGGGAACCCAACCCTGGATCATTCATTCCTCGGTCCTGTCCCCAGCACCTCTGGGCAGGACAAAGGTGAGCTGGTGAGAGCAGCTCAGACTTCAGGTACCAGCAACCGTTTAGATGTCAAGTCCTACATGACTTGGGAGTCTGAGCTCGTCTAAATTCCCATGGGGGGCAGGGGGGTTCAGAGCCCTACTAAACCAGGGCTCTGAACGGTCAAAAAATAACAAAAAGCAATAAGAATGGGCGCCTGGGTGGCTCAGTTGGTTGGGCGACTGCCTTCGGCTCAGGTCATGATCCTGGAGTCCCTGGATCAAGTCCCGCATCGGGCTCCCTGCTCAGCGAGGGGTCTGCTTCTCCCTCTGACCCTCCCCCCTCTCATGTGCTCTCTCTCTAATAAATAAATAAAATCTTTTAAAAAAAAAAGCAATAAGAAGGCCATCAGCATGCATTTCTGCAGGCTCTGGGCTGGCTACAGGTCCTACGGCCGTAGAGAGCACAGCTCCACAAGTCCGTGTTTTCTCAGCGTTCCTGACAGGTGCATCAGCACCTCAACTGTACAACCATCCTGAGGCAGATACTGTCTTGATCCCCATTTTACAGATGAAAAAGACTGAGGTGCCATCTCTATCCCCACCCAGGGTTCTAGAGCTGGCGCTGCTCGCCCGGGGCCCTACGCTGCTGAGCCTGGTGCTTGAGGTGGGGGGCTGAGGCTCAGGGCTCCCTGACAGAGAACCCCAGTGTTCCTGGGGAACCACGCGGTCTCACCTCCCAACCCGCAGCCTAAAGGGCAATGAGTCGGTGGACCTATGAGATAGCAGGTCAAGAGGTGGTGGTTAAGGGCTGGGCCTCTGGAGCCAGCCTGCCTTGGGGTAATCCCATCACTTCTCTGGGCCGTAGCTTCTCTCTCTGGGAATGATGGCACCTGTCCCCCACACCAGGTGACTGGACTCAGTGCTAATGCAGCCAAGTGCTTAGAACAGCCTGGCACACATACACCCTATTGAAAGGTTTGCCACCATTTCCACTTCCCTTACTAGATTTTTTTGGTCTATCTTTCCTCATAGAAGGTAAGCTCCATAAAAGCAGAGTTTTGTTTTGTTTTGTTTTTTGACTCTCTGCTGTAGTCCCAGCCCTTCACAGGCCTTGGCATACAGCAGGTGCTCAATAAATGTTGGTTGAAGGAAGGGTAAGGTCCCAGACAAAGCCTGGTATGTGTGCTGGGTAGGGAGGGGAGGCGGGATATAGCCTTTGGTGATGGGGGGTTGGGGATGGCTTCCGGAGCCCCTTCTCTCCCCCACCTCCTCCAGGCACTCACCATCTCAAACTTCTTGTCAGGATAGAGGCAAGTCTCCCCTCCTGCCGTGAAGTTGCAGAAAACCCTGAGCGAGTCCCTCGCGCAGCCCTGGTTGGGGTCAATCCAGTATTCCCCTGCCGCAGGGCCAGGTGGGTGAGTGAGCAGGGGCGGGACCCCACGGGCTTCCTGCCCACCCGGCCAGGGAGGGACCTCACCGTCAGGCAGGTGCGGGTGGTTGAGGTGCAGCTCACTGCACACGAGGCCCGGGCGCTCAGCCGTGCCCGGAGGGCGCCGCATCTGCTCCAGCTCAAAGCCCAGTGAAGTGAGTGAGGCCAGCACCTCCTCCAGGCCACCCTCCAGGGCCTCTAACGCCCCTGGGCCTGGGAGAGAGCGCCGGCGCCGGTGCAGCCCATGAAGCTCAGCTGGGGAACCCTGAGCAGGGGTGGGGATGGGGGGGAGGAGAGCAGAGACGCAGGAGGAGAGACAGGAAGAGAGACAAGCCAAGATGAGAGAGACATGGGAGGTAGCAAGACATGGGGGGGGGGAGCGATAAGAAAGGGGAGAGAGAGATACACAAAGGGGCGGGGGAGATGGAGAAGCAGACAGAGACAGAGACAGACACACAGGAGGGAGAGACAGAAAGACCCAGAGATGGGGAAAAGCCAAAGTAATAACACAATGAAAGGGAGATCCACAGGTGAGGCAAGGAAAGCAGAGAGAGAGGGAGCGCGCGCAGGAGAGAAACAGACAAAACAAGGGAACAAGTATTTGGAAGAGACAGCAAAAGGCCCGGAGAGATGAAGAGATGGAGAGAGACAGGGAGAGAGAGATGGTCGGGGAGACAGAGCCAAGCAAGATGAGACCCAGTCAGAGAGCCCCCATGGGTGTCCCCCTAAACCCCCAACACCAGCCCAGACCCCCCCTCAGCTTTCAAGTTACCTCCCTCCCCACCTGCACACCCTGAACACCTGCTGTGTGCCCCAACCAGTTCTGGGCACTGGGGAACCCCCTGGGACTCTCCAACATACTCCCTGGGGAACTTACCGGGGGGCCAGGGGGCCCCGGGGGGCCAGTATCGCCACGGGGACCAAAGGATCCCTGCAGGGAGAAGTCACTTGGGAGTGAACTCTGTCTATGGAGACCCCTTCCTGCCAACACACATACACACTCACACACACACGCACACTCACGCACACAGCCCTGGGCAAAGGACATGCACAGTTTAGCACCAAGGATAAAACGCACATTTTCTTTCCATAGTTTAACATCTCTGAAATCAACATCTTAACATCTTCGGCAAATCATAGTCTCCTTGTCAAAACTGCTCTCGTTCATAGTAGTTTCTAAAATAATGGCGCATCTTACAATTGATGGCATCTCAGATTTGATAAAATACAACGGTAGGTGTTGAATAAATATCCGTTGAACGCATGATTGATTGAAAAAATGAACAATGCAAAGGCACTGAGGTGTGGTGAAGTTGCAGGGGGCGGGAAGCCGGGATGTGGGAGCCCAAGGGACAGCATATACTCACCGGGGACCCCTTGGAGCCTTTCTGTCCCAGAGGACCCTGTGGGGTAGAGACAGGGAGGGCTGGAGTCCCAGCTGGCCCACCACGGTAACCCCACCCCACAAACCCCTCTTACTCACCACCATGCCTGGGGGCCCAGGGTGGCCCAGAGAGCCGATGGGACCAGGGGGACCCTAAAGAAAGGACATCAAGGTCATCATTGATGGGGTTCACCCCTATGATCCAGGCACATCCCCCAGAAAAGCCTCTAGTGCCCTCGAAAGAACAAGCCACAGACACAGAGTCCAGCTTGCATATCCCCAGATAGAGCCCCTCATTTTCCCCAGACACAACCCCTATCATTCTAGACCCAGTTCCCAAACGTGCAGTCTCCAAATAAGCCCCAGTTCTGCCTCCCCACCCACCCCTTCCTCTGAACACATTCTTCCCACTTGGGATAGAACTCACAGGTTCTCCCTGGGGGCCAGGGGGGCCCTGCACGCCTGGCAACCCCTGATCCCCTTTCTCACCAGCTTCCCCAGGGGGGCCGATGAGGCCAATTAATCCAATGTGGCCCTGGAAGACAAGAGAGGTACATATGGGGAAAGAAATATGGTGGGGGGGGGATGCTGGTGGATTTTTCTTCTAGAGCCTTGGGGTAGTGAGTGTGGGAGCAGAGGAGACCCCAACCTGCCAGCCCTCTGGCCCGGGAGGGAGGTAAAGGTGGAGGAGATGGAGGGAGAATAATGGAAGGACATGTCCTTACCTTTTCCCCCTTGAGGCCAGCATCCCCCTTCAATCCTGGAAGGCCAGAGGGCCCCTGGAACGAGGGTGAGGCTCAGTTAGTGAGACTCAAACTTGAAATCTCAAGGTTCATGTGGGTGATTAGGGGATAGTCAAATAGGAAATTACCCAGATTTCAAGTGGGAACTACCAGGGATGGGGTCATGGGGATGGTCAGGAGAGAGGAGGAATGACAAGGGATAATGAAGGGGTTGGAGCATAGCCAATATGAATGGTCAGTGGTCAGGATCAGTGTGGGGGGTCAGGGTAGACTAGCAAGATAGATGGTCAGTTTGGCCTATCAAGATGGAGCGTCACTGTGGTCAGTATGAACCACCAAGACGGAGGCTCAGTGTAGATGATCAGTGTAGACCACCAAGATGGAGGGTCAGTGTGGTTGGTCAGGATAGACCATCAAGATGGAGAGTCAGTGTGGTTGGTCAGGGTAGACCATCAAGATAAGTGGTCAGAATAGATGGTTAGTATAGATGGTCAGGGTAGACTGTGAGATGGATAGTCAGTGAGGGGTCAGCTTGCACCACCAGACCCACAGTCACTAGACGGTCTCTGGACACCCAGTGTGGTTCTCAGTGCCAGGACATGAGGGACAAAGAAGTCTCTTACCAGGGGTCCAGGAGGGCCCATCTGCCCAGGAGGTCCCAGGAGACCTGGTTCACCCTAGGATGAAGCAGAACATGGGAATGCTGCCCTCAGCCAGAACTCAGTGTGGATGCCCCCACCCCCCGGCCAGGGTCAGCCGCTCCAGATTGGGGTGAAAAAGTATAGGATAGCACACAGAGAGGGCCTGATCCCACCCCACCCCATCCCTGTTCTCACCCCACTCACCACAGGGCCGGGGATCCCTTGAAGACCCTCAGGCCCCACACGTCCGGGGGGCCCTCGAGCCCCCACTGGGCCTGTCATCCCTGGGGGTCCATCAGGACCTGGCTCCCCCTGATAGACCAGGGCAAGGGAAGAGCAGAAAGAGTCAGAGGGAAACTTTCTCCTGACCTCCAAGTCAACAACCATCAGGGAGGAGGAGGGTATTGGGACACCCATTCTGATGGTCCAACTATTGGTCGAGTGTCCGCACAGGGACACTTCCCTGGGTGGGGGGTACTCACCTTGGCCCCTTTCTCCCCTTCTCTGCCTTCTCGACCCATGCGGCCTGAAGGACCCTGAGGAGGGAAAGAGTATGTGGGGGGGGAGCTTTGGGGGTAAAGGGGGTCTGTTGAGATGATAGGGGTCTGTGGGGATTAGGGGGACCTGTGGGAGTGAGGGGGGCCTATGGAGGTGAATGGGGGCCTGTGGAGATGGGGGGGGGCAAGGATGGAGCCAGGACAGCCAGGAGGCAGGTCTCACTCACCCTCTTGCCAGGAGGCCCAGGGGGGCCAGGTTCCCCAGAAGCCCCAGGTGGACCCTACAGATATATAATAGCAGCAGGATAGTATTAGCTCACATTGGTCGAGTGTGACTATATTTCAAGATGCCTCTGATCCAGACAGCCTTCCCCAGACATCATGCCAACCAGCCATCTCCCACCTCCTTGAAGCTGCTCACATTCATGGTGAAGCTTCAGAGAGGTGAAGCAAGTGCATCTACAGGGGTCCTGGGCACCTCATACACCTACTCCTCTGACTCCCCCGGTTCACCCCAGTTCACCCACTCACCCACCCCAACCCCCCTCTACCAGCACCACATCCTCTGCTCCCCCACTCACCGGTCCCCCGACATCACCAGGGTCTCCCTTCTCTCCTGGGGAGCCATCGATACCCTGTGGGGGGGGGCAGGGATCATGAAGGCACTTAAGAATTTGGGGGGGAAACGGGGGGCAACGTGAAGGTTATTTGTTCCACTGACCTTGCCCAAGTCTGTGGAGGGTGGGGAGATGGGAAAAGAATTAGGAATATGTGGGGGCTTGTAGGGGGGCACCTCACACCCACCGAAACTCCAGGGTCTCCGGGGGGTCCTAGATCTCCTGGGAGCCCAGTGGGGCCCTGGAAGACAGAACGAGGAATAATCACCTCTCTGAATTATCGGGCATTCGTTCATTTATTTGACAGATGAACTGCCCCCAAGCACAGCTTGGACTGCTGAGGATATGCTAGTGAACAAAACGCAAAATCCCCACCCTGGGAGAGTGAACATTCTAGAGTCTAATGTGTACAGGTCTGAGCTAAGCCTGTGACATGCATCACTTCACTTTGTCCTCCAGGCAACTCCTAGCTCGGGACTCACAGATAGGCCTGACCCTCAGAAAAGGGGTCAGATCCAACTTGAGGTTCCATAGACCCTGAAGCTCCTCACTGCCCTCCCACCCCACCCCAAGCCCCACCACGATGGGGGGAGGGCCTCAACCTCCGCCCTAAGGCCAAATCCCACATCAGCCCCAACTCCAGGCGTCAGTCTCAACGGTTCCAACACTTTCAGAATCTTTCCGTGTGGGAGCAAGTTGCACCCCATACAGTGACATATAACCATCCATTCGTTCAGTATTCAGCCACGTTCTGGGTTGCTCAGGGAATCAGCACATTGGAGGAAGAACCCCTCGATAGAAGTTAGGGATCAGGTTCAAGTGGACATAAGTGCCCCTCCCCGATCTCTGCCTCCACCTCTCCCAGGACTCACCACATTCCCTTTGGCTCCATCCTCTCCAGGGGGGCCTTTCTTGCCTGGGGGTCCAGCAGCCCCAGATGGGCCTGAGTCCCCCTTTTCACCAATTTCTCCCTTGGGCCCCTTTGCAGAAACAGAGGTCAGAGGTCAGAATAGCCTGGACTCTTCAAAGGGTTAGCATCCCTGGACTCAGGAATCTGGGTGGTCTGGGACTTTCCTGGGGCCAGGGGTCAGAGGAGCTAGACCCTCTGTCAAAGGGTCAGAGGTCAAAGGTTATCTAGGATTTATCAGAGTCAGGGGCCAGGATGGTCCAGTTGCTCAGAGATCATGACCAAGGCTGGTCTAGCCCACATGCCACACTGGAGTGAGTTAGGAAAGGGGATCCCTCTGGGAAGTTCATCCCCCACTCCGGGTTCATAGCTTGGATCTGAGCCCTCACCTGCACCCCCAGCCCCACACCCTCCTGTAGGTGTACAACCTGAAGAACTCTATGTAGCAGCCCTAACTGAGACCTTCCAGGACCCTGTCATCAAGATAACTGGGGATACCCATAGGTCCTGAGTCAGTGGCTGACTCAGACCTGCCCAGAGGTCAGGGTGCCCCAAGATGCCCAGGGGTCAGGGGTTCCCTGAGATGGGTGCAGGGGTATAGGACACAGTCACTCACAGGGATGCCTGGGGTTCCTGGGGGTCCTGGGTCTCCAGCCTCCCCTGGCTCACCCTGCAGGAGTCAAAGTCAGGGTAGGGAGAGGTCTGATAATGAAAGACAGGGAGGAGCTCCCCAGAACAGCCACCCCCAAGCAGGACTGGCTGTGTCTCCCCCACCCTAGGCAGCCCCCTGCCCCCTTTCTCTCACCTTCTCGCCCACAGCGCCCGGCTGACCAACTCCCCCAGGCAGCCCTGGAGGGCCCTGGAGAGACAGCAAGGGGTAGAAGTGGGACTGTGGGATCCCAACAGCCCATTTTTGGGAAATGGAGGACCCCACCTCTCAGGCATCCTGCCCCACCCCCCACCGAGTTCTCACCTCTGATCCACTGGGGCCATGGGGACCCCTAGGCCCTGGAGCTCCATGGGGACCCTGTGGGACAGTCAGCATAGCATCCAGTGACCTCATGACTCCCCAAAGGCACCACTAACCACAAACACCATCCTTAATGTTGGTGACCAGCATCACCTTAAAATGACAACGTGCCCTGTGACACCACCCCCCCAAAACTGATGTAATGGCCACCACCACTCTGCTATCCTCTTCCCCCTCCCACCTGCCCCAGGTTGTCCATACCATGGACCCTACGTCTCCGACCTCCCCTTTCTCTCCAGGAGGACCTGGCAGCCCCTGTGGAAAGAAGAAGAAAGATTGGAGCACAGAGTGCAGGGAAAGAGGCCACACCCCCAAACTCAGACACCCACCTGCAGGCCAGGAGGGCCAATCATCCCCACGAAGCCTCTCACTCCGTCATCTCCTTTCTGCCCAAAGAGGCCTGGTGGTCCCCGGCGTCCCTGAGCCCCATCTGCTCCCTGGGAGAAGGACAGAAGCAGGGCACAGGTAGGGTCTGGGTCAAGGCAGTTAGGAGATCTGCTCAGGAGATAGGCTCAGGGTCAAAGTCAGGACTGAGGTTAACAATTACAGTCAGGGTTGGGATTAAGTTTGGAAAGGGTCAGGGTTGGACTTAGCGTTGGGGGTGCAGACTAAGGGTCAAAGTTTGGGAATTAAGTAAAGGGTTGAGTCAAAGTTTTCATATGGATATTGGGTGGTGAGATGGGCATTGGGTGGTGAGTTGAGGTCAAGGTCATGATGGGGCTGAGATGGAATTTAGGGTTGAGTTTAAGGTTGGGGCCAAGGTCAGATTCAAAGTTTGAGTTCAGGTTTGGGGTCAGCATTGGAGGGTGGGTCAGAGTTGGGGTTAAGGGTAGGATGGGGTCAAGGTTCAGATTTGTAGATAAAGTTTGAGTTGGGATTGAGGTTAAGGTCGTGGGTCGGGTTGAGACTGGGACTGTGAGGACCTTCAGGATTCAGGTTGAGATTGGGATTGAGTCAGATTCTAGGGGTAGTTCCTGTTGGATGTCAGCATGGAGGGGTAGATCAGGATTGGGGTTGAGTTTGGGTCTGGGTCATGGTGGAGAACCCTGTCCCTTCCTATCTGGGATCCAGGGGATGGTCACAAAGCCAGGAGCACTCACCGGGGAGCCTGGGTGTCCCACAGGACCCCGTACTCCTGTTGGTCCAGGTGGGCCCTGGTGGAGGGAACACAGCCAAAAAAACACCTCAAGTTCAAGATTAGGAGGGCACTCAAGATGACAATCACTGCCTCCCACTCCACCTACCAGGAAGCAACAGCTGCTTCCTGTACAGCCCTGTGTTCCTAGCCATCAACCGACAGGATCAGACACAGACATCATCCTGAGCTTGGCCCAACAGGACTTTCCCCCAGAAGTCCCTCCAGGGACTGAGCTGGCTCACAGACGCTGTGCACTGTGGCTGAAGTCCTGGGGGGAAGCTGGGGATGCGATGCCTCAGAGCCATGCAGAGTCACAGACAGAGAGAATGATGCCACCAAGGAAAGGGAGAGGAGGGGGTCATACCCCAGCACCCTTCCCATTCTCTCAGGGCCCCAGCTACCCACCCCATCCTTCACATCCCTCTGTCTTCCCCCACGACCATTTCCCTCCCTGGGGCCCCACACTCACCGCATCCCCTTTGTCACCTTTGTTCCCCTTGCTACCAGGGGGGCCCACTTCCCCCTGCAGAGGAAACGGGATGAGGGAGGACCAACTTGGACTCTCCATACCCTGAGACCCCGAGGCCCTCCCTCTCCATGAACGCTCACCTTGTCCCCATCCTCGCCAGACGGCCCAACAGATCCAGGGGGTCCGGGAAGCCCCAGGGGCCCTGGGATCCCATCTTTGCCTATGGGTCCAGGGGGGCCACGTTCACCCTGATGGGGGAGTGGAAGTGGGGATGTCAGGGGCCAGGGAAGAGGGAAGGTCCTGGTATGTGGGGTCCTGAGGATGCTTGAGGAATGTAGTGGGCAGGCACTCACCGGGGACCCCTTCTCGCCTGCAGGGCCAACAGGGCCTGGGCCTCCACTTTGGCCAGGAAGCCCAATGCCTCCTGCTGGGCCCAGTGGCCCCCGCTCCCCAGGGGAGCCCTGAAAACAGGGGTAAAGGGTCAGGAAAAGTAGCAAAGTAGTTCTCACTGATAGAGGCCCTTCAAGCCACCAGGCACGGAGTTAAGGAGCTACTGGTGTCTTATCGACTCTGTTCCCTTCCCCACAGCAGCTAGAGGGACACCTGAGTCAGGGCATACATGTCCCCCTGCTCACAGCCCTCCACAGCTTCCAGCTTACTCAGGAAATGGGAAATCGTCCTTACACAGGCCCCGCACAACCTGCCCCATTACTTCCTGCCCTCTCTGTCTCCCACTCACCCCCTCACTCTCTTCCTTCCAGCCACAGGCCTCACCATTTCCTCCAACATGCCGCACACACTCCAGCCCCAGGGCCTTTGCACATGCTATTCCCGCTGCCTGGAACACTCTTCCCTTATATATCCGCATGGCTCCTTCTCCACCTCCCTCAGATCTCAGCTCAAATGTCACCTTCTCAGGAGGCCTTCCTTGACCAGCTCATTTCAACGCCTCTCTTCCTACTCCCCCTTCTCTGTGCTATTCATCACCACTGATTCCTTATCTCCTCAACTAGAATATAAGCTCCAGGAGAAAGGAGATTTTTATATGTTGATGTCTAGCATGCAGTAAGTGTGGGATGGATCATCTCACGGATGGGGCCATGTTACAGGTGAGAAAACTGAGGTCATGGGTGTGACCCAGGCCTGTTTGGCACCCAAAATAGTGGACTTAATCATGGCAATGCCCAGCTTCCCAGATGCCCCAAGGCCCTTCCACCCTGCCCCCCACCCAGCAGATGGGGTTACACTTACGTTGGCTCCAATGGGGCCCAGGGGGCCTTTGTCACCCTTTAAACCAATAGGTCCCTGAGGGAGGAGATGATTCAGTCAAGAGACGCCCAAGGGTGTGCTCAGGTCCTGTCTTCTGGAGGCTCACAGTTCCCCCCTCCTTCCTAGGCACTGAGGGTCAGGGGTCTATCTCCTCCAGGTCCCTCCTTTATTTTCACGGTTGTCCCCAGGATGCCACCACCATGTCCCCCCCAGAGCCCCCCTCCTCCTCCGCTTCACAGCCCAGCCAGGTACATTTGTGGGAGGGAGGGGACTCCAAAGGATACTCACTGGGTCCCCAGGGGCTCCTTGGGGGCCCGGGAAGCCCCTGGGTCCAGGTGGTCCTTCCTTCCCAAGGGGTCCTGGTGGTCCCAGGTCCCCCTGTAGGAGTGCAGAGGAGGAAGGTCAGGCTCCAGAGAAGGAGTGTTTCCTCCTAGTCTGTGAATCTGGGCCCCCTCCCCCATGGGGTTGATTCTGAGGCCTGGGGTGGCACGGGGCCATTGAGGAAACTTTGAGATTTCCTAGGGGGCAGGGTCTCACCTTGACACCCTCTCTGCCTTCCAGGCCCGGAAGACCTTGTTCACCGGGAGGTCCAGGAGGGCCTGGGGGGCCCCTCTCACCCAGAGGTCCAGCTTCTCCTGTCTTTCCCTGAAGAGGAAGGAAGCTTATCTTGAATGGAGGTGGTCCAGCATTGAGGGGGGGGGGCTGTCTGAGATGCGCTTCCCCCCACATATCTCCCAACTGGTGCAAAACTGGGAAGACCTGTGGGGTCCGTTCTGACCTGAGGACCCACGACACCAGCTGGTCCAGGTGGGCCTGTCTGACCTTGGAAGCCCTGGGGGAAAAATTAAAAGGGGTGTCACACAGGAGGAAGAACTAGAGAGCCTAATGAGGCCAGGGGTCAAAAGTCCAGAGGCCACTCACCAATTCTCCTCTCTGACCAGGGTGCCCAGGACGTCCATCTTTCCCCTGGGGGCCCTGGGGGACAAGGTAGGAGAGAGACGAGGCATGACTAAGGAGTCTCCCCACTCCCTGGCTCCCTCCAGGCCACCCCCAATTAGGGTGCACTCACTTACAGGGGGACCCTTTGGCCCAGAAAATCCAGGAGGGCCTTGCAGACCTGGGAGGCCCTGAAATGGAACCAAAAACCATGGCCTCATCCCTCTGGCCTGGCCCCCTGAGCCCCACATAAGGACAAGCCTACTGACACTTTCTGCCCACTGGGCATGGGGCCAGATGCGCGACACGCAGTCAGTCATGTCCTGTGCCACTGCAGCCCTTTGCAGTGGGGACTGTGGTATTCCCAGCTCATAGAGGGGGAAAACGAGGCCCAGAGAGGTCGAGTGACTTGCCCAGGGTCACACAGCAGTCAAGTGGCAGAGCTGGGACTTTAGAGGCTGGGTTCCTTCCACTGCATCATAATGCCTCCCTCCCTCCTGGGTTTGTCTCCCATCTGGACGTGACACATGCTCACCTTTTCTCCAGGGATCCCAGCAGCCCCATCCTGGCCCACATCGCCCTAGGACACAATGGATAAGATTCAGGCTGCAGGACAAACCCAACTGGGAGGGCTTCCTAGAGGGCCTTGAGGAGCCTGGGCCAGGGGGCCTGCATGGGAGCCTGATCACCCGCCCAGCCCATACCTTGGGGCCTGGTTGCCCGGTGGCACCAGGCTGCCCCCTCTCTCCGCGGGAGCCCTGAGTAGAAAAGAAGCAAAGATTAGAAGCAAGAGGTGGGGGAAGCCTAGGAGATGAGCCCGCGTCCTCTGGGGCCCCTCCCTCTGTGACTCCTCCTTGCCCTACCAGGGACACCTACGTAACCCAAACCCGCTGCCCTGCCCACGTACGACCTCCCCACTGCCTCTCCTCCCGCAGCCCCTCCTTCCAGCCCTGCCCCCCCCCCAGGCCCGGCAGAATGGGGGAGCCATCTTCTTACTGGTGGTCCCCGCTCTCCTTCCAGGCCTGGCTGCCCCGCCTTCCCCTGGAAAATAAATCAGGTGAGGGGGAAGCAGAAGAAAGTTATGATGCAAAGACCTGACGCACACAGATGCATCCAGGCACAGACCCAGAAAGAGGTCTGCTGCACGTTTATTCACAAGCCTTTCTCTCTCTCTCTCACTGTGCAAAGATCACAGACACCCAGTTACACCTGTGATTGCACCTACAGGGTCCAAACACAAGCCCAGAAGGACACCCACTTCTCCCAGACTGCATGCCATAGCAGCACACGTTAGGTGACCCGCAGCCTCGGGTCGACACCCGGAGCTCCTCGTGCAATCTGTCCCTCGCACACGTGCACACTCAACGTAAACACGTGCACGCATGGATTCACAGGAGGACGCGGTCCTCATAAGCACAGCCGTACACACAGACGTGCATGTGTGTGCATATCCATACGCTTTCGCACACACACTTACGTCCACAGTCACACACGTGCACGCAGGCCTGGGTCCTTGCTTACCACAGGCCCACACGTTGCAGCACCCAGACCCCTTCCGACCCACACTGAGAGGTCCATGCACACTGGCACACACGTTCAGGAATGCCCGGTGGGGTCACCTACATGGGCCCTGCGCTGCGTCTGGGGATATGTGTGCAGACAAGTGTTTCCGGGCTTGGATACAGCCACCCAGGGGCCTCCCCACTGTCCTGCAGAGCCACACATGTTCCCCCAGACAAGCCCTACCCTCTCCCCGGACCCCGGGATCACGACTCACCCGCTTCCCTTTTTCTCCTAATGGCCCCAGGGGCCCGGGAAAGCCAGTAGACCCCTGAGTTGAGAGAATCAGAGAGAGAAGACTGGGGTGAGGAGTAGGTGGGGGGCAAAGCTGACCCCTCACGCTTCAGCCACTCCATCCTTTCCAGAAGCTTCTTTGGTCCCTCCAGCCCCATCCTCCTCCAAGGTAGCCCTCTGCCCTCCTCTTCTCCCACCCTTGCTCACTCCACTCCAGCCACACTGGCCCCTCCATGCTACTCAGGCACACTGGTTCACTCCTGCCTCAGGGCCTTTGCACTGGCTGCTTCCTTTGCCTAAACTTCTCTTCTCTCAGGCCCCCACAGAGGCAGCTATCCCTCATCCTTTGGATCTCACTTAGATGTCAACTCCTTAGAGAAGTCTTCTGCCACCATCCTGACCACCACATCCTCCAAGTCACCCTCCCTCTATCACATTGTCCTATTTTGTTTTCCCAATATATTTATACTGAAATGACCTTGTTCCTTTGCTTACTTATTCATTGTATGTTTTCTCTGCTAGGACATGTTACTCTGGTCTTAGTCTCCTCAACCTGGTACAAAGTCGGAGCTTACTTGATATTTGTTAACTGACTCCAGTCCATGCTGTCCTGCCCATCTCGGAGGCATCCTCCCTCCAACCAGGGGAGGACATCACAGGCTCTTCTAGCCCCTCCCAGCCCTCACCACGTTTTGAATCCCAGACCTACCACTAGACTAGCTGTGTGGCCCTGGTCAAATGGCTTACCCTCTCTGAGCATCAGTCTCCTTATTTGTAGCCTGGGAATACCAACAATACCTCCCTCACAAGGTTTTGGGGAGGATCAAATAGGATAAGGTATAGAAAGTATTTTACATGGTGTGTGACACATAGTAAGAGCTTATGACATGTTAGCTGTCATTATTCGGGCTGATTATTACTGACTGCTATGGACCGAATGTTTGTGTCCCCTCAAGTTCATGTGCTGAAGCCCTGTGTTGAAGAATGGTATTTGGAGGGGTGGCTGGGTGGTTCAGTTGGTTAAGCAACTGCCTTCGGCTCAGGTCATGATCCCAGGGTCCTGGGATCGAGCCCCACATCGGGCGCCTTGCTGAGCGGGGAGTCCACTTCTCCCTCTCCTTCTGCCTGCCGCTCCCCCTGCTTGTGCTCTCTCTCTCTCTCTGTCAAATAAATAAAAATTTTAAAATCTTAAAAAAAAAAAAAGAATGGTATTTGGAGGTGGAACCTTTGGGAGGTAAGTAGGTCATAATGTTGGAGCCCTCACAAAGGGGATCAGTGTCTTTATAAGAAAAGGAGACTAGATCTCTCTCTCCTTCCCTCCCTGTCCCTGTCTCTCTCTCCCTCTCTCTCTCTCTCTCTCTGTCCCCCTCTCCCCCCAGCCCCCCACGTGAGGATACAGAGAGGACACAGCTGTCTGCAAACCAGAGAGTCCTTACCAGAATCCAACCATGCTAGCACTCTGATCTCAGACTTCCAGCATCAAAAACAGTGAGAAATAAATTTCTGTTGTCTAGGCCACCCTGTCTAAAGTATTTTTTTATAACAGCTAAGACACCAACCTCAACTTAACCAACACACCATGCCTTCTGTCATGTATTACTCACTGCCCAAAACACACAGACTGGTCTTGTCCAAGAGGCTTTGCTCTAAATCCCATGAACTCCTGCTCCAATCGGTTGAGTTCTATTCTTAGGTATGGTGCCTTGAGTTTATTCCCGAGTCTGTTTATGTCAGTTGTGCTTGCTATTGGAGTCATGTGACTTAATGAAAGTTTACAACAACTGATGGAATGCAGAAAGGAAAAGAAAGATGTCTACCAAATCTAAGTTAAATGGAAAAGACTCAATAAAAAGGGAAGTCACTAAAAAAAGTCACGTCAAATGAGGCATATGCACAAGATAACTGCCAGATGGAGATGACAAAAGTGTGGAACTCTGGAAGGATTCTGCACTTGGACTTCTTCCCAAGTGTCTAAGTTTCTGTTCCACTTTATATAAACCCAAACTATAAATCGTCAGTGATGTAATGTGGGTGTGGTTTAGGCAGAAAGACATGTCTAATCAGCAGCCTCATCCATCAAAAAATTGGCAAACAAATGTACATTTTTATATAAGTACATTTTATTGTAAGTTATAATTCAATATATGTAAGACATGGATTTTTTTGTGTGTGTGTGTGTGATTCTCCTCCTTACTGGCTTTGTTTCAACCAACCCTAATCACACCAAATAAGAAGGATCGTATAGTTTTATTATCAAAATTATCAATGCTATTATAATCAAGTGGATGAGACAAAGACTACTGGTATCTCCATTTTACAATGAAGCAAGTGGACTCAAGAGACTTGTCCAAGGTCACTTAGCAGGTAAGGAGTGGGTATTTGAACCCAAGTCTGATACCAAAGCTCACAGCTTATGCTGTCTCTTAGTGACCCAGGGGGTGGACAGCTCACTCCCCTAGACCACATCCTGGCCCTCCAGATGTTAATCAATCTCTGAATGCTATCCTTGCCCACCCCCTACCCCTTAGCTTCTTACCTTAGGGCCTGGACGTCCTGGGTAACCCGGGAGACCTGGCACCCCAAGCTTACCCTACAGAGAAATTATGGGACAAATGTCAGAAATTGCAACCTGAAGTTCAGAAAAGAAAGGGCAGGATGGCTGGAGCATGGTGACAGGGGCAATAGGGTGAGATTCAGGGAGTTCAAGTCTTGGCTCCTGCCTGCTAGGGGCATATCTTTGGGCAACTCATTCTATTCTATTCTGTTCTATCTCAGCTTCCTTATCTGCAAAATGGGGATAAAAATTCCTGTTGCCTGTAGTGGTTTTGGGGATAAAAATCAGATACTGTGCATGAAATTGCTCTGTATTGCTGAGTTAAGGAATTAGAGATGGTAAGTGTGGTAGCAGCCTCCTGAGGTTGGAGATAAAAGAGCCAAGGGCAGAAGGCAAAGGGCCAGGGAACATCTTGGCTGCAGGATGGGAAGCCATAGAGTAGACTGGAGAGGGTGACCAAGGTCCATTCACCTTCTCCCCAGCTGAGCCTGGGGGACCCTCCTCGCCAGCCAGCCCCTCCTGCCCCTTCAGCCCTTCCGGACCATCCTCTCCCCGGGGGCCGGGGGGGCCGGGGAGCCCCTGGAATAGAAAGGAGGTATCAGACCCTGAGTCACTCCTGCTCCCTCCAGCCCCCTATCTGAGGCCCAGCACCCTCCCCCCTTCACTGTCTTCCCCAAGTGCCCCAGAACCACTAGATCCCTCATCTGGAAGTCATCTTACCCGATCTCCTTTGAGCCCCCCATCACCCTTGAAGCCCGGGAAGCCATCCTCTCCCTAGGTGGGAGAGAGTGTAGAGGTCAGAGGTCAGGGTTTCAGGGAAGGGATACAACCAGAGTCCCATTATTAGGGCTCCCCCGCAACCAGGACCCCCCTCTCTTCTCACCTTCTCTCCTTTCTCCCCCTGGAGACCCCGGTTGCCAGAGGTACCCTGAAAAATAAAAAAGATCTCAAGTCCCTTCCCTGCTTACAAAGGGCCCTCCAACTCAGTCCCCTGCCCCAAAATAGTCAGGAGAGTCCCAAAAGGATACTGGACAGGAGTGGAAGGGGGCAGCCTTAGAGGAAATGACCTTTCTCCAACGCTGCTAGTGTGGTGTGCAAGAGGCTGCCTCTCCACCCCTCTTCCCACTGGCAACCTCCCAGGGTCATCTGTGTGGGGGTGTGCAGGGAAGGCCAAATTTCCGAGTAATTGATTCCAATCTCCCGGGGACACTGTGTCCACAGTTCCTTCTGGCAGGAGAAAGAGGATGAACATTCCAGGCCCCAGTCTCATTCTAAAGGCAAAGGAATGTTCTCCATTGTGCTGGCTACAATGTGACTCTGTGCCTGGCAACAAGGCGAGTCTGTACTTAGCTACAGCAAGGCTGCTCAGTTCAAGCCCAGGTGCCCAAACCCTGGCCTTGGGTTGCAATGAAAACTGCACTTGGCTACAATGTGACTGAGCTCAGAGACTGTAATGAAATTGCACTTGGATACAACATAACTGTGTTTTGACAATAGCATGATTGTCTCCAGCCACAGAGAGACATATGTAACCGAGCTCAGAGACTATAATGAAATTGCACTTGGATACAACATAACCATGTTTTGAGAATAGCATGACTGTCCCCAGCCACAGAGAGACACAATGTAACTGAGCTCAATGACTATAATGAAGTTGTACTTAAATACAATATAACTGTTTTGACAATAGCATGACTATCTCCAACCACAAGGGTATTCACTTGACCACAATGTAACAAAGCTTAGGCTACCATGATTCTCTGACCCGGGCTACAGTGTAATTAGACTCAGTTACAACATAGGCTTCAACTATATATAACTGTGCCTGGTTACAATGTAACTCTGAGTTTGGCCACCCATAGGACTCTGTGGCTGACTACGGGGACTATATAGCCCCCTCCTTGGTTATAGTATAACTGAGCTTGCCTACAATGCAAAAATGTGGTGAGTTGCTTCTTGGCTACCACCAAACTCTGTTCTTAGACCACAGGTACCATTCTTGGCTACACTGTAACTGGACTCATATTAGATGTGAATTCCAATGCCTCTGCCCTTGGTCAACAGTATAGCTCTTGGCTGATCCCAGCATTTTTGTGCTTGAGGATCACATGGCTCTGGGCTTGAGTTAAAACCCAACTGTCTGGGGCACCTGGGTGGCTCAGTCATTAAGCGTCTGCCTTCGGCTCAGGTCATGATCCCAGGGTCCTGGGATCGAGCCCCGCATCGGGCTCCCTGCTCTGCGGGAAGCCTGCTTCTCTCTCTCTCCCACTCCCCCTGCTTGTGTTCCCTCTCTCGCTGTGTCTCTCTCTGTCAAATAAATAAATAAAATCTTTAAAAACAAAAAACAAAAAAACAAAAAAAACCCAACTGTGCTTCACTACGGTGTGCTGACCTGGACCGTGTTTATAGTGAAATGGGTCCAGCCTCTGATGGACCTAACTATTCTCAACTACAAGGCAACAACTACACTACTTCCCTTTGGCTGTTCAGCTCCAAGTAACGCACACACTTCTACGTATGGTCACTCAGATTGAAACCCCACTCCCACCACACCTCTCCTAGCTGACTGATACCTCTCACCACACATGCACACATTTCTTATGAACCTGGTTCCCCGGAGCCAATGTCAATGACTCATCCCTACTTGCAGGCCCCAAGTATCACGTACCTTCACACCCCGAGGTCCAGGATAGCCCGGGGGTCCTGCTGACCCTTGTGGACCCTGAGATGGAGATAAGATCAGTGCCATCCTGTTCTACCCCTACCCGCACTGTGTTCCCAGTGCCCTCAACTCTCTCCTCATGAGCCCTGCCTATCAACCCTCATCCCCAACCCAGTCTCTCCTGAGGGCACTCACCTGGGCCCCTTTCTCTCCCGTGGGGCCCTCATGGCCTGGGTGACCCTGGGGAAAGGAGTTGTCAGAGACCAAGATTTGCCATCCAAATTCCCAAACCTCCCCCTTCACCTTCCTCCTTTTGCCCGAACCCAGTTCTCACCAGAGGGCCATCAGATCCTGGAATGCCTGGAATTCCTGGGTTTCCAGGGGGACCCTGAAAGAAGATGAACAGTAGGGGGAGACGGATGGGTCTCGGAGTCTGGCATCCCACCAGGAACAGCCTTACTCAGACCTGCAGCTACTCAAGGTCACAGAACAAGCATATCCCACAGGCTAGGAAATCTCTCCCTAGCTTTGCCCAGACTTGCTGTGTGATCCTGGGCAAGCCTCCTTCCCTCTCTGAGCCCCAGAAATCCTCCATCTCTGGGAGAGTTGAGACAAGGGAGGTAAAAACAGTGTTGGGGGGAACTCCCCAGCCACATCCTTTTCTTCAGAAGTGCCTCTGTCTTCATCTGATGAGAGGTGGGCCCAGGCAGGCATGAGGTGACCCCCTATGTTCTACAAATAGTGGATAGGTCCAGAAGTGGGCACCTTGGACCAACTAAGCCAATCAGATTTTCTTCTGAAATTTTGAGGTAAGCGACACCTCACTTCATAGAAACTATAATCAGATGGATTTGGGTAAAGAAACTATAAGGTCAAGAGGAGCTAGGGGCTGAAATTGTAATTAAAGTAGCACAAAACCATGTAGAAATGGAACTTGGGGGTGAAGACTAAGATACGTGCAGCAAGAAGCCTGTTTGCTGGGGGAGATAGAACAGATGTGCACAGGAATAAAGATGACACCATAGGGCCCCAGAGAAAGGGCTTTCCTGGCCCATGGGTCTTGCTAATATTTGCAATGACTGGCATCTGTGGGTTCCCCTAAATCCAGATAATATGTGATCTAGCTTTGGTGGATTTGTGTTTCTCCCAACCAACCCTTCCCTAACAATGATATTTTTTTAAACTCTGGGCTTGTTTAAGGAATGTTGCAATTTATCATTACCCAGGGCTAATAAAAGGGTCCTGGTGGGAAGCTTTTCCTGCAGATAGAGCTGAAGGAAGAAGACGGGAGAGGGTGGTGGTAGGTGGGGCTGTCACTTACCTTCTCCCCAGGAGTGCCAATGGGTCCCTGAGGGCCATGGAGTCCCTGAAAACATAAAAAAGAAGGTAAAGGTGGGGCGCCTGGCTGGCTCAGTTGGCTAGGCAACCGACTCTTGATTTCAGCTCAGGTCATGCTCTCAGGGTTGTGGGATTGAGTCCCGCATCAGGCTCCACACTGAGCATGGAGCCTACTTGAGATTTTTTTTTCTCTCTCTCTCTTCCTCTGCCCCTTCTCTGCTTGCTCTCTCTCTCTTTAAAAAAGGGGGTGAAGAAAGGCATGAGAAATGGGTAGTGAGTTGGGAAGTGGAAAGGCTGGGAGTTGTCTATGACCTTGGCTGACTACTATCGCCCCCCAATTATTGAAAATGATAGCTCAAACCTGGGACCCGGGATTTCCCTGCTGTCCTGGAGGGCCTGGTTCTCCTGGAGGACCCTGGGGAGAAAGTGGGGGTGCTGTGAAGCTGAAAGGGATCATGGTGTTGAAGTGTCAGTGAAGTTGAAATAGGAGTCATGGGAGTGGACAGGGATATGGATGGATGATCACGGAATCAGGACATCAGAAAGCATTAGGGGACAGAAGGCAGAACACGTACCACATTTCCTTTGGCTCCTGGAGCACCATCAATTCCAACTACACCCTGGGGGGAGGAGAGGGTGTGAGACCCGGGCAGATACCACACAGGAGCCTGAGTCTGAGACACTGAGAGGCACAGGTGGAAAGATGAGTGGGCAGAGAAACCAGGTAACAGAAATGGACATGCAGAGGGGACAGAAGTGGGAAAAGGACAAGCAGGGATGTGGACAGAAAGTGACATTCTCACCGGCCGTCCCAGGGGACCAGGGGAGCCTCTAGGGCCGATCAGTCCTCGGGGGCCCTGCAAGGAGGTAGGAGCATTATTCCAGCATCGCTGCTCTGAGGCCCCATGAATCATGACTCCCTCCCCTGTGCCAGGAGCAAAGGATCCAGAGGCCCCTAATACTCACTGGCTCCCCAGCCTGGCCAGTGGGCCCCGGAGGTCCTTCGGCTCCCTGTGGGAAAGCGTTCATCACTTGGTGACGGGGGAGGAGGAAAAACACTCAGAAAACCACCTTCCCTCATCTGGGCAGACTCTTCCAGAGGATCCAAGAGTCAGAGCTTGAGGCAGTAACCAACAGACTGAGCACATGTGATTCAGTCCAGGCCCCTGACCCCAATCCTGGGCCTGCAATCCTGAGTCTCACCTACTAACTCTGGTACTAGCCCCCAGCTCTCAATCTATCTTTTGGAGGCCCACCGAGGCTCCTGACCCTCGCCTCTCATCCTGTCCCCTGAATACTCTATTGCTCTCTCATTCTGGCTTTCTAACTTCTAAACCATTCTCTCTCTTCCAAACTTACCTTCTTACCATCCTCTCCTGGGGGACCAGGTTGCCCCACATGGCCAAAGTCACCCTGGAGTTGGGAATAGAGGGGAGTTCAGAGTGGAAATGTGGGGATAGAGACCAGCCCCACAGGAAAGGAAATGAGGCACAAGGGATCAGAGCTCACACACAGGGATGGAGGCTCCAGTACTGGGGGTGGAGAGGGTGCCATGAATATCAGGAAGCTTGCTATGGGGGAGGGGCCTCATACACTCACCCTTTGCCCTTTCTCTCCAGGTAGCCCTGGCAAGCCATCAAAACCCCGATCACCCTGCACAAAGAGACACCACCTGAGCCCCGAGTCCTTGACCTGATGGTCCCTCCAAGTCCCAATCCTGACCTTATCACCCACCTTAGGTCCTGTGTCTCCTGGGAGGCCCCGAGCCCCATCTGCTCCAGAGCGGCCCTATCAGGGAGGTGACAGCATTTACTATTTGTTGAGTACTTTCCTCATGTAGAATCCTGGGGGATTCTCTGCGTACCAGTTTAACCTCCCAAATACATCTCAAAGCTGTCCATTATTCTTTATCTCTAGGCCCTTTGTTCTAGTCCATGTCACCACCATCATAAAAACTAAAATCTCCATTAAATGTCTAGCTCTGTGTTCCTCGTTGCATTTAAAACTGTCTGGAATTATCTTGTTCATCATCTCCCTCAGTGCACCAGTCTTTTCTTCTGCACGTGCTGTTCCCTCTACTTAGAATACCCTTCCTCTCCTGTTTACCTGGTTATACCTCAGATCTCAGTTCAAGCATCATTCCGTCCAGAAAGTCCTCCTTGACTCTGTGACCTGGCCAGATACCTTTGTGACACACTCAGTAGAGCTGCCATTCTCTGTCCTCAGTGCCCTTATCCCACCAATGACACCAGCAGATCCTGGGGGCATGGAGCCAAGGCTCATGTTGGGTGTTGAGGGATGGATGAGGGATGACCTAAAGACCTACAAGTTACTCACCATCTTTCCCTCCCGGCCAGGGGGCCCAAGAGGTCCCTGAAGGCCTCGGGGACCCTAGAAGAGAAAAAAAAAAAAAAGGAGAATAAGAAGGAGGAACGACTTATTTTAAATCATCATCTAGGAAGGGCAGTAATTGCAAAGGTATCCTTAGCCCCTTCATCATTGTCCTCAAATAGCACTTTATCCTGTGGCTCTGGGAGAAGACCCTCCCCAACCAATCCTGTCCCCATCCCCACCAATCTCACCTGTGGCCCCATTTCTCCCATCTCTCCTTTCTGACCCGGATACCCAGGGAGACCCTTGGAGGAAGAGAGATGAGGTAATGGAGTTAGAGGGAGGTTCCCCCCTCCACTGAGGTATCCCCCCTCCTCCATCCAGACTCCTTACTCACCACAGGGCCTGGGCGCCCAGTGAGCCCTACTGGGCCAGGGGGACCTTTCATAGACAGCTGGAAAGATGGAGGGGAACAGAACTTCAGGTCTCGCAAAAACCCCAACACCCTCCCAAAAGGCATCTTCAGGAGACAAATATCCACCTGCCTCCTGACTAGCCTTCATTATCCCCCACCTCTGTCACTCTCTCAATGTCCTCCCATTACCCCCTGTTGGTCCCTGATTACCCTCTACTCACCTGAGCCTGTTGCAGTACTGCCTGAGCCTGGGCTTGCTGGAAGGAGACTGGGGGTCCTTTGAGGGAGCTGCTTACAAACTGGAACTAGGGGGCAGCTAGTCATGAGGGGAGCCCAAGGAGAGGCCCCCTCCTGGGTCAGGACTAAACCCCCAAGGATGTGCCACCCTATCTCCCTCTTACCGGCATCATGATCACAGTGCCTGGTAGACCCCGGATCCCATCGATGCCAGGGATTCCTGGGAGGCCAGCAGGACCCTGAGAGAGGGAGAGACAGAGGTGGATGGAGGCAGAGAGATGGACAGACAGAGAGATGAGAGAGGTGGAGGGGGAGAGGGGAGAGAGACAGAGAAAGATGGAGGCAGGGAGAGCAAGAAAGAGAGTAGGCAAGAGAAAGACAGGGAGGGAGAGTCATAAAAAGTGGCAGGGATGGAGAGACAGAGAAGACAGAGGTAGTGAGATGGAGAGAAAGGGGCAGAGAAAGACAAAGACAGGGAGAGGAGAGAAAGATGGGGAGACAGAGGGATGGAGGCAGGGGAGAGACAGAGACATAGGGAAAAAGACAGAGATGAAAGACACTCAGGGATAGAGACAAATGGAAGAGAAAAGCAGGGGAAGGCCCCCAGAGAAAGAAGAGGGGTAACAATTCACAGATGGGGAGAGAGATGAGCAAGTGAGGTCAATGCCAGCTTCAGCATGATGCCCTCAGTGCCTGCCTCTCAGGTCCATGTTCAGACATACAAGTTCCCAATTTCAGCTTCACAGCCTGAAACCTCACTCCCCCAGGATATAACCCAGAAGGAATTTCTTACCGGTAGACCAGGGTCTCCAGGGAATCCTGGGGGGCCAGGAGGACCTGAGGGGCCAACCACCCCCTATTGGGGACAGAGGAACAAAAATCATAAGAAGTGCAAAGCTTGAGCCAAGCCAACTTCTAACCCACCACTGACCCTGACCCCATGCACACCTCCTTACCCAACACTGAGCCATCCCTGGCCCCTCAATACTATACTGACCCACATCAACTCCCCCCCCACTTTACATCCCGACCCCTATTTTGACTCATCCTATAAGCTTCAAACATGCAATAATCTTTTAATGATACAGCAACATTATTCCCCAACCCCCACCACAGGAACTCAAACACCCCAACTAGAAGAGAAAGGGGGGGATGCAGCCATGACTCACTCGAAGTCCTGGGGCTCCTGGAGGTCCCTCAAACTGCTGTCCCTGAGGGAGAAATGAGTGTGACCCCCATCCTAGCCCAGACCCCTCCACCTCCTCCTAGTCCCAAATCCCTCACCTGTTCAATTACTGCTGGTTCTCCTTTTGCTCCCTTCTCTCCAGCACCCTGGGGCAGGGGAATGAAGAGAAAAGAGATGTGAGTCCTGGCCACGGTCAAGGAGGAGAGTGTGGACTTTGGAGCATGCTGTAGGGTCCTAATCCTGGAGCTGCCTCTCACTAGTTCAGTGATGGGGAGCAATTTATTCAACTCCTATGGCCTCACCTGCAGAATCAGTAGGTGAATGATAATTGTATATACCCCATGGGAAGAAGAATAAATTAAAACAATGGTTAGTACATAACAAGCACTCAGGGTAAGTTGGCTATGATTATTCCCCTCCTCTCCTGTCCAACACCAAGGCTAGAACCTGGGCTCCTTCCCTGTCTGCACTATTTTCCTAAGCAATCTTATCCAACCCCTTGGCTAAAGGCAGCATCACTCTGCTGTTGATTTCCAAGTCTTTATCTCCAGCTTAGACCATGTCCCTAGAACTCCAAAATCTTCTAACCAATCACCCACTTGACATCTCCATTTGGATGCCAAGCAGGGGTTGCCAATTTAGCACATCCAAAATGAGATCCTTGAGACCTCCCACCTGCTCTTCCTTTAGGCTTCCCCATTTTACTCAAAGGTGTCACCATGCATCTACCAAGCCATCCTTGCATCTTTCTCCATCTCCAGTAGCAAGACCAAAATGGAGCATGGTCCAAATCTGTCCACTTCTCTCTATCCCCACTGCCACAACCCTCATCTCGGTCACCAGGCTGTTGTCACACGGACTACTGGTTTCCCTGCTGCCTCTCTGTCTCCCCCTACAGTCCATATGCTGTTCAGCAGCCAGAAGGAGCTTTTAAAGTTCCAAATCAGATCATGCTCCATTCCAAGTGGCTTCTCATCATGCTTGGACTAAAAGCCAAACACACCATCCTACCCACAGAGCCATCCATTAGCACAGTTCCTGTCACATTAGAATCATGCTAATATTTGTTGACTAAAGTGGGGTGGTGGGAAGGCATTCTAGGCAAGATAAAAAGAAGGCAAAAGAGAAAATGTGGTATGCGGCTCCAGGCAGGAGTCCCTGCCACCCCCATCCCCCCACAACCCAAATCCTCAGACTCACAGGAAAGATCTGGAACTGAGTCTGCGATGGCAGTTCTGCTGCCCGGAAGTCAGGGCCCATGGTGGGGCCACCTTCTTCTTTGTCCTCTTTGGCTAACTTAGTCTCCAGGGTCCTTAGTTCGGTTCCATTGTCAGGGTCCAGGCCCCCCTGAGGACATTGGGACAGACCAAAGTTTGCCCCTGGGCCTCCTCATTGTCTGCCACCACCACTGCCCCAGGACTTTCCTTTCCAGCCCCATCCACTTCCCACTGACCTCTAGCATGGTGACATTGTGGCCGGTGGTCACAGTGGTGGTAATGACCAAAGGTGTGGAAGTCGGAGACAGAGTTGAAGCTGGTGTCTCTGTTTTGGGGATGTCGGTGGAGGTCTGCAACAGGGACAGGAGTATCAGGTCTGGGGTCAGTCCAATAAAGACAAAAAGAGGAGATAGGCTCTGCCCCCCAGGAGTGCCTAGTCTGGGAAGGGTAACAAAGGAGGATTCCCAAAAAACACCAGAAGGGAGTTAGGTAGGGGGCTAGCCAGTGGAGGCAAATGTGTGCTGACTAGATCAGAACAGCCAGCAGGGGGAGGCCTCCTATGTGGAGGAAGAGCAAAGCTGGGCCAGGTCTGGGAGACCTGGAAGGCAGAGTGGGACTGGCTCCAGAGCCCAGTGATCAGAGTCAAGGTCCAGTACTCAGGGCCAGACTCCTGGAAGCCAATCCTATGTGTCCTCTCCCAAGGCAGAGCTCAGTGGTCAGCCAGCCAGGCCACAGAGAGGCTTGGAGAGCTGCAGAGGAATTTGGTCAAGGGCACAAAGACGGTGGTAGAGGCCCAGGTGAGAGGCTGGGGCTGAGGAAGGGGTTGGAGAAGGGTTCTTTTTCTGGGTCTGAGTGATCTTTTCTTTATCTCCACTGATGCTGAGAACAGATGTAGTGCAACCAATGACTCTCCCCCAACCAGGGACCTCAGCCAATGGCCCACACCAAGGATGCCTACCCAGTGACCCACCAGCTAATGATCCCCTATTAATGGCCTCCAGTTATTCCTACGACCCATTAACTCCAGTAACTCCAATTAATGACCCCCATCAATAACCCCTGACTAATGATCCCTACTAAGGGACTTAACCAATGACTCCTCCACTAATAACTCACATCATTGGCCTCACAGCAGTTATCCCCATAACCAGTGACCCATCAGTGGTCCCCCAGGCAATGGCTCCAACCAGTTATTCTCCCATCCAGTGACCTCCCCAACTAATGACTCCAATCAGTGACCTCCTCCACAATAAGCACTAGCTAGTGGCCCCTCAACTAATAAGCCCCACCAGTGACCCCTTAATCAATTATTCCCCTAACCAGTGATCCTCTAACAATGAACACCCATGAGTGAGCCCAACTATTGCTCCCCAACCAATGACTCCCAAACAGTAATTTCACTAACCAATGACCCATCAATGACTTTCCAACTAATAACCTATCAGGGATTCCCAAACCAATTATCTCATCCATGACCCCTTGAAAGTCATTCCTTCAACTGGTGATTCCAGTTGGTGACCCCACTAATGCCTTTTAATCAGTGGTCCCCCACTGATGACCTACCTTCCCAACTGATGATCCCCAGCAATGACCTCTCACCATTAACCCTAAACCAGTGATACCAGTAACACCAACAGTGGTCTCTATCATGACTTCCAACAATGATCTCCACCTAGGAACCTCCCAAACATGGACCTCAATCAATATCTCCTTATAGTGACCCCCCAACCAGCAATCTCTTTCAGGGAAGCCAAAGAATGCCCCCAAATTAGACTCCCCCAATGAATAACCCTCACCAATGACCCCAACGAGTCAACCTCAAACTGACACTCTAACTAATGAAACCATTATTCACCCCAGCTAATGGCTGTCCTTAGTAGCCCTCATCAAGAACCCTCTGATAATAAGGTACTCATCTGGGTGTGCCCCCTTCCTCCAGCCCCTAAAACGGGATGTTGGGGGGCAGAGATGGGAAAACTCATAAGACAGTGCCAGCCGCTCCCCACCCCCCCACCCCCACACACACACATAGTTATCAGTCAGCTGAGAAAAGTCAAAGGTCAGGGATTGGAGACCAAAGGCAGAGAGCTTGGATGAGGCGCCAGCAATCAGTGGGAATCAGAGACCAGAGGTCAGGCAAAGAGCAGAGGTGAGTGGTCGTAGATCCCTTACCTGGTTCTCCAGGGAGCCAGGAGGTGGGCTTGGGGTCCAAATTTCCTTGTTCTTCTTCTTCCTCCCCTTCCCCTTACGACCTCGTCCTTTTTTCTTCCCTTTTCCCTTCCCCTTCCGTCGAGGGGGAGGAGTTTCTGGCTCACCCTGGGGCACCTGAGAAGAGGACCCCCATTAGGTCCAGAGCCCCTCAATGGAGGCCCCATTACTCAGTCATCTGGGACCATGCTGGCACATGGCCCATTGGTCCTGTTTTGAAGCCAGGGCTCACTCAGCCCTGTGACCTAAGGTCAATCATATGATCTGGGGCTAGGAATCACTCAGTTATATGACCTAGGTCAAGGTCACTCATGCCTAGGATCTTTTTGAGGGCAAGAGTCACTCTGTCCCACAGAAAAGGGTCAGAATTCACTCATTCCTGAGACCTGGAGCCAGAGATGACTCAGCCTGTGACCTCAGGACAAGTCCCTCACTCACCCCTGTGGTTATAGGGTCCAGGTTGTCACAGCCGGGAAGGTATCGCTCACAGGCCTGGAAGGCAGCCTGAGGATCTGGGCTTATCAGCAACTCCTGAATATCTCCCTGGGGAGAGAATGGGGGTCAGGGAAGGGAGCTACAGACTGACTCCGACACCCCATCGCAAGCACCAAGGCTCCCTCAACCCAGAGCACCCTAAGTATAAGGAGGGGATGGCCCCACCACAGCCCCAGCAATCCCTATGCCCCTCAAAATTGAGAGGAGGAAGATTCTATCATGGCCACACCAAATCACAACCACGAACCATACCCCACAACATCTGTCCCATCAGGAGGCACATTTATTCCTTTGCTCTCAGGCACATGGTGACACCTAAAACGTGCCAGGTGCCCTTCCAGGCTTTGGGGATAAGGAGTGGAACAAGATGGATGTGGTCCCTGGCCCACTAGAGGGGACACATATCACAACCACACACAGCACAGTCACCACACCAAAAACACATCTGTCACCAGCCACACAATGCCATGCCTTGCCAGCACCCAACATCACAACCACCTGCACACGGTTACACATCATAAAACCAGTGGAGTCCTGTGTCACCAGCTTATTCTCCCACCACAAGTCAAGTATGTGCCATCATGCATTATCGTTTTGTGTCTCTACAATCTCACACACCATGAAGATGCACAGTGATGCATGCTGCTCCCTCTTCTCAGCTTCCTGGCACAAGGTTGAAGCTGGACAACTCCCTTTTCCTATCTCTTCTCCACATTCAGGCTGTGGACACAACTCCCTCCCATTCTGTCTCGGTTTCCCCTATCCCTGAACCCCTACCTCAAAAGTCTCCTCCCCGAGGTCCTGGGTCCCCAACACAGTGAGTCCAGCTGTGCTAATGAATCGAGGCCCATGGCCCAGCGTGGGGGGCTGAGGCTCACAGTCAGCCACCAGAGTCACCATCCTGCCATCCACACTGACTGCCACACGGTGCCACCTGCAAGTGGACAGTCTCAGTGGGGGGGTGCTTCTCACCCACTTCTCTCTAGACCCCAACTTTCCCTATACTCACCTGCCATCCATGAGGTTGACTTGCTGGGGGAGGGGGCTGAAGGAATCACCTAGGAGGCCCAGAGCTGGCCCCAGAGCCAGGCCCAGCTGCCGAGTACCACCCTCATCATAAATGGATAGAAGGACAGACTGGTTGGCTGGCTGGCCCCGCAGAGTGATCAGCATGGAAAAGTTCTCAGGGAAGTGCCCATCTAAAGGGGCAGAGGGAAAGGGGCAGCTTAGATGGCTTAGCAGTGACCCATGCTCCCAGAATGACCCCCTCCTACCCCTTCTGCACTGACTCACCTGGAAAGAGCTCCCACGTGGGGATGCCAAGTGTGCTGGCCTTGCCAACCCTGAATGCCCGGTCACCCTCTGGGGCCCTCTGGGGGCAGAGGCCAGGCCCCTCAAGCACCCCAGCCTGGCCCCCTTGCACGCCCAGGGCCTTCAGCACATCCACAGGGCCTGCTGTAGAGAGAAGCCAGGGTGCAGGGCAGTTAAAACAAACCCAGGACTCCAAGTTAGTAGGTCAGATTTGGGGAATTCGGCCTCCTGCTGTGTTTGTGGGTCAGGGAGAAGGAGCAGGCCTGGGACCTGCACCCACCTCACTACCCCACAGCTGTTCCAGCTTCATCGGCCTGTTGACTCCTATTTTATATTTTGTTTTGTGTTTTTTTTTTTTCTCCCCTTGTTTTTTTGGTGAGGAAAAAAAAGCTGACCTACTTCTGGGATGAATCAAGGCTTCCTGGCCTGAGCCCCAGAGCCAGACTGTCCCCTTCTCTGTACTCCCCCGCACTGACTCCCTGGGGCTGCTTCCCCGGCCTGAAGCCCCCTGCCAGGGGAAACCCGCTTGGAGAGGAGGGGCTCCTTGTGTGTGTGTTTTTCCTCTACCACTTCCCTCTGACCTCCTCCTTTGACCACCACTTCCTCTGAACTCCTCCTCCTTGACCATCATCACCCATGATCTGCTCCCTTTCTCCACTACCTCTCCTAACTTCTTCCTTCTGACCTCCTCCTTGATCACCATCACCCATGACCTCCTCCCTCTGCCTATCCCAGTCATCTCTATCTGACCTGTGATCTCCCCATTTTATCACCCTCTCTGACCTCCTCCTTACGACCACCTCTCTCTAATAACCTCCTGACCTCCTCCCTGTGACCCTATCCCTCTCATGCCAGGAAAGGAAGGAACTGGTCTGGCCCAACCAGATCCGAATCCAGGCCATCCTACCGGCCCCACCCCATACAGCAGGCCAGTGCTAAGTGGAACCACATGGCTTGGGCAGGGGAGGGTGGGGGCTTCCCCTGGGCCCAAAGCCCCTGCCTGCTCTCCCCTTCCCCCAGCAGACTGTCCCACTGACCCCCTGACCCAGCCTCTTGGCAGGAGCCAGTTCTGTCAAATTTGCCTATGACCTCACCCTGGGGGCGGTTCTGCTGACCTCACCAGTGGGAGTCAGGGTAGGGGGCCAGACCTGGGGGAGATAGGGGCTTGGATGAGGGACCCCCATCCGGCTCCTCCTGGGTCAGATCCTTCATTCTCCAAACCTTACAGACCCCTATTCCAGCCTCAGCTCATTCTTGCCCTCAACTCCTGTTCTTTCTTTCTTCTCTCCCCCTCCCTGCCCTCTCTCTCTGTCCCACTTTCTGTGCTGGTCTTTCCAGGTCCCTCTCTGCGTCCAACTCTGAATCAGTGTCTCTCTCTGTCTTACTTCCTAGCTCTCTCTGTCTATTGGTATTTCATATGTATATCTGTGTGGATTACTCTCCCCCTCCCTCTTTCTCTCCCTCCATCCACGCCCCCCAATTCTGCCGCCACCACCAGCCCCCACTCTAATTGCTTGTTCTCTGGCTGGGCTGTCATTAAGAAGTATTTGGGTTACAGTCCCCTGGGACTAAGATCTGAGCTCCCAGGCTCTGTCAACCACAAGGGTCACTCCCCCATGGAATGATCATCCCAGCTGCCCCCTCTCCAGGCTGGGGCCCAGTGGAGGGCTGAGCTCCATGACCCCATTCAGTGTGGCTCTCCCCTCACCCAGATCCCTGTCTTTGTGCTGGGGGAGGGGGTGTCCTCTCAACCAGCTGCTCATTCACATTGAAAAAGTCCTTCCCAGCACCTAACCCAAACATCTCCTGCTTCAATCTTGCATCTCCTCTGTAATGACCTTTCAGAAACTGACTGCCCTTTCTTTTCATGGCTGGCTTTGTGACAAGGAGACACACAAGAGGCATTGAGTCCTGCCTGCAGGGCCAGAGGGTGGGGGTTTGTCAGGGACCCGGCCTGGCCATCCTCCACACTCTCCCCTGGGCTGGCCAGGGCCCCAGGGAGATGTTGGATGGGGTCTAGGATAGGAAGGGAGGCAGGCAGGCACTGGTAGGTGTGACATGGTTGGGATCTCCTCAGAAAAGCAGGAGAGCATAGGTGTGTGGGTGCCATTGTATACGGGCATGAGATTGTGCAAGCATGAGTGTGACTCTATATGGACCAGGGAATGGCTGAGCTTGTGATTTG
Organism: Mirounga angustirostris; assembly: GCF_029215605.1. Lineage (NCBI taxonomy): Eukaryota > Metazoa > Chordata > Mammalia > Carnivora > Phocidae > Mirounga > Mirounga angustirostris. The sequence continues at coordinate 208,708,140 of NW_026991709.1, read as the reverse complement.
TGGATGTGTCAGTGTGTGCCAAGTATTTGGACTCCGACGGAGGACCAGATGCTGTTGTTTGGTGTGTGGCTGGGAGTCCATGTGAGTTGGGGTCCTGGGTCCTGGCAGTGAGCAGGTGATGCAGGTGAGTCTGTGACTGTAATAGATCAGACTCCAGATGGGGGGAATGTGGTTATACTTGAGAGTATGGCCAAGTCGGTGAGTAGGTGACTGGTTGTGAATGCTGACAGGGTTGTGTGGATACCAGTGGAAGCATGCGCTGGAGCTGCAAGGCGTAGGAGGGTGACAAAGGCTGTGACCCTGTGGCGGGTGGCTGCTGGGGTTGCCTGGGGCGTGGGCACCGGTGTTTAACATTCCTGGTGTCCCAGAGGGCTTATATTCTGAATGGATGCTTGAGATTGCACGACTGTGTGGGAATGGGACATGGGCCAATTTGGGATAATCCGCATGAGCAGGCACCTCCCTGGACTCCAGAGAAAGTGAGAAGGTGTAGGACGGTGTCTGCGTGTGTGTATGTGTGTGTGTGTGTGTGTGTTGGGGAGCTGAGTTCACATTAGGGAGGGATTTCCAAAAGGGCCTAGCCCAGCCTCTCTCAGACCAGAGATGCCACTTGAGGGACCGACCTTCCCAAACCCCTGGGCGCCCCCAACCCAGAACCCTGCGGGGCGGAGCGCGGCATCCAGCCAGAAGCGCGCAGCTGGGCGTGCGTCAGCGCTGACTCACTCGTCCGGCGGCCCCCTGGACCCCTTGAGGCCCCTGAGAAATTCCTCAAGAAAAACACCCGCGGGTCGCTCAGCTGGGGGCAGCGACTTCCACTTCCGCCCCCGCCCGCGCTCCGCCCCGCCCCGCCCCGCGCCCCGCCCCGCCTCGCCCCTCACCGCAGCCCTCCCGAGGCCCTGTCCATGGTGCTGATCGCGGCTCAGGGGAGCGCGGGGTGGGGGGAGGGGAGAGAAGTAGGGGCAGAGGAGGTGGGGGCGCGCCAGTTGGAGGCAGAGGAGGGAGAGGAAGAATAGGACGAAGCCATTAGGGGAGATGTAAAGGAAACTGAATCCCCGATTAGCCCCCTCCCATACTCGTCCCCACTCACCATCACCCCCAGAAACATCCACTCACGTCGTCCTGGGCCATTATTTACATCCCCAAATCACAACCGAACCCCTCTTCGGGTCACCCAAAGACAATCACACACGTAACACACGATTATTCTCTAAGTCAGCCCCACACAGACACACCCACAACTCACAATCACACACTTGGCCAGGGATCACCCATCACACGTATTCATACAATAATCGTCAACTCCCACACCCAATTTCCCACACACAAATTCACTTCAAATGGCCTCACACACATTGCTACATACACACCTATAAATTGCATTCATTCCAACGCATCCACCAGTAAAACTCGGTCACACGTTTCCCCCCTCCCCCCAGCTGTCACACCCACAAATCGCCCAGAGTCGGATACGCGCCGGAACACAGCACCCCAGCCACGCGCAACACTCACGCCCCCCTCGCACGCCCCCCATTCCTGACTCCACCCCATTTTGGGGGACCTCGCTAGATCCTGCACTCCTGATCCTATGCCTATCTCCTCCTTTCCGGCTCACCGGCCTGAGTCCGGAGCAGAAGCTGCAGCAAAGCCAGGAGCAGGCAGAGGCCCGCCCGCAGCTGGCCCAGGCCTCGGCGACTCCCCATCCCGGCGGGGCCCAACACGCAAGGCGGGGACCGGCCGGGGCGTCTACGGGGCGCGGCGACTCCTCAGGCTCCGTGCACTCACTCGCCGCGGCCGACTTCACTCGGGATCGGCAGGAGACTGCAGGAGACCCCGCCCTGGCCTCGCCCTGCGCTCCAGAGCCGGGCCGGGCGGGGCTCGCTGGAGGGAGGGGGGGGAGGGTGGCTGACAGCTGGTGGAGGAGTTGGGAAAGTTTGTGCTGAGTGCTGATTGGCCGGCTAGGGCTGGAGCCCTGGGCCGGGAGCGGGGCCCTTCTTGCCCCACCCCACAATGGAGGAAAAGGGTCACTCCCACCCAGCCTTAGAATTCGGGGTCCCAGACTTACCCCAAACCCTTTCTCCCTAACAGCCTCCCTCAAAAGAGATTTTAGCCTCATTCAAACCTTCAGCCTCCATCCAGGCCCTGGAATTAAGGCTTTATACAGCTTTATACCAAATCTTTTCTGTCTCACCAAGGTCCCCAGATGAGGTCTCAGCCTGGATGCCAAATTTTCACCCACTTGCTTTACCGCAGTGTCTTAGCCACACAATGGAAGGTACCAGCTTCATCCCAGGCCTTCCCTTCGGGTCTCTAAATAAAGAATCCTCATCCCAGCTCCAACCTCCCACCAGATTACAAAATGGCATTCCCAGCCTTACTCCAAATCCTCATTTCTCCACCCAAATTCCGGAATTGGATGTCCTGACCTCACCCCCAAACCTTTGACACAGATTCCAAAACACAGTTCTCAATTTCCCCCAAATTCTTAATCTTCAAATTTCCATCTGTAGCCCTGATTCAGGTCCCCAAATGGATGCCCTAGCCCCAATTCCAAATCTTCACATATGCCCCACCTTTAAATGGGGAAGTCTGGCCCTACTTCAAAGCAGGGAACTGCCTTAGGGAGAGGTGGATACCTGCCATTCCTGGGGTGAGGTAGAGCTGCCCCTCACCCTACTGGGACCCCCCACTGTGAAGCTCCCTCCCCCTCAGGGGGTCACATGGAGCTGTCTGTGCAATTGAACAAGCGCAGACTTGCGGGATCTGAGGAGAGCTTCTGCAGGGAGGAACCTAAGTGGCGTATCCTGGGCCCTGAACTGCCCCATCATGGGGAAGAGGGAGAAGCCGGCAGCATCGCTCTCCCAGCCTCTGGCTCCACGGACAAAGAGTGTCTGTGTCCCTGGGGAAGAGGGGTGGGGCCCCATCTGGCCTGAGGGTGAAATGGGGGCTATGGGGTGGGGAGAAGAGAGGGAATCTCCCCAAGCTGCTCCTCCTCCCTCCTCAGGGACCTCAGAGGCTAAGACTTCTGCTAAAAGATTCTCATAAAGAGAGTGCCCTGCCCTGCCTTGCTGGGAAGTTCTTCCTAGTCTACCCCCATCATTTGACATATCTATGCCCATTCTCCTCTTTGAAAGGACCCTTCTGGGATCACACTCTCTGTCACTTTCTTTCACTCCCTCCCTCCCACCAGAGATTCTTTGCCCAGATTAGACAGGGAGAGAATGCCCCTGCTAATTCCCCCAGCCCTGAATGATTTACAATCACAATAAAAAGACCCTAGTTGTGAGTGTAGCAGTGAGAAGAAATTTTTAACAAATAAAGGAAAGAGGCTATTTTGAGATGAAAAGATTACCCCCTCCCCTAGCTGCCTGCTCAGGGTCAGTTCAGAACTGGTGTCTTCTGGGGCCCCTTCACCTTGCAAGGGATTGGTGGGAGGGTGTCCAGGAGGTGGGGGGATGAGGCAAGGATGGGTGGCAGGAGGCAGGTGCTGGCCAGCAGAGGTCACCCATCCAGGGAGGGATCAACATGGCTGACGCACCCCGGACTGTACTGATCTCAGGCTGCTCCTCGGGAATTGGCCTGGAGCTCGCAGTGCAGCTGGCTCATGACCACAGGCAGCGCTACCAAGGTTAGAGGCTCCGGGGTGGGGCCAGGAGGGGTAGGGGTGGGCATGGCTTCTGAGGACCTTCAGCCCTCTTGGCACCATTTACTAGCCCATCCCATCAGCTGTATGTGTGGGCTTGAGGAGGACCCAGGACACATGGAGGCCCCCTTCCCACTTCTGCTCATGAATCATTCCCTCATCCAACAAATATTTCTTGTGCACCTACTGGGTGCCAGGCACCATTCTAGGTGCTGGAAACACAGCTGTGAACAAAACAGACAAAAATCTCTGCCCTCAGCTGTGGTGTAGTGAGGGAGGGGAGCAAGGACAGACAATAAACAGATTTTTTAAATTGTATAATATGTCTAGTGCTAATAAGTGCTAAGAAGCAAAGTAAAGTAAGGATGGGGTATGGTAGGAGGTGGGGGGTAGGTGATATTTTTTAAAGGGCTGGTGGGAAGGGCTTCCGTAAGGTTCCACTTAGGCATTCCCTAGGACTCCCCTCCCCCACCCCTCCCCAGATTATTGCTCCAAGATAAACCTCTTAAGTGACCCTGACCTTGGGGGTTTAAGGGGGACCTCTAAATCTAGGGACTCAGCCTCCTGCAACTCTGGAGTAAATTGCCTCAGTCTGCACTCCACCCATGGGAACCTCTGACCCAGAGCAGGCTGGAGCTGAAGTGGGCAAAAGGCTGCTACTTAAGAGGAGGTTGCAGGGGGCAAGGGCATTGCCCCAATTGGCAGAGCTGCTTCTCCCAGCCCTCTGCCCTCTGTCTTAGAGACACACACAGCTTTAGATGTGACAGACTGAGTGCCAGTGTGCAGGGAAGCAGTTGTGCTGTGTGTGTCCCTGTGGACAGGCAGATGAGTGAATAAAGCTGAAGGATGTTTATTGTGTGCTTACAACGTGCCAGGTTCTGATCTAAGTGTTGTGCATCTAGTAAGTCTTTTCATTCTCATATCACCCCTATGAGGTGGCCACCAACGTTAGCGCCATCTTAGAAATGAGGAAACGGAGGCACAGAATGCCAAAGGTCCTTGCCCAAAGTCGCCCCGCCAGAAAGTGGCAGAGCCTGGATTTGGACCCAGGCAACCCAGCCCTTGGGGCCACACTTGTCACATGTATGTATGCATGTGGTCCCATTCATCTGTGCAACACCCATGAATCACAAAGGCCCATAGACTGTATGAACGTGCGCCCCGGGGCTGTGCATGTATAATTGTGGGTACATGCATGAAGGGTACAAACATGGATACAGGGGTTTGAGCTCAGCACTCCCAACAAATCCAGGTTCAAATCTCAGTTCTAACACTTACTAGTGGTGGGACAGACAAGGAACTTCATTTTGCTTAGCCTCAATGTGTTAATCTCTATGATACAGATAATAACTTTACCTACTTATTCTGGCTACTATTGCTAAAGAACAAATCATTCCAAAATTTCTGGTGTAATAGAACAACGGCAATCAACTATCTCTCATGGTTTACAAAAGTCATAAATTTGGAAGGGCACAGCTAGACAGTTCTCACTCAGAGTCAAAGGCTACAACTAGAACAGTTGGGGGCTAGTCAGAGGCCTGGGCAGGCATCTCTCCTCCTTCTAATAATCTCAGGTCTTCTCCATGTGGTCCCTCTATCTGGCTAGCTTGGGCTTCCCCCCAGCATGGTGGATTCAGGATAGCTGGGCTACTACAAGGTGGCTGAGGATTTTAAGAGTGAACATTACAAGGGTGCCTGGGTAGCTCAGTCAGTTGAGCATCCGACTCTTGATTTTGGCTCACATCATGGTCTCAGGGTCGTGAGATCGAGGCCCACATCAGGTTCCACATTCAGAGTGAAGTCAGCTTGGGATTCTCTCTCGCCCTCTCCCTCTGCCCCTCCCCCCACTCCTGTTCTCTCTCTCTCTCTCAAATAAATAAATAAGTAAAATCTTAAAAAAAAAGAAAAAGAGTGAACGTTACAGCAAACAAGGCAGAAACTACAATACCTTTTCCGACCTAATCCCAAAAGCCACACAATGTTACTTTCACCATATTCTATTAATTCCCAGCTAGTCACAAGATTCAAAGAGAGGAAAATGAGATTTCATGTCTTGAGGGGGAGCAGCAAAGTTCTCAAAGAGCATATGTGATGAAAGATGTTGTGGCCATCTTTGGAAAATAAGTCCGTTGCCTAATCATAGGGTCCTCATGAGGATTAGAGACAGTGCTTATAAAGGTGTTTGGCACAAAGTAGATATTCAATAAATTGACATTTCTGTGGATGATGTAAATGTGGCTATTTGTATTTGCATGTACACACAATGCACACATATTGACCCTAAGTAAGTATGCATTTCTTTTCTTAAGGCAGTATGCTCTATATTTATTTTATTGCCTTACTCACTGGACTATAAATTCCATGAAGGCAGGAACTTTGCCTATCTTATTTCATGCAGTAGTCTCAGCACCTAGAATAAGGCATAGTGTATACTAAGTACATGCTCAGTAAATGTTGGATGGAGGGATGGAGGGATGGAGGGATGGATGAAAGTACATGTAAATGTATGTACACAATATCCATTTGTGGTTGTGTAGTGAACGTAGGTGTGTAAACCTGTGGTTCTCCATCCCTCTGTGACTGCTCGTGCAAGATCATGGAGATATGTAAGTGAATGCTCAGGGGAAATGAACCCAGTGCTTGCCCCAACTCTTTTTTCTGTCCCCAGTGGTGGCCACCATGAGGGACCTGGGAAAGAAGGGGACACTGGAGGAAGCTGCTGGGGATGCTCTGGGGCAGACCCTCACCGTGGCCCAGCTGGACGTATGCAGTGACGAGTCAGTGGCCCAGTGTCTCAGCTGCATCCAGGGAGGGGAAGTGGATGTGCTGGGTGAGACTGAACAGCCCCTGGGGTCACTCCCCCCTTCCCTGACCTAAGCTCAGATCCTCCTTACCGTGAATCCTCTCCAGGGTCTGAGCACCAGCCTTCTTGCTTCACCAGCAACTGCTAGCCCTGGACAGAAGGGATAGACAAGCTGGCTAACAGCCCAGGGTACCAGTTTATTAGGGTTACAAGAAATAAACTGAGTCCTGGGAGTGGATTTTATTGAATAGAACATCTCACATTTGGGGAAAGCCATATTTAGTTGGAAAAGTTACTTTGATGAGTCATTTGGGGAAGGGAGCATGATGAAGAAGCAACACATGATCCCTCAAAGACCTTCTAAGGAGGTGGGTGTGGCTGTTTTGATGCAAATTGGGGTCAGAGCTAAGTTGCTCTTGCATTAAGGGGAGGCTGCTCCCAGCAGCCTTTCTGCCAACCCAGGGTTCAGGGTCCCCATAACAAATGCTAAACTCTATGTAAAGATCATCAGGGCTCCACATTTGTCCATCAAGATACCCTGGACTGGCCCTGAATTTGGAGTAAGGGGAGGGATAATTCAGGGAGTGTCCCTAGAGGAGTGACACTAGAAGGGTTGGGGGGACCTCAAAGTAACCTTCAGTCCCATCCTTAGTGAATAATGCTGGAGTGGGCCTGGTGGGGCCCCTGGAGGGGATCAGCCTAGCTGCCATGCAGAACGTCTTTGAGACCAACTTTTTCGGGGCTGTCCGTCTGGTCAGAGCTGTCCTTCCTGGCATGAAGAGAAGGCGAAAGGGCCACATTGTGGTGGTCAGCAGTGTCATGGGGCTGCAGGGTAAGCCCTGGGAACCCACCCCTGGGAGTCCTCCTAGCATCTGACCCTCCCTAGGCTGGAAGAATGGCAAATAGGTTTTAGTTCATATTCCAAGTGAGCCTATGTTGAAAAGGATTCTGAAGCTCTATGGGACACATTTCTAGATTAGATTATGTCTGCCATGGCGAAAGAATAGGCAGTAGTATTATAAATGCTGTCAATCCACATCAACCTTACTTCTGGACACCTCTAAAAATCTCTCCCTTGGGGCACCTTGGTGGCTCAGTTGGTGGAGCGGCTGCCTTTGGCTCAGGTCATGATCCTGGAGTCCCAGGATCGAGTCCTGCATCGGGCTCCCTGCTCAGCGGGGAGTCTGCTTCTCCCTCTGACCCTCCCCCCTCTCCTCTCCCAACCATCTCCCCCAAACCAAAGGAACCATCAGAACGGACTCCTTTTTTTTTTTTTTTTTTAAGTAGGCTCCACAGGCATGGAGCCCAACTCAAGGCTCAAACTCACAACCCTGAGATCAAGACTTGAGCTGAGATCAAGAGTCAGGCGCTTAACAGACTGAGCCACCCAGGTGCCCCAGAACTCCTTTCCTGTGATGTTTTCTTGACAAACTCCTTTCCTTGATGTTTCTCTAACCAAGCTCCAGAGATAGCTTTGGGGCTCTGAGGTTCTTCAGAAAAAGAGAGCAGTAATTGTTTAGTGATGTCTGCTATTGGCCTACTATGGAGGCCACCTATTTGCCATCCATGCTCCTGGGTCTTTCCTCCTTGAACCCCTCTAGACTCCCTTCCTCCCCCTGGAAATTCCCTGGGATCTGCCCCCACCTCCTCAGCAGCCCCCTGAAGAATCCACCTTATTTTGTTTGTTTGTTTGTCTGTTTGTTTGTTTGTTTGTTTGTTTAAGAATCCACCTTATTTGTTACCCCGCCATGGGGAATCTATAACTACTACTCAGTCCCATCCCTTTGGCCCCTCTTCCAGCTGCACCTCCTCACCTCAGGGGCCACATTCACTCTCAATAAGGACAGATAAGAACTCTGCTGAATCAGACTTGCCCTCAGGGACCCTGGCAATCCTATGCTCAAGTGACCTAGAGGTTTAGAGGATGGAGGGAAGTAGAGTTTTCAAGAGCTAAGGCAAATGGAGCACTGGGAAGACGTAGCATATGGCACCCCAAGAGCCTCATCCTGAGCATGTGGGCTCATCCTTCAGCATATGCTCCTTTCACACATACATACACTCATCATGTTGACCCTAGATACCCCCTATTCTGATCTTCAAACCCTCTTTGCTCTGTCTCCTGAAGACCCCATGTCCCTCTGGACCCACAAGCCCATCACCAAGACACCAAAGGGCCCAACCTCCTCCAATCCTCTCAGGTGTCCTGTTCAATGAAGCCTACGCAGCCTCCAAGTTCGCCCTGGAGGGATTCTTCGAAAGTCTGGCTATCCAGCTGCTGCAGTTCAACATCTTGTGAGGCGGGCATTTGGGCAGTGAAGGAGGGGAATGGGAGACGGTGGTGGAGGAAGATGAGGGAAGGGGAGGTGGTGAGGGGAAGCGGGCTGGGAAGGCAGTGATGGTGGGAAAACAAGGCAGTGGTGAGAAAGTGGAATCAGGAATGAGGGAAATGGAGTTATTGGAAGAGGGTGGAGCAGTATGGGGGATGGATAGTGGAAGGACTGGGGGAACCAGGAAGGATGAAGAATGGTGAGAGAAATGGGGGGAGAGAGGAGGAGAGGGACAGTAATGGGGCAGCAAGTGGGTTGGGGTACCAGACCCTCTACCCCTACCGATGTCCCCAGCATCACCCTGGTGGAACCTGGCCCGGTGGTCACTGACTTTGAGGGGAAGCTCCTGGAGCAGGTTTCCACAGCCGAGTTCCCAGATACTGACCCCGACACCCTGCGCTACTTCTGGGATTTCTACCTCCCCACCTCCAGGGAGCTCTTTCACTCTGTAGGACAGAGCCCACAGGATGTGGCCCAGGTGAGTGGGGAACCCAGAGCCCCAAGACATGGCTCAGGTATGTGAGGGTGCCCCACCCTGCAAGCCCCCCACCCTGAATCCACGAGCTCAGGGCTCCACCCCATAGGTCATTGTCAAGGTCATCGGCTCAACCAGACCACCCCTGCGCCGACAGACCAATGCCCGCTACACCCCGCTGGTTGCACTCAAGGCTGTGGACCCCTCAGGCAGCCTGTACGTACGCACAACCCACTGCCTACTCTTCCGCTGGACACGCCTTCTCAACCTTGGCCTTCGATGTCTGGCCTGTGGCTGCCTCCGATTCCAAATACGGCCCCGGTGAGCAAAGCCTCAACCAACCCTCCCCACCTCTGAACAGCCAGGCCTCTTCAATTTACACCCATCTCAGAGGCCAGTACAGACCTTTCCCTCCTTCCTTCCTTCCTTTCTTCCTTCCTTCCTTTCTTCTTCCTTCCTATCTTTCTTCCTTCCTTCCTATCTTCCTTCCTTCCTTCAGCAAACTCTGCCTGACCCACTCTGTGCCTGGGCATTGCTGGGACCCCAGAAATTCCTCAGCATCCACGCACACACCCCTCCATGGTCAGGGCTGGGGCAGAGAGAGGGACCCTTGGACCCTGGGCTGAGGAGCCCAGAGTAAGGAGCTGGAGCTATCTGGGAAGGCAAGGGAGGCATCCTGGAGGAGGGGACATTGGGGCTGGACCTTGAAAGATGAGATAGATTGCCTCATTCAACCTCTGGACTTTATTATCTTGGGCCTGGGAATACAAGGATGATCTAAAACCCCCTCCACATAGAACTGAGTTGACTAAGGGGTCTTCAGACTTTTCTGGCCACACACTCCCTCAGCAAAATGTTTGTGCACTCACCAGCAGTGCATGTATATTTTTTCATAAAATATATATTTGTAACCACTAGCAATCACTATATTAAATATTTAATAAAGCTCAATTTCTTATGTCTAAATAAAAAATTAAAAAACAATAAGGTCCACTTCACACACATTAGAATGGCAACTATAAGTAAACCAAGCAAACAACAAAAACTCTTGAAAATAACAACTGTTGGTGAGGATGTAGAGAAATTGGCACTTGGGCACTGCTGGTGAGCCCTTAGGCACTGCTGGTGAGAATGTAAAATGGTGTAGTCACTATGGAAAATGTATAGTAGTTCCTCAAAAAATGAAACAGAATTATCATGGAACCCAGCAATCCCATTTCTGGGTATTAACCAGAAGAATTGAATGCAAGTTCTCAAAGAGATATTTGCACACCTGTGTGCAGCATTACTCACAATGGCTGAAAGGTGGAAGCAACCTCATCCCTCTGTCCATCAACAGAAGACTGGATAAACTCAATGAGGTATATCCATACAATGGAATATTATTCAGCCTTAAAAAGAAAGTAAATTCCAACATCTGATGCAACATGAATAAACTTTGAGGACATTATGCTCAGTGAAATAAGCCAGACAGAAAAAGGACAAATAATTTCTGATACCACTTAGGTGAAGTCCCTAGAGGAGTCAAATCCACAAAGACAGGAAGTAGATAGTGAGAGCCAGGCGGGTTGGGGTGGGGAGTCAATGTTTAGTGGGGAGAGAGTTACAATTTTGCAGGATGAAGAGTTCCATGGATGGATGGTGTCATGGCTGCACGACAGTGTGAATGGACTTATACTAATGAATTGTACACTTAAAAAATGGTTAAGATGGTAAATTTTGTGTTATGTATATTTCATCACAATTAAAAAATTTTTTAAAGCAATAGGGGTCCAAGTTTCTTGGCCGTCGTGTGGAGAGTTTGGAAGCAAATGGACTCTGGGTGTAAGTGTTGACCCTGCCTCTTGTTCACTGGGTGACCCTGGGCAGGTGACTTCCTGGTGTCATCTTCCGGAAAGCAGAGCTAACAATAACAACACTGAAATGATAGGAAAAGCACCCTGCTCTGTTTTTCCATTTCACTTGGAGCTTTTGGTGTGGTTCGTGCTTAGCTACCACCTTGGAATGCTAGGCTCCAGGCGAAGGTGTTTTAATTAATGTTTGCTCTTGCAGCCTTGTTAGATAGAGGCACTCAGAACCTGCTCAGTTCATAAAATGAGGAAACCAAGGTTGTCCAGAACAGAGGGGAGGGACAGGAATCAAGCCTAGGTCTGTCCAACTCAAAGTCTATGCTGGTCCTCAGGGGTCTCTAGTAACCTCTTCTAGGGAAAGAGAAAATGAGTCCAGAGTCCGCGAAAGAGGTCTCTTTGAGTCAGTGCAGAGATAATGGGGCTACTTAATATTTTTGGTCAAATGAACCCCTTCTTTCCCCTCCCTGACATTGGATTTTTGAAGCAATATTGGAATACCTGCAAAAGAATATTTGAAAATAGATCATGATGATGGTTGCACAGTCTTGTAACTATATTAAAACCACCGAAGTGTGCGTTTTAAAATGGCAAATTTTATGGTATATGAATTATCTCAATTTAAAAATTAAATACATGGGTTTTTTTTAAGATTTTATTTATTTATTTGAGAGAGAATGAGAGAGAGAGAGCACATGAGAGGGGGGAGGGTCAGAGGGAGAAGCAGACTCCCCGCCGAGCAGGGAGCCCGATGCGGGACTCGATCCAGGGACTCCAGGATCATGACCTGAGCCGAAGGCAGTCGCTTAACCAACTGAGCCACCCAGGCACCCTAAATACATGTTTTAAAAAGAATATATGAAGCACACATACGCAAGAGGTCTTTGGATTGCCAGCAGGAGGCATCAGCAGGAGATGAGAGTCTGGGAGGAGAAAGGCCAGAGTATTTCTCCCACAAGCTCCCTCCATGGGGGTCATTGTGCATCAGCAGCATCTCTCCATCCATCGGAGATTGTAGCTCCAGTTTCTGAGAACCACTCCTTCCCTTTGCCCCTTTCAGCTAAAGATGGTGATGGGACCCCACAATTGCCCGCAGGATGACACTGCACTATTCACAGTAGGGCTATGCACCTTCTGTCTTCATCTTTATAATTGTCCCAGTCTTCATTGATCCCCAAATTACCCACTTTGAGTGTGCTATCTCTTTCCATCCAGGACTCCGACTGATGTAATGTATGTGTGTGAAAGAGCAGGGGAGCAAAATGCACACACACTAGACCACCATCAGACTCCACCATTAGAACGTAATTGATACTTGCTGCCTGCCTTACCCCAAAGGTCTCCACCATCCTGATTTCTATTTCCAACATTCTCCTGTTTTTCAAGAAACTCCCTTGGGGCGCCTGGGTGGCTCAGTTGGTTAAGCGACTGCCTTCGGCTCAGGTCATGATCCTGGAGTCCCGGGATCGAGTCCCGCATCGGGCTCCCTGCTCAGCAGGGAGTCTGCTTCTCCCTCTGACCCTCCTCCCTCTCATGCTCTCTGTCTCTCATTCTCTCTGTCGCAAATAAATAAATAAATAATCTTTAAAAAAAAAAAAAAGAAACTCCCTTAAATAAATTATTTCAAAAGACAAATTTGGGGTGCCTGGGTGGCTCAGTTGGTTAAGCATCTGCCTTCTGCTCAAGTCATGGTCCCAGGGTCCTGGGATCCAGCCCTTGGGCCATCATCATTGGGCTCCCTGCTCAGCGGGGAGTCTATTTCTCCCTCTGTCCCTCCTCCCACTCGTGCTCTCTCTCTCACTCACTCTCTCTCAAATAAATAAATAAAATCTTTTTTAAAGTTTTTTTTTAAATATTATTTATTTGTCAGAGAGAGTGAGTGAAAGAGAGAGAGCACAAGCAGGGGGAGCATCAGGCAGAGAGAGAGGGAGAAGCAGGCTCCCCACTGAACTAGGAGCCCGATGAGGGACTCGATCCCAGGACCCTGGGATCATGACCTGAGCCAAAGACATATGCTGAACTGACTGAGCCACCCAGGCACCCCTAAATAAATAAAATCTTAAAAAAAAAAAAGACTAATTACCTTCTTGCCAAGAAGGAAAAGCCATCATAGCCACCATAAGTGAAGCCAAACTCACTTATTTACAGGTGGGGCATACAATATTCCAAACCCCATACTCACAGACTCTTGGTGTGAGGAAAATACCAGGCCATCTCCCTCAGATTCCCTTGCAGCTAGGGAGTGAGCAAGTGGCCCCGATTCCACTCAGCAGATGTACAGATTTAGATTTGAGAACCCACCACCAAAGGAGGGAGCAGAAGGGACAGAGGCATTGCGAGCGCCCAGGGTTGTCAGCAAAAGCCAGAGGTGCCGGCTGGTTTCAGGAGAATGATTTAAGCTGTGGCCTTAGCTGCTGGCCTGCACCCTTACTTTGTCCCTTTTCATCTTCAAAGGCTGGTGATTTCATTAGCCACCAATATATCCACCTGATAAATTCCTTTGCAGCTTAAATCACCCTGAGTCAGCTTCTGTTGCATATAAGGAAGAATCACCACCAATCCAGATGGCAACACAAAAGCAAATGCAGGGGAGGAGGGGGGACTGTTATTATAGTCTAGCTGGATGCTCTTGCCGACCAACAGAAATTGGCCAACGTTCAGAAGGTGTTGAAGACGTCCTAACCCTTGTTCTTGATTTCTACACTCCCACCCGCCCCTCTATCTTCCCCATCTTAGCAAAGATAAGTCTGTTCTAGTTGCTCATGCCAAAAATCTTGGAGTCATCTCTACTTCCTCTCTCTCATACCTCACAACTAATCAGATCTTGTTCGCTTGACCTGCAAAATATATTCAGAACCCAACCATTTCGCAACACCTTCTGGGTCCCCACACTAACCCAACCACCAGCATTTTTCAGCTGGAGTATTGCAGCAGTCCCCTCCCCGCTCCCACCTTCTGCTCTTGCTGCCCCCTACAATTCATTCTCCACACCACAGCCCAGAAGATCCTTTAAAAACAGCTTTTGAATTGATAAAATGCTCAATGTTTTTAAAAATCAATATATATGTGTATATGTATGTATAAAAGAATATTTTAAAAGCAATTCTCCCAGCCTCCTCTTTCCCTCAACTGCCTAATTCCTGACCTCCCCACCTCGAGTTATCTATCCAGGTTTTCTTTCTGATTATACCAGAAAAAAACCTGATAAATGGATAAGCAAACTGTAGTATATACATACAAAGGAATGTTATTCAACCTTAAAAAGGAAGAAGATTCTGGCACATGCTACAACATGGATGAACCTTGAAGGCATTATGCCAAGTGATATAAGCCAGACACAAAAGGACAAATACATTATATGATTCCATTTATGTAAGGTACATAGAATATGCAAATTTGTAGACAAAAAGTAAAACAATGGTTAACAGAGGCTTGGGGGGGTGTGGAAATGGGAAGTTAGTGTTTTATGGGGACAGAGTTTCAGTTTAGGAAGATGGGGCATTCTAGAGATGGGTGGTGGGGATGGTTGCACAGTGATGTGAATGTGCTTGATAACATTCAACTGCACACCTGAAAATGGTTAAAATGGTAAGTTTTATGGTGTTCAGATTTACCACAATTTAAAAAATAAATATGGAGTATTTTAATGGAAAAACAGAATATGTATGAATCTACACATGTGTATATACATATATGTATTTATTTAACTTTTCACAAAAAGCTGCATACTATACACCTAAATGCAAACTTTAGTTCTTTCCTTGAATAATATGTCTTAGAAGCGTTTCCATATCAGCCCAAGCAGACATCCTCATTCTTTTGCACAGCTACAATATATTCCATTGTGTAGATGGACAATAATTCATGCAACTGGTCCTGTACTGATGAATCTTTGGGCTCTCTCCAATCTTTTCCTATTACGTATGAATAACCTTGTTTGCATACATCATTTCACACATGTGCAAGTATTTCTGTCTCGGGATTACTTGGCCAAAGTAACTATGTATTTGTCATTTTTATGAACATTATCAAATTCATCTCTATTGGGAAGGACTGATGTCCATATGTTAGCATGGTCACTTCCCCACAACCTCACCCCACTGCACATTATTAGTCTTCTACATTTTGGCCATTCTAATGGGTAAAAATTACTATCTCACATTTCTCTTATTTCAACTTGCATTTCTCTTATTATGAGTGAAGTTGACTTTCTTTTCATATGTCAAAGAAACTTTTTTTTTAAAGATTTTATTTATTTATTCATGAGAGAGAGAGAGAGGCAGAGGGAGAAGCAGGCTCCCAAGGAGCAGGGAGCTCGATGCGGGACTCGATCCCAGGACCCTGAGATCATGACCTGAGCCGAAGGCAGACGTTTAACCATCTGAGCCACCCAGGCGCCCAAAGAACCTTTTGTATTTCATTTTTTGTGAACATTCTGACCACACGTTTTGCTCAAGTTTTTCTATTGGATTGTTTATATATTTATTATTAATTCCTAGAAACCCTTTACATATTATGGAGATTAGGGAGACTGTAATTTGAAGTGCACTTTTCCCCTATTTTTTCCAACATTCCTGCGGTGTCATTTTGCCTTATTTATGTCATGGAATTATTCACCCTTCGTATTGTTGCTACCTTTGGGTTTCAAATCAGAGTAACAAAGGACCTACCCAGACTGATTCTGTTAAAACAGAAAAATAATGTCACTCATCTTTTCAAAAATTCTCCAATGGTTCTCCTCTTACTTAGGTTCAAATCCACAACTATGAGGCCTCCTACATGATCTGATCCTTGAATATTAATCTCAAATTATCTCCCACTCTCTCTGTTTCACCCACTTTGTTCTAGGGACACCGACCTCCTTACTATTTCTTAAATACTCCATGCACATTCCTACTTCAGGGCCTTTGTACTTGCTGCTCCATCTGCTAGAACAATTTTCCCAGATAGCCACGTGGCTCCTTTCTTCAGTTCACCTTTTCGGAGAGGCCACAAGATAGTACCCTGTCACTCTGTCCCCTGAACCTGCTTTACTTCTCATCACCTGACATATACTAGTTATTTGGTTTTTGCTTCTCTCCCCCTACTAGAATGTCAGCTCCATGGGGAGAAGACTGTCGTATGCTCAGCTACATCCCCAGCACCCACAAGAGTATGTGGCACGAGGTAGATATCCAAATATCTGACAAATGAAAGAATGAGTGGGTAAATTAATGCATCGAAATGAGACTCTCCGTGGCCTAAGAAGAAGGATTTCAAGACCCTTTTCTTACTACTCCCCAAATCACCATGCTCCACCTCCCTTCCAGGTCTTTGCATGGGCTGTTCCCTCCCCCTGAAACAAAACCATCTTGCTGTCTCCCACCCCTAATCCTCGCCCTGATTACCCACACTTTCCTGAGACTTTCAGGTCTCAGCCTAAATACCGCTTCCTCCAGGGTGCCTTCTTTGACTCCCCAGCCTGGATGGGTTAGGAGGTTTCTCTGGGCCCTCATAGCTGCTTATTTGGGGGTAGTTTTCCCTGATCAGGCTGTCAGTTCTGTTGGAGCGCATATCACACCGCTTTCAGACCCAATAATCACCCCCAAACGTGACTGCTGAATTCCTCTCCCTCCTCCCATATAAAGCAACAAGCTTCCCCTGAAAATTCTCACTGAGTGCCAGACCTCCTTGCACCAGAAGGGGAGGCACGTGATGGATGCCCTTAGGGACCAGCAAGGGCCGTTCCTGAAGCCTTAGGGAAAACAAGTGCGTGATCAGACGCCCTCAGGGACCAAGAAATGACCGGAGGAGCCTGGGCTCAGACAGGAAGTGGCCAAGCAGGGCACATCCTGGCGGTTTCGTCCACGTCCACGCTAAGACGCAAGAAACGTCACCTTTTTGAGCTCCGGTTTCCTCACCTGTAAAATGGAAGGGTTGCTGGCGAGAAAGTCCCTACTAAGTGCCGGGACTTAGTTGTTTCCTATATGACAGCCATTCACTGAAATGTTGCTATGGGTATGACTCCTAGCCTCCGGGATCCTGTCCGGCCTTTCCCGGGAAGCTTTGGGCTGGAAGCCTGGAGGAGGAGGGAGCGAAAACAGAGGCCACACATCCCTGCAAAGCCGTCCCTCCTGCCCTGGCTTGCTTGCTGCAAACCCGGGGTCCCAGGGAGGGGAAGGCGGGCGGGATCTGAGCGGCAGTAGCAGCTGCTCTGGGCGTGCGGCCAACGTCCCCTCCCTCCACCACCCGCATTCCTGTGGGAGGAGGCCGAGCGCTCCTCAGTCTGGCTGGAGGCTCGCTGGCGCCCTCTCGCGGCCAAGTGCGAAAGGTTGAACTTGACCATTAACTGGTGTAGGGGACCTGGGTGGATCCCACAGGTGGTCTGCGACCCCCTACTCCTCCTCCCACTCAAACACAGGTTCACTTAACTTGCTGTGTGATCTTAGGCAAGTCCCTTAACCTCCCTGTGCCTCAGTTTCCTAGCTGCAGTTTCGGGCAGGACACTTTACCTTCTGGTGCCTAGGTTTTTCCATCAGCAAAGTGGATCAGTGGGTCATTAGAACCCTGAGAGGGTGAAAAGAGACAGTCCCGGTGAAGGCAGCTACAGTAAACACCCACTCCCCAGAGGAAGGGGTTTCCGTCCTGTTCACTTCTGTGTCCCCAGCACCTACAACAAAGCCAGACATGCAGCTGGCGCTCAAACTTATTTTATATATTAGTTATTGAACAAATGCTTATTCTTCATTTAGGGGAGCTGAGGCTGGGGTGGGGAGGAGGGGACAGATGTATGAGATGTGAGCTCCTGTCACTCATTCACCCAGCACCCATTTTCGCCTCCATCCATTTGTTCGTCGGATGATAAAGCTATATCACCTTGTTTTCAAAGTGTGTCCCACCTCCTCTGTTTTTCCCTTCCTGGGCCCACCCCCAAGACAAAACTGAAACTCAAAGAAGCTGCAGGCTTGAGCAGGTTTCAAAAGCCCCAGATGTGCTTACCTCCCCAGGATTCCCACTGGGGAGACAGAGATACTGGCATGGCGAGAGGGAGTCCAGACTGGACAGAAGGTGGGAGGGACT
Organism: Mirounga angustirostris; assembly: GCF_029215605.1. Taxonomy (NCBI): domain Eukaryota; kingdom Metazoa; phylum Chordata; class Mammalia; order Carnivora; family Phocidae; genus Mirounga; species Mirounga angustirostris. Next base: position 208,689,989 of record NW_026991709.1, on the reverse strand, counting down.
GAGACTAGAACCCCTGCCATCCCACACTTTTGGACAATGCCTTGTTCTGGACACTTAGAAGCCCCTGGGACAGAGAGGGGGATGTAGACACCTGGTGTGGGGACAAAGATGTGAAGGGGGGAGCTCACCCCCAGCTAAGGGAGGGCTGAACAGCACCAGCAGAGCATCCCACAGAGCAGGGAGACAGAGCTGAAACATCAAAGAGGACACCAGGGCGCCTGGGTGGCTCAGTCGTTAAGCGTCTGCCTTCGGCTCAGGTCATGATCCCAGGGTCCTGGGATCGAGCCCCGCATCGGGCTCCCCACTCAGCGGGAAGCCTGCGTCTCCCTCTCCCACTCCCCCTGCTTGTATTCCCTCTCTCGCTGTATCTCTCTCTGTCAAATAAATAAAATCTTTAAAAAAAAAAAACCAAAAAACAAAGAGGACACCAATGTTCTAGAACCTTCCAAATTAAGTCTCATCTGCTTCCCTGATCCAGCTCTTAATTTGATTCTGTTGATTCTTTGCTTCACAAAAGATTGTTTACCATGGACTCAAGAGCATCACCCGCAGCCTCACGGCTCCCTGCCTGACCCAGGGCAAGTTGCCTTCACTCAGCAGGCCTCAGTTTCCTTATCTGTACAATAGGTGGGAATTCTTACTTCAGCATAAATGTGGGACATTTATGGTTCTTCTGTCAGTGCACATAGAGCATGTAGAATAGCATCTGGCACACAGTAGGTGCTCAGTAAATACCTGAGGAATGAATGACTAGATCCCACCTTCCCCTTTTGTTTCTAACACACTTGGTTTTCCAGCTCTCTACAAAGGTAGAGTCTGGAAAGAGGGCACAGGTTGATCCTAATTAACAAGAGGCTGTGAGGTTTAAGGAGGAAATGCACCTTAAGCCCTTAGCAAGTCCTCCTTAAATGTCCACTCCACAGGGGCAGGGATTTCGTCTACCGTGGTCACTGCTGTGTTCCCAGCATGCCTAGGAGGGCTGGGCTCATAGCAAATACTTAATGAATCTTTGTAGGATAAATGTATATTATCATTGTTTCAGGGAGATCTGGGGCTTTCCAATAAGCAAGACTCTCCAAGCTAGCAGTATTGGCTTCACTGAAAAAAAAAAAGAAGAAGAAGAAGAACCAGATAAACTTGTCAGCAACCCATCTGCTTCTAAGAGGCAGAGGCCACAAAGTTGGTCCAACATCTTTAAAGGGCATATTAAACAGGCAGTGAAAATTATTTCGGGACAGAGAAAGCCTTCTTCCAGGAATGCCTCAAGCATGATGTGTTTTTGTCCCTGGTTTCATATGTATAATTTGCCTTCTGGAAAAGGAGCCCAGAGAGCTTGGCCTCCAAGGGGGGACTGGAATACTTCCTAGTGCAGCTGTCCCCAGCCTCCCGTGGAGGATGGGCTGAGAAGGGAGGAGCAGCCCCCCTCTTCCCCCATTGGATTTATGGGGATTCCCTCCCCACATCTGTTTAGATATTAACTCAGCCAGGACAGACCAAGGCAAACAGAGCGGACAAGAGGGCGTGTGTCTGTGGCCTGTGGTTGCACGTCAGCCCCCTACCACCATGGATGTGCCCTGGCTCGTGGGGTTGATTCTACTCCTCTTGGGGACCCCTCTTGCCCATGCTGAGCCACTGTGAGTCTGGGAAACGGAGGGCACTCAGCCGCTGCCTGCATGATTCCCTGCATGTGAGCCTGCCTCTCTGCTGCTGCTTCCCCCACTTGAGTTCCCCTCCCCGCCCCCATGCTCCTGTGTTTGTCTACTGGCAGGTACATCCTGGTGACCCCCCCCCCCCCCGAGCCCTGCGGGCCGGCAGCCCTGAGACCATCCATGTACAGGCTCACTCGGACTCCCAGCAGTCCCTCAAAGGGACCCTCGAGGTGAACCTCACCATATGGGACTTCCCCATGAAGAAGGCAGTGATGGCTAAGAGCCACCTCATTCTCTCAGAAGAAAATGACTTTATGAAACAGGCCTCCGTGACGGTAGGTGACAGGCCAGGATGGGTGGCCACAGAGGGAGGCTCTGGGTCAGCAGCAAGGATGGAGAGGGGCAGACTCTAGAGGGACTTCCCACGAGGGACACTGGAGAAGAGATGCAGGGTTTGGATATACTTACTCCTCCTCTTATGTCCCGTCCAGTTAGAAATCCAAAGTCCTCTGAGTCCGGGCTCCAACAAGGGCAGTGACTAGCCCAGATGATGTCTCTGTGAGAATTAATAAAAGGCGCCCTCTGCTGGTGGCTTGGGAAGCTGACCGTGGATTGGATTGCATTCCCGCTTTGGCTGGATGTCCTTGTGCAGGAGCAACCTGCAAGGCAACCTTGCTCCCAACCACAGAGCCAGAGGGCCCCGCCCCCCACTCAATTGTTTCTCCCAAGATCTGGCTCAGGGATTTGCTCCCAGGGATGGAGACCTCAGCAGAGCCTGAGGAGTGTGGGCTTCTCTCCCCAGATTCCCGAGAGCCTGATATACCCCTCACAACCAGGGCAGCAGTATGTCATCATCCGGGCAACCTGGGCACCCATCTCGACCACTTCATTCATGGAGAAGATAGTGCCGGTGGCTCCCCATGCTGGCTACATCTTCATCCAGACAGACAAGCCCATCTACACCCCTGAGCACTTGGGTACAGCCCCCAGGCACTTGGCCTAGGGCAGATGCTGACTCTCATTCCCAGTCTCCCCCATTGCCTGTCATATTCCACCCCCCAAGGTCACCCTCTGTCCAAAGACCCCTATATCCTAATACCCAAGATCCTAACGACTACCTCCCTCTTCAGATTCTACCCAGAACTCAGAGTCTTCCCTCTCCCTCCAGTTCAATACCGGGTGTTTGTTGTGGACCACAAGATGGATCCTGTGACCAGGATATTCACTATGGACATCGACGTGGCCTCTCCTGATGGGAGAGTGGATCCCAGACACTGAGGTTATATCATGTGCTGAAGGCCTGGGGTATGAAGCACCCACCCCCTGTCCCCACAGAACACGGAGGGGATCACTGTGATCAGCCAGAATCTGCTAGCTGAGGACGGTTTCTTCACAAGATCCTTTAAACTCCCACAGATTGTCAGGTGCCCTGCTGGGAGCCCTGTGGATGGAGGGATGGAGGCTGTCCTTCTCAGTCTCCATCTCTCCGAATTTTCTGTGTCTCAGTTTTGGGACCTGGAGCATCGAAGCCAGTTACCGAAGTGCAGCCAAGCAGAAGTTCAAGGCAGCCTTTGATGTCAGGGATTATGGTGAGCAGGGTGTGATGGGCAGGGCAAGGTGGGACATGCAAGAAGCAGGGTTGGAAGTGGAAAAGAGGTCTCATGGTGCACCAACTGTGTGCTAGGGCCTAAGCTGGGTGCTGGTGAACAGAACCATGTGTTCCAATCTTTGGGGGTTGCAAGAGTCACTGAGGAAGGAGTGAACAGGGAGGGGACAAGGGGGGGACAGCAAAATACTGAGGGTGCCCACTGCCTTTACTCCATCCAGTGCTCCCATCATTTGAGGTCCAGCTGAAGCCAAACAAGACTTTCTTCTACCTCAACGATGAGGCTCTGGGTATGGACATCGAGGTTTGGTAAGTCCCCTTGTCCCCAGCCTGGCCAGAGGACCAGGAATGCCAAGAAACTGAATGGGTGGAGAAGCAGGCCATTTCTGTGGCACTTAAGGTATGGTAGAGGTACTCTTTGCCACCCATGAGATATTCTTGGCCACCTACATTGTTTTGTGAGGTTGTCCAGACCATGTCTGCCATGTGTAGGTAGTACAGACCATCCCTTCAGGTCTCTGGGGTTGTATAGGACACGTCGCCCACCTAATAAAGCCATGCCAAGTCTCATGGCTCGGACCATCTCTGAAGGTCCACAAGGTAGCACAGGCAAATTTGCCATCTTACGAATTGTCCAGACTGTCTCCACAGCACTATGAGGTTGTACAGACCATTTGTCCACCTAAGTTGTAAGGGCCATATCTGCCACTTCTCGACACTATGCAGACCATTCCTATGCATGCCTCCTAGGCTGCCTGATGAGGTTTTATGGGCTACCTCCACCATCTTGTGAGGTTGCACAAGCTACATCTGCAACCCAACACGAAGCTTGATGAAACACATTTATCACTTCCCAGCATTGTGTAGGTGAGCAATGAAACCATCTAAGTTTCCAGGGGTCACTCTGCCCCTCCCAAAGATTTACCACCATCCCTGCAGCCTCATGAGGTCATACAGGACATCTCTGCAACCACATGAAGTTGTATGGGTGTTTCAGAGCCAGTGGAATGACCTTCCACCCACCCCCAGGTATGTATTCAAAGAGTCAGTGGATGGACATGCTCTGGCCATCTTCAGGGTGAAGTCGCATTCCCACCGGATGCCCATCCAGAGCTCCCTGCAGAGAGTGGAGGTGACTGAGTCTTGACCTCTCTCCCCCACCAACTTCCCTCTCCATCAACCCTCCTCTACTCCCCAAGAAACTATCTCCTCTTCTCTCTCTCACCCTGAGACCAGATCTCTGAAGGTCTGGGCCACATCTCCCTCCAGAAGGACACACTGATGTCCACATTCCAAGGCCCAGAAGAGGACTACATTGGGGCCTTAATCTTTGTCAACATCACCGTGTTCTCTTCAGGTGCCACCCTCACCCAAGCTCCTGGCTGAGGTCAGGACAGTGTTCTTACCCAACCTAGACATTCCACCCATGTGACCATGGGCCACCTCCCAGTCCGTTTCCTCATCAGATAAATGCAAAAATGCCAGAAAGGCTGGAAGGAGCTGAGATTGTGTTACTGTCTTTCTCTGTCTTCACCAAGACAGGCCTCCCATACCAGCAGCCCTGCCATTCCCCCAAGAAACTGAACCTCCTCCACAGACCTCACAGTCCCCTGTTTCTCCAGGGGGTGAGATGGTCCAGGCTAAGACCTCCGGGGTGAAGATCATCCGGAGCCCATACAGCATCAAGTTCATCAGGACACCCCAGTATTTCAAGCCTGGGATGCCCTTCTACATTAAGGTCAGAGTCTGACTTCATTCCACCCAGGGTCTTGGGGCTCCCTTCCCCTAATAGACCCTTCTCAGGAGACAAAAACCCATACTGGACTCACCTGTCCCCCACAACTTAGAATCCATCAGGCCTCCCAGACCAATCCCAAGTCTCTCTCAAGTCTTAACCCAGGTCCCCCCAAAGCACTGTGATGACTCCATAATTTCTCTGTGGGAGGCTTAGTGGTCACAGTCAGGCTGGAAGGTGGTGCTCAGGGGGTTATCTTGAGGCTACTTTTGCAAGGCAAGCATGCTGTTTTTACATGCATTCATTTTGGGTGACTTTGAGATGTCTGATGGACATTAAGAAAACTAGAAACATCCTTTGGTGCCAGTCCTACTAAAGATTTCCCCAAGCCCTCCACATCTCTCCACTCCAATTCCCTCCACCTCCACCCCACCAGCACACCAACACCCAGGGCCATCACATATGATTACACACTGCAAAACTTGAGGGGGTGCCATTCATAAAAACTCTAATATGAATGGTGTCCCCAGTGTTGTTCAGTGCACAACTTGTACAGCTATACAAGGCAGTCCTGTCCAGATCAGATTCCCAGTACCCACTTCTCATGCCAGGCCACCACCAGGCCTATCTTTCATCTCACCCCTGATTCTACCTCAGGTCTTTGTCTCAAATCCTGATGGGTCCCCAACCTCTAGAGTCCTTGTCCGATGCCAAGACAAACAAGACCACACCCCAGCCAATGGAGTGGCCATTTTGACCATCAACACAAATGCAAATAATCGGGAGAAGCTCCCTATCTTGGTACCAACTTAATGGGGCAGGGATGGTGGAGCTGTGTGAGCTGGAAGAGCTGGAGGTTTACTTGCCCATCACTCTCCCCAGGTAGAAACTGATGAGCCTCTCTGGCCAGAAGAGCAGGCTTCAGCCAATATGATGGCTTGGCCTTACTCGACTCAGGGTGGGTCAGGGAACATCTTGCACATTGAGGTGAAGACAGTCGCAGAGGTTGGCAGCAGCATCTACCTGAGCCTTGTCACAGAACATCAGCATTCTGAAACCAAGAAACAGATCACTCACTTCACCATCCTGGTGAGTGGCTAGGACTAAAACCTAAGCCAAGGAATTATTTCCCTGGAACATCCCTGGCTAGCTGGTTTGGAGAAACTGAACAGTGGTGTGAAGGTGGGAACCATTTGGGGTGGCCTCAGACTAAGGGGCTGAAGCAAAGGAACTGTGGGTCTCCCTTGTGAACTGAGATGGCTTCAGGAAAAGGTTGACCTTACCCTTCTTATTCTTGTCTTCCCTTGTCTCCAAGGTCCTGAGTAAGGACCGGATTGTGCATGCCAAACATCAATCAAAAAGTGACCTCACGGTAACCACTATTGATGTGACTTCAGAGATGCTGCCCTCCTTCTGCATCCTGGCCTTTTATTTACTGCCTAGGGGAACAGGTCAGGATCCTAAACTGGTGGCCGACTCTGTATGGGTTGATGTGAATGACAGATGCATGGGGACGGTGAGCCAAATTCCTTGAAGTTGCACATTACCATCATAAAGCTTGGATGGGCAGAAAGTCTGTCCAAGTTGAAGGGCTCCAAGTCTGGGGGCAGGGGAGAAGAGGAGATGTGCCCTTAAAAGCTCACCCTAGGGCATGGCGAATATGCAAGCAAATGTGTGGAGTTGGGATTGGCATGGTAAAGTTCCCGGATGCTCCATCAGAGCCATAAGGAGCATAAACTTGAAAGTAGACTTGGATAAGTCTCTTGGTAGCATATGAGCCCCTTTTCCTGACATCTCTTGTTTTTCCTGGCTCAGCTGAAGGTTGGTTTGAAGAAAGAAAGACGCTTCCAGACTTTGAAGCCTAACAGCCACGTGGAAGTGAAGGTGACAGGTGATAAAGAGGCCACAGTGGGTTTGGTGGCAGTGGACAAGGCTGTCTATGTCTTGAACAGCAAGCACAAGCTCACACAGAAGAAGGTGAGAATATGTGGGCTATGGGCCAGGAGGTTGCCTGGAGGTTCTAATAACTGGGGCTTTAGCTTCTTCAGCTGTAAATGGGCAACTTTGATAGTTGCAAGGATTCAAGGAGCTAGCACACAGCTAGAGATTGGAAGGTGATAAGAGCTCAATAAATGGGAGGTGGTGTGAGAATTATTATTTGAGCCAGCTATTTCAGTGCACCATTGCTCCTTCCCTGAAAAGGTCATACAAGCTCCAAAGCCAGGTTCCTATCTTAACCCCCAGGTCTGGGATGTGGTGGAAGAATATGACATTGGCTGCACAGCAGGCAGTGGGAAAGACGGACTTGCTGTATTCAAGGATGCTGGATTGGACCTGAAGATGAGCACGGGGATGCACACCCCAGCAAGCTCAGGTACAGGAAGGGACATGCTGGGGGCAGGGTGGGTGGGCAGTGTTGTCTAGTGGTTAAGAACATGAGGTTTGGTGTCAGACAGGCTAAAATCTAGGACCCTCCTACTTACCATGAGTCAGTTACGTTTCCTCTCTGAGGCTCCATTTCTCTGTCCATAAAATGGGGATAATAATAGAAGTGACTCACTACCTCTTAGTTAAGATATAGGTTTGGCCATGGGTGTCAGAGATACAAACAGTAGCTTAAACAAGGTAGAAGTTTATTTCTCACTCAGTAACAGTTCTGATGTCATTCTGGGACTCAACCTCCTTCTAGCTTATTGTTCTGCTATATTCCAAGGTGGCATCTCATCAGGACCTCATGCCAGGCAAGAGTATGAAGGGAAGTAGGAAGGGGAGACACTTTCTCAAATCTCATTTGCCGGAACTCAGTCATGTAGCCCTACCTAGTTGCAAGGGAGGCTGGGAAATGTAGTCTTCATTCTGAGTGATATGCAAAAGAGGGAGGTTTAGTTGCCCCGGTTGAAGGGGGAAAGTGGATACTAGGGATAAGTAGGAGTGTCTTCTTTCAACTATAAATAATGATATCAATAATAGTTTCTATTTACTACAAGCTGGACACTGTGCTAAGTACTTTTATATGCATGATCTCATTGATAGAACTTTGATTGTACCAATTTACATAGCTGGAGAAATTAATGCCCAGAGAGTTTAAGTGACTTCCTGAAGATTGCACAGATTTTAAGTGGTGAATCATGACTATGAGGAGGCTACGGGATTAAATGCAATGATGCTTAGAAAGCACTGGGCATTCTGTAAGCACCTAATAAATATCAAGGATGTTGATAATGATCCTGACGGCGGTCCTCTCATTCTTCTCTCTGACCCTCAGACTGGCAGTGCCCTCAGAGCCCCCCTGCCAGCCGTCACCGCCGCTCCCTGAAATGGCTGGAGACAAAGAGGAATGCAGGTCAGAGCTAAAGCTGGACATGTCCCTCCTGGCTCCCTAAACTACTGTATTCATCAGAGCTTAGAAGAGAAAACTGAAACCACTCTAGGTACTTCAAGCAGAAAGGGAGGGATTTGGTGATGGGAGTCTGGTGCTTTCAAAATCATTAGACGGTCTGTAGGAGTGGACATCAAAAGGCTGCTTGCTGGGACTCAAGATCACCTCACTGCAGTTTTGCAATGTGTGAAATCTCGGGAAACTTCTGCCAATATCTCTTGCGATGCTGGTGGGTAGATAACAAAGTGCAGAAATAATGCCCATTACAAAAACACACGGAGTTCACCTGTGACTGGGGTTCACCTGTCAGTTACCACTGCCACAGGGAAAATGGCCTCCACTTCTTCCACCCTCCAAATCTTACACAAGCGTGTCTCTGTGGCAGAATCTTATCCCATCTAGAACCCTAGCAGAAGAGAGTCTGGGAAATGCAGCTTCTAGATGTCTAGGCTTTGTAATACAAGAGTGAATGTAGACAAAAGGAGAGACGGGTGCTGGGTACCAGTGGATAATAGCAAACCTGCCATCCCCAAGGCCAGGGTGTGGACCAGAATAAGATGTGAGCCTGGAATTCAGGGAAGATGGGAGGCAGCACTGAGTGGTGTTGGAAGCATGGGTTCTATGCATCTTAGATTTTTCAGTCTCTTTGAGCAGTGCTAATGACTTTGTGAATCTAAATAAAGAGAAAGTAAGTGAAACCTAATAGAAATTGAGATAAAACCTTAACTCTAATTTTGGTATTAAAGAGAATTATGCTAACCCCCTGGGAAAAGTTTATAATATAAGCCGTTGTTTTGTTTATGGTAATGATAAGTTGTATCATTTAACTATAATTATGTTAGTGGTAAACAATAAGATTTTTAAATTGCTATATATTTTAAGTTATTTATTTATTTTTAATTTTTTTAAAGATTTTATTTATTTATTTGAGAGAGAGAATGAGATAGAGAGAGAGCATGAGAGGGGGGTGGGTCAGAGGGAGAAGTAGACTCCCTGCTGAGCAGGGAGCCCAATGTGGGACTCGATCCCGGGACTTCAGGATCATGACCTGAGCCGAAGGCAGTCGCTTAACCAACTGAGCCACCCAGGTGCCCCTATTTATTTATTTTAAAGAGAGAGAGTGTGTGAGCAGGAGGAGGAGCAGAGGGAGAGGAAGAGAATCTCAAGCAGACTCCATGCTGAGTGCGGGGAGCCCAACGCAGGGCTCAATCTCACGACCCTGAGATCATGACCTGAGCTGAAGCCAGGAGTCGGACGCTTAATGAACTCAGCCACCCAGGTGCCCCTGAATTGCTCTATTTTTATCTTTAAGTGTATTCCTTCAGTTTGCTAACTTAGAAGCATTCAGCTTGACATCATGCTTTACAACAAGTTTTATGTTTTGATTTTATAAAAACACATGATGAAAATCAGAAGTTGAAATGATGGGGCGCCTGGGTGGCTCCATCAGTTAAGTGTCTGCCTTTGGCTCAGGTCATGATCCTAGAGTCCTGGGATCAAGTCCCATGTCGGGCTCCCTGCTCAGTGGGGAGCCTGCTTCTCCCTCTCCCTCTGCCCCTCCCCCTGCTTGTGCTCGCTCTCTCTCTCTCTCAAATAAATAAAATCTTTAAAAAAAAAGTTGAAATGGTATCTCTAATATAAAAACATGGCAATCCCTGCCAAGAAGGGTGGGGAGGAGGAGGGGGAAAAAGAGAAGCAACAGCATGGATTCTACTGCCAGCCCTGCCACTTGGGAGCTGTGTGACCATGGGCCAGTGAATTAAACTCTCTGTTGTTTAGCTTCCTCATCAGAACCCACCACATGGGTTCAATGTGAGGCTTCAGGAGGAAGATACAGGCAAAGTGCTAGGACCAGCATCTGCCAGAGTTATGGATACATAGAGACCAGGTGTATGTGGCATTAAGGTAGATGGGTCCCAGCTTCCTCTGGTGCCGCTCAGCCCCTCCTCAGTCCCTCTAACTCTGGCCCACAGTGAACAAGTTCAAGACAGAGCTGGAGCGAAAGTGCTGTGAGGCTGGGCTCCGGGAGAGCCCGGTGGGGCTGTCGTGTGAAGAGAGGACCCGGCATGTCCGCCATGGGCCAACCTGTGTTACCGCTTTCCTGAGCTATTGCCATCTGTCTGAGGCCCTGACTCAGGAGGCCCGGGAGGAGCAGCTGCTTTTGGGGACATGTGAGGAGGCCATGGCAGGAGGCGGGGGGGTGGGGGGCGTTGGGGTTTGCCTGAGGGGCGTGAAGTGTCATGGGACAAGTCAAGGGGAGATAAGGGCCAGAAGGGGATGGAGTGGGAGGACCATGGGAGAGACGCAAAGGAGACACTGCCCCACATCCCCTCCCTGAAGCGGATGAAGATGAGGACTTAGATGACATCTTCCTGGAGGACCAGCCTATCTGAACCTTGTTCCCTGAGAGTTGGCTCTAGATGAAGTTTAAACTGCCGAAAAGTACATCAGGGTAGGACCACAGCCCCCACAGCAGCATCTGGTCCCTGGCCCTCCGAGGCATCAGTGGATGTCAATCATAGCCAGTGTTCCCACTGGTGACACTGAGCTCTTGGTATAGTCAGTATAACCGCCTGGAGGGGGATACAAATCCCAGTGGTTCCCCCAAAAGGACGGCCCTCTAGTGACCCACTGACCCCTGGGAAGTGACCCCCAGTGCAGAGGCTCTGAGCACAAACTCACTAATGCCCCCCCTTCCCTGCCAGAGGCATCTCCCACTACAGCACTCTTGTGACTGTGCCAGATTCCATCAGCACGTGGCAGTTGGTGGCTGTCAGCCTCAAGCCTGTACAAGGTGACCCCACAAGCCCAGGGCTGAGGAGATGGGAGAATGGTGGTCCTGCCCAGCCCCGGCACAGCTGGCCTCTGCTTAATGCCAACATACTCCCCTGGCTCTAGGTCTCTGCGTCTCAGACCCCTTTGAGCTGACAGTTATGAAATCACTCTTTGTGGATCTCAAGTTGCCCTCCTCCGTGGTCAGGAATGAGCAGGTCCAGATCCAAGCCGTGCTGTACAATTTCAGGATGGAGCAGGTCAAGGTGAAGCCTGAGCCCTCCCCTCCTCTCAAACCATCCATCGGTGTGTTTTATAAAGGGGTTGGAGTGTGTCCATTATTCAAAGGGGCCAGCGAAGTGGTTGCTCTTTTAAAAAGCTTCTGGGGTATTTTCTCATTTAAAACGTACAATAAGGGCACCTGGGTGGCTCAGTCGTTAAGTGTCTGCCTTTGGCTCAGGTCATGATCTCAGGGTCCTGGGATCGAGCCCTGCATCGGGCTCCCTGCTCAGCGGAGAGCCTGCTTCTCCCTCTCCTACTCCCTCTGCTTGTGTTCCCTCTCTCGCTGTGTTTCTCTCTGTCAAATAAATAAATAAAATCTTTTAAAAAAATAAAATAAAATAAATAAAATGTACAATAATCCCAGCAGATGGCTGCTATTATTGCTTTTGGTGTAGAAGTGAGGAAATTGAGGCACAAAGAGGTGAAGGGGCTTTCCTGAGGTCACACAACGCAAGTGTCAGGCAAGGTCTTAGCTCTCAACCACTATGCTGTGCTGTCACCTACTTGGGATTTCCAGGGTAGGGAGAGGGAGGGAATTGTGACTAGGGTCCTAGACCACCCAACTGCCCACCTTGCCCCAGGTCCGTGTGGAGTTCCCCCACAAGGAGGCTCTGTGCAGTGCGTCAAAGCCAGAAGCCCCATCCCGCCGGGTGGTGGTCATACCCCCACCTCCTCCAAGATAGTGCCCTTTGTGCTTCTCCCACTTGAGATAGGCAAAGTGGATGTGGAGGTCAGGATTAGGACAACTGAGGTTGAGGACCATATAAGGAAGACACTTCTGGTCAAAGTAATGGGTGCCCCCACCTTTTGTTACTGGTGCAGATAGTGGGGCTTCCCCGGGGCTCCCAGGGTGTGATCACAGGACGGACGGGTATGCCCGGGATCAACAAACAGGCCTCTCAGATGGGAGTGAGGTGCAAGAGAATGGATTTGAAAGTTCAATCACAGAGCTCCCACTATGGGACTTTGTTGTCAGGGTGGGTTCAAGCCTTGTCTCTGCTGTGTGACCTTGGACAATTTACCTAACTTTTCTGAGCCTTTGTTTCCTTATTTGCAAGGTGTGACCATCATCACATCCAGAGCTGTGAATAATAATCAGAGAGCTGTGAAAATTATATCTCATACTGGTTGTGCACAACCCATTAATAATACTTTATTTACTTCTCTTATTTGCTTAATTTATTTACTTAACAAACACATGTTTAGCACTTATGATATAAACACTTTAAGAATAGTAACTCGTTGAGCCATCAGAACAACCATAGGAAGTAGGAGCCTTTTATGGAGGAGAAAACTGAGGCACAGAGAGGTTAAGTAATTTGCCCAAGGTCACACAGCTAGAACATAGAAGGATTGGGATTTGAACCCAGATATTTGGGATCCAGAGTCTGTGTTCTTTATAGCTAACCAGTGCCTCCTCCTACTGTCATTGTGATTGTCATTATTACTATTATTGCTGTTGTTTTTAACTTGCTTCATCATTACATCTCACAGGCAGGAGGGCAGATACAGCAAAAATCCCATAGCATCCTCCTGAACCCCCAAGGTTTGTGGGGTCTGCGGGGAGCATGTCGGATCCTAGGGCCACGTCAGGATGGAGGGAGGAGCTGAAATGAGGGGGTCCAGCCAGGTGGGCAGTCTGAACTCCTCCGGGCTCTGCACACCCTGACCTCCCCAGCCCCAGAAACTGCTTGTCACAGAAGGCTGTGCCTGCTCAACCTAGGTCAAACCCAGATGGAAATGGTGCCAAGACAGAACTTTTTGAACATGGTGCCCAACACAGAGGCAGAAGTGTTTGTCAGTGTCCAAGGTGCTTAGAACAGAGATGACTCCTGGGGGGAGGGATTGGGAGACTGGGGAGCTGGCTTCTCCCACACATGCCTGGGCACAGGGGCGGGAGGAGCTGGGGTGCCCATGTGGGGTGATCAGAGCCATGGTGGATTAGGCCATTCCTGAGATGATTCTGCTCATCTGATAGGTGACATCCTTGGCGAGACGATCCTGGGCACCCTGACACCTGGAGAAAAATGGCAACTGCTGAGGGTTCCAACTGGTTGCCCTGAGCAGACGCTGAGGAAATTGGCACCTGTGATCATCCTGACCCACTATTTGGATGCTGCTGGCCAGTGGGGCAAGGTTGGAGTGGAACTCAGGGAGCAGGTGATACAGAACATTGTCAGAGGTGAGAGGGGTTCCCTCCTGGGACCTCAATGAAGGTGTCTGGGACTCTCTGGAAGGGTGGCTGGGGTACCCCCAGGGTTGGGTGTGGCCCCCACGGGACTCTGCCCGACAACAACATTCATACCCTGACTCATCTCCCAGGTTACAACCTGGTACCAAGTCCCCCAGGTGCTCCTTCATCTGGACCCCTCTCCCAGACCACAGTCTGACAACAGACACCCTGGTTTACCTCCAAAGCAGCAGCCCCCAGGTTCTGTTATATTCAGACACTGTCCTAGGTTACACCCAGTCAGTGACATGCCTTGGGTTATACCCCTAGAGAACCCCCAAGCAGAAAACTCCAGAATAATCCCAGGCGGTGGCCTCCCCATTACCCCTTTCCAGGTTATATCCACACCTCCCAGGTAACAACCAGAGATGCACACTCCTGGTTATACCCAGACAGAGACCCTCAAGTTAATCTGGGCACTGACCCCCCTTCCCGGTTACACTCAGACACCAGGTCTCCATCCAGGTGCTCTCAACAATAACCCTCAGGTAACACCTCGACACTATCACCCCCAAAGTTACTCCCAAACAGTAAGCTCCCAAGCAACCTTCAGGTAATACTTAAGTAGCAACACTCAGAACACACCTGAGAGGTACGCCTCCGAGATTACACCCAGGAGTAGCCTCCCCTAAACCGCACAGACACAGTGACACCCCTAATTTATAGCCAAGAAATAACTGTCAAGGAAACTCCCAGGTAGTGGCCCCCAGAGTACCCCTTTCCTGGGTTCCACCTTCCACAATCCCTCTGAGCAGAAATTCCCAGTCACACTCTTTCCCAGGTTACTCCCAGATGACACTGGACACGGGCTCCCACAGTCACACCTGGGCCCTGCAGCCACCTCCTGATACACCTAGACAAGTCCCCTCCTATAGTTAGACCTAGATAGGATGCACCCCCAAGTCACACCCACATCTTACCCCCCAGATTATGCCTGATAACTGACTCCCCTTCATAGCCACACCCAAATGCCAAATCTCCCTGAAAGTTCTCCTCCACCCATTTCCCCAGGTTACACCCACATGCTGACCCACCGGAGTGCACACGGCACCTACCACATCAGCAACGGACACCCGGGAAGCACCTGGTAAGGACGAGGATGTTGGCAGTCCTGCCACAACCACCCTGAATGAAGCCCAAGGGCCAGCCTGGCGCTTAATGATCCTAGGAGCACCCGAGCAGCAGGGGCTTGGGGCAGGCAGCCTTTGGGCCAGAAGTATTGCTACTTGGGTTTTACCTGAGGGTTACCTGGGAGTTTAGAGTTTGGGGGTAACTTTGGGGGTGATAGTGTCTGGGGGTTACCTAGGGGTTATTGTTGAGAGCACGTGTCTGAATGTCGGAGAGACGGGTTAGTGTCCATGCCGCCAGATCTGGAGAGCAGCAAATGAAGGGTCAGTCTGGAGCAGCAGGTGTAGACTCCCCCTAGTGTAGAAGCCCCTGTCCTCGAATCCCCTTGGCTGCTATTCCCAGTCATCACCCACCCCATCTCCCCGCTGACAGGCTCAGTGCAGGGAAAGCAAACCTTGAACAGACTATTTCAAGTCCTCATTGAGGCCACCAAGGCTCTGCAGGGAAAAGACCCTGCAGAGCCTTGGAACACGAGCTACGTGTTCCGGGTCTTTGCCCTGGCCTACTCTATCATGACAACCGGCATGTTTGATCTGCACTCTCTCTGTGCCCCTGCCAACTGGGTCATCACCAAGAGGCAGGCAGAGGATGGGCACTTCTTGGAGAATGGTCCAGTGATCATGGCATCCATGCAAGTGCCCACTGCCCTCCCCCCTCCTGGGCTGTTCAAATCCAGGGCTCTGTGCACTGATAGGGTGAATCTCGGGCCCTTGACCTGTTTGCAGGTAAAATGAGAACAGGAAAAAGCCAGGGCCCGGCACCCAGCATCACATCCCTCTGCTCTGGACCTCCCTGGACTCTGTTACAATGTCAGAGAGGCTGGGCACATCTGGGACCCCGTGATGTGCCCACTTCACTTTGAGTGGCTCCAGTCCTGGCTCTCTTTCCTCTGGGCTGAGTCTTCTCAACCTTCCAGCCAACACAGCCATCCCTACCAGATATTCCTCCACATCAGCCTCCAGAAATAGCTTTCAAACAGTCTGGGATGTCTCTCCCCTGTTCAAACACCTTCTATGGCTCACAGTTGTCTATGACGGTATCTCTCTGTTATATCCCTCTCTTCTGTAACTCCCCCACAAGCCTTACGCCTCACTACTCCCTGATCACAGATCCCTCCAACTCACTCTGTCTTTGCTTATGCTGCTCTCTCCGCATGGAATAGCCATGGCCCCATCGCTTTTTCTTTTCCTTGGCTGGCCAAATTGTGTTTTCTCTTTAGATTTAGCTCAAACCCACCTCCTCCAGGGGCCTCCCCTGAATACCAGCCCTGTATCTCTATTATTGCACCCATGACAGTAGGGATGTCATTCAGTCATTCAACAGATATCTATCCAGCAACTGGTGTGTACCAGGCCTTGTACTAGACAGAGGGGAGACATAGCAGTAAACAAGACATTTACACATTACACATTTACCCCTGCCTTGTAGTACTCACAAGCTGGGGTGTGGGAGGAAGATGGAAGTTAGCCAAATAGTTATAACTAGTGATTGTTTAAATCACAACTGTGCTAAGTTCCATGGGAAAGAAATACCAGGAG
The DNA here is from genome assembly GCF_029215605.1 of Mirounga angustirostris. Lineage (NCBI taxonomy): Eukaryota > Metazoa > Chordata > Mammalia > Carnivora > Phocidae > Mirounga > Mirounga angustirostris. Next base: position 208,673,670 of record NW_026991709.1, on the reverse strand, counting down.
AGAGTATTTAATAGGGGTCATGCCTGGTCAGGGAACCTGCAAAAGGAAGAGACAGCAAAGTAGCAACCTCAAGAAGGAATAGAGTTGGTGGGGGAAGAATGGGAAAGAGAGCTCCAGGCAAAGGGAGCAGCACATGCAAAGGCCCTGAGGCTCTGGCGTGTTTGAGGAAAAGGAAGAAACCAGAGCCCAAAGATGGGAAAGGGGTAGTTCGTCCTGAGGCCTGAGAGGGTAGGAGAGATGCCAGGCCCTGAAACCTGCAGAGCCTTGGTGGCCTCAATGAGGACTTGAAATAGTCTGTTCAAGTTTTGCTTTCCCTGCACTGTGAGTCCTTCCAGTGCGGGGAAGCAGGTCTGATTCATCATAGTTGGCAAATATTTGCTGAATAAAACTCTGGGTGAATGCATGAGCCCAGAAAAGACAGATTGCAACCCCAGATAAAGGAAGCAGTTAGGGAGTTGGGAGGCCTGTGTGAGCAGGAGCCAGATGCTGTACAGGAAGGTTGTACAGAGAGGGGTTACAAACAGGTTTCACAGGCTCACAGAAAGGAGTTTCTTTCTACCAACAAACACTTACCAGGCATCTACAATGTGCCAGGCACTGCTTTAAGCACTGAGGACGCTGGGAAAACAAAATAGACAAAAATCTCTTCTCTCATGGAGTGGGCTCTCTCATGGAGGAAGGACAGGCAATGAGCATGAGAGAGACCTAAGTGATGTGGCATGTATGGCAGAAGTGACATGGGGAAAGATGCAGGGGAAGGGGAATCAAGGTGATGGGGTGTCATTTTGGAAGGCTTCATGAAGAGATGATGTTTGTACAGACCTGAGGAGGTGAGGGAGCAAGTCATGTGGATAATCAAGGAAAGAGTGTTCCAAGCAGAGGAAACAACATGTGCAAAGGCCCTGAGCCTGGAAGTGCCCAGTATGTTTGAGGAACAGTGAGGAGGCTGGGACAGAGTGAACAACCCTGGAGGAGAGGGGGAGGAGGAGAGCTGAGGGAGGGGGTGGGACAGATGGTGCAGGGCCTTTGGGGCTGCAAGGAGTACTTGAGCTTTTCCTCTGAGTGAGATGGGATCCATGGAGGGTTTTGAACTGAGGAGGGATACAACCTGATTCAAGAGTTCACAAGCTTCATTGGCCACCATGGGAAGAAGAGACGGTGGGGCAGGAATTAATTCCTTGGGGCTCTTGTAAAAAGTACCACAAACTGGATGACTCAGAACAACAGAAATGTATTTATTTTATCACAGTTCTGGAAGCTAGTAGTCCCAGATCAAGGTGTCAGCAGGGCCATGCTCCTTCTGAAGGCCCTACGGGGGAATCCTTCCTTGTCTCTTCTAGCTCGATGGCCTCTGGGCTGTCCTTGGCATTCCTTGACTTGTAGCTGCACCACTCCAACCCCTGTCCCCATCCTCATTTGCCCTCCTTCCTTCTGTGGGTCTTCATATGGCCTTCTTTTAGGACACTAGTCACTGGATAGGGTCCACTCTAATCAGTATGACCTCCTATTAATTTAACTAATTACATCTGCAAAGACCCTATTTCCAAGTAAGATCAATTCTGAGGTTCTGAGTGGACATGAATTTTTTTTGAGGGGGGAACACTATTCAACCCAGTACAGAGGCTGAAGGTGGAATTAGAAGACTAAAGAGGAACTTGAACCCTAAATCAGTCATTTACCAGCAATGAGGAGACCACTTCTCTGGCCACGACTCGCCTCATCAGGAAAATGGAGCTGCTGAAAGAATGCTTTGAGATAGTGTAGAGGATAACACATCACCCTCCATGGCTGTTGGCTTAGGTTGGTAATGCAGACCCCACACAAGCAAATCTTGAGGTGGTTCCTCCTCCTCCTCTCTCTCCCCATCCTGCTTTCAGCATCCTTCAGCCCAGAGCTGAGCACCTGGGAGCTTTTCAAGGTCACACAGGAGAGGTTGGAGAAAGTCTCTCCAAGACACTAGGGGGATCATGGGTGTGATCCTGCATCCACAGGGTGGCTACCGAGGCTCTGAAGCAGACATATCCCTCACAGCTTTTGTCCTGATTGCCCTGGATAAGGGGAGGGACTTGTGCATCCAGGAGATACCGGTAAGACCCCAAGAGGAGGGCAGGCTCTACAGAGCCCTCTAGATCCTCTGCCCACAGGAAGTTCCCCCATCTTCATGTCCCTCCCCATGCATCCCTCTCTTCTAACTCCTAGATCCCTTTCCTCTAATTGCCCCCCTCTACTTTGCTCTCTCTGACTTTCTAGAATTTGCCTGCCAGCATGGAGCGAGCCCATAGCTTTCTGGAGGAACGCCTTCCCAAAATTAATACAACTTTTGCCATAGCCATAGTTTCCTATGCTCTGACCCTCACCAATAGCCCCTGTGCCAATGACCGCCTGGACAGCTTTGCCAGCCATGGTGAGTGTGGGCCACTTCTTTGTGTTAACTATGTGTTAACCACAGTCATGGGGGGCACGGGGAGGGGGATTGTATGATTTCAAATTCAGCAATGTGTGACTCATCACCTTAGCGTTTATTGAGCATCTGTGGTGTGCCAACTCTTGAGCTCAGACTCTGAAAAACCAAGGTCAACAACACTGATATGGTCCTTGCTCTCAAAGGTCCCACCATCCCTGGGGGAAGCAGGCAAAAAACAAACAGATCAACTACAGATTGAGACAAGCACTGAGATGATAACATACAAGATGGGTGGGAGAGATGATGCGCAAAGAGGAGTATGGATTGGAGAACTGGGGAGGCCTCTGTGAAAAAGGAATGCCTCAGCTGGAATAAAAGATAAGAAGGCCCACCTGTGTGAAAGGCCAAGGACATTCCAAGCTAAGAGAATGGCATGTGCAAATGCCCTGAATTGGGAAAGTGCTTGACATGGTGGTCAAAGATGGAAAAAACGTCATAAAATGTGGTTAACTGAGGGGGCCTGACTCCCTTGGCCTGCCCAGTGATCCTTATCCCATCTTCCTCTAAGTCAAGAGGAATGGAGTTAGGAAAACTCACTTGCGGTGGAATTGGTGGGACTTGGAGGAGCTTCTCTGAACCTTAATTTCACCATCTCTAAATAGTTAGAGTCCCTGTCTCCTAGACATCTAGGAGATATCTGTTCCGAAAATAAAATGTCCATATGCCTCCTCAAAGAGTTTCATATAAAGTAAGTGCTCAATAAAATAGTGGATGAGGGGCACCTGGGTGGCTCAGTCGTTAAGCGTCTGCCTTCGGCTCAGGTCATGATCCCAGGGTCCTGGGATCAAGCCCCGCATCGGGCTCCCTGCTCCGCGGGAAGCCTGCTTCTCCCTCTCCCACTCCCCCTGCTTGTGTTCCCTCTCTCGCTGTGTCTCTCTCTACCAAATAAATAAAATCTTTAAAAAAATAAAATAAAATAAAATAAAATAGTGGATGAGAAATTTGGGCCAGATGACAGAAGGCGAGGACAGGTTTTGGTAGATGGGCCCAGTTTTGGGAGACAAAGTGGTCATCCATCTCCTAGATAAAACCCACTGGTCCAAGAGCCACCTGGACAAGAACTCCCTGTACACCATTGAGGCCACGGCCTATGCGCTGATGCAGAAGGTGGTGTTGGGTCGGCACAATGAGACGCACGCCATTGCCAAGTGGCTACTGGAGAAACGGGAGCTAGGCGGAGGCTTCAAGTCCACCCAGGTGACCCGAGCCTCGGAAAGAGGGGGTTGGGGGGAGGGGCGCTAGCCGAGGTGCAGACAAGGCCAGCCCACCGGAAGGAGCTACCCGTGGTGCTGATTTGCCACGCTGCGGGTTCCCGGGGCGCTGTCAGTGGTGCTGATCCGCGGCCCCATCCCAACACGTAGACTACTGTGGTGGCCCTTGAGGCCCTCACCCACTTCCGCGAAGCTGTCCCTTTCGATGGGGTCCAGGATCTCTGGGTCCAGATAAACGTCCCCAAGAAAGCCTTGGACTTGGAGTGGATCGTTGATCAGAACAATGCCTACCAGCAGCGGACAGCAAAGGTAGGGTACTGAGGGGCAGACAGGAAGGCCATACAGAGGTGGCATTGGGGATGAGGCCAAGAGTCATGTCCCTGCCAATCTCCCTCTCCAAGATTATCTCACAACCAGTGTCTATACTGTCAGTGTATTGACTCATTTATTCCACCATATCTTGAGCACCTATTGTGTGCCAGTCATTCTCCTGTGCAATGGGGATGCATTATGAAAGATCTGTGGCCTCTGCTCACATGAAACTTACAGTGTAGAAAGAAACTAAGACAAAAAGTATTTTAAGCTTTCTGGACATAGGGAAAAGAAATGTGTGTAAAGGGGAAAATATCCTGGATGTGAGGAAGAAGATAATCTCCATGACCTTACTCCATGGAGGAAGTGATATTTACCTTCAATCCTTTGACCCAACTTTATTGAGCACTCATTGTATGCCAGGCACTATTCTAGGTGATGGGAATACAGCCATAAATAAGACATTAAAAAATCTCTTTCCCTGTAAAATTTTATATTTCAATGGGTGGGACAGACAATAAAGAGATGTGAGTAAGTAGCATATGTTGTGTGTTACATGGTGGCAAGTGCTATAGCTAAAACTTAAGCAGAAAGAGGGGGATGAGCACATCAAGGAGTTGCAATTTTAGATAGGAGGGGCAGGGAAGTTCTCACCAAGATGGTAACATTTGAGCAAAGACCTTAGGGAAAGGAAGGAGCGAGCTTTGTGGATATCTAAGCAGAGGAAACAGCAGGAGCAAAGGCCCTGAGGCAGAAGTATCCCAAGAATAGCAATGGGGTTTAAGCAGGGGTGATGAGAATGGATATGAATTTGTAAAATTTTTCTCTGGCTGATAAGGAAGAATGTATGATGGAAACAAGAGTAGATGCGGAGATGCCAGGGAGAAGAATCTTGTGGTGGCTCCATGCACAAGGAACTCTGTAGACACTTGAATAGATTGAACAGATGTACATTAGGACAGAGCCTGAGTTAGCAGTTGCAGTTGATCTGTGACAGTGTAGATACCACAAACGCTCTATCAAAAATAAAAAAGTAAAACCATCTATGTGGGGAGAGGGGGCAGTGAGTCACTAGACCTCAAGTTAGGGAAATTACTGAGGCCTCACTGCCCATACTTGCTTTCCTTCCCAACCCCGTTGCATTTGAGCCATGTTTTGCTGCTTCCTGTGCGCTCAAATCCTCTTCTTGCTTCCTTTCAGTTCTCTGCCCAGGATGACCTAGAGATCAAAGCCAGTGGCAGTGGGAGAGGAACAATCTCGGTAGGTCTGGTGTCCCACCATGAGGTCCTTAACTGAAGCCCAGCACCACCACCGCCCCCTCCCCTTGCTGGTGGGAATAGAGACAGTCTATTGCAAGACAAGATTGAAATCAGCAATATTTCTAGCTACCATTTAGGGCACTACTATTTGCTAAGAACCAAGTTAAGGACACCTCGAAACCTGCCCCTAGAAAGTTGGTAAAAATATGGACTCCATTTAACAGGTAGGGAAATAAAGACTCAGAAAGTCTTCACTTATTATGAGTCAAGAGTCAGGAGAGGTAGAGGCCAGAGGTTTTTGGACCTATCATGCTGAGTCCTTGAAGGGGTGTCTCTTTCTTCACCTCCCCAAAGGAAGATTCTCCCTCCAGCATGCCTTCCAATGCCCGGAAGATGACTCCACCCTTTCCCCCAACATCTAGGGGCTCCATTATATCTTCTGGCGCCATGCCCTGTGGCCCAGGAGGACAGACCTCTTGTTCACTAAATTTGAACAGCCTGTTTTCATATTTCTGGCAATGGAGTCACAGTTGAATCTCTGCCTTTGTTGTGTGACTTTGGGCATGTCATACTCCTCCATGAGCCTCAGTTAAATTTAAATTAAGTAAAATTAAAAATTCAGTTCCTCGGTTGCGCTAGCCACATTTCAAGTGCTCAATGGCTACATGTGGCTAGTGGCTACCATATGGACAGGTAGAGACTATTTCAATTACTGCAGAAAGTCCTACTACACAGAGGTGGTCTAGACTCTAAAGAGTGTTCTGGTCACTGCACCCAGAAATTTGGGGAGTACAGACTTTGCTGTGAATTATCCACAGGGGCGGAACCTGGATAGGGGAGGACTGGAGTGAGGAGGAAGGGAGTGGGTGGGAATGATCTCTGACACCTTCCCTGCCCTGGCAGATCCTGACCATGGACCACAGGTCCCCAGAGTCTGGGGAGGGCACCTGCAACCTGTACCACCTGAATGTGACTCTCCATAGTACCTTGGAAGGTGAGCCTAGACCCAGGGATTCCCAGACCTTCTTTGTTATTATTTTATTTTAGCTTTCATTCAGTAAGCACATCTATTGCCTTATTCAACACTTCAACAAATATTTATTGAGCATTTACTATGTGTCATGCCTTGTTTCTGGACTCTGGGAACACAGGCATGAACAAGAAAAAATACCCCTTCTCCTGGAGCCCACATTCTAGTAGGGGGAGACAAACAATAATACAACAATAAATAAATTATACTCCTACTGCTATTTATTTATAACAATCTGCATTATAAAAAAATAAATATATAACACACTAACAGGTGATGATAACTACCACACAAAATAAAGCAGGAAAAGGTGATACACACTTGGAGGAGGTCCAGGGAAAGCACTCTGAGGAGATGGCATTTGAGCTCAGACATGAAATAAGTGAGAGAATGAGCCAGGAAGGATCTGAGGGAATAGTATTCCAGGCAGGCAGAACAACAGTTGCAAAGGCCTGGAGGCAAGAATAAGCTCACCTGGTTTGAAGAAGCCATTGTGGCCACAGAAGAGCAAGGGGTAGAGTTTTAGGAAAAAGAGTTGGAGAGGTGATGGGGGCAGATGGTGTAGGGACTCATGGGCCACGGTGAGAACTTTGGTTTTTGCTCAGTGAAGTGGGAGCTATAGAGGGTTCTGAGCAGAAGAGGGATATGACGTAGCACAGGTCTGCACAGGCTCCTTCTGGCACAGACTGTAGAGGGCAAGGGCAGAAGCTGGGAGACCAGGGAGGAGGTGACTGCACTGGTCTTGCAGGAGATGATGGGTGCTGAACTGGGGTAGGGGGTTGTGGAGATGATCAAAATGGGATTCTAGAGTTCTTAGTCCGGGGTACCAAGGAGGAAGAGACAGGACTCTGCCATTGGGAGCTCACCATAGGGATGAGAAGAATAACCCTCAACAGCCCCAGGACTTTAAGGGACTAAAAGTGACCAAGGCTTTGGCTCAGGTTGCATTTCTTAATAATAATAATAATAATAATAATAATAATAATAATAATAATAACAGAAGTAGTAGTAGTAATAGTAATGGTAGTAACAGTAACTGGCGGTTGTAAAGCACTGTGTTAAGTGCTTTACTTGTATTAACTCATTTAATCCTACAACACTGCTGGGTTGAGAATATTATGCTCCCCATTTACAGATTAGGTAACTAAAGCACAGAGAGTTTAAGCAACTTGCCCAGAGTCACACAACAGAGCCAGGATTTGAACCCATGAAGCTGTGTTACCCAGCCTCTAAACTCCTGCCTTCCCTCTGCAGATAATAAAAAGGGGGAAGAGACCTTCCAGCTCCGGATAGAGACAAGGTTAGGGCACCAGGATCTTGGGCTGGGTATCTCACTTCCTGGTATCCAGACTCCTTACGTATTGAATGGAGGGTGGGAACCAGCCACGCTTCCTTCTCCATGCTTCCCTCATCATACTACCCATCCTGCCCTCCCCTGCCCATTCCCCTGCCTGCCTCCCATCCTGCCTGCCCATGCTTGTCTACCATCCTGCTCCCCAATCCTGTCCTTCAACCTGCCATGTCCTGGGAAGGTGGGCTCCATCACGGCGAACATGCTCTATGTCCCAGATGCCCAGAACTGGTTCCAAGCACACAGATCTCTCCATCCTCATCTTGAGACATCCCAGCCCTCACCCAGTTCTGCCCTGTCTCCCGATGCCCTCACCCAGGTCTGCCCCAGATAAAAATATGTGTTGAGCATCTGCTGAATGCCAGGCTCTGTTCTAGGAACTGAGGGTACAGTGTGAGCAAGGCAGCTCCTCTCTGCCTGATGGAGCTCGCAGCGTATCTCAGGGGAGATAGACAATAACAAAAGTCATCCAGAATCAATGTAAAATGACAACTGTGATTAATATGGCAAAGGAGAGAGCCAAGGAGCTACAGGAGAGCAAATTAGAGAATGATTTGGTGCATAGGCTGGAGAAGGCTTCCCAGAGGGAGTGATGGATCAGTGGAAATTGCAAAGATGCAAGGATGTTTCAGGATAGAAAAAGGAGTGAGGACTCCAGGCAGAGAGTCACAGCATATGCCAAGGTCCAGTGCAGGAGAGAGACACTGAGAAGCAATCACATGAAGGCTGGATTGAGAGGAGGCGAAGCGGAAGGGTGAGACAAGGCGCCTGGTAAATGTTGTTAAGCAAGGAAGCAACCCATCAGACTCCCACTTGCTAAATCTGTAAGCTTGCTGAGGGCAGAGGAGTAATGGGGAGAGCCAGGAGGAGGCTGCTGACTGCATTCATCCAGGCATGAGAACGATGATGGCAGTAGGAGCACTGGGGAGAGGCAGGAGGAAAGTGGGAAGAGATACTGGAGCTGTGAAATCCCCAGGTTCCAGGGAAATCGAGAGGCCACAATGAGCATCATAGAGGTCTCCCTGCTCACCGGCTACTACCCCAACCAGAATGACCTCAAACAGGTAATGGAGGTCCCACGTGCCTACTCCTGAGCAGGGTGGGGATGCCCTAGCAACATCCCACACTCCTTGTGGGAACACGGGGATCAAGGGCCCCAGGTTAATGCCCCGTGGTCTGTAGCCATGATCACCTCTGATTACCTCCCTCCATGACCTTAGACAAATCCTTGCCCTGATTGTGCGTCAGTTTCCCCGACACTGTTGTTGATGGGACAAGGGCTGGGAGCTTGAGAGTTACTTCACACTGACTAGAGTTCCTAGAGCTGGGACCTCAGGGGGTCTCTGCCAACCTGCAATCCTCACCCTCTGCCCCAGCTTACGAGTGATGTGGAGATGTATGCCTTCCAGTATGAGACCAAGATGAATTCCAGTGACAACACTGTTGTCCTCTACCTGGAGAAGGTAAGGAAGCCTGGGTGGCCCCCTCCAGAGGCCTATGGGCAGCCTGGTGAGCACAGAATCCATGGTCAGCGCCTTGGGCAGTGTTGCCAGAGAATCATAGTGCCTGAGGTCAGCTCCCCAGGCTGCAAGGCTACGTTGTCAGTGTTTGGTCAAGGCCCTGTGGTCAGTGCCCCATGGTCAGTGGCCTGGTCAGCTCAGACAGGATTCCCTCCCCCACCCCCCAGCTCTCCCACAAGGAAGACACAGTGCTGGGCTTCCGGGTCCACAGGATGCTGCAGGTGGAGTTCCTGCAGGCCGCCCAGGTCACCATATATGACTACTATGAGCCTTGTAAGCACCGGTAGGGGTTGGGGGGTGGAGGGGTATCCCCCGAGGGGACTGCGAAGGACTGGGCCAGGAGGGAGGGATGAGCGGTGGGGCCGGGAAGGGGGATTGAGGCGTGGCTGAGAGGGGCCTGGGCATTGAGGGGAGGGTGAGGAGAAGGGTGCTGAAAGGGACCGACAGGGGTGTGGTGATAAGGGGCGTGGCCTTCCTGGCTGGTCAAAGCTGTGGGAGTCTGGAAGGGGATGGGACGGAGAAGTGACTGGGCTCGGCCCCGCTGGGCAAGAAGAGCAGAGTCTTCAAGGGGGAGGGGCCTGCAGAGGGAGTGACTGGGCAGGGCCGGGTGGGGTGAGGGGTTGGGGGGGCTTCGGGGGCGGAGCCAGGGGTCCCCAGGAACGCTGGCCCAAGCCGACCCCAGGCACACGCCCCTCTCTCAGCCCGGAGGTGCAGCTCCTTCTACAACCTGCCCACAGAGCAGTCTTCCCTGCGGAAGATCTGTCACAAAGATGTCTGCAGATGTGCAGAGGGTGAGGTCCTGGGGACACCGAGGTGGGGGCTGCCAGGCTGGGGATCCAGGAGCCATTTATCACCTCCTGGCTGTCGTCTGGACGGAGTTTAGACCGAGAGAGATATTGAGACGGGAAAACAGAGACAAAGAGAGACAGAGAAAAGGAGACCCAGAGACAGACTGGCACACACAGCCAGGCACAGCCAGAAATGGAGGGAGACGTAAAGAGACTCAGATGGGAGGAGATCGAAAAGAGACATAGAGGAAAAGAGACAAAACCCTGACCCAGAGACCTAGAGGTGTCTGGCCTGGGGCCAGATGGGGGTCAGATGGGAGGAAGCCCCCTCCCTCAGCACAGCCAGAGCAGATGCCCTCCTGACCCCGCAGAACAGTGCCCATCTCCGAGGAAGGACAGCACCCGACTGAGGCAGGAGGAGCTCCAGGCAGTAGCCTGTGAGACAGGCGTGGACTTTGGTGAGTGCGGGAAGTGGCGGGAGGCAGGAGGAGGTCCACCTGCAGGCCAGATGCCAACAGGACACCCTCCTGCCCCTGCTTTCCCAGTGTACAAGGTCAGGCTGAAGTCTGTGAAGTCCTCCACCTCCAATCCCTACATCTATTATGACATGAAACTCGAGGACATCATCAAGAGGGGTATGTCCGAGGGGGCAGAAGAGGCAGTGTGAGGTTCTACCCTGGGGATCCCGATGGGCCAGGTCTCTGTATGCTCACACACTGGATCTCCTCCCCTCCAGGCACAGACTCTGCCATGTCCTTCACCATGAAGGAATTCGTCTCTCACGCCACCTGCCACGACTCCCTGGGGCTACAAGAACAGGAGACATACCTCATCATGGGCCACACATCAGACCTGTGGAAAGTCAAATCTGAGTGCGTGGGGGGTCCTGCTGTCCCAGGACTCAGGTGTGGGCCCCCTTCCCTACCCCAGCCCAGTCCCTATCAGCACCCGAAACCCTAGGTTTCAGGGCTGCCCTGAAGGGAGGTACTGACCATGCACTGCACAATTCCAACGGGGGGGGGGTGCAGAGGGGGGACTCTATTTGCATGTAGATGCTGTAGATGTAGACAAAGACAAAGATTCAGTTTTCCAATAGAGGGAGGTAAAGAATCAGAGGAAGAGGAGACTTTTTTTTAATCTCCAGCCATGTGGGCTACAGGCTGGGGGCCCCAAGATGGCCTGGTGGAGTGGGCATGACAGGCCTTGGCCCTGGGAGGCTGCCTATCAGGGAAGAGAAGCACAGCAGGGAGGGCTCCGTGCCTCCAGGGCATGGGGCTCTCCTCACCCTCCTTGCCATCTCTCACCCACAGTTACATCTATGTCCTGGGCAAGAAGACATTCTTCATGCAGTGGCTGGCCGATGGGGATGTGGGCAAGAAAGAATTGCTGGACAACCTGACGGGATTTTCAGAATATATGAGCACTCATGGTTGTGAGTCCTGAGACTCTGAGGTCTCTACTGTCCTCAGGAGGTTGTTTCCAAGCAGGCACAGGCCACTGGCCTTAACTCCAAATAAAGAGCATGGAGTATCATACCCAAAGTCCATACATTTGTCCCTGCTCCAACATTCATCAAGGGCCCTGCACAACCAGCCCCAACATTGAAGGGACCTGCCTCCTCCCTCTCCCTCCTACACCATTTCAATTACACTGGCCCCTTCTGTGTCCTCCCAACACCCAAGTTGATTCCTACCTCAGGGCCTTTGCACTCACTGTTCCCTCTACCAAGTACACCCTTCTTCCAGATATCTGAATGGATTGAACCCTTCCCTTATTTGGACTTTCTTCTTTCTCATGGCTGAATAATAGTCCAGAGTTTAAATGTTTAAATATTGTTTCCTCAGGGGCGCCTGGGTAGCTCAGCTGGTTAAGCATCTGCCTTCGGCTCAGGTCATGATCCCAGAGTCCTGGGATCAAGCCCCGCATCAGGCTCTCTGCTCAGCCAGGAGCCTCCTTCTCCCTCTCCCTCCGCTGTTCCTCCTTCTTGTGCTCTCTTTCTCTTTCTCTCAAATAAATGAATAAATAAAATCTTTTAAAAAATGTTGCTGGGAGCCTGGGTGGCTCAGTTGTTGAGCGTCTGCCTTCGGCTCAGGTCATGATCCCAGGGTCCTGGGATTGAGCCCCACATCGGTCTCCCTGCACAGTGGGAAGTCTGCTTCTCCCTCTCCCACTCCCCTTGCTTGTGTTCCCTCTCTCACTGTCTCTCTCTGTCAAATAAATAAATAAAAATATTTTTTAAAAAAATAAAAAAATGTTGCTTCCTCAGAGATACTTGCTTTAATAACATACCTAAAATAGACCCCTTTCCATCACTCTCTCCCCTTACCCTGTTTTATTCTCTCAATAACACTTATAAATATTTGATTATAATATTTATTGGTTTGATTGTTAAATGGGCATTTCTCCTGCCTTACAATGTCAGCTCCTTAAAACCAGGGGCCATGTCTGTCTTGTTCACTGCAGTATTCTCAGTTCATACAGCAGGGGCTGGTATATAATAGGTGCTCAGGAAATGACTGTTGAATGAATGAATGAGTTATGAATGAATTTGGTGCCCACCCTGCACCTGGTCCTGATGGATGATTTGATGGGGAGCCCCAGGCAACTGGGGAGCTGAAACAAGGGGCAAGGGAAAGTGAATGAGTTTCATCATGTGGCCTGGGATGGGAATTGGAGACCTGCCCAGCCAAGGCAGCAACTCATGTGTCTCCAGGAACCCCCAAGTGCTAAGGGACTGCAAGGCATCCAGGATCGCTTGATCTTCGGGTGTCAATGAGGGACTGAGGTAAGAGGGAGAAAGAGAAAGATGGGGCAGGGAGGCTGCTGGGTGGGCTGACTTCGTAAAAGGTTTTGAATACCAGGCTAAAGGATTTAGTCATTATCAAGGGCAGTAGGGAGCCATGGAAGACGTTTGAGCAGGAGAGGAACTGACCAGCCCTGAGGTAGAAGGCCCAGCTGAGGTTGATGGATGAGAACTGAGCTGGTGGCTGGAAACCTGGGGAGGAGGCTGGAGCTGTGGAGCCATAGGCTAGCATGGTGGCAACTGCCTGAGTTCAAATTCTGCCTCCACCTCTTCCTGGCTGTGTGACCTTAGCCAGCACCTCTCTGTGCTTTGGTTTCCTCATCTTTAACGTTACTTCCCTCAGAAAGGAATTGTGAGTGTCAGCATATAGTAAAAATTCAATAAATTCTCACTGGCCTTTCGATGAGGAAGATAAGAGGCCATGGGAGAGAGTGGAGCTGCTAGAATCCACAGGTCAGAGAAAAAATCAGGTCAAGCAACCCCTGCTCAAAGCCCTCCCAAGCTCCTATTGCTCTAACACCACAGCCCTCAAGGCCCTGTACCGTGGCCCTGTCACCTCCCTGACCCCATGGCCCCCCAGTCTCCACCTCACTCACTCCAGCCACACTGTCCTTCTCCACGGTTCCCAGAAACTCCTAGCACTTTCTTGCCTCTGGGCTGTTGCATAAGCTGTTCCCTCTGCCCAGAACACTTTTCCCATGACTGCTTTCTCTTCATCCTTCCAGTCTCCGCTCAAAGACGCCTTCTCCAACCACCCTGGCTAGATGTATTGAACCCTATCTCTCCCTGCAATCTGCTTGTTTCCTTCAGAGTAGATGCTACAGTGCATAATGATATGCTGGGTTCTTTACTTAACAGCTTTGCTGTCTGTCTCACATACTGCTGGGAGCCCCAGGAGAGCAGAGGCGTCTTAGTCACAGATATAACTGCAGCAGCCCACGCAGAGCCTGGCACACACAGTAGGTGTTCATTTTGCTGAATTAAAGACTGAATAAATGAAAGAGAAGAAAGGGAGAGGGGAAAGAGGGAGGGTAATGGAAAGGAGAAGCAAAGAAGCCAGCAAACAAAGGGGAAGATGGGCTCATGGCTCATTTCTGTACAGCCCTCAAGCTAAGAATGTTTTTTTTACATTTTAAAAGAGTTTTTAAAAGATTATGTAACAGAGACTGTATGTGACCTGAAAAGCCTAAAATACTTATTATCATGTCCTGTGGGTGGGGGGAAGTGCCTACCCCTGAATTAGTGCTTTAGTTATCAATTGCTATGAAACAAATTACCCCAAAACTTGGAGGCTTAAAGCAGTAAGTATTATCATTTGCAGTTTCAGTGGGTTGGGAATCCACAGGGAGCAGCTGAGTTTCACGGTTTGGGCTCAGGGGTTTCTCATAAGGTTACAGTTAAAATGTCAGATGGGGCAGCTGTCATCTGAAAGCTCGGCTGAGGCTGGAGGAGCCACCTCCAAGGTAGCTCCCTCACATGGCTGGCAAGCTGGTGGTGGTTAGTGGGAGGATTCAATTCCTTGCCGTGTGGATCTCTCCACAGCGTTCCTTGAGTGTCCTCATGATATGGCAGCTGGCTTTCCCCAAAGTGAGTGATCAAAGAGAAAAAGCAAAGAGGAAACCATAGTGCCTTTTAAGAGCTAGACTCAGAAATCACATAACATCATTTCCACAACACTCTATGGGTCACATGAGCCAGCATGATTCAGTGAGGACAAGGACTACACAGGGCATGACTGTCAGGAGGCAGGGGTCCCTGGAGGCCATCTTGAAGGCTACCAACCACAGTTAGTGGCAGAGTTTGGGATCTGAACCCAAGCAACCTCACTCCAGAGTCTATGCACTCACCACCATGTACAGATGTCTCTCAGTGGCAAAGGGTGAGCACATTTGTAAAACAGACTTCATTTTTTAGATAAGTTTTAAATTTACAGAAACACTGAGAAGACGGTACAGAGTTTCCATATACCTCTGCAATTTCCCTATTATTAACATCTTAAATTACCATGATACATTGTTATAAAGTAGCGAAACAATATTGATACATTTTTGTTCCCTGAAATCCATACTTTAGATTTCCTTAGCTTTCACCCAATGCCCTTTTTCTGTTCCAGGATCACATCCAGAACACCATATTACATTTAGTCTGTGACAATTTCCCAGACTTCTCCTTGTTTTTTATGTCTCTAACAGTTTTGAGGAATCCTGGTCAGGGATATTGCAAGATGACCCTTTATTGGGATTTATCTGATGTTCTCTCATGATTAGACTTGTGGGGTTGTGGGTTTAGAGGAGGGATATTGCAGAAGTAAGATGACATTTCCATATTATATCAAGGGTATATATATGATTCATGACTATTGATGTTGACCTTGATCAACTGGCTGAAGTAGTGTTTGTCGGGTTTCCCCGCTATAGAGTTACTATCCCTGCTCCCTTTTTCATAGTGCACTCTTTGGAAAGAAGTCTCTCCACACAGTTCATACCTCGCCTCCCTTCAGGGCAGAATATTTTCATAAATTATTTGGAATTCTTCTGCATAGGACACTAGTCTCTTCTCCCCCATTTATTAATCTATTCAATCATTAATTGTATTAATTGGAGTGTAGCTCAATATTACTTGATTTTCTTGCTCAAATCATTCTCTTTTGGCCATTGGGAGCTCTTTCTGTTGGTTCCTTGTAGGTAAATTTAAACTTTCACATGTACTATTAAATTAGATCCTAATAGAGTTGGAAGCTTATATTTTCACTGCACCATACATTGAGCTTTTTATTTTTTATTGAGGTGAAATTCACATAACATACAATTAATCACTTTATTTTTTTAAAGATTTTATTTATTTATTTGACAGAGAGAGACAGCGAGAGAGGGAACACAAGCAGGGGATTGGGAGAGGGAGAAACAGGTTTCCTGCTGAGCAGGGAGCCCGATGCGGGGCTCGATCCCAGGACCCCTGGGATCATGACCTCAGCCGAAGGCAGACGCTTAACGACTGAGCCACCCAGGTGCCCCCAATTAATCACTTTAAAGTGTACAATTCATTGGCACTTAATATATTTAAAATATTATGCAATCACCACCTCTCTCGAGTTTCAAATTTTTTTCATCGCTCCAGAAAAACACTCTGTCTCCATTAAGTAATCAGTCCCCACTTTCCTCTACCTCCCAGCCCCTGGTAACCACTAATCTGCTTTCTGTCGCTATGGATTTGCCTATTCTGGATATATCATAAAAAGAAATCAGGCAATGGGGAGCCTGGGTGGCTCAGTGAGTTGAACATCCAACTCTTGATTTCAGCTCGGGTCATGATCTCAGTGTCGTGAGATTGAGCCCCAGATGGGCTCCGTATTCAGCCCAGAGTCTGCTTGAGATTTTCTCTCTCCCTCTGCCCCTCCCCCGACTTGTGCTCTCCCTCTCTCTCAAATAAATAAATAAATAAATAAAATCTTAAAAAAAAAAAGAATCAGGCAATATGTGACCTTTTATTTCTATCTTCTTTTACTTGACATGTTTTCAAGATTCATCAAAGTTGTAGCATGTTCTTTGTTCTTTGTTTCTTTTATGGCTGAATAATATTCCATTGTGTGGATACACCATATTTTGTTTATCCATTCATCTGTCCTTAGACATTTGGGTCATTTCCACCTTTTGACTATTGTAAATAAGGCTGCTATGAACATCGGTGTGCAAATACCTGTTTGAGTCTCCCCTGAAAATATCCTGAGATAAATCCCACTTGGCCATGGTGTACAATCTATTTAATGTGCTGTCAGATTCAGTTTGCTAGTGTTATTTACCCACTAGCTCCTGTTCTCCTGGTTACCTACCAGCTGCTGGTTGAGGGTTGCCCCAAAGGGCATTAACAGCTGTGCATGCTGAGAACCAAGAAGACCCTGAAGAAGAGAGTAGAAAAAATGTGTATGCCTTCTTGAGGTAGGATTTGCATTGCCTGGAGCTGTCCACAGCAGGTGTAACTGAAATCCAGGTGGGCCAAGGAGATGGAAATCAGGACATTAGCAGGTTATACATACAGGTGTAACATAGGTACAATACACATATCTACATGTGTGTACACATAAATATATAATTCCTCTCTCTGAGGCTGCATGATGTTCCGATCCTACTTTTCTACACATTTGTTTCACTCTTAAATCACATCAGTCACGCATGAACAAAATAGAAAATTTAAAAATTAGTAAAGGTTATTAGCTTAATCGCAGAAACCAACCAACTCTGGCTAATTTAAGCAGTAAGGTTTATTTAAGAATACTTAGGAGTGGGGCGCCTGGGTGGCTCAGTCCTTAAGCGTCTGCCTTCGGCTCAGGTCATGGTCCCAGGGTCCTGGGATCGAGCCCCGCATCGGGCTCCCTGCTCGACGGGAAGCCTGCTTCTCCCTCTCCCACTC
Organism: Mirounga angustirostris; assembly: GCF_029215605.1. Taxonomy (NCBI): domain Eukaryota; kingdom Metazoa; phylum Chordata; class Mammalia; order Carnivora; family Phocidae; genus Mirounga; species Mirounga angustirostris. Next base: position 208,656,525 of record NW_026991709.1, on the reverse strand, counting down.
CCCCTGCTTGTGTTCCCTCTCTCGCTGTGTCTCCCTCTGTCAAATAAATAAAATCTTTACAAAAAAAAAAAAAGAATACTTAGGAGTGGGGACATCTGGATGGTGCAGTCAGTTAAGCGTCTGACTCTTGGTTCCCGCTCAGCTCAGGGGCCTGGGATCCCACCCCACAAGGGGTTGCAATCCACTTAGAGTCTGCTTGAGATTCTCTCTCCCCTTCCCTCGCCCCTCCCACTCCTGTGCTCTCTCTCTCTCTTTCTCTCTAAAATAAAAATAAATAAGGGGCACCACCTGGGTGGCTCAGATGGTTAAGCATCTGCCTTTGACTCAGGTCATGATCCCAGGCTCCTGGGATCGAGTCCCACATCGAGCTCCCTGCTCTGTGGGAAACCTGTTTCTCCCTCTCCCACTCCCCCTGCTTGTGTTCCCTCTCTCGCTGTGTCTCTCTCTGTCAAATAAATAAATAAAATCCTTAAAAAATAAATAATAAAATAAATAAAAAATGCCCTTTATTTATGAAATCCATGGATTTTTATGAACATGGTACCTGTGGAGAAGGCATGCCCACTCTTAACTGCCTGAGCCAGGAGGAGAGCTATATCTCTTCTGCTCACTTCATTAGCCAGGCCCCATCACATGGCTCCATCCACCTGTGCAGGACTCTGGGAAATGTCATTTAACAGAGTGATCAGAAAGCAAGGGTACAGAGAGCACTGTTTCTGCCACACCTCCTCGTGTCTCCACCAACCAGCTCCTGACTTTGCATCAAAGGCCATGATGGGAAGGAGAGGCCACATGTAAGCCAACCAGTGATGGACATGGTAGCAAGATTCAGTTTTCTGAGGCTGCTGGGGCGGTGGGTCTGGTAACAGATCAGGATCCACTATTAGTCGTGGTTCAACCCAATGGCCATGGCAGTTGTATCTTCTTCAGAACTGGTTCTGTGTCTTTGAGACCTGGAGCCTTATTTTTCACTCTCCTGGAAACTCAGTAAGTGCCCAGATACATTTTTTTAATCAACTTTATTGAGGTAGGTTTTACATATCATTAAATCATTCTTTTTCAAGTGCACATTCCAATCATTTTTTTATTTTTTATTGTTATGTTAATCACCATACATTACATCATTAGTTTTAGATGTAGTGTTCCATGATTCATTGTTTGTGCATAACATCCAGTGCTCCATGCAGAACGTGCCCTCTTTAATACCCATCACCAGGCTAACCCATCCTCCCGCCCCCCCTCCCCTCTAGAACCCTCAGTTTGTTTTTCAGAGTCCATCGTCTCTCATGGTTCATCTCCCCCTCCGCATTCCAATGATTTTTTAAAAAGATTTTATTTAGGGGCACCTGGGTGGCTCAGGTCAGATCCCAGGGTCCTGGGATCGAGCCGCCTGTCAGGCTCCCTGTTCAGCAGAGAGCCTCCTTCTCCCTCTCCTTCTGCCTGCCTCTCTGCCTACTTGTGCTCTCTATCTCTGTCAAACAAATAAATAAAATCTTTTTTTAAAAAAAGATTTTATTTATTTATTTGAGAGAGAGAGAGCTGGGGGGTGGGCAGAGGGAGATAGAGAAGTAGGCTCCCCGCTGATCAGGGAGCCTGATGCAGGGCTGGATCCCAGGACCCTGGGATCATGACCTGAGCCGAAGGCAGACATTTAACCGACTGAGCCACCCAGGTGCTCTAAAGGGCATCTTTTAAAGGAAGGAGGGCTATTATATATTAAAAGACACGTGAGAGAACCATCTACCACATGATATATGTAGAGCTTGTTTGGATTCTGGTTTAAATGAATTATCAAAAAATAAGACATTTTTGAAACAAAACACTTTTAGAAAAAACTGACCATTGATTCAGTATGAGATATTAAGTAATTATTGTTATTTTCTTGTGTGTGATCATGATATTGCGAATATGTTTTTTTTAAAGTCCTTATCTGTTAGAGAAATATATGAAATATTGATAGGTGAAATTACATGAAACCTTGGATTTTCTTTAAAATATTCCTGCTGGGGCGCCTGGGTGGCTTAGTTGTTGGGCGTCTGCCTTCGGCTCAGGTCATGATCCCGGGGTCTTGGGATCAAGCCCCGCATCGGGCTCCCTGCCCCACAGGAAGCCTGCTTCTCCCTCTCACACTCTCCCCCTGCTTGTGTTCCCTCTCTCGCTGTGTCTCTGTCAAATAAATAAATAAAATCTTTAAAAAAATTTTTTTAATAAAATAAAATATTCCTGCCTTGGGGCGCCTGGGTCAAATAAATAAATAAAATATTTTTTAAAATAAAATATTCCCACCCAGAGGTTCTGGTTCTCATCAAGATAGAATAAGCACATTCCATCCTGTGTCTCCCAGAAATGCACAGAGCAGCTATCCGAGGACTCTGAAAAGTAAATGGATTAAGAGAATATAAGGACAAGCCACAAATGGGAGAAAATATTTGCAAAACACAAATCCGATAAAAGACTTGTATCCAAAATACACAAAGAATCAAAGAATTCTTAAAATCCAAAGATGAAAAAACAACCAGATTTGAAAATGATCAAAGATCTTTTAAAAAGATTTTATGGGGGCGCCTGGGTGGCTCAGTCAGTTAAGCGTCTGCCTCCGGCTCAGGTCATGATCCCAGGGTCCTGGGATCGAGCCCCACATTGGGCTCCCTGCTCAGCAGGGGGTGGGAGGGCTGCTTGTCCCTCGCCCTCTGCCCCTCCTCCCTGCTTGTATTCTCTCTCTCTCTCAATTAAATAAATAAAATCTTAAAAAAAAAAAACCACAGAGACAGTGTCAAATTCTAGCAAGGCTGTGGCACAGTAGAAACTCTCATTCATTGGAAATTGGGAATTCAAGATGATATAACCACTTTGGAAGACAGTTTGGCAGTTTCCTACAGAGCTAAACATAGTCTTACCATACAATCTAGCAATCGCACTAAGTATTTATGCAAGTAAGTTGAAAAATTATGTCCAACTGCACACAAATATTTATAGCAGTTTTATTCTCTTTTTTTAAAGATGTATTTATGGGCGCCTGGGTGGCTCAGTTGGTTAAGCGACTGCCTTCGGCTCAGGTCATGATCCTGGAGTCCCTGGATCGAGTCCCGCATCGGGCTCCCTGCTCGGCGGGGGGTCTGCTTCTCCCTCTGACCCTCCTCCCTCTCATGCTCTCTGTCTCTCATTGTCTCTGTCTCAAGTAAATAAATAAAATCTTTTTAAAAATTTAAAAAATAAAAAAAAAGATGTATTTATTTGGAGTGCCTGGGTGGCTCAGTCGTTAAGCGTCTGCCTCCGGCTCGGGTCATGATCTCAGGGTCCTGGGATCGAGCCCCGCATCAGGCTCCCTGCTTAGCAGAAAGCCTGCTTCTCCCTCTCCCAATCCCCCTGCTTGTGTTCCCTCTCTCGCTGTGTCTCTCTCTGTCAAATAAATAAAATCTTAAAAAAAAAAAAGATGTATTTATTTATTTTAGAGAGAGAGAGCACCAGCGGGGGGTGGGGGAGGAGGCAGAAGGAGAGAAGCAGGCTCCCTACAGAGTGTGGAGCCCAATGAAGAGCTGGGGTCGATCTCACCACCCCGAGATCAACACCTGAGCCAAAATCAAAAGCTGCTTAACCAACTGAGCCACCCAGGCACCCCTATTTCTAATTTCTAAAAACTGGAAGCAATCAAGGTGTCTTTCAATAGGTGAATTGAAAAACAAACTGTGGGACATCCATACAATGGAATATTGTACAGCAATAAAAAGAAATGCACTAACGAGCTCCAAAAAGACATGGAGGAAACATATATTGCCAAGTGGAAGAAGTCACATGAAAAGGTTATATACTGTGTAATTCTAACTAGGTGACCTTCTGGAAAAGACTAAACTATAGAGACAGTGAAAAGATCAGTTGCCAGGGGTTGGTGAGGGTAGAGGAAGAGGAACACCTAGGTGGGGCACAGGGGATTTTGAGGACAGTGAAACTAATCTGCATGATCCTGTAGGGGTGGATACATGACATCATGCATTTGGAAAAACCCACAGAACTGTACAACACAAATAATGAATGAACCTTAATTGAACTTTACTTAATAATACTTAATTTACTTTACTTAATAATAATGCATCCATATTGGTTCATCAATTATAACAAATGTACCATAAAAATGCAAGATGTTGATAATAGGAGAAAGTGGAGTAGGGGCAGGGGATATGGGAACCCTCTAAGAGGCCCAGTTTTTCTGTAAACCTATAAATGCTCTAAAAAAAAAATGAAATCTGGGCTCCTGGGAGGCTCATATGGTTAAATGTCTGCCTTTGTCTCAGGTTATGATCCCAGGGTCCTGGGATCGAGTCCTGCATCGGGCTTCTTGCTCAGCGGGGATACTGCTTCTCTCTCTGCTCCTCCCCTCTGCTCATGCTGTCTCTCTCTCAAAATAAATAAATAAAAATCCTTAAAAAAATGAAATCTATTTTTAAATTAGGATTTATTTATTTATTTTAGAGAAGTGGGGAGGGGCAGAGGGTGAGGGAGAGAGAGAATCTCAAGCAGACTCCTGCCTAGCGTGGAGCCAGACATGAGGCTCCATCTCACAACCCTGAGATCATGACCTGAGGCAAAATCAAGAGTCAGGCGCTTAACCAACTGAGCCACCCAGGGGCCCCAAGTCGTCTTCTTCTTTTTTTTTTTTTTTAAGTAAATGGTAGCAATCTGGTTGAGGAAGGAAACCGTAACTCAACTTGTCACCAAACCGGCAATGACTTTGTCATTATTTTTCCTCTGGTATTTCCCAGCCTAGACTTAAAGGCAGCCCAAAACTCAGAACTACTCACAGGGTAGAGGAAGAGGAACACCTAGGTGGGGCACAGGGGATTTTGAGGACAGTGAAACTAGGTGAAGACAAAAAGAACTCTTAAAAAAAAAAAAAAAACTGGTCTGAAGAGCAGGAAAGGAGGATCTATGGGTCATAGAGAGTGGGTGGTACACCCAGGATAGATCCAAATAGCACTGCAACATCTTGGAAAACTGAACTGATATTGGAATCATATCCTGGAGAAAGTGGGTTGCGACTTGCAACCTGAACCTGAGTTAATTGCCTGGCTGCCTGCCAAAACAAAACAGCAAGATTCTCCATAGGATTCGAACAAAATCCAGGGTACCTGGGTGGTTCAGTCAGTTGAGCAAGGCTGCCTTCGGCTCAGGTCATGATCTCAGGGTCCTGGGATCAAGCCCTCTATGGGGCTCCCTGCTCTGCAGGGAGTCCGCTTCTCTGCCCCTCCCCTAGCTTGTGCTCTCACTCATTCTCTCTCTCAAATAAATAAAGAAAAACTTTTTTTTTAATATTTTATTTATTTGACAGAGAGAGACACAGCGGGAGGGGGAACATAAGCAGGGGGAGTGGGAGAGGAAGAAGCAGGCTTCCCACAGAGCAGGGAGTCTGATGCAGGGCTAGATCCCAGGACCCTGGGACAATGACCTGAGCCGAAGGCAGATGCTTAACGACTGAGCCACCCAGGCGCCCCAAGAAAAACCTTTTTAAAAATAAAATAAAATAATAAAAAATAAAAAATAAACAAAACCCAGCATATCGTAATTTAACATTGTGTTGTATAGAATATTCAAATTTTCAAGAATACAACCCAAAATTAGTCAACATATGAAGTAGGACATTCCCAACCACTGACAAAGAAAAATAAAATCATCATACACGAACCCTAACATAATGCAAATGTTAGAATTATCAAATACTTTTTTTAAAAGATTTTATTATTTATTTATTTATTTGAGAGAGAGAGCATAGAGGTAGAGTGGGAGGGAGAAGCAGACTCCACACTGAGCGGAGAGCCCGATGCGGGGCTTAATCCCAGGATCCCAAGATCATGACCCAAGCCAAAGGCAAACTCCCAACCAACTGAGCTAACCAGGTGCCCCAGAATTATCAAATACTTTAAAGCGGGTATTATAACTATGCCCAAGAAGTAAGAGCAAACACTCTTGAACTAATGGAAACAGAGAAAGCCTCAATAGAGAAATAGAGTTGTTTAGAAAAAGAACCATACATGGGTCACCTGGGTGGCTCAGTCAGTTAAGCACCTACCTTCGGCTCAGGTCATGATCCTGGGGTTCCGGGATCTGAGCCCAGTGTCAGGCTTCCTGCTCAGCTCTGCTTCTCCCTCTCCCTCTGCCCCCCACCTCCTGCTCATGCTCTCTTTCACACACTCTCTCAAATAACTAAATAAAATCTTTAAAAAAAAAAAAAAAAGAACCACATGGAAGTTTTGGAACTGAAAAATACAATAACCAAAATTGATAATTCACTGGATGGGCTAAGTAACACAATGGAGATCGAAAAGGAAAGAGGCAATGAACTTGAGGTGAGAGCAAGAGAAATTATCCAATCTCAACAACAGAGCTGTGGGATAATATGAAAAGGTCCAATATTCCCATCATCAGAGCCTCAGAAAAAGAGGAGAAAGAACTGTAGTGCGGAAAAAAATGTTTGAAGAAGTAATGGCTGAAAACTCCCCCAAGGGGCAAAAGATACAAGCCTACGGCTCCTTCAGGGCAGAGATTTTTGTTGGGTTTCCTCACCACCAGAGCAAAACCTGGCAGTCAGCATGTGTTGAATAGACAAGACCCCATGAAGTGCGGAAGCATCTCCAATAGATCCGGAGTGGGCCCTGGAAAGTTGCCTTTTAACAAGTGAGGCTCTGCTGCTCTGGGAAGTTTGAGAACTCCTAATTCAGCGCTTCCTCCTTCTCCCACCCAGTTCCATGCCTGTAGCTTCTTGCATCCCACATACCACCTCCTTCTGGAACACCAGCCAGACGTTCCCGCCTCCGCCGGCCTGGATGTACATATGGAACATTACAGTTGTTTCTTGAGGCCCCTAGAGACCCTTTGAAGGCAGAGTGGGTATCTGGTGTGTCTCATTCTCTCTTTTAACCCTACAATAGGCACAAATGCTATGTTCCCATTTCTTGGATGAACAAACAAAGGGCTTCAGTAGGTTCAGCCATGGGTTCAGGGTCCCCCATGGGTAAGTGGACGAGAGAGTTCTTGGACTCTGGTCTGAGACTGCATCATGTAACAAGAGTCAAAACAAATACTGAACACCTGTTGCAGGCAGGCTCTGGTCTAAGCATTGCACACCCATCAATGCCTTTTCTTCTCCCAGCAACTCTTTGAGATGGGGACTCTTTTCTTCCCATTTTGTAAGTGACAGGACAGAGGCACTGAAGTGTGCATAACTTCCTGGGATCCCTGGTAACAAAGTCCCTCTTTTGATCCCAAACCCTGTTTGGTCAGAAATCTGGACATGTACTTTAAGTTCCTGTTTTTCTTTGAATGTCAGCATCGTGAAGTCAGATAGAAAAATAAGTAGTTCTCGGGATGCCTGGGTGGCTCAGTCAGTTAAGCATCTGCCTTGGGCTCAGGTCATGTTCCCAAGGTCCTGGGATCAAGCTCCACTTTGGGCTCCTTGTTCAGCGGGGAGTCTGCTTCTCCCTCTCCCACTCCCCCTGCTTGTATTTCCTCTCTCGCTGTGTCTCTCGCTGTCAAATAAATAAAATCTTAAAAAAAAAAAAGATTTTAGGGCGCCTGGGTGGCTCAGTTGGTTAAGCGACTGCCTTCAGCTCAGGTCATGATCCTGGAGTCCTGGGATCGAGTCCCGCATCGGGCTCCCTGCTCGGCGGGGAGTCTGCTTCTCCCTCTGACCCTCCCCCGTCTCATGCTCTCTCTCTCTATCTCATTCTCTCTCTCGAATAAATAAATAAAATCTTTAAAAAAAAGATTTTATTTATTTATTCGAGAGAGAGAGAAGCAGAGGGAGAGGGAGAAGTAGACTACCCGCTGAGCAGGGAGCCCCATGTGGGGTTCCATCCCAGGACCCCGGAATCATGATCTGAGCTAAAGGAAGATGCTTAACAGACTGAACACCCAGGCGCCCCTAACTAACTGGAATTTAAATAAAAACTTTTAAAAAAGGGGGGGAGGGAGGGACACCTGGGTGGCTCAGTTGGTTGGGTGTCTGCCTTCAGCTCAGGTCGTGATCCCGGGGTCCTAGGATCAAGTCCCGGGTAGGGCTCCCTGTTCAGTGGGGAGTCCGCGTCTCTCTCTGCCCCTCACCCCACCTATGTCCATGCTCTCTCTCTCTCACTCTCGCTCTCACTCTCTCTCAAATAAATAAATAAATAAATATCTTAAAAAAAAAAAAAAGAGGTAGTTCAAAGGACAAAGATCTCAAAGGGCACCTGGGTTGATCTCCGGTTGTGAGTTGAAGCTCTGCATTGGGCTCCATGCTGGGCGCAGAGCCTACTTAAAAAGTAAATATAGAATAGAATAGAATAGAATAGAATAGAATAGAATAGAATAGAATAGAATAGAATAAGCAAAGGACAAAGATCTGAAAAAAATACCCATCATATTTAATGGGGGTTATCCCAAGCACAAGGGCAATGAGGAGTTGCTGTCCCTTTGAGTATTATTATTATTTTGAATGATACATGAAGACACCCTAGCAAACAGATTCCCCAGAAAAGCAGACATATAGAAAACAAAACGTGATGCCCCCCATTTCAAGCCCCCACCCGCTTCCCCTCCCCAGGAACCAGAACTATCCACAGTTTGCTTGCATGTCCCCTGTCCCCTTTCCCCCATGTTTGTGGATACGCCAGTGGTCACAGACAAAACCATAACTTAAGGTTTTGTTTTCTTGTGTAGACAGACTTCCTCTTTCTAAATCAAACATTTCTTAACGTTTAACTTTTTTTTTTTTTTTTTAGTACAAGCACACTATACTTTTGTAATCAGAAAAAGAAAGGGCAGTGTCCTGTTCTGGGGCAGAGAGCCATCCACTGTTTTCGAAATTTCAGAATGCAAAACATAAAGAGATGAGGTCACCTGGGATGGCCCAGAGCTCAGGATCTGGTGCACGCACCTCATATGCACTTTCCCAATACTTTGCCTGTGAGTTTTCTGGAACATGGGGTCAATGATTAACAGCATATTTCTGCTGCCAGAACACAGACAGGGCCACCGTGCCCAGGACTGGAACAGAAGACTGTCTTCCCACAGGGCCACATGTTAGGAAAAGCAACATAAACCAAGGTGATATAATAATAAAAATAGCTACATGCTCCTTGGAAGGTTACTATTTGCTTTGTATCCTCTAAGTCAGCAAATCCCATAAAATTATAAGACAAACTGCATATGAAATTTTATATTTTCTAGTAGTACATTAACAAGGCAAAAAGAAACCAGTGGGGACGCCTGGGTGGCTCATTTGGTTAAGCGTCTGTCTTCAGCTCAGGTCATGATCCCAGGGTCCTGGGATGGAGCTCCACATCGGGCTCCCTGCTGGGTGGGGAGCCTGCTTCTCCCTCTGTCTGCCGCTCCCCCTGGTTGTGCTCTCTTTCTCTCTCTGACAAATAAATAAATAATATCTAGAAAGAAAGAAACAAACAAACAAACCAGTGAGGGGTGCCTGGGTGGCTCAGTGGGTTAAGCCTCTGGTTTCCACTCAGGTCATGATCTCAAGGTCCTGGGATCAAGCCCCGCATCGGGCTCCCTGCTCAGCAGAGAGCCTGCTTCTCCCTCTCCCACTCCCCCTGCTTGTGTTCCCTCTCTCGCTGTGTCTCTCTGTGTCAAATAAATAAATAAAATCTTTCAAAAAAAAAAAAAAAGGAGTTAGCAATTGACTCAAACCCAGAAGGGTTCCGAAGTGTACTCCCTTGACCTGTATACTTCCTGTCCTCCATTCTAGCTTGAAGAAGTGTTGTGATCAGCAGGCCCGCATTCAAGTCCTGACTATGTTGCTTATAAGCTGGGTATCCTGCATACTTCGCTTAATCACTCTGAAACTCAGATTCATCATCTGAAAAAGAGACAGTGGCACAGAAGCCAGAGGGTGGAGGAATGAATGAATGACCCATAGCCCTGAGGACACCGCACAGAGAGCCAGGCACCCAGCGAGCCCTGGATACACTCCAGGTATTTCAGCCACTGTAATTTTTCCACTTACTGAATTCATTTGAGCAGAGACCCAAACATGTTACCCAACCTTTGCACATAATGCATTCCTGGAAATGTGTTTGAAGCTCATTTCGCAAAACTCAAACAATAGATTTCTGTGCTGTAAAGAACATCCCATTTACTAAGGACTACGCCAAGTATGAAATCCCGAAGTACTTTTCATCTCTTAGATGTCATTGTCCAAGATGTATTTCCAGGATTTCATACATGTTATTTTTTAAAGTAATTGGATTTATCTTATTGTGTATTGTTTGGTCCTGCTTACAAAAGTGATGGGTGCTTGTTGGCAACAAAAAATTCAATTGTTAGAGAAATATGCAATGCAGAAAGTAAAGGTAGTGTGGAGATCGCATGCAGAAACACATACAAATGGTTGGTGTGTGTGCCCAGGGAGGGGCCGTCCCACCAAGATGTCAAAGCATCAGAACACAGAACATGAAAGAAATGGTTAAAACAGCATGCATATTGCCTTAGTAGGTTTTGCCAAGTTGCCCTCCCCAAAGGTTCTACCAAGAGATGCCCTTGCTAACAATTTGGAGATTTCCTGTTTCCCCATACCTCCAACTCTGGGCATTCCCAAGTTTCTTCATTTGGTTAAATTGAGGGGAAATTGACTATTTTATGAAAAGCACACACATGCTCCAATTGTGTCCATTGCCTCCATAATTAAACTGGTCACCCAGCTTAAGCCTCAAAGGATCCAGCTGAAAGATTTGTTTCTTTTGACATGAGCTTCCCTTCCCTCCACTTGCCCCCAACCCCAGTGGCCTTTAGCTTCCTGTAATGGACCGAACTGCTTCCCACCTCATGTGCACAGTCTGTGCCTCTTCAACTAGGAAACAATTATTCACCCTTCAAAGAGACCTAGGGTAAGTTCCTGAACCTGTTTTCCCATTTGTAATAATCTCATCCCCTTCGTGGAGGTGCTATGAAGATTATATGAAATACATAGTTTCAAACGCTTGGCACAGTGTTTCACAGTGTTAGGATTTCAGCTCAAGGGGCACCTCCTCCAGGAAGTCCTCCCTGACCAACCTGCCCAGGTCAGGTCATGGACCCCTCAATGACTCTTTTTTGGTATATATCATTAATACAATGTGGGAAACAAAGGCAGAAGAAAAATAATTAAATTTCCTTACTACCTACAACCCATTAACAAGTCCTTGAAACAGGCAAAGTGACATTCCTCTAGGAACTCAACTGCTTCGATGTTGACACTTTGCTAAGGGCAAAAGACAATCCTAGCCCGGCCCCCCTCCCCCCTACCTGTAAGCCTACTTTAAAATATAAAAATTCTTTTGGAAGCTACATTTATCTCTAAACCCCCCAAGATACATGCTGGCAGTCATCCCCCAAGTATATGGCCCACTGATATACATCTGAAGGGTCTCATGACTAAGGTTTTATTAGACGGTAATAAATGACCTTTTCCCAACAAGAAGCTAGCCCCCTCAAGGTCCTGGAAACCTTGCTTCCAAAAGTGCTTAGACACTTACGCTATATCCCTACCCCCTCCCAACTTGAAAGTATGCAATGGACCACTCCTCATGACCCCAGTGCTGCTCTTTCTGCCCACAGGTCCCGTCCCTATGTTTAATAAAACCACCATTTTGCACCAAAGATGTCTCATGAAGGGCGCCTGGGTGGCTCAGTTGGTTAAGCGACTGCCTTCAGCTCAGGTCATGATCCCAGGGTCCTGAGATCGAGCCCCGCATGGGGCTCCCTGCTCTGCGGGGAGCCTGCTTCTCCCTCTCCCACTCCCCCTGCTTGTGTTCCCTCTCTCGCTGTGTCTCTCTCTGTCAAATAAATAAAGAAAATCTTTAAAAAAAAAAAAAAGATGTCTCATGAATTCTTTCTTGGCCATCGGCTCCAGACCTCACCCCACCAAACCTTACCAACATTCCAAAACTACATCAAATGGATGGATCAGTAAGGGCTCAGTCTTTGACTCAATTATACCAACATGTCAGAGGCTACACTTCTTTTTTCTTTTTAAGATTTATTTATTTATTTGAGATAGAGAAAGAGAGAGACTGAGGGGAGGGGCAGAGGGAGAAGGAGAGAGAGGATATCAAGTAGACTTCCCTCTGGGTGCAGAGCCCGCCTTGGGGCTTGATCTCAGGACCCTGAGATCAGGAACTGAGCCCAAGTCAAGAGTGGGACGCTTAACTGACTGAACCACGCTGATGCCCAGGGGCTACTTCTTATCACTGTTATCAGCACATCCATTTTCTCCCTATCCACACCTTTCTGTAAAGACAGAAGATAAATGCAGTAATGCTCCTACCACCGCACAAACAAGCCAAGATGGCCACAGAGCTCAGAAAACTGCTGGTGGGTAGGCAGTGCCCCCATGTGATCGCTGGAAATGTTTGTTTCTCTGTCCATCCACAATTGCCAAAATTCAATGCTCTGGTTATATCTTCTGTTTGTCCTTCCGGATCAACTGCCCTGAGAGGCTAACAGCATGGCTGGCTCCCTTGCTCTCCCTGCCTTCTGGTGCAGCCAATGTGAGGCTCCAGCAGGAGATGGGAGAATGGCAGGCAGCAGAAGGAGGGGTCTTGCTTCCCCTCTCCAGAACACTAGCCGGATCTAGTGACTCGATTTTAACATACAAAAGGTGGCAGTAGAAGTGATGCCGTGAGGCTTCCAACACTAGGTCATAGAAGATGCAACTCCCACCTGGCTTTTCTTCTCTTGTTGGATCCCCTGCCCTGGGGAGGGCAGCTGCCAAGTTGGGGGTATACTCAAGCAGCCCAAGGAGGGAGGAATTGGGCCATCCCACCGACAACCAGCACCTGCCAGCCAGCCATGTCGAATGGACCCTCCAGCCCCAGTCAAACATTCAGGTGACTGCAGCCCTGGCCAACATCTTGACTACAATATTTATGAGAAACCCTGAGCCAGAAAGTCTAGCAAAACCATTTCTAAATTCCTGATGCACAAAAACTATACGAGACAGTTTGATGCTCCGTGACTGGAACGGTGCCTGGTGCAGAGTAAGAGCTCGATATGATGGCCATTATTATGAGACTCTAGCAGATCTGGGGGCGCCCGGGTGGCTCAGTCAGTTAAGCGTCCAACTCTTGGTTTCCTCTCAGGACATGATCTCGGGATTGTGAGATCGAGCCTTGCGTCGGGCTCATGCTGGGTGGGGAACTTAAGATTCTCTCTCTCCCTCTCCCTCTGCTCACCACTAGCCTCCCCCTCCCCCCCCCCCCCGCTCTCTCTCTCTCTCTCTCAAAAAAAAATTTAGAAGATCTTGTTCATGTTGGAGGTGGATGGGTCTCCCACCTGTTTCCTGTCTGCTTGCCACCCACCCCTCCCTCTCCACTGGGTAAGTAATAATTATATACCATATATTATATATACTGTACATATGTATAACAAGAGAGCGCCTCCACACCTCCCCACTTCCTTCAGGATAAAATCCCAGGTACTCTATGCCACCTACATGCACCCCTCCCCACTTGAAATTCCACATTCAGTCACAAAGAACTGTGAACTGTTTATATTCACTAATAGGCTCCAGACGGGGTGCACAGACCCACAGACAAAGTTCTGGAGGTCAAGTAGAAAACATGAGAACACCTAGATTTTTAAATCTCCATTTTTTGGTGTGTTTGTTAAAGAATATCTTTATGTAATAGGGGCCCCTGGCTGGCTCAGCGGGTGGAGCATGTGACTCTGGATCTCAAGGTCACCCGTTCAAGCCCCACCTTGGGTGTGGAGCCTGCTTTAGAAAAAATTTAAAAATTGTGCTAGCCAAGAGGATTCTCAACCTTCCGATTTACAGTGCAGATTCCCAGGAACCCCTAGACTACATGCTGCTGCCAGACTGCTAGGGACCAGTAACTTCTATTTTTAACAAGCATCTTCCCCTTCGCCCAACTACCTGCTCCTTTGGCTGTGGCACACAGTAGGTTGGCCCAGTGACTAGTTAGCCTTCCATATGCCAGGTGCTAGTGCGCGCTCTACCCCAGGTCTCGAATCCTGGCAGACACACATAACCAAGATGTAGCCACTGTAGCATCCCCATTTTACAGAGGAGTAAACTGAGGTTGGGAAAGGAGACGCAGCCGCGTACGAGACTCAGAGCGAGCAGGGGGCGCAGGTCCTAATTTGTGCCCGATTCCTGAGGGAGCGGAGGAGGGAGAGCGATGAAGTGGGGGAGCGCGAGCTGAGAGGGACACGGAGATTCGCGGCGGCCTTCCAATGCGGCCCCGCCCCCACGAGGGACGTGAAGACGCGGACCCCGCGCAGCGTGGGGACATGTGACCGACTGCAGAGGCCGCGCCGCCTCCACCGCCCGAGGTCCGCGCGCTCCGCAGCAGGGTGCAGACCCCGGGCGCCCGCCCGGGTCTGGGGCGCAAGAGCAAGAGGCGGAGCCCGGGCGGAGCCAGAGCGCCCCGTCCACCCGTCACCCCCGGCAATCGAAAGCGAAAGAGGGGGCCGGGAAGGAAGGGCGGGGCCGCCCGGAGGCCCCGCCCCCTGCCCTGCGCGGCTGCTGGACCCGCGGGCGCGCCCAGGTAAGGCGGCTCCGAGCGCGCAGTGCGGACCCTCGCGGGAACCTGCGCCGCCGCCACCATGTCTCAAGAAGGTGTGGAGGTAGGAGATGGCTACGGCTGGGCGGGGGGGCTCGCGAGAGGCGCCGGGGAGGGGCCGGGGGCGCGGAGGGGCTTCGCAGTTCTGGGGACTCCATCCGAAGCCCAGACCTTCCCCCTGGCTGGCACTCGGCCGCCCGCCCCCGGAAGGAGAATGATCGCCACATCCCCCAGAATGAGATGCGGCCTCCTCGAGGAAAAGCGGGGGCTGCAGGGTCAAGGGTCAGAGGCCAGGGGTTACCTGGCCGGCCTCCTCCCTTAGCTTGGGACGCTCGCCCCAGTCCGCTCCCTCCCCCAATACCCTGTGGGGACTTTGGCTTTTAACAGGAAATGCCGTAGAGGGATGGGGGTGGAGGAGGAGGCCAAAACCAAGGGTCAAGTTCAGGATGGGAGAAGGATGCCTGGAGATGGAGGAGGGGCAATCGCTCCCCTCCTTACTCGATCGGAACCCCCCTTTGCCCACCCAAGCTGGAGAAAAGCGTCCGGCGCCTCCGGGAGAAGTTTCATGGGAAGGTATCCTCCAAGAAGGCGGGGACTCTGATGAAGAAATTTGGCAGCGACCACACGGGAGTGGGGCGCTCCATCGTGTACGGTGAGCCGGCTGGGGTCCCGGCCCGGGTAGGGGTTGGGAACCGGGAGCGCGCAGAGGAGGTGTGGTCTGCGTTAAGGGTAGGAAGAGACGCTGAGATCATCTCCTGAGGAGGGTCTATACAGGGGCTCTGGGGAACCCTGAAACTCCCACAAGATTCTTCAAGGATCTTTTACTTACACTTACTCTTGCCACCAGGGGTAAAGCAGCAAGATGGACAGGAACTGAGTAATGACCTGGATGCCCAGGTAAACTGCCCCCCCCCCCCCCCCCGTCAAAGGATGGGGTAGCTGGGGAGAGGGGACAAAAGGGACCTGGAGGATCCATAATGAGCCTCTTCTGTGCACCACCAGTCCCCACTTCATGATCCACATTGACTTACTCACCTTTCAGTCATGTGTCCGACCAGGGAGACTGCAAACTGTAGGCACTGCTCGTTACTTGTGGGTGATATTAAGTGGGAGAGAGAGACATGAAACTAGGCAGTGAAACAAATCAGGATTAGTGTCCTTATAGAGGACCCCGGGAGGTCAGGGAAGCCTTCCTGGAAGGGGTGGTGCCAGCTCTTTAAGGCTGAGGAGAAGTAATTCAGGGAAGTGGGGGGTGAGGGGAGGAGAGGGTTGGGAAGGTTCTTCCTGGAAGAGGGAACAGAGTGAGCAAAGGAACACGCAAACAGGCTAGGATAAATAGGAAATGGGGGAGGAGAGAGGGGCAGGGAGCCCATGTGATGAATGAATGAATGAAAGGCTTTGAGGCACAGGTACGACATGGCTACTTTACCCCTTAAATGACTGGTGGCCAGCGCACTATGGATTTCACCTGCCTGAAAGCACCCCCCCATAGTTGTTAAAGAATATAAGGTATGTATTGTATTCTTTACGTTTACACATGTAAAGGGTATGATAAATATAATGGGAGGGGCGCCTAGCTGGCTTAGTTGGCGGGGAGCATGCGACTCTTTCTCAGGGTCATGAGTTCAAACCCCACATCGAGTGTGGAGCCTACTTAAAATAAAGAAAAAAATAATAACAGGAAAGTGAGCACTCCCCCTGCAGTAGGGTTTCCTTGAATTTCATCCCCATACTGATCCATTGAGACAGGTCCTGTTATTTATCACGTCCATTTTACAGACAAGGGAACTGAGATGGAGAGTGACGAAGTCACCTGCCAGGTTCATAGAGAAAGCAGGTGGCAACTGGGATTTCAACCGTGGCGCCACTCTGAGATCCTCCTCATTCGGGATGCAGGGGGAGTGGTTTGGATTGGAACCTGCATCTATCTGAATCCAGAGCCCAAGCACTTAGCCTAAAGCAGCGTGGACTCAAAGAGGCGACCCGTCACAATGCCACCAAGTGTGTGGCATTTACCAGCAGGAAGGGAAGCATGGGGTCCAGGCCTTTTCGGCCATGCTCACTCAGGGTGATCTCAGGCAACCCCTCTTCCTGCTCAGAGCCTCAGTTTATCTGAGCAGTGGGGATAATAGGTGTGCCCCCCCTCAAGATGACTGTGAGGATAACTGGGGCCATGCACCTTGCCCTCTATAAGCTGCTCCTGAGTTAGGGACTCCCTACTCATATGGGGCCAGGACCCTGCCTCCCTGTCCAGGAGCCCCACCCCAGCAAATAATGGTAAAAAGAGGTCTGAGCGGCATCCCCAGTTTCTGCCCCTGATGTCTCCATCCAGGACCCACCAGAGGATATGAAGCAGGACCAGGACATCCAGGTGAGTCCAAGGTATGGGATAGGGGCAGGTGGAGTGAGGAGGACATCCATGGGGGAGAATGGAGGGCATCCATGGATGAGGAGAGGAGACATATATGTAGAGGGAAGAGGGCTGATGTGTTTATGTTCGCGGAGGAGGCGTGACACCCTCTTGTCCCCATCGTGCAGGATGTGGCGACCTCCCTCCTGCCACTGACAGAAGCCAACCTCCGCATGTTCCAACGCGCCCAGGAAGACCTCATTCCCGCCGTGGATCGGCAGTTTGCCTGTTCCTCCTGTGACCATGTCTGGTGGCGGCGCGTACCCCAGAGGAAGGAGGTGATAACCTGACCCCCCCACTTCAGGGTCCGCACCTCTGACCTAAGAATATCGACCCCCGAGAGCCCAGCCCCTGACCTGCAGTCTCAGAGCTCAGTCTCCATCTGGGACCCCATCCATCTGCCCCTCCAGCTCCACCCTTATCCCCAGAGCCCGACCTCTGACTCCACAGTTTGACAGCTGCCCCAGAAATCAAACCTGACCCCAAAACCACAATCCCAGGTCTGGATTTGGAACCCCCAATCAGTGGTGTGCTTCTGGTAAATGCTTAGTAGCCCAGCTAGTGCAGGGAGGTGGCGGGAGAACCCCAGATTTGTAGTGTTTGCCAATTTCCGTGGGGTACCTATTCCCACTGCGGCCACTGTTCGAGCTCCTGGGGCGCCCCTCTGACAGCGAGCCTGCTCCCCACTCTACACACCCAGGTGTCCCGGTGCAGGAAGTGTCGAAAGCGCTATGAGCCAGTGCCATGTGACAAGATGTGGGGTGTGGCTGAGTTCCACTGCCCGAGGTGTCGGCACAACTTCCGGTGAGGGTGCTGACCCCCACCCCACCCTCTGCCCTGCCCCACCCCACCCCAGCCCTGTCCTGCCCTGGCCCCACCCTGGCCCAGGCCTTACCTTTGGACCCTCACGGCCCTGCCCGCCCCCAGGGGCTGGGCACAGATGGGGTCCTCATCCCCCTGCTACGGGTGCGGCTTCCCCGTGTATCCAACACGGATCCTCCCTCCACGCTGGGACCGGGACACCGACCGCCGCAGCACCCACACCCACTCCTGCTCGGCTGCCGATTGCTACAACCGGCGAGGTGAGGGCCTGGCATGTCCCCCATGACCTCCCCTCAACTCGGGGCAGTCTACTTGACCTTGACTCCTGGGACATCCACCTCTGGGGCCTTACGTACCAAGGTCCCTGCCTGCTTCTCCCACATGCCTCCTAAGGCCTCGGTCCCCAGAGCCACTTAGCTCATCCCATGGCATCAGCCCCTCCTTTCGCATCTTCCATGGCTGCCCCAACACCACCCAAGACCCTGCCCCACCTAATATCCATCAGCCACATTCTGTGGTCTTGCCCCTGAGGCTCAGTGGTTTCACCCCAATGTTCCATGGCCTCGGCCTCTGCCCCGTGGTCTCTTCTCGGTTCCTGTTTTATGTCCTATAGTCTCAGGCGATGCCCATGTCCCTGGGTCTGTCATGGCTTCGACACCTGTGACTTTTCATCTCTGAGTTTCCTGTAGTTCTGGCCCAGGCCCCTCCCCTCTCCAGAACACCCCATGGGCTGCAGCCCCTTTGCCCCCAGAGTCTTAGATGGCCTCAGAACCTCTCCCTCCCCAGAGCCCCACATGCCTGGGACGTCCTGCGCACACCCCAAGAGCCGAAAGCAGAACCACCTGCCCAAAGTCCTGCACCCCAGCAACCCCCACATCAGCAGTGGCTCCACTGTGGCCACCTGCCTGAGCCAGGGGGGCCTCCTGGAAGACCTGGACAACCTCATCCTGGAGGACCTAAAGGAGGAACTGGAGGAAGAGGAGGAGGAGGGTGGGCACAGGGAGTGACCCCTGACAGGGGCAGATGCAAGCCAGACACACTCTGTGGAGATTTTGTGTTGTTATAAAATATGAGCTCAAACTGCGATCTAAACACCCTTCTGGAGCCATTTGGGTCTGAGATGCCAGCAGGGGGACTCCTGGGTCCCGTTTTCAGGGGGACAACAGGACAGACTGTGGGATGCGGCCCCCGCTAAGTCACAAAGCAAGTGTGGCCAGGACAACTTGGGCTCCTGCTGACAAATGTCCCCTGGGACCTGGGGGACAGACGGACGGATGGTCACAGCTTCAGGGGCCGGATCAGCATGGCGGCCTTCTTGAGAGAGTAAGCCCCGCCACGAAACTCGGCCCAGTAGACGCCGTCTTGGTAGCGGCTGCGGTAATGGCCACCACGGTGCCACACGCCGTTGAGGTTCGAGTGGGCACAGGCGTGGTACCACCAGCCTCCCCGATGGTACAAGGCACAGTTACCTGAGGGGCGAGAAAACCCATATCCTGTCACCAAAATAAAAGCCTCTACCACTGCCTCACTAGTGCAAGGCTTTTGTCAGGCATCCCCTGGCCCTTCTCACTCTTACTGAATATAACCTCGATCCTCTCTTTCCTCCCCAGAGTAAGAATCCTGGCCCCATTTTCTTTTTTAGAGTAATAGCTTTAATTCCTTCCCTATCGCCCTACCAAAGTACAAGTTACACCTTTTCCACCCTTTCTGAAAACCAGGAGCTCTACCTTTATGGGGGGGGGGGGGGAATGTTACCTACTTCCTTTCTAGAATAAGACTCCTCGTTCTCACACCCTGCCTTTTACCAGAACAGGAATCTTGACTTTTTTTTTTTTTAAAGATTTTATTTGAGAGAGAGAAAGCACATGAGAGGGGGGAGGGTCAGAGGGAGAAGCAGACTCCCTGCCGAGCAGGGAGCCCGATCGGATCCAGGGACTCCAGGATCATGACCTGAGCCAAAGGCAGTCGCTTAACCAACTGAGCCATCCAGGCGCCCCAGGAATCTTCTCTTATTAGGAAGGAATTTGCCTCATCAAAGAAGGAATCTAGGCTCTCCATCCCCTCACCAGAATAAAAGTCCTCTCCTCTCTTCTCTTGCTTACCCTGATCCTCACCAGAGGGAAGTTTCACCCCACTCCTTTTCATTCTTTTCCATCCCTCCCTAGGAGTCCCACCTCCCATCCCCACTCCCCACCAGAAAAAGAGCTCTCCTTACCAGAATAGGAGTCTCGGTCCCTATCCACGGTGCTGAAAGGCTTGTCATTGTGCCAGGAAAGAGAGTCTCCAGCATCTCCATGGTACTGGCCAAGCCGAAGGCGATAGTGGTCGCTCTCAGGCTCCAAGGAGAAACTATCATAACGGGCACGTGCCCCACGCCCTCCCCAGTCCTCCAGGAGCACCAGTAACTCGTGGTCCCCACGGCTGGTCAGCTGATGCACAGGTTCCAGGCCCAGCCAATATTCCCCATCAGGCTGCCCGAAGCCCACCTGGCAGGACAGGGAAGTCAGAAGGTCAGAAGCAGGTCCCCCACCCTCTGCCCAGCCTTGCCCCTACCCATCCACGCCCACCTTGTAGTGCTGCCAGGTAGTGAAGAAGTTGACAGAGCCATCTTGCCGCCTTTGGATCACAGTCCAGCCTCCACCCTCCAGCTGTTGCTCACACCACACTGACCTTACGTGCCGGCCCAGTCGCAGCTCATACACGCCGCTCTGCCTATGGCCTGCCTGGTGGGCCTCTGCACAATCCTGCCACGGACCTGTGGGTACAGAGATAGGGGGAAGGCACAGCCTGGACCAACCAACCCCTTACTGGGAGAAGAGTCCTGATTCTCATCTCATCCCCTCACCAGAATAGCAGTCCTGCCTCTCCCATTCCCTGACCAAAATAAGAGCCCCAATATCCATTTCCTTCCCTGAGTTAAGATTCTAGTTCATTCTTTTCTCACTACAGCAAATATGGAGCCTGGGGTACTTAAATCTGGGCTCTACAATCTCACCAGAATAGAAATCCTGAACGTGATACTCTGAACTAGCTTAAATGCTCACCAATAAGCAGTCCTAAATTCCCTGTCCCCTCATCAAAGGAAAAGTACCTCCTTTCCCGTCTTCATACCCCAGTAAGAATTCTGGTCTTTATCAAAATGAGAGCCATAGCTCCTTGTTCCATCACCAGGATAAAAGCATCATTTCCCCCCGTCTCCTTACCATGAGAGAAATCTGCCATTAAAATCCTGGCTCCTATTTCCCTCTATCCACACTGCCCTGGGAATCCCCTAGCTCCTCACACCCTCAACAGCCCTGCCCTCATCTTACCTGTTGGCTTGGTGGGGACAGCAGGGTGCCCTGCAGGCATGGGAGAGGCCAAGGGCCCCTGCTGTCTCAGGGTCTGGTCTCTCTGGGGCTCTGGAGCTGGATCTAGCCTCCTGCTGGTGTTATTAATGCCACCCACCAGACTGACAGGAACCACAGGCACCAGGGGTGGTGGCAGGATCTGGGGTGACCAAGAGACTCAGATGTGATTGCACTAGCCTTCAGCTGAAAAGACGCTGGGCCCCCAACTCTTCCCAACAGCCAGATGGGTGGGAGATCAGGCAGGGGCATGTCCCAGCCCTAGAACTGATACTCCCCAAAGCCTAACTCTAGCTGTCAAGAGCAGAACTGGGCCTAAATTCCCACTCTGGTGTTCACAGCTGAACTGATCTGTGCCTCTGACACTCCTTTTCTGTAAAGTACGGATCATGAGAGTACCTCCAACAATGAGTATTAGAATCTTCCCAACAGCCCTGTAAGGTGTGGGTTGTCACAGAGCAACAATCTTATTCAAAATTAGGGCCAGCCATGTTCCAGAACTAAGGATAATATGGCAGCAGTTAGAAAGAGTAACACAGGGCAGATATTTATATCGCATAACACCTCCATAACATGGCTCTTTGGTCTTCACATAATAATATGCTTGATTACAGGCTCTGCGAATATTTATATTAAGCGGATAAGTGAAGATTTTAGGTAGCCACCAGTCGCGTTCTGACCCAAATGAGCTGTGGGAGGAGAGGTAGGAATCTGGGTTTTGGGGCTTTTCGGTTTTCAAAACTGCGGATCAGAGGCCGCGCGTGGGGTCGCAGGAGCCCCGTCTTACAAATGCTGCACACAGGAAGTGACTACGATTCCCGGCGAGCTTAGAGGTTACCTGCTGCTGCCCGCCCGTGCCCCCCGGGCACAGGCGCTCCAGGCGGGCGATGAGGCCACTCTGCTGGGTGACCAGCTGCGCCAGCTCCCGGAACTTGACATCCAGCTGGTGGAAACTGGCGGCGGCGCGCTGCGCCTCCGCTGACACGTTGAGCACGCGCTCCCCAAGCAGCGCCAGCAGAGCGGCGGGCTCCGCCCCCGGGACTGGCCCCGCCCCCGCCCCCGGCCCCGCCTCGTGCTGCAGCTGCGCGCGCAACTGGCCCAGGCGCGCGCTCAGGCCGCGGCTCTCTTTGCGCAGCGCGCGCACCTCTCCCGCCACCGCGCCGTCGGCCGCCGCCAGCCGCTGAAGTTCGCGCAGCAGCTCCTCGTGGCGGCCCACGCGCATGCGCAGCGCCGCCACCTCGCTGGCGTTCACGGCCTCCGCGGCCGGGCGCGCGGCAGACGGCCCGCTCCAGCACACGGCGCCGGTGAACTTCTGCTGGGGCAGCACGAAGGTGTAGGTGCAGCGCGGGCCGCCCGCCCGCGCCCACGTGGCACCCAGCAGGAGCAGCAGCTGCAGCGTGCGCAGCGGTGGCGCCGACATGGCCGACCTGCAGTCAGGGGACGAACGGGAAGGAGGGGAGCCCCGGGAGCCTAGCCTGGGCCCCCAGCTCTCAGGCTGGGCCGAACCTGCGTTGCTCCAGGTCCACACAGGCTCGTCTCCCCCCCGAACCCCCCCGGCCCCCAATCTGGAAGTGCCCAAATGGGATCCCACCCTGGCCTGTCCGTTGAGTCCCAGGCGCCCTGCGGGGCCGCATGTCGTGCATTCATTCAACAAACGTTCACTGAGTGCTTGCTGTGTGCCAGCCTCAGTTCTAGGGAATACGGTAGGGAACAAAACACAAAAATTCCTGCCCTGATGGGCAAAATAAAAGTAAATAAACTATAGGGGTTAATAGAGTGTATTAGACGGTGCTGAGATAGCAGTAAAACAGCGGAGAGATGTGGGGACCTAGGTCCCCGCAATTTGAAAGGAGGGAAGACGTCCTGGAGGTGACATTTGAACAAACACCTGAAGAAGGTGAGGGAGGAAGTCATGAGGACGTCTGAGGATGAAGAGCATCCCTGCCAGGGGGGACAGCAAATGCAAAGGCCCTGAGGCTAGACGGTTCCTGGTGTATTAAAGGTACTTCTGGGAGGCTGGAGCAGAAGCAGAGGGAGAATGGGTGGGAAGAAGTGAGGTGGGGTGAGAGGTAAGTCTCACTAACTCAGTCTAATAGCAGACACCCCATCTCCCACGTCCTCAGACCAAAACCCCAGAATCATCCCTGTCTCTCTTTTTTCACAGCAGATGCAACCTACTAGCCAGGCCTGTCAGCCCTTCTGTTTAGACCCTGAATTTCTCCACATCCCCCACAGTCATCATCCTCCAACATGATCCCAGCTCAAGACACCATCTGTATTTCCTTACAGCGGCTGCCCCCCAGGCCTCCAGTTGTCTGTCCTCAACCTCTGGTCTGTTTATCCCACAGCTGCCAGAGTCAAGCCATGTCTCTCCCTTTCCTAGAACCCCTCATGGCCCCCAGCTCACTCAGAGCAAAACCCCAACTCTTCCTGTGCCCCACAAGCCCTGCACCCTCTTCCCGTCCCCTCCCTGCCCTCTTCTCCCTCCCACTCACCGCTCACTCACTCACTCTGTCCCAGGCACACTGACCTCCTTGCTGCTCCTCAAACACACCAGGGACAGTCCTGCCTCAGGGCCTTTGCACTTGCTGTTTCCTCACCCTAGAACATTCTTCCCAGAATTTTAACATGGTTCCCCCTCTCTCTTTATTCAGGTCTTAGCTCACATGTCCCCTCTTCAGAAGCCCTCCCTGACAACCCCATTTAGTGTTGCTCCTCCTGGACACTCCCTATCACAGTCCCAACTTTTTCATTTTAGCATCTGTCACTCTGAAATTGCCTCATTTGTTTGCCATTGTTTATTATCTGAATTCCTCCACTGAAACATCAGCTCTCAGAGGCTGAGTCTGGGTTTTGTTCAGTGCCTGGTGCCACTGACACACCCCTCAACACCTACATGCCCCAGGTCGGCTACACCCTCCCAAGTGTTCTCAGCTCACATAGGTGAGCTCCTACAAGTATCTTCACTTGAGGGCATGTACTGAGGCCACCTACCCCTGGCCCCCATTGCCTTCATTCTTGGGGTTCGCCCACCTGCAGCCTCTCAGGCAAAAACATACATGCCTCTCACATGCACTTGCCCACACTCAGAACATGTCTCACGTGTCCACACATCACCCCCATATGCCCCAAGTTCCACTATGTCCAAAGCCAGACATCCTGGGTGGCCACACAGGGGTGCCCCGGGGTCTTCCTTGTCACGCACATTGCCTTGTTCACACATTCAGCAAGCACTCCTTTAGTTCCTGTTGTGTGCCGAGAGCTGTTCCAGGCAATGGGGACACAGCCATGACCAACACAGACAAAAAAAATCCCTGCCCTCATGGAGCCAACATTCAGGTGGGGAAAGCAGATGGTGGGTAGTTCAGAGGGTGATAAGTGTTTAGGAGAACACTCAAGTAAGGAAGGGGGTGGGAGTCCTGGGATGAGGGGCCATTTTACACAGACGGGTCAGGACTTACTAAGAAGATGACACTTGAGCAAAGACCTGAACAAAGAGAGAAGGGTAAGAGCATTCCAGGCAGAGGGAACAGCAAATGCGAAGACCCTGAGCTAGGACCTTGCTTGATGTGCCCAAGGAACACCAGAGAGGCCTGTAAGACTGGAACAGAGTGAGCAAGGGGGAGAGCAGAAGGAGGTGAGGGCGAGGAGGAAACGGGACAAAATGGGCAGGGCTTCATGGGCCTCAAGAGGACCTGGGTTTTACCCTGAATGAGGTGGGAACCCCAGAGGAGTCTGAGCTGGAGAAAGGCATGAGCACTCTCATACTTGCACACCAAGCAGGAGCTCTCCTTGCCCCCTCCTTGAAGACACCGGGTCCCCCACAACAGGGATGGACCACACCCCTTGGAGGCAGATTGTATATGTGCAACATCCCCTGCCTTCCAGGATCTCAACCTGGGGAAGCCCAGGTCTCCAAACAGACAAAATCAGCCTCCCCCTGCCCTCCTGCCCTCCTGCCCTCTCACCTCTCAGGACCAAGACCCTGAGTCTGGCAAGGCGCGAAGCAGGCACAAGAAGTCCCAGGAGGAGCTGAAGGTCCAGCAGAAGCCTCTGAGTGAGTATGGGGAGAGGCCGGTGGGGGAGCAGGAGGGAGGAGGCTTGGTAACCACCCCTGTCCCCCCAGAGCCTGGGACTAGAGCTGTGTGCTGAGTCCAGGAGCTCCAACTGTAAATATTTAGCATTTCCCGCATGAGAACTGAGCCAGAATTGCCAGATCCCCCTGCCCAGGCCACCAGAGCCTGATAACACAGGTCAGCGCTCCGGACGTTACCCCCACAGCGGAGCACAGAGCGTGGGAGGCTGCAGGCCCCGGGAGACTAGTCTGTGTGTGTGTCTGCGGATTTGCCTGGCAGCGGCACATATAAAGACACAACTGGAAACAGCACAGATTCCCGCAGCAACTGTGTGTTCAAAATATGGCTACACACACACACACGACCGAGACTTAAAGGAAAATACCCTGTGGGTGGAGTACATCTGTTCTGCGTGTCAGACACATACACACCCAGGCACACGGGGTCTCCCACTGGCAAGCACAGAGGTGCTAACTGGGTGTACAGTGAGCCCCTGGCACCCGCCCACCTGCCCACCACAGTGCACATGTTCCCATTGGTCTCCAACACACAGCGTCACATCCTCAGGCCAGATCATGCAGGGACAAAAACAGGCAGAAGTAACCATGCAGTCATTTCTCAGAGGTACAAAGAGACTCATGCAGAGGCCCCCAGAGCCTGGACTAGGGTCTCCCACCTGCACAAAGGCCTCACCGACCTGCAGACACACTCTCAGGGAGCAGTCTCTTCGCCCAGTTCCTACCGTAACCCGAGTGGACTCCCGGGCTGAAAGAGGAAATGGTCGTCCCAGATCTCAGAGAGGCTGCCAGGCTGGGCCCCAGGCCTGGGCTTGGTCCCCCCCCCCGACACTGGGCCCCTTGGCCCCCCACCCACAGCCCCCTCCAGCTTCCTCCATTGGCAGCAGAGAAGAAACCTCATAAGTCATAGAGAGGGACTGACAGAAGGGGGAGAGAGTCCAAGACACAGAGGAGGGGAGAGTCATGAGGGAGATGGACAGAGACAGGGGAAGTCTGGAAAAGGGATGAGAAGAGAGAAATGGGGATAGACACAGAGACAGGAGAGATCAAAACTTGAAGGCGAGAGACAACTGATGGCACAGACAAAGCTGGGGCAGAGGGAAATAGAGATAGGAAGAAGACAGGGATGGGGAGGGAAAGACAGAGGGGGTAAGAGGGGAAAGAATTGGGGAGGAGAACCAGGACAGGGGAAGCAAATGGGGGAGGGGAGACAGCTGAGGGAGGGGAAGCATATGGGGGAAGGAAACCAATGGGACAGGGAAAGAGACGTTGGGGGCGTCCCTTTCCCCCACCCCAAGGTTCTGGGGAAGAAGCCAGAGGCCTGAGGCCAAGACTGGGGCTTTGAGCGGAAACCGGGAGGAGGTGAGTTATTCACAAAGCGCCCGCCTTGCCCTAAGTTTCCAGAAGGTGATGTGGACTTTCCATCTCTCAGCCGCAGACAGGACCTCCAGGGAAGACAGCTGGCCCTCAGGAGCTGGGGGCCCACATACCTAACTGCCACGCTCTACCCATTCCTCTGGTTGTTCCCCAAGTGCCTGGGGCTGGTGTGCCAAGCATTGTGCATACATCATCTTTTTTAATTCGCGGGTCAGAGAAATGATTACCATCCTCACTTTAGGATACTTGTGG
Source organism: Mirounga angustirostris (assembly GCF_029215605.1). Classification (NCBI taxonomy): domain Eukaryota; kingdom Metazoa; phylum Chordata; class Mammalia; order Carnivora; family Phocidae; genus Mirounga; species Mirounga angustirostris. The sequence goes on along the minus strand of NW_026991709.1, from coordinate 208,629,684 downwards.
GAGCCTTGGGGTGGATAAAGTGGCTCTCAAATTCGCTCAGCTGGGGTAAACGGGCCGAGGTAGGATTCGAACCCATGGCTCATTTCTCCCGAAGCCCGAGCTGCCTGCCTGAGACGCTAGTCCCGCCCGGTTTCCGTAGAAACAAGCACCAGGTATCTCCATAGCAACCCCTCCGCGGATTCCTGCCTGCCGCTACCTGGTGCGCATGCCCATCTGGTGACGTCACCGCGCGTGCCGCCTCACGTGGTCACCTCGCCGGCGCCGGAAGTAAGCGGCGCGGCGACGGAAGCACAAGGCAGAAGGGTCCTGCTGGAGCAATCGGCGGCATGGGGCAGTCTGGGCGGGTGAGGCGCGGCGGCCCGGGGGGACGGGGCGGGCGGGGCTCGTGGGGTCCCCACGGCGGCTGTGGCGTTGACCGCTCGCCTTTCGCCCCCGCAGTCCCGGCACCAGAAGCGTGCGCGCGCCCAGGCGCAGCTCCGCAACCTCGAGGCCTACGCCGCGCAGCCGCACTCGTTCGTGTTCGCGCGGGGTCGCGCGGGTCGCGGCGTCCGGCAGCTCAGCCTGGACCTGCGTCGGGTCATGGAGCCCCTGACCGCCACCCGCCTGCAGGTCTGCACCACCCAGCCCGCCTCCATTAGCCATGGGCCCCGTCTTCGTGGCTCGGCTGGAGAAAGGGACCTTTATGGGGAGCATCGTCCCTACCTCTCAGGGATTTGTGGAGCAGCAGCGAGGGCTCGCGGATGAACGCAGTCAGCTGGGGGCTTGGCTGGATGCCTAAGGCTGGTGGTTAAGGGACTCGGGTTAGCAAAGCTAGGGTGGAAACGTGGCCTCGCTCAGAGGCCTGAAGGGAGAAAGTTAACGTCGCGGGGCCCAGTTGGCTCTTCCGCAGATGGGGCGATGCACAGTAAACACGGGACAAATTCAAGTCTGATTAGTTCTAGAGGTCAGGCGCCTTCCACTCCCCTCTCTTCTCTTTCTCGGGAAAATTAAATGCAAGAAAGGGCATAACAGCTTAGGTTATAGTCTTTGCTCAAGAAGAGATATTTATGATCCTTCCATTTTGTTTTTGCAATTCTCAGATACGAAAAAAAAACACTCTGAAGGATTGTGTGGCAGTGGCCGGGCCCCTTGGGGTCACACACTTCCTGATCTTGAGTAAAACCGAGACCAACATATACTTTGTGAGTTAATACCCACAGCCCTCCTCCCCTCTCTGCCCTCTGCTCCGCCAGCTCTCATGATGAACCCATACGCCTCTGAGTTGCCATGATTCTGGCTTCAAAGTAAACGCTCTGAAGAGATGGAGCAGAGGTTCTCACTCCCTCCTCCCTAGCTGGATGCCCGCCTCAACTCTCACCAATCCTTTTTTCTGTAGAAGCTGATGCGCCTCCCAGGAGGCCCCACCTTGACCTTCCAGATCAACAAGGTAAGGATTGGAGGTGGTAGGAGGGCCATGTGGGGTGGAGGATGGGTTGGGGGTGGTGCCAACCACATGTAGTACACACTCGTCACCCTGTCCTGCAGTACACGTTAGTGCGTGATGTCGTCTCCTCCTTGCGCCGACACCGCATGCACGAGCAGCAGTTTGCCCACCCGCCCCTCCTGGTGCTCAACAGTTTCGGGCCCCATGGCATGCACGTGAAGCTCATGGCCACCATGTTCCAGAACCTGTTCCCCTCCATCAATGTGCACAAGGTGAGCTGAGCCTGGTGTGGTGGCAGATAACGGGGGGATGGGGCACACAGTACAGTAGGTACCGCACATAGGCCCCTGGGTTGTTTGCTCGGTTTTCACCTCCCAGCACTGAGGCTGAGCGCTCCAGCCCCTGAGGGCCAATCTCACTCATGTGTTCTGTGACACTGGGGTAAGGGGCTCCCTTACGAGCTGTCTTATTCTCTGGAAGATGGAAAATGATGCTGATGGGTCCTTTATTTCTGGAGTGTGCATTGAGTGTTGGTCTAAGCAGCGTGGTAGGTGTTGTGAGTCCATTTTACAGATAAACAGGCCAACAGAGGTGAAGTCTAGTCTGAGGTTAGATATAGGGGGTAGAGTGAAATGCCTTTTTTTTTTTTTTAAGGTTTATTTATTTATTTGAGAGACAGAGTAGGAGCAGGGGGAAGGGCAGAGGCAGAGGGAGAAGGAGATTCCCCGTTGAGCCAGGAGCCCAGTGTGGGGACTCGATCCCAGGACCCTGAGATCATTACCTGCACCGAAGGCAGACGCTTAACTGACTGAGCCTCCCAGTTGCCCCAGGACTGGATTTTTTTTTTTTTTTTTAAGATTTTATTTATTTTTTAGAGAGTGAGCGAGAGGGAAACAGCATGAGAGGGGAGAGGGTCAGAGGGAGAAGCAGGCTCCCCGCTGAGCTGGGAGCCCGATGTGGGACTCGATCCCAGGACCCCGGGATCATGACCTGAGCCGAAGGCAGACGCTTAACCATCTGAGCCACCCAGGCGCCCCAGGACTGGATTTTTTAACTTGTCTAGTTCCAGAGCCTCAGCTCCTAATCCCTGGCAGCAGCAGGTCTCAAATGAGGCTGTTAGATCATCCGGGAGTAGGGTGTGGATAGCTTTACGTGGGCCTCAGAACCAGGATTTCAAGCCAGCACCCCAGCCAGTCCGTCAGGCCCCACAGCTGCTAGCACGGCTAGGAGCACCCCACACCCCTTGGCTGGGAGATTTCTGGAGCATGGCCATGGCTTCAGCACACATGGAATCCTGTGGGTGGTTCACATGGTTCAGTGCCCCCCGCCTCTCTCCTCCAGGTGAACCTGAACACCATCAAGCGCTGCCTTCTCATCAATTACAATCCCGACTCCCAGGAGCTAGATTTCCGTCATTAGTGAGTACTGGGCCGGCGGTGGGGGTGGCTTTCACATGCGGCTGATGACGGTGCTCCAGCTGAGGCTCTGTGATTGCTCAGTCTCAAAGTAAACGCTCTGACGCACTGTGGAAAGGGTAGGCGGGTAGAGCTGACCTCCAATCTCGACTCCTAATGCCCCTTCTCACACCGTGGCTCCTGCAGTAGCATCAAAGTCGTTCCTGTGGGCGCAAGTCGTGGGATGAAGAAGCTTCTACAGGAGAAGTTCCCCAACATGAGCCGTCTGCAGGACATCAGCGAGCTGTTGGCCACGTGAGGAGGGCACTGGGCGGGAGCTCACTGCAGTCCTGGGGACCCCAGAGCTGTTCCAGGAGCCTGCGATTCCCTGCTGACCTTGGTGTGTCCTCTGCACAGGGGCGCTGGGCTGTCAGAGAGCGAGGCGGAGCCGGATGGGGAGCACAACATTACAGAGCTGCCCCAGGCTGTGGCGGGCCGCGGCAACATGCGGGCCCAGCAGAGCGCCGTGCGGCTCACTGAGGTGAGGCCCAGCCCCAGAGCAGGCCCAGTGGCAGAGGTGACTTCCTCTGGCAGCCCCCAGCCGTGATGAAGAACTGACTCTTCCCCTTGTCTCTCCAGATTGGGCCTCGGCTGACGCTGCAGCTCATCAAAATCCAGGAGGGCGTGGGGGAGGGGAACGTGCTGTTCCACAGTTTTGGTGAGAACGGGGCTGGCGAGCCATGGGGCTGGGAGTCAGAGGCCCTCAGAGGTGGGTCATAGGAACACACTTGGATCGTGGTGACCTCTCTCTTCTGCTCAGTGCACAAGACAGAGGAGGAGCTGCAGGCCATCCTGGCAGCCAAGGAGGAGAAGCTGCGGCTCAAGGCCCAGAGGCAGGCCCGGCAGGCCCAGGATGTCCAGCGCAAGCGGGAGCAGCGGGAGGCCCACAAGTGTGTGGTAGTGGGCTGTGCTGGCGGGGCAGGGTCCCGGGTGCAGGCTCCCACCCTCACTGCCACCCCTTTCCAGGAAGAAGAGCCTGGCAGGCATGAAGCGGGCGCAGGCAGGGGCCGATGGGGATAGCGATGCAGAGGACCCCGGTGTCTCCCCAGAGACAGAGCGGGCTGGCCAGCGGGAGGAAGAGGAGGACGAAGCCGAATATTTCCGCCAGGCAGTGGGAGAGGAGCCCGATGAGGGTACGTGGCAGGGGTTGGTGCAGCTGGACACCTTGGGCTTGTCCCTGTGCCCTGGTGGCCTGGACACCGTCTCTCTCCACAGACATGTTCCCGAAGGCAGCCAAACGAAGACGGCCTGCTGGGCCCCCAGGCAAGAAGCAGCAAGGAAGGGAGCGGAGGCCAGGTCAAGGCACCGACTACAGGCCTCCAAAGGCCAAGGGCAGGCCCCAGCGGGGCCAGGCCAAGCTGGGACGCAGAGGAGCAGCCTGGGACCGCAGGCGAGGCCAAGCACGGCCACCTAAGAAAGCGGTGTGAGGCCAAGCTGGAGCACCAGATGGATGCCCCAAATTGGGGCCCACAAGACTCTGCCTGGACCTCCAGGTGCAACCCTGGGTTTCCTTTCATAAAGGAGCCGTTTCCCCAACCTCCCACTGTGGTAAATGACTGATTTTCCGTAAGTCTGAGTCTGCATTTGCAATGGGCAGATCTGGAGTTCTGTGTATAAAGCCCAGAGAGGCTCGGGGCCGGGAGTCTCTGGGAATTGGACGGGACTCTGCCCCAAACCTGCGTCCATTTCCCCTGTGCTGAGCAGTGGGCGTGCGGGGCCCCTCCGCGCCACCCCCCACGGCCCCCAGCACACCCCCCTCCACGGCCCCCAGCACACCCCCCCCACGGCCCCCAGCACACCCCCCTCCACGGCCCCCAGCACACCTCCCCCCACGGCCCCCAGCACACCTCCCCCCACGGCCCCCAGCACACCCCAGGTTTACTTGCAAGCCTGTAACTGGTCCGCTCTGGAGGGCAGGGTGTGAAGAGGAAGTGGTGGAAGCAGGACTGGTACTGGCTGTGGGCAGAGTTGCTGGTGCTGAGGGGAGGAGGGTGGAGCTGCGGGGAAGGGAGGGGCCAGCCAGCCACCACGCTGGCAACTCAGGGATAGGGGACTAGCACGGCGTGGGCAGTGGACCCAGAGGCAGGACATGAGGGCCATGGCCGCCACCACCTCAGGTGAGGAGCAGACGCCGCTGGGTTGGTTGAGCCAGAGGTCCTGGGGCCTGGCCCCTGCAGCTCAGCCCAGGACTGAGGGTGGGGGCGGCTGGCTCCTAGGAGGTAGAGGGAATGAGTTAATCACGTCTGGACAGGGACTTCCTCCCAGAGCAGAGGAGATGGGGAGGCAGAAGTGTGGCTGGGCAAGCAGCCTGGGGTGGGGGAGGGGCACATGCTTCTTGCCCGGGCTCGGAGCCTGCTGCCCAGACCAGACCAGGCTGTTTACCCGCAGTTGAGGCGGAGTTGGTACATGGAAGGGAATCTATTCCAGTTCTCTGCTCTCCTCCACACTGCTGAGTCCCAGGCCTTGTTCTGGGCCCTGGGAAGCCAGCAGCAGGGCACTCCCTGCCCTCAGACGTTCTCCTTGGCGTTTTCCTTAACAGCGGTCAGATGGAAGTATGGGCTTTGCAGAAATTGGGGGCAGCGGGGTGCAGTCGCGATGTTAGAGGGGTTGGAACGGGCCTCTCGGGGCTAGAGACCAGGAGATGAGTGGGGGCTGGTGACTCCGGCAGAAAGAATCCATGCAAAGGCCCTGAGGTGGAATGTGCCTTAAGGAAGAGCCAGAAAGCCAGGGTGGGAAGGACTGTTGGGCGTGAGTCACTGAGAGCCCGAGGTGAGAGGGAGCGGTCGCTCCTGGGGCCCCTCAGTGGGAGAAGTGAGCACTGCCTTTTCCTGCCAGTGAGGGAGCCACGAGGACGCTGAGCGGAGGAAGGCGACCTGACTCATGTGTCCACAGGCACCCTACGGGAGGCTGTGGGGAGAACAGGTAGGGACGAGGTCAGGAACCGGGAGGCTGTGCCAGATTCTGAAGTCGGTAGCAGTGAGACTCACTGATCCATCCAGCCTTGGAGGGCCGCGGAGGGGTTGGGGCCCCCCCTTGGACTCCCCCCACCCGCCCCCGCCTGGTGGTTCCAGGTTACCACTGCTGGCTCCCGTGTGCTCTGTGAAGGCGGTGACCCCACTTCCTGAGGGTTCAGGGCCCAGAGCACACTTAGTCACCATCACGTGAAAGGACTCGGCTTCTGACTTTCCTGGGCCAATTCCCTCTGTAAAAAGTGTGGCAGGTGCCGCCTCCCAGGCATGCCAGGGACGGAGAAAGTGTGTCCCAGAAGGCTTCTGTGACCAGGCACAGGGCAGAGGCTCTGAGGGCGGCCAGAGCCTGACGAGGGACAGCGCTCCCTTGGTGACCCCATGTGCCCACAGGTGCTCTGTCCTGCCCAACCAACTTCTCGGCAGCCGTTGACCGCATTCTCAGTGGCTTCCAGGAAGGCTTTCTGTGGCCGCTGCTGGTGGTGGAGTTCCTGGTGGCCGTGGCCAGCAACGGCCTGGCCCTCTACCGCTTTGGCACGCGGGAGCAGCGCCCGTGGCACCCCACTGTGGTCTTCTCGGCCCAGCTGGCCCTCAGCGACCTGCTCCATGCCCTGACGCTGCTCCCGCTGGCCGCCTACTTCTACCCGCCCAAGAACTGGCAGTACGGGGAGCTGGCCTGCCGCCTGGAGCGCTTCCTCTTCACCTGCAACCTGCTGGGCAGCGTCCTCTTCCTCACCTGCATCAGCCTAAACCGCTACCTGGGCATCGTCCACCCCTTCTTCACCCGCAGCAGCTTGCGGCCCAAGCACGCCTGGGCCATCAGCGCCGCCGGCTGGGCCCTCGCAGCCCTGCTGGCCGCGCCGACGCTCAGCTTCTCCCGCCTGACGCGGCCGCCGGAGGAAGACGGCTGCACCGCGGCCAGGCCTCAGGCCTGCACCAGGTGCCTGGGGACAGCGGATGACGGCCACCTCGAGGCCTACGGAGCCTACAGCTCGGTGCTGGCAGCCGTGGGCTGCGGCCTGCCCCTGCTGCTCACCCTGGTGGCCTACGGTGCCCTCGGGCGGGCCGTGCTACGCAGCCACGGCATGACGGCAGCCGAGAAGCTGCGCGTGGCAGTGCTGGTGGCCAGTGGCCTGGCCCTCTACGCCAGTTCCTACGTGCCCTACCACGTCACACAGGTGCTCAACGTGTACGCCCGGCAGCGCTGGAGGGCCCGCTGCCCGGGCTTTGCCAACGAGACCGAGGCCACAGCAGCACTGGACCAGAGGACCTACGTGAGCCACCAGGTCACGCGGGGCCTCATGCCTGTGGCCATCTGCATCCACCCACTGCTCTACATGGCTGTGGCACCCAGCCTGGGCTGCTGCCACCAGAGCTGCCTCGGCTGCAGGGGGAGCCGCACCCTGGAGGGCGCTGGGAGCTCTGGCCAAGTCCTGCCCCTCAATGTCACAGCCACTCCCCAGACCTTGGGGCCCTAGTCCCCTGAGCCCACGACCTGACCTACTTTGCACCATCACCTCCTCACAAGGCGCTGAGACCAGCCGCAGAATGGGGGCCGAGCGCCCGGGAGACCCCTGGCCCTGGGCCACCAACAGGCCCCGAACCACCACTTCTTCCCCTAGAGAAAGACCCGCTGGGGGACCTGCGAGTGCCCAGGCCATAGTGGCAGGAATTTCTGCCTACAGCACTGATCCTGGGGAGGGCTGGCCCCGCTAGCCACAGAGCAGGTGACATGTGTGAATAAACGAGACAGGCTGTAACGACTGGAGCCTTTTTATTGCCGAGAGCCCCCTGCTCTCAGGGACTACCTTCTATGGCCATGAGGTCTGGGGCCGGGGCCGAGCAGCTGCAGCAAAGGTGACAACTGGCTTAGTTGGTTGATGGCCTAGAGAGAGACAGACAGGGGGTGAGGACAGCCAAGTGTGAGGGCTCCAGGCCCCGAAGGGAATTCTGAGACCCCGTGCCACATAAACTGGGGCCTCCGCGATGGGGGGACAGGGCAGGCAGGGCACAGAGAGCCAGATGAGCAGTGAACCCCTCCTCGAGAAGAAGAAAACAGTAAATAACCTATGCCTCAGGACAGGCTTGGGGGCTATTAAACCCACGTGGGGCCCACAGTCAACCCGAGTGTTGGCTGTGAAAGGTGGGGGGCGGCAGAGGTCTTACTTGGCCCACTCGACGTTGAGGATGAGGTGGTCGTATCCAAAGCCGGACACCCCAGCAATGGCTCGTGCGGCATCCTCACGGCGGTGGAAGCTGATGAAGGCAAAGCCCTGGGGGAGGGGGGTGGAGTCAGGGGCCCTCAGGGCACAACCAGGACAGATGACCCCCTCCTCGACCCCCACGACCCCAGCCCACCTTGGACTGGCCAGTGGTCTTGTCCTTTGCCAAGTAGATGCGAGAGATGGAGCCAAAGGGCCGGAAGAGCTCCTGCAGGTCAGTCTCACGAGTGTCCTCTGACAGGTTGGTGACACGGATAGTAGCATTGTCGTCGGCTAGACAGGTGAGGGGCAGCAACTTGTAGAGAACGGCACTAACCAGGCCCTGAGGGGAGGCTGAGCACGGGACCGAGGAGCGCCGCCCGCCACTCACCTCTGCGGTTCGGCTGCATGGACTCCCCGCGGCGGCTGGCCCCGTCGCGCAGGCTCGGCGGCACGTACTTCCCCGTCTTGTTCTGCGCGGCCTGCACGGGCTCCAGCTCTGGAAGCCAAAGCACCTGGGTCAGGCCTCGCCCGGCACAGACGAGGAACAGACCCCCCGCCCCCCCGGGACGCCGGCAGCTCTGGCCCCAGCTACCAAGCCACAGGCCGCAGGGACATAAGGGTCACATCCCGGAAGTCAGAGGAAGAACCCACAGGGGTTGGTGCAATCCACGGGGACACGGGGCTGAGGTCTAGAAGAACGCTCAGCTTCCCAACACGCAGGAACATGGCAGGGACAGGTGCCAGGTGTGCCACGCGCCAAGTCACAGGTGTAGAACTGTCCAGACTCAACCCACTATCCGCAAATCACACCAGAGGACGTGGACTGCAGCCACGCGTTGAGTCTGCACGCATGCGCACACATACCCCCCCCCCAACAGGGCCATGGGCACATCCGTGGCAGAAACGACGCACTCAAGTCTGGTCACAGAGTCTGCAGCAGAATCACAGCCAGCAAGTCTCACGTGCACGCGGTGTAGACACACAGGCTTGCAGAGGAACGGTCCGCCAGCCCCCAGCAAGGAACGATGGGCGACGTTCCCGGCAGTCAAAGCACCAGCCCGGCTGGTCTCACGCTCTCACACAAACCAGGCCACAGCCACAGCCTTGCAGGGCTGGTGCCAACATAAGAGATGACAACTTCCCGACGGGGACAGCTCCAGTCACAGCAGGCGAACACCAAGGTCTCTCCCAGAGGTGCACACAACCCTCCCACCCCACGGCCTGCCAAGCCGCATCCCAGGCCCGGGCACCTCCGGGCAGCTTCTCCTTCTCGCCAGTGGACAGGCCCAGCTGCTCAGCCAACTCCTTCTGCATGGGCCCCAGCGTGTCCTTGTAGGGGCAGCGGGTGGTCCAGTGGTCGCCCTTGCAGATGCGGCAGGACACGATCTTCTGGCCCTTGAGCTTGTTCATCGGGTCCTCCTCTTCCTGGCAGTTCAGATCCTGGGTGGGAGGTCAGCGGAAGCTCAGAGCGAGGTTGCCACGCCCTGGCCACCACCATCATGGCCACCGGGCCTGCCCTGTTGCCCCACTCACCTCTTTGCTAGTGATGAACGTCATGGACACGTCGTCGCTGACCGTGGTGGTGGCCACGTTGGGCCCTGGTGGGTCAAACTCTGAGTTCCCAAACTTCTTCCAGTTCTGGGCTCAGGGCGGGATGGGGGACAGGTAAGGGCAAGTGGGACCCCCTCCACTGGCACCCCAGACCTACAGTAGCCCCCTTCAGGGTGCCTGGGCCTTGAACCATATTCTTCACCCTCCCGAAAAGCCCCCCATAGCAGTGACAGTGATAGTTCCTGTTCCCTAGTGGGTCCCACTCCTAGCATGTGTCAACTCCTAGCCTCATGCTGGCTTAGGAGGTGGAAATGGCTCTCAGCCCCAAGTTCCAAAAGAGAGAATGAAGGCCCAGGGGGAAATAGCCCCACAGTTAAAAATTCCTGGGGGACCCATGAAAGTAGCTGGGCCAGCTCCCACAAGGAAGTGATGCCCAGGGGTGCACAGGGGTCACCCAGACCGTGAGGGCCTTGAGCTAGTTAAACAACCTAGGCCTCAGCTTCCTCCCCTATAAAATGGGGACCACAAATGCTCGCCATCTCCCAGGACAGCTAGGGGGATCAGATGAGAGAACACTTCCTGCAAAGCACTTGGCACTGGGGTCTGGCACAGAGGAAGTGCACAGAAAACTGCCAAATGCATTTAAGGCTATCGCTTCTTCCTAAGCCCAGCCCAGTTAAATGGTAGCTGCTATGACCACCTGAGGGATGGAGGGCTTGGCTCTGTTCCTCCAGGTAAACAAGCTGAAAGGAGTTAAGAATCTAAGCCCACCCAGCTTCTGCACCCTGGACTTTTCAGGATCCCCAACAGAGCACAAAAACCCTTCAACCTAAGCTGTGCTCCCAACACAACAGGGACAAAGACTTAAACCCCGCTTCTAAAAATAAAGGTATCAGAAAAAAAGGATTCCTAAGTCCTCTGAGTCAGCCCTGAGACAGCTCCCAAGACAAGGGGAGAAGGATCTCACCTTCCTCCTTGCGACAGCCTTTGAGGCCTTCCGCGTCTCAATTCTGAAGGTGCGGACAATCTGTGGATGGGAGGGGAGAGGCTGGGCCTTCCTGTATCTCAAGGCTCCTGGGGCCAACCAACCCAACCCACATGCCATCCCCTCCCGGCCCAAGTGCCCCCAAGCACAAGGACACCCACCTCCTCCCCCAGCCTCACCTTGAACTTCTTGCCATCCTCATCTATCTTGTACTCTGTCACTGTCTTGATGTTTCCATTGATGACCTCCTTGGGAGGCGGCAGTGGAGCTGGAGGAAAGAAGAGGTGACGGAACTGAGCCCTGGGTAATGGGGACCAGGCGGGAGTGCCGCTGGGGAGAGGCAGCCCCGAACGGAGCAGAGGTCGTCACTCACCTCCCGGCAGTAACTCAGGTTCTGGGCTGGTGTCGCCAGTGGCCAGAGGGATCCCCTTGAGGAGCTCGCTGGTGACACATTTGTCTACGAGAGAGAGTGGGGGGAGGAGGGGTGAGCTGGAGGAGCGGGAGCTCCCAAGCTAAAATGAAGGGACCTTTGGGATGATGCCCACGCCAGCGGCCGAGGGAGGCGGGACCAAGGGCTGGGGACTGGCGAAGAAGTGCCCTGGGACAGCCGTGCCAGGACGCGGGGCTGCAGTAAGCTCGAGCAGTGGCAAGGATGAAAGCGATGGGCAGCCCATAAAGACACCCGGCGCCAGTATAAAGGCGGGAGGCAGGCTGTTACAACTTCCTCCCCGGAGCAACCGTGAGGACTGGGCGATGGCATGGGGGGAGGAGGGACCGGCCAGCGGAGATCTGGAATTGGCGATAGGCTAGCGCGCAGGGAGGATGGCGCCAGGCAGAGGGTGGCCGTGAAGGGGGATGCGGGATGGGACGGCCGTGCCAGGTTGGAGCAGGCGGCAGTGACCGGCCTGGGGACTGGCCGCGGTGACCTGGGACGCCCCGGTATACTCACCGTCCTCGCCCTCCTCCTCCACCTGGTCGGCCCAGCTGGGCTTCGAACTGCAAAGACAAGTTTGCAGAGGGGAAGCCTCGGTCAGCGAGGCCAAGCCCCCGCCGCCCCGACGCACCCAGGCCCCATGATACCCCCCCGGGACCCCCAAACCGCCTCCCAGAGTTCGCTCCGCGACCCCCGACTCACTCAAAATCTCCAGTCGGCATTCCCAAGCCTTCTCCACGCAGCACGAGCCCGGGCCCGAGACTGGAAGTGGGGGGAGGAGAGACTTCCTGTGCCGCCGCCTAGAGCCGCCCGGCAGCAGCGCCCACAGCGCCCCCTGCGGACGGAGGTGGAGGTGCCGGCTGTGGGAGCTGCGGGGCGCTGGTACTCAGGCTGAGCGGAGCCGTATTCCGTTTACCTTTTAGAAAAATTAAAATGTACTAGTAACAGTAAAGCTCACTTATTGAGAGCTTGCTGTATGTCAGACGCTGTGAGGAGGAAATTATCATTTTCGTTTTGCAGCTGAAGAAATCAAGGTTGGTCCTCCTAGTCTGGGAAGAGTTTTCCTTTTTTTTTTTTTTTTAATCTTTTTAAAGATTTTATTTATTTGACAGAGAGAGAGAGAGAGAGAGCACAAGCAGGGGGAGCGGCAGGCAGAGGGAGAGGGAGGAACAGGCTCCCTGGAATCATGAGCTGAGCCCAAGACAGGCGCTTAACCGACTGAGCCACCCAGGCGCTCCTGGGAAGTGTTTTCCTGATTCAAATGATCAAGATGTCAAGTGACCCCTCAGCCTCCCTCCTTCCTTTCCTTTGTAATATTCTTGGCCCTCTGATATGCTCTTTTCCGCTTACTTGTTTATTGTCCAGCTCTCCGTTTAGAGTATATTCTCAGGGGGAACCACATGGCTCCCAAGCAGGCCAAAAATGAATTATTGGGTGGCAAAACACCTTGGATATTACAAAGACTTGTGGCCCTCCAAAATCAGCACTCCTAGACAAAATCTTATTCCTCAGTATTTAATTTCTATTGTTAGGGAGAAATTAAATGTAATCAGGTTGGAATTAAATTAAATTGGAAGCTAATCCCACTTTTCTCCTTTAGAGGGGCAATAATGTAAAAAGCTTGAGAAACCCCACATAGAAGGTCATCTGCAGAAAGCAGACATTTCCCCGCTTTGTTCGCCTCTTGGGTGCCTAGCACCCACGGGGAGGTCTGCCCATACTAAGTGCTCCATTAATGGGCATTTGGGGCAAAGTGGGAACTAGATCATAAAGGAGACTTTTAAACCAGACTAAGGAGTGTAGGTTCTTTGTCCTGTAGGCTGTGAGTACGGGTGAGGTCACAGACATGTTTTGAATGGTGACCCATTGTGACCATATTTTCTTGTGAGAAAGATTGTTCTGGAAGCCTGTAGAGGGTAGAGTGGTAAGAAATGAATTAGCAGGGGCGTCTGGGTGGCTCAGTCGGTTAAACAACTGCCTTCGGCTTGGGTCATGCTCCCAGGGTCCTGGGATCGAGCCCCGCATCGGGCTCCCTGCTTGGCGGGGAGCCTCCTTCTCCCTCTCCCTCTATCTGCCGCTCTGCCTACTTACGCTCTCTCTCTATCTCTGTTAAATAAATAAATAAATAAAAATCTTTAAAAAAAAAAAATGAGTTAGCAGATGAGAAAGGAGGCTGGGAAAGTGAGCAAAGGAAAGTGTTTTGGCAATAAGAACAAAAGTATAAAGTTTGTACAAAGGGCCAATAAACATTTGGGCAAACTTACTCGAATTTACTCCAAGAAATGCAAAATCTTAGTAACGTAGCAGATGGGCAAAACTTTAAAAATTTGATGTTACCCAGTGGTAGCAAAGATGTAGAGAAAGAGACACTTGAACACACATTAATGCATGAAATTATGCAGACTTTTTGGGTGGAAATTCGATGTTCACTAAAACTTAAAATAACATATGAATTTTGTTTTAGGGTGGCATAGTCATATGATTATATCAGTTTCAGGTGTACAACATAGTGATTCGACAATTCTATACATCATGCGGTGTTCACAAGAAGTGTAGTCACCACCTGCCACCATACAAAGTTATTACAATATATTTTTTTTAATTTTTTTTATTCTTATGTTAATCCCCATACATTACATCATTAGTTTTAGATGAAGTGTTCCATGATTCATTGTTTGTGCATAACACCCAGTGCTCCATGCAGAATGTGCCCTCCTCAATACCCACCACCAGGCTAACCCATCCTCCCACCCCCCTCCCCTCTAGAACCCTCAGTTTGTTTTTCAGAGTCCATCGTCTCTCATGGTTCATCTCCCCCTCCGATTTCCCCCCCTTCATTCTTCCCCTCCTGCTATCTTCTTCTTTTTTTTTCTTAACATATATTGCATTGTTTGTTTCAGAGGTACAGATCTGAGATTCAACAGTCTTGCACAATTCACAGCGCTTACCAGAGCACATACCCTCCCCAGTGTCTATCACCCAGTCACCCCATCCCTCCCACCCCACCCCCCACTCCAGCAACCCTCAGTTTGTTTCCTGAGATTAAGAATTCCTCATATCAGTGAGGTCATATGATACATGTCTTTCTCTGTTTGACTTAGTTCGCTCAGCATAATACCCTCCAGTTCCTCCACGTCGTTGCAAATGGCAAGATCTCATTCCTTTTGATGGCTGCATAATATTCCATTGTATATATATACCATATCTTCTTTATCCATTCATCTGTTGGACATCTTGGCTCTTTCCACAGTTTGGCTATACAATATATTTTTTTAAGATTTTATTTATTGGGCGCCTGGGTGGCTCAGTCGGTTAAGTGTCTGCCTTTGGCTCAGGTCATGATCCCAGGATTCTGCGATCGAGTCCTGCATCGGGCTCCCTGCTTAGCAAAGAGCCTGCTTCTCTCTCTACCTCTGCGCCCCGCCCCCCCACCCCGCTTGTTCTCTCTCTCTCGCAAAAATAAGTAAAATCTTTAAAAAAATTTTTTTTGATTTATTTATTTGACAGAGAGCACAAGCATGAATAAAATCTTTTTAAAAAATAACACATATAGGCCCCCCGCGGCGGGTCGCAGCAGCTCGGGCGGCGGGAGGAGCGGCAGCGGCCAGGCAGCCCAGCTTCGCGAAGGCTCTCGGTGCGCCGCGGCCCACAGGCCCCTGGCACATGCCCGCCTCGCCGCCACGATGCCCAAGAGGAAGGTCAGCTCCGCCGAGGGGGCGGCGAAGGAGGAGCCCAAGAGGAGGCTGGCGAGGTTGTCAGCTAAACCCGCTCCTGCCAAAGTGAAAACGAAGCCAAACAAGGTGGCAGGAAATGATAAATCTTCAGACAAAAAAGTGCAAACAAAGGGGGAAAGGGGGAGCAAGGGAAAACAGGCTGAAGTGGCTAACCAAGAAATGAAAGAAGACTTACCTGCAGAAAACGGAGAAACTAAAAATGAGAGTCCAGCCTCCGATGAAGCAGGAGATAAAGAAGCCAAGTCTGATTAATACCATAAACCATGTCTTATCAGTGGTCCCTGTCACCCTTCTTGTACAATCCAGAGGAATATATATATATATATTAAAGATTTTATTTATTTATTTGACAGAGAGAGACACAGCGAGAGAGGGAACAGAAGCAGGGGGAGTGGGACAGGGAGAAGCAGGCCTCCCGCGGAGCAGGGAGCCCGATGCGGGGCTCGATCCTGGGACCCTGGGATCATGACCTGAGTGGAATGCAGATGCCCAACGACTGAGCCACCCAGGCGTCCCCAGAGGAATATTTTTATCAACTATTTTGTAAATGCAAGTTTTTTAGTAGCTCTAGAAACATTTTTAAGAAGGAGGGAATCCACCTCATCCCATTTTTTAAGTGTAAATGCTTTTTTTTTTTTTTTAAGATTTTATTTATTTGACAGAGACACAGCGAGAGAGGGAACACAAGCAGGGGGAGTGGGAGAGGGAGAAGCAGGCCTCCCACGAGCAGGGAGTCCAAGGCAGGACTCTATCCCAGGACCCTGGGATCATGACCTGAGCCAAAGGCAGACACTTAACGACTGAGCCACTCAGGCGCCCTGTAAATGCTTTTTTTAAAGAGGTGAAATCATTTGCTGGTTGTTTATTTTTTCGTACAACCAGGAAAGAGTGGGATATTGAATGTGGGAGGCTTTGATTGTCTTGGGTGTCAGCTCAACTTTCCATAGATGGGGTAGTTTTTATATCCTATAATACCAAGCATACTAAATGGCAATTTGGAGTCAGTTGTGCATTTCCTATGTCTTGAATATTTTAAATTACTTCTATTCCCATGTTGTTTTTGGTAGAATTATTTCCTAAAGAAAACCACTCCTAGATCTTGGCTCTCCCGGTCAGAATTCTTGTGCTCTCTGTAACATCTTGGTCATGGTAGTCCAGTTTTCCTAGTAACTCTGTTAATGTGCTGTACAAGATTGAGAATTTGAGTATGTAGTGTATATGATATTAAAGTGTGAATTAATGGGACTTAACAATGTAACAGTGTATCAGCATTTGAAGATCTTGGTACTTGATATACTGTTAAGGAAACTTTGCCTCCACATTTTAAGCTGGAAGGTCACTGGAATAACTTTTAGAAAAGAATCACAACTACATGTTTTTTTTAGATTTTCGGTACATACGTTAAGAATTGTGTACAAATTGGGGCGCCTGGGTGGCTCAGTTGGTTAAGCGACTGCCTTCGGCTCGGGTCATGATCCTGGAGTCCCGGGATCGAGTCCCGCATCGGGCTTCCTGCTCGGCAGGGAGTCTGCTTCATCCTCTGACCCTATCCCCTCTCAGGTGTTCTCTCTCTCTCATTCTCTCTCTCTCAAATAGGTAAAAATAAAAATTAAAAAATCTTAAAAAAAAAAAAGAATTGTGTACAAATTAAAATGTCTGTACTGATCCTCAAAACAACCAATAAAAACTCAATTAAGAAAAAAAAAGCACATATATGTAGATATATGCAAACTATTTTCTGAAAAGAAATACCAGACTGGGGGCACCGTGGGATCATGACCTGAGCCAAAGGCAGACACTTAACCAACTGAGCCACCCAGGCGCCCCAATTACGCACTTTATATATAAATCTGTAGTGTGTAATATGTGTGAGATGTAACATATAAATGTATTTTAGTGTGTTTTGCATATCCACTACCTCGCATTCCCTCTTCTAGGACTGGCCTAAGGAAATTCATGTCCAGGTGTATTAAATTGTAAAAAGTGTCCAGCACAGGGCGGCTTAAGGGATTGGAAAACTGGTAACAGTGCAACCATCCTGAACAAGGGATTAGCTAAATGTTGCCCCATCTGTGTGAGCACCACCCCTGGAGAGGAACTGCACGTTTGTGGATGCATAGAAAGACGTTAACTTCTAACGATGGATGTTTCTGGGCATTTCCATTTGGCTTCATCTTTACTTCCTTTTTGGCGTTTTTCTGTATGGAATACTTTTTCTTAAACATCAGGCACATATCACTTTTACAAAAAGTCAGGTATTTCCCAAGGAAAAATCAGAGGCCTCGAGGGAGCATAGGGACGTGGGGAGAACCTAGAGTCCAAGGGTGGATGGAAAAAAAAAAAAAAGCCTCCGAGTCCCTGTCCTCCAGCTCTTCTTTGTAGCACCAACATTCTTCCCACCTCCGGAATTTCTACAGGACACCAGCCAGGACAAGAGCCAAACCAGCTGAGCCAAGCACATGAGGAAGGCCGTGAGGACATGCACCGTATGCTGTCCCCCCAGAAACTCTGGCAGCTCCAGGGCCATTCGTGAGACCTCACGATGTAGAATTCTACTTCTTGGTATTTTCCAGAAGAAACAAGTTTTCCTGTCCACCACAAGCCACGTGTTAGAATATGGACACAAATGGGGGGCGCCTGGGTGTCTCCGTTGTTAAGAATATGGACACAAATGGGGGGCGCCTGGGTGTCTCCGTTGTTAAGAATATGGACACAAATGTTCGTAGCAACTTCATTCACAGTGGCCCCAAACCGGAAAGAACTTGGCTTAGCATGCTAGGGCTGCTGTTAACGGTACCACAGATGGGGGGCTCAAGCCACAGGAATGAATTTTCTCACAGGCCCGGAGGCTGGAAGTCCGAGATCAAGGTGCTGAGCAGACTGGTTCCTTCTGAGGCCTCGCTCTTTGGCTTTGTAGACGGCCATCTTGTCCCTGCGTCTTCACGTGGTCCTTATAAGGACACAAGTCATATTGGATTAGGGTCCACCTTCATGACCTTATTTTAACCCAGTTATTTTTATAAAGGTCCGATCTCCAAATACACTCACATTCCGAGGTCCTTGGGGTTAGAGCTTAAACACGAATTTAAGGGGCACACAATTCAGCCCATGCCACAACTCAAAAGTCCATCAACAGATGAATGGATAGCCAAAGATAAACTGTGGTCCATCTCTACAGTGGAGAACAATATAGCAAAAAAGGAGCAATCTAACACACAGTAACACACATGGATGCATATCCCAGACACAAAAGAATTGATCCCAGGAGATGTCATTTGTGGGAAATTCTCAAACAGGCAAGACCAACCGATACTAACAGAAATCAGACCTGAGCTGATCTCTGAGGGTGGAGGGGTGCCAGGCATCCTTCCAGGGTGATGGGAATTTCCTATGTGTCCGTCTGGGTAGTGGGCGACACAGGCAGGTACACGTGTGAAAAGTAATCCAGCTGCACTCATATGAGATCGATACACCCTTTTTTTTTTTTTTAAGATTTTATTTATTTATTTGACAGAGAGAGACAAAGTGAGAGAAGGAACACAAGCAGGGGGAGTGGGAGAGGGAGAAGCAGGCTCCCCGTGGAGCAGGGAGCCCGATGCCGGGCTCAATCCCAGGACCCCTGGGATCATGACCTGAGCCAAAGGCAGACGCTTAACCACTGAGCCACCCAGGCGCCCCGATTGATACACCCTTTAATGAAACCTGGAGCGGAACAAAGCAAGGTTCAGCCCCTCCATCTCAGTTCTCTTCGTAGCATTTCTCACCTTGTTCATTGTGGATTTTGTCTGCCTGCTTTGGTCTCGAGGCAGGAAGGGGCAGTGTTGGTTTGTCATAGAGCCACATGCGCAGACTAAGCACTGGGTCTGGAAGAGTCAGTGCCTGGTCAGTGGTTGTAGGACGCTGTCTACCTAAGTTTTCTATTCCTAGTCACAGATGACTGCGTGTGAATGTGGACAAAGCCGACAGATGGTGCCAGGGTTCTGGGATGATTGTACTTTTTCTATAGCTTGTCTTTCTTCAAAAACCCCAAACATGCTTGAGAGAGAAAAGCAGGTTGCAGATAGATATGTGCAGTGAGATAGCACTTACCCAATATTTTTATTTTTATTTATTTTTTTTTCAAAGATTTTACTTATTTATTTGACAGAGAGAGACACAGCGAGAGAGGGAACACAAGCAGGGGGAGTGGGAGAGGGAGAAGCAGGCTCTCCACTGAGCAGGGAGCCAGATGCAGGGCTCGATCCCAGGACCCTGAGATCATGACCTGAGCCGAAGGCAGACGCTTAACGACTGAGCCACCCAGGCACCCCCCCAATATTTTTAAAGACCTAGAGAATGCTAGGTTTAAGGACTCGGGGATGTGGGAGCAATGGAAGAACTTGGACAGGAAGAAGACACGGCAGACAACGCTCTCATATGGTTATGTCTGGAGAAGTAGCAGATGGGGGTCTGGGAGGCACACAAAAGGATTATAGCTGGGCCTTGAATGTTTAGGCCATTAAATAACCTGCTGCTGTGGGAAACAGTAGGGCAGTTCCTAAAAAAAAAACCAAAACCTCCACACAGAATTACCACGTGATCCAGCAAACCCACTTCCAGGTACATCTTCAAAGGAATTGAAGCAGGGACACCCAGATATTTGTACTCATGCTCAAAGTAGCATGGATCACACTGGCAAAAAAGTTGAAGCAACCCCAGTGTCTGCTGACAGAAGAATGGGTACACAAACTGTGGTCCATCCATCCAATGGACTGTTATTCGGCCTTAAAAAGGAAGGACATTCTGGGGCGTCTGGGTGGCTCAGTCGCTAAGTCCTGCCTTCGGCTCAGGTCAGGATCCCAGGGTCCTGGGATCGAGCCTCGCATCGGGCTCCCTGCTCTGCCGGGAGCCTGCTTCTCCCTCTCCCACTCCCCCTGCTTGTGTTCCTGCTCTCGCTATCTCTCTCTCTGTCAAATAAATAAATAAAATCTTTAAGAAAAAAAAAAAAGGAAGGACATTCTGACACCTGCTAAGACACGGACGAACCTTAAGGACACTGTGTTCAGTGAACTAAGCCAGTGACAAAAGGACAAATACTGCATGATTCCACTCATAGGAGCTCCCTAGAGTCAAATTCACGGAGACAGGAAGCAAATGTAGGATGCCAGGGGTGGGGGAAGGGGTGGGGAGTCGGTGTTTCATGGGGCAGAGGTTCAGTGTGGGAAGACGAGAAAGTTCTGGAGACGGACGGTGGGGACGGCTGCACGACAGTGGAAATGTGTTTAATGCTACGGAACTGGACACTGAAAAATGGTTAAAATGGTAATTTATATGTATTTTAGCACGATCAAGAAATTAAAAACACATGGACATACTCACACCTGAAGCAGACAATGAGCTACCACTTCACGCCCATTAGGATGGCTGTTTAATTAATGAACAGAAAAGTAAGTGTTGGTAAGGATGTGGAGCAACCGGAACCCTTGTGCTTTGCTGATGGTGCAGCCATTGTGGAAAAGAGTTTGAGACTTTCTCAAACAGTGAAACATAGGAATTGCCTGATGGTCCAGCAATTCCACTCCTAGGTATGTACTCAAAATAGCTCAGAGAAGGGACTCAGCTGACTCCTACACCAGTGCTCACGGTAACATTGCTCACAAGAGCTGCTGGAAAGAACCCACGGGTTCCCTGACAGACAGATGAACATGTGGTGTGTCAGACAATGGAATGTTACTCAGCCTAAAAGATAATGAAGTTCTGACACCTGCCACAACATGGATGAACGTCAAAAATACGCTAAGTGAGGGGCGCCTGGGCGGCTCAGCTGGTTAAAGGTCCGGCTCTTGATTTCAGCTCAGGTCATGATTTCAGGGTCCTGGAATCGAGCCCCGAGTCGGGCTCCTGGCTCAGCGGGGAGCCTGCTTGAGATTCTCTCTCTCCTTCTCCTTCTGCCCCTCCCCCCGCTCTAATAAAATAAATTTAACATTTAAATTTAGGATTTAATAAAATCTTAAAAAAAAAAAAACATGCTCAGTGAAAGAAGCCAGATACAAAAGGCCGAATATATGATTCCACTTGTAGGAGGTGCCCAGAGTAGGCAAACTCAGACAGAAAGGAGGCGGGGAGGGGGGATAAGGAGTTAGGGTTTATTTTTATTAAATTTTTTAAAGATTTCATTTATTTATTTGACAGAGAGAGACAGCTAGAGAGAGAACACAGCAGGGGGAGAGGGAGAGGGAGAAAGCGGGCTCACCGCCGAGCAGGGAGCCCGACGTGGGCTCGATCCCAGGACCCTGGGACCATGACCTGAGCCGAAGGCAGACGCTTAATGACTGAGCCACCCAGGCGCCCCAGGAGTTAGTGTTTAATGACTCTGTTTGGGATAAAAATGTTCTGGAAAGTGCAGTGAGAGTGGTACCATGATGTGAATGCAATTGAATGGCATTGAATTATACACTTAAAATGGTTTAATGCTTTATAAAAAATATGCAAACAAACAAAAACCTAAGAAAACCCCCAAACCCAGCCATGATTCTTGACTGAGTAAATTAGATTAGGGGTTACAAAATGATCATCAAAATCTATTCTTTCACCTGATTTACTAACTGCCATTCTGTTGGAGACAGCTTTCTCATCAGCGGGCACCATCTGCTTCTCATTAAATAGTTCTTGCCAGAAAGACCTGGTTTCCCCCCCTTTTAATGATTTCAAAGTACAGCATCGTGTTTAACAGTCACCTCAAATGGTAACGAGGCTTTGAGCCATCCGTGGATTTCATCGATTAGATCTACTACAATCACTGTTCTTGTCAATTCTCCAACTCCAGTAGGTTTTTCTTCCCGGGAAAAGGCTGAGTTGAGCTCTGATGGAAGAAGATACCCTGTTAGGGAGCCAGAGAGGCAGAAGCTGCTGGAAGCCACGTCCCCTCCCTTAGCACCAGGGAGCGCCCCCGTGGTCCACAGCCTGGCTCAGACCGGTGCTCTTGGGGTACATGGAGGCAGATGTACCTGACAGGCAGCCACTCATCTGGGCCACCCCCGAGGAACAGGCCACTGCCCAGCTCAGACCCCATGCTCCAGCCACAGCACAAAACAGTTTCTACTCCTCACGCTAGAGTGAATCTTCGAATTGTTCTTGGTAGCGAGGTATCACAAAAATAAGGGAATTCAGCAGGTTGGCTAGGTTAAAAAACAAAACAAAAAACAAAGAACAGCAAAACCACATAGTACACAAAGTCAATAATCAATACAAGTCAATCTTTCTGTAGTGGCAAAGGGCCACTGCTTAGAAAGTAACATCCTTCCCCTCCCCACCCCCCAGTGAAACCCAAAAAAGAAATCCCATTTACGTTGGTGATGGAAGGATTAAATACCTAGGAATCAAGTTAAGAAATCTGCAGTATCAGGGAGGCTGGGTGGCTCAGTTGGTTAAGTGCCCGGCTCTTGATTTCGGCTCAGGTCATGAGCTGGGGTCCTGGGATCGAGCCCCATCTCCGGCTCAGCACTCAGCACAGAGCAGGCTTGGGATTCTTTCCCTCTTCCTCTCCCTCCCCCTCTGCCCCTCCTACTACACTCTCGCACTCTCTCTCTCAAATAAAATCTTAAAAAAAAAACCAAAAACCTGCAGTATCTATATGAAGACTGAAATGTTGAGGGACAAAAATATCTGTGACCAGGGCAGACCCTATTCTTAGAAAGGCAGGCTTGTCATTAAATCAGTTTTCCCCTGAAGTTGTAAGTTTAATGCAATCACTATGAAAATACCCACTAGGTTTTTAGAAGATATGCCAAATTTAAAGTTTGACCCAGCCATTCAACTACTAGAAAGGTACCGTGGATGTGGATTCAGACATATGAACAAATGTACTTATCACCATTTGACCAACTGCCCATTGAGGGACAGTAATTTTCAAATACAGAAGAGTAAAAAAATAAAAAATAAAGTTTTTAAGTAAACTGTTTACTAAGCTTTTTTTTTTTTTTTTTTAAGATTTATTTATTTGACAGAGAGAGACACAGCAAGAGAGGGGACACAAGCAGAGGGAGTGGGAGAGGAAGAAGCAGCCTTCCCGCGGAGGCAGGGAGCCCAGTGCGGGGCTCGATCCCGGGACCCCGGGATCATGACCTGAGCCGAAGGCAGAGGCTTAATGACTGAGCCACCCAGGCACCCCTACTAAGCTATTTTTAAGTAATCTCTACACCCAACATGGGGCTCAAACTCACAACCCCAAGATCGAGAGTTGCACACTCCACTGACTGAGCCAGCCAGGCACCCTAACAAACAGTTTAAAATAAAGGCATTCCTTCTACTTAGTAATAAGTAGGGACAAATTGGTGACAGACACTGGCATTCTAGGTGAATCCCCAAAACATCACACTGAGTGAAAGGAACCAGATGCAAGAGCCCACACTGAACTAAATAGCTCTAAGTCCTCCACAGAGACCCAATTGGACCAGGGGTTGCCTGATGGCAGGGGAAGGGGGGTGAGGAGGTGGGGAGGGACACAAGGGGATTCTGGAGTGATGGAGATGTTCTACAGCTTAAGAATGTGGGTTCATTTGGGATGGCTGGGTGGCTCAGTCGGTTAAGCGTCTGCCTTCAGCTCAGGTCATGATCCCAGGGTCCTGGGATCGAGCCCCGTATCGGGCTCCCTGCTCAGTGAGGAGCCTGCTTCTCCCTCTGTCTGCCACTCCCCCTGCTTGTGCTCGCTCTGACAAATAAAATCTTAAAAAAAAAAAAAAGGGATGTGGGTTCATTTATCAAAATACAAGCTGTATGTTCAGGACTGGTTTCCTATCAGACCTCGACAGAAACAAAACAGAACCAAACCAGGGGCCCAGCAAGACATTCGCAGGTAGGATAGCTTTTGAGGTGTAGTTTTAATCAATGCCACTCTTTGTAGCAGGGAAAAATCAAATACACATGCTGTACTCAGGCAGAGGAGGTCTTCAGGAGGTAAGGACTCTGTTGTCTTGGTCAAGGGGTTTAGAAATGGGGAAAAGATTTAACATACTTCTGGGGCGCCTGGGTGGCTCCGTTGGTTAAGTGACTGCCTTCGGCTCAGGTCATGATCCCAGGGTCCTGGGATCGAGCCCCGCATCAGGTTCCCTGCCTGGCTGGAAGCCTGCTTCTCCCTCTCCCACTCCCCCTGCTTGTGTTCCCTCTCACGCTGTCTCTCGCTCTCTCTCATAATTAAATAAATAAAATCTTAAAAAAAAAAGATTTAACATACTTCTCACTCTACTCACAATAGACTTTTTTTTTTTTTAAGAGAGGGGCAGAGGGAGAATCTTGAAACAGACTCCCCACTGAGTGCGGAGCCAGAAGGGGGGCTTAATCCCAGGACCCTGAGATCATGACCTGAGCCAAAATCAAGAGTCAGATGCTTAACCAACAGAGCCACCCAGGCGCCCCTTCACAATACTTTCTAAATGAATTTTTAGCTTAAAAAAAAAAGGACGGGGGGCAAACAGAAGGTATAACTGGGAAATAAAATCTTATGGGAGAACTTTACCAGGCACCACATCAAGCTGTTGTGTTCCCCAGGTACATTTGTTACCCGGTCAATAAATAAGTTGAGGTGTTTATTTTCATCCTTACAGAAGCAATGTTAAAAAGGAGGGGTCATAGGGACGCCTGGGTGGCTCAGTCGGTTAAGCGGCTGCCTTCAGCCCAGGTCATGATCCCAGGGTCCTGGGATCGAGTCCCACATCGGGCTCCTTGCTCAGCAGGGAACCTGCTTCTCCCTCTCTCTCCCTCTGCTTGTGCTCTGTCAAATAAATAAAATCTTTAAAAAAAAAAAAAAAAAAAAAAAAAGGAGGGGTCATAGAAATACGGAAGAAAGCGCTAGTTTTGGATCTGGGGGGTAGGGAGGACCTTTACACTTAGGCTCTGAATAACAGAAAAGCAGACAAATGTAAATCTAACCCCTAAAAATAAGAGTCCTATATGGCAAAGATAGGACGACTCAAGATCCAAGTAACAAGCAAGGGGGAAAATCTAATGCCCAAATAGCAACCGGCAAGGACCAAGTCCCGCAGCATCAGAGACAAGGAACAACTTCCAGGGGCCATCGGACACCTGAAGATGTTCAATCGCTCCTTAAAATGCTCACAAGGGTCTCTCTAGGCCATTGATGAGGATTAAAACAGCAAAAGCCAGGGTACACTAAAGGAAAGTTATACTGTTGGTGGGAGCAGCGTTAAGACCCCTAACGGGGTTGGTCGGTCAATGTTCTGAAGTAGAAACAGAAAACATTTACACTCAATGATCCAGGAGCCCCCAAGTATTTCCCTGAAGGAGATGGAAACCCGTGTACAACAATGTTCAGTGCGGCGCTCTTTGAAACAGGAGGGAAACATCTAGTCCCTTAGTAGGAAAGTAGTTTTTTAAGTTTTATGTTTGAACTAGGTTTAGTCCTCCACTCTTATGACTAAGACCTGAGGGGAAAGCGACAGCCGAAGGGCCACCAAGGGCGTCGTTTCCCCAGTATAGGTGGTAGGACGGGTGTTCCTCATCCCACCAGTGGTCCTCTGTCGTGGGTGCCGGTGACTAACACTTCTTTGTCTGCTTCTGCTTTGTTGGCATTTTACAGCAAGTCCTTTACCAAAGATAAACCAAGGAAAAGGTTTGTCTTAGAATTCAGTAGGACTGAATTAGGCTGAACGCCCAGGAAGCCTACCTAAAAGATCTAGTTTGTCTGTGGGTACCAGGCCACGGCTCCGAGCGACTCCTCTCTTTCTCCCCCATCCACTACACAGGGCTTCTACCCTCATGGTCACAAGATGGCTGCTGTACCACCAGCTATCCCCGTCCATTCTAGAGCAAAGAAGGGCTACACTGGGGAAGGCCAACGAAGACTGCTCCTTTAAAAGGTTTTCCTGGAAGCCACACTAACGAATTCCACTTGCGTCTCCTTGGACAGACCTGTCACAAGTTAACCCCCACCCCAAGCATGTACATGGCACACTTCGAGTGATCTAACTTCACACCGACACCTCCGAGGAGCCCACGCTCATCCAGACCCAGCTGAGAGTCAGCTGGAAGCTCCTCAGAAATCACAAGCCACCAGCCAGGGTGATTTATAGGAGAGATTTATTTGAAGAAATATTACAACATATAAAAACTACATAAAGTCTTAATTTCCACTCATACAGTGGTAGATTTGATATAACGCATAATAAAAAACTTTTAAAATCCAGAATGCACAAAGTACTGCACAGTTTGATCACTAAGTCATTAGTTGATAAGCAAACCTCACAGAACAGCTTCATGTCAGCCAAGGCCACAAACACCGTGAACGACACATTTGAACTGACAGATTGACATGTTAAAAATACAACATCAGTGCATGGTGGGGATCCCTGGTGCCAGAAACAAGGCGACGGGAGGGCAAAACTAGTCCTTAGTAGTTTCCTCCTCCTTGATTTTCACTAAAGAGAAATAAAAGGTAAAGTCACTGCAGAGCACACATACGACGTTACACTAAGGAACAGACAAGCGTAACAAACAGGCTAAGATCAAGGGCCGTGTTAACAGCCAGGTGTCGATGTTAATGGCCCATCAAACAAGCACCTGCAGCAGCTCGGGATGAACGTCCAGTGAGACTGCTCCCAGGTGTTCCCCAGAGATTCCCCGGCTGCCCTGGCTAGCGTCTGAGGAAAGGGCCCTGAGCCAACCGCACGCCCACTGCCCCCACCGTACCTGAGGCACTCTCTCGAGCTTTGGCCAACATACAGCGCTTGATCTCCAAGCCAATGGCTTTGGCCAGGGGCGGCGGCACAGCGTTCCCCACCTGCAGGAGGGAAGGAGGGAGATGCCTGGTGTGGCACGGCTGGGGTCAGCACCAGCCTCTTCTCAGAACGATGATGAGGGCACAAAGGCCCAGGTCTCCTGCTCACATGGGCCTGCAAAACCCTGCCACCAAGATGGCTCTGGGACCCTCCAACCAGCCCATCTTCACACCCCAAACCCCGTGTCAAGACCCACCCACAGAAGAACGGCCTTTAAAGGGCTTTAGAAAAGCTCAGATCCAGACATGGATGTCACCATGCTTCACTTCCGGCTAAGAGGGGTTGTTTCTAGAGAACAGGACTTCGGGGCGGGGGGAGGCAGGAGGTTTCTGCTATAAGCCCAGGCACTGTTGGCTTTGTGAGCCATGTGCAGGCATTACTTAGACGGAAATACATCCCCCCCTCCCCAGTCGGAAATACATTTAAGAAACAGCCAACTCAACACCCAAGGGATTGTTGGTTCATTCCCACCCTTCGCAACTGTGAGTTTTCACCGATGCACATTTACTCTGCTCCTTCACTGAAATTCAGTGCCCTGGAACTTTCCTTTGGGCTAAACCTGCCTCAGAGCTGTAAACAGCAACCGATGTGCTTAACGACAGCCTGACTTGCGAGCACCCTGGGCCCTAGGGACAGGGTCCCTCCTTCCTGCGGATACTGAGGCCGATCGGCCAACAAACTCCGGGTGCTCAGCGTCCCCTCAGAAGTGACCATGTGAGTCCTGCTTCTCCCTGGTCAGACAGAGCGGCCCCTCTCCCATCAGGGCCACTCTGTGTCAGACCCCGTTCGGCCCCTCCTCGAGGACAGAGAAAAAGCAGGCCGGGCCCCGCTCCCCACTGACCTGTCGGTGCTTATCTAGGATGTTGCCAAACAGCCGGTAGGTGTCCGGGAAGCCCTGGGAGCGGGCGCACTCCCGCACACTCACGACGCGGTGCTGCTCAGGGTGCAGGACGCGGCCCTGGGGGCGAAAGGGGAGGTGGGGAAGGGGAACGAAACTGGGCCCACCTGCCCTTTGGGGCAGGAGGAGGGAAGCTGCCCCACAGGAAACTCCAGCCTAGGCCTCGATGGCTGAGTCGGTCTCCATCAACACAGAGAGACAGGAGGTGGTGAGGCGTGCTAGCCTGTCATGGGCCGGCCCCACCTGCCAAGCCCATGCCTCGGTCCCCTCCCAGGCAGGACCCCAGTCCTCAGACCGACCTGCTTGCCCATGGGCTCAGGGTTGGTGACGGTGGTGCTGAAGAAGCCATCCCACTCCAGCCGTCCGTAGAGGCCGGCCCAGTGGTTGTGCCTGTTTCCAGTGTGGGGCAAGCACCAGGGGATGAGCGTGTTGAACTGTCTAGCCGCAGAGTCACAGGCTTTGCCCGCTAGAAGAGAGGGCTGCGATGAGACTGTGGTTATGGAACGGGAGGGACAGAGCAGCCAACAGTCCCCAGCCGCAGACAAAGCTTTTACGACTTCATGCGCTCAGCATCTATTTACAGCAGGGCCATCCAGGTTCGGCGTGTCTGTGCCTTGCCCGGGGCCTCAGGTCCGTGAGCGGCAGCCCCCAGTATCTCCTGCTGGGAGCCCCCCGTACCGCTGCGGGTGATCAGAAGATGAGGGGGCTGGGGCGGGTGGTTCAAGGTAAACCCAAGGGAAGCCCCACCCAGGGCACTGGCAGGGTCCCCACCTTCCACACAGGAGCAGACCCCGCGGAGGGCCCCAGTGCTGCTGCAGCCGTTCTTCTTATCATGGTACGTGTAGCGCAGCTTCCTGGCCATGGTGCCATCGGAGAGTCGCACCTCGATATTCGGCAGGTCGCGCCAGTCTGAGCCGGGGGCCAGAGGGATGTGCCGCATGCGGGCGGCCACCAATGCACTCATGTCCTGAAAATGCACAGCAGGGCCCACTGTCCGTCACTTCAATCAAGGAGCATTTAAGCACCCATGGTAGGCTGGGCACCACCATTCTCGGCACCGGAAACAGGAACCCCCAAGGGGTTTGTATCCCATTGTGGGAGACAAAACAGTAGCCCAAATCGACAACCTGGGGACTGCACGTGCCATGAAGGTAGCAGAGCAGGGACACGGAACAGCATGTGGGAGAGTGGGTGAAGGGCAAGCCGAGAGGGCTTCTCGGAGGTGGTGACAGGTGAGCAGAGCCCAGCAGGATCAGAGAACCAGCTAGAGGAAGAGCTGGGTTTGGTGCATCTGGGAGAACACACAGAACGCGGGCGGAAGAGACGAGGTCGGTCAGAGGGGCAGTGGCCAGACACCTGCTCAGGAAGAGCAGCAGCTCGGACGCTCTGTGACCACGTGCCGCTGCAGGGGGCATGAATGGGAGGCAAGAAGAGCAGGAAGCAAGGAGGTGAGGGCGGGAGCCAGCTGAGAGGATGCTGACTTAGGCTGAGCTGGACGGGGCCAGGCTCGGATCCTGCCTCCCACCCCGAGCCCTGGCTGGGCTCCAACACATGTTCCATTCTCACGAGGCCACTGGTGCGACCAGGCTGGCCCTGCTCGAAGGCACTGTTACCTTGCAGATGTGGTCCCTGAGGATGGGCTGGTACTGTGAGCCCCGGAGCTGCCTCTGGAACCAGGACTGAGGCTCCCCATTGTACAAGATCTCCAGTGCCGAGGCTCCATTCCGGACCTCAGGGAGGTCAGACATGGTGTCCCGCACGGTGATGGTTCGGAACGGGCCCGAGCTTAACCTGCAACAACACAGCAGACTGCTGACAACTCTGGGGACCCAGGCCACGACTGTCCCTCGTGCTACAGGTGCCACATCCTGACGGCTGGCACGGCCCCCTCCAGGGAGGACAACTAGCTCAGAAGTCAAAGGGCCGCCCAGGCTCATGAGGGCGGCATCCTTCTTAGACCCCGTGTACAAAGAAGACAAGCTGCGCTACGGGCTCTGCTCACGGCCACGACCGGGTCCAGCTGCTGCCCTGCGTGCAGCCCTCACCTAGAGGTCAGAGCACGACCAGAGGAGGTAAAGCGCTTGTGCGGCAGGCCCGCACCACGCTGCCTGCTCTGACACGTTCTGCTCAGCTCTGGCCTCTCGAGAGGCCCACCAACACCACACCTCCCAGGGAACACAGCAGGGCAAGGGGGGGCTCCCACCTGGTGATGTTGCTGACGAACTTCTTGTCGTCCACCACGACACTCAGCTGGCAGGCCCGCGGCGCGAACACGTGCAGTGGCTCTGGGAACAGGGGAAGCTTCTCTCCGGGAGCTGCGGCCAGGATGATGGCCCGCCTCCGCGTCTGGGCCACGCCGTACTGACCAGCCTGTGGAGCGCGCCAGGCACGCACAGTCAGGCGGGCACCTCCAGCTAGCCCCTAATTAACTCAGCAGGTTTACTCCTAACAGAAGTGGGACCAGATGAAAGACAAAGGATCCCACACGACGGCCACTAGTCCCTGGAGAAGGTGGGAGTAAACCATGCTGGCAATTCCAGCCAGCTCTTTCGAGAGCTCTACGTGGGATCCTGTGATCTCAGTGCTCGGGGAGAAGAGCAGGCAGAGAGCCAAGGAGCCCTGCCGCCTACCCAGCAGCAAGTGGTCACAAGCGCTGCCAACAAGGTTTGATGGGTGAGCCCAAGACCCAAGGAGGCTGGACCTGGGGGGGGGGGGGGCAGCCCAGCACCTCGCTCACGCAGACACGACCTCACTACCTTCCAGCAAGACTTTCCTCCCATTTTTGAGCATTGCTTCAGCTTTCGTTATGCCATTAGTTACTAAACAGGTATACACAGACTAGCTGCTTTGCAGATCAAGCCTAGTTCCCGCTGATCACCCAAAGTCTCTGTCCGTGCAGACAGAGCTACCAGTCACTCCCTGGAGTACGATCTTCCACCTTCTCCTGAGGTTCCTACGTGGGTACATTCACCCGAGAGATATTTTTGCTAACCGGTAACGGTTTAGTCTGTGCATCCTTCTGCACTTTTTTTTTTTTTAAATATTATTTATTTACTTGACAGAGAGAGAGAGCGAGAGCAGGAACACAAGCAGGGGGAGTGGGAGAGGGAGAAGCAGGCTTCCCGCCGAGCAGGGAGCCCGATGCGGGGCTCGATCCCAGGACCCTGGGATCATGACCTGAGCCGAAGGCAGACGCCCAACGACTGAGCCACCCAGGCGCCCCATCCTTCTGCACTTCTGGCTTCACCTACCCCCCATGGGGATCTATCTGCTACCTAGAGCTCCGCAGTTGACCACCAGCCTTCCCTCTCAAGAGAAAGGGGGTGGAAACACACGGCCCTCCTCAGGCACCAGAGGATGCGACTCTCAGAACCATAAGAGGTAGGCGGACTTACTGGCGCACCGGGTCTGTGCTCCCAGACCTGGATGCTGCCAGCTTTGCAGAGGCGGATGCAGGCCCCAGCTGCCACCTCCCCCACACTCACTGGCACATGTCACTGTAGTACAGGCCTGTCCCGTTCCACTCTATTTTCAGTTAGAAACCATGTGCCACAGTCCAGGGACCACCGAGCCCCTCCCTGCCCACAGCCGTCTGCCCACCTGCAACACGCCAAAGGTGCACTGATAGCCCATGCGGACGAGGCAGCGGAGAGTGAGCTTCAGGACCATGGAGCGCTTGAAGGAAACGAAATTCCGGACGTTCTCCAACAGGAAGTAGCGGGGCCGGTAGTAGTCACAGTAGCTGTGGGAGGTGGCAGAGACTACGAGGGTCATCCGCACGCACCAAACGAAGACCTACTCTACCAGAGGCTACACCCGAAGGCTCGAAGTTTGCTCGCTGGGAAGCTACACTCGCTGACTCTCCGAGTCTCTCTGCCAAAAGCCAGCTGTGAACTCCCTGGAGGCAAGGGCTGGGCGCCTCACCTGCACACACGGCCTCCAGCAGACACACCAGCTAACCCAGCGACCCTGCGCCACCAGCACACGTGCCGTCGCGGTGCCAGGGCGGGCTGTCTAGCCACCCTCAGGCAGCCCTGGGCGCGGGGCTTCTACTCCGTTTACCTGAGAAAGGAAACCACCAGGGAGTTCTTGAACTTGGAGTAGGTACGAGAGTTGAAGCGGTTCATGCCACTGAACCCTTGGCAAGGCGGCCCACCGCACAGCATCTCCACGTCTCCCTTCTGAGGCAGCTTTTGACCCCGGGAGTTGGTCGCCTCCCCGGCCATGACCAGCTTCAGCAGCACGTTGCAGTCCTCCGTGAACACCGTGGACCCAGGATTGTTCAGCCGAAATGCCTGGGCCGCAGGGTCCCACATCTCGATGGCCCACAGTGTTTCCGAGATGCCTGGGACATACAAGGACAAATGTGTGCCAAGAACCCCCTTGAATCACACTCGAGGCAGAACTGTGATCGGAGCCAGAAACGTCTTCCAGGTAGAACCTGCCTGATCCAGTTCTACTAGCCTTTTTTTTTTTTTTAAAGATTTTATTTATTTGACAGAGAGAGACACAGCGAGAGACGGAACACAAGCAGAGGGAGTGGGAGAGGGAGAAGCAGGCTTCCCGCAGAGCACGGAGCCCGAAGCGGGGCTCGATCCCACAACCCTGGGATCATGACCTGAGCTGAAGGCAGATGCTTAACGACTGAGCCACCCAGGCGCCCCCAGTTTTACTAGTTATGCAGAGAAACCCTCATGGTATTTACCTGCTTGGTGGAATCCTTCCGACAACCCCCCACAGCCAGAAAACACATCCAAGGTCCGCAGCTTAGGCAGTTTAATTTCTGTCTCTGGTTCACTCGGCTCACACGTTTGAGACTTTGCCCTGCCCTTCCCTGGAAGAGACAGGCCACAAGTTAGGTCAGAGCCCTAACCTGTTCTCCTTAAACCCTCATTTTGAATTCACAGCAGAGAATGATGTAACATCAGAAGCTGTGTTTTCATACCAAATGATTCATCAGTCCCCAAATTATGTAAGACAGACTTGAAGAGAACGGTGCAGAATAATGACATACCTTTACCCTTCCCTTTCCCTTTGTTTCCAGGGCTACGGGCATGGTTTGGAGGATCTTCAAAGGTTTTGTTCTTGGCATTATAGGCCTAAGAAGGAAAAACCACAACAGTCTGGCAGGGAAACACACTGGTCCCTTTTCTAACAAAGACACTTTAAGTTAATCTGATAAAGATCCACTTAATTTCTCCCTAATTATGGCCATAAGCAATTAGCCATCAATAAGAATACTTTGATTTTATTATGTTGGAAACGGGGAGGGGATGGGGGAGTTCTATGATACAATTATTTTGTGGCCAACTCTGGAATTCCTGCTATTCTAAGTACCTGGACTACTCATTCTAAAAATAGACAAAGTGATAATTGGGCCATCCACAGTGCAACATGAGGGAAACACAGGCGTGTATCAACTTCAGATGACCTAACACAGGAAGAGCCACGCTCAAACAATTTAAAAGCTATTAACTTAATTGACAGACTCCCAGATCCTTTCTCAGTCACCATTGCTCAGCCGTATAGACCTCACCTGGCCACAGACTCTGGGCGAAGGGACTGAGAGGCAGGGCTGAGTCCGCCAGGGATAGGGGCACCTTTCCGTAACTCACATTAAGACATTAATAGGGCTAGCAGAGGCCTCCTAGTAGTCTCCAAATAAACTGTAGGTGCATAAGGACTCTCAAATGTTACTTCTGGCTTAAGAAAGTGTTAAGTTCCAGAAGAACTTGAATACCGCAGATTCATACTCTGGGTATTTCCACTACTTTCTTGGAGGCTGGAACTTTGACCTGAAGCCCCTCCCTCCGATAAGTGCAGGGTACCACCTCAAGGAAGTAGAAGCGGTCTGGCCCCCCGGCAGAGAAGTCCTGGAGGCACCCAGGCAGGTCCTCCCCATACTCCACAGTACAGCGGCCCTGCACGGCCTTGAAGTCCACCACCACCTCCTCATCGCTCCAGTAAAGCAGGTTGATGTCTGAATGGTAACTTGCTGGGGTAGACTTGTGGGTGTTCTCTGGCCTGAAAATGGAAGCGTCTTGGTTAGCAATTCTCTTTTGCTGTTAACTAACAAAAGAATTAAACGGCACCACATTTCTGGGGGTGCTCAGAAAACCAACAGGTAAAGACCACAACCCCATTAGGTCAACTTGATTTCTATCCCCCTTCACTGACACGACCAACAGAGTGACTCCTTGCCATGAACTCAGCGTGGGATTTGCTGTCTCCTTCACCACAAAGGACAGCTGCCTGTTGCCCGTTAAGCATCTAGAGCTTCCTTCTCTTGCCTATACTAGCCAGACTTCTCATTTCTTTTCTGCTAATACAAATGATTACTACAAAGACTTTAAAAAGTCTTTGATATACATTATTTAAGTGAAACAACCTTACACCCATTTCTGATTATTTTCTGGTTAGCTCCTAACCACTAGGAGTTACTAGGATCCCAGAAGCAGACTGATTGAAGCCAAGAACTTGGGAAAAGGACAGAGAGAGGGGAACCCCAGAAACAGGAAAGGACACCTGGGAAGAACAGGAGGAGAGAATGGGAAGGGTCGGGGAGAGGGGGCAGAACTCAGACAATCCTAAATAGATGGCAGAGCCCAGGACATTCCACCCGACTTTGTCACACACTTGACTTCTGTGTAAGGATTTCTCTGGGGGAGAGAACTCTGTCGCTTTAAAATAAAAGTTTAGGGGCACCTGGGTGGCTCAGTTGGTTAAGCAGCTGCCTTCGGCTCAGGTCATGATCCCAGGGTCCTGGGACTGAACCCCACATTGGGCTCCCTGCTTGGTGGGGTCTGCTTCTCCCTCTCCCTCTGCCCCTGCTCACTCTCACTCGTTCTCTCAAATAAATAAAATCTTTAAAACAATAAAAAAAGTAAAATAAAACAAAGGTCTAAAGCAAGGCTATGAAATATAATTAAGTCACTGTCAGCACCCACCAGATAATGAGAAACACTTAGAAAAACAGCTATCTCTACCAAAGTCTTAAAATATCACTGTTACAACCCCATTTCAGACTTCTAGAAGAGCGTGGCCTCCTGGAAGAGCAGAGGCCTTCACCGACCTGTAGAATTTGTTGACTCTGATCTTGATGTCAGTCTCGTTGGGCCTGCCATTGCTCTTCTTGATACAGAAGATTTCTTTTATTCGGCCAATTCGATATGGCTCAGGGGCATCCAGGTTACTGCCTTTGATGTAATCAGAGTACTTCCGGTAGTGTTCTGGATATAAATCTTCGTCCACAGGCTCCTTCCGTGGGCGTTTCACGGGGCTGGACAGCTTGATACTGCAGAGAAGCAAGCATTACGCATAACCGAACATGAAACCATAAAAAGCAATTACCTCAGCCTGCCTTACCAGCCAGGAACTACTACTTAATTCGAACACCTTATAAACTAATGCAGCTAAGTGCCCCAAGATTTACAGAGAAATATGAAATCTCACCCATAGTTTAAAATGAGCATTCTCAGGGCACCTGGGTGGCTCAGTGGGTTAAGCATCTGCCTTCAGCTCAGGTCATGATCCCGGCGTCCTGGGACTAAACCCCACATCAGGTTTCCTGCTCAGCGGGGAGTCTGCTTCTCCCTCTCCGCGCCCCCCCCCCCCGCACCACCCACTCGTGTGGGCTCTCAA
Organism: Mirounga angustirostris; assembly: GCF_029215605.1. NCBI lineage: Eukaryota > Metazoa > Chordata > Mammalia > Carnivora > Phocidae > Mirounga > Mirounga angustirostris. The sequence continues at coordinate 208,594,624 of NW_026991709.1, read as the reverse complement.
ATAAAATCTTTAAAAAAATAAACGAGCCTTCTCCATCTGTGCACTGCTGGCTGACACTGCTTGAATCTGCCCAGCTCCCGGCCACATGGCAGGACTGCACTTCCTGGCCTGTGACTCATTCTGCTCAATGAGTGTGAGAAAGGACACACAAGCACTTCCAGGCGGGAACGCTAAATTGCCAGGAGAGCCTCCAGGACGCTTTCCCTTGGCTCAGACTGGCAGCTCCGAGAAGGCAGTGGTTCCATCAGCTCAGTTCCGAGTGACCCAACCCGTCAGGTGCCCTGTTGAACCATGACGGACACACAGTAAAGGCAAGAAGGCAACCTCCCCATTTGTGGGCTTGTTCCCAAGGCACAACCTGTGCTCTCCTGACAGGTGCTGACCTGGAGGTGATGCTGCAAAAGGCACGGGGTGGAGACTCGTGGTCTGGGCAAGCCGAATTTGGCCTGCCTACTGAGGTACAGCTGGTCACTTTCAAGGCTGTCCTGAGGAGGGCAGCTGCCATGCTTTCCCACCACGCCCCCTTAGTCTGACAGGTTCCAGAGGGGGCCCCGAGCACGGCGTGGACGCTTGTGTCGTGCAGCGAGCACCTGGGCACACAGCACCTTGGGCACCCTCTCCAACGCACCAAGGACAGCGGGGCTAAAGGGGGCTACATGCACAACTGCCCGAGGCCGGAAGTCCCCTGCCCTCTGTTCTGTAATTCACAGTAACTGAACGGAGGGTGGGGACTGGGTTCTAACTGGGACTTTAGGAAAATGTACTGCAAGTCGGAAAACAGAGAAGTTCGGACAGTGCTGGTTGTAAACGCAACCCCACGCTAGTTCTTAGAACAAAGACTCGATCAAGTGTGGAAATTCCTCGGCTTTATTTGTCCCCAAAGAGCCCCAACCCTCTGATATGCAGAGTCTCGATACTTCTAGGTAAATGGGATTGCAACTCCCGTTCATTCAGTCTTTACTCTAGGCCAGGCACTGGGCTAACTAAGTGCTTTCCGTTCAACTCACTTCATCCTAAGAGCCGGGCAGGCGACACCGTCCTCCCGTGGAACAGTCAGGGACTGAGAGGAGAAGGTCTCCGCCCCAAAGCCTCACGGCTGGGCAGGGCCCCACCATGGGTACTAGCGCCCCCTTAGCCGGTGCATCCTTGGGCTGCCTTCAGGCTTACAGCTTCACTCTGCAGTGACCTAGCCGCATTCTACACGGGAGAGCTGGCCGTCGATGATCACCAGGTACTACGGTGACAGTTCAGGCAGCAGCTAGTCCTCGGGGTCCAGGGTGGGGGACATCACAAAGCCAACCCTGTACTGGTCCAGAGCTTATGGCCCTGACAGGGCAGAGCAGGCACTCACTTGAACGTGAAGGCCTCGGGGAGGAGGTACACGCCATCACCCACTCGATACTGGATGCCGTTCTTGGTGGCCGAGCTGTAGAGAACCCGGGTGTCCAGGTCCTCAAGCTGTTCCAGGACCCTGGGAATTTCTTTTTGCCTCATTTCAGCCAGACGGGCACAGCTTACACAGAACCTGAAGGAGTGAAGGACAAAAACAAAAGGCCCTGAGCTGGTTGGTAGCGGCTGCAGCAACAACAACCAGTGGCCTAATCCAAAGACTGATGACCAACAGAAAATATTTGTAGATACTTGAAGGAAGCAGCTTTCCTGTAGTTTACACTTTGGAAAACACTTACTTGGGACCAAAGATATAACACAAGAAAATGACAAGTCAACTCCACTTTCGAGTATTTGATATAAAAACCCTAAGATGGGGCGCCTGGGTGGCTCAGTCATTAAGTGTCTGCCTTCGGCTCGGGTCCTGACCAAGCCCCGCGTCGGGCTCCCTGCTCAGCGGGAAGCCTGCTTCTCCCTCTCCCACCCCCCTGCTTGTGTTCCCTCTCTCACTTGTCTCTCTGTCAGATAAATAAAATCTTCAAAAAAAAAATTTTAAAAAATAATAAAAACCCTAAGACAAAACAAAACAAAACCCCTAAGACAAACAGAATGTAGAACACGGTAACGAATACACCACAAGCAAAAATGCAGAGTGGCTCAGTCAGAACTCCATGTTGAAGGAGTCTCCTACCATTCTCTCTATAGGCTGAAAAGCTAGCTGGTAAAATTCATTATTTCTCATCAATAAGCCCATAAAGGGCTTATATAGACATGGCCTTCACTGGAGATCAAGTCAAAAGGCAGCAGCAGGCCGACGGGAGAAACCCCAGAAGCACGTAAGGCAGCCTCCCAGCCTTCACCCCATCAGCCTCGCTGCGGCTGGAGGGGCGCCAGTGCCATGCTGAGTCCAAACGGCGAGATACAGAGGTTACAAGGGAAGGCACGGGGCACTGAACACCTAGAGAAAATTTTATAAAGCCTCCCTAAGAGCAGTCACTCACCAGTTAGAATAAAGCAGCATCAGAGGTATCACTTATGAAAGAAAACCTCTAAGAAACACAAAGAAACATGAAAGGTCTGTAGCACAAAGGCCGAGAAGCACACAAAAACACACATTCTGCTGCCGGATGGGAGAGCTTCTCACGAAGGTAACTCCGCGCCCGGGCCGTCCATACACTTAAAGCAACCGTGACCAAGTCGGGCTGGTGTTTGATGAGCGGGGGAGAAAAACCCGGCCAGACAGCAGCACATGAGAGTCAGTGGCCGGCCCGCACTCACTTGTACTTGTTCTCCTCTGTTGGCTGGGTTTTCGGAGGGGACTCAAATCTCGCGTAGTCTTGATCATACCACAGCTGGTAGAAGTAGGTCTTTCCGTCATCCTCCGTTATCAGAGCCTCAGGATCCATGCCTCCCTGTGAGCACAAAGACCCGGTGTCAGCCATGACCCCACGCAGGGAGGGAAGTGCACGCGAGGGGCGCTGGGCACTCACCTCCAAGGCCCAGTTCTCCGACGGAGCTTTATAGACGACCTTCACCTTGCTGTGGATGTACGAAAGCTGCATGTCCTCACATTCATCCACCAGGAAGAGCTCCAAGGGGTCCGACGTGGCTCCGAGGACTGTGTCTGTCCCGGCGCAGAACCAGTGGGCATGAAACATCTGCCCATTGCTGCTGTCCTCCCACAGCGCAGTGACCCTGGAGTCCGAAGAAAGTCACTCACCTGACTGGCAAATCTGGACTGAATCTACTTAGGGCAACTTGTGTTTTCTTTTTGCAATTAGCCTAGCAAAGAGCCGCTGCTGCGCTCCATACATAAGCATCTCCTAGCTGTCTAAGAGAATGTGTGCTGAATTCAAGCAAAGGAAAAGGTACAAACCTTGCTAAATATAGCGGTTTTGAGGAGTCATCTGGAATAACAGAGACACAGTCCCCCACTTCCAGGGTTTCTGAGTCGATGCAAACCTTCTTAAAGTAATTCTTCTTCCCATCAGTCTGAAAACAAGAGCTTCATTTCAGGTGAGGATGGGTTTGAAGGTCCAGTCTCTGCTTCACCTACCTGTTCCTATTACTTTGCATAAAAGCCTAATTCCTAATAATTTTGTTAAATCACGAGCCTCTACCAACCTGGCTACTACAGAAAACATCTACCTCCCTTTGCTGGAAATCTGCATGAAGAGCACTCACATTGCCTCTTCGTCAGCCCTGCCCTTCAGTGTCAGCAGCAAAGCAGATTCCAGCATTTGATTTTAACTAGCACCGGTCCCAACTCCTCGCACCAAGGTCCTAAGGCCACATCCCAGCCCCAACTCCTGTCAGCCACGAGGACCTACTTCTCCCACCAGGAAAGCTAGTTTCCCCCTGAGGGCCTCTGCCCCGCCTCTCCCCCACATCTTTGTGAGGCTGGTTCCTCGCCAACCTTCTGAGTCTCAGCTCAGAGGCTGCCTCCTCGGGAAGCCCCCAAGGGCCCAACCTCCCTCCAGCCCTGCACCCGCTGGACAGTCCATGTGCCTATTCTCCTGTCCTAGAGGATCAGCACCACAGCACAGAGGCTTAGCCACGTCCAGGCCTACAGCAGCATCTGGCAGGGGTAGGCCTCACGCTACAGAGTGGATCTTCGGCTTACAGATATCAAGGAAGCAGTGCTAAAGGAAAGGAAAGCTCTCCAGCTTTGGTAAAGGTTGTGCCTTAGATAGAGAACAGACAATCACAGAACGACAGGGAGGCAATCTGCTAGTGTCGCAAAAACCCCCACGCCCAGGCCAGAGTGGGGGCAGTGATGGCTCTCTTTGAAACAAGCTTTGAAGGAGAACCAGCCTGACACCCCCAGGACAGTGTCAAATGCCCACTTTGGAATGTTAGGAGTCTTTGGGCACACAACAAAAACAAACAAACAACAAAAAAAAACATTTCTGGTGCATGGCCAAGGGCCTTGGCCTCTCCCATGGGCCCTGCTCTTCTCATAGGCAAATGAGCAGGTTTCTCCGCTCCAGGGCTCAGGCTGCTGAAGCGGTTTGGCAGTTATACAGAGGGGACAACTCTTTTCTCAGAGGTGTGACAATAAGAAGAGAAGCTTCTCCAGAATTACCTTAACAGCGTCTCCAACCCAAGAGATCCGATTCTTGTTCTGTTTCTTTTTCTTCCCCTGATGCATTTTTTTGGGTGATGGCATCTCCGGAATATTGTCATCGACTTCTTCATCGTCATCTGCCTCCTTCATGGCCATGTTGGGGCATCTATAAAGTCACGTGTTATAAGCAAATCCCCTTTCATAATAAAGTAAAACCTACTGGGGATGTTTTAGTCAGATAACGGGGACAGGCCGGTGACAACGCTAGACAAGGGAAGGCTGCCTGCTCTGGATAGCTCAGCCCACCTGTCCTGTGCAAAGCTCATCTGCCACCAGCTGGCATTGTCCTCTGCTACAAGGACGGCATCAGCCAAACCTACCTCCTCTCTTGGCAAGCCTGTTTGCTCCGTCCGCTACCACCAAACTTAACCATATCTTTACAGGCTTTACATTGTCCACATTCGGGCTGTTGACAAACCTAAAAAGTTTTAAGAAGTGAATGAAACGGCCATTAGTAACCATTGGTAACCATTTTTTCGGTGAATTACAATTTAAAAAAAATTGTATTTAGCCTCATTAGGTGAAGTATGAGAAGTAAGTTCAGAACAAGATCCCATTCACACCCTCCAGGTTAGCAAATTTAAAAAGCAGGGCATGGGTTGGGACGAGTGCAGAGAAATGAGAGCTTGCAAAGCTCAAAGGATAAGCCAGCACCACCACTTTGGAGTTTTCTAGACCAAAGTTAAACCTATAAAGCGCACCCCAGCAATTCTGCTTTTACGTAGAGACGGTCACAAGAAACCTCATTCAAGGACACTGCCACAGCATTAAACAGGGATAAGCTGGGATATTCATATAATGAAACACTATTAAATAATCAAAGTGAGTCGGGTGCCTGGGTGGCTCAGTTGGTTGGGCGACTGTCTTCGGCTCTGGTCATGATCCTGGAGTCCTGGGATCGAGTCCTGCATCAGACTCCCTGCTCGGCGGGGAGTCTGCTTCTCCCTCTGACCCTCCCCCCTCTCATGTGCTCTCTCTCAAATAAATAAAATCTTTAAAAAAAAAAAAAATTGGGGGCACCTGGGTGGCTTATTCGTTAAGCGACTGCCTTCAGCTCAGGTCATGATCCTGGAGTCCCGGGATCGAGTCCCACATCGGGCTCCTTGCTCAGCGGGGAGTCTGCTTCTCCCTCTGACCCTCCGCCCTCTCATGCTGTCTCGCTCTCATTCTCTTTCTCAAATAAATAAATAAAATCTTTAAAAAAAAAAAAAATTGGGGGCGCCTGGGTGGCTTATTCGTTAAGCGACTGCCTTCGGCTCAGGTCATGATCCTGGAGTCCCGGGATCGAGTCCCACATCGGGCTCCCTGCTCAGCGGGGAGTCTGCTTCTCCCTCTGGCCCTCTGCCCTCTCATGCTCTCTCGCTCTCATTCTCTCTCTCAAATAAATAAAATCTTAAAAAAAAAAAAATTGGGGGCGCCTGGGTGGCTCAGTTGGTTAAGCTACTGCCTTCGGTTCAGGTCATGATCCTGGAGTCCCTGGATCGAGTCCCGCATCAGGCTCCCTGCTCAGCGGGGAGTCTGCTTCTCCCTCTGACCCTCCGCCCTCTCATGCTCTCTCGCTCTCATTCTCTCTCAAATAAATAAATAAAATCTTTAAAAAAAAAAATTGGGGGCGCCTGGGTGGCTTACTCGTTAAGCATCTGCCTTCAGCCCAGGTCATGGTCCCAGGGTCCCGGGATCGAGTCCCGCATCGGGCTCCCTGCTCAGCGGGGAGTCTCCTTCTCCCTCTGACCCTCCCCCCTCTCATGTGCTCTCTCTCATTCTCTCTCTCAAATAAATAAAATCTTAAAAAAAAAAAATTGGGGGCGCCTGGGCGGCTTATTCGTGAAGCGACTGCCTTCAGCTCAGGTCATGGTCCTGGAGTCCCAGGATCAAGTCCCACATCGGGCTCCCTGCTCAGCGGGAAGTCTGCTTCTCCCTCTGACCCTCCGCCCTCTCATGCTCTCTCACTCTCATTCTCTCTCTCAAATAAATAAATAAAATCTTAAAAAAAAAAAAAATCAAAGTGAGTCAACTAGATCTAACTGCATCAACACATAACAGGTGGAAATACCAGTTGTGTGTACTTAAGAAGCTCTGAAAACTGCATATACATGTGTTAAATGAAAAGAATAAAACCAAAAGAATGTTGAGAACATGTGAATTCCTGTTAATGAAACAAAAGAAAAACACAGTCCAGCAGGCAGTGTGAACACAGGTTCTAAAGGCAGCTGTGGTATTTTTGCATCCGAGTTTTTGTCCAAAATAAGCCAAGTACAGGCGGACCTCAGTTCCAGGCCACCACAGTAACATGAGCCGAATGAAGTTTCTGGTTTCCCAGTGCAGATGAAAAGTTATGTTTACACTACACTATAGTCTGTTAAATGTGTTATTAAATAGCTTTAGGTCTTAAAAAAAAAAGGATATTCTTTAAAAATTATTTATTGCTAAATATATGCTAACCATCATCTGAACTTTCAGCAAACTATAGTCACTGGTCACAGATCACCATACATATGATGAATAAGTTTGAAATACTGCAAGAATTACCAAAATGTGACAGACTCAGAGTGAGAAAATGCTGTTGGAAAAATGGCACCAATAGACTTGCTCAACGCAGGGTTGCCACAGAATTTCGATTTTTAAGAAACCAAACCCCCAAAACCCAAAATTACACACAAAAAACCCCAAAAAATGCAGTATCTGTGAAGTACAGTAAGACAAGGTATGCCTGTAGTAGATACCAAAATATCTCCGCTCTAGGTGACTGGAGAAATTAATCCCCCTAATCCTGAGTGAAGTAAACATAAGAATTCAGAGGAAGAGAGGGCTTTTAAAAGGCCTCAAATCTATTTTGGATAGAGTCCCCACTTTCCTGGGAGACAAGAAGGCTCCGGGGAGGATGTCCTCCCCGCCAGAAGTGGCAGCAGCACCTCTGAGGGGTAATGCCTTCCTCTGCACTCACCCAGGCTGCTAGACACAGTGCGATCGGGACAGAGCAACGCCACCCGGGAGGCCAGCCTCTTTAGTGACAGCAGCATTAACAGCCAGGTGCCCAAGCACACCTCTTTGCACAGCTGTCCGGTCAATCTGTCTGTCCCATGAGGCATGCAATCCCCCCCAGGTAACTTTGTTTTCGGGGTGACATTTGAGCAGGGAGAGTCTCAAGCCAGAAGAAAGAAGTTCTTCAGATTACACAGGGAGCCCAGCCCAAGTGAGATTACCTCACAGACGCCACACCGCCGGCGTTTGAAGGCATTCTCCTTGTCTTCTTTGTCATCTTTCTCGATTTGCTCTGCGAAGAAAGTGTCAAAGATCTGGTAGACCAGCTTGGTAGTGGTGGCTTTAGTGGGGCCTTTGTCCTTCTCTTTGGCAGAATGCCCGATGGTCCGACGTCTTTCAGCTCGCCTGGGACAGAAGTTTCCATCGTGTCAGTGGGCTGGGGAGGAGCGCCCATGACACTACCTTCTCTGGTCTCATGTCTTCAGTTTTATTCCTGCCGCATCCTTACCTTTTTCCTAGGGTCACCCCAGCCAACTTGATCAGGTCTCTCATGCAAGGGGTCAGAAAGATGGGCTGCTCATCACTGTCCCCAGCCTCATCATAACTTTCTACTTGTTCTACCACAAACTGGGCATGTCGAAGGAGAGAATCCTCTGTGAATCGATTCAGGTTGAGCACAGAAGGAGGAACAGTGGTCTTTAAGAAAAACATCAGAAGTTTCTCTTAGGCTTAAGCAAAACTGTTCTAATAAAACTGAAAAATGGTTTCTCATTGAGATGTGAGTTTTCTAGCAACATCTATGCAGCATGTAAATAGGCATGAATCCCAGGTCACAAAGACCCTGAACCTCTCACCTCAATCTTATTGATCAAGTCTTCATAGGTTGAGTCTGGGTTGCTCTGCAGGAACTCAACCACGATCTTACTTATGTAGATCTTCTCCTGCATCACGCTAAACAGTGGTGCATACTCTGGGTTGGGATCCATCAGAATATATTCGGCAAAAGCTGAAGTAAACAAATTTTAAGAAGTGGTTTGAATCTAATGGCAACTATGATGGCCAAAGGGCAGGGATGAGTCTATGAAGACCATGGAATAGTCTAAGTCGTTCCATACGCAAAAGTCAACAAAATGCGAAGTACATTCAGAGTGAACTCGTTCAGAAGTGGTCTAAGACAGCTAGAGAACGGGGGTGCCTGGCTGGCTCACTCAGTAGAGCATACAACTCGATCTCAGGGTTATGAGTTCAAGCCCCACGTTGGGTGTAGAGATTTCTTAAATAATATCTTAGAGACAGCTAGAGAATAGGAGACTGGCCAAGTGGCCTTATTTTGGCTCATCTTTCTTTTTGGAATTCAGTCTGGGTTTGAGCTATAACAATAGGACCTGCTCTCTCTTCTAATTGGAGGGTCAGTTCCAGAGCCAGCTGTAACTCCTAGAAAAGTCATCCTATTGGAACCCGACCTAGTTCCCACACAGTCACAAGTTAGTCACGTGCTGTTCATGTGAGCCTGAGGCATCCCACCAGAGCCCAACCAAGCCCCAGGGAGGACAGGAATGAAGGTCCCCTCAGATCCCATTATAGTCCCCGACTGGCCACATACTTACAAGTGCTGAAGCCAATGAGCGCCTTTTCACCTCCATCAAAGCCAGTGATCCACCATTCGTTTATAGGGCCAAGATTTTTGCCATTCACACCACCTAAGAGAAGAAAAAGAAAGTTTCCTGAAAAGAAATGAACTAAGAGCTAGGACTCCCATCAAACCCCAGAAGGGTCAGTGGCACTGAGTGCCCCCGAGCTGACAGCTCTCATCAGCCAAAGCGGGCAGCCCGCAGAGCCAGCGAGTGTGCTAACAGCTGTCCACAGCACGTCTTAAGTCCCAACCTGAAGAAGAGTAGTTGCAGCTGAGTACTGCTTTGGAGGTGAGCTTTGTTTTTAAGATCTCTGTCCCACACAGAACCTGGAGCGTCCCACTTACCTTCAAGAGATGGGTCATCATCATATATTGGCTTTGCATAACCGGAGAAGAAGAGTTCAACGTTCTTCTCAATGAGGCCGGTGTCGATCGGGCACAGGTGACCACGCTTACAGTACACGCTAGACAGGCAACAGAGAGCCGTTACCAGCCGACCGCTGAAGGCAGTAGTGGTGCAGAGTTCCGTTCAGACACAAGGTGACGGGCCCAGGTGCAAGTCCTAGACTCCTACCCTTCCGGTTGCCGGAACACTAGATCAGCACAGTGTCCCCACCCCAACGGTTCTACCCGACTCTCCCACCTGTGCATCAAGAGGACCTTGGTGTCTGCAGACCTAGATGTCTACAAGGGTGACACCAGGAGAGTGGTGAGTCTTACAGCGGGAGGACAGGAAACCTCATAAGGGAGCAGTCACTACATCTTCCCTCAGCGTATCGCCAACAGAGAAACACTGGCTTCTCAGACCTGTTCCACCCAGAGTCGTGCAACCATCGCCTCCATCTAGCTCCAAAACGTTTTCACTGACCCAGAGAAAAACCCCTCTGGTAAGCAGACACTGCTGCCTAGTCTGTCCCTGCCCCTGGCAACTCCCCACTCTTGTTTCTCTGCATTTACCTATTCACGCTATTTCATACATGGTTACGTGTTACAGGAGTTTCACCTCAAAAAAAAAAAAAAAAGGCGTAATAAAGCATACTATATAATAACATGAAAGTAGTACAAAGAGGGGTGCCTGGGTGGCTCAGTTGTTGGGCGTCTGCCTCTCCCTCTCCCACTCCCCCTGCTTGTGTTCCCTCTCTCACTGTGTCTCTCTCTGTCAAATAAATAAAATCTTTAAAAAAAAAAGGGGGGGGGGGCGCCTGGGTGGCTCAGACGGTTGGGCGTCTGCCTTCGGCTCAGGTCGTGATCCCAGGGTCCTGGGGTCAAGCCCCGCATCGGGCTCCCTGCTCCGCGGGAAGCCTGCTTCTCCCTCTCTCAATCCCCCTGCTTGTGTTCCCTCTCTCGCTGTGTCTCTCTCTCTGTCAAATAAATAAATAAAATCTTTAAAGAAAAAAAAAAAAAGAAAGTAGTACAAAGATATGGGAAGGACAGACTTCTGCCTCATTCAGAGGGTTAAATCTCAAGCTTGAAGGCATCCACAGTCCTACCACCCAAATGCCAAACTTCAGAAGAACATGAAATCAGAGAGAGTGTGTGTGTGGGCGGGGGGGGGGGGGGGGTCCTTTCTGTTCAGGCCAGCCTCAAAGACTACTTTCTGCACCAGAGGTACCATCTCATCCCTCCAAGGCCCAGGCAGGCCACACAAAATCTGCAGCTCTCGAGAACACCACCCTCCACCATGATCCCATAGCCTAGGCCCTTAGAAACCAGAAATCCTCATCCTGAAATCTCACAGAACTTAATGAAAACATGAACATCTTGAGTTAAACTCCCCTACTACGTGCCAGTCATGATAGACATGGGTCATACTCTGCCCTCAGGACTTAAGCCCAGTGGGCTACATGGACACTTATCAAGGGAAAACAGGATACTGTGGACCTACAGAAGAGGAAGAAATAGTGCCCAGCCCGACAAGCTGTCCATAGGCCCTCTTGGTAGGCGTGATATCAGGGAGAAGTTCTAAGTTCCAGGCAGGGGCAGGACTCACTAGTTCATAGTATGGACCCTGCCCTGGACTTGTTTCCGCTTGCCACTTTCAGCCCAAGTACCAGAGGTCGGCAGAGTCCCTAAATAACTCAGGCAGTCTGGCTCCAATGGCCCGAGGCTAAGAAGCACATTATCCCTGGGAAGTGTGTATTTAGTGCCACCACCCCACCGTACAGGAAGGAGTCTACAGCAGATCCCTCTCAAGGAGGGAGCCAAGAGACCCCAAGCTCTGACGTTCCTGACTACAGCAGCCCTGGCTCCAGCTCCTGATCCTCTCCTGAGCGTCGGTCCTGGGAGACACAACAGGGAGACATGAGCATATCAGTGATATCAGCTGTATCAACACAGCATGTTTCACCGGCAGAGCTGAGGGCCAGGCCTTGAGGATCACTGGTAGGTGGACAGCATCCTGACACAGATCAGGACCCTGATCATGTTGGAAAGGAAGATACAGCCAACCACCGACCACAGGAAGCATGAAATGTGCTGCAGAAGAAACCTACTGGGGATCTTGTCTGAGGGCAAGAGAACCCCTAACCTGCTATGGGGCAGGGGTGTCATGGAAGTGATGCCCACCTGAGGCTAACAGGTGTGATGGAGGCAATCCACCCCCACCATTCTCCATAGGAAGGGGAAAAGCACCTGCCAAGGCCTGAAAGAAACTGGGCTAGTCCTGGATTCAAGCCATTTCCCACAAAGTGAAGCCTCAGAGTAACTGCAGCCCCAGCGAGAAGGAGCTGAATGGAACAGAGGGTGCTGAAGAACATGGAGACTCTGCGTACTCAAAGGTTTGTTTGAACCTTGCCAAAGGCACAGTCCAGATGCCAAGACCTTCACTCAGAAAGCTCAGGGGTCAGGGGTGCCTGGGTGGCTCAGTCGTTGAGCGTCTGCCTTCGGCTCAGGTCATGATCCCAGGGTCCTGGGATTGAGCCCCGCATTGGGCTCCCTGCTCCGCGGGAGGCCTGCTTCTCCCTCTCCCACTCCCCCTGCTTGTGTTCCCTCTCTCACTATCTCTCTCTCTGTCAAATAAATAAATAAAATCTTAAAAAAAAAAAAAAAAGAAAGCTCAGGGTCATTGCCACAGCCTGCAAAGCCCTGCAGGATCTAGCCCCCTCCCTGACCCCCTGCTCCCTCAACTCCAACCATAGCAGCCTCATCACTGAGTCTTCCAGAGCCAACAGGAGTCCACCTCGGAGTCTCTGTACCTGCTGTTCCCTCCACCTGGTGGGGGAGGGGGGGCGGGCGCGGGGACGTCTTTCCCTAGCTATCCCCTTAGCTTGTTCTTTATGTCACTAAGGGCTCTGCTCGTTACATACCCGCCATTCCAAAAACATTCTTTCTCCCACCCCCTCTCTGCTCACCATGCTTTTCACATCTGTCGTAGCTGTTACTACCTGACAGGCATAACTGTTTCTGCCTCCATGAAAGCAGGGACCTGCTGTGCTCCATCCCTAACACCTAGATCAGTACCTAGCACATGTCTGGCCCTCATTTGAATGAGCTTCAGGCTATGTATAGACTGAAGATTAAACACATGTAGTTTTGACAAACCACACAGCAAATTCTACTATTCCTACTATCTTTGTGGTTCTTATCCATGAAGTGTTAGCAACTTAAGAAATGTTACAGGTAGGTGCTAAAGAACTTCACTAGGATGGGGGAAGGGGAAAAAACAAACGAAAACAAAACAAACAACTTCACTAGGATCTTAAGAATTTCAGCATCTTCAGGGAAGTGCTGTATTACAAAAGAGCAGAAGCATATCCATTACCTGAAGCAGGTCAATTTGTGTTGGGGAAGAGCCTCATAACTCTCAAAGCCAGACTCGTTGGCATCGAAGATGGAGAGTTTCTCACTTGTCAACAACTGTGGCTCATCCACCTGAGAGACATCGGACCATTAGGCAGCAGCAGAGACAGGGACTGGAAGGCTGGGAGCAGAGCCGAACTTACTGCGTCAGGAGGATGCTGTTCATACTTTAGTTCGGCATCATCCAGGTACTGTCCACACTGCACACACCTCAGAGGATTGGTCTGGGGGCATGAACACAAGCAGCGCTCAGAGGGCCAGCTCTGGGCAACCCCACTGGTGCCGTACCACTGGGTTTACCCCCAGCTATAGGTTTACCTTGGAGGACACTACTGTTTTGTTTCGAGCCATTTTTTTCTCAGTTCTGAGAATAAAGCACAAGACGGTTTGGTTTTTTTAATCCTATCAGAACATGTAAGAATCTACCAAAGCTACACCTTATCTACCAACACAGATGAGCATCAGCTGCTGCCTCAGGGGCAAGGGGCTGGGTCCACTCCCCACCCTTACCACACAGAGGGCACCTGCCTCACGCAGAATTGGAATGTTTTGATCCTGAGCTCACAGACCCAATCAGATACAAAGCTAAGCTAAGGCTGCTCTAAATTCACTAAAAACCTCTTTTTCTTTCTAGAACAAGAATTTTAATGTGACCTGCTTTTACCAAGACAAAAATAAGTTCTTACGGTTCTTTGGATGTAGTTTTGCGTCTCTTCTCTTCCTAAACAGAGAGAATGAAAGAGGAGTGAAGAGTACAAAAGTATTTTATATCTTAATAATGCTTCAGAATTTTATATACATGGTTATCACAAAACCTAGTCAGAGGCAGGGAAGAAGGCAGTCAAAGGACCCAGTGAGACCCCAGCCATCTGCGGTGTATAAAGTCTTATATTCAAAATTCCTATAATGAAAGCCTTCCTTAACAGACTCCTAACAGAGACCGTTTTGTTTTGTTTTTTATTTTAAAGATTTGACAGAGAGTACAAGTGAGCACTCAAAAGCAAGGGGAGCAAGGGAGGAAGAAGCAGGCTCCCCGCAGAGCAGGGAGCCCAATGTGGGGCTCGATCCCAGGACCCTGAGATCACAACCCGAGCCAAAGGCAGTTGGTTAAGCATCTACCTTTGGCTCAGGTCATGATCTCAGGGTCCTGGGATCGAGCTCCATGTTGGGCTCCCTGCTCAGCAGGAAGTCTGCTTCTCCCTTTCCCTCTGCCCCTCCCCCCAGCTTGTGCTCGCTCTCTCAAAATCTTTTTCAAAAAAAAAAATTAAAATTAAAATGCTTAGCTTTCTTGTACAAGCAGTACCTCATAAGTCAACAACTGATGAGGGGTGCTATGAAATGAATTAAGTCTCCCCAGATTTCAAGCTGAAGCCCTAACCCAGAATGTGGCTGTATTTGGAGAGGAGGCTTTTAAAGGAGGTGACTGAGGTTAAAAGGGTGGTCATAAGGGTGGGCCTTAATCCAATAGGACTGTGTTCTTATAAGAGACACCAGGCGCACTCCCCCTCCACGCTCGCACAGGGAAGAGCCTGTGAGGACATGGTGAGAAGGCAGCCATCAGCAAGCCAGGAAGAAAGGCCTCACCAGAAACTAACCCTGCTGGCACTTTCATCTTGGACTTTGAGTCTCCAGAATTATGAAAATAAACATCTGTTGTTTAAACCACCCGGACTATGGTATTATATTAGTCTGTTTGGGCCACCATAAAGAAAGGGGAAACTTCTTTCTAGAATTATTTTGGGTAAATGAAGGAATGAGAGAACTGAACTATCACCACTTTGCAACTCCCAGTGATACAGACTTAAGCAATAACTGCTAAAAACCTCGAATGAAAAGCTGAGAGGGACTTTATAAAGGATGGATTGGGCGACCACACCGGCCCAGTGATCAGTCTTAAAACCAGAAATAGACAACCGTGCCCTCTGGTATGATGCAACAGGAAGCACCTGGGAACACCTCAGCAGTCCACTGGAAACAGAGGACCGGCTTCTGGGTAAGCCCCCAGACCTAACCATCAGTCTGTAGGAGACAGGGCTGGAGGGAGATGCTTAACAAAAGAGGGGTGCGAACAACAAAAAAAACAAAACCCAGAAACTGTACAGGTAAGCCAGTTCCCTCCATAAACTACAAGGGGAAGGGGCACAGCTCTGGATGAGACAGGACAAATACCAACCAAATTCACTGTACTGACCTCGTTTGAGTCCTGATTCAGTCTCCACTGTCTTTTATAGGCAGGGAAATTTGAACAGACTAGACCTGGACATTGTGTTAATGGTGGTCTTGTGGTGATATTTAAGAACAGTCCTTTCCTCTTACAGGTAGTTCTTCTGTAAATATTTCAGTAATACATCTGGAATTTGTTCAGCATCATCCAGGGGCGAGGGAGGCTGGGAGATTGGGGAGGAACGGACTGAAACACTGGACTATGAGCTGAGAGCTGTTGCAGGTGGATGAGAACACAAGGGGTTGCTACCTTATTCTGCCTACTTTGGGGTATGCGTGAATGCTTCCATAAT
The DNA here is from genome assembly GCF_029215605.1 of Mirounga angustirostris. Lineage (NCBI taxonomy): Eukaryota > Metazoa > Chordata > Mammalia > Carnivora > Phocidae > Mirounga > Mirounga angustirostris. Next base: position 208,579,179 of record NW_026991709.1, on the reverse strand, counting down.
AAAAAGTTACCTTCAAAAAAAAAAAATCACTTTGGGATGTAGGAAATACAGCAGGATTGAAAAATAAGAGCTTACCTTTTCATCCTCATCTTTTTCGTCGGAAACTTGTGGTTTTACTCTTTCAGGTTCTTTCTCTTCAGGTCTCCGTTTGGCAGCTCTATTAGGTAAATAAATATATGCCAAATATTTGCTCAGAATAACCATACTGCCAACTCATATCGAAAATAACAAATATGGGGAACCTGGGTGGCTTAGTCAGTTAAGCGTCTGCCTTCAGCTCAGATCAAGATCCCAGGGTCCTGGGATCAAGCCCCACATCAGGCTCCTTGCTTAGTGGGGAGCCTGCTTCTCCCTCTGCCCTCCCGCCCCACTCGTGTTCTCTCTCTCTCTCTCTCTCTCTCATTCTCTCTAATAAAATCTTAAAACAAAAACAAAAAAACCCCACAGATTAATGCCTCCCTATTGAAAAGCAAAATATTCAGAATATCTGGGCAACAGATTCTTTCTTCCCATTCAATAAAGAAAGCCCCTTGTGATGGTGGCCCTAAAAGGAGCATTGATAAGTTGTAACCCCAAGAGAAGGCCCCCAGAAGCCCCCTGTGACCCCTCCAATGCAGGCCACATGAGAAACGCTGGAAGCTAAGAGACACATGAGATTGTGCAGGGGATGGGACGGCTACCCAAGTGGCAGAGGGTAAGGAGTAAGGATGAGGCCCAGTTTAATTTCTTATCCAACCCTGCCCGAAAGGATCCAATCTTCCAAGAATATCAGCAGCTCCCTGTAAACCTCTACATCATCACAGATCTCTAGAACAATAATTTCAATAATGAAAATTTCACAAAGCACAGCACAAAGGCACAAGCATTTCAACCACTTACAGATCTTTGGGTTGACTTCTGGGTCTCTTTTCATCCTAAGAGGGTGAAGCAGGGGAGGAGAGAGAAAGAGGGGAAAAGTTAGTTTCTGAGAAAAGAGCAAGACCAAACTGAAAGTATCAGTTAACGATCGAAGCGCTGTGGAACTGGAGAACAGGAAAAGTCCGCGCGGATCTACAGACTAGTGATGAGACTTCCAATTTTTAACTCCATTCCCTACCCCCTCCAAACAAGAGTTGACCAAGAGTTGGCAAATGGTTTCTATCAAGACTCAGAAAACAAACATTTTCGATTTTGTAAGCCCCACGGTCTGTGTTGCAACTACTCAACCCCGTCATTATAGCATAAAAGCAACCAGAGACAATACAGAAGTGAAAAGGCACGGCTGTGTTCCAACAGAACTTTATAAAAAGGAGCAGAGGGCCAGCTTTGGGCCATCATTAGCCAACCCAGTCCCAGGAAAGCTCATCGTAAAAGGGAATATTACAGCCATTTAGCTTTTGTTGGCCAGAACGCCGGCAGTTCCAGCTCTCATCTGGTCAGAAGTGAAGAGGTCATACAGACAGGCATCAGGACAGCAGGAAAAAAAACAAGGACAAAACTTGGCAATCCAATATGGGGGGGAAAAAAATCAATTAAAAGAATTCCCAACAGTCACCAACTCCTTGTTATATACAATCTAGCACCTTCTGAACTTACATACATACAAAAAAAAAAAACCAAAAAAAAACAACCCTCTGAAATTTATTGAGCTCATTTTCATAGAGTAACAAGTCTATTAGTGGATTTATTAAAACAGAAAAGCTAACAATATTAGAAAGGGTCAAATGTGGGACCCCTCCATCCCTTTCTACCGTGAAGCAAAAGCTCCTGCCAGTTTCTGTCTGCGGGGGATGAGTGCTCTGACACCATCACTAAGGTCTCTCTAGAGGGCCTGGAAAGGGATACCGGGCAAGCACCTTTAGTAAGATAACCAGTATCTGGACAGAAAAGGTGAGAGACAAGAAGACGGCAGAGCGAGCTGGAGGTGACACCAAAAGGGTCAAATGCCACAGAATGAGAATGGATGCCTATTGCCAACCAGGCCGGAAGTAAGGAAGTTCATGACCCAGCAAGTCTGTGACCTCGGTCTCCACTGTCTAGATCTCAACAGACAAAAAAAACCCACAGAGACAATCCTGGGATTATCCCAGTTCAGCTTCTCTTAGAAGGAACCACACTGCCTGAAGAGCAGCCCCAACGGCGTGAATACCCGCCCCCGGAGCTCAGGTAGTAGGACCGCCATTCTGTATTTTTATGAAGGCCCAGCCCTGCTGCATGTATAATGCTTTGGAGTTTATGACATTTCACTTAGCTGAAATGGGGGTCTGTGTTGCAACTACTCAAGAGGCTGGCAGGATGGAGAGACCTAGACTCAACTCAGGAAGCCAGTTAAGCAGCACAGGTATGGCTGATGTGTCTTAGGGGACACAGATCAAGCCTTCTCATGGAGGCTTCTTACGCATACCTTCGTCAAGGCACACACAGGCCCTATCCACTGTGATGGATAAACAACTAAACGTTCACTGACATGCAGCGATAATCACCAACCCCCACGAGGGGGATTAGGTAACTTTCCCAGAGTTGCCTGAGGGGAGGTAGGGCAGGATTTGAACCCAGAGCCCTGCCCCATGCCATGTGTCTCAACCACAGGGGAACAGAAGCAAAGTGACATTTAAGAAACCAAGATTCAGTCTTTACCTTCTCCTCTTCTTCATCCATTTCAGCCTGCATTCCAATTCTTCCTTCTCTGTCTGGCTCCTCCTTAGACTTCGGTTTAGGTGTTCTGTCACACAAAACAAAATACACACACCCCAATCAGCTCAGAGAGCCTGACGCCATGGCAAGCAGCCCCACTGAGGACTACAGTCTCCTCCCAGGACTTAGAGCTTTCCCAGCTGAAGGGCATGTCTTCCCTGCAGGAAACCCGGAAGGCACTTATTACTTCAGAACTTAGGATCTTTAGAAATGCCATCAATGTTTCATACAGATGCTGCTGACACACACCAGTAGCTTAAAACAAAAACAAACAACCCCCCCCCGCCCCGCCACACACACACTAGGACTCCATTGATTTCCTGTAACCTGATGGGAACATGCCTGCAGTGGAAGTGGCCCTGAGGTCACCCCGTAGAGGTTCACAAGAGCTGGTCTGATGTGCAATCTGCCCCAGCAACCATGGAAAGCCACTCTCCACATAGTATCTTGGCCACAGGGCCCTGCCACTCCATTTGGATGTTCTGCCCAGCCCGAGACAAAGGCCCAGTCTCAACATTCACCTCAGCCAGGTGGAGGTCAACAGAGGCTTGAAGTGCTTTTCACCTCTGCCCTCACACTCAGCCACCGCCACAAAAGCACACCCAGGCTGGCCACGTCATGAAGAAGAGGCAGATCCTCCCCGTCATCCCCACCAAACCTGGCCAAGATCAGCTGACAGTCATCAAGATGTAGACTCCTAAGCTAAATAAATGCTATCTCTTAAGCCACTGGGCTTTAGCGACAGTCTGTTACACAGTGTCTTCACAGCTGTGGGTAAGGAACAGTGCCGCTCCTTCAATGCCCTTTACCGCCACCTGACAAACCACTTGCTGTATGACCACCACAGAGGAAGAGCCTGGGGTCAAGATCAGCTGAGGTCAACTGAGCCCTGCTTTCACTGTGGTGGTCTGACCTTCCACAAGCAGAACCATCCCCACACATGTATAACTTACACACCTAATGCCCTGTCCACTCAGCTCTCTACCAGAGCACTTATTTTGGCAATTAAGTTCACAGTAGAAAGTACAAAGGCATGTTAACTATACTTACGGTTCTTTGGTTTGACTTCTGAGCCTCTTTTCTTCCTGGGGGAGGAGGGGAGAGGAAAAAAAACTAGTTGATTTTTCCTCACTTAGACCTGATTTTTTTTTTTTTTAAGATTTTATTTGAGAGAGAGAGCGCGTGCACATACAAGCAAGCAGGGGAGAAGCGGAGGGAAAGGGAGATAATCTCCAGCAGACTCCGTGCTGAGTGCAGAGCCCGACACGGGGGCTCGATCCTAGAACCCGGAGATCATGACCTGAGCTCAATCCAAGAGTCGGATGCTTAACTGACTGAGCCACCCAGACGTCCCTCCCTGATCTTTTTTAAGTGTTCTGTGGAAATAAAACCTAAACTGATCCTATAGCTAGCTGGTGCGAGTAAAGACAATCTTCAAGACAGCAAGTTTATTTCTGGTGGGGTAAGCAGGCAGGAGTCGCAGGATCTAAGAGTTTTATAATCCAAGTGTTTTACCCCCAAACCCTTCTATCACCCGTCATTAGGAAGTGTGGACAACCTCACAGACAACTGGCTATCAAAACCAGGGGCCTATAATAATGGCAGGAAGCAGGATGGCCCACTCTGAACAAGTGCTCTAGCTCAAACACTGACAGCACACCGTTTGGAACCTGAGCTTAAAGAGCTAAACACATCTCTCTGGAAAACATCGAGTTGTATCCAGCCTCAAACCCCACATTTTGTGAAGAGACCACAGGAGTTGATAATGTGGAGAAGAAACACATCACAGACCATTCTCTACAAGAAGAGATACTGGGAGGAACGCCTGGGTGGCTCAGTCGGTTAAGCGGCTGCCTTCGGCCCGGGTCATGATCCCAGGGTCCTGGAATCAAGTCCCACATCAGGCTCCTTGCTCAGCAGGGAACCTGCTTCTCCCTCTCTCTCCCTCTGCTTGTGCTCTCTCTGTCAAATAAATAAAATCTTTAAAAAAAGAAGAGATACTGGGAGTCTGACCACAGACAAGGCATTTCAGTCCCGCCCAAAGCTCCTTTGGAGGGTGGTCAAGCAAGCCCCCTAGAACTGCCTGCGCTCAAATGAGTTGCTGTGTGCTAACTAACTGCTGTCTGATTTTAACAAGTATCAGGGTAGGCAAGGTGATCAATTAAAGGCTAGCTTTAAGGACCAAATGGCTCAAGAATTACCATACATCGTAGCTGCTCCTCCACTAGAGCGATAACACACGCCCATCCTTTAAGAGGTTCCCACTAACAGCAGTAACCCTCCAAGTTTGTAAGAAACTTCCAGTTGATGCCTTAACAGGACAAAGAACAGGATCTGATATTGCTCCATCACCTGTGACCGCTCAGTGTTAGCAGTCTGTCATACAGGGAGTACTGTCTAATGGTAAGGCTTCCAGTATCAAACCCCCATTCCCTCTCCTCTCCCCACCCCGAGGGGGTTCAGGTGGCACATCTCTGTTTCACAGAACCTTAAACTCTGATTTTACAAAGAAACTGGAGGTCTGGGGAAGACCTGGGGGGAATCTGGGCTGACCTCAGTTAAGAATACAACTTAGGGGTGCCTGGTAGCTCAGTAGTTTAGGTGTCTGCCTTCGGCTCAGGTCCTGGGATCAAGCCCCACGTCAGACTCCCTGCTCAGCTCAAGAGGGGAGCCTGCTTCTCCCTCTCCTTCTGCCACTCCTCCTGCTTCTGCTCTCTCGCACATTCTCTCAAATAAATAAAAAAGAATACAACTTGAAGAGGGGCTCAGGTGGCTCAGTCATTTGAATGTCCAACTCAGTTTTGGTTCAAGTCATGATCTCAGGGTCCTGAGTTCAAGCCCCACATCAGGCTCCATGCTCAGCACGGAACCTGCCTGAGAGATGCTCCCTCTCCCTCTCCCTCTGCCCTTCTCCCAACTCATCTCTCTAAAATCTTAAGGAAACACACACACACACACACAAACACACACGCGTGCGCACGCACACACAACCTTATATCTGGATGCTGCTATAGGATTTTAGCACCACACGTGTTTGAAAATTAGATTTCCACAAAGACTTGACGAGCAAAGGAGGCAGATGGGCAAGGGCATGGACCGAAGTTCTGCAACTGATGAACTAGCACAAGGTCCAGCTGACCGCCAAGCCTAACACTGGTGTGCTCATCACCACAGCCACATAACCCCTCTTCCAGGTAGAGAACCACAGAAAAAGGGAGTTTGAAAAGCATTTTGGCTAAAGTTAAGGTCATTTTGATTAGAGAAAGTCATTTTGTTCCTACAGGCTCCCCACTTCCCGTGACCCCCTTCCTAAAACCAAATGGGGACTCAAAGATTAAAAAGTACAATCGACAAACTTGGATGTGACCAGGCTTTACTTTTTCATCTCTTTCTTCCTCTTCTTCCATGTGTGTTCCAGGTCTTACTCTTTCCGGTTCTTCTGCAGGGAGCGGTCTAGCAACTCTGTCAAGCAAAGCAGCACACACCCCAAGGGTGACTCTCCCAAACTCCTCCCCTGCAAGCAGTTTTCATACGGTCCTTCTCTTCCTACCCAAGAAAGCAATCTTTATCTCAGAACCTCAAAGGGCACATACTACTTTAATATTTAATAGGACCTTTAAATCTGGTTCTTCCCTCAATTCTTTCTTTGCAATGAGAATTCTACATGAATTGAAGGTTAATAATCTGACCCCAAATTCAGCATTCTTAAGCTATCTACGGTCGCCATGGCAACTCACAATAAAGCTCCTTAAAACTCTTCAGAAAAGTCGTTTCAGTAATGAAGACTGCACATTGTACAGAAAAGATGTATTAATTATTCTTACTGTTCTCTGGATGTAACTCTCCGTCTCTTCTCCTCCTGTGTGGAGAGCAAGGGAAGAAGACACGAATATTCATTTCAAAGAAGATCAAATGAAAAGCATGGGTGAGACAGTATTCAATACATTTGATACAGTTAAACATGGCAGAGGATCTGGGTTTGGGGGGAAAGAGCTGGGCAACCATCAGTCTGGTAGTGATGCCCCCCCCCGCCTCAAAAGAGAGGCGAGGCCCAGGAGTTGGCCCAGCACATGTCCATGTACCAGCTTGTCTAGTGATGCTATGTAAACGAATCAAAGATCCTCCACCTTCCGTCAGGAATTCTTTAGCATTAGAAAAAAATGAAATAGTAATCTGAGATTCACATCAGCAAGTAAGAATGACAACCTCAACTGGACACCGGCTCTTTTCGGATGAATACCCTAGCGCGCCATTTTCCTAAATTCACACTATTTGCCATCTCCAGGATATCTATATATATTTAAAAGGGATAAAAATATTGTGATGATAAAATAGATCTGCACCTTGTTGGAGGTGGAGGTTACAACAATAATCCGCACATGCGAGTATATACACATATATGTGAAAACTGGTAAGGTCTAGATTGTACCAATGTCAGTTCCTGGTTTTGCTGTCGTATTAGTTATAGGAGAGATTACCATCAGAGAAAGTTGGGTAAGTTACACAGAACCTCACTGTATTCTATCATGTGAAACACATCTGAAAGAAGTCTGTATATGTATCTATGGAAAATTCTGCCTCCAGGCTACCTTCAGACTTGAGCTACATCCGCTCCTCCGCTCCTCCTGAGTCTCCAGCCTGTTGGCCTGTCCTGCATGTTTCACAATTGCCAGCCTTAAACCCATGAGCCAATTACTTAAGATTAATCCTATATATATATACAGTATATATATATACAGTCTATTGGTTGCTTCTCTAGCGAACACAGATATAGATTTTTATACTAGTATACTAATACATTCTCTCTCTCAAACAACATGGAAGAAACTGATAAATCCTACCCCACCAAATATCCTTCTGCACCACTTAGAAGTTTTACTAGGGGCACCTGGGTGGCTCAGTCGTTAAGCGTCTGCCTTTGGCTCAGGTCATGATCCCAGGGTCCTGGGATCGAGTCCCACATCGGGCTCCCTGCTCAGCGGGAAGCCTGCTTCTTCCTCTCCCACTCCCCCTGCTTGTGTTCCCTCTCTCACTGTGTCTCTGTCAAATAAATAAATAAAATCTTTAAAAAAAAAAAAAAGTTTTACTAAATGCATATAATACCTGTTTTTAAAACATAGTAAATTTTCAAAACTAAGTTGACTAAAGTAAGATTATCTCTGTATGATGACTTATGTGACTAATACCATCTGATACCACTGGTTTGGTATATAAAGTCTTACTCTGGACTATTGGAACAGACACTGTTTTTACAAGTGTTCATCCACAAAGCCCCGAGGCCTTGCACAAACTCAGAAACTGAAATATACATTTGAGAAGCCAGATAAAAAGGCCCAAAAGGTTAGGGTGCAAGAAACCACTCTAAGACAGATGCATGTGGGAAAGAGCTACTGATATTACAAGAGCTAGCCTGCTTCTGCCTGTAATGCTTTTTCCTAGGAGAGAAGAGGCTTGTCCACTGAACAAGTGGTTCCCTCTGTGCCTCAGTTTCCCACTTGAGAGTGGGTAACCCAACTAAACGATAAATATCTGAATAAAGGTTATAAAGAGTAACATCAAGTTTTTTAAAATAGAATCAGTGTGTCTTACAACAGGATGTCAAGCCTACCTCAATGCTAGGGATAGCCCAGTGACACCTGAATGACCCCACAGTGCAGTGCTTCTCACCCAGTGCAATTTTACCCCTCTCCCCAATCTGGCAGTGACCAATAATGCTTGTGGTGGTCACAACTGAGAGGGGAGGGGGGGGATTACTACTGGCATCTAATGAGTAGAAGTCAGGACGCTGCTGTGTTCTACAACCCACTGGGACGCCCCCACACGCAGCAAAGGATTATCTGGCCCCAAAAGTCAATAACGGTATGGTTGAGAAACTGAGTCTTAAGGAGGAGTATCTGTAGTTTGCTCTATCAGTAGCAATAAGGCATTTACTACCTACACATAAACCTACAGACTTCCCCTCAATTTACATAGCTAATCCCACAGCAAAATCAAAATGAAAACTAATGTGTGACCACCTGGTATTATCTAGGTTTGGCCCTCCAGTCACAAGGGAAAGTACCATCAGAGATAACATTTTCTGTGTCAAAGACCCTCAATAAGCCACTGGTTTCCCAACCTAAGAGGTCTAAGCAGATTATACCACATATAAGGAACTGTCTAATGCTCTGTTAGACAAGTTAGATGTGGAAAGGGAGCTTAGGCAAGCAGAAGCAAAGGCTTTAAACATGTCACATCTGGTTGCCAATCTTGTCCACTAGAGAAGTAGGAAGGTAGAGGAGGGAACAGACTGAAGTTACAGGGCTGCCTTGTGAGTAGCAGGGGGGCCTGTGGAGCCCTCAGGCCTAAAAGTGACATGCTTCATACTGCCCAGGTCCAGGGACATGTCCTAAACACCTTGGTCACTTCAAGTCCATTTAGATAGTACTGACTTTGCACTTGGCCTATCAGCAAACATACCAAAAGAAGGCAGAATGAAGACCCTGAAAATGCCAGCCCTACCTGGTCTTTTTCTTCTTCAGGAGACTCATCCGATTTCGTTTTTTCCTGCTCTTCCTCAGGTTTCCGTTTGGCAGGGCTGTCAGAAACAGGAAAGCCAACTGTGAGCTCAGCCAGACGCTAGACCTCCAACAGGCATGAGAGGATTTGTATTCCTCCCTACCAAAGGCCGCCTCTTTAGGACAGATTCAGGTCATGGGTACCTTATTCCCTCCAAGGAAATGCCCTCACTGCCAGGATATTGAAAGAGGCTTCAAGTTTAATGTTTGAGTGACAGGTTAGAATATGGCCATTTTGCAAACCTAAGAAATCATGGATCTAGATGTCGATCAACAGCTGCTGGCCTCACAGAAGAGACCTCACATGCCTCTAGATGGAAAGACACGGCACCATCTATGAAAAAGTCTCAAAAAATAATAAAGCTGGAACCTGATCAAGCTTCTAGACTTAACGAACCAGTTTATAAAAAACACAAGACAAGGAAGACATTAACCACCACAAGGATGCAGTCAGCTAGACCTAGAAACTCTATTGGACAAATGAACTAATTTCTTCAAATAAATGGCAAGAAAAGAAAGGAATCTGTAACTTGAAAGGCTTAAAACAAATCAAGTAAACACAATTTGCCACACACAAGGAAACAGACACTGGCTATGTATTTGATAGTAAGGAATTATTATCCTTTATAAAGTACAAAAATATTAGAGTTATGTTTTGTCTTTTTTTTATTTTTATTTTTTTTAAAGATTTTATTTATTCATTTGACAGAGAGAGACACAGCGAGAGAGGGAACACAAGCAGGGTGAGTGGGAGAGGGAGAAGCAGGCTTCCTGCAGAGCAGGAAGCCTGATGCGGGGCTCGATCCCAGCACCCTGGGATCATGACCTGAGCCGAAGGCAGACGCTTAACGACTGAGCCACCCAGGCGCCCCATGTTTTGTCTTTTTAAAAGAGACTGCTAAATGTTAACATTTTATTCATATTTTGCTAGAATTGCTAAAAAAAAGGAGAGAGAGAGACCGATTTTATCATCTAGAAATATACTGAAGGGGGCGCCTGGGTGGCTCAGTCGTTAAGCGTCTGCCTTCGGCTCAGGTCATAATCCCAGGGTCCTGGGATCGAGTCCCACATCGGGCTCCCTGCTCGGCAGGAAGCCTGCTTCTCGCTCTCCCACTCCCCCTGCTTGTGTTCCTGCTCTCGCTATCTCTCTCTCTGTCAAATAAATAAATAAAATCTTTAAAAAAAAAAAAAGAAAGAAATATACTGAAGGGGCGCCTGGGTGGCTCAGTTGGCTAAGCGTCTGCCTTAAGCTCGGGTCATGATCCCAGGGTCCTGGGATCGAGCCCCGCCCGCATTGGGATCCCTACTCAGCCAGGAGCCTGCTTCTCCTTCTCCCTCTGCCCCTCTCCCCACATCAGGCTCCCTGCTCAGCAGGGGAGTCTGCTTCTCCCTCTCCCTGCTTGTATTCTCTCTCTGCCAAATAAATCTTAAAAAAAAAAAAAAAGGAAATATACAAAATGACATGTCTGGGAGGGGTTTCGAAATAATCCAGTTGGGAGAGAGTTTATGGGGGTACAGATGAAAAGATGGCCAGCTGATAACTGTTGACACTGGGTGACAGGTACCTGCGGGGGGGCAGGGGGAAGATTCATTTTACTATCATGGCTAGTTTTGTATATATTTGAACGTTCCCAGAAGAGTAAGAATACAGGTGTTGAGAAATGCTCTTCATTGGTGTTTAATGAAGAAAACTGCAAGATGAAAACCTATGCAATGTGGAACTCAAAATTGCTAAGTTATACCCTATTAATTCCATTCCTGTTTACCAAAAACAGTTTGCCCTGAGAAAAGATGGCTGTCAATTCATTATATACTGACCCCCTTGAGAAATGAGATAGGATGGTGGTCTGCCTGGTAGTTTGCCTTGTAATCCTGGGGCTAGAAGAAGCTTCAGCTGTTTAAAGAAAAAAAAAAAGCCACTATGAATAAAAGAGTTCACAAAGTGTAGTTCTTAAACATTACCAAGCTAGTGCAGAGAATCAGGTTCTGAAGATTAAGTACCTTCTCTTCTTGTTCGAACCAACAAGAGTCTTGATAAAGGTAGCAATTAGCACCTGCCAATTTGCAGAGCCATGTCATTGGAGCTCTTATTTGAGGGGCCAAAGCCTGAACCAGAGAAGGAGACAACCTCCTCTTATATCATCAAAAGATGAAGTGTCCAAGAACTGGACCTGCGCTCAAGTCCCACACTCTTATGTGTTTTAAAAATTCCAGAAGAGTTACTTTGACTACAAAGGAGTCTATACATTTAGCTTATATAGGCATATAACTTAGAAATAGTATTAATACCTCCTCTTACCTTATACATCATCAATTTAAGCTGTTTTGGGATCTCCTACTCTATACTTGGTCAAAGAACAAATCTGAAGAAGTATCTACAGCTAAGCTAGTTAGGAAGTATTCACGAGAAACAAACCAGGAGGTACTACCCCAGGGGGACCTATGGCTCCCAGTCTGGTACCATGTCACAAGACAGCTAATCTCCCCCAAGATTAAATAAGTGGTCTTACACTTGGTCTCTCCATCGGACTTGCTTCTCCTGGGGATGGAGATTTTGGAAACGGGTCTGGGGGATTTGTTTTCCTCTGCCATTCCCGCTCTGCGGTCCTCACCGCTTGTCTGGCTGCCGTTTCCTAGACATCCATTCACTTCCCGACTGAAGGCATGCGCTCCGTTCTCCAAGGATAAATCTTTATTTAAAAGGGATTTGACTTTAGCCAGGTAGCCCTCCTATAGCAGGAAAGGATAATTTAAGTAGCAGTGAATGTAAACAAGCGGCAGTAAGAGAATAAGGAAACACGCACGTCCTTTATAACTACTGGGTAAAAAGGAGAGCTGGGGATGATTCTGCCTCCCTGGTCACACGGGTTACACGGGAGGAGACGTTTTCTAGACGCCAGGATGCTGAGAACTGACTTACCTCTGATAATTCCTCTTTATGTAATTTGGTTTCCAAGTCACATAACTGATTCTTTATTTCTGTTTGCAGAAATTCATGCAGGAGATTCAGTTTCTCCTTCACACATTCCTAAGGGAAGAATATAGGTTTAGATGTCCCCAGACTCCCACATCACTAATGGACTAATACACAGAAAATTAAGCTGCCTGGCCACGAAATACCAACTGAATGGCAGGCAATGCTGACTCAGCCTGAAAAACTGAATATTCACAAGACACGTTTGTGATGTTTCCCTTAAGATCACATCACACCATCTCCAGGGTGGTGAAATATGGGAAGATTAGGAGGTGGGATAGAGACACATAACAGTGTATTAGAAAAAAACTGCCTTTGAGAAGGGTGACCAGGACAAGTTACAATTAAGAATTGATGGTGTGGAACCTAGACTGGGAAACTTATCAATGAGTTACCAAGAGATTAGCAGCACGTTAACACAGAACATTAAGAATAATATCTAAGTTATCCTCAAAACTATGGAAAAAAGCTGGGGTGCCTGAGTAGTTCAGTCGGTTGAATGTCCAACTCTTGGTTTCAGCAAAGGTCATGATTTCCTCGGTCGTGTGATCAAGCCCCATGTCAGGCTCTGCGCTAAGCAGGGCATCTGCTTGAAGATTCCTCTGCACCCCCCCCCCACTTGCACACATGCACACTCTCTAAAATCTTATTAAAAAAAAAAAAACCTATGGAAAAAAGCTGATTCCACTTAAACTTTTTATGAACCACAAAGTATCTGTCAAATAGTAACATTTGGCAATAAAATTTAAGGTGGAGATTACCTTTTCTGTTAGGCTATCTCTTTCCAAATCTTTGAGCCTGTGGGAAGAAAACAGGAGAAAGAAAGGCAATTATGCAACTGTTTACTCTAAGACTAAAAAAACAAACAAAAAAAACAAAAACTGTGGTTTTAAGATTTTATTTATTTGTCAGAGAGAGAGCGCGCGAGCGAGCGAGTGCACAAGCAGAGAGAGCGGCAGGCAGAAGGAGAAGCAGGCTCCCCGCTGAGCAAGAAGCCTGATGTGGGACTCGATCCCAGGACTCTGGGATCATGACCTGAGCCAAAGGCAGCCACTTAACTGACTGAGCCACCCCGGTGTCCCTAAAACCACAGTTTTAAAGAACTTTGGAAATAAATTTGACATGTAGGAGTGTTAGGGAAAAGACAAACAAACAAGAAAACACCACAGTGGTTTTCTCCTACCCCTGAGCTAGAAATCCTACTATAATGCCTGTAGTAGTCACTAAGAAGTCATTTGCAATCTGAATGAGGTCTTCCCCCCTCACCCACCACCCTTTAGGGTGCAGTTTTTCTGATAGTGAGAGAACAGAGGAGCTCTATAACAGTATTATTTGCAAAGGAACTAGGAAAATGGAGGCAGGCCATATAGTTGGGGTCCACCTGTTAAATGACTTACAGGTGGTCTTCCCCCAGTTGGTCTGGCAAGACCCCATGAAAGGGCACAGCACAGCGTGGCCAGTGTTAGAAGGAATGGGCCAGGGTCATAAGATGCAGTGGGGAACAGCCAGCTAACATTCCCAAAGGCTAGGGTGCGGGGTAGCAGCATTCTAATGAGGAACATAAGAAAGGGAAGTAGGGGCGCCTGAGTGGCTCAGTCACTTAAGCATCCTGCTCTCGGTCTCAGCTCAGGTCTTGATCTTAGGGTCGTGTGTTCAAGTCCCACACTGCGCTTCACGCTGGGCATGGAGCCTACTTAAAAAAACACAACAACAAAAGGGAAGTAAAGGCATCTGGTGCAGCAGGGAGTACCCACACTCAGGGTTGACAGATGAAGTGAGAAGAGTTATTGGCTGGCACCTCACCAGAGAGCTCTTCCTTTGGAATGTTTAGACCTAATCCTTCAGGAGTGCAGAACTGTCATGAGTTTGGCTGGAAAAGCACAGCCTGATATGATCATTGAAGATTAGTGTCTTGCCTTTTTTGGGGGGGGGTGGGGAGAATCAAGGAACAAGAGCAGAAGACACCGAGGAAAGGGAGATGAGTGGACAAGCTGTGGTTCCTAGGCTGGGTGCCAACTGTGGACAGTGCAGGGAGAACAAGTCTAACCAGCTGGGTTAGCATCGGTCACTGGAGAAGAAGTGCCCTGGGCAGGGACTGGGCCTCTACCGTCTCTGAAGCCTCGCACCCAGCATCCATACAGACAATGTACTCCGTTATCACTAGCCAAAAGGGTAAGAACAGAGCTCTCCCAGGCTGGTTTTTCCAAAGAGCAAGTGTGAGCAGCAAAACCAGGAATGCAAGCAATAGGCTTTGCTGGACTAATGTCACAGAGGCTGCTCTGAGTGCATGTGGGCCCTGCCTCTAGCTTTGATCCCCACATCTGTAGGTACCTATTGTACGCCAAGCCCTATTCTAGGCAACGAGCTGGGTAATGGGATGCAGGGACCGCCAGGCAGGGACCTTCTGACCTGGGTGGTCAGGAAAGGTCTTTCTATAGAAGACTCTGACTGCAGACACAGTGGTAGTATATACTATATATTATACACACACAGAGTACATGTAACGCCTTCAAAGTCATTCTACCCTCGAAGTAACTCAGGTCCGGGAGAGCCAGATGAGAATAGCTGCAGAACTCTGTATGCACAGCCAGACACACACACATGCTGCTCCAGGAGCCTCACATCGGACTTCTCAGTCACTCTACTTACAAAACCATGGCAAAAACACGGCCCCTTGATCCTGAGGTTACCTCAGGTGTTAAGGACAATGCTCAGCTGACTATGAAGCCCATCAAAGTACCCTTTTCACAATGCTGACAACTACATCTGGGCACAAATTCTGTCAACCCCTTCCATGAATTGGGATTATTTAGTCTGGCAGAGAGGAACAAAATAAACTCTTCAGAATACCTAAAATATCTTGCCCTGTGAAGATGGACTGTAACCTGCCTGGCCCCAGAGAGGAAGGTCGGAGCCCAGGGCAGGCACTGAGGAGCCAGAAGTGTGACAGGGAGGAGGCTGGTCAGTGCACTTCCCAAGAGTCCATCCCTTCCCCGGTAAAACTGAGGATGATACCACCTCACATCTGCTTTACATTCAGAGCCAGGAGGATTAGAAACAGACATGAAGGACCAGGCAGGGCACTCAGAACAACAGCCATGTTATAACGAGATAAAACCTTAGCTCCCATCCAGCCCAAGATCCCACGATTCATTTCTAGTTGCTTCCCTCAAACAGTCTTATAAGGGAAATAAAGCATAACTGAAGGAATAAAGCAAATACAGTTCAAACCTGAGGGCTTCTGAAGAGCAAGGGTATAAAAAGCATCAGGAAGGACTAGCCCAGAGGAGTAGAGAGCTCAGTGGGAATGGAGCAGGGGAGCTGCCGAAAACAGGAGCAGTCCAGTGGGGAGCTGGCTCAGTACACCCAAGAAACCCACACAAGTCAGGCTGGGTGCCAGTCTGAGGGAGGTCAATAACTTCAGGCTAAAAAATTGATCTTGTTCCATAGTTAAACCACTGAAGGAATCATGGCGGGGCGGGGGGAGGGGGGAAGGGGGGCCGCGGGGAGGAGGTAACCAAGACATCAGAGCCATGTTTTAGGAAAATTAATCTGGCAAAAATACATTATGTCGATTAGACAGGAAGAGATTACAAGATGTTAAATCACTCTTTAACACCCTAAACTAGAAATGCTGGTCTGTAATATGATTTAGCAGGAATGGAAACCACGCTAGAGAAGTTACAAAACTTCATTAACTCTGCCTCTTGTAACTGGCTGCACGGCAGATGGGGTAGGGCTATCTGAGAGGGTATCTGTGGTAGGCAGGATAATGAGCCCTTCCCAAAAAGAGATGTCCATGCCCTAATCCCCCAGAACCTGTGAATATGTTGCCTTACTGGTAAAAGAGACTCTGCAGATGTGATTAAGGTTATAGCCCTTGAGATGGGCAGATTATCCTGGATTAGCCAGGTGGGCCCAATCTAATCACTTAAATCCTTAAAAGCAGAAAAACTTCCCAGCTGCATTTCAAGAGATGTGACTAAAGAAGGGTGAGAGAGAGAGATGGGACATGAGAACTAGCTTTACTGACTTTAAATATGGAGGCAGTGGGCCGTGAGCCAAAGGATACATCATCTCCAGAAGCTGGGCATGGTTAGAGCCAGCAAGAGAAGAGAGACCTCAGTCTTACAACCACAAGGAACTGAATTCTGCCAACAATTTTAAAGAGTGAAGAAACATTCTCCCCTAGAGCCTCCAGAAAGGAATGCAGCCTGCTAACACTATTTCATCCAGCGAGACCCATACCAGATTTCTGACCTACAGAATTGTTAAAACAGATTTAGGTTCTATTTAAACCACTAAGATAATTTGTTATGGGTGCAATTAAAAACTAATGCAGTATCCGAAATCCAGAACATTTTTGTAGGGAAAAAGTAAACAGGCCATGAGTGTGAAGAGTGACATTTCAGTGAACAGTAGCTCAGTGGCACTAGATGGCTATTCAGCAGCTAGAAACTAAAACTGGCTCTCCTGAGAGACATCAAAACTGGAGTTAGTCCTGTCCAGGTGATAGGCCCAACTGCTGCAAGTCCTAGGACTAGAAGAGATAAGGGTCCAGGAATGAAAGAAAATGATTGAGGGGGAGTGAGGGGAATATCAGGGAAGAGAGAGGCTCCCTGGTAGTAAACACCATCACAGAAGCCAAGGATAAAAAGGATTAAAAAGCTAGATACTGAGAGATGAAAGAGGCTAGAACACCACCTCAATCCTAGAGAAGAATGCCTGATCAAGAGTAGGACTGGATACCGGGCACAAAAGCGAAGGTGGCAGCAGAAGGAACAAGTCCAGACCGTTCTACAAGAAGCCAAAGATGAAGGTTGGAATGATAAGCAGGAATATACATCATCTCTACATGGCATACACTGCTCTATTAACACCTGCCTCAGTAGCAGATCTGCACGTTGCTACTCTAAATTATGCTCCCCTAATGGAAATGAAATATACAGCTGACCATGTGATAAGTAGCACAGGTTTTCTTGCAGGGGCTGCTCTACCACATTCACACGTATCAGCTTAATTGGTCTTCATAGCGCCCAAGCAGAATGGGCAACACCATTCCATTTTACAGATAAAACACCAAGAGTTGGGGCGCCTGGGTGGCTCAGTCAGTCAAGCGTCTGCCTTCGGCTCAGGTCATGATCCCAGGGTCCTAGGATTGAATCCACATCGGGCTCCTTGTTCAGCAGGGAGTCTGCTTCTCCCTCTGCACCCCCCCTTGTGCGTGCTCTCGAGGCTCTCTCTCAAAAATAAATTAAAAAAAAAAAAGGAAAGAAAAAAGAAACCACCATGAAGTTAAACAACTTAGCCCTACAGCTATGGTAGGAAGGAATTTGAACCCCAGTAGTCTGCACCTCTAGAATACTCCTGCAGGGGAGAAACAGAAGAGTCAGTTTTGCCCTCTTCAATACCCAATCAGTTAGAGACATGGAACTAGAGCTAAGAACCTGAAACCCAGTTTAATCACAAAACAGCTAGCAGTTAAAAAAGCTGTCACAGGGTGCCTGGGTGGCTCAGTTGGTTAAGTGACTGCCTTCGGCTCAGGTCATGATCCTGGAGTCCTGGGATCGAGTCCCACATCGGGCTCCCTGCTCAGCGGGGGGTCTGCTTCCCCCCTCTGCCCTCTTCCCTCTGTCTCTCATTCTCTCTCTCTCAAATAAATAAATAAATAAATCTTAAAAAAAAAAAAGCTGTCACAATTACTTAGGCTAATCAGAGTTGTACAAAGGAGGCTGCTACAATCTGTGTTTGAATCCAGGTTTCATTAAAGGGGAAAGTCTGGCATGCGTGCCTCTCAGAGTCTACTCTAACCAAGCTACAGATACAGCAAATAAGGCAAACAAATCACCATCAACTCCAGGGTTGCAAAGGCAACATGCAGGGTGCTCGAGCAGAATTCAACACCCTTCCTGTTATGGGGAAAAGGGATGGTCTTTCTGAGCAGTCTTTTTTTTTTTTTTTTTTAAAGGTTTATTTATTTATCTGAGAGAGTGAGAGAGAGAGAGAGTGTACATGAGAGGGGGGAGGGTTAGAGGGAGAAGCAGGCTCCTCGCTGAGCAGGGAGCCCAATGCGGGACTCGATCCAGGGACTCCAGGATCATGACCTGAGCTGAAGGCAGTCGCTTGACCAACTGAGCCACCCAGGCGCCCTCTGAGCACAGTCTTAAGGATAAATGGATAGTAGTCAACTTAGGGAAGGGGTAGATAGAATTCAGCGTCACATTGGCCGCTCTGCATGGTCTCAGGCCCTGAGAACCTAAGGTTTGTTATGGCTTGTGAGAAGAGCGCAGGATGAATCAGGCAAGTGGACAGGGATTCTGGACTTCAGGACCAGTGCACCCGGCAGCGTGTGGGGCAAGGAAACCATCAGATCCAACTTTTGTAAGAGGATCACAGTTTCCACTTATAGAAAAGACCCGAGTAGCAACAGGAAGACCAGTGAGGGCTTATCGCTTTGTACAAATGGTGGCTTGGACAGAGTAAGAAATATAAGTGGAAAAATGTAGCTTGTCCTGAAAGGCCTAATTTTTAGATTTGGGGCATATTATACTTCAAAAACAAAGTTAAAGACTTAAAAACCCAAACACTGAAAATACTTTCTGGTATTACTACATATCTAATGGAACTACGTGTTTAAAAAAAAGCTGACATATATAGACAAGTTAGCAAAAGTGACAGAAATCCATGAGGACCAGGCCTAGTTTTGTTCCTAGAGTATTCTACTGGACTTAAGTACCTCTTGTGTTATAAGTTATACTCCTCTAATTTTCATAGATCAAGAAGTTATACCTCTATTTACAAATCTAAGTTTAAGGGAGTGTTGAATGCCATGTTTATGTATCTTGTACACTGAAATTCAAAATATAAGAAAAGATGTTGAAAGTCCCATAAGCAGACAATTTCAATGTCTGCCCCATGGTCTAAATCAGAAACCCAAAACTGTGTACCTACAGTAGGCAATTCTAGTTCAAAGTAATATGGAACCTAGGGTTAATGGTGGATGAACTCACCCAAGAGCAGCCAAACACTTGCACTGGCCCAAGAAAACCCCTAAGCCAGTGGCCTGTTCAAAAACCCTAGTTGGAAGGAAAGGTTTTGGCAAGAAGCAGACATCAGCAGGAATCCTTGCTTCCTCATAGCGAACTCCTACAGCATCCACTCTTAAGAACTCTTGAGGATTAAATGAGAAAATGTCAAGTGTTTCATACGATTAGTGACTGATTGGCAGAACTGAGGAAAGCTAGATTAGCCAATAACAATGCTAACACGTGGGCCTTTATGTGCTAGGCATATTCTCATTTCATCCAGTGTCAGTTTAAAGCCCATGTTAATGTAGTCCACAGCTACAGCTTGTTTATGACACTTGCCCAAGGTCAAACAAGCCAGTGGAGATGAGCGTTCTCACCATCAGAGTAAAGAAGGATGGGCTCAAACATCTCTGTTGGGTCTAACATCACCAAGCCAGGGACTTCCGTAATTCCATCTCAAGTCCTATCCTGGGAGGATACAGACAGGGATTCTTCAGCAGGACACACCCCCTCTGTGATTAAGAAGTGGTCTGAACCTGCTTAAGGTTCAGGTAGGGAGCCCCAAATACCACCCCCCCCATACACACACACACACACTCCCAACTCCAAAAGCCCAAAAGACTAGCCTGGCACAACCAAAGGAAACAAGCACAGGGAAATAGGGAAATGGCAAAACCAGCTCACAAATCCAGCTGAGGCGTTCACGCCTGGTCAAGGCTCCAGTGACTAGAGTTCCAAGGAGTGCCGATTTTCAGGAGTGAAATTGGTGCCCTTCACAAATAGGGGCCCAGTATCCTTGCCCACGACCCACCTGCACAGAATTGCTACAGCCAGTCCCGACACTATCTGCTGTGCAACACGCGCGCACACACACAACCCGCGGCCACTTGTGTCACTCGCGCGCGCGCGCCACACACACACACACACACACACACACACACACACACACACACACACACACGGAACTGCAGCCAGTTCTCCCTAGCAAGGCTTCCTTGACGCCCGTGGCTCACAGGCACAGATTTACTGGAAAGGACCACTCAGCCTTCATGCTGCCCGAGCCCCGGTCCTGCGCGGCATGGTGAGAGGTCCTTCCAGAATGCGACTTCCCCAGCAGTCCGAGATGAAGGAAGCCCCCCAGGGAAGACGGGGGTCGCAAACCTGAGCCGGCCGCGCCCGGGCCCCGAGCGGCGACGTCTGTCTCTGGAGGCCGCCATCGGGATGCGCTGCTGGGGGTGCCAAGGGGGGCCCCCAAAATAACCCCAGGGACCGGACCAGCCCGACCCCCCAAGCAGGCCGGGCACCGGAAGTGGAGGCCGAAGTGCCCGGGCCGAGGGGTGTCCTGAGGCCGCGGGCTGCCCACTTCCTGCGCGACCAGACTGGCGGCAGGAGCCAGGCCTGTGGCTCCTCCAGGCAGGGGATCCCCGAGGAGAACCCAAAGCTCGCTCTACTTCGAGATCAGAAGTGACCCCAAGTTTCTAGTCACCAGGGAACTGTGAGGGGCCTCGGCCCATTTTGGCGCCAAACGGCCAGGGGTGCGCGCGACCGGAAGTGCCACCCTGCCCGCGCCAACCGCCGCCGCGCCGTCCCGCGCATGCGCGTCCGTCTGTCAGCAGCAGCCACCGGCTACCAAGAGGGGAAGCAACCCCCCCACCCCCAACGCCGTGCCACTTCCCCACCCCACCCCACCCCATCCCATCCCCCGGCCCGAGTTCACAGACTCCCGCAGCACCTACCGCCTACGGACATCATCGGGCAGGGAGATGGCTCGGGAGGCCAGCGTGGGCACCCGGGCCGGGGCAGTGCGGGCAGGCATTTTGGAAACTGCAGCAGAGACGGCGGCGCCGGCGGCAGAGGCAGCCCTGGCTTTTCGCGCGGAAACCGATGGGGAGGGGCGGCGAGCTGAGGCGGCCTGTACCATCTCGGCCCCGACGTGGGGGAAGGCGGGACGTACCATGGGGAGAGAGGCCATACCATGTGCAGGCAGATAGAGTGGAGCAAGTCGAGCACAGGGGCCGCGCAGGCGCGAGATGGGCGCACACCCCCGCGTGGAGCTGTGGGCTCGTCCAAGCTCCGCTGTTTGCTGGGAGCCTTGCCTGAGAGGTTCATTCATTCATTCTTCGGAGCATGCTGGACATAAAACAAGGAGCATCCCCACAGGGCTCCAGCTTGTGGGCTCTTGGGATTGTAACTGAGGACTTGAACTCCATCTATATGCTCTTTATAGTGACCTTGGATAGGTCATTTGGACCCAGCCTCCGTTTCATCTTTAAAAAGCTGAAAAATCGCAGAAAATCTTGAGGACACACAAACTATGCAGCTAGCATCCAGGATCTCCCAGTGTGGTGAGGCCCAGGCCACTTCCACAGCCTGTGTGTTTAAAAAAGCACCAGAGCTTAGAGAAAGGATAGTCTCTTCAAACGGTGTTGGGAAAATTGGGTATCCACATGCAAACAAGTAAAGTTGGATCCTTACCTTACACCATATAAAAATTAACTCAAAATAGGGGCGCCTGGGTGGCTCAGTCGGTTAAGCGTCTGCCTTCGGCTCAGGTCATGATCCCAGGGTCCTGGGATCGAGCCCCGCATCGAGCCCCGCATCGGGCACCCTGTTCCGCGGGAAGCCTGCTTCCCCCTCTCCCACTCCCCCTGCCTGTGTTCCCTCTCTCACTGTCTCTCTCTGTCAAATAAATTTTAAAAATCTTAAAAAAAAAATTAACTCAAAATAGATAAAAGACCTAAACGTACTCTTGAAACGATAGAACTCTAAGAAAAAGCGGGGAGGGGGGGGGGGGAGGAACAGCTTCACAACATTGGATTTAGCAATAATTTATTGAATAGGACATGAAAGCACAGGCAATAGAAGCTAAAATAGACAGATGGGACTATATCACACTTAATCTATGCACAGCAAAGGAGTCAACAAAGTGAAAAGACAACCTATAGAATGGGGGAAAAAATTGCAGACCATATTATCTGATAAGATGTTAATATCCAGAATAAAGTGCTACAACTCAACAAAGACGACAACCTGATTTTAAAGATGGGCAAAAGATTTGAATAAACCATTCCCTAAAAATACACAAATGGCTAACAGGCATATGAAAAGACACCCAGTATCACTAATCAGGGAAATGCAAATCAAAACCACAACGATGGGGCGCCTGGGTGGCTCAGTCCTTTAGGAGGCTTGGGTCATGATCCCAGGGTCCTGGGATCGAGCCCTGCATTGGCATCAGGCTCCCTGCTCAGCAGGGAGCCTGCTTCTCCCTCTCCCTCTCCCTCTCCCTCTGCCTGCCGCTCTGCCTGCTTGTGCTCTCCCTCTATCTCTCTGTCAAATAAATAAATAAAATCTTAAAAAAAAAAAAAAACCACCACAATGATAGGTCACCTCATGCCCATTAGAATAGCCATAATCAAAAAATTATTATATGTATATAACAATCAAAAACAAATAAGTGTTGGCAGGAATGTGGAAATTAGGATCCATGTGTACTATCAGGGGGGATGTAAAATAGTGCAGCCACCATGGAAAAGAATGGAGGTTCAACAAAAGATTTAAAAATGGAAACTGGGGGGCGCCTGGGTGGCTCAGTCATTAAGCGTCTGCCGTTGGCTCAGGTCATGATCCCAGGGTGCTGGGATCGAGTCCCATATCGGGCTCCCTGCTCGGCGGGAAGCCCGCTTCTCCCTCTCCCGCTCCCCCTGCTTGTGTTCCTGCTCTCGCTGTCTCTCTCTGTGAAATAAATAAATAAAATCTTTAAAAAAAATAAAAATAAAAATGGAAACTGGGTGGCTCAGGTCATGATCCCAGGGTCCTGGGATCAAGCCCTGCATCGGGCTCCCTGCTCAGCAAGTAGTCTGCTTCTCCCTCTTCGCCATGCTCCTCTCTTGCTCGCTCTCAAATAAATAAAATCGTTAAAAACAAAAAAATAAAAATGGAATTACCATATGATCCAGCAATCCCACTTCGGAAGGGTATATATTCAAAAGAATCAAAAGCAGGATCTCGAAAAGATATTTGTACACCCTTTTTCATTGCAGCATTATTCACAGTAGTCAAGAGGTGGAAGCAACCCAAATGCCCTTGGAAAGACAAAGGGTAAAGAAAATGTGGTCTAGGGGCACCTGGGTGGCTCAGTTGTTGGGCGTCTGCCTTCGGCTCAGGTCATGATCCCAGGGTCCTGGGACTGAGCCCCGCCTTGGGCTCCCTGCTCATTGGGGAGCCTGCTTCTCCCTCTCCCACTCCCCCTGCTTGTGTTCCTGCTCTCGCTGTCTCTCTCTGTCAAATAAAAAAATCTTAAAAAAAAAAAAAAAGAAAGAAAATGTGGTCTATACAATGGATTATTCAGCCTTTAAAAAGGAAATCCTGCCCTTTGTGTCAACCTGCAAGAACCCTGAGGTCATTTTAGTAAGTGAAGTAAGCCAGTCCCAAAAAGACAAATACTGCATAATTCCACTTACTTGAGGTATCTAAAGTAGTCAAAGTCTCAAAGAAAAAGAACAAGAGCCTGGCTGGCTCAGTCAGTAGAGCAGATGGCTCTTGATCTTGGGTGAGTTCAAGCCCCACATTGGATGGAGAGATTGCTTTAAAAATTAATAATAAATAAGATAAAAATAGACACTAGAGCTGCAGAAAAGAAAAAGAACCATGGTGGGGACTAGGGGTTAGTGAGAGGGGGAAAAGGAAAGTAGTTCAGTGGAAACAAATTCAGTTTTACAAGATGAAAAAGTTTCAGAGATCTGCAGCACAACAGTGGGAATGCAGTTAACACTACTGTATACGCAAAAATAGTTAAAACAGTAAATGTTAGGTTTTTTTACAATAAAAAAATAAACCATTAATAGAGGGCTGAGTTAAAAAATTTACCTGCCGCAACAACAAAAAAAACAACCGGAGCAGAGTTACAAATTATGGTACACTTTTACATTTTCGTATTACAGATTTTATAAGTCAATTTGTTAACACACACACATAAACTAGGTTCCCCCAACAGCTGGTGGGGAGAGGTCAGCCTGGCCAGAAGTGGACCTCAGACTGTTTGCAATAGGTTACCCATACATGGCAGGATCCAGGAAGACTGAAATATCAATAAGACCAAAATTAATAGCTAGTGGTATTTTTAGCAGCACTTACGTACTATACTATTCTCTTTAGAGGACTTCTTTTAATCCTGGGATATTAGTCACAAAGGAGTCCGGCTCAGAGGCTGCTTACCCAAGATCATGGACTAAGTAAGCAGCAGGGACCACGAATCCAAGGGTCTTTAGCTCCAGAGCCTGAATGCACAACAGTGATCCCCAACTGGTTGGTCAGTTGTCAGGCACTCTGGAGGCCCAGGGGCAGTGCTGGGGGAAGTAGATTAAAGAGTAAGAGCAGAAAGGGGGTGGTAGATAGAAGACCGTGTCACCAAAGGGAGGCTTAGGCCCCGTAGACTGGCCAGAAGCCAGTGTCTGGGCCCCTAACACCTTAAGACTCGGGGTACTCACAGGACAGGGGAGAGAGGAGATAGACTATAATTTTTTTCAGGGGACTCAGCTTTGTCAGGGGCCTCAGCTTACAGGAGAGCAATTGCATTTAATGGAGGTTCCATCTCAGGTGATTCTCTTTGTAATCCCTTTACTGAGGGATGATTCAGCTGGTTTCGCAATGGGGCAAGGGCTCAGGGACATAAAGATTTGCCCAAGGAATACTGATGGCTCCTGAGCACCTCCAGAGTGACAGGTTAGACCACTGGAGACCCCTCCCCCACTTAAAAATGGGCTCATCCCTTGAGAGAAATGAACGGAACTTCCAGAAGAAACCAGGTTCAGCTCTTGCTGGCATTAACCCTGCCTCCACCTCTCAGTCTCCCAAGTATTGTTCATAAACATCTCAAGAGAAAGACTTATCAGGCCTGAACTCCCTGCTTTCGAGGCCACATTCCAGCCTTCAGCTGAAGGGCCACACTCCAGAAGCCAGGAGAGGCTGCGTGTTGGCCCAGCCAAGGTCAGGGCAGCCCAAAGCACCAGGGCTAGTGGAGAGATAGCCACGTGTCTTGAGCCACTCGGTCAGAAGGCCAGAGTTAAGTCACCCCACATGCTAAGGAATTAGTCATGACCACTGAGCTCTCTCTTGGTGCCAGGCCCAGCAAAAGCCCCAGGCGGTGGCAGCAACACTCCAGGCTTCAAAAGGGACACTTTGCCACTCACCCCAGACAGGGGCCAGGCAGAAAGACCAACAGGGTAGGCCTCTCAAGTGCGCACGCACTCTCTCTCTCTCTCTCTCTCTCTCTCTCTCTCTCTGGGCTCAAGTGGCCAGAAATTGCATCTGGGAAAAACAACCTGGAGTGCGCTAGGCAGACCCACTTGCTTCTTGCAGGGCCCTTGAACAGACAAATTGCTTTCTGTTTGGGATCACAGGAGGCTTGCTACCAAGCCCAGCAGGTTTTTCCTTCAAACAGCCCTGGATCTGCGCCTCCAAGCACACCACCCCAACCTAGATCATCCTCACCTCTCTCCCAGATGACCTGCCCCGCCCCCTTCCTGGGCTGCCATTCAGGCCTCTCCCCACATATTCGGCTATTGAATCCCATGGCAGTGGGAGGGATTTTTCTTAGAATCCATCTAATCAGGTCACCTCCTCCCTAACCCATTGAATGGGCCAGAATAGCTTCTCAGTGCTCTTAGAGTAAACCCAACCCTTATGCACTTAGCCCCACCCACATCAGCTGTTGCCATCACTCCTTTGCTCACCCCAGTTGAGCCACATCCTGGTCATTCCCGGTCCTCTCCTGCCGAAAGCCTGTGGTAGCCAGCCTCCAAGAGGGCCCCCAACATTCTTTACCTTTTGGTATTCATCCCCTTGTGGGATCCTCTCCTACTTGGAACCAGGGCCAAAGGAATATGGTAGAAGTGAAAGTGTGGGACTTCTGAAGCTAGATCGTAAGACATCGCAGCGCCACCTTGTTTTTGTGGGGGAAGCCAACAACCATGTTGTGGGATGCTCAAGCAGCCCTGTGGTGAGGCCCAGGACAAGAGGAACTAAGCTGCCAGCCATGTGAGGGAGCCACTTTGGAGATGGCTCTTCCAGCCCCAACTAAGCTTTCTGACAACTGTTGCTCTAGCCAGTACCTGACTGTAACGTAGGAGAGAACCTCAAGCTGGAACTGCTCACTTGCTCACTTTGCTGCTCAATTCCCAACTCACAGCAACCATGAGGGGTAATACATGAAAGTTGTTCTGAGCCACCACACTTTGGGGCTTTTTATTATAGAATCATAGGTAGTTGTTGCAAGGTTTCTGCATTTGCACTTGCCTTCGCCTGGAAAGCCCTGCTGCTTCACACACCCATTTCTCCTGCTTGGAAAAATCTTTAATCCATTCTTTCTATTTTGACTTAACCATCACCTCCTTCAAGGAGCCTTTCCTGACCTCCCCAGCCCAACGGGTGTCTAGTAGGCTCTTAGAATCCTAGTTCTTTCTTTTAGAGCCGTTACTTCAGCTGGTGATCACATAGTTTGGGATGATGGTTTAGGTCAGTCATAGCTCCGTATGCCCAACACCTAGCAAAGTACCCAGGATATAGTTGGCACACAATAAAGACTCATGGAGGGACACCTGGCTGGCTCAGTCAGTAGTGCATTTGACTCGATCTGGGGTAAGTTCAAGCCCATGTTGGGCATAGATTACTTTTTAAAAGGGGGGGCATGTCTGGGTGGCTCAGTCAGTTGAGTATCTGACTTCGGCTCAGGTCATGGTCTCAGGGTCCTGGGATTGAGCCCTGTGTCTGGATCCGACTCAGAGGAGAGTCTGCTTGTCCCTCTCCCCCTCCCCCCCAACTCATGCTCTCACCCTAATAATAAAAATAAAATCTTAAGATGACAACGACAACGACTCCTCATGGAACCCTGCGTAGGTGAGGGTGTGTTGCCTGTTCCTTCCCCCTCCCAATATTAAACAGTCTACAAACATTCATCAAAATGACAAATGCGCACACACTTATTCAGCTATTCTACTTCCAGGAATTTCTCATAAGATTCAGTCATACACATGTGCAAAATGAGAAGTGGATCAGCTATTCACTAAGCTTTGTCTGTAGCAAAAGACTGGAAAGAACCTAGTTCTCCATCAGTGAGATTTAGCTAAAGTGTATTCCATTCACATAGTGACAGATCTCACAGTAAAAAAAAAAAAAAAACCAAAAGGATATTTTTCCAAATGATACCTTAGAGGTTTATTTTTATTTTTTTAAAGATTTTATTTGTCAGAGAGAGAGAGTGCACACACAAGCAGGAGGAGTGGCATGCAGGGAGAGAAGCACGCTCCCTGCTGAGCAAGGAGCCCCATGTGGTACTCAGTCCCAGGGTTCTGGGATCATGACCTGAGCCAAAGGCAGATGCTTAACCAACTGAGCCACCCAGGCGTCCCAGAGGCTTATTGTTAATTGCTAGTAGGAAACAAAGCAAGACGTAGAACAGAATGCATAGTACGATACTGCTTATGTGGGGGGAAAAAAGGGGGGGGGAGAATTCTGGGTATTTACTTGTTTATACACAAAGCCTTGGGAAAGAAACAAGAAATGGTTAACTTCCTGGAGATAAGGAATGTTAACTAGCAGGGTAGGAGCTTTGGGCAGGAAGAGGAGTTTTTCTGAAGATTTTTTTTTGCCTTTTTGGAATGCTGGTGCATGTGGTTATTTATGTCAAACAAAAACAACTGGCAGAGCAGCAAAGAAAGCCTGGTTTTTTTCAATAAATGATGAGGGCCTATTGTATGGCTATATGGAAGAAGGTAAACCTTGATCCCTACCTCACACCATATTCAAAACTCAATTCCAGATGTCTTCCACATTTAAAGGTGAAAGCAAAGTCAAGAAAGCTTTTAAAATATACAACATCTTTGTGACTTTAGGATAGCAATTGTTTCTTTAACGAGACCTAAAGCACATTAATCATAAAGGAAAATGTTAAGCTATATTAAGAGGGTTTTTTGTTCATCAAAAGATACCACTAGGGGCGCCTGGGTGGCTCAGTTGTTAAGAGTCTGCCTTCAGCTCTGGTCATGATCTCAGGTTCCTGGGATCGAGCCCCGCATCGGGCTCCCTGCTCCGCGGGAAGCCTGCTTCTCCCTCTCCCATTCCCCCTGCTTGTGTTCCCTCTCTCGCTCTCTCTGTCAAATAAATAAAATCTTAAAAAAAAAAAAAAAAAGATACCACTAAAAGACAAGCCATAGATATAAGTCCACTGACCAAGGACTCATATCTACAATACACATTGAATGCCTTCAAGTTAATAGAGAATTATCTGTCTCTTTAAGTGGACAAGAGTTGAACAGGTACTTCACAAAAGAGGATATCCAAATGGCCAAGACTCATATGAAAAGCTGCTCAACATTAGTCATCAGGGAAATGCAAAGTGAAACCTCAGTGCAATATCAGCTTATACGCACACACACACACACACAACCCAGGATGGCTAACATGAAAAAAAGAGAAATTTACAAGTGTTTAAAAAAAAAAAAAAAAGAAAAGAGAACAAAAAAAATTTGCAAGCGTTAGCAAGACCAGAACCCTCCTGGAAAAGTCCAAAATGGTATGGCCATTTTGAAAAATGATTTGACAATGTCTGCTAAAGCTAAATGTATCCCTGCCCTATGACCCAGTAATTCTACTCCTGGAATGAGTGCCTCTATCCACCAAACGACATGTACAAAAATATTCATAGCAGTTTTGTTCACAATAGCCAAAAACTGAAGACCATGCAACGTCTAACAACAATAAAACAAACAATTATGTATTCATACAATGGAATACTAACCGAGGGGTCCCAAACTTTTTCTGGGAAGAGTCAGGTAATAAATATTTCAGGACCTGTGGGACATATTCTCTGTCACAACAATTCTGTGCAGTTGTAGAGTGAAAATAGCCATAGATAATTATGTAACTGAGCAGGCACAGCTATGTTCCAATAAAACTTTATTAGTGGACACTGAAATTTGAATCATCTCAAACTATTTTCACATGTCCCAAAATGTTGTTCCTCCCTCCCAAAACAATTAAGAATTGTAAAAACCTTTCTCAGCTTATAGTTCCTACAAAAGTAGGGTGTGAGCTGAATTTAGCCTGCAAACTATAGTTTACAGAACCCTGCTATTCAGTATTGAGAATAAGCACTCTATGTTGGCTAATTGAATTTAAATTTTAAAAAAAAGCACTCTAGGGCGCCTGGGTGGCTCAGTTGGTTGAGCGACTGCCTTCGGCTCAGGTCATGATCCTGGAGTCCCTGGATCGAGTCCCGCATCGGGCTCCCTGCTCAGCAGGGAGTCTGCTTCTCCCTCTGACCCTCCTCCCTCTCGTGCTCTCTCTCATTCTCTCTCTCGCAAATAAAAAAAAAAAAGCACTCTATAATTGCATGCAAAAATACAGACAAATCTCAAAAACATTATGCCATGTGAGAGAAGCCAGGCAGGGGCGCCTGGGTGGCTCAGTCGTTAAGCGTCTGCCTTCGGCTCAGGTCATGATCCCAGGGTCCTGGGATCGAGCCCCGCATTGGGCTCCCTGCTCGGCGGGAAGCCTGCTTCTCCCTCTCCCACTCCCTCTGCTTGTGCTCCCTCTCTCGCTGGGTCTCTCTCTGTCAAAATAAAATAAAATAAAATCTTCAAAAAGAAAGAAGCCAGGCATAGAGGAGGACCAACCACATGATTCCGTTTATGTAAATCACCAGAGTACTTCTTCCCACTTCTCTAAACCACTTCAAGTTCAGGCCTCCTTCCTTCCTTCCTTTCAAGGAACTTAAGTCCTGCCTTGCCTCCCTCAGCCCACCCCAGACTTCTTTGGCCTGCCTGAGTCCTGTGGCCACCACCCATTGTAGCCACCAGGCCCTAAAGGAAAACAGTGGACGGACCCTGGGGAATCACCCACCTCCTGGCGCACAAAGTGAAAACACACAGTGTCCCCTCCAGAACTGCAAAGAAAATCTTCCTCACTACCCTGAGCAGGAATGAGAAGTGGGCCTGCCCTGGGCCATTAAATCAAAGGGACTTCACCTGAAGCCCCTCCTTCCCGGAAATGACCACTAATTAACCACAACTGCCTCTCTAAAGGCAATCACTAAGTGATTAAAACTACCTGGCAAAGAGACGTGACCGACAGTCTCTGATCAGGGCATTGGGGATGCCTCTAGAAGTTTCCTCACACTCCCAACTGTGGCCTAGGAGTCCTGAACCAGCTGATCAGGTGGAAGGAGCCAGAAGGGCACATGCTATACCTCAACATGGGGCACTGCTGACATTGGGGGCCCAATAATCCTTTGTCATGGGAGACTGTCCTCTGCATTGCAGGATGATCAGCACCATCCCACCTCCACTCTCAGGTGGGGCAACGGAAAATGTCTCCAGACTTTGCCAAACATCCCCTGAGGGTGTGGGTCACCCTGGATGAGAACGATTTCCACATGGAAATGACAAAGCAATCGCCTTGGCTGAGCCATATTTCCTCTGGGAACTATCTTACGGATTGAAATCAGCCCCAAACCAGCATTGTGAACATTGTAAGTCATGGATGGGTCACATCAGGAGCAGCACAGAGTAAAGATGCAGAGTCCTGGGCCCTGGCATCAGATTCTGCCAGCCCTGGTAGGGCCCAGGAAGCTGTATTTTCCACAAGCTCCCCACTTGTGAAAGTTTCAGAAGCATTTTCCCCAGCTTTATTGAGGTATAATCAGCAATTAAAAACTGCATGTATTTAAAGTGTACAGCATGAAGATTTGATATACATATAAGTTGTGAAATGATTACCACAATCCAGCTAATTAACATGCCCAACACCTCAGTTATCATTTTTTGTGTATAGTAAGAACACTACTGTCTTAACGAATTCCAACTATACAATACAGTATTTTTTTTTAAGATTTTATTTATTTATTTGCTAGAGAGAGAGAGAGAGAGAGTACAAGCAGGGGGAGGGGCAGAAGCAGAGGGAGAAGCAGACTCCCTGCTGAGCAGGGAGCCCGATGTGAGACTCGATCCCAGGACCCTGGGATCATGACCGGAGCTGAAGGCAGCCGCTTAACCGACTGAGCCACCCAGGTGTCCCCCAACTATACAATACAGTATTAACTACATTCACCATTCTGTACATTAGATCCTCAGAACTTCTTCATCTTACTTTTTAAGATTTATTTATTTATTCATTTGAGAGAGAGAGAGAGCAAGTGGTGGGGAGGGGCAGAGGGAGAGAGAGAAAGTCTTAGGCAGGCTCCGCGCTTGGTGTGGAGCCCGAAATGGGGCTTGATCTCAACACCCCAAGATCACAACCTGACCTGAAACCAAGAGTTGGTCGCTTAACCAACCGCACCACCCAGGCACCCCAGAACTTTTTCATCTTTTTTTTTTTTTAAAGATTTTATTTATTTGACCGAGAGACACAGCGAGAGAGGGAACACAAGCAGAGGGAGTGGGAGAGGGAGAAGCAGACTTCCCGCTGAGCAGGGAGCCCGATGCGGGGCTCGATCCCAGGACCCTGGGATCATGACCTGAGCCGAAGGCAGACGCTCAACGACTGAGCCACCCAGGCGCCCCAGAACTTTTTCATCTTATAACTGAAAGTTATGTACCCTTTGACCAACATCTCCCCATTTCCCCCACTTCCCAGACCCTGGCAATTGCCAATCCACTTTCTGCTTCTGTGAGTTCCATTTTTTTAGATTCTGTGTATAAGCAAAATCGTACAGTATTTGTCTGTGTCTGTTTTATTTCACCTAGCTTTGTGTCCTCCAGGTTCATCCATATTGTTGCAAATGGCAGGATTCCCTTCTTTATGGCTGAATAATATTCCATTGTGATTATGTATGCATGCATCTCTCTTATACATTTTATGTTATATATGTAATTTATAAGTATATATGTAATACATATATGTATACAAACATATGTGTACATATATATATATCTCACATTTTCTTTATTCATTCATCCTTTGATGAACACTTAGGTTGTTTCCATATCTTGTCTATTGTGAATAATGCTACAATGAACATAGGAGCACAGATATCTCTTCAAGATACTGATTTTCTTTTAAGTAGGCTCCACACCCAGCATGGACCCCAACGTGGGGCTTGAACTCACAGCCCTGAGATCAAGACCTAGGCTGAGATCAAGAGTCAGACACTTAACTGACTGAGCCACCAGCCTTTCCCAAGATACTGATTTCATTTCCCTTGGATATATACCCAAAACTGATATTGTTAGATCATATGGTATTTCTATTTTTTTTTATCTTATAAGGAACCTAGGTACTATTTTCCATGATGAAAACTTCCTAACATTGTATTATATATTTATTTTAATGGACTGTCTCCCCTACTAGAATATAAGATCTCTGAGGGTAGGAATCAAATAGAGCACTCACATATATTTTGAGAAGTTGGGTTTCTTTTTTAATAAGCTTATTGAAGTAAAATTTACTTGCCACAAAATTTTCACCCATTAAGTATATATCAATGGTTTTTAGTACATTTACCAAGTTGTTCAACTATCATCACAATCCACATTTTAGAATATTTCCATCACCCCAATAACAGCCCTCATGCCTGTTTACAATTAATCCCTCTTCCTACCTCTAGCCCCAGGCAACGTAACCTACTTTCTGTCTCTAAAGATTTGCCTCTTGGGGAGCCTGGGTGGCTCAGTTCTTAAGCGTCTGCCTTTGGCTCAGGTCATGATCCCAGGGTCCTGGGATCGAGCCCCACATCAGGCTCCTGGCTCAGCGGGGAGCCTGCTTCTCCCTCTGCCTCTCCTCCTGCTCATGCTCTCTCTCTCTCTGTAACTCTGTGTCTCAAATGAATAAATAAAAATCTTTAAAAAAAAAATAAAGATTTGCCTCTTATGGACAATGGAACCATATAATACGGGATTTTTTTTTTTTAAGATTTTATTTCTTTATTTGACAGAGAGAGAGACAGCGAGAGAGGGAACACAAGCAGGGGAAGTGGGAGAGGGAGAAGCAGACTTCCCGCTGAGCAGGGAGCCCGATGCGGGGCTCGATCCCAGGACCCTGGGATCCTGACCTGAGCCGAAGGCAGACGCTTAACGACTGAGCCACCCAGGCGCCCCTAATATGGGATCTTTTGTGTGTGGCTTCTTTCACTTAGCGTAATTATTTTGAGTTTCATCCATGCTATTGTGTGTATTGTTATATATGTAATATATACCTCTTTTTATTGATGAGTCATATTCCATTTTATGGATGTACCACATTTTGTTTCTCCATTCACCAGCTGATTGGACATTTGAGTGGTTTCCACTTTGGGGCTATTAGAAAAATGCTGTAGTGAATATTCACATACAAGTCTTTGTGTGGAACTAGGTTTTCATTTCTCCTGGGTAGATACCTGGAGTCAAATTGATGAGTCATACGGTAAGTTTACATTTGTCTTTGTAAGAAACCACCAAACTGTTTTCCAAAGTGGCAGTACCATTTTACATTTGAGGTTGGAATTATTAATATATCCATTTTACAGATGAAGAAGCCAGCTGAGATTTGTCAGGTGACGCTCAAAGTTGGCTTGGGTTGTCAACTATTGGATTTGAGACTCAGGTCAGGTTTTTCAGACTTTCTAATTTGCACCTTTAACACTTACACCACAGTCACCACTAAAAATGAATCATCCACCCAACTTCATTTCCTTTTTTTTGACAGATTTAACTTTTCCACACAAGACATGCATGGAAAGGTGGTGAACATCAGATGTCTGAATTTTGGGAGAGTACATTTGCTTTGTAGACAAATGAGAAAAAACAGCCAGGATGTGGAGATGGGGAGGTGGACTA
Source organism: Mirounga angustirostris (assembly GCF_029215605.1). Classification (NCBI taxonomy): domain Eukaryota; kingdom Metazoa; phylum Chordata; class Mammalia; order Carnivora; family Phocidae; genus Mirounga; species Mirounga angustirostris. Next base: position 208,545,140 of record NW_026991709.1, on the reverse strand, counting down.
AAAATCCTTTGCAAACAATGGATCCAGTCAATGGTTGTCCATGGATGACCAAATCATTAGGAATAGTTGGATGAGGAATTTATAAAGGTGGGATCAGTCTGACAGCATCTGAACGTCCTGATCAGTCTTAGTTACCAGCAAGAGAGAGACAGCCAGACTTCATGTCCTCCTGATGGAAGTTTCCAGCACTACGTATCAAGAATTAAAGCCAAAAATACCTATCTTGAATCTGACGGGACCTGTTAAATGACCCCTTATGGCTGCCATCAACCAATATCAAACTATGGGAAGCGCTTCAGGACAAACAACCTGGTTTCTTCAACAAATGAGTTAGGACAGAAGGGAAGGAGGGAGTGAGGAAGGAAAGAAGAAAGGGTGGAAGGAAGGAAAGAAGGAAGGGAGGGAAAAAAGGAAGGAAGGAAGGGAGGGAGGGAGGGAGGAATCCCTTCCCTCTGCCTGCCGGTCTGCCTACTTGTGATCTCTCTCTCTGTGTCAAATAAATAAATAAAATCTTAAAAAAAAAAGATTTTATTTATTTATTCATGTGAGACAGAGAGAGAGAGAGGCAGAGGGAGAAGCAGGCTCCCCACTGAGCAGGGATCCCGATGCAGGGCTCGATCCCAGGACCCCGGGATCATGACCGGAGCCGAAGGTAGACACTTAATGGACTGAGCCACCCAGGCGCCCCATAAATAAAATAGTTAATAAAAAAATATTTAAATACCTCAGAGATTCATTAACTAAATACCACAAGAGGGCCTTGTTTGGATTCTGGGTCAAACAAGTCAAATGTTAAAAAAGAAAATAGAGACAGATGGGGAAATTTTTAACACTGATTGATACTTTTGATAAGCATGATCATGGTATTGTGGTTAAGTTAAAAAAAAGTGTCGCTCTCTTCTGAAAATAAAAAGTGGAAGAAAATGATGTGACATTCTCTGATTTTCTTAAAAAAATGTGGTGAGTAATAATTGGTTCAGACAAGAATAGATGCTAAATGACCGAAAATTTGATAAGTAACAGGATATTTACAGAGTCTCAGAGTACCTCCCCACAAGATACTTATTAATTATGAAGGAGGAAATGGTAACTTTCAAGTGGAGAAATTTGGCAAATGCCACCAAGTGATCAAGTTAACATTGCCAGGGGCGCCTGGGTGGCTCAGTCATTAGGCGTCTGCCTTCAGCTCAGGTCATGATCCCAGGGTCCTGGGATCGAGCCCCACATCAGGCTCCCTGCTCAGCGGGAAGCCTGCTTCTCCCTCTCCCACTCCCCCTGCTTGTGTTCCCTCTCTTGCTGTGTCTATCTCTGTCAAATGAATAAATAAAATCTTAAAAAAAAAAAAAAAGTTAACATCGCCAGTGATGGGTCTGAGAAAAACACATTACTTCTGCGGTATTTCTGCCAAAAACGCATAACCTGAATCTAATCATGAGGAAACATGAGACAAACCCAACTTGAAGGACATTCTGCCAAATTACTGACCTATATTTTTCAAAAATGTCAAGGTCACAAAAGACAAAAAAAGGTTCAGAAACTGTTCCGATTGAAGGAAACTAAAAGGCCAACTGACTGCCACAAGTGATCTGGGATTTTCTTCTGTTCTAAAGGTCGGTAATAGGACAATTGGTGAAATCTGATGAAAGTTTATAGATTCCTGATTTTGATAATTTTACTAAGGTTATAGAAGAGAATGCCTTATTCTTAGGAAACACAGTGAAGTATTTAGGTAGGTGGATGGATGGTGGATCGATGGATGGATGGATGGATGGTTGGAGAGTGACAGGGACGAAGAGGGAGGGAGTGGGAGGGAGAAGGAGGGAGAGGGAGAAGATCAAGGTACATAGGATAGGAGCCTGGACCACTGGCTACTGGGCATCTGTCCTTATCCAGGACCAATTTCCTCTGAAACCCTTTTATATGAGAGAAATCAATTTCTCTCTCTTAATTTAAGTTACTAATATTCTGTGTTTTCTGTCATCTGCAACTGAGCCTAATCTTGATGTCATAATTAAAAGAAATATTCCAAAAATCATGAAATAATAAGCGGAAGCTACAATGTCATTCATAATAATAATAATGGTGGTAACACTTACAAATTTGTGTTGAAATGATGGCATAATGCCAAGGGGGTTCAGTTGCTCAGAGGCTTGTGGGAACCAGATCCAGAATCTAGAATTGTACTGTCAGTACTCTAGCCAACGGCCACATGCGGCTATGTACTTTTAGTTAATTAAGATTAAAATTCAGCTCCTGCATCACACTAGCCACATTTCATTTGCTATAAGCTTAAGGATCTGCATTTTATCGGTTATTCCAGGTGATTCTTTTTTTTTTTTTTTTAAGATTTTCTTTATTTATTTGACAGAGAGAGACACAGCGAGAGAGGGAACACAAGCAGGGCGAGTGGGAGAGGGAGAAGCAGGCTTCCCGCCGAGCAGGGAGCCCGATGCGGGGCTCGATCCCAGGACCCTGGGATCATGACCTGAGCCGAAGGCAGACGCTCAACGACTGAGTCACCCAGGCGCCCCTATTCCAGGTGATTCTGATGCTCCCTAATGACCAACAGCCTCCGTAGGGAAAGTCATCTTGCATCTCTGTGGGTTGGTCTGTTCTGTTCTAGGCTCCAAGATTTGAGAGATGTCAGCAAATTAGATCCTCAGGCCAGGATGCTGAGGAGGATCAGACGTGACCACAGTTTTCAACTAACGACTGCTGGGGTTCAAATCCCTGCCCCTCCCCTCACACGCCATGGGAACTTGATCAGATTACTTGACCTCTCTGGTGCTTCAGTTTTTTGTTTTTTGTTTTTTTAACCTGTCAGAGTGCCAATAATAGAGTCTACAGAGTACCCCAAACTGTTGCTTTCTCTATTTTATTCTCTTCATAGGAAATAAACTTCTCACTGAAAAGACCAGCATGTGCTTTTGCTTTTATTCATTTGACAAACATTTATTGAGCACCTGCTGTGTCCTCACCACTGTTCTGAGCACTGGGACCAAGCAGTGAACATGACAGACACAAACCCACGCTGTCACAGAACTGGCATTCCAAAGGGAGAGGTAGAAAATAATCAGGATAAAAAAGCAAAATGTGTTGCCTGTAAGAGAGTAGCAAGGTAAGCAGATAGGACCAGAAATGTACGCATGGCCAGAGGCCTCACCCAGGGTGATATTTTTTTGCAGGCCAAAAGGAACAGAGAGAAGGCACAGGCATATGTGGGGGAAGATGGGTCCAGGCAGAGGGAACAGCAGGTGCAAAGGCCCTGTGGTGGGAACATGCCAAGTACTATTTAAGATGCTAGAGACACAGTGGTAAGACAGATACCATCCTATCTTGAAGGTGCTCACAGTTTAGTGGAGGGGAGGAGACAGATAAACGGATCTATAATATCTTCCCAGGTGATAAGCAGGAGCGGGCCTTAGTAGAAGATGGTCAGGGCAGGCCCCTCTGAGGAGGTGATCATTGAGCAGAGGCCCAGAAGGAGGCGGTAGAGAAAGCAGGTGTGTATCTGGGGCAAATCTATTGACACTGGCCTGGCGGATACCTCTTCTGCTCCTTTCACTCAGTTGGGGCTCAGGTTTCCAAACAGAGGCTGTCTGTGAACTGCTGAAGGAGGGGGACTCTGATGGGGAGTGCAGACCTCTCAGCCTCTGGCGGCTATCTGCCCCACTCCTTCTCACACTGGCTCTAGGTGTTTGCATTGGTGTGCTGGGTGGGGCTCTAGCTTAGGGGACTGGGTTCCCCATCAAAGCTCCAAATCTATCTTCAAAGGAGCCACTGGGCCCTGTGCTCTGGGCAGAAGGGAGTGTCAGCCTGGAGCTGAGCTAGGAACCCCCCCCCCCCCCAGCTTTGTCCCATCTGGGTTTCTCCTGGCTCTGGGTGGGGTCTGGCAGCTCACATTCCCCACTCTTTCCATGGCAAAGAGAGGGTGGAGGATACTCTCTCTGTCCCAGTGGTGGAGCCGGTGGGACCCAGAGGCAGCCCAGTGGTGAAATCCCTTGTACTGGGTTGTAAATTGTTCCTGCCTGAGTTCATATGCAGAAGGCGCTTGCCCCAACTAGCTGTGTGACCCTGAGCGGCTCACTTACCTTCTCTGAACCCATATCTCCACCATAGGTCATAGTAACTCCCACCTTCTGAGGATTCATGTCTTGGGAAGTGCTTGATGGAAGTTACCCATTCCTTTGGGGAAGACTGAGCCCTGAGGGTTATCTGGGCCCATGTCCCCCAAGACCATCTCCCAGGGAGGAACACGTACGTGAGATGAGATGAAGTAGGGGACCTCCCCACACCACCAAGCTCTCTTTGAAGGGAAGCAGGGAGGCCTGGAGTCTAATTAATCACTGGGAAGGACCAGACAGATGCCCTAGGGGAAAGGTCAGCATTTACCCTGTTTTCTCAGAAGCCACTGCAATCCTGGCTTGGGCAGGGCTCGGAGTTGGGGCACAGAATAGGAAGGCTGGCAAAGGATGAGTGGCCTGGGCAGAAGCCACCCTCCCCATCCCGTCCACCCTCCAGCCACCAGGTGCTAGTTAGGGCAACGGCCGGGGCGCCTTAAGCCTCCAAAGAAAACCACCACCGAAACAAGGGATTGAACCGTTTATTGGCCTGGGCCTGGGTCTCAGGCACGGGGGGCATCTGGGGAGCTATATGGGGGCAGACAAGCCCCCAACTGGCTCCTTGCCCCCCAAGGCCCCCTCCCCCAGCCTTTGCATTCACAAGAAATCGCTTTGAGGCATGAGGTTTCCTTCCCCGAGGCGAGCTGTACCTCAGCTCTCAAGCGGGGAGATGAGCCAGCAATTACAAAGGGGTCTGTGCAGGGGCCGGACCCCTCTTTGGCAGCTTCAGCACAGACGTGAGACAACAATAGCATCCATTCCAGGGAAGCACGGCGGGGAGGGGAGATCACACACATCACACACACGTGCACACAGACACACATAAATATACATTTGTACCGCAACATCCCTTCCATCTATCCAAGGAATTAGCAAAGTCCTTCTGGGGCAGGTGAGGGGAGAGCACCCCACAAGCGTTGTTCTTGGCCCCCCCACCCCCATGCTTCTCCATACAATACAACTCAAAAGGAGGCACAGCAGGCTCAAGGCTGCCCTGCCTCAGGAGATCTGGTTACCTTGGCTGGGCTGGATGTGGGAGTAGCTTGGGGGGGTGGTGTTTAGGAGTGGGGGTCCTGTGCCAACAGCTCCCCTAGAACTTTCTCAAGTTCCATCCTTTCCCACCAGGAGGCCTAGAGCCCTCCTCAGCTCCCCCTGATCAGTTTTTCCAGCCCTTGGTGACTCCTTTGTGTCCCAGATAGTGCAATTGGCCAATGAGGTCTGAGAATAGCATCCAGCCGCCCCCCCCCCCCCGCCCCCGCCGTGATTTCCCAGCATCTCGTGGAGAGACCAGAGGAAAGGGAAGAAGCAGCCAAAGTGGGCAGCTGGTGAAATTTGGGGAAGCTGTGGATTTGGGCCTTGCAACTGTCAGCCGGGGCCGCCCAGGACAGTCAGGGGGGAGGCCCCCAGCCCTTTGGGACAGTGGTTCTGGGGAAGTGGCCTGAGGTTGCCAGGAAAAGGTGACAGGCTGGGGGGGGGGGGGAGGTGGAAGCTGGATTCAGAGAGGGAAGTTCTGTACAGGGCAGAGGGTCAGAGAGTCGTGAAATGTTGAAATCCCTTGTACCGGGTTGTAAATTGTTCCTGCCCTGAGCTCCCAAGTGCTTGCCTGCTGTCACCTAGGCCCCTTCCCGGTCCCCTGGGACCTCCCCATGATTCAGGTCTGAAGGGGGGGGTCACTTCAGTTACTGCACTAGCCTCTGACCCTGCTGCAGCTCTGCCATCCGACAGGTCGGTGTCTCAGCCGGCCGTGCCCAGGGTGAAATATTTTCACTCTCACCCAGGTGTGTGGCGTGGGGGGCATCTTGCTTGGCAGAACCCCCATGTCTGTCCGAGGTCACCCGGCGCCTCTCCACAGAGCCCGCTGCCATGGCCTGGTGGCCCACTTGCCCCTCAGACCACTGTGTTGCCCTCCAGAAATGTGGGCGACGTGGGCATGTGCGTGCCCCTCTCCAGAGAGCTGGAGCTGCGGAGAGGCAGGAGCCGATGGCCCGGGGTCCCCCCCCGCCGTCCTTGAACCCCCGCTGCCCGCCGGCAGCACTGCATCGGCCGCAGTACCTCCCGCCGCAGGTCCCGGCTGCGCCACGTGTAGATGACCGGGTTGAGCAGTGAGTTCAGGGTGGCGAAGGCAAAGAAGTAGTGGGCCTTGTAGAGGACAGGGCAGGACCGGACGGGGCAGGCGTAGTCCAGGAGCAGGATGCTAAAGGCAGGCAGCCAGCAGACGATGAAGACACCCAGCACAATGGTGACCGTCTTGAGCAGGGCCAGCGTCTGGGGGCCGGCCACGTCGGCATGGCTGGAGCGGACCACGCAGTAGATGCGGACATACAGAGCGACAATGGCCAGTAAGATGACGGAGAAGATGGTGACCACGCAGAGCACATAGTGCTTGGTGTAAAGCGGCAGAACGGTGGAACAGGCCTCGAGATGGCCCAGGCAGTTCCAGCCGAGGATGGGCAGGCCGCCGAGAGCAAGTGAGATGAGCCACGAGGCAGCGATCAGCAGCAGCATGCGGCAGCTCTTGTCGCTGCCATAGAGCTTGACCTTGGCAATGGCCACGTGCCGCTCGATGGCGATGGCCAGGAGGCTGAAGACAGAGGCGGAGAGCGTGATGAAGGCGGAGCCCTCTCGGGCAAACCACTGCACTGGTGTTAGCCCCAGCGTGACCGGGCCCGAGAGCAAGGTGTTGGCTATGAAGGCCACTCCTGCCAGCAGGTCCGAGGCGGCCAGGTTGCCCAGGAACAGGTACATGGCCGAGTGGAACTTGCTATTGCGAGCGACTGCGATTAGCACCAGCAGGTTCTCCACCACGATGGCGAAACAGAGGATGATGATGAGGGCCAAGGCCACCTGGCGGGAGGGCGTCTCCTGAGTGTCCAGCGTCTCCTTGGTGTAATTATAGTGTTCCCGGACCTTGCTGGGACTTAGGTACTCTGAGTACAGGCTGCCCATGGTGGGGCTCAGTGGCCGGCTAGGGCCATGGGGCTGTCAGAGCTGCAGAGAGAGAAGACAGACAGAGACAGACAAGACAGACAGACAGGTCAGTGCTGCGGCTGCCCCCTGGGCTCTGACTTTGGATGGCAGTGGTTTGAGTCCCAGCTCCCTCACTTCTCACTGAGTGGCCACATGAAGTCAGAAGTATCATCATCCCTGCTTTACCAAAGGGAAACCCAAAGAGGTCAACTCACTTGCTGTAAGTCTCAAAGCTAGAGAACCACTCCAAAGCCTCCATAACCTCTAGGCTACACTGTCTTTCCAAAGAACAGAAGCTCCCCCAAACAGCATGACAGACACAAAGTAAACTTCCAGAGCTCTTGCGCACCTACCCAGAGAGTGAGCCTTGGGCAGGGCCTGGAGGGCTCATCTCCCTTCTGGAATACACTAGAGCCTGGGGCCTCATGCCGCCTGCCAACCTGGGTCAGCAAGATGCTGGCTGCTGATAGCACCATCCCCTGCTCATTACCACCCACTGCCCTGGATTTCAGGCTGGGTCTAAGCCTTGCGGCCATGGGTGCTCCCAAGATAAGCTCTTGCGGAGACACCAGGGCGGCCCTGAGGTTTAAGCGCCTCGGAGGTGATGGCATCTTCAAGGACAAAGACCTTGGAGGCAATCCAGGGTTCAACCCCACTCCACCTGACATGCTGTGGGACCTTGGGCAAGTCACTCAACACTCGACCTCTCAGCCCCCAATGTCCTCATCTATGCAATGGGGAGAAGGAAGCCCGCTTTATAGGAGTACTGGGAAAATCCTCTTGAATGGTACATGAGGCACCCTTAGCACATAGCAAGCACTCAATAAATATTAGCCAATATATTACCTCCCCTCTTCCCGCCACACACACACACACACACACACACACACACACACACACACAGCCGGGGACTAGGTGCCCTCCAGCCAATCTTTGAGGAGGGGATGTAGACTGAGCTAGCCAGGCAAGATTCCCAACATCCTGTTCTCATCAGCACCATCTAGCCCTGCTCTGGGACAGAGGGTCCCAGCTGGGTGGGCAGGGCGCTGGCACCCCCCTCCCCCGCCACGATGAAATCCAGATGTGAGGCCCCAGGAACAAACAGGGTGGAGTCCTCACTTCCCAGTCACATCCGGTGTGGGAAAGGCTGGGAGGGGGTGATGGGATGGGGGAGCCACAGGAGACCAGTCTGGGAGGTCCTGGCGGGGAGGATGGGGCAGCGCTGAAGTCATGTGAGCCAAAGAGGGGGCGAGCGGCAGCGCTGAAGTCATGTGAGCCGAAGAGGGGGGCGAGCGGCACCGCGGAGAGGGGGCTGAGGGGAGGTGGGGGACGGCATTTGTTTCCATGAAAGCCTGAGTCACCCCCCTCTCAAGGAAAACTGAGCCGTGGGGGGAGGGGGCGGGAAGAAGCGTGGGCAGAGGCTGAGAGGCCAACATCACGGCCTCCTCCCAGCTTGGTGGTGGCGGCGGGGGGTGTCGCAGAGGGGCTGGTGCAGTGTCTGTCTTTCACGAGGGGAGCCTGGAGGAAGCTCCTGCCTTTAGCTAATGGGGGAGGGCGCGGGAGGAGCCCTCCCTAGGTGCCTGGAAACATGCCTGGCAAGGACCACGTGCGCTCCAGGAGTGCCGTTCCAGAAAAGGCTGGTTAGGCCGGTTCCTAGTGAGCCTGGGAATTATGGGGGGCTTCCGGGGTCACCCAAGCCATCTCAGTCCCCGGACGCCCCCTCAGAGGGGCGCCCTGGCCCCGGGCCCGACAGAGGCAGCTGCTCCCCCTGGGTGAAGGGGCATCCGTCCTAGTTTGGAAACAGAGAAGGGCTTGTGCGCATCCCCGGAGACTGCCGCCCCGCCCAGATCGCCACACAGAGGCCCCTTGTTCCCCTGCCGGACCCGGCCCTGGGCGCCCCGATGCCCTCTGCCCGTTGCAGGCTGCAGCCGGCCGGGAGCTGGCTTGGCCCTGGCCTCCGCTTTACTGGACCGGCCTTCGGGGGCAGAAACAGCTCGCGCCCTGATTGGCTTATTTTCAATCCCGGGGCCTTGAGCGATTCGCCCATTGGCCGGAGCTTTCCGTCCTCGGCATTTGATTGGCCCAGTTGGGGGCGCTCTAAGGAAGGCGCTAGCGATCTGTCCTTTGCCGGCCGACCACTTCTTTCGGAGAACAGTTAGGGCTGTGTGGATGTCCCTGGGGGGAGCGTGAACCGCGGCCTGACCGCCGGGTCACGGCGACCAGGCGGGCCCAGGCTGCCCTGGCCTGCTGGGCCCCTCCTGAGGCTCATGACTGAGAAGCAAGGGCCCGTTGCAGGCCTGGGAAGCACCCGTGCTGGTGGTCCCATGGCCACCCCCTTCACCCCTCCCTCACACGGGGCCACCAACCTTCTGGTCTGGCAGCCAAGAGGAAGAGTTATGGAGGCTTCCTGGAGAAATAAGAATTGGGTTCAGTCCTCCCACCCCAGAGACCCACAGAAAAGTCTGTCTTCTTCCTTGGGGGGTGGGGGGGTGGGGATTGGGAGCCTGCACACTCACTTTCTGCAGCCCTTGGAGGCTGTCAAGGCATCCTCAGAAGGAGGCGTGACTCGCCTAGTTAGAGAAGGGGAAACTGAGGCCCACACTGCTTCCCTCTTCTCATCTTCCCCACTAGGACTTTGCTGAAGACAGAGCTTAAGGCAGGCTCATGCTTCCCAGAAAGAGGAAGCGGGGCCTGGAGATTGGGGCCGACAGAAGAGGCAACCCCAGGCAGATAGAGGCCTTGGCTGCTTCCCCTCCCTGTGTCAGGCTCCCAGAGGGCCTGTCTCCTGCTCACCTTCACCAAGGCCGTCCTAACTTCTTCCCAGAGGCTCAGTAAGAGGTCACTGGGCTCAGAACCGTGGAATGGCCAGGCCTGAAATGGAATGAGAGGGACAAGTGACAGGGTTTGGAGGGAAGGGAAGATAGACCAAGACTGTTCAGGGGGAGATTAGAAGAGAGGAAGGACAGGGGGAGCCTCAGCAGCGTCCAAGAGCCCCTCCTCCAAGTTCCCCTGAGGCAGGCCCCCTCAGTGCTTACAGTTCCACTGATCCATGCCACTTGCCCTAGGGCAGCGCCCCCCACCCCCTTTTGGTTTCCCTTCAGCTGTCAGGCCCGCCCTACACTGCCGTTCTCCATGCAGCAGCCAGGGGGAGCTATTGCAGTCTATTTAAGTCACAACGCCAATACACTGTGTCACACCCCCAGCTCCAAATTCTTCCATGGCTCCCCACTGCCCAAAACGGCCTGGCCCCTGCCCATCTGGCCTCCTCCCAGTCTCCCCCAGGTCCTCTCAATTCCAACCACACTGGCCTCCTAGGTGCCACCCCCATCCCTACCTCAGAGACTACGCTCTTGCTGTTCATCCACCTGGCATGCCCTTCCCTCAAATCCTGGAATGACTGTCTTCTCCTCTTTCTGGCTCGGTTTTAAGGCCACTGACTCCTCTGACCGTCAGTCTATCATAGCCACCTTCCCCGGGGCCTTTCTATGACAGCATCTTGCTTTATTATCTTCACACAACTTGCCATTCTCAGAGATTATTATTGTAATTTTTGTTTTCTGTCTGGCTTCCTTGGTAGAATATGAGTGTTGGAGGCCAGCGACCGAGTCCGTTTTCAGCCCTTTTGGCATGATGCCTGGCATACAGAGGTACTCAGAAAACGTGTGTGATGGATGATGGATGATGGATGGATGATGGATGATGGACGGATGGATGATGGATGGATGGATGGACGGATGGATGGATGGATGGATGGATGGGCGGACGAATGAAAGAAGCCCCGTGGGCCCCCGACGGTAGAGGCACCTAAACTCAGCCTAGCCCCCAAACAACAGTAAAGGCTGGCCGCCGGCAGCCCCCTGACCGGCGAGGCCCGGCGCGTCTCCGTGGAGACAGCGGCAGGACCCGCCCCCGCCCTCGGGCTGCAGTCTAGGCCTCCTTATCTGGCGGTGGAATGCGCGGTATCCACACTCGCTCCCGCTGGGGCCGCGCCTCCTCTCTCGCGACAGCCACACGCGAGGAACCCCTACACGTCCCGTGGGGGTGGGGGCCGCCTCTGCGTCCCGCCAGGGGCTTCGTCCCAGTATTCCCAGAGGACTTAGGGGCGGGAGTCGGGGGGGGGGAAATCCCAGCAGCAGCCGCACGGCCAATACCAAACCGCCGTCGCGCCACGCGGGGGGCCCGTGGGCTCAGCGCGTGGCGCCTGGAGCATCTGACTAGGGCAGAGTCGGGGGAGGGCATGGAAATCCCCGGGTGAGTCAACTCGTGCCGGAGGAGGGGGCGAGGTTCCGACGCTCTGCTGGGCCCGGGACCACACGGGGTCCGCGCCACGGGTGACTGCACCCCCGCCCTGTCCCTGGGCCCCAGGTGAAAGAGAGGCGCGGGAGTCACGCACTCACGTTCCCTTTCCTTCCAGAACAAAGCCACGCCCCCGAGGGGGGTGACTGAAGACGACGAACTACTCGGGGAAACTGAGACACCGAGGCAGACCTGCAGGCGGTGGGGCAGACGGCCCTCCCTGGGGACCCCGCCCCTTGGCTCAGAAGCTCCGCGGCGCGCTGCACCTTTCGCTCTCGCCCAGCCCGAGTCGGCCTGCGGGAGAGCCCTCCCCTCAGACACATTCCCCAAGCCCCCCTGCCTCCCCCCCGGTCCCGGACCACACCGTTCTGCCTCCCAGTCTCTGGCCGAAAGCGCTCGGATCCGCCTTCTCTTCGGCGCCAACTTCCTGCCGCCGGGGAAGGCGGGGAGCTCAGTCTCGGGGTTCGCGGGCGAGGCTGGAGGGGCCGCCTGGAGTCGTGGAGAGGGGGCACAGTGACCACTCCCTCTGTGCGGCAGGAGCACCGGCGGCGCGTGCGCGCCCCGGTACGCCCCCAACCCCTGGCCTGGCTCCCCAGCTCCGATCCTGCGACTCGGGGATCCCGGGCCCGTCCTTTCTGCCTCCCCCTCGTCCCGCACACTCACCTGGCTGGGCCGGCCCGGGTCCCTGCCCTGGCCGGAGGGGCTCTGGCGTCTGCGTCCCCGGGACGGCATCGGCAGGGGCTGGGGCTGCCCGCCGGGCTGGGACTGCGTCCCGGGGCTCGGGACCAGGGACAGAGGGGGGCGGGGAGAGACACCGCCTAGGGCCCCCACTCGCCCCGCCCTCCTCTCCTCCCCTTTCCGGCGGCGGCTGCAATGAATTCCAGATGTGGCGGGTCGGCCCGGGCGCGCGCGCTGGGGACGGCGGGGGAGGCACGCGGGGTCCCTTTGTCCGCCCCCCCACCTCTCGCCCTGCCCCTCCCAGCCCCCACTCGTGAGAACCTGCCGGCGCGTGACGTCACGCGACTCCGTGACGTCACGCCCCTCCTGGCCAGGTGGCCTCAACCTGAAACAACTGTCTTCAGTTGTAGATAGACTCTTGGCTCGTCCCTGGGGCCCCGGAATTGGAGGAGAACATGAGATCCCCTTTATTTACTCAACAAGGAGCCACCGAAGCACCTCTGTGTCAAAGCAGCAAATAGGCATGAAGCGCCTCCTCTGAGTTCCTCCAATAATCAAGTCCCACCATGTGCCACGCCCTGCCCCAAAGACAGGATTAGTTTTTGCCTTGATAAGACCTTAGAATTCAGATAAGACCCCTAAAAAAGTGGGAGCACCCAACAGTCTATGCTGCCTCTGCTGATGGATCGCTGTCCTGCCCTTGCTGTAGTCAACCAGGCAAGAAGGCCTGGGTTCATCCTGCCTTCCAACGTGGGGCCCAATCTTCTATACAGTTCTTTGGCTTCCCCCTCTCTCTCTCTCTCTTTTTTTTTTTTCTTTTTTTTTTTTAAGATTTTATTTATTTGTCAGAGAGAGAGGTAGGGAGAGAGCACAAGCAGGGGAAGCGGCAGGCAGAAAGAGAAGCAGGCTCCCCACTGAGCAGGGAGCCTGATGCTGCGGGGCTCCATCCCAGGGCCCCGAGATCATGACCTGAGCTGAAGATGGATGCTCAACCGACTGAGCCACCCAGGCGTCCCTGGTTTCCCTCTCTTTTCCTCATTTCAGCTTTTCCTGGGCGACTCTGCGTGCCTAGCTGCTGAGATGGAAGGACACCCTCATTTACTGATGTGCGCACATGTGTGTGTGTGAGAAATCAGCAGCTAGACAACATGATAGGAGAGCCCCTCATTCCTTCAACAAATATTTTTGGTATACCTCCTGGGCACAGCAGTGAACAAAACAGGAAAAAAAGGTCCTCACCCTCATGGAGCGTATGTTCAGGTGCAAGAGACAGCCTTTTAGGAGGGCACTGTTAGAGAAAATGCATGCATAACCTTCTTATGTCTATTTACCAGATACATTAAGCACCTGCTGTGTGCCAGACAGTATCCTAAAAAGGATATATCAGGAACAAAACAGACAAAATTCCTTGTCCCTGTGGAGCTGATGTTCCATCACATGTGCTCAGAATATCCAGAATATTGCAGAAAGAAGAAACTAGTGAATTCCCTGGAAGAGGAGGGGAGAGATAGGGACAGGGCATGGGAGGGAGGCTGCTTTCATTCTGTGAATGCTCTCCTACCTTTTGATTTTTGTAACATGTGCATGTGTATCCTATGCCAATAATAAATTAAATTAAACATTGACAGCTGGAGACCTAGATGGTGCAATAAAAAGGAGAGAGAGGTTCAGTGCACTTTTCAGTAGGTGTATCATACTTCAGTCAAGAATGTTGAAACGCAAAACGATGAAAAAAGGGTATCTGCACTCCCATGTTCATTGCAGCATTATTCACAATAGCCAAGATACGAAATAACCTAAGTGTTCATCAATAGAGGAATGGATAAAGAAAATGTGGTATAGGGGCGCCTGGGTGGCTCAGTCTGCTAAGCATCTGCTTTTGGCTCAGGTCATGGTCCCAGGGTCCTGGGATCAGCCCCGCATCAGGCTACCTGCTCAGCGGGAAGCCTGTTTCTCCCTCTCATACTCCCCTCCGCTTGTGTTCCCTCACTTGCTATGTCTCTCTCTGCCAAATAAATAAATAAAATATTTTTTAAAATAAAAATAGGGGCGCCTGGGTGGCTCAGATGGTTGAGCGTCTGCCTTCGGCTCAGGTCATGATCCCGGGGTCCTGGGATCGAGCCCCGCATCGGGCTCCTGGCTCAGCGGGGAGCCTGCTTCTCCCTCTCCCTCTGCCTCTCTCCCTGCTCATGCTCTCTCTCTCTCTGTATCTCTGTGTCTCAAATGAATAAATAAAATCTTTAAAAAAATAAAATAAAATAAAATAAAAATAAACAATTATTAAAAAAAGAAAATACGATGCACACAGTGGAATATTATTCAGCCATGAGAAAGAAGAAAAATCCTGCCATTTTCTTTTCTTTTCTTTTTTTTAAAGATTTTATTTATTTTTTAGAGAGCGAGCGAGAGAGAAACAGCATGAGAGGGGAGAGGGTCAGAGGGAGAAGCAGGCTCCCCGCTGAGCCAGGAGCCCGACGTGGGACTCGATCCCAGGACCCTGGGATCATGACCCGAGCCGAAGGCAGACGCTTAACCATCTGAGCCACCCAGGCACCCAAAATCCTGCCATTTTCTTTTTTTTTTTTTTTTTAAAGATTTTATTTATTTATTTATTTGACAGAGAGAGACACAGCGAGAGAGGGAACACCAGCAGGGGGAGGGGGAGAAGGAGAAGCAGGCTCCCCGCAGAGCAGGGAGCCCGATGTGGGACTTGATCCCAGGACCCTGGGATCATGACCCAAGCCGAAGGCAGTCGCTTAACCGACTGAGCCACCCAGGGGCCCCAAATCCTGCCATTTTCAACAGCATGGATGAACCTGGAGAGACTATACAAAGTGAAATAAGCCAAGCAGATAAAGACAAATACTGTTTGGTATCACTTATATGTGAAATCTAAATGAAACGAAACAAGGTCAAACTCAGAGAAACAGATAGGAGGAAAGTGGTGATTGTCAGGGGATGGGGCTGGGAGGGAAAAGGGAGAGTTGGGTAAAAGGGTACAAACTTGCAGCTGTAAGATGAATACAGTCTGAGGATCTAATGTAAAATGTGGTGGCTGTCCTTGCTGACTCTGTATTGTATAACTGAAATTTGCCAAGAGAGTAGAACTTAAGCGTTCTCACACGCACAAAACATAAATGTGTGAGATGATGAAAGTCTTAATTAATTAGCTGTGCACCCTTTCACAGCGTGTACATATATCAAATCAACATGATGCACACTTTCAATATCTCACAGTTTTATATGTCAACGGTGCCTCAAGAAAGATGAAATTTAAAAAAAAAACAAAAACAAAAACAAAATTAAGGCAGCTTGATACCCAGACAATGCAACCAACAGAAGGGAGAGGTTTGGTACAGGCTTCTGTATGTATATTATACTTCATAAGGAGTGTTGAAAAGCAAAAGAATACGAAAAGAAATTAAAAGTGATCCATTTCTGGGCGCCTGGGTGGCTCAGTTGGTTAAGCAACTGCCTTCGGCTCAGGTCATGATCCGGGAGTCCTGGGATCGAGTCCCACATCGGGCTCCTGGCTCAGCGGGGAGCCTGCTTCTCCCTCTGACCCTCTCCCCTCTCATGCTGTTTCTCTCTCTCTCTCAAATAAATAAATAAATAAATATCTAAAAAAAAATAAAAAATAAAAGTGATCCATTTCTGCCTATTAAAAAGTGAAAATGGGTTAGTCTCGGTGTGAAACTGTGTCAACGTGTTCAGTTGAAAATAAGCACAATGTAGATCAGTTTGCATTGCTTGCCTGCATTTCTGGGTGTATTTATAAGAGCTGTATAAATACACACACATTTGCCTGTCGGCTCACCGGTCACCTCCCGGAGAAGGCACAAGACACCCGTCACAGCGGTTACCCTCTGGGAGGGGAACTGGGGGCAGGGGAACAGGTGAGAGGGGGCCAGATTTTTATAGTGTACCCTGGGGGACTGTTGGAAATTCTAAGCTCATATTACCAATTTAAAAAATTGACAAAGACACGAGAAATCAAATAACAGGTAACAAATCACCAGACTTCTAGTCATAAAATTGTTCTTGTAATAAAAATAATAATGAATATTATCAATAATATAAACAATAACATGGCTAATAAACATACTGATGATATTATTCAACATATTGCTATTAAATAAATTTATATTAATAATAAACATAATTTTTTAAAAGAACAAACATCTGTAAAAAGAATAAACATGTCTAAAAAGAATAAATCTATATTAATAATAATACTTTTAAAAAAGAATAAACATTTAAACAAAAAAGAATAAAAAGAAATGAACATTAAGAATCAATGTATTGGTGGACCTGACTGGCTCAGTGGGTAAGGCATGCAACTCTTGATCTCAGGGTCATGAGTTCAAGCCCCACATTAGGCGTTAGGCGCAGGGCTTAGTTAAAAAAAAAGAAAGAATCAATATATTAATGCTACATATATGTACTCAGCATATATATTCATATAATGCTCAGTGCTAGCTCTGGTTACGCCTCATTGGTTTCTGCCATCCAAAACTGACAGTCCGTGATGGAGAGACAGAGAAGAAACGAGATCATTCTGATGCAGGTAGTAGGGCTTTGATGGGGAGATAAAGAAAAGTCAGACAATGACTTTGTTCCTTTTCCTGAGCCAGCTTTCCACTCAGTTCCAGGCCAGATCCTGGGGTCTGATCGGACCTCGGCAAAAACTCACTGAAACCTCTGCCAAGTGCAGTGTGTTGCCTGGACAACTTCTAGAAACCAGGTGTTCAACACACGGGGTACAAAGCACAAAGCAAACTGGGTCCTCCTCTCACCAAGGAGCTATCGGAGCGGAAATCTCAGCCCTCTGTGGGGACCTGAAGGCTGGGGAGGAAGTGCCCCCCCTACTAGGCCCGGCTGGCTCAGCAGTTTGCCATCCCCCCCAGGGACCTGGGGGTGGGGTGATATCAAGGCCACAGACATATCCGGGCCGTCTGTATTGGGACAGTGGCTCCTAGGCAAAGGTGATGTCCCAAGAGACACACAGATACACCAAGAGACAATTTCCGTCTTCCCCCAGCACCCCCCCCATCTCCTACTTCTGGGTCAACCTGAGGTCTTGGCGGTCAGCTGAGGGAATGGGCTGGAAAGAGAACTGGAAAACACTGCAGGCCTAGACTTCCTGATGGTCTGGGAAGTCAAGGGGAAAGCTGAGCCCTGCCTAGGGGGGCCCCTGAATCAGAGAACAGTGGAAGAGGAAGGAAACGAGGCCCTTTCTTGGGGAGCTCCCAGGCAGGGGGAAAGAGGAGAAGGAAGAGGCTTGGACCAGCCTCCACTAATTACAGGGCCACAGACAATAATGGCTAACGCTCCCACAACACAGACAGACAGGGCTGGGAGCGGCTCTACGATTCCTCACAGCTCTGGGGGGGAGCATTATTATTTATTGTCATCCCATTATTTTTAATAGACCTCAGTTTTTATTTATTTATTTATTTTTTTAATTTTATTTATTTATTTGACAGAGAGAGAGGGACAGCACAAACAGGGGGAGCAGCAGAGGGAGAGGGAGAAGCAGACTCCCCGCCAAGCAGGGAGCCCGATGCAGGGCTCGATCCCAGGACCCTGAGACCATGACCTGAGCCGAAGGCAGACGCTTAACGACTGAGCCACCCAGGCGCCCCTAGACCTCAGTTTTTAGAACAGTTTTAGGTTCACAGCAAAACTGAACGGAAAGTACAGAGATTTCCCATATACCTTCTGCCCCCACACAGACACAGCCTCCCCACTATCGAATTCCAACCAGAGGGGTGCATTTGTTACAGTGGATGAACGTCTAGGCACCTAAAGCCCATAGTGTACCTCGGGGTTCACCCCTGGTGTACATTCTATGGGTTTGGATGAATGTATAATGAATGACCCACCATTATCATATCATACAGAGTAGTTTCACTGCCCTAAAAATCCTCTGTGCTCCGCCAATTCATCCCTCCCTCCCCCCCAACACCTGGCACCACTCATCTGTTTACTATCTCCACAGTTTTGTTTTTTCCTCATTACCCCATTTTAAAGATGAAGAAACCAAAGCACACAGTAGTGGTGGGACTTGAACTAGAACTCTTTGCTCTGTTGCTCATCCCGAGTCCCCATCCTAGTCCTGAGTCAGTGACCCCCATCCCTGTCCCAGTGGGTCGGAACAGAAGGGCAGTGCTAACCACTCAGGACCACATCCATCCTTGGTGAGATGTGGAACATTCTCCTTAATCCCTCCATCCTCCCTGGGCCTCTGCTGTCCTCCCCAGCCCCCAGCTCTTGGTTTTTGGCAGGAGGGACTGCATGAAAAGAAGTGTCTGAGACAGGTCCCAAGTTTCTCGTCATCATCACAGCACTGGGGGAAGGGGCCCCAACTGCAGAGAAGCTTTCCAGATGCTGATCTTGGCAGGCACTGGAGTTGCAAGCCGCCTTGTCTCCTCTGTAGGCTCCGGGCCCACTCTCCACTTCAGGGATGGGGCCAGAAAGCTGCACATCTGCAGCAGATACAGTCTTGGCCCTTCCAGAGTTTTCTCTGGATGGGAGAGGCAGCAGTTAGGGGAACAGGGCATTTCAGAGGCCCACTTCTCAGCAAGCACCCCCCCCCCAAGCGTAAATAATAACAGCTGACTCGAATATAATGTGCTGGTGACTGTCAAAAGCTCACAGCAGCTCCCTCAGCTAGAGAATGGATAGACAAACTGCTGGGCATCCTTACACTCAAGGACATAATATTGGTGACCCAACTTCCAAAAGTAAGGAGCTAGTGACATATAACAACATGGATGAATCTCCAATGCATTATAAGGGGGGAAAGTAGCCAGACACAAAATGCTACCTACTGGATGATTCCATTTCTATGACATTCTAGAAAAGGTCAAACCATAGGGATGGTGATCAGACCAGTGGTTGGCGGGTATCTGGGGACACTGAGAGGAACTGACTATGAAGGGCACAGCGAGCAGTAGATTTTTGGTGATGAAATAATTCTGTATCTTGATTGTGGTGGTGGTTACACGACTATATATGTTAGCGAGAGCTTGCAGAACTGTACCCCGAAAAGGAAAGACTTTATGTTACTTAAATTGTATCTTAAAAAAATAAATTGTATCTTAAAACAAAACACAAATGCCTCCCAGGTGCCTTACATCAGTCAGGGTCTACACAGGGACATCCACATATCTCTGACAGAGGGGATTTAGCGCAGGGGTTGGTTATATAGACGAGAAACCAAAGTTGGGGAAAGGGTTACTTAGACTATTTATTTATTTATTTATTTAAAATATTTAATTTATGTATTTGACAGAGAGAGACACAGTGAGAGAGGGAATACAAGCAGGGGGAGTGGAAGAGGGAGAAGCAGGCTTCCCGCAGAGCAGGGAGCCCGAAGCGGGGCTTGATCCCAGGACCCTGGGATCATGACCTGAGCCAAAGGCAGACGCTTAATGACTGAGCCACCCAAGCGCCCCTAGACTATTTAGAAATAAGCAAATAGGGAGGCCATGCCCAGTGGGAGATGCTGCCAGAAGCAGATAGGGAGAAATACTCCCCCTTCCTCCTGCCCTCCAATCGGCCTTCAGTGCCTGCCGTTGGCTAAATTTGGGCAGAAGCCAGTAGGCAAGGGGATGGCCTATGCAAGGGTCAGCCCCTCGCCATGGGGCAGGGCGGAGCAGGGAATGAATCTTCTGAAGGTATATAGGCCCAAGGCGGACACAAACCATGTGAGGGTGGAGTAATTATACTGCCGTTTTACAGAGGAGGAAACTGAGGCCTGGGGAGTCCATGTGCCCTGCCCCAAGGGGTTCAAGCCCTTTTTTCTGCTCTATTTCCCATCTGGGCTGAACTGAAAGGAACTAAAGGGAATGGAAATGTCTATGCAAATCAGGCCCACCCCCAGGGGCTCTGGGGGCTGCTGCAATGGGAGACTCCTCATCCTCACGCTTGGCGGTCACCCACAGAGCTGCAAACAAACACACAGCAGATGTTCTGTCAATGATGAGGGAGCAGTTCTTCCCCAGTAGGTCAGGGCCCCCGGTCAAGCCTGCCCCCACGCCCTGTACCTCCTATTCGAGGACTTTCCCCCATCATCCATCCTCGACCTCTGGACTTTGTGAAAACCCTTGCACAGTGATGGGGGACTAGAAAAGGCCAGACGTCGGGGGGTCCTCCAGCTTCCGATGTCTGCTCCTTAAATTGCTGTCATGCCCATGGTCAGCAGAGATCTCTGGGCTACAAGGCTGACATTTGCCACACACCACTGGGGACAGAGGTCACCTGCAGTTGAGCCTTTGATCCACGGGAGAGGGCCAGACACATCAACCTTTGACCTCCACCCTGGCTTGGACCAAAATGCTCAAACTTTGAGCCTTTCTGTATGCAGGTCTCAAGGTCATTACCTCCCTTTCATTAAGACTTGCTCACAATCAATAGCTGGTAGAGAGTCCTGTGCAAACTTCTTTCTCTACATCCCATTGGCTCAATTACTATGTACTGAGAACCTACTGGATGCCTGGCACCCTTCTTAACAATTGGGCCCAGCAAGAAATAAAAACCCCATCCTCCAGGAGCTGATGTTCTACTGGAAGAGGCAGTCAAGAATCAAAATAGGGGCGCCTGGGTGGCTCAGTTGGTTAAGTGCCTGCCTTCGGCGTGGGTCATGATCCCAGGGTCCTGGGATCGAGTCCCGCATCGGGCTCCCTGCTCAGTGGGGAACTTGCTTCTCCTTCTCCCTCTGCCTGCCTCTCTGCCTACTTGTGCTCTCTCTCTGTGTCAAATAAATAAAATCTTAAAAAAAAAAAGAATCAAAACAAGTAAGAATGACATCATTTGTTAGAATGTGGTAAACGTGCCGGAAACAATGATACTGGGAAGGCATATGAAGAATGTGGGTTAGGAAGGGAACAGTGACTTTAGACCCAGTGTCACCTGAGAAGGTGACATTTGAGTAAAGACCTGAAGGAGGTGAGGGAGTGAGTCATGCAGGTATTTAAGGGAGAGAGGTCCAGTGCAAAGGCCCTGAGGCTGACATGGGATTGACCAGTTCTGGTGAGAAGACCAGTGTAGTCTAAACCACAGAGTAATAAAGGGGGAAGGTGGGAGGAGGTGAGGACAGGTCCTGCAAGGCCTTGTGGGCTGCAGTGAGGGCTATGGCTTTTGCTCAAAGCGAAATGAGAGGCACGGAGGGTTGTGAGCGGAGGAGGGACATGATCTGACTCAGGTGTTTACAGGCTCCTTCTGAGGATGGAAAAAGACTGTGGGGAGTGGAGATGGAAGGAAAAGAGAACTCTAATCCTTCACTCAGCTCAGGAGGGGAGGGTTCGTGTATGTCCCACTCACACCTATAAGGAGACCAGACTCTGAAAGAGTTAACCAGTTGTCTAGGGATACCCAGCCACCTAGCGGCACCCCCTAGATTTGAACATGTGTCTCTGCAACTAGAGTGTTGTTGGGCAAATAATCATTTTTTTGGTAACTTATGTGTCCGTGACATCAGGGGGATAGAGATCTGAGACCCAGGAGACGAAGGGAGGGCTTCCTCTGTCTCTGGTAATACCCCCGCAACAGGATGATTGGAAAAGGAATTCACTCAAGAAACATGTGTTGTTTTTTTTTAAAGATTTTGTTTATTTATTTGACAGAGACACAGCGAGAGAGGGAACACAAGCAGGGGGAGTGGGAGAGGGAGAAGCAGGCTTCCCAACAAGCAGAGAGCCCGACTCGGGGCTCGACCCCAGGACCCTGGGATCACGACCTGAGCCGAAGGCAGACGCCCAACGACTGAGCCACCCAAGCACCCCAAAGAAACATGTATTGGGCGCCTGGGTGGCTCAGTCGGTTAAGCGACTGCCTTCGGCTCAGGTCATGATCCCAGGGTCCTGGGATTGAGCCCCACATCGGGCTCCCTGCTCGGCTGGAAGCCTGCTTCTCCCTCTCCCACTTCCCCTGCTTGTGTTCCCTCTCTCGCTGTGTCTCTCTCTGTCCTATAAATATATAAATAAAATCTTAAAAAAAAAATGAATAAAATCTTTATTTTTTTTAAAGATTTTATTTATTTATTTGACAGAGAGAGAGATAGCGAGAGCAGGAACACAAGCAGGGGGAGTGGGAGAGGGAGAAGCAGGCTTCCCGCTGAGCAGGTAGCCCGATGCGGGGCTCATCCCAGGACCCTGGGATCATGACCTGAGCCGAAGACAGATGCTTAACGACTGAGCCACCCAGGCGCCCTGAATAAAATCTTTAAAAAGAAAAAAAGAAGATAAATACTGGTGGGGAAAAAAAAAAAAAAAAAAAAGGATAAGTGGGTCAGAAGGGCCGGGAATGGGGATTGCAATTTTGAATAGGGTGGTCAGGACAAGCTTCTTGGAGGAGGTGACATTTGAGCAAAGAATTGAAGGAGGTAAGAGAGCCATGTGGAGCTCTGGGGAAAGTATGTTCCAGGCAGAAGAAAGAGCAGTGCAAAGGCCCTGAGGTGGGTTCAACTTAAATGAATGAGTTGCCATTAGGAAGGTCCAGCCATCCCTAACTCCTGCTGCTCTCTCCCCACTTCCGATCTTTGCAACTCTGTTCTTTCAGCCTGGAACACCTTTTCTCCTCTGGACAAACTCCTGATGGGCCTTCAAGTTACAGCTTTAGGGAAGTCACCTCTAAGACCCCTGCCCCCAGGAGTTAAGAGCTCTTCCCCTGGGCTCCCACATACACTGTAGGCCTCCCTTCCCCTATTCTTTTTTTTTTTTAGGATTTTATTTATCTATTTGTCAGAGAGAGAGCATATTCTCTTAGTGCTAGCGAGCACAAGCTGGGGGAGCAGCAGGCAGAGGGAGAAACTGGGGAGCAGCAGGTAGAGGGAGAAGCAGGCTCCCCGATGAGCAAGGAGTCCGATGCGGGACTCAATCCCAGGACACTGCGATCCTGGCCTGAGCCAAAGGCAGACGCTTAACCAACTGAGCCACCCAGGCATCCCCTTTCCCCTATTCTGATTCCTCAACCTTCTGCACTGCACTGAGTATCTCAATGTTGTCTGCTGGATTTACCTACTCAGTACCAGTAGGTGCCTAATAAATCATTAAGCAAGTTCTGTTCCATCATTTGCTACATAATATCCAAACTTCCTGGCACAGGACAGACTTGTAAATCTGCCTATAAATCATAAACTGGTTCTGGGAGGAGACACATAGCTGGTTGTGGTGGTGGCTTTTGGGAGGGGAACAGGGAGGGGCAGGATCAGAGATTGGAGGAGACACTTCACTCTAGTTTTCTTTTGTACTTGTTGAAATTTTCTTTACCTGGTGTGTGAATTACCTACACAAACATAAAATGAATAAATAAAATTCTACAACATAAAGGATTGAAAGACCTTTCTAAATTGCAGAGTGGGTGTAGTTTCAAATACCCACCCACAATTATTCTAGCAGGGATAGAATACCCAATGAAATACATTGTAAATTTTTATTAATACTACACAAAAATATCCATGTTATCTATCAGATGCGGGAAAAAAAAAAAAAAAAGCGCCCACATCTTTAGTAGGTATTCAAGTCCTCCAGGGTCCACCCCATCCCTGCCTTGGCTCTTGACTTGTTTTGATGACAAAACTCACCCTTAATAATAATAATAATAATAATAATAATAATAATAATAATACCACTAAGTGTTCACTTTGTGCTAGGCATGACTTCATTTCATTGAACTCTCACGACCTCTCCATTTCCCAGACGAGGAAACTGAGGTTGGCTCCCAGACCACGTTGGGCCAGCCAGGTGATCAGGCTCGGCGGGGCGGCGAAGGCTGCTATGTGTTCATGACGCCCTCTGGAGGCCTCGCGGGGAAGCTGGCAAAGAACCTAAAAATGAATCTTTAGATTTCAGTTGTAAGGGTGCGCAACGAGGGAGGAAATCCAGAGTCTGCGGACTCCCCCACCTTGCTGTGTTTTCGGAGAGAGTTCTGGGAGTGGACAGGACCCTGTCTAGGAGGCGGAGAAGACACAGACCTAATCTGTGGTTTGATGGGGAACTTACCCTCTGCCTTGGGGAATCTGAGAGGCACGGTCCCACAGCCTCAATACTGAGGGTTTTCTGCGGGAGACGAAGCCCTGCACGTAAACAAACACACAAAACCCCTTCACTGGAAACTGAAAGACCACCGCGGGGGGTCTAGGAGGCTAGACGGGGCGGGGCATGGAGGGCGTGACCGACACCAAAAGCTTAACAGGTATTGGTCATATTCTCTTAGTGCCCGCCCCAGAACCGCCCAGCCATAGGCGGGCCACTTTTCCAGGCTTTAACGCTCACTGGCTGAGCGAGGAGCGTGCCTTTCCGTCAGGGAGATCTCATTGGCTGGATTCTCGCACGGGCTCTTTGGGGGCGGGACCCAGGAAAAAGAGCAGGGCCTACGGAAGGGGCGGGGCTTCTTGCTGCAAGGTCGCGTGTCTCCAGGTGTCGCAGGGGGTCCCTTAGGCCAGGCGTCAAAACTGGAGCCTGGGGGTTAGTCCTGGGGCGGAGATGAAGGCACGCTGGGCCAGGCCCCGCCGACTTCCCTCTTGCACTCAGCTTTCCAACGCCGATCCGAGCGGGGTGGGCGGTGTCGCGGGCGTGATGTCATCGCTAGGCGTCGCGCACATCCCGAAGGAGCCTTGACCTCTTCGCGTGGGGAGCTGCGCCGCAATGCTGCAGCTAGTCCGGGCTGGGGCGCGGGCCTGGCGCAGGCCCACGGGCTGCCGGGTGAGGCGGGGCACTGGGGACGGGGCCGGAGGACGAAGGCTGGAGGTTCCGGGTGTCGTTTCTCACTCTCGTCCACCGTTTACAGGAATTGAACGCGCTGGCGGAAGAGGCAGCACCCCAGGCGGCGAAGCCAGAGTCAGTAGCCAGCGCGGGTGAGGTTGCCAGGGTCGCTCCAGGAGGGGCGGCAACCGGGAGCCCTGACGCTTGGCCCTGACCCCTGACCTCCCAATCGCTTCAGGTCCCCAGGTGCCCGTGCTGCGCAGGTGCGAGCTCCCGGTACCCGCGCCCCGGCGTCCGGTGCAGGCCTGGGTGGAGTCACTGCGCGGCTACGAGCAGGAGCGCGTGGGTCTGGCCGAGCTGCACCCCGAAGTTTTCTCCACAGCGCCCAGGTGAGTGGGAGTGAAATGGTGAAGTGAGTGCCAGAGGGAGGAGGAGCGGGGCTTTAGGAATCAGGATGACCTGGGCTTGAGCCTCAGCTTCTTTACCTGCCAAAAGGGGATGATGATTTTCCCTGCTACTGGCTCATGTAAGATTGAGATCTAAGAGTTAAGGACGCAAAACTCTGGAGCTTCAGTGACTGAGTTCAAATCCTGCCTTCCCGCTTGTGTTTCAGTGTCCCCATTCTGTCAAACCTCAAGAGGTTGCTGTGATGATGAAATGAGTTAATTCTGGCACCTAATAAGTTCTATAGATATGTTGATTATGTTGATTATGATATGCTGTTACCGAATTTTGCAAAAATAAGCACTAAAAATGGTCAAGCCCTGGCATAGCCTATTGGCATTTTGGTTAAGTAGGTCCTTATAGCAACTCTGGGAGAGGGTTCAGTTATTCTTGCTTTGTAGGTAAAGAAACTGAGCACAGACAGGTTAAGAAATTTGCTCAAGGTCGCACAGCTTGTAAGCTTTAGAGTCAGGATCTCAACTTTACGTGGGCCAACTCCTTGGGCTGGCTTATCGGCTTACCAAGGCGTATGATGCCCCTCAAGTGCATTGTATCTGGCACATAATAAGTGCTGTTAACTTATTACTATTACTGATTTTGGCATGGTTTGCCCCCTGCTTTTAGAGTCCCAATCTACTAGAGAGTGACAAAAGAAATTAAAAACAACATATTTTGTGTATTCTGTAAATCCTTACGAAGTGTCTGGTATATGCCAGACTCCATTCTGGGTGTTGGGAAGACAGCAATGAATGAGTACCAAGGTTGCTGATGTTGCTTACAGTCTAGATCAGGGGTCTGCAAACCTTTCTCTGTAAAGGGCCAGAGAGTAAATATTTTAGGCTTTCCAGGCTTTCATGTCGCCATGGCAACTACTCCTCTCAGCTGATGTAGTACAAAAGCAGGGTTGTGTCCCAGTGAAACATATTTACAGAAACAGGCAGCAGGCCAGGTTGGCCTACTAGCCATAGTAGCTTGCCAACCCCGGGCAAGCTACCCCGGCAATCATGTCCAATGTAACCACATAATGTGAGTCACGTGTGTAATTTACATTTTGCTAGTAGCCATGTTTAAAAAAAAAAAAAGGAAGAAACAATCTATTTTATTAACCTGATATACCTAAAATGGTGTCATTTCAACATGGGGCACTGGCCACATTTCAGGGGTTCAACAGGCACATATCTGGCCAGTGTCTACCGAATAGGAGGATAGTGCAGGGCTAGAGAGGCAAACCAGTCCATAAAGAAGGTGGCAAGGAGTAAGTTGTAATGGTAGGAAAAGAGTAAGGTACTGTGAGAAGGAGGAAGTGGTGGCTCTCCTCTTAGCAAGAAGGCTCCTCAGAGATGTTGTTTGGGGCTGAGACCTATGGGCTGAGGAGGAACCAGCCAGGGGAAGAGTGTTTCAGGCAGAGGGAACAGTGAGCTCAAAGGCATGGAGGCTGGACCATTCACAGAATGGAAATGGAGTGGGCCTGGTGGTGGTATGAGATGGGGCAGGGAGGGGCGAGGGCAGATCACACAGGGCCCTGGAGCTGGATGGGAAGAGCCCCTGTTTTCATCTGGTGAGGTGGCGAGGGCTTTAACTGGAGGTAGGCCTCTCACGGCCTCTTCTTTCTCCATAGGTTGGATATCCTGCACCAGGTTGCCATATGGCAGAGGAACTTTAAGAGAATTGTGAGTGCCCAAGTGGGGGAGGTTGGTGGAAGGAGGCAGAGAAAGCTCCTCGGTTTGTCTTCTCTGGATTGTTAGGCTCAGGCCTTACCTTCTCTCTTCTGAACCATTCACTGATGGGTGACGTGCCAGGTGTTTTCTGAACACCCAGTGTACATTAGGCATGGTGCTAGTGGACAAGGCAGGCAAGATCCCTGCCCTTTGGAAGCTCGTAGTCTAGTTAGAGAGGTGAACATGAATCAAGTAGGCAAGCCTGTAAATATATGACTAGGGAAGTTGTCCCAGAGAAAAAGAGACATTTAGCCTCGATGTATAGTAGGTGCTAACTAGGTAAAGGGGGCAGTGGCGCTAAGATGGAGGTAGTGGGAACCGCACATGCAAGGGTCCTGCGGCAGGGACAACATGGAGCCTAGTGTGGCCACAGAGGTCAGCAGGAGCAGTGGTGAGTAGTTTGGATTTTTTTGCCAAGTGCGTTGAAGAACCATTATCAGTCAGGGTCTCTCTGCTTCCCATCTGCTTACCTCAGAAGTCCAGTGAGTGCTTCCCCTATTCACACCCTCCCTAGCTCACCAAGGAAGTCCCTCGTCATCTCCCCACCCCATACCTCTCCCTGATGTTCTCTAGCCTCTGCACATGTTTCCCCACGCCACACCTTCCTTCCGGTTGCCACCACATTAAAATCATTCAAAAAATGCCAAGTGCCTACCATGTGCCAGGCAGCAGAACCCCTGCCTTTCTGGGGCTGACATTCTGGAGCAGACGAGGGGACTCTCGATTTCTTTATTCTTCTCTCCCTCCCCAAGTGCTCTGTGTTTGTCCCGATGGATCCCTGATCTCTGTACCTCCTGTTGTCGGGCTCCCCACTGGCTAGCACCTACTGCCCAGCTCACTGCTGTTTTCCCAGGCCCGGGCCCTCTCAGCCGTGACAGTGTCTGCCTTGGGAACCTGACCGTCCGTCTCCTCCCTTTGCACCCGCAGAGCTATGCCAAGACCAAGACTAGGGCCGAGGTGCAGGGTGGAGGCCGGAAGCCTTGGCCACAGAAAGGCAGTGGGCGTTCCAGGCATGGCAGCATCCGCTCCCCGATCTGGCGAGGAGGTGAGCGGGGCAGGGAGGGAGGGGCCCTGGGGGCATCTTCACACCCATCTGGTGTGATAGCTGTCAGTCCCATTCCTTCCACCTGGGTAGGGGCAGCAGGACTCCGGCCTGCAGACCTCACTACCCGTGTGCGGGTCAGAGATCAGAGAGTCGGCCGCTTTCCCAGCTCCCTGTCAGCTCTGGCCTTAGCCTCTCATCAGACCATGGCCACAGCCCCTCTTGGCCCCAACTCCCGTCTTACGTCTCCTGGACCACCCTGCCCACACAGCACCCAGAGTGCTTTTCCTAAGCCCCCAGGTGGTTCCTGCAGCCTTTTTGGGAAGTCTGGGCTCCTCACCTTGGCATTCCAGGCAGTGGTGCCCACAGGCCCCCCTCGTTCCTCCACATCCTCTCTGACCAGACAACTGATTCAGTGTCAGCTCCTATTTGCCTGGCCAACTCTCCGCATCCTTAGCATGTGTTTGGGCTGTGCCTCTTCCAGGAAGTCCTCCCTGACCTTCTTTGGGTCCCCGGCCCCCAACAACTCCTTGTGCCGCCCCAAAAAGACCACCCTGATTTCCTCTGCAGTTGAACCTCTGTCTGAATGTGAATGACAGGAGGGCAGGGATCCTGCCCATCTTGTTCCCTGCTGCACCCCCAGGGCCCAGCAGAGGGTGGACACACAGGCAGATGGTCCTCACTCACGGTTTGGCAGCTGAGGAAGTCGAGGCCCAGTAAGGCAAAGTTACCTGTCCCAGGCGGTGCTGGATCCAGTGTCCCCTCTCTTTCCCTCCTTGAGGCCCTGTCCTCTTTGCTGATTCGGTTTGCCTGCTGGCAGCCTCCCTACACCAGCCGCTGTGACAAATTTCTGTCCTGTACGCCCAGCTGGGGTCCTCACCTGTCCACACACCTGTGTCTCTGCAGGAGGCATTGCCCACGGCCCCCGGGGCCCCACGAGCTACTACTACATGCTGCCCATGAAGGTGCGGGTGCGGGGCCTCAAGGTGGCGCTGACGGTCAAGCTGGCCCAGGTACGGGCCTGATCCTGTGGGGAGCTGCGGGCACCCGGGGGTGTGGGCTGTGGGGGCTCAGACCGTCCTTTCTTCCTGATAGGATGACCTGCACGTTGTCGACTCCCTGGAGCTGCCGACCTCCGACCCCCAGTACCTGACCGAGCTGGCCCGCTACCGCCGCTGGGGGGACTCTGTGCTCCTTGTAGACTTGTGAGGGTGCGGGGCAGAGCGGGGGTGGGGGCGCTGGGGGCCGTCCTCTGCGGCGCTCACCTCCTGGCCTCCGTTTCAGAGCCCACGAGGACATGCCTCAGAACGTCATAGCAGCCGTCTCCGGCCTCAAGACCTTCAACCTGATCCCGGCTGTCGGTGAGCGGAGGGCCCCAGTTCTCCCCCCACCAGGTCCCCAGCAGTCCATGGGCAGTTAAAAGTCTATACCTGCCAGCTCCTCAACCCAGCCCTCAGCTTGCCCAAATGGAGCATTGGGAAGATGCCATCCTTGAAGAACGGCTCTGTCCAAGCTCAGGGCTCAGTGCAGGGCTCAGAGTGAGTGGAGGGGCTGCTGGCTGTCCTCGTCCGGCTCCTCCCTCCGAGAGGCTGGGAGGTGGGATCCGGTCTGGCTTGGGCATGTCACACCCATCATCACATTGGCTGATCAGTCCCTAGAGCTCTTTCTCGGTGTCCTGATGGCATGACTGGCTTCCTCCCGGACGGCTGCACCTGGGGGTCTCACGGGCACCTTCGCACCTAAGAACTCCTTCCTTCCTGTGGCTCAGGCCCCAGACCATGCTGTCACCCTCCACTCGTCTCTTAGCTCACCCCTTCGGCGTTGACTTTAATATGGGGGATTCCACCACTTCTTACCCCCCAGCACCCCTGTCTCCCGCCGGCCCCGTCCCTGGCCCCTGCTCTATTCCGCAGCCTGTTCTCCCTCACCACGGCCACCAGAGGGCGCCTGTGCGCACCCGAGTCTCCGCGCGGCCCTCCTCTGCCCACGGCCCTCTGCCCACAG
Source organism: Mirounga angustirostris (assembly GCF_029215605.1). NCBI lineage: Eukaryota > Metazoa > Chordata > Mammalia > Carnivora > Phocidae > Mirounga > Mirounga angustirostris. The sequence goes on along the minus strand of NW_026991709.1, from coordinate 208,515,163 downwards.
CCCTCTGCGGTTCCCACCTCCCTCTGGGATAAGGCCTGAGTTCTCCCTGGGGCCCGCAAGATCCTGCACAACCTGCCCCATCCTGTTCCTGCGCTCGCCGCTGCCTCCTGTCCCGCTCGCTCACTAAGTGCAGTCACAGGCCTCCCGCAGTGCATTCATGCCCCCGCTCTGCCGAGGGTCCGTCTGGCCGGCTGGAGAGGGAGGTGGGGATCCCAGCCCCAGCACAGGGCAGAGCCAGGCACGCAGGAGGCTCTCAATCAGGGACTGAGCTGAGGACCGTCCCTCGCCCGGGGTCTTGCCATCAGTGAGCAGCTGAGCCAGGGTTTGAGCCTAGCCTGCAAGATCTGTGAGCCCATGCCGCACCCGGTGTCTCTAGAGTAGGGCAATACGGGGAGGGGGTTGCTTCCTCGGGGAGGAAAGGGGGCCCCAGAGGGGGTAGGCAGCCCGGCCTGGACTGCATCTCCACCCCCAGGCCTGAACGCGTACAGCATGCTCAAACACCAGACCCTGGTCCTGACCCTGCAGACCATCGCCTTCCTGGAGGAGAAGCTGCTCTGGCACGACTCGCGCTACACGCCCCTCTACCCCTTCCGCCTGCCCTACCGCGACTTTCCCTGAGCCCCGGTCCTCCTCCGCCCTTTGGGGCCCGGCAGCCTCGTGCCCGCCCTGTGGGGGGCGGAGCGGCGCGGCCCAGACCCCGTCATCCCAATGCGGCTGCGCACAGAGCGGCCAAGCACCGAACTCTGGCCCCAATTTTCGCTTTCATTTTTAAGATGAATCTTATTTTTTAATCAAAAAAGAGAAACAGAACAGCTCATTGCCATTGTGTAAATAAATCCACTTGGCAAGTCAAGCTCATCCTCAGTGCTAGGTGCTGCTGGGTACCTCCGTCCTCAGGGCTGTTTACAGCAGTGACCCACACTCAGCTCCAGTAGGACGAGAGGGGCTCCAGGAGGGCGCAGAGGAGGGCCCAGCTGTCCGTAGGAACCAGCTCCCAGTGCCTCCCCACTGCCCAGCACTGGACCCGAGAATTCACATCCCGGTTTGATTCTGCAAATAGGAAGTGTAAACCTGAGCTTTCATCATCATGATTTCCCCTAAGCAGAGTCTGAATCCTTGTGGTCAATAAATGAGCAAATAAACACATTTTTTTAAGAACACCGAACTGGTATCCTAATTCTGGAGTCCACTGCTTTTGTCTGCTCCCCAAGCTAATTTTTTTGTAACAGTCCTGATGCAGACTATAATGTGGTCAGTTTCCTTAAAGTCAGCCAGAACTGACATCTGCGTGTGTCCGTTTAGCCAAGGCCAGGGGGCCACAGTGACCACCCATGGGCTAGGCTGCCCCTTGCCAAAAACATGTCTGGAATGCATCTCTGGGGAGTGCCTTCAGAGCTCACAGCACATTCTTTGAAAATCCTCATGGATATAAACTTTGATCCTTAAAGCACCAGCTTTGACTAAGTAAAAAAGCCATTTGGAGCCTGTAGTAAGAAGGGGTGCAGAGGGTGTGGGAAATGCTGCTTGGGCTAAAGCCAAACTCTTCCCTACCTCTCCCTGCGCCTCTCCCTGGCCAGATGGGGACACGAGGCTTTGAGCAAGACCCAGCTGTTCTGACGGCGCCCAGATAGATCGTTGTAGCTAGAAGTAAGGCTGCTTAGTTGTCTACCTCGCAGCTGTCGGGAAACAGCAAGGCCAACCCCCCGCTCCCGCAGACTTCCCAGAGAGATGTGTTGGAACCTGTTCCACCATACTGGAAACCCGCGGCCAGACCAAGGATGATAAAAGGCACTAGAAAAAAATGATCTGACGGGTGCCTGGGTGGCTCAGTCGGTTAAGCATCCGACTCTTGATGGGGCGCCTGGGTGGCTCAGTCGTTAAGCGTCTGCCTTCTGCTCAGGTCATGATCCCAGGGTCCTGAGATCGAGCCCCACGTCGGGCTCCCTGTTTGGCGGGAAGCCTACTTCTCCCTCCCCCCACTCCCCCTGCTTGTGTTCCCTCTCTCGCTGTCTCTCTGTCAAATAAATAAATAAAATCTTAAAAAAAAAAAAAAAAAAGCATCCGACTCTTGATGTCGGCTCAGGTCATGATCTCAGGGTCATGGGATGGAGTCGTGTGTCAGCTCTGTGTTCAGCAGGGAGTCTGCTGGAGATTCTCCCCCCGCCCTCTGCCCTCCCCCACTCAGGAGCATGCACACGCTCTCTCTCAAATAAATCTTTAAAAAAAGAAAAGAGGGACACCTGGGCGGGACGCCTGCTTCTCCCTCTCCCACTCCCCCTGCTTGTGTTCCCTCTCTCACTGTCTCTCTCTCTCTGTCAAATAAATAAATAAAATCTTAAAAAAAAAAAAGATCTGATGACTAGAATGTGCTTTCAAATAATCGGGAGGCAGTGTGTGTATTGCTAGTTTCCTAGGGCTGCCTTAACCAAGTACCACAGCCTGGATGGCTGAAACAACAGAACCGTATTGTCTCATGGTCCACGAAGCTAGAAATCGAAGATCAAGGTGTCGGCAGGGCTGGTTCCTTCTGAGGCTGCGAGGGAGACTCCGTCCCATCCCTCTCCCCTGGCTTCTGGTGGTTTGCTGGCCATCCTCGGCATGACTGGGCTCGCGGTCACCCCAAGGTCTGCCCTTGTCTTAGAATGGCAATGTCCCCATGGATATCCCTGTGTCCAGATTTCCCCTTTTTATAAGAACACCGGTCATGTTGGGTGAGCCGCCCCCACCACCGCCCCAATGACCTCATCTTATTCGCAGGTCCTGGGGGCTAGCGCTTTTATTTTTTCCTTGCGGGGAGGGGAACCGCTTGATCCTGAGACGGGAGGGGGGGGCGGGGGGTAAGGGGAGAGATGGAACCAGATCAGCCGTGAGAACCATGGAAGCTGGCACGTGTGGCCTCATCGTGTATCCTCTGCTGTCGTCTGTTTGAAATTCTCTGTAACAAGCCTTTTTTATTTTTTAAAAAAGATTTTATTTAACAGAGAGATCATGACCTGAGCCGAAGGCAGTTGCTTAACCAATTGAGCCACCCAGGCACCTATAGTGAGCTTTTTAGAAAAGAGAGAGATGAATGAAGACATTTCTTCAGGGGAGCTTTTGCTACCCACAAGTCCTTCTCCCGCCCGCTTGGGACGTGGACTGACCCAGACAGAGCCCAGACAGGGAGGGCACTTCGCAGTCAGCCGTTCAAGGCAGGAGACCCAGGACTCCCGGGCTGAATCTGGCTTAAGAAAGCAAAAGCAAAAGTGAGCCTCTGGGGCTGGGATCCCACTCGGAGGGCCACCTGGCTCTGACGGTGGGGCCAAGGGGTCTGCTTACTCGTGGACAGCATGGAAGTCCCCTGGGTGGGGCTGAGGGAAGAGCCCCGACCCAGGCCAAGATGTCCCCACTCCAACCAAGGGGTCTCAAGCCTCAGAGCCCCCCAAAAAACATACCCATCAAATCCCTCAGGGCTGCCACCTTAACTCACTGCTGGGCCATCCAAAGCCCCCAGCCCGGGAGGAACAGCCCTGTCCCCTGTGTCCTCCTCCCCGCACCTGGGCAGGAGGGACCCCCTAGTGATGGGGGGGAGGCAGACAGAAAGAAGGTCACCAGCAGTGAGACCAGGCCCTTCTTCCGCACCGAGGCCTCCAGCCCGGCAAGGCCTGACCCGGGGCTCCCCTCCGACATCAAGTCAAGTTCAGAGACTTGAATATGATACTGACTTGGGCCTGAATCCTGGGCAGACTTCTCAGCCGGGGGTGGGGCACGATTCCAGCACAGAAGAAACGGGGCGGAAGGAGAAGCCAAGTTCTGTTTCGACTGTCGCATAAACAACATGAATTTCTGCTTTACCCCCTAGGGTGGCTAGGATGAACTGTGATACCAGCATGAACCAGATCTGTGGGAACGCAGAGGAAGCCTGTATTTCCACTGAGGAAGTTTGAGGGGGAGATTCTCAGCGCTGGGTCCTAGTGAAACAGACCAATCGGGACGACTGCTACCCGCTCTCGCTCTGTGCTTGCCAAGCACCGCACACAAACTAGGTCAGTGAAATCTCACATCCAGCCTTTGAGGTCTGTGTTACCATCCCATTCTTCAGCTGAGGCCTTCGAGAAGTGGTTTGCTCGAGGGGAAGTGGTTTGCTTGAGGTCACACTCCCAGCAGGGGCTCTCAGCATCCTTGACACCTGCTGTCCCGCACACTCCCCTCCAGCTGCCTCTGCTGCAGGGCTGTTCTGGGCTTGTCTGCGGGGCAGGTCAGAAGGACTGTGCAGGGGACCACAATGACATACAACCCGCTAGGATGGCAGTAAGGGTCGTAATCATAAAACAGAAAATCGGCATTGAAGAGGATGTGGAGAAATAGGAAGTCTTGCATGCTTTTATGGTGCTGGTCGGAATGTAAAATGGTACAGCTGCTGTGGGAAACAGTCTAGGGTGCCTGGGTGGCTCAGTCGTTGAGCGTCTGCCTTCGGCTCAGGTCATGATCCCAGGGTCCTGGGATCGAGTCCCGCGTCGGGCTCCCTGCTCTGCGGGAAGCCTGCTTCTCCCTCTCCCTCTGCCTGCTTGTGCTCGCTCTCTCTCTGTTAAATAAATAGAATCTTTTAAAAAACAGTCTACCAGTTCCTCCAAAAGTTCCACTTGGAATTATCATATGACCCAGCAATTCTACTTCTGAGTGTATTCCCAAAAGAATTGAAAAAATGTTCATACCAATGCTTGTACATGAATGTGCAGGGCAGCATGACTCACCATGGCCAAAAGGAAAAACATCCCAGATGTCCATTGACTGATGGACGGGTCAACAAAATGTCGTATCTTGTGGCAGGCAGAAGGAGAGGGAGAAGCAGGCTTTCTGCAGAGCGAGGAGCCCGACCCCAGGACCCTGGGATCATGACCCGAGCTGAAGGCAGATGCTTAACTGACTGAGCCACCCAGGCGCCTGTGGATGAACCTTTATGCGAAACATTCTGAACATTATGCTGAGGCAAAAAAGCCAGACACAAAAGGCCACAGATTGTGTGATTCCATTTTTAGGAAATGTCCAGAATGGGCAAACCCACCGAGACAGGGAGTAGGTTAAGGGTTGCTAGGGGCCGAAGGGAAAGGGGATTGGGAAGTACCAGGTTTTTTGGGAGGGTGATGGAAATAGTCCAGAATTGAATAGTGGTGATGGTGGTACAAGATTATGAATATACTAGAAAATTGTTAAAGGGCAAAAATGTAAAGTTTATAGGGACGCCTGGGTGGCTCAGTCGGTTAAGTGTCTGCCTTCGGCTCAGGTCATGATCCCAGGGTCCTGGGATCAAGCCCCGCATCGGGCTCCCTGCTCAGTGGGGAGCCTGCTTCTCCCTCCCCCGCTCCCCCTGCTTGTGCTCTCTCTCTAACAAACAAATAAATAAAATCTTAAAAAAAAAAAAAAAGATAAATAGGTCCTTGGGATGTAATGTACAGCCCGGTGAGTAAAAATCTTTTAAATAAGGAAATATAAATAAATATATATATGAAGTAATGAAGTATTGGGGAGCTGACAGTCCACCCAGCGAGGCACAGGATTGGCATAGAGTCTACCCACCTCCGAGAGTTCCTCCGTGAGGCTGAACCTTAGTGACCCCAACAGGTAACTCCACTAATGCACACCTTTACTGGTTGCCTTCCCTGACTCCGCCACCCTAGGTGTTTCTTGAGATCACCGCTCAGATAAACTGCCTGAACACCAAGTTTTGTTTCAGGGTCTACTTTTGGGGAGAACTTATGCTAAAATGGCTGGTAAGTATCAGAGCCTGCATTCAAACCCCCATCTACTCCTCATTCTGTTACAACCTTGTGGATGCAATGCTCTGAGAACCTTTTGTAGAAATGGTGGAAGGGAATTCTGGGCTAGAGGAACAACCTGTTCCAAATGCTCAGAGACAAAAGAAGCACACGGAAGCTGCCAGGAAGGGCAGGGTGGCCACGCCAGAGCTCAGACTGAAGGGAGAGCAGGCACGATGCCACAGAGTGGGATGTGGATACTTCTGCCCTGTGTCCATGGCCTTCTGGTCTGCAGTGGGCCGATTCGCTGGTCTGCCCGAGACAGGCTGGCACCCTGAAGGAAGCCCTGCCCTTCCTGGAAGCTTTGGTGAAGGGCTGGGGAGCCTGTTTTCCTTTTCCTCAAGGAAACACAAAGGGAATGTAAGACCAGGAGGTGGATGCTCCTCTTGCCAACCTTACCGCCCCATCTTCATCTCAGGAAATGGCTCTCCATCCTCCCAGGGGCTCAGACCAGGACCAACAAGCCCAGCGAAGGCCCCATCATAACTCACCTGGACTAGAATAGTCACCTCCTCTCTGGCTTCCTGGCTTCCACCCTGTCCTCCCTGCCTCCAGAATATAGCTCCTGCAGTCTCAGGAGGGTGCCTGAGTCAGGCCTGTCCCTCCTCTGTTCAGGACCTTCCATAGCTCCCACTTCACTGGGAGGAAAAACCAAAGTCCCCTGTAGGCCAACAAGCATGCTCTGCATCATCTCCTCCCTGCCCTCCTTTCCTCCTCCTTTCCTTACTGCACCCCAGCCACACTGGCCTCCTGGCTGTCCCTACCTCAGGGCCTTTGCACATTCAGAACTCTCTGCCTGGTACACTCCCTCCCTGGTATTGTCACAGCTCCCTCCTCATCTCCCGTGGTCTTTGCTCAAATGTCACTTTCTCAGTCTTTCTCAGAGTACTCTATTTAAAAGTTCATCCACCCTCACATTGCCTATTCCCTCCCGTTTTATTTCTCTTCAGCACTAATCACAAGCTAACACCCCATATATTTTAGTTTCTTGTCTGTCTCCCCCCCACACTAAAACCATCTCTGCACAATGGCGAAATTTTTGTCTTTTCTGATCGTTGCTGTGTCGCTAGCACACCTGGAAGGATTCTTGGTATACAGCAGGCGCTCAATAAACACTGCCCAGCAAGTCGGGAGAAGTGAGAAAGATTGGCGCTTTTATGGCTACAAGGAAGACTCCGGCCGCGCGGGGGAGCTCGCGGCCCGCGCGCACTTTGGACTAAGGTCAAGGGACCCAAGGAAGAGATCCCCCCAAAAAATCCGCCGGGGGCACCAGGGTGGCTCAGTGGGTAGAGCGTCTGCCTTCCGCCCGGGTCGTGATCCCGGGGTCGTGGGATCGGGATCGAGCCCCTCCCCCGCTCGGCGGGGAGTCCGCTTCTCCCTTTCCTTCCCCCTGCTCGTGGTCGCGCTCTCTCGCTCGCTCTTAAATACTTAAATAAATAAATATAAATAAGTAAATACAATCTTTCTGCTCTCAAATAAATAAATAAATAAAATCTTTAAAGAAAAAGGAAAATCCGTCGGAAAATCCTCGGCTCCGACGCCGCACGGGCTTTTCCCAGGCCCAGCGCGTCCTGGTTCCCATTCTGCACCTTTGCCCAGGCAGTTCTGGGCGGGAATTCAGCACCCACCACACCCGGCGTAGAAAGATCCCCGTGGAAATTCCTTGGGAATGATCGGGGCGGGGGAAGGGACGCGTTGCTGGCTGATGAGTGACTCTCAGGCCCATCCTCCCGAGGAAGGGCCCGAACGTCCCCGGGGCCCCCTCCCTTCCCCTTCTGCTGCGCGACCTCCCTGGCCCCTCCGAGGTCTCCATGGCGACGCGGCGCGCGCCCCACAACAGGAAGCCTTGGGCGGCGCGGACTGGCGCTGGGAGACCCCAGGGTCCCCAGCCTCGTCGTGGTAGATGCCAAGTCTTGGGGTCACACGCGCAGGCCGAGGCCGTCACAACGCTCCCCCCGCCCCGCCCTAATAGAATTAGCGGGTGCAAACATCTGCACGTAAACATCTGCACGTAGTCAGCGCGGGCGCCCAGCGCTCAAGTTTCAGGAACCTCGCGCAGCACTTGGAAATTGACGGCCTCTCTCCCCGCCCCACTTGGGGGCCTAGGAGCTGTTTCCCCGCGGAAAGAAAGGGTCCCAGCGCCCCCTCTCCATTCAAGGTTTGCTGCCTCGGTTTCCCCGAAGAGCCTAGGAACGGCAGCGGGGGACTCAGCGCGTCAGGACCACGCGGCTTCCTTCCTTTTTCTGGAAGCCGTGAAGATGTCCCCGCTGCGGAGGCCGAAAGGGGAAGCGAGGCCGCGGGGGTGGAAGCGCCCATTCGAGGGGGGATGCAGGGCCCCGGACGTGATGACGCCGCCAGTTCTCACCCCCAGGTTTCGCGGCCGCCAGAATGTGCCCGGGCTTGTTCCTGCCGCTTCTCGGGAAATCTATCCGCTGGGCAGGGCCGTGCTCCTTGGGGAGGGGCGCCCTTGATGGAGACCGCCCCGAAGGGACTTCTGCGCCCCCATCCAAGCGACGGACACTCCACTCGGCTAAAGAGGCCCGCAGGTGCTGGGGCGTCACACTTGAGTCCGAATCCCCTCGCAGCTCGGAGCCTCGGTTTACCCCTCCGTGGAATGGACACAATAGCGGTCCCTACCGTCCAGGGTAGTTGGCAGTATTCAGTAAAGAGTTTAGCGCAGCGTAAACGCAGAACCACGGTCAGCCCGGCCCCGGGGACCGGACCCTTAGCGCCAGGAGCGGGCCCGCGAGCCCGCGGGGCCGCTGCGGTCCTCGTTGCTGCAACTCGGAAATTCCGGCGCTCGATAGGGGGGACAGCCCGACTTGGGCTCGGTACCCTCTCGATCCGGAAATGCCGGAGCCCTCCTTCCGGAGGGGAAGGCGCGAGGTTTCCGGGAAAGCAGCCCCGCCCCTCTGTCCCCCCGTGCCCGGCCAGGCCACTATAAAAGCTCCCGCGCGCTCCAGCAGCCCAGTCCGCGCCGCACGTCTCTGCGCTTCTGCCGCGCGCTCTGCGCTCTCCGCCCTCGTCTGGCCGGCTATGGCTCCCGGCCCCGCCCGTCCCGCGCTGCCCGCGCTCCTGGCCCTGATCGGAGCTCTGCTACCAGGTGAGTCAGGGGTGGGAGCTGCCGTCGCGCCGGCTCCGGGGATCCAGGCTGCGCCCTGCAGGCACTGGCAGGACCGACTCCCGGCCAGCTGGGGATAAGCCGGCCAGCTGGGGATAAGCCCCAATCGTACTTAGGTAGCTCTTTATGGGAAGTTGGGGCTAGAGCCAAAGACAACAGCCGTGGGTTCGAATCCAGACCCTGCATCACCTCGATGAGTGGCCCCAAGCTACAGGTTGAGCCTCCCTCCCAGAGCCTCAGTTTCTCAGCCGTAAAATGGAGAACGCAAGAGCCGCCTCCTCGAAATGGTTGTGTCCTGGCCCAATGCCACGCCTGGCTCCAGGACCGGGTCAGACGGTATGGGGATGGGTCCGGCGCCAAGCTGAGTAGGCTGGGGACCCCCCGCCCAACACACACGTACATTCTGTTCCTCATCTCCTACTTCTGGGGAAGTCCGGGACTGCTTCTGCGCGGGGGAATTCCAGGGCTGACTTGCCCAGGGACCAGAGGCTGAGAGTGGGACGCCCCGGCACCCCTCCACCAACCCCAGTCTGGAGGGAGGGGAGAAAGGGAGATAGTGGGTCACGTACCGCGATGGGTGTTGGGAAGCCCCATGGTGGGAAAGGGACACCTGTGCTGACCAGCTCAACAAAGTTTTCTAGTCCAGATGCCAGTCTGGATTCTGTGGCTTTTTAGGTGAGTAACGTCACCTCTCCCAGCCTCACCGTTTCACTCCGTGAAATGGGAACCATCCCATTACTCTCGGAGAATTCACCGAGCTGCTGTTTTCCCACGCCTCCACCCCAGATAGAGTAGACCCAAAGCTGAGGCCAGGAATCTTTGGAGGAGAGAGAGAAGGGGTGGGCCCAGACAGACTTTCTGCTTCAGAGGCACCAGGGTCTGAGGAAGCTAACCACTACCACCCCCCTTCTTATCCCCTGCAGCACTCACTGCCTGCCCTATGCTGTGAGTCCATAGGATTAGCAGGGGCTGGGATGACTATATTCACCCACCTTACAGATGGAGAAATTGAGGCCTGGAGAGGGGAGACCACTTGCCAGAGGGAGTAGGGAGCCAGCTTAATTGGAATCTCTCCATTCCCGGAGGGCTAGCCCTCGCCACCTCATATCTTGGGATGGAGAAGAACACTGACTTCATGTCCCTCCTCTGCTAAAATCCTCCATGGCTTCGCATTGCCTTCAGAATGAAGAACAAGACCTTGCGTGGCCTGCACCGCCCACACGATCTTCCTGACCTCCTTGCTCCCAGCTCTTCCCCCTTACTCGCTCTGCTCCAGCCATCCTGCCACAGGGCCTTTGCACTTGTTCCTTTTGCCTGGAATTAATTTCTCTGTTCTCTGAATGGCCAGCCCCCTCTCATCATTCACACATTACCCTGTTGCCAAGGCACTGTCTGTTCTATCACCCTGTTTTGTTTTTGTCAAAGCTCGTATTAACATCAGTTATTAATTATCTTGTTTGCCTGTGAATTTTTCTGTCTCCCACACTGAAGGCAGAGTTTTTCTCTCATTCAAGGCTATGCGCCCAGCACAGGCTGGGTACATGGTAATTGTTGGTGAACCCAATTTGTAATGCCTGTCCCCTCCTCCATCTCTTGTTCTAGGACTTGGAGGTGCCCAAACATCAGTGCACCCCGCAGAAGCCATCATACCCCGTGGAGGCTCCGTGCAGGTGAACTGTAGTACTTCTTGTGACCAGTCCTCCACCTTGGGCCTGGAGACTCAGTTGACGAAGAAGGAAGTGGCCCATGGGGTCAACTGGAAGGTCTTTGAACTGAGTGATGTGCAAGAAGATAGCCATCCCATATGTTTTGCAAACTGTCACAAACAGACGATGTCTTCAATGTCCCTCATCGTGTACTGTGAGTGGCTGGGCCCAGGGGCTGGACTAGGCAGGCTGGGTGGGGGAGGTGGGTGCGTGGGGGTCCCCACAGGCCAGGACAGCCCTGGTGGCTCGGTGGTGGGGCCAGAGCTGACTCACCGAAGGACTGGTGGGCAGGCACATCTTCGGAGAGCCTCACTGTCCTCTGAAACCCCTTCTTGAATTTTCTTGGGTGCCTTGAGCACAATACAGAGATTCGGTACATTCGAATACTCTAGGCCTCTTTAAACATGTGACAGATCCTAGATGTGACTCTTGAAAAGAAGAAGCAATTTCAAAGCAGCCCGGACACGGCATTTTTCACATATTGGCAACAGGGGTGGGGGGAGCAGGCCATCCTGGGGCATTGCTGACAGGGTGGGGCATCAAGAAGCACAACCCTGAGCGGGGAAAGGGGGTGTCGGTTCTCTAAATGAGACAGGCATATGAGCTTGGACATAGAAATCCCACTCCTGGGAACCGGGCTTCCCTGCGGCCCCATCCACGAGGGAACTGAACGGGGCACAGGATGGGCTTATTCACTGTGGCTTTATTTGGAAGGGCAAACGTTCGCAAGCCACTCAGGCGTAGGGGGCCGGGGAGGTAAACTGTCGGCAGACCGTGTGGGGGAATAGTATGCAGCTGCGCAAAAAAAGAGGAAGCTCCTGTGTCCCCAAGAGAGAATGAGCTCCAAGGTGTACTGTCAAGTTGAAGGGAAGGGGAGGTATGCCCAGAGTGAGAGGCAGCCATCCCTGGTGTTAAGGAGCAGCGCGGCAGGGGGAGGGATGCCTGTGTTGGCGCATAAAGGAGGCATGAGAGGAAATGCAAGAAGTGACCGTGTAAGCTGGCTGTGAGGACAGAAGCTGGGGCAGGGCTGCTCTGGGAGAGGGCAGCAGGCGAGCCGTCTCGATGGGCCTTCTTTTACTTTGGGCATTTTGCACCGCAAGAATTACTGTTATCAGAGGCCATACAGAAATAAAACGCAGGTGCAAACAAAACAAAACAAAAAGGGGGCGCCTGGGTGGCTCAGTCGTTAAGCGTCTGCCTTCAGCTCAGGTCATGATCCCAGGGTCCTGGGATCGAGCCCCGCATCGGGCTCCCTGCTCTGCGGGGAGCCTGCTTCTCCCTCTCCCACTCTGCCTGCTTGTGTTCCCTCTCTCACTGTCTCTCTCTGTCAAATAAATAAATAAAATCTTTAAAAAACAAACAAAAAACAAAACAAAACAAAACAAAAACAAAAAGAACAAGGAAGGAAGAAAAGAAAGAGAACCGGCCCACTGGTCTTGGGATCAGCCAGCCTCGGGTTCCAATCCCAGCATGGCCCTGACTAACAGGGCGACCGTGGGGGACGTGGCTTGTCTTCCCATGAGCCCTCCTCACTTGGGTCTAACAAGGCCGGGAGGCGTAAAGGACATCCCACCTTCACGGTGCCTGGGCAAAAGAAGCCTTTGGGGAAATAGTAGCTTTGCTACTGACCTGGAGCATGTTTGAGCAGATTCTGGGCAGGTGAGGGGAGTCCCTGAACATTCCTGGTGGCCTGTGAAACCCCAGGCAAACCTCCCCGAAAGACTTCCACATTTCGGCCTGATAGCTGAGAGCTCAGTGCGCCAAGTTTGAGTCCTGGCTCTGTGACGTTTCTCCCTCTGTGCCTTTGGGTGCCAGACTTTGCCTTCATTTCCAGCTCTGTGAAATGGAACAGGTGCCCGGCACGCGGTAGAGGGGTCCCCTAAGAGACTCTCTATCTAGTTCGGTCCTGCTCCACGCCCAGTGTAAAGATGAGGCAGGATCCCTGGGTGGCTGAGCTTTCTCTAGAAAGAATAAAGGCGTTGAGTCCTATAGGAGATAACCCCTAACTGGGCCTTGAAGGGTGAGTAAGAGTTGATAGACGGACACTCAGGACAGAGGGAACAGGCTAGGCAAAGTTTTGAGCGGGGAAAACAGGCGGATGGGGGGAGGGGTGTTAGGAGGGGCTGAAGACCAACAGATTGGTGTGGCTAGAGCTGAGGTGGGCAGGGCCTCAAATGCCAGGTGGAGGAGCTGGGACCTTCTCCTCAGTGTACTAGGGAGCCACGGAGGGTGTGTGAACAGGCCAGGGTTCTAGATAGCGGAAGGCTTATGGGAAGCCAGAGAGCATTTGGCTGTGGACCTCGTCCAGACCACATGTGTGGGCAGTGGCTGGGTACAGGAAGGGAGGGCAGACAAATATTTGAAGAGTGAAGTAACCAGGACTGAAGGTTGGGGCTCAGGGAGAGGTCCAAGTAAGACAGACCTCCTCCCCCAGTCTGACCTTAAAGTCAAGGAGCTGGGCTCAGAGATGTGAATTCCATTTGGGGGTGGGGGGGTGGTGGGTAGGGGATGTGTGCTGAGGTTTGAGGTTTACACCAGCTCTGTAAATTCATGTTTGCAGCAGGTGGTTAGAGGTAAGCACTGGATGTCTGAGGGGTTTCTTGCCCTTTTATTTCTTAAAACAGCTTTATTGAGATATCGTATACACATCATAAAAGACACCCTTTTGAAGTGTACAATTCAACACATTTTAACGTGTTTATAGAGTTGTACACCCATCACCACGATCTAATTTTAGAACATTTCCATCACCCTAAAAAGAAACCTCATGCTCATTTACAGTCATTCTCTCTACCTCTTAAATGGACTCATAAAAGTCTTACCTCCAATAACCCATTTTACAGCTCAGGAAACTGAGGCTCGATTTCTACACCTATTCCAGTGGCGAAGTCACTCACGTATAGCTCATAGCAGTGAAGCCCCAAAGCTAGGTGTCAGCCCCTGACACTTTAACAGTCTTGCCAAGAGACAGTAAGACCCCACCCTGGGAAGCCTTTGGCGGGGGGGTCTCAGTGAGAATCACAGCTCACCGGGACTCTGCTGTCAATTTTCACCAGCAGCCCAGGCTTGAAATTCTGTTACCTCCCGTGGAGCGGAGACCCTGGCAAAAACAAAGCCCACGTGTTGTGTTTTCAGGGGATACTCAGAGTTTCATTTTGAGTGTCTGTGGTTTGTTCTTGCATTTTTAACATTTCAGGGGATCACACGGCACATTCGGGAACTTCTTTCCCTTAAAAGGGGGCTTCTGAAAGGCCTCGCTCGAATCAGTGTGGGTGGCTCGACCTTATTCTTTCTATGAACATAGACAGCCTACTGTGTACCAGCGGAGGGTCAGGGGGCAAAGACCCTTGCCCTCCCAGGCTGAACTACCATTGGCGGGGGGGGGGGGGACATAGAGGAGAAACAAGTTAACTGAGTAGATGTGTCACCTTCGGATATCAGATGGTGAGCGGTGCTTTGGAGAAAACTAAGGCCAAGAAGAGGAGAAGGGGGAGCAGGGGGCTTTTAAAAACAATCTCTACTGGACCGGGCAGCTTAAATTTCCTGTATTTATTTGACGGGACTCCTGGTGATAGATTTTGAGGTGCTTTTCCGCTTTTCTTTTCTTTCTTTTAAGATTTTATTTATTTATTTGACAGAGACACAGCGAGAGGGAACACAAGCAGGGGGAGTGGGAGAGGGAGAAGCAGGATTCCCGTGGGGCAGGGAGCCCGATGCGGGGCTCGATGCCAGGACCCTGGGATGGAGCCCGATGCGGGGCTCGATGCCAGGACCCTGGGATGATGACCTGAGCCAAAGGCAGACACTTAACAACTGAGCCACCCAGGTGCCCCGCTTTTCCGCTTTTCACTCTCAGATGCTGCAGTGAATAAATTGCTTTTGCCCCCTTCACAACCTCCTGGGGACTTCCCAACCGGTTTATCCCGAAACTCTTAACATTCCTGTCTGGCTTAGGTGGTTTGGGGAGTGTCAAGAGCGGAGAGCGGTGGGGCTCCTGGACAGGTGCAGCTGGCTCCCCAGCGCCCCCGGCGGTTGGGCAGCCTGTCCCGCTCACACACCACCACCCCGCCCCCTTAACACCCAGGGTTCCCGGAGCGAGTGGAGCTGTTACCCCTACCCCGCTGGCAGCCCGTGGGCGAAAACCTCACTCTGCGCTGCCAGGTGGCCGGCGGGGCGCCCCGGGACAGCCTCTTCGTGGTGCTGCTCCGCGGGGAGGAGGAGCTGAGCCGGCACCCGGCCTCTGGGGAGCCCGCCGAGGTCGAGGTCACGGTCCCGGTGCTGGCGGGCAGAGACGACCACCTCGCCAATTTCTCCTGTCGCACGGACCTGGACCTGAGGCCCCAAGGGCTGAGACTGTTCCAGAACATCTCGGCCCCCAGGCAGCTCCGAACCTTTGGTGAGGCACTGGGGAGCCGCCAGAGAGGATGGGCTCAGGGGCTGTTCCTGCTTGGGGTGCGGGCCGGGTGGGGGGGAGAGGCCTCTGGTCGTGGCGGTGCTCAGGTGGTGACCTAGATGACAAAGGCTTCTGGAGAGAGCATGTTCTTGGCCATAGGGGTGGGGTGGTCTGGGATGGGGTGCCCCAGCTGCAGGATCTTCTGAGAAGCCTGTACCCCTGCGTGGGTCCCGGGACAGGGATGACCCAGGCCAGAGTCTCTGGGAACCAGAGGATGTCCCAGGTGGGGGGAATGAAAATGCCCCAGAAGGGGGTTTCAGGTTGCCTGTCCCCTCTCTGTTCACACCCACCCTCTCTCCCCAGTCCTGCCGGAGACCCAGCCACGCCTTGCTACCCCCAGGATCGTGGAAGTGGGCACACAGTGGGCTGTGAACTGCACTCTGGATGGGCTGTTCCCAGCTGCAGAGGCCAAAGTCAGCCTGACGCTGGCAGAACAGAAACTGCACTCTACATCCCTGTACAGCAAGGACTCCGTCTTGGCCATGGCCAATGTCGAGGCGAACGCAGCAGAGGAGGGCACCCAGGAGCTGGCATGTGTGGTGACCCTGGGAGAACAAGACCGGATGTGGAAGGAGGATGTGACCCTCTACAGTAAGTCAAGAGGGGGCCGTGCTTCCAGGGGGTGGGGGGCAAATCCTGGGGGGCGGTGCTCACTGTGTGCCTACCCCCTCCCAGGCTTCCCCGTGCCCAACCTGACCCTAAGTGAGCCAGAGGTCTCAGAAGGGACTGTGGTGACTGTGGAGTGTGAGGCCCAGGCTGGAGTCGTGGTGTCGCTGAGCGGGCTGCCACCGGGGCCTCCAGCACCCAGGGCACAATTCCAACTAAATGCCAGCGCTGCGGACCACAGGCGCAGCTTCTCGTGCTCTGCTGCTCTGGACGTGGCTGGACGCTTGCTGCACAAGAACCAGACCCGGGAGCTCCACGTCCTGTGTGAGTGGGGCCACTGGAAAATGACCCCTAATCCCCAAGACCCAACCCCTTAAGACCCCATGAGCTCCTGCCCTCTGAGGGCCCCCTCCAGTCCTCTCCCCAGATTCCGGAGTCCTCCAGTCCTAGGTGGTGGTGGGGGGGTGTCCTCCTAGTCCCTCACCCCCTCCCTCATCTTGCTGTGTTTCTCCAGATGGCCCCCGACTAGACCAGAGGGATTGCCCGGGAAACTGGACATGGGAGGAAGGCTCCCAGCAGACCCTGCGGTGTCAAGCTTGGGGGAACCCGGTTCCTGAGCTGAAATGTCACCGGAAGGAGGATGAGGCTTTGCTGCCCATCGGGGACCTGAGACCCGTCAAGCGGGAGGTTGCGGGCACTTACCTGTGTCAGGCCCGGAGCCCCCGTGGTGTGGTCACCCGCGAAGTAGTCCTGAACGTGACCTGTGAGTGTGCCGGTGTTTGGGGCTGGGCAGGGCAGGGGCAGCGAGCCTGGCTCAACCCTCATCACGCCCTGTGTCCTCCCCACAGACCACCAGAATAACATGGTCATCATCATTCTGGTGGCGGCTGCTGTCATCTTAGGAACTGTGGGCGCAGCCGCTTACCTCTATAACCGCCAGCGGAAGATCCAGAAGTACAGGCTACAGAAGGCCCAGGAGGCAGCTACCATGAAGCTGAACACACCGGCCACGCCCCCCTGAACCTGGGCCACGCCCCGGCCTCCCCCTCAGCCCCCCGCGCGGTGGCAGTGGTGCCACACTGAACAACAGTGGTCACAAGCCATGCAGCTCCACCCCCGTTCCCAGGTTGCCTGAGGACAGGCTAGAGGCCTCAGGATACAGGGGTCCTGGCACCTGAACGCCTAGGATCCCCAAGCCTCACACCTGACCTGGAGCCACAGGACTGAGCCACAAGGAGGGGGCAGGACTTGGGGCATGACTATGAGGGATGTCAAAGCCTGCCCTGTCTGGGGGGGGTGTGGCGGGACACTCAACATGGGACGCCCAACTGGGAAACAGTGAACCCCCCCCCCAATGCGTGTGCTGAGGCCCTACAGCCCTGAGAAGTAACCTGCACAAACACCAGCAGCATGGAAACACATACCCCCATACTTCCTCTGCCAGATGCCAGGTCCAGCCCTGCAGTCCACGGACTGTCCCCAACTTTCGATGATGACGTATTTATTCATTTGTTCTTTTACCAGCTATTTATTGGGTGCCTTTTATGTGGGCCAGAATGGTAAAGAAGAGGAGCATGAGTTCCTGTCCTCAGGGAGCTGTCAGTCTAAACCTCATTTAGGGTGGCCAGGTACAGTCGCACTAGCTGTGCACTGCGCAGGAGCGCCTGGCAAAAAAAAGATCAAGTGGGGCTGGAATTTCCCATTCCATTAGCTAAGCTGCTTTCCTCCAGAAGGGGACTGGCAATGGTGATACTGTTTCGTTGGTGACATGCCCAGGGACAACCCACTGGGCCCGGACTCCTCCCACCATCACTGGCACTGACCTCTGTTAGTCCCCCCTCTGCCCATATGCCTCTCTGCTAGTGCTCACAGTGACACCGGGGCATGCCTAAACATGAATGCCCACTCGTTGGCAGCTAAACCATGGAGTCCCATGAAACCATGTCCAACCCCTGTGTCCCCGCCTTGTCCTGTTTCCTTCTCAGTGGGACAGAGCAAGAACAGAGCACTCCGGCAGCCCCAAGTTCCTGCAGAGATGAGGGCCCTGCAGGCCATAGGGAGTAGAGGCCTGGGAAGATCCCCTCCCAGCTCTGGAAGCCTCTCTCTCTTGTGCTAATAAAGCATTTTCATGTGCGCCTGACTTGTTTGAGTTGAGGGGAGGTGCTCATCCAGTAGGAGCCCTTTCCAGCCCTGTCCTCCCACTTCCTCCCCCAAGAAAAGGCTGCCGGTTCAAGGCCCACCCCCGAGGCTCTAATCCAAATCTTGTTAGGACCTTTCGAGACTCAAGCGAAAATTAAAGATTCCTCTCCAGAAAACTCTCTGACTCTTGCTTTACATAGGCCTGGAACCTCATTCTTGAGCTGAGGGAGGGGCTGAGGGGCTTATATACTGCAGGCTCCCAGGCCCTCGAGGGGCCTCTGTCCCTCTGGGTGGGGCTGCGGAGGCGGGGCTGCCGGCCTCCTTATCTCCAGAGCCAGCCTTGGCTCCCTGGCGCTCGGCCCCTCAGTCTGGGCCCTTTGCCATGGGGTCTCTGCTCCCCCTCTCGCTGCTGCTTTTGCTGGCGGCCGCCTACCCGGGAGGCGGGAGAGCGCGTCGGCGCCGGGGAGCGCGGGCCCAAGGCCCGGGAGGCAGCTCCCCGGCGCCCTCGGAGACCTCAGAGCCGTTCTGGGTGCGCATGAGCCCCGGGTTCAAGGCCGTGCAGCCGGGGGGCTCAGTGTGGCTCAACTGCAGCACCAGCTGCCCCCTGCCGGAGAATTCCAGCCTCAGCACTGGGCTGCAACGGGGCCAAACGCTCAGTGGGCCCGGCTGGGTATCCTACCAGCTGCTGGACGTGAGGGCCTGGAGCTCCGAGGTGCGCTGCTTCGTCACCTGCGCAGGAGAAACACGGGGGGCCACGGCCAAGATCACCGCCTACAGTGAGGGACGGGGGTCCAGGCCTTGCTGGGGTGAGGGGAGGGGGACGGGGTTGGGTGTTTAACAGACGCGCTAGGGGGCGCACGCGGACCTGGCTCAGAGGCCCCCTCTTGCTTTAGAACGGCCGCAAAGCGTGATCCTGGAGCCTCCGCTCTTGGTGGGCAATGAGTACACTCTGCGCTGCCACGTGACGCACGTATTCCCCGTGGGCTTCCTGGTGGTGACTCTGAGGCGCGGCGGCCGGGTCATCTACTCTGAGAACCTGAAGCGCTACACCGGCACTGATCTGGCCAACGTGACGCTGACTTACACGTTGCCCGCCAGGCCCCGCGACTTCTGGAAACCGGTGACCTGCCACGCACGCCTCAGTCTTGATGGCTTGGTGGTCCGCAGCAGCTCGGCACCCATAACGCTGACAGGCCTCGGTGAGGCACCTTTGTTATCCCGGGCCCCTGAGGAGGGGAGGGCCAGGGTGTGACGCCGGTAGGGTGAGCGAGTCGAGCGGGAGGTCACGTCTCCCTGGGCCCCGGTCCTAATTCTCACCTCCTGTCCCCAGCTTGGCGCCCCGCGCCCAAAGCCTTGGCCTCCACCTCCATCGCAGCCTTAGCGGGGATCCTTCTCGTCGTGGGGGCCGCCTACCTGCGAAAACGGCCGTTGGTGCAGAACCGGAGTAAAGAGAGGAGGGTCTCTGCCGGCTGAGCCGGAGGAGAAAGGAATCTGGGACGACTGGGGGGAACCCTGACTGATTCAATAAAGTCCTCCTCAGTCAGCCTCTGCCTCACGGCCTAAAGGTCCCCCCACGAGCGAACCTCCTCTGAGGAGGTGGTCTTCTTTTCTGGCCTTGCCTCAGTCACTTTCCCTAAGTGCCCTGTCTCTCGGAGGGCACCTGAGGCTTCCTCCTTCTCAGCCGCCTGGGGACCCGGGCGCCCCAGTCCCTCCGCATTCCCAGCCAAGTGTGGTAATATACCCCCCCTGCGGGCGTTATCAGTGGGGTGCAAATGGGCATAGCTTGGGCACTGGAGGGCTTTGGGCTGTGGGAGGCTTGGCTCACAGGACGGTTTTCCCCCCGATTGGCTCCGCCGCGCCACGCGGCAGCTCTGATTGGATATTAAGTTTCCTTTCCCATTCCCCCCCCCCCCGCCCCTCCACCTGCGACCCAGCACTTTCCCGGAGGACAGGGGTGGAGCGAGAACTGACCCCCACAGTTCACCGTTAGCTCTGGCGCTGAGAGCGCAAATGGACGGGGTCACATGACACACTGAGGGACGGAGATGCGAAGAAAAGGTACCCATGTTGTGACTGCGGGGAGGGAACAGTCAGAGGGCCCACGTGGGGTGTCACAGACTCGCGTCCTGGCAACGTCTTGATAATCACCGGGCCTGGGGGCCACATGCGGGGGGGGGGGCGTCAAAACCTGGGGGCCCGGATGCAGGGTCGAAGGGTCATAGTGGGTCTCTCGGTCTCGCGTGGACACAGAAGCCGAGCCCGCACTGGATGTCTGGGAGGGCCGGTGCGGTCCAGGGCCCCGCCCACCGCGCCGAAAGCGGATTCAGGGGCGCTCCTCCGCAGCTGGCGCTCACACACGCCGCGTAGACACGTGCCCGCTGCACGCTGGGTAAATACAGACCCAGAGCAGAGCCGACCCTAATTTAGACGCCGGCGAACGCTGCGCGCACGCACACGTGTTCCCGACTCGCTGGCACTTTGGTCCCCACCCCCTCTGTCGCGTGCGGGGGCGGAGCCGGAGGGGGACTAGGGGCGTGGCTACAGCCCTCAGCTCGCCGGCTCAAAAGGAGAAGGATCAGTGAGGAAGGCATCCCCACACACCCTTTCCTAGAATTGTGCCTTCCCCCATCCTGCTCTACAGCTCTCTCCTAGCCTTCAAACCAATCCCCTGCCCGGGAGGGGGTGGGGGAACTAACTATGGGGGCGGGGCTCTGAGTCCAGCTCATTACCACAGCATCCAAGCTAGGGGTAGGGTGGGGGCGGTTGAGAAGGGCAACCCAGCATCCCCCGACCTCGGCTTCGCCGCCGAGGATGACGCGGGAGCGCGCGGCCGCCCCCAGAAGGCTCCGGGAGATGGGGCGGGCCTCCACGTAGACCCCGGGGGTCGCTTGCTCCTGCCAGCACGCCTTCGCCGAGGCCGGGAGCCTGGAGCACGCTCGCCCTCCCGCCCCCCAGCCGCCTCTGCCGCCGCCCCCTCCTTGGAAACCAAGTTACCAACGTTAAACCAATCCCGGAACGCAACTCTGCCTCCTCCACAACCCACCCGCCGCGCCGTCCTCTCGCCCAGCTCAGCGCTCGCGCTCTCCTCGCCTCCTGCGCTTCCCCCGCGGCGGCGATGCCAGGGCCCTCGCCGGGGCTGTGCCGGGCATTGCTCGGCCTCTGGGCTGTCCTGGGCCTGGGGCTCTTCGGCCTCTCAGGTAAGAGCCGGGTCCTGGCTCAGGGTGGACAGGGCGGGGGCGGAGTTCCGGGACCAGAACAGCGGCCACAAGCCCCTCCCGGCTCCGCCCTCGTCTCGCTCTACTCCCACGCTTCTGCCCCACCTTGAGCCCGGGCCTTGCCCTCTATCCCTCTTCCCACCAACACACACTGGAGGCCCAGCTCCCAGGCTCCTCGCTTGCCCAGGTTTCTACCTTGCCCTCGTCGAGATCCCGGGTGCTCTTCCGCACCCATCTCATGCCCTGGAGACCCCGTGTCTCCCTTGTCCCTTTCCGGGGCACCTCTCCACGCTCTGTCATGCTCCATGGTCCACGGACTGCCATCCCCCTCAGTCGTGGTCCGGAAAGACCCGATCTCCCCAACTGCTGTGACTCAGAGGCGCTATTCCCGCTCCATCCGGAGCCCTGGCAACCGAGTCCCTCAGCTGTTACCGCGGTTCCTTCCATGAGCTCCAGCCTCGAGTCTTCTTTCGTGTTCTTCTCCCGGGTTTGGGGTCCTCACTTATCCTTGACTCAGCCTCATCTCTCCTTTGCCCTCGCCTCAACCTGTCTCCCCGTCTCTGGCAAGAACCCTGAGAACCAGTTCGTTTTCCTTCCTCCACACGAGGTCCCCTCTTCCCATCACTGCTGTGTGCGTCAAAGACCCCGTCTTTCATCTCATCCCCCTCCCCCCATGCTTTCCCATCACTCCATTGGCACCTTGGAGACCAGGGCTCTCTGCTGCCATGTCCCAGAGAAGCCCTCGAGGTTTGAACCCTGGGAGCGCGCCTCCAAACCTGAGGCCGGGGCAGGACGCGAAACTCCTGAATTCTTCCTTGGCTGTGGCCTCTACTAATTCCCCGGGAATCCCTGATTCGACATAGGGGCACTAAGATCCCAGGAAGGTGGCTCCCCAGGCTGAGCCCACGTTTCCCTGGTCAGCGGTCGCGCAGGAGCCCTTTTGGGCGGACCTGCAGCCCCGCGTGGCGCTCGTGGAGCGCGGGGGATCTTTGTGGCTGAATTGCAGCACCAACTGCCCACGACCTGAGCGCGGTGGCCTGGAGACCTCGCTGCGCCGGAATGGGACCCAGAGGGGCTTGCGCTGGCTGGCGCGGCAGCTGGTGGACATCCGCGAGCCGGAGACCCAGCCGGTCTGCTTCTTCCGCTGCGCGCGGCGCACGCTGCAGGCGCGTGGGCTCATTCGCACTTTCCGTGAGTTCTCAGCGGCCACGCTCTCACTCTACTATTTTCCCTTCCTTCCAAGCCCCGCCCCCTGGGTCACAGGGTCCTCCCCTTCAGGCTCCACCCTCTGGATCCCCAAGCTCTCCGCCCCTGGGCCCCTGGATTCCACGCCAAGTGCCTGGGAGCCTCGGCGTTTCCAAGAGCGGTGGTTCCCCCGTTGCAGAGCGACCGGATCGTGTAGAGCTGGTACCGCTGCCTGCCTGGCAGCCTGTGGGCGAGAACTTCACCCTGAGCTGTAGGGTCCCAGGCGCTGGGCCTCGTGGGAGCCTCACATTGACCCTGTTGCGGGGCACCCAGGAGCTCATCCGTCGCAGCTTCGCCGGGGAGCCACCCCGAGCGCGGGGCGCGGTACTTACGGCTACAGTACTGGCGCGAAGGGAGGACCATGGGGCCAATTTCTCCTGCCGCGCGGAGCTGGACCTGCGGCCGCATGGCCTGGGGCTTTTTTCAAACAGCTCCGCCCCCAGAGAGCTCCGAACTTTTGGTGAGTGGGTACAGGGAGCAGAAGGGGACGAGAAGGGGTCAGAGGAGTGTTTAAGAAGTTTGGAGGCAGAGAAATCTGAATTCCAATCCTTACTCCAACATACACCAGCTGTAAGTTGTTTTCCTCTCTGTGCCTTGAGGATAATACAAGATAGTGCATGTAAAGCGCTTAGTACATATTGAGTGGTTCCGATACATGATATTCAAGCTCTGTTCTTCGACACCCAGCCCTGTCTCCGGACCCCCCGCGCCTCGCTGCCCCCCGGCTCTTGGAAGTGGGCTCAGAAAGACCCGTGAGCTGCACCTTGGACGAGCTGTTTCCAGCCTCAGAGGCTGGGGTCTACCTGGCGCTGGGGGACCGCATGCTGAGTCCCGATATCACCCTGGAGGGGGACGCGCTCGTGGCCACGGCCACAGCCACAGCTAACGCAGAACAGGAGGGCGCCAGGCAGTTGGTCTGCAACGTGACCCTGGGGGGCGAGAGCCGCGAGACCCGGGAGAACGTGACCGTCTACAGTAAGAGGGAGAGAAGCGGGTCGCCGCGGCTCAGGGGTGGATCCGGTCGCTCTGCAACGGGAAGGCAGAGCAAAGGGTGGGCGGGGCCTTAGTATAGCAATAGCCGTGGTCCCAGTGTCCCTAAGGGGTGGGAAAGTTGGAGGACTGAGGTTGAATAGTTTTAGAGGCGGAGTCTGAGCCGCCGCCGGAAGGGGAACGTCGCAAACCCAGTGGGGACCCCGTAAAGTTGGGCGGGGCGAGGAGGAGGCGGGGCGAGAAGAGGGCGGAGCCTAAGCATCCGCAGAGGCCGAGCGAGGTACCTACAGTTCGGCGGCAGAGCCCAGAGAGTTCAGGCAGATAAGGGGCAGCCTCGACCCGCGGGAGGGGCGTGGTCAGTGGACTCCCGGCCAATGCCCCGCCCCAGGCTTCCCCGCGCCGGTCCTGACCCTGAGCGAGCCCAGCACCCCCGAGGGGAAGGTGGTGACAGTAACTTGCGCAGCTGGGGCCGGAGCCCTGGTCACACTGGACGGAATTCCAGCCGTGGTCCCGGGGCAGCCCGCCCAGCTTCAGCTAAATGCCACCGAGGACGACGACAAGCGCAGCTTCTTCTGCGACGCCATCCTCGAGGTGGACGGGGAGACCCTAAGCAAGAACAAGAGCGCCGAACTCCGCGTCCTATGTGAGTTGGCCTTTAACCTCTCGCCTCCCTCCTCGTGATTTCCAAGGGCCTGTCCGGTCCCTGGCCGTATTGTGGAAGTGGGGCTTTTCCTCAAGGACCGTGTCTAGCTTCTCAGTACCCCGCGCCCCTGCAGACGCCCCTCGACTAGATGATTCTGAGTGTCCCAGGAGCTGGACGTGGCCGGAGGGCCCCGAGCAGACGCTGCGCTGCGAGGCCCGCGGAAACCCTGCGCCCTCCGTCCACTGCGAGCGGCCTGACAGCGGGGCGGTGCTAGCGCTGGGCCTGCTGGGTCCGGTCACTCGAGCTCTCGCCGGCACTTACCGCTGCACTGCGGTCAACGTCCAGGGCGAGGCAGTCAAAGAAGTGACGCTGACGGTCGAGTGTGAGTGGGGGTGCACAAGGCGCATTTCTGCTTCTCAGGGTCTCGGGGTGACTAGCCTACAGGGTCTGAAGTGTGTCTTTGGGCAGGATTTTGGGAAAGGGAAGAGGCTGGTGAGCGGTATTAGGGGAAGATCTTAGAGAAGGAGGGAGGGGGAGAGGTAGACGTGTCCCTAAGGGTCTGGGGTGTGGTGTGTGGACAGAGTCTTGGGAAGGTGGGCTTTCCAAGGCGTCTAAGAATTTCTAGGCCAAAGACTTGGGGTGGATCCTGTGGGCACTTTGTAGGAATCAGAAAAAAACACTAAAAACAGCTCACCACTCCACCAGCATAAAACCTCTTTGGTTTAGTGTCTGGGCAGGGCACAGCCTGCCCAACCCTCTGTGGCCGCCCTCATACGGAAAGAGGGTCTAGGGACATTGGGCCAGTCCCCATCCTCAAACCCAACAACACTTCCTTCTCCAGACGCCCCATCGCTGGACAGCATGGGCTGCCCAGAACACATTACATGGCTGGAAGGAACAGAGGTCTTGCTGAGCTGCGTCGCACACGGGGTCCCGCCGCCCAGCGTGAGCTGTGTGCGCCCTGGGGAGGCCGGGGTCGTCGAGGGCCTGCTGCATGTGGTCCGGGAGCACGCAGGAACCTACCGCTGTGAAGCCACCAATGCTCAAGGCTCTGTGGCCAAAAATGTGGCTGTCACGGTGGAATGTGAGTGAGGACAACACAGGGCAAGATGGGGTATGTCAGGATAACCCTGGCCTGACTTCCAGTCCCTGTGTGACCTTCTGCTCCCCAGATGGCCCCAGTTTCGAGGAGCTGAGCTGCCCCAGCAATTGGACGTGGGTGGAAGGATCTGGGCAGCTGTTTTCTTGTGAGGTGGATGGAAAGCCAGAGCCAAGTGTGGAGTGCATCGGCTCAGAGGGCACCAGTGAGGGGATGCTGCTGCCGCTGGCCTCCCCAGACTCTAGTCCCAGAGTCCCCAGCAGCGCTAGTGAACTGGCACCTGGTATCTACATCTGCAATGCCACCAACCGGCACGGCTCCATGGTCAAGACAGTCGCCGTGAGCACGGAGTGTGAGCGGGGCCGAGGCTGGCGGGGAAGTAGGGGTGCCCCAGGGGCCGGGCCCCTCCCTGACGTCCCCCATGGCTGCTTTGCAGCGCCACCGCAAATGGATGAGTCCACCTGCCCAAGTCACCAGACGTGGCTGGAAGGGGCC
This sequence comes from Mirounga angustirostris, assembly GCF_029215605.1. NCBI lineage: Eukaryota > Metazoa > Chordata > Mammalia > Carnivora > Phocidae > Mirounga > Mirounga angustirostris. The sequence goes on along the minus strand of NW_026991709.1, from coordinate 208,489,656 downwards.
GAGGCTGCAGGGCTGGCCTGCGCCGCCCGGGGTCGCCCCTCCCCACAAGTGCGCTGCTCCCGGGAGGGCGTGCCCAGGCCTCAGCGGCTGCGCGTGTCCCGAGAAGATGCGGGTACCTACCGTTGCTTGGCCACCAACATGCATGGCACGGACGCACGGACGGTCACCGTGGGCGTGGAATGTGAGTGGGAGTAGCACCAGTTAGAGGGCACTGGGTTCCCAAAACAGTGGCTTGCAGCAGTGGCCTTGCCCAGGGCAATTCAAGGGTACCTCCTTAGGCCCCCTTCCTGGGGACAAGGATTCCCGGTCTAAACCTGAGGCTAATGAAAACTCTAGGGAACAGGAGCCCGCGCCCCCCTCAAATTCTAGGTCAGAAGGGCACTGGTGCAGGTCCCTACCCCCTCTCCTTCAGAGAAGCAGGGCACAGGGTTTTAGTGCTGACTACAGCCGAATAGTAGGGGCAGGTGGCTCTGAAGGAAGGCCGGATCCCTGCCTGCCCATCCGAGGAGGGGTGCTCTGATTGTGGTGGGCGGAAGGGCACTTGGTCGGTGCGTGGACCGGCTCTGAGGGGCTCCTCCAACCTCCTGTCCTCTGCAGACCGGCCGGTGGTGGCCGAGTTGGCCGCCTCGCCCCCCGGGGGCGTGCGGCCAGGCGGGAACTTCACGCTGACCTGCCGCGCAGAGGCCTGGCCCCCAGCCCAGATCAGCTGGCGCGCGCCCCCGGGGGCGCTCAACATCGGCCTGTCGAGCAACAACAGCACGCTGAGCGTGGCGGGCGCCATGGGCAGCCACGGCGGCGAGTACGAGTGCGCAGCCACCAACGCGCATGGGCGCCACGCGCGACGCATCACAGTGCGCGTGGCTGGTAAGTGGCAGCTGGGGGGCGGGGCTAGGGATCCGCAGGGGGCGTGGCCTGCGCCGCGCGGCCCCTGACCCGGTCCTCGCTTCCCTCTCCTTCCCCGCAGATGAGACTGAAGTGGGCCGGGGCAGAAGTCGGGGGCACCCTGACGAGTGGGGCTTTGATGGCGGGTTGGGGTGGAAGGTGGAGGAAGAGGGAACGGACTGGAGCTCAAGGGGAGAGACCCTCCAGGGCCGTGACGGCTGTGGGAGGGGCTTATTAACTTGGGGTAGAAGTCACCCCTCACTGTGCCGCTGTGGAGAAGAGGTGTTGGAGAGGGACCTAGGGTAGAGGATGGGGGTGATGGGGGGTCCCACCCAGATCCCCTCCCCCCCACTTCGTGTATCTCGGGTTTTCCGGGGTGAAGGAGTGACCCGGTCCCCCCTACCCTCATCCTCTTGGGGGTGAAGAGAGTTGACTTCTGGGTATCCCTGGGGCTAGGGGCTTCTATCCTCATGTGCTGAGGTGACGCGTAAAACGGATCTGGGGTCGCACCAGCGCTTGGGGTAGCCTTTGAAGGCTTTCTCCTTTCCCCCACCCCACGCTCTGAGTTCCCTGGGGTTCTCTGCCAGGCCCGTGAGGACTGACCTCGTGCCAATGGGGAGGGAACAGAGGTGGCCGCGCTTGGGAGCCTTGAGCTGGTCCACTCTCTTTGAGGGTCTCCACCCCGCAGGTCCATGGCTGTGGGTCGCCGTGGGCGGCGCGGCGGGGGGCGCGGCCCTACTGGCCGCGGGGGCCGGCCTGGCCTTCTACGTTCAGTCCACCGCTTGCAAGAAGGGCGAGTATAATGTGCAGGAGGCCGAAAGCTCGGGTGAGGCCGTGTGTCTCAACGGCGCGGGCGGTGGCACTGGAGGGGGCACGGGTGCCGAAGGTGGAACCGAGGCTGCGGGCACCGCGGAGGCGCAGGCAGGGGGCGAGGTCTTCGCCATCCAGCTGACGTCGGCTTGAGCCGGTTCCCCTCTCCCCGCGGGCCGGGGGACGCCCCCCAGAGGCACACGGGGGCTTACTTATTGTTCTATTTATTTATGTATTTATTTATTTATTCATTCATTTATTTATTCAATTCCAGGGGCGTCACCCCCATTTTCTACCCACCCCCCCAACAAATAAAGTTTTTATAAAGGACTCTGGGTCTGTCCACTTCAGTCTCTGCCATGTGGAAGCAACCCAAGGTTCCAGTCCCAACCCCGTGGGTTATTCATACATAAACTACTTTGGCTTGTTTGTTTTTGAGGGCCTACTATGTGTCAGCACAGCCCAAGCCACCTTCATGCGGTGTGGGCTGGAGCGTGTTCTCTCCGTGTCCCATTTCCTGCTGTCAGCCAGCCTTGGGCTGGGGTGGGGACTGCAGGCCTTCCTCCCGCTCCCTGACCCTTATCTCTTCCGCCCAGTGCTGCCCTCTAACCCCGCTAACTCTTGCGGTGGGAGCTAGGTGATTCCCCCAGGCCTGGTTCCAGGCGCCGCAGAAGCTGTCTTCCCAGGGTGGGTGGAGCCCCCTCCCCGGGGTCTGGGCATTGGGCCCCTGTCCTGAGGTCTCGCCAGGATGAGGAAATGCAGACAGTGGCTGCACTTATGAGTGACAGGTCCCAACTATTAAAGGGTGCATCCCCGCCCCACCCTCAATGCCTCCTCCATCCTGTGTCCATCCACCGTGCCTCAGTTTACCCCCAACCTGCCTTTTGACTGCCTGTCATGATTCAGAAGAGACACACGGCTATCAGCTGCAACCCACTCCGCACACCACCGCCCCCCTCACCCCCTACAGCATAAGGAGAGAACAGCTGCTCTCCCCCCACCCTTGTGGTCTCTGCCTCCCTCAAAAGCAGGAACAGAGCCTGAGAGAAGGAAGCAGTCCTGGACAGCTCCCACTCCATCAGCTGCCCTAGGCACGCATTTCCTGAGCAAAGGTAAGAGCAGGAAATGGTTGCGGGGGGATTGCTAGGGGGTTGGGGGTGGGAGGAACTAGCGGCCTGTCGCACACACACACACCCCCTTAACTACTTCCCTCCTCACGATTCCTTATGTCCCACCAAGTCCAGCCTGCCACAGGGCCTTTGCTTTTGCCATTCCCTCTGCCTGGACTGTCCTCACCTCAAAGTCCCACAGCCAGTTCCTCATCCTCAGGTCTCTATCCAAATGTCAGAGAGGCCTTGGCTGTCTCTCCTCCGAGAGAAGCAAAACTGAGGTAGCCCTCCAACGCCTTATCTCCTTACATACTTTCTTTTCTCTGTAGCATCAACCACCACTTGACACTCTATTAGATATTTGACTGTTTACTGTCACTTTAGAATGTTGGCTTCGCTAGAGCAGGGTTCTTTGTTTTAGTCACCATAAACTGCCCCCCTTGGGGTCTGGTACACAGTAGTTGCTCAATAAATGCTCAATAAGTGGGTAAAAACAGCCGTGAGTTCACAGGTACACAGTCTGAGACCTTCATGTGTTCAACGTGCATCCCCAAAGAACTCCATGCTGGGCCCTGGGATGGCCCATCACGGTCAGGGACACAGTTGTGGCCTTGGACCCCTGAAGTCATGGTCCAGGTGGGAAGATGAAGGTGAATGAAATAACCCCAGAGCAGTAGAGAGCTGACAAATTCTGGGAGGTTCTAGGAGGGAGACCAGTGAGGAGCTGAACTAGAGCGTGACAGCATGGGAGTGGGGTATGTATTTTAGACTGGGTGGTCAAGGAAGGCTGCCCCACCCTCCCAGTAATGAGAAGGCAGCAGCTAGGGGAGACGCCGGGGAGGGTGTTCTGAGCTGAGGGATCTGAGGGCTGAGGAACTGGGCCCAGACCTTCCCCACAGGCTCACCCAAAACAGACAAAGAGGGTTTCACAGGGGCTCCCCTTCCTGGGCTACGTGGCCTGGCAGGTCTCACTCACTGCCATGCGGGACCACCCCCCACCCTGGCTGCATCCCTCCAGTTCTCCCAGTGGGCACTGGTATCCTGTGTGTTCTGGCGACAGCGACAGGGCTGAGCTCTGGCCAGGGCCCTCTTCTCCTGAATGGCTTCTGGCTGCAGGCTAGGGACACCCGTGGTGGGGTTGGAGAGCTCTTGGAAGAGGGGGGAGGGGACCACAGAAGGGACTGGTGTGCATAAAGGTGTAGGAAGGGGACATCCTGCAGGCAGAGGTGGAGCTGACGGATAAAGGGACCACTGTGGGTGTATCACTGTGTGCCAATGTGTGTCAGCTAGGTGCATTTTCCGTGTGTTGACAGATGTATCTGTCCTGTGTCTGTCAACGCTTGTTTCTGTCTAGCGTGTGGTCTATGTGTCTCATGTGCGTGTCAGCACACGCGAGTTTGTCAGTGTGTCTTGTATGTGAATGTGTGTTAGCCCACACACACGTATCTGTCTTGCCTTTTTTTAAGATTTTTTTTTTAGGGGGGCACCGGGTGGCTCAGTTGGTTGGGCGACTGCCTTCGGCTCAGGTCATGATCCTGGAGTCCCTGGATCGAGTCCCGCATTGGGCTCCCTGCTCCGCGAGGAGTCTGCTTCTCCCTCTAACCCTACCCCCTCTTGTGCTCTCTCTTTCAAATAAATTAAAAAATAAATAAGATTTTTTTTAGGGGTGCCTGGGTGGCTCAGTCGTTAAGTGTCTGCCTTCAGCTCAGTCATGATCCCGGGGTCCTGGGATCGAGCCCCGCATCTGGCTCCCTGCTCAGCGGGAAGCCTGCTTCTCCCTCTCCCACTCCCCCTGCTTGTGTTCCTGCTCTCGCTTTGTCTATGTCAAATAAACAAACAAATTCTAAAAAAAAAAAAAAAAAAAAAGTTTTTTTTTTTTTTTTTTTTTAAGTCATCTCTACACCCAACACCGGGCTCGAACCCACAACCCCGAGACTGAGAGTCGCACACTCCACTGACCGAGCCAGCCAGGCGCCCCGTGTGTCTGTCTGTCTCCATGTGTTCTTTGTCTCTGCATGTGGTGGCTGTTGCCCTATATGGGATGTTGTGGTGAATGTGGCTCATTCTCTGTGGGTGGGCTGGTCCCTGTATGTACGAGTGTGTGTGTCCCTCAGAATCCTAATGAGAAAACACCTGCCCCCACATTCCTGGCGCGGGGGAGAGAGGGGGAAGTGTGCACGAGGTGGGATCCCCAAGTCACAGCGCTCTTTCTCAGAGTAGTTGTGTTCTTTATTGTTATTGCTGTTCACAGTAGGAGTGTCACTGCTGAGGACATTTTCGGAGGGGAGGCTCAGCCAAACCTCATCGGACCAGGGGCCAGGGAGGGGGACAGTGGCCCCCTGAGACAGGGACTCTGGAGCCCGAGGCCTGGGTCTTCCACCTGAGATCCCTGAATGGGAGGGGGCAGAGAAGAGGCAGGCTGGACCCTTGAAGACCCAAGTTTTTTCCCCACTCCTCCCAGGAGGGCTTGTGCCCATTCCCTGCCCTCCCCACCACAGAGAAACTGAGTCAGGACAGGCTCAGCTGGGTGAGGAAGGGCTTACCCTTCCTGAGTTGGGCCTTGGTGGGGGCCCAGGGACACCCCACATCTGCCACATAACTTCTTGGGCTGGACACTTTTCCTGGGCACGAGCCAGCAGCTGGAGCAGCGAGTGCCATATTTCTTGTACCTGGAGTGGGGGTGCAAGAAACCAACATCAGAATGCAGCAGGGGTCCAGAAACTACCACTTTCTGGGTAGTTCCACTTTCCGCAAGGGTGAGTGTTTCCCCTCCCAGAACCCCACACTGGCTAAGCATCCAAACTCCTTCCATCCTGAGGACCTGATACCACAGGCATTGCAGAGAGGGGTCCCATCTTCAGCATCTCTCCAGAGTGGGGTCCTTTGGGTCCTACAGGAAGCACAGCACCGGGGCCCTGAGGGGGCAGAGGTCAAAGGGTAAGGGGCAGAGGCCAAGAGTCTGGGCTCAGGAGGCCTGTGCAGGTGGGGCATTTTGTTAGAGTCTCTACGAAGGCCCCACCTGGCTCTGGGCCAACCCTGGGTATTACCAGACCTAAGACAGAGGGAAAGCCAGGAAGGGAGACAGATGGCAAAGCTAAGCAGAGGAAGAAACCGGGGGTGGGGGTGACTCAGCCTGAGTGGAGGGAGGTGCACCATGACTCCTTCTGGATGGGTCTAAATGGGGAAGCAGGATGGGAAGAAAGACAGAGAAGATGGGAAACTGCCCCCCCCCCCCCATATTTATAGCTCTTAAGTCACCAGGACTCACCGAGGGCCTCGCCGCCTCCTGAGTTGGCCTCAGGACCCCTGGCAGGACCTGTAGAGGGACCCTGAGAGCGGCTACTGCAGGCCAGGCTGGGGAGTAGACAGGAGTTAGCATTGGGGGTCTGTACCTTGTCCCAGGCAGCGGCCCCTCAGTGATGATTTACTATCGGGATTTGAGGCATCCCCCAAGGAGGCGTCTGATGTCTGAAAGGCCTGGCCTTGTCCCTCATCAGTAATGAGTATTATGTGAAGAGGTAGGAAGTCTGGGGCCAGCCTGCCAGTTTGGGATCCCATTTCTCCTGAGTCCTCACTGCGTGACTCCGGACAAGCGATCGCATCCTCTGCACCTCAGTTTCCAAATCTGCAAAATGGGCTTCACAAGGCTTCAGGGAGCCCATATACATCAAGGGCTACCTGTTACCTCTCATGGTTGTTGTTCCTGACAGGTGGTGGTCATGATCATTACTGGGAAAAACAACAGTTAGCAACCACCCTCAGTATGGTCAGGCCCGTCTCGTAAACAGGACCTATGCTCGGACCAGGACATTGCTGGGTCACGGCGCCAGCCTGAGGTCTCGCTCAGAGGCTGGGCCATTTGTAACGTAGGGCTGGTGTGGGGCGCCCGCGAGCAGATGCCGGGAGGCCCCTGCCCCCACCATTATTACTATAACTTGCAAAAGGGCGCCCTCCTCTGGGCCAGCCCCTACCTGTAGCTGGGTATGATCTGTAGGCTGGAATCCGGCTTTATCTGAAACTTCAGGGTCACCCCCTCGAACCGGGGGTCCACTTTCTCAGCGCCCGGGTGGGGCTTTGACTGCTTCCGGGGCCTCCTCTGGGGTAGGGCTGAGGGGGCTGGGGGAGCCTCCAGGGGCCCTGAGCTGCAGCATGGCTGGCTGATTGGGGTCAGCATGTTCTTGGCATCCCTTGCCAGAGGCGAGGGTCCCAGAGTCTCCAAGGCCTTCAGCTCCCAGCAGGGCCCCAGGGCTTGGGTGTCCCGGGCAGGGGGCTGAACCAGCCCTTCTGCTGTTTCTTGGAGGAAACGCAGGGCAGTGACTGAGTCCTGGCTTGCAGGCCAGAAGGACCTGGGGACAAGGGACAGTGTGGTCACCCCCTTCCCTGGGCAGCACCAATGCAGTCCTCAGAGACATGGGGGAATTGCGTGGCCTCTGACCCCCATATGACCCCCGTATGACCCCGAGTATCCCTCGGGACCAGAACTTCTTTTTAAGTGCCAGTAACTAACATGGTGACCTCTGGATAACCCCCAGGAACCAGAGGTCATGACCCTTTGACCCCTGGATCAAGTTGGGGGAAGGGGCCGCTCCTGAACGCACCTGCCATTGGGTCTGGGGCATCCTGGGGTCCTTGGTGCCTGCTGAGCAGGGGGCGCCCGGGGCGGCTTAGGGTCCAGACACGGCGGCGCCAGGAGCTCTTGCAGCTTCGAGAAGTCTGGGACCGGTTCGGCCTCCATCACGCCCCGGCCCAGCCCCACTTCCCTAATCGCGCCCGGCCCCGCCCACCCTGAGCCCACTCGATGAGCCCCACCTGAGTGGAGGAGGACGTGCCCGGTGGGGGCGCTTCTGGCAGAGGCTGCGAGGAGCCCCACCTGGGCTGGGCGGGGCGGGGCGAGCGCGGCGGGGCGCCTCTGGCAGGCAGCGCTGGGCGCCCGGGGCCAAGCTCCCCCCGCCCCCCCAGGCCGGCCTCGGTCCCACTCTGGCAGCTCCGCTCGGGGGGCCCTCAGACCCCTCCAGGCCAGCCTGGATCCCCGCAAATCCCTCCGCGGCCGGGGGGGCGGGGCTTGGGCACGCGGGTGCACGTGGGCTCGGGCTCCCGGGCTCTCCAGGACGCCAGCTTCCGGGCCTCTGCCTCAGCCGTCCCGCGACCCCAGCGCTGCCGTGGGAGGGGGGAGTTGGGGGCCCAGAAGGTGCGGCTCCAGACCCCAGGGCCTGCCCTCCCCGCCCCCCCCCAGGAGCCTCAAGACACTGGAGGTCTGTGAGACGGTTTTATTGTTGTTCCAGTCAGATTCCACCCTATCCACACACTGATTCTCCTGAGTTTGGGGGAGGCCACCCCAGCAGGGCTGGGGCCCCCTCGGCCTCCCAGACCAGAACCTGGACATGGGATCTCTCTGAGGCAGGGGCTCTGGCCTTCTGGTTGCTTCCAACATCTCTCTCGGGCCTGTCCATGCTCTGGGCTGGGCTGGCAACTTGGCTATTCCTGCAGTCCCGGCCGCGGGGCCGCGGGTGCCCGGGGTGTCAGTGGGGCTTGGGGACATGGCCGTCCACATAGAAGTTCCTGGTGATCTTTGGCAGCGTGAATTCGGCCCCTTCCAGCTCAGGAGTCAGCACGATTTGGCAGCCCAGCCGGGAGTTCTCCTGAAGAAGCGGGGCCATGTCCAGCATGTCGTCCTCCCTGCAGCAAGGAGAAGAGCAGTCACCCAGGGGCAAGCTGTCCAGCTGGTGGGGGCCCCACAGGGCAGGGACGAGGCACCTCTCAGGCCGGCGCGGGGCAGCGCCACGGCCAGCAGCTGCAGGGCCGAGTCGGGCTGGGGCTGCGTGGCGTGGCCCACACGGGCCTCTGCACAGCGGGGAGGGGCTGCCCCCGCTCACCTCTCGGTGGGAGGAGGCAGAAGGTCCAGGTGGTCCTCGCTCACGTACACGTGGCAGGTAGAGCACGCCAGGGAAGCTTCACAGGCCCCTGGGGGCAACAAGTGAGGAGGTGCCAGTGAGGGGCACGGTCAGGTAGGCACCATGAGGTCAAGGACAGAAGGGGGAAGAGGAAGAGGCCCTTTGTTTCCCCGTGCGCCCCTCGTCCGTCCTTCCCGGGCCCGCACCGAGCGCACCCTCCACCCTGTCATCCACTCGGCTAGCTGCTCCCGAGCTGCGTGTAAGTTTTGCAAAGGGACATCCAGGGTGTCCCGTCTCCCAAGGACCACCCCCCCAGCAGGCTGTGGACCAGACTGCGTACACGGAACCATGAATGAGCGTGGACTTGACTTCAGTGTGGCTGAGGGGGAAAAAGGCAGGGTCCCTGCAGCCTGTAAGCCCTTGCAGGGACCCTGTCACTGTGCTGGGCAAAGGGGTTTCCCTCTATCTCTTGCTCCCGAAGATGGGACCTGCTTCCTCAACACTCAGTGTGGCAGGGGAAGAGACCAGAAAATAAGGGTTGAAAGATACAGAAGCTGGGGTTTCCTGCTTTTCCCCCGGACGCATTCCCACCCTTTGGACTGATCACTGAGAATTGCGCTTTGGGGATAATGTCCCTCCTGGTCTAAAACCTTCCAAGGCCTTTTCCAAAACCAAACTCTTCCACTCAATCTCTGAGATCCTCCCGACCCCTCACTCACTCACTTCAGCCACACTGCCCCCCCGCCCCAACTCCAACACACCAAGCTCGTCCCCAGCACATGGCCTCTGCACTCGTTGCACCCTCGCCCTGGAATGTTCTTCTCTCCACTCTTTTACCAACAGAACTCATCTGTTTTCCAGTTCCCCCATCTCCTGTTTCTTATCCTCTCCCCGCACCACCCCCCACCCCTGCCTGGCCTTGGGGACTCTAATTTCTGCACAGCATTTACCACAGTCTCAGGTTACCACCTGAATCTCTGGGTGTACCTATGCTCCATCAACCTGGCCTCCGTCTTTGTACTTGGCACCAAGCCTGGCATATGGATGCTCAAGAGACATGTGTTTTAAATGAATGGGACAGAATTCCCTCTGTCTTCCACACGTGTTGGATAATGAAGATGTAGCTGCAAAGCAGCCTCCTGACCTGGGAGAACCTCCCAGGGGGACCTGGTGACTTTGCCCACACTCCCCGTCTCCTGGGGATAAAATGTCTGGACCCTGAAGCTCCAGGCAGTCCCCAAGGAATCTCTTCCTCAGTCCTGTTTCCCACCTCATTAGCACCCTCATCCCATGAGATAGAGATTATTGAATACGATAGTCCCAGCTAGGCACTGCATACTAACCAGGTGCCAGGCATTCAGCACTATGTCCGAGATCTGTTTAAGCCTCCAGAGCAACCCAGTGAGATAGTAACTAAATTATCCCCTTTTATACATGAGGCATCAGAGGCCCAGAGAGGTAAAGTACCTTGCTCAGAGTCATAGAGCTGGTAAGAGGCAAAATATGAACACAGGCCACTTGCCTCTAAAACTCATGTTCCAACCTGTCCTGGACTCCTGGTGACTGGATTCCAGAACAGAACTTGAGGTAGGCCTGCCATGACCAGCCCCCCAACATCCCCACCCCCGATAATGATTAAATCAGGCTCTGTATTATATTCACCCAACAAATAACCCTGTACATTTTTTTTTCAGACTGCCCTTTCCAGCTGCTCATGATATAATTACATGTTTATTCCTGGGATTATGGTCCCTATTAAGTTGAAATTGATGTGAAATGATAGGGGCCTTGTCTGTTTTGTACATTGCTGCCTGGCAAACAAGGTGTTCAATATACAGAGAAGAGCAGCACAGATTAGTGGCTAAAATAAGCTGGCTTTGAATCTAGTTTTGCCACTTACTTGACCCTGGATCATGTCAACTTAACCTGGGGCTGCTTCCTCACCTATAAAATGAGATAACAATCTTCCCTATCACATAACCTTATCAGGAAGTAGGTATTTAATGCACTTAAAATAATGTCTGCTATGATTATCTTCTCCTCAGCAAATACTGATTTAATACCCGTTACATCTAAACACCATGACAGGCAACCGATAAGTAGCACCAGGGTTTCTGATCTCATTCTGAAGACAGATGACAAAAAGGAAACAAGACACTAAGAAGTGTTAGGAGGACAATAAAGCACACTGAGGTGACAGTGACCAGGGGTGCGGGTTTTGGCTGGGCTGAGGGGAGGAGATTGTCAGAAAGATGACATTTACGTTGAGACCTGACGGATTAATCTGGTGGGAAAGTACTTCAGATGTCTGCAGCAGCAAATGCAAAAGCCCCGAGGCAGGAATGGACTTGGCTTTTTGTTTGAGGAACAGCAGGAAAGCCAGTGTGTCTAGATTAGAGAGAGGAAGGAGGGAGAGAATACAAGCTCCTGGAGGGCAGGAATTTTAATGACCTCTAATAAATGCTCAATAAATAGCTGCTGAGTGAATGAAGGTTTAGAGCTGGTCAGGGTTTGAGACATTGGTGAGGAGTCTGGATTTTAGCCATGTTTGATGGGAAGCCACGGGAGGGTGAAGTAACGGAGGAGAACGGTATCTGATTTGCAGGGTTTTTAAAACAATGAATAAGGACCTCCCCAATTCCCAGTGTGGGGTTCCCACCTTCCAGGTCCACTCCATGGCGCTGGGCCAGGTAAAGAACATTGTCCCCCACTCTGCCGCTCACCGGAATCCGTTGGCCTGACCGGTCTACGAACACCACGTTCACCCTGGGGACAGACGGGGGTGCAGATACCAAACTTGATGGTGGGCGCGGTGGCCAGGTCACGTCTAGGGTTAGGGGGCCTAGACGGCCAGGGGAATAGGACGAGGTAGAAGGGGGACACAGAGATGAGGCTGCAGGGCAAGGCGGGGACCGGAGGAACCTCGTGGGATAAAGAATGGGGGACTTAGCCCCCTACACTCACACGTCCCCGGGCCGCTCGGGGCCGCCAGCTTCTTCTTCCCCCGCCGGGCGCGAGTCTGGAAAACACGGTTGGGTGAGCGGCCGCGGCGCGCCTTGCGGGCGTCCGGCGGGTTAACGCTGTCCCCCAAAGCGCCCCAGGTACCTGTTGCTCGAAATCTTCTGGCTGTCACTGGCGCCGCCGCCTCCCCCGACCCCCGAGAGCCCCCACGCCGGCTCCACCAGGCTCCACCAGCCGCCCTCAGCAGGAACCCAGCACTCACGCCCCCCCGGGCCACGGAGGCCGCCATGACAGGCATCACGTGATCCGGGTCTGGGCATGCCCAGTGGCAGCCACGCGACCAAAGGGCCCGTAATTGCCCGAATATGAGCTCTGCCGTTTGAGTGGGGAGCGTGCGAGGAAGGACTCCAGGGACTGCCAGAGCGCGAGGGAGCCATGCCGGCTCACCCACACGAAAGACCTGCGGGGCCATCCCCGACTACCCACCCAGGCCCACTGTTTGTCCCAAGAACCAGCCAGCTCTGCTTTCTTTAAAACCATTTACTTACAAACTTTAATTCAGCAAAGGAAGGTCTGAGAGAGAGGACTGGGGAGACGACACCCCCCTGGAGTGGATGTGGACCCCCCCAGAGTCAGGGGAGGGAAGCTGGTGGCCCAGCCGGCCAGGGGGAGGGCCCAGGATCTCCTCAGGCCGACAGGTCCTGCTGGTGGGCAGGGGCAGAGCTTATCTGCATGAAATTGCTGGACTGGGCACTGGGCCAACAGGAGGCCAGCTCCAGGTGATCTAGCCTGGGGATGGAGAGGTGGAGCTCATCTTCAACATGGGGGCGGGCGGGGGGAGACAGCAGAGGCTGTGAGATGCACAATAACCGGACTCCCACAGACTGACAGCAGGACTGGTTTAAGCTGGCAGAGAAAACCCGTCTCTGCACACACGCCTGGGTAGGAGGGATGACGGGGTTGGTATGCCAAGACCAAGGCTTTGGCCTTCTACTGTCCTCAGAGTGGGGACCCTGGGTAGAGGGGCCCAATCCCCAGGCCAGAGCCATTTGGTCCTGAGTCAAGCTTCCGGAGCTCGGCATCTAAGAGGCTCTGACCACAGGGCCTGGGACCCGGCTTTAAGGCATCAGAAGGCAAGGGAACTGTGGCAGGGGGCTGGGAACCCCCAGCTGGAATACAGGCCAGAGTGGGCAGGCAGGGGCAGGACACAGCCATGCCTGCAGCAGACATGAGAGAAAGAGGGCTGAGCCATTTCAAACCGAAAAGAGTGGAATGAAGGCCCAGACATGCTGGACCTTGAAGGAATCAGAGCTGGGGGTCGTCCTGGATTGTTTAAAAAATAATACAAATTAGAAAAGGAAACAAAAGTCAATTGTCAAAGTTAAAAAAGGGGGACAGTCTCTGATCCTCACGGGAGGTCAGGGGAACCTCCAAGGCACTCAAAAGGCCAAGATACAGGAGTGACTAGGCAGGAGAGGACTCCCAGAGAGACACAGACACAGGCGGATACAGGGGAGGGGACAGAGAGCAGGCCAGGGCCCCTCTCTCTTAAGGCTGTAGAGTTTCCATGCCGGGAGCAGGCCAGAGGTGCATAGTGGCCCCCAGACTCCCCCACACTCCTTGGGTTCCGGCTGGTTGGTCAACAAAGTCTTTCAGAGATTTTTCTATTACTGAAAGGGGGGGAAAAAAAACACAAACAGAACACCAGAAAACCCAAAAGCGATTTGGTGCAGGCCCTTGAGCATCTCTGGCACTGGACCCTTAGAAAATCCGCTTGCGCTTCAGGTAGGAATCTGCGTAGTGGCCCCCAAGGCCCTGGGAGTGCTGGCCCACATAGCTGCCTTCAGGGCTGGGCTCGGGTGAGGGCAGCAGGTGGGCAAAGCTGCGTTTCTGGCCACCCAGTGGGGTCTAGAGACAGAGGGGAGGGGGTGACAAGTCAGAGGCCATCCAGGGGCCACTGCTCCCCAACCCGGCGCGTCCCCGCTGCCCTCCCCACCCACCCCCCGTACCTTCAGCAGGTGGCTGTGGCCATTTGGCCCAGGGCCGAGGCCCAGGAGCCCTTCTCCGGAGCCCAGTGGAGAGGAGCTGACAGCCTGGGAGACATGGGAGAGAGATGCAATGGGAGAGGAAGTGGCCCCCAGGGCAAAGGCAAGGGGTTTCAGGCTTGAAACTCATCAGCTAGGAGACTGGGGGGGGGCTTCTTTTTTCTGAGCCTGTTGCCTCATCTGTCAACTGGGGCTAATCGCACCCACACCGCAGGCTACTGGGGAGGGAGTGAAAGGTGGCCAGGAAGGCTGGGCAACATTAGGTGCAAGACACACAGGTGTGGGGATGGCCCGTTTGAGCTCATCCCTGAGCAGAGCTGACCCCCGCTCTGCCACCACCTTGGCCTGGGCCTAGGCACCAGAGGTCGCAGGGGCTCCTGCATCCTGGCTGTCCCTGGGGAACTGTCCGCAGCTGGGGAAGCTCCTCACCTTGTTAAGGTGGCTCTGCTTGAGGCCAGCCTGCAGGCCACTGGTGAAGTAGGAAGTGGGAGAGCCCGAATAGAAGTGGGAGAGGGGCCCCCCGCCGCCCCCGCCACTCCGTTCTCCGAAACCACTTGGCGGGGGGGACATCTGCAGAGAGGGGGGCGGGCCGAGTGAGACAGATTGTTGAAGAATCCAACCCATTCTGTAGATCCTCCCAAATGCCCCCTCCCCCCCAGCTTTGGCCAATGGGACAGCAGCATGACGCTGAAGACAGAGGTGCCTGGCCTCCCTGCTTCCTCTTGGGAACCCCGGGACCACCACCACACGCGGGCCAGCCTCACAGGGTGACCTGCTGGAGAACGAGCTCCAGGGGCAGCAGATAAATCATCCCAGCTGAGTCCCCTTCCCCCGCCTACTAACTGCCAGGTATGTGACTAAAACCAGTGCAGACTGCTCAGCCCCAGCTGTGCTGCCAGGGAACCACCTGCTGAGCTCCCCGAAGACTGGTGAGAAATCAAGTATCTGCTGTTCTGAGCGACCAAGTGGTGGGGCCGCTTGTTATGCGGCAAAAGCTAGCGGATACGCCCAGGAGATAAGATGGACGGGGCAGCTCTTACTTTGTGTCGGCTGGGTCTGTGAGGCCCTAGCGCCGGCTCCCGGGGGTGGGAGAAGAGCCGCCGAGGTCCCACATCCTGAAGGGAAGGGAGAGAAGCATGTTGGGTGGGAGTCTGCACCAGCTTCACCCCTGGCTGAGTTCCACGGCACAGATGTCCCGGGGAAGTCTGGCCCCCTCCAGCAGAGGGCACACCTGACTGTGTGCGGGCGACTTCCAACTGCAGGCTGGGCAGCTGGGATGAGATGGAGTGTGCGCCCCACGGCAGAGAGGGGTTCCACATCAGCCCCGGAGGCGGCTGCTATGAAGGTGTGTGGCCCCTGTGGGGCCAGGTGTTCACAGTGTTTCGAGGCCACTGGGCATCTGCATTGTGTGAGCCCTTTTATATGTTAGCGTTGACATTTATTTCAGTTGTTACTTTTTTAAACCTGGTGTGAGCCAGGGGCGCCTGGGTGGCTCAGTCGTTAGGAGTCTGCTTTCCGCTCAGGTCATGGTCCCAGGGTCCTGAGATCGAGCCCCACATCGGGCTCCCCGCTCAGCAGGAAGCCTGCTTCTCCCTCTCCCACTCCCCCTGCTTGTGTTCCCTCTCTCGCTGTCTCTCTCTGTCAAATAAATAAAATCTTAAAAATAAATATATAAATAAGCAAACCTGGTGTATGCCAAACATAACACAGGGGGGCCTGCGGGTGGCCGGGCTGCAACACCTGACCCCGGGGGAGGCTGGGATCACAGAAGGAGCAGCTCTCCAGGGACAGGGACAAGAGTCAGATAAGGGAGAGAAGGACAGAAAGACCAACAGGACACCGAGCCTTGTCTTTAAGAGGCCAAAGCCCAGCCTAACGCCTCTTGGGAGAGAAAGACAGACGGGAAGCAGGTCTGATGTGAAGAGACAAACAGACATGAGACAGGGCGGGGACTGTGTCTGGCACCTTCCCCGCGACCTCCCTAGTGCTCTCCTGGCCTTCGGTATTACAGAAATAATGCTCCGGAGAATGACTCTCTCTGGGGGAACAAAGGGCCACAGTGGCAGCCCTCGGGAGGCTGACCGCACGGCAGCGAGGTACTCACCGAGGGGTAGTCGAAACCACAGCTGTCAGGCAGCCCTGGTTCAGGGGGCAGGCGGGTGCTGGCGAGAGGGCTGAGCAGGCGGGACTTGAGCTGGAAGGCTTTGCTGCTGCCGCCGCCTCCACCACCACCTCCAGGGGCTGGGGGGTTAGGCAGGTGGCCCTCAGCCGGGCGGCGGCTTCTCCCTGTGCCTCCCCAGCCCCGAGCCTCCTTACCCGCCAGGTTGCTGGCCGGGAGTAGGCTGTGTAGGTTCAGGTAGGGATTCAGGGGGATCCGGAAGTCCTTTGGGGGTTCCCCCAGCAGCGAGACCTGTGGTGGGAGGGCTGGATTCGTGAGGGCCCCTGGCAGGCGGGCTCTTGCAGGTCAGGAGGCCGGATCGGTACTGGGTACAGGGCAGAGCCTTACCCCAGGGGGTGCTGGCAGAGGTCCACTGTCTTTCTGGAGGCTCCTAAGGCCGGTGCCTCGGAGTCCCACTGGGGCAGGGGGTGGAGTGAGCTGGGCTGCTGGGGGACCCAGGCCTATGGCTTCCCGGTCACCCCCAGAGGGGCCAAGCAGTGGCGGCAGCAGAGGTGGCGGCTTCCCTCGCCGGGGCGGCAGCTCCGGGGGCAGGGCCCCCCCTACAGGGAGAAGATGATGTTGGCGCCCAACCCCAACCCCACAGGCCCCGTCTTCCCGGGGCCCTGAGCCTCCACTTGGACCCGGACCAGCAGGTATGTGGTGGGCACTGTGCAGAGCCCTCTAAGCACATCACCTCCCAGGATGCTCCCAGCCACCCTGGGAGGTGAGGGCCCAATTGACAGATGGGGCCACTGAGACCCAGAGAAATGAGATCATGTGTCCATGCCTAGTAAGGAAAGGGGCTCAGAAAGGGGAAGTGGGAACGGGGTCCAGAAAGATGAGGGGGCGCAGGGTCTGTGTTACCTGCAGACAGCTCCCCGAGGAGGGGGTTGGCCGGCTGGGCCCCAGGCTGAAGGGTGCCCAGGGGAGAGTCTCCCAAGATCCCGGGCTTCTGGAGACAGAGCACAATCAGCTGGAGATGGGCCAGTGTGGCCCGGACAGCAGACAGGGGTCACCACACCCAGCACACCCGGACTCCAGGCCCCAGCCCGTCATGGGCAGACACGCACAGTGTCCCCCAGTGTCTGCAACATCCCAGCCGTCACCCATCTGGCCACCCAGTGGTGACGGAGGGCCTCCTGCATACCAGACCCTGGAGAGACCCCGGGGACATGCACCATATGCTCGGCGTGTCAGGGCCCATCAGCCACACTGCTAACCACGGTCAGACACACATAAGATGACAGTCCTTCCCAGGCACACTGTCCCACACCCGGTCCCCCTGTTGGAAGCACAGTGTCCAACACAGTGCCCCAGCCACATGGAGCCAGTCACTTTTAGCCAAGCAAGCCCCTGATTCCATCAGTGACGGTCAGACGCACCCACGTCACTGACTTGGCCCTAGTGAACCAAACCGGGTGGATCAGTGGCATGTGTGTGTGCGTGTGCGTGTGCATGTGCGTATCTTGGTCTGCCTGGGTCTCCGTGTACACGCGATGAGAAGGCGGGAGCGAGCCACCAGCAAGCTACTCCCCTGTGAAGCCTGGACTTCCTCTCCCAGACTGAGTCACTGCCTGAGTCCTGAGCACCTGCCATGGACACGACCACATGTCCCGTCACCCTGCCGATGCCAAGCCACTGGCAGGTGCGAGGGGGTGTGAAATGGACCGACGAGGGGCAGGGGCGTGCGTGTGTGCGCGGAGGGCCCGGGGCCGCGCAGTTACCTTCTGACTCTGGGTCTGCAGGGCGAGCTGCAGGAGCGCCGTGGATAGGGCGGGCCCGCTGAGCAGTGGCATGGCCGGAGGTGCACCCAGGAGGCCTGGGGGAGACCGGGAAGTGAGCAGCGGACCCTGGATGGAAGCGCCCGCCCCAATTAAGCACAACCCCGGGCCTGAAGCTCCCAGAAAACAACTGATGTCCCCAAAACAAGGGCCCAGGAGGGGAGTCTGCCCCAGGGAGGGACAGCCCTTTCCACTACCCTGCTTCACTGCAGGTGGCTCTGCTCCCCCCCCGCCACCCCTTGAGGGGCTCGGGGCACCAGCTCCCTTTGGTGACTGCCGCTCTCATCCCAGCCCCTGCTCACGGGCTCGAGTCACTTAGAGCTCAGATGGGAAAAAAGCCTGGGGAGGCGCTGGGTTCCGAGAGCGCTGGGGACCCCGGCCGCCACTCTCCGGGCCCCACCTTACCCTGCTTGCCCCCTGCACTGCCGTGGAGCAGGGGGTGCAACAGCAGCTGGAGGGAAGCAGAGGGCCCCAGGTTGTTGAGCAGCTGCAGGATGTTGGGCTCGGGCAGGAGTCCTTTGCCCCGATTGAGGGCCTGTAGAGAGAAATGGAAGAGCGGCTTAGAGCCCCACCTGGCCTCAGGGATGTGGGCTCACCCATCCCTCTCATCCCGAGTCCAGCCGACACCCTGACTTTTTAAGAGAGGAGGACCTGGCCCCTGGTTCCCCCACCCCCACCCCCAGGGGTACACTTCCCAGGCAGGCACTCACCGTGGCCTGGGCAGCGATGAGCGCGGCCAGCATGCTGCGGCCAGGGGGCCCTGGGGCACAGAAGGAGACGCGCAAGTGGCTGCCCCCCAGCGCCAGGCCGTCCGCCCGCTGCTGCGCTTCTTCTGCCATTTCCGCCGTCTCGTACTCCAGCACAGCGAAGCCCTTCAGCTGCCCATCCTGGCCATATGCCAGCTGGGGGGGGGGGGTAGACGTGAGCACCCAAGTGGCAGTGGCAGCCCTCATGTGAAGTGACAACAGCGACCAGACTGGGATCCCGATCATGACCGTGAATTCCCCAGAGGGCGTGGGTTTTTGGCCCTACGCTCTTCTAAGCCCTGTTCCTGCATTAGCTCATCGAATCTTCTCAGTGGCCCCAGGAGGCTGCATCCTACCCATTTTTCAGAGCAGACAGCTGAGGTTCAGAAAGGTCAACATGCCCAAGGTCACAGAGCGTGTAGGAGTGCAAAGCTGGGGTCCACCTCGCATGGGTCAAGTCCCCTGGGGCTCAGGCCAGCACTACTTTGGGACTCTGATGGGGACTGCCCAGCACACGAAGGCGCAGGAAGGACACAGCCTGGGGGTGAGACATGTGGCCTCCAAGCTCGGGTTCAAGACCGGATGTGCCAGTTGGGAGGGAGGTCACACAACCAGTGAGGCCCCCCCCACCCTGCCTCCCCTGACAGCAGCCCGTTGGTACTTTAGGCCCACAGCCCCTCTTCCAGACCCTGGGGCCAGATGTGTCCCAGGACTAAGACTTTTTTGGAAGAAAGGGAGGATGCTGCACATGCTATATATCGTGTGTCCGTTCCCCCACTGGGGTCTGGGGCTCCCGCACATCAGACGCCCAGATCTCTGCAGCAAGACACAAATGGCCCCATCAGATCAGGTCAGGTCAGGCTCTGCCACCATGAGAGCCTGCCACCCACTCAGGGAACGAACCTCTTGGTTTTCGGGGCATCGTGGGTGCTGTCCCAGGGCAGACAGGTCCCGGGCGAGCACCCGGCTGGCCCGTGCCTGCTCGCGGGCTGGGCGCCACAGGGGCTGTTTCACCACTTTGCAGAGCCAGGCACGGGCAGCACTCCCACTCCGCAGGGGAGGAAACAGGCTCCGAGAAGGGCAGTCCCTTGCCCGGGCCATGGAGCTGGAGCTGGGAGCGGACGAGGCCGCGCTGCTGCCCTTCAAGAAACCAGCCGCCTGTGTGTGGCTATGGCTGATTTGGGAACCAGTGATGCTCCTCCCGGTCCCCAGTGACGCACAGTGTGGTATGGAACCAAGACAATGTCCATCCACAGAGGACAGCGGAGTCCACGAAATGGAATATGGTGTGGTCCCAACAGCAATGGAAAAGCTCTCGTGTCTGAGCACGAAAATATGGCCAAGACCGAAGGGAAGAACCAAACCGAAGCAGGCACAGCAACATCTGGGTCAGGAAAAGGGGAACGCAAAGACATACACACACATCTGTTTGAAATGCGTAATGAAATCTCGCCGGAAGGAGACACCACCACAACCTGGTTTGAGCAGGGACTGCAGGCAAAGGCGCCGGGGGGAGGGGAGCCTTCACCACTGACCTTTCTGCACTTGCTGAATTTCCAAACAGGACTGGACTGCCCATTCACAAAAATAAATAAAATGGAAAAGGCTTCTTAAAACACCCAAGGTCTCATGACACCTGCTTTATTAGCGTCGACAGCATTGAGATGCTAGGGAAACCGGCGTGTGACTAACTGGCAAAGCGCGCCAGAGCGGGTTGCTAGGGCATTTCCCTGATGGTCTCATCTTGGTGATGTTGAAAATGATGCTCCCCACCAGGACAGCCAGTTCCCAGCTTGGCATCCAGCCTTCTTGGAAGGTGAGGGTGCCCGCTTAAGAGTGGGGGGCCCCGGGGTCAGCTGACGGACCTCGACTCCCAGCCCACCTTACTGGCAGGCTGGTGTGGGCACATCACTGCACATGCCCAGCCCTGGGCCTTGTTTTCCTCATCTGTAAAGTGGGGCCAGCACACAAACCCACCTCAAACAGTGGTTGTGGGGATTTAAGATGCTCCCCAGGGGCAAGGAAGGGTGGTATTCTAGATGTGCACCTGCTCTGAGTGCCCAGGTAGGGTGGCTCCAGCTGTCAGCCCACCTCTACTGAGCACTTCACCTTCACCTCTGTCCAAGGCCCAGATGCACATCTTCTAATATGTGCCATCTTACAGAGGAAGAGAGAGAGGGGTCAAAGTGCAACCAAGGCTTCACGGCTCCTAAGGAGGGAGATTGAGGCTCAAACCTCAACGTGCCTGACTCCTGAGCCCGGCCTCCATTCAACCAGGACACCTACTGTAAGTGGAAGCATGTACAAGTAGCCATTCACAATAACCCAATCACAAAGCACTGCTAGCCCCATTTCCAGATGGGAAAACTAAGGCTTGGAGCAAGAACTTAGCTGGTCATAGCCCTGCTGTCCCATCTTCATAAGAGAGGACGTGGCTGCCAAGCTAAGTCATCTGTCCCCTGAGCCCCCCACCCAGGGCCTAGCACAGGGCAGGTACGCAACAGAACGCAGCAGCGTGACCAAATGCAAAGTGAGCAAGGAGCGGGCTTCCTAGGACTCCACTTACACAAGGGAAGCGGGACTCACCCGCGGCCACTGGGGTCAGGGCCCGTCCACCAGCTCCGTCAGGCTGGCCTGGGGCTTGGAACCAGGCTGCAGCGTTCCCATCCCAGCCCTGCCACACCCTGGCTGTAGAGCCCTGGGTAGGGCACTTGAACTTGTGCCACCTGAAAATGGGGTGTTACCTGCCTCTCTGGGCTGTTCTAGGATGAAGGGATTCTAAGGAATGTGCCCAGTGGGTGCTGAAGGAATATCTATGCTGGGGGTCTGTGGGTAAAGCTATCTGGGGGCTGAGGAGTGGGCCTGGCTTGTTCTCACGCCACTGTGCCTGTCACAGGGCCCGGCAGGCACACAGATGTGCATTACACATGTGACTCGGATGAACCAGAGACTGTTTTGCCAACCCAACGTGTGAGTGTTGAATCCTTTTATGGAGGAGGGAAACCAAGACTCAGAGAGTGAGTGACTTGCCCAGAGGCACAGAGCCGGGCTGGAATCCAGCCAAGCCCAACTTCCTGACCTCCAGGCTCAAATGGACTGTGGGCTTCTCTGGACAGCCTCCTCAAAGCCAGGCCTAGGAGCCGGGAGGCCACTCGGCAAAAGTCTGATGAACACGGAAATGGGAGCGGGAGGTGAGCAAGCCTCGCACCAAGCTTTCACAAAGGCGGCCTCACCTGCGTTTTATAGGAGGCCCAAGGCCACCGAGGTTAAGCAAGTTGCTAAAGGGTGCACCGGGATCTGAGGCCCAGCCATCTGGCTCCGAGCTGGGCTGTCACCCACTACACCACGTGGCCTTTCTAACAAGAACCCCATTCAAAGTGGCAGCGCCGCTGCTTTACTAAAAAGGGACCCAGGAGATTAGAAAAGGCAGGTGATGCCAAAGGGCCCCTCTGAGGCGCTCTGGCCCCCCGCCCACCCCCAGGCCCCGGCACCAGGCCCAGGGCTCACCTGGCAAAAGGTGGGCGTGTGGGCTGCCGCCAGTGCCCGGCGCAGGGCGTCCCCGTCGCTGAAGCCAGGGGGCAGCTGGTCGACGCAGAGGCAGCGCGAATGCAGCAGCTCGGGTGTCAGCTGCCCGGCATCTGTCCAGTGCACGTAGAGGGTGCGCGGGCCCAGCGGCTTGCCCAGCAGGTCCGACTTGGCGCGGGCGGCCGAGTCCTTCTTCATGTACTCCGCGAAGCCGTAGCCCTTGGAGTGGCCGGTGCGCTCGCTGTAGACCAGAAAGCAGCGCTCCAGGCTGCCGAAGGGCCGCACCAGCTCCTCGAACTGCTGCTGGGTGAAGCTGGGGGGCAGGTTGGCCACGCAGAGCAGGGCGTCCGTGGGCTGCAGCTGTACGGACAGCTCGCGCTCCCGCAGGTGGCTCTGGTGGAAGGCGCGGATGGCAGCCTCGGCCTGCTCCCCGTTCAGCAGGGTCACGAAGGCTGCAGCGGGAGGGGGCGCGGGCTCAGGGGGCGACCCCGAGGGGCACCCCCTTCACCCCACGGCCGCCCCCCCCACCTCTCTCTACACCTTGCGTGACCTCAGAATACCCAAAAACCAGGATGTGTCAGGGACCAGCCGAGGGAATGGCTGGCAGCCTGGAGTTCCTGCTGCAGGGGTCTCCTTCCTCCCCGAGCCCCGCTTCCTGCTCTCGTCCCCGCTCCTCACCCACACAGCAGGGCTCACCTATTGTGTACCTGGCTGGGTCCTACACGCGACTAACTTGGGTGACGTACGGCCGTGGTTAAGCACGTGATCGCTGGGGCCTGGGGCTTTGATTCCAGCCCCTGAATGGCTCTGGGGTCTCAGTTTCTTCATGGGAAATGAGAATAACTTACTCCTGACAACCCCCATTTGGCCAGCAAGGAAACAGGTCCAGAGCAGTGCCCCCTGCCCCAGTGGAGGAGCCTGGACTTGAACCCAGGCAGGCAAGCCCCAGTGCCCTGCTCTGCACCCCTCCTTCACCACCTTTCCAGGCCACCAACACCTCTCATATCTAGTCCCGCTGCCACTCCTCGTTTGCTCTCCACCCAGCAGCGACAGGGAGCCTTTCAAAAGGATAATCAGATGGTGCCTTGTCCTTGTCTAGGAGTTCTCATTACAGGGGCCAGTGGATCCTGTGTGGCCTGGCCCACTGGCCTTGCTGACCTCCTCGCCCATCTCCTGCTGCTACTTCCTGAACTGTGCCAGGCCCACTCCACCCCGGGGCTTTGCGCCTGCTTCTCCCTGAGCGTGGAACCCTGACCTCCACGCTGCCTCGCCTGGTTAACCCCCACCCACGCTTCAATCTGCCTGCAAATATCACTTCCCCCACAAAGCCTAGCCTGACTTCTCCTGTTGCAGATCCCAGCTCTGTGCTCTTACAGGGCTCTGAAGCTTATGGTTTTGTGTGTGTTCGTGTACACAAACCTCCATGCTTGCAGCTGTCTGAATAACACCCTTCTCCGCAGACTAGACTATCTGTTAACTTGGTTAACAGTTACGTACCCGGTACCCAGCACACACCATTCAGTAAACATTGTTGGAAGACTGTATGAATGAGTGTGTCAGTTAAGCTCTGGATTATTGATGCTTAGCACACAGGCATGCTAGGTGCTCAGTAGATACTTGATTTGTTGCTCCTGCCAATATTTACTAAGCACCTATTAGGTGCCAGGCACCCACAGCTTTTTAGGATTTTAACATGTTTGGCCTCATGGCTAACCCAAGCAAGTCATGCCCAATTTGCTGGTGAGAAAACTGAGGCTCTGGAGGGTAAATCACTTGCCTGTGGCCACAGAGTAAGGCCAGACCAGGACTTGAACCCAGGTCCATTTGCCTCCAGGGCCCAAGAACTTAACAACTATGCTAGCCTGCCACACAGGGGTTACTGGTCCTCAGCTTCTTCTCACCCATCTTACAGATTGCAAAAAAAGGCCCTGGAAGGTTTAATACCAGCACAATGCCTGGCAGGCGCAGACACCCACAGAGAGCTTCCCATGCGGGGAGTGGGGGAGTGCCAAGGCTGACAAGACCCCTCCCTGTTCTCAGGGAGCCAGCCACCCAGTGCAGGAGGCAGGTGAGTGAGAGAGTGACAAGAGCCCAGTGTGACAGTGCTATGATGGGTAGGGCGTTTGGGGCACTATGCGAGCTGCCTGATGCCACCCGGAAAGCACTGTGGACAGCTAAGAGCACTGGCAGAGGGAACAACCTGGAACCTGATGGGTGCCCGAGGGGATGGTGAGGCTGGGGCACATCCCCGCAAGGTAGTGTCAGGAGGAGCCTCAGAGAATTTTGAAGAGAGAGAACAATGAAGGTTAGGACTGGATTTGATCAGATTTGCAACTGGATCAGAGCTGGCTACTGGTGGGGAGGGCAAGCCGGACCATGAAATCACAGAGGCAGACAGACCAGAGTGAGGCTGCCTTTTTGGCAAAGATGGAGAGGGCATGGATCAGATGGAAGTTGAGGGAATGGAGGGGCGCCAATTGTTCTGGAGGACTTGAAGGAGAAGACCACACAGGTCTGGGTTACTGGCTGGCTGGGGGGAATGGCGTGGGGAAGAGGGGAGCCCAATGCCTAGGTATCTGGCTGGGGAGCTCAGGGGAGGAACACCAAGGCTGCCTGACAATGGGCACCCAGGATGAAAGACAGAGTGGGACAACAGTCTGTCCTGCACGGCCTAGGGGACAAGGTTGGGCCCGAAGTTCAGGACAGGAAACACTGGGTGTGGACCCTCCCAGTTTCAGGGACTGTCATCTCCTGCCACTAGCCCAACCCACAGCCCCACAAACCTGTCCCTTTGTATTTGTCCACAAAACAGTACTTGAGCTCATAGTCGCTGAGCAGGTCGTGCACTTCCTGCGGAGACAGAAGCCAAAGGATACGAAGTCACCAGGGGCTGAAGGGAGCGACCCAGTGCCACCTCCACGTGGACCAGCTATGAAGGCAGATCAAATAGCAACCCCATCTTACAAATGAGGAAACATGCAGAGCTGGGATTTAGAGCCAGAGCCTAGCTGCAGACTCCAAGCTTTGAACTAACACAACACACCCTAAGACTTGGATGGGTCTGCGTTCAAGTCCCAGCTCTGCCCTTAGGGAAATAACTTCAACTCATCTGAACCTCAGGTAGCAAGTCTGACTCTCTCCAACATCCCAACAAACTGGGCATTAACCCATTTTGTAGATGAAGAAACTGAGGCTCAGAGAGGCAAAGGAACATGTCCAAGGTCATGCAGCTGGTCAGGGCAGTAGAGGGAATGCCACGCAGGGGGTACCTGACTGGGGACCCTGTGTACTTAAAAAGCCCACAGTGCATGGCTTCACGTGCCTCCCAATTCCCTCCTGTTGACAGGGCTGGTCTTCTGGTAAGCCAGCTTTGCGGGCAAACTCTGGGGCCTGCTACTGCCAGACACACTGTGCACCTTGAAGGAGATAGAGTGTTCCCAGCTGAGAGATGGTAGGCACTAGGAGAGCCAGCTCTAGGAAAAAACCGGACCATACTTAGTGGCACCTGCCCCAGGTCTGTCCCCAAGTCTGCCCCTCCCCACACTCTAAGACCCCACCAGCCATGTGCCTACTCGTGGCAGGGAGTCAGTGGCAGATGTGCAGGTGGGTCAGAGAGCAGAGACTTCTCAGCAGCAGGGAGAAAGAACCCATCTCACTGTGGCAGGGCAGGGCAGACTAGATGCAATCTCCTTGGGTCCAAAGAGCACTGGGAAGCCCTGCCCCATGTAGGCCCCAAAAGAAGGGCACCCCTGGCCAGATCAGTCAAGGGAGGGGGCACAGAACAGTGGGGGAGGTCTGCAGGTCTGTGAGCTGGGGGCACTAGACTCCATTTTTCCAAATTAATCCAGAGGCTTTTGGAGAAGAAAAACCCCAGGAGCTACTACAACTTCCGGACCTCTCAGAGGAGTCGGTAAACGCGTGCTATGGAAAGGCATACTCTAGTCAACCCTGAAACTTCTGGATACAAGGTTCCGCCGCTCCACGGTAGAGGGGGTGGGGAAAAACACAATCAGAGCAGGGAGCAACCGACATCCCTACTTCCACAGTCCCAGTATAGCAGCCCATTCACAATCCCCCAAGGCCAAAGTTGCCCGCCCCCTTCCAGTTAGTTCCCCGCCCCCTTCAATCACTTGGTTTCGTCCAAACCTGTGGTCGCCCCTAGCAACGTCCTCCCTCAGTCCAAAGTTGGTTTTTCCCTCCATCACTGCCCCCCCCCACATCTTGCTCTTGGTTTCTCCCGATCCCGCACTGATCCCGCGCTTGGACTCTCCCGCCGACGCCCCCCAGCGCAGGCCAGCGTTGGTGTCGCCCGGTTCCCCCCGCGCACGCGCATGGTGGTACTTCCCGCCACGCTCCCCCCCCCCATACCTGGTTGGTCACGTCCCCCGGGAGGCCCCGGATCAGTATCTTGCGGCGGTTACGGAACTGGCGCTCGGTATGTTCTAGCCGTTTCCGGATCTCCTCTGGATCTAGCGGCGGCAGTTCTTCTTCGGGCGCCCGGCGCTCCGCGGCATCATCAGCTTCAACCTCGGCCCCAGCCTCCGGGCTCAGCGGGGGCCGGTGAGTAACGGACACGTCGGCCGCCATCTTGGGAAACCCGGCGCCTTCTGGGACCAGCGAGCCTGGGCGGAGCGGCATAGAGCGGCAACGAGGGCGCGCCCGCCGATTGGCCAGGAGAAGCCCCACCTCCTTTCCCACCCCCTCAGCCCATTGGCCAAGGCCCATCCCGCCTCTCAGAGTTCAAGCCGCGTCTGGGCGCCACAGGCTCCACCCCTTTCTGCCACAGAGATGTCACTCAAAGGACACGAAGCGCGGTGGTTGAGCTGCTCAGCACACGAGGAATCAAACCACAGACTCCGGATTTTGAGCGCTTTATTGGTGCGGAACCCGGGGATACAGCCAAAGCCCCATCGTCCTTGGTCCAGCATTCTCCCAGCTGGAGGCTCAGGATGGATCCTCCCCCGTAGCCACCTCGGGCTGCTTAGATGTCAGGGGCAACCAAGTGCTCGCCTGGTTCACATGGTAGATGTCACTCCGCTTCTGCACACTGAAGACACACAGTAAGGCCGCGACAATAGTCACCAGGCCCAGGACCACTAACACCCCCAGGACGATGGTGACGGCGCGGGAGTTCCGATCTATGCAGAGAAGCAAGGAATAAATACACACGCTCTGCCGCCCCCACCCCCCTCGCCCCCCGCCCGGGTTTGCCCATCTAGACCCACGGCCCCGTCTTGGCTCACCCCGAACGTTCATCACCACAATCGTAGTGTGTGTGCCTCGTGAGCTGGCCGCCTTGCAGGAGTAGGTACCACTATAGTTTAATCTGACGAGGAATGGGATCCCGATGGGCACCTCGAGCCCGGAGCTTTCCTGGAAACAGTGCAGCTGGGGGTCCGGGTTGCCCCGAGCCTCGCACTGCAGGACATTGAGAGTCTTATCTTTCCACGTCAAGCGCTGAGGACATTTGGCTTGGTCAATCTTGGGACCATCTGTGGATCGGTCAAATGATTAGACACACTCGAGGCACAATGGGGCAAGGGAGAGTCTTCCCACCAAACCAGGGGAGCAAGGGTTTAAAGATCAGAGTGACCTACTCACATAGGACACGCAACTGGACGCTGCTGTTTCTGTGTAAGATCCTCCCATCCATCTCGAGGCTGGCATTGCAGAAGAAAATGCGCCTGTCGTCCCTCTCGGTGGCGTTTAGCTGAAACTGGGCAGGCTGTCCAGGGGCTGCAGCTGGAAGTCCCTCCAGCGTGACCTGGACTCGGGGTCCGGCCAAGCAAGTCACAATCACTGCGGTTCCTTCGGGGGCGCTGGGCTCACTCAGGTTTAGGATGGGCCCCTGGAAGCCTGAAGACGCGGCATAGCCCTGGAGTTTACTGACCACGCCCCTCACATCGGTCAGTTCCCGCCCTCCACCTGCCTCTTTCCTCTCGGGATATCCAGGCCATGCCTTCATGCTACTCTGAGCCCCCCCCGCCCCGCTCCTACCCAGTCCAACTTGGGGTACTCTGGCTATACCTTTCGGGTAACTTAGGCCCCGCCCACACAGCAACCCCTCCCTCTCTGCAGGCTCAGGCCCCCCCTCTCCAGTTTAGTCTCCGCCCTATGTATATGTCGCTCCACTCCGGATACCGAAGCCCCGCCCCTTGTCTCGCCGGGCTTGCTGTCTTGGCTCCGCCCCCTCTTACTGTAGATGGTCAAGTTCTCCCGGGCCTCCCTGCTGTCGCTCCCCAATGTCATGTTGCAGACAATCTCCTGGGTGCCCTCCTGCTCCACGCTCGCTGTGGCTGTGGCCGTGATCATGTTCCCGTGGCTCTCGACTGTAGAATTCAGAGTCTGGTTCCCCAGCGCCAGTTGGACCTGGACCTCGGAGGCCGGGAACAGCCCGTCCAGGGTGCAGTTCACCGACCAAGTCGTTCCCACCTCCAAGAACCGAGGGACAACGAGGTGTGGAGTGGTCATGGGCAGTGCTGGGGAGAAGGGAAGGCGTGAGCAGGGGGAGGTCTCCCAGAGCTGTGGATGCCCCTTTCCCGATGAGACGCTCACTGCCCCGAACCAGGGTCCTTCTTTCCCAGGATACCTTGCGGCCTGGATCACCCCTTCCCAGAACACACCTCCTTGGGTTTCTCGTTAGTTACCGTGGCCGCGAGTCTCCCAACTGAGGCTGCACCGTCCTCAGTGGCCAAGGGCATGCCTTTCAGAAGCCGTTGGTCCAGTCCATTCCATTCGCAAGAAACCTCCCCGCCAGGGCACCCCTATCTGGCTCAGCTCATCACCCACCCTCTGCAGTCCCTTCCCTCACCAAAAGTTCGGAGCTGCCTGGGGGCCGAGATGTTCTGGAACAGTCTCAGCCCTTGGGGCCTCAGGTCCAGGTCCGTGCGACAGGAGAAATTGGCGAGGTGGTCGTCTCTGCCCGCCAGCACCGGGACCGTGACCTCGACCTCGGCGGGCTCCCCAGAGGCCGGGTGCCGGCTCAGCTCCTCCTCCCCGCGGAGCAGCACCACGAAGAGGCTGTCCCGGGGCGCCCCGCCGGCCACCTGGCAGCGCAGAGTGAGGATTTCGCCCACGGGCTGCCAGCGGGGTAGGGGTAACAGCTCCACTCGCTCCGGGAACCCTAGGGCGGATTAGGGAAGGGAGAATTGTACTTATCAGCCAGCCCTACAACTCCCACCCCACGGAGCCGAGAGGAGGCTGAGGGCCGCCCAGGGCAGAACTGAACTTTGAGGGGGTTTTTTGTTTTTGTTTTTTTTAAGATTTTATTTATTTATTTGACAGAGATAGACACAGCGAGAGAGGGAACACAAGCAGGGGGAGTGGGAGAGGGAGAAGCAGGCTCCCCGCTGAGCAGGGAGCCCGATGCGGAGCTCGATCCCAGGACCCTGGGACCCTGACCTGAGCCAAAGGCAGACGCCCAACGACTGAGCCACCCAGGCGCCCCTGAACTTTGAGTTAATAAACACAGAGGGCTTAGTATTGTGCCCGTAGAAGTGTTTGTTATTGTCCTTAGAATCATGATTATTATTTCCTGTTTTATGGGATATCTTGCCAGGCACTGAAATAAAAATCAGATTTTCTGTTCCTGAGAAATTCACAGTTAAGAAAAAAAAAAAAAAAAAGGAAGGAAGCAGACTAAGTTATGACCCCTTACAATGTTATTAGTACTCATAAAAGTTCCTGTTTATTTAGAGTTCTCCTTAGGCTTTCCAAATCTCATCCGCCTTCGTTCACACAGCAACCAAGCGAAATCTCTATTAATTTTTCTGCTTTACGGATGGGGAAACAGGCCCAGAGAGGTGAGGGTGAGGTGATCTACCCAAGGACACAGAGCCAGAAAGGGGCCCAGCTGGGGTTAGAAGGTGAGTCACCGGGGCACCTGGGTGGCTCAGTCGTTGGGCGTCTACCTTCGGCTCAGGTCATGGTCCCGGGGTCCTGGGATCGATCCCCGAATCGGGCTCCCTGCTCGGCAGGAAGCCTGCTTCTCCCTCTCCCACTCCCCCCGCTTGTGTTCCCTCTCTCGCTGTCTCTCTCTGTCAAATAAATAAATAAAATCTTTAGGAAAAAAAAGAAGGTGAGTCACCCAAACTCCAGACCCATGTGTGTGTTCCCCTGCCTCCTTGATGTAACATCCAGGGACTCCCATGGTCCCTCCTCCCAGCCTCGGGCCTGGACTCTGGCCTTGGCCTCCTCAGTCAATCCCAGGTGCTCAAGGCTCTTACGGGGCAGCCTCTCAGGGTGCTCCGGCACAGCCCTGAGGGACTGCACACCCCCAGGCTGGGTGGTCTCCCAGCGGCAGCTGCAGTGCCCCTCCCAGGCATGTGTACCAAACCCCGGGCCTCCTTTGGGAAGCATCTCATTCCCTCAACAACTCAAGCCTGGATCTCAGCTATCACACAGAGGCCCATGCACTGGCTGCCACGAAAAATAGTTAACATCTTACTGTAGGTATCCCCCGCTTTCCAAAAGTTCATGACACCACTTCACTTTTGTGAAAGACCTACATTAATCAGTACCTGTTTCCACTAAGCAGAAGAAGTTCGAAGAGGATTTTCCCTTTTAAGAAAAATGGCCAAGGGCGCCTCCAAGCAGTTGGTTAGGCCTCCGACCCTGGGTTTCAGCTCAGGTCGTGATCCCAGGGTCGTGAGATCGAGCCCCACGTCGGGCTCTGTGCTCAGCGCAGACTCAGCTTGAGATTCTCTCTCCCTCTCCCTCTGCCCCTCCTGCTTGTGCTCCCTCTCAAATAAATAAATCAGCCTTTAAAAAAAAATTGGGGAGGGGCACCTGGGTGGCTCAGTCAGTGAAGCATCTGCCTTCGGCTCAGGTTGTGATCCCAGGGTCCTGGGATGGAGCTCCGCATCGGGCTCCCTGCTCCGTGGGAAGCCTGCTTCTCCCTCTCCCGCTCCCCCTGCTTGTGTTCCCTCTCTCACTATGTCTCTCTCTGTCAAATAAATAAAATCTTAAAAAAAAAAAAAAAATTGGGGAAAACCAAAGACAGCATTCAGTGTTGGTTTTGCAGTGAGGGGTTATAGAGGCAGCAGGCACCACACCCAGTGAGGGGGGCGCCCAAGGTCCTTCCCTGGGATTACACACAGCATCCCAGCATCCAGCCGCCGGAGTTCCGACCTGTGTCTGCGAGCATCCGTGCTTTCTCCCCATTTATTTTGTGCGCCCGGTAGCAAGATGTGTCCTAAGGTATCAGAAAAGCCTAGGAGAGGTTATATTTTGGGCCTGAGAATGCTCAAGATTTTTTCAATAGAAATTGATTGCTTCTTCCCTTGACACCATTATGACTCACAAAAGGTTTCACAGGACTGCTTTACTTTAGGATAGTAGAAGAAACATTTATTTACAATTTTAGAGTATTTAAAAAAGAGGCCCCCATCTCAGCCTCGGGCACCACCAGTCAGAGACAATGGTGTGCTGGCAATTGCTAGTAACACTTGGGAACTCGGGGATGGGGTGGGGTAGCCCCAACATGGAGCGTTCGCCGATTTCTGCCGTGTAAATACTCCCACTCTGCCTGCTTCTAAGCTACCCATCGTGACACAGGGTTGGGAAGGGATGAGTACAGTCGGCTCCCGTGAGCCAGGACCAACAGGCTTCTACAGAGCGCCGGACAGAGGCATCTGAGCCACACGCATGTCTACACCTTACACGGAAATG
The DNA here is from genome assembly GCF_029215605.1 of Mirounga angustirostris. Classification (NCBI taxonomy): domain Eukaryota; kingdom Metazoa; phylum Chordata; class Mammalia; order Carnivora; family Phocidae; genus Mirounga; species Mirounga angustirostris. The sequence goes on along the minus strand of NW_026991709.1, from coordinate 208,458,079 downwards.
CAGATACAAAGACATAAACGCATAGACATGTCCTGACGAAGACCTTCACACCCACTCACTCACACACACACATATCGACACAGAAACACACACTCACACGCAGAGATACACACAAGCGTGGATCCCCACATTCCCATTCACACACATACACAGGCGACAGGCACACACCATGCAGAGACCAACCCTGTGAACACTCACAGGGACACACAGAGATGACACACGCACATCCTCTCACAGACACACTCATTGGTACACAGACGCTGGGCCGCACCGGGACGCACACATGCTCCCACGCATATGCCACACTTCTCTGTGAAGGCTTCCTGAAATGGTAGGGACCAGGAGTGACATACTCTATTTTCTGATCTATTGTATTCCTTTAAATGCAGAGAAACTCTGGCAGGAAGCATAAGAAATGGGTAACAACGGGGTCTCGGGAGGAAGACTTATCTGTTAGGAGCAAGGACTTGAGAGCCAGACAACCAGCTTCTCCACTCGTGGGCTGTGAGCCCCGATAAGCGACTTTACCCCACTGAGCCCTCGAGTCCTCATCGGCGGAATGAAGCTCCTAAGTGTACCTCCCCCAGTCTGGGGCTGCTTACAGATTGAATGAGCACCCAGTGTCCACACTAAAGCATCGTAGCCAGCACTAGGAAATGGAGGTTTGATTTTTATGCCTTTTTATAACTTCTGATTTGGGAACCACATGCATGAATTATTACCTGCCATAAGAATAAAGGAAAGAAAAGACAGGAGGTGTCATTGAAAAAATGCTTGTTGGGACCCAGGTAAATTGATTTCACAGCTATTGCCTTGGCATATGGTTGAGATGCATATCTCTCTCTCTCTCTACACACACACACACACACATTCAGGTCCACACTCTGGGCCAGAGCCCTGGGCCATCTCTACAGACTCAGGGTTCCCTGCTCCCTCACACCACGGGCCATCTACCCCCACTCCTGTCCAAGGCCGGGCCCACCTCCAGGCTCCATCACTCACGGTATACTGTGATGTTAGAGGAGGATGTCATCTGGGTGCCACTGCAGAAGCCGGAGCAGAGGACCTGGCTGTTACTAGTCACATTGCTGAGCTGGAAGGCTGCCCAGCCCAGGCCATTGCCCACTGGCTCCTTGGATAGGGATGTCTCTAGGGTGATGAGTTTAGGATTGGGACAATCTGTACTGCAGTTGACCAACAAGGACCCTCCGGCAGGCACCACGGGGCTCTGGACCTCCAGCCTCAGCGGGAACTGCTGTCCCTGGGCACCTGTGGGAACAGAGGGACACTTGCTGGTGGTTCTGGTGCCTCTCCCTACCCACCCGCAGGCCCCACCTTTCAACCCCACCTCCCTGCCTTCACAGCACTCAGTCCAGTGGGGAAGATGGATGATGGTCAGGAACTGGGGAAAGCCCAGAGGAAGGCTAGGGGAGACCCTGATCCAGCCTGGAGGAGGAAGTGAGTCAGGAAAAGCTTCCTAGAGGAGGGGACAACTCAGGCCAGTTCTGAAAGGAAAGTAGGAGTGATCTGAGTGAAAGGGAAGAGATCCTGGCAGAGGGAGGGCTAGAGAAAGAGGTCCGGGAAGGACTGTGTGTGTGTGTGTGTGTGTGTGTGTGTTTCGGGGCTGGGGGCCAAGTCACATGCAGGGACTAGGCGTTGGGGAGCCCTGAAGGCTGAGGTAAAGAGCCATTCTATGAGGCCACTGGGTGAGGCCCTGTCAGATGCGAGTTTAAGGAAGTGTTACAGAAGCTGGGAGCAGGATGGGTGAAGCTCTGCTTTGTCCATTCCCCCCACCCTCGACCAGTCCCCCAGCCCCAGGCCTCCCCAGCCTGATTTGCCTCACCTGGGGGCAGCAGACAGCAGACCAGAAGCAGGGCGATGGGTGAAGTCCTGCAGACCCCGGGCAGCAGCCCCGAGGGCACCATGGTAGCCAGCCTGCAGGAGGAAGTTGCCCTGATGAGGCCCAGGGCAGTGGGGAGCAGGTGGGGCCCCCAGGGGACGGAAGCCCAGCCACAGCATTAAAATTGCAGAAGTCCAGGGGCTGCTCTTGGGCCCAGACCTGGGGAAGGGCAGGGGAGATATTCGGTGGCCCAGGGGGTCCAGAGTGGGGGGACCCCAGCAACGTGGAGGGTGCTGGTGAGTCTTGGATGGGGCAGGCCTGACTGACACCGTTGGCCCCCAGAATGAACCAACAGGAAATGCTAACACAGTTGGCTTCCTTTGTTCTCAGTATGAGGAAGCTCGGGGTGCGGTGGAGGAGGTTATGAGACACCTTCCTGCTGAACTAGGGCAAAGGGGGGTGCTCGGTTCCCAGAGAGGAAGTTAACAGGGAATCTTCGGGCAGGCACTGTCCTTGGGGTGACAAGGTGGGATTGCAAGGCAACATTTCATGAGGACAATGGAGGGACTTCTAGGCGGGGTCTAAAGGCCTTAGCATGGGATCTTGATATTCCTGGGATGAGGTAAATAAGAGATTTGGGGGTATCTCTTATTGATCCCTCTTAATGAGGGATCCCCACGATGAGTGGAGACATGAAAATGAACAGAGGCCCCGTTGACTGGGCCCTTGTGCCTGGTTCTGCATTGACTTGTCTGAGTGGCTACTGTGGGGTGCGTTCCCTTTGAAGATCTTGGAGGATGCCCCATTCCCTGTGTGTCTTGCTGAGGTGGGGTATTTGGAGTACAGCCGAATCCTGAGCTATCATCTGTCGAAGATGCTACTTGTAGAAGGTCCCTACCCCGTCCTCACCGCCCCCCCCTTGCCCACTCCTCTGGGTAGCTGGCTTCTCCACCCCAAGAAAAGGGACCTGGGGGCCAGGTGGGTACCCCACTTCCATCTGCTCCATCTTCCGAGCTTCTGACCTTCCTCTTGTGCCTCTGATCTGAGCTCCAGAGAGGAACCTTGTTGAGGTCCTGGATGGCAGCCAACATCCATCCACTCGCCCCATCCTGAGGCCACGCCCCCTGCTCTCTGGGCTGGAACATCTCCCCCCTCCGGTTAGGTCTCTCCCCTGCTGCCCTCCCCCCCCACCCCAACACACCCAGTCCATTTCCCACAAAATCCTCGGAGAGCGATTAAAACCTAAATCAAACGTATTTGTAAATAACACCGGTCTCCTTCCCTTTTCTAAAGTTCCCTTCCATCACTTGGCTCTTGCGAAAGACCTACATTAGTACCTGTTTTTGTCAACCCAAGGAAATCTGAAGAGAATTTTTTCTTTTAGGAGAAAAGATGAAAAACGAAAATAGTATTGGGCGTTGGTTTTGCGGTGGACATTATAGCGGAAGCGTCCACCTGCGCAGGGAGAGGGGCGCCCGAGGTCCTTCCCCGGGATTACACGCAGCAATCCCAGCATCCAGCCGCCTGAGCTCCGACCTGTGTTTGCTTTAGCTCCACTTACTTTGTGCGCCCGGTGGCAAGATGTGTCCTAAGGGATGAGAAAAGCCTGAGAGAGTTTATTCTTTGGGTCTGGAAACACTAACAATTATTTCCACATACATTAATGATAATTACTTCTTCACAAGAAGCCATTTTGATTTACAAAAGGTTTCATCGGAACGCTTTACTTTTGCATGGCTAGGGAAACCTGTATATCTGATGAGGGATTATATCCAGATTATAGAAATTCCTGGAAGTTATAGAGGAAGTTCATAGGGAATCTCCAGGCAGGCACTGTCCTTGAGGTGATAAGGTGGGACTTCAAGGCAACATTTCAAGGGGACAATGGGGGAACTTCTAGGAGGGCCTAAAGGCGTTAGCATGAGAGCTCAGTATTCTCGGGTGGGATGCAAATACAGACAACAACTCAACAACTCAACAACAAAAAAACCCAATTAAAAAATGGGCAAAGGACTTGAATAGACATTTCTTCAAAGAGACTATACAAATGGCCCATAAGCAAACAAAAAGATGCCCAAGGTCACTAGTCATTAGGGAAATGCAAATCAAAACCAGAATGAGATAGCACTCTACATCTATTAGGATGGCTATCAGAAAAACAAAAACAAAAACAAAAACAAAAAAAACAAAGACAAAGAAATAACAGTTGTTGTTGTTGTTTTAAGATTGTATTTATTTATTTGACAGAGAGAGACAGTGAGAGACGGAACACAAGCAGGGGGAGGGGGAGAGGGAGAAGCAGGCTTCCCGCGGAGCAGGCAGCCCGATGCGGGGCTCGATCCCAGGACCCTGGGATCAGGACCTGAGCCGAAGGCAGACACTTAACAACTGAGCCACCCAGGCTCTCAGGACATACACTTATTTTGATTTGTATCCAAAACATGAGATGGATTGATGGATGAGTGGAGGAATGGATAGATACGATATGATCAAGTAAATGTAGCAATTTAGGTAATTGTGGAATGTAGGGGTATTCACTGTATTATTCTAACTTTTGTGTATGTTCATACTTTTTCAGTAAAAAAATGTTGGAAAAGAAAAACTGGATCCTTTTTTTTTTTTTTTTTAAGATTTTCTTTATGTATTCATGAGAGACAGAGAGAGAGAGGCAGAGGGAGAAGCAGGCTCCCAAGGAGCAGGGAGCCCGATGCGGGACTCGATCCCACGACCCTGGGATCATGACCTGAGCCGAAGGCAGACGCTTAACCATCTGAGCCATCCAGGTGCCCGAAAAACTGGATCCTTGATGGATCTGAGTGGCTGCTGGAGTCACAAAAGAAAGGATGAGCCGACCTTGAGCGCCTCCTGCTGAGAAGGCACAATGCCCTCTGTGAAAGTCTTGCCAGGAAATGGCAACAGACCTGGCCATTGGTTGGTCGAGGTAAGGACAGAGGAGCATATTAAACTGAACCACACGGGCGACATCAGACCGATAAAGTCTACGTGATGGACAATCCAGTTTCTTCAACAAACGTGTTACAAGGGGGAGAAAAGAGGAGCCCAGAATTTAAAGGAGGGCCTTGTCTGCATTTTTATTTGAACCAACTGTAAACAAACACTAAATATTTAAGAAACAACTGGGGGAAATCTAAACACACACAGGCTACACAATCATACTGAGCAATTATTGTTAAGCTTTTTAGGTGTGATGATGGCATGCATTGTTTGTGGTTTTTTCTTTTCAAGATACATACAGGGAAAATGATGTCTGGGATATGCTTCAGAATTCTCCACTGATGGGGGTAGGGAGGGGGGTCGAGCTGAAACAAGACCGGCAATGGATATTGGACACTGCTGATGTTGGCTGTTAAGTTCAGGTTCATTACATTATTCTTCCCCGTTTTGCATATGCTTTAAACTGTCCATAAGAAAAGGTTTCTTTCTTTTTTTTTTTTAATAAGTAGCTATTTTATTTGAGAGTGGGGGGAGGGGCAGAGGGAGAGAATCTTCACACACCCCACTAAGCATGGAGCACAAGCAGGGCCCAATCCCACCACCCATTAGATCATGACCCCAGCCGAAACCAAGAGTCGGATGCTTAACCGACTGAGCCACCCAGGCGCCCCAAGAATAAACTAAAAAAATAATTTTGGTAAGAGGCTGCCCTATCAAATACCAAAATATATTCTAGTGGCGATGTCTTTTACCAGGTGGCCAATTACCAGGCTTGATCCTGCAAGTAGCTGTTCCCATTGAGAATCTGTTACAGATAGCCTTGAACCTGGGTAAAATGATTTCGCATGTGGTTACTCACTGTAGCAGCATCGTGAACATGGCAAAGGATTAGAAATGATCAATGACCCCCAGAAGGGAAAAATGCTTCCATTTCCATGATGGGCTACAACACAACCATAAACTAGAACAAGGAAATACTGTAGGACTGGTTATGTGGGACCATCTCAAAGACCTATCGGGTGAGGAAAAAAAGAGTTCTGTAGAGTAGTACACGGTACTATTAAAAAAAAATGTGGGGGGCACCTGGGTGGTTCAGTTGGTTGGGTAGCTGCCTTTGGCTCAGGTCATGATCCTGGAGTCCCGGGATCGAGTTCCGCATCGGGCTCCCTGCTCGGCAGGGAGTCTGCTTCTCCCTCTGACCTTACCCCCTCTTGGGCTCTCTCTCGGTCAAATAAATAAGTAAAATCTTTTTTTTTTTTAAAGATTTTATTTATTTATTTGGCCGAGAGAGAGCACAGGTAGGCAGAGAGGCAGGCAGAGGGAGAGGGAGAAGCAGGCTCTCCACTGAGCAGGGAGCCCGACGCGGGGCTTGATCCCAGGACTCTGGGATCATGACCTGAGCCGAAGGCAGCCGCTTAACCGACTGAGCCACCCAGGCGCCCCCCCCCTTTTTTTTTTAAGATTTTATTTATTTATTTGACAGAGACACAGCAAGAGAGGGAACACAAACAGGGGGAGTGGAAGAGGAAGAAGCGGGCCTCCGGCCGAGCAGGGAGCCCGATGCGGGCCTCGATCCCAGGACCCTGAGATCATGACCCGAGCCCAAGGCAGACGCCCAACGACTGAGCCACCCAGGCACCCCTCAAATAAATAAATAAAATCTTAAAAAAAAACCCAAAAACTCTAAAAAAAAATGTTTTTTAAGGAGGTTCCCCCAAGATCAAGAGTCACATGGTCCACCTACTGAGCCAGCCAGGCACTCCACATGCTACTATTTTTGCAAAAGATGAGAAAGCATAGTATGTGTACAGATTTCCTTGTATCTGGATGAAGTGTCTCTGGAAGCAAAAACAGGAAACCAGATGACATTACCTGCCTTCAAGGAGATGACAGTCCTGGCTAATAGAGACATTTCACTGCTTAGGTCAATACTACCTACCCCCCCTCCAATTTATAACTATAATGCATATTTAAGATGAAAACTGTTATATAAAAAGCAAACATCAATACATTAGTGTGGAATTAGTTGGATAAGGGGAGCTGCAACGCACAAGGTCTTGAGAAATCCAGTGAGAAAGAAAAATATTTCAGTGCCTTTCACAATGTGGCTGACACATATCCTGTCTCAAGCACAGCTATTCAGTAGAAACACCCTGGCAAGGTCGCTTGGGTGGTGCAGCGGGTTAAGCGTTGGACTCTTGGTTTCGGCTCACGTCGTGATCTCAGGGTCCCGATCTCAGGATCGTGAGATCAAGCCCTGTGCTGGGCTCCACACATGGGGAGTCTGCTTGAGACTCTCTCTTCCTCTCCCTCTGCCCCTCCCGCTCGTGCTCGCTCTCTCTCAAATACATAAATCTTTAGGAAAAAAAAAAAAAGCAAAAATAAATCATTTCCTTTAAAAAAATAAACACTTTGGCAAACACCGGATTAACAACAGTATCAAATGTTTATTGAGTACATTGTTTCCATGTCTCTCTGCTAAGCCTCTGACATAAAGAACCTCATTAGCTATTTACATTAGTCCTCTGAGATAGCACGCGTGACCACGCCCAGTTCAGAGTTGAGAACGAAGGTCCAGAGAGGGAGAGCCATTTGCCTGAAGTCACACAGGCAGGAAAGGGTGAACCTGGCAGGCTTATCTACGTGGGGTAGAGCCCCTCCAAGGCCTCCGTCCTTTGTTGGTCTCTGTAGCCAGTAGTTACTGGGAGCCTTCTGTGCTCCAGGTACTGGCCTGCTAGCTGGTGATTTGGAGGTGAGCAAAGGTTGGAGAGTTTAGTCTGGCTTCTTCTGCAGTATCTTGCTTTAGCTGCAGTCCCCAGGAGAGCAAACACTCGCTGAAGAAGGGCCCAAGGATCACAGCCTCCGGCAGAGAAAAGACGAGTTTATTACCAGCTGGTGGAAATGGTGGGTGTTAACGAAGGCTGCGAGCTGAGGGGGAGGCAGAAAGATCGGATTCAAGGGCCTGATTAGGTCCTTGCTTGTCCTGGGTCCCTCACGGGCCTGTGCCAGGCTCATAACCATGGAAGGGATGACAGTTTGAAGGGTTGCATCCCCTCAAAATTCTCCCATTGAAATCCCAATGCCCGATGTGATGGTATTAGGAGGTGGGCCTTTGGCAGGTGCTAGGTCCTGAGGGTGGAGCCTTCTTCAGCGTCCTTATAAAAGGGACTCCAGAGAGATCCCGAGTCCCCCCAGCCCTGTGAGGACACAGCCAGAAGGTGTGGGCTACGGACCAAGAAGAGGGCCTTCAGCAAAACGTGACTACGCTGGAGCCTTGACCTTGGACTTCCCAGCCTCCTGAACTGCGAGAAATAAATTTCTGTTTATAAGCCACTCCATCTGTGGGATTGTTAGAGCAACCCAAAGGGAGTAAGACAGAAGGAAAGTCAATTCACAGAGGTGGGACCTCCAGGCAGGAATAAGGCACGGGGAATGGTAAGGCCGGCCTCTCCCTGCCGGGTCCCTCTGGGGGTGGCGAGGCCCTCTGGGTGGGTGCCTGCTCCAGTCCCCCCCCAGAGCCACCGGACGGCTTCAGCACACGCTGAACACTGAGGCGGCCTGGCCTTGGTATTTCTCCTGGACGGTCTTGAGAATGGGTATGAGGTTCTGGAAGGTGGGGCGGAATGAAGCGTCTGCCTCCCAGCAGTTCTTCATGAGCAGATAGATCTGGGCAGGAAAAAAGTGGGGCTGTGGGGCTGCTCTCTCTGCAGTCCGATGGCGGGGAGGTGAAAAGGGCGGGGGGGGGGGGGTCCTCACCTCACAAGGACATCTCTCTGGCCGGGGCAGCCTCTCCCCTCGTTCCAGCAGTTCAGTGAGCCTCAGCACCGTCATCTGCCCCTGGGTGAGGCCCATGAGCTCGATGAATTTCTGCACGAAAACAAGACCAGCTCTTTTCAGGAGGCGGGTCTCCCTAGGTAGAGGTCAGAAGCCTGCAGGTACAGGGGTGCCCGTCCCGCCTCTGCCAGTTCTTGGTGCATAACTTTAGATGTATGACCTCATCTCTCTGGGCCTCGGTTTACTCACCTGTAAAATGGGGTGGTCACATCTACCACTGGGCTATTGTGTAAGTTAGGTAACTAATACTCATAGAGTAAGTCTGAAGTAGGGGTTTGCTCTTAAGTCTCTCGGCGAACTGTTTCCATCTGTCCAGCATCTTTTCTCCCCCGTCTCTTACAATGGCACTCTGATTTGCTTTGGGAATGAACTCCTAGTCTAGGGGCGCCTGGGTGGCTCAGTCGTTAAGCGCCTGCCTTTGGCTCAGGTCAGGATCTCAGGGTCCTGGGATCGAGCCCCACATCGGGCTCCCTGCTCTGCGGGAAGCCTGCTTCTCCCTCTCCCACTGCCCCTGCTTGTGTTCCCTCTGTCGCTCTGTCTCTGTCAAATGAATAAATAAAATCTTTCCAATTTTAGGGGCGCCTGGGTGGCTCAGTTGGTTGAGCGACTGCCTTCGGCTCAGGTCATGATTGGAGTCCCTGGATCGAGTCCCGCATCGGGCTCCCTGCTCGGCAGGGAGTCTGCTTCTCCCTCTAACCCTCCCCCCTCTCATGTACTCTCTCTCCCATTCTCGCTCTCTCAAATAAATAAATCTTTAAAAAAAAAAAAATCTTTCCAATTTTAGTATATGTGCTGCCGAAGCAAGCACATAAATAAAATCTTTAAAAATAAACAAACTCCTAGCCTAGCCTTAGTGCCTCCCCCAGCCCAGGCCTGAGGCTGCGCGCCTGAGGGGCTAGGGGCCCGGGGGCGGGGACCTGCCTGAGACGCTACCACAGAGAGCAGCTGAGCGGAGATGGAGAAAAACGGGTTTCCTGAGGACCGCTGAGCATCTAAGTCAAGCTGCGCCTCCCCGGCTGCAAACGGTTGAATGAGCTGCTTCTATTTGAGTGGGTTTCTATCGCGATGGCACTGTGAGGCCCAGGTGGGTTAAGCACTCCTACAGTGGGACAGCTGGGAATCCAAGGCATGCCTTTCTAGCACCTCTGGTTTGGGGTGGGGCTGAGGGCCTGGCTCTCACCGATGGGGGGCTCTGGCTGGAGTCACAGTAGGTCAGCAGCTCATACATGGTGACCCCGAAGGACCAGACGTCGGATGCATAGTAGAACTTACACTCCTTCAGGCACTCTGGGGCATACCTGGGGGGGATGGGGCACTCAGGCCTTGGGCCAGACCAGCTGGGAGTCCTTACCTGGAGCTTAGGGGCTCTCTGGTCCCAGTCAGGGCCCCATCCTTGGGGAGGGGGAGGGCAGGCAGTTTCCCTGGGACCAGGCCCTGTCATCTGAGACCCCAGCATCTATCCCCTTCACCCTGTCTGCTCCAGGTGACCCTGACACCCCACTCCAGCCGGGTCCTGTCTGGTCACCAGAATACGGGGCTGTCCCCATCTTCGCGCACACGGTAGTAGTCATGGCCTTCAGGCACAGCCTTGGCTAGGCCAAAGTCCCCGATTTTGACCAGCCTGTCGTTGTCCAGCAGCACGTTGCGGGCAGCCAGGTCTCGGTGCACATAGTGCTGTGCGTGAAGGTAGGCCATGCCCTGGGGGAAGGGCGAGTCAGGCTCAGTGGGGCGGGGCAGAGCCTGAGGAGCCACGGCCCGGACTGGAAGGGGGTGGGGGAGTGGGGGCTCAGGTCAGGATTGCGGGGACCAGGCAGGCGTGGGCAGGGTGGCAGCTGGGAGCAGCAGAAGGGAGCGGGGCTGGCAGCAGGGGTGCGAGGACCGGGAGGGACTGGGCTGCTGGAACCTGGGTGGGCTGGGGAGCCGGCCCAGGAGCGGGGACTGGTGAGCAGACGGTATGGGGCCATCAGGCCAGGCCGAGGAGGCGGGGGCCCGGCGCAAGGAACAGGGGCCGGCGGGCCCACCTCACAGATCTGCTGGGCGAAGAGAAGCAGCTGCGCCAGGCCCACGCTGTGCCGGGGCAGGTAGTCCCGCAGGCTGCCCAAGGGCACGTACTCCATGACCAGCTGCACCGACTTCTCGCCTGATGCGGGAGACGGGTGGCCCATGCGGGCGATGGACGCAGGGGCTGGGGGCCGCCCGTTCTGAGCCCCACGGCCTGCCCCCCTCCCCAAGGTGGGGCCCTGCGTCGCCCACAGCAGGCCCAGTCCTCAGGCGGGCCAGCCCACCCTAAAACGCATCCCCAGGTGCCCCAGCAGAGGGGCCCAGGCGGGAAGGGGGCAGCCCCGGCCGCAGCCGCCCTAGCGCGTCCCCCGGCCCGAGGCTCCAGCCGGAAGCTCTAACTGGCCGCAGGCCCTGCGGGTCCCGCCCACCTGGGTCCTCGCAGCAGCCCTTGTACTTGACGATGTGCTTGTGGTAGAGCGTGCGCAGGATGTCGATCTCCCGCCTCCAGCCGGTGCGGAGCTGGGGGCCGCAGTCCGCCTTGAGGGCCTTCACGGCCACCATCTCGCCAGTGCCGTCATTCGTGGGGTCGTAGCAATACAGGCAGACCTTGCCGAAATGACCCTGGCCCCGGGGACACGCTGGCGGGTCGGCCCTACCCCGGCTCCGCAGGCCCCACCCCCAGCTGGGTCCGATCGGAAAATCCTAGGCCCCACCTACTCCGTGTTAGTGGGTCTCCTTGGGGTCAAGGACTCCTTTTCCAAGCGTCAGAGCCTCCCTTGAGGCCGAAGGTCTTCTAGGCCAGGCCCCCCACCCATATTTCCACAATTAACTTCAGGCGTGCCCCAGCCCCCAGGACCCTCACCTCGCCTAGATCCCGAATCTTTTTCAAATAGCGCTTGTGGAAAATGGTGGGGTCTGACGTAGGCGAGTCGGGGTTCACAGCCAAGACGTCAGCAAGATCTAGAAGAGCCACAGTGGGTGTTACTGAACCCCGGCCTCCTCCCCAGCAGGCCCACACTTGGGGGCACAGAGAGGGGGCCACCGCTCCCCCAGCATCTGATCTCAAATATAAGGAAACTTTTTTTTTTTGCAATGGCTGGAAAATTCTATGTCATGTCCAAAATGCAGAAGTGGCTGCATCCTAATGGACACCTGGGATGGTCTGAGCACAGGCATCCGCACGCCCGTAAGATGCTGTCACACGTGACATGAGTCACTGGGCAGAAACCTCAGGGGCGCTGGGCGGGCATAAGCAGGAGTCCGGGCAATGCGGTGGGGCTCACTTTGGGGCTGCAGCTGAGTGAGGTCACGCAGGATGGTGCGGAAGGAGGGCCGCTGAGCTGGTTCATAGGTCAGGCACTGGCTGGTGAGTGTGGCCAGCTCTGGGCAGGAGGGCTGAGGAAGCCGGAGCTGCTTCTGGTAGAAGTACTCTTTCTGCCGGGAAGGAGACCCACAGCAGTCAGTGCCCACCGCCCACCGCCAGTCCCCTTCTCCAAAAGACAGTCAAGCTCCCAGAGCAGGCTAGGTGCTTGTTCCGGTCACTCCCATTTTACTGATGACGCGACTGAGGCTTGGCAGAGGGAAGCGGACTTGGCCACCACTGCAGAGCCGGGGCTCGATCCCAAGTCCAGCGGACTCTACTGTGCTCGAGAGCAGCTCACACTAGGCCCTTCCTGCCCTGGCCCCTCCTCTCTCTGCCTCCTGGAAGCTCCAACCACAATCTGAGGCCTCAGGGCCTTTGTACACGCCGTGACCTCTGCTAGGCTGCACTTCCTAGCCTGGGTCCCTGCAACACTTCTGTACTTAGATTATAACCTTCTCTGGGAAGCCTCGCCGGACCCCTCAGCTGGTTCAGGGGAGTCCTCTGGTCCTCCCTCACCCCCACAGCCTGTGGCTTCTCCCATGATGGCCCGGATGGCTCTGCTTAAAACCGAACCATGTCACTTACTTGCTGTGTGTCACAACAACCTAATGAGGTAGAGACTGTTAACCCCAACTGACAGATAACCAGATGGAGCCCCAGAGAGATGAGGCCACCTAGATACGTGAGGCCACACGGCCAGAGGGGAGGCAGCTCAGGACCCTGAATGTGCCCTCTAGACTCCTTGGAGGTACCAATGCCCTCTGTAGGAAGGGCCCAGAGATGCCCTGGACATACCTCGGAAGGGCCACGGCCCTGCAGAGGGGCCTCCCCGTCAAAGCAGATCTCCAGGAGGGTTGCGCCAAAGCCCCATTTATCGGCTGCAGTGGTTAGGCTGTTGGCTCCGCCAGATAGGCACTCGGGGGCTGTCCAGGGGATCCGCTCCACCCGCTCTGGGGGCCAGGGTCAGAGGTCAGCGAGGGTGAAAAGAGGGGGAGGGAAGCCTGTCCCTGTACCCAGCCCTGCCCGGGTCCTCACCCTCCCTAGAAAGGGCACCCAGGCCCACACCAGGGTCGCTCAGCTTGATGAAGGGGCTGGTGCCCTCTGCCAGTCCCAGCCTCGCCAGCAGGATGTTCCGGCCACACACATTACCATGAACCAGGCTCTTGTCTTCCTGTGGTGGGGTGGAAAGGGGGCGTGACCACGGGGGGGCGCTGTAGATGCTGGCCCCACTCCCACCCCACATGGTCTCCACAGGGATGGCCCACGTAAAAAAAATAATCATGGTCAAACAACAAACCAAACAAAGCAAAAACAATCATGGGGATCCAAATACACTGGCATTGCGACGGGGCAGCACTGGGTACCCAGGAGGTCCTTCCTCCTCCTCCAGCACTGTTGGGCACCCCAGATGTCAGCATTCCTCCCGGAGCTGGTGGCCAAAGCTCGTGGTCGGGTCCAACTGCTGTCCTCCAACCACACCAGGCGAACTCCTGCCCCAGGGCCTTTGCACTGGCTATTCCCTCTGCCTGGAATGCACTTCCCCAGATGCCCGCATGGCTCCTTCCTCACCTTCGGATCACCTTAGTGGGGCCGTCCCCCACCCATCTATTTAAAACTTCACCTCTTCCCTGGACTGTAGCAACTGCTTGTCCCCACCCCCGCTTTTCTCCCACAGTTGTCACTACTTTTTTGGGGGAGGGGGGGACTCCCTGCGCTGAGCAGGGAGCCTGATGTGGGACTTGATCCTGGGACTCCAGGATCATGACCTGAGCTGAAGGCAGTCGCTTAACCAACTGAGCCACCCAGGTGCCCCTTGTCACTACTTTCTAAAATACTATGTAGAGTAGTTAATCATTATTTGTTTGCCCCTCCCAACTAAAATACACACTCCCTAGCGACAGAGACCTTTTGTTTTGTTCTCTAGTGCATCCTCAGGGCTTAGGACAGAGCCAGGCACCCAGAGGTGCTCTGGAAACTGGGGTCACTGGGGACCAGGAGGAGCTGGGACGAATGGCAAGAGGGAGCGACAGAGGGGCTGAGGTCAGGCCCCATGGGACATAGAGGGGTGAGGTGTTCTTCTCTTGGGGGAGATGAGAGCCACAGGGGCATGTGAGCAGAAGAGGTGCGTGGAAAGATCCCCCAGGGCCAGTGTGTAGATGCAGTCATGTGTCGAGGCCCCCACACCCGATGCTGAGGCCACCGTGGCCACCCCCCATCGATTCCGGCCCCACCCACAGGCCACGCACCAGGTAGCTGAGGGCGCTGGCCAGCTGCTGGGCCACGGCCACCTTCCAGGCCACAGGCACGTGGCCCTTCTCCCGCCGCAGCCACACGTCCAGGGGCCCGTGCTCCACGTACTCTGTTACCATGATGTCTGCAAAGGCCCGGCCGCTGCGGAGGCTGCCCACCTGCCTCCCTGCTCCAGGACTCGGGGGTCAGGACATGGGGGCTGGGACGGTGGGTGGGGGAGGCGCTGGGGCAGAGATGTGGGGAGCGGCTTGCAAGCGACTCGGGGGTGAGGGGAGATGCAGGAGGGAGGTAGGCAATGTGGGTGCAGGGTGAGGAAGAGGTGAATGCTGACATCTGAGTCTAGGAGGGGGAGCTGGGCAAAGCTGACACGTTAAGTGACAGAGCTGAGGACGGGACTGGGGAACTGGAGGCGGGTGCAGACAAGTGGAGGTGCAGAGCTTGAGGCTGGGGCATGAGTGATGAGAGGATCCCACAGGCTTGGGGTGCTCATGGGGTGTCGACCAGTGTTGGAGGGGAAGCAAGAGAAGAGACAAGACACATGGGGCTGAGGATCTGGGGGCTACTAGCTGGACAAGGAGTTCTGAGGTACATGCAGAGTAAGCGTAGGGGTGGGGGCAGAGCAGGGGCTGAGGTCTGGGAGGACTGGGGTCCCACAGTGCCGGTGGGGTCAAAGGGTAAATAGAGGCTGGGCGGTAGAGGTGTTAGGTGGCGACGGAGCTTAGGGATATAGCCAGGTGTCAGGGTGTGGGTGTAGCCAGCACTGAGATAAGGTAAGAGTCAAGGTATAGTCGGGGAGTGTTGGAATATAGTCAGCGGTTGGGGTACAGATCGAAGGTCAAGCAGTCACAGATTGAGGTGTGTAGTCAGGGATCATGGTATAGGGCAAGGTGGAGCACGGAGTCAGGGGTGAGGAAGACACAGGCTGAGGGTCGGGGTCCAACCCAGGGAATGGGCACAAGCGGGGCACGGCCAGCACACGGGGGCGGGTGTGAGCGGGGCTGAGAGTGGGCGCGCCGGGGCTCACTCACTCTCAGAGCCGTGCACGCAGATGCCGTGTACAAAGGCCAGGTGCACGTGGGAGACCTGGCTCATGAGGCTGGCTGTCTCGTAGAAGGCCTGGGGGGACGGGGCAGGTCAGGCAGCCGCAGACGCTGACCCCTGCAGCCCTCCCCCTGCCCGCCCCCCGCCCCCGGCTGTGCTCACTCACCAGGGCGATGTCGTGGTGACTGGGGTCCAGCACCTTGAGTACCACTCGGAGCTCTTGCCCACAGTCCCCACCGGGTGTAGGGGGGTCCTCGCCATCGGCCGTGCCCTCCTTGGGGCCTCTGCCCCCCACTCGTAAGATGCCCTCATACACATTGGTCCTCGTGCCTTGGCCCAAGTGGGACAGCTGGAGGAACAGGGCAGAGAGCATCTCCATGACGGGCACTCGGGGCTGCCCTCCCCAGTGCCCCCCGGGCCCCAGAGAGCTCTGACCACACGCACCTGGGTGATGTCATCCTGGCAGATCCGGTGGAAGCTGAGCTGGCTGAGGTTGGGCGGACCAGTGCTGGCCCGAGGCCCCCGCATGATGATGAGGTTGGAGATCTCTGGGGGGTTGAGGTGGCATCACCAAGGGTGGCCTGAGATGCCACCCCCACCCCACCCTAGGGCCCCCCACGTCGTACCTCCTGGCCGAGGCAGGCAGCAGTGGTGCAGGGAGAAACAGTCATCACCAGCCCGCAGGGAGCAGCCCTGGAGGGCAGCCCGCAGCTCCCGCACGCTGGGGAAGGACCGGTCCCAACCCTCCAGCGTGAAGCCCCCAGCCTGCAGCTCAATGGGGAATTTACGCAGGTGCACGTGCTGGGTGCCCGGGGCCTGCGGTGGGGAGCGGGGCGGGGGGCGGTGAGCAGGGGTCCAGGCAGGGAGTGCCCCCGGCCCCGGCCCAGGACCCCCGCCCCAGGCCCACCTGCTCACGTTGGGCCACCGTGAGGATGAGGCGGTTGAGGCGGCTGGTGCTCCAATGGATGAGGTAGAGGCCGTCCTCAGGCCGCAGCTTGGCCAGCACAAACGGCTCCCTGCAGGGGACAAGGGGGCCACTGTCAGGGAATGGGGGGTACTGCGGGCCCCCCGCCCAGCGGCAGGGGCACACAGAACCTGCCCGTAGGGGGGCACTCCCAGCTGGGACAAATGTCAGACAGGGGCGCTTAGGTGGTGACGCAGAGTCTGAGCACATACACACACCAGTGTGACGCTGTCATGCACAGGACAACTCCCGGGATGAAAGAGGCACCCATGGGCGTCTGGGTGGCTCAGTTGGTTGAGCGACTGCCTTCGGCTCAGGTCATGATCCTGGAGTCCCGGGATCGAGTCTGCGTCGGGCTCCCTGCTCGGCGGGGAGTCTGCTTCTCCCTCTGACCCTCCTCCCTCTCATGCTCTCTGTCTCTCATTCTCTCTCAAATAAATAAATAAAATCTTTAAAAAAAAAAAAAAAGAAAGAAAGAGGCACCCGGACAGGCACGCACGCGGGGCCACGGTCAGGCAGCACCACCGACCGGTAACGCAGAGACAGGCGACAGTGATCAGACACCGGAAGGACACACGCCCAGCCAGCCACTCTGCCACACGGTGGGCAGTCTGTCACACACGCGCCGCACAAGCACCACAGACACACCCACTGTGACAGGGTGGCATAGGGGCCTCGACATCCCAGGCCCAGAGGTGACAACCGTCATGAGCACAAACAGGCGCGACACGTGACGCCACCACCCAGGCCCAGACACCCACACACGCGGGGGCTCACACGCTCCTGCCCACCGAACACCCGTGTCTCCCCAGAGCCCCCGTGCCAAAACCCGCCTCCCCGACGTGATGGAGCGAGGAAGTGGGGCCTCCGGGGGCTGAGCAGGCGGAGAGGGTGGAGAGCCCACGGATAGGATTCGTGCCCTTTTACAAAAAGGACTGCAGAGAGCTCCCTTGCCCCTTGCCCCACGTGAGGACCCAGCCGGAAGCTGGCCGTCTGTGGACCAGGGCGGGAGGCTCTCCACCAAACACTGCACCTGGCTGCACCTTGAACTTAGGACTTCCAGCCTCCAGAACCGTGAGAAATCGAGGTCCGCTGTTTTTTTGTTTTTGTTTTTTTTATTTGACAGAGAGAGAGACACAGCGAGAGAGGGAACACAAGCAGGGGGAGTGGGAGAGGGAGAAGCAGGCTTCCCGCCGAGCAGGGAGCCCGATGTGGGGCTCGATCCCAGGACCCCGGGATCATGACCTGAGCCGAAGGCAGACGCTTAACGACTGAGCCACCCAGGTGCCCCGATCCTAGGAATTTTTTTCCATCCTTCTTTCTTATTGTATGACACCCCCGCCGGGTTCTAAAGTCTAGCCCCAGCCATTAACCCAACCTCCAGAACCTCCAGTCCCCATTGTGTCATGTTCCCCACAACGGAATTTTTTTTTTTTTAAGATTTTATTTAATTATTTGACAGAGAGAGAGCGCGAGAGAACACAAGCAGAGGGAGCAGCAGAGGGAAAGGGAGAAGCAGGCTTCCCGAGGAGCAGGGAGCCCGATGGGGGGCTCGATCCCAGGACCCCGGGATCGTGACCTGAGCCGAAGGCAGACGCTTAACGACTGAGCCACCCAGGGGCCCCATGGGGTCCACTGTTTCTGCATCACCCACTCAACGGTACTGTCATAGCCACCCAAACAGACAAGGACACCCGCGGATGGGGCCCACAGACCCCCACTGGGGGGGCGCACACCGGGCGGTGACCTGGCACCACCTTGGCCCTCAAGAGACAGAGTGGCCACTCCACCCTCCTCTGGCATAGAGACTAGGCTCCTAGGGGTCAGACCTCTCAAGACATCTCAACGGCTAGTCCCGCTGTCACAGGTAGGATGGGGGACAGCCAGGCACAGGGATGATGACCACATAAGCTCAGAGTCACATCCTCTGACCCAGCAGCACGCAGGACGGCCACACGCATGTCTGAGGAGCCCCTGAAGCCCAGACACCGCACATTCTCCACCCCACGTGTCCGGACGGAACCGCACAGGCAGGGACCTCCAGTGACCGGGACAGACACACACCCGCAGGGATGTGAACGCTCACGCGGACGTGAGAATGGCCACCAGCGTCTGTGCAACTCACAGCTCCACAAAAACCACCCATCCCATCACCCGCGACGACAGGCAACGACGATTTTATACGCAGTCATGAAGCACAGCCACGCGCCAGGCGGGCTGCTGAACGTGCAGAAGTGCACGGTGACAGTCCCAAACCCCGGTACCGTCACAACACGTGTCCACACCACCGCGGGTGCCCTCTCTCCCCCTACACCCCTGGTGTGCACATCTGCATGCATGCACACGCGGGTGCGCGCACTCCCACACATGCACACGCGAACACACACGCACTACCATGAACGCGCACCAAGACGTGAATACGCGTGAACAGGCGCACACACCGCATTCACGCCTCCCCATGCCTAGAGCTGACAGTCTAGCTGGCGGCCGCCACCTCGCCCCCCGTCACCCGCGTGCCCCTCCCCGGCACTCACAGCAGAGGTCCGTGGATACTGTCCCGGATGCTCATCACTAGCCGTGGTGGAGCCACCTCGTGGCACAGGTAGTGGCTCGAGTCGGCGGTCAGGCGGAAGTAGCCGTCCACCAGCGACACCAAGGACAGGGCCATGGCCCGGGAAGGCAGGGTCAGCTCCTGCAGGCCAAGGGCGGGGGGTGGGGGGTGGGGGGGGTACGGACGGATGGACATCAGGCAGGCCTCGCAGGCCAGAGGCGCCCCCACCCCCTGCCAGGCCCCCAGCCCCAGGCCCCACCAGGCTCTTGTTGTCCTGACAGTGGATGCTGACGTGGCATTCCTTCAGCACCACGTGCGTGATATCCTGGAAGTCACAGAAGTAGGCCCAGGGCGCTTCCTGAGGCCTGTCCGCGGGCTGGCCGCCCACCTCCGGGGCCTTGGTTTTCTTCCCAAATGGGCCAGCACGGGGATTCCTGCTGCTGCCGTCGCCTCTGGGACCCTGGAAACCCAGCACGCGGGGCAGGTGGATGAAGCAGGGCTGTGCCCGTTTAGTCTCCCACACATTCTCCCTGGGGGGAGGCCAGAGCTGGAGGGACCGGGGATGCTCCTCAGGCATCCCCACTCGAGTCTGTGTCACAGATGGGATGGGGACCCTCCCCCAAGAGATCCACACGCCAGAAGCCAGAACCTCAGGGAGGAAGACAGGAAGAGCCGGGCCCTCGCACCCCCAGATACCAGACAGGGACTCCTCAGAGGTGCAGACCCCAGAAATTAGGTCCCCAGGGGGTAGAGACAGACGACACTCCCCAAAAAACCACCCCAGGGGACAGACAGACATAGCCCAGAGCCACGTGGGGAAAAGGCTCACGGCAGTCCCCCTCGGAGGCCAAGGCCAAAGCTGAGCAGGAGCCCCAGCCCCAGCCTGACCTGGACCGCTAGATGGAGGAGGCACTCTGCTCACCTCTGCCTGTATCGGCCGCCACTGGATGCCACCCGTGCCCGTCACCAGCACCTCATGAGTGGGAGGCCCGGTGGCCAACTCCGGCCCAGGCTCTGGGGGAGCCTGCCCGCCGTCCTGGATGTAGTAGGGCTCCCCGACAGCCTGGGCCAGCAGCTCCAGGTGGCACACGGGCAGGCACTCGGTGCCGAAGCGGGGCGCCAGCAGCTCGAGCGTGGCCAGGTATTTGACCATGATGACCTGCTGCGACACGTGGCCTGGCTGGAAGGCCCGCACGAACCTGCGGAAGATGTTCCGCAGGCGCAGCTGCGTGAGCGCGTTGTGCTGCTGGATCTGCAGCTGGAAGGAACGTGGAATGCAGTCCTTGAAGCTGGGGGGGCAACCAGGAAGGGCTGGTCAGGAGCCCGGGGCTGCAGGCCTAGCTGGGTGCCATTGGGCAAGTGGCTTAGCCTCTCTGAACCTCAGCTGCCTCGTCTAGAAAATGGGCAGACTGTCATGCAGGGCGGACGAGAACACAAGGAAGGGCCGGCTCAGGGAGGCTGGGAGGGGACGGAATTCCGGAGGAGATGAGGGGGCTAAAATCCCAGCTCTTGGACAACTTCCTTAGGCCCTAAAGGGCTCTGTCTTCTCTTCCGTAAGGTGGGGTCAGACAGGGCCCAGCTCCAGGCTGAGACAATTAGGGCGGC
Organism: Mirounga angustirostris; assembly: GCF_029215605.1. NCBI lineage: Eukaryota > Metazoa > Chordata > Mammalia > Carnivora > Phocidae > Mirounga > Mirounga angustirostris. The sequence goes on along the minus strand of NW_026991709.1, from coordinate 208,437,675 downwards.
TGACTGGCATATCCTAAGGAAGATGTGACCGTCAGGCGCTGTCACTGTTGGAGAAGTCATATTGCTTTATCACCGGAGTTATGATTATCAACAGATAATCTCCCTCTGCTCCTCCCAAAGCCCCACCCCCTCACGCCTTCCCTCACTGCCTGCCTGGCACCCAAACCAGTAGAGCTCCCTTACGTCACAGATTTCTCCACGTCCCTCTCTCCCATCCCTTGACCAGAGGGATCCTAAAGCTCGAGGTTTTAGCTGCCTCCTGTCCCCTCTTCCAGGCTTCCTAGGGCTCCCAACGGCCCTTGGGAGAAAGGCCGCCTGACTAGAGCCTCGTGGACTCCTGCTCTCGGGCCCTCGTATTCCAAGCTCAGATCCCCAAGAAACAGGCCTTTGCTGCCTACTGCCTCTGGGCCTTTGTATATGCTTTTCCCTCTGCCTAGAATGCTTTGCCAATGTATTCCACATTGGGATAAAGCTGACTCAACCTTCAGGTCTTAGCAGAAATGTCACCTCCCCCAGGAAGCGTTTTCTGCCATCCAGGCTAGAGAGGGTACTTCCTCTGGGCTTGCCAACACCCTGGACTTCGCTGTCCCGGCCCGAGTCTTCCAGAGTGATAACGCAACAGGGATGGAAAGATGCGTGCTTTAAGAAGGACTGCTGGTCCTCAAAGATCCGCATCTCCCACTACCTCCTCCAGGCAGTGTACCCTGATTACCCGGGCCCTCACGGCAATGGCGGAGCCCACAGCTGGCTCCCAGCTCCCCACACTCCTGTGTCTGTCCTTCCCCAGAATCCTAAGGAATTCTCCAAGCTCACTCTGCTCCAGCCACACATCCTCCAACGTATCAGGCAGGCCTCAGGGTCTTTGCACGGCCTGGGCCGTCTGTTTAGAATGCTCTTCTCCCAGACACTCGCAAGCCTCCCGCCTTCACTTCCTTCACGCCTTTGAATTTGAATGCTACGTTCTCAGTGAGGAAGTCCCGGACCACCCAAGTTGAAACTGTACACCCCTCCCTCTCTGACGCTCTCCTTCTTCCTCCTTTCCTGCTTAATTGCCTGCCTCTGCATTCATCACCGTTGGAAGCACTGGACCTTTCACTTCTATATTTTGTTTACTGCCTGTCTCCTTCACCAGATGTGAGCCCAGGAGGACAGTGGCTGCTGTCTGACTTGTTACTACTGTGGCCCCAACACCCAGAACTAGTGCTGCTAACACGACAGGTATAAAGCAGGTACTAGATAAGTGCTGAATGAAGACACGGCAGTTTGCGAGGTCTCTCACGGCTCCCAGACGCCCGTGCCCGCCCCATTCCCAGACACCTGATCTTCTTGGCCACCTTCCCCAGGGGGATGCCATGGTAGAGAGCAAGGTGGCAGAGATGCAGGAAGGCCATGCCCAGACTCTCATTCTTAAAATGGTGGATCTCCTCCTCGCTCGAGAGCTCCGATAGTGATGCCACGTCATTCACAAACTCATGCTTGCCCTGGGGATTGGGGGGGATTGGGCAGAAAGGGAGGCATGAGCACCCGTTCGCTCCCCAGCTTCTGTCCACCCTGGGGATGGGAGGGAACCCGTTTTCCAGAAAGGTCAAATACACAGCACGCATGCCTCCTCTGTTCAACTCTCGGCCTGTGGCAGACATCACAAATTGATCACAGCACTTTTTCCCGCGCAATCCCGTGTCTCAGGACCCTTCGGTTCAGGTGGCCAAAGGATCCAAGAGGGCATGAGTTGAAATCTATTAGCTTTAGTGAACTGGGGAGAGATGGGGGGCTCCTCAACTACCCTTAAGTCCCTCACAAATAGTCCTACTTCCCCAGCCCTACACACACCTGCTCAAAGAGGTACTCAAAGGAGGCTGGGTCCAGCAGTTGCATCCCCTGCTCTGTCTGTTCTGAGGAAGACTTGGGCCCTGGGGGCCCACAGCGGTATATAGCCGGCTCCTGAGGATTCGTGCCATGCCAGTTCCGGAAATAAAACCTGCAAGACGGGATGGAGAGGTCGCAGCTGGGGCTTAGCATGGACTTAGACCAGCTCCGGGAAGGTGGGGTGCAGGGGAGCAAGGGGACAGAACAAAAGGGGACAAGGCTCCCAAGGGGTCATCACCCACCTCATGCGGAAGTACAATGTCAGGCTCATGTCTCTGGAGATCTCCAAGACGTGGTTTGGGGGCAGCCAGACCTGAGCCTGGGCATCGAACAGAGCAAAGAGATTGAGGCAGGACGGAGTGATGCCTGGAACAGAGGGTCAGGAACAGAGAAAGAGGGTCAGGAGGCAGCATCTGCTGCCATCTGCCTTGTGGACGCCCAGACCTGCTGTTTCCCATCACAGGCCTTCCCTCCCTGGGCCTCCTCCTGCCCACAGAGGACAATGCAACATGGTGACCAGGCTGTGGTTTCACAGACTACATTTCCCATCCCCCTTTGCAGCTGGGATGGGGCCACAGGACCAGTTTCTGGCCAATGGGATGTTGGCGAAAGGGACACACAGATTTCTAGGCCTGGAAATAAACTCTTACCATCTCCTCTGCCTCAGGGATGTTAGAGACCCCTTGTGCCAAAGCTACGAGACAGAGGTGAATCATGACCTGCATTAGATTTTAGGTAAACCTTCATTGTCTTGACCCAGGAAAATGTGGGGGGCTGCTTTTAACTTCAGCAAGAACCTACACTAGACCGACCAGCCCAACTCTACAAACTGCTGACACGTTGCCTGGTCTGTCTCTGAACTCCAACCCTGGAGGAATATTCAACTACCTCCTGGCTGTCTCCCCCTGGACATCACAGCCCCCTTAGACGTGCCTTGTTCTAAAGGGGCCTCATCCCAGGTCCCCAGACCTGCCTCTTGTCTGCCCAGCTTTTTAAGCTAGGACTTGGTCCTTGTTCTCCACTTTGCCCGCAACCCACGTCAGATGGGTCCCAAGGCCTGCTCTTTCCGCATCCTCCATCTCTGGGATCCTTCAAATCCAAAGTCCAGCCCTAGTCCAGCCTCCAGACTTGCTGCCATTCCCCACACCGGCTACCCAAGGCATCCTTTTATACACATCACTTGAAAATGTTATCTAAGTCCGTTCAGAATAATTTATCAACACCAAAGTACAGCCACAAGACATAAAACTTGCCCCTGCCTACATCCACCTCTTTTCCCCTCCCACAAAGAGTTAACCATACTCCTGAACTAGTTTATCATTCCCATATCCTCTGTGACCTAGTCTCAAATGTTATAAACTCTAAATGCAATATTACACAAAGGTGTCCTTCTACAATTTACTTTTTCATGTTACAACAGGTTTTATTTATTTATTTAATATTTATTTATTTATTTATTTATTTGACAGAGAGAGAAACAGCGAGAGAGGGAACACAAGCAGGGGGAGTGGGAGAGGGAGAAGCAGGCTTCCCGCTGAGCGGGGAGCCCGATGCGGGGCTCTGTCAGGACCCGAGCCGAAGGCAAACGCTTAACGACTGAGCCACGCAGGCGTCCCTTATTTATTTATTTTTAAAGATTTTATTTATTTATTTGACAGAGAGAGAAAGAGCAAGAGCAGGAACACAAGCAAGGGGAATGGGAGAGGGAGAAGCAGGCTTCCCACTGAGCAGGGAGCCCCATGTGGGGCTCGATCCCAGGACCTGGGATCGTGACCTGAGCCAAAGGCAGATGTTTAACGACTGACCCACCCAAGCACCCCTACAACAGGTTTTAAAACCTCATACATGAGGGGTGCCTGGCTAGCTCAGTCGGTACAGCATGTGACTCTTGATCTTGGGGTCATGAGTTCAAGCCCCATGTTGGGTGTAGAGATTACTTAAAAAAATTAAATTAAAAAAAAAAAACCAAAACACTCCACAAATGACGTGTGTAACTTTGGCTTAATTTCCTTTTTCCTGATTGTATAGCTTTCCAGCATTCAACCTTACTGCAATTTGTGTGTTCTCCTATAGAGGGTACTTTGAGATGGTCTTCCACTTTTCACTAAGATACATGAAGCAGCTCCGAACATTCTCTTATGTGTCTCCTAGAACACATGAGCTGAGCATCTGAACAATGAATATCTAGAAGTGGAACTGTGTGGCCTCAGGGAATGGATGTTCCAACAATGTTGGATGATGCCAATGGCTTTCCAAAGTTGCTGGGTCCAAGTGTATTGCCACCCACAGAAAGAGACTGCCTCCTGGCACAACTTCCTAAAGAACCAATCTGACTGTTTCACTCTCTGGCTTAAACCTTCCATGGCTCCCCATTGCCCCATGAGAAAGCTCAACCCCCTCAGCACAGAATAACCATGACCTGGGGGGCACCTGGAGGGCTCAGTCGGTTAAACTGACTCTTGATTTAGGATGAGGTCATGATCTCAGGGTTGTAAGACGGAGCCCCAAGTCGGACTTCGCGCTCAACGGGGAGTCTGCTTGGGATTCTCTCTCTCTCCCTCTCCTTCTGCCCCTCCCCTGCCTCACTAAAATAAATAAATCTTTTTTTTTTTTAAAGATTTTATTTATTTATTTGTGAGAGAGAGAATGAGAGAGAGCACATGAGAGGGGGGAGGGTCAGAGGGAGAAGCAGACTCCCCGCCGAGCAGGGAGCCCGATGCGGGACTCGATCCCGGGACTCCGGGATCATGACCTGAGCCGAAGGCAGTCGCTTAACCAACTGAGCCACCCAGGCGCCCTAAAATAAATAAATCTTAAAAAAAATAGTAACTATGACCTGGACTCTGACACTTATGCTCCACTTTCAATTCCTACGACACTCCAGTTACTCTTAAGATCTTTTGTTTCCTTAAACATATCAGGCTGTCTGGGCTCTTTACACATACTGTTTCTTCTGCTGGGCATGTTTCACATCACCCAGCACACCCATCAGAGCTCTTGAAGGATCAGCCACCAACAGGAAAGTACGAGGTGTGGTAGAAATCCACCATGAGGCCCCCATCCAGTTGTGGGGAAGGGCGTTTGAGAGGATTTCCCAGAGGAAGGGGAATATAAGCAAGGTCTAGTGGGACAGACCTTCTTCTCCTCTGGAAGAAGAAATGATAACTTTTGGTACCTCTACTATGGGCTCTTTCAGCCATTCCACAGTTCCTTACTGCTCTCAGGAGAAAGTGTAAATGCTGGACTCCTCCCTCTGGCATTTAAGGCACCATAAGATCTGGCCCTGGCTGACCTCTCCCCCTTATCTCCTACCTGGAGGTCACTGCCACCCTGGTGTCCCGGCTCCCACCCTCACCCGCCACAGTCTGTTCCCCGCATAGCAGCCAGAGAGCGTCCGTGACGCCTGAGTCCAGTCAGGTCCCTCCTTTGCTCACAGTCCTCTGTGGCTCCCACCTCACTTGGGAGTCAAGAGTCACATGCCTTGCCAACTGAGCCACCCAGGCGCTCCTCTCCTGAATTTTTAATTTTTCTCCATCATCTACCTCTGCTCTCCCACACAGTTTTTTTTTTTAATTTATTTTATTTTATTTTTTAAAGATTTTATTTATTTATTCGACAGAGAGAGCGAGAGAGGGAACACAAGCAGGGGGAGTGGGAGAGGGAGAAGCAGACTTCCCACTGAGCAGGGAGCCTAATGCGGGGCTGGATCCCAGGACCCTGGGATCATGACCTGAGCCGAAGGCAGACGCTTAACGACTGAGCCACCCAGGCGCCCCCAGTTTTTTTTTTTCTTAGTACCTTATTTATTTGAGAGAGAGCGAGCGAGTAAATGAGCACGAGTTGGGGTGGGGAGAGGGAGAGCGAGAAGCAGACTCCCCGCTGAGCAGGGAGCCTGATGCGGGGCTCGATCTCAGGACCCCAAGATCGTGACCTGAGCCGAACGAAGGTAGACACTTAACCGACTGAGCTACGCAGGCGTCCCTCCCACATGGTTTTCTTATTCATTGTGTTTCTTGCCAATTTTCCTATTGGAATATCAGCTCTACAAAGGCAGTGATTTGGGGCTGGCAGACTAGTTGCTCACTCAATGTCTGCTGAATGAACGGGCAGACGGACGGACGGACGGACGGACAGTTGGATGGGCCCAGCTGCTGTCAGCACCTCCACCACTGCCACAGGGCTAATGCCCCAGACTCACCGACTTTTTGTGCAATGTGGATGCAGACCTCCTCTGCAGTCAGTGTGGCCTCGCTGAAGGTGACCCAGGGGTCCCCGCCGCCAGGGCCAGCCCAGTGCAGAAGGACCTTCAGGCCTCCCTTGGTGGCCATGGGCTGAGCTCCATCTCCATCAGGCTTGCTGTCCCTGGTGGTGGCACCCCAATGGCACAGAGGCATGCTTTTGACAGCTGGCTTGGCTAGAGAGAGACAGGCCATCAGCCCCCAGACGTTAGGCCTGAGGGGAAGATTCTAGAACCCCCTCATTGTGTAACTTTAGGCATCCAATTCTCCTCCTGAGCCCGTTTCTACATCTGTTTGATGGAGTTAGGGTACACGTCCACACCTGTTAGATTTGTCATGAACAACACTGAACCTCTTTATTGGACAAACTTGCACCAATATAAAAACCTGCTTTGAACCCACCTTCCCCAAATCACCAGGCAGGCAGGTGTGGTCAGACAGACCAGGGAGTGAATCTTGGCTTTCCCCGTGTCAACTCAGGCAAGTCACTTAGCCACACTGGGCCTCAGTTTCCCCATCAGAAAACGAAGACGCGGAAAGCATTGCCACGAAAAGAAGTCTGTGACATCCCCACAGCACCTAGCCCTTAATGCAGGCATGAAAAAATAACAAACATGACAAAAACAAAAATAAAATCATTATTATTGATTCCATCGAACCGATCATCTTTCTCCTGCAGGCCAAGATTCCTGCCTCCCACATCTACCCCCACGAGTGACCCCAGGCCCTGCTGACTCCCCTGAGCCTAGGAGGGGTTGTTTCCACTCTCCCCTCATCCAGCCGCCAGACTTTTCGAGAGCCAGGCCCGGGGCTCAGGCCTCCAAGTTCTCCAGTCTTAAGATAAACAGTGATGGGAAGAAGAGCATGTCGTCATAGCACAATGTCAGATTCCTCAGGAATCAGCTCCTCTCTGAGCCTGTTTCCTGGTCTGGAAAATAGGCATATACAGCAGTCTCTCCCTCAAAGGGGTGTTGGGAGGATTCAGTGAGATGAGGGAGGGGAAGCGCTCTGCACAGAGCCTGGCGTGCGGTACGTACTTAATAAATGTTCGCTATTATTTTATGCTAACATCGGAGAAAATACGGATGGGGTTCTGCGGGTGCCCATTTCCTTCTTCCTCATTCCCACTGCGTGCAGAGCCAGCTTGGCAGATGCGGTAGGAGTGACGTCTGCACCCAGGAGGCCCGCATCCTTCCCCCCCAGCCCCCCCCCCCGCCACAAATCCTGGCTGGCTGGGGCAGGAGCCGCGATGGGCACCCACCAGGCATCAGTGTTTCTACCCACCCCCCTGCCAAGCACAGCCTCCCGCCGCTCCTCCCACCGCACCCCCCGCCGGCCGCTGCCCTCCAGAGGACCTCCCGCGGTTTCCAGGCTCACCCTTTCCCCCCGGACTCTGGCTCGAACCCCGGACCCCACCCCGCAGTCACCCGCAGCCACCGCCAAATCGCCTCCGAGACACCGCCTCCCATTGGCCGCCTGAAATGGGCATGCTCATTGGCCGCCGTTGTGACCCGTCGCACGTAACCATTGGTCCTTTCGTTGCAATAGCGGCGCTCCTATTGGTCTTCAGCCTCACTTTTTTTTAACCCTCAACCACGATTGGCTGGGTCGGCACCTGGATGCGCCGCAGCGTCAGCGATTGGCTGCTGGGGGGGGAGTGGGCGGAGATGCGGAAGTGGTGGCTAGTAGGCCGGGTTCAAGAGTGAGGCCTTCCTACGGCGCCGTGACATCGATTTCCTACGCGGGCGGCTGGCCCAAGTGAGACTTTCGGACGTGGTGTAAACCTCTTGTCCTCACTTTGGTCCGACCCCCTGGCGTGTGACTCCATTCCTTCCCTGATCTCCGCCTGGCCAGCTCCCCCTAGCTGGATGAAGAACCACCCCCCCGCCTCCCCCCCCCCGAGAGGCATTGCCGGCCCACCTGTTCAGATCCTCTTCCTGATCACCTCCTCTGAGGCTGTCAAAGTAGCCGCTTGGAAGTGCCACCTGATCGGGCTTCTTTTTTTTTTTTAAGATTTTATTTATTTATTTGACAGAGAGAGAGATAGCGAGAGCAGGAACACAAGCAGGGGGAGTGGGAGAGGGAGAAGCAGGCTTCCCGCCGAGCAGGGAGCCCGATGTGGGACTCGATCCCAGGACCCTGGGATCATGACCTGAGCCGAAGGCAGCCGCTTAACGACTGAGCCACCCAGGCGCCCCTGATCGGACTTCTAATCAACACACAGCAGCAAGTCGCTGTCGTTTACCGAGAAGGCTATGAACTGAGTGTTTTCATGCAGTATCTCATTTGAGCCTGGCAGCAGTCCTCTGGGGGTTTATGTTATCCCCATTTCTCCGAGCAAGAAACTGAGGCACAGAGAGGTGACAGAGACCCTCTCCTTGACCACACTAATCTGAGCCCTCTTCTCGACTAGCCCTCCACCTTGGCCTGAGCCTATCTTCAGCCTGCTGGGTTCGGTGGGAGCAAAGAATCCTTTTAAGTCATCCCCCACCTTTGGGGCGCCTGGGTGGCTCAGTCGTTAAGCATCTGCCTTCGGCTTGGGTCATGATCCTGGCGTCCTGGGATCGAGCCTAGCATTGCTCCCTGCTCCGCGGGGAGCCTGCTTCTCCCTCTCCCACTCCTCCTGCTTGTGTTCCCCCTCTCTCTCTGTCAAATAAATAAAATCTTAAAAAAAAAAAAGTCATCCCCCACCTTTGATATCTGATCAAGTTCCTCCCAGTTGGTGTCCACAGAAAATTGGAGAGTTGTTTGGTGCGGAAAACCCACATATTGGGTATCAGAAGTGTTGTGAGTAGAGAAAGTTTTCCTTTACCATGCATTAAGGAAGGCTTTCCCTGGCTTCGCCTGTGGGCCCAGTTTTAAAGAACAACAGTAATAAACCGACTACCCAGGCCAAGAAATAAACTCTCACCCATCCCCTCACTCTAAATCAGCAAGCCCATTTTCTGTCTCTTGGCCTGCTGTATTTTTTTCTGCAGTCTTCATGACAACCTGACATTTCACTGGAAGTTTCGAGCAGTGATTTTAATGCCTGTCTTCCACTCTAGAATGTCAGCTCCACAAGGGAGGGGTCTGTGTGGTTCTCCACTGCATTCTCCGCACCTGGAATTATGCCTGGCCCCCAGTAGCTGCCTGAAAGGTGGTGGTGGTGGGGGGGTGAATGGCCTAGGGAGCCCTCTGGGCCTGAGCTGCTGTCCTGCTTGCTTCAGAAATGCTGACCATGGCCTTCCGGCCTCAGCTTCCTCTCTGCCCCTCAGAGTGCAGTAGCAGGAAGTCAAAGTTGCCAGATTCCTCAACAGCCAGCTGGGTGAGGTGAGGCAGCCTCCACTGGACCCAGAGGCTGGACCACAGAGCATGGGGTGAGCCTGGGACTGGGTGTCCAGCATCCCAGGGGGACAGCAAGTGCCAGGTGACTATCATGACTAATAATAATGATGCTAATGACCCCAGTAATAAGAATATAATACTAGCTCACAGTGTCCCAGACTGGATGTGCTGAGAATTCGCTGAGCTCTTTCAGTTTCTCTTAGAGTGAGACCAGCACACCCACCTGACAGCTGAATAAAAAAGAGACCACAGAGACTGCTGGGAAGGCTAGTGACCTGCCCCCAGGGCCCAAGGCCTCCTTTGCAAACTCCTCAATCAGAGACAGTTTACTGGACCAGCAGGGGGGCTCCAGGTCACCCCACCAACCATCGGGGTTTGCCCTGGATTAAGGGAGATTCCCACAAGGGACTTTCGGGGTTATAACTGGGACGGTCCTGAGCAAACTGCGACGATTGGCCACCTGTCCCCAGAGGGTTTTCAGGAGGAAGCTAGAATTGGGGGATTCCCCTGACCCTTCCGGGGGGGAACCTACCAGAGCTCCCGCCAGACCCCGCAAAAGCCAAGAGTCAGTGAATTAAAAACAAAACCCCTTTGTGTTCTTTTGAATTGGAGGGCTCGTGGAACAGTCAGCCCCTTCCCCAAAACAGCAATGAGGCTGGTCAGTTTCCTGGGAATCCTTCCAAGGAAGTGCCATACCCTGTCGAGCACATGTGTGAATACATGCCTCCAGGAAATTCCCACGGGCAGCCTTAAACTGGACATTCCTTGCTGGTCTTGGGAGGAAACAGGAGTTATACACACAAAGGCTGGAACCAGAAAGTCTGGGTTCACATCTCAGCTCAGCCATTGTGGGATCCTGGGCAGACGTTTAACTTCTCATGCTCAGTCTCTTCCTCTGCAAAATGGGGCTAATTGGAGTCTCAAACTCCAAGATGTGTCAGAAACATCAAACAAGTTAATACATGTAAGATCTTGGAACCAGGTGCAGAGTGAATGCTATTATCTTTTTCATTTAATGCTAGTTTTTGGTGATCTTTCCTTTCCCCTGCATATAGATCTATTTTGCAGAATTGTTTGATTAGAACACATTTCAGGCACTCAACAAGGGGCTGGAAATACATAAAAACATCAGCTAGGCAAAAGGTGGAAACAACTCAGATGTCCATCTATAGGTGAATGGATAAACAAAACTCAGTATGGCCCTATGATGGAGTATTCAGTCATAGCAAGGAATGAAAGCTCTGACACATGCCACAACATGGATGAACATTGAAAACAGTATGTTGGGGCGCCTGGTTGGCTCAGTCGGTTAAGTGTCTGCCTTGGGCTCAGGTCAGGATCAAGCACCACGTAGGTCTGGCTCCCTGCTCAGCGGGGTGTCTGCTTCTCCCTCTCTCTCTGCCCCTCCCCCGCACATGCTCTGTCTCTCACTCTCTCTCAAATAAAGTCTTTAAAAATTTTTTGGGGGGGCGCCTGAGTGGCTCAATCCTTAAGCGTCTGCCTTCGGCTCAGGTCGTGATCCCAGGGTCCTGGGATCGAGCCCTGCATCGGGCTTCCTGCTCAGCGGGGAGCCTGCTTCTCCCTCTCCTACTCCCCCTGCTTGTGTTCCCTCTCTCGCTGTGTCTCTCTCTCTGTCAAATAAATAAATTAAATATTAAAAAAATAAAAAGAATAAAAATTTTTTAAAAAAATCGGCTACAAGTGGGGCGCCTGGGTGGCTCAGTTGGTTAAGTGACTGCTTTCAGCTCAGGTCATGATCTGGAGTCCTGGGATCGAGTCCCACATTAGGCTCCCTGCTCAGCAGGGAGTCTGCTTCTCCCTCTGACCCTCCCCCCTCTCTGCTCTCTCTCTCATTCTCTCTCAAATAAATAAAATTCTTTAAAAAAAAATAGGCTACAATTTATCTGTCTCTTCTCCCATGGATGGACAGTTATGTGGTTTCCAAGTGGTGCCAAGAAACATTCTTTTTTTTTTTTTTTTTAAGATTTTATTTATTTATTTGACAGAGAGAGAGATAGCGAGAGCAGTAACACAAGCAGGGGGAATGGGAGAGGGAGAAGCAGGCTTCTTGCCAAGCAGGGAGCCCGATGTGGGACTCGATCCCAGGACCCTGGGATCATGACCTGGGCTGAAGGCAGACGCAGACGCTTAACGACTGAGCCACCCAGGCGCCTGCCAAGAAACATTCTTATACTGTCATTCTTTTTTTAAAAGAGTTACTTATTTTTGGGGGGGTGCCTGGGTGGCTCAGTCGTTAAGCGTCTGCCTTCGGCCCAGGTCATGGTCCCAGGGTCCTGGGATTGAGCCCCACATTGGGCTCCCTGCTTGGCCGGAAGCCTGCTTCTCCCTTCCCCACTCCCCCTGTTTGTGTTCCCTCTCTTGCTGTGTCTCTCTCTGTCAAATAAATAAATAAAATCTTTAATAAAAAAAAATAAACATAAAAATAAAAGAATTACTTATTTTAATAAGTAATTCATTCACATGGCTCTGAATTGAAAAGGCAGAAAAGGATTTTGAAGGCAAGTTCTTACTCTGCTTATGGGCCCTTGACAATGAATTACTGAATTCATAATATGTTTATGGTTTCGTGGTTCCTAATGGTAAATGTAGAATTACCATGTAATCCAGCAATTCTATATCTGGGTGTATATGCAAAAGAAAGCAGGACTCAAAGAGATATTTGCACACCCATGTTCACAGCAGTATTATTCACAGTAACGGAGAAGTGGAAGCAATTCAAGTGATGGATGAATGGTAAACAAAATATGGTGTATCCTACAATGGAATACTATTCAACTCTAAAATGGAATGAAATTGATACACACTACACCACAGATGAACCTTGAAAACATTATGCTAGTTGAAATAAGCCAGTCACAAAATTACAGATATTTTGTGAATGAGGGGTTAAATGTTTAACGAGAACAATTTCTTGTACTTAAAGCCACTGAATCGCACATCCAAAAAAGGTTAAAATGGTTAATTTTATGGCCTGTACATTTTACTGCAATTTAAAAACACACACTTACGGAGCGCCTACTCTGTGCTGTGCTCTAGGATCTGACAATTTAGCCATGAACAAAGCACAGGAATCCCTGCCTCTGGGGAGTGGACATAAACCAGATAAATACTGATAAGTGGGTTTTATGATATGTTGGGAGGTGGTAAGTGGTAGGGAGGGGAGAAGTTGGCCAGGTAAGGGGTATGGGAGGCTGGAGTAACTTGTTCTAGGCTCTATCCCCAGCACCCAGGATATTTGTTGCCTATGAGCAGCTGTGTGCTGAGGGCTTCCTCCTATGGCCACAAGAAATGAAAGTGCTTCACCCAGCTTCCACATCCCTGGCTTCGGGTGGGTTCTGCCAATGGGGAAGCCCGGCTAGAGACCAGAAGTGGGAGACCAAGGAGGGATATCTATTCCCCTACTCCCTCCCTGCTGGCCACAGTGTGGGGCGGGCAGTGGCTATATCTCTGCAACCACATATTCTGCAAGGAGTGCCTTCTTCATGGCTCCAGATCTCAATGAGTTCTGCTCATTCTGTTTCCTGTCCACGCACCTGAGCCCTGGATGTGGTGCCTCCCTGTGGCAGGCAGAGTAACAGACCCCTAAAAATGCCCATGTAGGGACTAATCCCTGGAATCTGTGAATATGTTATGCTTCGTTAGGGAGACGCATAAAAAGAGAGAATTAAACTCGCAGATGGAGGCATACCTGGGTGGCTCAGTTGGTTAAATATCTGCCTTCGGCTCAGGTCATGATCCCAGGGTCCTGGGATCTAGTCCCACATGGGGCTCTTTGCTCAGCGCGGAGCCTGCATCTCCCTCTGCCCCTCCCCCTGCTCATGTGCGCACGTGCTCTCTCTCGCTCTCTCTGACAAATAAATAAAAATCTTTTAAAAAATAAGTAAGTAAGGGACGCCTGGGTGGCTCAGTCGGTTAAGCGTCTGCCTTCGGCTCAGGTCATGATCCCAGGGTCCTGGGATCGAGTCCCGCATCGGGCTCCCTGCTCCACGGGGAGCCTGCTTCTCCCTCTGCCTCTGTCTCTCTGTCTCTCATGAATAAAATTAAAAAAAAAAAAAGTGCCACTTCTTCAAAAAAAAAAACAATAAGTAAGTAAAATTGCAGATGGAAATTGAGGTTGCTAATCAGTTGGCCTTAAGGTAAGAAGATTATCCTGTTGGGCTCAAGGTAATCACAAGAATCTTTAAAAGTGGAAGGGGGGGCACCTGGGTGGCTCAGTCAGTTGAGCGACTGACTCGGTTTTGGTTCAGATTGTGATCGTGAGATTGAGTCCTGTGTCAAGCTCACGCTCAGTGTGGAGTCTGCTTCAGATTCTCTCTGTCCCTCTCCCTCTGCCCCTCTTCCCGCTCTCTCTCTCAAATAAATAAAATTTAAAATCTTAATTTAAAAAAAGTGGAAAGGGGAGGCAGAAAAAGAAGTCAGAGTGATGGGATATGAGGGCCTGACTTATCTTCGCCACCTTTGAAGATGGAGGAAGGTCCGGGAGCCAAGGAATGTGAGCAGCTTCTAGAAGCTGGGCAAGGCAAGGAAATGGATCCCACCCTGAGCTTCCAGAAGGATCGCAGCTCTGCCAATGTCCTGATTTTATCCCAGTGAGACTAGTGTCAGGCTTCTGAGCTGCAGAATTGGAAGACAATAAATTTGTGTTGGAGGCACTAAGTTTGTTACGGCAGCTGCAGAAGACAAATACATTCGACATACATCTGTTGGTTCTCCAACCCGGCTCACATCCCTGACATCAATCCTTTCATTACAGTTTGTTCTGTGAAACCCTTTTGAGTTGAATTCTGTTTCTCACTTGAGACCCAACAATCCTGCTTCTGGGAATTTTTCCTACAGGTAGGATGCCTGTGCTCATGGGAAATGGTGCACAAGGGTATTTCTTGTTTGTAAAAAGAGAGACTGGGAAACCTCCGAATGAAACCAACGCTGAGATAGGCACACCGTGGAGATTCCCACACAGGATAGAATGAGGAAGTGCTGATGGACTGATAAAGGAGGGTCTGCAGGTCATATTGTTCGGTGAAAAAAGCAAGATGCATTTCAGAATGTGGAACGTGGTATGTTTTAGGTAAAGGAGAGGAGAGGGGATAAGAACGCATTCAATTTAAAAAAATAAAATAACACAATTTTACAAAAAGAAACCTTGGATAGAGTCAGAAGAAAGTGTGGACAGTGGGTTCCCATGGGCTCCTGTGATTGCGGGCAGGGAACCGCTTGGGTGGAGGATGAGCAGAGACAGAGCTAGTCCCCCCCGAGTGTCTCTTAATAGCATTTGATGTTTTAAATCCTCTGTCTTAGGAGAGCCCACACTAGGGTGAGGGAGGTGAGGCATGAAAGCAAAGAGGGCGCCAAAAAGCTCAGTAACCAAGATAAATACTTTAATGCAATATTTTTTAAAAAGCACAATGTGGAAAAAAAAACCACCCATGAACAAAATACTGAAATTTTAAGTAGAGAATCCATAACAGTGCTGAGTTATATTAGAGCCTGAGGCAAAAGGAAAAACCAGTAATATGGATTCCATCTTTGAAAGTTTTCACAGTAAATAATGAAGTTGCCAATCCTGGACAGATCCTGGATGGGCGAGGTTTACCCAGGGCCTTAAGATGCCTTCCTCCTCCCCAAGCCCTGCAGATCCTGCAGATCTGTGCCTGCCATTCCCACCGTATAAAACCTTTAGGGGATGCCAGCAGGGGCTGCAGCTCACCAGTGCCCCCTGGCGGCCATCAGCCTGCACACAACAGCATCTAGGTGCTCTTTGCTTTAGTAGAGGTTTACTGAGTGCCCCCCAAGGGCCAGGGCCCCTCCAGGGTAATGTGAGTACCTCAGGACCACGGAAGACTGTTTGTGCCCTGGTGGTGCTCAACAGCATGAGGGAGAAGACAGCATACAGGTCGGCAAAGCTTGGCACATGGCAGGTGAGGCAAGCCGCCTGGCCCGGTGTGAGGGGCAACTCAGGTGGGCCAACGGCCCCGGGAAGAGGTGGCACTGAGCTCTGGCCTGAGGACAAGCAGCTGCCAGGGGTGGGGTAGGCACCCTGGAAGGGGCAGGCAGAGGGCCTTGCTGCTTGGTTTCATCCTAAACTGATGTCCCTGTTCATCATACTATTCTTTAGGCCCTTTCCCGTGGCCCAATTATTACTTTTTAAAGGAGCCCCACAAGGGCTGCAGGAAGGGTGTTCGGGGAGAGAGACAGGCACACGCCAAGGCCCACATTTTGGGCATCTAAGTGCCAGGCACCCTGCTTGCCTGTGGCATGATCTCATTTTAGCACTACCCCCAGGAGAAAGGCACTAACATTACTCATTGTGCAGTGGAGGGGGAGGTACGTGGAGGCTGAGTAAGCTGCCCAAGGTCACATTGATAGAGAGAAATTTAAAGTGCTCAAGGACCCGCAAGGAGGGAGCGGGAGAGAGGGCGAGCAGAGGGGAGGACACAGAGAGACCCGCGCAGATGGTGCAGGCCTTTGTGAGCTACCCAGAGCAAAGACTTTGGGCTTATGCTCAGGGAGGGATTTGTCTTGACTCACGTGTTCATGACTACCCTCTGGTTACTGCCTATTGGGGTCTGATGGGGAAGGGGGGAAACGGGGAAGAGGTTGGGGCGGGCTGCAGGCCAGAGGGGATGGGGATCTGGACCAGGGTGGAGACCATGGACGCAAAGGGCAGTGATCAGAGATGAAAGATGCTCCTGAATGGGCGGTGGCAGGGAGGCTTGGGGGACAAGCCAAAGAGTGGAGGGGTGGGGCCGAGAACTCCGATGTAAAGGAATCCTGGGGAAGAATGTTCTAGGCAGTGGAATAGCACATGCAAGAACCTAGAATCGTAATAGAGGGAGCTGCCCAGACAGCTCGAGAATAAAGCCTGAAGCATCACAGGCCAGGCCACCAACACTCACTGGGTTTCCCTCCCACTCCAAGAGAAGAGCTGTGTCAACAGCCCTCGAGACGCCCCCCTGAGCATCTGAAATCCTTTATTGGAAGATCATTGCTGTTTACCATATAGAAGTCTCGACAGCAGATGAACAGTGAAAACAGAGCCCATGGTGACTGGAGCAGGCCTCTGGGCTGGAGACCCTCCCCCCACCTCATGGACCAGCCTAGCAACCTCCGCCCCTCCCTGGACCCCCAGGCCTTTGGCATAATGCTGATTGGGGGGGGGGGGGTAACATCCTGCAGACAGTGAAGCCCCTTGACTCAAAGCAGAGACTGGATGAGCACTGGAGGTGGGGGTAGTGGGGGTGGGGACAGGCCTTCTCCCGGCCCCAGGCTGGGCGGGAGCAGCGAAAATGGAGGAAGCCAGGAGCTGGGGAGATGGCATCTATTTTTGTTTTCTGAAAAGGGGCACACAGGGGCCTGCAGGCAGGTGGGCAGCAGCTGGGGCGCGTCAGGCGCTGACATCCTTCTTGTCGCCTGGCTTGGGGCCGGCTTCCAGCAAGGGGTCCCTGGGGCCCGCCTCCTCCCCATCCTTGGCCTCGCTGGACTTGGAGTTGGGGACCCAGAGGCCGGAGTCGATGCAGCGCTGCATGTGGTACTTCGCATCCTGTGGGGAGAAGGGTGGTGAGGCCGGGCTGCCCCCCGCCAGTTGGCCCGCCTATCCCCCTGCTCACTGCTTATTCTAGACCAGAGCTGTCCAGAGCACTCTGCAATGATGGAAGTAGCCTGTAATATGCATTGTCCGACATGGTAGCCACCAGCCGCATGTGGCTGCCGACTCCTTCACACGTGGCTAGTTCAGGTGAAGAACAGAACTTTACATTTCACTTAACGTGAACTGAAGTTTAAATAGTGTACGTCCAGAATAAAGCTGCATTCCAGTAAAACTTTTACTTTTTAAAGACAGGCAGTGAGCTTGTGAACCATAGGGTGAAGACCCTCGGTCTAGGTATCTTTTTTCATGGAAGCTTCTAGAAATCCTGGACCAGGTCCTGCACCTAGACCCATTTCACAGATGAGGAAACTAGTGTGGCCAACCAGTGAGCCAAGGAGCAGGAATGGGGTCAAACCAGGGTCTCCTAAGACACAAGGTCCTGTCTACCAGCACGATCACTGCTCCTAATATTAACGACAGTTAGGGGCGCCTGGCTGGCTCAGTCAGTAGAGAATGGGACTCTTGATCTCAGGGTCATGGGTTCAAGCCCCACGCCGGGCATAGCGCTTACTTTAAAATACACACGTACATACAACCGCGGCTGATGTGTACTGTGAGCTCAGCCCCCCCCCCCCCGCATGCTCCAAGTCAGTATCCAGAGAAACTGTGGTTTGATGGGGTAACCAAGGCCAGGGAGGAGCACCCCTTCCTTGGACAAAGGTGGGGCCAACCTGGTATGCCCACTAGGCTCATAAATGGCCCACAGGGGCGGTGACACTCCGTGGCAGGGGACACGCTGAAAGTTCTGGGTTCACTGCTAGGTGCAGTCACACAGTAGGTGCTTAATACGTGTAAACCAGTGTGTGGGTGCAAGCCTCCCCTATTCTTCCGTGAAGCGCACAAGGGACGCTTCTCCCAGCCAAGTGGGGAGCAGGGCTGGAGGGGGACAGGAGGACATATCGCTGCTCAGGAGGCGCAGCTCGGCTGGTGGGCGGGCCTGGGGCGCTGTTACTCACCGTGGGGTCCATCTTGCTGATGGCATCTTGGAGCATCTGCACGTCCTTCACGTCAAAGCATTTCTGGAGCTCCTGTGGGTGCAGACGGGCCGCGGGTCAGAGCCTGGGTCCCCAGGGGGGCCCGCCCGCCGCCGCCCCACCCCCCTGCCAGGGCAGGAGAGCCGCACCTCAGGGAGAGACTCATAGACCTCAACGGGGTCCAAGCCGCCCGGGCCCAGCCGCTTCTTGCGCTCCTCCTCCTCGTACTCCTTCATGGCCTTCTCGATGCGCAGCTTGGCGCGGCCCCGCACGCGCTCCTTGAACGCCTCGAGCTCATCGTTGAAGCCCTCCATGTACTGGCGGTCGGCTGTCTGGAGGGTCGGGGCCGAGAGACGGTCACTGGGCCGGCCCCAGGACCGGCCCGCCGCAGACCCGCAGACGCTGTCACCTCCCTGCTGACGGATCACCTGCCTGCCTGCCTGCCCACCCCCGACCCAAACCACAGGCCGGCCACGCTCCCCTCTTCCACATGTGCCTGCAGGGGCCTGCAGGTACCCCACACGCAACACGCCTCACTCGAGTTCTGTCTGGATCGCTCCGCACAGGCTGCCCTGCCCTCAGTGTCCCCGACCTCAGCACGGGGAGCTCTGTTCTTCCAGGTGCTCAGCGGAGGAACCCCGAGGTGTCCTGGACTCTGTTCCTCACCCGTGTCTCTTAAACTCTGTATGGGGGCCGGCCACTGGCCCCTCCACGTCTCTGCCCTCCCCTGATAGAGCAGGCTCTGATCCCACGGCCGTGAGTCTGAGTGGACATGTGTCCACCCCTCCTGTAGACAGAGGCTGGTGCCCTGGAGAGAGCCACACCCCACCCCACCCAGGCTCCTCAAGGATGCTACCTTGATCTTAGTGAAGAACTGCCGGAAGCAGGCCCGGGGATCCACCTTCAGGCTCTTGGCCAGCTCCAGGATGAACTGCATGACAATGGTCTGGTGGGCCACCTGCTCCATGAGTGCGCATTTCTGCCCAGAGAGAATATAGGCAGGATGTCACCAAGTGGCGGCCTCAGGGAAGGACTCTTCCCCAGTCCCAGGGCAGGCTCCACTCACCTCCTCCACCTCTAGGTCAATGCACCAGATGACTAGGTAGTTGGCCGTCTCCTCACACACCAGATGGACATTGTCTGATAGATACTTCTGGCTGTCGTCCCAGCGGCGGAGCATGCCTACAGAAGGTGTCGGCAAAGTGCTGAAGGGCCCTGGAGACAGAGGGCCAGCCCCTGTCCTATGCACCCCGCCCCCCGGTGGGTCCCCTCCAACCGGTGCCCAGCTCACCGAAGTGCTTGATCTGTTTCTCGTACTTCTCCACGAAGGTTTTGTGTTTCTGCTCCCTCACCTCCTCCGACTCCTCCTCTGCCTGCTCTGGCTTGGTATTGACCATGCTCTGTGATGGGGCGAGAGGGGGAGTGGGCTGGGGCGAGGCCGCAGGGCGCGTCCGGCACGGCCTCGTGGGCCGAGGCCGCAGCGCCCATCCCTTCCACGGCGGAGGTGGTGACGGTGTCATGAGCATCAGTGTGGCAGGAGCGTGGGTGTGGCACATGTGGCCTCGGACTAGGGCCTTCGGGCAGATCAGAGGGGGGTACCAGTGGGGTGTTTCGTCCACCTGGCCCCACATACCTGTTCCTCCACCCCTTGACCTGAAGAGGCCTTCCCCCCCAACCCCGCACCTGTCTCACCACCAAGCACCCCCCGCACCTTGCTGAAGCCATCCTTGCTGAGCGTGTCCACATTCCAGGGCATGCTCTTCTCCTTCTTGCGCATCTCCTCCAGTTTCTGCTCCCAGCTCCGCTCCTCCTTGCGCAGCTGCTGAGCCTCGGCCTGCAGCCGCTCCAGCTCCAGCTTGCTGCCCTCGCCCTCGGCCACCTCCAGCTCCTTCAGCTTCCGCTGGCACTCAGCCACCTTGCGCCTGCACTCGCGGCAGCCCCGGTCCAGCTCCTCCTTCTCCTTCTGGAACTGCTCCATGCGCTCCACCCGGGCCTGGGGGCAGACACAGCCCTTCAGGCCGTGGGCCTCCGCCGGGCCCCACCCGGGGCTCCCACCCACTGCACCTGGGACGGCCCCAGGGAATGTCTGCACCACCCTCGGTGGCCCAACCCCCAGCTTCCACCCCCACCAGTATACCTGTGCACGCCTGAATCTGGGCACACTCCACCCCCACCCCGGCCTGCCCGCTCAGAACCAGAACCCTCCTTGGCATCCACAACACTCAGCAAAAGCCTAAGTCCTATCCATGACCCACAAGGCCCTGCGGATCTGCCCCCCTCCCTCCAGTCACACTGGCTGCCTCACCTTTTCTTGAACCCACTGCCAACCTCAGGGCCTTTGCACTGGCTGTTTCTGCAGCCTGGAAAGCTCTCCCTCCAGATTTTCCGCCCCCCCATACCACTTACTCCCTCGCATCCTAACCATCTTGGCTCAACTGTCACTTTACAGATGAAGCCCTCCCCGACCACCGTGCTGAAGATGGCAACCTCCCCTTACTCTTGTCTTGTGTCACCTTCCTCCTCAGCACTCATTACCTGCTAACATCTGGTGACAATTACTTACTGTGTTTTCCATGTGTCCCCCTCCCAGGATACTGGCTCCATGGAGGTGGGGATCTGCTCACTCTTGTGTCTCACACACAAGCACACAGTAAAGACTCAGGAAACACTTGTTGGATGAATAAACTGATGAAATACTGGATGGGGGTCTCAGGCTCCCCCTCCTCCCTGGAGCTGCCCTCAGTGACACTCGGGTGCCCTTCCCTGCCCAGCAACCTCCTCGAGCCACCTCTGCCCCTAGCTGAGGCCTGCTCACTGGCCCTGATTTTCCCTCCCTCTCTGCTACCCAGTCCTGACTACTTTCACTTCTAAATGTCTCTCCAACTCGCTCCACCCAGAGCACTGCTCCTGGACCACTCCCGAGGCCCCTTCAGCTCTGTCTCCAGGCCGGCACACCTCCTCGAGCCTTAGCTCGGTGCCCACCAGCCTCCTGTCCCCCCTCCCCCAGCTGTTGCTCCCCAGACCTCCTCTTCTGCTGCATCCCCAGCTCAGATGGTGCCCCTTCTCATTCCCCCTCTCGCTTAGGTCCCCACTGGACCCCACCTCACATGGCACGGCCTGGTCTGCTCTCCAGCCCTGCTTGGCTCCATCACCTCCCCTGGCTCTCAGCAGTGCCTGCTCAATCCAGAGCCACTGGCTGAGTCCTGAGAGGTGCCACCACTTTCCATTGCTGCTCCCCCAAGCTAGACTCAGAAGCTGCCAGTCTTTGAAATATCCACATCTGTCTGCAGCCCTCTCTGCCACCCCAACCTGGAGTGTCTGGGTTCAGACGGGAACCCTGACCCTTGCCCCAAGCTGCCCAGATGGCACCAAGGCCCCATGAGGACCTGGGTCCCACTCTCCTCTCCCAACTCTGGGTCCTAGGCAGATGCTAGCCCTCATGGTTCCCCAAATGCACCAGCTCGCTCTTGACTCGTGGCCTCTGCACAGGCTGTTCCTTCCACCTGGAACTCTCTTCCCCTCACTCCACCTACTTTGTCCCCAGGTCTCAGCTTCAACAGAGCCTCCCCCAAGAGCCCCCATGCCGCATCACTGTCCTCCAAAGGCCCCTGCATGATCCCCAGGTAACATGCTAAGATGCTGGAGGACAACCTCAGGGCCCCAAATGTGGGGTCATAATCCAGGGCCACCCGAGTAAAGGCTGGATGTCCTTGGGTCAATCCCCTAACTTCTAGGGACCTCCGTTTCCTCATCTGTCAAAGGCGACCACCACACCAACCTCACAGGGTGGCACCAGGAGAAGCAAAGGAGATGAGAAGTTGAAGTCAACAGTCCAGAGCCGTGCTGGGCGCTCAGCAAGCCCCATTCCTGTGCTGGCGACTGCCATTACCATCCAAGGGGACAATCTCTCTCTCTCTGGGGACCATTCTGGGGCTCAAACAAGAAAATGTACTTCAGGTGTTTAGATCGATTTCCAGCCCAGAGTAAATGCTCAATAACTGCGAGCGGTTGTTACTGCACGGTCACGTCACCCAGCTCCACCATTTACTGGCAACATGACCTTGGCTAAAACACTTAAAACTCTCCCAAGCCTCGGCGTTCCTCTTTGGGAAATGGGGCCTCAGGAGTTACTCCCAGGAAACTGCTTGCAACCCAGTACTCAGTACCAAACGTGTTCCACTGTTATCACCATGGCCACTGCCACCCAGAATGGTCTCCCAACTCACTTCTGGGCCTTCTCTGAGGCCGTTATCTCCAGGTTCCAGCACAGAGCCAGGCCCGCGGTAGGTGGGAATTGGGAAACCTGGAGTCTTCACTCACGCCCCACAGGACTGCTATAGTCAATCGCGAGTCTCACTTTGCCCATGTGGATAAAGGTCGAGAAGGCCTTTGCCTCGTGGAGAGACAAGAGAAAGAGGCCCTGGGCCCTGCCACTTCCCATTCTCCACGATGGGCCTGTGTTGCCCCGGAGGCTCCCTGCTGCCTTGTGAGGGACTCTCTGGGGTTGGCATTATCACTGGCCTCAGGGGGCAGCAGGAACCTACCACCCTGCTGGTTCCTGCTGGGCGGCCACCCAGCTCTTTCCAGTGTCCTCTGAGTGGCCGCCAGGGAGACTAAAGCTAAATAAAGGCTCCCAGAGCCTGCCCGGCTCGGGCTTTACACCTCTGGGAGGGGTGGCTTGAGCAGACGCCTCGGCAGGGAGCGGGGGGTCTGCAGGTGTCCCCACCCCCCTGCCTTACAGATAGAAAACCTGAGGCTCGGGGCGCCTGGGTGGCTCAGTCGTTAAGCGTCTGCCTTCGGCTCAGGTCATGATCCCAGGGTCCTGGGATCGAGCCCCCGCATCGGGCTCCCTGCTCAGCGGGAAGCCTGCTTCTCCCTCTCCCACTCCCCCTGCTTGTGTTCCCTCTCTCGCTGTGTCTCTCTCTGTCAAATAAATAAAACCTTAAAAAAGAAAAAGAAAGAAAGAAACCCTGAGGCTCCCAGAACCTCAGTGCCATCCAGTTCGATGAAAGAAATCACAAGAAACCAGTAACAGCAGCTCTATCAGGACAAGGGAGCAGGGGGCTGGGAGACTCCCTTGTCTCTTTCTGGTGCTTCCGGAATTTTTCTTTCCCAGGAGCACAGATTACCTGAATAATAACAATGATGATAACGACTAAAGTTTACAGAGAGCTTATCACGTGCCAGATGCTATCTATCCCAAAGACATCACACACATTAAATAAATAAGATAACCCCTCATAAGAACCCGATCAGGTGGATACCCTTAATATTCCCAGCTGGGGAAACCGAGGCACCAAGAGATCAAACGAGTCGCCAGAGGTCATCCATTAAGTCAGTGATTCCAGAGCCAGGACTGGAACCTAGGTGTGCAGGCCTGTGCTCAGAAGCTCACCAGGCTCCTTCTTACTAATCCCACCTCCCGCTCCCATATGCTTACTCCCTCCCAGGCCCTGAGCCAAGTTCTTGTCGGGCTAATCTCGTTTCATTCTCAGGATGGTCTCTAGGGGCAGGGAAAGTAAAAGCAGTAAGTGGTAGGGCTGGGATTAGAACCCAGGCTTGCCGAACCGAAGCTGGTGCTGGAGATGCTTATCTTCCCTCCCCCACCCCCACCCTCACTAGGCTCCACTACAGCTCCAGGGTCCTCAGCAGGACAGGAAAGGGTCCTGTGCCAGGAGGAAAGAAGGCGTGGCAGGGAGGACTCTGCAGGAGACGGGGCGCTGGCTTCCCACCCAGCAGGACCAAAATGTTCTCCATACAGCTGTATAAATTAACCTCTTTATGTGAGAAAAGTAGGTGTTCCCGAGAATAGTCTTTTTAGAGCTCTGCGCAGGTCTCAAGCATTTCATAATAAAATGTTACACACAGCAAGAAATGGAAGTGCTAGAACTTTCTTCTTACACTCAGTGGCTTGCCTGGCAGGTACGCTACCCAAGAGATTACTGCTTTAGGGTTAAGGGTTGGAAATGGGACTGGAGACCAGATGTAGGGACTAGACAACACAGGACCGGGGAAGGGCCCTTCTAGGAGGTTCTGGATAAATGACTGGGAGTTGCCATAGGCGAGGGTGGGGTGAGGAATTCCTAACTGGAAGGTTCTGTGAGAGAGCTCACCCTCAGTGGGAGAGTACAACATACACAAGTATGTGGGTGTAGGAGCTCTGATTTGGGGGAGCAAGAGGTTAGAGTGTTAGGACTTATGAGCTCTTCTGCTGGCCTGTGAGCACTGCTGGGCAGGGAGAAAGGCTGGAGGACACCCAGACAGGATTCTGGGATCCAGATTTGGGGGCAAACAGGTAACAGAAGGGGCAGTAAATCTGGAATCAAACTGGGAGGGTCCCTAGTGAGAGCAGGGACAGTCTGGGTGTCTGAGAGCAGCAGACTGAGCTGGGGTCAGGATGAAGGCCGGGTGGGTTTGGGTGCTGGACTGGAGTTGGTATAAGGCCTTCCAAGGCTGCCAGAGGCTCCTACAGGAAACTGCTGGGGGTGGGTGGTGCCTGGCCTGCAATACCGAGGAGGGGCAGGGGCTCTAGACAGGCCGGAAGCCCTGCAGGGTAGGGTTTCCTGGTATAATGGGAAATGGGGTCCACAGTAGGGGACGCTAACGAGTGGCTGGAATTGGAAGGCTCCATCAGGGTCGAACCGGTGGTTTGGTCTGGAGAGAAAATGGGTTCCAAAACTCCAGTCCTGAGTGAGAATTAAGGCCCTGGTGGAGCACCGGTCTACATGCTAGGGAAGGGGTCCCCGGTGTGGGTTGGACTCCCAAGCCAGAAACAGAAATCTCAGGGGAGGACAGAGTTCCTTGTTCTGTTGGGAGGAGAAGCCAGATCTCTGGATCTGAATAGGAATCCCTGTCAAGAACTAGGGAGGAAGATCTCAGAATAAATTCAAAGTACTGAGGACTCTAGGATTTGGGGAGTGGCGGATGGTATATCCAAGATCAGAAACGTCTCCCAGAACAGATCAGGGCCCAGACTCTGAGGCAGAGTTCTGCGTGTAAGTGGAAGGTCCCAGAAGGGATTGAGGGAACACCCCCAAAGCTTATCTTAGCAGCTTAGACGCGGAAAAAGGTGCCCTAGGGGTCAACTGGGAGTTCCATGCAGAGATCGGAGGGGAGGCCCGGGATCTCTGGTAGGGACGCAGCGCCCTGGCAGTTCTGCGCTCTGGAGTTGAATCGAGGAACCCCTCACGCGATACTGTAAGTCCAGACTATGCGTTGGGAATCCCAGGTGTCAATGTGGGGGTCCCTGGCAGCACCGGGGTCAGAACTCTGGAGCGGAGTCCCGGGCGGGGGTGGGGGTGGGGGGAAGGGGATGGGCACGCGCATTCTACCTGGTGCCGCCAGCGGAAGAGGCTGGCCGTGTCGATGTTGGGGTGCGTCTCGTCCTCATCGTCAGACACCTCGATGTGGTCCCACACGCTGTAGTCCACCATCTTGCCTCGGCGGCTCAGCCCGCTCCGGCTCCGGGTCTGACTCTGGCGGCGGCAGCGCTGGAGACTCGGCCTGCGGAGCCCCGCCCCTTCCGCTTCCGCCCTGGCGCGCACGTTCCCCGCCCGCGCATGACGTTATATCCCTAGTAACCGCGGTGGCGGCAGTGGCGACCCGGCTTGCCTTAAAGGGTCAGGCGCACGTGTTCCGGCCCCCGGGAGTCCCCGTAAGGACCCCGCCTCATGGGGCGCGGGGCCTCCGCTGGGCACCCCTTGGAGGTATATGGGCTGGCGTTCCAAACTCGAGCCCCCCTCATCTCCCGCTGCCCCCCGGTGGGCGTTTGCGGCGGCCGCGAGGGGCGGGGCGGGTGGCGAGACTGAAGCAGGGGATTGTCCCCTTAGCCACGCCGCAGTGACGTCAGCCCGAGCCTACTGCAGGGGCGGGCTTCGGCGGGAAGACCTCTCCCCCTGCCCCCGGAGAAAAGGACCTAACCCTGCGCTGGGGAGGGGTGTCTGATCAGAGCATTTTCCCAGTCCTAGGGGTACAGGACCCTGCCCTGGAAAGGTCTAAGCGGAGGAGGGATATGGCCCTGCCCTTGGGGGGTCGGATGTGGGGGCGATGTGGTCCTGCCTTGGGACCTGGTGTTTCCCTGGCTCGGCCCACAGCCTCCCCCTCACGTCACCATCCTCTGCCATTCGTGAGCGGGGATTCGCGCACACACGCCACCTCTAAAATTACCCGGACCCTCCTCCCGCACCCAAGCCAACGGATCTCGCGCTCTTGTCCGCGGCGTCTCCCCGTGTGGTCGCTGGGTGTCGCTAATGTCTAGCCAAAGGCCTGTGCTTCAGCCCCGCGCTGCCGGGGGACGGGAAGGGGATCGTGGAGGTGCGGATGGAAGCTTTCCTCGTGGTGGTACTCTAGAATCGTTCGTAGCCCCTCCCCTTCGGTCTGGAGCCCCCTTAGTTGGCGGGGGCTCTGAAGACTCCATTACTGCGAGCTTGGGCGACCCCAGCTGCACACTTGCGTGCATTCCAACCTTCGTTTTGATGCTGGGATAAAAGGCCGTGTTGCAGCCTAGAGCCAGGATTATCTCAGATTAAAGGGCGTTCCGTGGGGGCGGGTGAGATGGGAGGAGCTCCGGCCCCTCGAGTGAGGGGCGCTTTTTCCCAGACTAGTGTTTGAGAGGGTGTTTGGAGAGAGGGGGCTGGAGGGAATGTATTAAAGGACTCGAGAGGGGGGGATTCCCCTGCCCAGGGAAGGGGAGGGGCCATCCAGACAAAAGCGCCCGCCCGCTGCCTCCCCTCCCCCTCGAGCATCTTTCAAACCCGCGAGTGGGCGGGCGGGGGCGGGGGAGTCCCCCTCTCCTCCCCCTCCCCCTGCTGGCCAGGCTGTCCAGCATCTCCGCGGCCGTCAAGGCCCGGGCACGCGCGCGCACGGACCCACATCCCAGCGGGTCTCACAGTCGCGCACACACACATACACACACAACAGCAAACAAAGGGTCTGGACACCCCTGTCCCCTCCCGCCCCTCAGGCCGGAGAGGGCGGGGCATCCCCTCCCCAGCCCCTCTGCAAGGTAAGCTTCGGGGCTGCGAGCTGCGGTG
Source organism: Mirounga angustirostris (assembly GCF_029215605.1). Lineage (NCBI taxonomy): Eukaryota > Metazoa > Chordata > Mammalia > Carnivora > Phocidae > Mirounga > Mirounga angustirostris. The sequence continues at coordinate 208,410,569 of NW_026991709.1, read as the reverse complement.
GGGAAGGGGACCCGGCACCCCGGAGGGAGGGGACCAGGACGCTGTGGGGTTCCCCGCTCCCCAAGAAAGCCGGGGCCCACCGGTACGCCCTTTGAGGGCTTCAGGCCGGCCTCCGGGCTGTGGGTGTGCGGGGAGGACCCCAGATGCCAGAGATTCCCGGGTTTCCGCGGAGGTCTTTCCCTGGCTTCCGAGACTGGAGCCGACGGGCCCGTGTGAAACGGGGTCCTGGGAGCCTGAGCTCCCAGAATTGGGGACAGGGCGCCGGAAGCTTCCCCATAAGCGCCAAGACTTTCCTAATCTGCCAGCACAGCATGTCCACCTGGGTACTGAGACAGCCCTCTGAGTCGCTTTGCACCGACCCTCGGTTTCTCACACCACCACCATCGGCGCATCTTCTGCTGTGTCTCGCGTACCTGTGAGGTGGGGGTGGGCGGCTGCTAGTGGTCCTCTGGACTATCCAAGCTTTCTCTGCTGCATCCCACAGCCACACACTACTTAGCAGCGGTGGGACCCCGGCATGAGCTCTGCCTCCCTGAGCCTCAATTTCCTCTTCTGCAAAGTGGGTAACGACACGGAGGATTCCCTGAGGTCATGCATGCGAGCCTGACTTTACTCCGTCAATTAATTTCTTAGCTCATTTCACACATATTTCCAAGTGCCTACTATGTGCCCCAGCACTGCAGCCAGGTGGTGGGGCTACAGCAACCAGCAAAAACAGCCGGCTGTTTGCTGTGCTTATACCTGAGGCTGGTGAGGGAGAAAGATCAGTGTGTAAAGCGAGGAATACCCACTGGTGATTTGAGACTGTAAAGACTAAAATCTCATAGGGCATAGAGAGTGACTGGGGGTAAGGGTGCTCGAGATGGAATGGGGTTTCTGGTTGGTATCTGCCTTATTCATGCCCTTCATTCAGCTCCTTATATGCGGGAGGGCCAGGGCCAGAATAGTGCCTGGCACACAGTAGGTGCTCAATAAATGTTGAATGAATTAGGGTATTAGATCAAGACTATTTTCATAGTACTTTAGGTCAGGAAGGAGGCTTATCATGAACCAATCCACCTCCCTCCCATTGTACAGATGGGGTAAGTGAGTCCCTAAGACCCAGAAAAGGGGAAAGAGCTTGTCAAAGGCAATACAGGGAGTTGATGGAGTATCATCATTCCCATAAAGTGAGCGTGGCTGAAGGAAGGGGAAAGGAAGAAAGTGAAGGCCAGATTTGAGCACAGCGCTCCCCCCCCCCCCCGGAACTAACAATACACAGCCAGCTCCCGCCTCTCTATACCACACAGACACAGCCCTACTATGATGAATATCTACTCAACGGGCATTTATTCAGCACCTACTACTATATGCCAGTTGCTGGGGACAGCAGGGAACAGAACAAAACTCTCTGCTCCCACAGAGGTGCCATATAATGGATGAGACAGAAAAAGAAACAACATAAACAAATAAATATATAACAAATTATGGTTAGAACTGTGATAGGAATAGAAAGCTGTGTCAAAAGAGCAAAATGGTGAGGCCCACTTCAGGTTGGGTATCCAGGAGGACCTCCCGGAGGAGCTGAATACTCTTCAAACACACACACACACTTAAATCCAGACGGACATAATCATACCAAACAAACACCGTATACGAGGCACGTCAAGTCTCATTCCTACATAGGCTGATGTGGCTTCGCCCTGTCACATACATATACTCCTGCAGGTATGGTCTGGTTTCAGCTGTGCAACACTCACAGACTCACAGAAAGTTCCACCTGCTCGGCGGCACACGGAAAGCTGTGTATACTCTCATGCACACACACATGCATATACACACACATGCCTGGGGCCCCTGATGATCTTTCCTGGCCCTGCTTTAGCTCCAGGCGTAGAGCTAGTTAGTAACTATTCCTTCTCAGGCCTGAATGCTCAGGGCCAAGGTGTGGATAAGGGCATTTATCCTCACCTCCTTCCCTCTTGTTGGCCATCTAGCCCAGCATCCTTCTTCTGAGGGTGGTGGGCTTGGGGGAATCCTGTGCTTTACTGACAAGCCAGGCCAGGGGCTCCCAGGCTGGGCCACTGGCTGATCGAGCTGACAAGCTGGGGTAAGGGAGGCCGCCTCTCTCTGCGCCTGAGCCTGGTGGGCCTTGCTGTGAGGATGAAGTGAAGAGCTGCCCAGAGCAGCCTGCTCTGCCATCTGGACCCCCCTCCCCAGCCGGCCTGCTGCCCAGGGGAAGAAGGGAAGGCAGGCTTAGAGGCACCCCTCTACCTTGGGCACTCAGGCCAATTCATGATGCCCTGCCTTCCAAGCCTGGGGTTCTGCCAAGGCTGATTTCTGCAAACGTGAACAGGTATCCGGACAGCGGTGGTGTATCATGCATGCGAGCCTGACTTTACTCGGTCAATTAATTTCTTAGCTCATTTCAGTGTCTCTGCCCCTCTTCCCTGGATTGCAGTCCTCTCCTGGCCATCCACTCCTCCATTCCTTCCTTTATTCTGCAAATCCACGGGCTGTTCCAGGCACTGGGGATCTGGCTACAGAATTTGAAGAGCCCAGGGCAAGGGGAAAATGCAGGGCCCTTGATCAAAGTAATGAAGCATTTCAAGACAAGGGCAGGGCGTTAAACCTTCTAAGCGCGGGCTGTGAGGACTGCACAGGTCACATATCTGTGAAGTTGGTTCTCGGTATAGCTAAAATCGCACTGAAAAATCCCCTGCCCTCGTGGAACTCAGGCTTCGGACAGCAGAAATGTTAATATATGATATGTCAGGGATGATGACAGTTGAGAGGAAAGATAAAGCTGAATGAGGGCGATGGGGTGGAGGGAGGCATCTATCAGCCCTCTGGAATGAGGTGCCTTTGAGCAGAGGCCTGAGGAGGTAAGGGCATCAACTGGATTTATTCGTTCTTTTCAAGAGATATATGTTGAGCGCCTACTGTATGCCAGCATTGCCCTAGGACTGGAGAGCCAGCTGGAGACAGAACAGATCAACATCCTGACCTCAAGTCCTAATCAAATGATGAGCAACAGCTGACAAAAATAGTAGGTACATTCTTTATCTTGTTAGAATGTTAGAAGTCTAAGAGAAACAAACAAACTGAAAGCAGAGTCAAGGAGATCAGGAAGTGGGAGGAACACGACATCCGAGCCTGGTTTTTTGGGTCAATGAGAACTGCAAGTACAAAGGCCCTGAGGTCTGAATATGCTTGAAGTCTTTGCAGAACAGTCAGCTGGTGAGTCTAGGGGGAGGATGGGAGGAGGTGAGGTTTCTGTGAATGTGTTGCTATCTTCCATGTCTGTCTATAGCTCCATGTGAGGTCAACAACAATGATGATAATTGTTATTATTACTAGGATGGTGACTACTGTTTTGTGAGCACCCACTATGAACCAGGCATGGTGCTTAGAACTTTACATGCATTGCTTCACTTCATCCTCACAACAACCTCCTCAGATAGGTATGGATATCATTCCCATTTTACAGATAAGGAAACCGAGGCTCAGAGAGGCTGGGTGACTTGCCCAAGGACATACAGTTAATAAATGGCAGAGCTAGGATTTGAATGCAAGGCTGTCAGTGTAATTTTTTTTTTTAAGAGAGAGAGCACCCATGCTGCGTGGAGGTGGGGGTTAGGGGTGGAAGACAGGGAGAGGGAGAGAGAGAATCTTAAGCAGGCTCCATACCCAGTGTGGGGCTCGATCTCAGGATCCTGAGATCATGACCTGAGCGGAAATCAAGAGTTGGATACTTAACTGACTGAGCCACCCAGGCACCCCTGTCAGCATAATTTTGGAGCCTGAGCCTGGCCCTTACTTACTACATGGCCTTTTCTTTGCCTGTCTGAGTGCATGCATCTGACTTCATACAGAGAGAGGGGGTGCCTCTTTCTCCCTGTGTCTATCTTATTCATTCCTTTATTCGTTCAGCATTCATTGAGACCATGTGTGGGGGACCATAATGAATGGGTACCATTTATACAGATAATTACAACTCAGAATGATGAATGCTTTAATGGGGGCAAAATAAGCAGCAGCAGGAGCTCAGAACATGGACTGTCTCAGTTTGGCTGAGAAGTGGAGGTGACCTTTAAGCTATCTTTATACATTCATCCATTTGTTCGACAACTGTCTGTCAAAGGCTTGCCAAGGTTGGTGAGATAATGTTTACATTCATTTCTACTAGTTGACACTGAACTGCAATGCTAGTTAGTGCAATAAGGCAAGAAAAAGAAATAAAAGCCAAAGTAGGGGGTAAAATAGTCCATAGCAGACCTTGCTAGGAACTTTATAATTATGCTATTATGTCCTTAAAATAATAACCAGACATTGAACAAATACTTACTAAGAGCTTGCTATGTTCCAGATTCGGTTCTAGGCACTGGGCATATGGTAATGAATAAAATAGATAAAATATTCTTGCTCTCCTGCAGCTGATATTCTAATGTGGGAAGAGACAGTAAGTGTAATAGATAAATTACATAGTACATTATCAGGCGCTAAGACCTGTGAAAAATAGAGCAGGATAAGAGGGATTGGGAGTCCTGAGGGGCTAGCAACTTTAAACAGGGGTGGGATGGAGAGAACCTCCAGGAGAAAAGCCTGAAAAGGTGAGATCTGAGCAAAGAACTGAAGAATGTGAGAAGCCTGTGGATATTTAAGGGAAGAGATCCAGGCAGGACCAGCAGGTGCAAAGGCCCTAAGGCTAGAGTGTGACTGGTGTGTCCAGAAACAGCCCAGACCAGTGTGGATGGAGCAAAGGCTGAGAGGGAGTGGTAAGAGGTGAGGACCGGGAGGTGACTGGGCACACTGTGCCAGGACTGTGTGGGCCTCCTCTTGAGGGCTTTGATTTTTCCTCTCAGTGAAATAAAAGCCATAGAGGGCTCTGACCAGAGGAGGGACATGATCTGACTTGGGTTCTAACAGGCTCTCTCAGGCTCAGATGTTGTTAGTATTAAGCAAATTACTGAGTGCCAGACACTGTCCTGTGAGAATTCAGTACGGTCTGATCTCATTTCATTCTCACATGGACCCTGTAGGGATTATCATTCCATTTCACAGAGGAGAAACTGAGGCTCAGAGAGTTTGTCCTTGACCCATGGCCACACAGCAGTAATTCGCAGCACCTGGGTGCGAAGGTGAAGCGAACCAGCCTCCCCCTCCTCCAGGCTTTCAGGCAAGGATCGCCGGCAGCAGAGCGCACTCATCATCGGGAGCTGCGTCTGTGTCCCTGTCTGTCTGTTTCTATTTCCACGCGTCCCTGTCTGTCTCCGCGCGCCTCTGCTTGTGCGTCCCCCATCTGTGCCCAAGCCGCCGTCTCGCTGCGCCCGGCCCCCGCACATCGGAGCTATTTCGGGTTTAGGCATAAAAGCCCAACAGCTCGGAGGAGACGCTTCCTCCGGCCCCCGGCTCGGACCACGCGCCACACGCGGCCGCTCCTGGGAGCTCCCGGTCTTCTCTGCGGGATCCCCAGGCCGGGGGAAGCCCCCGAGGGAGGACGGGTGGGGGCTGGGGCGACCCGGTCCCGAGGCTCCCGGCCCCCCAGTGGCCAACCTGGGCATTGACGCCGTCCAGACCCTAGCCGTGCGTCAGCTGTCGCTCTGGCAACGGGCGGGCGACGTCACCCGACGGGCAGTGCGTCAGCCACCTGCTGACGTCACGCCTCCGGAGAGGAAAACCAGCGAGGGAGGGTATGATTCAGGCTCGGCCGGCAGGGGGAGCCCCAGGGCACTAATGGCGGATGCCTTCGGCTTGGTCCTTCAGGAGGCGCTGGCCCGGGCGGACATGACGCCCGCAGCCCCAACGGCGCGCTAGGTTGGCGGGATGAAGAGGAGCCGCAGTGTCCTGTCGGTGGCCGGGCCCGGGGACGAGGTGAGAGAGGCGGGGCCTGGGCTGGGGGCGGGGCTTGGGCCGCGGGGGAGACGGGCGCCCTCTTGTGACTATGGCGGTTCACTAAGTGTGGCTTCACATCCTCAAACCTGAGTTGTCGTCGCCTTGTGCCTCAGTTTACTCCCTTGATGCCATAATTTTCCTGCTGCCTGGATTAAGAGGCTCTCAGCCCCGGGACAGAAGGCAGGGGCTTCCAAGGGGCTTCCCCGGTGGGGAGAGGATTGTAGGGTGAAGGAGGGGTGCTGGGGGTAAGGTCTTGAGGGTCTAAGATGGGGGGAGGAGCCACAGACTGTAAGGCCAGGAGGGGCCTCGTAGGCGTGCAGGGCGGGGATATGTTAGAGGGGCTTCACAGTGAGTCACACAGTGGGTCCAGAGCCCCAGGGCCGGAACATCAAAAGGGAGCCCTATAAGAATTATGGCTGAGAAGGGGTGGGAAAGCGCCCTTTGTGGGAGGGATCAGCGAGTGGCTAAGATGTGAGGGGGACACAAGGAGTCTATATCCCCATCAGCCACTTTCTCAGGTGGCTAGGGAAGGGTGTTACTGGAGGGAGGGGCTCAGAACGGCCTGGTGAGGCCATGCCCCTATCCTGTCCTTGTCCCTCCTCAGAGGCCGTGGGAGACCCCGGAGCCCACCAGTGCCAAAATGCTGGGGGCCGACCTCCGACGACCTCGCCGTCGCCTTTCCACGGGTCCGGGCCTGGGCTGGGCCGAGACTGAGCCCTCAGACCCTGGGGTCCCACTGCCGCCAAGGCCCACCACGTTGCCACTGCTGGTCCCTCCACGGATTTCCATCACCAAAGCTGACAGGTAGGCAGGAGGGGGCCAGGCTGGGAGGTGGGGTGGAGATTCAGGGCCAGCCACCAGCCGTTTCCATGCTCCAGGCCCCTGGCCTTTCACAAAATCAGCTGAAACTTCTGGAGCCCTGTGGGTCAGGCTGTGACGCCCCTTCCCCAGGGTGCCCCTTGCAGCCTCTAGGAATCCCGTCTTCCATTTTGCAGCTGCCTGAGTCAGCAAGAGGCAGGGTTGTGGAAAGGGTTTCAGCCCTCCAGTCCCGTCATGCCCCCACAATCAGAGAGCTGGGGCAGGTTAGGGAGTGGGTCTCCCACCAGTCAGCTGTGTGCTTCTATTTCTCCTGGGAGGTTGCACTTCCTTCCAGGACTTAAAGGGGATGCTGAGACCCTGGAGGAGGGCTGGACTGGCATTTTTCTTTCTCTTGGGGGTAGATGTAAGAGGTATGTGTGAACCCCTTGCTCCTTCTCATCTGGGGTCCTCCGAGGGCACTTCAGCCCCCATCTTGGCTGGAGGATGAGTTTGAAAGCTGGACAGCTGAGCTTGCCCGGGCTGCTGGCCAGGCCCCTGCCCCTACTGCCCTCCTCAGGCCACTGTTCTCTGCAGCCTCCATCTTCCCCACCCTTTATCTACTCACTTGGAGGTCTCCAGGGTCTCTGCTTGGGTCATGATATAATGCTTCATTTCCAGAAGGGGGACGGAAGTGACTGTCATTCCCCCCCCCTCCCTGGGTGTAATGTATCTCCCTCCAACTCCCCCTGCCCCCAAATCATCCTTCTACCCTCTGCCAGGTTCAGGGCCAGCATGGTCTAACCCGGATTCAGACCAGAGCTCCAAACACCAGCCTTAGCCCACTGCCTTGGGTCCTTCTTCCCAAACCGCCCCACCCCCACCCCGCTGTGGTCTATCCGCCCCCTCCGCCCCCATCCCTTGTTACCCAGAGCTCCGGGCAACGCTACAGCCTCCAGTCCCCAAGAATTTGGCCCAGCCCAGGACCCTCAAATGATCTGGAGAGGACTGGCAGCCCTTGCCAATCCCCAGAAGCCGTTTTGACTATGTACTGCGGGGGGAGGGTCCCTGAGAGAAGTGGGAGACACAGTTCTGGCTTCTGGGATACCCCGCGGCTGCTAATGCGGGGCGGGTTCTTGCTCCGCATTCGCCCACGCCCGGAGCCCCTCGGGCGGGGAGAAAAGCGGCTATGGGGGTTGGAGATGGCCGCTTTTTTTTTTTTTTTTTTAATAAGAACAGTTCTGGGGGGGATGGGGGGGAGGAGGGCGGTGGCAGACAGCACGGCCTGCCCCGGGGAGTCAGTGAGGGGGGCACGCGGGGGCGGGGACCTGGTTCTGGGGACGCGCACCAGAACCGTTTAGCGTCCGAGCGCGCGTCGGCCCCGGGGGTGGGGCACCCGGGCGATAGCGCTCCCCAAGCCTGGCCACCGCCAGGGCTCCGTCGCGGCCGGGGCGGCAGAGATGGGGGGAGGGTGGCGCTCGGATCCCGCTCGTTCTCTGCTCGCTCGCTCGGCGCGGCGCTGGGGGAGGCGGGAGCGTGAGTCACGGCGACTCCCGATTTAGGTGCCGGAAGGGGGGCTCTGCCGGCGGGGGCCGCGGGGAGGAGGCGCGGCTGTTTACTCGCCTGAAAAGGGCATGGGGGTGCATCCCGCGGCTGCCGGAGACCTGCCTCAGTTTACCTTCTGTAGAAGCGCTTTACAAGAGGCAGCGATACACAGAGCGGTGGGCGGGCAGCCGGGGTGTCCTCCTGGAGCCACACGGGAACCAAAGGGACACACCCCAGAAACACCCCAAAGCGGCCCTCAGGCCGACCACACACACACCAACACGTATAGGCTCCTTCAGACACCACAGTCAAACAGCCGAGGCTGAATTGCCTGCACAACTCCGCAAGCACGGACCGACCACAATACACACCCAAACGCGTGGGTACACATGCACAGCCCCAGGCCACCAGAACAGACCCCACAGCGGCGCACACCCTCCAAACAAGCAGCACACGTGCGCACACCTCCTTCACCCACAGACACACTGATACACACACAGCGAAATCCAGAGAAACAGGCAGACCGCAGCAGCCAACCACGTGCGCACACACACTTCCAGCCGACACCAAAAACACAGACAACCCTCGGAAGGGGCCACGTGCACGCACATCCCGCCCTGGGCACACACCATCACCATCTTCCGACCCACCAACAGGAGAATCCCCGAACGTCGCCGCTGCCGGCAGCAGAGACCGCGTCGGTGGCACCGGGACCACTCCCCACATGCGCCCCCCCGGCCAGGGGTAGCGGCGAGGACACGCCAGCATAGGGCTCCGCCCCCGCCATGATGGATGGACTGACTGACACACCGGCAACCAGTCGGGTGTCTTCTTCCTGATCGGATTAACCGTTTAACTCCTTCTTTCCCGTGCACGCCGCGGCTAGGCAGGGCGCTCAGGAGAGAGCCGAGTTCCGGCGCCCCCTCCCCTCCGGGAGCGGGGCTCTGCGTGGGCGGGGAGGGCCCCCCTCCTTGGGTGGCTGCCCCCCACTAGCCCGGACGGAGGAGGAGGAGGAGGAGGGGGGCGGCGCTGACAGAGCGGCGGGCGGGGGGCGGGGAGGGGCGGAACGGGGCGGGGGAGCCGGGGCTGGCGCGGAGCGGGGTGCCGAGCGCGGAGAGCGCTGCCGGGCGCCGAGCAGAGCGCCAGCCGCCGACAGAAAGCCGCGGCGCCCGGCCCGGGGGCGACCGGCCCGTAGCGCCCCCGGGTCTGTCCCCGGGGCGCCATGGCCCCACCGAGGCCAGGCGCACCCGCGGGGCCTCGGGCGCGTCGGCTAGCGCGCCGCTGAGCAGGGGGAAGCTTGGAGAGGCCGGGGTCCCCCGGGGCGCAGGAGGGGGCCGGCGCCATGGAGCCCCCGGCCGCCCCCTCGGAGAGGAGCCTGTCTCTGTCTCTGCCCGGGCCCCGGGAGGGCCAGGCCACCCTGAAGCCGCCCCCCCAGCACCTGTGGCGGCAGCCGCGGACCCCCATTCGTATCCAGCAGCGCGGCTACTCCGACAGCGCGGAGCGCGCAGAGCCCGCACGGTCCCCACACCGGCCCATAGAGCGTGCCGACGCCGTGGACACCGGCGACCGGCCCGGCCTGCGCACTTCCCGCATGTCCTGGCCCTCGTCCTTCCACGGTACCGGCACCGGCAGCGGCGGCGCGAGCGGAGGCAGCTGCAGGCGGTAAGACTCCGGGCGGCGGACGCGCGAGGAGCGGATAGGCGCGCAGAGAGGACGCAACTCGCCGCGCTGACCGCAGGCGGCGCTGCGCTGCGGGTGGAGTCCGAGTGACTGGCGGGGGTGTGGAGGGGAGGGGGAGTTCTGCTGTGGGGGCGTCGGGGACGCGACCCTGGTGGTGCCCCGTACACGAGTACCCTTCCTACTGAAGCCGGTCCTGGGGTCGACCTCGGGGGAGCCGTGCTGCGTGTAGTATTTACGACGTCTTGGTTGCGGGCTGCAGCTTTGGGAGTCTGTACCTTAGTTGATGACAGCGCAGGACAGTGGCTATAGGTTGGCGACTTGAAGGGACTTTCCTGGGGGCCCTGTACTGGCAGCTAGATTCATTATGTTTGTGGACGACCTAGAGGGCACTGTAGGGGGCGCCTGCTGGGATCACAATGTTTCCTCCAGGCTGAGGGGCTCTCAGAGTCCCCTTAAGGGGTGGAGGACTGTATGGGGTGGGGGGAGCATTCGGGGACTCGCCCTGAAGCAACTGGGGTCAGAAATCCAGAGGGAGCCTCTTGGGGGAGCACCGTGTTGGGGGCCTGTGTGCTGCGTTGGCGCTCCCTCTCAGGGCAGGAGTGTTAGGGTTCAGTAGCTGACCAGAGGGAGGGACCGTGCGCAGAGGGTGCACGGTCCCGGCACAGGGTAAGGGAGTCCCTGCCTCCCCGAGGGGACGGTGTTAGAGGGCAGGTGTTGGGCTGGCTCTGACGGCGCCCTCTCACTGACCTGGGTTGGCTCCAGCTGTTGGGGTACGACTGGTGTGTCTGCCTTAGCTGCATGCGCTGCCTGGGCTTCTGGGGACCCGCGACTGTGACATGGGATTGTGTGTGCTCTGGGGACAGTGACTGGCCGTGGAACCATATGTGCTCCTGAGACGGTGCTTGTGACATCATGGCTGTGTGTGTGCTTCCAGGACAGTGACTGTGACCGTGTGACTTGTGTACTTAGGGGTGGCAGGAATTGTGGCAGGATGGCCGTGTGAGCTCCCAGGACCATGACGATGTGACTGTGTGCTTCTGGGACGGCGGTTGTGACAGTGACTGCGTGTGCTCTTGAGGCACCGATTGTGACTGCACGCATTCCCGGGAGGCAGTGATGGTGGCCCTGGGACAGTGTGATCGCATCAGCGGGACTGTCCGAGCTCCCAGCGACACTGATTGAGACGCTGACATGCTCTCAGCTGCCTCTGTTCCCTGCGTCCAGGAGTCGTCTGAGTTCTGGGGTGCGCTCCCATTTGCCCGCCGTGCTGTCCTCGAACCAGCTGGTGTTTCTAGTTACAGTATCTACTCTAGTGGTCCTCGGGGGTCTGACTCTGTGACCGACAGCTTCGACTGTGCGTTTTGTCTGACCCACCACTGGTGCCCCTCTGCTTGCGACATCGCTAAGATGGTCAGATTCGGGCCTCTCCCTCCTGGAGTTCCCAAGGGAGGCCCCTCTGGGCTGTGACCCTACAATTCTAGCTCTCTCTGGGGCCTTCCAGCAGGCCCTACCCACCCCCCCTCCCTGGGCCGCCCCCACACACTCCCATTGGAGACATACCCAGCCCCAGCACCCCTGCCCCGAGGCAGGAAGCGAGTGTCATGGGCCCGGCACACACAGCCTGCTATTTCCCAAAGGGAACTGGAGAGAAGCTGAAGGAAAACAGAAGCTGGAATCAACAGGAAATGCCAAGACCCGGGGCTGAACGCCAAACTAGCTCAGGTCACTGTCCTGAGAGACCACTGAAGGAGTGGGGTGCCATCAGAACTGGGCCCTCTTCCTTTTTAAGACCCCGGGGACTCCCCCTACCCTGGTGTCTGGGGTGCTGACTCTCTGGGGGCAGTGGCTGAGTGGTAATCATCATCATTATCTTGGTGGTATCCATCTCCTCATGGCTCACCCTCGGGCTCCGTGCCGGGGACTTTTCCACATGTGTTGTCTCCAGAGCCTCAGGAGGTGTTCCTGTTGGACAGACTGAGGCCCAGAGGAGCAAAGTCTCTCCTTCGTGCCCAAGCTCACACAAGCAGGAAATGGCACAGCTGAGATCCCAGCACCCCTCTGTCTGATGCCTGGGGTCCCGGCACAAGGGTCTTGCCCTCGCTGGGCCTCAGTTTCCCCATCTGTGAAGTGGGGCTCTTGGTACTGCTCTGTTGGGGGGGGTGTTTGAGAGTTCTGTGAGGTTGGGGATGTGTGTAAAGGACTTAACACAGTGAGTGCTCAGTAGATAGTCACTCAGGGACCTGGACTCAGGAGAGGAGGTGGGGTTTGAGTAGACCCTGCTCTGCCAGGGTGGGAATTAAAAACAGGAACCTCAACCACATCCCGGCAGGGCTCAGGTTTCTGTTTCGCTGTGGGCCTGCGTAGCCTCCAGTGGCTGTGGCCAGAGGGAAGGCATGGGTGCCAGCGTCCTCCCCCCACCCTTAGGCAGAAGGAGGAAGGGGGAACTGAGAGGCCTCCAGTGGGAACCTCGCTTCTTAGAATGGGCTTCCTGCCAGCCTGTTTCTCCAGAAAGGGGGTTCTCTGAGTGCACGCAGGGCGTTCCAGTGCTACCCACGTTGCAGTTCATGCAGCCACCAAAAAGGGGATCCAGACAGCCCTAGACTTGAGTCACAAGAACCCCCAGAGAGAGGGCACTGCCCTCCATGTGAGATGGCATCCACAACTCCCCTCCAGACCTGGGGATGTATGAGCTCGTGCTCCTGGCGCCCTGCGGGGCTGAGTCACGGCACCACCACGATCTGTCAAGAGGCAGATGGAGCTGGAGGAAGAGAACGACTCCGGTGGTAGTGGGGGCGGGGAGGGGGGGGCTTGCCTGAATTGGGGGCAGGGCCAACGTACCGACCCCTACCCCGCCCCCCTGTGCCCCTCTGTACCTCCAAAATCCTCTCGCCGAGGGAGGCGCTGCCGGGGCCCCAGGAAGGGGTGGAGGCAGCTGGACTGGGGTCCCTCTCTGGCCCGTGGCCTCTGTCTCCACTTGGGTCCTCGCCTCCTCTCATCTCTGGCTCTCCCTCATCCCTGCGGTGTCCTGGGAACCGGTCCCTCCGCGCGCCCCTCCCTCCGCGCGCCCTCTGCTGGGTGACGAGAAAGGCACAGGCTGAGTGTGCGTTCCGAGTCCGGACCCGCCTGTGGGGCTCTAGTCCCCGAGCAGAGCAAAGTCGCGGCCGGCGCCACGAGCGTGGCGCCCCAGGTTATTATTTCATGCGTATCGAGCGCCTCGGAGAGTGGGCGCCAGGCCGGCCGACCGCAGGCTGCGGGTGCGGTCCTCGCCCTCCCCGGGCGGCACCAGGCGGCTCTCCCCGTCCAGCCCAGCGCAGTGGAGACGGCCGCCTGGCGGATGCAGAGGAACTTGGCGGAAAAGTTGCGGACGCGGAGTTCCGGCTCACCTCGGCGCTTGCCCGTGCCCCTGCCCGTGCCCGTGCCAGGGCCTCCCAACACCAACCTGCCTGTTAACTCCCAGCGTCTTTGGCTCGCCATTCCTGCCGAGAAAACGGAGAGAAGTGACTTGCCCAAGGTCGCACAGCGAGTTGGGGGTTAACACCCAGGTCTCCTGGACTCCAGATAGGTGGGTGAGAATCAGATTGTAGCCCTGCCCACTGACTCGCTGTGGGACCAGGAGCCCCCCCCCCCCCTTCATGCCTCCATGAGCCTCTGTGCTCTTACTACACCCACATGCATAAGATCTGCCCACCCCCAGGGCTGTGGGTAAGGCTCAGAGGGCTGTTGTTGGGGCTGGGCAGCCAGGAGCTGGTGTTTTGAGAACTGCACTTCTGCAAAGTACATCCCTCTGATGTCTGCAGACAGAAGGGGGTGTCCTCCAAACCACAATCCTGGGCCCTGGCTGCCAGGGCGCCCCCCCCCCCTTCACCAGTCACAGATTGACTGCAGGCTCCTCTGAATTGCAGGTAGGGCTTCGGGCCTGAGGGAACTGCAAACTGACAAGTGAGGACAGAGTTTCGGGGGGCATCTGAGCCCACTGTCTTCACTCCTGAGTAAGAGCTCAAATCCAGCCTTTGCCCTTGACCTGCGGAGAGAATCCACCTGACCGAGCCTCATTTTCCTCATCTGGGGAACGGGGCCATTCATGCCACACACAGTGAGCATCTTCAGGCTGTGGCAAAGAATGAGACAGAGCCCCTGTCCCTCCTGTCCTGGAGTTCTCAGGCTGGTGGATGAGGAAGAAATAGCAAGTAAAGGCATATGATAATTCCAGATGGTGACACAGGGGACAGGAAGAGAAGAGGGATGCTGGGGTCAGGGAAGGGCTCTCTGAGGAGGTGACATTTTAGTACAGACCTAAATGAAGTGACATTGGATGCTAAGTGAGCCTGATGAAGAAGGTGACAAGCAGAGGGAACAGCCAGTTCACAGGTCCTGGAGTGGGAGCATGTCTGTTATGTTAGAGGAAAAGTAGAGAGGCAAAGGTGGCAGGAGTGAACAAGGGATGCGGGGAAAGAAGTGAGGCAGGGAGGGCGCCTGGGTGGCTCAGTTGGTTAAGCGACTGCCTTCGGCTCAGGTCATGATCCTGGAGTCCCGCATCGGGCTCCCTGCTCGGCAGGGAGTCTGCTTCTCCCTCTGACCCTCCTCCCTCTCATGCTCTCTGTCTCTCATTCTCTCTGTCTCAAATAAATAAATAAAAAATCTTTAATAAATAAATAAATAAATAAATGAGGCAGGGAGGTGACAGGGCAGCTCATATAGAGCCTTACAGGCTATGGTCAGGGTTGGCTTTAGGCCTTAATTTGTCTCTGACTTTTTAGGAAGGGACAAAGGTCACTGAGCTGGCAGGAGACTGAACCATGAAGGGCCTGTGTAGCCTCGTGGCTAAAATCCCAGTCTCTGGAGTCAGACAACTGGACTTATCATCCAGCTCTGCTCTTTCTAGTCTGGGTGACCCTGGCCACGTCACTTCTTCCTGGGCCTCAGGTTTCCCCGTCTCTGAAATGGGCCTATGCAGAACCCTATTTCCAAAGTCTGAACTGAAGAGTCAGCAAAACAAAGGAGGGAAGCCCGAGGGCAGGTAAATGAGAATGCTCTTCCTTTCTGTTTGTAGCTGGGCCAAGGGGGTCCCAGTGGCCAGCGCAAAGGGTCTTAGTGGGTTGAGACCAGGAGTTTTCACCTGAGGGCAAGTCTGGCCTCCAGCGGACATGTGGCGAAGGCTGGAGACATTTTAGTTTAATGACTGAGGAGGTGCTACTGGCAACTAGTAGAGGATTATCTGGCCCTAAATGTCAACACTGCCAAGGTTGGGAAACCCTGTGTTCCCAACGAGGTGATCACCTCCAAGGGAGCAAAAATTGGTTCTTGGGTGGATGCGTGAGGGGAAAAAAACAAAAAACAAAAAAAAAAACCCTTACATTTATATATAAAGCCCAGATATACACATAGTACATAAACAGATATACAGCACAGGCATACCTCGCTTCATTATGCCTCACAAAAACTGCATTTTTTACAAATTGCCTCCGCGTCGAACAAGTCCCTCGGCACCATTTTCCCAACAGCATTTGCTCACTTTGTTTCTGTGTGTCACATTTTGGTAGTTCTGGCAACCTTTCAAGCGTTTTCGTTGTTTTTATTATTTTATTAGGGTCACGTGTGATCAACTTGATGTGACCAGTGTAATCATTTTGGGGCACCGCGAACCAGGCCCCTATAAGTCGGCAAATTAAATCCATGAATAGTGTGTGTGTATTCTTTTTTATTTTTTAAGATTTTATTTATTTATTTGAGAGAGAGAGAATGAGAGACAGAGAGCACGAGAGAGAAGAGGGTCAGAGGGAGAAGCAGACCCCCCGCCGAGCAGGGAGCCCGATGCGGGACTCGATCCCGGGACTCCAGGATCATGACCTGAGCCGAAGGCAGTCGCTTAACCAACTGAGCCACCCAGGCGCCCCTGTGTGTGTATTCTAACAGCTCCACCAACCAGTTTTTTTTCCCCTTTCCCTTCTCTCCCTTTCCTTGCGCCTCCCTATGCCCTAAGAATGATTAAGCTTAATGAGGAAGGCATGTTGGAAGCTGAGATAGACCGAAAGCTAGGCCTCTTGGACCAGTGAGCCAAGTTGTGAAGGCAGAGGAGAAGCCTTGAAGGAAATTAAAGGTGCCCCTCCAGCGAACACAGGAATGATAAGAAAGCAAAATGGCGTTTTTGCTGATTTGGAGAAAGTTTGGTCTAGATAGAAGATCAAACCAGCCACGACACTCCCTTAAGCCAAAGCCTCATCCAGAGCGAGGCCCTCACTGTCTTCAGTTCTGTAGAGGCTGAGGGAGGTGAGGAAGCTGCAGGAGCCAAGTCCGAAGCTAGTGGAGGTTGGTTCATGGGGTTTAAGGAAAGGAGACGTCTCTATTACATAAAAGTGCAAGGTGCTGATATAGAAGCTGCAGCAAGTTATCCAGAAGCTCGAGCTAAGATGATTAATGAAGGTGGCTACACTAAACACATTTTCAGTGTAGACAAAGCAGCCTTCTATTGGAAGATGCCATCCAGGACTGTCATAGTTAGAGAGGAGAAGTCAGTGCCTGGCTTCAAAGGACAGGCTGCGTCTCTCTTGTTAGGGACCAGTGCAGTTGGTGACTTTAAGTTAAAGCCATTGCTCATTTGCCATCCTAAAAATCCTAGGGCCCTTAAGAATTAGGCTACACCTAGTCGGTCTGCTCTGTAAACGGAACAACAAAGCCTGGGTGACAGCACATCGGTTTATAACATGGTTTACTGACTATTTTAAACCCACTGTTGAGACCTGCTGCTCAAAAAAAAAAAAAAAAAAGGATTCCTTTCAAAATATGACTATTCATTAACAATGCGCCTGGTCACTGACGATATCAGACGGAGATGTACAATGAGATTAATGTTGTTTTCATGCCTGCTGACACCACATCTATTCTGCAGCCCATGGATTAAGGAGTCATTTTGACTACCAAGTCTTATTATTTGAGAAATACATTTCGTTAACCCATAGCTGCCACAGACCGTGACTCCTCTGATGGATCCGGGCAGAAGAAATTGAAAACCTTCTGGAAAGGACTCACCATCCTCGACGCCATTCTGAACATTCTGACTCATGGGAAGGGGTCAAAGTGTGAGCAGGAACAGGAGTTTGGAAGAAGTGAAGTGGCTGTGAAGATTGTTGAAATGACAAGGCTTTAGAATAGGACGTAAAGTTAGATGATAAAGCAGCAGCAGGGGTCGAGAGGATTGACTTCCATTTTGAAAGAAGTTCTACGGGGGCGCCTGGGTGGCTCAGTCGGTTAAGCAGCTGCCTTCAGCTCAGGTCATGATCCTGGGGTCTTGGGATCGAGCCCCACATCCGGCTCCCTGCTCAGCGGGAAGCCTGCTTCTCCTTCTCCATCTGCCTGCCACTCTGCCTACTTGTGCTCTCTCTCTCTGTCAAATAAATAAATAAAATCTTAAAAAAAAAAAAAGAAGTAAGTTCTACGGTGGGTAAAATGCTCCAGAGAAACTGCTCCTAAAAGGAAGGCCCGATCCATGTGGCAAACTTCACTGTTTTCTTATTTTATTTATTTATTTATTTATTTTTAAAAAGATTTTATTTATTTATTTGAGAGAGAGAGAGAGCACATGAGAGGGGGGAGGGTCAGAGGGAGAAGCTGACTCCCTGCTAAGCAGGGAGCCCAATGCGGGACTCGATCCAGGGACTCGATCCCGGGACTCCAGGATCATGACCTGAGCCGAAGGCAGTCGCTTAACCAACTGAGCCACCCAGGCGCCCCCACTGTTTTCTTATTTTAAGAAGTCCCCACAATACCCCGATCGGTCAGCAGCCATCAACATGGAGGCAAGACCCTGCACCAGCAAAGATTACGACTCGCTGAAAGCTCAGATGGTGGTCAGCATTTTTTAGCAATAAAGCGTTTTTAAATTAAGGTACATACACTTTTTTAGACATAATGCTATTGCACACTTAGTAGACTACGGTGTCATGTAAACATGGCTTTTATGTGCCCTGGGAAACCACAAAATTCGTTTGGCTCGCTTTGTTGGGATGTTGACTTTATTGCAATGATCTGGAATGGAACCTGCAGTATTTCTGAGGTATGCCTGTGTATGGGGGGCTGTACCATTTCATAGAGAAGGCAATTTAGGGGGTCGGGACTGTCTAAGCAGGCTATTCCTCCAGGCGGGGAGGGGTTAATGAAATAAAGGGTGGCAAACACTGGCATAGAGCCTGGCTCAGACACTCACTGGCTGTGTGACCTTGAGCAGGTTGTTTCTCGCCAGGAGTCAGTTTTCCCATCTGTAAAATAGGGACAACAGTGTATCACTTTGCAGGTCTTTTGTGAGGATTAAAAGAGATCAGAGATAGAGGTGCTGAATGTCCAGGTTAGCTGCTATCATCGTCCTCATCTTCCTCATCTTCATCTTCATCATCTGTATTCTCTGGCTAGTACAGTGGCTTGCATATTATAAGCTCTCCAAAAAAGGTTTTGTCAGATAATTATAGCTAATATTCAGTGAGTGCTTTACTGTGTCCAAACGCTTTTCCAAGCCTTTTCTTTTTTTTACATGTCCATTCATGAGATGCATAGTATTTTTTTTTTCCCTTTAAATTTTTTATTTATTTAATTGAGAGAGAGAGAAACAGCATGAGAGGGGATAGGGTCAGAGGGAGAAGCAGACTCCCCACTGAGCAGGGAGCCCGATGTGGGACTCGATCCCAGGACTCCGGAATCACGACCCGAGCCGAAGGCAGTCGCTTAACCAACTGAGCCACCCAGGCGCCCGAGATGCATAGTATTATTACGCCAATTTTACAGGTGGGAAAACTGAGGCTGCATGAAATGAAGTGACTGGCCCAAAGCCAAATGACTAAGAAGTGCCCGGAGGCCAGACTCAAGCCTAGGCCAGCCAATTCGGGGGCTCATGACAATGGAGCCAAGAGGTAGAGAAAGGTATTTACAGAGGCAGGGCCCTAAAATAGAGATTAACTCCATTTTTCTTATTTATTTATTTATTTTTAAATTTTTATTTATTTGACAGAGAGAGAGACAGTGAGAGAGGGAACACAAGCAGGGGGAGAGGGAGAGGGAGAAGCAGACTCCCCACTGAGCAGGGAGCCCGATGTGGGACTCGATCCCAGGACTCCGGAATCATGACCTGAGCCGAAGGCAGACGCTTAACGACAGAGCCACCCAGGCACCCCATTTTTCTTATTTAAAACAAGCTTCTGGGCGCCTGGGTGGCTCAGTTGGTTAAGCGACTGCCTTCAGCTCAGGTCATGATCCTGGAGTCCCAGGATTGAGTCCCACATCGGGCTCCCTGCTCGGCGGGGGGTCTGCTTCTCCCTCTGACCCTCTTCCCTCTCATGCTCTCTGTCTCTCATTCTCTCTCTCAAATAAATAAATAAAATCTTAAAAACAACAACAACAACAACAAAAAACAAGCTTCTCCCACTTCCTAACCCCAAACAGCCACAGACAGGTTTGGGTAGTCTCTGGAATTATAACCAGCTGGCTAACTTTGTTCTAGAATCTTCACCTCCTCAGTCTCCCTTTCTTCATCTGTGAAAGGGGATCATGTGCCCCCCACAGAGTCATAGTGGCTGGGCATGCAGAGCCACTGCAGAGTCTCCAGAAAGTCCCTATCTGCTTTTACTGCTCTGCCTAGGGGAGGTCGGCTTCTTGGGGCCTCCTCATGAGCTGTGGAGGGCCCCAATTCTAAGATACCTCAGATTCTAAGGAGTGGGGGAATCTTAGTGTCTAGGGGCTGTGAGCACACTCAGCGTCTAGGGGTATCTCAGAGTTATAAGGCATGTCTCAGAAGCTGTGGGGGGGCATTCTGGAGGTGTCCCAGAGATTGTGGGTTCATCTTGGTTTTGGAAGGTAGCCTCGGGTTATAGGACTGTCTTAGGAACTGTGGAGGAATCTAGTTGTGTCCCTGGGGTCCGTGGGGCACCCTAGGATTTTGGGGGCAGCTACATATTTATGGGAACACCCCTTGAATCTGAAGACACCCCCGAGGTTATTTTGGTGTCTCTGAACTTGTGGGGGCACCTAAGGGATGCTGTGGAGCCACTCGGGGGTTGGCGGACATCTGGGGGACTGTGGAAGCATTCTTAGGATCTGTGAGGGGTCCTGGAATTTGGGGGTGCCCTCATGCAGTCTGTAGGAATACTCTGTGGCTGTGGGAAATTCTAGGGGTGCTCTGGGGATCTCTGACTCAGGGATGGTGGGGGTACTCTAGCAGACTTGGGGGACATCTGAGGAAACCTGGTGATGGTCCTGGGATCTGAAGGAGTTTCATTTGCGGGTGCATCCTGAGAGTCTTGGGGTGCCCCTGGGGTTTGTGGGAACATATCAGTAACAACGAGGACACTAGTAGGGGACATTTGGGAAGCTAAGGGATTGTCCCAGAGTCTGTGGGGCCTCTCAGAGCACCTCTGGCTTTTGGGGGGAACTCTGAGATTTGGGGGCACCTCTGGGTTCTGTGGGGACGCCTCAGGGATAGTTGGGACACTCCCTGGAATTGTGGGGACATCTGAGGGACTTTGGGGACGCCATTGAGGTTTGTGAGAGCCACAGCGGTTTGTGAGAGCACCCCAGGGATTTGGGGGGCACCCCAGATGTTTGTAGAGACGCTTCCGGCGATTGTAAGGACCTCAAGGGGACTGCGGGTGCCCCTGCGGTCTGAGGGGTGTCCCGCCGCAGCCGCGTGGGCGCCCCGGGCCCGCTCCGCCCCCGGGGCGGCCCCAGAGCGAAGCCGGAAGGGCCGAGGCGGCCGGGCGGGGTGGGGCCCGTGGGCCCCAGGGCTGGGCGGCCGGCCTGCGTGGGCTGTGCGGGGCTGGAGGGCGGCTCTGCTCCCCAGCGCCCGCCGAGGCGGGGCCGCCCCGCGCCCCTTGTGGTCATGGCGCGGCCGCGAGGCCTGCGCCGCATCCCCGAACTGCAGCTGGCGGCCTTCCCGGCGGCGGCGGCTGCCGAGGACGAGGCGTTCCTGCCTGAACCACCGGCCCCGCGCGCACCCCGCCGCCCACGGTCGCCGCCCTCCTCGCCGGTCTTCTTCGCCATCCCGTCCCCAACTTTCCGCAGGCGTCTTCGGCTTCTCCGCAGCTTCCAGGATTTTGGCCGCCAGGCGTGGGCTGGGTAAGTGCGCCCAGCGCCGGTGGGTTCGAATCTCCCCTGACCACCTGGCGCGTGCCGGGTCTGGGGTTCCTAGCTGGCTCTCCCCAGCCTAACTGCCCTTCTTCCGTCACAGGGCAGCGATAAAAATCATCCCTGCCCTCCAGGGTTGCTGTGGAGATGTCTGATAGGGCACTCAGTAGGCACTCAATAAACGTTGTTCCTCCCACTTCCTGTGCAGACCTGAGGCTGCAGTCAGGCTTTGGAGGAATGAGGCCAGCCTGCCATCCAGGGTGCTCTGGGGACGTGTGTTCAGTTCTGCTAGCCTCAGTCGAAAGACCTGTGAAATGGGGCCAGCGCTGCCATCTGCGGGTTGCCTTGCCAGGAGGCACGGTGATGTTACCGGGTGCATTGGGCACGGAGGGCAAATGAACTTTCTCTTCCTGGCCAGACCCGGGGTGGGATGCGGGGGCTGGAAGCTTGCGGGTGAGGAGCCTGGAGACCACATCCGGTCTGGCTTCCCAGTGTCCGTTTATCTTTTTTTTTTTTTTTAAAGATTTTACTTATTTATTTGACAGATAGATAGAGAGCACAAGTAGGCAGAGAGGCAGGCAGAGGGAGAGGGAGAAGCAGACTCTCCACTGAGCAGGGAGCCCGACGTGGGGCTCGATCCCAGGACCTTGGGATCATGACCTGAGCCAAAGGCAGCTGCTTAACCGACTGAGCCACCCAGGCGCCCCCAGTGTCCGTTTATCTTGGAAACGGAGGTTGACAGCCCGGAGGTGGGAGCGGGCTGGCTCTGGGGGCTTCTCCAGAACCAGGAGAGGGTCGTCTGCCTACCCCTTTAACCCCTACTCTCCGCACGCACTTGTTTGAAACCTGAGTCCAGAGACATACTGGGAGAGGACACTGCGGGGACAGGCTCAGCATCTGGACCCGGGGAAGAGATCCGGGAGGGGAGAGAAGAGGAGGAGGGGTCGGGAGCCCCGTGTGGAGTCGGGGACGGGGTACGTTTGTGGAAATCAGTGCCTCTCTCCAAGTTTCTCTCTGTGTCTCTGTCTCCACTTCTGTCTTTCCTGTCCCTGCTCCACCCCCTTCCCCGCATCCGTCGTCCCTCCCCGGGGTTTTTGTCACCGGCCCCGCACTCCACGGGCGCGGGGGAATCTCTTTCCCCCAGGGGCGCACGGCGTTCAGAGGGCTCCAGCCGGCCCAGCTCGACGTCAGAGTGGGGAGAGGGGGAAGGCGGGGCCAGAGGCAAGGCGTGGCGGGAGGGTGGGGGCCCCGGGGCCAGAGCCCGGGAATCCGGAGCCTGGGCACCCCCGCCAGGCCCGGAGGGAGGGGGGCAGGCGGGAAGTGTGCTCAGAGTTCCGCAGGAGGAGGCCCGTGCAGAGCCCTCCCTGGCGCTGGGGACACGGAGACGCCTGAACGCCCGGGGCCGTCCCTGGGGGGGTCACTGGGAGGGCGGGTGTGGAGGCGGCGCCGGCGGTGGCTACAGACACCTCAGGCCTGAGAGCAGTGCTCGCCACACCACCGTGCCGCTGTCCCCATGCTCACCCCGACGGCGCTTGGCACCCATGCGCTCTGGGACAGCACCCCGGGCAAGGCCCCGGCCCCCTGACCTGACACTGCCCCCCGCGGGCCTTGAGTCCCTGGTCCACTTCTCCTTCAGCGACGAGGACACCCGTTGGCACCCTCCAGGCAGATCTGTCAGGTGGGTGGCGGGCGGCCAATTTCCTCTCTTACCATCAAGGGCTCTGGCTGGGGGGAGAGGGTGCCCAGTCTGCCTTGGAGAGTCCCCAGAGTGGCTTCTAGGGTCTGCCTGGAGCCCCACCCCCTTTCCTGGCTCTAAAATTCTTGGTGTTACTAAGGGCTTCCTGCAGGTGATAGCCCTCCAACCGAGTGTTCGGTCCTGCCCCCTTCCTATTTAAGATGGGATCTCTTCACCCTCTTTGTGCCCCTAAACCTGGGTTTCTGGCACTCATCCTGGCAGCAAATATGGGTGTCCAGCGTCACCTGGGCTCCACTCCCAGGCCACCGGCCTGGAGCCAGGTCCCTCTGGCCCTGCTCTGCGCAGTGCCTCGTCTTCCCCACCCCCTCCTTGCTGGGGCTGCCAGGCTGAAAACCAAGCTGGGGTGGAGGAGGGAGGGTGGCTCCTGCTGGAACTCCTGGAGGTTATTTAGAATCAGCTGGACAGTGCTGGAGCAGAGAAGTTCTCAGAAGTCTCGGGGTACTCCAGCCTTGGTCTTGCTTCTCTCCACCAACCCCTTCCGTCACCTGGACACACACACACACACAGACATGCCCACACACGGGGTATTTGGGGTCACCTAGTGTTTACCGTGTAAGGCATGGGTCTCTTAGCTGGTGGGGACACCAAGAGACTCTCACGGTTGACCCGTGGGTGCAGTGACACACAAACCACAGAAACCCTGGTCTCACACAGGATGGCGCACCACACTGCCTGCAGGAGCACTCTCACCACGGCACATGCCCACGCCGGCTTCCCACCTGTGCCTGGCCACGCACAGGAACACACCTCACGCCCACGGAGGACTCGGGCACAGTCGCAGCCGAGGTGCGGCACCCAGGTACACTCTTCCAAGGTCACACAGGTTCAGAGGCCTGGATATCGACACACAGATGCATGCAGGCGCCCATGAACGCCCAGACCACACTGACACGCTCGAATGTCCAAACGCACACGGAGGCCTCTGTATACCCCGGGACCCTCAGGCACACGTACACTGTGACTCACAGAGACACAGACCCCCTGTGCACACCCAGCCCTTACAAACAGCCGTGTCACCTGGCACCACGCGCCTGCCTGGCAGACACACACCAGCGCCCGCCCTCGACCTCTGTGTGACCTTCCCAAAGCAAATGCCAGGCCTGCCTGGGGGAGAGACAGACACGCGGTGATTTAACGTACAGGTTTGTAGTCTGGCTGCCCAGGTGGAAATCCTGCTTCTACTACCAGCCAAGCTGTTCGTCCTGTCTATTCCTCAGTTTACTTCTCTTGAAGAAGGGGCATTAGTATGTGTCCAGACACAGCGCAGTGCCGAGCACGTGGCATCTAAGAGCAGTTGACTGCTTTCCTTGTTGTTATGATTTTTACCAACTGGGACGTGTCTCCTTTTCCTTCTGCTCCCCTCCCGGCTTGTTTGTTGCCTGTTGGCCCCTTGCAGCAGAACTCTCTGAAGCCTTGATCTGCTCCTGGGCTGCGCCGTCCTCCAGAGGCCCAATTCGATGCTTGGGGAGCCCACGTGGGCAGGCCAAGGGGCCCCGGAGGGGTGAAGGCAGGTGGCAGCTTCCCCTGAGGATGCCACCAAGTGGTCAGCCTGTCTGAAGGGGAGTCTTGGGCAGGTTATTCCCCTTATGATGGAGTGTTTGAGCCCGTGGCTGTGATGTCAAGGCCTGTTGGCTGCCCTTGACTCCGCTTTATGGCCTTGGGTCCCGTTGGGACATTAATGGAGCAGCCTCCAGCCCGACTTTGTTCCACCCTGAACAGCAGCAGGTCAGGGAAGGGTGACTCCACATAGCCCCAGGGTGCAATTCTGGAGGGCAGCTGAGACCTCCCCGCCCCTGACCACACACACACACACACTCACTCAGCCTGTAGTTCCCCAGGCCTCATCCCCTCCCCTCTGCCCTTCCGAAGCCCAGGGGACAGGGGCTCCTGGAAGCACAAACAGCAGGGCCCCAGGGAGCCTCTTCCCATCCTGACCTCTGGGCTCCTGCTTACGTGAGCGGAGCCCCCTTGGGCTGCAGTATCGGTCAGCCGTGCTCGTTGGGCGCCCTCTGGGACTTGGGTCTCACCTTCCCTAACCTGGCTTCAGTGTCTGGGGCAAGGGTGGAGTCCTGAGTATGTAGGTATGCTCCTCTCCCCTTCCCAGGGGCGCTCAGCGGCGCCAGAACATCCAGGCTGTGCCTTGGGAAGCAGGACATAGTTCTCTGGCAGCGAGGCCACCAACCCCTTGCCACCCCTCTGTGCCTCACTCTCCTTGTTGAGCTGGGCTGTTAACACAACTCACAGAGTTGGCGGGAGACATAACTGGGTTCCTTGTGCATAAAGCATTGGGACAGTGACAGGCACACGGCAAAAATTCAGTGTAAGTGTCTTGTTATTATTGCTTTATACCTAAAAGGATCTAACCTAGCATCCAGTACACAGCAGATGCTCCATGAATGGGCATTATCACCAAAGGCCCAAGCTCATGATTGAAGAATACTCCATCTTAAGAGTTTCTTTCTTTTCTTTCTTTCTTTTTTTTTTTTTAAGTAGGCTGCACACTCAGCATGGAGCCCAACATGGGGCTTGAACTCACAACCCTGAGATCAAGACCTGAGCCGATATCGAGTCAGATGCGTAACTAACTGAGCCACACGGGCGCCCCTTAAGAGTTTTTTTTTTAATTTTTTATTGTTATGTTAATCACCATACATCACATCATTAGTTTTTGATGAAGAGGGTTTTTTTTTAATTTACTTTAAACAATTAATATATAGTAAAATTCACCCTTTTTAGTATACACTGTATGAGGGGTTTTTATTGCAGGAAAATATACATAACATACAATTACCCCTTTTAATCACTCACGGAGTGTACAATTCAGTGTAGTTAAGTGCACTCACATTGTTGTGCAATTATCACCACCATCCAGAACTTTCTCATCTTCCCAAACAGCAACTCTGTCCCCATGAAGCACTAACTTCCCACCCTTTCCCAACCCTTGGCTCCCACCATTCTACTTTGTCTCTATGAATAAGACTACTGTAGGGACCTCATATAAGTGGAATTTCACAATATTTGCCCTTTTGTGTCTGGCTTATTTCATTTAGCATAATGTTTTCTTTTTTTCTTTTTTTTTTTTTTTAAAGATTTTATTCATTTATTCAACAGAGAGAGACACAGCGAGAGAAGGGACACAAGCAGGGGGAGTGGGAAAGGGAGAAGCAGGCTTCCCGCAGAGCAGGGAGTCTGATGCGGGACTCGATCCCAGGACCCTGGGATCATGCCCTGAGCCAAAGGCAGATGCTTAACGACTGAGCCACCCAGGCGCCCTAGCATAATGTTTTCAAAGTTCATCCATGCAGTGGCATGTGTCAGAATTTCACTTTCTTTTTAAGACTGAATACTCTTAAAAAAAAAAAAAAGACTGAATACTCTTCCATTGGTAATATACACCACATTTCCTTTATCTGTTCACCAATTCATGGAC
This sequence comes from Mirounga angustirostris, assembly GCF_029215605.1. NCBI lineage: Eukaryota > Metazoa > Chordata > Mammalia > Carnivora > Phocidae > Mirounga > Mirounga angustirostris. Next base: position 208,384,386 of record NW_026991709.1, on the reverse strand, counting down.
CCTTGACTTGTTTCCAGCTTTTGGCTATTATGAATAATGCTGCTGTGAACATTGGTATACAAATATCTCTTTGAGTCTTCCTTTTTTTTTTTTTTTTAAAGATTTTATTTATTCATTTGAGACACAGAGATAGAGAGAGAGAGCATGAGCAGTGGGAGAGGCAGAGGGAGAGGAAGAAGCAGACTCCCTGCTGAGTCAGGAGCCGGATGTGGGGCTTGATCCCAGGACCCTGGGATCATGACCTGAGCCGAAGGCAGACGCTTAACCATCTGAGCCACCCAGGCGCCCCTGAGTCTTGCTTTCAATTCTTGAGTATTGAGTATTTCATTTTTTTAAAAAAGATTTTATCTGGGGCACCTGGGTGGCTCAGATGGTTAAGTGTCTGCCTTCGGCTCAGGTCATGATCCCGGGGTCCTGGGATCGAGTCCCGCATCTGGCTCCCTGCTCAGTGCAGAGCCTGCTTCTCCTTCTCCCTCTGCCATTCCCTCTGCTTGTGCTCTTCTATCTCTCTGTCAAATAAATAAATAAAATCTTAAAAAAAAAAAAAAAGATTTTATCTGTTTTTATTTTGTGAGAGAGAGCACCAGCAGGGTTAGGGGCAGAGGGAGAGGGAGAAGCAGGCCCCCCATGAAACAGGAAGCCAGATGCAGGGCTTAACTGACTGAGCCACCCAGGTACACCTCCTAAAGATTTTATTTTTAAGTAATCTCTACACCCAACGTGGGGCTTGAGCTTATAATCCCAAGATCAAGATTCACATGCTCTACTGACTCAGCCAGCCAGGAGCCCTTATTTTTTAAAAAAATATTAGCCATTCTGGTGAGTGTGTGGTGATATCACATTGTGCCTTTGATTAGCATTTCCTTGATGACTAATGGTGTCGAGCATCTTCTCATGTGCTTATTGTCCATCTGTATGCACTCCTACCTTATTTATTGTGCTTCGCTTTTTTTTTTTTTAAAGATTTTATTTATTTATTTGAGACAGAATGAGAGAGAGAGAGAGAGCACATGAGAGGGGAGAGGGTCAGAGGGAGAAGCAGACCCCCCGCCGAGCAGGGAGCCCGATGCGGGACTCGATCCAGGGACTTGATCCAGGGACTCCAGGATCATGACCTGAGCCGAAGGCAGTCGCTTAACCGACTGAGCCACCCAGGCGCCCCTATTGTGCTTCGCTTTATTGCACTTCACAAATACTGTGGTTTTTACACATTGAAGGTTTGTGGCAAGTCTGCGTCAAGCAAGCCTATCAGTGCCATTTCCCCAACAGCATTTGCTCACCTCGTGTCTCTGTGTCACATTTTGGTAATTCTTGCAATTTTTCAAACTTTTTCATTATTATTATATTTGTTATGGCAAACTGTGACCGGTGACTAAAACTCACTGAAAGCTCAGATGATGGTTAGCATTTTTTAGCAATAAAGTATGTTTCAATTAAGGTAATGAACTTTTTAGATATAATGCTACTGCACATTTAATAGACCACAGTGTAGTGTAAACTTAAGTTTTATATGCACGGGAAATAGAAAAAATCCATCTGACATGCTTTATTGCAGTGTTCCGGAAACAAGCCTGCAATATCGCCGAGGTATGCCCATATCTTCTCTGGAGAAATGTTTATTTCATTCCTTTGCCCACTTTTTAATTAGGTTGTTTCTTTTTTATTGTTGTTAAGTTTTAGATCTTTATATATTCTAGATATTAATCCCTTATCAGATACATGATTTGCAAAAATTTTCTACCATTCTATGGATTGCCTTTTCACTCTCTGGATAGTGCCCTTTGATGCAATAAAACCTGGTAATTTTGATGAGGTGCAATTTCTTTTTTTTTTTTTTTTTAAGATTTTACTTATTTATTTGACAGAGAGAGAGCACAAGCAGAGGGAGCAGGAGAGGGAGAAGTAGACTTCCCGCTGAGCAGGGAGCCTGATGTGGGACTCAATCCCAAGACCCTGGGATCATGACCTGAGCCAAAGGCAGGCACTTAACTGAGCTACCTGGGTGTCCCTATTTTTTGTTGCTTGTGCTTTTGGTGTCATATCCAAGGAATCATTGCCAAGTCCAATGTCATGAAGCTCCTAAGAGTTTTATAGTTTTTCATTCTTCCGTTTAGGTCTTTGATCCATTTTGAGTTAATTTTGTATATGGTGTGAGGTACGGATCCAACTTTATCCTTTCACATGTGGATAACCAGTTTTCCCAGCACCATTTGTTCAAGAGACTGTCCTTTTCCCATTGAATGGCCTTGGCGCCCTTGTTGAAAATCATTTGACAATACATGTGAAGGTTTATTTCTGGGTTTACTTGACTCTATTGGCCTGTCAGTCTGTCTTTATGCCAGTACCACACTGTTTTGATTATTGTAGCTTTGTAGTAGATTTTAAAATCAGTAAGTGTGAGTCTTCCAACTTTGTTCTTCTTTTTCAAGATTCTTTTTCTTTTTTTAAAGATTTTATTTATTTGAGAGAGAGATAACACGAGCAGGAGAAAGAGGGAGAAGCAGGCTCCCCACTGAGCAGGGAGCCTGATGTGGGCTCAATCCCAGGACCCTGGGATCACAACCTGAGCTGAAGGCAGACACTTAACTGACTGAGCCACCCAGGTGCCCCATCTTCTCATTCTTTTCTTTTCTTTCTTTTTTTTTTTTTAAGATTTTATTTATTTATTTGACAGAGAGAGACACAGCAAGAGAGGGAACACAAGCAGAGGGAGTGGGAGAGGGAGAAGCAGGCTTCCTGCCGAGCAGGGAGTCTGATGTGGGGCTCGGTCCCAGGACTCTGGGATTATGACCTGAGCTGAAGGCAGACGCTTAATGACTAATCCATCCAGGTGCCCCTCGTCTTCTCATTCTTGAATACAGGATGTCTTTTCATTTATTTGTGCCTTTAATTTCTTCCAGCAACATTTTTGTTTTCCGTGCACTTTTGTCTGCTTGGTTAAGTTCATTCCTAAGCATCTTATTCATTTTGATGCTATTGTACGTGGAATTGTTTGCATAATACTCTATTGGGATTATTCATTGTTAGTGTACAGAAAAGCAACAGATTTTTGGTGACTTTGTATCCTGCAACTTTGCTAAATTCATTTATTAGTCAGTTCTGAGTTTTGACACAGGTAATCCCCACTGCTGGCTTCTTTCTCTTAGCAAAATTCATTTGAGACTCATTCAAGTTGTTTTGTGTATCAGTAGTTAAAAAGGAAACTGCTATTTCTTTCTACTCTTGCTGACTCTTCACTTCTGACACCAGACATATGTGTTTTTTTTCCTCACATCAACCAATTCTGCAACTCTCTGTGACACTGACTGGGTGAACTACATTCTGTTTCAATTCTGACACTAACTGCCTGGAGTTACTACAGATCCCACAGGTTAAGGGCTCAGTCTGGTAAGGCTGCCCCTTCTTTAGCATAAGTCTCAAGTCCAGGGTGTTACCTGTGCTTCTGACCCACCGGCTATAAGTCAAGTTTCCGACAACCCCCGCTTCAGGTTCAGTTAATTTCCTAGAGCTGGTCACAGAACTTAGGAAAAGAGTGCACTTACTAGATTACTGGTTTATTAGAAAAGATACAACTTAGGAACAGCCAGATGGAAGAGATGCAGAGAGCAAGGTATAAGGGGAGGGGCATGGAGCTTCATGCCATCTCCAGGTGCACCACCCTCCCAGCCCCTCAGTGTGCTCAGCAACCCAGATACTCTCAGGGATGTTGATGGACGCTTCATCTTGTTGGCACAGCTGACTAAATCATTGGCCCTTCCATTGGTGATTCACTCAGACTCCTTCTTTCCCTTCCGGTCCAGGGATGGGGACTGAAAGCTCCAACCCTCTAACCACATGGTTGGCTCCCCCTTGAGGCTCTCCAGGTGTCCCCAGCAGATAGTCATCTCTTAGCATAGAAAGACACTTTTCACTGCAGAGATTCCTAGGGTTTTTGGAACTGTGTGACAGGAAACCAGGGCAGAGACCAAATATATATTTCTTATTATTTCACAGTAGTTCAAAAAAAAAAAATTTTTTTTTTTAAGTAGGCTCCACAGGGGTGCCTGGATGGCTCAGTCGGTTGAGCGTCCGCCTTTGGCTTGGGTCATGACCCCAGAGTCCTGGGATCAAGCCCCACATCGGGCTCCTTGTCCCTCGCCCTCTGCCTGCCACTCCCTCCCCACCCCCGCCTCTGGCAAATCAATCAATCAGTCAGTCAATCAAAATAAGTAGGCTCCACGCCCAGCGCCAGGCCCAACGTGGGGCCTAACCCACAACCCAGAGATCAAGACCTGAACTGAGATTAAGAGTCAAACACAACCGGGCGCCTGGGTGGCTCAGTTGGTTGAGCGACTGCCTTCAGCTCAGGTCATGATCCTGGAGTCCCTGGATTGAGTCCCACATCGGGGTCCCTGCTTGGCGAGGAGCCTGCTTCTCCCTCTAACCCTCCCCCCGCTCATGTACTCTCTCTCATTCTCTCATTCTCGCTCTCTCAAATAAATAAATAAATCTTAAAAAAAAAAAAAAAGAGTCAAACACAACCAACTAAGCCACCCATGCGCCGCCTCCCCCCAATTTTTTTTTATGCTGAATAGTATTCCATGGTATGGGTCTGCCACAAATTATCCATTCACCGGTTGATGCATGTTTGGTTTGGTTGTTTCCAGTATTTGGTGATTATGAGCAGAACTTCTTTTTTTTTAATTTTATTTCTTTTTTCTTTTTTCTTTTATTTTTTAAAGATTTTATTTATTTGACAGAGAGAGGCACAGCGAGAGAGGGAACGCAAGCAGGGGGAGTGGGAGAGGGAGAAGCAGGCTTCACACGGAGCAGGAAGCCCGATGCGGGGGCTCGATCCCAGGACCCTGGAATCATGACCTGAGCCGAAGGCAGACGCTTAACGACTGAGCCACCCAGGCGCCCCCCCTTTTTTTTTTTTTTAAAGATTTTATTTATTTATTTGAGAGAGAATGAGAGAGAGCACATAAGAGGGATTAGGGTCAGAGGGAGAAGCAGACTCCCTGCCGAGCAGGGACCCCGATGCAGGACTCGATCCAGGGACTCCAGGATCATGACCTGAGCCGAAGGCAGTCGCTTAACCAACTGAGCCACCCAGGCGCCCTATGAGCAGAACTTCTATAAACATTTGTCTGCAGGTTTTTGAATGAACATATATAGTTGACCATTGAATAACATGGGCTTGAACTGTGTGGGTTCACTTAGATGCAGACTTTTTTTCATATATATATAGAACAGGACTGGAAATGAATTTTTTCTTCCTTATGATTTTCTTTTTTAAAAAACATTTATTGATTGGGGCGCCTGGGTGGTTCAGTCGTTAAGCGTCTGCCTTCGGCTCAGGTCATGATCCCAGGATCCTGGGATCGAGCCCCGCATCGGGCTCCCTGCTTGGCGGGAAGCCTGCTTTCCTCTCCCACTCCCCTGCTTGTGTTCCCTCTCTCGCTGTCTCTCTGTCAAATAAATACAATTTTTTTTTTTTGGTTTTTTATTTATTCATTTGACAGACAGACAGTGAGAGAGGGAACACAAGCAGGGGGAGTGGCAGAGGGAGAAGCAGGCTTCACGCGCAGCAGGGAGCCCGATGCGGGGCTCAATCCCAGGACCCTGGGATCATGACCTGAGCTGAAGGCAGATGCTCAACCATCTGAGCCACTCAGGCACCCCAATAAATAAAATCTTTAAAAAAAAATTTATTTATTTGAGAGAGAGACAGAGAGAGCACAAGCGTGGGGAGGGGCAGAAGGAGAGGGAGAAGCAGACTCTGTGCTAAGCAGGAGCCTGAGTCGGGGCTCGATCCCAGGACCCTGAGATCAAGACCTGAGCCAAAGTCAGACACTTAACTGACTGAGCCACCCAGGTGCCCCCCTTATGATTTTTTTTTTAAAGATTTTACTTATTCATTTGACACAGAGAGAGAGAGAAAGAGAGAGTGAGAGAGAGTACAATCAGGGGGAGCTGTAGGCAGAGGGAGAAGCAGGCTGTCCACCAGCAAGAAGCCTGATGTAGGACTCAATCCCAGGACCCCGGGATCACGACCTGAGCTGAAGGCAGACGCTTAACTGACCGAGCCACCCAGGCACCCCTATGATTTTCTTAATAACATTTTCTTTTCTCTATTTTATTGTAAGAATATAGTATATAATACATGCACAAAATACACGTTAATCGACTGTTTCTGTTATTGGTAAGGTTTCTGGTCAACAGTAGGTTGTTAGTAGTCAAGTTTTGGGGGAGCCAAAAGTTATATGTGGATTTTCAACTTCGCAGGGGGTAGCACCCCTAACCCACTTGTTCAAAGGTCTACCGTATTTTCACTTATCTTGGGTATAAACATAGGAGTGGATTTTGGATCACACTCATTGCTTAAGAAACTGACCAGATGCCTTCCAGAGTGGCTAAACCACTTGGTGTTCCCTCCAGCAACGGATGAGGAGGGTTCCTGTTGCTCCAAATCCTTTTCACCACTTGCCATTATCGTCAGTTGTTTCTTGTTTGTTTGAACCATCCTAGTAGATGTGAAGGGATAGTTCCTGGTGTTAATTTGCATTTCCCTAAGGAGTAATGGTGTTTCCTGTGCTTATTTGCCATATGTATATCTTCTTGGACGATCTGTCCAGACTTTGGCGCATTTTTAAATTGAATTCCTTGTCTTCTTTTTATTGAGTTTGGAGACTTCATTATATAGCCTGGATACAGGTCCTTTGTCATACATATATTTTCTCCTAGTATGTAACTTGTCTTTTTATTCTTTTGACAGTGTCTTTTGCAGAGCAGAAGTTTTCAGAGTTTTTAAGAAGTTTTTTGACGTTTTGTTTTTTAAAAGAAGTTTGGATTTTTGGTTGTTTAAAATTTCTGATTTCTGGGGCGCCTGGGTGGTCCAGTCAGTTAAGCCTCTGACTCTTGATCTCAGCTCAGGGCTTGATCTTGGGGTCATGAGTTCAAGCCCAGGATTGGGCTCCACACTGGGCATGGAGCCTACTTAAAAAATAATTAAAAAAAAATAAAATTTCTTCTTTCTTTTTTTTTTTTAAAGATTTTATTTATTTATTTGAGACAGAGAGAATGAGAGACAGAGAGCATGAGAGGGAGGAGGGTCAGAGGGAGAAGCAGACTCCCTGCTGAGCAGGGAGCCCGATGCGGGACTCGATCCCGGGACCCCGGGATCATGACCTGAGCCGAAGGCAGTCGCTTAACCAACTGAGCCACCCAGGCGCCCTAAAATTTCTTATTTCTTTCCTAAAATTGGAATAGCTGCTTGACCAGGGCCCCCAGCACCACCCTGCCTTTGGTGTCAGCTGCCTGGCCCCTGGGAACATTTGCTTTAGTGGTGGGAATGTGCTCGAATGGGACTTGAGCAGGTAGAGGGTGACAGTTGAAGAGTTACAAGATTTGGGTTTGAATTCTGACTTCACCGTGCTTTTGCTGTGTGACCCAGAGCTAATCATTACCCTCTCTGAACTTAGTTTCTTCATCTGTAAAATGGAATCAACAGAGTCCCTCCCTGTACCCCTACCCCAGAAAAAAAGGTTAATATACGGATGCTGGTTTCGCTGTCCTACTCTAGGAGATTTCAGACTTATAACTCAGCAGAGGGATCATTCAAATAAAATCTTACACTGATTCTTAGTAGGTAGGACTGGAAAGGGGAGGGTTCCATTTCCTTCCCCTGCCCCCTTGCACCCACCAGAGCATAGCCTGAAGTCAGCTGACCAGTCTGACCCCCTCACTTTAACAACAGGGTAACAGCCCAGAGAGGGCAGTGGCCTTCCGAAGGCCACACAGTATGCTGCCAACACATAGCTCCCCACACTCATCCTCAGTTCTCCATATCAACTGCCTTGCTGAGTCCACGCCCAGGTAGCATGTATGGGGCTGATTGACTTACAATTGGCAGTGGTTCCTGAGCTCTGTGCTAGGCACCATCCTGAGCATTTTAGCTGTGTTCACACTGGTCACCAAGATGACCTGAGGGAGGTGGTGCTTGTCCCCATTTTGTGGATGAGGAAACTGAAATTCAGCCATTTCCCCCCAAGTCACACCTCTGGGAATTGGCAGAGCCAGCATCTCCCTGGCTCGTCCTGAGGATCTCTGTCTTCCCAGTGCCACCAGGTTGGGGTCCCACCTTCCTCCCCTCTCTCTGTAGCTCTATCTCCATCACAGTCTGTATCTCCCCTCTAGCCACACGAGCTTCCTTGCTAGTCCTCAGACAAAAACCAAATCCTGCTCCAGGGCTTTTGCACTTGCTGATCCCGTCCCTCAGCCCCTCCCCCCCACGTGTTTTCTCCTACCTCCTGACCAGTGGCCTACTCCTTCTCATCTTTCAGGGCCTGCTCACATGTCCCCTCCTCAGAGAGGCCTGGCTCAGCTACAGCAGCTCAAATCACCTCTCCAGTAACGTTCAGTCACCCACCTGGTTTTTAATTCTGTGCATGGCAGAATCCAGTTCATCTGTTCATTTGTTACATTTTATGATTTATTCAGTAAACATTTATTGGGTGTCCTCTGTGTGCCAGGCCATCTTCCTGGCTCAAGGGATAGAGCAATGAACAAGGCAGACAAAAATCCTTGCTCTGCAAAGCTTAGTTCTAGAAAGGAAGGCAAATAGTAAAGAAGTCAAATATAGAGTATATCAGGTAAGTAGTATTTCTTTTTCTTAAGGAACGGAAATATAAAATATTAGGGCAGAGATTCAGATCTTAGATGTGTTGGTCAGGTGAGGCCTCCTGAGAAGACAAGGTTTGAGCTGAGGCCTGAAGGAGGTAAAGGAGGAGCCATTGGAGATCTGGGGAGGGGAAACAGCCTGTGCAAAGGCCCTGAGGCAGGAATGTATCTGGAATGTTTAGGAAACAGCAAGGAGGCCATCAGTGGCTGGAGTAGAGTGAGTGAGGGGTAGACTGGGAGGTCATGGGGCAGGGCCTTGTGGGCCACAGTGGGGACTTGCACCCACTGGGCTGGGAGCCACAGAAGGGTCTGAGCAGAAGAAGGATGTGACCTGACACATGGAGGGGAACAGACTGAGGAGCAAAGACAGGAGCCAGGGGCCAGGGCAGAGACAAATACACTGGTCCAGGCAAGCAATGAGACAGGGCTGACCAAGGAGGGGGTGAGAAGTGGACAGATTCTGAATAGCCTTAGGCATTGAGGAAAGAGTAGAGCCAAGAAGGCCCTCACACTTTGGGATGTGCACTGCCGCTAGGCTAACCTGTTTATAGTCCAGCCCTCCCCATGCCATGTCCGTGAGGGACAGATAGTGGTCTGTCTCGGTCACTGCTGTGTCCCCAGCACCTCTACAGAGCCTGGCTCACAAAGGCGCTCAATAGTTGTTTGAGCTCTGCAGCTCCCCATCTCCCATCTCTTTCGGGATATCTGTCTCTCTTTAATGTTTTCTATCTGACCCGCCCACCTCTACCAGGAATTTCCTTGGTACCCTTATTCCTCTTGACCTCCCCAATGCCATTTCAGCCCCCCTGACCCCTCTTCTCGCCCATCCCCTTACAGCTTCGAGGCAGAGAATGGGCCCACGCCATCTCCTGGCCGCAGCCCCCTGGACTCGCAGGCGAGCCCGGGCCTCGTGCTGCATGCTGGGGCCGCTGCCAGCCAGCGCCGGGAGTCCTTCCTGTACCGTTCAGACAGCGACTACGACATGTCCCCCAAAACTATGTCCCGGAACTCGTCGGTCACCAGCGAGGCGTGAGCACCCCCTTCTCACCCTCCAGGCCTGCTCCCAACATAAGCTGCCCTTGACAGCAGGGAGTGGGGACACTGCCCAAGCCCCCGGGCCACCTCTCCCTTCTAGGGAAAAGTAAACAGCCCCCTTGCCCACAGCAAGGGCCCAGTCCCACTCACCCAGCCTGCCAAAGGCCACTCCTACGCATGGGCAGCTGGGGCCTGGTCCCCCCCCCAGCCTGTCCCTCCAACAAGGAGGGAACTCCACTTGAGCCCCTCCCTGCTGCCACATCTTCCCACAGACTGTCCACCTTGGCTGAGCCCCCTCTTCCTTCCCCCCCCTTCAGGCTTCCCTAAGCCAGCCCCCCTTACCATGGCCACCTGTTGAGGTGTGAGCACCCCCCAGGCCTGCTCAGTCCCCTCCCCTCTCGCTGGATCCTCCAGCCCTGGCCCCACCCATCCAGGTACCCACCTCAGCCCCCCCAACTCCTTCCTGCTCCCCACCCCCTCCTACCCACGGTGTGTACCAAGCCCAGCCTTGGCAATGTATTTGTGGCCATCCCCTTTGTCTCTGCACACCCCCTCCCTGCCCACCCACGTGAGCTCCTCTCTCTGACCACCATTTCCTTTAGGACCAACCCCCTTAGGGTGTGTCTACCCTTGGGAGGTAGTAAGTGCCTTCTCCCCTCACCTGTTGGGGCCTCCCCTCCCAGCCCACCAACCTCCCCAGGCCCAACCCCCACAGAGTGTCCGCTCTAGAGAGTTGCTTCTCTGGCACCCTAGCCCTTCTCCACCCAGGCCCGTGGGTGTCCCACTGTGAGGATGCCTGACCTGCCCCTGTCCTTGATTGCAGGCATGCTGAGGACCTCATTGTGACACCTTTCGCCCAGGTAAGACCCCTCTCCTAAGGAGAGAAGGGGCCCCAACCCTCCCCCCACACCTGGGGACAAGGGCCTAGCCCCAGCTGCCCCTCCGGGTGGCTCCCTCCCCTCACTGCTGCTCCCTGTCCTAGGTGCTGGCCAGTCTCCGGGGTGTTCGCAGCAACTTCTCACTCCTGACCAATGTGCCCATTCCCAGCAACAGGTAAGTCAAAGCTGGGCCCCAGCGCTCATGATCACAAGGCTAAGCACACCTGGGTTCAACTCTTAGTTCCACTGTGTGACCTCAGGCAGGAACTTGACCTCTCCAAGCCTCTGTTCAGGCAACAGCTCCCTCTGAGCCAGTAAACCATTGCAGTTTGAATGCCTAAGACAGAAACTTAAAAATAAAGACCAAGGGGTCCAAACACATGGTGGTGAAGCCAAGGGTAGCCAGTTACCCCAGGCTTGGGGCCACTCCAGGCCCCGATGCCAACTTTCCGGGCAAATAGCATCTTGTAGTACCTTTGCTCCCCCTCTATAAAATGGGAATTTAATAGGGCCTCCATTAGATGCTGCTGTGAGGAGTCTGGAAGATGATACATAGAAAAGTGCGAGAACATTGTGCAGCACATAGTAAGTGCTCACTAAATAGCAGCAGTTATTACGTGGGGGCAGGGGCGTGGCTGAGAACTGCCGCTCCCTCCAGGAGTTGGGAGAGATGCTCAAGGAAGTAGGAATTTTGGAGACGAAGGACCTGTCCCTACCTCTGGTCAGCCCTGTCACTTCCCTGAGCCCGTTTCCTCATCTGTAAAATGGGTCCTTATGGGGCTTTGTGAGAAGCTGCAGGCTGAGTACATGGGACACAGTGAGCGCTCAGGAAAAGGAAAATCGGCATTATTCATGGAGAGGGGGAGGCAGGAATCTGGGGGCGCACAGGCTGATGCTGGAGCCCCATTTCTTTGCAGACGGTCCCCGTTGGGCGGCCCAACCCCCGTCTGCAAGGCCACGCTGTCAGGTAACAAAGCCCAGGGGGGTGGGAAAGCGCCCCTCTTGCTGCTGGGGGGAGTCCCCTCACTCGAAGTGGCTGTCTTAACTGCCCTTTCCCAGCACCCCTCTCACCTGATGGACCCCCATCATCACGGGCTGGGGCCTCTGGGTCACCACCTGTGCTGTCCCTTCTCTAGAAGAGACATGTCAGCAATTGGCCCGGGAGACACTGGAGGAGCTGGACTGGTGTCTCGAACAGCTGGAGACCATGCAGACCTACCGCTCCGTGAGCGAGATGGCTTCCCACAAGGTGAGCGGGCCTGGAGGCAGCAGGGCGGGACCAGCCCCTGGGCGGGGCCTGAGGATGGGGGCCAACCGCTGGGTGGGGCCTGTGGGCGGGGCCACCCTTGGGGGCGGGGCTGGTTTCTGGATAGGGCCAACGAGGTGGGGCCATTCCCTAGGCCTGTGGGGTGGGGCTAACTGCTGGGTGGGGCCTGGGGTGGGGCTAACCATGGGGCGGGGCCAACCTGTGGATGGGGCCTATGAGGTGGGAGTCCATCCCTAGGCGGAGCGGACCCCATAGGCTGCCTGTTCCTGTGGATTCTGACTTTTCCCAGGGGTGGGGGAGCCTGGTGTGTGTGGATGTGTATGGGTGTGGGTGTCTGTACGTCTGTATGTAGACAATCGTCTCTCTTAAGGGGGGTTGTTCTATGCTAGAGTCTACAAGTGTATATGTGATTGTGGGTCTGTGCGGCTGTCAAATGTGTTGGCTACACATTTGCAGCACAAGGTGAGGTGGGAGGGGATGTTTTAAGAGGGCGCATCAGGAAGTCAGGAGGAGTGGCGTGCAGATGTGTACCTACGGAGGATGTATGGGTGTGCACAGGCGATTATACTGGGTTGTAAGTGTGTGGGCCTGTGCCAGAGGGGTATGTATGTTTACAAGTGTGAGTTGGTCTAGGAATGAATCTGAGTGTGTATCTCCATGTGTTTGAGACTCTGTGCGTGTGTGTGCTTACAGGGCTGCAGGGGAGGGTGCAAGGCTTCCATGTACAGCTGTGCAGATTGTGTACTGCACAACTCCAGAGGGCACCATTCAGAAAGCAGGCAATATGAATGATGTTTTCTGGAGTTGTGCAGCTTGGTGGTAGCCTTCGTGGGAGGATGCCTATCAGGAAATGAATGTGCAGGTGGAGGTGTCTGTGTTGGGGGGTGCCTACACCCCTGTGGGTGGAGGCTTGTCTGGGAACATGCGAGTCTGAGGGTGATTGTGTCTCTGAAGGTGTATTGAGCATCTGAGAATGTGACTGTTTCTAAATGTAGGTCTTCGGGTGTGTTTCTGCAATGGTGTGTGTGTGTATTTGTGGGTGTGAGTGTGAGCATTCCCTTGTAGATTCCTCAGGGTCTGTTTGTGCCCAAGGTCACAGGGGTATTTGTGTTTGTTTGAAAGTGTGTCTGTGGCAGTGTTGAGTGTGTGTTAAGTGTGCCAGTAAATCTGGGTGTTTGTCCCTAGGTGTGTGTCTCCACGTCTGGGTGTGAGTCTGTGTTCTTGGAAGGGGTGTGTCTGAAAGTGTTTAGATCCTGTACGCCCAACCAACTCCCTGTAAATGTGTTGGACATCAGAGTCGTGACTGTGTGATGTGTGCTTGCGTGCGGGTTGGTGGGAAAGGTGTGTCTCAGAGTGTTTGTGTGTCTGTGAATGTGTAGAGTGTCTGGGTGTGTGTCTTTGTCTCTGGGTATGTCCACGGAGGGGACGTGTCCTCCCAAGGGTGTGTGTGCCTCCCTGCCTATCCCTGGCAGCCCACCTGGATCTTGGCTTAGGCCTGCGGGCTCGGATGCCCCTTTAACGCCCCCCCCCACCCCCGGCACCACCTGACGTCGCATGCAGCCTGCCAGTGCCGCAGCGAGCGAGCGTGCACACGCACACACACGGGCGCGCATACGGAGCCCAGAGCCTCCGAAGCCACCTCCCGGGACCCTCGCCCTGCCCCCTCATGGGCAGGCGTCCCAGGCCGCCTCCAGCCGCTGCCGCGGGGGGGCCCATCAGGGCCAGGGGCTGGCAGACCATGTAACCAGGGCTGCTGTCGGGAGCGCGGAGGGGAGGGGAGCCCCCAGCCCTGCTGGGCCGGCCCAGGCCCCTCCGCGGCTCCCCCTTGCACTGCCCACCTGCCCAGAGCCGCCCCCCTTCCCCCCACACACAGTGGCTGTTAGCCCCGGGATTCCCCAAGCCCAGCCTCTCTGTGCGGCAGCCCCGAGCGGGGCTAAGATTCCAAGATGCCCTTGGTGGATTTCTTCTGTGAGACCTGCTCCAAGCCGTGGCTGGTGGGCTGGTGGGACCAGGTAGGGGAACTCGGGGAGGAGGATGGGCAGGAGACTTGGCGCTGACCCTCCCACCTTGGAGCCTCCAGCCCCTGGTGTGGGCTGGTGGGTGCAGCTGTGCACGTGTGTGGCCTGGACATGGAACCTTGTGACTGTCTGTCTCTGTGTGGCCCAGGGCTGGGCGGGGAGAGGCGGTTGGTGGGGATGTGGGTCTCTTGCTGGGTGTGACTGTCAGCAGTCGCCTGTGTGTGTCTGCAGTGGTGTGGGGCTGTCTGACCATATGCTTATTTGCCTGGGTCATGATGTGGCCCTCTCTGAGATCATACGGCTCTGTTTGTGGTGGTGTGTGTTGGGACACGTTTGTGAGCCCAGAGCTGTGTGATTTTTCTGGGGCATGTGACCCCAAGTGTCAGTGACCGCCTTATTGTGTATGCCCCTTGAGTTGTGTGTCTGTGGCCGTGTAGAACGGTGTGAGATGGTAGTCTGTGACTCTGTGTGTGGTTGTGTGACTTTGTGGGTCCATCTTGTGTGTGTATGTGTATCTTTCTGTGCAACTGGGGTCTCTGGCAGCAGTGGGAGGAGTAAGCGCCCCATCCTGGTGTGGGCTACGTGAGCTCACCCTTCCTGTCAGGTGTCCCTCCTGCCTCTCTGGACAGAGTCTGCTCCTGGTTTGGGGGTGCTTTGGTGGAGCTTGGGGGCGGGGAGCCAATGCCCTTTCTCCTCCATGCACAATGTCACGGCAGACGCTTGTGTGAAGTGGCGTGGGGGGACCAGGAGGGACCGCCAGGCCTGGTTCTATGTATACTCTGTTCATCTGTGCATCTATCCACCCCTCTGAGGTTGGGGGAGAGGGGGCTATGATGGGAACCCCCCCTCCCCTGGGTGAACGAACAAGGTTTCCTCAGCTCAGTATTCTCCCCTGCCCCTGCCAAACCTTCTCTTCACCCAGAACTTGCATTCTCTCCTGCAAAGGAGAGACTGTATTCTCTCCTTCCAAACTGCGTTTGGAGCTGGGGGCCAGGACGCCTTGGGAGTGGGGTCCATATCTGGGAAGACTTGGGCCAGGGTAGCTCTGGGAAGGCAAGGGTTAAGGGGCCTACAGCCTGCCCCCTTTTCCCCCAGCTCAGCAGCTGGTTGGAGGGGGAGTTGCTAAGGAGACTCCCATCACCATGGCGATGGGATTCTCCTGACACCCCATTGGCTCACTGTTAGGCAGGAGCCCCTCCCTTCCACAGGTGCCCCTCTGGCTCCTCCTTTTGGGCCGGAGGAGGAGGAAGCCTGGGGAGGGGTGCCCCCCTTCCTCAGGAAGGGAGAGGTATGCTGGGTCCTGACTTCCCAGCCTGGGGCCTCCATCCAGACCTGGGAGGAGAGGAAGGGCTGACCCCTCCCCTCTAGCAGCTTGCTGAGGGCTCTGTTGGCTGAGCAGAGAAGTAGGAGGAACTCGTGGGGTCTTCAGAAGTTTCTTGGGAGGGGCTGACCTCCCCCACCTTCTGATGCCCGGTCTCCCCATCATTCCTTCCTTCTTGCCTCCTTCACCTTAGTTCAAGAGGATGTTAAACCGTGAACTCACACACCTGTCAGAGATGAGCAGGTCAGGAAACCAGGTCTCTGAGTACATCTCTACCACATTCCTGGGTGAGTGAAGGGCAGCACTTTGTGGGGAGGCTGCACGCCTGGACTGGAGGGGGCTGCCCCAGACCGCAGGTCCTATTGCTGACATTTGCCCAAGGGACCCTGACTCCTAATTCCCCAAAGATCCAGGTTACCATGCTCAAGAGTTCCCATACTCTCGATGCCCCCAAACTCAGAGGGATGTCGACTTTATAGAACCTCCACATTAAAAAATCTCTCCAAACAGAAGAGCCCCTCCAAACTCAGTGGAACCACAATGGAACTCTCAAACTCAAGACCCCAAGAAACCCACAAACTCAAATAGAATTCTTAAACTTTAAATGCCTCCAGGCTGAAAGACCTCCTCGAATTCAGTAGAGTGTCCAAACTCGGATTCCCCCACACAAATTCAGGAGACCCCGCAAACCCTCAGTAGGGTTCTCAAACTTAAAAGAACCGCTGTCCTTAGGAGCCCAGAAGAGACCCCCAAACTTTAAAAAACCTCCAAGCTGAGATTCAGTAGAATCATCCAACTTGATATGACCCTCAAATTCAGCAGACTCCTCCAAATTTTCCATACCCAGTACAGTTATACAGAATACCTCAAATTCACTAGAACCCTCAAGCTCCTCGGGACCTCCAATTCGTCCTAATCTCTGAACCCAAGAGCCCAAGCTGAGGATAATTTCACCCTCTCAATTTATCACCAAAAGTTTCCAAATTCTGGAGAATGGCCCTGCACCGATCTCAAGAGAAGTTCAGAGTTTCAAATGCTCCCGCCAATGGGGGTGTGGCCATGCAGAGTTCTGAGATCCAGCCAATGGGAGCACGGCATGCAAATAACCCCTATTAGACCCTGTTATTGACTGGCAGGGCCCCAGGTCACAATGGGTGGTCCGGGCTCGGCTCTGGAAGCCCTTGAAAGCTCAAGAAGAGGGCTCCTGGGGCTGGCCCCCGGGCGGCTGGTGTCAAAGGGGTGGGCTGGTGGGAGGGTTCATGGAGCCAGAGACTACCCTTCCCTCCCGCCTCTCAGTGCTCTCCACCCCCATCAGCACTCTTAGTCACCATGGAGGTGTCTTCCCTGCCCAAGAAGTTTCCCTGCCTATACAGGGCAGGCAGCGGCTCTCTCTAGCATCCCCACCTCGCTTCCTGACTTCCCATGCCACCCCCCTGCCAAACCTGGGGATCAGACTGGGGCTACCCCATAGCTCCGGGCCAGCCCCAGGGTCCCCACTCCAACCCACCACTTCCCAGAAGAATTCCTACCTTCTTTCTGGTTTCCAGCCTATAATTAACCAAAAGCATGACACCCTGAAGGGGTCTGCCCTCCTGAGTGAGCCTTCCCAGGGCACGGTGGGGAGCAGGGGAGGGGGACTGAGGGCCAGATGAGGGCATCTCTGTGAGGTGCTAATGCTTGTCTCTCCTCCATCTTCTGCAGACAAGCAGAATGAAGTGGAGATTCCATCACCCACAATGAAGGATCGAGAAAAACAGTCAGCCCCACGGCAGAGACCCTCCCAGCAGCCCCCGCCCCCTGGGCCGCAATTCCAGCCCATGTCTCAGATCACAGGGGTGAAGAAGCTGATGCACAGCAGCAGCCTGAATGATTCCAGCATCCCCCGCTTTGGGGTGAAGACCGACCAAGAGGAGCTCCTGGCCCAAGTGAGTGGCAGCTCCGCAGGGGCTGGACTAGAGAGGGACAGGTGTCTCCTGGGGCCCAGACAGGGACTGGGCATTGGGTCAGTCTGAAATGAGGACTCAGGTATCCTGGGGTTATGAGACTCTCAGGAGAGGGGGAGTAAAGGAAGCAGGATAGGAAGGAGCTAAGCCAGGAGGTGGCGTCAGCTAGCATCGGGCCTCAGCCTGACCCATCATGGAGCTCTGGAGTGTGAACACCACCAGAGTTGAGCCCACCTTAAGGCAAGAGTGCTGGACTTTTGTACCCCTGCGTCAGTCATTGGCTGTGAGCTGCCCCCAGAGTGGACAGCATTACCTCCTCTGTGTAGATCCCGTAGGGGCAAGAGCAGTTTTCTGGAGAACAGTGTGGCATGAGTCTTGGTAGGCAGCAGTCCCAGCAGGTGGGGGATGGGTGCACCCATCAGTGAAGGGGGTCTGGTCAGAACCCCCATAGCATCCACTACCGGCCAGACCTGGGTTCAGCCCCTGGCTCTTCCGTGACACCTAAAGCCAAGGGGCTCCCACGTGGGTTTGTACGGCGGATGCGGTGCATGTTTGTTGGCTTACTCAATTGCCATTTATTGTAACCTGCAAGCCGGCACTAGGCTGTGCCACCTTCAGTCACCCAGCATTTATTGAGCACCTACTGTGTGCTGGCACTGTTCAGGGTCCTGGAGAGACATGGGGAACTAGCCCCTGTTCCTTTCCCCCTGGCGCTGATGAGCAGTTTAGCTCAGAAGTTAAACTGTGCTTTGGGGTCAGTCTAGCTGAGTTAACATTATGGCTTGGCCACTTGTGAGATACAGGGTCTTGGGGAAGTCTCATCACTCCTCTGGGCTTTGGTTCTCAAACCAACCAAATGAGATCAAGCACTTAGTGTAATGCTTGGCAGATAATAATCACTCAGTACACAGTCGCTGTGGTTGCCCTGTTATCTTCCGGCTGGTAGGACACGCACGGTAAATTCCATGCTCCTGAGCATGCCACCCCCTGGGCGAGCAATAACGGTGCCACTTTCAGACCAGAGCTCTGAACTGCTAGGAAAGAGTCAGGAGGGGTGAAGATCAACCAAGAGGAACTTCTGACCCAAATGGGTAGGGGCTTGGCCCTGGTTCTTGTGGGCTTCTGACCTCTGGCCTCCAACCCCGCCA
Source organism: Mirounga angustirostris (assembly GCF_029215605.1). NCBI lineage: Eukaryota > Metazoa > Chordata > Mammalia > Carnivora > Phocidae > Mirounga > Mirounga angustirostris. The sequence goes on along the minus strand of NW_026991709.1, from coordinate 208,366,115 downwards.
GGAACTGGAGAACCTGAACAAGTGGGGTCTGAACATCTTTTGCGTGTCAGAATACGCCGGAGGCCGTTCCCTCAGCTGCATCATGTACACGATATTTCAGGTAGGGTGGGCCGAGTGGCGCAGGGTGCGAGGGAGGGGTCACCGTGGAGAGCGGAGAGCCAGCAGGAGTCACTGCCCCCCTCCTCGTACCTTACCCTCAGGAGCGGGACCTGCTGAAGAAGTTCCGCATCCCGGTGGACACCATGGTGACTTATATGCTGACCCTGGAGGACCACTACCACCCCGACGTGGCCTACCACAACAGCCTGCACGCGGCTGACGTGCTGCAGTCCACGCATGTGCTGTTGGCCACACCCGCGCTCGATGTGAGCCTGGCCCCCGCGTCTCTCACTGCCCGCCTCCCGTCTCCCGTTTGTCTCTGTGGCCTTGGGTCTCTGACCTCCATCCCTCTCTGATCCTGTTCCTCTTTCTGGTCCTTATCCCTCTCTCCTGACCCCCCTCTTTTGTGACACCCCCATCTCTCTCTTACCCCGTCTCTCAGAACCCCCACCTTTCTAACCCGTCTCTCTCCGACCCCCACTCTCTGCCCCTAGGCTGTGTTCACGGACCTGGAGATTCTTGCCGCCCTCTTCGCGGCTGCCATTCATGACGTGGACCACCCTGGGGTCTCCAACCAGTTCCTGATCAACACCAGTGAGTGGCCCCCTGCGGGGGCGGGGCCTGCCGGGTTGGGGGCGGGGCCTGCCGGGTTGGGGGCGGGGCCTGCCGGGTTGGGGCGGGGCCTGCCGGGTTGGGGGCGGGCCCAGGTGGCCCCTGCGCTCCTCTGACCACCTGCCTGGGCCTGGGCCGCAGATTCGGAGCTGGCGCTCATGTACAACGACGAGTCCGTGCTGGAGAACCACCACCTGGCCGTGGGCTTCAAGCTGCTGCAGGAAGACAACTGCGACATCTTCCAGAACCTCAGCAAGCGCCAGCGGCAGAGCCTGCGCAAGATGGTCATCGACATGGTGGGCGGGGCCGGAGCGGGGACCCGGCTGGAAAGGTCGCCTGTGAGGCGTGGGGAGCGGCGGGGTCTGAGTCCAGGACTGGAAGCCCCGGGAGAGGCGTCCCTTATGGGGGCTGGGGACAGGTTGTGCTGAGCGAAAACTAGAGAGGCGCAGGTGGGGTCAGTACAACCCAGAACAGGGCTTCAGCGTCCCCTGTCATGCCCCCTCACCCACAGGTGCTGGCCACGGACATGTCCAAACACATGACCCTCCTGGCAGACCTGAAGACCATGGTGGAGACCAAGAAAGTGACCAGCTCGGGGGTCCTCCTGCTGGACAACTACTCCGACCGCATCCAGGTGCCTCCTCGCCCACCATATAGGGAGACTAGAGCCTCTCTCTTCCTCTCTCCCCTTTGGGTCTGGGTGGTTCCCCTCCCTCAGCCTCCAGCTCCCATGTTGTCCATCTTCCTGTCTCTTTTCTCTCTCCCTCCCATCTCTCCATCCCAACCCCCATCTCCTACCATCCCTCCTCATTTCCTCTTACTGCCTCCTTCAATACTGCCTTCTCTCCTCTCCCCCACCCATCTCTTCCTTTTCTCTCCCCCTCCCTTCCTCTCTCCTCTCCTCCCTCTCTCCATATCCCCACCACGCCTTCTCCTCGCTCTCCCCATAAAGGGGGAGGTAAGGAAGCATGAGGTCCCACACTGGGACAGGGGCATGGCCTCTGAAGGTGCCCCACCTCATGCAGGTCCTTCGGAACATGGTGCACTGTGCGGACCTCAGCAACCCCACCAAACCCTTGGAACTGTACCGCCAGTGGACCGACCGCATCATGGCCGAGTTCTTCCAGCAGGGCGACCGGGAGCGGGAGCGGGGCATGGAGATCAGCCCCATGTGCGACAAGCACACGGCCTCGGTGGAGAAGTCTCAGGTACAGTTTTGTGGCCCCTGTGGAAGGCAGCAGGGTGGCCCTCCCCATCCCATGCTGGCTTGGAGCTCTGAGAGGCCCAGATGCTCCTGACCTGCCCCTCCACAAAGCCAGGTTATTCTGTGTTTGTTTTTTTTCCTTTTCTATCTTGATGGGCAGTCTGCAACATTTTCTCTCCTACAGAACAGCCAAACTGGGCCTCTGGACTCACCGTTTGTAGACCTGAGTCAAACAAGTTCTAACTCATTTGTAGCCACCAAACAGCATTAATAATGATACTTACCCAGCTCTTAGTTACAGACCTTACGTCGATACGGCCTCTCAATTTCCCTGTAACCTGGCCACCGATCTTGTCCTTGATTTTTGGTGGAGGATTCTCACCCTCCCCACTTCCAGTCTCCTCCCTGGTGAGACCTATTTTTCCCAGTTGACTGTGCATGCCTTTCCAGACCAGAGTTACCCAGCGCTGGCACTGTTGACATCTGGAGCCAATCATTCTCTATCGCGGGGGCCGTCCTGCGCTTTAGAGGATGTAGAGCGGCATCCCTGGCCTACACCCTCCCCTTCCACTTAGAACCACCAAAAATATTTATAGACACTTCCAAATGTCCCCTGAGCATGCAGATCACCCCCATCCTCCCAACACCTGGGAAAACCAGTTTCATACATTTTATTATGGTTATGTTTACAGGCAACTTAAATAGTTCATGTGTTTTGCTTTTTTATTTTTTATTTTATTTTATTTATTTTATTATTTTTTAAAGATTTTATTTATTTATTTATTTATTTGACAGAGAGAGAGACAGCGAGAGAGGAACACAAGCAGGGGGAGTGGGAGAGGGAGAAGCAGGCTTCCCGCGGAGCAGGGAGCCCGATCCCAGGACCCTGGCATCACGACCTGAGCTGAAGGCAGACTCTTAACGACTGAGCCACCCAGGCGCCCCATGGGTTTTGCTTTTTTAAAACATATGAATTTTATCAACATATACGTATTTTTATACAGCTTGCTTTTTTCCCCAAACAGTGCCTTGGAGATCTGTCCAAGTTATTACACGTCGATTTAGTGCATCCCTTTTGACTGTTGTATAGTATTCTCACAGATTTAGATAGCTAATGGTTTCTGGGGAAACTAGCTAATGGTTTTTTTCCTGTGGCTGGACATTTAGGTGTCGAGGAGTTACAAATTCACAGTGACTCAAACAAGATAAACGTTCATTTGTGTTCCCTCTTATGTAAAAAAGCCTCGAGGAAGAATATCGGTCCCTTTGGCTTCATGAAATGGTCAGGCACCTAGGAGACTTCAATCATCAGAAGCTTGGGGCCTCTGTCCCCAGAGATGCCTCTCGTAGTCAGGGATGCTGTGGAAGCTCTAGCCATTCTGGCCACAAAGCAGGGAGGAGAGGTCTCTGCCAGTTGAGGCAGCACCCCTACTCCCGACTCCCACCCCAGCTCCAATCTTCCATCTACCTGTGGTCACATGGCCACCCTCTCTCTTTGCAAAGGAGGTTGGGAAATGTAGTTTTCAGCTGTGTAGGGGAAGCATTGCTTCCACCAAGAAAAATCAAGATTCTGTTAATAAGAAGGAGGGAAGAGGGACGCCTGGGTGGCTCAGTCGGTTAAGCGTCTGCCTTCAGCTCAAGTCATGATCCCAGGGTCCTGGGATCGAGTCCCATATCGGGCTCTGTGCTCAGCAGGGAGCCTGCTTCTCTCTCTGCCTGCCGCTCCCCCTGCTTGTGCTCTCTCTTGCTCTCTTGCTCTGAAAAATAAATAAAATATTTTTTTAAAAGCTTAAAAAAAATAAAGAGGGAAGATAATATCAAAGTGGGTTAGGCAATACCCTGCCATGGAGTTATTTCTAGTTTTTCTTTGTTGCAAAAAAAAAAAAAAAAAAAAGTCATTATTAATATCTGTGGTGTACCACAATTTTTAAAAACTAATTCCCAATTGACAGATATATGGAGGTTTCTAGTATTTTTTTTTTTAAAGATTTTATTTATTTATTTGAGAGAGAGAATGAGAGACAGAGAGCATGAGAGGGAAGAGGGTCAGAGGGAGAAGCAGACTCCCCGCCGAGTAGGGAGCCCGATGCGGGACTCGATCCAGGGACTCCAGGATCATGACCTGAGCCGAAGGCAGTCGCTTAACCAACAGAGCCACCCAGGCGCCCTCTAGTATTTTTTTTTTAAAGATTTTATTTATTTATTCATGAGAGACAGAGAGAGAGAGGCAGAGGGAGAAGCAGGCTCCCAAGGAGCAGAGAGCCCAATGCGGGACTCGATCCCAGGACCCTGGGATCATGACCTGAGCCGAAGGCAGACGCTTAACCATCTGAGCCACCCAGGCGCCCTGAGGTTTCTAGTATTTGTTGGCATCTCGTATGTAAAGTTTTTTTTTTTCTTACCCGTGCAAGATTTTTTCCAGGGTGGATCTGGAGAAGCAAGATTACAAGGTTAACTGCTATCAGCCTCTTTTAAATTCTCCTGGATCGCACAGCATGGCAGGATGATCTGCACCAGCGGGCCACCAGTTTGTACCTTTCTCCCTTCTCTCCCAGGTGGGTTTCATCGACTATATTGTACACCCGCTGTGGGAGACGTGGGCTGACCTGGTCCACCCAGATGCGCAGGAGATCCTGGACACGTTGGAGGACAACCGGGACTGGTACTACAGTGCCATCCGGCAGAGCCCTTCACCACCGCCTGAGGAGGACCCCAGAGGGCCAGGCCACCCACCCCCACCGGATAAGTTCCAGTTTGAGCTGACGCTGGAGGAAGAGGAGGAGGAGGAGGTGTCTACTTCCCTAGGTGCATTTGAAGTGCGGGACTTGTCCCTGGCTCAGGATCCATCCCCAGCTGAGGAACTATGGGAGGTGGATGGCCAGGCTATGGCCGCAGAGGTGAAGGTAAAGGAACCGTGCTTCACACAGCAAGGCGACTCAGCAGATAGTGTGGCTGCGGGCGAGGACGAGTCCATGTCCCCAGATGCATCCGTGGAAGCTGGGGGCCGCAGCAGACCCCTGGCCCTGTCTGCTGAGAGTCCCCCTCTGCCTGCCTTGAGGACCCTGCCCCCTCCAGAGGAAGCCCCGGGCCTCCTGGGCCTCCCCTCCATGGCGGCCGAGGTGGGGGCCCAAAAAGAGCATCAGGCTGCCAAGAGGGCGTGCAGTGCCTGCACAGGAACATCTGGCGAGGACCCCCCCCCACTCCCAGCTCCTGGTGGGTGGGGGTCGGCTGGAGGTCCTACCTGAGCCCTGGCTCCTCCACCCTGTTGCTCTCCCCGCCTCCCTCCACCACCATCACCCCCCGACCACCTCCTCCACTGCCTCAAAGACTCTTGGGCCTCCTGAGAAAAAAGAAAACAGAAAAGTGGGGTTTTTTCTCTTTTCTTTTTTTCCTCTTTCCCCCCACCCCCACCCACGGGGCCTCTTTTTGGAGGTGGGGGCTGGGGAACAAGGGGCGGAGGTCCCGGAAGGGATTTTATTTTTGGAATTTTAATTGTTACATTTTTAGAAAAAGAAAAAAAAAAAAAAAAAACAGGATAAAACACAGCCACTGTAGACGCTCCTGTTCCGGACTAAACCCCTTGTGTCCCTCCCCAGCCGCCTCCCCCGCCCCAGGTCCCAGGCTCAGTCTTCCAGCCTCCTAGGGCTCCCCCCGTGGGCCCAAGCAGGCATCGCGCCTCCCTCCCTCCCTCCCTCCCTCCAGGCTTTCCCTCTGAATTTTGGAGGGTCTCTGGAACCTAACCAGGAATAGCCATTCTGGGCGGGGGCTCTGGGGGGCTGTCACCAGGGGAGGCCCCAGCTCCAGCCCCTCTCTGGCTCACTGCCCACCACCCCCACCCCCAGAAGTCTTCCGCCTCATTTTGCACAAACCTGGCAATACTAACTTGGGGGACAGGGACAGGGACGGGGACAGGGGAGCTGTGCGCTTTCAGATGTAGCAGAGGGAAGGTGTTGGAGGGATATTCACACCACTAACCTGGGGTCTGAGGTTCGAGGAGGGCCTGATCCCCCCTCCGCTTGCCATCCCCTTGCCCTTCCACTTTGGGTTCTGTTTGAATTTTCTCCATTTAGGGGGGAGATGGCTCTGAACCACACCCCTCCTTCCAGCTGCTTCTCCTCTTGTTTCTGCCTTAATGATCCCCACGGCCATAGGAGAGGGGTTTGCAGTGGTTCCCACCTGCACCTTGGGTGGGGTGGGACCAGGCCCAGAGCCCCCATCCTGGGCACCTCCCCCGCCCCAGCATCCTCCTGACCCCCTTCATGACCCTTTGCCCTAGGAGGAAGCAATAACAGTGTACTCCCACACCCCCTTTCTGGGCAGCCCTTTCCCACCCTGGCACCAACCAAAGTCATTTCTCCTTTGCCCCCACTTGGCCACGCCTCCCCTTCACCCCTTAGCTATTCCTGGAGCAATACGACAGACAGATGCAAGGCCCTTTTTCTCCAAGCCATGGGGGACTGTTTGGAAGGAAAGACCCCCCCCCCCTCCCGCTCCGTTATGCCCTTGGGCCCAGTTCTGCAGCTGGGCAAGGCAGGGCCTCTCTCTCATTCCCCCACCCCCAATTCTGAGCACACGGTACTGTAGCCCCCAGCTGCCCGCAGCCTTCCATCTGTCTGTCCATCCCTGTGGGGAGTACCTCCCACTCCCACCCTCATGATGCTGTACAGGGTTCATTTTTGTAGCGACATTAGTTTCTGTCCCAGCCAGTGACTGGAGTGGGACTTCTTTTTGGTTTTCTTTCTTTTCTTTCTTTCTCTCTCTCTCTTTTTTTTTTTTTTTTTTTTTGTACATATTGTATGGTTGGTTTGTAAATTATTCTACAGAGGCAAAAAGGGAAAATAAACTTGCCCTTCCCCAGCAGACCCAGTCAGGGGAAGGAGGGGTGGGGTCTCCCAGAGAGAGAGTCCCCATTCCCACTGTATTATACAAACTGTACCATAGACCCCGAAAGGGTGGATTCCGCGCTGCCGCTTGATGGGAAGTCGTGTCATTGTAAGGGGCGAGGGCTGAGCAGAGCCTACCCCTTCCCCCTTACCCAGGTGTGACTGGTGAGTTGGAACCCCACCCCCAATCAGGGCTCCTCTCCCAGGGGGGGCACAGGACCCCCCCTGAGCTGCTCTTGTGTTGTCCATTTCGACGATCAATCAGTCGGTCCGTTGGTCGATAATCAATCCTTCGATCTTGTCTCCAATTAAATCGAGGCTTTCACTGATCTTCCTGGCTTATTGACTTCCTTTCCCACCCTGTTCTTGGGAGGTCTACCTCTCCTGCACTATCTGCCTGGGGTGGGGGTAAGGGGAAAGGGATAGATAGAACCTGAAGGGGGGCAGCAGTGTGGCTGGAGGCAGCTGCCCCGCCCCGCCCTGCCCCGGGGCCTGGACCGGGCACTTGCTCAAGGACTCCAGGTTGTAAAGTGGAGGTTCAGACCAGTCTTTGGAGGCCAGCAGACCCAGGTAAAGCCCACTTCTCTTACACAGCATCTCTGACAGACCTCTTGGGTACTTCTGGAATCTCAGAGTCATTCCTGGAAACCTCGAGGGGGCCTGACTGATAACACCTCCACCATCTGGCTGCCAGGCTATGATAAAAGGTCTCTGGTCACATTCTGCTGTGCAGACATTAAACTTGATAAACAGGCACAAGGGCATTTATTTACCCCTATAAGTTCTATGAATTCCCAGGATCCTGGCCATTTTGGTGTTGCAACCTTCATGTTGCATTAAAAGAAAATGAAAAAACAAACCTGAACCTGAATATCTATATCTTTTTTTTTTTTTTAAGATTTTAAGTAATCTCTACAACCCAACGTGGAACTTGAACTCACGGCCCTTTGATCAAGAGTAGCATGCTCTATTGACTGAGCCAGACAGATGCCCCCAAACCTGAATCATATCTTAAAGGCAGGGCTCTCTGTTGCTTTGAGCCTGTAGCCTTATGGTCGGTATCACGCGAGCTAAACCATCCAAATTCACACAAGACTGGCTTGGGATTGAAGCTGTTTCGTTAACGTGTTCATTCGAGGTTGGGGAGGGAACGACTCAGATGTTTTAACCAATCCACATATTTGAATACTGTTAATTCCACTCAAGGGATCCCATTTTCTCCACCTTTATCAGGGTAATTAACAAACCCTTGATTTCACCAATGTTTCTGATATTCATTATGCTGACGAGCAAAACTTCCCACGTTGATAAAGATATGGATAACAAGTGTTTGTGATTCGAGCTTTTGGTTTAGAATACTGGCAGCCTCTGGGGTGTAATAAATTGAGATACACACACACTCAAAGCTGTGCTTAAGTGGTTAAACGCAGTGGGATCAATAGATGTATATATTCACAACGTGTGTGTTTTGAAATAAAATGAGGGCAGCTTCCTTGGATCTAAGGAAAGGTTGACCTGCCTACTCTGCTCTATTCATGTCCTTATCAGTAGTTTAGATCCCAGCTCCTGCTGTGTGACCTTGGGCGTGATCTCTCTGACCTTCAGTTGTCTCATCTGTAAAATGAGGATAACAAAAATCCCAGTCAGTCTAGGGCGGGACTGACCAGTGAAACCTTCTACAACGGGTAATGCTCTGTCTGTGCTTATCCAACATGGTAGCCTCTAGCCCACATGTGGCTGTGAAGCACTTGAGATGTGGTGAGTGCCACTGAGGAGCTGGAGTTTTCCTTTTCCTTTCCATTAAGTAGCCACATGCAACCAATGGCTACCATCTGAGAATACAGTTCTGGAACTTGAGAGGCTGAATGTATAGGATTTAGCGTGTACAAAGGTTTGCCTGTTTCACTGTGGTTTTGAAGATTTACAGTATGTAGATATCCTGGCCCAGAAGAGTGGGGGCCAGCCTGGACCCAGAGAGGGGGAAAAAAAAAAGCTGGAAAACTAGGTAGAAGTTTCCAGGGAATCTGAACTTTGTGCAAGAAGTAAAGAGGAGACACAGACGTTTTCCCAAGGGTGTTTCAAAGGGAGGCAGAGTCGGGGAAAGGGTGTCGGGCTGAGGGTCAGGAGGCGACAGCACCAACCCCAGGCTGCAGGGGAAGGCTGATAAGACTTCTTGCTCTGGACCTCAGTTTCCCCAAGTGTAGGCATGATGTCCCAGATGTCCCAGATGCCTCCTCTGTTGGGACACTGTGACAATCTGAGAATGTGGGTCAAAGGACAGAGGTGGGCATGTGACCATCAGCTGGCTCTTTAAAATCCTCGTGATGGGGAGTTCATCCTTCCTCAGGCAAAGGTGACCAAGGGCAACGGGGCACAGCAGCAGGGCCTTACAATCTGAATAGGACAGGGAGACCTGGGGAAGGGGTGGAGGTGGTTTACGTTGTAGCTGACATCAGCCACTTGCAAACAAGCAGTGTGGCCTGGGACAAAAGGCTCTGGCTCTTCCAGCCTTTCGCGGGCTGTGCCCTGTGCTAAACTCATTAGGTGGATTATCTTATTGGCTCTCCAGCAGTCCTTGAGATATATACCATTATAAGAAACTGAGGCCAGGTTCTAACCCTGTCGAGAAAAGGCAGAGACCTCATTTCACCTACTGTCTGTCCCACACTGATAGCTACTAGATAACTACCTGATACTTTCATTATTATTGCTCCCCCTTTTTTCAGCCCTACACCCAACATGGGGCTTGAACTCAAGACCCCGAGATCAAGTGTCACATGCTCCACCGACTGAGCCAGCCAGTATATTATATTATATATTATAATATATTATATAAATATTATATATAATATATATTTATGTTATGTTATTTTATTTATTTATTTTTAAGATTTTATTTATTTATTTGACAGAGAGAGCAAGAGAGCACAAGCTGGGGGAACAGTAGGAGGGTGAGGGAGAAGCAGGCTCCCTGCCAAGCAGGGAGCCCGATGCGGGGCTCGATCCCAGGACCCTGGGACCATGACCTGAGCCAATGGCAGACGCTTAACCATCTGAGCCACCCAGCCGCCCCTAAATATATATATATATTTTAAAGATTTTATTTATTTATTTGTCAGAGAGAGAGAGCGGCAGACAGAGGGAGAAGCAGGCACCCTGCTGAGCAAGAAGCCTGATGTGGGGCTCGATCCCAGGACCCTGGAATCATGACCTGAGCCAAAGGCAGATGCTTAACCGACTGAGCCACCCAGGTGTCCCTATATATATATATTTTTAATCAACTGGCAAATAATGAAGAGATGGACCATCCTTGGGTAGGCAAAGAACTTTCATAGCTTGTTAGTGTTGGTGGAAGTTGGCACATACAGCTTTCCAAGACTGGTCTGACGATAGTTATCAAAAATAGAACTGCATGCGGCGCCTGGGTGGCTCAGTCGTTAAGCGTCTGCATTCGGCTCAGGTCATGATCCCAGGGTCCTGGGATCGAGTCCCACGTCGGGCTCCCTGCTTGGCAGGAAGCCTGCTTCTCCCTCTCCCGCTCCCCCTGCTTGTGTTCCTGCTCTTGCTATGTCTCTGTCTGTCAAATAAATAAATAAAATCTTAAAAAAAAAAAAATAGAACTGCATGGGGGTGCCTAGGTGGCTCAGTCAGTTAAATGTCTGCCTTTAACACTCCCTGCTCAGCGAGGAGCCTGCTTCTCCCTCTCCCTCTACCCTGCCCCTGCTTGTGCTCTCTCTCTCTCTCTCAAATAAATAAAATCTTTTTAAAAATCAGGGGCGCCTGGGTGGCTCAGATGGTTAAGCATCTGCCTTTGGCTCAGGTCATGATCCCAGGGTCCTGGGATCAAGCCCCACATCCGGCTCCTGGCTCAGCGAGGAGCCTGCTTGTCCCTCTCCCTCTGCCTGTCTCCCCTCTCTATCTCTGTGTCTCAAGTGAATAAATAAAATCTTTTTAAAAAAATTTAAAAAATATATAACTGCATGCATTTTGACCCACCCATTGCAGTTTTTAAAATGTTTATCCAAAAGAAACAGTTGGATAAAAACCTAAAGGTGAAGGCACAAAATGCCCATTCTAGTATTGGTCAGAATAGTGAAGACCTATGAAAAATGTCCAACATTAGGGACGCGTGGGTGGCGCCGTAGGTTGAGCGGCTGCCTTCCGCTGGGGTCACGATCCCGGAGAGTCTGCTTCTCCCTCTCCCTCTGCGCCTCCCGCTGCTCGTGCTCTCGCGCTCTCTCTCTCAAATAATAAATAAAAAAATATTTTAAGAAATATTAACAATGTCTCCAGTGGTAGGATTAAGAGAGAGATGTATTTTCTGTTCTGTAGTCTTTGATATGTTCTGACCTTTAGCAGTGAGCAGGTATTAATTTTATAATCAAGGGCAAAGTTATTTTATCATCAGGGTAAAGAAATACGCGGCATTTGTTATCTGGGAGGCACAAAAGCATGGTAGATAAGCACACAGACTCTGGATTCAACTTGCCTGGATTCTAGCTCCCACGTCTCCAGTTAATGACTGGGTTCGTGGGAGCAGGTTATTTACTTGTTCTGTGCCTCAGTTTCCCTCGCTGTAAAATGCAAATAATAACGGCCCAGGTTACTGTGTGCCAGACGCTGTTTGTCTTACGTAAATTATTGCACTGAATTTTCACAGCAGCCTTATAAAGTAGGTTCTACTATAAATGGGTCACAGGCGGGGAGGAAGGCGGGACTGGGAACTCCAGCCCCCAAGCGCCTCCCAGAGCGGAGCTAGGGAATTGCAGCAGGTTCAGAAATGCACGCACGCGCAGACCGAGTGGAAGGCGTGGCGAGAACGCGCGGGAGATTTCCCCCTGCACTACGATTGGCTGTCGTGGTTGTCATTAGCCGAGAAGGCCGCCAATGAGGGGCGCGGCCGCTTCGTCTTGGGAACCCGAGGGCAGAGGGAGCTGAGGCTGTCCCGCTGCTGCAGGGGCGCGAACCTCAAGGCGGGTGAGGGGACCTGGCGTCACTCCCTGAGAGTGACCCCAGCGTCGTTCCCACTCGTTAAGGGGACCCCAGCGTCAGCCTCCTTTCCTGAGAGTTCCCTGGCGTCATTGCCCCCTTTTTTCCCGAGACGTCTACCCTTTTTCCCAAGAGGGACCCCTGAGATGTTCCCTCTTCCTGAGGAGGACCCCAGCGTCCTCTGTCCTTCTAGAGGTGAACCCTAGCCTTGTCCCGTCTTCCTGAGAGGGACGCCAGAGCCATTCATACTTCCTTGGGTGGACCCCGGCTTCATCAGCCCTTCCTAAGGGGACCCGGGTGTCAGTGTGTGTTGGGGGGGGGAACACCAGCTGACACAGGAACTCACAGTGTCACCTGAGAAATTGTTTAAGGAACTGGGGCTGTTTCTCCTAAAATGGGAGCCGAGCGAAAGATCTAAAGCTGCCTTAAAATATCTTTCAAGGGGCACCTGGGTGGCTCAGTCGTTAAGCATCTGCCTTCGGCTCAGGTCATGATCCCAGAGTCCTGGGATCGAGCCCCACATCAAGCCCCGCATTGAGCCCCACTTTGGGCTCCCTGCTCGGCGGGAGGCCTGCTTCTCCCTCTCCCACTCCCCCTGCTTGTGTTCCCTCTCTCGCTGTGTCTCTCTCTCTCTGTCAAATAAATAAATAAAATCTTAAAAATATATATATATATCTTTCAAGTGCTTCACACGGTCCCTGACATGGTCAGCAGGTCCTTATTGAGTGATTGGGTATGTCTACGACTGACCCCTGGAAGAGGGATTACTTTGGTCCATGAAGTCCCAAGAGATCTGATGGTAAGGGTTGGAGGGAGGTCGAAAGGGCTTCCCAGTGTTGAACTGAAATCCTAAAAGGCTGAGCACAGAGCTGGCAAAATCCGCAGCCTGGAAGACCTTGAAGGCCAGTTGCATTCAATCCTGCAAAGATGCATCGTCCGTCCACTGTGATCACGAATTGTCTCGTCCATATTCAAATATGTGTGACGTTCCTGTTGTATGTGTCAAATGGTGAACAAGACAGAAGAATAGAAGAATAATTCTGAATACGAGGCCCACAAATACAGTGCTCATGACTTCTGCAAGTGACGCCACTTCTTCCTCATTGTTCATTAGGGAACGATCAGTCTGTCTCCCGCCTGGTTGACTACAAGTGCAGGAGGGCAGAAACTGCTCCTAGCTGTCACTACCCAGTGCCTGGGACGTAGTCCATGCCCCAACGCTTCACTTGGTGAATCCTTAGTGGAACTGAGAGATGACCAGGGAGGGTGAAGTATGATGAGTAAGGGGAAGACACGCAGTAGAGAAGAAAGAGATGCACCTGCCGTAGCTGGGATTTAAACACCAACTCCTTGGCTGACGCAATTCATCTTTCCTGACCCTGAGGCTAAGAGCAAGTGAAGGCAAAGAGGCAGCTGAAGTCAGCAGCTCGGTTTAAAATTTCCCACCAAGAATGCAAGCTGGTGCAGCCACTCTGGAAAACAGTATGGAGGTTCCTCAAAAAGTTGAAAATAGAGCTACCATATGATCCAGCAATTGCACTACTGGGTATTTACCCCAAAGATACAAAGTAGGGATCCGAAAGGGTACGTGCACCCCGATGTTTACAGCAGCAATGTCCACAATAGCCAAACTGTGGAAAGAGCCAAGATGTCCATCGACAGATGAATGGATAAAGAAGATGTGGTATATATATATCAGTGGAATATTATGCAGCCATCAAAAGGAATGAGATCTTGCCATTTGCAACGGCGTGGATGGAACTGGAGGGTATTATGTTGAGCGAAATAAGTCAAACAGAGAAAGACATGTATCATATGACCTCACTGATATGAGGAATTCTTAATCTCAGGAAACCAACTGAGGGTTGCTGGAGTGGGGGGTGGGGTGGGAGGGATGGGGTGACTGGGTGATAGACACTGGGGAGGGTATGTGCTCTGGTAAGTGCTGTGAATTGTGCAAGACTGTTGAATCTCAGATCTGTACCTCTGAAACAAATAATGCAATATATGTTAAGAAAAAAAAAAAGAAGAAGAAGGTAGCAGGAGGGGAAGAATGAAGGGGGGGAATCAGAGGGGTAGACGAACCATGAGAGATGATGGACTCTGAAAAACAAACTGAGGGTTCTAGAGGGGAGGGGGGTGGGAGGATGGGTTAGCCTGGTGATGGGTATTAAAGAGGGCACGTTCTGCATGGAGCACTGGGTGTTATGCACAAACAATGAATCATGGAACACTACATCTAAAACTAATGATGTAATGTATGGGCATTAACATAAGAATAAAAAAATAAAAAATAAATAAAATAAAATAAAATTTCCCACCAAAGTGGTCTAGAGCAGCTGATTTGATCCGGGCAGACCCTGGGACATGTAGTCTGAAAAATGTTCCTGAGTGCGCTGTTTAACATGTGGCTTAAGAAAATCAAAGCTATGACCCTGAGGTGTGGATGTGGTGCTGGGGCTCATGGAAGGGAGAGCTCTTTAAATAGGGGGAAGCAGGTGCCTGGGTGGCTTAGTTGGTTAAGCGACTGCCTTCGGCTCAGGTCATGATCCTGGAGTCCCGGGATCGAGTCCCGCATCGGGCTCCCTCCCTGCTCGGCGGGGAGTCTGCTTCTCCCTCTGACCCTCCTCCCTCTCATGCTCTCTGTCTTTCATTCTCTCTGTCTCAAATAAATAAATAAAATCTTTAATAAATAAATAAATAAATAAATAGGGGGAAGCTTCCTGATGCATTTGCAGTTGTTTCATTTACTACAAATATAATTTACCCAGAAGTTCTGAAGAATGCTAATTTAAAAAAAAAAAAAAAAGGAACAAGCCAAGGTCAGGTAATTTTGCACCCTGGGCTCCTCCAACCTTGTTCCTTTTCTAGCTCTCCTTCTCTGGCAACAGTTCCTCTTTTTGCCTAGAAGCCCACAAGAGGGTGCTGCGTCCCTTTTAGACCACACCTCCTGTATCGTCCCAGAGAGCCAGGCGGAGCTACAAAATCTTCACAAAATAAGGCAGCTGGGTTGGTGGAAGCTCTGATTTTTCACAGGGTACGAGAGCCAGTGAGGAATTTTTTTTTTTTTTTTTTTTTTTTAAAGATTTTATTTATTTGAGAGAGAGAGAATGAGAGACAGAGAGCATGAGAGGGAGGAGGGTCAGAGGGAGAAGCAGACTCCCCGCCGAGCAGGGAGCCCGATGTGGGACTCGATCCCGGGACTCCGGGATCATGACCTGAGCCGAAGGCAGTCGCTTAACCAACTGAGCCACCCAGGCGCCCCGCCAGTGAGGAATTTTAAGTAGCACAGGTAAAGTGGTCTGAGGTCACTAAATGTTCTACCATTATCTTGCTAACCTTAACAACCTTGATAGTCCCGATTAATGTTAGCACATCAGGTTTCCAGTACTTAAACCTCATTCCTACCAGTAAGACTACATTTATTGTATCTTACTGCGTGCCAGCTGCTAGGGTAGTTATTATCCCCATTTTACAGATGAGGAAAGCCAGGCACAGAGAGGCTTTGCACCAAGTTTGAGTGCCAGATATGGGTCTCAAGCCTAGTCTGTTGATTCCAGTGTATTCTTCCCCTCCCCCCGCCCCTTAAGTTCTATCTTCCACAAAATTTAGTTCCACTAACATTTATATTTTAAAACCAGAATGCAGGGCGCCTGGGTGGCTCAGTTGGTTAAGTGACTGCCTTCGGCTCAGGTCATGATCCTGGAGTCCCGGGATCGAGTCCCGCATCGGGCTCCCTGCTCAGCAGGGAGTCTGCTTCTCCCTCTGACCCTCCTCCCTCTCATGCTCTCTCTCTCAAATAAAAAAAATAATAATAATAAAATAAATAAATAAATAAAACCAGAATGCACACTCAAGGGAGAAGATATTCATTGAATTGACAGCATGTTGTATTGCACAAAGCAAGGGACTCTAGCGTCCAGAACTACAGGGCCCTTCACAGAGCTAAAGGTTACCTTAGACACTGTCCACTTGATTGAGAGTGGGAAGTTATTTGCTTACCATCACTATGAATCCAACCTCTTTTACCTCATCGTTGATAATCTTTCTATACTGAAACTTCCCCTCGGCTTATAAACATGCTCTGTTTTCTGAATCTCAAAAACAAAACCCCAAACCCTCCCTGAATTCTTTGTTCCTCTCTAGCTTTCAGCCAGTCTTTTTCTGCCTCTTCTCATCCAAATGCCTCAGAAGAGATATTCTCTTCCTCAGTTTCCTTCACTGATTCAGTGTTGTCTTCTCAGCAACAGTACCTGTTCCAAGGAAGCACTCCATAAATATTTACTGAAGGGATCTGTTGCTTTACCCTCACAAGTCTCCTGAAATGGTTCTCAGTAAGATTACTTTCCAGTCACCAAATCCAGTGGGCATTTGAAGGGGTCTATCTTTCTGAAGCTCTTTGCACTTCATAGCATTGTTCCTTAAAATTTTTGTGCTCGACTTTTTCCTCCACTTAGCCTCTGTGACACTATCCTTTTCTTAGTTTTCCTCATGCTTTTCTGCTGCTGTTGTTTGTTGGGGCTTCTCTTCCATTTATTCCTTAAGTGTTTCTCAGAATGTGCTTCTAACCCACTGTTCTTGTTCTATTTATGTCTTGCCGTGTGGTCCCTGGACAAGCAGCATCAGCGTCAACTGGGAATGTTAGAAATGCAATTTCTTGAGACCCACCTATTGAATGAGAGACTTCTGGAAAATTCAACACCCATTTATGATTTAAACAACAACGACATGTAGCAAACTAGGTATAGAGGGGAGCTTCCTGAACTTGAAAAAAGTTCCAGCAAAACTTAAGGTGTAAGTTACAGAAAATCGTTTGGCAAACATCAGATTTAATGGTGGCACATTAGAAGCACTCACCTTATTATTAGGAATAAGACAACTATTCCCCACCAGTCCCACAACTAACTAACATTTCAAAGGTCTTAGCTAATTGTAAGGCAAGAAATGAATGGCATAACTATTGGAAAAGATGACATTCCACTATTCTTACTTGCAGACAATTTAACTATCTGCTTAAAAAAAAAAAAAAAACTAGAAAACTAGAAAGAGGCTGGTGGAAGATCAAGATATCTAAATCAACAAATTTCCCATATACCAGAAATACCAATTTTATTTTTTTTTTTTCAGAAACAACAATTGTAAAGGATCAAGGAGTAAAGATCTCATTGACAACAGCAACCAGGCCCATAAAACTCCCATTAATAAACCCTTCGCAAGCCCTTTGTGGAGAAATTATAAAGCCTTCCTGAGGACAGCAAAGAAGACTTCACTAAACAGATACACTAAGTTCATGAACGGAGAGGCCTAATGTAAAAATATTATTCCACCCCAACTCGATAATTTTAATGCAACCCAATTAAAATATTTATTTTTCATGGAATTTCATCCATGGAGCAAAGAATAAATATGCAGTAACAGAACAGCTCAGGGTTGTTGTTGTTGTTGTTGTTTTTAATAGAAAGAAAAAGGGAGAAGGGACTTATTCTGATATTAAGACATGTTAAAACTTTAGTAATTAAAATGATGAAATTGATGCAAAAATGGATATTTAGGTAAAACTGTAGAAAGTCAATATAACGGAATAGAGGTCCCATACAAACATGAGAAATTTGCATATGATTGGGATAGCATTTAAGAACTATGGGTAAAGAATTAATGAGTCAAGAAATGGTTTGAAAAACAAATGGTTGAGCAATAGCTATCCATACAAAATTAAATTCCCATTTGATAGTATACATACCAGCAACTTCCTGTTGGATTTAAAAATAGTACAAAAACAAACAATAATATCCGAAGGAAAAACAGTACAAAAATTTCTTGATATCTCTGTTAGTCAGGATTCTTGGTTTTAACAGAACCAGCAAAAACCGAGTCTGGTTAACTTAGGCAGAAACAAATGTACGGGCAGGAGATGACAACTTAACAAATGGGTAGGAAGCCACGGAAAATGGCAAGAACCAAAAGTCCTTCTTAAATATGACACAGAAGAGAAAAAACATCAAGGGAGAGTGATCAATTTGTGTGAAATTTAAAAAGAACTTCTAGAAGCAGAAAGAACATGGTTTGTTACAACCACTTTGGAGGGCAATCTGGCAGCATCTAAGGAAAGCTGTGCTTACCCTAAGATCTAGTAAGTTCCACCTCTTAGTATCGCCCTGGAGAAATATACATATTTGTGCCTGAGGAGACATGGTTAAGAGTAGACATTTCAGCCTTATCTGTAATTTTGAAAAATGAAAAGACCTAAATGTCTGTCGGTACTAGAAGAGATAAAACAGAACATAGGGAGGCGCCTGGGTGGCTCAGATGGTTAAGTGTCTGCCTTCGGCTCAAGGTCATGATCCCGGGGTCCTGGGATCGAGCCCCACATCGGGTTCCTGGCTCAGCGGGGAGCCTGCTTCTCCCTCTCCCTCTGCCTCTCTCCCTGCTTATGCTCTCTCTCTCTATCTCTGTGTCTCAAATGAATAAATAAAATATTAAAAAAAAGAAACAAAAAAAAACAGAACATAGGTACCTGGCAAAAGGAATGTGATGTCACAGACAAAAAGATCTAGAAGTCTGAGGGGGGAAAGCAAGTTGCAGAATAATACAGGCAACATTATGCCTTTTTTGTGAGGAAATACATAGAACATTACTGCAGTTTGTTTTAAATTGAGAGGGGACTGGAATGGAAAGATAGTAAGATTTCAGCTTTATCTATAATGTTCTCTTTTTTTTAAGGTAATACTTAGGTATTTAAGAATTAAATTGAAATGAGCATGGCCCACAGGGCCTCTTCTGACACCATGTTCCTCCTCCCTCTCAGAGTTCATCTAGGTTGCTTCCTGGTGCCACAGGACCTTTGCATGTGATGCTTCTTCTGTCCCGAAGCTTGCCCTTCCTTTCCTCACTAAGTTTACACTATCAGTTCCTTTGGATTTCTGTGAGAAAACCACCTCCTCAACAATGCTGTCTCAGGACCTCTGACCTAGGTCAAGCTCCTGGCCTTCAGAGGGCTTACCTTTGAACCTAATTACATAGGCATTTTTGTGATCATTAATTCTAGCTCTCTGAGAGAGACGGTGTCATGCCTGTTTCTCACTGTGTCTGAACACCTCACTTCCGGTCTGGTAGAACAGCCATTCGAGAACTACCTGTTGGAAGCATTAAAGCCTGAAGGCGAGCAAAATGACTGTGCACTCTCCTAAAACAACTGTATCCTGAGGCCTCAAATCCGACACACCCCAAAACATTGCCACTTCCCTTCTATCCCTGCAGCCTCCTCAAAGCTTCTCTACCCCTGGCTGGGATTAAGGTTGAAGCTACAGAGGAGCATTCCTAATTCTCCGCCCTTCTTATCTCATCAGTCCCCTCAGCTGTAGATTCAACCGCTCTCTACTCCCACAGCCTAATCCAAACTGCCAACCTCTCACCTGGCTAACGCAATAGCTGCTTCGCTCTCCCCAGTGCACTCCGCTCTGCAGCCAAGCCATCAACTTCCAAATGGGAACCTAACCACCACCCTCAGCTGCCTGTCACTCAGCACGGTTGTAATATTGCTTCAGCATCTGGCTTACCTGTAGAGTTGCCCCGGTTTACCCGAGGGGCTGAGGGGCTTGGGGATGCCAGCCTTCCAGTGTTCAATCTGGGACTGTCCTGGGCAAACCAGGACGAGTTGGTCACACTACTCCTCTGCTAGGCTGTAATTCCATGAGGGCCGGGATCATCTGGGGCCTGTTCACTACCCTAGCCCCGATACCTAGCACAGTGAGGTCTTTTTATAAACAGCTGTCTTTGCAGAATTAGAAAGTGAATGTAAATACTCACCTTTGTTGGTCCAGCAGCTTACACAGGGCCTAAGGCCCAGCCGGTGTCCAAGTACCATTTTTGCAGGTAAGAAACTGTTCACCTTGCTTTACTGAATCAGCTGAAACCTGACCTCAAGACC
This sequence comes from Mirounga angustirostris, assembly GCF_029215605.1. Taxonomy (NCBI): domain Eukaryota; kingdom Metazoa; phylum Chordata; class Mammalia; order Carnivora; family Phocidae; genus Mirounga; species Mirounga angustirostris. The sequence continues at coordinate 208,346,401 of NW_026991709.1, read as the reverse complement.
AGGGTTCCAGCCCTTGTAGAAGGAAACCCCACTCTGGGATAGGCTGTGTGGCTTATGGCAACGGATTTACGTGCAAATTCCTCTTGACTCTAGATTAGATCGCTGTTTCTGGAACTTTCACTGATACACACACTGACCCCACGGGACCTCTTTATGTCCTTCTCACACACGGTGTTAGAACGAGTTGTAGCTGCTTTGGTGTCCACTTGAGTCGAATCTAAACCCTACCATTTAGTGGCCACATGACCTTAGGTAAGTCACTTCTCTGAACCTCTAATCTGTAAAGAATTCGGGCTGGCCCTTCCTGGCTCACAGCACTCTTGAGGATCAAATAATGTGCAAAAACACTGCAAATGCTAAAAGGCTATCCAGATACTATGTTTACAATTCCTAGTCCTCCCCCATCCATTCAATGCAGCCAATGCAGATTTCTTTCCTTGTTCCAATAAAACCTTAGGAAGAGGACCAAGGAAGCGGTGCAACTAAGAAAACCTTCAGGTGAATTGAGTGAATGAAGCTACAGAGCTGAGAGGTAAGGGAAGGAATCAAATGTTTCCTCACTAAGCTCCCTGGGAGAACCTAGGACATTCCTGATAGTTGAGACCTCTTCGCTCCACTCTCCCAATACAAATAGTTAATTGGCGGGGCACCTGGGTGGCTGTCATTAAGCGTCTGCCTTCGGCTCAGGTCATGATCCCAGGGTCCTGGGATCGAGCCCCACATCGGGCTCCCTGCTCGGCGGGAAGCCTGCTTCTCCCTCTCCCATTCACCTGCTTGTGTTCCCTCTCTCGCTGTCTCTCTGTCAAATAAATAAATAAAATCTTAAAAAAACCCACAAATAGTTAATTGGCTTAAGAAGAGATCCAGGCCGTATGTTGCCTTCACACGAACTGTTCAGAAGAGACCAGGTTATATTGAGCCCTTTGCCTAAGAAAATTCCCAAGAACCCCTTTTGTCCTAAATAAAAGGCTCAGTCTGTGTTATTGAAGCGCATACAAATGACTGGATAGATTTTCACCGATTTGGAAGGCATGTTGGGGATGGTTTGCCTTAAAATAGAACTCCAGGGAGCCCTAGAAGAGAGGTGTCAAGGAGTTAGGTCATTGTCTTCAAAGCAGCCCAGTGTGACAAAGTGAGCCCTGTGTGGCTTGCCTCCGGGGAGAAAGAGGCCCTACATGTCAAGATGCGATGGGCAGAGATAACGACCTGGTTTCAAATTCAAACTCAAAATCAAAGACTTGAGTATGTTTTGGAAGAGTCCTTTCTGTCCCCGGGTTCGAGACCTCCAGCTGAGAGCCCGGGAGTGAAGACGCTAGTTAGTTTGTTCTTTATTTTCATTGGAACGTTATATGGTTACTTATCAACAAAATGACTGTCCAGGGCAGAGATATCCAGGGGTTTCTGTGTACACGCCCATCCCTGGGGTCCGCACCTCCACAGGAACCTCACCCGTGAGGCCTCAGCTGGCTCCTTCCCAGGCCTCCAGGAACCAACCACAAAGACACAAGAAACAAAAACCCGGCCCAACCTAAGCACCTGCTTTCACCGCAAAGGGAGGTGGCGGCGGCTGGTGTGGGACCCAGGCCTATTCTCAGGGTAGTGGGTGCAGGGGCCTCTCTTCCTGGGAGCCTGCCCTTCATGCACCCCCCCCTCCCAGGGAGGCTCTCTTGGACACTCCTGGGACGACTCTGACAGGCTCATGGGTTCCCGCTCTGGCCTTCTTTTCTTTCTAGCTGTCATTTGAACACTGAGGCATCTCAGCCTCCCATCTTGGAGGATAAGCATTTGCTCTGTCGCCTTTTCTTTTTGTCCCTGTTTTTGTACAAAAACAACCATACTCTCGATCAGACCATTTTTTTGCCCAAGAGACTCAAGCGGCTCAACAGGTACAGTTCTGCTGGTCAATCTGCTTCCGGCAGGGCTCCATGGTGACAGCAACACCCACCCCGCTCCGGCCCGATGTCATGTGGGTCACCTCACTCCAGGTGTCTGTGTCTGGGTCGTAACACTCCACACTGTCCAGGAACGTGTGGCCATCATAGCCTCCTGCCGGGAGAGCAGAGGAGACAGTCACCCCCTCTGAGGGGAAAGAAAGAGGGAGAAGGAACCCCAAGGAGCCTTCCTCCTGGGATTTGAGCCCGCCCCCCAAAGATGGGGTTAATCTGTCTTCTCCACCCAGGCCCCTGCCCCCAGGGCCTCACCGAGAACGTAGATCCTTCCCTGGTGCACAGTAATCCCCAGGGCACTTCGCCGATGCTTCATGGGAGCTACGAAACTCCACGTTTCTGTCTCCACGTCGTAGCGCTCCACGCTGTTGAGCTGGTCCTGACCATCGTAGCCTCCCGCAGCGTAGATACAGTTGTGTAAGACACAGACTCCTAAAGCATACCGTGCACAGAGTGACTCCAGGGCCTGGCTCTGGGGGCCCCAGGCCCCACCTCCCCTCGCCCCTCGCCCCTCTCCCAGGGCGTCCTTCAGAAACAAAGCCGGAAGACAAGAGCTCCCATCATCAGGATCTAGCTCTCCTGTGCGTGCCCCAGGGTTTAAGACTGGAACGGGAAGCCTCCCCCAGGTCTTGCCGAGTTTCAAGCCCAGGAGTGGGAGAGGGTTCCTCCACGCTCCCCTCCCGGCAGTCCCCACCCACCTGCCCCACTCCGGATGGTGTTCATGGGTGTGATCATCCGCCACTCATTTCTCTCTGGGTAGTAACACTCGGCCGAGTTGAGGCGGTTTGTTCCATCAAAGCCCCCGACGGCATAGAGCAGACGGTTGAGGACCGCCACTCCCACCCCGATCCTTCGAGTCAGCATTGGGGCCACCAAGTGCCACTCGTCCCGCTCTGGCTCATACCTGCAAGGGCATAAGAACGATGACAACAGCGATCACAGCTGACCTGTGTGGAACATTATAACCCGACATGCTGCTAGTTCCTTCTGCACTTGAACTCTTTACTCCTCATAGCTTTTCTCTGAGGAAACAGGTTCACAGCCATCATCTGCTCAAGGTCACCTGCACGTCTGCTGGACGCTGGTGGTAGCATGACCATACACCACCTGCCAGGCCCTGTACTGCGTGTTGTTAGCTCCCCAAAACCCCACTTAGCCGGTCGGGCAGGTGGTTATCATCTCCCACTTCCCCATCATCTTCAGACGACAAGACAGAAGCACAGAGGGAGAAAATGGCATGTCCCGGGTCACCAAGGAGGTGGGGCTAGGGGTATGACCCAGCCTTCTAGGACACCAGAATCCTAATTCTAACAACTAGGCTACCACCTACAATGGTTTTTTTCAAAGTGTGGTGTCTGTTTAAAATTCCCATTCCCCAGCCTCGCTCGCTCCAAACCCACCAATGCCGGATCTCCAGCAGTGGGCCAGGGAGTTTGTTTTAACAAGTTCTCCAGCTGAGAACTGTATCATGGATCACACTTCTGGAAGAGGAGAAAGCAGAGGACTGGCTGTGCAAAAGTTGGAAGTCCAAACTGTTCAGCCTCTAAACACAGGGTCACCATGCGGTTGTGTAGGTTGTGCACTGCACAAGGGGGCACCTTCCACATAGAAGACCTCAAACATCTGTTTATTATGGCAGTTTGGGGGCAGATGGCAGTGAGGTGTCATGTTGTAATAAAATTAGTGTTTTACAACAACTTCAAACTGATAGGACTCTTTCCAAATCTGCAGTTGTTATGGGTTTGTGACAGCCCTGTGAGCAATTCCCAGGCCCAGACAAATCCTCCAATGTCACTGACCATAAATCTCCCATGGATTTAGCTTCACCTGAGGCTTCCACTCCCTGAAGGCAGAGCACAGAGACAGGCACTCAACAACAGGGGGAATCCCCAAATCCCAATGGGTTCGGCCCTTGTTAGCAATGGGAACCTCAGAGCCCACCCCTCCGGGCCCTGCCACTCACCTCTCCACACTGTTGTGGTGGATGCAGCCATGGGAGCCACCAACGGCATAGATGTGCCCATCGATGACCCCAACCCCGATCCGATTGCGTGGTACGCTCATGGGGGCACAGGGCGACCACTGGTTGGTCATGGGGTTATAGCAGTCCAGCGCATTGGAGTCGGTGTTGCCGTCGGGCGAGTTGTTCCGGCCACCCACAGCATACAGCAGCCCGCCCACGACGCAGCCAGCCAGGCCACTGCGAGGGACCTGCAGGTCTGCCAGTCGGAGCCAGGTGCCATCACTGGGGTTGTAGGCCTCCAGGTAGCTGAGTGACTGGCGGAAGTAGCCACCAGCGGTGTAGATGAGCCAGCCGACTTTGGGCGCCCGACAGGGCATCACCTGCGTGGGCTTATGCAAGGTAAGCTCCTGGAAGATCTTGACCAGGTAGTCCTTGCAGCGGGAGTCCGACTGCAAGATCTCGCACTTCTGCAGCTGCATCTGCAGGAAGTGGGGCGTGAGGGAGTGGCAGCGCACCGCCCGCAGCAGCGCCTGCACATAGAAACGCCGCTGCTCACAGTCATACTTGACCCAGTTGATACAGGCGTGGAAGACCTCGGACTCGCAGCGCACGTTCAGATCGTCTCGGCTGATGAGCGTCACCAGCTGGCAATGGGACAGGTTGAAGAATTCCTCTTGCTTGGCCACCTGCGGAGGGCATTACTGTGACAGGCTGACTCCCCTCAACGGCGGTATGATCGCAGACAAGTCACTCAACCTGCCTCTGACAATCTCAGTTTCCTATTTTGTAAAACGGGGATTCAAATAGCATGAACTTCGTAGGTTGTGAAGGTTAAATGAGTTAATACTACATGCCAGGCATACAGTACCGTAAGTACTCAGGCAAATGGGCAAAGACACAATGTACTATGTACCTTTTTGTATCATTTTGTGCTTGAACTACAAGATTGTTACCTTTTTTTTAAACAAAATTACTTTTTCAAAAGGGTAGATTGACTAAAAAAGGAAAAAGTAATAGCCATAGAATATTCTAGAAAAGTGTAGGCTCGGGCGCCTGGGTGGCTCAGTTGGTTAAGCGACTGCCTTCGGCTCAGGTCATGATCCTGGAGTCCTGGGATCGAGTCCCGCATCGGGCTCCCTGTTTGGCAGGGAGCCTGCTTCTCCCTCTGACCCTCCCCCCTCTCATGTGCTCTCTGTCTCTCTCATTCTGTTTCAAATAAATAAATAAAATCTTTAAAAAAAAAAAGAAAAGTGTAGGCTCTAAAGAAAGAAGGCTGAGCTGCAACTTGGCCCACTACTTTCTAACTAGGTGATCTTGGGCAAATATCGGAAATGCTCCGTGCCTTGGTTTTCATCCTCTGTAAAAGAGGGATTATATTAGTAGCTACCTCATAGCTGGGCTACTCCTAGGGTATCCAGGGCCCCAGGCAAGTACTTCTTGTCAGGCACCAGTCTATATAAATAATTTCAGTCACCCGACATCAGCAGATCACCAACACTCTGGTACCCCAAGCCCACGCAATCCCTTTAAAGAAACACTGTGCAGGCCTGTGGAAAAGCCCTGCTCACAGACCACCTTGCTGGAAGCCATAGGCCCTCGGACTAATGCCAGCGCTCCTCATCTGGTCAACCCCACATGTGGGGTAGAGGGAAAGAGAACATCTACCCCTTAAGGAGAGAAATGGAAACCAGGGCGGTATCTACCTCAGCTGATCCCGGCCACTGGAGGAAGACTTTGAAAAGTTCCAGGAAGGCCCTCTAAAGCACGAGACTCCCTAAGGCGTGGGGCCTGGGGTACAGCCCTGTTGGGCCACACCTGAGGGTGGTACTTCCTCATAGGATAGTTGGGAAAATCCAATGATTTAAAGAATGGAAATCACTTAGAACAGGGGTTGGCCCACAGCAAGTGCTCAACAAACACTTATTATCATCATCATCCCAAGGGCACAACATCTAGTGACTGCCACCCAAGAATTTGGGCTCATCATTGTGATTTTACAAGGAATCTGTTATCTTCTGCTCACAACTTCCTCCACTTAAAAACGAAAATGAAACCAAGAACAGTGTAAGGACAACACTGCGCTGACCAGAGAAAACACGTCTAAGGGTCACAGTTGAGGGAGGCAGCATGTCATGGGTGTTTAATAAATATTTGCAGAGGGGCGCCTGGGTGGCTCAGTTGGTTAAGTGACTGCCTTCGGCTCAGGTCATGATCCTGGAGTCCCGGGATCGAGTCCCACATCGGGCTCCCTGCTCGGCGGGGAGCCTGCTTCTCCCTCTGACCTTCCCCCCTCTCATGTGCTCTCTGTCTCTCTCATTCTCTCTGTCTCAGATAAATAAATAAAATCTTTAAAAAAAAAAATTTTTAAATAAATAAATAAATAAATAAATAAATAAATAAATATTTGCAGACTGTCTGAAATATCGGGCCCTCCTTTAGCACACTCCAGGGTTGAGCTACTGTCCGTGTTCCCTGCACCCTTCCCTACCCTTGGCCCCAGAGAAGCCGGGGAGCCCGAGACAGACCCAGGAAGCTCTCACTTTCCTCAGCTGTTTCCCACAGTCACCCCAGATGTGTAGACTAGGACCTCAGAACCCCATTTTTCTCCAGCTCCCTGATCTGACCCTTCACATCTCCAGGGAAGACAGGGATGTCCAACCATCTGTCCCTGGTCCTTCTGATCCCGCCTCCACGCCCTGGCTCCATGTCTCCTCCCGTCACTCACCTCTCCGAAGTGCATATAGATGTATTCGCGGGCGCGCTGATGCAGCTCGGCACAGCCGATCTGTTCAGCGAAGTTGGCGATGCCAATGGCGTTGCTGGGGTCCAGCTGCTGCACGAGGAAGTCGCTGCAGGCGCGGACGACGCTGTCGATCTGGTACATGACGGCGCCATTCATCACGTGGAGCACACACTTCTCCCCCATGGAGATGGAGGCCGTGTAGGCAAACTCAATGAGGCGCTCCATGACCTTGGGGTGGATGCCCTCAATGGACACCACCTCCATGCCCTGCTCCCGCAGCCCATTGGTGAACATGGCCTTGAAGACGGGGCTAGATGAGGCCAGCACCACCTTGTGAGCCATGAACTGGGCGGCTGGCGCGTCCTCATATTTGACCTGCAGTGTGACATCACAGAGCTGCTGGCTGAGCCGCAGCTCGTTCATGATGCCAAAGGCCTGCTTGGTGTGGTCCTCCAGCGTGTAGCTGAAGGTGCGGTTGCCGTGCTGGGAGGGCGTCACCTCGGCTTTGCACTCGGTGGAGGCGTACATCACCGTGTCCCCTGCCCCCTCAGGGCGCTGTGACCTCAGGGGAAGGAATCGCGTGCGGGCCCCAGCCCCGCTAAGCCTGGGTTCCGGCTGCATGGGGTTCCAGGTGACAAGGGACAACACCACCACTGGCACTCAGAGGCCTGGAGGAGGGAGAGCACAGGGCTGGGGGCAGGGCCTGGGGGCAGGCATCCTCTTTTTTAAGATAAAGTGACTCCTAGACCAGTTTTCCTTCCCAAGCCCAGATGAAGCAATGTCCATTTGTGTTCACTAACTGCCACATGCCTCAGAGCCCAAGAGTCCATCTTAAAACACAGGTCGGGTGATGTCCCTCCCTTGCTCAGAATCCCCCTATGGCACAAAGAGTAAAACCAAACTCTGCAATGTCCTACTAAGCCGTACACAGTCAGCCTCTGTCCACCTCTTTCCTTTGCTCACTCTGTTCCAGCTAGCTGGTGGCCCTTCCCTTCCTAGATAGAGCATGTCTAGCTCATTCTTTCATTTACCTCACCAACATTTATTGAGTATCTACTGTGTGCCAGGCACTGTTCCAGGCACTGGAGACACAGCAGTGGAGAAAGGCAGACATAAACTGTGCCCCCCTGGAGATGACACTTGGGGAGAGATGGGCCATAAGTAAAATAAGCAAGACTTGAGTAGAAATTGCAGTTGTGAAGAAAGGGATAACAGCGTTGGGATAGTGTGACTTGGGGCAGTTAGTTTAAATCGGGTAGTCCAGGGCTCTGTTAGAGCTGACACAAGAAGGATGTACATGTGAAAGGGGTTTTCCAGGCAGAGGGAATGGCAAGTGCAAAGGCTCAGAGGACTGAGAGAATGAGAGAGACAATCTGGAGAATCAGGGAGGAGAATAATGAGAAATACTACTAAAGGGCAGGTTTCCATGAAACCTGTAGGGTCCGGAGGGCCAGGGCATGAGCTGTGTTTTGAAAGATCCGGCTGGGAGAAGAGGGGGATCTGCAAGAGGCTCCCCAGGTTGGCCATTTATCTTTCCCGGACTCAGAGCAGAGTCATCTCCTCCCTGTTCTATTTCCGCCACAGCACTTGTCAGAAACCGAAATGAGCTCCGTGGCTTGCGTGTTGAAGGATGGCCCATGCCTCTGGTCCTCAGCCCCAGGCTTACGAAGGCAGGGAGCCCCGTGTAGGTCAGGGCTGTGCCCACCCTCGCCTGTGCTCCCCCACGTCCTGCCTGGGGCCTAGCTCAGGGGTCAGTAAGCGAGTGGCTGGCTGGCTGGCTGCCCACTCCCCTGTGCCTGCCAGAGCACCCTCCTCCACCGGGCCCAGGGCGCCGCTTGGCCGCCTCTCCCCGGCTGAGGCCCCTGTCCTGCTTCTTGGTCTTTGGCCAGTCGGTCAACGGTGCCCCTTGGACACTGGGCACTTCCCCCCTCCCACCCACGAAGCGATAAGCGGGGGACTGCGCATGTCCTGCCTGAGCCGCCACCAAGGCCTGGAGAAGGGAGGAAGTGACCCCTGCCGCGCGGCCTTTCCGCTGCCAACCCCAAGGCGCCGACCGAGCTCCCCAGCGCGCCGGGCTCCCGGGCCCTCGGTCCGAGGGGCACTCCCTGGGCCTCTCGCCCGGCTTGCGCAGCTCCCGGGCCACCCCTCGAGTCGCGCCGTCCAACAAAGCCCGGGACTCGAGCCGCGCCCTCCTGGCCCTCCGCGAGGCCGCGGGACCCCCAGGGCGACCGGACCCGCGGCGCCCCGCTCCCCGACCCCCGGGGCACTCCCGGCCCGCCGGTCGCACGGCCCCGGCGCAGGGCGCCTCACTCACCCCGCCATGGCCGCGCTCGAGCTCCGCCTCCGTCGCCCAGGCCCGGGCGCCTCCATCGCTGCGCGCCGGGGGGAGGCGCGGAGCGCGCGCAGGTCACCATGACTAAGCAGAGCCGGGCGCCGGCCGTGTCAGAATAAAAGTCCCCGCGGCCCCGGGCCTCCGGCGGCAGGGAGGGCAGAGGGGCCGCTCCCCCCGCCCCCGCCGCCCGTCACCGAGCTGCGCAGCCCCGGCGCGGCCACCACTCCGCCCGTCAGCGCGGCGCGGCGCACCCAGCCGCGTGGTCCGAGCCGGGAGCACCAGAGCCTCGGGTTCGAGGCCCGGCGCGCCCCTGCCTGCACTGGAGATCGGTGGACAGCCCTACCGGCCGGCGCGCTCACCTCGGCCCCCGCGTAGCCTCGTAGCTCTTGCCGCGGGGTGGGGGTGCCCGGGGCACCGAGGCGGCTCCCGGCCCAGTGGTGCCACCCGCGCGCAGAGCTTCCGGGAAACCCGAGGGTCCGCGCGGCCCGGCCGGGGGCGGCTCCCGCTTAACTTTCGTTATGGGGCGCCCGCGGGCGCGTCCGCAGTCGGGGGACCTTGGCTCTGGGGGCGGCAAGGCCTGCGGGGTCTTGGACGTCGGGTGGGGGGCGGCCTCGGGTCCGCCGGGAAGGAGGCGGGGAGAGGGCGGAGAGGCGCGGTAGGGAAGGAGCCGGGATTCCCCGCCCTTCCCGCAGGTGCCCGGTGCCCCTGGGCGAGGAGCGGGCGAGGGCGCAAGGCCGGGGGGGGTGGGGGGGGTGGAGGGGGCGGCCCGGTCTGTCCCCACTTCGCACTGTCTCTTCCATCCGCCCAATTTCGTCATCTCGGCGCGTGCCTCCTCTCCTCCACGCGCTCTTCTCCTTTTTTAATTTATTTTATTTTATTTATTTGTCAGAGAGAGAGAGCGCGCGCACAAGCAGGGGGAGCGGCAGGCAGAGGGAGAAGCAGGCTCTCCGCTGAGCAGGGAGCCCGATGTGGGACTCGATCCCAGGACCCTGGGATCATGACCTGAGCCGAAGGCAGGCGCTTAACTGTCTGAGCCACCCAGGCGTCCCCCGCTCTTCTCCCTTTAACCCCACACAGTTTAGGCCTCATGGTCCAGTGGTCGCAGGATCCTGCTTGAATTACTTACCTATTTGGCTTTTCCTTGTCTTTATTTTTTAGTTACCTCCAATCTAGAGGCGCGTGAAGCTGGCCTACAGGGTTCTGAGGCCTGGCTCTGCCACTTTCTAGCTCTTCAGGGTAGGTCCATAACTCAACCTGTTTACACTTCAATTTCCTCCCTGGAAAATGGTAATAATACTAGCACCTACCTGCTAGGTCATCCGGAGGACGAAATGCAGATGCTAGTGCCCAATAGATAGGAACAATTGTTATTTTTCATGGCAAGGGATACTGATTTGCCATTTATGCTGATTATGATATGAAGTTCATTTTTTTTTAAATATTTTATTTATTCATTTGAGACACAGAGATACAGAGAGAGAGCATGAGCAGGGAGAGAAGCAGGCTCCCCGCTGAGCCAGGAGCCCAAAGCGGGGCTTGATCCCAGGACCCTGGAATCATGACCCGAGCTGAAGGCAGATGCTCAACCATCTGAGCCACCCAGGTGCCCCTGAAGTTCATTTTTAAATGTACTTATTTTTAAAAGAGCCCATTTAAGCCAAACTATGGGAGCAGCCTAAGTGTCCATCCATAGATGAATGGATAAAGAAGATGTGGTATATATTTATATTATTCAGCCATAAAAAAGAATGAAATCTTGCCATGTACAACAACATGGATAGAGCTAGGGGGTATAATGCTAAGCAAAATAAACCAGTCAGAGAAAGATGGATACCATATGATTTCACTCATGTGGAATTTAAGAAACAAAGGATGGGGCTCCTGGGTGGCTCAATTGGTTAAGCATCTGACTCTTGATTTTGGTTCAGGTCAAGATCTCAGGGTTGTGAGATGAGCCCCACAATGGCCTCCATGCTGGACGAGGAGCCTGCTTAAGATTCTTATTCCCTCTCCCTCTGCCCCACCCCCTGCTTAAAAAATAAAAAGGAGGGGCTCAGTCGTTAAGCGTCTGCCTTCAGCTCAGGTCATGATCCCAGGGTCCTGGGATCGAGCCCCGCTTCGGGCTCCCTGCTCCACAGGAGGCCTGCTTCTCCCTCTCCCACTCCCCCTGTTTGTGTTTCCTCTCTCGCTGTGTCTCTCTCTGTCAAATAAATAAATAAAATATTAAAAAAATAAAAAGGAAAAAGAGAGAGACAACCCAAAAACAGACTCTCAACTATAGAGAACAAAGTGGTGGTTACCAGAGAGGAAGTGGATGGGGGGATGGGTGGACTAGGTGAATGGGATTAAGAGTCCGTCTATCACGATGAGCACTGAGTAATGTATAGACTTACTGAATCACTATATTGGACACCTGAAACTAATACAACTCTGTATGGTAACTACACTGGAATCAAAGTTTATTTTTTTAAGATTAAGGATCCTGAGCCAAGGCAGATGCTTAACCGTCTGAGCCACCGAGGCACCCCTCAAAATAAAAATGAAAAAAAAAATTTTTTTTACAGTGCCTGGGTGGCTCAGTCGGTCAAGCGTCTGCCCTCAGCTCAGGTCATGATCCCAGGGTCCTGGGATCGAGTCCCGCATCGGGCTCCCTGCTGAGCGGAGAGCCTGCTTCTCACTCTTCCTCTGCTGCTCCCCCTGCTTGTGCTCTCTCACTCTCCCTGCCAAATAAATAAATAAAATCTTAAAAAAAATTTTTTTTTAGAGAGAGAGCATGAGCAGGGGAGGAGGGGAGGGTCAGAGGGAGAGATCGAGAATCTTAACCAGGCTCCACACTCAGCAAAGGGGCCAGTGCGGGGCTTGATCTCATGACCCCGAGATCATGACCTGAGCCGAAATCAAGAGTTGGAAGCTTAACCAACTGAGCCACCCAGGTGCCCCTAAAATTGTTTTTTTAAGAAAGACTATGTATCTTTGAAGAGACAGCCAAGGATACGACACTTTCAGTTTTCTAATAAAATGGCTTCATAAAAAATTTAAAAATTTTAAAAAAAGTATCTCATAGGAATAATTCTTGCCATATGTGATATACATTCATTCCTGAAAAGCTAGATGATAAACTGACCCAAATTTCAGCTGTACTTGGGAAGTCTGTTTCCTAAAGATACTCTATATTAAATCTTCTTTAAAAGAAAAAAAGAGTCCATCTAAACGAAAACTAGGCGAATAATCGAAGGAAATGCCAGGCTAAAAAGATGTTGGTCTAAGAAAAGATTCTGCCAGCCTTAGGAGTGAATTTTAAAAAGATTCAACATCCCTGCTCAAGTCTAGGATTAAATCCAAGCCAGAGGGTGGAAGGGGGTGTTGCGTGAAGCTGCAGTTCTGGGCTGCTCCAGAAGGGGCGCCAGAGCATAGTCAGCGAATAGGCAATGGCCCGGGGTTCCGCGGAAACCAGCACCTTCCTAGAATGTGTCTGAAGCAATCTTCTCCTATCTCAAAATCAAACCTAGAGGCCCTGTGACCCAGTGATACCACTTGTAGAGATTCATCCAAGGTACACTTGTACACGTGCAGGAGGATGTATGTACACGGATGTTTATTGCAGTACTGTGTATAAAGGCAAAGGATTGGACTCAACCCACGTGGCCCTCCATAGGATCCTGTTGTAATTAATTCCTTTCCATCCTGTGAAATAGTATAAAGCCAGTGAAAGAGATTAAGACATTTGCCTTATGGATGTTTATCTTGATTAAAAAAAAATTTTTTTTTAGTGCTATGGATTGAATTGTCCCCCACACCACCCCCCCCCCCACAAGATATGTTGAATCCCTAACCCCCAACAAGATGGTCTTTGGAGATGGGGCTTTGGGGAGGATGAGGCCATTCAAGGTGTGGCCCCATGATGGGCGTAGAGCCCTTGTAAGAAGAGACACCAGAGAGCTTCTTGATTTCTCTATACCATGAGAGGACACAGCAGGAAGGTAGTCATCTGCAAGCCAGGAAGAGAGTCCTCACTAGCACCAGATAATGCTGGTGCGCTCATCTTGGACTTCCAACCCCCAGAACAGTGAGAAATAAATTTCTGCTGTCTCAACTGCACAGGTAATGATATTTGTTATGGCAGCCTGAGCCAACTAAGACAGTAAGACAGTACAAAAATCTGTGGGTGTGCAACAATTCCAAGATATACTATTAAGTGAAAAAGCAAGATGCAAAGCAGTGCTAAAGTTGTATAAAAAAAAGAGAGAAGTTTTTTGTTTGTTTTGTTGTTGTTGTTTTTAAGAGAGAGGTGTTTACCTGTCAGCTCATTTATCCACAGAATAGCTCCCCCTCCGAAGGAGCCAGACACGAGGCTGGTGCCTCTTAGGGCCTGGGAGCCCGGCAGTCTGGGTTAGTATCCTGACTCAGACACTAGGCAAGGTACTCACCGCTTGGAGGTTCTTCATCTGTCAAACTGGGGTGAGGAAACCACCTTACAAAGTTGCAGTAAGGGTGAGGAAAAGGTGTGTCCTGGCCTACCACCGTGGGGATGACTAGCCAGACACAGTAAGCTGTAATTGTTCTAATTATTATATTTTTTTACTTTTTTATGAAGGATCTGACACCACACTCAAAGAAATCTTTTTCAGATAGGAATTGGCTGTCTCTCACAGTCAAATTTTAGTTTAGGGTGCCGTGTTTTTGGCATTCTCTCCTCTAAACTTGATTCATTTCTTTCTCTCACGCCCACACTGAATTCCTCAGTAATTCCCACCTGCTGTCTCCAAAATCTATTCAGAATCCACATAGTCTGAGGCCCCATCCTTGCTCTCCTGGGCCAGTGCAGGCACACCTTGTTCTAGCTTTGACCTTCACCCTTACAGATGTTCACCCTCTGTGAACATCTCAAGCAAATCAAGTCTGTCCTCCGCCTCCCACTTCACTCAGAGAAAAAGCAAAGTCCTGGACGGGGCCCACAAGGCTCTGCCCACTCTGCCCCAGCATTTTCCTGCCTTTGTTTCCTCCCACCACCCCCCTCCATTGTTGCTTTAGCCGCAAAGGGGATCTTTGCTTTTCCGAGAAAACACAGGCATGTTCCAGCCTCAGGACCTTTGCACTGCTGTTCCTTCACCCTGCCAAGCTCTTCTTTCAAATGTTCCCAGGGCAACGACGTCTCAGCTTACATCGTATGTCACCACTTCTGCAGAGAAGCATCCCCTGACCACCACCGCATCGCTGTATTGTAGCTGGAATCATATCCGTGATGTCTTCACCCTGTTAGTGCCTGTGTCCCCCATCAGAATGTCAATGCCACAAGGGCCGTGATTTTTGTCTGTTTCATTTACTGCTGTGCGGCTTAGCATAAATAAAACGCGTTTCCCTTGGTCTCTTCTGCCGCCACCATCTTCAGCTGCTTTTCCTACAAATTCCCTTATTTAAAAAGAAAAAGTCTGCAAAACAGCTCTCGGGGAGGGTACTGGCAGGCCAAAGGGCGTCAGTCCGCGGCCGGAGCGGGTACCAGGGTCCGGGCGGCTGTGGGCGCCCCAGGGCCGCCAGCCAAGCCGCTAGTGTCCAGCCCGTCCCGCTGGGGTGACGAGCGCTCGGAGCGGCTGGAGCTGCCGTCCAAGCCGGGGGGCAGCCAGCGGTTCAGGCCTCCCGAAGCCCCAGCGGGGCTCCCGGACCCCTGGGAGGCGTCCTGCCCTCTGTGGCAGGGGCGGCGGCCGCAGCAGACCAGGCGCAGGAGAGCGAAGCGCAGGTCGCGGTTGGTGAGCGTGTAAATGATGGGGTTCAGAAGCGAGTTGGCCATGGCCAGGCCCAGGAAGGGGTCGGCCTGCAAGAGCACGGGGCAGGCGCGCGCGGGGCACGCCACGTCGAGCAAGAGCAGCAGGAAGAGGGGGCCCCAACACACCACGAAGGCCAGGAGCACCACGCTGAGCGTGCGCAAGAGCGCCAGCGAGCGCGGCGTGCGGCGGGCCCGGCTGGAGGCGCCCCCGGCAGCCCCGGGCCGCTCCCGCAGGCGCCGCGCGTTGGCACGCACTTGGCAGTAGATGTGCGCGTAGAGCGCACAGATGGCGGCCAGGATGCCGAGGAAGGCGAGCACGCAGAAGAGCACGTAGGCCTTGGCGTAGAGCGGCAGGACGGTGGAGCAGGTGTCCAGGCGGCCCAGACAATTCCAGCCGAGCGCCGGCAGTAGTCCGAGGAGCAGCGACACGCCCCAGGCGGCAGCCGCCATTGCCAGCGTGCGTCCCCGCCGCGCGGCGGGCGCGGGTCCCCGGCGGGCCATGGTGAGGCGGCGCTCGAGCGCGATGGCCAGGAGGCTCAGCACGGACGCGGCGAGCGCCACGAAGACGCCACCTTCACGGGCGAACCAGAGCGCGGGCGACAGGCGCAGCGTGAGAGGCCCCGACAGCAGAATGTTGGCGGCGTAGGCCGCGCCCGCCAGCAGGTCGGACAGCGTCAGGCTGCCCAGGAGCAGGAACATGGGCGCGTGGAAGCGCGGGTGGCGCCCAAGCACGAACAGCACGGCCAAGTTCTCGAGCACGATGAGGGCACACACCGCCAGGCACACGACGGCGTCGGCACGCAGCCCCGCGCCGGGCTGGTAGCGTGCACCGCGAAGCTTGCCAGTGTAGTTGTAATGCAAGACGATGACCTCGCTCACCGGCGCCGGCCGCAGCAGCCTCGGCTCCATGGGCCGCTTGCCCCAGGGCTGCGGAGAGGTAAGGTGTAGTAAAAGGCCTGAGGAGGCGGGCACGGTGGGGCGGGGCCTCGGAGCCCTGGGAAAGGGGCCCTCACCCCCTACCCGCCACTCCACACTTACCCCGGGGCCCAAAGGGAGTTAGGGATGGAAAGGAGGTGGCCATGGAGACAGGCCGACCCAAAGACACGCAAATAATATCACGAGGGGACATGGTGACAGAGTCCCCCAGGAAAGGGACACGCGTAAGTCACACATCATCAGGGCTATCCAGGGGCAGACTCAATCACAAGCAGACAGGGACGCACACACGAATACAGTGACACGTCGCCAAGAAATGTACACCCAGTCACAAATTAGAGCAAAAATACACAGTCACACCCATAAGGGAAACCAGAAAATGTATTCACACTTGAGCAGAGCGACAGAGACAGAGACACACAGGGACCCAAATTCAGCCACAGAGAGAGTCAAGCCCAGTCGTACAGACCAGTTTCACAACCTCCACCCACAGCCAACCTGGAGCCTAGAACCTCACAACCTCCGTCCCTCGCTGCTCGCAGGGCTTTGTGTACTGCACATACTCCTTCATCCACCGCAAAAACCCCGTGAGAAAGCTGTCTGTCCTCCCATTTTACAGAGGCAGAGCCTGAGGGCAACAGACAGGATCCAGAAGGCACAGACAGGCTTTTGCAGAGGGGCTACGTATCATTAGAGTGTAATAATACTTCCCGCCCAAGACTTCACCCTCTAATCTCCTCGACAGCCTTCCCCTTAGTCCCAGTTTACAGACTGGAAGCTGTGACTCAAAAGTTCCTCGCATAAGAAGCGGACAGGAAGGTTCTCGTGTTTCAACACAAATACAGCTACTCAGAAATGGTTACACAGTCGCGCGAGTCCCACTTAATAGATGAGCAAATCGACGCTTGGGAAGGGAAACGGACTTATTTGCCCAGGGCAGGAACAAATGCATCCCGGGCGGCATCGGTTGCACTCAGGGAACCTTGCGCAAACACAGCCCCAGGGAGTCACGGACTCAGCCACGCTGCGGGGAGGGAGACATCAGATGCATGCAGACACGGGTGACGCTCTGATGGGGACACCGAGCATAGGCTCACAGCCTCTGCATCTCCCGCCTCGCCTCGGATTTCCTGGAAACAGGACTGAAGGAGCGAAGCTTGCAGTGTAGCCAGGAGAGGGCGAGGCCAGGGGAGTCCAGGCGCCCCTACCCCGATCCCCGCCCCCCCTCCCCGCATCCAGCCCGGAAGTTGCCGCTTTCCCTCCCAACTCCCCCCACCCCGCCCCCATAGACCTCCGGGGAAATCCAAACAAGGGGACCGGGGCTGCGGTCGGGGCAACCCCCTGCGGGCCGGGCTGAGCCCCGCGCACCTGGAGACCCAGGGCAGTGCACTCACCCGTGCGCCCTGGTCGTGCGCCCCCGGCAGTCGCGCGGCCACGAGCAGAGTGAGCGGACGCGGCTCGGGGGGCGGGGCTGGAGCTGGCCCGCGAGGGGGAGGGCCCACAACGCGGACCTCTGGCGGTCGACAGCCGTCGCCCCCTCCCCTTGGGGCCCGGGCACCCAGCCCATGGCTGCCAGCCTGTGCCACCCGCCGCGGCACCGGAACGCGCCCCGTCGGCGACTGGCACCGGCGAGCCCTTGGCTCCCCCCTCCGGGCCTGAACTGCTCTCCTAGGGAGGCTCCGTCGCGGTGGGAGGACCCCGAGAAGCGGGGAAGCGGAGGTTCGCAGCGGGGGCGGCCGCAGCCTGAGCCTCTTCCCGTCCCCCAGCAGAGGGGTCCCGTCTGTCCTCTGGGGCCTGGACACTGGTTGCTGCCCACTTCCCGCCTACCTTCCAGCTGAGCCTCCGGGCTGCACTCCAAGAACGCCCCGTCGGCGACGGACCCCCCGGCAGCGCAGGTTAGGAGGGGTCTTCAGCCGGGCGGCAGGCGATAGCCTCAGTCCCCTCACCCCAAGCAGTTATGTCCAGGTGGCTCCGGGGCGCAGGCCCCTCTCCATTTCCCCGCTCCTACGCCTCCTACGCCGGGCTTAGAGGGAGTTGGGGAGGCGCAGGTGAAGGTAGGATTCTGGTGGGAACCTCCTTCTCCCCAGATGAGGGAGATCGGGCTCATATGCCCTCCTGGCTCCCCCCACCCCGTCTCTGCTACCCTTATTGCTCCCAACGATGTGATTTACTCATTTAACATATTTCTGGGCTATGTCCCCACCAGACGGTCAGCCCCCACGGAGGCAAGGGTTTGCATCTGTCGTGGGCACTGCCGGGACACAGCCCAGGCCCAATAAGTTATCTGCCCAGTGAGTGAATGAATGAATGAGTGTACCCTCGCTTTCTGTGTGTGTATCTCTTTCATGGGGTCTCTCCGGGTCTGTCTCTCTCCCTGTCTCTCTTGTGTCTCTCTCAGTCGTTGGCTGTGTCTTTGTCTATGTCGCTCTCCCACGCCTCTCCCAGGCCTCCGCTCCTCCAACGGGCCAGTCCCAGCTGGCCCCACACCCCCACTCCCAGTTCCCAGGAGTTTCCTGGCCAGGCCCAGCTCCCCCCCCCTCAGACCAGAGGCTCCAGCCAGGAAGGGGGGCTGGGCCTGGTGGCTGTGACCTTCACCACGATGGTGCCCTTTGACTCAGCCGTGGGTGACATGAGGGTGTCCCAGGGGCCATGAGGGGAGGATTGGGGGCTGCCCCCAGGTGAGGGATCGTGAGGGGCACCCAGGCCTGATCATATCCTTATGTAGCCCTTTGGGGATCCCTGAGGCTTCTACCCCCGCTGTTCCTTGGGGAGACAGAACGGTTCCTGCCTGCTCTGACCAAAGACACAGGCAGGGCAGTGCAGTGGGGCTGGAGTGGGGGGATGCGGAATGCTTGGGTAGTGGTGCTCCACAACCTTGCCTTCCAAGCCAGCAGGGATGAGCCCTGAAGATTCCCCAAATGCAGTGGGGCCACCCAGATGCTGGATAAATGACCCCCTTCTGCAAAAGGGAAGCCACACCCCTCTTGGGAAGATGGCCTCTTCACACCTCCCTGGGCTCTATGCTGTCCAGGGCCCTCCAATCGCCACCCACCCCCCACCTCCTAGTGCCTCTTTTCTGTAGACTGGGACCCTGATTTCTCCAGCAGATGTCAGGAGCCTGGACATCTCTGTTCTTCCACCCGTATCCACCAGTCCACACCTGTGGCCACAGTTCTTAATACTCAGATCAGGTACCTCTCCTGCTCTAAATTCTCCCATGGCTCCCTAGGTGACTCAAAGTAACTGCCAAAGTCCTCACCACCATCCCCATGGCTCTGCTTGGTGTCTCCTTACTTACTTCTTTGCTATCCCTGCCTCCAGCCATCCACTGCCCTCCATCCCCGCTGGCCTCCTCCCAATTCCTCACACGCTTCCAGGACTTTTGCACTTGGGGATAGGTCTGCCCAGAACACCCTTCCCCCAACCCTTCCCAGCTGGTCACCTCCTCAGAGAAGCCTTCCTTGATCTCTCTCCCTCCTCCCCAATCCCACATGGCATCTGGCACCATCTGAAATTACCTTGATTATTTATTTATTCATGTGGCCTATTGTGTGTCTGTGCCCCAGACCCCCAGATCCAGGAAGGCAGAGACCCTGTCTGTTCCTCTGCCCCAATGTCATCTAAATATAAAGGGTTCAGAGTCTGTCGCCAGGCTCAGCTACTTTGTAGTCTAGGACCATGGGCAAATGATGCCCTCTCTGAGCCTCAGTGGCCTCATCTGTAAAATGGAGTTAATAACAGTGTCCATTTTGAGGGATATTATTGAGGATGAAAGGTATCAGAACAGAACCAGAACGAGGAAAAAAAACAAAACAAAACCAGAGGCAGGACGAACGGTGAGAGCTCAGTAAATGTTGGGTACTATTGGTCACCACCGTATCCCTGAGGAGGAATTAGGAGAGGACTCAGCTCAGGCCCCATGGGCCTCAAGCACCACCAGCCCCAACCCATGCCCTCCCACCCTACACCCCCCCCACCAAGTCAAGCCTGGTCTCTTCCTTGGGGAAGCACAGCTCACCTGATGCATGCCTGGGCCGGCACACCCACCAAGCAGGTTCTGCTCCCAGGGCCCTCACACAGGGGCTGCCCCGCCCTGGTCTGCACCCAGTCTCACAGCTGAGTCAGTGCCTGCAAGAGGACAAAATGCCTAACATGGTCCCCTCAGACCCCCACCCACCTAGAGGGCTGGAGGACCACAGTGGCGGGGGGAGGGGTTCCATTCTGCCCTCTCCACCCCCTTCAGACCAATTCTGAGGCATGAATGCGGCTGGCAGGGAGGTGCAAACTGACAACTTTCCCCCTGGCCAGAGACCAGAGCAGTCACAGTTTGGGGGATCTCAAACTGGAGGCCCAAGGGCCAAGTGTGGCCCACAACCCCAGGCCTGTTTGCTTAGCTCAGAGTCTTCCCATTCAAACAACCCTCTGACCTGGCCAGAAACACTGTACTTTTTTGTTGGTAAATTTGTTGCTCGAAGGGGTACAGATTAATAGCTCTGGGACTATTTATATGCTAGTGTTGAACAAATAAGTACATATGGTAGATCCTCACGGCCAGGGTTTCACGCTGTTGCAGAGGGAAGTTGCAAATAAGCAAGGTGGGGGTGCCCGGCTGGCTTAGGCGGTGGAGCAGTAGAGCGTACCAACTCTTAATCTCAGGGTGGCAGGTTTGAGCCCCACGTTGGGTGTCGACATTACGTAAAAATAAAATCTTGGGCGCCTGGGTGGCTCAGTTGGTTAAGCGACTGCCTTCGGCTCAGGTCATGATCCTGGAGTCCCGGGATCGAGTCCCGCATCGGGCTCCCTGCTCAGCGGGGAGTCTGCTTCTCCCTCTAACCCTCCTCCCTCTCATGCTCTCTGTCTCTCATTCTCTCTCTCTCAAATAAATAAATAAATAATCTTTAAAAATAAATAAATAAACAAAATCTTAAAACAACAACAACAATGTGGTGCTGGACTCTGGTTAGCAGTATGACATGTTTATTTTAATAGATATAAGGGGCGCCTGGGTGGCTCAGTCGGTTAAGGATCTGCCTTTGGCTCAGGTCATGATCCCAGGGTCCTGGAATTGAGTTCCACATCGGGCTCCCTGCTCAGTGGGGAACCTCCTTCTCCCTCTCCCTCTCCTTCTGCTGCTCCCCCTGCTTGTGCGTGCTCTCTCTCTCTCTCTCTCTCTCTGACAAATAAATAAAATCTTTTTTTTAAAAGACAGATATGAAAATAAATATAAATGTGTGTATACATGGCTTAGTAAACACACACATATTCCCTAGTGCTATCTGCTGAAGGTTCAGAAGCATTGATACTCTAGGAAAAAAATGAGTACACTCAGCCCCTGGGTCTTGGTCTTTAAATACCATTTTCCAATGCAGGGACCCAGGGCTGGAGAAATGGCTGATTCTAGGGCTAGGGCAGAGAAAATACCAAGCCTGGACACTTTCCCAGAAAGTCCTTAAAACAAGCTGAAAGGACACAGGAGCCAACCTGAAAGAACTTCTCTTGGCCAAAGCTGGATCAATCTGAGAATAAAGTGAATAAGCGTAGTATTGGATTATAACCCAAACGATGAAATAAATGTCCACAAGTCCATACTGATTAAAAATACATGATTAAATCCATTTAAAAATGGAGGAGAAGGGTCAAATCTCCCTGACTGGAGACTTTCAATTAATAAATGTGGAATGAGGGGCGCCAGGGTGGCTCAGTCGGTTAAGTGTCTGGCTCTTGGTTTTGGCTCAGGTGGTGATCTCAGGGTCCATGAGATCAAGCCTCGCATGGGGCTCCATACTCAGCTCAGAATCTGCTGGAGAGTCTCTCTCCCTCTCCCTCTCCCTCTGCTCCTCCCCCGTTCTGCCCACGCATGCTCTCTCTCTCAAATAGACAAATAAAATCTTTAAAAAAAATAAATGTAGAATGAACAATGAAAATAGAAACTAGCCATAAGAATACCACAGTAATGACTGCTGCAGGCAGAATCCACTGATGGATGAGAAATTTAATGGATAAAACTTTAAGGAGAAACAGGACATTTGCATAGCTTCAAAGTTTCTACTCCTAAATATTTATTAATCATTTTGATCTCTTGTGAGGTGCCTGGCTGGCTCGGTCGGTAGAGCATGCGACTCTTGATCATCGGGTTTTGAGCTCAAGCCCCACATTGGGTGTAGAGCTTACTTAAAAATAAAATCTTAGGGGCGCCTGGGTGGCTCAGTCGTTGGGCATCTGCCTTCGGCTCAGGTCGTGATCCCGGGGTCCTGGGATCGAGCCCCGCATCAGGCTCCCTGCTCCGCAGGAGGCCTGCTTCTCCCTCTCCCACTCCCGCTGCTTGTGTTCCCTCTCTCGCTGTATCTCTCTCTGTCAAATAAATAAAATCTTTAAAAAAATAATAAAATAAAATAAAATCTTAAAAAAAAATCACCTTGATGGCCTTAATCTTTGTCCACAAATTCTTGATACTCCTTCCCATAAGGAGTGGAGCTAAGTGGCCCCGTCCTTGAGGGGGAATGGACTTGGTGCCTTGCTTCATAGGACTAGGGTATAGTACAAAAAAAAACTGCACAGAGAGGTTCATGGCGACTTTAGTCGTAATTGCTAAAAGTTGGAAGCAACCAAGGTGTCCTTCAGTAGGGGAATGGATAAACTGCAGGACACCCACACACAGGAATATTATTCAGCGCTAAAAAGAAATGAGCTATCAAGCCATGAAAAGGCAGGAGGAGCCTTAAATGCATATCACTAAGCGAAAGAAGCCAGTCAGAGAAGGCTCCATGTGGGGCGCTGGGGTGGCTCAGTCAGTTCAGCGCCCAACTCTTGGTTTCCGCTCAGGTCATGATCTCAGGGTCATGGAATCGAGCCCTGCGTTGGGTTCTGTCTCTCTCTCAAATAAGTAAATAAATAAAATCTTAAAAAAAAAAGAAAGAAAGAAAAGAAAAGGCTGCATGCTGTTTGATTGCAGCTCTATGATATTCTGGAAGAGCCGAAGGTGTGGAGACAGTAGAAAGCTCAGTGATGGCAGGGGTAAGGGGTGGAGAAGGATGACGAGGTGGGGCGCAGCGGATTTTTATGGCAGTGATGGTGGATACATGTCATTATACATTGGTCCAAACCCATAGAATGTACAACCCCAAGAGTGAAGCCTAATGTCAGCTGTGGACTCTCGGTGATAATAACGTGTCATGTTAGGTTCACGAGTTCTACCCAATGTGGCAGTGTGATGTGGGATGTCCACAGTGGGGCAGGTTGTGGGGCAGCAGGGTGTATATGGGGACTGTGTACTTTCCACTTAATTTCAGAGTAATACAACTGCTCTGAAAAATAAGTTTATTAATTTTTCAAAACACCTTTGCCATTTCAAGTGGGCGGATGCTCCCAGGCCACGCCGCCTGGTGGCTTTGGCCATGTAGATTGCCAGCCTGGCCTCTGAAGGTATTTGAGTTTGGGATTCCTGGCTGAGATGCCAGGGTCATGGACTTGGGGGCAGACTGATGGCAGGGAGATTTCCAGGTTCCTAAACCTCTCTGCACTTCAGTTTCCTCACCTGAAAATAGGGACACACCATTGCTGCCGTTAGGACCTCACCTTCTGGTGGGGGGACCAAAAACCCACATACAAGTCAATAAGCAAATTCCACATAGTGATGTGTGCTATTAACCAATCAGATATCACAGTGTGATAGGAGAGTGACTGGGGGAACCATTTCAGATCCAGAGAGCCGGGCATCCCTCCTTAAGGAGGTGAAGGGAGCTGAGGTCAACAGAAAGGGGGTTCCCGGCAGAGGAATCATCCTGAGCAAAGACCTAGAATACTCCTTTTATTTTTTAAAACTGAGGTGATATCCACATAACATAAAATTAGCCATTTTAAAGGAACAATTCAATGACTTTGAGTACATTCACAATGGTATGCAATCACCACTTCTGTCTAGTTTTAAGACATTTCAAAAAAAAAAGACATTTTATCACCACAGAAGGAAACCACATCCATTAAACAGCCACTCCTCATTGCCCCCTCCCCGGATACTTCATGTAAATGGAATCATGCAATTGGTGATCTTTTGTATCTGACTTCTCTCACTTGGCATCATGTTTTCGGGGTTCTTCCAGTTGTTGAAGGCACCGGGAGTCCATTTCTTTTTACAGCTGAATAGTATTTTATTGTATCTGTGGACTTCTTCTTAAAGGTTCTAAAAGGCTCCGAGAAGAGACTTTCGGTTGTCGGGGGAAAGGGAGAAGGCAGCCTGGTGGTGGGGCATCACCTTGTCCCGAGATGATGGGCAGGACTTGGGCGGAGCCACACACCTCTCTCTCCTCACCTTTTCATCCCAGACCTGGCCAACTGCCCAGGGGGGAAAAGCTGAGCTCATCCTCCCTTGCCTGTGTCCCCAGTTACGGCTCTGGTTAAACTCAGGACAAGGACTTCAAAATCTGTTGATGTGGGTGGGGGCCAAGTTCTTGGGGAGACAGGAGGAGGCAGGCCCTGATCTTTCCCCCAGGCCTCCCCTCTAGGTACCCTCCTCCCTGCACCTTCTCACGTAGGCTTGGAAACTGGGAGTCAGCACCTCCTCTCTCTTCCCCCCGCCTCACACTTAGACATTCATTTTACAGACTAGGTAGAAGGGAAAGAACAGCTGGGCAGGGCAGTGGATCAGCACAGACAAAGGCCTGGAGGCTGCAAAGAATGTGCGAAAGAAAAGGAAATGAGGTCAGTTGGGCAGGAGCTTGGCTTAGGGAGAGCGAAGAAGAGGGGGTTGGGGGTGTGTTGGGGGTGGGGTAAGGGTCAGGTCTGGTGGGGCCTGAAATGCCAAGCCTCCGCTGTCTGACCACCACCTCACTAGATGACTTGCCAAACCTCTCTGATCTCAGTCTCCCCCTCTGTAAACTGGGGTCTTTCACACAGTGATCTTGTGAATACGGATGCAGTCATCAGTGCCGTGTTAACCCTCTCCTGACAGAGCAAACCACGATATAAATGTCAGATATTACGTTTTAACCACTTTATTGAGACTCGATTCGCCTACCATACAATTCACCCACTTAAAGTGTGGATTTTAGATTTTGATGGTTCTTGGTGGATTCACAGAGTGTGTCACCAATCACCACATCTAATTTTAGAATACTGCAGCACTCACAAAGGAAACTCCATACCCACTGGCCATCACCCTCATTTCTCTCCTCCACCCAGCCCCCGGAAACCACTCATCTACTTTCTGCCTCTATGGATTTGTCGATTCTTGACATTTCATGTGAATGGAATCATACAGTATGTAATATTTTGTGTCTGGCTTCGTTCACTCAGCCGAGCATGTTTTCAAGACCCAGCCATGTCGGGGTGCCTGGGTGGCTCAGTCGTCAAGCATCTGCCTTCGGCTCAGGTCATGATCCCAGGGTCCTGGGATCGAGCCCTGCATCGGGTTCCCTGCTCTGCGGGAAGCCTGCTTCTCCCTCTCCCACTCCCCCTGCTTGTGTTCCCTCTCTCGCCGTGTCTCTCTCTGTCAAATAGATAAATAAAATCTTTAAAAAAAAAAAAAAAAAAAGACCCAGCCGTGTCGTAGCATGAATCCCTACATCATTCTTTTTTATGGCTAAATAAAGTGTCATGGTATGGCTATGCCACGTTTAGTTTTTCCATTCATCAGCTTGTGGGCACTTGGGTTGTTTCTCCTTTTTTGGCTAGCTAGGAAAACGCTGCTCTGAACCTTGGTGTGTAGCCTTTTTGTGCGGATATATATTTTTGTTTCCACTGGGTATATTCCTGAGAGTGGAATTGCTGGGTCATATGGTAACTTTGTTTAACATTTTCAGGAATTGCCAGGCTGTTTTCCAAATCGATCGTGCCGTTTTGCATTCCCAGCTGCAATGTATAAGGGTTCTGATTTCCCCACATCTTTGCTAATGCTTGTTATTGTCTGTCCTTTATTATGATAGCCATCCGAATGAGGGTGAGGTGGCATCCAATTGTGGTTTTGGTAGTTACTACTTTTTGTTACTGTTTGTTACTGTTATTGATACACTTTTCACACTTCAGTCCATCCTTCCTCCTGTCCTTCTGCTCACAACACTCCATTACTCCTTGGTACCCTTTGAAGAAAGTTCAAAAAGTCCTGGCCGTTGGTATTGGCTCTCCCCCCACCCCCACCCCCACCCACTTCACCCCATAGCATAGTTCCTGCCTCTGAATCTCCAAATCTGGCAACTGCTCCTCATGGTCAAAGAGAGGCAAGCTTTGGGGTCAGGCAGATATGGGTTGGAATCCTGGCTCTGATGATCTTGGGTGGAAAGATTCACCTCTGTGAGCCTCAGTACCAATCAGTTAAATGGGAATCAGATTATTCCCTCTCTCATAGGGTTCAATGAATCAGTTCATGTCAACTCTTTCTTTTTTTTTTAAGAGTTTATTTTTTTAAGTAATCTCTATACCCAACATCGCGCTCGAACTCACAACCCCAAGATCAAGAGTCACACACTCTACTGCCTGAGCCAGCCAGACGCCCCTCATGTCAATTCTTCAGTGCAATGTCTAGCATTGAGTAGGGGCCCTATGGACCAGGATTTGCCTAGTTGGAAGTTCCAGAAAAACAAAACAAAACTAAGTTCAACTAAAAACAATGCAAACTCATGTGAGGAAAAAGAAGAGATGAATTGGCTCCTGTAACTAAAAATCTAGGGGTCTAGGAGTTGCGTTGACTCTAGGCATGGCTGGATCAAGAAGCTATATAGTGCCACTAGGAATCTAACTTGCTGCTTCCTGGCTCAACTGGGCTTTCATCTCATCAGGCTCCCCTTTGGGTGGCAGAGATCTTGTCTCCACTACAGACCCATGATTTCCACTAAGCAGCTACTTGGAAAGAGATATTCAACTGCCCCCAAGGTTTCAACAGATGTCCTAGTACTGCATTTCATTGGTCCAGCAAGGATCACATGACACAACCAAACCAGTCACCGGGCCTAGGGGATGGACTGCTCTGATTGGCCGACTCAGAGAGGAGGTCATCCCAAATTTGCCTGCGCATCTCCATCTGAGCCAATATGAGTCCTCAAGCCTTGGTAGGTTGTGTTTCAGGCTGGGAAGACATGGAGCGTCGGAAAAGTTAGGAAGTTACGTTCGTGGAGTTCAGTTTGGGCCATTTGAGTTGAGATGCCTCCCAGGCATCGAAGGGTGCCCCTGAGTCATCAACTGGATAGGAGACACCATTCACCGGGTGTCTTGGTGGCTCACATTCTTTTTATTGCTTTTATGGAAAGGTAATTTGATTTCCCTTTGAAGGATACAATTGGAAAGTGTAATTATTATGATGTATAATTTCTCCACCTGGAGATAATTGCCTTTTTTTTTTTCCTTCTTAGAAGTTCTGGCAGCACATCTCAATTCAGCTTTCCAAATGATCATGCCGTCCAGATAATGTATAGGGAGCATTCTGTTTTCTTCCTGAGTTCTTTCTCCTGGGCAGTTTCTCTTGCCACCGTCCCAGGAATCATCTTCAATTCCCATATTGGGACACCTGTTTCCTCCATCCCGTGTCTTCCTTTTTTGTTGTTGTTGTTGGTTCGCCCCCTTGTTCTGGTGGGGTGCATTCTGCAATAACTTTCTAAGAACATAAGAGCACAGGAGATAACATTTTTGAGCCCCTCCGTGTTTTGAAATGTCTTTGCTTGCTCCTCGCACTTGATCACTATTTTGGCTGGAAATAGTGGTCTGGAGTAAAAGGCCTTTTCTGTCAGAATTTTGAGGCCATAGATCCACTGTTTGTTTATTTCCAATGTCTTTGACTTTGCTGTTTGTGCTGCCAGGAATGCACTCCCTTCCTTTCTTTTTCTGGCTCATTCCTCCTCATCCTTTTGATCCCATGATGGACATTTCGAAGGTAAACCAATAGCTCTTAACTGGAAAACTCATCCAATTCCGTGACTGCCTGGACTAATTCTGGCCATCGGAATGCAAGTGGAAGTAGAATCCCTTCTCTATGTCAGTCACTTCTGAGCAGAGGCATCGAAAAGCCCACCCACGCCTCTCCAGTCTCCCTCTTGTCCCTCTGAGCCGTCTGAGGCAGGGAGTCCAACATGGCGCAGCCACAACACGGTGGGTGCCTCAGCAGCCTGGGCCCCTGCCTAACGGTGTGGAGCCGAGCCCCTGCCAGCCCACAGAGGATGAGTAACACAAGGGAGAAATAAACTTTGGTTGTGTTAAACTACTGTGCTTTGGACATGTTTGTTCTTGCAGCGAAACTGGATTTAGGCTAATCCAGAGTCCAACTTGAATGTGGCTTCCTCAGAGACGTCCTCCTGGGTCGCAGCCACTGAACTAAGATTACTTCCCCCTCTTGGCAGCTTGTAGTTCCCGACGTGACCCTTACTGCTATCATAACTGTGAAATTATTTGTGTAACGAGTTTAGCATCAATCTCCCGCATCCCCCCTCCAAGACCCCAAGAGGAGAGAGAGTGGTGTTTGGCTTACTTACCCAGTGCTGCAGCCTTGAACCCAGGACAGAGCCTGGTCCTCAGTAGATGTTCAGGAACCACTTTTTTTAAGGACTTTTTATTTTATTTATTTATTTTTTATTTTTTAAAGATTTTATTTATTTATTTGAGAGAGAGAGTGAGAGAGAGAGAGAGCACAAGAGGGGGGAGCGGGAGAGGGAGAAGCAGACTCCCCGCTGAGCAGGTAGCCCGATGCGGGACTCGATCCCAGGACCCTGGGATCATGACCTGAGCTGAAGGCAGACGCTTAACGACTGAGCCACCCAGGCGCCCCAAGGACTTTTTATTTTTTATTTGACAGAGGGAGAGCCCAAGCAGGGGGAGCGGCAGACAGAAGGAGAGGGAGAAGCAGACTCCCCGCTGAGCAGGGAGCCCGACTCGGGGCTCGATCCCAGGACCCGGGGATCATGACCTGAGCTGAAGGCAGACGCTTAACTGTCTGAGCCACCCAGGCGCCCCAGGAACCATTTGTTGAGTGATAGAAGAGCTTTACATCCTTTCAGCCGGAAAGACAGCAATGAGCAGAGTGTATTTCTAGCACATTTCCTCACACAACTCTTGAGGCATGAGAGACAGCACAGGATGGCCTCAAGGAGGCAAGGAGGTTTGACAAGGAGCGTGATTGATGGTGAGAAAGCATCTGTCTGCGTATTTAGGTCTCTTCAAGAGTGTGTAATTTATTCTAGCAACTGCTCAGCCCAGGAGGGATTTCCAGGGCATGATGTATTTCACTGAGGGGCATGGGAACAGGGTGGAGAAGCATAGAGGCATTCTTGGAATTGCTGAGACCCAGAAGGAAATTCAGGCAGCGACGCCAAGATGCAGTCACCGGGAGACAGTCCTACCGTATTGGGTTCCACTCGAGTGCACTTTTGCGGCTGTGCCCTGGCCGATTTGTGCCTTCGGCTTTGTTGAGCTGTCGCTGACATACAACAAACCTCTCGTGTTTCCAATGTTCTGGTTCCTCCACGTCCTCTCCAGCACTTGGTGTGGGCAGTCTCTTTCACTGCAGCTCTTCTGGCGGGTTTGTTGTGGGATCTGGTTGTCCCATGGTTTTTTGCATTTCCCTGACGGCTGCTGATGTTGAGAATCTTTCGGGTGCTTATTTGGCATCCGTGTATTTTCTTTTGTGAAGAGTCTGTTCAAAGCTCTTACCAGTGTTTTCACTGGGTTGCGTTCTACTTTTTAAATGCATGGTGGGGCGCCGGGGTGGCTCAGTCGTTAAGCGTCTGCCTTCAGCTCAGGTCATGATCTCAGGGTCCTGGGATCGAGCCCCACGTCGGGCTCCCTGCTCGGCAGGAAGCCTGCTTCTCCCTCTCCCACTCCCCCTGCTTGTGTTCCCTCTCTCACTGTGTCTCTCTGTCAAATAAATGAATAAAATCTTTAAATAAAAAATAAATGCATGGTGACTCTGAAGATTATCCCTGGGGATAATAGGAGCTCCCCTGCTGGATGACCTCTATATCTGAGCCTCTCTTCCTCATCTGTAAAAGGGGGATAATAAATGTACCTACCTTGTAGGGTAGTGCTGAGTGTTAAGTACTTAAGACAGGTCAAGTCAGGGGGCACCTGGGTGGCTCAGTCAGTTAAGTGTCCGACTCTTGATTTCGGCTCAGGTCGTGATCTTAGGGTCATGAGATTGAGCCCCGAGTTGGGCTCCATGTTTAGCAGGGAGTCTGCTTGAGATTCTCTCTCCCCTCTGCCCCTCCCCTGCCTCTTGCTCACTCTCTCTCTAAAATAAATAAATAAATCTTAAAAAAAATAAAATAAAAGACAGGAAAAGTCAGTAGGGAACTGATCTGGAGCCCTGGAGAAGCCAGCTGTGGAGACTCAGAAACAGCTGGGAGGAGGCTTTGAGGATGGCTAAGTTCTATAATCATTTAGTCATTCAACAAACAGTTATTGTGCATCAGTTGTGTTCTAACACAAGAGACACAAGGGAGTGGGGATGTCTGGTTTTCTCTTGTCATCGCCAGCTCTAGGTGCAGGCATGTTGCAAGGCATGACGGATGTTCTTGAGAGAATAATGGAGTCAGAGAGTCATAGCTCTTGTCTTTCTAGGGCTTTCACTCTCACAGGGGCACCAGGATTCACGAGCAATGACACAGTTGATTAGGAATTATTACAGCTGTGGTCAGGGAGAGACTGAGAACAGATAAAGGGCCCTAGCCCGGGGCACCGGGATGGCTCAGTTGGTTAAGTGTCTGCCTTCAGCTCAGGTCGATCTGAGATCGAACCCCGTGTCCAGCTCCCTGCTCAGAGGGGAGTCTGCTTGTTCCTTTCCCTCTGTACCCCCTGCCCCCAGGCTCTTGTGCTTATTCTCTCTCTCCTTCTCTCTCCTTCTCAAATAAATAAAATCTTTAAAAAACAAAAAATGACCCTAGCCCCATGGAGGTCAGGACAGGCCTCAGGGCAGAGGCTGGGCAAGCTGAGGCCTGAAGGGGAAGAGGCACCAAGAGGCGATATTAGTTTCCCACGGCTGCCCGTAATAAATTAGAACAAAGGGCTGGCTTGAAACGGAAACGGATTCTCTCACAGTCCTGGGAGCTAGAAGCCCAAAGTCAAGGTGTCAGCAGGTCCCTCTCTCTCTGAAGGCGCCAGGGCAGAGGAGAGACTCCTTCCTTGCCTCTTTCCTAGCATCTGGCGGTAACTGGCACCTCTGTTTTGTAGGTGAATAACTCCAATCTCTGCCTCCGTGGTCACTTGGCCTTCTTCCTGGTGTCTGTGTCTCTCTGTCTTCTTTTCTTACAGGGACACTAGTCGTCTTGGATTCAGGGCCCACGCTAATCCAGTATGACCTCATCTTAACTAATGCCATCTGCAAACTATTTCCAAATAAGGTCACAGCCACAGGTACCTGGGGTTAGGACTTCAACATATCTTTCTGGGAGAGACAATACAGTCCAAAGGCAGGCTGGCCCGGGACAACACTGGGATTTGGGATCTGAGGTGGTGGCGCCAGTTGGCACCAAACAAGTCTGATGCAGCCCAGTGGGGGATCCTGGGGTGGGGGTGCCTGGCGACTGGTTTGCTTAAGAGGATGGGACCTTGCAGGAGGAGGAGGAGGGGGAGAGGAAGGGAAGAAGGAGTTGAAAGAGCAGGGTCAGCACAGATGGAGATACAGAGCAGGCGCTGAACAGCTCCAAGGGGTCAGCCCTGATTCAGGCAGAGGTTGTCTGGGGAAGGAAGGACCCAGGGGACCAACTGCATCTAGGATGTCACATGTCTGGACGTGGGCCATGGTTATATTTCCTGCACTGTCCAATACAGTAGGCACTGGCCACATGGGGCTGGTGAGCGCCTGAAACGTGGCCAGTCCAAATTGTGAAATACACATCGGCTTTTGAAGACGGCACCTAAAAAGGTAAAATAGCTCAATAATCATTTTTTATACTTAGTACATGTTGAAATGATAATATTTTGTGTATACTGAGTTAAATAAAAAGTATTGTTAAACTTAATTTTAGGGGTGCCTGGGTGGCTCGGTCGGTTGAGCGTCTGCCTTCTGCTTGGGTCGTGATCCCGGGGTCCTGGGATTGAGCCCCATGTCAGGCTCCTTGCTCAGCGGGGAGTCTGCTTCTCCCTCTGCCTGCCGCTCCCCCTGCTTGTGCGCTCTCTCTAACAAATAAATAAATAAATAAATAAATAAATAAAATCTTAAAAAGCAAACCAAAAACAAACAAAAAAACCCCTTAATTTTGCCTGGAGTTCCTGGCTGGCTCAGTCAGTGGAGCGCGTGACTCTCGATCTCCGGGTTGTGAGTTTGAGCCCCACATTGTGTGTAGAGATTACTTAAAAATAAAATTTTAAAAAATTAATTTTACCTGTTTTTTAAATTGATTTTTTATTGAGATACAATTGACATATAACATTGTATTAGTTTCAAGTGTACAACATGATTTGATATTTGTATATATTGCTAAATAATTGGCACACTAAGTTTACTTAATATCCTTTACCTCACATAGTTACAAACTGTTTTTCTTATGATGAGAACTTTTTTTAATTTTTTAAATTTTTTTTAATTTTTAGTTTTTAATTTTTTTTAAGATTTTATTTATTTATTTGAGAGAGAGAATGAGAGAGAGAAAGAGCACAAGAGGGGGGAGTGGGAGAGGGAGAAGCAGACTCCCTGCGGAGCAGGTAGCCTGATGCTGGACTCGATCCCGGGACTCCAGGATCATGACCTGAGCCGAAGGCAGTCGCTTAACCAACTGAGCCACCCAGGCGCCCCTGAACTTTTTTTTTTTTAAAGATTATATTTATTTGACACAGAGAGACACAGCGAGAGAGGAAACACAAGCAGGGGGAGTGAGAGAGGGAGAAGCAGGCTCCTGGCTGAGCAGGGAGCCCGATGCGGGACTCGATCCCAGGACCCTGGGATCATGACCTGAGCTGAAGGCAGACGCTTAACGACTGAGCCACCCAGGTGCCCCTCACACCACGTTTTCTTTATCTATTCATCCACTAATGGTCAGTTAGGTTGTTTCCAGGTGTTGATTATTGTAAATAATGCTGTGGTGAACACAGGAGTGCAGATATCTCTACGAGATCCTGTCTTCGTCTCCCTTGAATAAATACCCAGACATGGGATTGCTGGATCATATGGTATCTCTCTCTCTTTTTCTTTAAGATTTTATTTATTTATTTGACAGAGAGAGAGAGAGCACAAGTAGGCAGAGAGGCAGGCAGAGGGAGAGGGAGAAGCAGGTTCTCTAAGGAGCAGGGAGCCAATGTGGGGCTCGATCCCAGGACCCTGGGATCATGACCTGAGCCGAAGGCAAACACTTAACGACTGAGCCACCCAGGCGCCCCTCTCATTGTGGTTTTGATTTGCCTTTCCCTGATGATTAATGATGTTACCCACCTTTTCATGTACCTGCTGGCCATTTGTATGTCTTCTTTGGAAACCTGTCTATTGAGATCCTCTGCCCATTTTTTAAAATTAGATTGTATTTTTCTAACATGGCTACTAGAATTTTGAATATTATATCTCACATTATGTATCTACCAAAAAGCACTGCTCTAGATTTCTTTGGTGTATAGAAACTGTTCATAAGGGCGCCTGGGTGGCTTAGTTGGTTAAGCGACTGCCTTCGGCTCAGGTCATGATCCTGGAGTCCCTGGATGGAGTCCCGCATCGGGCTCCCTGCTCGGCAGGGAGTCTGCTTCTCCCTCTGACCCTCCTCCCTCTCATGCTCTCTCTATCTCATTCTCTCTCTCTAAAATAAATAAATAAAATCTTTAAAAAAAAAAAAGAAACTGTTCATAAAAATAACTTGATAGGGGCACTTGGGTGGCTCAGTTGATTAAGCGTCCACTCTTGATTTCGGCTCAGGTCATGATCTCAGGGCTGTGAGATCAAACCCTGCCTCGGGCTCCATGCTGGGCATGAGCCTGCTTGGGATTGTCTCTCTCCCTCTCCCTCTGCCCCTCCCCCTTCCTCTCTAAAAATATAAAAAAATAAATAACTTGATAAATAGGTTCTTCCAGCTGTTGGGTGGATTAGAGGCCTCAGGGTTGGCAGCCGGCTGCTAGCGTTGGGGGCCAGACCGGGAGGGCAGTGGTGAATAAGAATGTCCATAGCAGGGGCACCTGTTAAGCATCTGCCTTCGGCTCAGGTCATGATCTCAGGGTCCTGGGATCGAGCCCCGCATCGGGCTCCCTGCTCAGTGGGGAGTCTGCTTGTCTCCCTCCGCCCCTCCCACCCCCCGATTATGCACTCTCAAATAAATAAATAAATAAATAAATAAATAGGGTGCCTGGGTGGCTCAGATGGTTAAGCGTCTGCCTTCGGCTCAGATCATGATCTCAGGGTCCTGGGATCGAGTCCCGCATCGGGCTCCCTGCTCCTTGGGAGCCTGCTTCTCCCTCTGCCTCTCTCTCTGTGTCTCTAATGAATAAATAAATAAAATCTTAATAAATAAATAAATAAATACAATCTTTAAGAAAAAAAAGAAGAATGTCAATAGCAGCAACACTTCCCACGGAAGTCGTGGCTGGTGTGAGCCAGGCCCTGTTCTTAGCCTTCTGCGTATTCCTTTCATCCTCCCAAACCCGAGGAATTAGGCACTATTGCCAAGCCCATTTGGCAGATGAGGAAACTGAGGTGTAGGGCGGCAGGGTCACCTGTCCAAGAGGCCTGATCACCGCATCTGCCTAAGTGGCCATGACTATTGGGCTGCTTCAGGATTATGAGGACACCTGGGGACAGACAGACTCTGCTAAAGGAAGCAAGGGAGGCTGGGGGTGGGGGTGGGGCAAGGGTGTGGGAGGAAAAGCCAGCGGGGGTGAAATGCAGGACCAGTTAGGGCACACTGAACCTGGGGAGCCTGAGGGACATTCCAAGGGGGACACATGTGGAGGCTGGACCCCGGGCTGGGGCCAGAGACCCAGGTGGGGAGATGAGGTGATTATACTCATTGGCAAGGGGGAATGAAGGGCAAGGAATCCAGGGCCCCACCGTATCCCCCGAGGAGGGGGTGGTCAGCCACCAGATCCAATGGAAGGGGGTCACCTGTGGCCCCCACATACCATCTGCCCCTTGCAACAAGTTCTCTTTCCATTCCATATGTTATTTGTTGCACTTACTGTGTTGTTGAGCATGTGTACATGCAGGACACATGCTG
Organism: Mirounga angustirostris; assembly: GCF_029215605.1. Taxonomy (NCBI): domain Eukaryota; kingdom Metazoa; phylum Chordata; class Mammalia; order Carnivora; family Phocidae; genus Mirounga; species Mirounga angustirostris. Next base: position 208,311,620 of record NW_026991709.1, on the reverse strand, counting down.
AGTGTTGAGGAGCCAGCAGTGACCAAGATGGACAGAGTCCCCTGGCCTCGTGGTGTGGTGGGGACAGAGGTAATAAATATAGCACATATATATATATGATCAGTGCTCTGGTCTGGATGTTTGTGTCTCCCCACAAAATGCATATATTGAAACCCTAGCCCCCAGTGTGATGGTATGAGGAGGCAGGGCCTTTGGGAGATGATCAGGGATTAGATGAGGTCATGAGGGTGGAGACTCCATGATGGGGTTAATGCCAAGAGGAAGACACAGGAGATCTCTCTCTCTCTGCCTCTCTCACTGAACACACCAGAGAAGGGCCACATGAGGACATAACCAGGAGCAGGGCCCTCACCAAGATCTTGGTGGTCATGGCACCCTGATCTCACGCTTCCACCCTCCAGGATCATGAGAAAGAAATTGTTGTTTCAGCCACCCAGTCTGCAGTATTTTTTACGGGAGCCTGACCTCAATCAGGTTGTGGTAACTGCTCTGTGAAAAAAAAAAAAAAAATAGCAGGGAACAGGAAAGGAGTCCAAAGGAGGCGGTGGGGTAGATTTTGAGCACGGTCAGACTGTTGGGATGACATTTGAATAAATTCCTGACAGAGGTCCAGGAGGAGCCAGCCATGCAAGGATGTGAGGCCTAGGTGGGCAGGGGGAACTGTTCGAGCAAAGGTCCTGGGGTGGGATTGCAGTTGTTGGATTTGAGAAAGGAGGCAGGTGTGGCTGAAGGGAGGCGCAGTGAGGGTAGAGCGGAGGAAAAGTCAGGGAAGTGACCATCTTTTTGTACCCTGTTCACATCCCACAGCCTCATCCTATTTCCTGCAGCTGGCTGAGGACAGTGCCCTCGAGCTGGCCACTAGAGGCCACCCTCTCTGCCATTTACAGGGTCACAACCACTGTCATCCACCTTTGAGATTGTGGCTTGTTTACTCTGACCCCTGACTGTGCCTGTAATATCATGCTAAAGCGCTTTGCACGGATGGGCTCAGCTCGTCCTCCTAACATTCCCGAGTCAGATGCATTGACAAATTTTTTTACAGCTTTGAGTTATAACTGACATACTGCAAATCACACACATTTCAAGTGTCCAATCTGATGAGTTTTCACATCTTGTAACCCAGCATCACAACCAAAATACTAAACATATCCACCATCTCAAAAAGTTATATTCTAGCCCTTTTTTGTCCCTCCCTCTAGCCTCTCCCCACTCCGCCCCCAGACACCCAGAAATTGATCTGCTTTCTGTTACTAGAGATGAGGCTGCATTTTCTGGAGTTTTAGGTACATGGGACCAGAGAGTATATACTCTTCTCTTTTTTTTTTAAAGATTTTATTTATTTATGTGACAGACACAGCGAGAGAGGGAACACAAGCAGGGGGAGTGGGAGAGGGAGAAGCAGGCTTCACGCGGAGCCGGGAGCCCGATGCGGGACCCGATCCCAGGACCCTGGGATCATGACCCGAGCCAAAGGCAGACGCTTAACAACGGAGCCACCCAGGTGCCCCTATACTCTTCTTTTTTATCTGGCTTCTTTTCCGCCGCAGAATTATCACGAAGATTCGTCTATGCTTTTGTATTTGAGCCCCTTTTGCTCCTGAGGGAACTGAGGCACAGGGAGGTGTGACTTGGGGGCGCGAGCAGGAGGAGGTGTCACACAGGTTCGGCCCCAGAGCGGCGCGGGTCCCGGAGGCCCAGGCCGCCGAGGGGCGCTCTGGCGGGTGGGACGCGGGCAGGTGCACTCCCGCGCGGGGCCGCCCCCTGGCCGGCCTCTCCCTGCGCGCCGCCGGCCTCTCCCTGCGCGCCGCCGGGGGCGGGGCCGGGGGCGGGGCCGCCCGGGGCCGGGGCGGGTCGGGGGCGGGGCCGGGGGCGGGGCCGGGCCGGGGCCGCCCGGGGCCGGGGCGGGCCGGGGGCGGGGCCTCCCGGCTCTGGGGCCTCCGATAAGGGCCTGCGGGGCTGGGGGGTGCTCGGGCGCGCCTGGGCGCCTCGATAGGGTGGCGGCGCGTGCTCGTGGGGCGCTGCGGGGGGGCGCCGCGGCCGAAGGTCCCGGCGCGTCCACCCGGAACCGGGCCCGGCGACCCAGGCTGGGGCCGGGCGGGGCGGGGCGTCCGGCCGTGTCGCGCCCGCCTGGCTCACGGGGCCAGGGCCGCTAAAATGGCGGCGGCGGCGGTGACAGCGTCCCGCGCCGGGGCCGGGGGCCTGGCCGCCGCGTCGGGGGCCGACTAGCGCCCTCCCGGGCGTCGCGGCCCGCCCCCCTGGGCGCTCGCGCGCGGCCCCCGCCCGGGCCCTCGGTCCGCCCTCCCGGCGCGCCCATGAACTCCGTGTCGCCGGCCGCCGCGCAGTACCGGAGCGGGAGCCCGGAGGACGCGCGCCGCCCCGAGGGCCGCAGGCCGCGGGGCCCCCGAGTCCCCGACCCTAACGGCCTGAGGCCCTCTGGAGCCAGCGGCCCCGCTCTTGGCTCGCCCGCGGCCGCCCCCGGGGAGCCGGACGAAGTGGACAAGTTTAAGGCGAAGTTCCTGACGGCCTGGAACAACGTCAAGTACGGTGAGGAGGGGGCGGGCCCGGGGCTTGTGTTCTGAGATAGGAGCGGGCCGAGGGCTCGGCCAGGCAGGGGGTGGGGGGCGAGGGGAGCCAGACCCTGGCCCTGCCGAGTATTCCACCATTTGCTCTCCTCCTGTGAGTCACCTGTGGGTCCCCCGCCCTGCCCTGCCCCGGGCGGACCTGCAGCAGGTCCAAAAAGGAATGTGTTTCCAAGCCTCAGCCACTCCCGGGTGACCTTGGGCAAGGTTTTTTGCTTTTCTGTGCCTTCATTTTTCCCCTCTGTAAAACGGATACAATCATCAGAACTGCTTTATTCATCCTGAATTGATGGCAAACACTCACGTGGCCGTTACGAGGGTCCCTGCCTCCATCGGAGGGGAATCCGGCATGGATTGCCCAGGGCCAGCCCTGAGATGGGACCTGGGATGGTGTCTGCTTCACAGACCGGGGTGGGGGATGGAAGCGCTGCTGCTGTCGTAACTGTTGTGTTACATGTCTGTCGAGCCAGCGCTTCATCTGGCTGGGTGCTGCCCCGCGTCTCCCCAGGTTGGGCAGTCAAAAGCCGGACCAGCTTTAGCAAGATCTCCAGCGTCCACCTCTGTGGCCGCCGCTACCGCTTCGAGGGCGAGGGTGAGCCGGTGGCCCCAGGCTGGGGTTGAGGGGGGCCTGGTGTGCCTGGTGGCAGCTGACAAGCCTGCTCTTGTAGGTGACATCCAGCGTTTCCAGCGGGACTTCGCGTCCCGCCTGTGGCTCACATACCGCCGGGACTTCCCGCCCCTGGCTGGAGGTGGCCTAACCTCGGACTGTGGCTGGGGATGCATGCTGCGCAGTGGGCAGATGATGCTGGCCCAGGGCCTGCTGCTGCATTTCCTGCCCCGAGGTGAGTGGTGGAAGGGAAGTGCGCCCTAGGAGCATCCTGCCAAGCACACAGAGCAGCAGGGTCAGAATTGTTTGTAAACTAAGCTTAAATGTATGTGAGATTGTGTGCAAAGTATGTTTTGGGTGGGGGGGGGAGTGAGAGTTGTTACAACAAGTTTCAGGAATGTGAATATTGTTGGTAAACCTGGGGTCTCAGGAGCATTAGAATTGTACAGAAAGCATGAGCAAATGGGAACTGTGACCCCCACCGCCCCACCAGCACCCTTTGACTCTGTACTCCATCCCCACCAGACTGGACATGGGCCGAGAGCACGGGCCCGGGCCCCTCTGAGCCATCAGGGTTGGCCTCTCCCAACCGTTACCGTGAGCCTGCACGCTGGATGCCCCCGCGCTGGGCCCGGGGCACCCCTGAGCTGGAGCAGGAACGTCGACACCGGCAGATAGTGTCCTGGTTCGCCGACCACCCCCAGGCCCCCTTTGGCCTACACCGGCTGGTGGAGCTTGGGCAGAGCTCAGGCAAGAAGGCGGGGGACTGGTATGGGCCATCTCTGGTGGCGCACATACTCAGGTGAGGGCCGCCGCAGGGGACACGGGAGCCACTGGGTTCCCCCAGGCACTCAGGCCTTCCCTCTCCCCCCCCAGGAAAGCTGTGGAGAGCTGCTCAGAGGTCACCCGCCTGGTGGTGTATGTTTCTCAGGACTGCACAGGTAAGAGACTGGAAACCAAGGTCCCAGAGTTCTCACCCTGAGCCAGTCGCTACCTCAGCTGCGTCTGAGGACCTACCTTCTCAGAGGCTGAAACGAGTTCTGGGGCAGAGGAAGCCTTGGAAAGGATTCGAGGCGCACGCAGTGGGAGGTGCTCAGGACCCCTCCGCTGCCTCTGGAACCAGCAGAGGAAACGTTAGGGGTTTCTCTGCCAGTGATAGAATAGAGGACATAAGGCTTCCCTCTCTCAGGTCCAATCTACTCTTACTCTGTAAATAATTCTAACATGTACAGAAGTCTGCTCTCTGCCTCACAGGATTGTTATAAGGATTAAGTGAGTAAATAACACAAGTTAAACCATTTGAGCAGGGCATGTCACGTAGTGAGTGTTCGCCAAATATTAAATATTATTATTGATCCCCACTATCCTCCAAATCAGTTTCTTTCTTTCTTTTTTTTTTTTTTTAATTTAATTTGTTTATTTGACAGAGAGAGGGAGAGAGAGCAAAGCAGGGGGAGCTGCAGGCAGAGGCAGAGGGAAAAGCAGGCTCCCTGCCGAGCAGAGCGCCCAACATGGGGCTCGATCCCAGGACCCTGGGATCATGACCTGAGCTGAAGGCAGACGTTTAACCGACTGAGCCACCCAGGCGCCCCTCCTCCAAATCAGTTTAGATAGGGTCTTCATTAATAGGAGCCTCAATGGATCGGTGTCAGAGAATCTACAAAACCTATGAATTTTTATATAAAATTGTAGATGTTTGGGGCGATACTTGATTTTTTTTTTTTTTTTGCAAAAAACCGTCAATTTTATAGATGTTTGGGGCGATACTTGATTTTAACAGATGGTCACTATCTTAGTCCGTTTGGGCTGCTATACCAAAAATGCCACAGACGGAATGGCCTATAAATAATAGGAACTTATTTCTCATAGTTCTGGGGGCTGGGAAGTCCAAGATCAAGGCACCAGCAGATTTGGTGTCTGGTGGGGACGCACTTCCTGGTTCATTTTGCCGTGTTCTCACATGATGGGGGGCCGGCGAGCTCTCTGGGGCCTTATACAGGCACTGATCCCAGTCATGAGGATTCCACCCTCATGACCTAGTCCACTCCCAAAGGCCCCGTCACTTTGGGGGTTAGAATTTCAGCATCTGAATGGTAGGGGGACACAAGCATTCTGACCATAGCAGCTGTGTTTCCAGAAGGGTTGGATCCACTTTTCTGGGAGCCAGGAAGGGGCTTACCTAGCAGTAAGGGAGGACGTGGGAGAATGGAGACCAGCAGATTGGACTTGAGGGGGAGGGACACGCAGGGACATTCAGCAGAGGGGCAGACTGCTTGGAGCTCCTGTTTCCATATTGGCAAACTCACACGCTGAGTAAGTAAAGACTAAGCAGGCCTGGAACTGGGGAGGTGCTCTGGGCTGTGGGGAAGGCTCTCTGCCTCCTCCTGGTTTTATGTTCTTCATCTAAATCTCAGGGCCTCAGTCACCCGCTCTGTAAAACGGGGATGTCTACACCTGCCCGGAGGCCCTGGAATTGTCGGGGGGTAGAGTTTGGGGTGGGTGGGGCATGAGGAAGTCCTCCGTTTCCATTGATGACAGGAGTGGGACCCTCCGACATCACAGGGGCACGTGGAGGGCCCCGCTCTGAGGCTCGAAGGGCGGGTAAGAATGTAACCTGCTGCATCCTCCTCCCAGTGTACAAGGCAGATGTGGCACGCCTGGTGGCCAGGCTGGACCCCACAGCCGAATGGAAGGCCGTGGTCATCTTGGTGCCAGTGCGGCTGGGCGGCGAGACTCTCAACCCCGTGTATGTGCCCTGTGTGAAGGTAGGTTCGGCCAAGTTCCACTAAGCCTCCCCCGGGAGCCACACAGGCTTCTGTAGCTTGGGTCAAGTGTTCCTGCTTCCTTCATCCGTCCATCTGGTTACCCAGTAGTTAGGGAGCACCCAGTATGTGCCAAATGCTGTCCCAGCTGCTGGGTTTCAGGGGCGAAGAGGCAAACGTTCGTGCCCTCTGGGAGCAGACATTCTACTGGGGGAAGGACAGACAGCGGGTCTGAAACCAAACTGATAGCTGTGGCATTTGAACCTTAGATTCTAGAGGAACGAAAACTAACACTGCGAGGGGCAGAGGGGGTTGGCTACAGCCTAGGAAAGCCCCTCTCCAGCCAGGGCAGATGAGGAGCCAGAGTGCTCCAGGCAAAAGGAATGGCAAGGCTGGAAAAACCCTGGGGTGTTTTCACTCAGAATAAAGGCCAAAGTTCTCCCTACACCTGCAAGGCTTTGTACCATGCCCCTACCCATGCCTTGACCTCATCTGCCCCCACTCTCCTTCCCACTTCTCTCTGCCCCCACCACATGAACCTCCTCACTGTTCTCAGAACACACAGGCCTCAGGGCCTTTGCACTCGCTGTTCCAGCTGCTTGGAGTGCTCTTTCCCCAGAGATGCACTCCTAACTCCCTTTCTTACCTCCTTCGGGCCTTTGCTGCAATGTCACCTGTCAGTGAGGCCTTTCTGACTCCCCTACTTAAAATTGCAAAGCCCTTTTCCCTTCTTTATTCTTCTCCCAGTGCTATTGCCTAGTGACACATGGCAGCACTTACTCGTCTTGTTTTTTATTCATCTCCTACACTGGAATGTCAGCTCCATGAGAAGGGGCTGGGTTTGCACACATGCGGGGTTTGCTAAGTGCTTCTCAAGGGCCTGTTTGACCGCACCTGCCCGGAGTATACTCCCCACCCGCTTTTCTCCCTGCAGGAGCTCCTGCGTTCAGAGCTATGCCTGGGCATCATGGGGGGCAAGCCACGGCATTCACTGTACTTCATCGGCTATCAGGGTAGGCCCGCCCCATCCCGCTCCATCCTGCCCCCCCCACCCTACCCTTCCTCAGCCCCCCTCATGCCTCCACCCCTGCAGATGACTTCCTGCTCTACCTGGACCCCCACTACTGCCAGCCCACTGTGGATGTCAGTCAGGCTGACTTCCCCCTGGAGGTGAGCCGGGTCAGATCCCTAGGGTGGGGCTGGGGAAGGTGGAGGAGGCCGGGGCCCTGAGCTTCCCTCATTTGTATGCCCCAGTCCTTCCATTGCACCTCACCCCGAAAGATGGCCTTCGCCAAGATGGACCCAAGCTGTACAGTGGGGTTCTATGCTGGAGACCAGAAGGAGTTTGAGACGCTCTGCTCAGAGCTGACCAGGGTGAGCCAGGAGCGGTGGAGGGCAGAGGGCAGGGGGCAGTGAGGGCGTAGAAGAGGAAGAGAGACCTCGAGTCCAGCAGACCTGGGGAATCAAGACTATTATCCTGCCCACAAGCTACAAAAGCCTGGCTAGGACTGATTGGACCAAAAGAAGGGCAGGAGATGAAAAGTTAGGGACATCATTGCTTGAAGGACAGCTGCATCCATGAGCTCCCTGTCTCACGGTTCTACTGTCCCATCAGGGCCTCACCCTTATAGTGGCAAGGGGTGGCCACTGGCCTTTCTGGGCACCCACCTCCCTGTTCAGTGGAAAGGGAGCCCTACACTCCCAGAAGATGCAGCAAAAATCCTAAGGTTGCTCTTCATTGGTCACCCTGGGTCATGTGCCCATCACAGTGGCCAGGGAATGGAAGGTGCTGATTGGCTGGCCTGGGTCATCGCCCTGGAGGGATAAGAGTTGAGCTCAGGAAGCACCTGATAATATACCTATTAGGATAATTATACCTGTAGGACAGTGAATATGGTTTGGGGCTAAGCCACTCTCCCCCCCTCCCGCCAGGTCCTCAGCTCCTCCTCAGCCACCGAGCGCTACCCCATGTTCACCGTAGCTGAGGGCCATGCTCAGGACCACAGCCTGGAAGACCTCTGCTCCCAGCTCTCCCAGCCAACACTGCGGCTCCCTCGCACGGGGCGGCTCCTCAAAGCCAAACGCCCAAGCTCTGAGGACTTTGTGTTTTTATAACGGGTGGGGTTGGGGGAGAAGATGCGCACTATTTATTTTTTTATTTATGTCATGCTGGGTGTGGGAGCTTGAAATCTGGAGGTGATGGGTCTTCCCGTTCTCACACCCTTGACAAGTGCAGCTGAGACCAGTCCAGGAAACCTCGGAACTGGGGGCCATCCCGACAGGGGCAGAGCCAGTATGCCTCTCTCCGGCCGGCTGAGCCCTCCGCACAGGGCAGGGAGGGAGGGCTCCCAGATACCCACTCAGGGCCTGACTCAAGTACTGTAGTTTGCACTGGACCACCTGTGCCCCTCGCTGGTCCCAAAGCTCCCACCCTGCCGAAGTCCAGGGGTGGTGGGGGGAACTGTGGCCACTGGGGGCTAATAAAGCCGTTTAACTTGACTGTGGCTGTGGCTGGCCCAGCGTCTGCGGGATGGGGTCCAAGCTGTGTCTCAAGGGGAGTTGCGGGGGGGAAGCTTGTTAGGTAGGCCTCGGCTTCCACATCTGTGAGACAGGAAGACTTCTCTGCCCATGAGTCCACACGGTCCATGAGGGACATGCATGAGGAGTGCGATGGAAGGGAGGAACGCCAGGGCCCCTGCCTGCTCCCTGGAGCTCAGGGGCCGCTCTTGGGACCCCGCGGCTTCCTCCGTTGCCGGGCCAGCTGGCGGAAGTGCAGCCGTTTGGGGTTGAGGCCAAAGGCCTGCAGTCTCTGGCGGCTAAACTCATGCCCCCCAAGTGTCACGGTGGGGCCCAGGAGACGCGCCTTCCTGCCCCTCCTCCGCCTCTGGGGGATTGGCTTCTGGGTGTGTGACACGGGAACTGCTTCTTCCTGTGCTGGGGGGCTCCCAGGCTGGGGCTGCTTCCTGTGGGCCCCAGCAGATGCCAGCAGCTGCCCGGGCGGGCCATCTTTGTCTCTGTGTGGCTTCCCTGTGGCTTCCGTAAGCGTCTCCGTCCTGAGCAGAAAAGTGGAGGCTGAGCCCAAGCTGGTCATGATTAGGCCAATTCCTGAGTACACATCCCCCATTTTCCAGATGAGGAAAGGAGAGGCTCAGAGGCAAGGCACCAAATGCGGGGCCTGCCTCGGGTTCAAACTGAAGTCTGACACCAAAACTGGGCCTTTTCTACTGAACTCTGAGACTCGATTGCATTGCTGAGCACTCTGGCTTTTTGAGCCTGAGCCTATACTAAAGCTGTTCATGGAAGTTGATTTATTGCAGCTTTAAATCAGCTCTCTGAGGTCCTATCACTCCTGCTTTATAGATCAGGAAATAATGGGCATAATAATAATAATACCTGTATGGTATTTCCTATGTTTTAGGCACTTTACATGAATTCACTTAATCCTCAAAAACTAACAAGAAACGAGCCATCTTAACCCCTTACCCTCATTTTAAAAATAAGGAAGCAAGCCCAGAAAGGGCAAGGGCCTTGCCCAAGGTCACGCAGCTGTGGCCCGGGACGAGAAAAGAGGCCCCGTTCCCAGGCCCAATGGGCTCCCAAGCCCACCCTCCTCCAGCCGGTGACACTCACCTCTCTGGGCAAAGTGACTTAAAGATCTGCCTCTTTTTCCAGGAGTTCTGGGCCTTCTGGCTGTACGTCCTCTTGTCCTGCAGTTCCTCCTGCTCTGACCTGGGGGTGCCCACAGACGGCGCCTATTGCCGGGAGCTTTGGGAGGTCCCCCCCCCCCCCCCCGGGGCACACCTGGCCCAGCCCTGTCACCTGTACATGCAGGTTTTCTTCAGGGAGCACCACCGGTTCAGCTCCTTGTCGTCGGCAGCGAGGATCTGCACAGGAAGGGAGGGTGGGGTCCTGCTGTGTGAGCCCTGGATCGGGGGCGCGGGGGGCTGGCTTTCGCAGCTTCAGCCGCCTCACTGGTCAAAGGCGGGTCATGCTACTACCGCTCGGCAGGGATGTCACCATAGCAGGAGAGGACTGCTTTCTGTGGAGGCCACTGGATGTTTTTGGCAGCGGGCCTCAGATGGGGAAACTGAGGCTCGGCAAGGCGCTCCTTGCCCTAGTCAGGTGGTCGGGAAGTGGCTGATTTCAGATTCCAGTTTGGGCCCAGGGGTCCCAGAGCCTCACTCGGGCACCACGGTCCCAGCAGCCTCAGAAGAGGCAAGGGGCTCGGTGCCAAGGCTCCCAGCTGCAGGCCTCAGTTTCCTCAACCAGGAGGTGGGCAAGCCCCTTAGAAACTACTGAAAGGCTGCCGGGGAGACTGAGGGAATGCAGAAGGTACAGGGGGCATAAGCGTGGACTTTGCTGGCCGTGACTGGTGAAGCCCCCACGGCCCCCAGGGCTGAGGGGCGAGCGCCGCTCCAAGAGCCGCACACGTTCACCAAAGCTCCACAGCCACGATGTGGGGGCTGCGGTTAGGCCCATTTTACAGATGGGGAAATGGAAGCACAGCGTCCTGGGTCACAGCTGGTGAGTGGCCACAGCAGGATTCGAATCTGGGCCATCTGTTTCCAGAGCCCACCCAGTCCTGACGGCCACCCAACTGCGGATGTTAGCTAATAGATTTAAAAGTACTATTTACGGCGCGTTCTAGGGCAAAGCACTGTTGGAAGCCCCCCGTCTGAGGCAGGGGAACGTTATCAGTACTGGTGTTTTCCAGAGAAGGAACGGGGGTGGGGGGGGTCGCAGCATCTACTGGCTGCACACTCCCCCTTGCCCACGGGGCACCTCCCCCCCCAGGCTGGGCACCATTGTGGGGCCCCACCTCCTCGGTGCTCAGCCCGAAGTCGCAGGGAACCACGGTGCGGTACTTAAAGCGACAGGGCAGGTCGTCAATGATGTCCTCGTAGTCCAGCCGGTAATACTCGTCCAGGTACTCCTCGAACGTATTGTCTCCTGTGCAGGGCGGGAGCCAGGCTGCCAGGGTGCGCCGGGCCCCGCGGAGCCCCCGCCCGCCCACCGCCACCAGCCCGGGCCTCACCAGGGTCGAACACCGGCTTTTCCTGCCCCACAGCTGCGGCGAAGGGTGACTTGCGCTTCTTCTTGCCCGTCAGGGGGGCCTCGCGCCGCTTTTTCCGCGGCTGGCTGGGGTCGTAGTCCGCGTCCATCTGTCGAGATGCCAAGGTCAGGCCAGCCGTCGGCGGGGAGGGGCGGCCCCGTGTACCCCCCCAGGTCTCCCCTCTGCCCATGGCACCTACATTGAAGTCGGGGTCCTCGCAGTGCAGCTCCTGCTGATTCCAAGCTCCACCCTGCTCAGGCCCAGCCCACGTGTCCCAGTTCCAGTCATCTGGTTGCAGAGGCCACAGAGGTAGGGGGTCAGGGTGGAACTTCGGACTTCAGACCCAGCAGCTTCCCCAGGCTGGTGCCCCCGGGGACCTCACCTTCAAGCCCTTCCTCTTCCTCAAAGTGCGGCTTCTCCTCCTCCACGGTGCCATAGTACTCGTCCCCAAAACACCTCTGCAGGGTCAGGGCCCGGACGATCAGCAAGGCCCAGTCCCCGCCACAGTGGTACTCCTACACCTGACGTGGCTCCCAGCACCCTCCAGACCTAGCTGCTGACGTGAGGGGAACCCTGTGTGACCAGGCCCCTCCATGCCCCAGTACCCCCTGCCGCACTGGGCACCATTCTGTTCCACAGAGCCGCCGTTCTTTCCCTCCCACAGGCCTTTGCCCCTGCGGTGCCCCCCGCCTGGTGCGCTCCCTCCCTCCTTGGCTGCCTAACTGCTCTTCAGGCCTCAGCTGCCTGCCCTGACCCACTCACCACCACGCCCAACAAAGTCGACCCGGGACACCTCTAAGACCCCACCTCCCCCTGCACGTCCCCCCCACCACTCTGATCGCTGGGGGTTATAACTGTATAGTTTAGACTGGGAGCTCTGGGAGGGCAGGGACCGACCGCTCTGTGGCCTGGTGCTCAGTGACTACGAGGCTGGTTCTTGCCATTTCATGAGCTCCAAGAGGACTGAAACTGCTGGGCCCTTGATGGAATCCCAGCACCCAGTGGGTGCCTGGCAAAGGCAGATATTGCAAATCATGTCATTTATGAAGCACCTACTGTATGCCCAATGCTGGGCTGCATCTCCCTGCATTCTCACAAGCACCCCCAAGAGACAGAAACTACCTCCATTTATGGAGAAACTGAAGCCTACGCATCCTCAGTCCCCTCCCCTGAGCTCGTAGGCTTGGTCAGGGGTCTCTTTGGGGTTCACAGGGTCCCCGCTGCTTTCCCCATACAGCCCTATTGCCTGTTTCTGTGGCCGGATGCTATGTCCCCTCAAACCAACAATAAACATTAATGGCAACAAGTTCCAAGGACCCGCAGCCACTCCCTGTTCCCTGAGCGTTACCAGTTTTTATGTGTACTTCTCTCAGGCTATCCTCACACTGGCCCTGAGGTACACAATATGGTTGAACCCACTTTACAGAGAGAAAGGGACACACGCTCAGAGACGGCAAGTCACTTCTCTGAGGCCACACAGCCAGGAAACAAGCACGGATTCCAGAGCCTTGTCCCAAGCAGCACTGCATGGCTGGGGTGGGGCGCAGGGGCTGCACCTGCATGAGCTGGTCGTGCCGGGTGGGGTCAAAGTCGTCCTCGAGGTCCCGCTCCTCAAAGCCCAGTGTCTCGTTGCCTGTGACCTGCCGCAGCCTCTCCAGCCTCGCCAGAATCTCCTTCCTTTTCAGGTTCTTCAGCTGCTTGAGCTCTTCCTGCTTCTTCACTTTCTCCTGCGGGTGGCAGGCCCGGGGGACAGGGAGGGCATGAGCTCTCCCCGCAGGGTGGGCAGCCCTCCCCAGCCCGGCAGCCCCACGCTCACCCTCCTCTTTCGCTCCCGTGTCTCCTCTCTCCTCTCCTTCCTGCGCTCATCTTTGCGGCGCACAGAGGACGCGATGCTTCGAGGGTAGGTCTTGACCTGTGGGCAGCAGGGGAGACCAGAAGGGCCACAGAGGTGATTCTGGGCTCTCCCGGCCCGGGCCCCAAGGCCCAGGTCCCCCCTACCCCCCCAAGCCCCAGCCCCGGGTCCCGCACCAAGGCCGAGTCCGGCTCCTCGAAGCGGAAGTTGTACTTGTGCTCAAAGTCCTCCTGCTTCTTCAGAAACAGCTCCCCCTCATCTGAGGAATCGTCCACGGCTAGCTGGACCGGGAGGCTGGGGCCCCTGGGGGACAAAAATGGGACAGGGCTGGGGGTCAGCTGAGCCCCTGCACTCCTGTGTACCAGCTGCAGTAACGCACTGAATCCTCACAAGAGCCCTACTTCGGAGGCACCCCCATTTTACAGATAGGGAAACTGAGGCACAAAATCCAGTGACAGGGCCACCTAGCTCCAGAGCCCACACGCCGCAGGTCCTCCTCACAGAACAGTAACTCCGCTACCATCTGTGTGAAAAAGTAAACAGCTGGGGCCCTTTGCCTTCTGGCACTGGCTCCAGGCCCCTGGGGGACATGGTTGCTTACCCTTCCTCCTCCTCTGCCTCCTCTTCCTCGCCTTCCTCCTCCTCCACATAGCGTTTGTTGAGGATATAATCCCGCAGGAACTGCTCTCCTTCATCCAGCTCTGGGTTGTTCCAATACTCCTTGAGGTGCGTCTGGGGGTGGGGGGTGGGGAACAGGACCCAGGTCAGGGACTTGTGGGCAGGGAAGGAGGGTGGGCTTGGCTCCATGTGGACTTAAATAACTGAAACTTCACAGCCAGCCTATAAAGTAGGGGGGACAATTTCCATTTTACAGGAGTAGAAACTGGCACCCAGAGAGGGGCACACCCCGTCTTCAGACTAGGGGCTCTTGGCTACTCCCTCAAGGACTGGTTTCCAGAAAAAGCCTGGAGACGGACCAGACCTGAGAACTCACCAGTTCCTTCAGGGCGTCAGGGTTGTGAATCTCCCTCTGCCCCTTCAGCCACTCCACGTAGTCCGCATCCTCCTGGGCCTGCGGGTAGGCCAGCACTGAGGGTCTGGGGACCCCTTCCTGCCACCAACCCCCAGCCAGCCAGGCCCAGCACCCACCTTCTCCTCCCTGGTTTTGGCCCGTTTCTGCAGCAACCCAGAGCCACCTTCCCCGGCACTGTCCTCATCGTCGCTGTCCTCCACGAATGCCCGGAAGCTGCCCATGTGAGAGAGTACGCCTCAGGAGACGAAGCCTGGTCCCTGCCCACAGTCCCAAGGTGAACCCTGTTTACTAAGTCCTGGGCTCTCCTCAACAAGCTCAGAGCAGTGCTGTGACATAGAGGGCGTCATCAACCCCATTTAACAGACGGGGAAACTGAGGCACAGAAAGACTAAGTGATGTGCCCAAGGGCACACAGCCATGAAGTAACAGGGCTGGATTTGAACTCAGGCTCAAATCTGATCCATCTGGCTATTCAGTAGGCCCAGGCTCACCTTTCCTTGAGTTGTTTCTGTTCTTCTACGTAACTTTGCGACGAGATCTGCTGCAGAGAGAGCGACATGGGCCTCAGACCCAGCCCCAGGCCCCTCGGCCCCCAACCGGGGCCTCCACCCTACCTACCTGGAATCTCTGATCGGAGGTCTCTGCATCTGAATTTTCCTCATCGACATATTTGCTGTGTAAGGACAAATGGGGGCTTCAGAATAGACTCCCCACGGCTCGTCTGTCCCCACGGGGTGGGGAGCTGTTACGAGCAGCAGTTGGGGGGCAGTGCGGTGCAGATGGGTCACGGACACTCCTGTTCTCTGGGGTTCCCTCAATCCTGGTGAGTCACCACCAGCTTCTTCCCACCTCTTCTAAGACTCCCATGCATCCGCCTGCCCTGGGAAGGCTCTGGGGAGGGATGGGGCGGGGGGTCAGGATCTCTCCTCACCCTTCTTTCTCCAGGATAACCTTCCTTTCATAGTCCTTCAGGTACATAGGCCGTATCTTCTTTTGCTTCTCTTTGGCTTCCTCAGCTTCCTCGCTCTCCGAGGACGATGCTGTCGGGTTGCCAGAAGACACCTGCCATCACCCATAACCCCCTTCCTTCCCCAGGTGGACAATCCCACCGGGCGGGGCCAGGGTCAGACCACGATTTCAAATATCACACTTGTACTACATGGTAGTAGCTGGCTGGGCTCACTCAGTAACACATGCTTTGAACAGGGTCAAGCACACAGTCATTATTAACAAGTAATAACCTAAAACACTCCGCTAAGCACTTCCGGCATAGAACATAAAACATATATGGTATAAGGGTTCGTCGTCACAAAAACCAGTAAGGCAATGAGGAACCCGGGCTTTAGGGAGGCGCAACCCCAGACCTGCTTTCTTTTTTTTTATTATTTTTTATTTTTTTCAGACCTGCTTTCTGATAGAAGGTGGCATCCTTCTGATAAATGCGGGGGTCCTTCTTCTTCAACAAGGAGAGAGTCCTATAAAAGTCACGCTCTTGCTGGGGGTCAAATTCCTAAGGCATGAGAAGGATCGGGGATGACTTCAGAAGGGAGACGGTGACAGCCCTGGTGGAGGCTGGGGGACACTAAGTAACAGAGCAGGTGGGCTGAGAGGGTGTGGAAATTAGGGTGGGGGGGCATACATTAGGAGGAAGGAGAGGGACCCAGCTGGACAGAGGCAGGTTGGGGGATGGAGGGTGGGTAAGAGGGGCGGTGGGAAGATGTGAAGCAGGTGACAGAGGAAGAGGGGCCCTCGTGGGGGCGGACTGGGGCGGGCCACACAGAGGTACAGGATCTGAGATAGAGGAAGGTAATGGGCAAGGGGAGGATACTTCCTGGGGACAAAGGATTGACGTGGGGGCTGGTGAGCAGAAAGGACATATGTGGGAGAGCAAGCAGGGGCCGGGCTGCACAGTGAGGCCCCCAAGATCAGGGCTGATGTGAGAAGGTGAGTGCCCCATGTGGCAGAAGGATGTTCCACTTCCGGGACTGAGTCGGCCCTGACAAATGGTTAAACTGTTGCGGTCGCACCTCACACATCAGGATGGGCCGGTGGATGGTGGCGGGAGAGGGGAAGTAGGGGGGCATCTGGCCACCGCCTGGGGATGGAGAGGGAGCTGTGTGTCCTTCATGGGACTAGGAAGAGGTGGATGGAAACTCCCGTCGGGTGAAATGCGGTTGGAGGTTAGCCGCCCTCTGTATATCGGGGTCGGGAAGCGGTGGGGGGCTTGGATGCTTCCCGAATGTACGGCACCGGGGTGAGAAAGCTCACCACGCGCTCGTCGCTAGAGTCAGACTCAGAGCTGGAGTCGCCGCCGCTGTCCCGGTCCCCATAGCGATCTTTAACTGCGGGGCACAGATGGGAGCCCCCCAGATCAGCGTGGAGGACCAGCTAAACCCCCACTTCCCGACTACCCGGCACGCGCCGCCGCCCCGCGCGCATGCGCCCCGCACTCACGCCGCTGCAGCTCCTCGCGCTCCCGGTAGCGGCCGTACCGCGCGGCAAACGCCGCGTTTACCCGAAGGGGCGAAGACCCGCGCGGTTCCGGCATGGCGACTCTGCGGCCCACTGCGCACGCGTGCGGCGAGTGTCCCGAAGGAGGCGGGGCTACTCTCGGCCCCCGCCCCGGCCCCGGCGAGCCCTGGAGGAGGAGGAGCCTCGCGGGCCGCACCTCATCCTGTCCCCATGCTTTCCCGGATCCCTTACGCCGTGCGACCATAATCCCCGCCCGCGGGTCACGCCTCTGCGGGTCAGACTGCAGCCACCGCCCACTGCCCCCGCCCCCCCCGCCCGGGGCTCCCGGCACCCAGCTGACATCTGGGGGCCCTTTCTCCACTCGCGGTTTCCTGCCTCCCTTCCGTTCCGACAGCGTAAACCGCTGCCCCACCCAGCTCACTCACCTCTGGCACCCTGGGAATTACCACTCTCTCCCCTCCCCCAAAGCACCCACGATCTGCGACCCCCTTCCCACCCCCCACAAACATCCTGGACGCGCGGCTCTCCATCGCAGACTCAAAAATCAGAAGCCACCAGCTCTGTGATCATGCACAAGTCTTAATTTAATGGGTAAAAACATTAAGTTATCACACAACAATTTTTTTCCACAAAGCTTAATAAATAGAATCTCTTTTTTTTAACGCTGTACAAGAGACTGGAAAACAAGCTTCCAACAAAATATGAATGAACTCATACTATCCTTTTATTGATTTGAAACTCTCCCCCCTCCCCCATGCCTGAAAGCAGTGTGCACACTTGAGGTCTCTCTCTGGGTACAGCCAGCCAAGGTCGCCAGGTTCCAGGAGCCCTGGAAGTGATGACCTCACTCTGGGGCTGGGGCTTTAAACGCTCTGCCCTTGGGCGTCTGCAGCCCCAGCAATCCGAGGCGCAGAGAAAACTGAACCGTTTAGATGGCTGTTGCCTGCAGGAGCCCTTCTCCGCCCAACACATCAAAAGGGGTGAGAAAAACAAATGAGAAATGTCCCTCAAACACACCCCCCCCGCAAATCAACACCAACAAGCCACAAACTGGTGCCCCTCCCCTTTCGACAGTGGGCAGAAGTGAGCGGAGAAAGTGTTTCTTCCCTCCTCTTTTGACACAGAACCCTGCTGGGTCCGGTTGCTGGAGTGGGTGGCCCCAGGTCACAGCAGTACTACCGTGTGCCTCTGCAGTATGTCCATGAGATCCTGAGCCCCTATCCCCTGAGCCAGCTCCAGGGGTGTGAGCCCCCTGGCATCCCTGTGATGGAGATCAGACTCTGTAGCCAGGAAGCTGACCACAGCCGTGTGGCCCTCTCGCACTGCCAGATGGATGGGGAGCGCCCCAGTGCCATCAGGCGCGTTGACATCAGCACCATGCTCTACCAAAACCTTCAGGGTGTCCAGGAATCCAGTGCGTGCTGCATCGTGGGCTGGAGTAGTGCCGGTGGTGTCCTGGACATTGGGACTGGCACCTTGCTTGAGGAGCTCCAACGCAATGGTGGGGCTGCCGAACATCATGACCTGTGTGGGGGCAGAGGGTAAGAGGTCCTCAAGGGAGAGGTTCCAGGAAAAGGGAGTCACTGGAGAGAGGGGCCATTCAAGAACAGGGAACACTAGAGGTCTTCTAAAGAATGGGGACAACCCAGGGAACACAAGCTCTCAGACAGCTGTTGGATACCCCAGAGAAAGACATCTCCTAGGAAGAGGGACCCCCAAAAAGCTGGTCACCCCCTAAGGATAAGACAATCGTCTAGAGAATAGCCTCCACGGAAACTTTCAAGGAACCTAAGACCCTCCCCAAGGAAGCAAAGACACACCCCATCCCATAGGGGAAATCATTAGGAAATATGGAACCCCCCAGGAAATAGGCCTCATAGAATGAAAAATGCCCCCAAAGAACCTGACAGCCGACTGAAGGGAAAGGAGATGCCCAGGGAATTTGAAATCCCTTCTCCAATTAATAACTCCTCCCATATAGTGGGGATGATCCCCAGTGTACCTGACCCCCTTAAGAAATGGGGTTCCCTTGTAAAATGCCCCCCCCCGGGAATAAGGAGACCCGTGCAATGTGTAACTGTGCCCCCATTAGGACTTCCCTTAATATACCAGGCATCTGGGGGAACAAACAAATCCAGGAATGGAGATCTCCCCCAAGTAACTGGGTACCTCTCAGAGAACCCTCCAGAAAATGGGGACCCCCTGGAAACCTGAATCCTTCCTTCCAGTGATTGGATCCCCCCCCCCCACAGAAGCTCCAAGAAACAAGAGCCATCCCTATGAAACCAGTATCCAAAAAAGCTGAACTCACACCACGGAATAAGAACCTCCGCAGGGAAACTGAATCCTCCGCACCCAGAGAATAAGAAATCCTCCAGAAAAGATGGAAAGTCCTCCCCTCCCCCAACCTAACCCCATCCACCACCCACCCACGAAAAGGGACATCAGGGAGCAACATCGGCCCAGGGAAAAAGGACGGGACCCCCAGTCAGCCACCCCATCGCGACCCAGGAAACGTAAGGGAAAGGGTCTGGGGTCCTAGCCCCGCCCTCGCTCCGCGCCCGCGGGCCCTCACCTGCAGCGCCGTCTTGCCGAAGCGGTTCAGGGCGTCGGGGTGCACCAGCTCGTGGTGCAGAAGGCGGCGCACCTCCTGCACGTCGCCTCGGGCCGCGGCCCCGCTTAGCCGGTCGCCGGCGCGGACCTCCTCCAGCAGCATGTCGACACCGGCAGCCTGCAAAGCCCCCCGCCCCACCCCGGCGCCGTCAGTGCGGGGAAAGCCACCGAAGCCGGCCCGCAGATCCCCTCCGAGGCGCACCTGGCCCGGGCGAGGCTCCCAGCGCGGCTCACCAGTCGGCTCTCGGGCGCGACCCCGGCCCTCCCGGCGGGCTCCTCCCCCTGTCGGCCAGCGGGTCGCCAGGGGCTGGCAGCCCGGCCCAACCCTCCGCCGCCCGCACGGCCCGGCCCGGCGCCCGCCCCTTGGGGGCCGGGTCTCCCCCCAACTCACCCTCCCTCCTCCTCGACGTCTGGTCTGAGGCGGCGTCGCCGCCGCTGCCAAGCTGGCCGTCAGGGGGCGGTGCCAGCGCGCTTGAGGCCCCGCCCCGAACGCTGCGGATTTGTTTTCTTATGAACTCGCTACACTGTCGCCCAGCCGCATTGCCCGGCGCGCGACCCGGCGGCGCCCCGCCCACGCGGCCAGCGCAGCCAATGACCACGCGTCGCCGGGGGAGTTTTACGCTCCGGCATGGGCGGTGCCGCTCCTGATTGGCCGAGCCGCGGCGACCGGTGGACCGCCGGCAATGGCGGGGTTTTCGGTTTTCAAACTCGCCGGGCGGGCGGGAAAGGGAGCCGGTTTAACTGACCCGCGGGAGAAAGGTCAGGGGCAGGGTAGCGCGGTATGCCCCGGGCGGTCGGCACCTCGGGGAGGAAGGGAGGCAGGGCTGGGGCAGTCCAGGCCGGAGTTTCACCATTCAGTCACGCGATCAGCATTTATTAGCTCTTAGTATGTGCAGAGCGCTTTGTTTCATTCACTCGCCCGCTGTGTGCTGGAACCTGTCCCGGCGCTGGGGAGCGCGCATTCAGGCATCTACATAATTTTAGATAGCGTTAAGCACCGTCAAGAAAACAAACGGGGAAATGGGGTGGGTGAGAGGGAATCACGTTCTGGCTCAGACTGAACCAAACCTGGCACAGCAAATGCCACGGCGAGGACAAAACACGCTGCGAGCTGCAGCCGCCACGTGATCGAGCCTGGGAGGCGAGAGTCGAGGTCGGAGGAGGCACTTACAGATGCCTGTCTTCGAACATTTACTGAGCACCCTCTGTGTACTAGGCGCGCAACTGGAGAGCGAGCCAGCCAGGTGGTTCCCGCTGCAGGACCCCCACCATTGAGGTCGGGAGAAGACAGTAATTAAATCTTTTCACGGGCGCCTGGGTCGCTCAGTCGTTAAGGGTCTGCCTTTGGCTCAGGTCATGATCCCAGAGTCCTGGGATGGAGTCCCACATTGGGCTCCTTGCTCAGCAGGGAGTCCGGTTCTCCCTCTGCTTGTGTCCCCTCTCTCGCTGTCTTTCTCTGTCAAATAAATAAATTTTTAAAAAGATTTTATCTATCTGAGAGAGAGAGAATGAGAGAGAGCACATGAGAGGGGGGAGGGTCAGAGGGAGAAGCAGACTCCCCGCCGAGCAGGGAGCCCGATGCGGGACTCGATCCAGGGACTCCAGGATTCATGATTCGAGCCGAAGGCAGTCGCCCAACCAACCGAGCCACCCAGGCGCCCAAATAAAATCTTTAAAAAAAAAATAAATCTTTTCAGAGGGGTAAACGCTATGGAGGTGATAAAACTGGTAAGTGATGGTCTCTTGGGAAAGGAAGGCCGTTGAAATAGGTCGGGGAGGGTGCCTGGGTGGCTCAGTCGTTAAGCGGCTGCCTTCGGCTCAGGTCATGATCCCAGAGTCCTGGGATCGAGTCCCACATCAGGCTCCCTGCTCAGCAGGAAGCCTGCTTCTCCCTCTCCCACTCCCCCTGCTTGTGTTCCTGCTCTTGCTGTCTCTGTCTCTGTCAAATAAATAAATAAAATCTTAAAAAAAAAGAAACCTTTAAAAAAAAAAAGAAAAGAAATAGGTCGGGGAGGGCCTCCCGGAGGAGGTGACGTTTGTGACCTGACGGTGAGGGAAGAAGCCAGGTGAATATCTGGGGGAAAGCATGCCAGGTGACAGGCATTACAGATGCAATGGCCGAGGTGGGAGCACCTGTTGTGCACAGGAAGCATGCGGACTAGAGGGGGAGAGTGGGAGGAGGTGAGGACAGGTTAAGTGGAGGGAGAGGTATCGCAGATCGGGCTTGTGGACTGCAGTGGGCACTTTTTACTTTTCACAAGGGAACCGTGGGAGGGTGCTGAGAGCCAGGACGGGACTTAGAAGTTAAGAGGCGCCCTCTGGCTGCTACAAGGGAAACTGAAGATCGTCAAACAGGGAGCCCAAGGAGCGAGGGGGGAAACTGCACGGCCCTAGATGTGCCATGCCCAGGCCTGAGAAACGGATCTGCGTTGCCCGCTCCCATCCCAGCACTTCACGGGTGTTCCCGGCATCCCCAGTCCCTGGCCAAGAATACACACAGCAGCTAGATTCATTCTTTTTAATACCATCCTAAAACTCAGGGTGGGCCAGCATGGCCTCTGGGCTCAGCAGCTGTGAAGGAGGGGCCCCAACACCCCTAAGGCAGGTCACTGCAAGAAGGCACTCATGAGGGGGCTTCAGGACCCTCCTCTATTTCTTCATATACAATTGGGAGGAGGGAGGAGCCCAGAGGCAGGAGGTAGGGAAACTCTTCCTCCCCAGCCTATGGGTGGAGGGAAAGGCAGGGAGGAAGCCAGGTGCTGGGTGCTGGGAACAAGAAACTGCTACGTCAGGGGCCTTCCCTCACACACATCCCCCATCTTCCTCCCTCCCAAGTCTACAGTCCCAGCCTGGGAAGAGGGAAGGCCCCATGTCCAAGTCCCCACCTCTTCTCTCTCCTAGCTGGTACGAAGTTGATAATCTGCAGGGAAACAATGAGCAGAGACCATCTCAGAACTGGGGAAAGGGAACAGAGGGAAAGACCCCTCCCGCACTTATCTCCCCCCCCAGAGCTCATGATCAACTCCATGGGGATGTAACAAGGCTAAGAATGGGGTTCAACACAGGGAAGGTAACCATAGCAACAAGCTTGTCTCCAGATACAGATGGGGGTGCTGTGTTCAGTCCCTTGTCCAAACCCTATCAGTACCCTAGAGCTGGCACTTGCCCCCACTTTAAAGATGGGCAAACTGAAGCCAGGCCTGTTGGATTTTGGTGCCCTCTGAGCCAGAGTGTCATCAAAGCCCAGAGACCATCTTTTGGATCTCCGTGACCCCAGAGTCCCAGGGAGCGGGCTGCCTTACCACCACTTTGGGTGATGTAGCGAACCCATGGCAGGGCCTGGTAACCGCTTTTCTCAATGATCTTCATGTATCGGACCTGAAAGGGGATGAAATGAGGTGGCCCGGGTTGGGCAGAGAGGCTGGCTGTGGTGAGGGAACTCAGGGGGAATGTGGTGACACGGTCTGGGAGTGGTGAGGTGACACGTGTGGGGGAAAAGGTGTGGCACGGGCAGTGGGAGGAGGAGAGCAGGGAGGCAGTCCAGGACCCTGGGAAAGAGATGGCACAGTGTAAGGGAATAGATACGGGGTGGTTTGGGGGGGGGACGAGGTGTCACAGGCCAGGGAACAGATGTGACCTGAGCCAAGGTATAGGAAAACGGGGAACCCACTGAGGCCAAGGAGAGAAGACATGGGCTCACTACACTCACCTGGATCCCGGAGACGGTGAAATAGGGGATCTCAAATTTGACCCCAATGGGGGGCCGGCCCTCTACCTCCTCCTTCTCCACGCTGGGGAGGCCAAAGTGGGCACGCATCAGGTACTCCTTGCCCCCCTGAGGGCACATGGGGGCATCAGACACACCAAGAGGCCTCTCTCTGCCCCAGACCATCCTCAGGGCAGCCCCCAGAGCAGGCTCTGTTCTTTGTCCATTTCAGACCCGAAAGTGAAGCTTCCTGGCCAAGATACAGCTGAAGCTTCGAACTAAAAAGCCTGGTCAGAAGGCGTCAATGACCATCTCCCCATTTCCCAGGCCCTGATGGACCCCGCACACCACGCCGTTCGCAGGCACTGACCAAATCCTCCAGCAGCCCAAGGGTGAGGGTAACGTGATCCTGTCTATTTCACAGGTGGGCAAACAGAGGCTCCATGAAGGGAAGTGGGTTTCCTAAGGCTGTCTAGCTGCGAGAGGCAAGGGCTGGTTTCCTCAAGCCCTGGGAGGCGGGGAGCTTAACCACCCTGCTGACCTGGTTTCCAGCTTTATTACCCCTAAAGGATAACCATATGCAAACACACACGGGTCTCTGATTTGTTCTCTGCCTTGCTCGCGAGCCACAAGGGCAGGTCCGTCAGATCCCACACCCACCCCAGTACTCACCGGGAAAGACTTAATACTCCAGATAACGACATTCTTTTCTGGCATGTACTTGGCACTGCCTACGCTGGTCTTGAACTTTGGGGAGTCGGCATCACTGGGCACGGGCACAGATATCTCCACGCCGTTGGCCACCGACTGCTTCTTAAACTGCCCCTTGGCCTGTCAGGGGAGAGGGTGTGGGGCGTGAAGAATTCCCTCCTGCATTCTGCAAATATTCAGCAAGCCCTATCCCCCGCACAACCTCGGGGAGAGCCTCTGCAATCCCGAAGTGGGGACGATCGGCCTGCCCATTTTACAGATGAGAAGATGGAGACGAAGGGAAGCTAAGGCATTTGCTTGGAGACACACGGCCAACACATGGCAGAGCTGGGGGTCACACCCACAGGAGACTCCAGAGGCTGTGGGTGCCTTCCTTTTGCAAAGTGTCCTACACCTTTGCCTGGTCCAAAATGCTAATGGTGCCCTCACAGAGGAGTTTTCATCTGAGAGCTGGCATTTAATGAGCCCCTAGCATGTGCTAGGCCCCGAGCCAACCACTTGGTCCTCTCACTAATTCCCTAAAGTAGGATCCATCCCTAAGGTCCATTTTACAGATGAGGAGAATGAGGCACTTTGTCCAAGTCAATTAGCTGGTACCTAGCACAGCAGGGACTTGAACTGAGCGTGTGTTGTCAACCATCGCATGCCTTCCTTACAGATAAATGAATAAGTTACATCATCTGTATTAGCACGTGACATGGGACAAACTTTGAACACAAGGATTTTAAGTGTTCTGTGTACAGTAGCTAGCATTATGGTAACTACCACTAATGATGAATTTGGGGAGGGATGTTTGAGAGGTAGAATCAGGGGCAGAGGACCTCCAAGTAAACCAGAGAGGATATTCTTTCCGGGAAGCACCAGCATTAATGGCCCCTTCCCCTTCCCTGCCTGCAGGGATGGGGATATTGAGGGGCGTCAAGACCCTCCCTGGTGACTGTTCATTCATCTTGCAATCCAGCTTCCCTGACACCCCGAGACTAGGGAACAAGGTCAAATCTAAAAACACAGACTCTCGAGCCAGGCAGACCCAAGTTCAAAGTAGGTCCCCTCCCTTCCTAGATGGGGGACATCTGCATCCCTCTGAACCTCAGCTTCCCCATCTGTAAAAGAGGGCTCACTCTAAGCTGTGCAGAAGCTCTTGTTTGGGATGCTGGGAGACATGCACAGAGCTGTTCATGGCAATGAGAACTAGAGTAGCCAAGAACTGGAACAATCCATGCAAGAGAAGGAACAGAAAAGATCCCCATGGTGGAATATTCTACAACTACAGAAAGGGATACACTAAGCTAAAGCTCCTGGGACTCACGTTCAAATCAATCTTACACAACCAAAGCAAGTCAGTCCACTGATAGAATCAGAAACCAGCAGAACAAAGTATTATGGTTAAAAATGTGGGCAGCAGGGCACCTGGCTGGCTCAAGTTGGTGGAGTGTGCAACTCCTGATCTTGGGATTGTGAGTTTGAGCCACAGGATGGGTGTGGAGACTACTTAAAAATCAGTCTTAAGGGGCGCCTGGGTGGCTCAGTCGTTAAGCGTCTGCCTTGATCATGATCCCAGGGTCCTGGGATCAAGCCCCGCATCTGGCTCCCTGCTCAGTGGAGAGCCTGCTTCTCCCTCTCCCATTCCCCCTGCTTGTGTTCCCTCTCTCGCTGTCTCTCTCTCTGTCAAATAAATAAATCTTTTAAAAAATGTTAAAAATCTTTAAAAAAATGTGGGTGGCAAAATTATAAAGTGAATATGCTGAGTACTTTCTTTAAACCACGTAAATATTACATGTATATATGTATATTTGATATGCAAGTAAATAAAACATGTCAGTTGGTATTAAGTCGTAGGAGAAAAATAGAGCAAGGAGGGAGGTAGGGAATGATAGAGGGTTGCAATTTTATTTTGTATTTTTTAAAGATTTTATTTATTGGGGCGCCTGGGTGGCTCAGTCGTTAAGCATCTGCCTTCGGCTCAGGTCATGATCCCAGGGTTCTGGGATCAAGCCCCGCATCGGGCTCCCTGCTCCGTGGGAAGCCTGCTTCTCCCTCTCCCACTTCCCCTGCTTGTGTTCCCTCTCTCTGTGTGTCTCTCTCTGTCAAATAAATAAATAAAATCTTTAAAAAAAAAAGATTTTATTTATTTATTTGACAGAGAATGAATGAGAGAGAGCACGAGCTGGGGGGGAGGGGTAGAGGGAGAGGGAGAAGCAGACTCCCCACTGAGCAGGGAGTCTGATGCGGGGCTCGATCCCAAGACCCTGGGATCATGACCTGACCTGAAGGCAGATGTTTAACCAACTGAGCCACCCAGGTGCCCCATGGGGGGGGGGGGGTTGCAATTTTAAATAGGGCAGTTAGGAAAGGCCTCTGAGGAGGTGACATTTAGCAAAAAACTGAAGGAGATGAGGGAAGGAGCCATGTGGATATCTGGGCAGGGAGGGAGTATGATCCAAAGGGAACAGCCAGTGCAAAGGCCCTGAGGTATCACCTTGCTTGGTGTGAATAAAGAGGAAGCCAATATAGCTGGAATGGAGCAAGGGAGGGAGACAGTGGAGGGAGGTAAAGATAGGGAGGTGACAGGGCAGACTGTCGCAGGGTCTTGTGGGCTGCCAGGACTTTGGCTTTTACTCTCAGTGAAGTGGGAGCCATGGAAGGTTGTAGGCAGAAGAGAGACACAGCCAGAATGAAGTGCTCACAGGTGCCCTCTAAGGGAACAGATGGTGGGGGGCGAGGGCAGGAGCTGGGAGACCAGGGCAGATGCAGTGGAGGAAGGGTGAAGTGGGCAGATTAGGGATCTATTTTGCCCAGGATTTGCTGATGGTTTGTCTGTCTCTCCAGCTGGCCTGCAAGCTCCTTGAGGACAGCATATCTTTTATTTCTTCCTTCTTGTCCCTTAGAGTTCCCTTACAAAGTAGAAGCTCCATTAAAATCATAGTATAATAACTAATACTTTGTCCATCATTTAGACATTATTGAGAACCTACTAAGTGCCTGACACTGGGGAAAAGAAATCACGCAGGGGAGAAGTAGATGTGATGGCCCGCAGAGCAGAAATCAAAGGGGGTGGGAGAGGGTGGGAGCCAAAGCTGTGGGCATGGCTGCTGGAACAGCAGCCCAGGTAGAAGGAACAGCCAATGCAAAGCCCCTACAGGGAACCGTGCCTGACATGTTTGAGATCCAGCCAGGAGACCAGTGAGGCTGGAGGGGAATAAGGAGCCAGGGAGGATGGGGGAGATGGGGTTAGGTGGGTGATGGCGGGGAGGGGCAGATCAAGCACTGGATTCAACTGTTCCCCTGGGCCTACCTTAACCATGATCTCCACGCGACTGTGGGAGAACTTCTCAATGACGGACTCAATCCAGATCAATGGCTTGACCTGCAGACAGCAGAAGAGGAAGTTCTTGGAGGTTCTGGGGTCATCTTTCACCCTCTGCAGTGAGGCTTTACCCTGCTTCACCCTGCTTCACCTGGGTGCTGAGGCGGTAGGACATGAGCTCGAAGTCGCCATCGGGTGGGATGAAGGAGATGGTGCGATCATTGTCAAAGCGAGAGAGCCGCACGCACTGGTGGAATTTCACATCCTCCAGCTCCACGGACTTGTTCTTGCTCCCTGAAACTCAGAGCCGAGCGGGCCAGCGGGTGACCCTGGAGGCCTGGGCTAGAGACCCTATCCCAGGTCGCTAGCCCTGCCTTCACCGCCTACCACTTGCCATTACCTGCCATTTTGCAGGTAAGGAAATTGAGGCCCAGAGAGGATGAGTAACTTGCCCGGGGTCAACCCAGCCGGCCAGGGGGGCAGAGCTAGGCTCTGAATCCAGGGAATCTGGCTCTCGTTGTCAGGTTTTTAAATAGGATGCGATTCCGTCCTCCTACTCCCACTTGAATGTCAGCTCCACGAGGACAGTGATTTGTCTTTTTTACCCTTGTACTTGTGCCAGGCACCCAATAACGAAGCACTGTTTGCGCCAACGAGCCAGCAGCCACTGCACTGGCCGTGACCAGCAGAGGGCACTCGAGTGCTTAGTTCAGAACGGGCTGCAATTCTCTGGGTCCCAGGATGGGGTAGGGTCGGCTCCCTCCCGCGCCCCAGCGCCCCTGCCCCCCCAAATGCTTACGGCCAGTGAGCTCAAAGAGCACCCGGTCGTTGAGGCCAAGCCGCAGCTCTGGCATTCCCGACAGAAACACCTTGAGCTTGATGGTGCCCACGATCTCGCTCAGCAGGACGCTGCCGTTGGCATTGACCTGAGGATGCACATACAGGGGTCAACAAGCATAGGGCCTCCTCTGCTGCCCCCAGGCCATGGAAGGAGTGGGGGGGGGGGCTCACCAGCAGGTTGACAGACTCTATGACATCGATGAAGACCTCATTCTTCTTGTACTTGATGCCCTCAGAGCGCCAGGACACAGCGTTGGTGACAGTGGGTGGCACCCGTGATTTGCCAGTCTCCAGCTTGTTGCCCTGCTGCGTGATGTACCTGTCGGGAGGGCAGGGGCGATGAGCAGCTGGACCCAGAGACGCTTCCCGGACCCTCCCTGACTGCCTCCCATGAGCGGCTCCCCCTGTGGCTGCCCCCGTGGCCCACTCACTCCTGCAGGATCTTGCTGTCCGTGGTCTGCGGGAAGCCAAAGTCCATGAGCTCATCCAGCAGCTCATAGACGATGACAAAGTTGTCTCGGATGCTCTCCTCCTCCAGCTCCTTGAAGTACTCAGAGAATACCTGGGGGTGCGGGGAAACAGACACCAGCAGAGGTGTGGCTGGGGCCTCACTCATCCAGCCAGCAACCCAACAGGCACTTATTGAGTGCCTACTGTATACCAGTGCTGGGACATTAAGAATTCAGGGAGTCCACGAGCTTTAGGGGTTTGGGACCCCAAATTCAGGGCCTCTGGGAAGGTGTAGGCATAACCACAGCAGAGAACTTACCAGTCATCTGACATTTGAAAAGCCCTCCATCCCTCATTCTGCTCCAGCCCCACTGGCCTTCTCTCTGTTCTCACCTCAGAGTCTTTGCATATGCTGTCCCCTCTGCCTGGGACATTCTTCTCACAGTGGCCTTCTTATCATTCAGGCCTCAGCTCAAATGTCACCTCCTCAGTGAAGCCACTACCACCCCTCCTCCCCCTTGAGTGTCAAGGTGAGGCTAGCACCCCACTCACTGGGTCTCATAATGTCCTGTTGCATTTCCTTTGGGGCCCTGGACTCCTCAGGACAGGCAGGGACTGCGCCTGTCTTGTGCACAGCTGTGTCCCCTCTTTGCTTGGCAGGGGACAGATCAGTACACATTCCCTATTTGTTGAAAAGTATTTTTTTTTAATTTTTTAATTAACATATAATGTATTATTTGTTTCAGGGCTACAGGTCTGATTCATCAGCCTTACACAATTCACAGCGCTCACCATAGTTGAAAAGGATTTACTGAGCACCTTCTCAGTCAAGAATGACATCTAGCAAGCATTCAAATTATTATATGATTCTAAAAATAGTACTAATGCTAACAATAATACCAAACCATTATTGAGCACTTACTGTATACAAAGCACTGTTTTAAGCACTCATAAATATGAATTTGACTAATTTGTACAACAACCCCGAAGCAGGACTTGGTTTAACTCCCAGTTTAGAGAAACGGGGAGAAGTGACTTGCTCAAGGTCACACGGCTGGGGGCGGGGGCGGTGCTGGGATTGGAACCCAGTTTTCTCTGGCTCAGATTTGAGCAGTCACCGTCTTGGAAACCTCCTTGGTCCTTGCCCTACAGGGAGAGATGATCTCCTAGCAGCTAATGAGAACAGAGAGATGCGCTTCGATGGAGGTCGGGGCAAGTTTCCTAGGAGAGATGGATCCTGAAAGAGGAGGGCAAATCGGCTGGACAGACAGACCAGCCAGCCAATGGGAAGCCAGAACTTACCTCAACAGTCTTGTAGAGGAAGGAGTACACGAGGGAGGCGTTGGCGTTCTTCAGTGTGGTGGCCACCACTATGGGCAGCAAAGTTAAGGAAAAGGTGCCATTTTGGAGGTCTCAAGTGGGGCACAGATCCTAAAACCTCACCCTGTCCACCACCCCCAACCCGAGCCGCTGATGTGCTGTGCAACTTCTGTCCTCGGTCCCACCGTCTCCGGGCCTGAGCTGCCACCACCCCAGGCCTCCAGGAACCCGGCTAGGGGCTGGATACAGTAGAGGTTGCTATGTTTGATCCACAGGAAGTGGACCCGGCCATGGCTCAGCAGTGGGGCAAGGGCGCCCTCCTCCTCGCGCTGCAAGAGCAGAGGCATGAAGTGCTCGATCTCACTCATGGCGATATCGCCCTTGTAGTTGCGACTGATCAGGGGCTAAGGGTGAGCAGAGAAGGCCTGGTCATCGCTGGGGTCTGGGCCCCTTCATCCGGGGGCATCAGAGTGCCTGGTTCTGACTCTACTTCCTGGGTGCCGGGCAGGGGCAAGAGACTCTGCTGCTCTATGCCTCGGTTTCCTCCTCTGTAAAATGGGTACATGATAACAACAGCAAACGTCCCAGAGTCCTCAGTGAGGACCAGCCGTGTCCTACTAAAGACGGGATGTTTGCTAACTGATTTGGATCTCACTACAGCCTGTCGGGTAGGCAGCAGCTTCATCTTCATGTGTCTTCATGTGAAGGATGGGGACACCGAGGTGTGAACCATGTCTCTAACAGGTGGGGAAACCAGGAATTGAACCAAGACACCTGGGTCCGGAATTCCTACTCCTGCCCAGGGCTTCACAGGCACCCAACTGGTGAGGTGGGGCCCATGGAAGGGAAGGGAAGGGTGGGGAGGAAGGAAGGAAGCCAAGAAAAAAGAAAGATTCTAGAAAGAAAGAGAGGGAGAGATGATACCCACATAGCTGCTGTCTGGCAGGCAGTAAGCACTCGATATTAACAGTACCTACTTCCTGAGCTGGTCTAGACCAGGGATGAGAACCATGACGGCACAGAGCTGGTCCTCAAACACCTTAGCTTTTCACCACCACCGTTTTGATTGATTTGAAATGAAAAGGCGAATGAGAGGGGGCTTCAGAAAGGGACAAGGCAGCCCCAAATGGGAAAGAGGGTCTCCTGCCCCTGCTGTCTTCCCCAAATATGAATCGTGTGGATGATGGAATAGATGGTGATAGAAATAATTTCAGTGGACTGAACTCCTCATGTTTGCAGCAGGGTTCTTGTGATAAGTAGTTTACACCACCCAGTGGCATACATTCTTTTTGGGTGGGGACCTCTGTTATTCCCATTTTTACGGGCAGGGAGACTGAGGCTCAGAAAGGCAAAGTCCCCGGCCCCGCGGCGCGCGGTTGGTAAACAGTGGAGGTGGGATTCGACCCGGGACTTCCAGGGATTGGGGAAGGGGTGTTCCCACGCTCCCGGAGCTTTCTGGAGCCTCCCCGCCCGCGAGGAGGAGCCGCCCCTGGGTCCAGGGGAGCGCAGCCTCACCTGTTCTTCCCCCCCACCCGCACCCCCCGCGCCCGGCCCACCTTGCCCTTGACGTCGAGGATGAAGACAGCCGAGGCGGACATGGTGGCGGCTGGCGGACCCGGGAGGCGGGGAGGGAGCGCCGGGAAGCGACCGCGGCGCCGCTTCCTTCTTCCTGCGGAAGCGGCCGCGCGCAGGTGAGTGCCCAGGTGAGAGCGTCTTAAAGGGGAGGCCTCCAGGTGAGCGGCACTGTTGGCCGACGCGAAGGCTGCTGCAGGGCGGGGCTTCGAAGGGGACAGCTGCCCCGCCTCCCTTTCCCTTTGCACCCAGGAGGGCTGATGGGAGGAATCTCCAGACCAACCAACCGTCCCTTCGTCCACCCACCCGTCCATCCACCCACCCATCCATTCGTCCACCCAGCCAGCCAGCCACTCACTCACCCCCCCACCCATTCATACACCCACCCATCCATCCATCTCCATCCATCTACCCATTTAACCATTCATCTTGTTTCTCTTCTGTCTCTCCCACATGCACACCAGCCCCAGTAGAGCAGAAATTTTGTCCTGTTTATGTCTGTGTCCCCAGTGCCCCACACTGGGTACTCAAATAATAGCTGTCCAGGTCCGTGGGGAGGGGAGGAAAAAATATATTTGTGCAAATCATTCATTCATTCATTCATTCATACAATAACGATTTACTAATTAATTTATTCTTTCATTCATATATTTACTGACTAGTAAATTCTTTCACTGAGGAACTGTGGGTAGAACTTGGAGCAGAACAAATGTAACTACTTTTATTATTATTCCTAATGTTACTCTTATTCGTTCCAAAAGTATTTACAAGCTCCTGTTATAAGACACTAAGATGTTGATAGAATGGTGAAAAGATCAATGGTCATTATTATTGTGACTATATTCTCACCAAACATTGAGTACCTCCTGGGCGCTGGACCGAACATATGGAGGCTGCTTTCATTACGGTAATGCTGCTGCTGAGGCTGATTCATGCAGTGAATGAATATTTATCGAGTACCCCCTGTACCGCTATGGATGGCAAATAGACCAAGCCACTCCACTGCTCTCCAACGGAGGGTGAGAGGCGCACAACATAAAAACCAAAAAACAAGATCATCTCTGATCATGACGGGAGATCGTCTTAATCATCTTGATCCTGATCATCTCTGATCAAGAAGGCAAGTGAAGGGCGCCTGGGTGGCTCAGTGGTTAAGTGTCTGCCTTTGGCTCAGGTCATGAGCCCAGGGTCCTGGGATCAAGCCCCACATCAGGCTCTCTGCTCAGCAGGGAGTCTGCTTCTCCCTCTCCTTCTCCCTGCTGCTCTGCCTACTTGTGCTCTCTCTCTCTGTCAAATAAATAAATAAATAATCTTAAAAAAAAAAATAAAGAAGAAGGCAACTGAGCAGGTGGCAGGTTTTGGGGGGGCACTGTGAGACAGGGAAATCAGAGAAGAGGCTGACATTTGGAAATTTCCCACCATGACTTTACGAGCAGGGAGAAGACAGCAGAAAGAGTCCTCATGCAGAGCCTGCATAAAGGGAGTACTAATATTGTTTTTGTTGTTGTTGTTTCTATGTTGTTTCTACGAGGCCTCAGGAGCCAGCTGCTTGGACCTCAAGTCCTGGCTCTGCCACCAGCCAACTGGGTGGCCTTGGGCACCTGCCCTCCCCTGCCTGGATTCCTGTCTGCACATCTGAGAAATAGAGGTAACTGCTCTTTCCTCCTTAGGTTATCACGCAGATGCCTGGGTTATTACCCCCAGGATGACTCTTAGAACAGACCTGGGATGTAGCCAACACTCTATAATGTTATTATTATTATTTGCTATCATTGCTATTATTATTTACCGTGAAGCAGTTAAGAACACAGGTGGCAGCGGGACGCCTGTGTGGCTCTTTCGGTTAAGTGTCTGCCTTCGGCTCGGTCATGATACCAGAGTCCTGGGATCGAGCCCCGCGTCGGGCTCCTTGTTCAGTGGGGAGCCTGCTTCTCCCTTTCCCTCTGCCTGCCGCTCTGCCTATCTGTGTTCTCTCTCTATGTCTCTGTGAAATAAATAAATAAAATCTTAAAAATAAATAAAATAAATAAATAAAATAAGTAAAAAAATTTTTTTAAAAAAGGACACAGGTGGCCACTTTGAATCCTGACTCCACAATTGGCTCTGAGGCATTCGGCTAGTGATTGCACCTCTTGTGCCTCAGTCTCCCCTTCTGTTAAACGGGCATGAGAGTCTTGGTGCCATCTCTTCAGGCTTTGCTCACTGCCTGGCACAGCACCGAAGCTCCCTGCACATCAGCTATTACAGACCCCGCAACTGTCTGCCCTCCTAGCGGGATGAGCAGGAGAAGGAAAGGGAAACTCACTTCCAGCCTGGCTGGAACTGATCCTGCTCAATAGAGGGAGGGTCCCAAAGGGCCAGAGGGTGGGGGGCTGGACACCTAGCTCACCCAGGCATCATCTTTCCTTCCTTCTACAAACCCAGCCCCACACCTTTATCAGCCTCTGAGGGTGGGGTGGGTGTCCCCACCGGGGACTTGAGGGAGGGAAGCAAAGACTGCAGCTGTTGCTATTAGAACTACCCACTCTCCTGGCGAGCCTCTAACGTGGATAATATCATGGCAAGGGCAGCCCAGCCGAAGTGCACACTCGCCGAGCACGTCTCTCCCGATACTTCTTTCTGTCTTCATCGATTTTTTTTCCAAGTCTGTTTTTTTTTTTCTGGTTGACTCTGGTCTTCCCATCTTTGCTTTTCCTGATAATTCAGGACCCAAGGGGAAGACCATTCCTGTCTTCTTACATTGGAAGAAGCAGAGACCCAGAGGGGTCAAGGCACTTGCCCAAGGGCTACACAGCTGTGAGGCAATTGGGCCAGAAATTGAATTTGATTCTTGGAGATCAAGAACTCAATCCCCACCCACTCCCAACTGCTCTGCTGCATTGCCAGATACAAGTATTCCTATTCCTAACAACAGCTCAGCCGGTGGGGCACTCAGCTTACCCAGGCCATGCCCTAAGTGTCTCCCCTGTGGGAATTCTTCTAGAAACAAAGCCTTGAGGGAGGGAGGCCTATTATCTCTGTTTGACAGATAGCATTGCCCAGGGGAGGAGAAAATGGACTGACTTGGACAAAGTTATGCTGTCAGCAGTGGTGGGGCTGGAATCCAGCCCTGCAAAGCCCAAGGTTTTATTCTGTCTTTGCTCAAAAGAGGGGCATTGCTGCCACTCTCCATCCCATCTGCTCCATGCTCAGAAGGTGACCCAGGGGGATTGCGGACGCTGCCAGGCCCTTGCCCCAGCCCATCATCACCGACCCTCTGAAGGGCCCTTCTCCTGGGTCCCTGAGATGTTTTTCAGGCAGTAAATAGAATCCAAAAGCCGGGGCCCAGAGCCCTGGAATCTGAAACTCAAGGTCTGTTTCGCTGAAAAATGCATGAACCCAAAAGCTTCAGTGGGGTCAGAGAACAGAGCAGCTCTGTGTGCCCAATGGCTCCCCCTCAGCTGCAATGTCCACTGTTCCCAGGGGCTGTGGCCTTGCCCCAGTTCCTCTTGGATGCCTAGAGTCCACCCCAGCCTCCCCTCTGGGACTCTGCCTCTAGGCACCCCCTTCTGTTCCTTCTCCACACTACTCAAGGGAGTGGTCTGAAACTGACACTCCCTCACTCTCATATCCCCAGTGGCTCCCATTGCCCTGGAGCTGCCTGCGGGGCCAATACAGTGAGAAACAACCCCAGCTGAACTCTCTCACTAGCCACCACCGCTTGAGCTTGAACCTACTGCCCCAGACGCACTGACTTCCTTAATTTCGGTTCCTCTCTCTCTCTTTCATCCAGCACCTAACCGCACAGTGCACAATAACGCACAATGCCTACTCATTTTTGCTTTCCTAGCCTCCAGCAGCGATAAGGTCTCCTCTTCAGGAAGCCTTCTCTGATCTCTCAATCCATGTCTAGGTCACATCCCTGCTCTGGGCTCTCTCGACTGTCCCACGCTCCCCTGTCATAGCTGTGTTGCACCCTGTTTTTAAAAATCTATTTTAAAAAAACTATCTATCTAACATAAACTTTACCATTTTATCCATTTCAAGTGTACAATCCGGGGGTATGAAGCACATTCACAAGCATTGTGCAGCCGTCACCACTATCCTTCTCCAGAACTCCTTTCATCTCTCAAAACTGAAACTCTGGGCCATTAAACCCAAACTCCCCCTTCCCCTCCCCCTCCCCAGCCCCTGGCGCCCACCATCTACTTTTTTTTTTTTTAAGATTTTATTTATTTATTTGACAGAGAGAGATAGCGAGAGCAGGAACACAAGCAGGGGGACCCGGAGAGGGAGAAGCAGGCTTCCCGCAGAGCAGGGAGCCCGATGTGGGGTTGATCCCAGGACCCTGGGATCATGACCTGAGCTGAAGGCAGACACTTAACGACTGAGCCACCCAGGTGCCCTCCACCATCTACTTTCTGTCTCCATGAATTTGACTCCTCTAGGGAGTTCATATGAGTGGAATCAGACAGCATTTATCCTTTTGTGACCAGCCTGATTAAACCGATTTTTAAAATATATTTTAATTTTATGATTTTTTTTTTAATTGAAATATCGTTGACAATGTTCTATTGCCTTCGGGCGCACTCAACACAGCAAACTGACAATTCTGTATCTTAAGCAGTAAGTGTGGATATGCCATCTGTCACCATCCAATGTCATTATGATCTTACTGACTGTATCCCCTGGGCTGTACTCTCTAATCCCCGTGACATAGGCATTTTATAACTGGAGGTTTGTACCTCTTAATTCCCTTCACCTATGTGCACCCACTCCTCCCTCTCTGGCCACCACCCATTCTCTGTATTTATCATTCTGTTTCGTTTTGTTTGTGTGTTTGTCCCTTTGTTTAGATGCCACATGGAAATGAAATCATATGGTATTTGCCTTTCTCGGACTGATTTCCCTTAGCATAATACCCTCTGGGTCCATGCACGGTGTCAAGAATGGCAAGATTTTATTCTTTTTACGGCTCAATAATATTCCATCATATGTATACACTGAATCTTCATCCAGCCATCCATCAATGGGCACAAAGTTTGCTTCCATATCTCGGCTGCTGTAAAGAATGCTTCAGTGAATATAGGGATGCGTATATCTTTTATACTTAGTGTTTTTGTCGTCTTGGGGTAAATACCCAGCAGTGGAATTCCTGGCTCATATGGTATTTCTATTTTTAATTTTTTGAAGAACCTCTGTACGGTTTTCTGTAGGGCTGCACCAATTTGCTTTCCCACCAACAGCGCACAAGGGTTCCTTTTCCTCCACGTTAAATCTATTTCTTTTCTTTTTTGAAGATTTTTATTTATTTATTTGACAAAGAGAGAGCACAAGCAGGGGGAGCGGCAGGCAGAGGGAGAGGGAGAAGCAGGCCCCCCCCGAGCAAGGAGCCCGACATGGGGCTCAATTCTGGGCCAGGAGCCCCTAAATCTATTTTTTTTTCAATAGAGTTTTAATTACCCACATGAATATTTTCTCCTATTAAAGAGAGAGAGAGATGCCTGGATGGCTCAGTCATTAAGCATTTGCCTTTGGCTCAAGTCACGATCCCAGGGTCCTGGGATGGAACCCTGCATGGGGCTCTCTGCTCGGCAGGAAGCCTGCTTCTCCCTCTCCCACTCCCCGTGCTTGTGTTCCCTCTCTCGCTGTGTCTCCCTCTGTCAAATAAATAAAATCTTTAAAAAATATATAAAATAGGGGCGCCTGGGTGGCTCAGTTGGTTGAGCGACTGCCTTCGGCTGAGGTGATCCTGGAGTCCTGGGATCGAGTCCCGCATCGGGCTACCTGCTCAGCGGGGAGTCTGCTTCTCCCTCTCCCGCTCCCCCCTCTTGTGCTCTTTCTCTCTCTCACTCTCTCTCTCAAATAAATAAATATAATCTTAAATATATATATATATAAAATAAAATAAAAATAAAATAAAATATTAAAAAGAGAGAGAGAAGGAAAGAGAGAACATTGTAGATCGGGAAACAGTCCCTTTTGTCCCCACTCCCTCCATCCTGGTCTTTCTGACAACAACTGGCTGGTATGTTCAGATCTTTTTCTATTAAGTTACATGCAGATATATGTGTGTGTGTGTGTGTGTGTGTAATGTCGTTTCTCTCTTTTCCCCATACCGTTCACAACTAACCAACTAAATACAACTTGCTATTTTTCAACTTGCTATTTTTACTAACCACTGGGACCTGGAAATCTAGCCAGGCTACTCTGGCAGGGTTACGGAGTGCCTGTGGGTTGTGAAGTCAGGCTCCATGAGTTCAAATCCGTGTATAGCCCCACACTCACTACGTGGGTGACTGTGGGGAAATTACTTAACCTCTCTGTGTCATCTTCTCCAACTGGAAAAGGGTTGCGAGGATTTAATACGAAGCACTTAAGAAATGGCTTAACCTCTTTGTGTCACTTTCCCCAACTGGAAAATGATTATAAAGATCAAATACAAAGTACGTAATCCCTCTTCTGAAGCTGAGTAAGCTCCCTATAAACATTCACTCTTGTTACAACCTGCAGGGCCACCTCCTTCTTTCCTATTTACAATTTTTCCATTTTAAAATGAAACATGTTAGGGGAGGGGGGTGGGAGGATGGGTTAGCCTGGTGGTGGGTATTGAGGAGGGCACATTCTGCATGGAGCACTGGGTGTTATGCACAGACAATGAATCATGGAACACTTCATCTAAAACTAATGATGTATGGAGATTAACATAAGAATAAAAAAAATAAAATAAAATGAAACATGTTAAGAAAGTGCAGAAGTCGGGGCGCCTGGGTGGCTCAGTTGGTTAAGCGACTGCCTTCGGCTCAGGTCATGATCCTGGAGTCCCAGGATCGAGTCCCGCATCGGGCTCCCTGCTCGGCAGGGAGTCTGCTTCTCCCTCTGACCCTCCTCCCTCTCATGCTCTCTGTCTCTCATTCTCTCTGTCGCAAATAAATAAAATCTTAAAAAAAAAAAGTGCAGAAGTCAAGCGATTGCCACAAACTGAACCCACCTGTGTAACCACAGTCTTGCTTCCTGTCCACCCCCCTCCCCCCGGAAGCTGCCCCAGAGGCCCTACCACCCATAAAAGCAACCACTAATCCACTTTCAGTTACCAGTTCCCCTGGGTTGATTAGCTACGCCTGTCCTTGAACTTCATTCAGAAGTCCCTGGCCTCTGTCACTCAGCACCATCCTCTTTTTTGAGACTCATCGGTGCTATTGTACTTATCAGTAGTTGATGCCTTTTTATTGCTGAGGACTATTTTATGGTACGGATGGACCACGGTGTGCTGAGCCAGTCACCCGTTTATGGACATTTCGGTAGCTTCCAATTTTTGGTCCTTATGGCTAAAGCTGTGATAAAGTGTTTGTTTTGTTTAAATATTTTATTTATTTATTTGAGAGAGAGCGAGAATGCGCACAGAAGAGAGGGAGAGGGAGGAGCTGACTCCCCCCTGAGCAGGGAGCCCCGATGTGGGGCTGGACCCCAGGACCCTGGGACCATGTCCTGAGCCCAAGGCAGCCGCTTAACCGACTGAGCCACCCAGGTGCCCCGGATTTAATCGTTTCTGCCAGATAACGTTTTGACCCACAGCATGTGCTCAGCCCGGTGGTTGTTACCTAGGACGCTCAAATTCTTGCCAATCTGATGAATGAAAACATGGCATTTTTTGGTCTGTTCACTGGCACACGGTCAGCGCTCAGTATCTATCTGATGAGGGAATAGGTGGATGAATGAACGGGTGACAACTGCTCCTAGCGCACCGAACACACCGAGGAGAGAGTCTCCCTTGAGCGCAGATGGGAAACAAAGGTTGGGGCCCCACCCTCTCCCGAGCCCGGCCCCGCCGCACGTCCCGCCCCGGCCTGCTCCGGGCTCCCATTGGCGGCGGCGGGCGGGGCTGGCCCGGCGGGCGGGGCGGGGCCGGGCCCGGGGCGGGGCGCTGCAGCCCGCGGAGCCTCCCGCCCGCGCGGGCTGGGGTCGCTCCGGCTCGGACTCCCCTCCCCGCCCGACGCGGCCATGGAGGACGAGCGCAAGGACGGAGCCTACGGTAGGAGCCGCCTCGGGCCCGTGGTCGCCTCGGCTGAGTTGGGGGGCCTTGGGGGAGGGGTACCTCCGAGATCATAAACACCCGCGCTGCAGCTGGGGGCCCTCTCCTGCTTCCCGGCCCCGCATTCCGCTCGGCGCGGAGCCCACGCCCCCCTGCTCCCGCCGGGTCGCCCCGCGTCCCCTCTCCCGGGAGCCCCCGCACCCCCTCCGGCTGATGGCCCGGGACGCACGGCGCATGCTCCGCCCGGGGAGGTCCGGTTATCTGGGCGGCTCAGATGCCAGGCGGGGGAGGGGAGGCTTGGCAACCGGGGCTCGGGAAAAGGGATAGGGCCCCGACTTTCCCCAACCCCCCTCCTCTTCTGGTTGCCTTAGTCCACTTCTTTCTCCTGCCTGCATCCCCCGAGAAGTAGCCGTCCCGGGCTTCTGGCGAGATGGGGAAACTGAGGCAAGCCTGGACAGACCGATTGCTGGGGGTGGGGGTGGGGGTGGAAGCCCATCAGTTCTTGCCAGCGGCCTGGAAGGACGGAAAGAAGGGCGCCCTCGCTGAGGTGGCAGGAAAGAAGCAGGAAACCATTGAGAAACTTTCCTGGCCGTGTGCAAGGGACTGGGGGTGCCCGCTACCGTTTCGCGAGGTCCCTGTGACGCGGACCCCCCTTCCGTGAACCTCTGCGGGTAGCCTTCGCCTGCGTGCCCAGGGGTTGGGGCCAAGATGAGGCTCCTCCCTACCCACGCCCTGCAGTGCCTCCCTCCCCTGGGTTCCCACGGAGGGGAGTGCCATCCTCAGTTTCTCTTTTCTCTTCTCCATTTTGGGTCCCAGGGCTGAGCCGGGCACATGGCCCACGTAGCACTCCCCTGGGGCGAAGGGGCGCCGCTGCCCCTCCTCGTGCGACAGGAACTTCCTGGAAACTATGAGACAGAAAGCTTTGGGGAGGGGGCAGGAAACCGCTCAAAAATAATCAACAAAAACAAGCTGACAAGAGATGTGCCTCCCTCCTGGCTGCCGCCACCAGGGACTGTGGCCTCAGCAGGTTGCAGAGACACATAGATGGGGGAGGCTGGGACCCTCCCTGCCCAGCCCAGCCTAGAGGGAAACACAGGAACCTGGCCACTGCCCAGCCACTCCCCTCCTTGCTTGAAGCTGCTGGCACAACCTCCAGGGGCCTCCTTGCTTTTGGTTCTGGGTTCAAGCCTCAGACCCTGAGTCTGTGGGTGCTGTGCATCCCTTGGGTGTGGCTGGCTGTCTCTGATCTGGGAATCTCAACCTGGAGTCCTGGCCAGGCCCTGCCGTCCTGTGGGAAGCACCTGAGGAATCTTGGGTCTCTGTAAGGCAGGGCTGGGGGCGGGGGATGGCAGAGAGGACAGTGATGTGATTCACCAAGCCTTGAATTTGGCCAAAGGGAGCCAGCCCTGGATGGGCCCAAGCAAACCCTCTCAGGCCCTGCCAGACCCACACTCTAGACAGGGGACCTCTGTGCCCAACAGAGGCTGTGCTGGGTGCCAGAAGCCCATTCCATCAAAAAGTATTTATTGAGCTGCTTACAGGCAGGGTCTAGACACTGAGAACACAGCAGGGAACAAAGCAGAAAAATCTTTGAATAAATATATGATTTTAGGTTGTTACAAGTGTTGTGGAGCATTAAACAGGACAGCATGTGTGTGGGAGGATCATCTGGGATTATTTTAGGTGACCAAGGGCTGGAGTTGGAGCCAGTGGCTGCTGGAAGATTTGGGAGAAGTGTGTTCTAGGCAGAAGGAACAGCAAACAAACCATACAGCTACTTAATTATTTTTCTCTAAGGCACAAGGAAGCCTGAGGTAGAGACTTCAGCTAGGTCTTATATCCAGGCCATCATCAGCTCCTCTAGAGGGGCCACCTGGCTTGACTCCTTGAAGGGGGGGGGGGGGGGCAGATCTCACTTAGTTTGTAAATAGTCCATTCTTATCAGAACCAAAAACCTTGGGCCCTCAGGCTGCCACACGAAGTCCCTGCCAGATAATGAGGAGCTTTCCTTTGGGAATGGTGTTTCCAGAGTTGCTCACATATCCCTTGTATCCCAATGCCTTCCCATCCATCAGTTACCATGAATTTGGGGGGAGGGGTGACGGCAGACAGACCCAGGTTCAAATCCTGGTTCTGACACTTAGGAGTTATGTAGCCAAGGGAGAATTGGTGACATCTCTTAGACTCTGGATCCTTGTCTGCAGGGCTGGGCAGACCATGCTCACTGGGGGGCAGCCTTTTGCACAGTGGCTGGTAGGCTGTACCTGCTCAAGAGGCCTCTGGGGCCCCTAATCCTAGGGACATGGATTTTCCGTGAGCTGATGGAAAAGCAGCCCTCTGTCAAGGCATAGACTTGGCTGGCCTGGGCAGGGCAGGAAGCTCCCTCCTCAGCAGACACCACATCAAGAGGAGGCAGCAGCATGGAGCAGACCAGAGAAATGGCTCCTGGCCCTGTTGGATGACAGCAATGTGTACTGCCATCCTTCCCGTCCACCCTTGGCATGATCATGGAAAAAGATTCTAGAACCCAAGACAATAGACTCCGTCAGGAGGGTGGGGTGCGGTGGTAGGTGAGACAACAGTAATGGTGCTTGTTTAAAAAGCAGATTCCCGGGAGCGCCTGGGTGGCTCAGTCAGTTAAGCGTCTGCCTTCGGCTCAGGTCATGATCCTGGAGTCCCGGGATCGAGTCCCGCATCGGTTTCCCTGCTCGGCAGGGAGTCTGCTTCTCTCTCTGACCCTCCCCCATCTCATGTGCTCTCTGTCTCTCATTCTCTCTCTCGCAAATAAATTAAAAAAAAAAAAAAAAAAAGCTGATTCCCTGGGGCGCCTGGGTGGCTCAGTCGTTGGGCGTCTGCCTTCGGCTCAGGTCCTGATCCCAGGGTCCTGGGATCGAGCCCCGCATCAGGCTCCCTGCTTGGCAGGAAGCCTGCTTCTCCCCTCCCCCCACTCTTCCTGCTTGTGTTCCCTCTCTCGCTGTGTCTCTCTCTGTCAAATAAATAGATAAAATCTTAAAAAAAAAAAAAAAAAAGCAGATTCCCGGGAGCGCCTGGGTGACTCAGTTGGTTAAGCGACTGCCTTCGGCTCAGGTCATGATACTGGAGTCCCTGGATGGAGTCCCGCATCGGGCTCCCTGCTTGGCGGGGAGTCTGCTTCTCCCTCTGACCCTCCCCCCTCTCATGTGCTCTCTCTCTCCTCTCATCCTCTCTCTCAAATAAATAAATAAAAAATCTTTTAAAAAAATAAATAAATAAAAAATAAAAAAATAAAAAGCAGATTCCCTGGCCCCGTTTGCTAGAGAGTCCAACTCAGGTGACCGTGGGGATCTGGCATCTGATTTTCAAAAAAAATATTGTTGGGAGGGGATATTGACTTATTAATTGAAAGTTGGGTTTTTGTTGTTGTTGTTGTTGTTGTTTATTTCTTTCCAAAAGTCGTACTTCAAAAGTATTCATATGCTTCAAAATACAAAAGATAAAAAGATGGTGTAGCTTTATCATGAAGAATCTCCCTCTTGCTCCCTCTCCCAGTGTGACACACCCTTCTTGGCATGCATCACTGTTCCAGCATCTTGTGCTTTCTTCCAAATGGAGTCTGGGCCTTAGAACTTTACGTGCGATTATATACATATATTTTATCTAGTGGCTGGGTTTTTTTTTTTCCTTTTACAAAAATACCAGCAAATCTCTAGCGTGCTAATTCCACGAGGCAGGATTGTGTGTCTGTGTGTCTGAAGGTATATTCACGGCACCTGTCACCTAGTAGGTATTCAACAGACACTTATGAATGAAAAGGTGTTTGTTTCACATGTTGCTTTCTTTGTTTTTTTGTTTTTGGTTGCTTTCTTTGTTTAATATGTCTTGGAGACATTTCTCATGTCAGTGCCTGGTAAGTTTC
This sequence comes from Mirounga angustirostris, assembly GCF_029215605.1. NCBI lineage: Eukaryota > Metazoa > Chordata > Mammalia > Carnivora > Phocidae > Mirounga > Mirounga angustirostris. Next base: position 208,268,837 of record NW_026991709.1, on the reverse strand, counting down.
CTCAGTGTTTTCTTTTCTTTTCTTTTTTTTTTTTTTTAAGATTTTATTTATTTATTTGACAGACAGAGACACAGCAAGAGAGGGAATACAAGCAGGGGGAGTGGGAGAGGGAGAAGCAGGCTTCCCGCCGAGCAGGGAGCCCGATGCAGGGCTCGATCCCAGGACCTGGAATCATGACCTGAGCTGAAGGCAGATGCTTAACGACTGAGCCACCCAGGCGTCCCTCCTCAGTGTTTTCTGACAGTTGCATAAAATAGTGCATTTGTGGATGGACCGTCTTATATGGAACCAGTCTTATATTTAACCAATCAAGGGGAATATTTTAAGCTTTTTATTGAAGCAGACAATTCATACATAAAAGGAAACATCCTAACTGTATGAGGGGCCAGAAATTTTCTCAAGGTGAACACACCCGTGGAATCAGCACCCAGATTTTGTTTGGGGGAAACAAAAATATTAACAGCCCCCCAAAAGCCCCTCATGTCCAGGGAGGGGACAATCAGTATTGTTATTTTAGGTTTAATTATTCTGTGGTGAAAAACATCACATAAAATGTACCATCTCTTTTTTTTTTTTTTAAGATTTTATTTATTTATTTGACAGAGACATAGTGAGAGAGGGAACACAAGCAGGGGGAGTGGGAGAGGGAGAAGCAGACTTCACGTTGAGCAGGGAGCCGGAAGGGGGGCGATCCCAGGACCCCGGGATCATGACCTGAGCCGAAGGCAGACCCTTAATGACTGAGCCACCCAGGCACCCCTAATGATTACCATCTTAATCATTTGTAAAGTTGTAAGTTTCAATAGTGTTAAGTATAGGGGTGCCTGGGTGGCTCAGTCATTTAAGCTTCTGACTCTTGATTTCAGCTCAGGTCAGAATCTCAGGGTCACCTGAATTCAAGCCCTGTGTTGGGCTCCATGCTGAATGGAGCCTACTTAAAAAAAAAAATAGTGCTGGGGCGCCTGGGTGGCTCAGTTGTTAAGCGTCTGCCTTCGGCTCAGGTCATGATCCCAGGGTCCTGGGATCGAGCCCCACATCGGGCTCCCTGTTTGGTGGGGAAGGCTGCTTCTCCCTCCCCCCACTCCCCCTGCTTGTGTTCCCTCTCTCGCTGTGTCTCTGTCAAATAAATAAATAAAATCTTTAAAAAAAAATAGTGCTAAGTATATTCTCATTGTTGTGCTGAGGCCTGTTTTTGTAAAGCCGATAGACTAAGAATGGCTCCATTGTTTATAAGTTGTTGTTAAAAAAAATTAAAAGGAATATGTGACCGAGATGGTATGTGAACCACAAAGCTTAAAATCTTAAATATGTGTCCTTTAACAGAAGAAAATTTGCAGAGCTTAAGTAAGGACCTTCCCATTACCCCAGAAAGTTCTCTTGTGCTCCTCCCCAGTCAATCCCCAGAGGGACAGTTGTTTTTGTTTTTATTTTAAATTTTTTAAAGATTTTATTTATTTGACGGAAAGAGCAAGTGAGCACGAGCAGAGGCAGAGGGAGAGAGGGAGAAGCAGACACCCTGCTAAGGGAGCCCGATGCGGAACTCGATCCCGGGACCTTGGGACCATGACCTGAGCCGAAAGCAGATGCTTAACCAACTGAGCCACCCATGTGTCCCAGGGGAGTTGTTTTTACATATGATTTTAATCTCTTATATAATAAAATTAGTATGTTCTCTCTATGGGGGCAGAGGGGTGCTGAAAATTAAAAATAAGCCCTCAACCACACGGAAAATTTTAGCCTTCCAAGGAAAAGAGCCCTTTACATACCCTCGGCCAACTGTCCTCATCCCAGAGGTAACACGACCACGAAGTCGCTTGCACGAGCTTAGCCTATTAATTTCTGTGTGTATGTGTGGCTTCCGGGCAGTATTTTGAAAAATTCCTCAGGCTGGTTTAATGAAAAATGGTACTGTTCCCAGATGGGATACTATGTTGCCTTGTAAAATAGTTGACGTAGGTCTAAGGAACCTCCCTGATGGGAAACAAGGACGGATTATGTTAGCGTGTGAAATAGCGAAGTTGGGAACAGTGTGTGTAACAAAACAGGGTGTGGGGGGGTGGTAAAGAGCTACAAGTTTGCTTATGCATGTGTACTTAGACACAGTCTAGAAGGAGGAAAGGGAAACCAGGCAGAGGAAGTTGGGCTCTGGGCCAATGGTGAGAGGGAGAGTGATATTTTTTGGTCTGCAGGCTTGTTCTGGCTGAAGTTTGTTACCCTGATAAGCATAGAGGTTACTTACTAGAAATGAGTTCATTCATAACTTCCCTTCAAACGGTTATTGTGAGGGTACCGTGGGCCAGGTTGTGTTCTAGACCCCAGAGACACAGCAGGTGTTGTAGTGGTGTAGCTGACTTTCTGGAAAGGGAAACAGACAAGGTATTAAGATAAATGAGGGACGGGCGCCTGGGTGGCTCAGTTGGTTAAGCGACTGCCTTCGGCTCAGGTCATGATCCTGGAGTCCCTGGATCAAGTCCCGCATCGGGCTCCCTGCTCAGCGAGGAGCCTGCTTCTCCCTCTAACCTTCCCCCCTCTCATGTACTTTCTCTCTCAAATAAATAAATAAATCTTTAAAAAAAAAAAGATAAATGAGGGACATTCTTAGAATGGCAGAGAAGGGCTCAGGAGAAAAATAATGCAGGAAAGAGGGGTGGGAGTCATCTGTAGGGCCTGGAGGCAGAGTTGAAAATTGTAAGACCATCCTAAGGTGACTGGAGCAGGAGGGAGGGAGCCGTGTAGAACGTTTCAGGCCGAGGGCACGGCCTGTGCCCTTGGGCTTTTGTACTGAGACAGATGGGAGCCATTGAGAGTTCTGAGCAGAGGGAACTGGCCTGACTCAGGTGCTCACAGGCGCCCTCTGGCCGCTATGAGGTGCAATGGCGGAAGCCGGGAGACCAGGACAGAGGTGATAGCGCTTATCCAGACGCCTGAATCACCTGGTACCGAGTTGCTAAGTAAACAAGCACATCTACAGAAAAGCTCACCACGGAGTTCTGACTCTCACCCAGCTTCTAGAACCCGGCATCGCCTCTGCTGCAGTCCAGCGGCATTCTTCCTCGCCCTGTACCACCTGTACCTTTTATATACCAGAGCCTTGGTTTCTCCATCCATACAATGGGGTTAACACCAGTGTTGGCTCCTTCTTGGGGCTGCCTCCAGGCTCCAGTGAACTGATGCAGGTACAGCCCTTTGCCAAGAGCTTGGTCCATGGTAAATGCCCAGTGAGTGGGGGTCATCACGGAGCATAGAGTTCAAGAGCATGGTTGTCAGGAGCAGAGTTCCAATCTCAGCTCCTACTGGCTGTGTGATTTGGGGCAAGTCATGAAGCATCCCTGTGCCTCGGTTTCTGTATTTGGCCCTATACTCTCAGAGCCTTGTGAGGATGACATGAGCTTCTAGAAATAAATGTCTGGTTTGGTGCCCAGCGCAGGCCCGGCACATAGTAGGTGCTCTATCTTTTGCTCTTAGCATTGTGACGAGGAATGTCACACTTGGCTTTCCTACCTGGACGCTGTCCCCAAAGTCTTTGTCAAAGGGACTCATGTGGGTGGCTGGGATCCCGTTCCCTTGGCACAGACTTCTGGGAAGGCAGGGGTGAGCTGGCCCGGCTGCATAGGTGAGGCCCTGGGCCACTGTAAGCCTTGGGGACTTGGCCGCTATCTGGAGGCCGTGGGGGCTGGGTGGCACTTGATGCCCTGGCCCTAGCACTCTGCCTGAGCAGCCTGGACCGGTTTCCTTATCTTCTACACCCACCGCACCGGCTGGGACGGCCTTTAGGCCCAGCAAGGCCGGGACCCAAGGGCCGCCTCCCCCACCCAGCCTGGTCTATTGGCCTAGCTTTCCCCCCACCTGCTCCCCCCACTATTCCATCTTTAGTTCTGCCTCTCTCAGTATCTGCCAAGGAAAAGGCCTGGGTTGGAGCCAGGGGGGCCTTGGCTTGATTCACACAGCTCCATCCCTCACCAGCTACGTGGTCTGAGCATGTGGCCTCATTCTGCCCTGTCTGTCAAATGGCACCACGCCCCTGGCTAGTGTTTGTTGAATTCCAGACCTGTGCTAAGTGCTTTTTGAGCATTGAATCCTAACACCCACGAAGCAAATGTTAAGTATTAATTCCACTCTCCAGACAGGAAAATGGCAGCCTGGAGAGGGAAAAGGCATGTCCATGCCCCCAGCCCTTTTGAGGGCAATAATACCACTCCTGGTTGTTACAGAGAGGGCATGTGGGCACACCTGGGTGGCCCAGTGCGTTAATCATCTGCCTTTGGCTCAGGTCATGATCTCAGGGTCCTGGGATCGAGCCCTGAGTCTGCTTGTCCCTCTCCCTCTGCTGTCCACCCCCACTCGTGCCCTCTCTGTCTCTCTTTCAAATAAATAAATAAAACCTCTTTTTTTTTAAAGATTTTATTTATTTATTTGAGACAGAGAGAATGAGAGAGACAGAGAGCACATGAGAGGGGGGAGGGTCAGAGGGAGAAGCAGGCTCCCCGCCGAGCAGGGAGCCTGATGCGGGACTCGATCCCGGGACTCCAGGATCATGACCTGAGCCGAAGGCAGTCGCTTAACCAACTGAGCCACCCAGGCGCCCTAAATAAAACCTTTAAAAAAAACCCCACAGGGGCGCCTGGGTGGCTCAGTTGTTAAGCGTCTGCCTTTGGCTCAGGTCATGATCCCAGGGTCCTGGGATCGAGCCCCACATTGGGGTCTCTGCTTGACAGGAAGCCTGCTTCTCCCTCTCCCACTCCCCCTGCTTGTGTTCCCTCTCTCGCTGTCTCTCTCTCTGTCAAATAATTAAATAAAATCTTTTAAAAAAATAAAATAAAATAACCCACAAAAAAACAAAGAGAGCATGTGAAACCTGCTGGCACAGAATGGGGCTCAACACTTGGTTCATGGCCTCAAGACCGGGGGCGGCAAACTGTTTCTGCAAAGAAACAGAGAGTAAACATTTTCAGCTCTGCAGGCCACGTACGGCCTATCTTGGCTTCCCAACTCCACTGCCGTTGCCTGAAAGCCGCAAACAACATGAAAAGGAACCAGCATGGCTGTGTAGCAAGAAAAATGGACTTAGGGCCGCTGACATTTGAATTTCATGTAATTTTCACATGGCAAACTAGTCTTCCCCTTTTGATGTTTTTCAGCCCTTTAAAAATGTAAAGACCATTCTAAGTTCTGGGTCATCTGGAAACGGAGTGGGTGGATTCCTCCCCCATACCCACCCCCTAGCCCCCCCACCCCCCGCCGTCCCATGACAATTTCTCAACCCCTGGTTACGCAGTGTGATAGGGAGAGTAATGCCTCCTCCCCCCCCCCCCCCCCGCCCCAAGATGTCCATGTCCTAACTCCTGGAACCTGTGACTATGTTAGCTGACAGGACAAAAGGAAATTTGCAGCTGAGATTAAATGTAGGATCTTATGGGGCGCCTGGGTGACTCAGTCGGTTGAGCGTCTGCCTTCGGCTCAGGTCATGATCCCGGGGTCCTGGGATCAAGTCTCAGCAGGGAGCCTGCTTCTCTCTCTGCCCGCCGCTCCCCCTGCTTGTGCTCTCTCTGACAAATAAATAAATAAGATCTTTAATGCATACATACATACATACATACATACATAAATGTAGGATCTTATGATGGGGAGATTATCCTGGCTTATCCAGGTGGATCCAAGGACAAGGGCCCTTATAAAGGGAAGAAGGAGGCAGTAGGGAGTCAGAGAAGGAGATATGGCAGTGTCCGTGGATGTGGGCTGAATGGGCACAGGAAGGGGCCACAAGCCAAGGAATGTGGGTGTGCAGGCACCCTCTAAAAGCCGAATGGGGGGCGCCTGGGTGGCTCAGATGGTTGGGCGTCTGCCTTCGGCTCAGGTCATGATCCCAGGGTCCTGGGATCGAGTCCCATATCGGGCTCCCGGCTCAGCGGGGAGCCTGCTTCTCCCTCTGACCCTCTCCCCTCTCATACTGTTTCTCTCTCTCTCACTCTCTAAAAAAAAAATAAATAAAATCTTTAAAAAAAAAAAAAGCCGAATGGGTTAGGAAACACATTCTCCCTGAGAAGCCGCAGAAGGAACACAGCCCTGCCAGCGCCTTGATTTTAGTCTAGCGGGATGCACTTTGGATGTCTGACCTCTAGAACCATAAGATAATAAGTCTGTGTGGGTTTTTTTTTTTTTAAAGATTTTATTTATTTATTCATGAGAGACAGAGACAGAGAGAGAGAGGCAGAGGGAGAAGCAGGCTCCCAAGGAGCAGGAAGCCCGATGCGGGACCTGATCCCAGGACCCTGAGATCATGACCTGAGCCGAAGGCAGACGCTCAACCATCTGAGCCACCCAGGCGCCCGGGTTTGTTTTTTTTTTTTAAGGTTTCTTTATTTGAGAGAGAGAGAGCATGAGCCCGGGGGGGGGGGGGGGGGAGAGAATCTCAAGCAGATTCCCCACTGAGCACAGAACCCACTGAGCACATGGGGCTCCATCTCATGACCCTGAGATCATGACCTGAGCTGAAACCAAGAGTCAGACCTTAACCGACCGAGCCATCCCGGCGCCACAAGTTGGTGTTGTTTGAAGCTACCAAGTGGGTGGCCATTTGCCACAGCAGCCCCAGGCAGCTCATCTGGATGCTCACTCCTGAGCTGGGTGGCCCTGCTCTGCTGCTCACCGTGGGTACATGATTCGCTGGGGGCCCCCGGGTCTGCGTCCCTCAAAGGGAGGTAAGGATGGGATCCATCTCAGGGGCGCCTGGGTGGCTCAGTCGATTAAGCGACTGCCTTCGGCTCAGGTCATGATCCTGGAGTCCCGGGATCGAGTCCCGCATCCGGCTCCCTGCTCCATGGACAGTCTGCTTCTCCCTCTGCCCCTCCCCCCTCTCATGTGCTCTCTTTCTCTCATTCTCTCTCTGTCAAATAATAAATAAAATCTTTATAAAAATAATAAATAAAGTTTCATTGGGCGCCTGGGTGGCTCAGTCGGTTGAGCGACTGCCTTCGGCTCAGGTCATGATCCCGGAGTCCCGGGATCGAGTCCCGCATCGGGCTCCCTGCTCGGCGGGGAGTCTGCTGCTCCCTCTGACCCTCCTCCCTCTCATGCTCTTTGTCGCTCATTGTCTCTCTCGCAAATAAATAAAATCTTAAAAAAAGAAAAAAAAAAGGATGGGATCCATCTCCCAAGGTTGCTGTAAGGAGGAACCCAGGGAAACCATGTGACGTTCTGGAAAAGTGCCTGGCACTGGTAAAGGGCAGTGAAATGGAGGCATCCGGGCATCTGTACTGTTATTAGCTTGCGGTATTGTTGCAAAGATTCAGCAAGTTCTCACCCTACAGGTTTGGATCGGGCTCAGTGATAGAATCCAGGAGTATTCGGGCGCCTGGGTGGCTCAGTTGGTTAGGCAACTGCCTTCGGCTCAGGTCATGATCCTGGAGTCCCGGAATCGAGTCCCACATCGGGCTCCCTGCTCAGTGGGGAGCCTGCTTCTCCCTCTGACCCTCCCCCCTCTCATGTACTCTCTCTCATTCTTGCTCTCTCAAATAAATAAATAAAATCTTTAAAAAAAAAAAAAAAAGAATCCAGGAGTATTCAACCCGCCCCCCCCCAACCCCACCCCGCTAAAGTTAATGAGAGCTACTGGAACCCATCAGATGGTTGTACCAATGTTTCTTCTGGTATTTCTTTCTTTTTTTTTTTTTCTTTCTTTCTTTATTTTATTTTATTTTTTTTTAAGATTTTATTTATTTATTTGACAGAGAGAGACACAGTGAGAGAGGGAACACAAGCAGGGAGAGTGGGAGAGGGAGAAGCAGGCTCCCCGCAGAGCAGGGAGCCCGATGCGGGGCTCGATCCCAGGACCCTGGGATCATGACCTGAGCTGAAGGCAGTCGCTTAACCAACTGAACCACCCAGGCGCCCTCTTTTTTTATTTTTTTTTAAAGATTTTATTTATTTATTTGTCCGAGAGAGAGAGGGAGAGAGCACAAGCGGGGAGAGTGGCAGGCAGAGCGAGAAGCCTGATGCGGGACTCGATGCCAGGACCCTGGGATCATGACCTGAACCGAAGGCAGATGCTTAACCCACTGAGCCACCCAGGCGTCCCTCCCTCTGGTAGTTCTTGAGAGATACTAATACCAATACCAAGCCTCTGGCAGGCGCTGCCCTGTATCTTTAGTTCCATCTTACAGAGGGACAACTCAGGTTCATGCAGCAAGGTCATGGCCCCGCTTCACATCCATAGCCACCAATTTCTCTGAGAGCTGAAACCTCTCTCTGTGTCTTCCCCTCCCCGGCCTGGCCAGGTCATGCTCCTGCTCAGAGACTCTCAGTGGCTCCCACTCACCCATCAAACCTGGAGTAGGGACCCTCTACTTGTTGCTAGGTGGCTGGGCAAGCCACTTCCCCTCCCTGAGCCTTGGTTTCCTCCACTGTGAAATGGGTTGATGATAGGACCTCCAGTATAATGAGGACAGAGCTAGAGTCTGAAAGATACTCCTCAGTCAGCACCAGCCACCTTTTTTTTTAAAGATTTTATTTATTTATTTATTTGACAGAGAGAGACATAGCGAGAGAGGGAACACAAGCAGGGGGAGCGGGAGAGGGAGAAGCAGGCCTCCCGCCAAGCAGGGAGCCTGATGCGGGGCTCAATCCCAGGACCCTGGGATCATGACCTGAGCCGAAGGCAGACTCTTAACCAACTGAGCCACCCAGGGGCCCCAGCATCAGCCATTCTTAAATGGTTGCTTCCCCTTTGCCAGTCTGGCTGCCATTCAGGGGACACAAGAAACTTCCGGTGCTCCCTTATCTCTTCTCCACCCTTACCGGTCTCGCCTCCTGATGGTGGAAATATGTTCCTGTGTTTTCCCTTCATACTCATAATAGTTCTGCGTTTTTATCTATTTTGCATGATTAATGCGTGTGGAATTTATTTTGCTATGGGTTGGGGGTGAAGTTAACTTTTTTTCTTTCCTAATGCAATCAAGGCTACTGACAGGTTGATTTATCCTTTCCCTGCCCAGTGAAAATTCCACATTTATCATGTATTAAATTCTTTACATATGGAATTCACAAATTAATTTTTTAAATACATGCACCTGGAAAACTCCAAGCTATGTTTTTACTTTCAGTCTTAGCTATCTTTTTTTTTTTTTTTAAGATTTTATTTATTTATTTGACAGAGAGAGCAAGAGAGCACAAGCAGGGGGAACAGTAGAGGGAGAGGGAGGGCTCGATCCCAGGACCCTGAGATCATGACCTAAGCCGAAGGCAGACACTTAACCATCTGAGCCACCCAGGCGCCCCTCAGCTATCTTTTTAAAAAGATATTATTTATTTATGTGAAAGAGAGAGAGAGAACACACAAACACTCAAGCTGGGTACAGGGGCCGGGGAGGGAGGCGGGGAGCAGGGGGAGAGAGAATATCCCAAGCAGACTCCAAGCTGCGCAGGGCCCGCAGGGGGCTTGATCTCAGGACTCTGAGATCATGGCCTGAGCTGAAATCAAGAGTTGGACACTTAACTGGCTGAGCCACCCAGGCGCCCCCAGGCTTAGCTATCTATAAATGGTTTGTGTACTGTGTTTATTCATTCAACAAACACCAAGTGCCAGGTGCTATTTTGGGCCCCGGAAACAGTTGTGAACAGAACAGACATAAATCCCTGCCCTTGTGCTGGGAACAGGCAAGGGGGCAGACAATAAACAAGCAGTATGTAAATGTGTGATGTGTCAGGTGGTGATTAAAAATAAATAAATAAAATAGGGTGATGGGGTAGAGGTGAGAGGGATGCTGTTTTGGATAGGATGGTCAGAGAAAGCCTCGCTGAGGAGGGGATGATTGAATAGAGGCCTGAATGAAGTGGAGCCACATGGACATCTCTGGGAAGAGATTTCGAGGTAGAGGGAACAGCCAGTGCAAAGGTCCTGGGGTGAGACCATGCCTGGTGAGTTTGTGGTATAGTAAATGAGGCCAGTGAAGGTGAACCAAGTGAAGGGGAGAGAGGGAGGAGATCCGGCAGAGCGTAGGGGGCCTTAAAGGTCATGGTGAAGAGTTGGGTTTTTCCTCCAAGGGAGGCGGGAGCCATGGAAGGTTCTGGGCAGAGGTGTTCACAGGCTTCTCGGGCTGTCACAGAGGGAACAGACAGTGAGGGGAGGGGGAGGGGGGAGCTAGGAGAGCAGGGTGGAGCTGCCTGCACTGGTCCAGGCAGGAAACCACAGCTGTGTGACGAGGGTGGGGTGAGAAGTGCTTGGATTCTCGATAGATTCTGAAGGCAGAGATGGCGTGAAGTAAAGCGAGGTGTCTCCGGTTTCTGGTCTGGGCACTTGGGAAGACGAAGCTGCCTTTTCTGAGCCGGGGCAGGTTGGGGACCCATCAGGGGCTTGGATGTAGCTGTGCTGAGTATGAGACACCCATGAAGCCTCCAGGAGTGGGTGTCACAGGGGTGTGCAGCTCAGGGGACCAATGCTGGGGGATCGTCAGGGTGGAGCTGGTGGCTGAAGTCCGGGCTCTGCAGGAGTGTCCCCAAGGGACCTAGTGTAGCTGGGAAGAGGCCGCAGCCTGTGCCGGGCCCGCTTTTTTTGTCCACTGCTTGGACTGGGTGGGTGGGACCAGCCAGCCTTGGGGTTGGCAGAGACCACGGGAACCACAGGGTTCTCTGGGAGGCCTGGTCACCCAAGGCCATGGCTTGGAGCCTTGAACCTCCCCTGTTTGCTAAAGCCTGTGGGCCAGGGGTCAGGTGGGGCTTCCACAGCTGGAGGCCCCTCGGGGGAGGTGCATTCCTCTAGGGATAAGCTGACTTAGTGACCAGAGCCCTGCCAGGGGATGCTTGACTCTGAGGTAGCAGCTTACTGAGCACCAGCTGTATATGACCACACTGTAGAACCCCATCGCTGACTGTATGCCTCACGCTGAATATATATTCCTGCTGATCATGCCACGGCACCAACTATGTAATCGACTACACTATGAAGTATACAGCTGGCCTCAAAGAGCTGTTGAGGGCGGTGCAGTGCGAACAGGCACATGATCGAGGGAGCATACAGTTGGCTCGGGGAGCGGATGGCTGGTGTGGGGGAATACAGTAAGGGGGGGAGTATAGCCAGCTGACTGTACACCTTGCACCAGCTGTATACGCCCCCACCCCTGCTGTGTACCCCCACACTGATTAAACACCCTCTTTGCGGGCTGTATGCCTCCACCCCAGCCGTGGCCCCTGCATGCCTGTGCCCCCATATCCGTGAAGCACCCCTACACTCACTACAGTGTATCCGTGCTGGCCATAAATTGCCAAGCCAACTATATGCCTCCTGGTATCCTGTGATTGGTCTGTGACCAGTTTTGGTTTGACCCTTTAGCCCCATTTCACAGTTGAGGGGGCTCAGGGCAGGCAAGACACTGGCTGAATTGTCCTCTGGCTTGGATGGGGCCGAGGGAGCATTTGAATCTAGGCCATGCATTTAGGATGTCAGCTCCACGAGAACAGACCCACAAAATTGGGTCTCTCGCTTGCCACCGTACTTAGTGCCCAGCCCCGGGGCCAGCACCCGGTAGGTGCTCAATAAATACTTGTTCTACAAAACAATGGCTTCAGGATTCACAGTTGGGATGTGTGAAGGGGTGGTGAGCTCGGCTGTCTAGCCTTGGGGGCCCCGGAGGGCAGTGCCAGGCAGGGATGGGGCATCTGGGCTGCCAGTCCCATTTTGCCAGTCTTCAAGAGAATAGCGATGTGGGTGTTTATACGGAGTCTCCCAATGTTTCACTGTTGGCATTTCATTAAAAAAAAAAAAAAATGCAGACCGAAATAAAACGCGTCCACTGGCTTGAGCGTTTTCAGCGCAAATACTCTGTATTTGGGAGTTTGGGTTCAGCCATCTGCCTGTTTTGCGGCGCCTCTATCTAGAGTTACCTCCGTGCGCGCCTCAGTTTCCATACCTGCAGAATGGGGCCACATGAGGCGCCCTGCCCGGGGTGAGAGGGGTTGTAGGCGGCGTCGCCTGGTTGGGACGTATGCCGAGGCCGCGGGGTGAAGCCGGAGTTGCCCGGGGGGGGGGGGGCTGGGCGGGGGGGGGGCGGAGAGGGCTAAATCGGGTGGCGGGTGAGCGGCGGGAGCAGCTGCCGCCCCGCGCGGCCCTCCCTCCCCCGCCCCCCATCCGTCGGCCAGTCCGTCCCGAGGCTGCAGCGCAGCTAGGGCCGGTCAGACCGGTTTGGGCCGCCCCGCCTGGCCCCGGGCTGGGAGGAGCCGCCGCCCGTCGGTCCAGCCGTCCCTCCCACGGGGCGCCCGCGCTTCCAGACCCGGCACCGAGGGGGCTCGGAGCAGGCAGCCGGCCGCCGGGGCTGGGCGCCCGCGGGGATGGGGAGCGAGCGACAGCATTACTACGGGAAGCACGGTAGGCAGCGCCCCCCTCCCGCCCCCGGGCCTGGCCACTTGGAGGGGGCAGCGGAAGACCCGGCCGGGAGCCAAGCGTGGGGAGCAGAATTGCCCATCTCTGCGGGTAGCCCCTCACCCTAGTCCTCTTCGGGAGCTGCCTCTCAGAGCCCCCTCCAGACCCCCTCCACTGAAGGGTTTGTCTTCGTAAGCCCCCTCCCCTGTACTCCTGCAGGAACCTTCTCCAGATCCCACCTTGGAACCCCCCCCCTGCCTGGCTCCCCGTTCCCAGTTCCCGGTCCAGCCCCTTCCTCAGTAGGTGGCCCCCAGTCCTGCCCCCTCCGCAGTGGGTGGCCGTCAGGTGATAACTCGGGGCTGGTCTCCATCAGCCACGGCTCCCCCTGCCTCGGCCTGCCCGTACTGGGGGCTGGGGTGTGGTCGCCGGGAGGTAGGGTGAGGCAGAAAAATCCACTGGGTCTGTGGACTTCACTCTTCCTCTGGGCCAGAGATACCCCTAGGGGCTTCTGGGGGAGGGTAGTCTTGCAGCCCCTTCTTGGTCACCCTGCTCAATCTTGCCGATTTTCAGGAACACCACAGAAGTATGACCCTACCTTCAAAGGACCCATTTACCACAGGTAAGGGCTCTGGGTTCCTGGGAGAGAAGGGTCAGTGTTAGCACTGCCTCAACCCCTGTTTCTTTACCCCCCCAGATGTTTCTTTACCACATCTGCTCTCCAACAAACTGGTGATCGATATTTGCGACTTGACAATTAAAGAACTAATTTCCCAAATATACAGAGTCTTTTTTTTAAAAAGATTTTTATTTATTTATTTGAGACAGAGAGTGAGAGAGAGAGAGCAGGAGCGGAGGGCAAAGGGAGAGGGAGAAGCAGGCTCCCTGTTGAGCAAGGAGCCTGACTGGGGACTCGATCCCAGGACCCTGAGATCATGACCTGAGCTTGAAGGCAGACGCTTAACCAACTGAGCCACCCAGGTGCCCCCGAAGTCTTTACAAATGAATATTTATTTTTTATTTTTATTTTTTAAAGATCTTATTTATTTATTTGAGAGAGAGTGAGTGAGAGAGAGCGAGCACAAGCAAGGGGTGTGGCAAGCAGAGGGAGAGGGAGAAGCAGACTCCCTACTGAGCAGGGATCCCAACATGGGGCTCAATCCCAGGAGTCTGGGATCATGGCTGAGCTGAAGGCAGACCCCTAACTGACTGAGCCACCCAGGTGCCCCACAAATGAATTTTTAAACTCAGCCAAAAGACTGGAAGAGATAATTTCTAGAACAAAAAATACTATAGACAGTGAAGTTATGGGGAAGTGTGCAAACTCACTGAAAGGTAAAGGAATGGGATTTAAAACAGGAACCAAATAGTTTCCCCATCACAGATTAGCAAAGATTAAAAAGATTGGCACATAGGCTGCTCTGAATCTAAGTGGCTCAGTATATTTTGGAGGGAATTTGGAAATACGAAATTTTTAAAAAAGATTTTATTTATTTGAGAGAGAAAGCACGCGCGCGGTGAGCATGCACGTGGGCTCACGTGGGGGGGGGAGGGGCAGAGGGAGAAGGAGAGAGAGTATCCCTAGCAGACTCCGTGCTGAGCCAGGAGCCAGCTTGGGGCTCGATCCCATGACCCTGAGACCGTGACCTGAGCTGAAACCAAGAGTCTGATACTTAACTGACTGAGCCACCCAGGTGCCCCAAAATATGAATTTTTTAAAAAAGATTTAATTTATTTATTTGACAGAGAGACAGCACAAGTAGGCAGAGCAGCAGACAGAGAGGGAGAAGCAGACTCCCCACTGAGCAGAGAGCCCAGTGCGTGACTCAATCCCAGGACCCTGGGATCATGACCCGAGGCGAAGCCGGCTTCTCTTTCTGCCTCTTCCCCAGCTTGTGCTCTCTCACTCACTCACCTCTCTCTCTCTCTCTCTCTCAAATAAGTAAATAAATAAAATCTAAAAAAATAAAAATTAAAATATAAAATAGTTTAAATTTTAAAAAACATGAATCCCTATTGCTATTAAAAGTGGGGGGAAATGGGCACTCTCAGTCAAAGGAGAGCTGAACATTGTGGCCAACTGCTTCAAGATCAGTGTAGCGGGCGCCTGGGTGGCTCAGTTGGTTGGGCGACTGCCTTCGGCTCAGGTCATGATCCTGGAGTCCCTGGATCGAGTCCCACATCGGGCTCCCTGCTCAGCGGGGAGTCTGCTTCTCCCTCTAACCCTAACCCCTCTTATGTGCTCTCTCTCATTCTCTCTCTCTCAAATAAATAAATAAAATCTTTAAAAAAAGAAAGGGGGGGGCGCCTGGGTGGCTCAGTCGTTAAGCGTCTGCCTTCGGCTCAGGTCATGATCCTGGAGTCCCTGGATCGAGTCCCGCATCGAGCTCCCTGCTCTGCAGGGAGTCTGCTTCTCCCTCTGACCCTCCTCCCTCTCATGCTCGCTGTCACTTATTCTCTCTCTCTCTCTCAAATAAATAAATAAATAAATCTTAAAAAAAAAACAAAAAAACAGTGTAGCATTAGGTATCAAAATGTAAGGGGCACCTGGCTGGCTCAGTCAGTAGAGCAGGTGACGACCCCTGATCTCAAGGTTGTGAGTTCCAGCCCGGTGTTGGGCGTAGAGCTTGCTTTAAAAAAAAAAAAAAAAAAGTGAAATGTACGTGCTCTTTGGTACAGCCTTCACGCCATTAAGGACACATGTCCAGATAACACATGAATGTGGGTGTATGTGCAGGGCAGGGTGGGGTCCGTGATGCACAGGGCCCCAAGGCTCCCACCCTGATGCTGTTCTCTGTTCCCCAGGGGCTGCACAGATATCATTTGCTGTGTGTTCCTCCTCCTGGCCATTGTGGGCTACGTGGCAGTGGGCATCATAGGTGAGTGGAGGAGGGCACAGGATTGGGCTTCCAAGGTGGGAGGACAAGCCACAGCCTCTAGGGCAGACATGGGGATGCTGGTGAGGAATGACAGTGCCTCAGTGTCCCTGGATCCCTCCACAGCCTGGACCCATGGGGACCCTCGGAAGGTGATCTACCCCACTGATAGCCGAGGCGAGTTCTGCGGGCAGAAGGGCACAAAAAATGCGTGAGTCTGGCTCCTTGGGGCCTGGTGGGACTGGAGAGGTGTGGGCAGGATGGCTTCATGAGCACTGGGGAGAAGGTTCTAGGCTCCCACCATCCCCAGCCGCTGTTCTAGGCCTCGAGGACACTACACTAAATGAGACATTAAGAGTCTTGTCCTCTGGGAGCTCACGATTTAGGGGAGGGACAGAGAGGAGACCGTCCTGGATCTGATGTCAAGCCGGGTGAGCTAAACAGGTGAGCTAAAAGCAAGTTCAATCCAGGCTGTGCCACTCCCTGGCTGTATGAGCTAGGACGAGTGTCCCAACCTCTCTGGGCCTTTTTTTTCCTCATCTCTGAAACGGGGCTCATCCCAGTCCCACCGTCTTGAGGCTGTTGGGATGGTTAGATGAGCCACCAGGCAGAGCTTAGAATAGGGTTGCTGCTACTAGAGTTGTTTGCATTAGATATTACACGTAGGGAGGTTGAGAAATCTTGAGTTTCCATCTCCCTTCCCCAATTCTAGGAACAAACCCTACCTGTTTTATTTCAACATTGTGAAGTGTGCCAGCCCCCTGGTCCTGCTGGAATTCCAATGTCCCACCCCTCAGGTAATTTGGCCGCTCCCCTATCTTCTTTGCTACCCCTGCTTTCCATCACCAGGTCCTTTTCTTCCCCGGTGAATGGGAGGTGGGGCCTCTGTCCTGTGTGGGGATCAGGTGTCTGTCTTGATCCCACCCAACCCCTGCCTCCTGCCCCTCCAAGATCTGCGTGGAGAAATGCCCCGACCGGTATCTCACCTACCTGAACGCTCACAAATCCCAGGACTTTCAGTACTACAAACAGTTCTGTGTGCCTGGCTTCCAGAACACCAAGGTGAGGGGAGCCTAGGGGCGGGGGGGAGTGGGTGGAGGGTCCTGGCCTGGGGCATGAACCCCTCTCCCCGTTTCTTGCTAGGGTGTAGCTGAAGTGCTTCGGGATGGTGACTGCCCTGCTGTCCTCATCCCCAGCAAACCCTGTGAGTCTGGGGTTCCTCAAACTTGGGGGGGGGTGGGGGAGGGGCGGCAGTGGGGGGTGGGAGGTTTCAGGGGCTCAGCCTGACTGGTCTCATTCCCTGCTCCACGCAGTGGCCCAGCGATGCTTCCCAGCCATCCACGCCCACAAGGGGGTCCTCATGGTGGGCAACGAGACGACCTATGAGGATGGGCATGGCTCTCGAAAGAACATCACAGAGCTGGTGGAGGGCGCCAAGTGAGGACCGCAGCCCGCCCACATCGGGGTCCTACTTCGGGGTCCTACTTTCCCCGGGTGGGCCAGGGTGTCCCCTGGGGCTGACCCAATCGGGGAGGGGCTCCAACATGAGCCTTGTCTGCTTGTCCCCAGGAAGGCCAACGGGGTCCTGGAGGCGCGGCAGCTGGCCATGCGGATATTTGAAGATTACACGGTCTCCTGGTACTGGATAGTTATGTAAGTTGGGAGGGAAAGTGGCCCCCCCAGTCTGTGTAGCCTGGGGCTGGTGAGAGGGTGCGGTCTGCTGATGCCCCCATTTTATCCCCAGAGGCCTGGTCATCGCCATGCTGATGAGCCTCCTCTTCATTGTCCTGCTCCGTTTTCTGGCCGGCATTATGGTCTGGGTGATGATCATCATGGTGATTCTGGTGCTGGGCTACGGTATGTCTCCCCATCCCTGCACCCTCCCCACTCCACAGCCCGCAAAATGCCTCTGCTCTCTGATCTGACAGTGGCCATCCAGAATCTTGTCCTAAGCCATCTGTCTTTTATTTGGCATATTTGTGAAGATGTGCATCTCAGCCTTGTTTATGGGAGTAGGCACTTGGAAATAACCTCCGTGTTTATTGATGGAGGATGAGTTAGATCATAGCCTTCCAGGTGGGACCTGGATCTGCATTTTATCTACATCCAAAAGCATTCTCAAGTAGACTACATGGTTAAAGATGTGTGTGTTAGCCCCAGACAGCTGGGGTTTAAAGGCCGACTCTGCCAGTTCCTTCCTTTGTGACCCTGGACAGGTGACTCAACCTCCCCATGCCTCAATTTCTTCCTCTATAAAGTGGGGCTAATTAGTATTTACTAGTTAGGAGGCTTAATGGGAAAAAGTGTACAGACGAGATGGGGGGAGGGCCCCGTAGGTCTCAGGCCCGTGCAACCCAGAGGCAATGCACAAAACCCAGTGCTTCACATTCTGATTCTTCAGATAAACATTCCAGGGGGAAAGATGTCTCATAGGCAGGCCAACGTGAGGACGCAGATATTAAAATATTCACGCTAATGATGGTTTCTAGCTGGGTGCTGGCATTTTAGGCAAATGGTTTTTGTTTGTTTTTAAGATTTTATTTTTTTTAAAAAGATTTTATTTATTCATTTGAGAGAGAGTGAGTGAGAGAGAAGGAGAGAACATGAGCTGGGGTGGGGGGCGCAGAGGGAGAAGGAGAAGCCGACTCTGTGCTGAGCGGGGAGCCGGACACGGGGCTTGATCTCAGGACCCCAGGGACCTGAGCCGAAGGCAGATGCTTAACCAAATGAACCACCCAGGTGCCCCTAAGATTTTATTTTTAAGTCATCTCTACACCCAGCGTGGGGCTCGAACTCATGACCCCCAGATCAAGAGTTGCATACTAAAAAAAAAAAAAAAAAAGAGTCGCATACTCTATCAACTGAGCCAGCCAGGCACCCCTGTTTTGTTTTGTTTTGTTTTTTACTTTATCTGCATTTTACAGTTTTATTCTACAAAAAGCTAAGGGGAATATTGAAAATCCCCGATGCCACCCCACGGGATGTTAATACCCACATCCTCAGTCCCCACCCATGAATCGTTGTTACCGGGTGGGAAGGAAAGCCTCAGGTCACAGAGCAACCTGGCACCTATTCAGCCGCTCATTTATGCATGTGTGCATCCAGTCTGGATCGAGTGCCTGTGTGTCCCAGGCAGTTTTCTAGGTCCTGGGGGTGTGGGGAAGATGGACAAGAAATAATAAACCAGGGGGAGCCTGTGACTCTTGATCTCGGGATCGTGAATTTGAGCCCCATGTTGGGTGTACAGATTACCTAAAATCTTAAAAAATAATAATAATAAACCAGAAAACCCTCTAGAAGGTCCAAGCAGAGAGAAGGGCCAAGAAGTTGAGTGTGAGGGGGGAGGTGATTCGAAATGGGAGAAGTGGTTTGGGAAGGTCTCTTTAGACGGTGACTTCTGAGGGATGCCTGGGTGGCTCAGTTGGTCAGGTGTTTGCCTTCAGCTCAGGTCATGATCCCAGGGTTCTGGGATCAAGTCCCGCGTCAGGCTCCCTGCTCAGTGGGGAGCCTGCTTCTCTCTCTCCCTCTGCCGGCAGCTCCCGCTGCTTGTGCTCTCTCTCTCTGACAAATAAGTAAATAAAATCTTAAAAAAAAAAAAAAGTGATATTTGAGTAGAGACAGGAGGGTGTGAGAAATCCAGTACTAAGCAGGGGGAACAGCAAGTACAAAGGCTCGGAGGCGGGGCGCCTGGGTGGCCCATTCGGTTAAGCATCTGACTGTTGATTTCGGCTCAGGTCATGATCTCAGGGTCCTGGGATCGAGCCCCAAATCGGGCTCCGTGCTCATTGGGGAGTCTGCTTGGGATTCTCTCTCTGCCTCTTTCCCTCCCCCTGCTCGCTCTCTCTCACAAATAATCAATCAATCAATCTTTACAAAGGCTCGGAGGCAGTTACAAGCAATGGCAGCCGCTCTCAGCTTTGGTTCTTGCTTCTGCTAAATGGGGGTGCTCCCACCTGCTCTGCAACATTGGGGGAGCAGCCAGTGGACTGAGGTCGGTCCCCTGTGCAGGAATATTTCACTGCTACGTGGAGTACGTGCGACTGCGGGGCGAGGCTGGCTCCGACATCTCCCTGGTGGACCTTGGCTTCCAGACAGACCTCCGCGTGTATCTGCACTTGCGGCAGACGTGGATGGCCTTCAGTGAGTCCCATCCCCTCCCCGCATCCTGCCCCCGGTGAGGCCTGGGAGGGAGTGGGGACAGGCGGCTGGCAGACTGGGCCCCCCTCTGCCCCCCACAGTGATCATTCTGAGCATCCTTGAGGCCATTATCATCTTGCTGCTCATCTTCCTGCGGAAGAGAATTCTCATCGCCATTGCGCTCATCAAAGAAGCTAGCAGGTGGGTGCCAGGGTGCCCCGGGGCTGGGCTGGGGTGGTCCTGTGGCTGCTCGGGCCCTGATGCCTGTCTCTACTCCTCCCCAGGGCTGTGGGATACGTGATGTGCTCCCTGCTGTACCCACTGGTCACCTTCTTCCTGCTGTGCCTTTGCATCGCCTACTGGGCTAGCACTGCTGTGTATCCACCCTCAGACCCGGATCCCCGACCCTGGGGGTGGCTAAGGGCCGAACTGGCCTGGAAGTGACCTGCAGCTTCGGGGGGTGGGGGCAGACCAGAACCCGGTAGGGGAATGGATCCTTTCTCACAAGCCACCGGGGCCCCAATCCCAAACCTCAGGCTCCTTAATGAACCTCCAGCTTCCTGTCCACTTCCAACGAAGCCATCTATAAGATCTTTGATGGTGGCACCTGCCAATTTGCTGGGAAAACCTGCAACCCTGAGGTGGGGGTCGACTATTTCCCCAGCAGCCCACAGAGTCTCTGAAACCTCTCATCCCTGCCTGGGGACCATTCAGCAAACATTCGGTGCCTGTTGTATGCCCAGTGCTGGATGTGGGGAGCAGGGTGGGGGAGAGATCCAACTTGGCAGCCCCCAGCCCACCCTGACTACTGAACCACCCACCTTTCTCCCGTTGACTTCATTTCCTGCCCCATACCCCTCCCTTAACCCAATGACAGCCAGGTCTTGCCTCTAGATCCCCTTCCTTGCCATTCACAAGCCCCTCTCCTGATCCCTGTGGTCTTCATACCGATCTCTGCCACTCTTGTCCTTGTCCATGTGGCCACTCTCCTGATGCATGACCCAGCCCTGATCCCCAGGGTAGCTTATCCTGCCTCACTAACTGCCCCCCATGAAGTCAACGATCCTGTCTTGCTTCTGGAACCCCTTTTAGAAGCCCCTATAACTGAACCCCCAGTCCCTTGACTTACCTCTGATTCCCACGACTCCTGTCCCACCTCACGGTCTATCTGACCCAGACCTGATGCCCAGAAGCCACTCTGACCCCCTGGCCCCTGTGTTGTGACCCAGCTCTGCATCCCTCCCACAGACCTTCGCCTCCTCCAATGAATCCCGCCTGTGCCCTGGTGCCCACTGCCAGTTCGCTTTCTACGGGGGTGAGTCGGGCTACCATCGGGCCCTGCTGGGCCTGCAGATCTTCAATGCCTTCATGTTCTTCTGGCTGGCCAACTTTGTACTGGCCCTGGGCCAGGTCACGCTAGCTGGGGCCTTCGCCTCCTACTACTGGGCCCTGCACAAGCCAGACGACCTCCCTGCTTTCCCACTCTTCTCTGCCTTCGGCCGGGCGCTCAGGTGGGACTCCAGGTGGCCTGGGAGTGGGGGCGAGATCGGGTTGAGGAGCCTTGGCGCGGCCGCTGACCACCCCCTTGGCCCTCAGGTACCACACAGGCTCCCTGGCCTTTGGTGCCCTCATTCTGGCCATTGTGCAGATCATCCGAGTGATGCTCGAGTACTTGGATCAGCGCCTGAAAGGTGCGGCCCTCGGGTGGCTTGCTTTGGCTGTTGGGGGGCAGGGCTGAGGGGCGGATCGGGGATTGGTTTATGGGGGGCGGGGTTAGGACGATGGGACTGTGATTGGTTTCTGCTTGGGGTGAGGAGGGTGGAGTGGGGAGTTTGAGCAATTAGTTCCCAAGGTGGAGGAATGGCTGAGGGAGCCCATTGGGTGGAGTTCTTACTTCTGGGGATGGGGGCGGAGCGGGACCAAGAGGCCTGGGCCACCATTGGTTCCTGAAGAGGCAAAGATTTGTTTGTGCCGAGAAGGGCGGGGCCGAGGCGTGTTTCTTTTTGACAGCGGCGGGGCTGGGATTGGTTACTTTGGGGGGTGGGGCCAAGGAGGCGGCGATGATTGGCTTCTGCCTGGGAGGCGGGGCCAGGGCAGTAGTGTGGGTTGTGATTGGTTCCCCCCTGGAGGCTGGGTTGGAAGGCTTCACGGTAGGGCCCTTCCTCGGGGTCTGGGCTGAGAGTCCTGGGCGCCGTTGGTCCCTACTTGAGTGAGGGGCAGGACCCCGGGGGTTCTGCATCAGGTTTCCTCTCCTTGTCTCTTTGAGTAGGTGAGCTCCAGAAATCCTGGACTGTGTGCATGTAATGAAGAGGTGGGGGGGGGGGTGGATCCCTACCAGGGGTCTCCCCTCACCTCTGCATCCCTCCCTTCTCTCTTAGCCGCCGAGAACAAGTTTGCCAAGTTCCTCATGACCTGTCTCAAATGCTGCTTCTGGTGCTTGGAGAAGTTCATCCGATTCCTCAACAGGAATGCCTACATCATGGTGAGGAGGCCTGGGACGCAGAACCAGCCCACCAGCCCCTGCTGGGGACGAGGAACCCTCATTCCCAGCCAGTGGGACTGATCCCCCCTCCACCTCCTCCCCCTAGATTGCAATCTATGGCACCAACTTCTGCACCTCGGCCAGGAATGCCTTCTTCCTGCTCATGAGAAACATCATCAGGTCAGGGAAAGCATGGCCCTCGGGCTGCCTCCCTCCTCCCCCAGTCCCTGAGCCCGCCTTCATGCCTGCTTCTCACTGTCCCCTGCAGAGTGGCCGTCCTAGACAAAGTTACCGACTTCCTTTTCCTGTTGGGCAAACTTCTGATCGTGGGTAGTGTGGGTGAGTGCTGCTGGCCAGCCCGTGGGGCTGTGGGAGCCTGCCGGGGTGACTTGCGAAGTGCTTTTGGGCCCCCACATCTTTTGTGACAAGCGTGTCGGGGTGACTTGCACAGTGCTGTTGGCCCCCCCCTTCTTTTGTGACGAGTGTCATGTTCTCTGAGGTCGTGGGCAGGGGGCTTCCTTTAGCCAGAACCCTCATCCATCTTGGTTTCCTCCCTCTCTTTAGGGATCCTGGCTTTCTTTTTCTTCACCCACCGGATCAGGATTGTGCAGGACACAGCGCCGCCCCTCAATTATTACTGGGTCCCTATACTGGTATGGACCTTTGGGGATGCGTGGGGGTCCAGGGAGAAGGAGGTGCTGGGGCCTCCTGGTCTCTTTTGACTAGACAGATGTGGATGGAGATCACAGGTGGGGGATTGATGATTTATTCAGTCTGTAAACATGTAGTAAGCACCTACTGTGTACCAGGCCGGGGGCGGGAGGGGTGGCAGGAAAGGCTTCCCTCCAGAGGACCTTACCTTTCAGAAGCAAATAGACCTCATGATTACAGACTGATCCGTGCCACAGGGGAGAGTTACAGGGAACCGTTAAACTGTTAGAGCCTGTGGTGGAGGATCTGGGCAGGCCTGGAAGGCCAGGTGTCTTCACTTTGGAAGTGATGTCGGATCTAAGATCTGAAGGAGATACGGGGAACCTCCAGGCACAGGGATCCACAAATACGGAGGCCCTGAGGTGGGCCTATGCCAGGAATAGTGAGGAGACTGGTGTAGGGGGGAGGAGGTGGGGATAAGGGCAGGGAGGTGGTGGGGCCATGAAGGGGTAATGTCATCACCCTGAGAGCAGTGCAGGCCTTGGAGCCCAATGACCTAGATTTTTATCTGAGTTCTCTATTTGCTCGCTCTAAGATGAGTCAGTTTGGGCAAGTTATTTAATCTCTCCATGGTCCACTCAATTCAATCCGTAAGTGTTTATCAGATACCTGCCAAGGCCCTGTGAGTCTCCAAATTGTTGGGGGGTGTGGCCGTACGTGGGACAGATACAGTCTAGTGGGGATGAGGGCATTATGCCTGTAACGCCCTAAACACGCATAAAATTGCAGCCAGCCAAAGGTCTCAGAGGACAGGCATGCAGTGCTAGGAGAGCATAAAACAGGGTCTAGATGTCAGAAGCAACTTCTTGGAGGAGGTGGTATCTGAGGACTTCATGTTTGAACTGAAAACAGAAGGATAAGAAGACAAAAACTTGACTAAGTCAGGACAACAGCATGTGCAAAGGCCCTGGGGTTGAAGAAAACAAGGAGTGAATGGCAGGACTTAGTATGTTATTCTAAGGAGGGCTTGTCAGCAGGGAAATGACAGGATCCGAGCCTGGGAGGGTGTGGGGAGTGGGAGTTGCTCTAGGAGCTGGGGTGGAAACAGCTTGGCTCCCCTTGCTTAGACGGTGATCATCGGCTCCTACCTGATTGCCCATGGCTTCTTCAGTGTCTACGGCATGTGTGTGGACACGTTGTTCCTCTGCTTCTGTGAGTGACCCCTCAACCCAACCTTGCCAGGCCCTGGCTGCCTTCTCCCCTCTGGGCATAACATCTGATGGGGCTATGTATTCAACGGCCAGGAGCCCCCCAGCTTCCCCGGGGACTAGCTGTTCCGCGTCAGAGGGCCCTGGCATGCCTTCTCGGCCTCCTCCCTCTGCTCGGAGCTGCTCCATCCTGTTGCCCCCTGGTCCAGGGTGCAGCTAGAATGCTGTGCCCCTGGGCCCTCGGCTTTGGAGTTTCCGGCTTTGTTGGGGGAGGATCTGTGGCTGCTACTAACTCTGGTCTCTCCATCTGTCTGTTTTTTTTTTTCTTTTCCTCTACTCCATGCCTGCTGGCTTCCCTGTTCTTCCCTGCCTCCCTCTTTCCCTCCCTTCCTGACCACCCCATTTTCCCCCTGCCGGTTCCTGGGGGGAGCCCAGGTGAGGACCTGGAAAGGAATGACGGCTCTCAGGAGCGACCCTACTTCATGTCGCCCGAGCTGAGAGACATCCTGTTGAAGGGGAGTGCGGAGGAGGGGAAGCGGGCAGAAGTTGAGGAGTAGAGAGGGAGGGAGGCGTGGGGGCCAGGCAGGCCTCCTCGTTTCCTCCCTGTAGACCGGGGGTGCATGCGGGGCAACCCTGCCTGGGAGTGTGGGGAGCGTGTTCGTGTCCCATTCCCGAGCCCACCACAGCCTGCCCCTCTCCAGTCCCAGTGTGTCTTGCTTCCTAACCCTCTGAGCCTTCTCTGTGGCCCTCATCCTCCCACCCTGTCCCTGGAGGCCCCTGCCCATGGGCTCCCCTCATGCCACCGTCTTGGGGGCCTCTCTCCACAGTGGAGGACCTGGAGAGGAATGATGGCTCAACTGAGAGGCCTTACTTCATGTCTCCCAACCTCAAGAGGCTCTTGAACAAAACCAACAAGAAGCTGGCTGAGTCCTAAAGGCCCCCCGCTCTCCCCCCACCTCTCCAGAAGTCTCACACTGGGTGCTCGGCAGCTGGGTCAGAACCCCTGGCCGCCTGGGCTCACCTGAAGTCCGATCACTGCCGCCTCCCCCCACCCTCCCCAACCATCCAGTTACCGCTGGATTCCAGGGACCTGGAAGATTTGGGGCCTCTCCTCCCTATGCCAAGGGGCAGTTGGAGTTTTCACAGGCGGCGCCCCAGGACTGCACGCATAGGTCACTCCAGCCCTTGCTGGCCCGGATGGAGAGAAGTCTGGTGAGGCCTCTTGATGTCTGGCAGGCAGGGGGGCCCGACCTCTGTGGGCTGCCTCATGCTTCCTGTTCTCCTCTTCCGATGGGGCAGCATCTGTGTCTGCAAGAGTGATGACCAAGCTCCAGCCCCTGAGGCCCCCCGTTCACTCGTGTCTGCTCTGGCCAGGACTGAGCACCTTCTCGACGGCTGAACAGCTGCCTCATAGGCTGCCATACGCGTTTCTTTATTATTATTTTTTAACCCGGACATGCATTAAAGGGTCTATTAGCTTTTTTCTGTCTGTCTCCACGGCTGAGATGGGGCCAGCTGCGGAGTGCCTTGTGTCATGCCCTCCCTGCTGGGGTGGGAGTGGCGAGGCCAGGTGGGGGTGGCTCCTGGCATGGGAGGCCACGGCAGGGGTGTCCTGGAAGGAGAGGGAGTGAGTCTGTCGGGGGAGGGCTGCTGGGATCGGGGAGCAGACCGGTGTGGACAGACCAGAGCAGGAGGAAGGAGCCCGCTAACAGCTGCTTAATTAATGGAAACCTGCTGGCTGGCTGGAGGCGTCTGGCCCAATGTCTCCCCTTCTCCCGCCAGTGCCGACAGCTCTCTCTGTGAGAGAGCAAGCAGCTGAATCCACCCGAGGGACGATGTCAGGGTAAGGGGTTGGCGCAGATGCTGTGGGCAAACCCGCCCCCCCCCCCCCGTCACCTCACTTTGAGGGATCCTTTTGCCAAATTCGTTGAACTCCGGGGACCTGGTCTCCCGGCTCCCCCTTCGCCCTATCCCCGGCCCCCTGACTTCATGTCTTTGCTCATCAGCACCACGGCGGCACCCCAGAGAGGGAGAAACCCAGCCTGGGGTCCCAGTCTCCTGTGCCTGCCCGCCAGCCCTCAGGCCCCCCGTTCTGTCTGCACACTCTTGCGTGTTAACTGCATTCCAACCACTAATAAAGTGCCTATTGTACAGAGCCCGGGCCTGGAGTGTTTGTGGAGGGAGTAGGAGGCTGGTGGGAGGAACCCCGGCTTCGAGTGCCCTGGGATTGAGTCTCTGAGCTGGGGCGAGTCTTCCCGGGGAAGGAGGGAGGGCAGGAAGCCCTCCGACTGCCGGCCCCATCTCTGCCTGAATCCCACCACGCAGGCAGCTCAGGTTTCTCCTGAACAAAATGCCTTTTTTTTTTTTTTTTTTAAGATTTTATTTATTTGACAGAGAGAGAGAGACAGCGAGAGAGGGAACACAAGCAGGGGGAGTGGGAGAGGGAGAAGCAGAAGCAGGTTTCCCGCAGAGCAGGAGCCCGATGTGGGGCTCGATCCCAGGACCCTGGGATCATGACCTGAGCCAAAGGCAGACGCTTAACAACTAAGCCATCCACGTGCCCCCAAAATGCCTCTTATTAGGGTCTGATCCCTAGACTCCAGAAGGCAGTGACGGCCTGTCCACCTCCCGCCCACCTCCTCAGTCCCATGGCCTGGACACATGCCCCCAGGCCTGCTTTGTCCCCAGGCCCAGTCACCTGAGGCGCCCACAGGCTAGTGCAGTCTCTTTGAACCTATAAAGCTGCCAAGAGCTGAGCCCTGCCCTGCTGCCTGAAGGCTCGCTGCTGCCCCCTGCTGCCAGCTGTCGCTGTCAGCTAGCTGGGCCACTGCCTTTCCCTGTACTCCCACCCTTGGAATTTTTCTTCAATAGCCACCATTTCTTGAGTACTTCCTCTCTGCATACCATATATACCACTTTTATTACTCTCCTCGATAACTGAGGCTGGGAGGTTGGGTTACATTTCTGAAGGTGGCCAGTGGGAAAGTGGCTTAGAAGGCACTTGAACCCAGGTCTCCTTGACCCCAGGCCCTTACCCGCTACCCTGTACAGACCCCAGAGAGTGTCGCCTCCTTGAGTTTGTTCTTTTCCTTATCCCCAGTTCCTGTTAGCCCCGCCTCCAAAATACCTCCCAAACCTACCCACTTCCTCCCCATCTTCAGCTCCCAGCCCCCATTATCACCCACCTGAACCAACGCAGTCCCTTACCCAGGTCCCTGGCTCCTGCCATCACCTCCCCTTCTCCACGGTTCCTCACACAGGTGCAAAAGGGTGCTTGTAAACACTCTAGTAAGTTCACACCCCTTCTCTGCTCAAGAACCCTCCATGGCTCGCACCTTATTCAGCATAGCAGCCAAAGTCTTCACTGCGGCTCATGAGGCCCTGCCCCCATCTGCCTCAGGGGCTCCCCCTTGCTGACTCATCCAGCCACCCTGGCCCCAGGGCTTGTGCCTGAAATGCTCCTCACCTGGCTCTTTGTGTGGCTAGCTCCTCATCCTTTGGCTTTCAGCTCAGGAATCACCTCCTCCAGGAAGTCTTCTGGGCTCATCAAAGGCCTCTCTTGGTGACCACACATCACCCTCTTTATTTTTCTCATGGCATTTGTCACAATCTGCAAGTATTTGTCTTTTCACTTCATAATGGTTAGCCTCCCCACCCAGCATGTTCGCTCAAAGGGGAAAGAGATCTGGCCTCTTTTTTCCCCCCACCTTATCCCAGAGCAGGGCAGAGTGCGTGGTACACAAAGGCACAGAACAGCTGAATGACTGCAAAGGGCTTGGCACAGTGCCTGGCCTGGTGCACAGCGTGTCCACTGTTACTAGTGTGTTAGCATACGCCAGCATCTAAGTTTCCAGTCTTTTATGCATGCTCAAAACTCTCCGGCTGCTGTGTGTGGAGATGGTACCATACAAAAGTGGGAGCAGGAAGACCAATGAGGTTACTGGAGGGGCGCCTGGCTGAGTCAGTACAGCCTGTGACTCTGGGTTTCAGGGTCGTGAGTTTGAGCCCCTGGGTTGGATGTGGAGCCTACTTTAAAAAAGATTTTTGGGGCACCTGGGTGGCTCAGTCAGTTGGGCGTCTACCTTTGGCTAAGGTCATGATCTCGGGGGGGGGGTCCTGGGATTGAGCCCCATGTCGCCTCCCTGCTCAGTGGGGAGTTTGCTTCTCCCTCTGCCCCTCCCCCCTGCTTATGCACGTTCACTCTCTCAAATGAATAAATGGAATCTTTAAAAAAAAATTAAATTAAAAAAAGGTTACTGCACTAATCTGGGCACGTGCTGCTGGTGGACTGGACTCAGGTGGTCTTGGTGAAGATGATGAAAAGCATGCAGATTTTGCATGTCATTTGAAGACGGAGCTCGACTTGATTGATTGCATGTGCAAGAGAGAGGACTCAAAGCAGCAGGAGGAAGCGGGGCTGAGGGGAGCAAGCTCAGGCAGAGTCCCGTGGAGGGCACCTGTTGCTTGAGCCCGCAGGGAGCTTGGGCGGATAAGTGACATCTCAGAGCTGTCCTGAACTGGTAGGTCACGGACTAACGGTGGCCCAGGAGCTGACGATCCCAGGCACATCTGATTCTCCTGGGCGTGGAGGCAAAGTGTCCAGTATGACCCAGTCTGATCCTCTTGAGAGTGTTGGCAACGTGGTCCCAAGCCCAGGGTAGTTCTCTGAAGAGAGTTGGTGGGCAGGCAGTTGTGCAAAAGCCCGTAAAGCCCAGGCAGAGATGATAAAGCCGGGCCGAAGGGATCCAGGCAGGTCGGTGTATTTTGACTTGCTTCATACAAAATCTCCAAGGGAAGCGGTCACATAGATGGTTGGATGTGTCGGGACTTCACAGGAGAATTCTAGGCTGGAGGCATGTGATCGGGAGTGTGTTTTGATGGTCTTTGAGATCGTGGGGATGGCTGAGATCACCTGGGGAGTTAAGTGTCCAGAGAGGGGAGGTCTGAACCCCGGGGAGAAGGAAAAAAAGTGGACTCAGGGGAGAGCCAGAGAACGGCAGCATCTGGAGCTGTGTGGAAGGCAGAAAGCGTGGGCACAATTGCTCCTGGCTTTAGTGTGGGAGCAAACGAATGGAGCGACTATTTTCTAGCACGGTAAGAAGGACGTCAGCGGAGGGCGCCTGGGTGGCTCAGTTGGTTAAAGCAACTGCCTTCGGCTCAGGTCATGATCCTGGAGTCCCGGGATCGAGTCCCGCATCGGGCTCCCTGCTCGGCGGGGGGTCTGCTTCTCCCTCTGACCCTCTGCCCTCTCATATGCTCTCTCTCTCTCTCTCATTCTGTCTCAAATAAATAAATAAAATCTTTAAAAAAAAAAAAAAAGGACGTCAGCGGAGGGCAGAGCATGTGACGTTGGAAGCCGTAACAAGGTGTGAAAAATTGGGGGAACACCACATGAATGAGCAATGTTAGGACTGTGGGGTTTTTCTCTCCCAAACTCACCAAGGTGGGAGGTGCAGGCAGAAGGTGGATTTAGTTTGGGGTTGACAAAGAGGCGCAGGGGCTTGAGGGTATGTGCAAGGGGAGATGCAGGAGGGATGCTAGCTTTCTGCTGTCCAAAAACCGCCCCTAGCTTTCAAAGCACTCGGGGTGAAAGCCAAGGTCTCTGGGGCCCTGCAGGACCTATCCACCCTTTCTTGGACGGCCCTCCCTCCCACCTCTCACCCTAGCCCCCTTCCAGTGCCTCAGACCTCTTTGCTGCTCTTTCCCTAAGCACGGTCAACCTCTGGGACTTTGTACTGGTTGTTCCCTCTGCCTGGAATGCTCATCTCCCAGCAAGCTGCGTGGCCTCAGTCCCTCGCTCCCCGTAAGGACTTTGCTGTGCAATGCGCAACTCAAAATGTCACCTGCCCCAGCCCCGCATCACCACCGCGCTGCTTTATTTTCATCCACTGCACTCGCCACTACCTTGCTTATTGTTTATCACCTGCCTCCCCAGTGAGGTCAGCTCCACGAGGGCAGGGCCATGGGATGGTTTGTTCGCTGTGTCCCCAGCAGCAGCTCCGCGCTGCACAGCTTCAAGGCCAGCTCCTCCCACCCTCCCCGATGGTCTGTGTCACCGGTGGGCTGTACGCAAGCTCTTTTCTGCTTGGGTTGGCCAGCATTCATTTCTGTGGTTTGCAGCTCTGAGAGGTACCAATCCAGAATACTCCACGTGGTGCGGCCAGGCCAAGGGGAGGGAGCCCGCTGCCCTAGCGGAAAGGAGGCCTGCAGGCATGGGTGTGTGGGCTAGTTACAGGCTGGCGGAAAACAAAGTGGCTCTGGCAACTGACAGACACAAAGAGGTCTTCCAATTCTGTAACATTCTCGAACAGGTAAAGCTAATCCAGGGGATGTAATAGGGCCAGGGATTGGCTAGGGGCAGGAGGGAGATTCCTGGGGCTGTGCCGACGCCCCTTATCTTGATTCGGGTGGTGCTCACACAGATGCATATGTAAACAGTTACCAAGATGTACCCGTAAATGATTGTATTATGCCTTCATTGAAAAAAAAAGTGGCTTCAGGGAAATGGGGAGCTCCTCTTCGGCTCCTGTCCGGGAGGTTGGGCTGACTTGGGCACAGTGGGGGCCAGGTGTGGTGGGTGACCCACTCATGCATTTACTCACTGTATCGAGTGCTCTAAGCCAGGGTGAACCAGAACCATGTTCCCTGGTCTGAGTTTACTCTCTGGCCAGAGAGACAGATAATAACTAAATATGTAACAAGTGGTGATAGACACTTTGAAGAAAAATAAAGCAGGATAATCTGACAGTGCTGTTTGAGAAATGGTGGTCAGGGCAGCTGGAGCAGGGAGCTCAGAGAAGTGAGGGAGGGAGCTCTGAATACCTGAGGGAAGAGAGTGTTTCAGGCAGAGGGTACGGCCAGTGCAAAGGCCCCGAGGTGACAGGATGCTTGAGTGAATGGAGGAAGGTGTGAAAGGACATGTCAAACTGTAGATCCCAGGCTCACACCCTCCCAGCCCACCTGCCCGAGCAGAAAGACCTTCTATTTCTCAGATGACTGGAGGCAAGTCCCAGAGTGGCCTAGTCTTTGGCCAGTTCTGGTGAAACATCATTTCTGCACCAGTCACTGGACCAGGAAAGAAGTGGGGTTTTGATCAGCCAGATCCAAGGCAGAGACTGGGTGGTGGAAACACAGTGAGGGAGAGGTGGTTCCCTAAGGGAAAACCTTGGTTTTCAGAACAAAGGGGGAACGGAGACCCAGCAGGCCAAAGCGACCGGCAGCCAGCTGCTCTGTGGGATGAGAGCAAGAGCAAGAACTAGCTAGAACAGCAGGAACTTCAGGACGGCCTAGAGGGCCCTGGCAGGCGAAGATGACGAACTCCAGGTGGCTGGGGTCCTACATACACTTGGCCCGTATGATAGCATCGCTCTGCGGCCATGCCGGTTTTTCTCCCCGCGTCTCAACATCCTGGGGCTCAAACTTATGTGGCCATGATACGGCTCCACTTTCACTACTCGTTCTTTTAATGTAAAATATTGCTGGGGCGCCCGGGCGGCTCAGTCGGTGGAGTGTCAGATTCTTGGTTTTGGCTCAGATCATGATCTCAGGGTCGTGAGATCAAGCCCCGCATTGGGCTCTGCACTTTGCGGGAAGTCTGCCTGGGATTCTCGTTCTCCCTCTGCCCCTCTCCCTGTCACATGCGCGCACGCGCGTGCTCTGTCAAAATAAATATGTTTACTTATAAAATTAAATTTATTTTGTGAGAGAGAGTGCTAGCATGAACAGGGTGGGGGCAGAAGGAGAGGGAGAGGCAGACTCCCCACTGAGCAGGGAATCCCACGACCCCGAGATCAAGACCTGAGCTGAAGGCAGACGCTTAACCAACCGAGCCACCCAGGTGCCCCAAATATAAAATCTTTAAAATATGTAATTGCTGCAAAATACACATAAAAATTACCACCCAAACCATTTTTAAGTGTACAGCTCAGTGACATGAAGTACATTCACACTTTAGTGCAACCATCACCACCCTTCACATCCAGAACATTTTGTTCTTCCCAAATGAAAACTGTCCCCATTAAACACAAACTCCCCCTCCCACACGCACCCACCATTCTACTTCCTGCCTCTATGAATCGAACTCTTCCAGAGACCTCTTATGAGTGGAGTCACACAGTATTTAGCTTTTTGTGCCTAATTTCATTTAACGTAACATCCTCTAGGTTCATTCACATTGTAGCATATGTCAGAATTTCCTTCTCTTTTAAGGCTGTAGAATACTTAACATTCCCTTGTCTGCATATATCACAACTTGTTTATGTGTTCATCGACAGACACTTGGGTTATTTCCACCTTTTGCCTATTGTGAATCATGCTGCTATAAACAGGGGTGTGCAAGTATCTTGAGTCCCTGCTTTCATTTCTGGTGGGCATATACTCAGAAGTGGAATTGCTGGATATGTTGTTTAATTTGGGGGAGAATACACCATGTTGTTTTCTTGCTCCATCTTTTAGCTGAGCTTTCTTCCTGGTTGGTTTCATTCTGTCAAGTTCTTTCATCAAGGTCTACTCCCGGCTGCACCCCAACCCCACCTGGTATTTCCCTGGCTTCAAGAATAGAACAACAAGGGCTTCTCATGCAGAGTCCCCGGCCTGGGGCTCACTGGCTCTGACTGGCTGGATTTGGGTCCCTTACTCCTAAGCCAATCACTGTGTCCATGCCATGGACCTAGTTTCAGAGTATGATAGCAGGGACTCGTCAACTGAACTCCAGACTGAGCAAGGAAGAGGGGAAGTTCCCCAAAACACTGTGGTCCACCCACGTCCACTCCGCTGAGAGGGGAGGAAGGCAACAGGCATGGGTCAAAAAGGATTCAGAAGGAAAAGTCCCTCAGTGTGATTGGGGTTAGGGGGCTGAAGTGCGAGAAATCTCTGAAGAGGAGGAAGGCAAGAAATGGAGAGCATGTTCATGAGAACACTAAAGTCCCCGAGGAAGACAGAACCTGGCTAGACAGAGGGAAGGCAAGAGGAGGGGACAGACCTTACTCTTCAACTGTTGAGGGAGAGGCTGTAATGGGGACAGGGGGTGCATAGCCAGATGACAGGGCATGTCAGGGCAGGGAAGTCAGAGAATGGTTGTGCATACAGGGATTGATAACCATGTAGTGC
This sequence comes from Mirounga angustirostris, assembly GCF_029215605.1. Classification (NCBI taxonomy): domain Eukaryota; kingdom Metazoa; phylum Chordata; class Mammalia; order Carnivora; family Phocidae; genus Mirounga; species Mirounga angustirostris. Next base: position 208,236,029 of record NW_026991709.1, on the reverse strand, counting down.
TGGAAAGGCAAGGGCAGTAGTGGGAGGCTGCATCAGGGTGGAGATGAAGGGACAAGAGAGGGCAGGTGGCACCTTGGGGCTTCAGCCTTGCATGGTGACCAAAGAGAACACAGACAAGGAGCAGGATGGATTGTAGCTTGTCAGAAGATTGGGCTGAAAACCTCTCATCCGGCCACTCCTGGTGGGTGGGGTTGGGGTGCCTCCAAGAGAACGTACTTTTTTTTTTTAAACTTATTTACTTATTTGAGAGAGCGAGCGCACACACATGCGTTGAGTGGGTGGGGAGGCGCAGAGGGAGGGAATTTTCAAGCAGACTCCCCGTGGAGTGCGGAGCCCGACTCGGGGCTTGATCTCAGGACCCATGAGATCATGACCTGAGCCGAAACCAAGAATCAGATACCTAACCACCCTGGAGCCCCCAGACGGCACTTTTTAAGGGAGCCTGGTTTCCTTGACACTCCAACTGCTGCCCAGCAGCCCTTACTACAAAATCCAGGTTGGATGAGCCACCAGTCCGATAGGTAACAATCAGAACCACACCAGCTTCCCCAGCACTCATTCCATGCATCCTTAGCAAACCCTTGAGATTGAAAAACTCCTCAAATCTGCCCTGGGCTCCTCTGTGAAGACTGCAGTTTGATCTAAAGCCTTTGCTTATAACCATGATCCTATCTACCCCTTTCTGTGTTTGGGGCCGCCTCAAAAGCAAGTTCTTCAGAAATCTAATCTTCGGGGGCGCCTGGGTGGCTCAGTCGTTAAGCGTCTGCCTTCGGCTCAGGTCATGGTCCCAGGGTCCTGGGATCGAGCCCCACATTGGGCTCCCTGCTTGGTGGGAAGCCTGCTTCTCCCTCTCCCACTCCCCCTGCTTGTGTTGCCTCTCTCTCTGTGTCTCTGTCTGTCAAATAAATAAAATCTTAAAAAAAAAAAAGAAATCTAATCTTTGGCCCCTCCCAAAAACCATCTATGGACTTGGGAGTCGGAAAACTAGAAACCTTCCGCGTTCTGCCACTTGGTAGCGCTGTTAGCCTAGTCAAGTTGGCACGCCCGCTGAGCCTGTTCCTTGAAGTGTCCCGAATTGCTGGTCTCTAATTTGTTAAAGCCAGTTATCACCTTGCTTGTCATGATGACCCTAAACAATCTAAATTTACTTTAACCAATTTTACCTGAATACAAGGGCCCTTAAATTTACCAAAACTTTCTTCAGTCTCAAGCTCTATTTAGGAGAGATCTCCAAATTGGTGAAGTGGGGGGGGAGCAAGACGCAGAATGTCTACATTTGTGTGAAAAACGGCAAAAAATAAATAAATAAAAAATAAATCTAAGCAACTCTATGAATAAAACACCGTTGTAGAGTTACACACAAAACTTAACACTGGCTGCTAAGGAGGGGAGGCTGATTGATTTAGTCCTCACACTCTTGAACTTTTGACATTTTGTATCAGGTGAACAGATTATCTGTTCAAAATCCTAAATAAAAGGTAAATAGGAGAAAAGCAGTAGGTAGAGTATGCACCCATTTCTGTAACATTTTTACATCTTACTTTTTTTTTTAAAGATCCCATTCGTTTATTTGCTAGAGAGAGAGAGAGAGAGAGAGAGAGACAGTACAAGCAGGGGGAGCGGCAAGCAGAGGGAGAAGCAGGCCCCCCGCCGAGCAAGGAGCCCGATGCGGGGCTCGATCCCAGGACCCCAGGACCATGACCTGAGCCGAAGGCAGACGCTCAACCGACTGAGCCACCCAGGCGTCCCACATCTTACCTTTTTAAGAATAGTTATCATTTTGAGGCATTTATTCCGCACACAGAATTGTGCCAAGTGCCAAGTGCTTATCTACAAAATCGTAACCATTTTGTAGATAAGGAAACGGAGGCTCAAGAGAAGTGGGCTGTTTTTGGTCACACCGGGGGACTCAAACCTAGAGCAGATACTGGGTCTTGCATCCTTAACAAAGGCGCTTACATCCCTACATTTCTGCTAGGAAAAACCATTACTATGCCGTTAAGTCTTTAACTCACTTTCAAGAAGGAAACCTTTTCAATAATTCCTTGTTCCGAGTCCCGGCAGTTTCTGAACAACAACCTCGCACATGACAACGTTCCTAATAACGAGGTCTGTCAAGCGCCAGCTTGATTCTGACACTGGAGGGGAGCGGGGCTTCCTGTAGGCAGACTGTATGTACATCGGGGATCTCACGAAACTCCGGGAGGATGCAACAACAACCGGCTTGAAAAGAGAAAGCGCTCGGTCCCCGGCGCCTTTACTTAACAACCCCGAGCTGTGGTTGGCCGAGCTTGTGACCGCAGACCCGGCTCTCACACATGGATGTGAATCCTCCAGCTGGGCCTGTTTCTCCACCTGTGAAAGGGACACTAGAAGACCCCTAGCAGCTGGGCTCTGTCCTCTGGAGGCCGGGCCCGGCAGGGCGGCCAGACGCTACACTGGGGGTTTGCAGGACCAAAGAACTGGAGCGCTCACCGGCGCCGGTCCCGGGGCAGCAACAAGAAGATCTGTCCGGCCGTTGCTGACACCCGAATCTCGGGTCTTCTTGGCCTCTAGCGAGAGATGCAGAGAGAGAGGAGGAAGCTCCGCCAGGTAACCTCGGACGGAGGACTAACCTCCCCGACCGAAATCCGGCCACTATGAGGACACTCACGTGCCTCGCTCTCCGAGCCGTTTCCGCCAACGTACACATGAGCGACGGGCGTAAGATGGCAACCGCGCAGGCGCATAGACTCACAGCAGGGGAGACTCCGCCCCTCGACCTGGATCACGTGGTAATGCCGCTTAAAATCGCCATTGGAAAAAAAGAGCGGCGACCACATCACATGACTCAGACCTACCAATACAGCAAAGGGCAGCGCCAAATTCCTTGTCACGTGGCCAAGGAGGCCTCTACATTGGCCACTGTCACATGATCAAGGCCTCGAAACGTTTCGATGCCACGTGACCAGCAACGCAACGGCTGCGCTCCTGCCACGTGACTGAAGCCCACCTTATCTCTTTTCGTCGCTCCCTCCCTCCCCGGCTTGGCCTGCGTCAAGCGGCAACGCGGCGGCAGGGGGCGGGGCTCCAGCGATCACGTGGCCCGCACCTCCCCGGCGCGCGCCCGTCCGCCCGCTCGCCCCCGGCCCCGGCTCCTCCTCCTCCTCTTCTCGCCATTGCAGTTGGACTCAGCAGCCCGGTGCGCACCGCGTGGCTTTTGGGGGGAGACCCCGGCGGGCTGTGGCAGGAGGGCGGCGGCGGCGGTTGCGGTCGGGGAAGGGAACGCCGACAAGGTAAGCGTCAATGTGGCGGCGGCCGGGCCCGCTCCCGCCTCTGCCCCTCCCCCCGCCAGTCCTCCCACTCAGCGCGGGCCAGGCTGAGGGGTCGCGGTGACAAGGCCTCAGGCGCCCCGCGCTCCCCGCCTACGCCCGGTTCCCTCGCCCCAGCGCCTGGCTCATTTCTCCCTCTCCAGTCTCGCTCCCGCGCTCGGCCGTTACTCTCCCCCATTGTGCCGAGGAAACAAAATGGCGGCGGCGGCGGCGAGGGCCCGGTGCGCGCGCATCCGCCCCCCCTCGCGGCCCCTCGGCCGGCGGCGGCGCCTCGCGCGGGGGGTGCGCGCGCACCGGGCCCCCGGCCGCCGAGTCCCCCGGGCCCGGCTTTGTCTGTTGCGGCGCCCCGCGCGCACGCGCGCACGTGCCGGGAGCACACACCCCCCTTGGCCGGTAGCATCCTGGCCGGAGCGGCAGGGGCGACCCCCCTCCTCGTTCCTTTCTAGTCTTTGTCCCAGTCCCGTCCCGGTTCCAGGAGAGTCCCAGGTTCCCGAGGCGGGAAATGTCGCCGCCTTTGTCCTTACATGGCGTGGAGACGCGGACCTCCTCCCTGAAACCCCGTTCCCACGCTGATTGCACCGGAGGCCTTTATCGGTGCATGGGGTTCCCAAATCTGTAGTCGGCCAGGCCTCCCCCAGGTCAGGACCCATATTTGGCGGAGGGTTTAAGCTTTCCCTTTCTTTAGTTCAGGTGTTTCATTGATGATGAATTTTCTCCAGATTGCTTAGGATTTGCATCCTTCCTCAAAATGGTGATCTGGTGCGATATTTGGGTACGCTGAAACTTGCAAGATTGTGACCCATACATGAGAGCTTAAAACGGTTTTCTACCTTATTTTCTCAAGTAGTTGAGTGACTGAGTTGAAGTTCTGCCCCAGTGAATCCTGCGCCTGGATGAATTATCTGGGTTGTACAGTGATCAGCACGCTCTCCCCCAGTTCAGAACTGGGGAAGATAAGCCATCTCTTCTCAGTATTTCCAAAATTGATTGACCCGTTGCTTGGGATTCTGCTCACGGGACATGATGGATCAGTAAGGGAGTGCCAGTTTCTCTGAGAAGGCTTCTTTTTCTGGACTTAGGTATTTCAGTGATTCTGAATCTTTTTCTGATTGCTTGGGATTCTCTCCTCTTTAAAGTGAGTGGCCTGGTGGCATATGTGGGTTCCACAGGAAAACCTAAGGTGCCACCCAGAGTCGGGACTCAAATTTAGGGCTTCAGACTCTTTTTTTTAATCTCAGATAGTTGTGGTTGGGAATCTCCGCGGATTGCTCACATTGCTGCCACTATGCTTTGTGTGTGATGCTTTGTGTGTGGTCTCGTGGGATGTAGGTAACAGCAGCCAGTCAGGCTGTGAATGAAGTGTGGGAACGAGAAACTCAGTAGCAGCTGGAAAAGGGAAAAACAGGCCAACTGGGTACTGGCAGGTGCTATTGTCCCTGGTCCTGGGGTCTTTCTCCCTGAGCTGCTGTTCGCCATGTGAGCAGATCCCGGACCCCGGAATTTGTGAATGGAATTTCTGCAGGCCCTAGTGTTTGGAGTTGATTGGAGGCTGGCAGTTACTGCCAGGCTTGGCCTTGCCAGCACTGGGTGCGGGTGTATCAGAGTTTCCCTACTCTCCTAGAGCTTGGGCAAGCCTGGGAATCACACTCTCTTTGGAGTGGAGTGGTACCTAATTGCTTGCAGTTTTTGTTTGTTTTTTCCTGATTGAACTTGTCTAGTGCCTGTAGACAAAAATTCCTTTCTTTAGCTTCTTCTAGTATATTTTAGAGGGTTTTTTGTTTTTGTTTTGTTTTGAGGCCCATGTTATGGAGAGTGAGGAATCTAAGGCTGTTGCTTAGTTTTCTTAAATTCTTCCTGTCAAATAACTACATTGTCAAGAGTGGCTGCTAATATTTTGATGTCACTTACTTGGTGCTCATTTTCATGCTCCTCTGCTTAAGTTCTCCAGGTGAGAACAGGAGGAGTCAGTGATGAGGAAAGAGCTTTCTCTAAGTCTATAAGCCTCTTCTTTTTGAGTAAGCAGTAGGCTTGTCTGTCTGTAGCAAGATGTGGGGCTTGGAAATGTTCTTCTGGAAAAGGGCTTTATAAGTTTTCTTTGGGGGGAGTGCCTGGGTGGCTCAGTCAGTTGGGTGTCTGCCTTCAGCTCAGATCATGATCCTGGGACCCTGGGACCAAGCCTGGTGTCCAGCTCCCTGCCGGGCGAGGAGCCTGCTTCTCCCTCTCCCTCTGCTTCTCCCTCTCCCTCTGCTTCTCCCTCTCCCTCTGCTGCTCCCCCCTCTCCCTCTGCTGCTCCACCTGCTTGTGCTCTCTTGCTTGTGCTATCTCTCTCTCAAATAAATAAAATCTTTAAAAAAGAAAGTTTTCTTTGGGTTGGATCAGCTCCCTCTTATTTACCTCTCTCACCTCCTCCCCAGTTCCTCCTGATTTCATCTTTAATGACTCAGAGGAATAATTACCTTCCCCAGGAAACTTGGGTTTATACCTCCTTGGATTTGCCCTCCTGTTACATTTTGTCAGTAAGTTGATCAACCTTGTGCAGTTTTGAACTGTACATGTCACTGTCTAGTATGAAATGCATGTATGTCTCACAAAGCGGTGACATTTTATCTGAATACTGCTTTGATTGAACATGGGAATTAGGATTTTCTAGGCCATATGTATTGGATGCTTTTTATCTTAGCCGAGTCCTGGGAGAAAAAGATTTGATTTCTGTTTCCAGTGAAAGGGTTTGAACTTAAAGGCAGATAGTGGTTTGACAGGAGTCTACACACAGTGAAGCGTGTTGGGGGCCCTGAAGGGATGAAATTCCTTCAGATTCCTGCTGCAGCACTTCTGAGTTTTGTCTGAAACAACTAGCTTCCCTCTCTGCTAGTTAGGGTAAGTCAGTGCTTTTTGTGGTGCTAACAGCATTACAGAAATAACATCGAAAACCGGGTGGACAGGTGTTTGTTAGGGAGCCTTGTCAGTGTACTGACTTTTAAAAATTGTTTCTTGCCATTTTATTCTCTGTTAAATCCCTGTGATATTTCCCCAAGGTTGCACTTTATAAGTGATCCCATTATAAATTGTGATTGGAAATTTAGAAGTGACTTTTAACATCTATTTTCACATGTTTCGAGAAAGCGATGTCCAGTTGAAATTTAAGTTTTTGTTTTTGTTTAAAGATTTTATTTATTTATTTGACAGAGACACAGCGAGAGAGGGAACACAAGCAAGGGGGAGTGGGAGAGGGAGAAGCAGGGCTCCCGCGGAGCAGGGAGCCCGATGCGGGGCTCGATCCCAGGACCCTGGGATCATGACCTGAGCCGAAGGCAGACGCTCAATGACTGAGCCACCCAGGTGCCCCGAAATTTAAGGGTTTTTTTTTTTTTTAAGATTTTATTTATTTATTTGACAGAGAGAGAGAGCGAGAGCAGGAACACAAGCAGGGGGAGTGGGAGAGCCGAGAAGCAGGCTTCCTGCCGAGCAGGGAGCCCGATGTGGGACTCGATCCCAGGACCCTGGGATCATGACCTGAGCCGAAGGCAGACGCTTAACGACTGAGCCACCCAGGCGCCCTAAGGGTTTTTTTAATTAAATGTTTAGGGGATGAAGAAATTGAAAATGTAGCCACTAGTTTTTTTTGTTTTGTTTTTTTAAGATTTTATTTATTTTTTTCGACAGAGAGACACAGCGAGAGAGGGGACACAAGCAGGGGGAGTGGGAGAGGGAGAAGCAGGCTTCCCGCCGAGCAGGGAGCCCAGTGCGGGGCTCAATCCCAAGACCCCGGGATCATGACCTGAGCTGAAGGCAGACACTTAACGACTGAGCCACCCAGGTGCCCCTGTAGCCACTAGTTTTAACAAGAAAATGAGATTATTGTCCACAGGCTATCTTCTTGTGTGCCATATATGATCAGTGAGGATCATTTAGTTACAAAACTGAGTGTGCATCCTTTTATAAGAGTATGTAAATTTGCTCCAAATTATTTTTATAATCTTAGGTGATTAGTGAGAAGTGATGCTATTGGCAGTTTGAGATCCATTGTAATTTTCTTGAATGTTCCAAACGGCCATCCGTATTATGTTCATTAGGATTGTGGTTCAAGCTCTGTCTTAACTGGGATAATCTTCTGGGCCACTTGCTTTTCTGTTGCTTCCTTTTGACTGCTTTTCTTATCTGAGTCTGTGTGTGTTTAAAGAATAAAATGTTGCAAGTTAGATTTGCTTCTCCTTGGTACATTTAGGGTTTTTTTGCAGGTTGTTGTGTATTCATAATTCAGAAAAGCAGTCCAAATGTCAGCAATGTGAAAAAAACCATCCCAGCCCCATGGCTCATAACAGCCCTTAATAAACATTTGTCCTGTGGGTGACCTGTGCAGAATCCATGCAGGAAGGAATAATGGCTGCCCGGAGAGGGCTCACCAGTGACCACAGCAGCACAGAGCAGATGTATGAGTTGACAGGAGTGGAGAGAAGGTGAATGGAGTTGATTTTGGTGAAGTTAACTTGAGTTTGTGTTTTAAAATCTCGGCTCTGGAAAAACACTGGCAGTTTCTTACAAAACTAAACAGGCAACCACCATATGACCTAGCAATTTCACTCTTGGGCATTTATCCCAAAGAAATGTATGGTTATGTTTACATAAAAATCTATACACAAATGTTCATAGTAGCTTTATTCTTGATAGCCAGGAATGGGAAGCCATGCATATGTCCTTCAGCAGGTGAATGGTTAAACAATGGTGGCTCCATACTGTGGAATACTACTTAGCAACCAAAAGGAGAAAGCTGTTGATACAAAACTTGGATGAATATTGAGGCAGTTATGTTGCATGAAACAAGCCAATACTGAAAGATTGCATGCTCTGCAATTCCATTTATATAACGTTGTTGGAGTGCCAAAATTATAGGAATGGTGAAAGGATTAGTGGTCTTAGGTTAGGCATATGGGGAGTAGTGGAAGGGGCGTGTGGCCAGTCATGTGCAATAGGAGGGATCCTTGTGGGGCTGGCAGTGGTCTGTGTCTGACTGTATCCATGTCTGGGTTGTGGTTATGATACTGTACTATGTAGTTTGCAAGATGTTACCATTGGGGGAAACTGGTTAGAGAGTACACGTGTGATCTCTGTTATTTCTTACAGCTGCATGTGAAGCTACAGTTACTTCAGAATAAAAAGTTTTATTTAAAAGAGGGCCACCCTGGGGAGGTGGGGGGTGATGGGATAACTGGGTGTTGGGCATTAATGAGGGCATATGGTGTACTAAGCACTGAGTGTTAACACGCAACTGATGAACCACTGAACTCTATCTCTGAGACTAGTAATACGCTATATGTTAATTTAAATAAAATAAAAATTTAAAAAACCTAAAAGTGCCACCCTTACCCACTAAAATAATTCATGTTTGTGAATTCGCATACATTACATCCTTTGAGTTTTTTCCTTTTTTGTAATGGGCAGTTGGTGGGGGATGCTTTTGGGAGAAGTAAACAAATTGCATGCCAAGTTAAAAAAAAAAAATCTGGAGCACCTGGATGGCTCAGGTGATTAAGCATCTGACTCTTGATTTCTGCTCAGGTCGTGATCTCAGGGTCGTGAGTTCAAGTCCCACATTGGGCTCCACACTGGATGTGGAACCTACTTTAAAAAAAAAAAAAAGGCAACATGGGAGGGTTGCCTTCGGGGTTCCCCCTCCCCAGCCAGGTGTGGAAGATTTCCTAAACTTACTTCCTTTGTCCCCTTGCTGCTTGAAGAGGATGTTGGAAAGGAGGTTTGGTAATTCCCACTTGGAGTCATGGTACACACTTTACTGTCAGGTCCTCTCACAGGCAGACTTTAATAAAACATTTCTGTTGGTTCATCCAAGAGTTGTTGAAATTCCTCCTTTAGTATAGTGTATTTGAGATTTTACGGTTGATAAAACATCTTACCACGAAGTCATCTTTTATCCTTACTATTTGCAACTCTTCGGCATAGCTAGTGTTTTCCATCTCATGTTTGACCCAGCTCTGAACAGGTAGGTAATTTGCTGGAAGGTCTCACAACTGCTAGGTTGGAGAGCCCTGGTAGGCGCAAACCTGGGGCTTTTGTCTCCCAAGACCCGTGAATGCTCTACAATACTAGTGGGCCTAGAGTCCGGGGCCTCACAGACCAGGGGAGTTCCAGAAACATTTTGGGGGAAAAAACCTGTATTTGTCAACTTTTTATTTAGTCAAGGAAAATATCTTTTTAATTAATTAGTGTAACCAGTCTCCATCTTTTCATGAGAAAAGACATGCTTTTTAAAATTGAAAATATTTGTGAAAATCTTTATTCCTAACTTTATACCTCCCTGTGAACCAGTAAAAATACTGTTGCAGACAGAATTGGGAACCACTGTACTAGACTTCAGATCTGTGCTGGATTTTAAAATTTCTCCGAGTGGCATTTTAGATTGGCATCTTCTGACTGGATTACTTTGTTAAAATTATTTTTTATGGGGTGCCTGAGTGGCTCAGTTGTGAAGTGTCTGCCTTCGGCTTAGGTCATGATCCCAGGGTCCTGGGGATTGAGCCCCGCATCGGGTTCCCTGCTCTGCAGGAAGCCTGCTTCTCCCTCTCCCACTCCCCCTGCTTGCGTTCCTTCTCTTGCTGTCTCTCTCTGTCAAATAAATAAAATCTTTAAAAAAAAAGGGCGGGGGGCGCCTGGGTGGCTCAGTCATTAAGTGTCTGCCTTCGGCTCAGGTCATGATCCCAGGGTCCTGGGATCGAGCCCCGCATTAGGCTCCCTGCTCAGCGGGAAGTCTGCTTCTCCTTCTCCCACTCCCCCTGCTTGTGTTCCCTCTCGCTGTGTCTCTTTCTATCAGATAAATAAATAAAATCTTAAAAAAATAATAAAAAATAAAATTATTTTTCATGTGTCCTTGATGATGTCAAAATGTACAAGTTTGTAGAGTCACTAAAGAGTAGCACGTGTCTATCGCTTCACTTCACACTCCAGGATAGGTAGGATAGCTCCAGAGATGGGGAAATCAGGAGTGGGGTTTGGATCCTTGTAAATTTCAAAGCCTAATTCCTTCAGTCTCTTAGATGAGCATCTGCTTCAGGACTATTCCCCAGAGTTGCTGGAATAGCGGTAGGATTTCGTGAAATGTCCTGGAAGGGGCATGGTATCTACTCGGGAAGATAGGTGGGGCCATACCTGTTAGGATGTTGCCACTACACCTGTTCATTCATTCTATAAATGGTTGTTGATCCACACATGCTAACTTGGGCGTGTTTTTTTTTCTAACAGCAAGTGCCACATATGTCATATTCTAATTAGCAAGAGGTCAGAAATGTCATCACGCTGCAAGCAAAAGGTTTTGTGGTTTAAACTTCTGTAACTGCATGTTGTGAGTGGGCTGGATTTAAGAAAGAAACCTGATCCCTGTTAGAACATCCCCAGCCACACAAAGTTCATGTTTAAAATTCTGATTCTTCACTCTCCAGCTGTTCCTTGCTTCGGTTTCCTTTCAGAGAAACTGGACTTGTAAAAATCAGGCTTCCTTGTGCCCCATTTTTTAATCATAATGGTGGTTGCAGGGCAGGGGCCAGTGGAGTGTTGCCTCTAGGTAGGTGGGTGTTGTGGACTTCTCACTAACAGTGTTCTCTGCTAAAAATCTTGAAAAGGAGGTTTCTGCTTGCGCAGAAGACCCCTATGTCTGTTAATGGGATGGATCCCCTGGTATTCAAGACCAGAGCAGCTGGCTTCTGAAAAGCTGGCTTGGATGACAGATCTGGGTTCACATAGAGACAATGAGGCCAGATTTGCTGGCCTGCAAAGGAGCATTGTCTCCAGTTTTTCAGCATTTGTTTTAGCTCAGGTAATTCGTGCTCTTACTTTGTGCCCCTGAATCAAGAGGCATCACTACCAAGGCCTGGTCTAAAGGAGGAGGGCTCCGGGGGTGAATGTTCCACAGATGGGGGGCCAGGTGTGGTGGTCAGGGCCAGCCACAGCCCAGTGAGTCTCTTCGGGGGTTCCTTCTGGGGCTTGCCTCTTGGAGCAGAGGAAGATCAGGTGCTGCAGCTGGCCGCGGCCAAGGCACACCCACGTTCGGAGTTTTAAGGGTGAAGGCAGCAGATGGAAACCTACATGCAGGACAGTTGCTGAAAGCAGGTGCATTGGGGAGGCTTGTGTGTGTCCTTGAGGTACTTTTGATGGGCTCATTTCTTCTGACGCAGTATCTTTTTACCCATTGGTAGAAGAGTGATTTTCTACTCCCAGTTTCTCTTTGTCAGATGGCATTTATTCTTGGTTGAGATGCCCCACCTCAACTGTGGGCAGGCTTCAGTCCCTCTTCACCGTTTTCAGAGTAGGGAGTTGGGATACAGACACCTCCAGTATTGGCAAATTAGGGTTTGGGGTTTTTATTAAGTATCGTTATGGACTCAAGCTTTTATGTACATTTAATGTGCTGAATCAATTTTGGTTGTATATTTATAATGTTTTATTATGAAAATTTTCAAACATACATCGAAGGTGACACGATTTTACAGTGAACAACTACCTGTAGATAAAGCCTTGGTTCTGCCATTGACATTTGACTATGGTTGTTTATTTGTTTTTGACTATGGTTTTGTCTCACACATCTCCGTCTGTTCTGGTCATCCTTCAGTCCACAGTTATTTATTCATGCATTTACTGGATGTCTCTGACCTATAATCCACTTTATTCTTATGATGCATTTCAAAGTAGCAGAAAGTTGCTGTCTTGTATCTAAATATTAACTAGAATCCAGTATTTATTTATAGTTTTTTTTTATAGTTTTTTTTTTTAAGTAATGCACAAATCTTGAGTATACCATTCAGTTAGTTTTGACCACTGCATACGCTCAACCCCTGCCAAGATGGAGACCGTGACCATCACCCCGAAAGCACCCCTCCCAGATGTCCCTGCCATCACCTGTGTAAGGCAACTGCTGAGCACTTGTGGCTCTTCTAGAACTTCATACATACGGCAGCATTTTATGTTTGTTTTGTTTTTTGTATTCCATTGCTGCAAATATAGCTGGTGGGAGCCTTTACAAGTCAACTCCTTGTCCTTTGGACTTGCACTAGTGTCCGAGCGCTTCCTTGCTTTCTGATCTGCAAATGACCGGGCTCACACAGTCCCAGGGCGAGGTGCCGAATCAACCATTTCTTTGGAGAGCTCCTTTTAGAAAGTTAGACAATGTCAGGTCTGTAAAATCCAGAATGAAAAGGTCTTAGCCTTCTGAAACCTTGGTTTAAGCTCTGTTGTTTTTAAAGCCTCTGCATTTGATGTTTGTGGCGGAGGAGGAGTGTAGTATGAAGAGCTGGTACGTGTACGGTGAAATGCTGGCTCCTAGCGCCTTGTTGGGCTTGGAAGGAAGGAGTTTCTTCTCTACCTTGTGCCAGCCAGCCAGGTCCACGGGGGCCAGGCCCTTGTCTGACATGTCTGTCACCGTCTCAGCAGCCAGCCCCGGGGCCTGGTGTGGAGGAGGTATATGCTAAATACGTGTTGAGTAAATAAATACGGTTTTTATTTTTATTTTTTTAAAGATTTTATTTATTTGACAGAGACACAGCGAGAGAGGGAACACAAGCAGGGGGAGTGGGAGAGGGAGAAGCAGGCTTCCTGCTGAGCAGGGAGCCCAGTGCGGGGCTCGATCCCAGGACTCTGGGATCATGACCTGAGCCGAAGGCAGACGCTTAACGACTGAGCCACCCACACGCCCCTAAACACGGTTTTTAAACATCAGCCTTCTTTATCAGGTTGATGAGGTTCCAGCATAGATGCGGCCAGGAGTGGGGGCTGTTTAACATGGCCATATCACCAGTAGGTTGGGATTTCTCAGAGTCTGCTTCTTGGCTTAGAACTGGGTATCTGAGCGTTGGTTAAATTTTTAGATGACCTGTGGTGGCTGCACTTTAGTTAGGAGTACATAAGTCTGTTCTGCAATTAAAGAAAAAACTGGATTGGCAGTTTTCAGACATCACAAGTGAATCCCAACATACCCGTCTCCCAGCTTCAACAGCTGTAAGCACTTCGCCATCCTGTTTTATCTTTGTCCCCGTCTCCACTGCCTGCCTCCCTGGAGTGTTTTAGAGCAAACACCAGGCGTGTACTTTCAACCATAAATTTATCTTAAATACATACCTAACAGGTAAAGCATTCTTTTTGAATACAATCTTGATATCCTGTGTTCCTAACTGAATGAATGGGAACTTCTTCATAGAGGATGCACTTTGTCACTCATTGCTTAGCCCCCAGGGCAACCTGGCAAATGGAGATCTTGTTGGTAGAAGTTGGTGCCATTATGAAGGGTCCATGGGGTTTGTGCTGCATGCTTTCTGTAAGTTGACTTGTTTAATTTTCACTCCTCTTGCCAAGGTAGGGGAGTGCCGCATCAATGTCACAGGTGTAGAAGGAAGCTGCAAGGAAACTTAAGGGCCACATGGCTAGTGGCTGGGCAGGCAGGGTTTCAAGCCCAGGTACGTGCTGAAGCTCCCACTTGGTGGTGACCGAGTTGTTCATCAGCGGTACCGTGAACAGCTGAGTCCAGAGATTGGCCTCCACTCTTCTCCCCACCCCACCAGGCATAGTCTTGACCCCTGCTTGTGCGTAGCTCTGCAGGATTTTCACCTCTCATTCCACCTTTCAGTTTTATAGTTCTACTTTGAAACTTACAAATTTGCAATTAGATTGTTAGGAAGTCCTGAAGCATTGTGGGAAATTCTTGTTTTGGCCCATCATGTCCAAGTTTGTCCTTGAAGTGTGTGCCTTTCCAGGTGGGGCCTGTTGCCCTGGCTGGTAACTGACCAAGATCAAAGGGGCTGTGTGGTTGGATGGGATGGGTGGATTCATCTGTTGTGTATTACCGTGATGAATTTTTTGTTGTTGTTGTTTACTCATTTGGAAGATTTCAGTGTGGACCAGACTGTTTGCACAGAGTGGGAATTGAGTAGGTTGTAGTCAGCATGTTATTTAGAGCCCAAGATGGTAATTACAGCTGTGCTTGCCCTGAAGACTTCTTTTTTTTTTTTTTAAAGATTTTATTTATTTATTTGAGAGAGAGAGAGAGCATGAGAGGGGGGAGGGTCAGAGGGAGAAGCAGGCTTCCCGCCAAGCAGGGAGCCAGATGCAGGACTCGATCCTGGGACTCCAGGATCATGACCTGAGCTGAAGGCAGTCGCTTAACCAACTGAGCCACCCAGGCGCCCGCCCTGAAGACTTCTGTTGCGCACTTGAGTTCTGTCGGCCTCTCCAAAATGGAACCCACAGGTGTGGCCACGTGGTGCTGTGGTCACATCCACCTGATGTTTCAGAAGGTTCTTTCCTTCCGGTTTATAGAAGCTCCTGTCTCATGCTTTCCTTCCATTTTTTTCATTACCCTCAAAGACCAGAGCTCCTTCTGTCTCTTTTCCTTGTCCAAACACCAAGAGTTTGCTGAACATTTGTATTGTTACCTTTTATTGGAGGCTCATTGATTTTTTATTTTTTTTTTATATTTGTAAAAACTGGCATACTTTGCATGAAAAAAAGATGAAAGAAGATGAAGTAGAAAGAGTGGGAAGTCAGAGTTGGCTTCTGAAACCAGCTGTTTTCATTTTTAGGGGATTTTGTAATTAGTTGTTTGTACCTCAGCAGTGGTTACTTGGAAATAAAGATGTGCCCTGCTGTGTTACCGGGGCCCCTTCACGTGGTTGCACCACTGTCTTTTGTCCTATTCAGTATCTGGCTGCTAAAATTCATCCATCTATGGAATATTTGAAACTAAAAAGATTTTCTGATCTTATAGATAGTTGAAGTATTGATAACACCAAGGAAATCTGTTACAATTTGAAAAGATAAGCAAACATTTGATTTCCAGACACTACAGCAAAAGAAGTAAAAATGGTAAGTTTTTTTTAATCTTACTTATTTCTTTATTCGTATTTAGAGATGTAGCATTTCCCCAAGGCATTTGATCCTCATGTTTTTTCATTAGACTTCTTGAATTATAAAATACTACTACATAGTGTTAAGAGTTCACACGTATATACATACAGACACACATAGGAAGTTGAGTGTGCCCCCTTTCTCTCAACTGCCTTGAGAATGAACAGCTGTTCCCTCTGGTTGTCCTGCTTCTCAGACCTTCAGTAGTGGTCGTGTAGGGGGCCTACTTTGACACAAATGATAAGGCATAATTCTGAGTTGGGCAGCTTGAAAGATGAGTGGAGGGTTGCTCGATGTCTCTGCAAGGTTTTTAACTGAGTGTTCGCATTTCCAGCGTCCAATGCGAATTTTTGTGAATGACGATCGCCACGTGATGGCAAAGCACTCTTCTGTTTATCCAACCCAAGAGGAACTGGAGGCAGTCCAGAACATGGTGTCCCACACAGAGAGGGCTCTCAAAGCTGTGTCTGACTGGATAGACGAACAGGAGAAAGGCAGCAGCGAGCACGCGGAGTCCGAGAATGTGGATGTGCCCCCAGAGGATGAGACCAAAGAAGGGGCTGGGTACGTTTGAGGTTTTGGAGGGTGGGGATCCTTCCTAGAGAGTCTGGCCAGCATGGGAGTGAGCATCTTCTTTTCTAAGAAACTCCACCCTTTCCACGGCCTCTGGGTTCTGGCTGCACGGAATCCCTCACTGAGCGTACTTTGGTGTGTCCCTCAGGGAGCAGAAGACGGAGCACATGACCAGAACCCTGCGGGGTGTGATGCGCGTTGGCCTCGTGGCAAAGGGCCTGCTGCTCAAGGGGGACTTGGATTTAGAGCTGGTGCTGCTATGTAAGGAGAAGCCCACTACCGCCCTCCTGGACAAGGTGGCTGACAACCTCGCCATCCAGCTCGCTGTGAGTGTGACTGCCTCCACGGGGCGGGGTCAGGTCATGCTTGTTGAGGACGGCGGGACAGGAAGAGAGGCTGGTTTGTGCTGTGCACTAGGAGGCACACTACAAACCCCCGCTTGCACGTGCTTGCGCATGCCTTATCAGTAGGTGATGGGCAGGATGCCGCAGGGCTGCTAAGGTCCTGGTGCCTGATTGACCGAGATGGGCCCAGACACTCTGTCAGCCGGGAAAGGCTCGGTGCCTACCATGTGGTGGGCTGCACTGTTCGGGGCTGCACCGGGCTAGAGCTCTGAATCCACGCTCAGTGGGGTGGATGGGCGGATAGAAGGTATAATGATTAACTCTTCCTCCCTGATCCAAAACTGGACATAAGAACTTTTTAAAAACCAGCTTATTTATTTCATTACAAAAGTGTTGCATAAGTAATAGTCTCTGATATTTCTTGAGAATTGACTACACCACACCCTAGGCCAGGTGTGCTGTTTATATGTGTATCTTTTTCTTCTCACAACGACCCTTGGAGATAGGATTTTATCGTCCGAGTATTTTAGGAGATGTGACTAGGGCGCAAGGAGCTGAGTGGTTGATCCCAGGATCCCTGGTTGTGAGTCCTGGCGTTTTAGGACCTCCATGCGTCCCCACCGTATGCTGCATCCTTGGGACACACTCACCCTCAATTTAGCAATAGTAGCAGCAGAAGAATAAAGTAACGAAACAAAACTAAGAAATCACATTCCTTAGGGAAAGGCACTGTTCATTTTCATATGTAAACATGGATTTTTTTTTTTCCACATGTAACTGATAATTTGGTATTTAGGGTAGAGGTCAGAATTGAAATGTGGAGCTAATGCAGTTCAGTAGATACTTCTGGAGAGCTGTATTTCAGGTGAATGAAGGACTAAACTTTTCTGTTTTGGTGGTAATTTTATGTTAATTTTAATCCATGTCTATCAAAAGTATATTCATTGGTGAAAATTACGTTGTTGTAAATGTTTCTAAAGGAAAGACATCTTTTGTAAAAAGTCTTTAAAGAAAGATACGAATAAAGTGTGTTTTTATTGATTCAGATTAGTGGTTTTTGACTGGGGCGATTTTGCCCCCCACAGAGGACATTTGGCGAGTTGGAGACAGTTTTGGTTGTCACGGGGGCGGGGGGGAGTGGGGTGCTGCTGATCTCCGCTCGGTGGGGGCTGGAGATGGCTGCTCAGTGTCCCGCAAGGCGGACGCTGGCCCAGCAGCCCAGAGGGTCCCTAGTGCTTACGTGGAGAACAACCCCAGTTTAGATCTTTCAGTGTGCATTTGTCTTCCCCTCAATGTGGTATTTCCTTTATGTTTTCCCTAATGAAACCTGTAAGAGCTTGAATTTTCTTCATTAAGGCACATATAAACTGGTAGAAAGGAGAAAGCAGAAGACAGGTGAACATCCTTTTGTAGAAACATGCGTTTGCAGCAACCACATGCTTTTCTGTGTGTGCATCATATGATACAGATTACCTTACTACACTGTTTCTTTCCACATTGATGGCTGCTCACCCCAGGAGGGAAACACCAGTGGTGGATTCCGCTCAGCTGGGGGTTGTATTTGCACGTGGTGTCTGTGTAAGCCTCCTGCAGCCTGGTGGTTTAGGTCTTGTCAAGAAGTCCATTTTATACATTAGAAACCAGCATCTGAATGAGATGAAGTGACTTGCCCAGAGTTACCCAACTACCAGGCGACAGAACGAGGATTCACACTCTTGTCTCCTTCTCCCAGCCCCTGAAGTGTTACCCATCGCATTGTAAAGCTCCCCATGAAAAATGCCTTCTCTGTGCAGTTAGAGACCTCCACTCTGGAGTACCCAGAAAATGGCCAGAGACATGGTGGGCAGAAGGGAGGTCCTGATCCCCTAGATGAAGGAGCTGCTGTCCCGTCACCCTGCAAGAAGCTGACGTGTGCTGGGGTAACCAGTGAGACAGAGCTGTTGATTGCCTGCCTTGAGGAGGAAGTGTGTTTGAAAGTTGCATTCTCTTTTGTAGGCGGTCACAGAAGACAAGTACGAAATACTCCAGTCTGTTGACGATGCTGCGATTGTGATAAAAAACACAAAAGAGCCTCCATTGTCCCTGACCATCCACCTGACATCCCCTGTTGTCAGAGAAGAAATGGAGAAAGTATTAGCCGGAGGTAGGGAGGCTGAGAAAGGCCAGCAGGACTGTGGAAACTTGGTGTTCCCTCGCCAGGCAAATGTGCTATTCAGTTTTAGCCTGCTTTGGTAAAAGGCTGTCGGTGTAGCTTTGACCACCTGTAGACTCTGAGATCACATCTCCCGTGCAGTTTCAGTACTTGGGAGTTTGACAAAACGGTTGCACTAAAAGTGAGTAGCACTTTTCATAGAGGATTGCACCATTTTTTGTTTATCTGAATCCTTGAGTGTTCTCATCAGTGTTAAACTTGGTTTTTCTGTTGAGCGTTCTCTGGCCTTGGAAAAGTGTGTCCCTGGTGATTTTATGGCTTTTAAATTCTGGAAGACTACCAGATGGTTTCTGCATGAACATCACGTTGGAGTCGTGCAAACAGCTTGTGTCGCAGCAGAACCGAGGGCTGCCTCGCTTGGCCTCGCTTGGCCTCTTCCAGGGGCTGCTTTTATCAGCTGCCGGGATTGAAATGCAGAGAGCTGGTACAGAGTTTTGGATAAAGTTGTAAACGGTTGTGTGATTTGCAAACCAAAACCAAAAACTTTCCTAATTCAAAGGCCACCAAGGGCCCCTCCTGTGTCTCTTCTGCGAGGATGGTTTTTATTGGCGCTCACGCCGCAGAGCGGAGGTGAGCGGAGGTGACGGTCGCAGGCCTTATCCAAACCCCTGACACCCGGGTGGCGGCAGTGACAGCTCTCCAGTTCTGCTGCAGCAGAGGCTCTCACCTTGCGCCCTTGTTGCTATTCTTTGATTACCTTTGGTTCTGATACCTGATTCCAATTATCAATTTAGGGACTCTGGACCTTTGACCAACAGGACTCTCTCTGTCAAGGGCTGGGGCTAGGGCAGTCCCGCCTGGTGGGCGGAGGTGGTCCCCCTTTGCCGCAGATGCCTCAGGGGATGGCCGTTGTGGGAAGCAG
The DNA here is from genome assembly GCF_029215605.1 of Mirounga angustirostris. Lineage (NCBI taxonomy): Eukaryota > Metazoa > Chordata > Mammalia > Carnivora > Phocidae > Mirounga > Mirounga angustirostris. The sequence goes on along the minus strand of NW_026991709.1, from coordinate 208,216,829 downwards.
AGAGGGAGTTCATTTCCACTCCCCCCCCACCTATTTTGGTGCTTTTGTTTTTGTTTTTTGGGGGGTTTTGTTTTGTTTTTGTTTTTATTGGTTTTTTTTTTTTTCTTTTTGTTTTTTGGGTTTTTTTGCTATTGAAATTTTTAGCATAGCTAATTTATCGGGAGATCATGGGGAGGAAGCAAGGTAATTGTCTATTAGAAGATAGGATCCACCTATCTGTCCCCCTCCCCCATGGGATGATTCCTTTTAGAGTAACTTCCCACTTTTGTTCTTGTTTTTGTTTTTTTTGGAGGGGCCTCCAATTTTTACGATCTCCTCAGGGCAGAGTTAAATGCACTCTAGCTTCTCCTTCCCTGGTCTAGGGTGGAGATGACTTGAGATTCTGGGAGCCTCAGCTGCCCTTTAGGAAGCTGCCACATCCCCTTTCCACCTGACAGAAACCCCTTGGTCAAACTGTACCTTGTCTTCTTATTCCATCCATGAATAGAAACGCTATCAGTCAACGATCCCCCGGACGTTCTGGACAGGCAGAAATGCCTTGCTGCCTTGGCGTCCCTCCGACACGCCAAGTGGTTCCAGGTTTGCATTTTGTTCTTCTATTTGTCTTTTGGTAGAGAATTCCTAAGTTTTAACTTGGCTAACTTGCACCATAAAGTTTCGGTAACGTTGAAGATCGCCGTGCCGAGCTTAGCACCTGCAGGCGTGCGGTTGCTAACGGAGCGCGCATAGACAAATTTGACGTCCCCAGAGGAGGCTTGTGACTGAGTAGGTGGGCTGCTGCTGCTTTGTGCCAAGAGTAACCTGTTCTGATCCACGTGGTGAAACCGCTGCGGACCACACACTTGATGGTCTTGAGCGTTCACCATTTACCCTTGACAAAGTAGCACCCTGAGACTTGTGTTTTTCATGTTTGCCTTGTGTTTAAGGGAGGTTCCTTGGTATAAAGAGCCTGTGCTTTGTTCTCTAGGCCAGAGCCAACGGGCTGAAGTCGTGTGTCATTGTCATCCGGGTCCTGAGGGACCTGTGTACCCGCGTGCCCACCTGGGGTCCCCTCAGAGGATGGGTAAGGCACCTTGTAGCTATGGCCACTTGAGGGTCAGATATGCAGAGATGTTTTCCCACATCCCAGGAATATGTTGCGATAACTGGGCTGGAGGGGCCCTCTGGGGTGTGGCCGATGGATCCCCGTACTAGCCATTTATTGAGCAGCTACTTTGTGCCACTCCCTGGGTGGGGGATGAGAGCTAGAACAGGACGGCCATCCCCATTCTTGGCCCCCCCCCCAGTGGTGGACACAAGCTCAGCCTAGGGAGGGGGCCAGCCAGGTAGCATGTTTACTGTGACACTGTTCTCCACGAAGAATTTTTGTAGCTGTTCTTGGACAGGGGTCAGCAAAGTGGGGCCCATAGGCCAAATCTGGCCAGCTGCCTATCTCTGCCCGTAGTTAGAGGGTTTTTATATTTTTAAGCGGCTACATAATAAATATAAATACCTACATAACCGCCTCAGCTTGGCCTCTTGGCTCACATAGTCTGACAGATTTACTGTTTGTCCCTTTAAGGAAAAGTCACTAAGCCAGGCTGTAGTTGTCCTGATTTCAGTTTAGCCTCAACTTGTGAACTTGGAGGGCTTTGACACCCCTCCCCCCAAAAAACACACACACACATAGTGACAGCTCCTCAGTGTCGGCTGACCACCTCCTGGACACTGGAGCTAACTGTCCCTCTTGCCTTTCAGCCCCTTGAGCTTCTCTGTGAGAAGTCCATCGGCACGGCCAACAGACCAATGGGTGCCGGCGAGGCCCTGCGGAGAGTGCTGGAGTGCCTGGCGTCGGGGATCGTGATGCCAGGTTGGGGCCTTGTGCTTTGCAAGTTGCAGGGAAAGGACAGGGATTGAGGCCCTGAGGCCGCTTCCTGGTGGGTCCCCCGACTGGGTTAGGGCAGCAGCAGCCCCGTGTCCCCCTAGGGCTGAAGCATGTGACTACCCTCTTGCACCATCATATCCAGCCCTGTGCCGGCTCCGCAGCTGTGACTCAGGGCGGATCCGGGGCAGTGGTGACCCACTCCCACGCGAGCTCCTTGCTCTGAGACACGTGGATTATTTATCTCATGGGCTGGACGCCGAGTGGGTCACCGAGCTCAGCGTGTTTTCCAGAGCTGGGTGTGGATGGGGCGTGGGGGGTAACGCACCTGGTTCCCTCAGGCAGCACAACTCTTCCAAGATGCTAAAAGATAATCCTCTGCATATCTTCCTTGTTTCCTGCCTTCAGATGGTTCTGGCATTTATGACCCTTGTGAAAAAGAAGCCACTGATGCTATTGGGCATCTAGACAGACAGCAACGGGAAGATATCACACAGAGTGCGCAGGTATAGTCTTCGCCATTGCCACCGTGAGCCCTTACCCAGGCTGTAATCGCTGGCTTCCAGTTCCGTTACTGGGTATTCTCAGGGTAGCCGCTGGACTCATAGGCTCAGGTTGGGGACCGAAGGTGAAGGGATTGTGCCTGATACAGGGCGCCCCAACCTGGGCTGCTTCTTTCCCTTGGCGCCATGCGTGGTTGTCGCCTGTCCCCTCAGCCTGCTCGAGTGCTATTTTTGGACACCGAGCTCAGTGGGGAGATGTTATTTGCAGTGTGCACTGCTCCAGGGTCCTTCCCTTACAGGCCCACCACGTGGCTCCGTGTGGCAACCAGTCCCCAGGTTGGGGTCTCCTGTATTCCTCTCAAGGGGGGTGATCACAGGCTGGACTTCCCCCACAGCAAGGTTGGGCCCTGGCAGTCAGGCCCTCCCCTGGCTGTTGGGGGACCCCTTGCTGTTGTAGGGGAAACCGTTAGCAACCCCCTCAGCTCCCACCCCTTCCAAAAGGCGTTAGTGAGCGCACAGTCCCTGGCAGGGAGCACAGGGCGGCTGAGTCAGGTCCTCTTCCCCTCCTCCAGCATGCCCTGCGACTCGCTGCGTTCGGCCAGCTCCATAAAGTTCTGGGTATGGACCCTCTGCCTTCTAAGATGCCCAAGAAACCAAAGAATGAAAACCCAGTGGACTACACAGGTAAGCACGCCGCAGGGGCCCGGCGCCAGGCTGGTGGTGTCCGCGTGGGCTGCTGGCAGGAGCACAGGAGGGATTCTCAGCCTTTTCTCTTGTGATCTCTTCCTTCAGTTCAAATCCCCCCCAGCACCACGTATGCCATTACGCCCATGAAGCGCCCGATGGAAGAAGATGGGGAGGAAAAGTCTCCCAGCAAAAAGAAGAAGAAGATTCAGAAGAAAGGTACTAGCATTGGTTTCTAGTCCTTAGTGTGTCTTTCCTCTGGCTCAATTAAGAGTCATCCCGAAGTGGTGAGATGCTTGCTTTTGCCTTAATTTTCTCAGACAGGATATCGCAGCCCGTTGTTAAATGACTGCTTGTTGTGGGGTTCTGGAACGCAAGTGGGGTGGCCACGCTGGGAGCAGCGTGGGTGAGGCCTTGGCCAGCGTGGGCTCCCAGGCCACCGGGCCGTGCGGCAGGAGGTCGTCCGGGGAGTGCTGACTGACAGTCCAGAACAGTGTTGGGGTTCTCTCTCTGTAGAGGAGAAGGCAGAGCCCCCTCAAGCTATGAACGCCCTCATGAGACTCAACCAGCTGAAGCCAGGCCTGCAGTATAAGCTGGTTTCCCAGACCGGCCCGGTGCACGCCCCCATCTTTACCATGTCTGTGGAGGTGGACGGCAGCTCATTCGAGGCCTCCGGACCATCCAAGAAGACGGCCAAGCTGCACGTGGCCGTGAAGGTAAACATGGGCAGGGTCGGGCACCCAGTGCTTGTTCTCTGCACAGCAAAGCACTTCTGCATTTTGGGCTCCTGTGGAGCTGTCCGAGGCTATCGAAACCCTCAGCGAGGACAACTCAAGGCTTAGGGAGGGTGTGTGAACGCTGAGTTGAGATGTTTAAGTGTCTGCCAAGTCACACATGGAAGAATGGCTTCGTCGTTGTGGTTGACAGGCAGAGTCCCCAAATGTAGCTGGGCAGCAGGGTTTCGGGGGATCGGGGAGACAGCCTCCAGTGCTGGCTGCCACCCTAGGAGCCTCTGATTCAGGATCCTGGGGAAAGGGCGGAGATCTTTGTAGATGACCCTGGTGCTAAGTCCCCCTCCCTAACTGGGGAGCCTTGCGGGTGTCCCTCCTGCAGGTGTTACAGGACATGGGCCTGCCTACCGGCGCAGAAGGCAGAGACTCCAGCAAGGGGGAGGATTCCGCTGAGGAAACGGAAGCAAAGCCGGCCGTGGTGGCCCCTCCGCCTGTGGTGGAAGCCTCTTCGACCCCCAGTGCTGCCTTCCCCTCAGATCCCACCGCCGAGGTGAGCACATGGTGGGGGCCGGCAGCTCTGTGTCCTGTGAGCCAGCAGGGTTACTGGTTCTTGTTACTCACGCCCCCTCCTCCCCCCAAAGAGTAGCTTCCAGTCTAGGGGCCTGCACGGGGAGCTGGGTGTGAGCCTTTGAGCCACCACCAAGAGGGCCCTGCTGATGCTGACCCAGCGCCCAGGGCTGCAGTGGGATGGCCCTCGGTCAAAGGCTGGCCATGCCCCAGAGAGAGGGTGCGGGTGGAGGCAGTCCTGTTGCTGGGAGGCCCTCAGATGACTTCCAGAGGCTGGGAGGCGAGGGTGGTGCGGGACAGCAGGGAAAATGGAGTGGAGGGGCCTCTCTCATGTTTGGGGGGCAGCTGCCCTCCTCCACATGCCGGAAGACCCTTAGCTGAGTTTTTTGGTTTTCTTTTCTGTTTCCCCTGAGAACGTAAAACAGCAGGGGCCGATCCTGACCAAGCATGGCAAGAACCCTGTTATGGAACTTAACGAAAAGAGGCGTGGCCTCAAGTATGAGCTCATCTCCGAGACCGGGGGCAGCCACGACAAGCGTTTCGTCATGGAGGTGAGCAGCTGGCTCCCCAGGAGAGCACTTCTGCCCCAGGGGGAGGCACCGGGCCACGCTGACCATGCGTCTGTTCTTCCTAGGTCGAGGTGGACGGACAGAAGTTTCAGGGTGCTGGCTCAAACAAAAAGGTGGCAAAAGCATATGCCGCTCTTGCCGCACTAGAAAAGCTATTCCCTGATGCCCCTCTCGCCCTGGAAGCCAACAAGAAGAAGAGAGCCCCTGTCCCCGTCAGAGGTGGACCGAAATTTGCTGCTAAGGTAAGCAGTTGGCCGGCCGTCTCTGGCCCTAGCTCGAGTTCTCCTGTGGTTGGAGTGCGAGGTGAACGCCCCTCGTCTCTGTTCTCTCCCTGCAGCCACATAACCCTGGGTTTGGCATGGGAGGCCCCATGCACAATGAAGTGCCCCCGCCCCCGAACCTTCGAGGGCGGGGAAGAGGAGGAAACATCCGAGGTCGAGGAAGAGGGAGAGGATTTGGTGGCGCCAACCATGGAGGCTACATGAACGCTGGTGAGGACCCTTGCCTTGTGTTGGCCCGTGGACCCTGCTTGCTCCCTGGAGCGTGCGGGGCCCCTGGGGTCAGGCCGAGACGGCGGGAGAGCAGGGGCAGGGCAGACTCACCTTCCAGCCCTGTAACCCTGTGTGTGTTCCTTCCAGGCGCGGGATATGGCAGCTATGGGTATGGAGGCAACTCGGCGACAGCAGGCTACAGTAAGTGTGTGTTTCTCTTTGTCTGAGGTTGGGGAGAAGCTACAGTTTAGCTGCCACACCTGAGTTAGAGCAGGGCGGCCCAGCAGCAGCAGCCTCCCTGAGATTTAGGAGTGGCACGCACCTCTTCTCAGGGGTGGTTAGGGCAGACGATCCTCCAGCCCCGTTCTGCAAAAGTGTAATTTGTTCTTTAAATGTTAACACACATATTTGTGTGACTTGAAATTTTCTTAAGAGTCAGAATTTTAAATTTCTCTGCTGTAAGCCATGCGAAGCACCAGTCCTCTGATGATGCTTTTCCTGACAGTGCGCAGCTCTTGTCTTGAGAAGGAGCCTTCATTGGGGGGTTACAGGAGCAGAGAAATCTAAAACATGAATTTCAAATGTGGCGCTCTGTGCCATTTTTCAAAAGAATTCTAATTTTTTTTCTCTGCTCTGTCTCCCCCTTTTGTAGGTGACTTTTTCACAGACTGCTACGGCTATCATGATTTTGGGTCTTCCTAGAGCATCTAAAAGTATTGCACACAAAATCAACTTTTTACTCCAATTTTCTCGAACTCCAAAACCCAAAGTGTCCGTGCTGTGCCCCTGTGCTTCACTGGGTTTCTCAACCGTGGCTTGTCACCGCAGCTTGTCTGAAACTCTTAGCCTGCAGAATTTAAGACAATGGCAGTTTTTATCGTGATTTGCCTTTGAACTTGGTCATATTGAAGTTCACAATAAGTGGAAAACAATTTTCAGAGAATGCATTTTTGTGCAGAATTGCACAGAATTCTAGAGCCAGCGCTGGTCAGCATCAAGGCAAAAGCCCACCTTTGCTTTTTATGGAAAGCATTACTTTATTTAAGAGACAGATAATGATGCATTTTAATCTACCTTTGTCTTAATTTACAGCAGGTTTTGTATGAATTTTTAACCTTTTAACAAATTCCCACATCTGGTTGATGCCTTTGACAGTAATGAAAATGATTTTATCACATCTGAATCCAGAGCAACTGGCTTTTTTTTTTCTTCTTCTTTTTTTTTTTTTTAAATAAGCTTGTAAAACGTTGGGAACATTGGGAATTGTACATTGTGCTAAGTTAACCTCTCCCGCCTTTTGTAAATGCTCTGGTGGGTTCTTGTTTGGGGGTGTGGTATTTTGTGGCTGGTTTAGTTAGAGGTGAACTCTCAAAGGTATCAAAACTGTGCTTCCATTATTAGTGCAGGAAACAGACAGGCTTCAAGGGAGAGAGAACGTGGAATTTTGCAAGTCCTAATCACAGCTGCAAATGCATGGGATTCTAGAGTTGTTTGTTTTAATGGGGCTTTAAAATAATTAAGCAGAAAGACTTAATACGCAGCCCAGTTCTCCCCGTGAGGACCCAGTGCTGCTGGGTATGCAGCCATGACGGATTCCAGAAGGTCTGGAATCTTCTGCCCTCTCACCTTTGGGTGCAGGCTGGAGTTTCTGACTTCTCCCTGTACGCAGAGGCACATGGAGGCAATAGCGTTCTTCACCAAGACCCCCGTTTCCCAGTGGCAGTCCCTTTTGGAAAGAGCACGGTTCAGCTCTGGTCAGCAGTCCTTTGCAGCAAAGCCTGCCTTTGCGTTGACTTGCAAGATTTTGCGTTTTTTCAGGCAAAAAGTGGTCAAAACGGTTACTATATAATTTGTTCCCAGAGGTTTGAAACATTCAGTGAAACTTTTTAAAACTTTGCATGATGTATTTTTTTTTTTTTAGAAAGTTATTGTTTGAGAATAATGTCTTTTTATACCAGGAAATAGTTATCCTGAAATGACGTTGAAAACTTCTCCTTCCCTTTATTTTTTTTTAATCAATACATGTTAAAGTAACAAGTCCTCAGTACTTGGCGTCTTCATTCATTCCTGTGCTTGAGGAGGGGCGCTGAGGTGCTCAGTTTAGGCCGTGGGGCAGCTGAGGTGGCGGGGTTCTGAGAGGGGGTCTGAAGAGGACCTCCTATCCTCCAGCCTCCTTGCCAGGCCTTCGCATGTTTGCTCTCTTGCATTGTGGACCATGCCCTTCTCCTTGGTGTTTTTGGCTTTGTGATGGGGGCGGGTGGAGGGGTGGAGGAGGCCACCTGAAGAAAATAAACTGATGTCACAGGTCAGTTTTATCCAAATTATTGTTCCAGCAACCCAAGACCTAGCAGCGTGGGGTGCACATCTGCAGCGGGTGGGAGGCATGGGATGACTCCCAAATTAACTCTACCCAAAAGGCGGGGGAACCCTTGGTGCTAAATATGGGAAGGAAGGTTGGCTGTGTGCGAGTGTCCCCTCCCCCTCCCAGTCACCCTGGGCTCAGCGGGGTAGCTCCGGCCGTCTGTAGACTGAGGCAGCAGCAACCGGCGAAGGCGTGCCCACAGGCCCACCTACCTGCTCCACCAGCCAGGAGCCCCACCGGCCCCGTGGGAGCGCTGGGGATTGCTCTGCTGGGCTTGCGAGCCACCCACACGGCCTGGCCTCCCCTTCCTCCCACCTCCCCTTCGCTGACCCATCCCCCGTCGGCCCACCTGAGTGTCTGGTGGGGGCAGGGTGTGGACGTACCTGTCTTGCGGGATGGGATCTACACGGAGGACCAGAGGAGGGTCTTACTGTGACATTCTCAGCTTCAGGGTCTGAGAATGTGGCGGCCTCCCTGCACGCTTGTCAATCCACGCTCGGTCCGCCTGCCCCTGGCAGCTGTGCTGGGAACCAAGAGGGGCCCTCTGGGGGGCCGTCTGCGGCTGTAACTGGAGGCCTGGCCTGGATGTTCGGATCCCAACTTTTTAGCGAGCCTCCCCATGAGAATCACTCCTAAGTCCTACGTTTGCACCAGTCACACCAGGGAGACGCCCCCAGGTCATTTGACTAACTCTCCATTTACTTCTCCAAGAGCCACATCAGACCAGTTGTTCGTCCAGGAGTGACACCAGTTTCCGGGGCCTTGTTAAAGAGCATCCCTTGGGGTTCCCCAGGCCTTTGACTGCAGAGCCTCTTCCCAGCACAGCAGGGGGGCGGTGGGGGTGGCCGGCTGCTTCTCTGGGGCTTTGCTTTCCCTGTCACCGTCGGGGACATCTGGGTAACAGCTAGTCATGAATGTCATCTCGCGCTGGAGCTCATCTCATTGTAATGTTGACATCCGCTGCAAAAGCTGCTGTTGGCGCACTGTCCTGGGCTGCTTGGCAAAGATCCATTGTTGTCGTCAGCTGATGGGGGAGTGGCGCTGAAGGCTGGACCAGCCCGAACCTGGCTGCTTTAAGGACCCGAGCCACTGCTCCTCGCTCTCCTGCCTCTGGCCCTCTGCCCTGGCCCCGGGCAGCGGGGCTTGTGAGTCAGCCTTCAGGACCCACAGCTGCCACCTTCCCTGTCTTTGCCCCCCCCCCGTCTCCCCCCATCCTCCGCCTGACCCGCTGCCTTCCTGTTTAGGTCAGTTCTACAGCAACGGAGGGCATTCTGGGAATGCCGGTGGTGGCGGCGGCGGGGGCGGTGGTGGCTCCTCCGGCTACAGCTCCTACTACCAAGGCGACAACTACAGCTCACCGGTGCCCCCGAAACACGCCGGAAAGAAGCAGCCGCACGGGGGCCAGCAGAAGCCCTCCTACGGCTCGGGCTACCAGTCCCACCAAGGCCAGCAGCAGTCATACAGCCAGGGCCAGTATGGCAACTACGGCCCCCCGCAGGGCAAGCAGAAGGGCTATAACCATGGACAAGGCAACTACTCCTCCTACTCAAACTCCTACAGCTCCCCCGGGGGCGGGGGCGGATCAGACTACAGCTACGAGAGCAAATTCAGTGAGTTGGCTTCCAGGGCCCCGAGGCCTGGCCGGGGTCCGGGCCCGCGGCGCACCCCGTGGAGTGTCGGAAGTCGGCCTTTGCCCTGGCCTCTTGCTCAGGGACTGGAAGGAAGCCGGGTGGTGCTGGCTGCTGGGCGGGCTTTAGGGAAATCGTGGAGGCAGAGAGCCCTTGGCCCAGATCCTCGCCGTTCCCTTCCTGTGGTGGTCTCCGAAGGCGGGTCTAGCGGAGGCCCCTGTGCCAAGGAAGCCTGTGCGCTGAGGCTGGGGCACAAGGGTGGAGTCTGTGAGTCGGGGCCGGCTGCTCTGCGGGGAGCTCTGGGGATGGGCCTGGGGACAGCCTTGCCTCCAGCCCCCAAAGAGCCCGAGTCACTTCTCTGCCCCGCCTCTCCCTCCCCCTCATGCCCACACCCAGCAGGCTGCAGCTGAGCTGGTGGCCGAGCTAGGAAAGCGTAGGTGGGCGCTTGTTTTCTGTGATGGGACACTGGTCCGCAGGCGGGCCAGGGACTTTAAAGAAGCCGTGCTCTCTGTGTGTGGGGGCCAGGGGACACTGGGTGTCTGGTGGCAGCTGGGTGGGAGGAGAGGAAGCTGCCGTGTGGTTCCTGAACTGCTGGGAAGCTTGGGTTGGAGGAGTAGGTGGGAAGGCAGGATGCAGCTGGGCGTCCGAGCTTGGTGAGTGGGCTGACCCAGGGCACGATGACCTTGCAGGGCTGCAGCCGGGCCCCTGGCAGTCCTCAGCTGAATGGACGTGTGCCAGATGAAAGCAGATGGGACAGGGAGATTTGTAAAGGCCCGTGGTCCCAACCTGCCACTTCCAGGGCCATAGCACGAGGATCCCAGACCACCCCAGCCGTGTCTTTGCCAAGGCCCCTTAACCACGCTGTCTTCTCTCCCCCAGACTACAGTGGTAGTGGAGGCCGGAGCGGCGGGAACAGCTACGGCTCAGGCGGGTCGTCCTACAACCCAGGGTCACACGGGGGCTACGGCGGTGGCTCTGGGGGCGGCTCCTCATACCAAGGCAAACAAGGTGGGCCTGGATCGGCAGGTGGCACAGTACGGTGGGGGGGGGGTCAGGTGATGAGGGGCATCGCCTGGCGTGGACAGGCGGGTGGCGTAGGCAGGGCTGCAGTGGCACCTGCCGTCTGGCTTCCATGTGGGATGAGAACAGGAAGAGGGAGACACGGGCACACGGGCTCAGGCATACCTCCAGCTTCTCGGCTTTTCAGAAGCCAGACGTCCAGATGTTGCCTTGGTCTTAAAATGATGGCTCCTGTATGGAAAATGCTCACAACACCGAGGCCCAGACAGCCTGCTGTGTGGCCTCTGGTTCAGGGGCTTCAGGCTCAGCCTTGTGCTCGGGCGGCCCCCAGAGACAGCTCCCGCTGCCGCTGTCTGTACAGGACAGATCCCCACCGCTTACGAACCAGGGTCCGGTGGTTCCACCTCACAGGGTGTCGGTGACCGCCAGCCCTGATGACCCAGGAAAGGCCCTGAGCGAGCGGCCGTGCCCGTCCTGCTCCCCTGCGGCGGTCTCACAAGCGGACACAGCACGGCTCGGGTGCTGGCCGTGGTCCTGAGCTGTGATGGCAGGGCGAGCCCCGTGCTGCTCCCCTCTAACCCCACTCCTCTCTTCCCTAGGAGGCTACTCGTCACAATCAAACTACAACTCCCCGGGGTCCGGCCAGAATTACAGCGGCCCTCCCAGCTCCTACCAGTCCTCACAGGGCGGCTACGGCAGAAACGCAGATCACAGCATGAACTACCAGTATAGATAAAGCCCCCCCGAGGGGTGAAGATTTGTACCTTCTGCACTTACCCCTCGTTGTAAGATTCAGTTTTATGCATCACAGTTAACACGTCAGCTGGCCTCCAGGTCCCCTCCGCCCCAACCTGTCCACGTTGCTGTGTTGTGAGGTGCAGCTGGTCACTGCTGTGACCCGTCCTGTGACCCATATTTAGCCGTGTTTGGGACTTCCATGTCTTCAGTGGTTTGTTAGTTGCCATCACAACTTTGTCTGAGTAGAGTTTTTTGAGTTCTTGCAGTTACGTATCCCTCTGTCTATTTACAATTGGTGTTAGTGTTAACTCAGTTTGTCTTTAAATAGCTACAGAAGGGATACATCATCTGTTAATGCTTTTGTGAAGTGAGTTAAACGAGCTTTCTGTATTTTAATGCTTTAGTGTTTCAGTTTTATAAGTGAAGATTTTATTTTAAAAACCAGTGGGAAAGAGTGGGGTTTTTTTGTATGTCTGGATCATTCAGGCAGTACATCTGAATTAAGCTGAATGTAGACAAATAAAGAAAAAGAAAACTCTGTGCCCGTCGTAGGCCTGGGTGTCTGACCCACCGGCAGTGTGATGGGCAGGTTCCTCCACTGTTCCCGGCACGGGAATGCAGGGCGGGGGTGGCAGGGCAGTCCCCTGTCACAAAAGAGTCCAGCTCCAGGCCTCTAGATGCCTTAACTCCAAGGTTGGCTGGGGCCAGCAAGCCGGTTACATCGGGACCTTGTATTCCTGATGGTCTGCAGAGTGGCTTACGAGCGGCCCAGGCTGGTGTCTGGGGATTTGCTCTCACAGTTCTGCATGCTTGCTTTTCTGCTCCATGGGTTCTGGTGTTGTTTTAAGTGCAGTTTCACGTCACCATGGAGTAAAATGTCCGAGGTTTGGTACGTGTAACCTGACTTGAAAAAGGCCAGTTGAATCTGGCTAAAGCATCCCAAGATCTGGGAAACCCAGCCATAGAACCTTCCATGTCGGGATGGCGTGGTTTTGTGTCTCCAGCAGCCTTCCTGGAGCAGCCCCCGCCCAGACGCTCAGTCGTGGCCCAGCCCCGTTCTAGCAGGCTTCCCTGGAGCGGTGCTTCTCAATCTCAGGCAGTGTTGCATTGTTTGGGGGACCATTGGTCACCCAGTGGGCAGAGGCCAATGATGCTACTGACTGTTCTGCGCTTAAGTGTCAGCTGTGTGAAGGTGAAGGAACCTGCCCTGAGAGCAGCGCTTTCCAGCTCTGGCCCTGCCCCGGGGGGAGGGGGCGGAGTGGGGGAGGCGCCCTGACTGCCTTTGCCCGGGCTTCAGCTCTGTCTCGGAAGAGCCTCTTGGGTGAGGCCTGGGGCTGTACCTCTGCAGAGACCCTTCTCCTCTCGCCGTCTCTCTGCCATCTCTCAGACCAGGCACCATTTGAGTTCTGAACCCCGGGAAGTCCCTTGGCCTCCTGTACTTGGTTAACTATAGCCTTTGGAAGAAAATCAAACTATTCTTGACTCAGAACTCTTCCGCTGAGGCAGAAAATCTAATGTGCCTTCAAAGGATGAAGCTTTGCCTTGGAGAGGTGAATGAAAGGTGTTCTGCACTAGACAAAAGAAAACACTGGAAGAATTTTGTCTTCTGGAGCAGAGGAGGACCCAGGTGGTCTAATTCGGGGAGAGGGAGGGATGGTATGATGCCCACCTGAGAGGTGGTCCACAGTGCGAGCATTCAGGTGGGCCTGCCGCAAGCTGGGATCCCTCGAGTGTGTGTGCGCGCACCAGTGGAGATGAGACAGACCTGAGGGATGGGTCCCAACCCAGACTTTGATGAGATGTGACATGTCCATGACCCATCGTCTCTCCTAGACACTTCCAGGGGGCTGGGACAGAGAGCCCCTCCAGATCATTAGGACCTTGTATTGAAATGAGAAGACACAGGCTGTGGATGGAGCCTGCAGCGCTCAGAAACCCACGGGAAGGAAGGCCCTACCCCGCCTGCCAAATACCTTCAAGCTGTGGGCCTGTGTTCTTGGCACGAGTCTCTCCTTAACACCAGTTTCCAAAGCGCTGACCACCACCACATTGAAGTTTCTGAATGCAGGCCCTTCACAAGGGCAGGAATCTTGAAGAAGGCTGTGGAAAGAGCTCCCAGCCCATCTTGAAGTGGAGGCCTCAGGGAGCTGTGACTTGGTGCCACGTTCCTCTTTTGAAAAAGGGTGGCTCCCTGGGTGGCTTGTCTCGAATAGATGCCTGTCTCGGTCCCTGGGGCCGGCCTGAGCGCTCCCCAAGCCAGGGCAAGTTTTGTTGACCTGAGAGACATTGTCAAGAACAGAGCAGTATCGGAGTAGGATCTTGCCCTGTTTCTTCCAGCTTCTGGTGACTTAGGGCATTCCTTGGCTCATGACAGCATCACTCCAGGCTCCGCCTCCTTCACGGGACCTCCCTGTGAGCCTCTGTGTCTCAGGCTCCTTTCTTACAAGGACACCAGTCATTGGATTTCAACTCCACCCTAATCCAGGGTGAGCGCATCCCAAGACCCTTCACATTCACGGGTATCGGCAGTTAGGACTTGGATGTACGTTTTGGGGGGAACACTATACAACCCACTAAAGAGTTGGGTGAAGGCTTTATCCCATGCTGCTGGCACAGCCCTGGGAGGTGGTCAACCACCATCAGGATCATCACGTGGTCAGCATGGCGGGGACCTGTCCCAAGGCGACAGCTCATGAGCACACATCCCTTGGCACCCTAACTGCTTGGGGACCTCGGTGCTAATGGCACTGTGATGCAGCTGGTCAGCAACAGTATCACAGCCCGCAGGACCTGCCGTCCCAGCAAGCTGGGTTTAGGAAGGTATGGCCGACACGGTGAACATGGAGAAGACCTGGGTGCTGGCATGTCATTCAGAGCTGACCAAGGCCTTTCCAGGCCTGTTGCCCTCTAAGTGCAGGAAGCCAGCCTGGAGGAGGTTCTCACTGAGATGCTTCTCCAGGTCCTCCTCGGCCAGGGACACGGTGGGCAACAGAGATGCCTCAGCCCACATGCTGCCAGAGGAGGGTGTCCTGCCTCTTTCAGTCACCAGCAGAGATCACCAGGGGAGCATCAGCGGGAAGAGCCAGTGGCCCACATGCTTACTCAGCAAGTTGATCAGGGTAGGGTGCTTACCTGGTGGATAGACCATGAGGGTCAATGACCCAGGACTGGACACCACCCCAGAGGGCTCAGGATGCCTTTGGAGGGAGGAAGGGAGAAAGACCTCATGACTGAGGCAAAAGCTGGCCACATGAGTGGTGGGCCGAGATGAAGTCAGAGGGGCAGAGGCTTGCAGAGAATTTCAGCTGATCCCATAGGGGAGGTGGGGGGTGGTTGAGACCTAGGGCCAAAGGGGGCCTCTGAGCAGTAATGGGACACAGATTCAGGATTTCCTCCTTCCTACATTGAGCAGAATCACTAGGGTCCTGGTTGTCCCTGTGGGCTGGGGTCCAGTCTGACCTGGAAGTTGACACCCAGTTGCTTCCACTCCGGCAGGGAAACGTGTGCTGTCCCTCTGACCACTGACCATTGTGTAGTCAGCCAGGCCTGTCCTACCCCGAAGGACTGACCTGGTTCCCCAGGCCTGGCCTTTTGCAGCTGGGCTCAGCCTCAGGATGCAGTCTGCAGGGGTGAGCCCCACATGGTCTGTGCCCTTTGCAAGCCTATCCTGAGACTTCTGGACACAATTATGGGCCACACACCAGCAAGCCTTCTTGGCCTGGATGCTCATTCTAATCCATCCCAGAATAAATGGAAACTTCATGTGTTCATTGTTTCATTCACTCCACATGTATTTATTGGGTGTTGCTTATTTATCAGTCCTGTACAGGGTGCTGGGAACATGAACCTGGGTCCTGCTCTCATGGAGCTTCCAGGTACCAAGAGAGCCCTGTTCCAGCTTGTGCTGCGAGTGTCAGGGAAGGCTTTCTGTGTTTTTTTTTTTTTTTTTTTTTTTAAGATTTTTTAAATTTATTTGAGACAGAATGAGAGACAGAGAGCATGAGAGGGAGGAGGGTCAGAGGGAGAAGCAGACTCCCTGCCGAGCAGGGAGCCCGATGCGGGACTCGATCCCGGGACTCCAGGATCATGACCTGAGCCGAAGGCAGTCGCTTAACCAACTAAGCCACCCAGGCGCCCAAGGCTTACTGTGTTTTAAGAAAGACAGGACAGTTAAATCGGAACCAGAAGGTGTGTTAGGGAGGGTGAGCACAGGTTATGCTGTGCACAGGAACAGCATGCATAAAAGTTCAGCTGTGTGTTGGGAATGGACTTCAGGCAGCTGAAGTCGGGCGGGTGAAGCATTCTGGTTGTAAGATGAGAAGTGTGGCTGGATGTTCAGTGGGGGCCAACCACTACAGGGCCTTGACAGCTGAGCAGTGGAGTTGTTTTTTTTTTTTTTTTTTTTTTGACAGACAGCGAGAGAGGGAACACAAGCGAGGTAGTGGGGGAGGGAGAAGCAGACTCCCCACTGAGCAGCGAGTGCGACTCGGGGCTCGATCCCAGGACCCTGGGATCATGACCTGAGCTGAAAGCAGGTGCTTAACGACTGAGCCACCCAGGCGCCCCGAGCAGTGGAGTTCTAACATTGATTCTGAGGGCAGTGGGGAGCCATGGAAAGACTCTGAGCTGTGGAGAACCCAGGCTCAGTTATGCTTCAGAACAGTCTTTTTGGCTGTTGGGCAGAGAATAGGTGTGTGGGAGAGGTGAGAATGCAGGCCAGGTGATCAGCAGAGACTCCCGTCCTGGAGCATTTGAACTGAGGTTCAGGGTGATTTAGGCCATAGAGTTCATTGGACTAGGTGAGGAAACTGCCCCCAAACCTGAGAGAGGTAACACCTACATGTCCCAGACAGGGTAGACGGGCCCAGAGAGGGGCACTGCATTGCCTCAGTCCACAAGAAGTAGAGGGCCCATAGGCACTCTGCTCTGTGGTTGGGAGACAAGCAGAAAAGTCTAAAACGCCATGGAAGTCATTTTCCTGAGGTCGCAAGTCCTGGGCCCATGCCATTTCCAACGTTTCCCAAGAAGCTGACAGCTAAGCTCAGCCTACTTGGCACTGGGCTGCGGGGGTGAGAATATCACGGAATGATAGGCTCCATTCCTGGCTGGATAAACTGGAGCAAACATTACTCTCCAGCCTCCTGGGACAACCAACCAACACGGGGCTCCAAGTACTCTGTCAAATATTCGAAACCCCCAACTCCTCTTCCAGAGGTTTTGGATTCCCAGTCCGTGCCTAGAAATCCGACTCCTGCTCTTCTGGGTCCCGAGACCTCAGTATCAGCTTTTTTTTTTTTTTTTTTTTTTTTAAGATTTTATTTATTTGACAGAACGAGAGGGGGAACACAAGCAGGGGGAGTGGGAGAGGGAGAAGCAGGCTTCCCGCTGAGCAGGGAGCCTGATGTGGGGCTCGATTCCAGGACCCTGGGATCATGACCTGAGCCGAAGGCAGACGCTTAAGGACTGAGCCACTCAGGCGCCCCTCAGTATCAGCTTCTTAAAGCCAACTACCTAGTCCCCGGGTTTGGGGGCTTCCCTGGGCGACGGTGGCGTTCCCAGGGAAGGGGAGGTTGGGAGATCTAGTGGGAACCCCCTCCAGCCACATCTTGAACCTGTGCCCGGGTCTCCACGCGAGGGGCGCAGAGGCCGGCTCAGGTCCGGCCTCTGACAACACCTCCCTTACCAAACCACGTGCTCTCCGCCCTTAGGTCGGCCTGGTGCACACGGCCCGCCCGTCTTATGCCCAATCAACAGACCCGGTATGGAACAGAAGTATTCTACAGGCGCCGCTCCCAGCAGGCCCCGCCTCGAGACGCCACGCCCTTGTGCCGTCAGCAAACTTCCAATTGGGCGCTGTTGCAGGCTCCGCCCTGGGCCGCGCCCCCATAGGTGTCTCCCGCCTGGTGCTCACATCCAATGGCTTGGGAAAGGACGCTTTCCCAAGGCTCCGCCCCCAGAGCCGCCGCTTCCCTGGTCTCCCGGCAACGCGAGGGGTGCTGTCCAGCGTTCTGAAGCCGCGCTCCCAGCGCCTTTCGAATAGTGGCGGCCTTCTGGCGCCCCCAGCCCTCCCTGCTGAGCAGCGCCGAAACCCCTAAAGCAGAGGTCAGTGAATCTCAGCTGCACCCCACCTCCACACCCCAGTTTACCTCTTGGTAATAGAAAGAGCTTGCTTCACTTCACGATCTGCTAAGGAACCCCCACCCTCCCATCTAGCTCAGAGGGAAGCTAAAGTCCTTGTTGCAAACCAGAGGCCTTGCAGAATCTCACGCTGTGACCTTCTCACCCTCGTCTTCCGTTCCTTCCCTCACTCCCTCCAGCCACACTCATCTCCCCGCTGCACTGCAAACAATCCAGACACATTCCCACTTCAGGGCCTTTGCTCTCAATTGTCCCACTGCCTGAAATGCTCTCTCTCGAGATTCTTCTTCTTCTTTTTTAAGATTTTTCTTTTAAGTAATTACACCCAACATGGGGCTCGAACTCACAACCCAGAGATCAAGAGTCACATGCTCCACCAACTGAGCCAGCCAGGTGCCCCTCTGAGATCTTATATTATGACTCCTCCCAGATCTCCTTCCGGTCTTAACTCACATCTCACCTTCTCCATGAGTCTGATCGTGACCAGCCTATTTAAAATAGTCACCTCCCAGGGGCGCCTGGCTAGTTCAGCTGTTAAAGCATATGACTTTTGATCTTGGGTTCGTGAGTTCGAGTGCTACATTGGGTGTAGAGATGACTTAATAATAGTCACTTCCCAAATCTTTCTCCCCTCCCCTGCCCTCTTTATTCCCCAGCACTCATCACCACCTGAGACATGGTATGTTTTATTTATTTTTCTTGTTTGTTCATTCAGGGCATGGATTTTTGTCTCCTTGTTCGCTGCTGTGTTGCCAGCAGTGAGAACAGCCTGAAACAGAGTGAACGCTTCAAGATGTTTATTACACATATATTCATGTGCATATTTGAGCACTTAAAGTGTGCTAGACCCTGCATACCATCATAATGACCTTCTGCCCCAATTTAAAGATAAAGAAAGTGACACTCAATGAGTGGCATCACCTGACCAAAGTCACCTGGCTTCTGAGTGGTGATGCCAGAGTACCCCCCAACACCGATTCCTCTGTTTGTAACCTTTTCACCCCTGCTCTATGCTGCAATCCCTAATACTGCTTTCTCCTTCAGGAAAAGAAGCTGTATGAAAGGGTGGCTTCACAGAGCTCAGACAGGACTAGATTTCAATTCCTGTTCCTTGATTATGAGCCGGTGAATGTTTCTGCCTCAGTTCATTCATAAAATGGGAATGATAGTAGTACCCACCTCACTGTACTGTGGGAAGTGATGACACTGTAGGGCTTACCAGACAACTGGCACACCCGGGCACCTGCTCCGATACTGTTGGCTCTTAATCATCATCAAATTATTATTTGAGGGAATTAAACAAACAAACAAAAAACCAAAACACATTTAAAAAATCAGGAGGATGGCTCTTTCCCTCGGCCTCGGCGGTGGCGGATTGTGCAGACATGGCCAAGATTAAGGCTTGCAACTTCCCGGCAAGAAGGAAGAGCTGCTTAAACCGCTGGAAGACCTGATGGTGCAGCTGTCCCAGCTGCGTCGCCAAAGTGACAGGTGGCGTGGCTTCCCAGCCGCCAAGATCCGAGTTGTTGGCATCTCTATCGCCTGTGTTCTCACTGTCATCAACCAGACTCAGAAAGAGAACCTCCGAGAATTCTACAGGAGTAAGAAGTACAAGCCCCTGGAGCTGTGGCCTAAGAAGACGCGTGCCATGCGCCACGACTGAAGAAGCATGAGGAAAACCTGAAGAAGAAGAAGAAGAAGAAGAAGAAGAAGAAGAAGCAGAAGAAGCAGCAGCGGAAGGAGCGGCTGCACCTGCTGCGGGAGTCTGCGGTCAAAGCCCGAGGACCCTCATCTATAAAACACAAACTGGCAATAATAATAATAATAAATCAGGAGGATGACAGGACTAATACTATGTCTTGCAAAACACATAGAGGGGCGCCTGGCTGGCTCAGTTGGTAAAGCATGCAACTCTTGATGTTGGATTAGTGAGTTTGAGCCCCACAATGGGGGTAGAGTTTAGTTAAAATATATATATATATATAGGGGCGCCTGGGTGGCTCAGTTGTTAAGCGTCTGCCTTCGGCTTGGGTCATGATCCCGGGGTCCTGAGATCGAGCCCTGCATCGGGCTCCCTGCTCGGCGGGAGGCCTGCTTCTCCCTCTCCCACTCCCCCTGCTTGTGTTCCCTCTCTCGCTGTGTCTCTCTCTGTCAAATAAATAAATAAAATCTTGAGGTGCCTGGGTGGCTCAGTTGTTAAGCATCCCAGGGTCCTGGGATCCCAGGGTCCTGGGATCGAGCCCCACATCGGGCTCCCTGCTCTGCAGGAGGCCTGCTTCTCTCTCTCCCACTCCCCCTGCTTGTGTTCCCTCTCTGGCTGTCTCTCTCTCTGTCAAATAAATAAATAAAATCTTAAAAAAACAATAAAATTAAAAAAAAAAGAATTGCACCCCGGGGCTCCTGGGTGGCACAGGTGGATAAGTGTCTGACACAGGGAAGCTTTCTTACAGTACTACTGTAGCTGTCAATTGCTGTAATCACCTAGAAAAAAGTTGGTACTGCCTAGTAAAGTTGAATATCCATCCGGTCTAGGGTCTTGCAAGTCCATTCCTAAGATTCTTGCACAGGTGTGCAAGGAGATTCGTACACAGAGGCTCACAGGAGAACTGTTTATAATAACAAACTGAGAAGTTCACAAGATCATTGACTAGAGAATGAATAAGTACACTGTGGTATATTTATACCAATATCCGACTGTATGTTGATTTGCAGAAGAAAAGAATGGACCACAACTAAATAGGACACCAATAAATCTTAGACACATAATCATATGAAACAAAGTAAATCACAGGGACCACGTGTGGTATAATGATTTTTTAAAAAGATTTTATTTATTTATTTTGAAGAGAGCACAAGCAGGGAGAGCAGCAGGCAGAGAAAGAGGGAGAAGCAGGCTTCCCACTGAGCAGGGAGCCCCACTTGGGGCTCCATCCCAGGACCCCGGGGTCATGACCTGAGCTGAAGGCAGATGCTTAAGGACTGAGCCACCCAGGTGCCCCTATATTGATTTTATTAGAAGAGATGGGATAGGCACTGAGGGACAACTGGCAGTTTCTCTCATGCCTCCTTTTTGCTATCGAATTATAATATAACTATTATCGAACTTATATTTGGGGTAAATCATAATGTTGGGAATGATGTTGAGGCAATTCCATGAGAGAATGATCTATGACTAGTGGAAAATGGCAGTTCAAAGATTCCATTTGTAAAAAGTATTAAAGTATTAAAACTTGTGGAAGATGAAAAAAAAACCCATAGTATATCTAAATGAATCAATCAAAAACAACAGCAACAGGAAGAAAATACGTACTTGCTAATACATGCTGACAAATGTCTGTGAGTATAGACAAGAATGAATAAATACTAAACATTATTTAATATTAAGGGGTGAGAACTGTTTTGACAGAACAGGAGTGGGAAAGATAATTCATGCCATACACTTTATCCACATTTAAAAAAACATGTGGATATATATTATCTATTTTATTTAGTTATTAATTATTTTTTTAAGATTTTATTTATTTATTTGAGACAGAGAGAATGAGAGACAGAGAGCATGAGAGGGAAGAGGGTCAGAGGGAGAAGCAGACTCCCTGCCGAGCAGGAAGCCTGATGCGGGACTCGATCCCGGGACTCCAGGATCATGACCTGAGCCGAAGGCAGTCGCTTAACCAACTGAGCCACCCAGGTGCCCTAGTTATTAGTTATTTTTTAAAGTAATTTATAGGGGTGCCTGAGTGGCTCAGTCAGTTGAGCGTCTGTCTTCGGCTCAGGTCATGTTCCTGGGGTCCTGGGATTAAGCCCTGCGTGGGGCTCCTTGCTCAGCGGGAATTCTGCTTCTCCTTCTCCCACTCCCCCTGCTTGTGTTCCCTCTCTCGCTGTGTCTCTGTCTGTCAAATAAATAAATAAAGTATTTTTTTAGGATTTATTTATTTATTTATTTATTTATTTGAGAGAGAGAGAGAGAGATAGTGACAGAGATAGCAAGAGAGAGCACAGGGGAGGAGAAGGAGAAGCAGGCTCCCGCTGAGCAGGGAGCCAGATGCAGGGCTCGATCCTAGGACCCTGGGATCATGACCTGAGACAAAGGCAGATCCTTAACTGACTGAGCCACCCAGGCCCCCCAGTAAATAAAATCTTAAAAAAAAAAAAAGGAATTTCTACACCCAATATGTGGCTTGAACCCACAATGCTGAGATGAAGAGTTGTATGCTCTTGCGGCTGAACCAGCCAGAGGCCCCATATATTATCTATTTTTAAATCTTAAATAAGGTTATTTAATTAAAATTGAATCCTCAGTAAAGCTTATTACACTCCTCTGTTTTCAAAATTTTCGTTGTATTTGATGTATTTTTTTTTGTGTGTGTACATGTTTTCATTTCTTTATATAAATTTTTACTATAGGGCACCTGGGTGGCTCAGTGGGTTAAGCCCTTGCCTTTGGCTCAGGCCTTGATCCCAATGTCCTGGGATGGAGTCCTGCATGGGCTCCCTGCTCAGCCTGCTTCTTCCTCTCCCTCTGCTGCTCCCCTTGCTTGTGCTCTCTCTGTCAAATAAATAAATAAATGAAATATTTAAAAAATAAAAAATAAATTTTTACTGTGGAAAAATAGATAAAATATAAAATTTACCATTTTAACCTTTTTCCATATTTGCTTAAGAGATTCCCCCCAGTTTTACTGAGATATAATTGATGTATAACATTGTATTAGTTTTATTTACTTAGTCATTTGTTTATTTATTTATCTAAAGTAATCTCTACATCAATGTGGAGCTCGAACTCACAACCCTGAGATCAAGAGTTGCTCAAGGGGGCTCCGGGTTGATGCAGTTGGTTAAGCATTTGACTCTTGGTTTCGGCTCAGGCCCTGATCTCGGTATCGTGGGATTCAGCTCCCCGTGGGCTCTGCGGTCAGCGAGGAGTCGGCTTGAGATTCTCTCTCCCTCTCCCTCTGCCCCTCCTGATCCTGCTCTGTGTCTCTCTCTCTCTAAAATAAATAAAGACATCTTAAAAAAAGAAAAAAAGAGTTGCACACTCTACCAACGGAGGCAGCCAAGCAGCCCTGTATTAGTTTTAAGTGTACAACATAATGATTTGATATATGTATATATTTCAAATGTATTTAAGACTTGTAATCTCTAGAGCACCTGGGTGGCTCAGTCTGTTGGGCGTCTGCCTTTGGCTCAGGTCACGATCCCAGATTCCTGGGACTGAGTCCTGCATCAGGCTCCCTGCTCAGCGGGGAGCTTGCTTCTCCCTCTGTCTGCTGCCCGCCCCCCGCAATGCTCTCTCTCTCCTGTAAATAAATAAAATAATAAAAAAAAAAAGATTTGTAATGTGGGACTTGAACTCACACCTCTGAGATCAAGAGTTGCACGCTCTACTGAGCACGCCAGCCAGGCGCCCCTCAAATGTATTTGATGTTTGAATAGGAAATACAAACACCAAAAAATATTAAAAGGGAATCATTTTCCTGCATGCTGGCATGAGGAACTTTGCTGATCCCCTCCCCAGTGAAACTGGTGGGAAGTGTTAAGATAACAACCATTGAACGTCTCTGGAAGTGGTCCTAAGGGCAAACTGTAAATGAGGAAGCAACTATTCAAGAAAATCTATGAGAAAATTCAATTAGAATAGTGAGTGTTTCTGGTATTTGGTATCTTTTACCTCCCTTCCTTCTACCAGTTCAGTGGGAGGGAAACTCCACTCCAGACTGGAGCAACCAGGAGCATAAGGTTTGCTCACTCTTAGTCCCCAGTTGGGGAATTATGTTCTCAGGAGGGGCAACACCTCAGCATTTCTTGCCCTGCTCTCAGCCACCTGTGTTGGGGGTGTTTGAGGCAAGTGCAGCTCTTCAAAGGGAGAACAACTGAGAATTTCTAAAATTATGGAAAGGCTCTGATCACCAGATCCAAGAATTTGAAAGAATCTCAAATAGGATAAATTAAAAGAAATCCACCCTGAGACACATCATATAAAATTGCAAAATGGAGGGGCGCCTGGGTGGCTCAGTCGTTAAGCGTCTGCCTTCGGCTCAGGTCATGATCCCAGGGTCCTGGAATCGAGTCCCACATCGGGCTCCCTGCTCTGCGGGAAGCCTGCTTCTTCCTCTCCCACTCCCCCTGCTCGTGTTCCCTCTCTCGCTGTATCTATCTCTGTCAAATGAATAAATAAAATCTTTTTTTAAAAAAATTGCAAAATGGCAAATAAAAAAGAATGATTTTTACAAAGATTTTATTTATTTATTTATTTAAGAGAGAGAGAGAGAGAGAGAGAGAGACGGAGCACAAGCAGAGGGAGGGGCAGAAGGAGAGGGAGAAGCAGACTCCCTGCTGAGCAGGGAGCGGGATGTGGGGCTCCACGTGGGGCTGGATCCCAGGACCCTGGGATCATGACCTGAGCCGAAGCAGACGCTTAATGACTGAGCCACCTAGGCATCCCTAGAGTGTATTTAAAAACAAAACAAAACAACAAACAACAAACCTTAAATCAGTAGCTAAAAATATGTCTTCGAGGAAAACCACATAACTGGATGGATATACAAGTGAGGACGATAAAATATTCCAGAAAAAGGGGTGCCTGGGTGGCTCAGTCATTAAGTGTCTGCCTTCGGCTCAGGTCATGATTCCAGAGTCCTGGGATCGAGCGCCGAATCTGGCTCCCTGCTCAGCAGGAAGGCTGCTTCTCCCTCTTCCACTCCCCCTGCTTGTGTTCTCTCTCTCACTGTGTCTCTCTCTGTCAAATAAATAAATAAAATCTAAAAAAATAAAAAAATAATAAAAAAATATACTCCAGAAAGAGAAAATTCCAATCTCGCACAATTTCTTCCAGCAAATAGATATTTGAACACCAAACTCAGGCAAAGACAGTATGAGAAAGGAAATCTATAGACCAATATAATTTATAACAGATGGGATGCAAACATTTTACATAAAATATTAGTTAAAATTAATGTAAAATGCCATAGTATATAAAAAGGTACCATGACCAAGTTGAGTTTGTACAAGAATGGAAATAAATGTGTTAATAAATAAGAAAATAAATTCATGTCATTGGGCATTTTAAATTAAATGAGCCAAATAATATAGCTATTTCAGATCCTGAAAAAAAACATAAAATATTTATTTATGACAAAAATCCGTTAGTGAACTAGGAATTGAAAGGACCTTTCTTGGGCGCCTGGGTGGCTCAGTTGGTTAAGCGATTGCCTTCAGCTCAGGTCATGATCCCGGAGTCCCGGGATCGAGTCCCGCATCGGGCTCCCTGCTCAGCAGGGGGTCTGCTTCTCCGTCTGACCCTCTTCCCTCTCGTGCTCTCTGTCTCTCATTCTCTCTCTCAAATAAATAAATAAAATCTTAAAAAAAAAAAGGACCTTTCTTTACTTGATACAGTGTATCTTCCAAAAACTTACAGTAGCTATCATACATAATGGTGAAATGTTGAAAGCATTTCCTTTAAAATATCTTCAGGAATATTGTATGGGGAGTAAAGAACAGAAGCCACAAGACCAGGGAGGTATCTAGTGTAATAATACAGGCAAGAGATGCTGGTGGCTGGGCCAGAGTGAGAGCTACAGAGGGGGTGTAAACTAGTCGATTCTGTTTAGATTTTGAAAGCAGAGCAGCTAGAATTTGCTGGTAAATCAGATGTAGGGAGTAAGACAGAGTTCAAGGACCACCCATAAGTTTCTGGTCTGAGTTCCTGGAAGGATTGAGCTGCAATTATTAAGAAGGGGAAGATGGAGGGACCTAGGCAAGCTTGGGAGGGACAATCAGGAGCCCTGCTTTAGAGATCTAGAGTTTGAGTGCCTACAGACACCCCATGGAGATGTCAAAGAGACATCTGTAAAGAGGAGAGGGGAGTTCAATGAGAGAGGACTACACTGGAAATTAAAATTGGGCATTGTCAACATATAGAAGTTTTTTTTTTTTTTTAAGATTTTTATTTATTTATTTATTTTTTATTTATTTATTCATGAGAGACAGAGAGAGAGAGAGGCAGAGGGAGAAGCAGGCTCCCAAGGAGCAGAGAGCCCGATGCGGGACTCGATCCCAGGACCCTGGGATCATGACCTGAGCCGAAGGCAGAAGCTTAACCATCTGAGCCACCCAGGCGCCCCAACATATAGAAGTTTTAAAAGCACAATATGAGTTACAAGCAACATGATACAGCGTGATGGGGTGGAGCATTATTAAGATTGGGGAAGTCAGGAACAACTGATAAAATACGTCAGCCATGGGAAAATCAGAAAGGAAGAGTATTGCAGATAAAGCAATAGCAAGTACAAAGGCCCTGAGGTGGGCCTCATGGTTGGGCGTTTTCCGGACTTGGCCTCAGTGAAGACTCTCCGCCACCTGGAAAAGGGGGCATCATTAGCCCAAGGCTCCTTGAAGGTCAGAGTCTTGCTCAGATAGCACAATTTAGGCCAGTGGGCCACTGAGAGGAAGGATTCTGGGGCAATGCCGCCCTCTGCTGGCCGGGACGTATATCCGCTCCATTTTCAACGATAACAGTTGTTATATATTATATAATATTTTGCTATTATTAGTGGAACACACAGTGCTCAATAAACCCATGACCCAGCCTCTCTCATCCCTGTGTGGCATGAAGACTGGCACTAATAGGTATGTATATATTAGGTCTACACTGAATAAATGAACGAATAAATGTGGCTAGGTTCTGAGTCTGAGCCTCTTCTGCAAATCTGGGTTTCTTTCATTGTATAAATCAATGTATATTGAGCACGTACTGTGTACTAGGTGCTGTTCTAAGTTCTTGGGACAAATCAGTGGGCAAGATAGACAAAAGCCCGTGCAAGGCAGCTTATTAAGATCTCTACATATCCATGCTTCTCAATCTTCACAAAATTTATTTTTATTTGTTAAGAGATTTTAAGTAATCTCTACACCCAATGTGGGGCTTGAACCTAAAACCCCGAGATCAAGAGGGGTGTGCTCTACCGACTGAGCCAGCCAGGCGCCCCTTTTACAACGTTTTTAATGCCGAGACACTATTATTCGCCCCATTTTTAGAGGAGAAAATTATCCCTTAGAGAGAGACTTTGATTGTAGAGCGGACAAGTGACGGGGGTGGGATTCGAACCCATAACAATACTTATTTTCCCCGACAACACGTAGCGGGTGGGAACGAACCGAGCGCTCCGCGGGGACGAGCAGGCTGGCGTCCGTTGCCATGGTTCCCCTACGCACTTCCAAAGCGACGCCAGCTCCCTGCCTCACGTGACTTCAGCCAATATGGCGCCGCCCAGGGTGTTGCGGTGTCCACGTGGTTCCGTTAGCTAAGATGGCGTCAGCAGTTAGCCCGACGTCCCTGGAGTCGGCCCCGCGGATCATGCGGCTGGTGGCCGAGTGTAGCCGATCCAGGGCCCGGGCAGGGGAGCTGCGGCTGCCGCACGGGCCGGTAGCCACTCCCGTGTTCATGCCAGTGGGCACGCAGGCCACTATGAAGGGCATCACGGCCGAGCAGCTGGACGCCCTGGGCTGCCGCATCTGCCTGGGCAACACCTATCATCTGGGTCTGAGGCCGGTGGGTGGGTTCTGCCTCGGTGGCGCGGCGGCGGAGAGTGGGGGGGGCGGGTACGGGCACCGCCGAGGCACAGGCATGCATTTAGGTCAGTCGACAAACGTGTATTGGGCTCCCCCGGTGGCCCGGGCCTTGTTGTGGGCGTGAGGGGGCGGCGGGGACCGTAGCTGGCTAGCCTTGTCCTGCAACATAGCGCTCACCCCTAACCTGATCTTTTCTTGCCCAAACCCAGGGCCCCGAGCTGATCCGGAAAGCCCACGGTCTCCACGGCTTCATGAACTGGCCCCACAATCTGCTGACGGTGAGGTGGAGTCGGGGCCGGGATCCCAGGGCACTTCTCAGAGGTGGGGATTCTCCAGTCCCACCCCCCTGACAGCCCTGCGGTGCGATCTCCCCCAGGACAGCGGCGGCTTCCAGATGGTGTCTCTGGTGTCCCTGTCCGAGGTGACGGAGGAGGGCGTCCGCTTCCGCTCCCCCTACGATGGTGAGGAGACCCTTCTGAGCCCGGAGAAGTCCGTGGAGATCCAGAACGCTTTAGGTGAGCGAATCCCGGGCCACCTGCTCTTGCCTTGCCTCTAGAGGGTGGAGGTGAGGCGGGCCGTTCCTTAACGTGCTGCTCGGCTTTGGGTAAGTCCCTCCCCCTGCCTGAGCTTCAGCGGGGCCAACCCAAATGAGGATAGTTCACAGAAATAATGACATAATGTTTGTAAATCTCTTAACACAGATGCTATTCTTTCTCGTAAATGGCAAAGTAGCTGGGCAAAGGTGTGTCGAAATAAAGAGAGCAACAAGGGGGGGGGGACTGGGGAAGCTTTCAGTCCCTCCTATTTCTATCATTCCTTCATAAAAACAATGAACATACCTCTTTTTAAAAAAAATTTTTTTCTTTTTTCTTTTTTTTTTTAAAGATTTTATTTATTTATTTGGGAGAGAGAATGAGAGAGAGCACATGAGAGGGGGGAGAGTCAGAGAGAGAAGCAGACTCCCTGCCGAGCAGGGAGCCCGATGCGGGACTCGATCCAGGGACTCCAGGATCACGACCTGAGCCGAAGGCAGTCGCTTAACCAACTGAGCCACCCAGGCGCCCTGAATAGCATTTATTTTTTTTAAAGATTTTATTTATTTATTTGAGAGAGGATGAGAGACAGCACATGAGAGGGGGGAGGGTCAGAAGGAGAAGCAGACTCCCTGCCGGGCAGGAAGCCCGATGCGGGACTCGATCCAGGGACTCCAGGATCATGACCTGAGCCGAAGGCAGTCGCTTAACCAACTGAGCCACCCAGGCGCCCTAAAAAATTTTTATTGTTATGTTAATCACCATACATTACATCATTAGTTCTAGATGAAGTGTTCCATGATTCATTGTTTGTGCATAACACCCAGTGCTCCATGCAGAACGTGCCCTCTTTAATACCCATCACCAGGCTAACCCATCCTCCCACCCCCCTCCCCTCTAGAACCCTCAGTTTGTTTTTCAGAGTCCATCGTCACTCATGGTTCGTCTCCCCCTCCGATTTCCCCCCCTTCATTCTTCCCCTCCTGCTATCTTCTTCTTCTTTTTTTTCTTAACATATATTGCATTGTTTCAGAAGTACAGATCTGTGATTCAAGTCTTGCACAATTCACAGCGCTCACCATAGCACATACCCTCCCCAGTGTCTATCACCCAGCCACCCCATCCCTCCCACCCCACCCCCCACTCCAGCAACCCTCAGTTTGTTTCCTGAGATTAAGAATTCCTCATATCAGTGAGGTCATAGGATACATGTCTTTCTCTGATTGACTTATTTCGCTCCAGCATAACACACTCCAGTTCTATCCACGTCGTTGCAAATGGCAAGATCTCATTCCTTTTGATGGCTGCATAATATTCCACTGATATATATATATATATATATATATATATATATATATATACACACACACACACACCACATCTTCTTTATCCATTTGTCTGTCGATGGACATCTTGGCTCTTTCCACAGTTTGGCTATTGTGGACATTGCTGCTATAAACATCGGGGTGCACATACCCCTTTGGATCCCTACATTTGTATCTTTGGGGTAAATACCCAGTAGGAACATACCTCTTTTAACATATATTATATATAGTGCACATTATGTAGTTTTTAGCTCTACCTCCTTCCTGTCTTCTTTTTTTAAAGATTTTATTTTATTTATTTGACAGAGAGAGAGAGAGACAGCTAGAGAGGGAACACAAGCAGGGGGAGTGGGAGAGGGAGAAGCAGGCTCCTGGCCGAGCAGGGAGCCCGATGCGGGGCTCGATCCCAGGACCCTGGGATCATGACCTGAGCCGAAGGCAGATGCTTAACGACTGAGCCACCCAGGCGCCCCTCCTATCTTCTTTTTTTAAAAAAGACTTTAGGTATTTATTTGGGACAGAGGAGGGGAGAGGCAGAGAATCCCAAGCCATCGCCCTGCTGAGGGAGGAACCAGAGGTGGGATTCGAGGTGGCGCTCGATCTCACCACCCAGGTGCCTATTCATTCATTCATTCATTCATTCATTCATTCATAAATTTGCTCCTTCAAGAAACGAGTTCCTTTCCCCGGTAGGATCTCACAGGGTCTGAATTTTGCTGATTACATCCCCATGGTGCTGTGTAACAGTTTTTTTCTGCCATTAGGAGTTCCAAAGTGGTAATGTTCGTTCTTCATTTATCAGCCAGATTATTTCTGTGAAGAGAAACATCCATCACCTACTCCTGGGTGACCAAGAAGTTCAGTTCATATAGGAAAATGGGATTCGTTCTTTTCCTTATTTACTAGTTTTCATGGCTTGATTACTTAGCATCCTCCAGCAATGATGAATTAATCTTTAGTGTTTTTAGGATCACCATGAAATGAGGGGTTTGTTTGTTTGTTTGTTTAATCATGGGTTTAAATGTATTTGCTGTGTCTCAATCTCTTGCAGTGGAATCTATCCTATTGATTCTCAAATTGCCCCATCTTTGGTTTGTGTGGTGCACTCTGCTTTTTTCCTATAAAGATCCATCTTGACAATATTCCCCTGAGCTTTTCTAACATGTATAAATCCATAGCCCCTAATCTGAAATTCTTCAGGTCAATTCAGAATTGTAATATTTTATAAGGATAATGCAGCATACATAGCATCTTAGTAGGTCTGGGACAGTACCCTGTTAAACTTTACTTGTTTCTTTTACTTGTTCCTTTTCCATTAAAAAAAAAAATTGTGACCGGGCACCTGGGTGGCTCAGTCGTTAAGCGTCTGCCTTCAGCTCAGGTCATGGTCCCAAGGGTCCTGGGATCTAGCCCCGCATCGGGCTCCCTGCTCGGTGGGAAGCCTGCTTCTCCCTCTCCCGCTCCCCCTGCTTGTGTTCCCTCTCTTGCTGTGTCTTTCTGTCAAATAAATAAAATCTTAAAAAATAAAAAAAAATAAAAAAAAATTGTGGCAACATAAAATTTACCATTAAAAATAGTTGCCACTATAACCTTATTTATTTATTTATTTTTAAAACATACTCATTTTTTTAAATAGGCTCCATGCCCAACGTGGGGCTTGAACACATGACTGTGAGACCAAGAATGGCATGCTCTACTGACTAAGCTGGCCAGGCGCCCCACTATGACCATGTTTAAATAGAATTTTTTTTTTTTAATTTATTTATTTGAGACAGAGAGATACAGAGAGAGAGAGAGAGTAGGAGCAGTGGGGAGAGGCAGAGGGAGAGGGAGAAGCAGACTCCCCGCTGAGCAGGGAGCCTGATGCGGGGCTCGATCCCAGGACTTGGAGATCATGACCTGAGCCAAAGGCAGACGCTTAACGACTGAGCCACCCAGGCGCCCCTATAACCATGTTTAAAGATTTCATTTATTTATTTGAGAGAGAGTGAGAGAGAGAGAGCACAGAGGGGGGAGTGGGAGAGGGAGAAGCAGACTCCCTGCTGAGCAGGTAGCCCGATGCGGGACTCGATCCCGGGACTCCGGGATCATGACCTGAGCCGAAGGCCGTCGCTTAACCAACTGAGCCACCCAGGCGCCCTATAACCAAGTTTAAGTGTCCGATTTAGTGGCACTAAGCACATTTGCATTGTTGTGCAACCATCACCACCATCCCTCTCCAGAACTCTTCATCTTGCAAAACTGAAACTCTGTGCCCATTAAACACTAACTCTCCATTCCCCTCCGCCAGCCTCTGGCTCTCGCCATCTACTTCCCGTCTCTATGAATTTGACTTCTCTAGGGACCTCATCTAAATGGCATCATACAATACTTGTCATTTTTGTGTCTGGCTTATTTCACTGAGCATAATGGCCACAAAGTTGTAGTATATGTCAGAATTTTCTTCCTTTTTAAGACTGAATAAGGCACCCGTTAAATTGGATTTTATAAAAGATTATCACTGTCTTGGGTTTTGCTGTGAAATTAGGTATGCCGTAAGCGTAAGATAAAGTCTTTGATTTTGAGAAGTTTCTAGATTTTGGAATTGTGGGAAAGGAACATTCTGTTAAGGGTTGGACCATGATTTATTTAGCCAGATGTTGATGGTCACTTGGGCTCCCATTATGCTATTACCCGCCACGCCATGGCGGATCACTTTGTATTAACAACATTTTGCTCTTGAAGGGTAAACGTGCAGGAGTGGGATTTTATTCCATGTGCCTGGGCCGGGTTTTAGCTGGGGTGAGGCAAGACCAAATGGGTATTTTCAAAAGCTCCCTCTGGTTGTTGCATAAACAGACTGGGGGGCTTCGTGGGAGTCAGCAAGACCCAAGGAGGGACTTCTAGGGTCCAGCTTATCCCCAAAAGGAAGTGAAGGCTTTCCCAGTGATGGTGCTTCTGTCTCACCCCCCAGGCTCAGACATCATCATGCAACTGGATGATGTGGTCAGCAGCACTGTGACGGGGCCACGCGTGGAGGAGGCCATGTACAGGTGTGTGTGTGTGTTTGTGTGTGTGTGTGTGGGGGGGAGGGGATCCGAGTCCTGTAGCCTTGTCTCCTTACCCTAGGGCTCATGACTAGGGCCCTCTTACAGGTCAATCCGCTGGCTGGACCGATGCATTGCAGCCCATCAGCGGCCAGACAAACAAAACCTCTTTGCCATCATCCAGGGTGGGCTAGACGCGGATCTCCGGGCCACCTGCCTCGAAGGTAGAGCCATGTGCTGGTCCATCCAGGGCTCATCCATCACTGAGGGCCCCACATGGGCCTGGCATGTGGTGGTGTGGACGGTGGTTGTTAATGGGTGGAAGGAATAGCTGAAGCAAAGGCCCGGGGGCAGAATGGACTAGAATGTTTGCAGAATGATAGTAATTCCAATAGCTAGCGATTTGGGGGTAGTCATCAGACGCTACGCCATATGCCGGTCACAGATTGCCCCATTGAGTTTTCATAGCCATCCTGTAAGGTGGGAACTACCAGGTTCCCGAGGTTACAGAAGAGGAACCTGAAGCACAGAGCTGTAAAGTCACTTACCCCAAGCCACGCAGCTTGGACATTGCAGAGCTGAGATTTGGACCCAGTTCCTGGGCTGTAGAACCTACAGCATTAACTGATACAGGTGCTGCTTCCTCCCCAGGGTCAGGAGTTAGGGGTGGGGTCCAGGGATTGTGCTGACACTGGAGGCCCTGGGATACCACGCTGAGGTACTGGGGAGCCATGGAGGGCTGCTGAGTGGGCAAGTGACAGGGACCAAGAGGAATCATGGAAAAATCCCAGTAGGATAGGAAGCAGAAGGCCCATGAAGAGGTTGGAGTATTTGCCCAGGAGAAGAGTGAGAGACCTATACCAAGGCCATGGCCATGGAGACAAAAGGGAGGCAGAGATGGGGGCGCAAAGGCAACGAAGTGTCATAGGCAAGACTCTGGGTCCTAGAGTTTGTTTGGCTGGATCCAGACCTCTGATCTGCTGCCTCATGGTTCTGCACCCTTGGCCTCTCTGAGCCTCCCTTTTTTCCTCTGTGAAATGGGCACATATTCCCAATGTCATGGGGTCGAAGTGAGGATAAACGGGAAGGTCTGTTTAGTCCTGTGCCTGCACCTGGCATCCATGTGTACCGTTGTGCAGACTGTCCTTGTTGTAATTCCTTTTGTCCTCAAGCTGTGCCCAGCTCCCGGTCCAGTGAGCCATTTTAAAGGAGACCCCCAGGCAGAGATACACTTCACGTCACAGCTCAGTATGTGTGGACATAGATGAAAGCAGAAACCAAGACTTCATGAAACGTTACCCTTACACGTGAAACATTTTCTGGCATTCTCTGTGCTCTCATTTGAAAAACAAAAAAAACCTACCACGCTGGTCTTGCCCTAGCAAATTCAGTTTTGGCCACACTGGTGATGCTTCTCGAAGCGCTCTAAGCTCCCCTGCACCAGCAGCAGCACCGCCTGGGTTCTTCCCAGGATGGGATCGGAGTCCACGGTGAGGTCGGGGTGGGGGTGGGGTGGCTGGGAGGCCACATTTGAACAACTTGTCTCCAGTGGGTTGGACTGCTCATTCCAGCTTCGAAATCTGACCCTTCGGACGGGTCCGTTTTGTCGATGCTGTGGCCTCCCATGGTTCAACTAGGCAGCTGGGGCCCAAGGCAAGGCCGGGCTTGGAGACTAGACCTGGGCTTAAACCCAGCCTCTGGCATATGCGGCAACCCACTCCTTTGCGGGCCAGACCAGATCAGACCTACGGGGTTATTTACCCCGGTTGTTGGGAGTCTCTTCATGTTTTGGTGCAGAAACGTTACAGATTTTGAGGACAGGCTGTTACCTTGCATGTGGGATGTTCGCTGTTCTAAAACCTGGAAAATGCTCAGTTTGGAAACGTACAAGGCGTCATCTTCGCTGTCAGTGAAGGGTGTACAGGCTGTAGGCCTCTCCTGAGGACTGAAGGAGCGGAGGGAGCTTCACACACAGCAGGCGTTCAACATATGGTAGCTGAGCTCACCAGCGGCCTTTAGACAGACAGATGGAAAGACAGACAGATACCCGCCCTTCCCCCACTTCTCTCTCTTTCTTCCCGAGGGTCTGCCCTGGTCTGGGCAGGGTCTGCCCTGGGGCTGCAGAGGAGGAGGCGCATTTTCTTTCGCCCGGTGACTCCTCACCTTGCCCTGTACCCCCAGAGATGACCAAGAGGGACGTGCCAGGCTTCGCCATTGGGGGCCTGAGCGGGGGCGAGAGCAAGGGCCAGTTCTGGAGGATGGTGGCCCTGAGCACCTCAAGGCTGCCTAAGGACAAGCCACGCTACCTGATGGGGGTCGGGTATGTGGAGACGAGGGGAAATAGCCCTACCTGTGGGAGGGGGTTCCTGGGGATTCCTGCCTGGGCTGGTGTTGGTGGAAGGACACAGCCCTGCCTGGGAGGGGACTAAAGGAGGACATGGCTTTCCTCTGGGGGCGGTTCAGAGGGAATGTGGTCCAGTCCCTGGGGAGTCGGAGTGTCTGTGATGGGGGGAGGCCTGGGTGTGTGACCAGGGCATGAGGTTCTCTGCTCCCTCCCTCCATGGCCCTCCTCCCAGCTATGCCACCGATCTGGTGGTCTGCGTGGCTCTTGGATGTGACATGTTCGACTGCGTCTTCCCCACGCGGACGGCGGTGAGGCCCTGGCAGGGGGCAGACGACGGGTGGGGCGCTAGGGGGGCCAAGGTTGGGGTGGGGCTGGTGCGGATGAAGGCCTGGTTGACCCCCACCTTCCCCTCGTCCACCCCTCCCCCAGCGCTTTGGCTCCGCTTTGGTGCCCACTGGGAACCTGCAACTGAAGAAGAAGCAGTATGAGAAGGACTTCCAGCCCATAGACTCCAACTGTGCCTGTCCCACCTGCCAGAAGTAGGCGGAGCTGGGCCTGGGGGCTGGGGGAGGGTGTGGCGGGGTGCAGGACTCCGCGTGGCTGAGCCCCAGCCTCCTGTCCACAGGCACAGCCGGGCCTTCCTGCACGCACTTCTGCACAGTGACAACACGGCTGCCCTGCACCACCTCACTGTCCACAACATCGCCTACCAGGTGGGCCTTTGGCCAGGGCGGGCCAGGCTCGGGGTCGGCGCGGGGGAGGGCCCTGGGGCCCCTTGGCTGACACCTACCCCCTCCCCCCCCACAGCTACAGCTGATGAGCGCCGTGCGTGCCAGCATTGTGGAGAAGCGCTTCCCTGACTTCGTACGGGACTTCATGGGCACCATGTATGGGGACCCCACCCTCTGTCCCACCTGGGCCACTGAAGCCCTGGCCTCGGTGGGGATCACACTGAGTTGATCTGGCTTGGGGGAGGGAGGGAGGGGAGGGGAGGGAATGGGAGGTATTGAAGGATTTTTTTAAATTATTATTCTAATTTAGAGTATATCTGTGCCTTCTTGGGAAGGTGGCCTGTCTTGGTCCTCTTCTTCCTCTGAGTGTCACTGTGGCCAGTGTGTCGTCCCCGTCCCCCCATCCTCCCCCACGCCCCCACTATTAATAATAAGTAACCATAGCAGCAGCTGATCTCTGGAAACCACCTGGCGTAGCCCAGCATGTAGGATATACTCCAGCACGGGAGGTGCATCCCTTTTCCTGTGGCTCAGGCCCCCCGGCCACCTGTGGGGGGCACTTGTTACCCCACTTTTCACAGGTGAGGAAACAGGTGGAGAGGGAAAGTAGCTTACCCAAGGTCACCACTGAGAGGTAGCCCCCTGGCTCCAGAGCTCATGCTCTGAGCCTTGACTATTGACACGTGGCTTAATTTTGCTGTCGGTAAACACAGTGATGAAGGCAGTAGGTGTGATCTAGCAGGTGCTTACGCTGTGCCCGGTACTGTTCTTTTTTTTAAGATTTTTTTTTTTTTTTTAAAGAGAGTGAGAGCAGGAACACAAGCAGGGGGAGTGGGAGAGGGAGAAGCAGGCTTCCCGCAGAGCAGGGAGCCCGATGCGGGGCTCGATCCCAGGACCCTGGGACCATGACCCCAGCCGAAGGCAGACGCTCAACGACTGAGCCACCCAGGCGCCCCAAGATAAGGGTTTTTATATTGAAAAAGTAATCCATGTATACAATGTGTAGGATCCACTATTCTAATAGCATAAAAATGCAACTTTTTGACCAGTTTGTGATTCTCCCAGAGATTTTTCGTGTGTATATATTCTTCATGAATGTGGGCGCCCTTGATGTGCAGTTCTGTACCTTTTTTTCTCTTAGTATATTTCAGATTGTTTACACGTCAGAACATGAAGACTTCCTGTCTTAGAGCTGTTGCACAGTATTTACTTAACCAGCTCAATGAAGGGGATGGAGGGTGTTTCCAGGTTTCCGTCACCGTGGTCAAGGCTCCAGTGCCAAGCCTTGTCGGTTAACTTTTTGCCCACCTCTCTGAGACCAGGGTTTTCGGTCTTGGAGCAGGCATATACCATTGGCCGCTCTGCCACTCCCCTGTTACGGCCTCATCAGCCCACTTCCCTACCTCCGTTGCATCTGACTCCTTATTGGGCTTCTTTCTGGCCAATCTATGCCTAGGGGGATCAAATCACTTCTTTTCATAAAATCCTTCCACCTGTCTCCGGCTTTTTTTCCCACGAGGTCAAGATCCCTAGATCCCGGAGCCTCCAACACCGACTGCAGAATAGTATCTTTTCAAGGGGAGAGGATCCACTGAGTTTCATTGGGTACTCAAAAAGGTCACGATGCGCTCAAGTCGAAGAGGCAGGGGAACAACGTGCAGGCAGGCGTTAGCCGAATCAAGTCGGGGCGTGAGCAGAAGGTAATCCTAGGAAAGGGCACAGCATTTGCAAAAGCGTGAAGGTGGGACTTTACAGGAATGAAAATGAGAGCCAACGATGCAGCGCTAGACCGCCTCTCCCTAGGAACTACTAACGCCGGACTCCTCTTCAAAGCGCTTTGAAACCCCGCGCGAGGGGCGCCTGGGTGGCTCAGTTGGTTAAGCGACTGCCTTCGGCTCAGGTCATGATCCTGGAGTCCCGGGATCGAGTCCCACATCAGGCTCCCTGCTCAGCAGGGAGTCTGTTTCTCCCTCTGACCCTCCTCCCTCTCATGCTCTCTGTCTCTCATTCTCTCTCTCGCAAATAAATAAAAAAATCTTAAAAAAAAAAAAAAAAAAAATTTGAAACCCCGCGCGAAAAGCTGGTTTGCAAGCCCCGGGCCGAGATGCATTCTGGGACTTGTAGTTCTCCTTAGAGGCCGGAAGCTCAGAAGCGATGGACACTACCGAGTCCCACCACGAGGTGTCGCCCTTCGGCGAGTACGGTGGGCCTTATCCTTTACTCCGGAAGACTAATAGACCTACAACAGTCACAAAACGGGAGATTCTTTGATTGACAGAGAAGTCCTCAATCAAAGTCAGGATTCGGAGGTCAAAGCCCGTCCTCTCTGGCTTTGTTGGCTGGAGGAACGAAATGATATTTATATAAACCAATGGGGAATTCTTAGGAAACTAGTTAGTGTCAAGTGACAAACCAGTCTATGAATCGATCCCTAATGTCATTGGCCGGCACTTTTGACTGGCGGGTCTTCCTGCCAATAAGACTTGGGTTTTCTTGCCGTCGGGGCCTCCCATAATAGGCGGAGCCAACATTGGCTTTTCCCGAAACACCGCCTCCTGGCCTTGACAACTCGCTGCCCCCACGCTATTGGCTCTTGCGGAAAAACGACAGTTCTGGAGTCCAATGAACCCACCGGGAGATCTCCTGGGGGAAGGTTCACTCAACCATAGGCCTATGCCTCTCTTTCACTGGCTCGTGTGTACGAGTGGCAGCGCGGCCGGCCAATCGGGGGCGGTGTGAGGGCTTTGGGCGCAGCCCCGGAGCCCGGGCGGGAGGTCGCTCGGGTCGGGTGTCGTCTGAGAACCGGATGAGGCGGCGACTGTGAGGCCGAGCCGGGAGCGGGCGTCGCGCCGAGGCCCGGGCGGGCGGGGAGCAACGGCTGCGGACGCCGCGGGGCCGCGTCGTTAAGGGCCGGGGGCAGGCGGGGAGCGCGGGGCGCTCGGGCCGGGGCCGCCGGCGCCATGGGCAACCGCGGGATGGAAGAGCTGATCCCGCTGGTCAACAAGCTGCAGGACGCTTTCAGCTCCATCGGCCAGAGCTGCCACCTGGACCTGCCGCAGATCGCCGTGGTGGGCGGCCAGAGCGCCGGCAAGAGCTCGGTGCTCGAGAACTTCGTCGGCCGGTGAGCGAGCGCGGCGGCGACGGCGGGCGGGCGGCGGCCTAGGGCGCGGAGGGCGGACCGGGAATGGCGCGCCCTGCGCAGCCGGCGTAACTGCGGCGCTTGCGTCCCCGCGACGGGGACGGGGACGGGGAGGCGGGCTCTGTGGGACGCCCTGGGCGGAGGGCTTCCTGCAGGGGTTGGGGAGCCGGCTCAGGCCCTTGGGGCGTCTCACCGACTGGGGGGGGGCGTGGGCCAGGAAGTGCGGTGGACCGTCGCCGACTCTTCTGGTCCCCCCTTTCGTGGCTGAATTCTACCATCTGGTTGCCTGTGGTTCAGGGTCCCTCTTCTCTGTCTGTCCGAAACCTGCCAGCTAGATACCTATTGGTTCGAACCCCTGTGGTCTGGCTGGCTGTTCATTTATCTGGAGCAGCCCCTGCCGTCTGGTTAGCTGTCTCTCTGTCCTGGATAGAACCCCTTGCCACCACCATTTGGCTGTCCATCTGCCCATTCCCTCAGGGTGGCCCCCTGCTGCCTGGCTAGCTGTCTGGGGTGACCTGTGCTGTCTGGCGGCCCGTCCGTGCCCCTCGCAGACTTTAACACTTAGCCGTGCCTCTGTTGGGTTACTCTGGCAAGCCTCTGCAGTCTGACTGGCTGGCTGGACCCTAGGGGACTCGGTTGTCTGGTTCTCCTAGACAGACTCTAAAGCCTGGTCCCTGGCAAACGCTGGCTTCTCTCACAAATAGATCCTTTCGTCTGTACAGGTGTCGGCCTTATCTTAGTCTGCCCATCAGTGCCCTGGCAGGCCCTGGCTGCCTGGCCCCACCTCTGCAGTAGGGAGGAGGTGGTGGGAGCATGCAGAGGACAAGGGAGCTGAAGGATGAAACCTGAATTTCCCTATCAGTTGGAAGTAGGCCCTGGGGGCGGGGGGGAACCTTTCTGCAGGATTCTTTCCCGGCCCTTGTCAGGGTGCTCTGGTATCCCAGAACACAGAGGCCAGCTCCCAAGCGAAAGCCTGCAAATTGGGGGCCCTCGTTGGAGCCTTATCAGGCTTTTGGGCAGCCCTGAGAAGCCTCAGTGTGCCCATCTGTCCGGTGGGCAAACTCCACTCTCTGGGCTGTTTCCAGGATTCAGGAAGCTGATGAATGAGAGCTGGACATGTGGCCTCCAGGGGTGTTTGGTTCTTTCCTCTCCCTTCCCCCGCCTCTTGCCCTTCTGCCTCCTAGATGGGCTGTCACTTCTCCATTCTGGGAAGGACTCCATTTGTGCCTGTGGCTGCCAAACGATAACATCACAGTAATCGTTAGTATTACTGTGGTTGTTATCGGTGTTGAGGGGTAATGTTCATCTGGCAGGCCCCAGGCTGAGTTCTTTTGTCAGCCTCTTGAACCCCATAGTGAGCGAGGTGGAAGTTCTCTTATCCCCACCTTAGACAGGAGCAGGGAGGCTCAGAAAAGACTCATTCTTGGCCCAAGGGCACCAGGCTAGGGCTCACTGGAACCCAGCTGGGTGCCCAGCCCCGCCCTGCCTTCCCGGAGGCCTGGAGTTTGGCTGTCAGCGGCATGAATTTCCTCCTTTGCTGCTTTGTCTCTGGCGCCTTGCCTGTTGTCCACTGTGGCGGAAAGGTGTGGACTTGGGGTCAGCCGGGCCTGGGCTGAGCCTTGGGCTGGGCTGTGGGCCCCTTTGCATGGTTATCTTCCTCCCTGCCCAGGCTTTCGATGGGCACACAGCAAAGTTCTGTCTATTTCATTTGCCTTGGGACTTTGCTCAGGTGGTTTGGCCTCTCTGAGCCTCAGTTTCCCCTCCTAAAAATGGGGTGATGGTCCCTCGACAAGACTGTTGCCATGATGCAGGGACATGATGTGTTGAAAGTGCTTACTTAACACAGTGCGTGGCACACGGTAGGTCGACAGGGACAGGCTGTTATTCACCATGCTGGTTCCTCTCATATCATCAACAAAAACTAATCAGAATGAAAGTGCTCAAGTTACACACTGGACTGCATTTAAGCTTGACGAGGCTGGCACTGCTATGATCCCATTTTACAGAGCAGAAAACGGAGGCTCAGCAGAGCACTCTTGCTCAAGGCCGTTCAGTGAGGAACTGGGGGCTCTAGGTTGGGGACCTGGGGTCTCTCTCCCCTGCCCACCTCCCCTCAGTCTCTCTGCCCTTCGCCTTTCTCTCTTACCCACCCATCCAGGCATCTACTACTGAGCTGGCTTCTGTGGCAACCTCCTCCCAGAAGCCTGCAATATGACCTTGATCGTTGAGAGCATTAGTTCGGGGCCTGAGAACCAGAGTTTTAAAAAAGCTTCTCGGAGATGGGTTGCTCAAACAGAGCTAACTTCTTTTTATTTCTGGAGCGTGGGTCAGGTTTCTTAGCTACCGAGCCCTGCCATAGGGGGACGGCAGGCAGGCCTCATTTTGAATGAGAACCTGTTTGCCTCTTTGCACTATGGATCTTTACAGTGGACATCTTGTCTAGTTTCAAGGAACAAACGAGAGAGTATGTCAAGGGCCTGGGCCTGGGGGTCAGCACAGACTGCTCTGTTTCATTGCTTCCTCCTTGTTGGTTTTTCTAAGAATGTGGTCCAAGGGAGAATGGCCCAGTTAGCTCAGCCTGTACCAGTGATTGCAGATTGACAGCTGGGGGCCGAGGCCTGCTTGCTGGTTTTTGTTTCACCTGCATAGCATTTCAAATCTTTTTCGTTTTTAATTAGCTGCCAATATTTATATTTTGCATCAAGATTTGGATTTTTGCATTGCTTAGCAAACACCCACAGATCTTTAGAGTTTAGTGGTGGTGTACATGGGCCTTAGGCCTTAGGCCTTAGGCCTGACTCCAGCATGTTTGGGTGTGTGAATTTGGCCAAGTGGACTCAGGTTCCTTTTCTGTAAAATGGGGTGATAACTACACCCTCCCCAGGGGGACTGCATAAGTTAATGGGTGTTGAGTGCATTGACCCTATCTATGCCCCTGGCAGCTGTTGTTATAATCCTCATATTCTGGCCTCCCTAGGCCCAAGTCTTGCTTGGCATCAAGTGCCTGGGTCAGACTAGAAGTGGCCACGGGAGTGCCACACTCCTCACTCCTCCCTAATAGTCGCCCAGGCTCATTTTACATTTGCCTGGGGACTCCTGGCCCTGGAAACCTTTGAGTTTAAGACCCTTGGCTTGTCTGCCCTGTACCAGAATGTGGCCCTAAGAAGGGGGAAGGATGTAGCTCTCCAGTGACCCTGGTCTTTTAGCCTCAGCAGCCAAATGGAGGGAGGAGCTTGGGAAATTTTTCCTTGGGAGAAGAGGAAGCCGAGGTTGAGGCCTCCAGCTCAGAACCCCCAGGGCTGGGCTTGATCCCATGAACCTTTCCCCTCTGAGCCTTGGTATCCCCAGCTAGGAAATGGGGCTGTTAACAGTATCTACTGATGGGCCCCTTTCAGGTGAGCAGATGGGTGTGTTTCACCTCTTAGGGGAGATAAAGTCATCTGGTGCCTATCATTGAGGGTGGAGGGAGGACTAAATGCTTCAAAGAGTGTATAGCACAGGAAGAGTGCTTAAAACGCTGTGCAGGGCGCCTGGGTGGCTCAGTTGGTTGGGCGACTGCCTTCGGCTCAGGTCATGATCCTGGAGTCCCTGGATCGAGTCCCGCATCGGGCTCCCTGCTCGGCGGGGAGCCTGCTTCTCCCTCTGACCCTCCCCCCTCTCATGTACTCGCTCTCTCTCAAATAAATAAATAAATAAATCTTTAAAAATAAAATAAAATAAAATAAAATGCTGTGCAGTTTTCATTTGTTCATTGAAAAATGTTTTCTGAGCACATGTACTCTGTGTGCGGCCCTGTTCTGGGGTGCAGACACAGCCCTGAGCAAGATACCAAAACCCCTGCCGTGGGGGGCAGATAAGGAAGGGGGCAGAACAGGGTGGAAATTGATAACTGTTAAGGAAAAGAAGAGCAGGCTCCTCCTGGAGAGGGCAGGGGAAAGTTCGGGTTTTAAATAGTAGGGGGCTGGGCATCAGGGAAGGCCTTCTTGGGAAAGTGACATTTGAGCCAAGACTTAAGCAGGTAAGGGGGGAGCCACCAGTGGAGATTTGCTGGGAGAGCGTCCCGGGCTGTGGGAACGGCCGGTGCAAAGGCCCTGAGATGGTCCTGTGCCTGCAGGCCAGTATAGCAGGAGAGTGGGGGGAGATGACATTAGCAGGTGCTGGGGTAGGGTGGGGGCCCAGGAGGGCTCTGAGCAGAGGGAAGGCTGTGGTGGCGCCATTCCAGTCGTTTCGGACCTGGTTCTGGGCAAGCTGAGGACTCTCCTTCGATTTTCAGCTTTACCTCAATTTTCTCAGTGAGTGGTACTTGCTAACTCACAGAGGAGCCCAGTGCCATTTTTCTTTTGACAAGAATCAGCTGCCCATGGGTCTCTACCATCTCCAGCCCCATTTCCATTTGGTCTTCGGTGATGTGTCTCTCATGGAGACATGGCCACACCAGGCTGCTGCCTGGCACACAGTGGGTGCTGGACAGATACCTGTCAGATGACTGGTGGCCGCTCCCGTCCCCGCCAGACCAAGGGGCAGGCACACGGGCTGCTGCCTGGGCTGGTTTGTGCCTTCACAGATCGTAGGTGTTTAAAGTTGCTTGGAGGGGCACCTGGGTGGCTCAGTCATTGGGCCTCTGCCTTCGGCTCAGGTCATGATCCCGGGGTCCTGGGATCGAGCCCCGCATCAGGCTCCCTGCTCAGCGGGAAGCCTGCTTCTCCCTCTCCCACTCCCCCTGCTTGTGTTCCCTCTCTCGCTGTTTCTCTCTCTGTCAAATAAATAAAATCTTAAAAAAAAATAAAAATAAAAAATAAAGCTGCTTGGAAATGACAGCTGTTGCCATTGT
The DNA here is from genome assembly GCF_029215605.1 of Mirounga angustirostris. Classification (NCBI taxonomy): domain Eukaryota; kingdom Metazoa; phylum Chordata; class Mammalia; order Carnivora; family Phocidae; genus Mirounga; species Mirounga angustirostris. Next base: position 208,174,041 of record NW_026991709.1, on the reverse strand, counting down.
TTTTCCTTTCGGTGGAAAACTAAGGTTCCTTTGCCTGTGTGGTCGGTAGTACCCGGGCCAGCCTGAATGGGGAGCATCTGGAGGCGCCGGTGGAATGTGGCTGTCCCTGTCACACGTCGGCCGAATGACCTCACTTCTCGCATCTGGGAAATGGGAATCAGGATGTTCCCTCTCCCCTGGGAGCGGGCTGAGGATCAGATGAGCTAATCCTTGTGAAATAGGAGAGCCCTGCCTTTTGCAAAAGCCACGGATGAGGACTTACCGGCAGTTAATTTCTTTTTCTGCAAAGAGATGGAGTTCATAATTACTTTGTTAATATAAAAGACCACCTTATTTTATTTATTTATTTTTTTTAAAGGTTTTATTTTTTTATTTTTTAAAGATTTTATTTATTTATTTGACAGAGAGACACAGCGAGAGAGGGAACACAAGCAGGGGGAGTGGGAGAGGGAGAAGCAGGCTTCCTGCCAAGCAGGGAGCCCAGTGTGGGGCTCGATCCCAGGACCCTGGGATCATGACCTGAGCCGAAGGCAGACGCTTAATGACTGAGCCACCCAGGCGCCCCTAAAGGTTTTATTTACTTATTTGACAGAGAGAGATAGTGAGAGACGGAACACAAGCAGGGGGAGTGGAAGAGGGAGAAGCAGGCTTCCCGCTGAGCAAGGAGCCCGATGCGGGGCTCGATCCCAGGACCCTGGGATCACGACCTGAGCCGAAGGCAGACGCTTAACAACTGAGCCACCCAGGCGCCCCAAGACCACCTTATTTTAGCGCAAACGTGAATTGAGTGCCTCTCGTGCAGGCGGGCCTCATTCTGGCTTTCGCCCGGAGGAGGGTGGGGGGCAGGAATATAACCGGGACCTGCCAGTGAGCCAGATCCTGAAATGCTAGCGGGAGCCCATTACTGGTGTGTTTCTAAGTGAAAATGGTGGCTGGGATCAAATACTTGGTGGGAGAATCATTTATGCTCACTTAGTGTATGGTGGTGGGAGCGAATTGGCTAGACAAACAGTGTGTCTGACAACCAGCTATGAAATAGCTACTCAGGGAGCGAGAAAGAGGATTTAATGACCCAGGAGGCTGTGGAAGACCGTTTCGTTTCCAGACCCAATGGAAGTGTGCTCTCACCTCGTTCGAAGCAGTTGTATTTTTGGCGTAAAAAGCCTGGGAAGGTGTATGCCTCCTGAACCCCCCATGTGGGTGGTCTCCCCATATGATTCTTGGTTTGGTTTTGCTTGTTTGGATTATGTTCACGGTCAGGAAGACAGATTTCTCCAGAGCTCAGCTCCGGGCGGCCAAGTGCTTTTTCAGAGTTAGGGATAATGGCCCTCGCTAGGTACACGGATTGAAATCCCCTGGTGGTGAGCTGGTGGTTTCTGGGGCGAGGGCAGAGATGAGCTTGTGGACAGCTCTAGATTTAGGGTTTTCAGAGGTAGCGCCGACGGAAGGGAACCATGTGTCTCTCCAGGTGTTTGCATTTGGGTCAGAGCCACATCTGCCAAGCTCTTGCCAGATTTGGGTGGAAATGCTGAAATTACAGGGCCCTCACTTGCAAGAAAAAATGGGAACATCAGCTAACCCTTAATTTACTGGAGTTGCTAACCACATGCTGTAATTAAGCCCTTATTGTGTGAAAGCTTTGGGAATATGCAAGCCGATAATGAGATATTTATAGGACATTAGCTCTCATCCGAATAAAAGACAAAAATTGCCTTGCCTCTGAAGCAAGATGGCCCTGGAGAGAAAAGACTCTGCTTCTGGGTGCGTTTTGGGTTCCTCTTAGTATGGGCAGTGTGGCCCCTGCTGGGTGCTGGGGATTTTCCCTCCCGGAGTCACCCTCAGCTTGAACAGGGAGCCGGTGACTCTTGGTTTCACCTGCTGCTGGATGTTGATGACACAGTAGGAGGTGATGTTTGTGGAGCATCATTCTGTGCCATCCCCTGGGGACCTCTGTCTAAAATCTGACCGGGTGGTCCCAGCAGTATCCTTGCTTTACAGATGAAGAAACTGAGGCCAGAGAGGGGAACTGACTTGAAGTCTGCACTCTGGGAGAGGGGGCTGAGATGGAGGCCTGAACCAGCAGGCACATGAGGGTCAGGAAAGTGCCTGTGGGAGGCCTGCTTTCCCTAAATTTTCATTATGCAAGTCGGACACCGAAGGCCGAGTTCTAGTGAAAAGGAAACCGTGACCCATGAGGAAGAACATGCTTCAGCCCCATCCCGTCCTCCCAGTTCCACGGGGGGAGCACCACTGTCAGGTTGGGGTGGATCCTGCCAGACCCCTCTTGCGTCTTTTTGTCCATAAATCCTTGCTGGTACCTACGGAAAACCTGTAGCACTGCCAGCAGTTGGTTCTTTTTCAGCGTATCTCTTTTCTAGAACTGGGACCACCTCCGTTATACGGTGTGGAAACTTGTTTTCCAGCCACTTAACACATCCCAGAGGTCTTTCCATGTTGGAGCGTCTGTCACTGCTGCTTGGAATTTCCTGACAGCCCCAGAGGGGTAAGGAATGGAGGAAGGGGCCAGCAGGAGTTGCCGTGACTGTCCCCCTGAGAAATGGCAGCACCCTCCGTGTGCGTAATGCACGCTGGGGCCTCGGCACCAGGCGCCTTCTTGCCTTGAGGCCGGTGCTCGATCCCTGTTTACTGGTGAGGAGATTGGGTTAGAGAGGTTTGCCCAAGGATGTTGGGGCTGCGGGTGGCCAAACTTGAACCCAGAGCTTTGGCTTTCACGGGAGGCCTTCCCGGGGCCTGCTGGCCTGGACCTGGAGTGGCTGCCTCAACCCGTGGCCCAGCTTCCTAGGGTCAAGTTTTCACTCCTTCTGCTCTGTTTGTCCCACAGAGTGGCCTCAGAGATTTCTGGAAAAGGCCAGGTGTCGAGGAGTAATCCAAACCCTCCGTAGGTCCTTGCAGCGCCCACTGACGTGCTCAGTACCACACCTCGGTTGCTTGATTGGCCTCTTTCAGTGGCTGTCGGGGGTGGCTCTGGTCTTCCACACCGAACAGACTTTGCACATCTTCGGTGCGCTCACTGTGTGCCAGGTGCTGAGCGCTCTCTGTGTGTCCTTTTGGGTCGGCCCCATCTTACAGACAAGGCAGCTGAGGGGCAGGCAGGTGGGGGGCCTCCAAGTCCCCGCACTTGCCCACTGGTTCACTCAATCAGTATTTGTCTCTGGTGGAGAATGGTGCCACCGTACCAAGCAGCAGGGTCTGGGCTTGAATGGGGGTGTTGCCACCAGTGAGCCCCAAGAGCTTCTTGTCCTCTCGGGAGGCACAGGGAGAAGGGGTGGAGGCATGTGGAAGACACAGGTTCTAATAGGGCACCTTGGGGCAGGAATGGTGGTCAGGGAATGCTTCCTGGAGGAGGCGTAGGTCTTTCTGTTGAGGTGAGGAGGTTGGGCAGGAGCTGGCATTCGTATGAATTCGTACTTTTATGGCCATCCTGCCTGGCTGTGGGCTCCAGCTCGTGGCTTGAGCCCTGTTCATAGGCGCTTTCTTTTCTTTCCTTTTCTTTTTTCCTTTTTTTGGTTTTTCAGGTTTGATTTTATTTCCAGTTAGTTAACACAGTGTTGTATTCGTTTTAGGTGTGCAATATAGCGTTAGCTCAGCATGACACCTGCCCTCCTTCATCCCCTCTCTTTTTCGTGGCTGTGTAGTACTCAGATACAGAGGCACCTTGGTTTATTTACCAGCCTCCTGGGGATGGATGTTGAGGTTCTTTCTAGGCATCTAGTCCCAGATTTGCACGTGGGCAGGGGGCACCTGGGATTGGTTTGGAACTGGTCAGAGTCCTCCACCCTGGGTTCTCGGCTCCGGCCCTTAGCCCCTGCCCTCACTGGGTGCCTGTGGACCCGTGAGTGGGGGCACGTCCCTCCTCTGGCATAACCTGCCCAGGCTCCTACCTCACTTGGGGTAAAAGCCCAACTTCTGTGCCCCCCTCCGCCCCCCCACGCCTCCAGCCCTCACCTCCTCCCCTTCTCCCCCTCCTTCATCCCTCCAGCCACACAGCCTGCTCCCAGAACCCCCCAGGCTCACTCTCACCTGACGCCTTGCTCTTCCCTCATTTGCATCTCTTTGTCCAGAGTTCTGTGTGCCCTGCCCCACCCCTCTCTTCTTGGGTCCCTGCTGAAAGCTCATCTCTCTGCGGGGCTGACACTTACCTACCCTGGCTCACACCGGGCCTGGCACTCTCTCAGACCCCCTGCCCTTCTGTGTTTTCTTCTGAGCTCTTATTAACACCTGAAATTATTTTCATTATTTGTCTGTCTCTGTCTGCCCTCCTCCCAACCCCCAGCATAATAGCAAGTTCTCACAGGCAGGGGTTTTTGTCTGTGTGTTCCTTGCTTTCCCGGTACGTAGTAGGAGCATGCGTATTTGTTGAATGAATGTACCTAGAAACCAGAATTGGATTGATTTCACTGCGCAGATGTTCATTGAGGAAGGGGGCTGGAGGACGGTGCTGAGACTCCGCGTTGGGGGCTCACAGTGGTGAGATGGGGCATGAGGTGCTCCAAGGGGGCCAGAAGCAGGCGCATCTTCTTCACGGGGAGGCCTGTGATTTGTCCTGTGGACACTGATAATAACAGTATTGTGCTAAGACCCCAGGGCCAGCCAAGCTCGGATGTCTGTCTGGGCTGACTTCCCCAGCTGTAAGAGGGGTCCCCACCCTGGGCTGGGGCAACGGAGGCCCCACAGAGCTACCAATGAGCTGCCCCCTTAACTCTTGCTTAGTACCTGGGTGCCAGGCAGGGGTGGGCACCACTTTGCCCAGGTGCTTGAGCACGTTCACCACGGGGGCCCCCCGAGGTTCGAAGGCAGGATGCCCAAGTAAGTGCCCACTTGGACCAGAGCAGAACCATGGAAAGGAAGCCACTGGGGGTCGTCCTCCCATAGGGAGCCAGGGGGAGAGGTCATAAAATACCAGCATGCCTCCCTAGACCATCTTAAAACTCCTGTGGGATTCTAGAGCCATAGCATGGAAGACTAGTGCTCTGTAACGGGAGACTTCCTTTGGCTAAACTTGAACCCGCTCGGACCGTAGACCCGCAGGATATGGACAAACGGCCAGCAGAGCTGTCTAGGCCCCCGGTGACACCCCCACGCCCAGACATAGGAGGAGGCGTCCCGGAGACTCTACTGCATGATACATTGTCCCAGCGATAAGTCTTTGGGGACCAACAGGCTGGCTGATGAGCAGAGCAGGCAGGAACAGTCCCAGCTGCGGTGACAGCCGCCTGCTGGGTGATACACCCTGGCACGGCCAGGCCAGCCCTGGAGGAAGCCCCTGTGGTGGGCCTGGGACACAGCCCTGTCTGTCTCAGGCCATCGGGCCTCTGAGTTCTCTGCTGATGGGTAGGGTCTTTCTGGAGGGTCACAGCCTCCTTGTCCAGGAGGCTCCCAGCTGGCCCTGTAGCCAGGGAGCCAGTGGTTTTGAGGATGACGCCTTCAGATGTTGTTCTTTTTCTACCTGGTGGGGCGACGGAGTGCCAGGGATCTCTAAATCAGGATGGGGGAATTGCGCCCAGGGACGTGGAGCCAGCCACTCAGCTTGAGAGAGCCTTCCTGTGGTTTGAGTTGGCACGTCTTGTTGCAATACTGAGTTCCCCTCATCTGGGTGGAAGCTGTTCTGATGGAAGTGCAGCCTCTGTGACGTCTGTCCTGCCGACACCTGCCGCTGGTGGTGCCCGCTGGGCTCACCGCAGAGCTCAGGGCGAACGGCTCTGCAGCGAGGGCGGGGGGGGGGGGCGGCGCTCCACCCGGAATACGCACCCAGCACCGGCAGAAAATGACACGTTGGCTTGAGGTTTCAGTTCTTTTCTTTTTTAACTTAAAGATTTTATTTATTTATTTATTTATTTGACAGAGCGAGACAACGAGAGAGGGAGAAGCAGGCTTCCCGCCGAGCAGGGAGCCCGATGCGGGGGCTCGATCCCAGGACCCTGGGATCATGACCTGAGCCGAAGGCAGATGCTTAACGACTGAGCCACCCAGGCGCCCCTTTTCTTTTTTAATATTAAGATAAGTAAGGCAGAGGTTCCTGGTGCCCTTTGCAGGGAACCACTTCCATCAGCCCATGGCTCTTGCCAGATCCTTTTTCTGTATCTCTGTGTGCGAATGTTCCCCATTCCTCCCAATGCCATTAGAAGCCCATGTTTGAGAGTCTGGATTCCTGCCATAATGTGTCCGCCTCATGCCAAGTTCCTGTTCTTCAGTGTCTGGAGGAGTTTTTGCCTTTGTTTTGTTTGTGATACATTTTTTATATTGGAACAATTTTAGATTGACAGAAAATTTAAAAAAACAGTTTTTTTAAAGATTTTATTTACTTATGGGGTGCCTCGGTCATTAAGTGTCTGCCTTCGGCTCAGGTCATGATCCCAGGGTTTTGGGATCAAGCCCCACATTGGGCTTCTTGCTCCACGGGAAGCCTGCTTCTCCCTCTCCCACTTCTCCTGCTTGTGTTCCCTCTCTAGCTGTGTCTCTGTCTGTCAAATAAATAAATAAAATCTAAAAAAAAAAAAAAGATTTTATTATTAGAGAAAATGAACGGGTGGGGCAGGGGCAGAGGGAGAAGTAGACCCCGTGCTGAGTGGGGAGCCAACTCGGGGCTCGATCCCAGGACCCTGGGATCATGACTTGAGCTGAAGGCAGATGCTTAGCCATCTGAGCCACTCAGGTGTCCCAAAAATAAACAAGTTTTAAGTTCACAGCAAAGACCGTAGAAAGAATTCCCGTGTACCCTTCACCCATCCTTTCCTGATGTTAACGTCTTACCGCATGTTCCTCACAACTAAGAAATGGATCTTGGTAGGTTGTTATCATTAAGGAAAGCCAGACTTTCTGCAGATTTCCCCAGTGTTCCCCATTGCGTCCTTTTTCTGTTCCAGGACCCCGTCTGGGATGCCACAATGCAGGCAAGCCGTCTCTCCTCCTTAGTCGCTGCTGGTCTGTGACACCACCACCCTCTTTGCTTGCTTTTCATGCCCTTGGTATTTAATAGAATGTCCTTCAGTTTGGGTGTTTTGTTTTGTTTTGTTTTTAAGATTTTATTTATTTATTTGACAGAGAGAGAGATAGCGAGAGCAGGAACACAAGCAGGGGGAATGGGAGAGGGAGAAGCAGGCTTCTTGCCGAGCAAGGAGCCCAATGTGGGACTCGATCCCAGGACCCTGAGATCATGACCTGGGCCGAAGGCAGACGCTTAACGACTGAGCCACGCAGGCACCCCCTTCAGTTTGGGTTTATCTGGTATTTTCATGATTAGATGGGGGCTCCAGGTTTGGGGAGAAGAACAGAGAGGTGAGGAGCCCTTTCCTCCACATCCTGTCAGGGGTCCATGATATCAACAAGTCTTCTCATGGGTGTTGCTGACCTTGATCTCTTGGTCAAGGCCGTGTCTGTCAGCTTTCCCTACGGTAGTTCACTCTTTTTCTCCTTTTCATATATCTTCCTTTGGAAGCCTCAATGGTTCTTCTTGATTACTTAAATCAGTAACATGTTAAGTGTGGCACAAAGTTCCAAAATATCAGAGAGGATGGGGAGAGAGGCCTTGCTACCTGCAGCTCGTGCCCTCACAGCTAACCGCCCTGCTCTGGACAAACAGAAGCAAACACGTGTGTGTGTGTTCTCCCCTCCCCCATACACAACTTTGCACCCTGGTCGGAGCAGTGAGATTGTGACTGGACAGTGTTCTCGGAGATCTTCCTGTGTCAGCACAGAGTTTGTTTGCCCCTTCGGCTGGTTTTCCACCCTCCAGGTATAATTTACATACAGTAAACGCCACCCATTTGTAACGTGGAGTTCTGTTTTGACAAACAAGCAGACTTGTGTCACCACCGCCATGATCAACACACAGAACACTTGCAGTCCCCCCAGGAGTCCCCCTGTGCCCTTTTGTGGTCACCCTCGCTCCACCCTGTGCACCAGGCACCTGCTGATGGGTTCTCCACCCTATGGTTTTGCCTTTTCCAGAATCTTATGTAAATGAGCCCACGCGGCTTCTGAGTCGGCCGTGGTTCACTCTGCGTAACGCACTGGAGAACCATCCGGGCCGAATGCAGCTGCCGTTCAGTCCTTTTTATTGCTGAGGAGTATTTTGTGGTATGGCTGGGCCACCATCTGTTGAACTGTTCACCAGCTGAAGGACAGTGCGTTATCTCCAATTCTTGGTGATTCTGAATAATGCTGATAGAAACTTTTATGCTCCTGTCTCTGTGTGGCTCGTGAATAGGATACATTTTGACTTAATGTATCTATGACTTAGGAGGTAAGATTGAGGTTATGATTTTTTTGCATATGAATGTCCAATTGTGTCAGTACTATTTATTTATTTGTTTGTTTGTTTATTTAGTAGGCTGCACACCCAGCATGGAGCCCACCTGGGGGCTTGAACTCAATGACCCTGAGCTTGAGATCTGGGCCAAGATCGAGCCAGATGCTTAACTGACTGAGCCACCCAGGCGTCCCATGTCAGTACTATTTATTGAAAAGACCTTCTTTTGGGGACGCCTGGGTTGCTCAGTCGGTTAAGCGTCTGCCTTCAGCTCAGGTCATGATCCCAGGGTCCTGGGATCGAGCCCTCCATCAGGGGGTCCCTGTTCAGCGGGGAGCCTGCTTCTCCCTCTCCCTCTGCCCCTTTCCCCCCCGCTGGTTCTCTCTCTTGCAAATAAATGAACAAAATCTTAAAAAAGAAAGAAAGGAAGGAAGGAAGGAAGGAAGAAAAAGAAAGAAAGGAAGGAAAGAAAGAAAGGAAGAAAGGAAGAAAGAAAGAAAGAGAAAAAGAAAGAAAGAAAAGACCTTTTTTTCTCCATTGAGGTGCCTGAGTCAGAAACCAATGGGCTGTGTTTGTGTGGGTTCATTCTGGACTCTGTTTTCTGCAGACATTGATCTGTATGTCCCGACCTTTGACCAAAACCACATTTCTTTATTACTTTATAGTAAGTCTTGAAATCAGGCCGGGTGAGTCTTCTTTGTTAGTCATTTTCAGAATTGTTTTGGCTAGTGTAGTTCCTTTGCCTTTACATATAAATTTTAGAATCAGCTTGTTGATTTCTTAAAGAAAAAGAAATTTCTCCATCTTGGTACATGGAGAACTTTGCTATTAGTTTTTCTGCTGTGTGATTCCATGGACCCATCAGTGCTCACCTGGCCCAGTGCAGTTACTTCCTCCTAGGTCTTGTACCTTCTGCCCTCACTCCCTGCCCACCCCAGGCTCTTCTCCCTACAGTGGCTAGAGGGGGCCTATTAAGAACCTATTCCCCCTTTGCTCAGACTCCACCATGTCTCCTAGCTCCCTTGGGGTGAAAACTGAAGTCTTCACTACCACCAGAAGGTCCTGCATGATCTCCTTGTCCCCCCCCCCCCCCCCGCCCCACCGTCCCATCACTTCTCTCCCTTCATCTCCCTCATCTGCCCCTGTTTCTCCCTTACTTGTTCTGTTCTGGCTGTACTGGGCTCCTCACTGTTCCTGAAACATGTGAAACACGGTCCCACCTCAGGGCCTTTGCATATGCTCTTCCTCTGCCTGGAAAGCTCTTTCTTTGAGACAACCTGATGGATCATTTGTCACCAACATCTGGCCTGTGGTCAGATGTCTCCTCAACAGGCCTTGCCTGGCCTCACTGCTAAAATGCCTCCACCCTGTTACTCCATCCTCTTGCCCTGCTTAATTTTTCTTGGAAGCACTTGACACTCCCTGTCATTGTTCTACCTGTTTATTTGGTTTATTGTCCATCTCCACCCAGTAGAGGGTCAGTGACTTGCTGGTGGGGCCTTGTTCTTGGGTGTGCCCCAGCCCTTTGTATGGTGCCCGGTGCGTATGAGATGCTCTAGAACCCCCTCTTCTCCATGTAAACGAACTGTGTGTCTCAATCACTAACTGGTACTCACTCAGCAAAAGCAGCCGAGCTTGCTGTTTGCCCTGCTCCAACCTGGGCTGCCACTCCCCCGGTCGCCACTTGGAGTCAGGCCTGGGTGGGGGAGGCACACACTAGTCAGGCATACCACAGAGAGACGGAGACTGTGACTAAGATCAGGGTCACAGAGGGGATGAGGCTGTAGGAGGGCAGGATGAGGGCAGGCCACAGTCAGAGGCCCGGGCCTTTCTGGGAGGGTTTGTGTGGGTTGGCAGTGGTTTTTATCTTTTTTTAATTAAAAAAAATTTTTTTAAGATTTATTTATTTGAGAGAGAGAGAGAGAGAGCGCAGGGGGAGGGGCTGCCAACCTACTGAGCCACCCAGGCCACCCCAGCAGTGGTTTTTGAAAAAAAATTTTTTTATTGTCATGTTAATCACCATACATTACATCATTAGTTTTAGATGTAGTGTTCCATGATTCATTGTTTGTGCATAACACCCAGTGCTCCATGCAGAACGTGCCCTCTTTAATACCCATCACCAGGCTAACCCATCCTCCCACCCCCCTCCCCTCTAGAACCCTCAGTTTGTTTTTCAGAGTCCATCGTCTCTCATGGTTCATCTCCCCCTCCGATTTCCCCCTCTTCATTCTTCCCCTCCTGCTATCTTCTTCTTTTTTTTTCTTAACATATATTGCATTATTTGTTTCAGAGGTACAGATCTGAGATTCAACAGTCTTGCACAATTCACAGCGCTTACCAGAGCACATACCCTCCCCAATGTCTATCACCAGCCACCCCATCCCTCCCACCCCACCCCCCACTCCAGCAACCCTCAGTTGGTTTCCTGAGATTAAGAATTCCTCATATCGGGGCACCTGGGTGGCTCAGTTGGTTAAGCGACTGCCTTCGGCTCAGGTCATGATCCTGGAGTCCCGGGATGGAGTCCCGCATCAGGCTCCCTGCTCGGCAGGGAGCCTGCTTCTCCCGCTGACCCTCCCCCTCTCATGTGCTCTCTGTCTCTCTCATTCTCTCTGTCTCAAATAAATAAATAAAATCTTAAAAAAAAAAAAAAGAATTCCTCATATCAATGAGGTCATATGATACATGTCTTTCTCTGTTTGACTTATTTCGCTCAGCATAATACCCTCCAGTTCCATCCACAGCAGTGGTTTTTATCTTAAAGATAGATGATGGACTTGCTCCCTTCTTGGTATAGGGGTTGCTCTTGTGCTTTTTGTTTTAAAATAGCATCTCTACTGAACTGAAATATAATTCACATACCATAAAACTCATCCTTTTAAAGGACTGTTGGAGGGGGGCACCTGGCTGGCTCCGTCCGTAGAGCATGCAACTTTTTTTTTTTTAAGATTTTATTTATTTGTCAGAGAGAGAGTGCGGGAGAGTAAGCAAGCACAAGCAGGGGGAGCGGCAGGCAGAGGGAGAAGCAGACTCCCGCTGAGCAGGGAGCCCGATGCGGGGCTCGATCCCAGGACACCCGAGCCAAAGGCAGATGCTTAACCAACTGAGCCACCCAGGTGTCCTGAACATGCGACTCTTGATCTTGGAGTTGTGAGTTTGAGCCCCACATTGGGTGTAGAGATGACTTAAAAATAAAATCTTAAAAAAATAAAAAAGTGTACTGTCAGGTGATTTTTAGCATCGTCAGAGTTGTGCGGCGATCACCACTGTCTTAATTTCAAAACCTTTTCATGCCCCCAAAAGAAACTCTGTCCTCATCAGCAGTCACTCCCCACCCCTAGCAACTCCCAACCACTAATCTGCTTTCTGTCTGTGAATTTGCCTGCTCTGGATGTTTTGTATCAATGGAATCCTACACAACTTGGTTTTTGTGTCTGGCTCCTTGCACTTTGTATGGTGTGTTCAAGGTTCATCCTTGCTACTGCACCAATCAGAATTCCATTCCTTTTCATGGCTGAATAATATTCCATTGTACAGCTATGCCACCTTGTGTATATCCGCTCCTCAGTCGACAAACATTTGGGTCATTTCTACTTTTTGGCCATCAGGAATAGTGCTGCTTTGAACATTTGTGTACAGATTTTTTTTTTTTAAGATTTTATTTATTTATTTGAGACAGAGAGAATGAGAGACAGAGAGCATGAGAGGGAGGAGGATCAGAGGGAGAAGCAGACTCCCTGCCGAGCAGGGAGCCCGATGCGGGACTCGATCCCGGGACTCCAGGATCATGACCTGAGCTGAAGGCAGTCACTTAACCAGCTGAGCCACCCAGGCGCCCTTGTGTACAGATTTTATGTGCACGTGTGTTCATTTCTTTTGAGTCTCTATGTAGGACTGAAATTGCTGAGCCATGTGGTAATCCTTAGGTTTAACCTTGCGAAACTCCCAGACAGTTTTCCACAGTGGCTGCCTCATCTTACAGCAGACCAGCACTGTAGGAGGGTTCCAGTTTCTCCACATCTTCGCCAACACTTGTTCTTATCTGCCTTTTTGAATTTAGCTTCCCAGTGGGTATGAAGTGGTATTTTGCTCCTTTCTTATTTTCATTTCCCTAATGACTAATGATAAGCTTTTCATGTGCTTAGTGGCCATTTTTCTATCTTCTTTGAAGACATGTCTATTCAAGTCATTTGTCTGTTTTTAAATTGGGGTATTTGTCTATTGTTGATTTGTAAAAGTTCTCTATATCTGGTATCAAGACCGATCCCTTATGAGATATATGATTTGCGAATACCTTCTTCCATTATGGGAGTTGTCTTTTTACTTTCTTAGAAGAAGACAAGTTTTATTTTGATGAAATCCCATTTCTGTATTT